>NC_047054.1:25825628-28381659 GCF_011762595.2 Tursiops truncatus | reverse complement strand
CCCTCAGTGTATATTATGACCTCAGAGTCAGAGACGGCTCAGAAGGGTAGCAAATAAAAATGAAATATAAGTAAGAACTGCAGCCATCAGCTTTAGGGTGGTTACAGATAGGCTGCCAGGTACAAGCCAGGCTCAAGGGATCTGAGATCTTCAAAGATGGATTTGGAGAGCTGCAGTTCTGGGATCCAGGGTGGCTAGACTGTTGCCCACCTGCTGCACTGCCACTCCCAAATCATCTGGTGGTGTCACCTACTGGCTCCTCTCTCTGTCTGCCTGCTTCATTTCTGGGACTATGAAGCCTGCTCATCTAGCTGGGTATAAATCTCCCTCAGCTTACACATGCTGAATCATAAAAATCCCACTAAAATGTCTGCTACGCTATGGAATCGAGTCGAATCTCACGCCCAGGAGCAGCTTTTAGAGATCATCTTTGAGTTGGTCCAATCTGTGTTAAAGGTACCACCCCCTCTTCGGTAACTTCCCTTTTGCTCACCAACTATTATCAGTATTAAATCCCAGTGTCTACCCTGGTGAATCACAAACAATGCGCACAGGCACCTGCCTTCCCTGCCCTTCTTGCTGCCCCCAGGGCTCCTCACGTCTAGGAAAGTTTCATATATGTGCGTTTTCCATAAGGTGTTGATGAGAGATAACAGCTCATCCTGTTATTTCTGCATGGAGTATTTCCATTTTAGAAGAGCACCGCTCAGGGCTGGGATTAAGAAGACACAAGGGACACAAAATTTAAAGACCCCAAGAGTGAGCCTTTCCTTAAAGTCTACACCCTGGGGGCCTCACCTGCCTCACTCTAGTGCCTGCCCTGGTAGCACCGCAGGAGAGGAAGACGTCTGACGGGTAGAGAAGTTGGTTTAGGGAGAGCCTTTCTTGCAGTTTTCAAATCCACGTCCCCTCCCCTGGAAGAAGGGAGAAGGCAGGAGCTACTCCTGCACCCTGACACCCAGATATGACAGGCTCTGCTGGAGGATGTCAACGTCACCAAACACGTAAAAGCCCATTTAACAGCCAGTCAAACACATAATGGTCTCTGGGCCCCATCCTGGTCCTCAGTCCTTTGACTGTGGATCCTAAAGACACCCTTGGGACATCAAATACAGATACAAAGACTTCTCCCTTGAATTCTGTCCTGGAAACACAACTTACTCAGTTCAGTGAGGATGGGGATCCTTCGGTACTTTGACTTCCCGGATTGTCACTGAAGCACCGAGTACACCCTGTAGACACAGACAGCAACAAGGGAGGGATGAGATGGACAGATGCAAACGAAGTGGCCTGCGACACAGACACGGACGCGGAAGCACACCGTGGCGCTTGAGGCTTTATCTTAGCAAAGTGACTCTCACGCCCACATCCCAAATATTCTCTATATTTAGAAAAAAATGGCCTCAGCCTCTCCCTTCCAGAAGTTTGGTGTGTGTGTGGTGTGTGTGGTGTGTGGTGTGTGTGTGTGTGTGTGGGGGGGGTGTGTGTGTGTGTGGGGTGTGTGTGTGTGGTGTGTGTGTGTGGTGTGTGTGGGGTGTGTGTGTGTGTGTGTGGTGTGTGTGTGTGGTGTGTTGTGTGGGGGTGGTGGTGTGTGTGGTGTGTGTGTGTGGTGGGGTGGTGTGTGTGTGTGTGTGTGTGTGGGGTTGGTGTGTGGGGGGTGTGTGTGTGTGTGGTGTGTGTGGGGAGTGTGTGTGTGTGTGGGTGTGTGTGTGTGTGTGTGTGTGTGGTGTGTGTGTGGGGGGTGTGTGTGTGTGTGTGGTGTGTGTGTGTGGTGTGTGTGTGTGTGGTGTGTGTGTGTGGGTGTGTGTGGTGTGTGTGTGGTGTGTGTGTGTGGGGTGTGTGTTGTGTGTGTGTTGTGTGTGTGTGTGTGTGTAGGATGTTTTCTAAATGGGACCTCAAGTGAATTACAAAAAGGGTGACGTTCTCCCTGTAGTTGCTTATCGGCAGCCTAAGTTACATCCAATTGTTGTCTACCGACTGGGAGTGCCGGGTGACGGCTCAGGCAGGCAGTGCCTCAAACTACATGCACTTGCTTGTAGAACCTTCAGGAAACTGAATAAACAGGAGGTGCTGCCCCAGGAGAGCCTGTGGAGGCACAGCGACTGGATTACTGGCTCCTGGTGCTTCTGCCTCTTGGAGATCCTCTCTGGGCTGAGGGTCTCGTTCTTCTTCAGCAAGATTGTCTCTGCCTCCCAACTCTGGCTGGCCTCCCCAACCCCTAATGTCTTGGGAGTTCCTTAAAGACTGGGGTGGGAGGTCATGGGGCCTCTGTCTTCACATTCAGCTCCTGCCTTAGGAGGTGAGGCCCTTCATCTCCCTCTGTGAGCCTCGAATCCCAAAGAGATTCCATGCCCGGCTCTGGTCTGGAACACAGCCCTAGCATGCGTGGACAGGTGAGGAAACCTGTCCAAAACCTGTTTTGAACCTGTTCAAAAACAAGGATGACCCCAGAGTTTTGGTCTCCAAGTTAAACACCCCCAGAAAAGGTAAAGAAAGAAAAGGGAAAAGAGAAAGAGGAAACTAGGATCCTGATGAAAAAAAAAACAACCAAACCAAACCAAACACATGATGATCTCATCAAAAGTTATGCTTTAAGACTACTGGTCACCTATCTTGAACTCTTCTGAGAATTCTGTGTATGTAACAGGGAAATAATACTGTGAAAGTTAACATTCTGCTTGTCATTCAGATTCTCTGCTGCCTTGAAGAAGGTGAAATATGTGGAGGGTCTTTTGTTTCCCAAGCCAGGTAAGTGGTAGGGGAGGGTGGGTAAGATGAGCGAGTGGGTCAGACAGACAGCCTGAGAGACAGACAAAGGGACGGGGGTGGGGAAACTGGCCACTGAGATGGGGACGGGGGAAAGAGGAGATCCAAAGGGAGGTCTTGTTCCCAGAGAGAATGCTATGCTCTACAATGTAGTAAGTTCCCTACATACAGGCAAGTTTCATTCCGAGAGCATGTTCATCAGTCCAATTTGTTCGTTAAGTCCAACAAAGTTAGCCTAGGTACGCAGCTAACGCAATCAGCTATATACTACCGTACTGTAGTAGGTTTATAATACTTTTCACACAGATAATACATTAAAAAACACAGAAAATAAAGAAATCCTTTTTTATCTTCCAGTACAGTACCTTGAAAAGTACAGTAGTCCAGTACAACAGCTGGCATACAGGGGCTGGCATCGAGTGAACAGGCAAGAAGAGCGACTGACAGGAGGAGAGAGAGGAGGTGGGAGATGGTAGAGCTGAAGGATCGTCAGCAATAGGAGACGGAGGGCGAGCTGCCATTTCCCTCACGCCTGACGCGGATGGCACGGGATCTGGCTCCTTGCTGGAACCAGATGCACGTTCGCATCTTTGGACGTTTTCAACTTGAAGGTGCGTATGTAGGCGCCTTCCTGTATTTATCACCTCTCCCATCTCCCCAAGAAACATTCCATAAAAGTGCCACTTCTTGTTCACGCAGAGTAGAGCTGAATACATTTCTGATTGCCACTCAAATTCTGAGTCATGCTTCCAGGTAGATTCATGGTAAACACGGAAGCGCCACAGGAGGAGCCCAACACGTGTAGTTTACAGTTAGAACTAGAAGTGGCCTTAGGACTTTAGCAAAACCCTTTAGCTTCAGGTGAGGAAACAGAGGCCCCGGGGGCTAACCTCCTCCACGCATCTATTGAAGAGGAGGGTTTGCGTGGTGGCTGGAGACCACATCTCCAAACTCACTGAGAGATCTTACTGATGATGGGATCTGAATACCTTCGACCGTTTTTCCTGAACAAACTTCTGGGATTTTCATAACGCAGGAGACTTGGGGGAAATGACATTCTACTTTATTCTCAGAAACGTGCAAGATGCTTATCTGCTTTAGGTACCTTTCCTTCCTTCCTTCTTTCCATTCTCGTTTCCTTCCTTGCTATCCTCCCTCTACAAATCTTTAAAGAGTATCGACTCCAGACTAGGACTATGAACAGTCCCTGCCCCGGTTACATACCATATGTTGCAAATACAAAATGTTTTCAGACAGTGATGAGTACTGTGAAAAAACCCAACTTTTAGGGGCTAGTGAGTGACCTGGGGAGGTGACCTTAGATAGAGTTTGAAGAGGCTTCTCTGACATTGGAATGTCATCCTGAGCGATGAGCAAAAGCCATCCAGACAGAGGGAATGGGATAAGGAACTTAAGGCAGGAAAGAGCCAGTATAAACAGACTGAAGGAGGAAGTTCAGGCTCCCTACTGGCCTGCAAGGCCCTACATGATTTTCCTGCAACTGTCATGAGTCACCATTACAGGGTCTGAAGGAGGAAACTGCCATTATCCAATAAATATTTGTAAAAGATCCCTCGGGCTGCTGCGAGCTGGGAGGTAAGAATGACACCACCGTGCCCTCAAACCTGTGAATTAAGTCGCGTTAGATCACCTTTGAAGATGACGAAACTGCCTCAGGGTCCACATGCTTTGCCCAAGGCTCCATGGTTTGTAAAGGATGGATGGGTTTTCACACCCAAATTGGCACCAAGTTCAAAGCCCATGCCCATTCCCTTTATGTATATTAAAATACATAAGGTTTGGTTGACAATTTCAATAAAATATTGAGATCAGTTTCCCTCAAAGGGGAAAATTCTCCTTTGAGCTGCACTTTCTGATTTCAGTTCCCTCTGATAACGGGCTTGGAATATCCTGACTTTCAGAGTCAAATGTTCTTATTGGATAGCGACAGGTTCACATCAGCTGATGTAACTGCGTAAATATCTGCTCTGACACTGGCTGGAGGACAGCGACAGAATTTCCGCCTTAACTCCATCTTTTCTGGTAGAGCAACGGTTAATTTGAATATGTGTCAGATCATAGCCTGGGTACATTTTACTAATGTCAATATTTTTGCTACCTAGTAGTACACAGTATTATACCTGAAATTCTTCCAGGCTGGCAGGGTGCTATTATTAAGCAAAAGATTGCTTAATTGTAGATTACTACTGTACATTTAAATTTCAAGAGCATATTAAGTTGTCAGACTTAATTACTGTTACATGTTTAGATTATGCCACAGATTATTTAGTGCAGTACCTAGGTTTGCCAACCTGTCCTTTGACGTGACAGGGCAGTAATTAGAGCATCAGTGAGAAACCTAAAGTTTTCCGTGGGGATGTCCAGGAGGCCTGGTCCTTTGGAGAGTCCTCCTTCTTGCTGTCCCCCCACCTCCAACATCCCTGGGTGAACCACTGTATGGAACAGCCTTGGTGGTCCTAGATGGATTCTTCGTGTAACCTTGCCATGACCATGAAGGTGTGGGAGAGCCCGCTGAGCCCACACAAGGCTCAGCAGGTATGTCAGAGTGAGAGCTCTCAATTTTGGTCCTATGGCCATATGGCACCTGTGCACTGCAGGATGTTTAGCAGCATCTCTGACTTCTACCCACTAGAGGCCAATAGCATCCCGCCAAGCTGTGACAACCAAGGCTGTCTCCGGACATTGTCAGACAACCTCTGGGGTCAAAACCGCCCCTGGCTGAGAACCACTGTCTCAGAAGAAGGGACAGGAAATTGCTCAGCGTGCAAGATGTTTTCTCCCTCCTGGCAGAATTTCACAATCCTTTATACTGATAATTCTTGGAGGTGGGCATTCCCATTGCCACCTGCTTGGTATGCTGCAAGAGGAGTATTCGTATGAGATAGGAAGAATGGTTAAGAGAACCAAACAGGCTTCCCTGAGGGTTGGGAATTTCCACATGCAAACTCCAGGTAGATTCCTGTGATGCTGGAGTAATGGGTGAGGTTTCTGAGTGGCAGTCCTTGGCTATTCCTATGTGCTCAGAATGTAACTTTACTGCTGCTTCCTGTGTTAGGTAGCACAGGAGAGCCTGTCTGGACCTCTATTTCCTGTCACACAAATGGGTACGATGACATCCACACAAGGAAAGGTGCCAGGTCTACACAATATGTTCTTCCCTAAACTTTCCCTTTTGCCGTTGGGGAGAGCACCTACTCACACTGCATGATGACTCAAATACTGTGACATTCTTTCATTTTCTCTTCCTTCTTCCCAACCCTTTTCCCCTCTCTCCTGTATTTCCTCCTACCAGTCCTGTCAGTTTAGCAGAGTATGTGACACATACAAAATCAACGTATTCTTGTTGAATGAATAAGTGAAAGGATGAGAATCACCAGATATAAAAGAAACCAGAATTCAAATCATAGGTTTAGGGCTTCCCTGGTGGTGCAGTGGTTGAGAGTCCGCCTGCCGATGCAGGGGACACGGGTTCGTGCCCCGGTCCGGGAAGATCCCACATGCCGCATAGCGGCTGGGCCCGTGAGCCATGGCCGCTGAGCCTGCGCGTCCGGAGCCTGTGCTCTGCAATGGGAGAGGCCACAACAGTGAGAGGCCCACGGACCGCAAAAAAAAAAATCACAGGTTTATATCTTTTTAGCCTGTATAGGATGTGAGATTTTAAAAAATGATAATAGGAAGGACAAGTCACCCAATGATTAGCTAGGTGGCTTACGGTGTTGTCAGCTTACCCTCTGCTTTTACCCAGCAGGCAGTTTTCATTTCTACATTGATGATACTGCCTACACAGTGAACACTTTTCTGTCCAATTTTAGAAAGTTGCAAGCATGATGCAAACACACACACACACACACACACACACACACTCAACCCACACACAAATCTTGTGTAAATCTGAGTGACCCTAATTGCTAAGGACTGACATGCAGAACACAGAGGCGTTTTTATACATCTTCAGATTAGCTCAGCAGAATATGGCTCACACTTCCTCAGTCGGGATTTTCAATGCCCTTTGATATTCAGGAAGTGCTTTGCTATTATTATTATTTATTTATTTGCAAAAACCCCTGAAATCCTGGGTGCTGAGCGGTGTTTGGTTGTTTAGTGAGGGTCTGTGAAGTAGCTGGCTCACCTACCAAAGTTCACCCACCAAAGACTGGACTAGATTTTTTGTAGTCTAGTCCACAAATAGTGTGGTAGAATGTGTGCTTCAACTTCTCAGTCACAAAACTAAGAATAGTAACTTGAACACCTATAGGACCCAATGAGAGCCGATTAACAATAATAACACCTGTTGTTAATAATAAAATACCAATGGCTATGCTCACTGATATCTGATTCATAACAATAACAGCACTTACAACTCCATGATCTTCTTTAAGATGGGAGAAAAACAGTGTTATGTGCATTCCATTTAGAAGATGGACATCATTTTTCATTTGACTAGGATTCCCAAGGACTCAACTGTCCACTAATTCTAGTACAGAATTCTCAGAGCTGGACGGGATTTTATAGGTCATTTGGCCCAACCTCTCCTCCTCTCCATCATTAAAGTTTTTCAGAGAGGAGTTAATTCTTCCTGATCCCATTCTCTCTAGCCTCTTCCCGTCAGGGTATTGTTCTTACGTGGCTTTGAGGGTGTCTGGGCTGAGCAGCTAATCCGAAGTGATCTGATGTTGAGCGTGGCCATGATAGGCTCCATGTCCACCAAGGTCGGGCTGCTGGATGACTTAGATGGGGAGGATAAGACAGCACACATGGAACATTCCTCTATGTTGACTGCATGAAGGTCCCCAGAATAGAGCGCAGATCCCTATTGAGAGAAAACCGGGTACATGGTGGTGGCTTTTTGTGGATGATGCAAGTTTTTGAGCCAAAGCCTCCACTGACTTGGTTTTAAGACTTAGTTACCTGATATCTGACACGTTTATCCTTATCGTTCATGAATATCTGAGCGTGACTAAATTTTGCAGATCCCTTCTGAGAGCAAGTCTGGATGGGACGAAGTGGAGTGGAGAGAGCGGAGCCTAAACCCACTGAGGTGACTCAAGTGGAAGAAAAGAATCAGAGTAAGGGTAGCAGTGGTGAGGGAAAAACATCACAGAAGGTCCAGATCTAAAAGCCAATTCTGGGGCCTCCCTGGTGGCGCAGTGGTTGAGAGTCCGCCTGCCGATGTAGGGGACACGGGTTCGTGCCCCGGTCCGGGAGGATCCCACATGCTGCGGAGCGGCTGGGCCTGTGAGCCATGGCCGCTGAGCCTGCGCGTCCGGAGCCTGTGCTCCGCAAGGGGAGAGGCCACAACAGTGAGAGGCCCGCGTACCGCAAAAAAAAAAAAAATAAATAAAAGCCAATTCTGCGTCCTCGCAGTTTTGCTTGCAGGTGACTGCATGTGTACCCTGGATTAATTAGCAAAGTGGCAGCTGCTGCTTTTCTTTGGTGGAGAAGCAGGGATCGAGCTGGTCCCACCATCGGGTGGCTGAGACGCTAACACTGGCGATTTCTAACACTAGTTGGATCTGGAGGCTCCTGGTCATTTCCTTTCCTCCTTTGCTATGGACTAAAGTAAGCGGTGGTGCGGGGACATTTATGGTGACATTTAAAAAAAAAACAAATACAATTTGTTTCTTGAGACAACCGTTTTTGAAGAATATTCCTAATCTGTTGCTAGCATTATTTCTTGAAAAATCAAAAGTTTTGGTGCGTTTCACACTGCATATATATATTAATCCACGGAAATGGTGGCATATAATGAGATACAGCCCTGTGAAGGTTCAGAGCAAATACAATTACAACCACAATGCCACATATGCATAATGGATCCATTCCTCAGAATTCCTCCTTTTCATACATCTGTCAAGGACCACGTGGCATTATGTGTTCCGTAAAAGGCGAGTCTCCAGAAAAGATGAGAAAGTCAGAGCACAAAGGCTGGCTGGTATCAGCTTAGGCTTAGCCATTAGGTCAGAATCGGATTTAGAAATGCAAAGAAACTCTATTACATAAAGACCATAAACATGGTTAGTGACATAAAACATGAAATATGTCTGGATTTAAATCCTAGTCCTGCTACTTACCTGCCGTGTAAACTTGGACGGGTTGCTTACTCTCTCTGTGCCTAAAGTTCAGCATCTTTAAAATTTATACCATGGGGTTATTTGGAGGGTTAAATGAGTTAATACGTGCAAAATGCTTAGAACAGTTTCTGGTACCAGGTATAAGTGCGAGCTACTACTGATTTATTATTATTATTATTAATCCTAGTACTGTTAGTATTATTATCATTATAAATATTCACTATCCCTTACTGTGACACTTACAGGCAGAATGTATATCTGGGGAAAATTCCGGAGAAATCGCCATTCTCTCTGCAGGTAATCCAGAGACCCAACGAACACAATGTCCTTCAGCTCCTGACGGGTATAACTGCTAGCTCTCAATGGCATTACAAAATTCCGAAGCCCCATCAGTGTTGAGTGGGCATCTCCAAAGACACACGCTACAATGTGGTTCCGAAACTCATGTTTTGACTTCTCAGTTCGATTCTAAGTATAAGCAGGCCAGAGTCTGGTCATTTTTAGAAACAAGATGAGAGTCCTTTAAAGAGGGCTCCTTCCCCACATCCCAACTCTTCTTGGTATTTACATTCACACTAGCACTTTCATAAGGATGATCGGATTTTGCAAATTACTCATAAAAAGCATGGAACTTATCCACTATGGGACAATTAAACTATGTATCTTTTCCGGAGTTCCTTCTTAGTTCGCTTTTTCCAGTTCTCTGTTAGCCTGGAGTGCCTCAGTGCAAACTCAGATCGGCATCATTGAAATCATGAAATCATTGAACCAAATGGGGAAAACAGCTCTCATTTTCATTATATGTTTTTAGCCTCGTATGTGCTACAGGACGACTCACTGAAAAATGAAAACATTCCAAATCCCATTGCTAAACTTGTCTTCTAGCGAGCCCTGAAAAACCCCCAGCCGTACAACATGCTGCAGTTTTCAGCCGATTTTCATACATATGAAAATATACATATTAGCGTGAACCATATGAAACTGCCTTTTTTTCTGGGTCAAAAATGGTTGAATATTGGCAATTTCATATGGCCTCACCTACTATACTGCCCAGATTCAATAGATTCCAGAGTTGAGGAAATTTATCATGAAAAGTGCACAAAATAAATGTGAAGGTTACAAAAGTTCCATTTGATCCCAAACATTTCAATATGTCTCATACTCTTATCAGCATGGCCAATTTTTAACATCTCCCCTATACTTTTAAGTTGAAGACAAAATAATATACGTGACGGATATTTAGATTAGGTTTCCCCACATTCATAGAGACTTTTAAAAACAATAAGTGTAACTTTAGAGAAAGGGATGATAGTCCTGTAGGAGACTTATTTTAAGTCTCTGTGATTGATTTCAGGGAATGAGTCAATATCTTACTCTCACGGTGCTGGGATAGGTAGAATAAGCACTGATTTTGTATTCTGGTAGTCATTAGCGTATGACCATAAACAAACTAGTTAACCTCACTGACCCCTAATCTCTTTGTTTAAATGGTTTAAAAATAAATAAAAGTTAATTCTGTTGTGGAAATTAAATAATATATTGAAAGTTCAGCGCTCAGCTCCTTAACTATTGTTCAGTAACTATTTAATCAAATCTGAATCTCACTGAATTCCTAGATTTTCAGAGCAGGACCCTTGGAAGCTGGTAGAGAACTTGTTAAATATATTTACAAGCACTTCCTGTTTGAGTGTGTTCTACCTTCCCGAGCACACGAAGATTCAGGCTATTTCAAAGGGATGTATCATTCATCCTTATGCCATTTTCTTGCTGGGTTAAAGGACAAGCTTCTGTGAAACAGGGGCTGTTGAAATCTAACAGGATAAATAAGTCACATCTGACATCTCAACAATTAGAGTTTGTCCAATTAGCATAGACTGGGAAATAGCATAGTTTGTCCAATTAGCATAGACTGGGAAATTCCAAAGGGAATGGCCCTGTGGGAAACGAAGCTACTTGTCTGGAGAGCCTTTCCAGAGAGTGATATGAATCTTAACCAAATCTATTGAATAATTGTCTCTGGCTAATTCGATTAGTTTTAACTTGAATAATGAAGCCTCCAACAGTATTTAATGTAACAGGCCTGAAATCCAGAAATTGCTCTTTTTAGTAGACCTAAACAATTAGGAACGAGATACATGGCAGAGTGCAATTAATGGGCACAGCTAGAGAGGCAATTTCTCCAAGGAACTGCAGCACAAAACTGTCTCCCAATTGAGAAAGATGGTGGCTTTTGGGGGGAAGGGGAGGATGCACTATTTGCTCCAAGTAACAAATCGACAACTTCCATTTGACTTTTCTGCAAACCAAACCAAGTTCAAAGTTGGCCCAAATTTTGTAATCTGGACATTTCTCCTCTACAGTCACAGTTTCAAAACTCTTAGGATTTCTTAAACTAGAAGCCCTTCTAAGTTTATCAGAAGACTCAGCTGGTGTTCTGAACTATATTCCACATAGAGTTGCTCTATCACAGCAACCTGTCTGCAGGCTCAGTAAATAGGGTATAAGAAAATGTCTGCTATTGTCATCTCTTGGTCTCCTGGATGCTTCCATCTGCAACCCCCTCCCAACCTTTCTAAAGATTTCCCTCCCACTAGAAACATGTTTGCCTTCCTGCTCAACGGATGTTTCACTCAGAATAAGACATACTTGCTAAAATGGGGAGTTTCAGCAGCCCTAACAGTTTTCCAGTTGATATGACAGCTCTGACAATTTTGTACTTCTGATCAAATGATTGATCATGCTTTTGACAAAAATTGGAACATATTCTGTCAGGACATTGGCACTGAGCTACAAAATTGTGTGTGTGTGTGTGTGTGTCTGTGTGTGTGTTTAACAGAAAAAAGTGAACTAAACTACTTTTGGAAAGCAAGAAAAATACAAAATGATCCATTAGTCACAGTTGAACAAATTATATAGGGTTCTTACAACATGCAGACATCTTTTATTAGTTTATTTTTAATTAAAAAACTCATCTTTTATTACTTAAATTTACCAGCTACTGCTTGCAAGGTAAACCACTGAGATTATCCTTGAGTTTCCAACTCTGGAAAATGAGAATAGATGGGGTTCCATAATGCAGGTATCAGAGCCTGGGATAATATGCAAGGCTTTTTGCATCTTGGTTGCTGGCATTTCAGTGAGGTGAATTAGTTTGTCCCCTTAAGAGGACAGAGACAAGGACAGGATTCTAGCATCTACAAGGATTCCATCATGCTGTGTGGGGTGGGAGGACTGAGCATTTTGGAGATACGTCCTTTGCTAATGTGTTTAAGTATAACCACCTTCAAGAAAAAATACTACAGAAAATCCAAACTTTAAAAACTAATTAAGGGAATTTTTATTTAATTAAAAAAAGAAAGACCACAGAGTTCTTGTAAATAGTCTGTTCCCCTGGTGCATTTAAATCAATTAGATTTACTAGCAAAACAGCAAAGTTTCAGGGGAACATTATTCTGAATAACTGACTCAGCTAAACTATTAAAGGAGGGGGAAAGTAGTTGAAGAATCTGATCTAATTATTTAAAATGCCGGCATCATATTACCCACATGGCCTTTGTCAAACGCCACATCTGTTATTCTGCGTACATTCACATGGCTCATGAGGTATGTTTTTCCTTCAAAATTCACCGTTTACAAAGAGAAAGGGCAGGTGCTTATGACTAGTGGAAGGACATCATCTACCCTAAAAGGAGCTTTATTTTACCTGAGATTTGGTACAAGATCACCTACCAGAATCATTTTGTCCAAAGGGGTGGCTTTGCACCAGTGAAACATGCCACTGCTATCGAGGTGGTCAGACTCTCGCTCCATTTCGTATAGAAAAGCCCTAGATACGGAGAATGTAGAAAGTTAGCCTGGGAACACTGGGGGCTCTGGTGTAACAAAGCATGACGTCAAACTCACTGGAGCCTCAAACCCGAAGTGAAGAATAACATAAGGAAGATGACCTTGGGTCTATGAGACCCCCAAATAGAGATGCATGTCTGAAGGACACCAAGGGCTGAACGTCTTCACAGCTGAAGACATACGAAGCACTTTGGGCAAAAGCCATCAAGAAGTGTGTGTGTGTGTACGTGTGTGCGTACGTGTGCGTGTGTATGTTTAACAGACACACCAGTCTCTCTTTCTAACTTAGATTAGCTGCCTTGAGGGTGGTCACTTCTGCTCTTAACTCTGCTACCGTGCTGATGCTACCGCTGCTTGGGAGAAATCATGAGAGGTGTTTTGCGCACCTGAATACAGAGCTTAAAAGGCTGTGAGATCGAATCATGAGTGGTATACCTCTCTCCGTAACCTGTTTTCCTCTTGTCTCCTTTCCATATCTTTTCTTATGGGTCTCTTTTGAAACATCCTTACTTATTAAATGCAGCTTGCATCCTTTACAGCTTCCATCACCAGCCTTCATTTGACTAAAATTTGCTCAAACCTTGGTCTAAGTCTCGGCAAAGCCGTCCATGTCATCACCCTACATTGCCATCAGGCACAATGCTTGTCATGTCATGTACTCAACCACCAAAAGGGTTTGAGGAGCTTTTGAAAAACCCCACTCCCATCCCAAGGAATATATATGTGCTTGTGAGAGAAGAAAGGAAACCCTTCAAGAGTCACAGAGAGGTTTGGGTTAGAAAGGACCTGTTCAAGTCGAGAGAATCCAGGCATAGACTGCAGAAACAACCTCAAATCTCAAGGGCTTAACCCAACACAGGTTATTTCTCACCCACACTATGTATTTTACTGAGGTGAACAGATATCTCTGCTCTACACAGCCATTCAGAGTCTTAGGGGGACAGAGGCTCTACCATCTTAAAGGTACACCCCCTGGAACATGCATCCCCCTTGGTCATTAAGGCAAGAGAAGAGAGAGAGATGAGCCCAGGCATTTAACTGCCTTGGCCCAAATCGACAAGTCATTGCACCTCACATTTCATTGGCCAGAACGAGTCACATGGCTCACATTTCATTGGCCAGAATGAGTCACATGGCTCCTGCTCACTTTACAGGGCTGAGGAACATGGGAAGCATCTGAAATATCTGCTGAGCATTTCTGTCTCTTTCAGAGACTTTAAAGAACACCCCTTAGTTTACGGATAGAAGTCAAAGAGCTAACAGACTGTAAAGCTGACACTTGAATATAATGCTGAGGTTGAGATTACTGGTGCTCACAATGTCCAATTTTCCTTTCCTGCCTTAGCAGATGGGTGGGTTAGGTGGGGCCACATGATTCATTCTGGCCAATGACATGTGAGAAGTGATGGCTGATGTAGGGAGAAGCCCTCATGTGATTCTTCAGGCTCCCTCCCAACCTGCTGCAGAAATGGCCAGCCTGAGTACATGAGTGGCTACGTGGAGCCGAGTCCCTGCCTCCCTGACCTGCGCTGGGCATGTAACGTGAACACGAAGGACACCGTTGTTGCGCTAAGCCACTGAGATTTCACGGTTGCTCCCACAGCATTAGTCTGCCCTATCCTAATACAAATACCTTTTCCAAAATGCACGTTCCATAGTATTAGCAGCTGGAGAAGTCCCGAGGAAATGATTTCTGTAAGCAAATAAATTTTTAGAGAAGTATCCCCTCTTTGAAATTCACCCCACAGCTTAGCATATCAAAGGTTCTGAAAAGTCTTGCAAAAGAGATATCCTTTAAAATTTGTATAATCCAGTGTTTTTTGCACACTTCTTTGATCACAAAAACTTTTACTATTTACTTAGGTACTTACTACTTAAAAACATCTGTTACTACGCCTTGAAATGCCTTTTCTGATGTACCGTACTATGTCACACTATAGGTTCAGTCCCGGTAACCAGTAGCTTATGACAGCATTCTCCTGTGAGATTTTACTATACATCCTGGGACTAATATGACCTATTGTTCTTTGTGCTGAAGGGTTAGGGGGTTTCCCTGTGAATTAATACAGCTTGTTATTCAACACCTGGTTCAAAGACTCAGATCCAACGTATTTTGCTCTCTTCAACCAGGTTAGTTTCTAAACTACTATCTGAAGTCATGCTTTTTCAGACAAAGGAACTTAAACTTAGATCAACATCAGACCTAAACTAATGGGATAGAGAGAGGACCCAGACAGAGAAGCTGGGGTGGGGGACTTGAGGCACTGGAGAAGGGTTTAGAAAAGTAGAGAGGCTAACTGCTAATGAGATCAGTCAAGGACTAGGAGCCATCCCTTATGTTCCTCTCCCTTTGAGACCTACCTACAAAGTTAGTGGATTCTAGTCATCTACCTAGGCAGAAGATGTTGTAAAGTTAAACCTCAAGGTCAGCTTGACCAAGATGAGGTATCTTGCTAATCCAAATTAACAGCTTTCGGTGGTTTAAATATCTGTAAGTCATGAGTCCCAAGTCAGCATCCTAAAAGCCACACAGGCTCTCTTAATGGTGATGGCTAGACAGGACCACGCTGTTGGCTTTATGCCAAGCTTGTTAAAGGGAGCACACCAAGACCCTAGCCTGGTTTTGATTTTTATCAGGATTTGGAGAATTGGCTGCGTTACTCATTCATAGCAGCTTGTTTCTCTCCATGCGTAGTTTCCTAGACACCGGCCCTCAGGTGTTGATATAATATACCCGAGCTACCTTCAGGAGGTGGCTTCCTGCTCTCCGCCCACAGCACCCCTGTCTACAATAACTTCCCCTACTTTTCTTCTGGTCACTTTCTTCAGCTCTTTTGCCACTTCTTCTAATGCTTCCTTTCCCCGCACCCACCCCCCATAATGAATAGAGAGTCCTTGGTCTGGAGATGAAAGGCCCTTTTGGCAGATAGAAGATGATCTTCTCCCAAGCATATTTAACTTGACCCAGAGTAGCAAATAAATCACTGTACACTTTTCTATCATAATAAAAAGCATGATCTATGTAGCCAAGATGTCACAGAAAACATCTTTCTTCATTCTGATGTTATGGAAAACAGATATGCCTTAGAGGAAACACCTGCTGGAGACCTGCATTAAAGAAAAGGCTGGAGGAGACCCACTTCATCATAAAGGCATCCATCCAGTGTCCTTGCTAAAGCAAAACCTGATGCGATTCAGCTCACCATCCCTTAACTAAAGCTCCCTTCTGCCATATGCCTTGCAAATGACATGATTCTTTCAGAAATATACTTCCCTAGAGAGACTAATAAATCATCTATGAGAATGTGCAGTACTAGCAGTCTTAGAACTTGGAAACAAGGATTGTATCATAAAGGCTGACTCTATTGGAGGGAAAGGTAGCCACAGGGCACCATCCAGGTCATTCAGCGCAAAGAAGAAGACCCACATCTTGACCACAGGGAGAAGCCTCTTGGGTGAGGGGGTCTTTCTGTATAAGACCGGCTGGGAAAAATAAGGTGGGAGTTATCAGAGAGTGCCCTCAGCAGGACATGGTTGGGGTGATGGTGGGGTTGGTTCACTAGTCACAAGATAGGCTTCTTACTGTCCGAGCAAAGTGTGGTACCTTCCCTGGGAGAACCGAGGTGGTAACGGACCCTGAAATGTCCTCAGTCAGGTCTTGCCTTCCACCTTTGGAAGCCGAGAGGCTGAGTGTGCTGGGTGAGGACCTGTGGATGTGCAGAGCCATATGTGAAGGAAGCCGCCAGCTTTCTTTGCTGACAACTGCCTTCTTCAGGCTGCTTTGATATTCATGAAGCAAATGTCTTGTGAGCACAAGCTTGGACATAGCTCAGCTAAGGAAGGCAGGCTCCTTTCCTCTCTGCTTTCTGGAACCATTCTGAAGAGAACTTCTATTCCTCCTGTGCCCATAGCAACTTATCTTGTATGAATCCTATCAGTTAAAGGAAAATATAAACGAAGCACCATGTGCCTTTTGTTTCCAATGGTGGCACCCGATGAGACAGAGATCCAGCCATGCAGGGAAACCTCCATTAAGAAGGTGGGGGGCAGGTATCAGTGCCAGGTCAGGAAGCGTGGTTTCCTAGAGTGTAAGTCTGCTTCCTTATTTCCTCCAACAAACAGACTTGACTCAGATGATTCTTGAAAATGATCCATCAATGGATGAGATCCTCCCTTTCACAGTATCTATCAGAAAGCTCTGAAAGCACCGACAGTTCCTTTTTTTCGTCTTGCAGGTCTCGTTTTCGGATGTGTCAGGAAATCCTGGCGCGTGACCATTCCATCTGAAACCTCTTTAAAACTCCACAGGTGGCTTGTAAATTCTTAGGAGAGAGTCTTCTGGCCTGGATGCAGAACAATATATTTTTTGCTCCAGACTTGAGGTGAATAAAAACGATATGTTTCATCAAGCCTTAGCACAGAGAGAAGGACAAGTCCCTTGGCTGGGCGCTGGGGAGGAGAGGAGGGATGTGTGCCTGTTTCCAGGAGTTTCAGTGCCCTTCCTGGTTCAGTCTTTGGAAAAATCCCTTGCCGCTGCCTCTTGAAAGCAGCCATCAAGTTCCCGCCAAAAATGGAGGGAAAATTCTCAGTCCCAGGATGCCTTTGGTGCTGCTGAGGATTCTGTATCTTGCAGGCTACAACTGCCTTCTCCCCAGGGACTTTGGCACAGGTAGTGACAAGGCTATGCAGTTCACACTTAACCTGGAAGTAGTCATTTATTGTCAATTCTGACTACCACCTTTTGTGTTCTGGGAAAGAGGAAATCACCTAAAATTTAGGAATGTGAGGGCACGCTGTATAATCTCTGCTTCCCCCCACCTCTCTCTCAGACTTACACACATACACACACACCTCTATATACATGACACACATATACACACACCTCTATACACATACACACACGCTATAGTCAAACTTCAGAATATGAGTCTTTATGGTCATATTATGATTTCATTTTTCTTGGTTTCACCTGGATGCCGCTTACTCATTACAAAGCATTATTTTTACTTTGGAGGGAAACATAAGGCGTAAAAATGTGGATTATTTTTTGCAGCCCATTCGCCTAGGAACCTGGGCATGGGCAAGTGGAAAAGGGCTCCTGTGAGCGCTGAGAAGCCTCAAGACCAAGCAACCGGGGAAGGAGCTCAGGAGGGTGACGGGCACAACTCACTTTCCCTGTTAAAAAGGGCTCTGTGGGGGCTTCCCTGGTGGCGCAGTGGTTGGGGGTCCGCCTGCCGATGCAGGGGACACGGGTTTGTGCCCCAGTCCGGGAAGATTCCACATGCCGTGGAGTGGCTGGGCCCGTGAGCCATGGCCGCTGAGCCTGTGCATCCGGAGCCTGTGCTCTGCAACGGGAGAGGCCACAACAGTGAGAGGCCCGCGTACAGCACACAAAAAAAGCCTCTGTGATCACGTCCTTTTTGACGAGAAGGGGAAAGGGAATACCAGGCTCTGCGTCTCCCACCCGCAGCTTGACCAGATCTCCTTGCTGAGACTCCTTTACTGGGTAAAAAGTGAGAAAGCCTGCCACAAAATCTCATGGGGCGTGACATACGTTGACAGCAGGCTGGTTATCTCCAAAGCTCCAAGCCCTCTTGGTAATCATGTGGGAAACCTTAGGGAAGGAGGGGAATAAGAAATCTGGGGGTGGGAGAGATAAACTGGGAGGCTGGGATTGACATATACACAATACTATATATAACTTTATATATACTTATATATAACTTATATATATAAGTTATATATATATATTATATATAGTATATATAAGTTATATATATATTATATATAGTATATATAAGTTATATATACTATATATAACATATATATATAACTATATATAGTTATATATAGTTATATAACTATATATAACTATATATAGTTATATATATACTATATATATCTATATATAGTTATATATACTATATATAACTTATATATATAACTATATATATATATAAAACTATATATATAGTTATATATATAACTATATATAACTATATATGTTATATATATATATTATATATAGTATATATAAGTTATATATACTATATATAACTTTTCTTATATAAAAAGAAGCCATCTGGATGCCCCACCACTTCCCCCTATTGCCTAAGGTCCAGAAGGATAACTAATAAGAACCTACTGTACAGCACAGGAACTCTACTCAGTACTCTGTAAATGGCCTATATAGGAACAGAATCTAAAGAAGAGTGGATGTATGTATATGTATAATTGACTCACTTTGCTGTACAGCAGAAACTAATACAACATTGTAAATCAACTATACTCCAATAAAAATTAATTAAAAAAAAAAAAAAAAAGGAAACCCATTGTGGGGCAGCTAGGATAACCGACTCTGCTGGTTGGCTTAAGACTATGGTATTCCGGACAAGAGACTTCAGTACTAACACTGGTCACTCGACGGCCAGAATGGGGATACTTTTCCCTGATAATCTGAAAAGCTCCTAGAGAGAGAGGAAGAAGGGGGAAGGAAGAATAAAGCCTTGAAACGCTGTGCCCAGAACTCCTTCCACACCTCCACGTTTATAGGTAATTCTGGCTGATGTTCAATGGAAGGAAAGACAGTTGGGTGGCTGGAGCCCTGGAGGTTTTACGACAAGAAGCTTCCAGCAAATTGTATCTTCCAGATTCCCTCTTGTTCCTGTCTCCTAATTCCTGGCATATACAACACCTTCCCTAAGTTATTGAGGAATTATTGACTTTAGTGGTAAAGAGTGTTGGTATGATTTTTTAAAAATCTGAAAATATTTTAAAAAAGAGAGGTGTTAAACTTCAGGACATCATTGTAATCTCATTTCAGTCTACACAGGAGAATGTAAACTGTGTTCTAGTGTAAACCAAATCAGCTGTGAGTAGGGTGCTCTGTTTGCCTTTAAATGCTGCTTTCCAGATGGAGTCTATCAAATCCATGGCCTCTGTTTTCCATGTTTACCATTTGAAATCTCCGCAAAGACATTTTTTCCACCCTCTTGCCTTAGAAGTTAGACCTGAGGTCAGAATGGCCCTGGCCCAGGTTAAGGCAAGAAGGGGAGGGTGTTTCCATTAGATAAACCCAGATCTGAGCTCACACGTGACATCTCTCTGCTCAGTTTTGCTTTATTTCTGATGGGTGTAAACTGACAGATTCTCTGCAGAGCGTATTCTGTGAAAGCATTCATGTAGGCATCTAAGAACTTAAAATTGTTACCAGACGGGAGATGGAGGAGAAAGATAAACAAGGACAATTTCCTCTTCCTCACCCATTCTCCAGATGGACCCTCATTTAAATCCCTTTATATTGATATTTTGTGGATATTGCCTTTGGGATTTCCTACAATGTGAGGACAAATGAGACAATACCTGGAGCAGCAGCGACTTTAATAAAGGCTGGAGTCTGTGCCCTGGGCAGGGTAGCCTCACCTCTCCTGGGAAAGAATGCCTTAGCCAATCTTTTCAGCATGAGGTTGTATTTTCAGGTGCCCTTTCCAACACTTTATAAATATCGAACGACACAGTGAACACAGAAGTTGATCTGAATAAAAAATATTTTCCTCCCTTAGACAGTATGGGATACAATCTTCCCTGTTCAATGGACTAGGAGATGAACGATTAAGTCAGTTATTCCGATACTTTTGATCTTAAAAAACACATTACGTGAGACAAATGCAAATTTCAGGCAAAAGACTATTACTTTTTGTGGGGAGATAACGGAAGTGGGAGATAGGAATTTGAAATATCTGAAAACTAGTTCATTTTTCATTGTATTGATATACTTTCTAAGGTTTTAAGGGATTGAGCCTGGGTCAGAGATTAGGGTGACAAAAATGCTTTCCTTATGCAGTGGGTTGAGAGGCTTGGCCTTGACAATTACTAATAATACCCCCCACCAAAGACACTAGGAGGGGAAAACATAGCATCCATCAGAATGTTACAGGTGTGGGTGTGCATGAGTGCCTGGGTGTGCGTGTGTGTGTGTGAGAGAGAGAGAGAGAAAGAGAGGGAAGGGTATCAAACCGAAAGGTACACAGACTGTGTAGAGGACATAATTCCAGGATACGTGGACACTACTGGATTTTTTTTTTCTTTCTGTTAAAAGGGTGTTATTTGTGAAGTCTTCTTATCCACATTCCTTAGTGTCTCTGAAATCCCTGGGGCTGAAGGTCAAAATGGAGACAAATTATTAGTATGCTGGTGATTACAGATTTTTGGAAACATTGGAAGGACCTAATGATGTGTCGAGGGCCACAGACTTTAAAAACTTCCCCACATCTGGAAGCCATCTCTGGAGGGAAGCCTATGGAATAAAGGCATTCTGGGCGCTACAGCACTGTCCTTAGCACCCGTGACCTGTCAAGCAGCAACGGAGAGAATGGAGATGGACGCCACTTGGAATCAGTTGTGACACGGAGCCCTCCTCCCCTGCTATGTGTTACAAGATGGTTATTTTTTAAAAGTGGCCTGCCTTGATTAAAGGTGAAAAGTTAGAATTAGTGGTCTCTGGTGGGAGGGAAATGGTTGTGGTTAGTGTTCTTTAACAAGAAGAAGTGATTAAAGTTGGGCTGTTTTTAGGGGTGAAAGGTAAGAGTTGGGTTTTTTAGGTGGGAGACAGGAGTCACAGGGTGAGAGGGAAGGAAGGTCTCGAGCACTGTTACTGAGATGTCCCCTGTGTTTTAGGTCTTTGCATTAAAGATGAATGAGAACAACGGGAAAGGAGGAGGATGCTCATACTGCCTTGTTCGCCTCTGAGATTAAGTTTCTGCAGCACATCAAGTACTTGACTGTTCGTATGTGTGACTACATAGGTGACATTCATTTCTGGATTTCTTGAAGCTGAGGTCTGTTGCATCAAGAAACCATCTGGAATGAGGTATCACCTCACACCAGTCAGACTGGGCATCATCAAAGAATCTACAAACAATAAATGCTGGAGAGGGTGTGGAGAAAAAGGAACCCTCCTGCACTGTTGGTGGGTATGTAAATTGATATAGCCACTATGGAGGTTCCTTAAAAAACTAAAAATAGAACTACCATATGACACAGCAATCCCACTACTGGGCATATACCCTGAGAAAACCATAATTCAAAAAGAGTCATGTACCACAATGTTCATTGCAGCTCTATTTACAATAGCCAGGACATGGAAGCAACCTAAGTGTCCATCAACAGATGAATGGATAAAGAAGATGTGGCACATATATACAATGGAATATTACTCAGCCATAAAAAGAAACGAAATTGAGTCATTTGTAGTGAGGTGGATGGACCTAGAGACTGTCATACAGAGTGAAGTAAGTCAGAAAGAGAAAAACAAATACTGTATGCTAACACATGTATATGGAATCTAAAAAAAAAAAAAGGTCATGAAAAACCTAGGGGCAGGACGGGAATAAAGACGTAGACCTACTAGAGAACGGACTTGAGGATATGGGGAGGGGGAAGGGTAAGCTGGGACAAAGTGAGAGAGTGGCATGGACATATATACACTACCAAATGTAAAATAGATAGCTAGTGGGAAGCAGCCGCATAGCACAGGGAGATCAGCTTGGTGCTTTGTGACCACCTAGAGGGGTGGAATAGGGAGGGTGGGAGGGAGGGAGATGCATGAGGGAAGAGATATGGGGATATATGTATATGTATAGCTGATTCACTTTGTTATACAGCAGAAACTAACACACCATTGTAAAGCAATTATACTCCAATAAAGATGTTAAAAAAAAAAAAAAGAAAAAAGAAGCCATCTGGATGCCCCACCACTTCCCCCTATTGCCTAAGGTCCAGAAAGATACTTCGGGGAGTCATGCATTGCCTTCCCAAAATTGTCTACTTAGGTGTAGCCATTTATAGGAGGGAGAGAGGGAGAGAGGGAGAGAGGGAGAGAGGGAGAGAGGGAGAGAGGGAGAGAGGGAGAGAGGGAGAGAGTGAGAAAGAGAGTTTCTATAACCTTTCTGGGAACCTTCCTATAATTTAAAAATCACCACCGAACATACACACACCTAAATGTCTCCTGTCCCGTGGAACCATGGTGTATGCTGATAAGCGAGTTGCGGCTTGCATCTTTCTTGCTACGTCTCACAGCACAAACAAGATCACCCCATGGTCCACCACTAGTCACCCAGCAGGCAGAAGTGCATGCATGAAGAGGGCTTCATTGCCCTTGTAGACCAAATGGACGACTCAAAATAATGCATTGTCAAGGTTTTCAGCTAAGAAGCTCTGGCTTTTATAAACTAGAGTAAACTGGCATCTGTTTAGAATTATACGGATACTTAACACAAATATAAATAATATTTAACTTCCTGGTGGGTCATTTCTGGACTGTTTTGCAAGAATGCAAATTCTTTCTTATAATCTCTTTCTCTTCCCTATCAAAATATCCATGGAAAAAGATTCTAAGTTATGCAGGAGCTCTCATCACTCTGTGAAAGTAAAAAAACTACATGTTTTGTGAAATCTTCTCTCAACCTCTTCAATTTGACCATCTGCCAGGAACCCATTCTCTTTTACTCAGGATCCTAGGGCAAAAGTCTAACAAAACCACAACAAATTTCAGATGTCTTGATTTTATTCAACTCTTTGATTCTTTTATCTTCTATATTGTTTTTTTAGTTTCAATGGGAAACTAAGATTATATAATTAAGGAGTCTATTGCACTTCACGGCAGTCTTTATTCACCTCTACTTTTCCAAGCTGTTCAACACCCTTTTAATCTAAACTCAAAACTTTTAGTAAGAGTTTGGGATGAGAATTAATGCCTTTGCGAACTTAACCTCTGCCTTTTATTTCCAGACATCTGATGTGATACTGGTCAACCTAACTATCTAGAACAGGATCAAAAATTTTTTTCTGTGAAGGGCCAGGTAGTAAACATGTTAAGCTTGCGAGGCAAGACACAAAACCGATATTGTGTAGATATATAACAAGACCGAAAATAAATTTTCACAGTTTCCCATTGATGATATTCAAAATATAGTAATAATCATAATAAATATATTTTCATATTACAGATCTAATGAAAAGAAATAAATTTTCAAAGGTATTTTGCTAAATTGGCATTCAAAGTTAGTGTTCTTACCATCAAAATCAATTGCAAATGTTCACATGTTAATGTTAATGAGATTTAATTCAAAGATTTATCATCTTTGCAAAACAATGGAAGGATAGGTGGAAACTCCTCAATTGAACAGCTAAATGAACTTAAAATACAGAAATTTCCCTTGCACTTGCATCAAAGTCCAAACAAACAAACACTACTGGAACTGAGATCAGAAAATACATCCATTGGAAATATGTATGGAAATAGTGATCACACCTTTTGTTTTAACTTCTGACATCATGGGAAATGTATAAAAGAGCATGACATTTGTTGTGATTCAAAGAACAGTAATTGTCATTTTAGTGACTTTATCATAAAATGAGTTTCATATATAAGCTGTTTTGTCTTTTAATTTTATGCTGATTTCATTAAGGAAAACAGTCAAACCTTCAGTGAATGCTACGTTTTGAAGCCATTTAGTGTTCCATAAGTGATCAAGGGCAGATCTCATTCAGAAAAATTTCAGTCCTGACCCAGAGTTCAAAAAATGCCAATAAATCTTTACCACTGCTAAGGTCTTAGATGGCTTTGCCATAGGGCAAGTCAGGATATTCAGCTTCTATTTCTGAAAGAATTCACAGCAATAACAATGGTGAAGTCCATAAGAGCAAAGGAAATTCACTGCTGATGCTATTGGCCCAATAACTCAGGATAAATTAAAATATGTTCCACAAGATTCCAGCTGATGAAAAACACATACATTATATTCATACACGTGATGAATATATATAGTCGGTACACACCTTGCATTTCACAAGTTTTGTAAATTTGCCTATGAATTTCTGCTCCACATATATTTTTACCACTATCAGTTGTAATACATCTTAGTAGAGTCTACTTCATATTGTAATGAATTACTGTTGTCTCACCTTTTCTGAATATATTTTCATGTGGTAACTGTGCCATGCAGACAATTCACAGAGGCTAATTTTTCAGTTACTTCAAATTCAGCATTGGCTTCTTTAATAAACAACAATTAAACAGTATCAGTAACATTTATCAACTCATAATGAGCTAAGGGAAACCACTCAATATCATTTGCCTTATTTTTTAAATGACCACTGATACGGCTTCTAATGTCAACTACTCAAGCAACCATTTTTGCTGAAAGATTAATGGTATGGTAGTAAACAACTTCATTTTCTCTGGACACATGTGTTGACTGCTGCAATCGAATACAATGTAACTGGCTCAGCATCAGAAAACGACTTCCCTTGCTTGGCTACCAAACGAGCCACTTATAAACAAACTTTGTTTGCAAATTCTGTTGTGATGAGATAGTCTTTTAAATTTTCCTAACTGCTGTAACAAGTGCTTTTGAATTAGGAATACTGTGGTAAGTGCCTAATCTGATACTGTCAATGTATATTTCGTTCATTGAGCACAGATATACTGTCACTGCAAATTCAACTGCTTCGCCATTGCAAGCCAAGGAAATGAAAAGAGTAAACTGTAAGCCAACATCACCTATCTGACCTCTTCCCACAGGAAAAGTTTCTCTTGTTGTTGGGCTCAAACTCATGTGGCAACAGGCCAGGAAGGTGGCTCTGATCCTGACATGCAAATGCAACAGGCTGTGATTAGTCTAAGAGTCCTTCAACCAAGTCGTTCTGCTCTAATTTCATGTTCTTCAGGCAAGTTCAGATGAGAGTCTGTTTTACCATAGGTGCCATGTATCGAATGAGCACACGTGCAAGGCATTATGCTTGGTGCTTCACATATATTATTGCTAATCCTCAGGGCAACTCTGCAATGACCTCATTTTCAGATGAGGAGAAGCTAGGTAACTTGATTAAGATCCTGTTGCTGCTCTGTGCCTAAGGAGGGATGCACTGGCCACGCCAACATGAGCATTTAGGTTCTTATGTGGTTTTATCGTAAAGTAACATACGACCGCTTGGTTGGTACACATCTTTGCCTGGAGGGCAAATCAGAGGCTATCAAGCTGAAGAGCAGACTCTAATGTGTAGCAAATAACCAATATGAATACCATTCTACGAAAGGGCTTGAAAGCAAGCAAACATTGCCAACTTCTCCAACTTAAGTACTGATATGAACGTTTAGAAAGGCAGAAGTATTGGGAATTCCTTGAAAAAATGCATTTCTGTGGTATAATGAATTCACTGGAGAACAAATGGGATGTAACGCTATGTTTCAAAATAGATACAAATTTGATCTCATTTATAAGCAACCATTTAGCCTGAGTTTTGACGGGTAGGTAATGGCTTCTGTTTTTACCATCATTATAGTTTGGCCTTTTCCAGAAGGTCATTAGTTTGAATCATACAGTATATAGCTTTTTCAGACGGACTTCTTAGACAAAATTTAAGATTCATTCATGTCTTTTGCACATGGGTAGCTCATTTTTTAAAGACTGCCGAATAAAATTCCATTCTGTGGACATAGCACAGTTTGTCATCAACTCACCTATTAAAGAACATCTTGGTTGCCTGCAGCTTTTTTGGTGATTCTGAATAAGCTGCTGTAACGTTCACATGCAGATTTTTGGATGGACACAAATTTTCAAAGAAGTTGGGTTAACACCTCGGAGCCCAATTACTGAATTTTATGGTAAGACTATGTTTAGTTTTATAAGAAACCTCCTGTCTTCCAAAGTGACTGTGCCATTTTGCATTCCCACCATCAATGAATGAGAGTTCCTGTTGCTAGGCATCCTTGGGAGCAATTTATATTGTCAATTTTGTTGAATTTTTTCTAAATGAATAAGTAGGTAGTGGTACCTCACCGTTGTTTTAATTTGCAATTCTGTAATGACAACTGACTTGACCATCTTTTCATGTTTATTTTCCACCTGAACATCTTCTTTGGTGAGGTGTCCTTTTAGTTACTTTGCCCATGTTTTAATTGAATTGTATTCTTATTAAGTTTTAAGAGTTCTTTATTGTATTTATTCTTATTGAGTTTTAAGAGTTCTGTGTTTATTTAGTCCTTTATCAGATATGTGTTTTGCAAACATTGGCTTACCTTTTCATTTTCTTAAGAGTCTTTCGAAGAGCAGATGCTCTTGATTTTAATCAGTTCCAAATTATTGATATTACAATATATTTTCTGTACTCATCCACAAACCCAAGTTCATGTAGATGGTCTACTATGTCTTCTATTGATAAAAGTTTTGTACTTTTGCATTTTTACATTTGCATATATAATCCATTTTGAGCCAATTTTTGTTAAAGGTGTAATATCTACATCCATGTTGCTTTTCTTTTGTTTGCTTGTTTTCTTTTTGGCTTTGTGTGTGTGTGTGTGTGTGTGTGTGTGTGTGTGTGTGTGTGTGTGTGTATGGATATACAGTGGTTCCATTACCTCTCCTTGAAAAGACTATCCTTCTTCACTTGAATTTCCTTTGCTCCTTTCTCAAACATCAGTTGAACATATTTGCGTGGTCCTATTTTTGAACTTCATTATTTCTTCCACGGATTGATGTGTCTATCCTTTTATCAATACCATTATGTCTTGATTAATGAAGGCTTATAGTAAATCTTGCAACTGGGGAGTATGAGTCCTCCAATGTTGTTCTTTTTTAGTATTGTGATCTTTTATCTTTTCAAATAAACTTTAGAATCAGTTTGTCAGTATCTACAAAACAACTCACTGGAGGTTTGAGGTTGTGTTGCATCCACAGATCAAGTTGGAAAAAACTGACATCTTAATATATTGCGTCTTCCAACCTATGAATACAGAATATATCTGCAATTTTCAGATCTTCTTTAATGTCTTTCATCAGAGCTTTGTTTCTTGTTTATAGATTTACACATATTTTGTAAGATTTATGCATAATATTTTGGTGCTATTGTAAGTGGTATTTAAAAATTTTTAAATTCCTGTTGTTTCTATATACCAGTGGCTGGTATATAGAAAAACAATTGACTTTTGTACCCTGTGGCTTTGCTGTAATCACTTAATAGCTGCAGGTATATTTTTGTAGAATCTCTAGGATTTTTACAGAGGCAATCATATCATCTGTGAAAAAAGATAATTTTATTTTTTCCTTTCCAACTGTACAACTTTTATTTTCCTTTTCTTGCCTTATTTCACTTACTAGGACATTCTGTGCTGTTAAATCAGAGTGAGGAAAGGGTGTATCCTTGCCTTGTTCCTAGAAATAGAAGTTTATGAATTGCATTGATTTTCAAGGAAGTACCTTCGGGCTTGTTGATTTTCCCTTTTGTCTTCCTGTTTTCATTTTAATTGATTTATCCTGTAATTTTATTACTACTTTTCTTCTTGCTTTAGGATTATATCTTTTTCTTAAGGGGGAAGCATCCAGTTTCTGACCATTAAGTATGATGTTACCTGTAGGTTTTTTGTAGATAGTCTTTATCAAGCTGAGGAAGTTCCTCTCTTTTCCGAGTTTACTGAGATTTAAAAAAAAATGTATCATGAGTGAGTGTTGTATGCTGTCAAATGCTTTTTGTGCATCGACTGAAATGATCATATGATTTTTCTGCTTTAGTCTTTTGACGTGGTTGATTACATTGTTGATTTTCAGTGTTGAACCAGACTTGCACAGCTGGAATAAATCCTACATGGTTGTGGTTTATAATTCTTTTCGTACATTGTTGTATTTGAATTGCCTTTATTTTTTTGAAGATTTTTGCATTATGTTCCTGTGAGATACTGATCTATAGTTTTCCTTTCTTGTAATATATATATATATGGTTTCGGTATTAGGCTAATGTGGGCCTTGAGTTAGGAAGTATACACTCTGCTTCTATTTTGTGAAAGAGATTGTGGAGAATTGGCATCACATCTTAAATATTTGGTCAAATTCACCAGTAAAAACTTTTAGGCTTGGTGCTTTGTGTGTGTGTGTGTGTGTGTGTGTGTGTGTGTGTGTGGGTGGTGGGGTGGGGGTGGGGGTTTAATCAATGAGTATCCAATGATCAATAAAAGTATATTTATTAAATTTGTTTAATAAATAAAGCTAATTTGTTTAATAAATATAAGGCTATTCAGATAATTTTTTTTCTCTTTGTGTGAGTTTTGGTATTTCTTTCAAGGAATTGTTCCATATCATCTAAATTATGAAATTCTTTGCAGGGAGTTCATAGGATTCCTGAATTACTTTTTTAATGTCCATAGGTCAGTTTAGTCTGATCTTTATTTAGTCTGACTAGAAGTTTATAAATTGCATTGATATTTTCAAAGAACTACCTTTGCATTTTGTTCATTTTCTTTTGTTTTCCTGTTTTCATTTTTATTGATTTATCCCGTAATTTTACTATTACTTTTCTTCTGCTTGCCTTAGGATTAAATTTTTTCTTTCTCTAGTTTCTTAAGGTAGAATCTTAGATTATTGATTTTACTTCTTTCCTCTTTTCTAATATATGCATTTAATGTGATAAATTTCCCTGTAGGCACTGCTTTTGCTGCACCCCACTAATTTTGATAATCTGTATTTTCATTTTTCTTTAGTTCAAAACGTTTTAAAGTTTCCTTTAGACTTCTTCTTGGATCTATGTGTTATTAAGAAGTTGTTTACTTACATGTATTTGGGAGATTTTCCAGCTCTCTTTCTGTTATTGATTTCTAGTTTAATTTCACTGCGTCTGAGAAATACTTTGTATGACTTCAATGCTTTTAAATTTGTTAGTGTATTTTCTATGGTCCAGAATGTAGTCCATTTTGTGCACTTAAGAATGTGCATTTTGCTGTTGCTGGAGTATTCTACAAATGTCAATTCGAACAAGTTGAGCGATAACGTTGTTCAGATCTACTATATCCTTACTGATTTTCTGCTAACTTGATCAATTACTGAAAAGGGGGTCATGAAGTCTCCAACTTTGAGTGGATTTATCCACTTCCCCTTTGGGTTTTAACAATTTTTTGCTCCGTGTATTTCGATGCTCTGTTTTTAGGTACATAAACGTTTAGGATTGTTGTCTTAAAGGACTAACCTCTTCATCACTATGTAATGTCCCTCTTTATCCATGACAATTTTCCTTGTTTCAAATCTTCTTTGATTAAAATGAATACAGCTACTCAAGTTTTCTTTTTGATTAGGGTTAACATGGTTTATCATTCTCCATCTTTTCATTTTTAACCCATCCAAATATTTATGTTTAAGGTGGGTTTCTTATCGATAGTATATAATTGGGTTCTTTTTCTTTATCCACCCTGACAATATCTTTTAGTTATTTTATGTACATGACTCTCATTAAAAATTATTGATATAGTTGGACTGTCTACCATGTTTGTAATTGTTTGCTATTTGTGGCATTTGTTCTTCTCCCACCCTTTTTTTCTGCCTTCTCTCGTTTTGAGCATTTTATAAGATTCCATTTTATCTCTTAGCATATTACTCACATTTTTCTTTAAAAAACAGGAGTTGCCTTCAAATTTGCAACATACATTTTTAACTAATGTAAGTCCACCTTAAAATAACACTGTGCTGCTTCCTGTGTAGTGTTGCTGCTTACAACAGTGTATCCCCAATTCCTCCCACTCATCTCTTATGACATTGTTATTCATTTCATGTATTTACATGCTATAATCACCCAATACAATTTTACTATTACTACTTTAAACAGTTATATTTTAGATCAATTAAGAATGAAGAAAAATAAAATATTTTATTTTCCCTTCATTTATTCCTTCTCTAATGCTCTTCTTTTCTTTATGTAGATCTGAGTTTCTGACCTATATCAATTTTCTTCTTCCTGAAAAGACCTTCTTACTTTCTTACCTTCTTTTGATTTTTCTTGCAGGGCAGGTCTTCTAGTGATGTAAATTCCCTAAGTTTTTGTCTGTCTGAGAAAGTATTTTTCCTTCACTTTTGAAGGACAACTTCACTGCATACAACATTTTAGGTTGATGCAATTTTTTTTCTTTCTTTCAATACTTTAAATATTTCACTCCACTCTCTTCTTTATTATAGTTTCTGACAAAAAGACCACTGTAATTCTTAACCTTGTTTATCCCGAGGTAGGGTGTTTTTTATTTCTCCTCTGGCTTCTTTCACAATTTTCTCTCTTTGTTGTTTTTTTTTAGCAGTTTGAATATGATATTCATAGTTTTAGATACTTTTGTATTTATTGTTCTTGGTATTCTCTGAACTTTCTGGATCTGTGATTTGTTGTCATTAATTTTGGAAAGTTCTCAGCCAATATTAACTTCAAATATTTCTTCTGCTCCATTCTCTCTTCTCTTCATACTCGAATTATGCATATATTACACATTTTGAATTTGTCCCATATGTCTTCAATATAGTTCTGGGTTATTTTTTTTTTTTTCTTGCAATACGCGGGCCTTTCACTGCTGTGGCCTCTCCCGTTGCGGAGCACAGGCTCCGGACGCGCAGCCTCAGCGGCCATGGCTCACGGGCCCAGCCGCTCCGTGGCATGTGGGATCCTCCCGGACCGGGGCACGAACCCATGTCCCCTGCATCGGCAGGCGGACTCCCAACCACTGCACCACCAGGGAAGCCCTGGGTTATTTTTTTATCCTTCTTGTTTCTCTTCAATATCAGCTTGGGAATTTCTGATGACATATCTTCAAGCTTACGTATTCTTTCTTGTGCTTTGTCCAGTACACAGGTGAGCCTATCAAGACATTTTTAAAATTTGTTACAGTGTTTTTAATTTCTAGCATTTCCTTTTGATTCTTCCTTAGAGATTCCATCTCTCTGCTTACGTTACTCGTTTGTTTTTCTGCATTGCCTACCTTTTTCTTTAGAGCCCTAAACATATTAATCATACTCATGTTATGTTCCCTAATAATTCCAAACTGATGGCTTATCTGAGTCTTATTCTAATACTTGCTTTGTCTCTTCATACAGTGTTTTTCCCTGCCTTTTAGCATGCTTTGTAATTTTTTTGGCAACGGGGTATGATGTATTAGATAATAGGAACTAAGGTAAACGGATCTGTAGTGTGAGGTTTTATGTCATTCTGGCTAGCAGTTGCACTATGTTTAACGTTTGATGTAGCTGTGGTTTCCTGAGGCTTCCAATTCCTCTAACGTCCTTGCTTTTGTCTCCTTGTCTTTGGATTTCTCAAAAACTCTTTCTTGAATAGTCCGTACCTTGAAGCTCTTGCAACTGTAATTCACTCTTGTTATATTGGAGCCCTGTTGGTATGGCAGTAATGTGTGGGAGAATGTAAGGGGATGTAATTTTGTGATTAAATCTCAGTTTTTCAGTGGCTCTGTATCTTGGGGCTGTAATCTTTAAGCATCTCTACCTGTTCCCCTCAGGTGAGACAGGAAGGTGAGAGGGGGCTACAGTGGGAGAAACACCCTTCCCTCACCTGAGATAAGGCATTGGGAAACTCTTTTCTCCTGGAGAGTCGGTCTTTGTTACAGAGAACCCTCTGGGTGTATTTCAGTATAGTTACTCTTCCCCTCCTTCTGCCAGAGTTACTGAGGGAATTTTTCTTGCCTCTTCCGTATGAGAATTTGGTAGTATCCCTGGAGGTAAACCCCCCAAAGTGTGGCGGTCCCTCTGAGCCTCTAGCCCCAAGGAGGCGTTCACTCTTCACCTAGACCTCACTCAACCTCCAGGAATTAACAAAAATTACTATTTAAGTGTTCCTACCAGTTTATGGCTCTAGGGGCCTTTTCCCCAGGAAAGCAGAGCTCAGCTGTGACTCTCCAAATTTCAGGGTGAAACCTCAGTTCTCTGACGGGCGAAGAAAAGTCTTTAATTTTCAGTTTGTTGAATTTCTTCCTGTTGTTAAGGACAGGAATGATGAGTTCAAAGCCCTTTACATCTTGGAGCTGAGACTGGAGATGTGGCAATGTCTGTCCTCATTCTCTCTGATGCAAGTTTCAGGGTCTGGTTCCTCTGTGTCATGGAATCAGGCAGCTCAGTTTTCAAATATCGTTCACATCTCAGCACATCCCATCTACCTGTCTAATCTGAGAACTCCCCCTTCAATAATTGAATATACTTTCCTTATTGGGTCATTATGATGTGATTTATGACATGAATGTAATTGTCAGGATTACTGTGGGTAATTAAAACATGAAGTGAATGCTGCCAGAGGCTTCAGTCACTCTCAGTGCCCTCATTAAAAATCAAGAGCTGACCAAATTATAAACAGACTGGTTTGCAGAAGTTCCCAGCAAAACCTAATTATGAAGCTTATCCTTATTCTATCCGAACTCACTCCATTAGTCATGCAAATTCTGAAAATGATTAAGTTATTTTATGTGCTGGAATTTTGGAATTAATAATAAAGAGGTGAGTAGCAGTAATTAGACATTACTATGAAACTTTATGATGTCAGGTCGCTCTGGGTCTTACTGCACCTCTTCCTGACCCTGCACCCAATAATATAATACGTACGTACATACACATACATACACACACACACACACACACATACACACACACACACACTCACACCTATAAGATGGTTTAATGAATGACTTAATGGTTTTCATTAATTTATGATAACTTTTTAAATGACAGCTAAAACCAGGGGGAGAAGGCTTTGCAAATGCTGCATGAGTATTATCTTGGAATTGGTTAGAGAAAGAGATTTGGTGATTATCATCAGGGGAATCCTTTCTCTCCAGAAAAGGCAAAGCACCACAAGGAGAAATCATTTACTATGAGGGTGTTTCAAGCTATGGCAGCTGGAACAGGAGCAAGTGATAACTTAAATCTTGAAGGAGCTTTAGATGATCATGTCTCATCTCATCTAATTTTACAGACAGAGGACTTAGCGTAGAGAAATTATGTGGCTGCCAGTGAATAAGAGAGCTAGGCTCCATTGACTGGTGGGGAAATTGGAGAGCATCAGGGTTTTCTCAGCATAGGACTGGGTGAGAGAACATGGAAGGCAGGTCCACACTTAGTTTGCAGAGAACAGAGAAAGTAAGTCACTGACTGTTTAGCTTGGAGAATCACGGCCTCATCTGAGATAAGAGAGCACTATATGGAAACAGAGATATCATGATGCCTATCCAAAAGAGGTTAAGAACCTTGATTCAGTACATCTCTGGGGAAGCAAAAGTAAATAAAATTTAAAAGATAAGGGAGGGATATAAAAAGCGGGGGAGGGAGAGAGGAAGAAAGAGACAAAAAGAAAAGCATACTTTAGAGATGGATGTAAGATTCAAGAGTTACACATTCATGTATCAGATTATGGAGGTCCAGCATTGCCAATTTGGTTGGATTGATGATGGGGCTTAGGCAGATGTCCCTTTGTGGGGAGCAACGGGGAAAACAGAGGGTAGGGGAGAGAAATATGTAATTCTTACAGGGGTACAGAAATTCAACTCTGCAGAAAACTTTCTTTGCTGCTGGAGAGAGAGACCTGAAATGAAAGACAGCAAAGCTGTGAACTTTGCCCAGAATGAAGCAGTCCTCAGGCCTGCCCGCTTCAGGTGTGACTGGGTGTACCCAGACGGCATCCTCATGCAAATGTGACAAATGAAGAAACAGAAATTCGTATGGAAGGTCCTTGGGAAGGTGACAGAGAAGAAGAGGAGAAGGGGGACAAAGGAGCGTGAGGTTCAGCTTGAGCGAACGGGTCTGGTCTTGGGAAGCAGCTGCTGAAGCTCAGCTTATTTGTCTACAAATCCCTCCTAGTGAGGTAACAATTTTAAGAGATGGTGGAGGGAGGGTTTGACATTAAGGGATCTGGGGATGAGGAGATGAGTAAGAGAGTGATAAATTCAAGAAAATGGAGAGCTTTATAGGAGGGAAGGCAAGAGTCTGGTTGCAACATGGTGATTAAAATACCCACCTTTGACAGATGTAGGGCCAGTAAACTTTAAAGCGTGCGTGCGTGCGCGTGTGTGTGTATGTGTTTTGCCTGCTCTGACTTTTTGCAGCAACGCCATGAGGTGAGCAGGAAAAATATCTTATCCACAATTTAGGATGGTGCAAAATTAAGCGACTCAAAGTCACAAGATGGTAAGCGGTGAGCCTGGGTTCCAGTCACTCAGACTCTGTGTCTACTGTGTGTTCCTCTACAATACTGCTGGTACTTTACAGAACTGCTCAGAATGGATATAGTGGAGAGCAGGAAGGTCAGTGAAGAAAATCACATGTGCTTCCTCTTAAAAAGGTGGTGGGTTTTTTAGTGGGTTCATTTTCTCGCCTTCTCCAATGGTGGCGGAGCCTCAGGACTCTGAAGGGGGCTTGTGTGACAATTAGGCAGCCGCCTGACCCATCATCATCGTCATTGGAGGAGGGGAGCTACAGACTCCCCAGGATGCGCCTAGCCTCAAAGTGCACAAGGCCTTGGAGACCTCTGTTCCTGCCTCCATGAGGGCCTGGAAAGCCCAGGGGCTCCATGGATTCCCTTTATATCGATTCCAAGGGCCCTGCCGGACAATTCAGATTGCACAGAATCCTTTGCGCACACACCCCCAGGATGCTTGCACATTCGTCACTCACTCAAAGCATATTAAATCATTTCAATGTGTCTCTCTTTTTGTTCTCCTGGGTTTTTTTGAGTTTTTCTTTTTTTTTTTCAAATTTCTCAGCTTTTTAGGAAGCAAATATGATACATTCACCTCCAAATGTGGAGATGTCTCAGCGAGAGGCACTCCGAGAAAATGCCTTTGAAAACGGCATTTGTTGGCTCACTGGGGCCAGACGCAGCCACCTCAGCTCTTGCTTGAAACCCAAACAGGGTGACTGCCAGTCAGGGATTCCAACCAGCTGGAGGAATTGGCCTAAACCATCTGACAAAAGGGATCCCTTTTCCTCAACAGCAGCTTCTCCATCTCTCTCTCTCTCTCCTTTTTTTTTTGCTCGAGAATGCACAGTTTTGCATTTGCCCTTCATACAAATAACTGGAGGGTGGGAATTATTCAGAAAGCTCGTGTTCGACACCCCATCTGTTCATTCCTGACAGCAATATATAATATAAGGCTATAAAAACTTGAAAAATAATGCAACATAAAAAGGGATTGACTCAGCTCCAAGAGGCCATAAATGGTAACAAATACCACTGGATGATTTATTTCACGCTGTAATCTTTACAGTAAGTCATCTTTCAGACATTTCCTTGTGACAGGTTTTAATAATATTAATGCCCAGAGCAATCCAAACCATCGCCCATAGACGTATTTATCAAGCTGTCAATCCGAGTAAATGAAATTCTATAGGCAATAATGTAACATGTTTAAAAGAAGCTAATAAAACAAGTCAGCAGAGAAATATGACTTCAAAGTATTCTCTCCCTCTAATCCAGTCCTGTAGGTTATACAGCCAAAATGCAAATCCTTCCGTACCTGATGTATTGCTCCAAAAATACCAATGCCCTTTTCCCAAGCTTCTGTATATTCGCTCTCACACATTCCTAGAGCCTGCAGTGCAGTGCATCCTGCCGGAGCTGCTGAACTCTGGAGTGCTTAGCATTTATTGTTTTGTTTGTCTTGCTTCTAAGCAGGTACCTGATTGGCAGCTGCAGTGAATAACATCTAAGTTTCCAAGGCTTATTAAAATGTAACAGCTATCTGAGCCATAAACCAATCTTTACGACACCCACTCTAGGAGGGCCTTCGAGAATACCTAAGAAAGTGACTTCATGGTCTACCAGTGGCCGCGTAGGGTGTGCTCTCTGCTAGTTACGTCTCATTCGTGCAGGTCACACTATGCCAGCTGTTAAAGCATTTGGCATTTCAAACGCAGTTCCAGATCTGCTTCCTGCAGGAAGCCCTCCTTATTAATTTCACTAATTTTCTGATCTCTAGCACAGTGCCTGACACACCCCTCAACCCAACTTTCTAATGAATGAATCTGTGAAAGCACGACGCACATCCAAGGTGCTCACCACACATTAGATGTTAACATGCATTGCACTGATTTATTCGATTCATTCTACAGTTAACTGATGCCTCGTTTTTTTCTGGCTTCTCACACACATGCTCCTTGAGGACAGATTTAGTGTTTAATGGGCACCATGAGTGTTTCCTATACCACTGGGTACCCTGTAGGATTATGTGTAGCACACAAACACACATATATACACATATATGAATGATACACACATATGTATCATGTATCTATGCATACAAATGTATATGCATCATGTATATCATATAGATACACACATATAGATATCGTAATTGACATGATATTGTTTAAATGTATTTATTTATTAGGATTATGGTCTTATGTTTATTTGGAGTAAATCCTTCAAGGTGTCTATCCAGCCCGTTATCTGCATTTATCTACTTCTTTGAGAACTGCCTCATCCCCCCACCCAATGGCCAAGTTTGCTCCTGATGACGCCACTTCCTGGATCTGATTGAACAAGTCAGGGAACTGATTCGAGCTGTACCGATCAGACGCTCTCTTCTAGTAATGGGACACTGGGATTCGCATTAGGAATGTTCTTGTCTTTCTTTAGTTTAAAAGGGTTTCTGTTGCTTGCAAGTAATTGGACATTAATTAAAATGTTTATATTTCATTGATAAATCAGCTTTATAAAAGACCACTTTTGTTTGTAAGGAGTTCATGCTTTATAATGAGAAGCTGGATTTCTTAAATTTCAATCAAATATGAAGCCCTTTGTATCCTGATCATGCACAGTATTTTGAGTTGAGTTTGGGAGAGACCTTGGAACATCAGAAGAATTTATCAGACAAACATGAGAAGGGAAGCACATTCTAGGGATATGCACAGGCCCAACACAGGAAAAGACGTATGATGTGTATTTTCAGAAGTGAAAGAATATAATATTGTTCAAATTCAGAGGACTTTGGTGAGAGGCAGGGGCCATACCATGAAGGGCATTGTTAAAGATTTTGAGCTCATTCCTAAAGACACTGAAAAACCACTGAAGAGAAGCAAAATTGTCATATTTTCATTTTTCATACGTCATTCTATGTATGATACAGGAACAGAAAAGAAGGGACCAGAGGAGATGTGGGGAGACCAGGTCAAAGGCCATTTCAATAGTGGCCTAAGGAAAGATGGTAGCTTGGCCTGGGATTAGAATTAGAGATGGAAAGGGTATAGAGATGCAGGATACTTTTAGAGGTGAAACAGAGAAAACAATGAGACTTGGTGGAATTTAGGTGAGAAACCCGTCTCACAGCATCCACACTTGATTCTTCAACCCCTACCAGGACTGCTAGCCCAGGTGTTGGCTGATGATAAAGCCGGCTAGGTTCACTGTCTGTTTTGCCTTTGTGTTTGCCTACCTCACCGTGTGTTTCTGAGTGCAGTTAATAGAGGCAGACTAGAAAGCAGGTATTTGGGGAAAGTTTTCATTTTATAATTTTATTCCCTAATTTGGCACAGGGATATTGTTCCAGAATCTGGTTACTTTTCCTACATCTCTACTTCTTCTCTTGCCTCCTCTTCCTTTCAACGTTAGCACTCCCTCACTGCACATCCCTCATGTACACTGTGAGGCTCAGAGTGAAGACAAGCCAGCCAGGGCGGCTATTAGATCGTGGGTGTGGGTTGGGAGACGTTTCAAAGCAGCCTTCTGCCCCCAAAGTTGATATATCCACGCATATACACACCCATTCTCCTGGGAATTAGTTTCCTTCCTTCTCTACTCTTCTGCTATTTTTTTTTAACATCTTTATTGGAGTATAATTGCTTTACAATGGTGTGTGAGTTTCTGCTTTATAACAAAGTGAATCAGTTATACACATACATATGTTCCCATATCTCTTCCCTCTTGCGTCTCCCTCCTTCCCATCTTCTGCTATTTCTTGGCTTGGGAAAAAAATACACCTGGAAAAATACTATGACAAGATTCAGTGGCTGAAATGGTAAAATGAAGAAGAGCAAAGAAGGAGCAAGGCAAAGGAGGCCATGCCACAGAGCTGGAGGTGGAGATGAGAGTACCTGGTGAAAGAGTGGTGGATTAAGAACAAGTTTCCATTACACTCCTTCCCCCCAAGAAAGAAAAGGGTTCTAGGTGGGAAAGTGGACCTTGAAAAACCATCTGGTTGATATTCTGCTTACATGGATTATAAAAACATGTTTCTCCTGGTCATCTGACCGAAACCTTTAACTTTGAGGGCAGATGAATGTAAGCTCACCCAGGATGGTTTCTGCCTGTTTTACTCTTTAGTATGTTCACCATTTTTTCCCTACAAATTAGCTGTTAAAAAAAAAACCCCACAGAATCCATATGGAGAGGTGAGAGCCTTGTGTCACTAGGTTCATTGATTTTCTTCCTTCCTCCCTCCCTCCCTCCCTTCCTTCCTCCCTCCCTCCCTCCCTTCCTTTCTTTTTTCCCCTTCCTTCAGAGTGTCTTCCTGGGTGAGCTTAAGGGATGCAAATGGAAATCAATTACTTTGGGTAGAGTGTGAGTCCTGAGAACTACTCCTGAAGACTGAGCTCATAGGACAAGCAGATACTTGACTTGGCCTTACAAATCCTTCCCGGTTATCTTTACCTCTGAGCCATCTCTAAGCCTCCTAATGCTGGTTTCGGATGCTGACCCACAAGGCTTTCTCAAAGGAGTAAAACAGAAGTGGGAAAAAAAGGAAACATGTCACCCATGGTCCTGGCAGCTGCACACCTACACTGTGGGCTAAAGCTAAAACCAGGGAAATTTAGAAAGGTCCAAGAATATTCAGATTTATGCCCAAGCAGTGTAAAAGACAGGCGCCAGGCTTGGCTGACTGCAATATCTAACGGAATATTGCAGTTCACAAGCAAATCTAGCTAATTGGTATGAAAATATTTTTTTATGCAATATTTTAAGGACTGCAAATATCGATATGTCCTTTACTTGTGACAAAATGCAAGCATAAAGGTATTAATCATAATGATCACATCAATACATAAATAAAAACCGAGAGCGTTTTATTTACTAATGTTGGAAGACCATCTGCACTGCTTTCCGTTCCTGAGCCTCACCAATGGATTAAGGTGCTAGTTTGAATTCAAGTCTGTTGTTTGCCTCTCCTCATTTCAATCTCTCCCAGATCTTCTTGTAAACATGTACATCTGCAATGTATGTGTGTACACGAGTGTATGAAGTATAAACGTGTAAAGTGAACCATACACAGATATAGGCACAGATATATGTGATTTACTTTACCGATTGATTCTTATACAGCAACACCAGAAACTTCCCACAAAGACTAATTTATCTGCAATATATGCGTTAGCAATTCTGAAAGATATGTATTAAAAATGTCTTCCATTATCTAAACTGAACATTTTAGGAGAAGTTTGAGTCTGAAAATGGCATCTCTTCTCACACTTATAAATTGCTTTACGATTTTTTTTTTAAACTAGCTTTTCCCCACTGGCACCTTAAACACGGATGGGCTATAATAATAGCTACATTTTATGATTAGAAAGCAGGGAGACAGCAAGCCGTCTGGATTAAAATTGGAACTGGGGTTAGAATCACAGCCTTGGGAAGAGGGGCGGAGCCTCGCCTGGCCCACGGAGGCTCCAGTGGCAGAGAAAGCCCCCCAGCGAAGGCCAGTGGTGACACCCGTGCCATCTCGTCTGAAGACAGAGCTGTGTTCCCCACACAACACTGGGAGTAGAAGAAACTCCAGGTTTTAAAATGAAAAAAAAAAGTGGGGCAGGGTTATTTCTTGTCTTTACATAAGGATTCTGCATCGAGTTACATAAAATAAGTATTCATTTAGAGCAATAAACAGAATAATAGTAAGAAAAAATATGTGACGTCTACATGTTTTAAGGAACATGACTATTGTTTAAAGAGAGACGGGCTCATAAGTAAAAAAGAATGGTGACAACTCGGCTTTCCTGGGGCTGAGGGGAACTGAGTAGGTTTCCAGGGAGCCAGGTTATTTAGCTCACTTTTTAGCACTATCTACAGCAATATTTCAGAGCAAAATAAGGAAAATATCTGTTCCTTTTCATTTAGCAGCCACAGAGATTACAGGGAAAAAAAATAAATAAGAAATATGTAATCCCCGTGGTGTAATCCCCGTGGTATGGAAACTCACTTCTCTTAAATACCTCCCTCTGGCGTAATTGACTTTTCATGTGCATTTTAATTATGATATTTCAGCAGGTTGCAAGAGAATTTTTTTTCTGCTGCTGTTGTTGTAAATTATGGTTTGGAAAAAAAAAGTGTTATAAATCTAATTACATTTTCACTTATATTAACAAGTCAGCACAATCTTCCAGCATGTTTACCAAGCAATTCCAATATTTACAGCTGACCTAATTGGTTGTGGGGCAGAAGCAATGAACAATATTTTATTGTCCTGATAGCTGTGCATGTGCTGAAGACAGCTGCTAAGGTGTAAAGCTACCCGGTGACCCTGAAGTTTTGCCTGCCCTGTGTTTGCCTTCATCAACCAGCTGTAAAACAGGACAGAAAGCAGGAGGGAAGGAGAAAGGGCTTCTGGAGTGGGGAGCGAAGGAGTTTGTTAAAGATGTCTTCTCTGAATCCTCTTTTGGCAAGAAAGATTTTTCCAGTTATTTGGGGGCTGTTACAGACTCAAAAGTTAACTTGTTCTTGGCAAGTTTGTACAAAAAGTTACAAATAACGACATGAAAGCCAATAATATCTTGGGTCAACATCCCTGATATTTGACACTTAAGTTGAGGCCAATCTTGGTCCTGTCCTTGAATTTCACTGTCAAAGCCCATGTAGTCTTCAGAACCCCAGCATGGGTCTAACACAGGCTGGAAATTCTTATGTTCTCAGGTCCTTAGAGAACGGGCTAAAAACAAAGAACCCTCCTACCAGGCAAAGACCATACTGCTTCACGGGGAGGCAGAAACTGGGTCTACCTCTCACGTTACTCACGGTGAGTTCTGCTGCAGCTCTCCACCCCTCAGATTTAAATGAAGATCACATTTATGTCTCAGGCCTCTGTCTTTCCTACTAATGCTACTGGTGTTAACACAAATGTAGAATGCCAGTACAATCTTAGCAGAGAGCTGCTTTGAGGCGAGTCTCCAGACCATGGGTTCAATTACTGTGTGGGCCAATCTTGTCTTCTGGGTCATGATGATGATAATGATAATAAATGCTAATTTATTGAGTGCTTACTCTCTGCTAGGAACTTTGCCAAGAGTCTAACACGCAGTCTTCTCATCAGCCCTATGAGATTGGTACCACCTGTTTTACAGATGGAAGAGCTAAGCCCCAGAGCAGTGAGTGCCTGGGTCACCATCACACAGCATGGAAGTCACCGAGCTGAGATATGACCCTGGCCTGTCCATCTCTGGAGTCTCCACTGTAGCCCTGGCACTGAGTAGCCTCCTTCTTTATCACTCTTGCCTCAACCTAAAAACTAAGCAAGCACTGCGCACAATAAACTTTGAGGTGCGGTTTTAGATGCATCCAGGAAGCCCTTACCAAACGCTGCCTAGAATAACACCTCCCCTTCGGATATCTCCCACTTAGGACTCTGTCCCTTAGCTGAAGTCCTTGATCCTCATGAAAGCAGAACTACCCCTGGAAGGATTAACATTGTAAACTTCTGTTTTCGCAAATGATGGTTCTAATAGTAGATGTTGACGGGCATGGGAAGTAGCTGGAAATTCTAAGTCCTGAGTAGAGGTGATGGTGGGCATCAAACAGAGAGCACAGGATGCAGAATGAAAAGTCTGTGGCAACTGCCTAAGTCACATTTACTTTTTCCCTAGGCATGTCCTTAGTCCCTGAATAGAGGTTTACTTAGAAACAGTGACTAAGCCTCCCATAATCTTGACCTTTGTCTTGTTGAGTTAGTTGGTCTTTTATATATGACCCTAAACAGACAAGGTCTCATCCCTGCCTTTTGGGAGATTTTAAGTGAGAAGAATGAAAACATGCAAAAACTAACTACTTAATTCAAATAAATACATACACTCAGTAAATAATCAGTTGTCCTACAGGAATTTTTATTCCTGTATTACCCGGGCTGCTTCCTCATCTCACCATCCAGCTAAATCAATGGAAATTTCTGTACCCGTGAAGTCCTAGGAGAGTGTGACTTCATTTTCCTTAAGACCTGTCCACATATTCACAAAGAGGTTTAAAAAGGGCTTCTGTCCCTCTTTCATTACAGCCTTCTAATCTAGTCAGACAGGGCGAGGAAGACAAGAGTAATGAAAGGAATATGTTGAATTGTCCATGGTATTACTCTGACACTTTTATGAAGCCTAAAGCTATTTTGTCTTCTATTTTTAAGTAATGAAACTAAAATATTGTTTTTTAATATAAAGAACTCATTTATTCAATACATATCTGATGAATTATTCCTATACAGGCAGACCTCAGGGATATCGCCGGTTCATTTCCAAGCGACCACAATAAAATGAATATCGCAGTAAAGCAAGCCACACTAATTTTTTGGTTTCCCAGTGCATGTAAAAGTTACGTTTACACTACACTGTAGTCTATTAAGTGTGCAACAGCATTATGTCTAAAAAATGTACATCCCTTAATTAAAAATATTTCGTTGATAAAAAAATTCCAACCATCACCTGAAACTTCAGTGAGTTGTAATCGTTTTGCTGCTAGAGGGTCCTGCCTCGATGGTGGTGGCGGCTGACTGATGGGGGTGATGGTTGCTGAAGGCTGGGTGGCCGTGGCAGTTTCCTAAAATGAGGCAGCAGTGACGTCTGCCACATCGGCTTCCCTGTAGCACGCAAAGCTGCTTGTCGGTGTTTTACCCGCGGCAGAACTTCTTTCAAAATTGGAGTCAGTCCTCTCAAACCCTGCTGCTACTTTACCAACTAAGTTTATTTAACATTCTAGATCCTTTGTGGTCATTTCAGCCATCTTCACAGCATCTTCACCAGTAGATTCCATCTCAAGAAACCACTTTCTTTGCTCATCCATGAGAAGCCACTCATCCATACAAGTTTATCGTGAGACTGCAGCAATTCAGTACCATCTTCAGGATCCACTTCTAATTCTAGTTCTCTTGCTATTTCCATCACATTTGAAGTTACTGCCTCCACTGCAGTCTTGAATCCCTCAAAGTCATCCATGAGGGCTGGAATCAACTTCTTCCAAACTCCTGTTCATGTTGAGATTTTAACCTCTTCCCATGAATCATGAATGTTCTTAATGGCATTAAGAATAGTGAATTCTTTCCAGGAGGCTTTCAATTTATTTTGCCCAGATCCATCACATGAATCACCATGTATGGCAGCTACAGCATTACAAAATGTATTTTCTAAGTAATAAGGCTTGAAAGTCAAAATTACTCCTTGATCCATGGGCTGCAGAATGGATGTTGTGTCAGCAGGCGTGAAGACAACATTACTCTTGTCCATCTTCATCAGAGCTCTTGGGTGACCAGGTGCATTATCAATTAGCAGAAATATTTTGAAAGAATAATTTACTAAGAAGTAGGTCTTAAGAGTGGGCTTAAAATATTCAGCAAACCATGTTGTAAAGAGATGTGCTGTCATCCAGGCTTTGTTGTTTTCATTTATAGAGCACAAGCAGGACAGATTTAGCATAGTTTTTAAAGGTCCTAGAATTTTCAGAATGGTAAATGAGCACTGGCTTCAATTTAGAGTTACCAGCTGCGTTAGCCCCTAACAAGAGAGTCAGCCTGTCTGCTGACGTTTTGAAGCCAGGCACTGACTTCTCCTCTCTGGCTATCAAAATCCTAGGGCACCTTCTTCCATTACAAGCCTGTTTCATCCACACTGAAAATCTGTTCTTTAGTGCAGTCACCTGCATGAATTATCTTAGCTAGATTTTCTGGAAACTTCCTGCAATTCTACATCAGCACTTGCTGCTTCCCCTTGAACTCTGATGTTGTGGAGATGGCTGCTTTTCTTAAACCTCATGAACTAACCTCTGCTGGCTTCGAACTTCTTCTGCAGCTTCCTCACCTGTCCCAGCCTTCACAGAATGGGAGAGGGTTGTGGATTAGGCTTTAAAGGAATGTTGTGGTTGGTTTGATTTTCTATCCAGACCACTGAAACTTTCCCCATATCAGTAATAAGACTGTTTCACTTTCTTATCATTCGTGTGTTCACCGGGGCACCGCTTTTAATTTTTTTCAAGAACTTTTCCTTCGCATCCACAACTTGACTGTTTGGCACATGAGGCCTAGCTTTTGACCTGTCTCTGCTTTCGACAGGCCTAAGCTTAATCGACATGCCTAAGCTTAATCATTTCCGGGTTTTGATTTAAAGTGAGAGACGTCGACTCTTCCTGTCACTTGAACACTTAGAGGCCACTGCAGGGTTATTAACTGGCCTAATTTCAATATTGCTGTATCTCAGGGAAGAGGGAGGCCCGAGGAGAGGGAGAGAGATGGGGGAACAGCTGGTCGGTGGAGCAGTTGGAACACACACAACATTTATCAATTAAGTTCATAGTCTTAAATGGGTGAGGTTCATGGTGCCCCAAAACAATTACAATAGCAACGTCAAAGACCACTGATCACAGATCACTATAACAAATATAATCATGAAAAGTTTGAAATATTACAAGAATTATCAAAATGACACAGATACACAGAGTGAGCAAATGCTGTTGGAAGAATGGCACCAACAGACTTGCTTTGATGTGGGGTGGCCACAGACCTTCCATTTGTAGAAAATGCAGTATCTGCAAAGCGCAATTAAACAAGGTACGCCTGTCTATATGGTACTTCGCTAGAGTCACGGCACACTGCTTCTCAAGAAATCTGATTTCTGCCTAAAGGTACAGGACAAGAACTAGAAGGGCGGTATTCAGAGGATCTAAAAGAGAGCATCTACTAATTCTTTCCTTATTCTTTTATTCTTCTATTCCCTGGTACCCTAACTCTTTCATCTGTCTTTGGAACTCAGGCTCGTGGTACTTAAAAATAGCACTTCTAGGGCTTCCCTGGTGGCGCAGTGGTTGAGAGTCCGCCTGCCGATGCAGGGGACACGGGTTCCTGCCCCGGTCCGGGAAGATCCCACATGCCGCGGAGCGGCTGGGCCCGTGAGCCATGGCCGCTGAGCCTGCGCGTCCAGAGCCTGTGCTCCGCAACGGGAGAGGCCACAACAGTGAGAGGCCCGTGTACTGCAAAAAAAAAAAAAAAAAAAAAAAAAAAAAATAGCACTTCTAGATGTGTTTGTGTCTATCTTTATACCTACCCCCATATCTACACCTATAATCGAACATAGATACATCTGCCTTACTGTTTTCTTTGAACTGTTAATTGAGACTTGATGAAGATGCTTACTAAAACTTCATGACCGAAATACACCCCTGCTAGTGATTTCTATGTATCCAAATAACACCAATTGAAATGAGGAAGGCATCTTCAGAGGTTCTGAAATGTAAGGTAGGAAACCATAGGACTGGGGACATAAGTGCTACCTGGACTCTTGGAGAGAGGTAATTTGGGGAGATGAAATACTGGCTATACGGTATTAAGTAAACACAGACTTCTAGACCATGATTTGAAATCCTACAGTAAGAGAATACTCGATAAGCACGTATGAAGGAAAAAAATCAAAGACTGCTTCTGATTTACTGGTTGTGGGCCATACTGTACTCAAACAGAAAAGCCCATGCTTGTCTAGAGGAAAAGTTATTTTAAAAGCTTAATATGGAAGAAAGGGGGAAAAAAAGTACCTGCTCAGATAATCTCATTTGATTAGTTTCTGCAGAAAGCTCAGATAGGATGTGGAGAGAGAAGAACCACGTATGGTGATTCGTTTCCAAGCTTCTCCCCCTGGAAAGACCCTGGAAGCTGGTCCTCAGTAGGAGTTCAGGCATCACTGAGGTTAAAAGATGGTGTTTCTCTTGCCTGGATCATCTGGGGCACAGAATTCAATAAATGTGAAGAGCTGAGAATAGAGAAGAAGGGCTCAGCTTCCTTTCCTGACATCAGTCTGTGTGTGTGTGTGTGTGTGTGTGTGTGTGTGTGTGGTGTGTGTGTGTGTGTGTGTGTGTGTGTAAGGGGCATGGTACTCGAAAGTGAGAACTTGTAGGAACAGATGTCCCAGGAGCCATGCCTGGCAGAGGATGCCCTGGCAGTCCTTCTGATGGACTGTAGTTTGCTCGGAAACTGAAGACTGCCGAGGGATCAGCTGGAAGACACTGGGAAAGAGCCAAGGAAGGAGCTGGAACCTCCATGGAAAGAGTGTTCTGGAGGGGAAATGGCAAGCAACAGACTTGGGTGCAACAAAGTGAGTGCTGACGCTCCAGGGATGGTGGGCTGTAGACAGTGCATGAAATTTTGGAAGGTCTTAAACTTCAAGCCCTCTCCCCTTGCATGAGAAAGATATTGGCTGCAAAAGCATGGAAATCTATGAGCCAGGGGAATGATGGCAGAGGTGGTGGGCGGGGGCACAGAACCACAACCAGGGAACCCTTTTTCACTTGCTCGATTTTTACTAGATAAGAATTTAATCTGTTTTATCTCACTGAATCCTCACAAATAACATTTCAATTATTTTGGTTCTAATATCATCTCTGTTTTGAAGATGAGGAAACCGAAACCTAAAGGCTAAGGAAGGTGGGGATCTAGGGCTCATGCCTGCTGTGGGGCAATGCTCATGGCTGGTATTGATGGGCCACTTGCCTATTAAAGAGCTAAGGCTGGGCTGGACATCGGGAAAGAGAGAAAGAAATACTACGCATGGTCTCTGGTATCTCCAAAAGGACATGGGGGAGTATGAAGACAAAGCTGATACTATAAATACAATCTTAGTCACAGGTTTCACAGAGACAAAGTGGGAAGGGAAACTGTGTGGAAACTTATTTAGGCTTCAATAGAGTCTATAAGCGTTGAATTAGGCAGACCCAGAGGGAGGGTTTCTACGGAAGGGCTGATATTCCCAGAGAAGACAAACCTTTCTATTAGAATTGGTTTCCTCTCCTGACCCAGATCTATCAGACACTACTTGGAAATTTCTGCCTCTCCTTGTTTCACTGATTAGCGATCTACCCATGTCCACCTGAGTTTATAAACACCCACTTTTCAAAATACTGAATGACTTAGTGTGGTTGTTGTGTTACTGGCCAGTCACAACATGAATTAGTTGTATCTAAATCTTTTCTTTCTAATACCTAATCAAAACCGGTTTTCCTGAAGAAGTGGATTTTGATAGAGACAGAGAATAGTCAACGACTGTACAATAGTAAAATGGTCAGAACTTTCCTAAGCTCACCCAAAGTGGGATGGCCACAGTAAAGAAACTGGAAGTGAGGGCAAAGGGGCTCCACGAGGGTTTGAGAGGCATTTTTATTTATCATCACATTTTGCATAGGCGTAGCTCTAAGCTTATCACCCTGAAAAAAGTCAGAGGAAATATTCATCTTCCCCCTCTCGTATTACATGACCTCTTGACTTAAGGACGCAGAACGCTGGTGAACAGAACTAGTATTTGTCTATCTGCTCAATGAATACATAACCACCACCTATTAAACAGAGTTTTGTGTGCTAGTCTGAGACCCAAACTGCTATTTATATGACGTTGCTTGTCGTTGCTTATTCTGTGGCAAAAGAAAGATACCAGGGATGCAGTGAAATATCGGACTATAACTTTCACGTACGTTAGGGCTGTCTGTACTGCTTCGAGTACTAAGAATAGAAGACAGTAGTTTCTGAACTTACCAGAAAACCCACTAGTGGCCTGAAGATTACATCTTTAAGAGCACCAAGCCCACTGTCAGCAAAACTATAAATGATCGTAGGCTGGTTTTGGAGTGTGCATGTAATATTAACACATCAGAAATGGATCACAAATAGCGCCTACCACACACACTACATTTTTCCCCCAATAACGCCCGCTTGTCTCTACTACGCCATCAAGTCTATCTTACCACTCGCGATCGTTACTCAGGACATGTGTTTGCTACTTTGCTAGCTGGAATATCTTTGCCCTACAAAAAGAAAAACAACAAACCCCCCCCCCAAAAGCAGAAAACAAAACCCACCCTATTCTGTAGTCCCAAGTGGGAGCTTTACCTGTCATATATCCCATTAACACTGGATTTCAAACAACTGAGCTGACCACTCCCTTGATGAAATATCACAGAAATTCACTCACAAATAGCACTGATCTGTCAATGTGCATATGACCATCTCATCAGCAGTCTGGCTTTGATTAGTTTTAAGCTCTGTAGTTCATGAGAATCTGTCTTGCTTTTGAATTAAGAGGTACAAGTGAATAAGCATCATCTTTAGAGATGATCTGGATGGGAAACTATCACTATCTTTGACCTTCTTTAGGGGCTTTAAAGCATATTCAGGGATCCCCCAGCCATAGAGAGGGCTGATGGGTCCAGGTTGCAGATGGACCAGGCCAGCTGGACCAATTCTCCTTTTAGATGCCTGCTTTAGGCCATTTCCTTATTTATCATAGACAATAAAGGGACTAAAGACAATGGGGAAACATCAGTAAGTTAAATGATTTTGTTTGTATAGCTGTGTTAAAGAATGGTGGGAAACGTCAGTGAAACTCAGTGGCTGAAATTGCATTTAAGGACCTTCTGTGGGTTTTGATTATCCATGACTTGCTAATCCTCTCTTACCACAGAGAAGACAAGGGAAAGAATAAATAAAAGCATAAACATGGTTGGAGCATTTTACGTGTTATCACATATGTTATCTTTATAGTCTCAAAACACTTTTCAGATTGGAATCATGTTTTTGCAACAAATTTGCGTCAACGTAAACAGAACATACATGCATATATTCACACACATGCGCGATACCAACAACCAAGAACGTATTCTTGAGAAATCTGAGACGCTATTTCTCACTCCATCATGCATCCACACCTCTAGTCAGGCTACTCGGTACATGGAAGGCTCCATGTTTTCCCCACGCGTTGCCCGTGTTACATTCTCCACAGGAACTGAGATTCCCATTCTCTTACCTTTCTCCAAACCCCACTTCCTACAGGAAACATTCTGGAACAATCCACCCAGCCCCCATTGACCTCTTCCTCTGACCTGCTGTCAGAATCATCAATGTAGCACTGGAAGGGATGCTGCCTCATTTGGCCTCTGATTTAATTTATCTGAATTCACCTTGTTTACCCAACTAGGTTGCACGTGGGGGTGGAAACATGATCTCTGCATCTAAGCATAGTGCCTACTTAGCACGCAGCTACTCAATACTTAGCTCTTTACCCACCGTTTTAAAAAGAAAGAAAAATCTACAAATCTCAATGCTAACCCCTAGCTGTTCTGTTGTCATTAAGAGTGAGGCAAAATTCCTGAAATTCCATAGAACCTTTCCTCCAAACAGATGTTAATCCTTTCCCTCCTTTCCCACAGATTATCTCACTCAGATTTCATAAAATCCTGGAATGGAAGGCAGGGAAGGGCAGAAAATATAATTCCTAGATTTTTGTATTCCTCTTAGAAGGCACATACATGAAGCGGTGGCACCTTCGGTGGCTCAGATATTTGACGCCTGCCTCACCTGTTGGACAGGTACACAGCAAAACCTCCGTTAACCAGACCCATCTATCCAGAATCCTCAGTTAAACAGAAGCATGATTCTTCATGCATTAAAAGAAAGAGGTGAATTATAGCAAAAACAAGATCAAGGATTTATTTCAAAATCCACATCCTTGGAGAGCTCTGCATCTACTACATATTCGGTCCAATCTCGCTCATCTTCCTAGATACAAGAATCGATCACTGCAATAATAAGGAACATTTAATGAATGCTCACTGTCAGTGAGGAATCAAGCAAAATGCTTTAAATACCTCATCTCATTCAGTCCTTACAAAGACCTACAGAGTATTCATTACCATTATACTCATTTAAGATATCAAAACGGAGACACCTAGGGCTTGCCTGGTGGCGCAGTGGTTGGGAGTCCGCCTGCCGATGCAGGGGACACGGGTTCGTGCCCCGGTCCGGGAAGATCCCACATGCCGCGGAGCAGCTGGGCCCGTGTGCCGTGGCCGCTGAGCCTGCGCATCCGGAGCCTGTGCTCCCCAACGGGAGAGGCCACAACAGTGAGAGGCACCGCGTACCGCAAAAACAAGAAGAAAAAACAAAAAAACGGAGACACCTAGAAGTAAAGCAAGCTGCCCAAGATCGCACAGCTTAGGGAGGGCCAGCGTTTGCATGGAACATTGTGTGATGCCAGAGAAGATGATACAATCCTTACCTATAGCCAATCACAATTCTCAATCATGAGAGATTTTCCTGGTATTTTATAGCTACTAAATTGAAATGCTGCCAACACATGACAGAGTTATTCACAATAAAATTTGGGGTGACAGAAGTTTTAGATCAACGGTCTATTTAAAAATTATTCAATAAACAGATCACACTCTTCAGCTCCAACCCCGCATTCTGCTTAATCGGGGTTATCTTGGAGTAGAGAGATGCAGGAAAAAGAGAGTAGGGGAGGAAGAATTTGTTGGCCCTATTCTGCAGATTTAAAAACCGAAAGCAATCTCATCAACAATTTGTTGGAAATAAGGCATGGATTAATAATAGAAAAAACCTTGAGGAAGAGTTGAAATTTTGCCCTCACCCACATTTCCTGAGTGCCTGGAGGGTGACCTGAAAGAAAACTGGGTGCATAACCTCTGGCTGTCATAAGTATAAATTATTTCAGCAATGTTGTGGGAGGTATATTCGCTTAGTTCAGACATATTGGGAGAAGTTGGGAGGAACTCATGTTGGTGAGGAACAACTGTATTAGTCAGTATAGGAGCTGATAAAGCAAATATTCCTGTTTAAGTCAAATTTTTATTGCCCAGTGATTCTTAGAAAAAAAAACTTAGAGGACCAGGGTCCTCTGCATCTCTTACCTGGTGGTCAAGCTCAAGTTGCTAGCCATGCTCATAGGTGTCGCTGGGCTGGAGTCCTGTGTTTTTGGACCAGAGTGTTCCCTTCCGCTGTTTCTCATCACCGTGACTGTTGTCCCTGCAATGTCATAGCCATCTTGGTGAGCTGGCATAATACCCCTTCATAAGGGATTTCTGGACTGTTCCTATTGGCTGAGAGAGCTCTAGCCCCTTGGCTAGGGAGAGGCTGAGAATCCTCAGCTACAGACTGTTCTAAGAGGATGGTTTGTAGAAAACTCTTTAATTTCCTTCTACAGAGTTAAGAGAGTGGGTGAAAATGACTGTGAGGATGTTAATACCATATGGTATGCTTAAAAGAAGTACCTACTGAGTACTTTCTCATCCATTCTGCACCTTTCTCATCCATCATTCTTCCCGTCTCATCCAGAAGGATAGCATTTGGGGAGCCTTTCGGCTGCCAGCAGAGTCTACAGCCGCTACAGGACACTAAGGAAAGATCACTATACAAGGTCGCTATTCCCTTCTGCAGATACCAGTCAGCCTGCAATTCATTCTCCTTGGATACTGCTTCCTTTTACTTCATTTTTCCTTCAAGGCTTCCTTTATTATTTATTTTAACCTTTGAAGAATCTTGATCTTACCTGGGATATGTCTCAAAACACTTGTGAATTTCCACATCTGGAAATAACACAAAAGCAGATAATCTTCTCATCTGCAAAACAGGGAGAAGACTGGGACCTCAAAGGGTGATGGTTGAGGATAAAATGCAAGAATGTGTGAGCAACATTAAATGAGCAACACGAAGCTGCTGAGATGGAAACAAACTGACACCTGAGCCTCCTGCGCCCACATGCTGATACTCCATCACGCCATTTTTATTCCAGAACAGAGGTTTAACCTAGGAATCCTTTAAACGCACTTGGCTAGGAAGCCATCCTTGCTCAATAAGAATTGGCACTCGGTACTGTGATGAAAACTAACATTCTAAAGGATGCTTTGGAAGTCAAATGCTTTTCTTTCACTATTCAAAAACCCTGCATGATCTGCTTGCCTGAACCTGATTGCCAGCGGATCAGAGATGGGAAGACTGCCTGGGAAGAAGTTATCAAGGAGACGGACGGAGCCAAAGAGGAGGCATCACTGCCACTCCTCTTCCTTGCCCACCTAAGTGGAGAAAAGAGACAGGACCTTTCCTCCTGCGTCAATTTAAGAATCTCTCTGTACTTAGACTACTCGGAATGGGGAGTTCCTCTGGAACAAGCCTTTGAACCCACACTGAACCAGGTTTTGGACAATGGCAGACGTAAAGAGCCACAGAACCCTCTTGGTATCCCTCTTCTTTTGATGTAACTCTTTCTAAGCCATTTTAATCTGCAGAAAATATCAACTGAGTCAAAACATACTTTTGGAAGAAGAGCGACATCCTTTGCATATGTGATTTGTCGGTTTAAATCAGCAGTAATTGCATCATCCAGGTGTACCAAGAGCCAAGTATGGAAGAAGATTGCTCCCTGTCTGTAATCCTCAGAAGCCTTCACTTACATACGGAATTTTGATGGGGTTTTCAGCTTGATAGATGTTTCCTTATTTTGTGGTTACCTTTTGCCCCGGGGGGAATGGCTTGGGAAGGGAACGTCTGAAGAAAAATCTAAGCGAGGAGTAGAGTGTTACCAACTGTCAGTTTTTAAAAGCTAGTCGGCTTAGTACTCGTGATAGAAACTGAGCTGCGGAATGTAAAACGCAACATGCCTAAACTGGCTTGGGAACAATGGAACTTTCGGGAAGTCTCTGTTTGCTCAGAGCCTCACTCTCCAGCCAACAACATTTGCCAGGTATTAAAAAAAGGTGGGAGGGGACGGGCGGGTGAGGTGAGTGCTAGGTATGAACCGTGAGAACTTTTTGCTCAATAAAGCTTTGAATCTTCCCTTGTGTCCTTCTTAATAAAATCTCTCCTGAAAACACATGAATGATTTGCATAATGTTGGACGCTTTCAGGATTATGGAAGTACGTCATGGATATGGGGGCTGGAAGGTGCAGTCTCGTGAGGATGGGTGGGGGCTCCCGCAGTGTGTGCTGCCTGCCCGAAGGGAAAGAACTGGTCCACGTGGTCTCTGCTTCCTTCAACTCTAAGTTCTATAATCCTAATGAATTTCACAAAAAAGTCTGAAAAGTGTCCTCTCTACCAGGTTGCAGAGAGGGCTGTTAAGAACGTGCAACAATTACTGCCCTTTCTCCCAGTTTCTTTACTGCCCTTTCTCCCAGTTTCTTTGCTGCTTCAAACATCTGGGAGAAAAACCAAAGAATAAAATAGGAAGTAAAGTCCCTGTCTCTCAAGGCAGTAGATAAGCAATGGAAGTTTTTCTGATTTCACTCTAAGAGCACTTGATCATTTGATTTACTTATATTTTAAGCTATTTAGCTACAGCTGACAGTGTCCAAGTAATTACGTTTTCAGATTTTAGGCAAAAGGGAAAAATGAAATGGATTTTTGCCTAACACCCTAACCAGCCTGTTAATGGCTTGCCATGGCTTACTATGACTTCTTCTCTATGGATATTCTAAAGAGGGTTTCCTTAGACATCAAAAAAGACATGGCATCTAAGACCTGTGGGTGACTGAAAAAAAATAAATTAAAGTCCTATGCACGGCCAGCATTTTATTATCTTTCTCTTTTCTTCAAGAAGTGATTTCCTTGACAGCTATAGGCAACCATTTTCCTTTCCTGGCACACGTGACAGGATTGCATATTAAGACATGCCTCGTATGTGATTTCCATATGGAGAGCACTAATTCTACTCCTCTCGATCTCCCTCAGGAAATATGATCATAGCCCAAATGAGGGAAAACAATTCCTGCCTTATGTGGCTGACACTGAATCTGCTCCAGTTTACTAAACAGCTAACCTGTTGCAAAATTTAGTATCTACCAGTCATTGTGACACACCTAAGAAGTGATACCATGTATTCTGGATAAGAAACACTGCTCTCAGGAGCTGAAGAAGCAGTAGGACAAGAGATCAAGCCAATGCTTTCGTCTTGTGAAAGTAGGCATAGCATTCATCCATCTATTTATTTTTTATTTATATATCTGTTCATGATCAGAACTTCAAGAAAATTCTTAGAGCCATGAAAGATGGCATGGATTGGCCTGAAGAGAGGCTAGATGTGGGGAAACCTGCCAGGACGCTATTTCAATCATTGGGATGAGAAATAAAGAGGGCCACGGCCAAAGTGGAGATGGACACCAAGGACTGGAGAAAATGAAGCCCCCCAGCCAATGGCGGGACCGACTCCAAGAACAATGGCAACTGTCGTGAATACAGGAATGCAAGATGTTGGTGGATGGTCTCTGTGGACTATTACCGGGTTGTGTTCCTTTGTGCTGGAATTGGGTGGACGTGTGGTCCGTGGCCCTGCTTTAGAGAAGAAGAGGCATTTAGGAACACCTCTGCTCTCTCTCCTTCCTATAGCCATTGGTGCAGGAGGAGAGCCAAGCTAGAGAGATGAGCTGGTAGATTCACTGCGGCGGTTAGAGCTCAACCTTCCAGGTTTGGAATGCTCATCCCTAGGGAACACTGGGCTGGGCTGACTCCCTTCTTAAAGAGGTCACTTAGTCTGAGATGTTGATGAAAAAAATGACGCAAGGCAAAACCTAAAGAAAACTATGACGTAGAGTCACTTCAAGTTCGGACCTCCTATTCAAACTATTTCTTATCATTTCTGCACATCCCCGACCCCTTTTCACGCCCTCTTTCCAATTTCCTCTTCATAATTCCCCTCTCATTTACGCGTGACTCCATCACAAACATTAGCATTTTAAGGAAGAATCTAAAGCCTTTCTCAGGGGGTGAGGATTAGGGGAATTTGGACACAGCTTTCCTAAGGCCACTCTCCCGCTGCCCACTCTCCACGCCATCACGTACAGAGACCGGTGTGTGCTTCTCCCTGCCCTGGTTGAGGACCCCGACTCTAACATCTCAGGCGTTAGAGAATTCACTGCTGAAACGGCAGGCAGCGAGCTGTTTAGCTGGAGCTGGCAAAGTTTCTGCCCAGTAACTTATCTAATCACATATGATTCCCCCTGCTCTTCAGGCTGGCCCTACCATGCATGGTCTTCATGCAGATCCAAAACACACTGGGAATGGGTTCAAATAAGTAAAATCTACCAGGACTTCTCTGCCAATTCTTATTTCAACTGAATTTCACTGATGAGAAAAATAACGAGATTCTTTTTTGAGTCTGTGTTCCCACGGGTTCTACGATAATTACCGTATATGTAGTACTTACTATTTGCCAGGAACTGTTCTTAATGCTCTCTATGTGAATAGACTCCACCTGTATACTCTTTATGTACTAACAGTCTCATTTAACCCCCTGAGATATGTAATATTATCACCAACATTTTACAGAAATCTGAAACACTCTGAGAGCTTAAAGAGTTTGCCTAAGATCACACAGCTAAGAAGTAAGTGAGCAATGCAGAATCCAATGTTTTTAACCACTGCACCCTGCTGCCTCTCTAAAATGTTAGATTATGAATTTAAGGGGAGAACCTCTGGTATGGTTCTATTCAGACAAAAAAAAAAAAAAAAAAAAAGGAAGTGATCAAAGAAGAGGGATTATAAATCATAGAACATCAGAACTGAAAAGAGCCATAGCAGTGATGAGGACTGCTGAATTTCAAAAGGATGACACTGAGATCCCAGAAGGTGATGTGTCTTCCCTAAACCGCATCCAATCAGTGGCACTGCCGCCGTCAGAATTCAAGTCTTCTGACTTCTCATTGAGAACAGGAGGTGGAAAAAGTTGGTGGGGCCGAGCAAGCTTAATTAACTCAACGAAGAGATAATTATTTAAAGAAGTGGACCGGGGATACATTTCATCTGACTCTGAAATGTAAAATATTCAACCTGAAATCTGAACTAACTCTAAGTCAGTAAATTTTCTATTCTGTCATCTATTGGTAAGTTCCTTAGTCCTTTTAGAAAGTTAATTCTCTGGAAGAATTTCCAAGACATTATCATGACTTTTAAATCTATAAGGCCAAGTAGTCCCCTTCTACAATGATGTCCTCTTTGGCACATTTTTGGCTAGAACTAACTCTCCAGGTTCAAATTCACACACAAGTCCACTCCCCTGGCTACCAGACCCTGAGTGTTTCACGGTACTCTGCTGCCATCGTCTGGCAGAGTGAAGTAAGAACAGCTGGCTCACGCATAGCCGGCTATTTAAGAATCTTGGTACCAGATTAATTAGAGTTGTCCTGGATGTAGTAGAAGCGGTGATGGAGGATCAGCATGGAGCAAGAAGAAAAAAAAAATGATTCTATTATGAGAAGAATGAAAGGTTCTGGGGAAGATCAAATGCCAGATTATAAATTGAAAGTCTTACTGATTCCCTAGATACTATAAATTACCTGTTATAGAAATGGGTGAAATTTGGCGTATCTACAAATAATGAATGCAGAGCTCTTTTCTTTACACAGAAATCTTTCCATCTTTATACTACACCAACTAACTTCCTGCTTTAAAATATTTATAACAAAAACACACTTAAAAGTCAGTTAAATGATTATTCAATTTATAGAAGTTTTTGTTTCGCAAAATGACTGACAGCAGTGCATGCATATGAGTGTATAACTTACGTGCAAAAGTTTGATTTGTACGCTGTGTTTACAGGGATATGTCTACTGCATGAAACAATGCTGAATTTTCATATGGGATAAAGATGTGTAATGAGACGATACTCTTAATGTATTATTTTTTTCTTTCTTATTCACATCTCTTTAATGGGACATTTCTCCATTTAGTCAGCCTCACCCATTGCCTCAAGAATGATTCATACTGGGCCTCCCTGGTGGCGCAGGGATTACGAATCCGTCTGCCAATGCAGGGGACACAGGTTTGAGCCCCGGTCCGGGAAGATTCCACATGCCGCGGAGCAACTAAGCCCGTGCGCCACAACTACTGAGCCCGCAAGCCACAACTACTGAGCCCGCATGCCTAGAGCCCATGTTCCGCAACAAGAGAAGCCACCGCAATGAGAAGCCCGCACACCGCCATGAAGAGTAGCCCCCGCTCACCGCAACTAGAGAAAGCCCACACGCAGCAACAAAGACCCAACACAGCCAAAAATAAATAAATTACAGAAAAAGAATGATTCATATTGTTATAGAATGCAAAAGAGTCAATGTTTAACTTCTGAATCCCAAATAGGCTCTTGAAGCCCATTTAATTAACAGTATTCTTCAGAGTCAAGCGTTCCGTTGCAAGCCCTCTAGGTAATAGGGATTTCAGCAAATGGCATAGGAATAGTTTCTTTCTATGCCCAAAACTGTCTTAGATTTTCACAAAAAAATTTAAAGGGTCAGAGAAAATAGATATGGTTAAGATAGAGCCTTTAGTTCAGAATGTGGGATGGAAGCATGAAAAGTTCCATGGGCTTGCTCCTCCACGAAACAACAGTAACCAGTGAAAACTGAAACACGCACACATACAAGCCCAATTAAAATCGCTAGAAATTGTCCTACAGGCATGTAGCAAATGTAGACAATTTATTCAAAAAATTATACCAAACCTTAGGAAGAGCTACAAGAGCCACAGGCACTTGAGCCACAAACGGCTTCCTTTCCTCCAACCCCAACTAAGTGTGACAGAAGCTCCATGCTGGGTACTTGTGCCCGGAAACACAGAGCTCCCCTTCCCTCCAGCTTCCAGGCGAGGGCTACGGTGTGTCTCGGGGAGGGGCAGGGCACCGGCATTTCTCATTCTCCCAGCCCCATGGTGCAGAGGCTAAGTTCCAGGTGAGCACAGCCAAGAGGCTGGGGGCTCCCTTCCTCCACGCAGCCCTCACTCATCACAGGGTGGAAACCGTGGAGCACTAATAGCCTCATCCCAGCGCTCCCCCAAGGCCGAGGTTTTACAGTCGCAGAGGCAAACCAAGCCCAGAAGCTAGCGCCACTGCCCAGAGACCTGCTCAAAAAGCAGATATGTCAATTCCAGAGAGGTGGACGACCGTTTCTACCCCACGGCTCCTGGGCAGTGGCTCAGAGGTTCTGCCCAGAGGGAGAAGCAGGCCACTACCATAGAGAGCTCTGATGTTCTTCCCGAGGGAGTTGGCTTGACTTGGAGTAGAGTGTGGAGAAGCTCAAGCCCAAGGATGTTCTTGAAAACAATGGTGATTTTGGTGGCAAATCATTAAGTGGATGCTGGTAGCTCCATGAGAACAACAAGGTAAACCATGGGCGAGGATTGACCATAGTGAACCAGGAAAGAGACAGCGAGTAAGTGCTCTCTCAGGGTCAGAACAAACCTCAGACTAGGCTCAGAAACTACTCCTGCAAAGGGGCTCAAATTTAATTGGATAATATTGTAAAGCAGTATCTGCTTCAGGGTATTGTCAAAAATAATAGAGTCTCTGGCAGCCAATGAGCGTAGCCCAAGAGCTGGGTGTGATACCAACAGAGGCAGACAGCTTAACAGAGAGTCAGGAAAGGAGACAATTAAAAAGAGCCCAGTTAAAACCACTGTCATCCCAGGGTGACTATGTGCATCCCAAGGCTATACTCTCTGATGGGCAACACCAGAGGCTTCACACTGCAGGGGAAATAGAGTTCAATGAAATAGTCCAGCCAAGCCACTAACCCACTAATCCAACAAGGAACGACAATACCACCCCTGGTGTCCAGAGGCGCTACAACGAAAAGTTTGTGCTTCAAATTATTTGAAGAAAATGAAAAGCCAAACCACAGGATGGGAGGAAACATTTGCAAATCACATATCTGATAAGGGACATGTATCTAGGATATTTAAACACCTAATGCAACTTAATAATAGAAAGACAATAGCCCAATTTAAAAATGGGCAGAGGATTTGAATAGACATTTCTCCAAAGAAGATATACAAATGGCTAGTAAGATCCTTATTAAAAGATGCTCAACATCTGTAGCCATTAGGGAAATTAAGTTAAAAATCACAATAAGATGCCACTTTACACTCATGAGAACAGCTATTATTTTTTTTAAAAAAAGGAAAATAATAAGTGTTGGTTAGTATGTGGAGAAATGGGAACCCTTGCTCTTGTGCACTGCTGGTAGGAATGTAAAATGATGCAGCTGCTGTGTAAAACAGTATGGTGGTTCCTCAAAAAATTAGACATAGACTTAATATTTGATATAGCAATTCTACTTCTAGATGTATACACAGAAGTTCAAAGAGGAACTCAAACAGATATCTCTGTGCCAATATTCATAGCAACATTATCCACAATACCCAAAAGCTGGAGACAATCCAAGTGTCCACTGACAGATGAATGAGTGAACAAGAGGAAGTGTATCCACACAGTGGAACATTATTCACCCATGGAAAGAAGTGAGGTACTGATACACGCTACGACATGGCTATGTGAAAGGAGCCAGACACAAAAGGCCACGTACTGCATCACCCCCTCTTTATGACGTGGCCGGAAGAGGCAAGTCTGTAGAGGCAGAAAGTAGGCTAGTGGTTGCCAGGGGCGCAGGAAGAGGAGGACGGGGCATGACTGCTGCTGGGCATGGGAAGGTCCTAAGATAGACTGTGGTGATGGTGGCGTAAATCTGCTGATATACTAAAACCCACTGAATTGCTGGACCCTTTAAAAGGATTTGGTGTTTACTTCATAGTATTTGAATTATATCTCGATAAAGCTATCACCCAAAAATGACAGAGCCTGGACCCCTGAGAAAACACTTAGTCCCTCCCAACCAACACACACACCTGGTGTCTCAGGAAGGTGAGAGGTGGTGAGTCAAGGAACACAGGATAATTTTATGGTGTGTAAGGGGAGAAAAGCCATAGGAAAACCCTCTTCAAATGGATCCTGGTGGGCGCACTTAGAGGAGTATTTAGTAACAGTGCAAGATGACTAGAGAAGAGCAGATGGCGGCATGTGTGTGTTTAAGCAGAAGAGGGCCTGAGAGCACCACCTAGGTTCCCACATCCTGACGTGCACACCTGCGAATGTGGGGAGACTGACAAATCCCACAGAGCAGACAGACCAAAATAACATATGGAATAAAAAGACTAGGAGTAAAGGAAAAGGGGACTTTGCAGACCTCAAGACCAGAGGCTAAAAACTACAATGAGGTGCTACCTCACACTGGTCAGAATGGCCATCATCAAAAAGTCTACAAATAATAAATGCTGGAGAGGGTGTGGAGAAAAGGGAACCCTCTTGCACTGCTGGTGGGAATGTAAATTGGTGTAGCCACTATGCAGACCAGTATGGAGGTTCCTCAAAAAGGAAACATAGTTACCATAGGATCCAGCAATCCCAATCCTGGGCATGTATCCAGAGAAAACCATAATTCAGAAAGATACCTGCACCCCAATGTTCACTGCAGCATTATTTACAATAGCCAAGACATGGAAGCAATGTAAATGTCTATTGACAGATGACTGGGTCAAGAAGATGTGGTATATATATACAATGGAATACTACTCAGCCATAAAAAACCCCAAAATAATGCCACTTGTAGCAACATGGATGGACCTAGAGATTGTCATACTAAGTGAAGTAAGTCAGACAGAGAAAGACAAATAGCTTATGATATCACTCATATGTGGAATCTAAAGAAATGATACAAATGAACTTATTTACAAAACAGAAACAGACTCAGAGACATAGAAAACAAACTTATGGTTACCAAAGGGGAAAGGTAGGGGGGAGAGACAAATTAGGAATTTGGGAGTAACATATACACACAATTATATATGAAATCGATAAACGAGGACTTACTATATAGCACAGGGAACTATACTCAATATTCTGTAATAATCTATATGGGAAAATAATCTGAAAAAAATATATGTGAGTGTGTATATATGTGTGTGTGTGTATGTATATATATATATATATATATATATATATATATATATATATACATACACACACACACATATATATATAACTAAATCACTCTGCTGTACACCTGAACCTAACACAACATTGTAAATCAACTATACTTCAACAAAAAATAAATAAATTTTTTTTAAAAAGAAAATCCTATCTGAAAAAAAAGACCAGAGGCAATGGCAGGGACGATGGATTTCAGTAACAAACGACAGTAGGTGACCTAAATCCAGGAGGAACAGAGTTACTGGTTGCCAATGCAGAGGTCACAGAAGTCGACACTTACAGACCTCAGGAACCAGTAAGGAGGACTCTCATGAAAGGATGCTTGGCTGTCCACTACGAGAATACCATGAGGTTAGGCAAGTTTTCTCCCGCATTTAGATAGAATACTACTGGGGAGAAGAGAAGAGAAGAACCTTAGAGAGAAGGAGAGCCCTGATAGGAAATTCAAATTCTGAATTAAGTTTAAATGCTGAAACACTGGGATTTTACCCAAACAATCTTAACATACCTGGAAGAGACTAAGTTTAAACCAGAAACGATTAAGTTATCATGAATGCTCGAAATAACTTTTCTCTTCCTGCTTTAAGCAGTAAGGGTTGTTGGTGAGCTATCGAGTTCAGCTTGAGCAAAGGGGGAAAGTTTCACTTCTTCATCACTATGCCAGAATGAGTAAATTTTAAGCTCCCTACAGTCCATTAAGGAAGAGAGTACTCAAGGAACGGTTTTGTTCGCAACACTAGAAGAAATGATAACTATGCTGGTGATAGAGGTGTTAGCTAATGCTACAATGGCAAGCGTATTGCAATATAAATGTATCAAATCATGTTGTACACCTTCAACTCATACAATGTTGTATGTCAAAGACATCCCGATAAAATTTAAAAAAATAGAAATGGTCATGAGGGGGTATCCTTATACCCAACGAAGCAGTCAGATACAGGCTGAACTTTTAGACTGAAGGTGGGAAGACCTGCGTGACGTAGACGTGTCTGGGATTGACTTGGAAGGTGCCTCCAGCTGTGTGTGACTTTGGACAAAATTACTGAACCTCTTTCGGAGCTCATCTGCATGGCCCGTGAAGGGGCCGAACTAGAGAACCAGTAAGGTTTCTTCCAGCTCTCAAAGACTGATTCTCAGGTCTTGGATGCCCAGTGGGGAAGTATCTGCCACTTCTTGGCCAAGTTCACGTGGACATTGTCTTTTAAGAGATAGAGTCCCTCCCCTTTCCTTGGCCACGCCCCCAGAAGCTGGGCTGAGGACAGCCAGACAGAAAGCGCAGTTACCTGTCTTGTGTCGAGGATTCTTGCTTTTGCAGCTACATTTTCCAATTAGCTCGGGCGTATACACATCACTGTGACAGACGGCACAGTAAAAGAAGGCTCTGCACAATGAAAGCAAATCAAGAATGACTGATGTGAGGCTTCACGCTAAAGCAGCACGGGGCTGACTCAGTCTGCCTGCCATTAAGTTGTATTCGCTTTAGGACTTTCTCCCCGTTAAAGCAATAAAAAAAAATTTACCTTTTGACATCCTTTGCAGATTCAGCAATAAAGAACCCTAGTGTGTTCTTACGGAGCTTAACTTGAGCAGGTGGATTTAGTATCAGCCCACTGGAAACAGAAAATAATAATACAGTAATTTTCCCCTCCAATTTCTGGGGCAATATCTGTTTTTACCAAAGGATTCTCTAAGTTGCAGAGTTAATAGGACTCAATCCCTTTTTACCGCCAAAATTTACAGTAGAAAATGTGAATGACTGCATTTAATTCATTGACCGCTGCTGAATCTACTGAGGGGGGTCAGGTCATAGCCCAATTGCTGAGCTGCACACACTCCCTGGATTGTGTCCTGCATCAGAAATGGTCAAACCAATGCAGATGCAGGAAGCCTTGCTGATTGAAGCTACCCAAGGCCAAACAGGCCAAGGCCACATCCCTGCTAGTCTTACGGTCATCCTAGTGGTGTACATCCTTAGGCTATTTGTCCTTTAAAATTAAATTCATCTGATTAACTAGCTGGATTCAAAAGTTCCTTTTATTTGCCTACACAATTTTTGAACTTGTTTATCTCTGACTTCACTTTTGTGTATCTTGATTGCAAGATTTTTGAGAGCAGGAACCACGTGAATTGTTTCTATTTCTACACTACTTGAGTATTTTGATTGTCTATTTTATTATGGTTTTGTGCGTTTGAAAACGCTGCCTGATAAACTTCATCCATGATATGTTTTGGTAGGGTGCTCCACGATGACTACCTGAGTTCCTCACATTTCTCCCCGCTGGTCAGGATCTCCCGTTTTCATTTCCTTTCATTCAGACCTCCAGCATGGTGAGGTTCTACAACCCTACACCTCCCCTCGCTTCATTTGTGCGTGGTCTAAGTACTCCTTTCCTCCTTTAAAACACACCCCTCCTTTCATACGCACACTGGAAAGAGGTCAAGTCTTCCTTTGGGCAAAGCTTAGTCTGTTGTTAGGATATTCCAAAGTAAGGCGTCAGAGCCTTACAAAACCAAAGAGCTTGTGCAACAAGAGATCCTCAGCTCTACGCCAAGAGCAAAAGACGCTGAAGAGCTGAGTTCAAGCAGATGATCGCATGAGACATCGTGCGTCACTTTCTGAGTACTGACTGACTGACACTAACGTGTCATTGGAATCACTGCTTTTGACTTTGAAAAGGAGAGGACAGAGTTGTGCCTCCCCCGCCCCAGTATCATCGGTTGATATTCACTACCTAACAAGCATATGTTTAAGTTGCATCTTCATACCTCCTTTTTTAAAGGCAGGGTCCTCTGAACTCACGTTAAATGCTTAGTTATGAAGATACTGGCATAATAATTTCTCTGGTTGCATTTGAAAGAAGAGGTGAACCTCTTTCAAAGAAGTTACTGCTTGATCCTCCCCTCACCCCCTTCATGAATCACGGCCAGCTGCTGTTAGCGAACACAGGCCACTGGAACTAACTCAGAACATTCTCTGACCGGGGTCAGATCCAGCTTCACCTCTTACCGGGTGACAAATTATTCCCTAAGTGAGATCCTGAGGATTATCCAGAGCTTTTGCACATCTTAGAGTCTAGTCAAGTGCATCAATTAGAAGAAAAAATAAAAGGTGAGAAAAAATAGGTTTTCCCCTAGCTTTTCAATATACTTGCCTGAAGCCCAGCTTTGAGATGCCCCATTTCCTTCCGTGTACAGGGACTGTGGTGGATTTAGCATAGCCTGGTGATCAGAAGCGCCCCCAGAGTAAGTTCACATTCTCGCTTGGCCCCTGGGTGTGGTGCAAGCTTGGGGAAATGATTTAACTTTTCTTGGCTTCTCCTCTGTACAAATGGGGCTAATTGTACCCTTCTTACAGCACTGTTGGGAGGATTCGGGAGTTAATGGAAGTGAAGCGCCTACAGCAGTGTCGGCCATGAAGTAGCAGTCATGTAAGACTGCTATTACCAACATCTTTGCCAAATCAGGATTTAATTCTTTTGGTGCATCTGACTCTCTGGTGAGAAACCAAAATTAAACCTGTGTTGGAGCAGCTGCCTCATTTACTGGAGCTAGATGTATGCTAGGCAGTAAACGGCACCAGAACTTCTTGAATATATGCAGAACTCAGTTGCTTATTCATGTTTCTGGTCCACAATGTCCTGACAGTCATTCTAATAAAGTTTATAGCAATCTAGGATGTTAAATGTGGAAAGGATATTAAGAGCATTTGGTATAACAGTTTCTGAACGCCAGTGAATAAAATGACTGTATCATGGGGACTCAAAAAAATTCAGAGATTCTGGTTTTATAAAGTCAGAAGTGAGGTTTTGAATTCTACGTCTTTCAAACTTTGCAAATAATTCCGATGCATAATCCAGGTCATTGAAGGCCCAAAATGTTAAAACCTCATCGTTTTGGGCTGGTGTGAAACCCAGACTCCCCGGCTCGTGAGGCTAAGATGCCGTCCTCTTTACTCTCACCTATTTCCAGTAGAAAGGGCACTTGCACATGGGTTTCGATTTCGAGATTTCCACGAGCACGGCAGAACTGTTAAGTAAGATTCAGCCGGCCAGATGGTACTATTCTTTACTCTCCTTAAGCACTTGCTCTGTACTGTAGCCCACTGACCCCTTCTGCTCAGATACCTTCTACATCCTCTCTAACTGACACACCGTTTCTTCTTTCTAGCCTTTCATATACTTTGTAGTCCCTCTGATATCATTCAAAATTACTGAATTTTGACTGTTTCCCTATGATTTTAGGGTTCCTGGTAATGTCAGTCTTCGAGCTGGAAGGGGTCTTAGGGATTAATTAATGTGACTCCCTCCTTTTACAGGTGATGCACACTTCTCTACGGTCACTGGGCTGGCAAATCATAATCAGGATCAGAATCTAGTCTCTTGATTCCAAGTTAATTCAAGGTAGTTTTCCACTAAAAAACACACAGAAGCCAACATAAGTGTTTCTTGTTCTCCATCCCACTTAAGCCTCACTTTTTAGTTTTCAGCATCTTTTATCTCTATATCACTGTGGCTGATTCTGGACTTTCTTTTTTATTATATGATAACTTCTCTCACTTCTTATATTATTCAGTACGCATTTTCAGGAAATGCTGATGGTCTGATAAGGTTACCTCTTTCCTTTATCAACACCACACTTTGCCCAGCAGGCCAAATTCCCGTATTTTGTGGATTAGTTTCTAAGGCTAGAGTTTGTGGGAACATTTTTATCACAAATAACTCTATTTCATGGTATGGTTTCATGGTCAAGACTTACAAGACCTGGTAATATACTGAGGAACAGATATGAGAAGGTGACCATTTCTTCTGTCTCCGGATCATGAGACACAATTGGGGCAAGGCCATAGGAACCAAGGCAGAGCTCCTGCCCGCCCACTAGGGTGACCATTCTAACCTCAATCATTAGAGACAGTGTTAAATGCACCAGAGCAGCCCGGGTGCCTTGAGAGCCTGAGGCCGGCTCTCAACAAAGAGCAAAAGGCTTAGTTATGGCTGTACGTCTGGACAAATCTTAATCATAAAGATTCTCCTCAAAGACTCTGAAGCGATTTGAAGTCTCATTGGTACCAGTAACCGTGACACACGGACTTGTGTTCGATGGCTATCAGCATGAGATGCATCTTCACGAAGCAGAGCCTGGGAAGGAAGACAAGCAATCGTGAGGCAAGCGAGGACAGCAGAGCCCCAGGTCACAACAATACGACGGACACTCTGTGCTCTCTGCCTGGGCGGACACCACCCCCTCCGCAGAGGGAGAGCCTCTCAAATGTGGAATGTTCGCTGGAAAGTGAATCCATCCTGGAGTAACGCAGAGCCAGTGCACCAACTGGGACAGGGATGAACCTGTCCCGCACAGACTGTGAACCTCCAGGCTGCAGACACTCAGACTTACTCATCCTTATACCTTCTGTGTTTGTCACTGAGCCTGGTCTAGAGTGAGCCCTTTGTGGACACTGGGGAAAGAATGCATTGCACGAAAATGACGAAAGTGTTTCCCTTAACTTACCGGCAAACATCAGGAAAGCTCATTCCAGCAAAGTCATCAGAGAGGCGTTGAGTCAGGATTTTGTTCTTCAGGCCGCTGAAGAAATGTTTCTGCCAGGGCTCTTTAGGGCAGATCTGGAACACACATGAGGCAGAGTGATGTGGAAAATGGGATATTCGATAACAAACTGAGTATTCTGCTCAGCACCAAACCAGTACCCATTGCATTCAGGTCCCAGAAAGGAGATTTGTCCTCGTGCTTAACTAGAGAAATGTCAAAGGAAGAACAAAAACTCTAACATACATCTCAACAATTTCCAGGGTGAAGTAGGAGCATCACGACTTAGTTCCTCCCCAGATGGCATCCACGCCTCCTGCTGGAAATTAATTCTTCTTCCAATAATTTCAGCAAGGTAGACTGGTTTTTGTGTCAGGAACAATAAGATGGTAAGAATAATGTGGAATCTAACTTGTCTCCCCCTAGGTATGGCTGTGTAAGATTTTTTTAAAGAACATATCAGTTTTCTACTCACTGACTAACCATATACCACAAAGATGAAAATATTCTTGACTTCTGCTCAGTATCAGAACCCTTCTTGGTTTAAATAAACTCAAAAAGCCATCCTGATCAACGGAAATGAGAACGTAAAAATCAAGGGCAGTGGTAGGCTTCTAGAGAAATGGGGGATGTGACAAAAGGATTTCTCTCAAAAAAAAGCTAAATGTTGTCTAACTGGGGGCGGGGGGCAGATGTTGCTGAGTAACTCATCTCTGACATCTGTGTAAGACCCCCAGGGATTCTGTTTTGCTCTATTTGCATCCTCCTCCATCCACAGCCATAAGAATCACCACCACGCTGCTCTGACAGGGCACGACGGGCCCCTTAAAGCCCAGAATCTCCAATGAAAGCCTGGAATTCCTAGGAACTCAGAAACACCACGGCAGTGGAGAGTTAAGGCCAGTTCAGAAACACTCCTCAGATGGTCATCTTGTGGTTTAGGAAGAACAAAACAAAAACAAACACACAAACAAAAAAATTCTGCCCTGCTAATAAAAAGGACCACCTCTTTCCAATACACCTCATCACCGTCTCAAGATGCAGCTGACTCTCTTGCACTTTCCCCCTTTCTTAAAGTCCTCTCCCTGTGCAGTTCAAGTCACTAAGTCCTCATGACCAAAGAAACTGGCTTACTGCTGCTAATCCAAATGTTCCAGGTTCTGCAAGAGTTAAAAAATAGCCATAGAGATGAAGATGTCCTGAGTCAGGTGTTTTTTTTTTTTTTTGCAATAAAGACATTTTATTTATTTAAACATCTTTATCAGAGTATAATTGCTTTACAATGGTGTGTTAGTTTCTGCTGTATAACAAAGTGAATCAGCTGTACATATACATATATCCCCATATCCCCTCCCTCTTGCATCTCCCTCCCACCCTCCCTAACCCACCCCTCTAAGTGGTCACAAAGCACCGAGCTGACCTCCCTGTGCTATGCAGCTGCTTCCCACTAGCTATCTATTTTGCATCTGGTAGTGTATATATGTCCATGCCACTCTCTCACTTCGTCCCAGCTTACCCTTCCCTCTCCCCGTGTCCTCAAGTCCGTTCTCTACGTCTGCGTCTTTATTCCTGTCCTGCCCCTACGTTCTTCAGAACCATTTTTTTTTTTTAGATTCCATATATATGTGTTAGCATACAGTATTTGTTTTTCTCTTTCTGACTTCACTCTGTATGACAGACTCTAGAAAAAACTTAAAATAGAACTACCATATGACCCAGCAATCCCACTACTGGGCATATACCCTGAGAAAACCATAACTCAAAAAGGGACACGTACCACAATGTTCATTGCAGCACTATTTACAATAGTCAGGACATGGAAGCAACCTAAGTGTCCATCGACAGATGAATGGATAAAGATGTGGCACATATATGCAATGGAATATTACTCAGCCATAAAAAGAAACAAAATTGAGTTACTTGTAGTGAGGTGGATGGACCTGAGTCAGTTTTTTTTAAAATCAGAACGGGAAACAGGATCACAAGATGGATTTTGGATTTGGATAGTAGAATCGGGAGCATGAAAAACTCAGTTAGATTAGATCTAATCTAAATTTAAGTTTAAGGCAATCCTCTGCGCCTAGAACCAACTGGAGATGCTCCTCAGACTACGATTTCTCACCATATAATCAATATAGATCAACAGAGTCAGAATCCATGGCATTGACCTAAGGCTTTCTAATCTGACTGCCCAGAAGTTTTACAAATATTCACTCAATACCTGGATAAAATCAGGTTATGAGTAGATTAGCAAGTCTTATTTCATAGATGCAGAAACTGACAGAGAAAGTTTAAGTGCCTAATCTGAGCAAAACTGGACATAAGACACTAGCATCCGGATCGTTAAACCTAAGTTAGTAGGTTTAAGTAACTGAATTAATTTTAGTTCATTAATTTAATTAATTACAGAATCTAAGTCACCAGAGCAGAGTACAACATGCAAACATCTTGCCCTGTTTACAATTTCTGAAGGAGAGTTTCAGACTTCACCCCCCCCCCCGCCAAAAAATCCTCATGACCACAAATCTCTCTTAATTCCTATCTTCCAAAAGCCACCTTATGAATATTGACAGGTGACCATCATCACTGAGGAGGTTCCAACTTTAGATAAACAAACAATAAAAAAAAACAAACCCAACAAACAACAACAGCAATAAAGCCACAACAGGGCAGGTTGTACATCTCTTACCTTCTATATTTTCATGAAGGAGACAAAGGTTTCATATAGAGTTCACACTCTATTTTCTCTAGACACAGAGATTAAAAATCACAATCCTCACAACACGTATTGCAGTTATCCTGCACTTTCTAAGCTTACAACACACAGGCAACGTCCTCACAAGCCATTTCCTGGGCTACACACAGTGGCCACTAAGGGAAGGTTAAAGCATGTTCGCTGTATCATCACCAAGGCTCATTCCTACCGCCTGATGGTCGATTTTATTTCTCTGTATATGGCATCTCCTCGCGTTCACAGGGGGAATTACTAGAGAATGCTGTGGTTTCCGGTTAGCATTTTGCTGATCAGAGTATCTCTTGAATCTTATACCTCTTTTGCTTTTCCTTAACAGCACCAAGGAAGGGACCAGAAAAGGTGTACAGATTTTTTTAAATTTATTGGACAAAGGAAATAAAGTGCAAAGAGAAGCCAAGAAGAGGCAAAGGTGGATGCATAATTAAATGGAGAGAAAGGTGTCTCTCTGGAGAGGTTCTGGACAATAGGATACCAGGCCCAGATGAGGGTTAGAACATCTTTCCCAGAGCATTTCACAGAGATGGCATTTGGAAGGCATACTATGTGCTACAGTATTTCATCCCAGTAGTCCATTTAGCCATTTATTTTGTCTCAAACAAAGGTATCAAAGGACCTGATGTAGGGCTTCCCTGGTGGCGCAGTGTTTGAGAGTCCGCCTGCCGATGCAGGGGACACGGGTTCGTGCCCCGGTCCGGGAAGATCCCACATGCCATGGAGCGGCTGGGCTCGTGAGCCATGGCCGCTGGGCCTGCACGTCCGGAGCCTGTGCTCCGCAACGGGAGAGGCCACAACAGTGAGAGGCCCGCGTAAAAAAAAAAAAAAAAAAAAAAAAGACCTGATGTAGAAGACTGGGAGAAGATATTTAACAGCCAGAGGCACGGGGCATAGTGGTGAGACTGTAAGTCAGACAATTCTACATCTGCTACTTACTAACTTACTATTAGTTAGCGTCCATGACTGGGATACTACCTTGAAATATTGAGGGAAACACAAAATGTACTTAAAATGCATGACACACAGTAGGCATTCAACATGTGGCTACTATTATTATTACTGCATAGAATATCCCAAAATAACCCGGAAAATTAGATTTTAATATTATTTGTATTATTATTTCTCTTTGATGAATATAATTTATTATTATGTCAATTACTTGGTATTTAACATATATTTAAATGTCTGATTTCTCCACTAATAAGATAACCTTTATTTATATTTCTACCTTCCATAACTCAAAGTGCTTCTACATTTATGAATACATTTACTGTCATAACGTCATGGATTGCTGGGAGGAAGCAGGGTTATGATTTCTATTTTGCAGGTAAATATTCTTAGGCAACAATAAGATAAACAACTTCTTCAAGGTCAGTGTGGTACTTGGGACTTCAATCTAGATGTCTCAATCCCTTCCCAGCTCAAGTAGAAGTCAAATCTCATTTCTTGGGGCCTTCTTGCTTCCCTCAATTTTTATTTTCTATTCCTGATATTAATTTATGAGGACATGGGGATAGAGCCAAGATTCAACATCAGTTTCCAAGGTTACCTTCTTGTTTTGCTCAATAAATAGAGATGTTAGAAAGGTACACAAGCCTGGCACCAAACAGCCTTGGGCGATAAATCCGAGCTTTAATTCAGCAAAGCAGATGATGTTGTCTCCAGTATTCCAGTTCCAGCTGGGGATCTTTGGCAGAAAAACCTGTTTCATGGTAGAAAGTATCAGAAACAGACTTGTGGATACAGAGAACAAACTAGTGGTTACCAGTGAGAAGAGGGAAAGAGGGAGGGGCAAGACAGGGGAAGGGGATTAGGAGATACAAACTACTATGTATAAAGTAAATAAGCAACAAGGACATAATGTACAGCACAGGGAAATATAGACATTATTTTGTAATAACTTAAATGCAGTGTAATCTATAAAAATATTGAATCACAACGTTGTACACCTGAAACTAATACGATATTGTAAATCAACTGTACTTCAGTAAAAGAAAAGAAAGTCAAATATTAGAAAGAAATATACCTCAAGAAAGTTCCCCGAATTTGCAATCATTTTGTTCGCTTGTTTTATGTTTTTGAAATATAATTAACGTATAAAATTATATTAGTTTCAGGTGTACAACGTTCAATATTTGTATATATTGTCAAAGGATGACCACAATAAGTCCAGTTAACATCCATCACTACTGTAATTACAAGGTATTTTCTCTTGTGATGGGAACTTCGAAATTCTATTCCCTTAGCAACATTTAAATATAAAATAAAGTATTATTAACTACAGTCACCATGACTCTTTTATACTAGAAATTTATACCTTTTGTTCCTGTTCCCCCATTTTGCCCACCCCCACCTCTGGCAACCACCAACCTGTTCTGTGAATCTATGAGCTCAGGGTTTCTTTTTTGCTGTTATTCAACATATGAATGAGATCACATGGTATTTGTTTTTCTCTGTCTGACTCATTTCACTTAGCATTATGCCCCTGAGGCCCACTCGTGTTGTTGCAAATGGCAAGATTTAGGGTTTTTTTAATACTTTTTGAGAAGACTGTGTATTCTGGTGCTTTTGAATGCAATGTTCTGTATTTGTCTAAGTCATGAGGTATAATATGTTGTCTAAGGCCAATGTTTCCTTATTGATTTTTTTATCTGGATGATCTATCCATTGAAGAAAGTAGGGTATTAAAGTCCCCAACTATTACTGTATTGCTATTTCTCCATTTAGATTTGTTAACATCTGCTTTATAAATTTAGGTCCTCCTATGCTGGTGTCATAAATATTTACAAATGTTATATCCTCTTGTGGGATTGACCCTTTTGATAATGTAATGCCCTTCTTTTTCTCTTACTACAGTCTTTGTTTTAAAGTCTATTTTGTCTGATATAAGTATAGCTTCCCCAGATTTCTTTTGCTTTCCATTGGCATGGAATCTATTTTTCCATCCCCTCACTTTCAGTCTGTGTCCTTATATCTAAGTTTCTTGTAGGCAGCGTATAGATGGGTCTTATTTTTTTTGTCTATTCAGCCACTCTATGTCTTTTGATTAGAAAATTTAGTCCATTTATATTTAAAGTAATTATTGGTAAGTATGTATTTACTGCCATTTGTCAAGTGTTTTCTGAAAGTTTTATAATTCCACTGTTCCTTTCTTCTCCTCTTGCTCTCTTCATCTTTGATTTGATGACTTTCTGTAGCAGTATGCTTAGATTCCTTTCTCTTTATCTTATTTATTATAAATTTTTGCTTTGTGGTTACCATGAACCTTGCATAAAACAACCTACAAGTCTCTTTTAAGTTGATAGTAACTTAAGTTTGATCACATCAAAAGCTCTATATTTTTATCCCCACAACCCAAGTTTTATTTTTGATACTACAATTTACATCTTTTTATTTTATGTATCATTTTACAAATTATTGTAGTTATTTACTACTTTTGTCTTTTAATCTTCATACTAGCTTTGTAAGTGATTAATCTATCACCTTTACAACATTAGAATATTTGGAATTTTACTATATATTTACCTTTACCAATGAGACTTATACTTTCATATGTTTACCTCTTACTAATTACCCCTTTCACTACAGCTTAAAGAAGTTCCTTTAACGTTTCTTGTAAGGTCTGTCTATTGGTGATGAACTCTTTTAACTTTTGCTTGTCTGGAAACCTCTTTATCGTTCCTTTGATTCTGAATGACAACTTTGCTGGGTAAAGTATCCTTGGTTGGCAGTTTTTTTTTTCTTTTTCTTTTAGCACTTTGAATATATTGTGGCACTGCCTTCTGGCCCGCAAAGTTTCTGTTGAAAATCTGCTGATAATCTTATGAGAGTTCCCATATATGTAACAAGTTGTTTTTCTCTTGCTACTTTTAAAATTCTCTCCTTGTCCTCAACTGTTGACACTTTAATTAGAATGTGCTTGATATGGATCTCTTTGGGTTCCTTTTATTTGGAACTTTCTGGGCTTTGTGGATCTGAATATCTGTTTAGGAAAGTTGACAGCCATTATTTCTTCAAGTCAGTTCTCTACCCATTTCTCTCTCCCTTCTCCTTCTGGGACTCCTATAATGTGAATGTTGGTCCACTTGATGTTGACCCATAAGTCCCTTTAAGCTATCTTCACTCTTTTTCATTCTTTTTTCTTTCTGCTGCTCTGATTATGTGAGGTCTACACTCTCTATTCTATCTTCAGGTTTGCTGATCCTTTCTTCTGCTTCCTCTGGTCTGCTGTTGAACCTCTCTATTATGTTTTTTTTGCAGGTCAGTTATTGTATTCCTCAGCACTGTAACTTCTATTTGGTACTTTTTAATATTTTCTATCTCTCTGTTGAAATTTTCACTTTGTTCATCCATTCTTCTCCTGCTCAGTGAGCATCTTTATGACTGTTACTTTAAACTCTTCATCAGAAAAGTAGCTTATATCCTTTTCATTAAGGTCTTTTTCTGAGGTTTTGTCTTGTTCTTTTGTTTGGAAGATATTCCTCTGTTTCTTCCTTTTATTTGACTCTCTGTGTTGGTTTCTGTGCATTGGACAAAAAAGCCACCTCTCCCTGTCTTGAATGAGTGGACTTGTGTAGTAGATGAGTCTTACTGTTCAACGCTGCCCTAGCCCTTGGTTGTTTCTCAAACCCTTGTCATTGTCCAATCTGCCTACTTTATTTTTAGTGGCTCCCAGTACTTAAGGGTGTGCCAAGACCTGTCCATGGCCCCAAGGGGAGAATCTCAGTCAGCACCTAAATTCAGAATGACTGGACTCCAGACCATCAGGCAATAGCTTTTAAAGTATGTAAACATAACTCTTTCCAAATTTACATTTTTATGTAATTAACAATCTTAATGGGGCTCCAAATTTCACCTGCAACTGGCAAAAGCTTTTTGTGTGTAGACTCATTATAAAATAATAAGTTCATATATTACTTAGATGAACTAAGTTCATTTAGTTCTACAGACTAAAAGGGGAGGAGACTGAACAGGCTATAATGTTACAATACCTTGTTATGGGACTGAAGTATCTGTATGATGACTCTGGTATTAGGGTAATAGTTCTTGATAGAGAGCACCCTACAAAAATAACAAATATGCTCATTAGTGATGTGCCATATCCAATGTCTTTACAATATAATTCAATTCAAAGTTAAGTTGATGTGTGGGTAAGCACAGGAAAAGAGCACATTATAAAGTTCATTGTTATGATCTTCAATAGCACACACATGGAAGAGTGCTATGGTTTCAGTGACTTAGTAAATTAAATCTATGGAAAGGTAAGCTTTTGGTATTAAGAGTGGTCTTCTGGGAGCAATTCCTGAGGAGGAAATAATCAGTTTCATATATTTTAGTCTTCAAACTCAAACACATTAATTACAGAAAAAAACAGACGGAATTGCTATCTATAGCTCAAAGTAGCTAACAGACTCTCTAATCCAACTTTCTTATTTTACAAATTAAGAAACTAAGATCTATCTTATATTTACTGTACGTTACAAGTTCTCAGGCTTCTCTTGCTTTTTGTAGAGTCACCTTCAGCTACGTGTATTTATTTTGCTCTGGGGCCAACAGTTCATCTGGGTTAGGTACAATGGCATTGCCCTCACAATGACAGTTTGAATCTCTTACCACAAATTGAGTTCCTGCTCATAGATAGTTCACAGTTCAAGATGGTAACACTAACCCTAGCCATCTTGAAAATACTGCCAATAGTCAAAAGCACATCACACTGAACCATGCACAATCTTTCACTAGGACTACTGGAGAAAAACCCCAGTAAATAAAGTCTAAGAATAAGGTTCACAAACCACAAATGCCGTCTTTATTTCTGAGGGGCTGTTAGTCAGAATGGTGCTATCCGAACAGTTATCAGTTATTCGTATGCTTGCTTTTTAAATTTAGACAGCTATTATCCCTACGGAACTCCAGCAAAGTAAGTGGAGAAGCACACTGACACACAGTAAACTCTATTTTGATTTCCTTTTTCATACATCTGCAGAGTCTCTGGGGCCAAAAAATAAGGCAGAAACCTGGAATATGATGAACCCTGTGCTGTGATACATGACATCTGTTTAGTCCTATGCATGGGGCTTTATTTTAAAAGAGATAAAAATAAGATCAGCATTGGAGCATGTAAGACACAGTGCCAGCTTCTTACCTCATAATGTTTGAAGTGTCTTCAGCATGTGAATCACTGCACAGAGGGTTGGCTATAATCAGGCATGCTTCTGCAGAGTCCACCTATTCTTCAAGATTAAACAGCAGCCACCTTGTTAATTATATATGGGAAATGCTTACGTGTTCCCCTTTGGGGTTTTCTTATGGTTTCATCATACAATTTCCAAAAAGGAAGAGAGCACACTTGGGAAGGACTTGTGATAAGGATGTCTTTACATCAGAATCACAGTCCAGCAAATGCTGAAAGGGGCTGCATAGACGGACCAGAGTCTCCAACACAGATGTAGATTGCTTTAAAATGGAACAAGTGCATAAGGATATTTTTCCTATGATCCAGAAACGTCAATTTATGACTAGTGATGAGTAATAAGATCTTTTTAAGCAACTCCCTGTATAGTTATTAACCTTTCAGAATAGCAAAAAAATTACTGAAGTGGCTCTTATAACCCCAAGTTGCAGGAAAGAGAAAGATTATACTGTGTTTGTCAATTTTTGCTTCAATTCTTTGTGTTGACTCTATAGATCTCTGCTTTAAAAAACTGAACCTTTTGCTCCATATGATTGTGAGAAACCTAAAACATGAGAGGAAGTTGGCCTTCATCTTAAACGCAAGATGTCTAGAGGGTTGGCTGTTGCTCATCTCTTTTAGTCTCGGCCTAACTGGGATCTCTGCGATTTTCCTTCATGCCTTTCCTATCAGAGGGCATATCAGTGTGTTTAGGAGAAGCCGGTAAAAGCTGACAGACTCCTAGAAATCTGTCATCTGGTAAGAATCCCACTTGGATAGAAAGATCTAACACACTTCTGCTATCCACAACTTTTTCAGATGTCTTAGACTGATAACATAAAACTGTTCTAGATAGAGAATTTAGTGAAATTAAAAAATTTAAATATAAATGTAGGTAAATAGTGAGGTCTGCTTGGTATCTGTCAAGAAGGATTTGGAGGTCAATTACTAACATTTCTTTATGATCAGTTTTTAAAGTTGAAGAAGTTGTATTTCCCCCAATTCAAGAGTCTGGAGTAATCCTTTGGGAAGAGCAATACACACTATTGTCTTAATTGCTGCAGCTTAGGAAAACGACAAGGAGGAAAAGAACTAGATCTCACCGCAACTCGCCTCAGATCCTCCCACTTCAGTGCAGATCCAGAAACGAAAGTTGTATAGGCCATGTAGCACTTAAATATGGTTTCCAATTCCAAAGAAGGAGGAACCCTGGATAAAGAGCATAGTGCCAGGTATGGAAAAAGAAGATTGGCTTTGGTTTAGAGACTGTTACATTATTTAGTGCATTTAATAAAAACTCTAATCTTCTCTTGGAAAACATCCATCCTCCATTATTAATCCACGTGCTTAGGTGATGTGGACACCACTAGCCTAATTCCAGAAATGGGTCTGAAGCTCACGGGCAATCAATCACAGAGACATGAAAAAATACAAATCAGATTAATGCCAAAAAAAGGGGGGAGGGAATTACTAAGAACAAAGAAGTTCAGGACCAATGAAAACATTTCAATTATTCAAAAAGACATAGCATTCTAAAACAACTATGAATTTAATAAAATAGCTTCTAAATATACAAAAAATTTTAACAAGATGAGAGAAATACATGAACCTGCCACTGTAATGACAGATTTCAAAGCATCTCTCTCAATTACTGACAGATCAAGGAGAAAAAATAATCAAGTTTGATATTTATAAATTCTGCAAACAATATTTAAGATATCTAATTTAAATTTTTTTCACCTTTATTGAGGCAAAATTGACAGTTAAAATCGTAAGATATTTAGTGTACAACATGATGATTTGATGTATGTATACATTGTGAAAGGATCCCTCCCATTATTTAATTAACACATCCATCACCTCACATATTTACCTTTTTGGGGGGTGATGACATTTAAATTCTACTCTCCTAGCAAATTTCAGTGATACAATACAGTGTTATCAACTATAGTCACCATGTTTTACGTTAGATCCTTAGACCTTATTCATCTTAAAACTGAAAGTCTGTACTCTTTTTACCAACCTCTCCCTATTTCCCCCAATCCCCAGACCCTGGCAAACCATCTTTCCACTTTCTGTTTCTCTAAGTGTGGCTTTTTAAAAAAATTCCAGATATAAGTGACACCATGCATTTGTCTTTCTCTCTCTGGCTTATTTCACCAGCTTATAATGCCTGCCAGGTTCATCCATGTTGTTGCAAGTGACAGGACTTCCTTCCTTTTTAGGGTTGAATGATATTTCATATCATTCAAATATATATATATATATATATATATATATGTATATATATATATATACATATATATATACACATATATATATATACATATATATATATATATATATATATATATATATATATATATATATATATATATATATATATATATATACACATCTTCTTTATTCATTCATCCATACATGGAAACTTAGGTTGTTTCCATATAATGGCTATTGTGAATAATTCTAATTTTCCTCAACAGCACACAAATATTTACCAAAATGATAATTTACTTGACCAATAAGGAAAGCCTCAACACTGCAAAAAAAAAGCTGCTGTACATATAATGACCTCTGATCACAGTACAATTAAAGTAAAAGTTAATAACAAAAAAATTAAAAAATATTCATCATAGTTGGAAATTTTGAAAAACAGACTGCTAAAAATCTCATGAGCTATGAAGAAATTATAATGAAATTTATAAAATTCTTAGGAATTAATTATGTGAAAACACTAAATATCTAAGTCTTTGGATACAATAAAAGCCTGCTTTAGGGGAAAATTACAGCTTTGGACATTAATCTTGGAAGAAACCCAAGAAATAAGAAGAAAAGAGGGCTTCCCTGGTGGCGCAGTGGTTGAGAGTCCGCCTGCCGATGCAGGGGACAAGGGTTTGTGCCCCAGTCCGGGAAGATCCCACATGCCGCGGAGCGGCTGGGCCCGTGAGCCATGGCCCCTGAGCCTGCGCGTCCGGAGCCTGTGCTCCGCAACGGGAGAGGCCACAACAGTAAGAGGCCCGCGTACCGCAAAAAAAAAAAAAAAAAAAAAAAAAATGAAGAAAAGAGACAATAAACACAAGAGTGCAAACAGTGAAATAGAAAAGAAAAATAAAAGAGAGAAGATGAACAAAGACAAAGGCTGGTTCTTTGAGAAAAAAATCACTCATATAATAGGCAAAGCTGTAGTAAAATTGATGGAGAAAAAGAGAAGACAAAAATGACTCATAATATTGAAAGAAGATAAAAATACCTACAGGCAAAGTAGAGATTAAAAATAATAATCAAAGAATACATCAACCAACCAAATGCGACAGCTTTTAAAACTCAGACAAAATAGACAAATTACTAAAAATAGATCTTACCAGAACTAACTCTAGAAGACTATTAAAGGAAATGAAGTTTAGTTTAAAATCTCTCAAAACTAAACAAAAACGAACAAAACACATACAGAGACCCACACACTAAACACAATTTTTAAAACCACCAGTTCTAAATGGTTTAGCAGGCAACTTCTACCACACTTTAAAGCAACAAATAATCCCATTTTTATACAAAGTCTTTCAAACACCTTAAAAATAGAGAATGGTCCCCAACAAATACTACAAAGCCAAAATAACCCTTATAGCAAAACTATTAATTTAATTCATCACATTAACAAATTAAAAATTACACAGCCACCTCAGATGCACAAAAAAAGTTGATTAAAATATCTTTTCACAGTTAAGAAATAAAACTCATGGTATATTAGGAAGAGAAAAGAATATCATTAACCAAATAAAGAGTATCTTTAAAATAAAAAGGATGGCCTTAGTGGGAAAATATTAGAAAAGTTTTCTTTAAAATGAGAAATGAAGAAGAGATACAACTATTGCTTTTTTCTCAACATTATATTTGATGTCTTAGCAAGAGCAATAAGAAAATAAAGATACACTGTACACATAAGGGTTAGAAAGGAAGAAATAAACTCTCTTTATCTGAACTAATATGATTATTTACATAAAAACCCCTAAACACTACAGAAAAATAAATAGAGGCTAATTTAACCATATGGATGAATGGAAGATTAATACACAAAGGTCAATTCTAGTTTTTCATACCAAAAGCAAACAAGTAGAAAATACAATAAGACATTATTTCAAATATATCAGAAAATATCAAGTACTTATAAATATATATGTCACATATATTTATTACATATATACATATGTAAAATTACATAATATATAATAAACAGCAAGCCTGGGAAATTATACAATATTATTGAGACACTAAATGAGATCTAAATAAGTAGACAACCATAGTATAGTCAGAGTCAGAAAGAATTTGTAACACAAAGAATCAATTTTAAACCAAACTTTCAATTAGATTCCTCCCATCAATTTCCACAGGGTTTTTCATAGTTCATGATAAAATGATTATAAAATTGATATGAAAGATAAAGGGCCAAGAAGAGCTTGTCAACTATTGGAAAAAGAAGAGCAAGGAGGGAAAACCTGCCCTAAGATGTATAAGGATTAATTATGAATCTTTAGCAATTAAAAAAGCATAGTATTAATGCAGTAAGAGATAAACTGATTAAAAAAAACACAGAATAGACCTATTTATACTGGTAGCATGTCAGATCAGTGAGGGGAAAAGGGTTTATTCAATAACTAGCATTGATAAAATGGTTATCTATGGAAGAAGCTGAAGTTTTATTCATGCGTCACGCCATAAAAAAACAAATTCCAGTATAATTAGAGATTTAAACATCAACAAAAATTAAAAATTCTTAATAGGAAATGTAATTAAATATCTTTAAAATACTGGGATATGGAAAAATTCCTAAACAAAAACCAAAAAAAATCATTAAATACAATTGAAATGATTGAAAATTTGAACTATAATAATATTAAAAACTTTTGAATATCAAAATACTTCTCATACTCAGTGAAAAGACAAGTTATAAACTGGAAAAATATAGTTACAATTCAGATCACTGATGAACAGTTCGTGTCAAGAATACATTAAGCACTCCTAGAAATTAAATAAGAAAAGCCCCACAAACAATCCAACAGAAAAACAGGTAAAATGCATGAGTAGGCTTTTCACGGAAAGAGGAAACATGCATGGCTAATAAACATGAAGAGAAGCTCCATACTTAGTGATAAGAGGCTTACAAATCAAAACCACGATGAGATTCCACTTTACACTGATTCCACTGCAAAGATTAACAAGTATGACCACGCCAGTTGTTAGAAAGAATGCAGATGTACAACTACACAAAGTCCCTTACAGATTGCTGATAAGCTTGAAAAATGGTGCAACCACTAGTAAAAAATGATACTATCTCGTAAAAATGAACATTCACATTCTTCACACCATTAAACCACCCTCCCCCCACACACACATACACAGACACTCTTGCACAGGTCCACTAAGAGCCATACATAAGCCATGTTAATAATAAAATTATTTCCAATAGAAAAATCTAGAAACAATGCAAATCACACCAAGAGTGGATAAATAAACTAAGGTTTACTCTGTCAATGAAATATCATATAACAGTAAACAATTAACTACAGCAACACTCAGAAAAATGAGTGTATCTTAGAAATATAAAATGAGGAAAATCTAAGTACCACAAGATTCCACTGGTGTGACCTTCCTTCTGTAAAGTTAAACACAGATAAACATTTTAAGACTGTACATAATTGCAATAAAACTATAGGAGAGATAAAGAATGATGATGATGTACAAAACAACTGAGAGCAGTATGAAATGTGGGTAGGATCATATAGTTAGATACGGGTTCTGTCCTAAATTTTGTCTTGATGGTGAGTTCATGTACTGGTACTTAGAGCATTATTAAAAACAGCTACTTACAAAAACAAACAACCAAAATGTGCTTATGTATAAGTCAAGTACAGAGGTTGTTGTAAGAATTACGATAAATCCAATTCTAATTTCCCAACACTAAAGAAGAAAACTAAATTTAGTTATGTCATCCCTCTGCTGAAAATCCTCCAAGAATTCAGGACTGACTTGGAGAAAAGGCAACTTCCTTAAAGCCAAATCCTTATAATAGACTATACAATACTTTTGTTATCTGGCCCACTATCAACTGCAATATTTGGAAATTCTCTGAATTTGTCAATCCTCTTGAGTAAAACTTCCCCTATTCCCTTAAAACATATGTGAACAAGTGAGAGCTTTGCATGTTTTCATATATTAAACATCACTAGAGGCTGGGGCCTTTGTTTTCAGGCATAGTAAACTAGATAATTTCAGCCAAACTTCTACTAAGGATATATAAAAATGCTGGATGAAATATAAAAATATCTAATAAATCATGAAAGATATAACCAGACCGTGAAGAATTTCCAGGCCAAAATCTAGAAGAAATCAAGGTCTTAGAGGTTAAGTCCAGTCCTCCCACCCCGCAAAGCATTTAGTAACTCAGAAGATACAGCTACCAAACTGAGCTAACATTCTGGTGATGTCATAGGGTAAGTGGTCCAAAAACTTCCAGCTCCCCTGACACACAAAATGAAGACTTTAGTAACTTCTCCAAATTTTAACCTGGCATAACAAAGGTATGCAGGCATAGAAGAAGTGTAAAATTGAATAAATTAGTTTTCAGATGTACTTTCATTCTGAGTTTGTCACCTGGGTAGTACAGTGAACATCGAGCATTGAATTTGGATTTACGTGGTCCTAAGGCACAAGTGCCCCATTGTACTTGGAAGAAGTAAATAAATATCCTCTCTGGGGGCTTCCCTAGTGGTGCAGTGGTTGAGAATCTGCCTGCCAATGCAGGGGACATGGGTTCGAGCCCTGGTCTGGGAAGATCCCACATGCCGTGGAGCAACTAGGCCCGTGAGCCACAATTACTGAGCCTGCACGTCTGGAGCCTGTGCTCCACAACAAGAGAGGCCGCAATAGTGAGAGGCCTGCGCACCGTGATGAAGAGTGGCCCCCGCTTGCCACAACGGGGCAAGAGAAAGCCCTCGCACAGAAACAAAGACCCAACACAGCCATAAATAAATAAATAAAATTAAAAAATAAGTCCTCTCTGGAAGAATGTAATATTTTTCTAGGCAACAAGTTATTTCCATAAATATTTTTTAATAGAAGAATAAGCACATAATCTAAGACAAAAAAGCACACAAAGAAAAGAAGATACTATGTGTAACAACCAGTGGAAACAACAGACAAGAAAAACCAAGGACTTAAGACATTGAATAACTGGACACAAACTACAACATAATTATGTTTATTTTATTGAAATAAATAAAAGGTAACCTTGGAAACACAAGAAACTATGAAAACAGAGAATATCTGATAAAGAACCAAATATAAATTCTGGAACTGAAAAATACAATAACTCAAATTAAAAACTCAATGAATTGAGTTTGTAAATAGATTAAACACAGATAAAGAGAGAAGTAGGAACCTGGAAGGTAGTTCAGAATAAAGTATCCAGAATGTAATACAGAGATACAAAAAAGAGGAGAAATACAAAACAGAGGGTAAGAAATATATTTGGCACAGTAAAAAAAGGACTAACATAATTGAATTCCCAGAAAAGGAGGAGAAAGAACATAGTGACAAGGGCAATATATGAAGAAATAATTGAGAATCTTCCAGAAATGGTGGAAAACACCAAGCCGGAGACTCAGGAAGACTCATGAATACTAAGCACAATAAATTATCAGAAATTCAAAACTACACACATCATAGTAAATGTATAACATACTTTCACATTAAGTACAACACATAATTTTTTAAGAAGATAATTCATTAAAGAAGATAGTTTAACAGACTTTTTAATAGCGACAACAAAAGCCAGAAATCAACAGAATAATACTTTCACGGTTCTTAAGGATAAAATGTGGCAGCTTATAACTCTATATCCATAAAATTATCTTTCAAGAATAAAAAGAAAATAAAGATGTCTTTACGTTAAAAAAAAAAGAGCTTGTCACTGGCAGATCTGCACTTAATTTAGGATAAAAATGGGCAAAAAGAAGCATAATAGAAAATAATAGGAAGAAGAATATGTATATATTAAATCACCTTACTGTATACCAGAAACTAACACGACGTCGTAAATCAACTACATTCCAATTTAAAAAATGGGCAAGATAACAGCCATTTCATAAGAGGGAACCCAAATGGCTTATATATATGAATATATGCTTGGCCTCATTACTAATCAGAAAAATGAGACCATAAACCACAATAAGATACACTGTCTTGCAAAACATTATCCCAAAGAACGGCTAAAACTAAAAAGACTGATGTTTCTAAGTGTTAGGTAGGATGGGAAGCTACATTTCCAAGCGGTAGTAAGGCTGTATATGGTGAAAGGAGCTCTCAGGGCTGCTGGTGGAAGTGCAGACCAGAAAAAAACATTTTGAATGACTGACAGTTCTGTTACAGGAAGATTTCCTACCCTGCAATTTAATGCCTGGGGACCAGGACACATATATAAGAATTTTCAAAGCAACATTCTTCATAATAGACAAAATTGAGGAGAAATGTCAACCAACAGTAGAATGGATTAAGAAAAATTGTGGTGTATTCATATAATGGAATGCTCTACTACACAGCAATGAAAATGAATAGGTACAGCTACATCCAGCTGCAACAAGGATGAATCTTACAAACGCATTATTGAGGTAAATAAATTTATATTCCATTTATGTGAGTTTAAAAACAGGAAAAACTTTAATATTCTAAATAAACATAGGAGATAGGATAATTAATAAATGTCAGATATAAAGTCAAAATCATAATTATCTGTAGGGATGAAAGATTGGGTTATTATTGGGGAGGGTTTTCCTGGGGTGCTGGCAATAGAATATATCTTGATTTGGGTGGTAGTTACATGGGTGTTCACTTCATAGTAATTCATTTTAATGTGTATTGTAATTCTATGTAATTTTCTTTCTGAGTTATAATTTGGGATAAAGAGTTTTAAACATGCTGCTTAATTATTACCTTGCTATTTTAAAAATAAATGTAAGTTCTAAGATATTTTTTCTACGCTCCAGTGACTCCTGTGCAACTCTTGGGAATTTTTCACTCAACTTTTGTTCTTGTGAGATTATTTAATGTTGAAAAAGTTAGAAAATATTTATTGCTATGCATGTGATATATCTACTGGAAAATATTTAATGATAGACATATAAAAAGGAGGCGATCATTAAGTACCAGAAAAAAATGTGAGGAAATGTACTGTTATCAAAGACCAACATTTATCAGCCATAATGATATAAACACTGTCGCTGTAATTACAAATTAGAAGATAACTATAATGGAACAACTGAAGAAGGGAAAGTGGTGCAGAGGGATGAATAATATACATCTGCAAAATATCAGGTGATGAATAAATACTGTGTACAACTGAGGAGTCAAAAGAGTGATAAAACAGATTTAAACTTAGAAGAAATAGTTATCTCTGAGCAGTAAGACTGGAAAAATAGGAAGGGGTTAAATATTTGGTGATAAGTATTTTGCGATTTGATGTATAAGTTATGTTCCTATATTACTTTCTGGAATAGTACTATCTTCTGGATTCCTACATGGATCTGCCCCATCCCTCAACAACTGCTGAATTAGGTGACCCCTACATCAGCGGTCCCCAACCTTTTTGGCACCAGGGACCGGTTTCATGGAAGACAATTTTTCCATGGATGGGAGGTGGGGCGGTGGATGGTTCAGGCGGTAATGTGAGCGATGGGGAGCGGCAGATGAAGCTTCGCTGGCTCGCCTGCCACTCACCTCCTGCTGTGCGGCCCAGTTCCTAACAGGCTGCGGACAGGTGGGTTCAGGACCCCTGCCTTACATGTTATGACAACGTGCCTGTGTGTACATGATTTTCATTTATCCTGATCAGCATTATTGCACCTTTCCAATCTGAGAACTGATATCTTTTTTCAACTCTAGAAAGTTTTCATCTTTTCATTTGATTGTGAAAAACTGCACATATACAAAGTGTATAGGATGCATGCATTCAATATAAAGAATAATAAATCAATATTTATGTACCCACTCAGGCACAATAACAATACAAATTACTCAAGGAAATAAATATCTCATCATTATTCACTGTTGTATACTCTCTAAGCCTAGTTATCTGGTCTTCTGGATGTTTTGAGAGCTATAAAATATCAAATTTTTTTTCTGTTAAGTTAGCCATAGTTAGTTTTTGTTGAATGCTACTAGTTATCCTGAATTATAGAAACATAAATTAATATTTTACCTTTATGACATTTTATAATATAATATCTTGGATATTGTTTTGCTTTAAATAATAAGTAACCAAAGAAAGAAAAGTATCAATTTCTATATCAGTTACCTAGGTTTGCACAAAATCTGGCACAATCTTTGTGGCTTAAAATAATGAGTTATTATTTCTTGAAATTCTTTGTTTTGAGTGGGCTCAGCTGCGTGAGTCTTCTGCTCCATGCAGTTTTGCTGGAGACATGACTCTGTTTAGCTGAGAGCTCTAGTGGGCTAGAACCTCTGAGATGGCATCACTTACAGGTCTGTTGCCTCAGCTGGGCTTCTGGAGGAGCTGGCAGCTGGATGGGCCTCCTACCCCTGGAGGAGGAGGTGAACTTCTTACATAGTGGTCCAGGGTTTCAAGACACTGAGCGCAGAAGGTGATAGGCTCTTTATGGGTTGGTCCTTTAACTGGCTCAGTCATTTACACATGTTTCATTGGTTAAAATGAGTCAAAAGGCCAGCCCACATCAATAGAAGGGAAGCTAGAAGACTCCACATTTGATGGGAGGAGAAGAATATGTGTAAACATTTGGGAGGGGTTTCTGGTAGCCATCTTTTAAAAAACAATCTACCACAGTCTCCCCTCTGCTGAATTCTATTTCTCAAGTTAAGTCAAAGGCCAGCACAGGTTTATTGAGAGGAGCAGCATGAACGTACAGTAAGGAAAGGTAATGTGAACCTCTGCACCAAAGGAAAATCCACCACCATCACAGACTGTGGTAATTGCTTTAAAGCAAATAAATGGAGTGATGAGACAGGAGGATTAGAAGACGTTAATTTAGATAAGTTGGCCAGGGAAGGACTCTGAGTGCTGGGAGATGAAAATAAATCGGTCACATACAGCTGAAGAGCTTCTGAGCAGAAAGAACAGATCAATAAAGTAGCCTTTACAGAAGTTCAGGAGAGACAAGATAGGAACTTTGAATACGGTTGTGAGAGTGGAGACAAAATGGTAGAATTAGGATTTATGTAGGAGATGCAACTGATGATGAACGTGTACACAGGGTTTGAGGGAGACAGTAAAGTCAAAGACAACGCCTAGTTTTCTGTTTTAAGGAGCGGCATTGATGAGGTCCCACTTGCTGAGACAGGAAAAGCTGTTTCCTTTCCTTCTTGTTTTTTAATTTTAAATTTTTTAATTTGCCTTGTGAGATGGAAAAGTTGGACATTAAATCATGAGTTTACTTTTGAAAATGTTGAGTCTGAGGGGCCTTTGAAACACTGGGGTGGAAATACCCAGTGAGCAATTAGTTGTGTGACTATGAAGCCACAGGGAATGTCTAGTGGGGGACGTCAATTTTAGAGTCTTCAGAGTATAGGTGTAACTGACAGAATTCTACATAGACACTTCCAACATTTTGTACCATTTAAGAAATTTCATTCATTAACTTGACGAATACCTACAATAACCTACATTAGTCTATGAAAATACATCAGCAGATAAAAGAAGTTACTTTCCACACATTTAATGACTTCCTCTCTGTCTCAGCTGGGTTACAATCATTAGCCTCTTATCACTGGTTTTAGCACTTTGGTTTTTTTTTGTTTTGTTTTGTTTTTTTACTATTTTTTAAGTAAGGATTCAAGTAATACACAAATTATTGAAAAGACAGGCATGACAATGATCCTGAAGCAGAACTCTTGGCTGTCTGTCAACAGCACCATAAAGAAATTCAAAATGCTTACTGGTTATCTCACACCTGAGAGCCCAAGGTAACGGTGGGTTGAAGGTGTCAGATGTAAAGAGAGTACAGTGTTCAACTATGAAATGCGTGAAGGCCGAGGTGATCTGATAGGCAATCCTGGATAAAATCAAAATGTCATTTCATATCTGGGTGACTTATTTAGTGAGTGATGTCTGGATAATGGATAGACCATTTGGAAAAAAATAAAGAAGTTAGTTCCCTACACATTACACAAAGTCACTTCCAGAGAGCTTAAATATAAAACATTTCAATATGAAAAACTAAAAATGCTAGAGCGATAGTTACTTAATTCTAGGACAGAAGGGTCTAAGCATGTCAGAAAAGCAGAAAGCCAAAAGGAAAGAGTTAATGGATTAGAGTCCATGTAAACCGGATGCTTCTGTATTCGATGTACAACAAAAGCACGCATAAAAATTAAAAAGCAAAGGGAGAGGAAAAAATATTTACAGCATATGACACAAAGCAGCTAATATAAAAATATAATGAGGCTTAAAAGTCAGCAAAGTAACAGAGGACCCTCTTCATAGAAAAGAGGATAAAAGAAATGAAGAGCCATTTCAAAAAACCCACAAACCATCAAAACACACAAAAATTGCTCAATCTCACTAGGAACCAAAATAGTAAAACAGAACAGTTAGAAACCATGTTGCCTACTTAAAACTCTTTTTGTATTAAATAGGCATTTCCCAGTGTTTCACTGGGAAAAACACCTGGCAAGATATATTTTCAGAGGTTAACTCTGGTCATGAACTGCTCTTTCCTTACTTATTGCTTACTATTATTTCCGAATTTTAAAAATTAATAACGCAAGGACAATTTTCTTCCATTACAAATATTCACACATACTTCAAGTATTCCCTGCCCACGGGTCACACAGATATACTTACTCTCCCAGGAAAACAATCTCAGTATTGATCTCCCCTGCCTTATGGCGGAGGAAATTCCTCAGGAAAGCCGTCACACTGTCCACAGTGATGTTTCCACAGACCACAATGAACCTAGAAAGTGAAAACATGGGAGGTGGTTCATCCCAGGAACAGAAGTATTTTCCTGTCTAGATTTAGAGATGGACAATTAGCTTAAACTTAGTCTGAAATAAAAGTTGGTGTTTGATACCTCATTGTAGTTTTGATTTGCATTTCTCGAATGATTAGTGATGTTGAGCATTTTTTCATGTGTTTGTTGGCAATCTGTATCGTCTTTGGAGAAATGTCTATTTAGGTCTTCTGCCCACTTTTGGATTGGGTTGTTTGTGTTTTTGATATTGAGCTGCATGAGCTGCTTGTATATTTTGGAGATTAATCCTCTGTCAGTTGCTTCGTTTGCAAATATTTTCTCCCATTCTGAGGGTTGTCTTTTCGTCTTGTTTACAGTTTCCTTTGCTGTGCAAAAGCTTTAAAGTTTCATTACGTCTCATTTGTTTATTTTTGTTTTTATTTCCATTTCTCTAGGAAGTGGGTCAAAAGGGATCTTGCTGTGATTTATGTCATAGAGTGTTCTGCCTATGTTTTCCTCTAAGAGTTTTATAGTGTCTGGCCTTACATTTAGGTCTTTAATCCATTTTGAGTTTACTTTTGTGTATGGTGTTAGGAAGTGTGTAAGTCAGAAAGAGAAAAACAAATACTGTATGCTAACACATATATATGGAATCTAAAAAAAAAAAAAAAAGGTCATGGAGAACCTAGGGGCAGGACAGGAATAAAGATGCTGATGTAGAGAATGGATTTGAGGACATGGGGAGGGGGAGGGGTAAGCTGGGACGAAGTGAGAGAGTGGCATGGACATATATACACTACCAAATGTAAAATAGCTAGCTAGTGGGAAGCAGCTGCATAGCACAGGGAGATCAGCTCAGTACTTTGCAACGACCTAGAGGGGTGGGATAAGGAGGCTGGGAGGGAGACACAGAGAGAGGGGATATAGGGATATATGTATGCATATAGCTGATTCACTTTGTTATACAGCAGAAACTAACACAACATTGTAAAGCAATTATAATCCCATAAAGATGTTAAGAAAAAAAAGTTCCACCTAGATTTTAAACTTAGAAACACCAAGGACTGCATCTCCAGTATACAAAAGGAGCATAAGATTTCTGTAGGGAATGATTCCACACATTTGAATTACACATAGCTTTTCAGGCATTTAAGGATAACTATCGTAACTGCTAGATTTTTCTCGGTTATTTATAATTTATAATGGAGTTGCACGTGTGTTAATTTCACTTGATTTGCCACTTGACTCCTGATTGGCTGGTGTCATCTTTTTTCAGAGGAACGACCGAGCTCGGAATGGCTCACTGATTTTCCTATAGTCAAATACTATGGCTGAGGCAGCCCCAGAATCTAGGCTATTTTGGTTTATCTTCTGCATCTAAAATTATCTAGTGCTCACAAAAAAAGTGAGTCCAATGGGGAGACATGTAGCACAGGTCCACAAACCTATGCATGTAACTTCTATGGTGAAAAACAGCCGTCAATTTCCTTAGGCTTCATATACATAAAGAAGCTATTTTCCTCCCATTAGTCATGTAAGAAAACGGAAAGTGTAATTTTAGCCTAAGTTAAACTTATATTTTCCAGACCTTATTGGCCTATTTAGCATGTGTGAGATGAACTGGGTTAGACTTTGGCTTATCTAGCTTATTTCACTGTTTTCAATATTTGTTTTTCATTCATTTCATTTTGTTACCTTCCTCTTCATACGCCTGGATCAATGTTGGTTTTTATCCAACTGTGTTAAGACATCACTCCAAAGGAGTTTATCTCCACTGCGCCTCTTTCCTCTACAGCAGGTAAGAGACTAAATAAAAAAGAATCGCTTTGAATTTGAGATTTCCAATTCCTTATCTTCTCCTTAGGTATGAAGAATCATAATGGCAATGGAGGTAACATATATCCACAGAGAAGTAGAGTAAAAACAACTCCAAATCCACTTCGCTCCTGGGAACGAACAGCTGTGGCATGGACAAAACAGGTGATCTGTGAAGGACTGGAGGACAGGCTGAAACCCCTCCTCACGCTAGCAAACCTCTTCCCATGGATGAGCTTGAGGGGAGTTTGGGCTAAGACAACGGAATTGAATTATTTTAAATTCGAACTGTGACTCTAATTGGATCCTAATGTAAAGTTAGCCATGAGTCAACCACATGGTTCAAATGAGTAAGACAATCAGGAATGGATAGAAGAGAACAGTCTGAGATAAGGCATGGACAAATATCGGCACAATCAGCATGTGACGCCGAATGACAACGTATCTGTCATTCTAGTTTATTTAATCCTCTTACGAGCATCTAGAGGGTAGTGCGTATCAGGTAGCAAACATCTTCTCATGGTTTTTATTCCAGCCCTCTTCAGTGAATGAGGACCTTGCCAACTTATCTACCTAGGCCAGGCAATCGTGTTTCAAAAGGGAGAGTGACTTCGTAGAATACCTCAAACTGTAGAAATTATACTTGAAAGCTACTTACTTCTTTCCTTTGACCACTTCATAGGAACTGGTGTATTTCCTCTTGTTACCAAAAAGTTCCACCATTTCAGGGATGCAGTTCGCAAACAGAACCTAAAATGATTGGCAAATAAAACCTGAGGTCTCACTACTTCCAAGGATACTTCAAAATTCCAAGATTACAGAGGAGAAAGCAGGTACGTAAAACTTTCTCTCTTCTAAGAAGGGCATGACTGGGAACTGTGCTTTTAAAGGGAGACCAGTTTTCTTCCTTACTTCAGCCTTTGGATTTGGTTAAAATTTAATAAATTGCTTTTCATCCTTCAAAAAGATGAAAGCAAAGACAAGCAGTAAGGCAACCTCCCCACCCATTTTTTCCTGTCATCACTTCTAACTGCCCTTCTGACTCTTTCACTTGATACTATTTGGGGCTTGGGGAAAAAATAAAGCATATGGGACAGAGTAGGGTTAAGGGAAAATGACAGAAATGAGGGGATGTAACAATGATGTGGACAGGGGGATATCAGAAAGGTAGAGTGGAGAACTCGGAGATGGTTATTAAGGAATTGCCATTAAAGTCACTAAAAGAAAAGGAGGCTTCCTTTGTCCTTGACACACTCCTGAACCAAGCACAGATGTTCACTTATCTGTAGTAAAATGCTGGTTTAGAGAGAGCTTACTCATTTGGGCTGGAAAGAACACAACTTCCTGCAGATCAAATCTCAAATCCCCTTCCTCTTTGGAAGAAAGACTATAATCCGATGGGCAAAAGATGAAGGAAGATGCGGTTGCTCAAATCAATGCAGAGGCTAATTAGGAACGTCTGCTCTCCTTTGTCTACCACCCTCATCCCTGGCAATCGAACAATTACGTCATGTGCTCCAGGGGATGCAGTTTGGAAAATATGGGATTCACATATCTCTTCATTTTCATTTGATACCTGCTCTGAATAATGCAACATTCACTCTCAAACCTATATCACTTTGTTTCTCACCATTAACCAAATGTTTTTCGTTTATGTAGCTATATTCAAAAGACATAAAAATATTCTTTACCAAACTCCCCAGGGTGAAGAACATGATGAAGGTCCGTCCTAGGGATGTCTTGGCTACCACATCTCCAAAGCCGACAGTCGACGTCGTTGCCATGACCAGGTAAATGGACTCAAAATATGAAATATTCTGTGAATTTCTACCTTTGAGCCAGGGATCACCAGAATTTTCCACCTGTCCAAGGAGAGAAGACTTAGGAAAGGTCTCTGAATGGAATCCAAGGACAAGTTTATAAAGAATAAGCACAACTTCCGATTTGTTTCATTTAATTCAATCCAAATGAAAGAGTAAATGATTCCCAGGTCGCTGTGAAGGGTTTGCAAATTGTGGGTAGTAATTGTGAAGTCTTGTTTCCCTTCACGGTGATTACGGCTCAAATCTGAGGGGTGTGTAGCTGGAGCCCACAGTGGAGATGCTCAATGCGGGGAATGGCTGACAACATCTCTTCTCCTGTGGGCACATCCTCCCATCCCGGAGCCACGGGATTCAGAGGCTGTCAGACTGAGCAATTATTATTCACCCTCATTTTACATCACATCAGGATCATCATGAAGGAAAGCAGCACTTAAATGGGCACTTGATCTCAGTGAGCTTAAGCGCATGAACGCTGGAGTCTCAGGAAGAGCAAACAAGCTTTCCAGATTACTTTCCTCCCTCCCTGCAAAAATCTTTTCAGTGATAAAAAGGAAACTCTGAAATAAGCTACAAGGATATACTGTACAATATGGGAAATATAGCCTATATTTTATAGTAACTATAAACAGAGTATAACCTTTAAAAATTGTGAATCACTATATTGTATACCTGTAACATATAATATTGTACATCAACTATACTTCAATTAAAAAAAAAGACAAACTCTGGAAAAATCTTCCTCTGATTTTCCCCCTAAGTCTTCACATTTTAAGAAACCTAGGTTTATCCGATTTTTTTTTTTTACCTTAAACAAAAAGAGTAACTTAGGCAATGGCATGACACTTTATAGAATATATATATAAATTTATACATATATATCATTTGTTATGATATATAACAAACATTAATTATATAGAATATATACAAAATTTCCGTTATGTTTCTGTTTTTAGACATTTTTCCCCAAATAGTGCTTATTTCCTAGATGTTTTCCGTTTCCATTTTTCCACGAGAGACGGTAAAATGCTAGCGATGGCTGGGAAGGCAGGTTTTTTGTTTTGTTGCTAAGAACCAGAATGAAAACTAGAAATAATGTACTTTGCTGAAGTATCCGATCACTTTTTTAAAGTGGTGTGCCAACTGCTGCCTCCTTCTTAAGTTGGATGAGTAGGTTAAGAGTGTGGGCTCCTCTAATACTCCACTCCCAGATAAGGAGATTGCATGTCTATGCTTAACTCTCAGGGCTGGTAGTAGATTTGGTTGCAAAGTCTACTAATCAGCTTCCACAGATGTGGAGCCTTTACTGCTTTCTAAGACTACTGTACTGTAAGAAAACCAAGTTTAAATCACACAGATAAAACTCCTAGAGGAAAACATAGGCAGAATACTCTTTGACATAAATCGAAGCAATAGTTTTTTGGATTTGTCTCCTAAAGCAAAGGAAATAAAAATAAACAGATGGGACATAATTAAACTTAAAAGCTTTTGCACCGTGAAGGAGACCATCTACAAAATGGAAAGACAACTTGCTGAATGGGAGAAAATATTTGCAAATGATATGACCGAGAAGGGGTCAATATCCAAAATATATAAACAGTTCCTACGACTCAACATCAAAAAAACAATTAAAAAATGGGCCAAACACCTGAATAGACATTTTTCCAAAGAGGATATGCAGATGGACAACAGGCACATTAAAAGATGCTCAACATCATTAATCATGTTGCAAATCAAATGCAAATCCTAACCACAATGAGATGTCATCTCACACCTGTCAGAACAGCCATCATCAAAAAGAACACAAACGACAAGTGTTGGTGAGGATGTGGAGAAAATGGAATCCTCCTACACTGTTGGTGAGAATGTAAATTGGTGCTGCCACTGTAGAAAACAGTATGGAGGTTCCTCAAAAAATTAAAAATAGAACAACTATATGACCCAGCAATTCCACTCCTGGGTATATATCTGAAAAAAAAAAAACACCTAAAAACACTAATTCAAAAAGATACATGCAACCCAATGTTCACAGCAGCATTATTTACAATTGCCAAGATAGGGAAGCAACCTAAGTATGCAACAACAGATGAACGGAAAAAGATGGGGTATATATATATATATATATATACAATGAAATACTACTCAGCCATAAAAAAGAATGACATTCTGCCATTTGCAGCAACATGGATGGACTCAGATGGTATTATGCTAAGTGAAATAAGGCAGACAGAGAAAGATAAATACTGAATGATACCATATGCGGAATCTAAAAAATTCAACAAACTAATGAATATAACAAAGAATGAACAGATTCACAGATATACAGAACAAGCTAGTGGTTACCAGTGGGGAGAGGGAAGTAGGGAGGGGCAATATAGGGGTAAGGGAGTAAGAGGTACAAACTATTAGGTATAAAATAAGCTACAAGGATATATTGTACAACACGGGGAATATAGCCAATATTTTATAATAACTATAAATGGAGTGTAACCTTTAAAAACTGTGAATCACGATATTGTACACTGTAACCTATAATACTGTACAGCAACTATACTTCAATTTTAAAAATCATATATATGATATATATACTATAATATATATGTATATACATATGTGTGTATACATATATTTTTTCCAGGAGTTAAAGTGTTGCTTGGGACAGTCTGCTTTAAGCTAAAACCCCATAGTGTCTTGTAACCATCTTAGCACAGGGCTTCCATCATACCCTTGTACAACATGTTTTACAAACTGAAACTAAACTTATTTCAACCTAGAAATCTCCTTCACAGTAAGTCAAATAACCCTTTCCCATTTAACTCACCCTCTTTGGAAGTACTGCTTTAGTGCTTCAAACCCCTCCCCACTTCCATAGAGGTTCCTCATTGGAACCTCTATGTCACTCCTGCTGGTCTACCTGGCCACCCTGCTCTTGCCCTGGACCCTGTTAGCATCGACCCTCAGCCCCAGATGGGAAATAACTTAAAGATGAAAGATTATGGGCCAATGTGAATATATGGAATTGTTACCTATTTTTAATGTCACATTTCAAAACTGAAACTTTACACTTTTAAACCTTATGTTTCAACCTTAGGTGAACTGTGCTATGGAGGTGGAGGACATGAGGACACTCTCCCATCCGTGCCTACCTCTCCATTATTTGTATTGGTTTTATTATTTTTACATGGTACATGTGTGTTCTAGTCTGTACCCACAATTCCCTTGGCCGTGTCTTTGTTCTATTTTCAATCCAGTCAGTAATCACCATCACTCCTTTTTATCATGGTTTCCTCATTCTTGAGGTCTTGGTTTTGACCCGTCTCCTATGTGGCTGGATTTTATCATCAAGGTCATTTTTAAAAGGGACTCATGATGCTCTTCTCTCTTCCATGTGCTTAAAATGACAGATGGGCTACACTCGCACACAACCTTGGCAGGCACTGCTCTGTCACCTTCCTGCACTGACTGATGTTGGCAAGATATCTGAGGCTAGTTTCATTTCGCCCCTAATATAGACCTTTCTTTGTTCTGCTTGGATTCTCTCCTTACCCTTAAAGGTTGGTAATTGTTCCAAACTATGGTTGGACTCATTTAGGGTTATTTCTCCTGGGATACTGTATACCCTCTAAACTACAGATTCAATACTTTATATTCAAACATTTTTCTGATACCGTATTTGTGTCCCCTTCTTCAGGAGCATGAATTTTACAGTACGTTAAATCAACATGACCCATCTTTCATGTTTTTTCTCCATATCATTTAAGTATCTTTGTCCTGTTCCATGGCATGATTTTGCCTCAATCCTGTCCGCCATGTTTCTGAGCATATTTCTGTCACACTTAGTACATTTGTGTCCCCTCTAATGTGGTTTTTGGCTCTGTAAAACGTTTTTCTTCTTTTTCTCTGGTATCTTTGGGCCCTTTACCAACTCCTGCTACGGTTTAGTAATCTTTTATTTAAAACCTTAAGTATTTTGTTTGAAGTATCATTTTCAGTTTTTTAAAGCCTTGTATAAGAAGGGCTTTTCCTTAACATTTCCTTTGTTCCCTTGGGCAAATTATCACGTTATTGTTGCTCTGACAGCCCTTTTGTGATGTAATTGTTATGCTGATGTCTCTGCTTTCCGCTCCCTGTTTTGGGCAGAATTTTAGCATAGGCACCATGTTGGTTCCTTTCTGGTGGACACTCACCCTCCAATGGCATCAACTCTTTTTTTTTTGCAGTACGCAGACCTCTCACTGTTGTGGCCTCTCCCGTTACGGAACACAGGCTCCGGACGCGCAGGCTCAGCAGCCATGGCTCACGGGCCCAGCCGCTCCACGGCATGTGGGATCTTCCCAGACTGGGGCACGAACCCGTGTCCCCTGCATTGGCAGGTGGACTCTCAACCACTGCGCCACCAGGGAAGCCCGGTATCAACTTTTAGCTGAAGGACGGTGTAAGTACGGGAAGGAATGACTTGGGACCGCTGGAACAATCATAGCTTTTATTTCGGTTTGTCATTTCAAATATCCCCTGAACAAAATCTACTAATTTTTTGCTCTGGGTTACAGCTTTTCTAGGTTTTTCACATTTCAGACGTTGGTGTGACCCACAGTAGATGGCCCTGAGTCCAAAACCATCAGGTGGCTTCTCCCTCTTTCTCTGCACGCATCCTCACTGGAGGTCTCCCCCCCAGGGTGACTGGACGTCCCATAGGAGCACATGTTCACGTACTTAGAAGGGCCTGAGACCGTGTTCAAACCAGAAGCCTGTGAGATTTACAGGGAGCAGCTACTCTTCAGCCAGGGCTGTTGGTGGCCTTGGGAGAGTGGGTTGCCAGAATCTTGTGTTTTTGCAAAGAATCCAGAAATCCAGGTCTTTTAACATGAGCTCTCTGAAAAAACTTATCAACCAATACAAAAATAGCAAACACATAATACAAACATCTTAGGTCCAATAAAATATGCCTGTAGGCCCCATTCAGCCTGAGAGCCCCTCATTGGAACCTCTATTAAAGGAAAAAAAATCCCCCCAAAACCTGTTACCATGGTTTCTCCTTTAGCATCCTTTTGCCTACCGTTCCGTGATGGCCAACAGGTCTCTACGGGAACACTGGTGACTGCTTCTCCCAGTGCAGACCCATGCCCCTTCGGCTAAACCTCCAGATGCAGGGATCTACCTTTACTGCTGTGATACTTCTTCTCCAGAAAATCTATCTCCTGCCTGATTGATGAGGAAGGATGTGGCTGGTTTCAGATTTCTTTTTTTTTTTAATTGAAGTAGAGTTGATTTACAATATTGTGTTAGTTTCAGGTGTACAGCATAGTGATTCAGTAATTTTTCCTGATTATTTTCCATTATAGGTTATTGTAAGATATTGAATATGATTCCCTGTGCTATACAGTAAATGCTTGTTGCTCGCCTATTTTATGCATAGGAGTATCTGTTTCTTGAAACGCCAAACAAATTTGGTGTTTGACACTTTTCTTGATGAACTGAACATGGTTAAGTTTCTTTCTTTAACTTTTTTTTTTTCCTTTTCCTTGTGATTTTTAAATTAATTTTGAGAGAAGGGCTCAAGTGGAAAAGACTTCTGCTCTATTTTTTTGTTCGGTTTTGCTTTTCTCAAAGGCCTTTGCAGGCTTTTAACGTGACACTTCAATTTCTACATTTTCTAATGATTTCTCTTCAACTTTCCTGGAGCAATAAAGTCCAGGAGTTTCTTTCCTATTGTTGAAGTCCATTTACTATGTTGCTGATTATATGGCATTGTAGGCGAAGGAGGCAGCTATGTATACAGATTGATTCCAGGAGAACAAAGAAAGTCCCCAAACTCCCTTTTGCAACTCAGCAACTGCTCCCTCACCCAACTCTCCAGCTTTTGTAAGTACAAAATTCTCGCACTGGCTTCATTTCTCTGACCCTTTATTCTTTTTCAAATTGCTGGAACCCCTATGATGATACAGTGATAAACTTTAGGGCTTCCCTGGTGGCGCAGTGGTTGAGAGTCCACCTGCCGACGCAGGGGACACGGGTTCGTGCCCCGGTCCGGGAAGATCCCACATGCCGCGGAGCGGCTGGGCCCGTGAGCCATGGCCGCTGAGCCTGCGCGTCTGGAGCCTGTGCTCCACAACGGGAGAGGCCACAACAGTTAGAGGTCTGCGTACCGCAAAAAGACAAAACAAAACAAAACAAAAACTTTACCTATTGCTTATACCTTAGAAGAGTAAACTTATTAAACCCTTTCCTAAGAGCAGGTTTTAAAAGTCGGAAGAAGGAACATCGATACCGTGAGTGTAGAAGATACATATTTGTGAGAAGTATGGGGTGGAGAAAACCCATCCAGAGGAGGTGAAAAGATAAACTTCACACTGATTATAGTGATGGAGACAGGAGCTCAGAAGGTTCGCCTGCATTTTTCAAATAAAAGACATTCATGCTCACTCGCGACATCAAGGAGTCGGATGAGATGCTCACCAGGTGGATGAATCCTGCAGCAGTGAACAAGGTGCTCAGAACGATGGATAACAGCTTGGAAAACTTCACTGAATTGCTAGGGGAAGAAAGACAAAGAGCTGCTGGGTTCTGACAGGTTCCTGAACAACACAAATACCTCATCCTCTAAACTCTCACTCCTCAAAGTGTGGGACACGGACCAGGAACAATGCTACACTTCCCTAGGAGCATACTGGAAATGCAGCATCCCACGCCCTGCCGTGACCTACTGCTCTGCATTGTTACAGGATCCCCTGCTTGCTTCGTATCCATATTAAAATTGGAGATGCACAACTCTCAGGCACACCCCGTCACACACACGTGTTCAAAAAGTTTAGGTTCTGATGATCTCCACTAGCCTAACATTATACTGAAAAAAGGCAGTGTGCCAAGGATCCAGAGAGTGGGCTTGCAAAATGAAATTCTGAGGAGGTCACAGAAATGTAGTTCCATATTGCTAAAGTCACACCGGGATCTTCGAATGAAGAGGATCAAACAAGCGCCTGTCTCCTAGGGAAAGCCCTAGAGTTTAGCTGAAATCTCTGTGGTTCTCAGCAAGGCTACTGACCACACAAGAACAGCCCTTTCCGAGCGCAAATGCTCCATAAAGCATCAACCCATAGCAGTGAGACCCAGCTGGCCGGTACTATGTGATGCTTCTAGTGAGAATGCAGAGGCATGGAGATTGTGAGTGGGTAACGTTAGACCAAATTGCCTAAAACTTTAACAGGATTTCTGCTTAAAGGTAGTTTGGAATTTTTTTTAACTGTAATTTTATTTTTTTGGAGCTATTTAGGTAGCTCTGTTTCTGTAAGCAAGAGCTCACTGCTGCTGCTGGGCAGCTCTCAGGCTTGGAGGAATTGTCTTACATTCCTAGACAGCAGAGGATCGATTCACGACAACGAGTGTATAGAGTCAAAGTGTCTGATTTCTTCAGTGATCCACGGATTATTTAGTAACAGACTGTTTAGCCCTCATGTGTTTGTTTTTTACAGTTTCTTTTTCCTATAATTGATTTCTAATCTCATAGTATTGTGGTCAGAAAAGATGCTTGATAGGATTTGAATTATCTTATATTCACCGAGGCTTGGTTTGCAACCCAAGATGTGGTCTATCCTGGAGAACGTTCTGTGTGCACTTGAGAAAGCAAGTGTATTCTGCTGCTTTCGGATGGAATGTCCTATAAATATCAATTAAGTCTACCTGGTCTAATGTGTCATTTAAGGCTTGCGTTTCCTTATTCTCTGTCAGGACGATCTGTCCCCCACTATTATTGTGTTACTGTCGATTTCCCCTTTTATGGCCGTTAGCATTTGCCTTATGTATTGAGGTGCACCTATGTTGGGTGCACAAATGTTTACAATTGTTATATCTTCTTCTTGGATTGATCCCTTGGTCATTATGTTGTCTCCTTCCTTATCTCTTGTAACAGTCTTTATAAAGTCTATTTTGTCTGAATTGCTTTGATTAAAAAAAATTTTTTTTCGGTGGGGGGAGAATTAAAACCTAAATGGACTGACACATTGTAGGTCCAAGAAACAGAGAAGAAACAAACTCTTCAAGATGATTGCAAACTTTCCAGCCTGTGTGTGAGGTTAATGAAGTGAGAGAAAAGTAAGCGGATGGTATCTTGTAAAGTAAGGGATTTTGTGACTTTTGCACTGAAGTTTCTGATGGGAAATGAGCTGAGTTGAAGGTTCAGTTAACATTTGAATTTCCTAATCCGAATGAGTGAGTAAGTAGTACTTGAGGCAGGGCTGGCATGTACCTGGTCCTGATGGCTCTCAGAATTTGCAAGATTTGAGGGAGTTCCAGCAGCCGCAATGCTCTTAAGAACCTTAAACCTACAAAGCAATCAAAAAAAGAAAGCTGCTGAAAGATGAGGGTCACTGAGGGAGCAGTCTGAATTATACCACACCTGGGACTGCTCACGTTCTTTCTTTCCCTGAAATGCTCAAATATAGTATCTTACAATGTCATCAGTTCAAGACCTGAGCACTGGTTCAAATTCTGGTTCACTTAATGGCTGTTGTAATCTAAAGCAACGCCCTTAGCTTCTCCAGTTCCTCATCTGTAAAATGGGAATTGTAATGACACCTACCTCAAAGGGTTGCTGAGTAGTAGTATTATTACAAAGTATGCAATAAGCACAACTCACGTTTTACTCTATTTAACTCTTCTTTAGAATGGAGAGCAAGTGACCCATAAACCACTTTAACTCCTGACTATAGAGTCTCTGTGATACGCGCCCCAGGGTTTGCATGTTGTTTGCCTTTATGTAGTTTGATAGTAACACTAGTAAAAAATATTTTGTAGATAATAAATAACAGTATAAGATTACATACAAACTGACAAAAGCCACAGAATGCCCACGTACTGGCAATACATCCACCTTAAAGACAAAGTAACTCATTAAAAAACTCTCTAACAGGTCACCGCATGTCTGGATATGATGACTTATACTTTTTAAAGACCACGGGAGGCTTTTCACTTCTCCCAGTCATGTGGGATCTCAGCACAAAGGTGCCACAGGGGGCTAGGATGTTGGCGCCCTGCCCTCAGGTGTGGATAATCCATAAACAATAAACCACCCTGTACACCTACTGGCATCAGGCCCATCGCCAGGGACTGGGGTAAAAAAAAGAATGGGTTCTGGAAATGTATTACGAAACCATGCGATCATGGGGAGGAATTTTTTTTAAACGCCATTTAGGCTTTAAAGGAAAATGAAAAGATACTTACAGATGAATGTTGAGGGGTTTTTCCTGAGATTGCTTCTGATTCCCACAACTCACCTACCTAGCCAGTTACTCTTCAAATAATAAGAAATAAACGTTGGTGGAATGGTAAAGATGTCTACAATCGAATTCATCTCCAACCAGAACTTGACCTTGTCGTCAGCTGCCAAAAACTATGAAATGAAAACAGAAGACCCCAGATTCTGTTACCCTCAAAAATTCTACAGTGAACACAAGAGTGGCTCTTTTCAGGTACACTTCATCCACCAACTGAAGCTCTGACCGCATTCTATTACATACATACAATGTATACATACATACACCCACATATATTTATATAGCTATATAAGTAAATACACACTTATATATATAAATATAAATAAATAAATAAATAAATAAATAAATAAATAAATAAATATATATATACACACACACACACACACATACACCTATATATTCATATAGATAAAGAGATTGTACTTTAGGGGGTATTCAATGAATGAACGTGAATCCACCTTACTTACCAGATCTTAACTCTCCTACTTCAGAATAATCACTTTGACCTTCCTACTGCTCCTAGAGCTTCCTGATATATATACAATTATATAGGTAAAACCCCCTACTTGTGAGCAATGAAGATACAAGATGTAGGATGGTCTTCAATGGAAAAGGTCTAGAAGCTTGGTTGGCCAAGGCTTGTGTTTATGAGCTTCCCTATTTGGAATAAGAAAGCAGGTGCTTCCAGAAGGGAGGGGCTGCTGTAAAAATAAGACTGTGATGGCCAGTGTGGTTGAAATAAGTTTGAAGGAAGGTCACAGAAATACATACATACCATACCTTTCATACGCACATACATATTATATATACACTTACATGTGCATATATATACCTGTGTGTGTATATGTTTGTGTGTGTACGTATGTATATATATGTGTGTGTATATATGCGTATATATATGTGTGTATATATATACGTTTGTGTATGTGTGTGTATATATGTGTGCATGTGTGTGTGTATATGTGTGTATATATACGTGTGTGTATATATGTGTGTATGTGTGTACGTGTGTATACGTGTGTGTATATGGGTACATATGTGAGTGTATATATGTGTGTGTATATGTGTATGTATATGTGTGTATATATGTGTGCATGTGTGTGTATGTGTATGTATGTGTGTATATGTCTGCATATATATGTGTGTATATGTGTGTCTGTGTGTATATATGGGTATGTATGTGTGTATATGTGTGCATATATGTGTGTATATGTGTGTGTGTACATGTCTGTGTGTGCCTGTGTGTGTGTATATATGTGTGTGTGTATATCTATCTCACAAACATGAGATAGATAAATCTAGAATCTAGATCTAGGGTGGGCCCTCAAAAAGTGCTTGTGGAATGAGAGAACTATTGAATACATGAATGCAACAAAATTAAAGACACAAGAGTATTTTATAGATTTATACGGCACATATGTCATCAGTGGAGCCAATGACATTTTCAGAGGTTTGTTACTCAGGTTCTGCTCTCTTGTGATTACCAGTCTCTCTTCTGAGTGGCAAGTGGGAAGCCAATAAGAAGGACAGGGTGATAGGGTGACGATATCTTAACAAGGAATCCTTTTCATTTGTGTTAAAATTGTTGACCTGGTTTACAGTTTCAAGTGCAGGAGAGAGTTTGGGGGTCTCGCTATACATTTGACAATTGAGGGCCCAGACCCTCTGGCTTTAGAGCCTGAAAGCATAGGCAGATTTTCTAAGGAAGGCATCTCTTTGTGTAACACAGATCTCTTTACAGTGTGCCGGTTGTATTCCCCTGTTTACTCCCATGTTCAATAGGTACTTACTCTCAATCCAAAATAGAAACTAAAGAAAGCATTGAAAGTCAAATCAATCGGGATGGTTTTGTCTTGGTATGAAGAACAGCTTCCAAAAGGGCTGGAAAAGAAACAAAGACAGCTTATAAAGGTGGACATTTTAAAAGCTGTGGCTACAGAGGACCAAATAAAGAGAACGGGTGGGCAATTTTCTATTTATTTACCATGAATGGTCAACCCAGACACTTATGTGCACATCTCAAGGAAATTACTTTTCTCTTGGGAGTAGAGGTATGCATGAACAAAACCACTGGGCCGTGAATGTAGCTGAAAATAACAGAATTACCTGCTCTTCTTTTCAGAGTTTATTGGTTCCATTTTCATTTTATCAATGGGATTCAGAGGCACAGAGGTTATGTGGCTCTTTTTGGTGTGCAAGACCATCTTACCCAGCCAGGAAATTTTGGCTTCAGTATACTTCTGATAGAGAGCTACTCTGCGTCCAATGAACTGATCTGAAGCAAATTCCAAGGAAATGTTCCTAAAAGGTCAGTAAGGAATCCACAAAACGAAGACTTCTAGTTTCTGTAGGATCTCTAAAGTTGCCTGACTTGTGTGGCCCTGTAATCCCAGTTTTACTTTAGCTGGAAATCCAAAAAAATTCCCAGAGGATCAGCATGGAGTTCAGATTAGGTTGGGTTGTGTCCAAGAAGCTGTCCTAACTTTGGCACAGGAGAAGGGAATGCCTTCAGAGAAGAACAGAGGATAGTTTGCTCCTACATCCCCGGTGAGGTCTAGCATTTTCTTTCCTCAGACCATCCAAACTTGTCTAGAACCTATGAGAAACCCTGAAATGACTACAGAACTTCTGCTTTAACACCTAAGGAATCCAAAGGCACGTAAGACCCACATAAACGGTCCAAAGGAGGAGACAACAGCTGGAAGCTTGTAGTCCCAGAAACTAGAATAGACATATGCACAGCACCCCAGCTCCTAGCAGTGCAGAATGACAGGATACAGGAGAAACTCATGCATTTTTTCGTTTGTTTGTGGAGCTGGGTTTAGTACTTCCTAGGGGAAACTAAACACTTATCCTTTTCTTATGAGCTTGCGTGTGTGAGTTTACGTGAAAGTATAGTAAGCATTATTCCTGACAGAATATTCCAAATTAGCTCATAAGCTACTGATATGAGCAGACAAGATTGACAGGGGATTTTACTCACTCAGTGGAGTTGATGAAATAGATTATAAGAGACCCAATGCTTAGGACAAAGACAAGGATCACCTGAAAAAGAAAAAAAAACCACAGACAAATGTACAGATCCATTCTATTAGCATGAACATAGATGCATAAACATACCAACAAAATTGTGTTTTACCTTTTTCCCTTGCCTATATATCTGTAGCCATTTTTTCCCACACATGCATTTATGTTAGCATTCATTCATTCACTCAACAAAAACTGATTGGACCTTTACTGGGTATTCAATAAACGAGCATGTACCTACCCATTTTACCTACCTAATTTTAACGTTCACACACTTCAGAATAAACAATTTGTCCTTTCTGCTGCTCCTAAGGTTTTCTGAGCTCAAGCAGTCCTTTGTTTATTCATTCACTCACTCATCAAACATTTATTAAGTGCTTAATATGTGTTATGCACTTCATTACACGCTAGAAAATGAGGGCCATGAGATACAGACTCTGAACTTGAATTGCCTATGATGTCGGAGAAGAAACAGTCCCAAACATGCCCATCTAAAGGATGGGCAGAATTCTGACAGGAGGGAACATGCTATAAAGTGAGAAGAGAAAATGAGCACTTTAACTTGCCAATATATCTGGTCTGTAAAATGAGAATCTGTGGAATATAATCAGAAATTTACCCATTTAAAACCCTCAATACATTTGGATGAAATATTTTGCAGCCTCGGTGAATTTTTAGGTCAACTGTAGGTAATCAGTTATTTCTAGTTTCCAAACATTTAAAAAAATATGTTCAGTCCTGTGTAAAACTGTATTTTATTTACAATTAAAGCTTCACTCCCTTCCAGTTCAGGTGTTCCTCGAGCAGGCTACTAGTAGGCAAAAAGAGATTAGTTTCTTCTCTGTTAACCCTTTTTGTTTTTTTAGTCCTAGCTGCCTACTGACTAGGGTACCTCTGGCCTCTGAGAACTGTAGGTCAGTGTCAGGCGGTGAACAGAAAGGGGAGGTAATAGCAGGAAATGTTGGACTTGACTGGTGTTAGATCACTACGCTCTCACCCTTGGGCTCTCCGGGCACGGGAGGTGTTTACTGTTTATTTTCCTGGGTTGTTGGAGATTCCCAATTCAATTCATATTCAACAGATTTCTTTAGTACCTATCATGACTCAAGTATTATTCTGCTGACTGGGAAACATCATTCAACAACATATACAAATATCCCTGCCTTTATGGAGCTTATGGTCTAGACAATAAATAGTAATTAATATGTACCTTAGGTGGTATGTGAGAAGATGCATGCTAGGAAAATAAAGGAGAGCAACTTAAACGGATCAGAAGTGCAAGGGGAGGGGGCAGACAGGCTGCAGCTTGATAACATTCAATTGCTAAGCGTCCCCTCTGCGGTTCCCTTAAGCTGAGTGAAAGCGTCTTCTCTCGCTGGCTGCTCCCAACTCTTTTCTCAGTGCACCTTGCACTCTTGTATTCTGCTGGAACTCTTCCCCCTCCGGATGCCTAACTGGGCAGGTTCGAGAAGACTCTCACACGTGACCCACATCTGGCCCACGGGCAAGCTCAAGCACTCTTTGCCCCAACAAACACTAGAAGGACAGATTCTCTTCAGTGTGGCCATCCCTCTTCACCAAAGAGGCAGACATCAGCTCTCTGTGTCCCCAGAGTTCCAAGAGATGCCAGCTGACCTTTCTAAGTGGTCCCTTGCTTGGCAGGGGAGGAACCCCCACCCACCCACCCAATACCTCTGCCACAATAAGAGCTTGTTCCAAAATCCTCTTCAATTTCCAGCTTACCCAAATTTACATGGGGTTGGTCAAGATGCTAAGAGCTTCAACTAGCCTTCTTCCAAGTGCTTTGTAAGTGGCAGTGATGCCGGTTAATGGGAGTTAGTGGCATCTATTTTTCTTGGGGTCCCAACTCTTACTGTCAGTTCCATTTTAACATCTGAATCAAGTGTAATGGAGATATCACTAAGACTGTGGGTCTCATGGAGATATTTGGTTACAAATGTAGTCTGAAGCTCAGGAAAAATGCTGGGAGTGGATATGCATATGTGTGTGCATATATATATATATATCAGTAGATTGATAATTATTAATAGTTCCCATGAAATCTTTTTTCTTCTCCTTACGTATGATTACATATTTTTTCTCTCTTACTAAATCCCACAGGTGATTCTGCATCTATAAATCATGTATTGACAGGCTTCCAGAACTATGGTAACAAGGTCATATATTTAGAGTCCTCCACACCATAAAGTTAACAAAAAAAATAAATAAAAGAAGAAAAATTTAGTTTTATTCAATCTAAGAACAATATCAACTTCATGCCACAAACCTAAAAAGGACGATCCAGAAATTATATATAATAAGCAACAAAATGTGTACCAAACCAAAATAAAGCACTGGGAGCTAACAGTTTGTGAAGGCTGTTTGGTGAGTCAGGTAGAAGTGGGAGGTATTCTGAGAGGACTCATGAACTTCCCTCGGGCGGAAGGGGCCAAGTCTGGAAGTGCTGGCTCTTCGGGAGGGGTAGGAAGCCCGCCACCTGAGCTGTGATTTCTACAGTGGGGCTTAAAGCCCGTTTAGTGGGTGGGTGGTTATGGGTGTCTTCAGAATCCAAACAGCCACCAGCGCAGTTAATGAGGGGCGCTATGAATACTCTAAAGCTTCACTTGTGAATATGAGAGGACACCAGAGAATTGCCAGGTATACGGGAGGTATAAGAAAACGGGGGGATCGGGCACACAGATGAAATAACGTCCAGTGAAAGAGTGAGCATAGAATATGTAATTAAACATCTAAGAATTACAATCAGTGCTCCTGGTGAGATTCTAAAACGCTGTTAAATAGTACTGGAGGACTGAGAAGACCAAGGAACACGGGGGTGACACAGAGGCAGTAACTGCAAGAAGTTGCACCCCCAAGGACTGGCTGAGAGATCAACAAAGGGAGGTTGGGATTCTCAACATTTAAAAACATTCGATGCCAAAGGGCATCAAAGAGATGCCCTTTGGAAGGGGGCTTCAGACTTGGGAGGAGGGATCCTGGGTTGGCTGGTAATGGTACATCTGAAGAGACACTGTGAGCTTGGTCCTGGTACTGTTGGAAAAGCCTGGAAACTGAAACCAAGCACTGCTACTGGAAGAAAAAGCCATTGATGAAGTGAGGCTGAAAAAACTAGACGTAAAACACAGGAAGGCAGTTCCCTTCCCCTCCTCTAGAGCACAAGGGAGCTGACCAAAGAGACATGTGGTTGCTGTGCACTAGCCTCGCATCACAAAGCAGGGGAGAGAGGGTGGATTTGGAGCTGAGAGACAAGAGTTTGGTATCCTTAAGTAGCCAGAACACTTTGGAACAGCATTTACAGAGGTTTTAGGAAAAAGGATTACAAGCCAAGAATTCTAAACCCAACCAAATTATCGTTCACTTATGAGAGCAAGGGGGAAAAACTGGGGGAGATTTAACAATTCGGAAAGTGTACCACCCACAATTTCCCTCGCGAGTGAATACGGCAAGTACTCAAGAAAAAAAAAATTAGAACGATAAAATAAGTTACGTAAGAAAAAATGGTACCTAATAAAACTGGTAAAATTAATGAAATTTTTAACTCTAAAGCAAATATTAAGAAGGAAATCTGACCAGCTGTATAATGCTAAAAGCCAAAAAAACTAAAAAACACAGTAGCAATCTGGAACTGAGTGTTCAGATTAATTCAACAATTTCTGGAAGGAAGGAGGGGTAGTGTGGAGGAAAAACATGCCAAAGGTCTCAGGAGAGAGCAGTATATAGATATAAAACATGCAGAGATATTATTAGAGAGAAATACAGGTGGGAAGTTTGTTCTGAATTTCATTTACTGATATACCTATGATATTCTATTAAAAATGGGAAATCCCAAGTCAAAAGATACAAAAGAAAATAAATAAAATTAACAAAAAGGAACAAATAAGGAATGTAAATATCAGTGAATGGTCAGTACTTACTACACCCTTGAAGGGTTTACAATACTCCCTACAGTATTTTAAGAAGGTTATTCACATTATATGAAAGAAGTGCAATTTGGGAAAATTAACTTGTTCAAGATGAAGTGGAGAAGCCAATGCTTAAGGTCATGTCTCTCAAAATTCTCAATCACCATGTCATTCCGCTTCTCTAATAAGATAAAAAACTAAGATGTCACAAAGGTCCTAGTTGTTTATCCAACAACCATTCTCCCTTTCTTTACCAACACACCCCGTTTGTTTGTTTAAGCCACAGAAATTTAGAAAGTCTATTATGCAGTAAATTCAATCTCTAAATATTATAAAGACCAATGAAACAGATCACCATAAAGGAGAATAATTAAATTCTCCAGTAAATGAACAAATAAATGCATTCTTAAATCAATAAACACAAAAGTGCAGCTACATGATATTTAAAGAGACACACTTAAGAGGAAATAATAAGACAGAAAGACTGAAAGAGAGCTGGGCAAAGACATCCTAATCAAGTATGAATAAAATGAAAGCAATGTTATCGGCTAACATTATGTTCTAAAGTATCCCCTGGGTAAAAAACCAAAACCAAAACAAAAACATAACAACAAAAACCCACTCAATGTGACAAAAATGGATATTTCGTATCAGTAAAAGGCGCCATCGACCAAGGAGTTATAATAGGTAACTCTATGCGTTGACTGATGTTACATAAAATATATAACTCAAAATGTTAGAAATGTAAGATATTTGATAAAACTACAAAATCATAAATGAAAAATGTTGACATGCCCTTTTCAATCAGTCAGCAAATAATTAAGGGTATGGAAAATATACACAGATTCTCTCAAAAGTCCATTACACAGTAATAAAAATTGATCATGTACTAGGCAACAAAGAATTTCCCCATAAATTCCATAAACTAGAGATCATAAAGGCAGTGATATTCCTGGGCTATAAATTTCACCAAAGTAGAAAAGAGAGCCAGTCCAACACCAAGGAAACAAAAGCATACAACACTCCTCACAATAGATTATGAATCCACCAAGAAATCAGAATTAAAACAAACTAACGACGAACTGGGCATTACTAAAAATAAGAACATGACTTGCCAAGGTCTATGAGATGTGAGCAAAGAAGCGCTCTGAGGAAAACAATTTTATAAATGAAATTCAACTAAAAAATCTGTTAAAACGAGCCCAGCCCAGAGGGCTGTCCAGGGTGAAGGCTGCGCAGGCTTGGCGGGACCTAGCACTGGGCATGCGCAGTGCTGTCCTGTGGCTTCCAGGCTGAGCCCAGCTGGGTGGAGCCTCCGGGATCCTGGATACAGGTATCCCCAGGTTGACAAGGGAGATGAGTGGCAGCCCTCGGCAGAGCTGACTGGGGGGAAGTGTGAGCGCGAGCTCGGAAAGACTCAGCTCATCAAAGCTGCCCCAGCGACGAAAATAAACCCAGTGATCAGGAAATTGACCAACATGATGATTCAGGAGGAAACGAAGTACTGGCCAGGACACTCTGACAGAATGAGGAAGGTCTGAAAAAGAAGCAGCCTGAGAAGTAGCACGCTGCTTCTGCAGAGGAACAGGCAACCATGTAACATAACTCCTGCACTCCTTCTTCCACAGGGCACTGAAAACTGAGCCTGGGATGGGCGGGGACCTGTCCTCAAAGGTGCCCTTTCCTACCAGGTCCCTGTGATGCTAGCCAACCAGTGCGGTGGCTTCCTGGTTGGCTACCAACAGGATACTGAAATTAAGAAGGATAAATGTGATATTAATTACACACGATGTATACATGTATATCATGAAATGTATAAATCTCCAGCAAGGCTACATGTGACCAAAAGGGAGGGACATGGCCCATGATGAGAGGGGAATGGTGTCAATTAGGAGTAGAGAGAGGAAAAAAAAAATCATACTTTCTAGTCAAAGGAGAAAGGTGGAGTTGAATCTATGGAGCAGTCGAGGAGACCTTCAAAGTTATATTCTCTTTAATGGCTCATTTTCCCTGGAAAATGTCCTGTGGCTTTGAAAAACAAAACTTTTCACTTAAAGCTAAGGCAGTTATGTCATTTATTGTCACAACACATAACACTTTTAAGAATGAAAGAGACTCTATTAAACAGTTACACCAGGACAACCTGCAAAAGCCTGGGCTTATACTCATCCTGCCAGAGAAGACAGAAAAACAGAAGATGGACATAAAGTAGTGCCTAGGATGATGCTAAAAGTAGATACACTTACTAAAGATGAGCCGTATTTTTGGTTCTTAAATGTTTCAGCTATCAAAACAACAGAGAAGCACAGTTACACAATTAATAGCACCCAAAAAAAGGAACAGTTTAGGAATAGGGCTCTTTGGAACTAAATTCAGTAGAAAATCTCCCGCAGGTAGCTGTAAAAACACGCTGGTGATAACTAAAGCAACAAACCCAAAGATGCTGCAGAGGTGAGCTGCACACTGTCTTGTTTTACCTCTAGAAGGATCTCAGAAGGTCTCTGGTTTTGAAGATAACATTTTCTCTTTGACTATTTACATTTTCCTTCTTTTTCTTTTCATCCTTCTTTTTTTTTTAAACAACAACAACTTCCTCTCCTCATCCTCCTCCTTCCTTTTCCTTCTTACACTGTGTTGTTGGCCACGTAGCCACGTATTTAAGACATTAGTCTACAGATGTTATTAAATTTGCCATCATTGTGGGTTTTGATATAGATACTGTGCCTTCGTTGAAAAAGAAAATCAGATTCTTTCTTTCTTGTATTTTCTATGCCCTGGGACTATTTAATTAGCATTAGAGAAATTCACTATTTGAAGATCTAGCAGACTGGACCTTGAAATTGTCTGGGTCTCCCATAGGCAGAGGGGCAGAAGGGTAGTGGCGGTGATATTGATAAAGTCTTTGACAATATCTTTGTATCTTCCAGTTATTTGGTCTGTTTAAGTTTCTTTCTTTTTTTCATGGTCAGTTTTGCTTATTTATGTTGTCCTAAGGAATCATTTGGTTTTCATACTTAATTGTGCATATATCTTTCAATTTCCTTTTTATCTGTATTTATTTTCTCATTTTAATGTCTTATTCCATATATTTTGCTTTTCCCCTCTTGGATTGTTTAGCCTACCTATTGACTTCTCTATTTTATGTTTGTTTCAAATAATCAGCTCTTTTATAATTTGTTAATTTCTAGCTTTCTTATTTATTCTCCTTAGATTTAATGTGTTTTCTTTCTCTGACTTTTCAACATTGATAATTCATTTACTTTAATTATTTTTTATTTATCAAGATAAGTTGTTAATGTTATGCATTTAACTTAGAACAATTCCCAACTTATAATGTAGGTGCAAGGGATATGTGATGTTTTCATCATCTTTACTCTCTAAATATTCTGCAATTTTAAGTTTGATTTCTCTGAGTCAAGAGTCATTTTAGAAAGTCATTTTCTAAATGTCATTTAGAAAGTCATTTAGAGTCATTTAGAAAGTCATTTTAGAAAGAGATATTTACAATTTTTTAGCTGTAAATTATTTGTTTTTGGTTCTTTTTTTCTGAGTTTATTATTTTCCTGTCCATTTACTGTACTGTGTTCAGTTTATATCCTCTGCCTCTACTTTGTAAGTTTTTAAATTGGGATTGTTTTTTGAGGGCCTATTAATATATACTGAATTTTTACAAATAGTTTGTAGACATTTGTAGGTTTAATTTATGTTTTTACCATATGGGTTTGATCATTTCAGTCAGCTCTTTGTTATTAATTAATTTACTTTGGTCTTCTTTATCCTTCTCCTTCTTCTTCTTCTTCTTTTCTATTTAGTGTCTCCTGATATAAAATAAGTGAACTAAAAGTTCATACTACCAATGTGTCTTTAATATTGCTTTTTTAATTATTAATTATCTTAAAGTTATATTTTTGGTATAATGATACTCATGATGTTATATCTTGGTTGAAGTTAGTTACAAATTTTCATTACAAAATTATGTGTTGAATTGTGTCCCCAAAAAGGTATGTTGAAGTCCTAACCCTTAGTACCTCAGAAAGTGACCTAGTTTGGAAATAGGGTCTTTGCAGATGTATTCAAGCTAAAATAAGGTCATAAGGATGGACTCCAATATGACTGGTGTCCCTATAAAAAGAGGAAATTTGGACACAGGCATGAACAGAAGAAACATGATGTGAACACCATGTGAAAATGAAGCCAGAGACCTGGGTGCATTTACAAGCCCAGGAATGCCAAAGATTACCAACGAACCACCAGAATCTAGGAGACAGGCATGCAGCTGACTCTCTCTCCCAGCCCTCAGAAGGAACCAACCTCTGATCTTAGACTTCTAGCCTCCAAAACTGTGAGACAATAAATTTCTGTTGTTTAAGCCACTCAGTTTGTGGTACTTGGTTACAACAATCCTAGGAAACTAATACAGGCTACTTGGCTTCGTTTATTGGTTTTATTTTGCCTTGAATTCACACTACTGTCATTTGCCTAGTATGCCTTTGACAATTCCTTTATTTTCAAACTTTAATGCCTCTTGAATTTCTAAAACATAATTAGACCATGTCAACCCATGCTTAAAAACCCCTCAGTGACTCCCCTTTGCACTACAATAAAATTATTCCATTTGAATAGCCTAGCTCCTTGCTACAAAGTGCAAAGCACTGCATGGTTCTGTCTCCACTCAGACCGCAGAGTCCTCTGCCCTTCTGGCCTCTAGCACAGGAACCTCATTTGGTACTTGCAGTAATCTGAGCCCTTTACATCCACAAGTCTCTTCTCTCTATTGGGAAACCTGTTCCTTCCGCTGTTCAATCACTTTTATCTTTCTGATTCTTCAAGTCTCAGCTCAAATCTTACCTTTTCAGAGATTTCCTCTCAGATCACTGTATCTAATGTGATCTAACACCAAAACCACCGAAACTCACAAACACGTCATTCATCATTCCCTCACAGCACTGATCACCATGTGAACTTATCTCATCTATTTATGTGCACATCCATCATCTCTACCCCCACTAGAATTTAAAATTTAAGTCCCATAAGTGCAAGATTTTTGCCTGCATATTTCATCACGTCTAGAGTATATGCTTTGCGTGTAGTTGACAAGCAGTAAATATTTGTTGAAAGCAAGAAGGAAGGAAATTACAAAGGATGGATGGAAGGAAGGAAATCTATAAGCCACTTTTTTTCTTTCTCATCCTTTCATAAAACACTTGCTTGGAACCCTCATTGAGAGTCTCAATTTTGTGTTTCAATGCTAGACTATTTATTCTAATTTAACCTTTCCTCCATGCTTCCGGTTGTTCCAACCATTTAATCATAAGCTATAACAGATTGAAAACAATTTTTCCATCATTAAAGAAATAATTTTTATTGATATGTAGTCAATGATCATTCCTTCCCCACCCAATCCCTATATGCAGTGCTTACACGGTAGATGGTGGCAGTTCTCTTCTGCCTCACCCCAGGGTCCTTTACTACCTTATTTCCAACATTATCTACATATAATCCAACATGATTTGAACACTTGAAGAGATCCTAACTAACAAATCCCTGATAAAAATCATAGAGAATCACAAAATCCTTCTCTTAACAGGTCATAGGCACAAGGATTTCAAAAAAGAGACCAAAACTTTAGAAGGAAAAAAACAGAGAGACACATTTCCAGATGATTCTGTATTCCCTGTAGAGTTTATCAAAGCAGTTTTACTTATGTACTTTAAGATAAGTTTTAAAAATTAGTTAGATCGTAATTAAACAACATTAACTAGAAAAGAACGATGTTTGTACTAATTACAAAAAGCAGAGGATAATCTTTAGTTCACATACGTCCCCTTCCACCATGCCACCATGGGATGGCAGCATACCCTCAAATTACAGATTGTTTTTGAATGTGTCAGATCAAACGACACTACTGAAATGACGATGGGGCAATATTCATTTACAGGGCATCTGCTATTTCCAGACAATGGGGTGTGAACATTTCCCTGACTGTCTTTTCTCTCAAGGAGTCCATAGTGCGCTAGGGTAGACAGGCTTATGCACAGATAATTTTAATTTAACAGCGTTCAATGGAAATGATAGAAACTTAGAGAAGGGGACTCTTAGCTTAATATGGAGATAAGGTAAAATCTGCCTGAGGAGATGATGTCTGGACTGGGTTTTAATATGTCAATGTTTACCTAGATTAAAACAGGAAGTAAATGATAAATATCACAGAGGGGCAAAAAAGACCAGTTTGTAACATGAAGAAAAGAAGCTGTTGGAATCAAAGGAGGGGAAAAGAGTTGTACCTCACAGGGCAGAGAATCCACTGAAAACCAACATTTTTTGAGCAACAGCTGCAGGCCAGACATCCATCTACATGCAAGGAGAATGAAAGGCACACAGCCTGTGCCCTAATGAAGTCTTTCTTCTAGTGGACAGGCTGACAACAAATAGAAAATGTAATGCCAAGTAATTACATCCACTCCAAAGAAAAAGCAAGCAGAATCATCAGTAGAGAGCACAGACACAAGGAGATAGCCGTTGGGAGGTAGTGGTATTTTAGAAAAGGCCAGCAGATGCCTTCACACTGACCGTACATCACACTCGTGGCTAAAGTTCGTTAGCAAGTGAGCACTGGAAATGTACTCACCAACACCTGTCCCACAAAGGTCTGTGCCGAGAGCAACATTTCTACATGAACACGAAAGACTCCCTGGAAAGTGAGACTTCTTGAATGTTTACAGTCCATGCTACGTGATGTTTCTTCCTAGAAGCAAGAGAAAGAAATCGAGAGTGAGCTGGGTCTCAGGGAAGGTCATCTGTTTTATGTGTGTTGATGGCGTCTCCTGCTGGAGCATCAGCCGGAACGCACTACACCTTGTCCAACGCCGGGAACCCTGGACTCACTTATTCCCTACTTCACACGATGAATTTTCCTGGGTTTGTATTTTACTGCGCTTCGGCAGTATTTTCATTCTGAATTCTGCAGTCTTCACCATGCCCATCTCACATACTCTCAGCCCCAGACCCTTCACACTGACACTACTGTTACGATCAAGGTCGGGAACAGTGTGCTTCTCTCTGTTCTGGGAATGAGTGTCTTATCCTTTTCTGTCAAGATACACAGACAAAGAAAAAAATTACAAATGGATTTCCAGGTGATACTTAAATATTTGCTTTTCTGAGTGAGAAAGAAGAAGGAAACTTTTTGCCATTTTATGTTGATTTTATTCCTTATTTGGTATCACATCCTGTTGAAATTATGATCCTTCCTCAAGTTTACAAACTATCTTTACTTATTACACAATCCCCACTCTGTATCCGTGGGTTCTGCAACTGCATATTCAACCAACGTCGGACAGAAAATATTTAAAAAAAGAAATTTCAGAAAGTTCCAGAAAACAAAGCTTGAATTTATGGTGTGCTGACAACTATTTACATAGCATTTGCATTATATTCACAACTATTTGCACAGCATTTACATTGTATAAGGTATTATAACTAATCTAGAAATGATGTGAAGTGTACTGGAGTATGTGCACAAGTTATACGCAAGTACTGTGCTATGCTATTTATATAAGGGACTTGAGCATCCTCAGGTTTGGGGGGTGTGTCCTGCAACCACAAAGGGATACAAAGGGACCACTGTCTTTGAAATTTATAATGATCCTATGAGGTAGCCAAAGTAAGTCTGATTAAATCCATTTTCTATTGATAAGGAAACCGAGGTACAGAGAAATGACCTGCCGGTGGGCAGGCAATGAGGACAGTCTGGAGTCTGAAGTGGCCTCTGTGTCTGTTGACAGTCTTGAACTACCCCAGAGAAAGACACAAGTGAACTGGGATTGACCACACCATGCAGACTAAGACCTCTCTGACTTTTAGAAAAGCTCATTTTATGTGGAGCCAAGTTTTTGAAATGATTTAATTTTTCTATTCGTATTTTCTGAATGGTAAGAAGAGAAGTCTCATTAAATGGTTATTTGATAGAGTTTATATCTTGATCAATGATTGCCACTAATACTTATGACTCACCCTGTGCATGCCTGGGAAGTGGTCTGGGCATTGATTTTTTAAAAAAATATTCAATGGCATGAATATGGAACACTCATTTGAATGCCATTATAAAATTGAGGTGCCTTTTGTGGCAAAACAAACTGGCCCTAAGATATAATAAAATCATACTTATGAATGTAGTATATCTTTTAAAATGCACATTTAAGGAGAAAATTATGACTCTCCAAATATTTTTTTTTTTTTGCGGTATGCGGGCCTCTCACTGTTGTGGCCTCTCCTGTTGCGGAGCACAGGCTCCGGACGCGCAGGCTCAGCGGCCATGGCTCACGGGCCCAGCCTCTCCACGGCATGTGGGATCTTCCCGGACCGGGGCACAAACCCATGTCCCCTGCATCGGCAGGCAGACTCTCAACCACTGCGCCACCAGGGAAGCCCTCCAAATAATTTTTAAAAGAACTTTCCACAGTACTTAGATTTGTGACAATTTTGCATTAGGCCAACTTTCCCAAAGGCTTAGAGAAAAATACAACACTCTCAATTTAATTAGATATGGTAAATTATTAAGAAGTCACTCAACTATTATGAAACTCTCTTGTCAAGATTTAAAAGCAGAACAGTATAGTCTTCTGGTTGCTCAGACCCTGCTTATTAACATTTTGTAACATCTGCTTCCTATTCGAAATGAAAAGGTACCTCTGGACTGGAGGGCAGACATAAATTATATCAAAAGAATGAAATGAAAAATACAGCATATGTTTATGGACAAATGCGTTCTCACATTTTTGTAACCACACAAAAATGAATATAATGGGGAAGAAGATACATTTCCTGGAGCAGAAGTCAAAGGAGATTAAACAATTCTACCAATTCAGTTGTGCACTGAAAAAAACAGGCAGAAGGCATAGTCACCACATCCAGTACCCATTCACGCACTGTCAGTGCTGTTAAGAAATCAGAACCCCAGGATTCATTCCCCAATCGCTATGCCGCTGCTAACTGCCTTTACTCTAGAAATAATTAGTAACAGCATGAACTCATTGAGCGACAAAATCTATAGAATTCCACATTAGGCACTTCTAGAATGCAGACACCTGAATTTCATATGATGACACTGGCAATGACCTTAAAAAGTTACCAAGTTATAAATTCTTTTATTTTACGTCAATGTTTAGCATCAAGAGGCAATGTTTCAAGCAACTTTTCAGTATTAATTACAAAACACAGTTGATGTGTTCTGTTATGGAAATCAGAAAAATAAAATTGGGGAAAGAAAATCTGTGAACAGATCTTTGCTTTCAACCATTGGTCCCAGAACAGCCATTATGTAACATTTGAGCGTTTTTATTCTCTTAAGCAGAGTCTTATCTGGATAGGATACCATTATTCTTACCATCATCATTTTCCAGTTGTTATTCAATAGTGCCCACCCTTGCAAAGCTTGTTTGGGTGTAAAAAAGTGTCCCTGAGTTTGTGGCTGGATGGCATGTGCACGTATGCATGGGTTTCGGCATGTGTGCACAACTCCGTGTGTTGTATTAACGTGTATAAAAGGCAGTGTATACTTGTGAGTATATGAGCATCCTGCGTGAATGATTCATGAAGGTGAGGTTGACACTGACGTTCCTTTCTGCCTTCCTCATGGTACCTAACACCACTGTCATTTTAAAATTTGAAATAGAGGCATAGACCTCACGTTAGCGGGTGTTTTGTTCAAAACAATGACATCTGCTTCCAGAGCTCACATGCATCACATCCACACAAGGCACTGCTTCTCCCAGTGGTGGGAGAGGAGGCCTGGCCCTGTAGCTGCACCCTTTGGCATGGCGGCCTGGGGTCCTGTTTTCCACCCCTGAGCAGGATGGACCCGTTTCTAAGTCACCGCATCAGAGCCGGCTGTTAACCCGGGAAAACTGAGTGAAGCCTCCATGGTCTTCTGAACACAAACGCATGCCAAACCTGTCTCTGATCTTCATACAGGGGAACTGACCGAGAAAATTCCTTTTCCCTCGCTCTTTTGCCATTTATTAATGCTCCTCCAGATTAGCCTGGATAATAATAAGATGAGGAGTCCACTGAAGAAGGTCACAAGGGAGGAAAGAATAAACGCTGCTTGGATCTCAGCTGTACAAGACATTTTCCCCAGGGCTTCCCCACTACTGTCCTCTGACTTGGTAAGACACAACAGGAGACAGAACTGTCGGGCTGCTTCTTCTATGATGTCATGATCACATGGTAATGATTCCAGGAATTGGACTTCAGTGTACCAGAGTCCTAAGACCCGTGCAGTAACAGCGAGAGGGTCCAGTAACAACCGAGGTGCCAACTCACAGGACGCAAATGTATGAACGGCAGAAGGTCCACGACATAGGTCTTCGAAGACCAGAACTCTAGATTGGATGCTGTTACTGACTTTCTCCACGACCCTGCGGAAACTGTATCCTTTGTGGCCATGGTCAAAGGGTCATCTATTTGGTTTGTGCAAACAACTTCAGCACAACTCTTTTTGAGTGAAATGACTTCCAACCGCACGTGTGTCCACGTGCTGATTCTTCTAAGTGATGCCACATTCTCAGTAACCACAGAAGGACGGATGAGAAAAGCACTTCAGGAGTTTTGCATATCCTCTCAGTCAGAAAGGCATGGTACAGACTGCAGGAGCTGCAGGAAGCAATTTCACCCGGGCGAACGCTGGCTGGTTGCTTTTGAGCTCAGGAATCTGTTCCCCTTATCTCTTCCTTATGGGATCCTCCCCTTTCTTGCTTTTATCCCCACCCTGTCAGCAAACCCTTTAGTCCAGCGAGGTAAAGTTCAAAATGAGAGCAATAGCTTTTATTTCCTCTGATGTTTTCAAAGATGTAAGAAATGTCACGCCTTTCAGTGTGCACGAGTGGCAGGCAAATGTCAGTGCCCGAGGGAGGGGCTAGTTCCTCTTAGTTATTGTGAAGATGACCTGACATGAGCTGATGAGACCCAGGAGAAATGTTGTTGTCCTTTGGGGTCTGTCATGACTCTGCTACCAGTGGCAGACGTAACGATAGCATTTCCTAGAAATGCTACCACAGGTATATTTCCTTCCTTTAAGTTTACCTGTAATTTTCACAAAATGCCGTCATTAAGCTATCTTCTGTTAAGTTACTGTGTGGTGCCTACGAAGTCACTTTAATTTTTCATAGTCTTATTTTATGATAATACAGACTTGATAGAATCATTGAGGCTCAATAAGGTAGTGGGATCATATTTAGAAAAGTATAAAACTCAATACAAGTAAAGGTACTGTTAGCTATTAGAGTTCTTTTTCTGAATGGCATTGATCATAAAGAAAGGAAGAGACAGGAGGATAAAGGAAGGAAGGGAAGGGAGGGGAAGGGAAGGGAGGAAGGAAGGGACGGAGGGAGGAAGGGAGGGATTTATTTGTTTATATCACATACACACTATACGCCTACAGGTATTTGGAAAGTAAGATCACAGTTTCCAAGTCAAAGCTCATTCACATCATTGACTTTAGTCACAATAGCTGTCACCATCAATGAAATTTTCTCACTTCCTAACTTTGGTGATTGAATATTGTCAAAGTATTACAAATTCTTTCCAAGATGCTGTCTAGGCCCCTTTTCCCCTTTTCCTGGAAACCGACCTATGAGAACAGAAAAATATTTAATTCAATTTAAACAGACAGGTAGTTTGTTTCTCTAATGTTCTTTTATTGTGATAATATTATTAGCTTCTGTGGTGAGTCAGAAAATGTGTGGATGGTTTCAAATCAGTCTCCAAATTCATCTGAACCTAGGCTGTGCACCCATCCCCATTTCCCCAGGACTATCTCAGGTTCAGGAGTGAAAATCCAACACCCTGGGAGACACCTCAGTCCTGGACAAATTGGGCGAGTAGATCACCCTGCACCCCATTCACATTGTGGATGCTGCCTCATCCACACTGTGCTCCAGCCGCACTGCTTCCCCTTAGCTACAAGAACACGCAGGCTTTGCTTTTTCCAGCCTTTACAACACTGTTCTCTCTGCCTGGATCACCCACTCCCATCTCTAGCAGCTGCCATTCTCAAGTCTTCATTTGGATGCCCATTCACAACCTCCTGACCATCCTACAAAAAGGAGGGCCCAGCCCCGTGCCCCAGGATTCTGTTATGGCATCCCAACCCCGTCCTCCTTAGCACGTCATAACACTTATAGTTCTGTTATTTCCTCGTTGCCTGGTTTATTTTCTATCTTCCCTCGCCAGACCATAAGCTCCACAAGTTTGGGGATCCTTGTCTTCTTCACCAAGTACCCTGTGTCCGACCATACACCCAGCACATACCAGGCAAATCACATGAACTTAGTAAATAACTGGTGACTGAATGAATAAATCATAGATCTTTCAAAATATTTGTTAGGTGGATGAAATACTGAATCTATTGATACATGGATCTTAAGTTAATCACACTTTTCTACTCCATATTTCCCACGTCTCACTACAAACTGTCCTCCAAAGGAAGTACAGTCAGCAGTGTGTATATGCACAGGGCGTGGTGTGTGCCGTGTATATGTGTGGGTGTACACGGTGACATGATGTGTGTGTCTGTGCACATGTGTGCATCCGCACTGAGCAACTACTATGTTCCAAGCACTGGAAGCACAGTTCATCCCCTCCCAGGGGGTATAGTTACTAGAGGAAGACGTTTACAATTAGAAACTTGCAAAGTGTCTGGGGAAGAAGCCAAGTAGTGGAAGGAGGACCCTCACCCAGGTGAGGATCCCTAGAGGTGGCGAGGAGGCTGCCTCAAGTATGTTGTGTTTGAAGCTGGGGTCTGAAGCGTGAGAAGCTACCCGGGCCCGGAGCCCCGGTGGGCTTCAGGAAGCTGGGACAAACCTTGTGAGGCTGGGGGATCCTCGTGGGTGAAGGTGGGAAGGGAAATGGCACTGCGGGAGATGCTGGTTGGCTGGAAAGCAGTGGCCCAAGAGAAGGCTGGCAAGTGTCAGAAGGGAACCTTTGTGTTCCAGTTTAAGATAAAAAGAAATACGAACAAAGAAAAAACGTTATCTTAAGAGGAAACAGCTGAAGGACTTTAAAGAAGGGAGCTAAGTGATTGAAAGCACGGTCCTGGCTTCCATACAGAGAAGACACTGGTCAGAGTGAGTGGAGGCTAGTCCAGGCGAGACCCAGGTGCTGCTGGGTGGAGTCGAGTGGGCAGGTGTGAGTGAAGTCCGTCCAGGGGGTCAGGTCTGCACGTGGGGAGGAGGCGGTGTCAAGGCTGCCCCCGCCCTCTGGCTGGTACTTCCCGGTGGTCATTGGGGCCTTTCACTGCTGTGCCTTTAAGACTAGGCTTAAGGAATGAAGACTCTGCTACTGATGAACTTTTTATTTATTTATTTTCCAGTTCAGATGAATTTTTTAACATGCCAGTGATTTGATTAGAAAAACAGCTTCACTTTGTACACATCTCTGTAATTTACCTCTGGGCACTCAGATGTTCTGGAAAAATTATACTTTATAATGAGATTAAATAAATGTTTCATTTCAAAAATTTGCTCTCTTCAAGAAACGTGCCGTATCTGAGAAAGTAAGAACTTCATTTTTAAAGTGTACAGAGTAGCACTCATGAATGTGTGTGTTTTGAATGCTTCTGAAAGTAATGAGTAATGTGGTAATGGTATCTTTTAGGCGCCTAAAACCATCCATCCTAGTTAATGGTTTAACCCTACCTTCTTCTATTTCAAAAAGCAGGGGTTTACTTCATACCCCAATGGACGTCTACACCATTGGTCAAAGACACTGGTGAAGACATACGAGGGAGGCCTCAGTTCAGGCAGCGAGTCAATGACAAAAGCAGGTCTCAAGTCAAGGATGAAGATGGTTTTACCTCCCCAGGACACTCATATCACAGTGGAAGCTGTGTCTGAGGTAAGCATCTTCTTGTTGACTTGATATGTCTGTCGCTCTGGAAATGCCGCACTGCCTCTCAAGGTATTTCCATGCAGCTATTTTAGGCACCAGATCTTTACCTTTCACCTTCTTCAGTTTTCAATTTGGGTTTAATTCCTCTCCTTAAAGTTGCACGGAATAGGAGAGATAGTAGATGAACCCATTTTAAAGAGAGATTTCTTTTGAGGGAATATGATTTAGTCCAGGTTCTATTTAGACCCGTGATCTATTGAAACTCACCGTACTTAAAAAAGGCACCGTACTTTTTTCTTCACTCTGTCATTCCCCATTTATTCTAAGTGGACAAAGCACCAAAGATGGTCCACTGTGGTAGTTACTCTAGCCCAGAAGAACGTCCATGCTATTTTGGTGAGCATATGGGTTTGTTTTTTAGAAATTATCGGCTCTGGACAGGCTGGTATTATAAACAATGTACTTGTATTTAAAATCCATACAGAAACCTTGAGTTTTGTTTTTACCTTTTGTTGAATTTGTTGGTTTACTTCTGAAATAGAAGTCTTTCCACAGGATTCTTATGCTCCTCCAATCCTAATTCTCTCATCAGTAAAACGAGGAGGCTGTTCTGGTGTTTGAGATTCCTACCAGCTTTGACACATTATGAATCTCTGATTCTATAAGCCCAGATTAGTTCTCTAATAGACGGTAAACACCTTTCCACATTCCACTGTCTGACTCCATCTCCCATATGGATTCTTTTTAAAAAATGAACAAGAAACTCATACAACTCAACATCCAAAAACCCCAAACAACCCAATTAAAAAATGGGCAAAGGATCTTAATAGGTGTTTTTTTCCAAAGAAGACATACAGATGGCCAAGAGACACATGAAGAGATGCTCAACATCACTAATCACCGGGGAAATGCAAATCAAGACCACAGTGAGATACGACCTCACACACGTCAGAATGGCTGTCATCGAAAAGAAGCAGGAAGGATGTGGAGAAAAGGAAACCCTTGTGCACTGTTGGTGGAAATGTAAACTGGTTCAGCCATTACGGAAAACGGTACGGAGATACCTCAAAAAACTAAAAATAGAATTATCACATGATCCAGCGATTCCACTCCTGGGTATTTTAGCCAAAGGAAACAAAAAAACACTCATTTGAAAAGGTACACACACACCTATGTTCACTGCAGCATTATTTACAATAGCCAAGATATGGAAGCGACCTAAGTGCCCATCAACAGATGAATGGATAAAGAGGATGTGATGGGGGAAAAGAGAAATAGGTGAGGGAGATTAAGAGGGGCAAACTTCCAGATGCAAAATACAATAAATGAAGCACAGGTATGAAATGTTAAAAAAAAAAAAAAGAACAAGAAGGAAGAAGCATCATTTCTGAGGGTTTTTTATTGAAAGGGTGTCCCCTCTGATAAGTTAACTTGGAACACAACTTTCTTTCTTTTCAGCTCTCACGGAATTACTTTTCTTCATAGAGGAATCATGGTTACCTAGACCATAATCTCTGATTCCATCTCTGAACCCAGAGCCTCGTTCCCTGTGATCTGATTAGAAGGATGCTAACTGCTTTGCCAGAGAGGCCATCTCTTCCCATCTCTCTGCCTGGCCCCTCAGCCCTTCTTCTCACTAATTTGCTTTCCGTAATACTGCAGAGTTATACGTCATTTTGGGTGATTGCAAACTGCATATGTGTGTCAAATACATGGGGGTTTACTTGGGTGAATTGCTAGGTTCAAAGTGAAGAATTTCCTCAACCTCCTTAATTTTATGATTTGTGATTTCTGATTACTGTACTAGATGTTTGGAGGGTGGTCTTCATAAATCCTCGTACAAGTGGAACAAAAAAGTTGAGACGTGAGCCTTCTCCATTTGGCCAGTAGATGGAAGTATTTCATAGGGAAATAAGCAACCAGCAGGGTTTTGTTTGTTTGGTTGGTTCTGGTTTTGTTGTTGTTTTTAAGAAGATGGAAGAATTGTCCGGAAAAGAAGTAGAAAGGAGAAATGAAAAACAAAAACCAAGAGACAAAGTGTACAAAATACAGGGCTTCTAAACTTACCGAAAATCCATTTTCTGTTCAGGCTTTCTCTATGTATCCTCTGTGACTCTGTCCCTTTGGAAAGAATAGAAGCATAAATTAGACTGTTGATAACTCTGGAGTTTGGGGTTTTTTTTTTTTTTTCAATATAATCTCTATGGATCCTTGAGAGTCCGAAAATCTTTTCACGAGAATGAATAATGCAATCAGCTTCTTCAGCAATCAGCCCAGCTGAACATGAAGCTGATGATTTCACTGGAATGCTTAATGCCCACCAGCAAGAGTGGTGTGAGAGCAACAACGGGGAGGTTCATGTTGGCAGCTCCAACCAGCGATTCTGGCCGTGGTTCCAATGCAGGGATCACGAGGCCACTGCTTTGCCCATTCTATCTACTGCTCTTGTTTGGAACTACTGGTCTACCACGGACAAGCTAAGGTGCATCACCAAGCATTGTCCCAGCAGCTGGTTGCATGATTCCCCTGGGTGCTGTGTGAGTGTGTTTCCGAAATCCCAATTTCAACAAACTGTGTGTCGGAGTCTCCAGGCAATCATATCCAACTTGGAGATTAGATTGAAAAACTGAGTTGTCACCGACAGCAGAGGAGATGAAAGCCATCTTTTCTGTATCAGCTCCTGTTTAATTGGCACGCTAACCCAAACACCCCTCTCCAAATACCCGTCTCCTTGCGAGTTTTGGCAGGAGATGCAAGGACTGGATTTTAGCTCCGTCTTTGGTGTGGGGAACAACCCAGCAGTTTTCCAATTATGTCAGGAGAGAAATGAAATCTCTAGAGACACAAAATAACTTCCTAGAAACCAAATTTCTTTTTATCTACCTATTTTTAAAGAAAATCCGAACAAGTGATATGCATGCGTGAAGCAAATGAAATGCTCTCAGACTGGTTAACATCTGCTAAAACAGAGCTTGGCTTATTCGCGTAGCTCTCTTACTTCTCCCATCACAGGGTAATGTTGCCTTCTTTATTAGTATTTCTGACTTTCTTCATCAGTATTGTGATTTTCATTGCATTTGTCGAAAAACTGCCTCTATAAGCAATACCCTTGATACAGAGTTTCAACGTAGCTACTGCATTAATACACTTATTTTCTTCTTTCAGTATGTCCTTGAAGTAAGGGCCTTTCGGAATATGTAAAAACTATGTAGATAAGCACTGAGGTACAAGAATTACTGAGCATTAAATCTGTTCATTCCCCAAGTTCTACTTATTTTTTTTTTAAATGAGGAAACCGAGATCAAGGCAGAGGAATATATGCTTCAATTTGTGAAGCAGAGCCCCCCACCCATCCAAATGCACAGCGTTTTGGAGGAAAAAGATAACCCTAGGATGGTGAGTAGTCATCAAGCACTAATGGTCAGCTTCTTCGGGAAAATCTCTGGGCCTCCTGAGTATTTTAAAACACCTTTTGATCTCACTTCTAACAAGCACTGAACTGACTGCTGGTTGGGCAGGGGGGTGAGGCACGGGAAGAGTGCTACAAAAGGGATACGGGTCACGTCCTTTCTGGCCAAGAGGCAGTGAAAGGAGAAAGCAATTTGGTGGCAAGATTTGATTTGCTGGTTGAGAAAGCCAAACTCCATGGAACGGCCATCGCTGAGCAAGGACCCCTCCCCCTCCTCATTTATACTGTCTATAATCACCAGTGCCAAGGGCCAGTGACGAGTGTCACTGCACTTAGAGTCAGCCCTCCATATCTGCAGATGTGGAACTTGGCAGCTATGAGGGCAACTTTATCACACCATTTTATACGAGACTCGAGCATCCGGGGATTCTGGTATGAGGTGGTCCTGGAACCGACATTCCCGGGACCCCAGGGACTACTGTACTCACCAAAGCAAAGCTTGCTCTTTGGAAATCTTGCCACTAGGGAGCAACACTGACTAACTTTGGCCTTGAAGGTCCCCCTCCCATCCTTTTTTTTTTTAAAGGAAAAGTTAGGCTTTTTTTTTTTTTTGCCTTGGGGCACATACGAATAAAACCTTCTAAAATCACACCTTTGCAGTTTCCTGCTCTGAGTAGGGGGAAGAAATGGAGTCCTGAGAAACAGGGGGTAAAGGAGAGCCTCTCTCTCTCTCTTTGTCTGCAAATGTCTCGGCTCAGCTCCTGGAAGCTGGAGGAGGGACAGATGTTTGGGGCTGTGCACAGGAATCTCAGTAGTCTGGGAAAGGCTGCTCTGGGTATCTTTCCTCTCTGGACTTTCATACATCAGAGAGTTGTTACTTATGTTTGCAAAGTTAATCCTTGCCCTGAAGCACCATCCTTGGATTAGAAAATACAATGAAAGAACCCAAACAGTAAATCATTGTATTGCATCTCCGCTCAAAACGCTGTCTTCTGCTTGGGCTTTCCTTGCTGCAAAGACCATTTTATGAGAGTGATCTCCATCACAGACAATCCAGGTCCACCCCAAAAATCAAGAAATAGGGGAATCTTTAAAAATTTCCCCATTTAATGAGATGATACAAAACAAAGCACAGAAAGGTAGAAGAAATTCAACAAGTGTCCCCTAGAAAGTCAGTGGTGCTGTAAGAAAGATGGTCCAGGACTCTCTCCCTTGGCTTTGTGAGTCCTCCCCTAATCCCTTCTCTAACCGGCAAATAAATTTCTGGGAGCCCTTTTGGTTTCCAGATTTTTTCTAAACCTGCCACACACTGGTTGTTATTCTTTCTCATGCTACGTCTCCCACCTGCTTCTGGAGTGAAACAGCAGTTGGCAATAGGGATGCTCAGAGTCTAGTACCCCAGCCTGGCCAAATAACACTCAGATAATCACATCATTAACCTGGCTACTGAGCTCCGGGTTGGCAAAAGCCAGCTCTGCTTCCCTGAGTGCTGAGGGTCCCTAGTTTGAAAAACATGCACTTCTTCCTAATAGGCAATCTGTCACTTGCCGTCTAATAGAAATCACCTGCTCCTAGAATAATCCTTAAACAAATTGACAGCATGTTGAGAGCCGGAGTTCTCAGCTTTAATGCTGCCTGGTTGAATCAAGCAGATGGAATGAAAACAACCACAACACACCACTGCACATCATTTAGAAACTCATTAGTCACAGGGGAATCACAGTCTCTGCAGATGCTGGCTCTTCCCCTGGAGAGTCAAGAGGTACTTTGTGGCCAGGGGTCAGTGCCCTGGACCCTCAAGCGATGGCTTTGAGTCTTGACTTTGCTACTTACAAGATCTGGGGAAAAAAAGTCTCCTAGGAGATAAAATACCTACCTTGGAAATGTCTATCTCATAGATTGCATGAGGGTCACATTAGGTACAATGAGAAAAAGCACCTTGTAAATTTAAAGAGTTAAGCCCTCAGTGGGACAGCACTTTGGACACTCAATAATAATAGCTGTCATTTTTTGAACATAGGCTCCATATTAAACACTTTATGCAGACTGTCTCACTAAATCATCACAACTGTGTATGATAGATATAAATTCCCCTACTTTAGAGATGAAAGATTTGAAGTCCAGAGAAATTCAGCAATTTGCCCAAGGTCTCGAAGCTAACAAGTGGTGATGTTGATTCAAAGCCCAGTCCCCAGTCCAGCTGACTCCAGAATCAGTGTTCTCACTGATAGGGTTCAAGACAGGTCACCCCCAAATATGGCAGCTTGGCGTATTAAATATCTTAAGGAATTTAAAAAACAGGCAGAAGCAAGAAGGTCACTCTTCCCTGCCTTGTCACCCTTCTTCCCTGAAACAGGTCATAAAACTCCCCTGTGAAAGCTACCCTCCCTGTACAGGGCAGAAAGACTTTCTTAACACCAAAGATAGAAAATTTAGGGCCAAGCAGCCTGTATAAGCAAACCTTGCTAAACTAACCTTCACCTTCCTAGTTACTCCTTCACCATTAACTACCCCTGGCCCAAACCCCTTTGTCTTTCCAATTCTTCAAAAATTTACTATTTCCTTGTCGAAAAGGTATAAAAACTTCTGGCTCTGGTCACTTTCTTGGTCTTCATTTTCTTGTGAAGACTCTCTCATCTACATGTAGAAATTCAATGAAATTTGTATGCTTTTCTCTTTGTCAGTTTAATTTTCAGATCAAGCCAGGGACCCTAAGAAGATTGAGCAAACATTTCCCCCCTCTGCATCACTGTTAAGCAATGCTGCCTTACAGACTGGTCTGTTACATACAGGCTGCTGCCTTTATCCTGGGCGGGGAAATCTTCAGCTTCTGAGGCTGCTTCCCTGTAGAGAGGTTAAAACCTACACCCCCCCCCCCCCCCCCCCCCCCCCGGCTTCACCGTTCACTACAAAGGGACACTCGATGTGAATGAAGGATCTTTAATGGCCTTATGTAATATGTAACTATCCTGACTGCCTCCACCGCTCTGATTTCTAAATCATGTTGTATCTAAGGGGAGCTCTTCAGTCTAAGGAGGAAAGAAGTGGATGGGGGTTGGAGAAAAGGGAACGTAAGGCACACTGAAAGGGAGAGGCCAGTCACACCTAATTAGCAGCATTTTGCAGCCTGCACGGAGGACAGCTCTTCTAAGGAGAAGTCAGACTAGGATGGTGTGATGCTTTAATGGCATGGCCACCTCCTGGGAGACAGGAAGGAGAGGACGCTGGGCGGCTGGCCCAGGTCATGTAGAAATAATTCAATTTGAGGTCTCAACGCTGGAAACTGTTCAGAACAGGGAAAAAGCCCCAGTGCGCTGCAATGTACCGGGCAGGGCATATAAACCTACAATACATCGCCTGCCATTGAGTACTTGAAGCTTGTAGCTGGAATTATATACTTTGAAGGTGCAAGTTCCTTGTTTAGGGTCAGGCTAGCAGTAGGCATTTACTTCTTGCGTATTCATTTCATTTTGATAAATGAAAAAAAAAAATCAGCTGAGATTTACAGATCTTCTTTTGTCTCCTCCACTGCATCTTGCAGAAACTGTTCACGCTTCAAAAGGTGAGTTTAGGCTTCCCTGGTGGCGCAGTGGTTGAGAGTCTGCCTGCAGATGCAGGCGACACGGGTTCGTGCCCCGGTCCGGGAAGATCCCACATGCCGCGGAGCGGCTGGGCCCGTGAGCCATGGCTGCTGAACCTGCGTGTCCGGAGCCTGTGCTACGCGACGGGAGAGGCCACGCAGTGGGAGGCCCGCGTACGGCAAAAAAAAAAAAAAAAAAAAAAAAAAAGATGAGTTTAGTGGAGGAGATTGCTGTGCAGCAAAGGAAAAAACAGTGAGAAACTATGAAGAGGCTTTTAGTACTTAATTAGAACCTCGGAGGTGCAGCGCTAAAGAGGGACATGAGACCGGATAAGATTTTTAAGCAGGAGCGGGAAGAACTTAGAGGATGAAGGAAACAGATGAGAACATGTCATGAAATGCAAGAATGAACATGTACGCAGAGGGGAGAGGGAGCAGAAACAAGGTAAGCGGACCCAGACCACTCGGGAAGCTTGGTTCTCAGCTCTGTCTGTATACTATCATCATCTGGGATGCTTTAAAAATGATGAATCCCCCCTTACCCTCTGACCTCTTTTTTAGAAACTTATCTGTAAATCTCATTTCTCTTTTATAGAATCGAGCACTGAAATTAAGAGGAGACATAGTTTAAAGGAAAGAACACATGCTTTGGGACCTAAAGGTCGGGGCTTCTACCCCTGACTAGGTCTATGATCTCAGACAAGGTAACTGGCATCCTTGAGTAAATTAGGTATCAGAACACCCATCATCCAGGACTACTGTAATGGAGAGGCTGGAAAATGGTGAGATCCCAAAGACACTGACTTCTATCTAAGCTATCTGGAAGGGGAATAAGATGGTCCTGGATAACAATAACTTAAAAAGACTATAGATAAAGTATCTTACTGGGAATCAAGAACCATAAGAAAACAAAACAATGGATTCTTGGCCTTTGTGAATAATATTTAAGATTTCAATTACTGGGGAACATGCAGTAGTCACTAGTAATTTTGCAGGCCTCGTGAATTTGAACTTGACAATCTAGAATTGGCTAAAATGCCAAGTCTCTTGGTGGGTGAGCTTACTAGGCTCCCCTGTATCTAATCTTTGACTCAACTCTGTTGTCTGCTTGGCAACTACCTATTCACTACAGCTCATGATTAAGTTTAAAAAGTAAAACAAAAACAAACAAAAAAAAGTAAAACAAGACCAAAAAACCCCGATAATTTTAGATCTTTTGAAAAACTACCTTGAGAGAAAATCAACTAAGTTTGGGGTAAAAGTTAAGCTGCTCCAAGGGTTATGTTTCTCAGCCAGAAAATAATATTAAGGAGCCAGATGGTGAGTTCAGCTCAGAACTATGATGTATTCCACAAAGAGACAAGAGTAGGCCATCAGTGAAACTATTTTGCAATTGCTTCCACCAGGATTAATTTGAATAGCTGTATAAAGGACTTTAGTACTGAAGTTATAGAATCATTAATTGTCTAAGGGAGTCACTTAAAATTTTAAGTTATACATCATGGCATTTTATGGAGAGAACGATTGATAACGGTGGTATTTTCAAATTTGTGGACTTGAGAAGGCCTTTTCCCACAGGAATGCGTATTTCTTAAATTATTGATGATATGGTACAGATAAGAACAAAAAAATTTAGAGAAGAGAGGATGCAAAGCAGTTAAAAAAGAACTCCCTGTACGCTGTCAGCTATGGATTTGGAGACAAGAGAGTTTGAAGTACTCAAGTCCTAACAGGTTGATAAGGGTAATGCTGATGAAAAGACAGAAATGTGCTGATGCAGGTGGGAGGTTGGAAACCCCTAAAAAGGCATGGCATGAGTCAGGAAATTTATGTGATCGAACTCCAGGAACTATAATGGGGAGTTTCCGAAATTAGGGCTAGAATTCTGATCCTGGTCTGCTCCTGGCTAACTCTGTGACTTTGGGGAAGTCATTTATCCTCTTTGATTCTTAATTTCTTTTTTTGAACCTACACTTCTTTATCCATAAAGTGACTGCAGGGGCCTGGGTGATGCCTGAGATACAGTTCAGTGATTTTATGGCTCATAGATAATCATACTATATACAGTTGTGCATCTTTTTATTTTTTCTCCTTCAACTGTACATTAGATAGTGAATATTTTCCATGTCACTGAAATTACTTTAAAACATGTTTCAATGACTGTGTAACACGTATTATATTAATTATTTAGCCACTTCCTAGGTATTTAGGTTTTCAATGTTTTTCATTATAAAAACGCTGCAATAACTATCTTTGTATATATCTGTCCCCTACTCGAGTGACTTCCTTGGATTGAATCCTAAAAAATGAAATTACTATGTCAAACATGAGCATTTTTAAAATGTTTGATATTTATTGTCAAACCTTTTCTTAGAAAGCTGTCATTTATATTCCCACTGGAGCTCCTGGGTCTTCTCTCTTCCACCCACATTGTTGTAGTTAACATTTTTCATGTGTCTGTTCAGTTGATAATTTATTGTATCTTATCATTTTAATTTTTATTTCTTGTTTCATTTTTAAATTGAAGGTTTGTACACGTGCATCTGAAAGTCACAGTTCTTCATGCAGGGCAGAAAAATGTTTTTCCTCAACCTTCTTATGGTCCCTGACTGGGTCTGAAAATTAAACTGACAAAGATGTTCAGAGAAAAGCACACAGATTTTATTGAATTTTTACATGCACAAGGGAGCCTTCAGGAGAGAGGAAGGGACCCAAAGAAGTGACCAAAGCAGGAAGCTTTTATGCCTTTTAGAGAAAGAATCAATACATTTGCAAAGAAATGACAAGACAAAAGGGTTTGGACTAGAGGTAGTAAACGGTGGAGAAGTAACTAGGAAGCTAAGGGCTTAACAAAGGTTTGTTTGAAGAGTCCACTGGTGCCATCTCTGGGCTGGTAAGAGTCTGTGTCCAGTAAAGGAGAATTTATATCCTTCCTTTAGGCAAAAAAAAAAGTGGGGGGAGCTTTTTCTGTGTCTACTGCTTAACTGCCTTCAGCTCAAAATAATTTTTATGTCACAGAGGCATATTTTGGAGTGACATAATCTGGTTTCCTTTATTCACTAATAAATTATCTGTTGATATTCATTGACTTTTTTCCTTTGGAAAGACAGTCTTGTCTTTGTTTCAGTGTTAGGAATATCTTTTTTCTTTAATTAATTAATTTTGGCTGGGCCAGGTCTCCGTCGTGGCATGCGGGATCTTCATTGTGGTGTGCAGGACCCTTAGTTGCGGCACGCAGGATCCTCCAGTCACGGCAGGCGGACTTCCTAGTTGCGGCATGCATGTGGGATCTGGTTCCCCGACCAGGGATCAAACCCGGGCCTCCTGCATTGGGAGCACGGAGTCTTACTCAATGGAGCACAAGGGAAGTCCAGGAATACCTTTTATATTAATGATATTATTAACCCTTTGTCTCTTTTGTTGGTAATCCGTAGATGTCCTGGTCTCACCTACCAGTGATTACAGATTTTCTGCAATTCCACAAGTCTTAATGTTCAGCGCCTCCCCCTTTACTCAAGCACTTCTGGGGTCTACATTATTCTTTAGGAACCTGGTGAGGGAAGGAGAGGAACTCACGTAAAGATCAGACATCCATACACTTCCGTGACGGCTGCTCTTTCTGTCTCCAAGTCCTTGACACCCAGCCTGATGCTTTTCTCCATATTCCCGAGCCAACATCGGGGCTGTTCTCTCTGGCCGGCCAGCTGACAGGTTCCTCTCTGTTTTTACCCAGCTCTTAGGAAGAGTTTTCCACACCAGGGTGGTGGGATTCCTCAATGACCTTGCAGGCTGGTGTCCCCTTCGCAGGCAGTACAGGGACTCCAAGTGTGAAGGTGGTGCTGTGGCAGGCGGTGGCCAGGCCACCTTCACACTTTCCTTGGAACCCGTCTCCCCACTGATCTCTAGGTTCTGGCACTTCCTTCCAGACATGCGCCACAATTTTCCCCTTTCTGTCCAGTCCATCTGTCAGATCTGCAGACACATTTAAGCATGTTCAATATTCACATTCTCTCTTTCAGACTGGCTCCTACAGCCCTCCAAGTGCAAGGCAGTCTGGAGCACCCCCTTCCCCTCCTGAATGTGCCGTGGCAGTTGGGTGGCTTGTCAGAAGGCTCTTCCCTCCAGAGCACTGGAGGGGGTGCTACAACCCGACGTCATGAGGAATCACAGCATCAGTCTGACCCCGACCCATTTACTGCTATGTATCCTGCAAATACTTTTCCCAAGTTCATTACTGACGTTTCCCAGTGTACAGAGTTCATATTTTTACATAAACAAATTTAGGATTGTTTTTTCCTTCATGATTTGTTCCGTTTCATTCTACCTTGAAGGTGCCCCCAAATCTGAACTCTAGTGTTCATCTGGAAAAGCTTTTCTATGAAAAGCTTAAAAGGGAAAAAGTAATAACTTGCCCCTCTCATTTACTGCAAGATTTATCCATTCACAGTGATTAAAATGGATTGGCTTTGGTGAAACTATCAGGCATATGCATCTAAGCGACAGAGCAGAAAATCGTAAAATAGACCTTATGTAAGCATGTAATGTGTAATAGAGAAAACACTGCAGATGAGTGAGGAGGAAGCCTATTAGTCTATGAATAGTATAGAAAATCGGCTTCTCAGATAAAATACCGAGGTAGAGCTTCACATAACTATGAAGTTTGTGTATAGCTATTTTAACCCAATTTCAGGTAGGCAATTTTACTTAAAGTGTCAGATACTGTTTTGGGTATCGAGGATACAACTGTGAAATAAGTAGACAAAAACTCTGATTTATTCTAGCAAGAGAACCACACACTAAATGAATGAAAAAGAAATCATAAACAGTTTTACAATATAAATGCTACGAAGGAAAGGAGCAAGGTGATAAGTTAGAGGAGAAATGGGGAGGAAGTAGATTGACTTCAGATGGGGTGATCCTAGAAAGCTCCTCTAAGAAGAGGGCGTCTGAGCAGAGGCCACAAGAGTCACCTCAGTGAAGGAATGAGAAAGAGCAAGAGGTCTGTAGGGGGACAGCAGTCAGGACGGGTGGGCAGCAGTCAGGACAGGTGGGCAGCAGTCAGGACGGGTGGACAGCAGTCAGGACGGGTGGGCAGCAGTCAGGACGGGTGGGCAGCAGTCAGGACGGGTGGGCAGCAGTCAGGACGGGTGGCACCTCTGGTCTGTGCTGATGGCCTGAGTATCAGAGGGGCTGGGATCGTGCGGAAGGAGGGAGGAGTGGTGTGGAAGAGGCAGTGGGAAGGACACTCACACTGCCCCACTGCCCTGCAGGGTCGGGGATGAGAGGGAGATAAGAGGCCTCTGACTCAGTAAATGTGGGAGAAATAGAGTTCTCTAGAGAGAGACAGATTTCAGTAAAGGTCAAGAGTTAGACGAAGGTTTACTGTTTCCAGAAAGAGGGATCCAAGGTGCACAGCAGAGGCTTTGCAGGGGCAGGGAGGTATGGGGAACGTACCAGATGATGAGACGTCCCAAACAGGAAGAGGATGAGAGTGGAGATGGCAGTAACAAGATCAGAGTACAGATGGTGCTTAAATAAGCGGGGAAGCAGGGTGCTGTGGGATTATCATTGGTGCTCTCCTAAAGGAAGGGGAGCACTTATTTCCAGCTATAGTCCCAAGAAATTAACTGAATGATGTGGAGGGACTGTTCTCTGCAACTCCAGGTGATGTCTGTAGCACAGTCATGATGGGCTAGGACTGAGGGAGCGGGAGCAGGTTGGAAGATTCTCCTTGGGATTGAGAAGCAAGGTGCTGGTCTCTGGGTATGTATTTTCTCAGTCATTTTCTATTCTAATAGACAATCATGAATACCGGAATTATTTTATAAGCTAGAGTTACAGACATGGATACCACAAGTCTTAAGTGAAACTGTCTCAACAAACAAAAGGACATGGAAGCTGTTATTTCCACCAAAGAGTTGCAAAGAAGTTATCTGTAAGCCAGACTAGGAGCTGCAATAATTTGGAAAAGAATTTTAAGTCCCAAGAAATTTCATCCAATACTCGTCAACAGTGCTGAAGATCACGTGCATCTTTATCAGTTTGAGTTTTAGTTGCAAGAAACAGAAAACGACTCTGACAAAAAGAAAATAAATTTATATAAGAATATTAGCTACTCCCAGTAGCTTGAGTAGCTGAGAACGCTGGACAAGTAAGCCTGTGGACCACACAGCCAAAGCAACAGTCCAAACAGCACCACAAATCTGGTCTGTTGGGAAACCAACATCATGGCCAACTGTGGTCGGCAAAATGGAACCCCAAAGATGTCCACATCCCAGTCCCCAGGACCTACAGATATGCTACTTCACATGGCACAAGGTGCTCTGCAGATGTATTTAAGGTAATGGACTCTTAAGGTAAAGAGACGACCTCATTTTATCCAGGTGGGTCCCAACTCATCACATGAGCCCTGAAGTACAGAACTTTTCTGACTGGAGGCAGAAGAGATACGGCACAGGGAAGAGTCACAGAGACTGGAAGCACGAGTAAGACTCTACACCATCGGAGGCAGCAATGCGGTGAGGAGCGCACGTGGCCTTGAGGAGCTGAGAGGGGGTCCCGGATGACAGCTGGCCAAAACATGGGGGGCTCAACCTACTACTACAAGGAACTGAATTCTGCTAACAACCTGACAAGCCTGAGAAGTGGACCATCAATCACACCCAAGAAAAGGCAAGGCCAAGACCAAGACCCGACTGCTTCGCCTGGCAAAGTTACAGTGAGCCACTTCTGGATTCAGACAGTTTATTACTTACATAAGCAGCACGTGGGAAGACTAGCCAAAGGCTCCGGCTGCCTACCGTCCTCGTCCCACACACCAGAAAGATGACACTAAGCAAAAGGGGCCGGGTGACTCTAACGCCAACTGTGCAACATCTCGTTGCTGACGATCCAATTCCAGGCGACAGCTCAGCAGCTTTATATCCTACAAATCTATTCTGATGGGGGCAGGGGACAGGGAAGAAAGCCCCAAACCTCACCATAACCCGGGAGGTGCTGAGGAAACGTCTCATGGGGAGACAGGTCCGGGGGAGATGACCTCACAGAAGCTCCCTACGACCCTCCCGTGCTCTCCTGCTCTGGGAGGATCCCAGGCATTCTGCCAAGGCTCAGGTGACCTGTGGTTCAAGCCTCTGCCTGCCTGGTCTACGTGGAAACCTGCAGGGTCAGCAGAGCGCATGGCAGGGCCATTCCCATACCCGGATTCTCCCTCGGAGCCTCCAGATCAGGCCTCAGGCGGGACACCACCTTGATTTCTTTCTCATGAGACCCAGAGTGAAGCAATCAGTCAAGTCTACCCAGACTTCTGACCCACAGAACTGTAAGGAGAATAGATTTGCATTGTTTTAAGGTGCTAAGATGGCTGTAACGTGTTACACAGCAGCAGGACACGGATGTGAGCTCTAAACGCCAGAACAGTCAGGACCTTCAACTGAATGTTGTTGTTGGCATTTCAGATGTTGGCGCTCTTGGAAACTGGATGCATCCCACATCCACTTTCAGAGAAGTTCCCTCCTGTCTTGATTTTTTGCTTTACCAGTTTCTTCTTCAAGTTCCAGAGTGAGGGCTTGTTACTGGCTTTGCGATCATGTGCCCATGCGCTAACTACAAAGGGGGCATGGAAAGGGAGTACCTGAGCTGCTAGAACGACAGGTAGGCTCTGCGTCTCTTCCACTCACAATATGAGAAATTCCCCAAATACTGAAAGGAGATTCAAATTATAATCAGGAAGAAAGTGTTATTACTGCTACATACCACTCTTTTGTTATGCAATATCAAGACAGACACTGGGCTCCTATGGTTTCAATATTTCAGGAGAACAGTGCTTCCACTAAAAGACTCAGCAATGGTCCCACTGAATCTGAAGCTGTAACACACCTGGCTACCCTGAGCTTTTCCAGCAATTGACTAAACAAAAAGAACTGTCTGTGATATAGGAATACCGATCAAGAGCACGGGTGTTGATTAACACGTTGTGCTACTGCACAAGATGAAATCTGTGAGATGGTTATTGTGTGTGTAAAACGCAGAGGGGATCCTTTCACTCTGACCTCTCGGATCCCACACTTGTGCCTTCAGGGAGCAAGAGCCCCATTTCTGGTTGCTGGTATGGAGTGAATTCCAGTTCTGTGTACAACACCCCTATCTTGCTTGGTGTTTTCCCCTAGTTAACACTGGGTCCTAACAAGGCACTCTACTGACTTATAGAACGAGCTGCTTCTAGGGCTTCCCTGGTGGCGCAGTGGTTGAGAGTCCGCCTGCCGATGCACGGGACGTGGGTTCGTGCCCTGGTCTGGGAAGATCCCACGTGCCGTGGAGCGGCTGGGCCCGTGAGTCGTGGCTGCTGAGCCTCCGCGTCCGGAGCCTGTGCTCCGCAACGGGAGAGGCCACAACAGTGAGAGGCCCGCGTACCACAAAACAAACAAAAAAAAGAATTAGCTGCTTCTAGATGTTGGATTGGAGGGTAAGATCAGTGAATCCCAAGGGCTTGCATTCTTTCACTGTAAAGTGAATTCACCGAAAAGTGAGTTCCTTGGAATATTACTCTATTTTCTAAAATGTATTTGAAGTGCTTCAGTTTGGCAGTGTAAGGTGTGTGTGCATATCTAAATTAACATTGCTCTAGAGTGCAGGAACGGTCACAAAACGTGTGAACTAAGCTGCTCGGTAACTTGCATTTCAGAATATATCAGACCTGGTTGGTTAGAATCTGAAAACCTCATTGTATAGTTCCCCTTACACATCTCAGTCTGATTTGGCACTGGAGGGTTTATTAATTAATGTACAGGAGATTAAATTATGTCACTGGAGAAATGCATAGTGTCAGTATGTGTCAGGCGGAAAGATGTGTACAGAAGAATCTACACTTGCAGAATTAACACTCTGACAATCCCAGCAGCCCATTTTTTGAGTAGTATCCTAGGTTTAGAACTCCACTCATTCCAGAGTGGCCCACTTGAGAGGGAATTCTTTGCTCTACTCAAACTAGGAACATAGCTGTTTCTGCCATCAGAGTACTTGCTGTGGCTGGATGAGCCTTTAGTTCTAGAGACTCGTGGAGCGCCTAGAGAACAGGGGGAAAGGATGGAGAGTGGGGACTTCACCTGACTTGCAAGACCTCATCATTCACATGTCTGGATGCCTGCTCACCAATCGATACTGGTACTTAGGTACGGTTTTTGCTTTCTTTAAAACATAATATCTGGCAATAACATTGCAGAGAAAACAAATGGCTCCAACCATCACTCATCACCAGAGGCAACCAATATTCACCGAAAAGAACCTAACAACTTGAATAGCAGATTAGCCTAGGTCAGCCTTAATAAAAATATCATTAGGGTGAATAATGCATTCAGTAGGGCCACAGATGGTGATGGTGGCGGGTTTACAGTGGGCAGGGGTCAATTTTCTGGTTATTCCCTGGATGGTTTCACTGATTTGCAGGAATGAGTTGGCTTATGTCAACTCTGTCTCCTTGCAGATGGTGCCTGCTTCCAAATGTCTCAAAATAGGTCATTTGTCACTTTCAGTGCCATCCTTTGTAAGATGCTGAACCCCTGACCCAACCTACTAAGAGCTTCCACATCCTTGAGATGCCAAATGAAGCTGTATTGTCCTTGAGTCCTCCAAGCGCTAGACCCGTGTGATAACCCGGAGAGCAACAGAGGGAATGACCATCTTCCTGACTCTGCGTAGATGTTCTCACATGGGTGCTTTCCGGGCTCAGAACCTCACAAGATCTCTCAAGGAAATACTGATTTTATCCTGTGTTTTTTAACACCATTCTCCATGAGAACTGAAAAACTGCAGCTCAGAAAACACTTGGGAGTGGGAGCCATTGTTCCATTACCTTTTTACACCCAATGCCTCTGTATAACATGACTTCCTCCAGCCAAAAACAAACAAGCCGTGTACATAAACTCACACAAACAGACACTGAAAGAGAAATAAGTCCTCATGCTTGCGTTTATGTGTGGGGAGAGCCATGTTTCGGAATCCCATCAGTCTGTGTTTAGGATGAGGTTATATTTCACTAATGCATACCAAGGTGAAAAAATTCTATTTTGTAAAGATTAGTCATCATTCAATCTGCTGTAATTTCCTTGTTGTCCTTAAAGTCTTCTGATACTTGGAATACTTCAGAACTTTTAGTAGAGTCGACACCTGCAAAGGCAACATCGCATCTGCAGATATCCTAAGGTAGCTCATAGGGTGGTTATGTTCAAGCCCAGAGAAATATCAAGTTGGGCCCAAAGGCAGTGTTTTAAGCTTTAAAAAATAAGTTCTTAACCTTTTTAAATCAAGAAATTTCACTTTAAAATATCCGGATTTCTGGATGTCTTAGAAAAATGCACCGTCATTCCTAGATGGCAGGAATAGGCTGTGACTTTTAGAGGGGACATCGGTCTCCAGGTTTTGATACTTTCCACTTACCCACTTCATTCTGTAGGTATTTATGCTTGTATTCTCTGCTTTAGAACCTCACTCAAATGGCATATTCACGTAAGTGCCCAAACTAATGCTACGGAAATCAATCTACCAAAAGCTCTACAAATACCTTATCGTAGACTCTTGGCCGTAATTTCATTTTGTCCAGTGGTTTCCAAAAATCTGGTCATGAACCAGCACTTGGATGGCTGCAGCAAAATTAACTGGGGGAGTTTTCTGAATTTAGGTGACCAGGCTCCTGCCCTCAGAGATGTCCATCTAGCTGGACATCTATATGTTTTAAAACCTCTAGAGCAATTCCATTGCACAAACGTGTTGGGAACCATTGGTCCTCCAGCCCTTCTTACCCTGGAGTGAGGGAGGGATGGGAGGGGCATGGAAGTGCATTGACGTGACTGCTTAACAGGTCCAGGAATACTGACAAATGAAATGAAATTTATTGGCATTAGTAATGTTTTTTTTGATCTGCTAGAGGAGTCCACTGAATGAAAAGATCAAGATCTAAAAGAAAGATGGCTGAAGCCAAAATTACACAAGCAAAAGCAGCTCAGATGTCTCTGTCCCAGGTCTCCTCTGTTTTCTCCAATCTATTCTCTGATAACACAAGCACCTCTGCTTCTTAGTTACCCAAGCTTCCTGTAAATTTTCAAAACCCTCAGCAGGGAGGTAAGCAATTGAGTGATTATTCGGTTTGATATTTCTCTAACTTTACCTCTTCTACTTTTTTCTTTAAGCTCCTCTGTCCATAGATATTCTTTGAGGTCTTTGCATAGCATCAAGATAGAACACTGACATTCCGATGGTAGATCAAATAGATAATTATAAACTGTGATAAACTCAATACTTTTCAGGTCTTTATCGTAGCTTTCACTGGCTAATGTCCCACATGTGTTTCCTGATGGACATATTTGTTACACGCGGAGGAGGTGTAAGGAGGAGAGGATAAAAGGAAATTAGAGGCTTCTGATCAGAGTCCAGAATTCCTGTGGATTCAGGAATCTGGTCAATGTCTTTACAAAACACCACCTCACTCAAACCTCTATCAACAGCCTTGAAAAAGTAAAGCATCAGTATCCTAACAGACACAGGAAAGCAATCATGTTCTGGTACGTGGGCTTAATCGAAGGAAAAACTGTTCGGTGAGACTAAGTACCTACCCATTGCTGGAAGCCAGATGCTGCTTCTGAGCTAATGGCAATTGAAGAAATTCTCCTGAAGTGTAATGTGTTCTTTTATCTGCATGAATATTTCAAATCTCAAGTTTGATAAAACAGGAGGAATGCAACACAACTTTTGTGACTCTGCTGAATGCTGCCAATGCAGCAGCAAGCCTGATTACATAAAATACAGGGTTCAGGGCTGCGTGGAGAAAGTCATCCATATGTCCAGGTCCTCTCTTCTCCCTTCCTGCCTCCTCCTCTCTTCTTTTTCTTATTCTTCCCCTTCTTCCCTCGCATCACTTATCTTTCTCTGTGCAGAACAGCACCCCAAATAGAGTAACTTAAAACAACGAACATTTATTTAGCTTACAGTTCTGCGCATCAGCACTTCTGTACTCAGTTCGGTTCCTGAATGCACCTGTGGTCAGCTTCTGGCCAGTGAGCAGGCTCTGCTTCTGAGGGTTGGCTGCTTCTTAGCCGAGGTACTGGGGACAACAGAGAAACTATCTATTAATACACAGCAGGCCAGCCTCTGTCAGTTCACACGGTGGCTGGGAGGGTTCTGGGAGAGAAGGAGGCATGCAGGGCCTCTTGAGAAGTAAGCCCAGAACTGGTACGGCATCATTCCTGCCATGTTCTGTGGTCAAAGCAAGTACAGTCCAGATGCAAAGACTGAGGAATAGGTTCTGCCGCTTGCTGGAAGTCCTGTAAAGTCACACTGCAAAGAGGCATGGATAAAGGTCGGAGTGGAGGAGTACAGCAGTTTTTTTTTGGTAATCTAGCATCTCCCTCTTGCAGTTTTCATGAGTCTCTTGGTGACTTACAATCATTGCAGTACCTGAATGTGTAGGTGCTACAAGGAGTATCATGTTGCTATATTCAAGCTCCTTATCATCTACTGGGAAGAAAAACTTCAGCACCCCGCTTACAACCATCAGACACACACATGCTAGAGAGACGTGACTGCGAGGTTACAGGAAGTGGGGAGCGTTTGAACCACAATGAACTTTGCTTAGCTACTTCAGCTCCCTGTTTATTTCCACCACAGTCTACGCTCTTTTGAGGGGTCTTTCCAAATCCTCTTTAATCTTGTCCCACCCAACTTAGACAACCTCTTGAATTTTAAGCATGTTTTGTTAAAGATTTTGTTTTTGATGTGGCACATTTTTAAAGTCTTTGTTGAATCTGTTGCACTATTGCTTCTGTTTTCTGTTTTGTATTCTTGTCTGCGAGGCATGTGGGATCTTGGCTCCCCGACCAGTGATCGAGCCTGCACCCCCCGAGTTGGAAGGTGAGGTCTTAACCACTGGACCGCCAGGGAAGTCCCTAAGCATTTTATTTCTAACAATATTAAACACATTTAAAAGCAAGAAGAACGGTACAAGCATCCTCCATATCTCACCACCTAAATCAAACAATTGTCAACATTTTGCCATATTTGTGTCATATATACATGCTACACAGCTCACATACATAGATATATGTATAATATGAGAAAACATAAAATCCATATACAAATTTTAAAAATCAGACATTTTCCGCTGAGAGAAATTTATAGTTCTAAGTGCTTATATTAAAAAAGAACAAATGTCACAAATGAACAGCCTAACTTTATACCTTAAAGAACTAGAAAAAGGAGAAAAAACTAAACTCAAAGCTAGAAGGAAGAACATATTAAATATTAGAGCAGAGAGAAATAAAATAGAGAATAGAAAGACAACAGAGAAAATCAATGAAACCAAGATCCTTGTTTCTGCCTCAAAAAAATCAGAAAATTAACACTCTTTAGCTAGATTAACTTAACAAAAAAAGAGAAAAGTCTCCAGTAAATAAAATCAGAAACAAAAGTGGGGCCATTAATACTGACTTTACAGAAATAAAAATAGTCACAAGGGACTACTATGAAGAATTACATGCCAACAAATTTGATAACCTGCAAGAAAGGCACAAATTCCTAGATGCATACAATTTACTAGGTCTAATCATCGAGAAGTAGAAAATCTCAACAGACCACTAAGAAATAAGGATATATCATCAGCAATTTAAAAAAAAATTACAACAAACAAGTTTCGGGCCAGATGGCTTCACCAGTGAATTTTACCAAACGTTTGAAAAGAATTAACAGAATCTCAAATTCTTCCAAAATGTTGAAGGGGAGGGAACATTTCCTAATTCATTCTGTGAGGCCAGAATGACCCTGATTCCAAAGCGGGACAAAGACGCTACAAGGAAAGAAAACTACATACCAATATTGCTAATGAATACTGATCCAAATATTCCCAACAAAATACCAGCAAACTGAATCCAACAGCATGTTAAAAAGATATGCCCGTGATTAACAAGGGTTTATACCTGGAAGGCATGGTTGGTTCAACATACAAAAATTGATCGACGTGAAACACCACAATAACATAAAGAAAGAAAATTATTATTCAATAAAAACATTTGAAAAAACTCAACACACTTTCATGATAAAAACACTCAACTAACTAGGAATTGAAAGAAACTACCTTAAAATAATAAAATTCATTTATGAAAAACTCACAGCTAACATCACGCTCAATGGTGAAAGATGCAAAGTTCTTCCTCTTGCAGTAAGAATAAGACAAAAAGCCCTACCTTTGCCACTCCTATTTGACACAGGACTGGATGTCCTAGCCAGAGACACTGAGCAAGAAAAAGAAAGAAAGAAAAGTCATCCAAATTGGAAAGGAAAAAGTAAAATATCTCAGTTCACAGACAACATGATCTTATATGTAGAAAACACTAAAGATTTTTTAAAAACCTGTTAGAACTAATAAACTAATGCAGTGAAGTTGCAGGGTACAAAGTCAACATGCAAAAATCAGCTGCATTTCTGTATGTGGACAGTGAACAACCCAAAGAGGAAATTAAGAAACAATTACATTCTCAGGAGCAACCCTAAGGATAGAATACTTAAGAATAAACTTAACCAAGGAGTTAAGAGACTTGTACATTGAAACTACAGAACACTGCTGAGAGAAATGAAAAAAAACAAATGGAAAAATATTCTGTGTTCCTGGATTGGAAGGCTCTGTATTGTGAAGATGCCAATAGTACCCAAAGCAATCTATAGCCTCAACGCAATCCCTATAAAAATCCCAATGATGTTTCTTGCAGATGTAGAAAAATCTATTCTAAATTTTATATGGATTCTTAAGGCACCCTGAATACCCAAAACAATATGGAAAGAGAAGAGCATGACTGGCAGTCTCACATTTAAATGTCTGTCAGTAAGGGAGTGGATAAACGAAATATGTTTTTATATATGTAGAAAGGAATATTATTCAACCTTAAAAAGAAGGAAATTCTGACACACTCCATAACATGGATAATAAACCTTGATGACGTTATACTAAGTGAAATAAACCAATCACGAAAGGAAAAATATTGTATGATTCCACACATATGAAGTTTCTAGAATGGTCAAATTCTTAAAGGCAGAGAGTAGTATGGTTGTTCCCAGGGTCCTGGGGAAGGGAGGAACGGGAAGTCAAGTTTAGCGGCTACCAAGTTTCAGTGTGGGATGATGCAAGCGAGTTCTAGTGATGGGTAGTGGTGAGGGCTGCACAACAATGCTGAATGGACTTAATGCCATTGAACTGTGTGCTTAGAAATGGTTAAAACAATACATTTTATGTCATGTAAATTTTATCACAATTTTAACAAAATAGCTCATTGGTGATGCTGAGTACTTTATATTGCATCATATCAGGAGGCACAAAATGACCAGTTGCCTCATTACTCATGAGAGTGACAAACAGATTTCTCCATTGTAAAGGTACATTTTCCCCTTTACAACTGGGAATTAATCAGGGTGGCAGTATTTTCAGCACACCCACTTTTCACTTAATGATTTTAGCATTCACCAAGGATCCTTGCCTGACTCGAGTATCTATTTGGAGCTATTCAATGGTGGTGTTTTTCTCCCTGTCATTTCATCTATAATCATTAGCTGATTTTCTTTTATAATAAAATAGTGTTTCCTCACCAATTAGGGCCATTTGGTGACATTTCATAGTCACTAAAATAAAAGTATAACTGCCTAATTCTTTCTTACTAATTTACTTTTAAAGAAGTTGGTGTAACTGTCATCTCCAGTGAAAGCTTTTTTTTAATGTGTGTGTAATTTCAAATTCAAATTTCAATCCACAATGAGATATATATACATGTATATATCTATCTACCTATCTATCTGTGTGTGTGTGTGTGTGCGTGTGTGTGCGTTTCAGTGGACTGAAATTGTATATGTTCAACATGCTGCAATGAAATGCATTTATTAGTATTACTTTTGCTCATATTGTTTCAAGTTTTGTCAATAGAAGCCCTTTCAACTGGGTCCTGGGTCCTTCTGACAGAACTCCATTGGTCTTTGAATGCCTCTTTGCTTTCTGGTACAAAAATATGTCCCAACACCTTGTACTTTCCCTATCAGATCTGAAGGCAGTCATTTTAAGAAAAGAACTCCGTCCCCTTTAGAGGAGAATAGTATTTAGAAAACAAACTTTGGATACGAGTGGTACTCAGTTCTACTTGGATATTACTGCTCATCAGCCCTTCCATGAATGCATTATTTTTTTTTTTAAATCTTGAGTTTATATAATTTTCAAGTTTAACATAACAAAAGATTTAACTTAATTTCTTGAACTTTAGATTTGCATCTCTTTTCCCATACATTGAAATCATGACATATAATATGGAAATGACTATGTGTAGCATAATACAATATTCACAAGAAAGTTTCAAAATCATAAAATAAAATAAATATTACCACGGGTCTAAAACTACTGAAGAAAGTTTAAGATTTCTTTGTACTTCTTTTTAAAATAGGTTTATCAGTTTTTTAAAATTGTGGTAAGAACATTTAACATGAGCTCTACCCTCTCAGCAAATGTTTCGGTGTATAAGGCGGTATTGTTAATTACAGGCACGATGCTATAATGATTCTGTTGTGACATCTCTTAGTAAACTTCATACAGACTTAGCTTAGCCATGAAGTATGCCAAGTTTTCTCCAGAAATCTTCAGCCTTTTTTGTGTTACTCAGAGTGCCTGTTGAACACATACTTATGAACTGTAGGACATCATAACTCTCTGTCTCAGGGTAGCCCCTACTTCTCAATAACCTGTTTCGCTGTGTAACCCGTGAGAAGAAGGGCTCATCAGTCCACACCTGACATCCTCTGTTGCATCTGTTCTTAGGAATCTAGAATTGAAATCCACATGATTGATTTCTACCTTAAAATATCTCAGCATTGTGAATCCTAAAGATTTTCTGAGCTTCAGGTTATCAAACTCTCTCTGTTCTTCTACTGTTAATTGACAGAGCAATTCTCATGAATCCTCACTGAGCCCAAACTGCCTAGTTCTGGGAATATAAGAAATCTTTAAAGTGATTGGATCATACTGGTTCAGTAACACTCACACATGCAAGCACAGGCCTCTACCAAACATTGACTCAAACACTGACTATCTTGCTGAAATAGTGTTTCTAATTTGAGAAGGGAATCACATTTGAATTATTCCAGTGACTTATATCAATACAGTAGAATCCTTGGCTTGTTAAAATATATTTTACATTTTAGGTTTCAGGAATTTTGTTCTTTTCAATATTTACTGCTTTAAACTTTAAGCAAAGAATATCTTAAAGCAAATTCTCTTTTTTTTTTTCTGGGAAAATGTATGTATTTTAAACCAAGAGTTCATTGTTTTGGACATGAACGGGGGTTCCCAACTCTTCTTATCAAGCGTATAATCTCGACTATATGTGGAACTTAAAAACCTTGACCTCATAGAAACAGAAAGTTTCAAAATAATAAAATAAAATAAATATTACCACGGGAATAAAACTAAATAAATAAATATCACCATGGGAATGGTGATTGCCAGGGCTTGAGGAGTTGGGGAAATGGCGAGATACTGGTCAAAGGGTGCAAACTTTCAGTTATAAGATGAATAAGATCCAGGGCTCCAGGGTACAGCGTGGTGACCATAGTTAACGATACTGTATTGGATACTTGAATTTTGCTATGAAATTAGAGCATTAATGTTCTCACCATAACAACAGAAACAACAAGAAGAAAATGGTAATTACGTGAACTAACCTTGTTAACTAACCTTACCGTGGTAAGCATTTAGCAATATATACATGTATCAAACCATCACCTCGTACACCTTAAACTCACACAATGTCATTATGTCAATTATACCTCAATAAAGCTAGAAAAACAGAATTCGGGAAACTTAAGGAAGAGGTAAACATAATTATTAATTCGGTCAACATTAAGGGATACTGCATTATAAAAGCTTATAACTCAACCAGAGACAGTGTGATCTCAAAGTCCTGAGTATTATTTCTTTAATAAAGAAGAAATCTTTCAATTCAGTCCCTCCACGCCACCACCAAAAAAATACAAGAATCGACTCCTGGTAGGGGCTGCCCATGTTCTGAGGAACAGAAAATCTATATACACTGCATTTGTTGATGCTGTCAGCTTGATTACTCTACAAATGTGATTGAAGTCCAAATGAATTCTGAGTCTGAACAAAATGCAAGACCAGAAAGTATTAGGTGACAGGAAAACTCAAAACTGGCTTCTGGTCTGGCAACTGTTCTGGATTATGATTTCTTCTGGATTGGGCTACATCCTGAATAAACCCCAAATCCCATTTTATGCAAGAAGCTAAGCTCCTACCTTGGTCTTCCATGTCCTTTGTTTTGCAGTTCAAAGTCAGGAGACAAATGAGGAGGATTAAATCCATTCAAAGCATGTGAAGAGAAGAGACCATTTTTTTCCCAGTGCATTTTTTAAAGGACGATAAGACCTATTAAGAGAGATTTGTATTCTGTCAGATTTATCTGAGAGAATGATATTCAACATTTCAACCCATTTCTGCTAACATTTCTGAAGAGAATTTTTCCCCTTTAACATAGGGAGCTCATCTCTTTGGTTTAAAATCTTATGATGATGCCACAGACATCTGATGGACTAAATTAAACAAAGGAAAGAAACATTCCTTAAACAGGATTATCTACAGAGTTGTGACTGAATATATATTACTTTACTATTTTAAACTTTACTTCACGCTTCTTCTATGCCACATATATTTTCTTCCTACTCATGCAGTCTCGAATTACAATGTGGAACACGGAACAGATCTTCTGGAATCCAGGAGGCTGCAGGTGCAGCAATAGACATTTCTCCTTGTTATGTAAGTTTCTTCTTTCCCATTCTCAGCCCCTGGGCTTTGAGGTGACTAGAGAGTCCAGTGGAGCTTCTGAGGACAGAATATGACCATGGTCCATGCATTTCCTTCAAGTTGGAAGGACAACCAGGGAGCTGTTGGTAGCCACGGAGCTCCTGATTCTCCCCCGGGGAGCAGGTTAATCCTGGCAGAAATCTCTAGAGAGTGACTTGAAATCCTAACAGCCCTATTCTCTCCATGACATTTTATTCACCAGTGAGCACCTGTGGACTAAGAGATTTCTTTCTTGGGTTCTCTTCTTAAATTTAACATCTCTCGTAAGAATTAATTGCAGCAACTCAACACTAGCAAGTCACCAATGAATTACACAGCTATTTTCTGGGAAATTATAGAACAGAGTTCAAGGGAAAATTAGAGTGATGGATTCTGAGTGGAGGAGCCTGCGTCACCATCTCAGGAGGGCTCTGGTACAGGTGACCCGCATACAGACAGCATCGGCAAGTGGAGATGAGCCAGTCAGAGGAGGGAGAGACAGAAACTTTCCAAAGACAAATCAGGCGGTTGTTGCCCCCTCCATGGGGCTGTGCGCTGCACGCATGTGATGTTTGTGTAAAGTGGAGTGGGGTGCAGAATGGCTTTTTCCTACCAGCCCATAAATCAGGGGGCAAAGCCATCAGCCTAGGAGAGGAAAGGGCCTTTACCTTAATTTCATTTTCTTCCAGAGGATATGGCCATCTTTGTTTAATCCTGTGGACAAGTTCCTCCTAATTCACCACTGTGGACACTTGCAGTGGCTTAAGAGTAGAAGAGAACTGAAGAACTATGAACAGTGATGCAGGAATATCACATTTCAGAAAACTGTGGTAAGAGGTGAAAGAAATGTTGAGACCCTCAGCTCAGGCGGACGGCAGGGCGCATGTCAGTGACCTTATGACACTGGGGGACCCCTGGGCTGCCCCCTCCTGCCTCTCTGCTCTTCTCAAGCATGGGCCTAGCTGCCCCTTTGCCTCACTACTTTTCATGCCTGCTACGTCCCCCGACCTGGACAGCAGCCTGTTTTTCTGTAGTTAGAAGGTGTAGATCTGTTCCAGCCCCGCCTCTGACTCATTCCCAATGTGTACCTTTAAGGGACTATCTTCGTCTCTTTGACAGATGGTACCAAGTGTTCATCACTCATGTTTTGGAGACATCGGCGTCCTATTCCTATCATCTGAATAGTGTTTTCTGGTTAACCAAGTCTTTTTAATAGTTCTTTCTTTCCTTTCTGCCCTTGTTCCCCCCAATTGGGGTATACTGAAATGTTTTCTGAATTCGTCTTTAACATGCTCTGTTCCATCAAAATCTATAAATCAGGTAAATATAAGCAATGAAACTAAAATGGCATATTTTACTCCATGTGTGCTTTATATTATTTTCTGTGACTGATGGATTGATTGATGTATTTTGGGCTTTAAACAAACAAAACTTTTCCTATTGCAGATCCATGGCTTTATTGTGTTTTCCTTTAAAGATTTAATAAAATCCTGCCTTTTAGCACTTGGTTTGGAGCTCCCAGCCCGATAACAAAACAAAACAAAAAACCTATTAACTTTGTTCAAAATTGTTACAATATAAGTTTCTCCCTCAAATAGATATGCTGCTCCAGACTGAATAGTCGCCCTGGAAAACTTTACAGCCCTGCTAGACAGCTGTCAGCAGTGAGAAGTAAGGGGATTTAAGCTCAGGAAGTGAGAACATATTGACATCAACCACAGTATCGTGAAGCTGATGAGAACTTGCCTCTTTAATATTCAGAGCAATGGGCCTGACATGAAGGAAAAAAAAAACACATATATTTTCCCAGTAAATGGGACAAATTACCCCTTGGATCTAAAATCACACCCATTCACATTGACCTGGATGATAAGGTAGAACTTCCAAATCAGCCCGAGGAAGACAGTGAGCGAAATTGTTAGTGTTGATATTTTCCAACTATTCTCAGTATGAATGTACCTTAGAATTCTTGAACGTATACTTAGTGCATTTGACTTTGCATTTTCCTCCAAAGAAAATTATCACTATTTACCAATATTTATGGCATTATGAAATAAACAGGAATTGGGTCAGCCTCCTTCATACTTTGGGATCTAGCATGGTATTATATGTTTGTTAGAGATTGCTAATTCCCTTCCCCCAACATCTGGTCTCCTCTTGTTTAAATAGGGAACTCTGATTTTCAGCTGAGCACACTGCAGCCCAGAATAAAAGACTCTACCCCCAACCTTCTGTACCAGCTAGAAATGGCAAAGGGATGAATCTTTACCAGGAAGATGTATGTGGAAATGTGTGGAATTGTGGAAAGGCTACTTGAAAAGTGCTGTCTCAGATGAGAGAGGACCCCTCTGCGCTCTTCTGTCATTTCTCCTTCTTCTTACTCAACACAGTCATGCACATCACAAGGTGACCTTGGAAAAAAAAAAAAAAAACCCAAGAAAAAAAAAAGCATAGGCTGAAAATGGTGAGATGAAAAGTCAGGAGACCAAAGTCCTGATAGTGCTGTGGAACTCCCTCCCAGCCCAGAGCTGCTGACTCAGGACTTTCTCTATGCAAGAAAGAAATTTCTCTCTTATTTAAGCCACTGGTTGGTTGTTTGCTACATGAAGGTAAATCCTAAATTTTAAATATAAAGAATATCAGTAACAGTGCTGTGAAGGGTCATACTGGAGCTTGAAAGAAGAGGAAATTCAGTAATACTGATCCTGTCTTTATTTAAAAGTTCTGACGTTTTGTTTACATGGATTTTTGACATACATTTTGATTTTTTAAATATTGCACTGGGATTCCCACTTCTGAGAAGATAAGTTAGACAATTTCCCCTATTCCCCCTAAGTACAACTAAAAACCTTTGTGTTATATGTAATTATATGTAAAGAACGGACTTTGGATCATACTGATGTGTCGATGTAAGTTCGCCAACTGTAAACAATGTACCCCTCTGGGGGGGATATTGATAAAGGGAGAGGCTGTGCGTGTGTCAGGATAAGGAATATATGGGAATCTCTGTACCTTCTACTCACTTTTGCTGTGAACTGAAAACTGCTCTAAAAAATAAAGTCTGTTTTCAGAAAACCTGATAGAACTGAAAGGAGAAATAGAAGACATAATTATACGTGGAGAAATCAACACCCTTCTTTTAATAATGAATAAAATGCTTGGACAGAAAATCAGCATGAATGTAGAAAAACTCAACATGACCAACGATCAGGATAGAATCCATTTTCATAGAAAATAAACCACATTTGGGCCATAAATCCAGCATCAATAAATTTAAAGAAAAATTAATTCAGACTGCATTGTCCAACTACAAATGAATTATATATAACCCCTAATATACTTATTAAAATCAATATATTTAGCTCTCCTCATTCTCCAAATTCTTTCCAAAGATAATAAAAATTAAGGACATGCCTTTTGGGACTGATTTAAAAATTAATCAATTAGTAAGTATTATTTAATAAAAATGTCACATTAATTGTATTTAGTGTGTACAACATGCTAGTCAATGTATGCATGTTAACTATTTTAAAAGTTTTAAACAAACCTTCACAGAGGACATTTGCCACTTAAGGTAGTAAATCGGGAGGAGATATCAAAATTCACTGCTGTGTGTCGTAATACCCAACTCTAAACAGCTGCATCAGATAGAAGATATGAACTTTGAATGATCCCAGTGTTCTAGATACTTACAGACCTAACTGAAGACACTGTCCATAAAAATGAACAATGAGGCTTATTTCAACCAATTGTGCTGGATCCATGGGCTCATTCTGTTCTATCTACAATGCTAGTCTTCAGTTAACAAGTATCTGACACAGCCACCATTAACTCTGACTTTCAGGCACTTAAAATCCCTTTATTTCTTTTTCTATCCGATGAACAACTAAGTGAATTTCTTCACTGCTGTATGTTCCCTTGTTGGCAAGTTAACAGAGGCAGATGTGCAACTTTTAAAAACGATAGTTTTTCCTTCTCTTCTTCAGTGCATCAGATTCTTAGCCCAAAGCTCTTGTATTCATCCTATACTGCCTCTGTGTGCCCAGCATTTTCATGGGCTATGAATAACGCACATATTTATGAACTCCAGTCCTGACCCCTCATGAGGCTATTCATCTGTTGAAGTAAACAGAGATGAAAATAATAACATGAAAAATATTTGAAGAAAACAGAAGATGTAACTGCTGAAGAGTGGAAGATGCTGAAAGCACTGGGGCCTTTACAGTAGAAGAAAAAGAGCAAAGAAAGAGACTCCAGGCAGGGATGTAGAAAATAAGTAACACCAAGTGCACTAATGTTCCTGTATCAGAGGTTGATCAAGTTGTGGGGTCAGGTGTGGCTGAAGTTAGCATAAGGGATTGGTACTTTATTCTCCGACCTGATACACCAGGGGAATGTGCCCTATTCATCTCAATAACAGAAGCCGACAACAGTGGTCCTCAAAAAAGGGCTAGGATGGGAGAGGAGGTTAAAAACTGACCACAGATTCACTGCCATAAGTCAGGGGGATCTACTGGAGACCTTTGAACTGGGAGTGATGTGTAGTGACAGTGGTGTTTTTAAGAGATTAATAAGAAAAGTAGAAGAGGGGCAGTAGGAAGAGGGATGAAAAAATGATTATGTATTTTAATCAAACCCCAAATTTGTTCTGAGTTGCTTACGTTGTTCAAAGAAGTAGAGTGTGGAATTAGACGTGCTGAAGTGAAATGAAAGAAAGAAGTCCTCTGATGGAATGTGAGCTCTGTGACACAGAGCTGGGGCGTCTTTCCACAGCTCTGTCTGGAGAGCTTGGGTCAGTGCCTGGCACACCACAGATACACAATAAATATTTTTTTAAATAAATGAAAGTTAAATGATTGAATTAAAACAACACTGGAGAACTTCTGGGTTGGGTTTGTAATATGAGAATCTGGCAAATCCAGGAAAGTTAAATTATCCTACATTGGGCTTTCTTTGATACTAGTGTCCCTAGTTATCTGAGTGGGAACTAAATTTGAGGAAACAGAATCTTTTAATTTTTAAGTTTTGAGTATCTTACCCCGATTCTGAGATTTTATCTTATGATGGAGAGTTAGAAAGTGTTTTAACAACTAAAACTAGTAGTTTCAGCAAAAGTCAGGTCCCTGAGTCATCCAAGCTACTGCCCTGATGTTGAGACTACTTGCTCAGAAATAAAAAGGCATTTAATGTTCAGGATCTGATCTTGGATTAGATCAGCATGATCCATACAACTACTGACCTAAAAACCTTTCCTTTCATAGCAAGCTCACCTGAATTCACTAGTATTCAACCTCGTACACAAGAATCACCTGGGGAACTTCAACCACCCGTGCCTGCAGCCACCCTCAAGTATCCAGGTATCATTTGGTTTGGAAGTGGGGCCTGGACATCAGTATTTTTTGAAAGTTGCCAGGAGATTCTAATACGAAGCCATAGCTGAGGACCATTCCCAGGTAACTTCACCTCCTGATACGCCACCTTCCTAGTGCACACACCAAACTGCACCACGTGCTTCATTCTTCTCTGAAGGCACCAAGCCCTTTTACGTTTTTGTGTCATTACTCATACTGTCCCTTGTCATTCTTACTTCATCCAGTGAATAAAAGTTTATCGTCTTTGCGACCTGGATTAAATCCAGTTCCTCCGTGACAGCTACTCTGTTCGCGCGGCCAACTCTGGCTTAACCCATTCCTCTCTATTTGATGTCACCACAGCTCTCAGCTGACTTGTTTACTGTTGTTCATTTAATTTCCTCAGTAGGTTCTGAGCTTGCTGAAGGCAAGAAACACAGTGCATTTCCTGTAGCATCCTGATCGCTTGTCAACAATGGTAAACAATTAATATGTATTTGATGGAACGAAAATTGAGAATATAATACAGAGTAATTTCCACGTTATGTTAAAGTTCCATCCAAAGTTTTGTTTTAAAGCATCCTTTGTATGCATTTTATATATCACGACACAGAACTGAAAACTGAAGGTCCTATTTTCTGGTCTGGGAAACCCTTAGATTTCCCTGAACTTAAGTTTCTTCATCTTTGAAATGAGAGAATTGTTCCAAATAATTTCTATACTCTCGTAGATTTTGAAAGCAATTCGCAGGATATAAAATTATCAAATAGCCTAATGGGGTGGTAAGAAAACATGCAACTTCCTCTTTGTAAGCTATTTATATGCTAAATGCATATTAACCTCCTGAAATCATATCTTCATGGACTGGAACATCTCTGAAGCACAGAAAATCGCGATATTTGCTGACCTGTCAATCCTTTAAGAAGCAGCAATCACGTAACGGATGCATACCAAATGGCAGGGAAGTCACAGATGATTTGGTATTGTAGGTGTCTACTTCACTTATTGATCATTTATCATCAAGCTGCAATAGTATTAACATATGCTGTACTCATGCTAACAGTGTTTGTTTGACAAACAACATTGATTTCCCCTTCATTACCCTAAAAGGTGAGTGCTAAGTGAAACTAATTTCAGAGGGACCACATCACTTACTCTGAGTGAACACATGGGTCCTCACTCTAGAACAGAGAATTCCCAGTAGGAGGAGAATACTGTATAGCACTTACTGAGCACTTTCTACGTACCTTACACTGTACCCTATTTGTTCTCCCTCTATATAATTTTATACTCATTAAGATGGCAAGATTTATTTAAAGATTTTATAATGAAAAATTTTAAACATGTAAAAAAGTAGACAGCATAATGTACTGAACATCCATGTACCTATCACCTAGATTTAATAATTTGTTAACATTTTGCCTTTATCTATTTTGCTCTAGGTTTTTAAAACCAAATTACAGATATCATGACACTTGACCCAAACTCCTTAGGTTACATCTCAAAAACAAAAGCATAGGGCTTCCCTGGTGGCGCTGTGGTTGAGAGTCCTTCTGCTAATGCAGGGGACACAGGTTCGTGCCCTGGCAGGGAGGATCCCACATGCCGCGGAGCGGCTGGGCCCGTGAGCCATGGCCGCTGAGCCTGCGCGCCCGGAGCCTGTACATAGTTCCTGAAATAACCATTCACAATACCACTATAGCACCAAAATATAGTAATATTTCCTTAATAGCATCTAATATCAAATTCACATTAAAATGTTCCCAATAATATTCAAAATGTGTGATATTAAAAAATACACACCGTCCAAAGCAGTTCCGGCCGGGCGTGCGCAGGGGGCGTCATGGGTAAGCGTGGGGCCCACGTGCGCGTTCACGGTCAGGGCCGGGCAAAGCCTGCGCAGCCTCAGGCTCCTCCGTCCGCCCCGGGGTCGGGGGGCGGGGTCAGAGGTTGTCCGGAAAGCCGGACGGCCCCCTTCGCGTCGCCGGGCCGCCGCGGTCGCTCCAACGCCCGCGTGCAACCCGGCGAAGGAGGGACACGCGGCGCGCGCCTGGCCAAGCCAGTCCCCGCGGCACGCGGCGAGGACGGCCGCGGTGAGGCGGCACCCGCCCCGCCAGAGCGACAGGCGCGCCTCCCTTACCGTCTCGACCCCACAAGGGAGCTGCTCACCGCAGCGGGCACCCGAGAGGACGAAGGCACCGCTCAGCCCCGGGCACCAGAGGGGCGACCGTGCAGGGGCACTGCCTGGAGCGGACACGCCCCCGCACCAACGGGGGCGCGCAGGCGGCGGCGGGCCCGCCCCGCCCCGCCCACCACCGCGGGGAGGGCCGCCTGCGAGGCACTTGAAGAGGAGTTGAGAAGCGAGAGTGCCTGCTGCTCAGAGGACCCCGGCCTCTTCCACGCCGTGAGGCAGGGGCGGGAGACCGAGAGTCCGGCCGGATGCCACACCCCGCCTTCCACGGCGGACAGGACGAAGAGCGGCCCTGTTGGCCATGAACGTCCGTTCCTCGTCCGGCCTGGGAGAGCAGGACATCACCATATGGATCGATGGGCAGGTTAATTATTTTTGACAACAGTTATTTGTTGCGGAAGTTATACATCATAGTACAACACTTTAGGGGGCGTGTCAGGGGCTTGATATCCCACTATTTATGATGTCAGGATTGATCGTGGGTGATGAGGTGAGCGAGACACAGAGAACTTATTACATGCTCAAGTTGTTAAGAGGTCATAGCTAATAACGAGTGGAGTCAAAATTTGAACATGACCTGAAACCTTTCCCCCGCCAAGAATCTACTAAAACATGACACTTGGCACGTTATCTTACCACTGAGGACTTGATGACTGTGTTAAAGGAGAACGAAAAATGTGACCTGAACAGTTAGGAAAGGCTTTGAGGATTTAAACTGGGTGTTCAACCTCTGTGGGATACCAGTAGGTATTAAGAAAGATGGTGAATTCATGCATCAATATGGAATGGCTCATGCCATTGCAGAAAGGTTTCTTGAGTGTTCTGCTAAGTAGTTAGTTATTTAGTTAGTTACTAGTTACTCTGAAGGGCATATTACTCCATCTGTCAAGGTAATGTCTTCTCTTCGTGCCATCACAGCCCAAAGAAAAGCCAACGGGAAATTCAATCCTATCCTTAGGTACAGCGCTAGAATGCAGGGCGGGGGGCAAATGCTAGCGTTGTGGTAGACCAGGATATGAGTTGAGTTGATGTTAACAAAATTGGGTAAGTGGTCTGGCTCTGCTAACTACCCCCTGGGACTCTGGCAAGCCTCACTGTATAAATGAGAAAGATAATAATAACTTTTTAGATTGGGATCCCTGGAGACAATCTGTGAGATGGGCAGTTGAATGCTGAAGGTTCACTGGGAAGTAACACCTGGAATTCATACCTTTTAGGAAGTGAAAAAGCATTACTGGGCAGGAAGAGAAGCAACCTGCAATGTGCCTGTATGCCCGGAACTAAGATAATAGGTACATCAGCTGTACTTCAATAAGAAAGAGAAAATCTTGACTCCTCAGACTGCCTCGAAAGCTCCGAGACTGCAGAAGTGACTCACTTCCCTCAGCTGAAGACTAGTGCTCCCCATTTGTTTGAAGACTGTACAGAGACCTTTGTCTTTCATGGCAACACCCCCTCCCCCTTAAAATCTCCCGTCATGCCCCTTGATAGCCCTCGTTGGTTGAGGTAGAATAACTAGGATCAAGTCGTAAGATATCTGCCCAGGAAGTGGATACTGTAAGGGAGGAAAGGGCCTATACACTGAAGGAGCTAAGGATTTCGTTGGCAAGAGCACGGGGCGTACATGTGGGACTGACACCCACAGTAGGTACTATATCAGAGGAGCAGACTTAAGAGTTATCTGATTTTATGAAGAATTTATAGACATGGACATGTAGCAGTTAATGCCCTGGTGAGGACCATAGGAGGTGACACGAACATCCTGATAGGATGCTCCTGAAAGCTTGGAGAAAGCTAAGGCCCACACTAAGTTAAAGTGAAAAACTAGAACTTACATGGCACACAGTGGAAGGAGGGATCAAAATACCCAGAGAAATGAGCATGTTGGAGCAAGGCCAACTGCATTCTAGAGTGTCTGAAAGACACTACAGTTCCCAAAGCAAGAAGGAATACACTGGAGAATTGGGCAAAAATCTCATGGAAAGCTGAGTGGTACTCTGCCTTCTGCAGGCCAGGGAAGAAGAGCAGGAGATGTTACACAGCTGGGCTCCTTGATAGCAATGGGATAATAGGATCTGACGTTGTGGAGTCCAGGTGGCTGCACTTAGTAGAGTACAGTCAAGTGGGCAGAATTATTGTAATCAGTTTCAAGGTCTGAGCAGTAGCAGAGAGGCCTGGCCTGTAGGGAGTTCTGAAAATGGTTACTAGGACACAGTATTCTTGGGGGCAAGATAGACAGGCAGCCACCAAGAACAATACCTATTTTATACAACAAATAAGTCAAGAATAGATGATCAGGAGGCTGAGGAAAGCTACCCCATATGATGCTAAATGGTCAGCATCCTTGCTCAGTTTCCAGATGTGAGCCAGTTCTTGGGCCCAGAATCCATTTAATGGAGAAGAGGTGGGTCGAAATGAAGGATTCTCAACACTGGCAAGAACATACCTTAGGGATTACCCAATCTTCCCCGGAGGGACCTACCACCATGTTCTCAGGTAAATGTATGCAGAGGAAAGAGAAATAGCACGTAGGCCTTTCAAGAACTATTAGATTCTGGGTCCATGCTGACATTGATATCTGGGGTACAAAGTTATCCTGCCCCCCATTAGAGTGGTTCAGATAATATGTGGAATCTTGACCCAGGCCTGGCTTGTAGTGGGTCTGCTAGGTTGCCATCATGGTTAGGAGCAGTATTCCCAAGTGGGAATACGCTGGCTTCAGAACCTGAAGATATGTAACAGGCATTGTGTTTCCTTTTTAGTGATAGAAGGTACCACTTCTTCTACTTTGGAGAGAATATCCTAGCACAACGCAGACCACCAAGTCCCTAATAACATTACTAATAGGGGAGCCCTTAGTGTTCACAGGGTTTACCTTCCATCCTCTGAAGCCCATTCTTACCGAGGCCCCCAATGTCATTGCCATTTTTTGTTCCTCTTTGATCAATTAACATTATATCAATAGAATGGACCAATGTAGTATTCTGTGAAAAGGCCAGATAGTCCCGGGCCATTTGGAGGGTGGAAGGGATGACAAGTGGCAGTGTAAATGTATTCTGTGGTCAGTCAATCCCAGCGGAGCAAGATCTGTTTCTGAACCTCTTTTCTGATAAAGAGGAAAAATGAAGCATTTGCCAGATGAGTAGCATGGATGCTCTTTGGAGGTGGCCACAGGCCACATTCTGGAAGGAAGCAAAATCTTAGGTGTGGAAGCTCCCTGAGGTCAAGGCCAATGCCGCAAGAGGAGCGCAGCCATGAGCAGCCAGAGCTAATACTCCCCTGTGGCTGCGGAGTGGGTGATGGGTCCTGACAAGGAGATCTGAGTGGGGACCACAGTAGCCATTACAATAACTAATTCCCATAGTCTTAGTGAGAATAAGTTATGTAAAACCCAGAAAGCATTATTAAGATTTTAATATTACATTTAGTTACTGGATTGGAGGAGAAGAAATCTAAATCTATTAAGTAATTTACTTTTTGGAAAGTTCTATTATTCCTATCAGTAACTTTTTCCTTATTGAAGTGGATCAGAAACCCAGAGTGTTTAGCAAGATCTTCATATTTTTTTCCAGTTACTATATACTTTCAGTGTGTGTACTTTAAGTTAATTTGACCTTGTCACTTGAAAAGGGTTCTCACTTGGATCCTGGAATCAATATATAGATGTGAATAGCCTTGTCCATACACAGAATGCTGACACTTTCCAGCAGGGGGGAAGACTTAGCAATAAGAATTCAACACAGAGGACCTGGCCGACTTTTGCAGACAGAAGGAGCAGCAACCTGAATTAAGGCTTGTCTGTAACAGTGTTCCAGCCAGTGTTCCAGCCAGGACTAAACGCAATAATACACATATTGATTGACCTCGCTCCTCCAGCCTCGCAGTTTGTATGGTAGTGCAGATTAGAACAATTTGATTTCTTTGTTTCTGCCTTCTGTAGAGCAGGCAATTTCCCTTGGCCCTTGGGCAGCATTTCCAAGAGGCAGAACAGCTCATCTTAAAGAAGTCTTATCATAGACTTTGCCTTGGTGAATAAAGAATAAAATCTCACTCTGCCCGTCTTTCCCACATGCTTGGGATCTAAATGTTGGAGAAGCAACTCACAGTTTCCCTAGGTCTCAGTCCTACTGTTTTGAAATGAAGAAGTTGAACCCATGATAACTGTGGACACTTTCATCTCTGAAATTGTTCTCAAGGTCCTGATATCATCTTTCTGTACTTAGGTTATCCTAAAATTGACTTTCACTACCATTGGCCAATGCATCCCACATTCAGTGGTGTTTGAAACAAAATCATAGTATTATTATTATTGTTATTATTTTATAAAAGTAATACATGATTTTCAGAAATAAGCGTCTCCAGATGTAGAGAATGGACTTGAGGACATGGGGAGGGGGAAGGGGAAGCTGGGACTAAATGAGAGAGTGGCATGGACGTATATACACTACCAAATGTAAAATAGATAGCTAGAGGGAAGCAGCCGCATAGCACAGGGAGATCAGCTCGGTGCTTTGTAACCACTTAGAGGAGTGGGATAGAGAGGGTGGGAGGGAGAGAGACACAAGAGGGAAGAGATATGGGGATATATGTAAATGTATAGCTGATTCACTATGGTATAAAGCAGAAACTAACACACCATTGTAAAGCAATTATACTCCAATAAAGATGTTAAAAAAAAAAAAGCATCTCTAGGAATCCAAACACTTAAAAGTAATGGTTAAAGCACAAAATTACCAATTGAAACTAGGAACTAGGGAAGTAGTGTTCCTTTCCCCAAACTCATTTGTGAAGGGAAGCTGGGAAAAGCTACTGCGGATAGTTACCAGAATCTGTGACTTCCATGAGGCTGCATCTTTAGAGAGGGGATGAAACGACATAGATGTAGACTTCAGACCAAATTCGAGACAAACCACCCATGGGCACAGTTATGAGATCTGTGATATCTTAAGATCACTAATATAAGACTAAGTTCTGAGCTGAGAGCTTGGAAGAAACTAAGACAGAGCCTGCCAACTAGAGAGTAGGCGTAAGTGAAGAGTAAAAAGGAGATATTCTCCCCTCCACATGTAGCCACAAACCACAATCCCAAACACAAGTAAACAATTCACTCTAAGAAAAAATATGAAATGTCAATAACCAGAACCTAAATGTTCTCTAGATGATATTAAACCAATAAAACATTCTGAGAAATTTCTATAAATGTTCACATAATCAGGGAGTTAAGTGTATAGTGAGTACCAATGGAAAAGAAAAAAACACAGGCATGAAACAAGAACAGGTAGAAAAATTAGAAATGTAGTTACTGAAGTACATATTTTTTAAAAAACTAGTTAAACTCTAGACTGAACACAGGCATAAAACTAGTAAACTGAGAGGTAGTACTAAGGGAATTACATAGAATATGTGGAGAGACAGAGATTTTCAAAAATACATAATGCATACTGAAGAGGCATGGGGCACAAATTTTGAGACACCAACATATAAATGAAAGAATTTTAATAATAGAAGGATAGAGGAGCTTCCCAAGAAACCATATTTGGAGACATAATGGGTAAGGATTTTCCATATTAAAATAAGATGAGTTTCAGATTGAAATTGCGGTCTGTATGATGAGAAGCATGGAGAAAAATAATCTGTAGACACAATGCAGTGAAACTGCAGACCACCAAGGAAAGAGGGCCTGTTGAAAAGCTACCAGAAAACTGAATGAAAAGAGAGGGAATCGGCTCTCTTCTTAATGGAGATGGAGGGGGTCTTGGTCTATTTGGTGGTATTTAATTATGTTTTCCATAAATAGGTAAAACTATACTGTTTAGAGGTATAATACCCCCTGGTAAAACTCCTCTAATTAAAAAAAAACCTCAAAACATGACAGTCTTAAATGTCAAGATATTGGTTACTTCTCGAGAGAAGAGAAGAGACTAAGATTGGGACTGGACACATCATTAGCTTCTAAGATGCTGGTGATATTTCATGGGTTGGTTGAGATAGTAGATATATGGGTACTTACCTTCCTTAAACAAGGTATAAATATTTAATGCACCTTTCTGAATGTGTGATATATCTGAAATATTTTAAATGTGGAAATTTAAAAAATTCCTACCAGAAATGGCAGATTTCTAACTAAAAACAAAAAAAGTAGACTGACAGTTTTCTCAACAGTATAATAAAAGGCAGAAGACAATGTAGTATCTTTCTAGTTTGAAGGAAACATGCTCGACAACTCAGAATTTTATACCCACCTATAACTTATCATTTAAAAAATAAGGGGTTAAGTGAAGACATTTGCAAATAGACAAAGATTAAGAAAGTTAACCGTTCATTCATAATCTCTCTCTGAAAGATATTTTAAAAGTAATACTTCAGCATGAAGGAAAGGAAATGCTGAGGAAAAAAAGCAAGAATGCAAGAAATAACAGTGACAGTGACATAAATAAAATAGAATCATAAATTTGGTTAACTGGTAAAAATTACTATTTTCATTAAAAATTAGCAGTACAGTCTCTAAACACCTAGCAAGATGCAGGGAGGCGAGATACTTGATTTAAATGTAATTTAAGTGTGTTCACGTTTTTACCTTTTCAGAAGTTAGCTACAGATACTCAATAACTTTAGACTTTGTTAGGAAAATTATAGTTAATTATGTATTTTAAAATAATAAATATTTATTATAGAAAATTTGGAAAATAAAGAATGGATCAATATAGAAGTGAAAATCTCATATAACATTGTCACCCAGAGAGACAAAAAGTATCAATATTTGATATAATTCCTTAACATATATATGTAATTTCCTTATGTATGTAATCCCTTCATATATATTTGTGAAGGGATTACATAATGTATATATATATGAGAGTGTGTGTGTATATATATATATTTATATTTATATATAGAGAGATCTCCACAAAATTGTACAATGTTGTTATACTGCACACACATGGTCCAAATGTCAGCTGTATCCCGCCCTGCCATCACGCATATCTGTGAAGTTGCCCAAATTCCAATGGCAGGGCTGACTGTCATTTGAAGTCCTCTACTATTCCTGTCCTTTCCCCAGTTTTCTATGTCTGTCTCTGTCTCTCTCTCTCTCTCCCCTCTCCTCTCTCTGTCTCTCTTCTCTCTGTCCCTTCTCTCTCCCTCTCTGTTCTCTCTCTCTCCCTCTCTCCCCCTCTGTTCTTTCTCTGTCTCTCTCTCTCCCTCTGTTCTCTCTCTCTCTGCTCTTCTCTCCATTACCTGTGTTACAACCTCATCTCTCCTTATGTTTCATGCAGCCCGATGCCACCATCACTCAGGTTCCCTCAGGATTGACCTTTTTCATGCCAACAACTTAAAAGTGTTATTTTTCCAGTAAATGTATTGACTTTCCTAACATAATATATTCTCACTTCCTTACATTATTTGGTATCCCTTTCAGCACCCATTTTTTTAAAAAAATATGTTAAGGAGAATAATACTTGAAATTATGATTTTTGTTATTGCCACACAATATTAAATAAATATGCAGTATTTGCTTATATTCCTCACCAGTATACAGAGGTCTTATTACAGTTCCTTAGGACATGTTGACTCTGATATATCCTTAGAAGAAACATTAGGAATGTTCATTTCTCTCATCCAGTGCCCTCACTTCTCAGTGAGTATCATGTATTTTCCTTTTCCAAGTAAGGATTGGTAAGCATCTAATCTAGCAGTGAGTAAACATATATCTCCACTTCTTAAAAGCAGTTAGCCCCATGATAAAAATGAGCAGCTCTCTAACAGTCAGGCCATACACCTGAGGAAATCATGTATATAAAGTATTAAAAATAATTAATAAAATCTCCCATTTCCACTTGAAATGCTAGAGTTCACTTCAAGAAGGAGTTTTGTTATCATCTCGTACGTCTTGCAAGTCCCCAGTACATACATTATTGTCAGTGCACACCTTCAAACTCACCTAAACTTATGTGCTATACTAGGTTTATAAGAACTACGAGTCCTGTCTCTGAACAGTTTAATATGAAGAATAAATCTGAAGTAGATTTATCCAGAACCTCACAACTAGTACATCTACTCCTGGGGGGGGGGGGGGAAACAGGCATAAGTTAGTTTTTATGAGACTTGTGGCCAAGATTTCATTTTATGTTTCATCCAAAAGGGATGGTAAACAGTCTTGTCAACAAGTTAGTACTTGTTAGCACTTTAGGAACTTTACGTAAACTCCGATTGTATAATGTTGGCAAAGCTTTAAAAAATTATTCATTTCAAGAAGCATTTGGCTTGTTACTAATAAACAGATTGGCTTTCCAATGTAGGGTACAAATACTAGAGTTGATTAACTGCTCTCTGCTTTTGTTCTCTCCTAAACTTTCCCCTCCCCCGGTCAGATTACCATGGAAGTTGTAATAAAACGTGTAGCTGGTGCTGCATTCACGTTTCAGTATGATTTTGTTACTATTCAAGCCAGTGAATAGCAAACAAATTCACATCATGATAAGAGCCCAGGCAGATGCAGTCCAGAATGTTAACTACTTGTCATACATGGAGATGTATTTTCTCTCCCTTGGGAATAGGAGTTCTCATTTCTCCTTACTGTAGAGCAGTAACATTTTTTGTCTTTCAGCAAAAGCTACAAGGCATTCATGGGAATGATGTCTTTTCTCAGAATAGGGCATTACAGCTTATAGTTTCTCTCATGGGCTTTATCTCTGCCTTTAGACTATGTGACAGAGATTCTCTCTGGCAAGGAGTCTGGATAGTGAAGAGAAATTAAACCATGCAGGTACAATCTTTTTCCTATCACAGCCCACAGGGACCCCGTATCAAAGCACTGGGTACCCTTAGTAGAATTCCCTGGTGAGCAAGGGGGTAAGCTGCTAAAAGTGCCAGAGGCCAAGAGATAAACACACACACACACACACACACACACACACACACACACACACACACACACACAAAACACGAGCAGATGGAGTTTTATCAGTCAGCCTTAACAGAATCCACACACCGGAACTCTGTTCCCCAAAGTCAATTTTAAACCCAGATGACAGTTTGGAGCATGCCCAGGAAGTACTCTTGCTGACAACTTGGGAGCTCTCATTCTCTGTTCTCTGTGTTTACTCCCCTCAGTGACAACCAGTGAGAGGCAAGAAAACTTTTAAAGAAGTTACGAAAATATTTTTAAGTGTGTAATGGGGACTAGCATCAGGGTTCTGTATTTTTTTTGTACTAATACTGACAAATTTACCTTTCAAGTTTGGCAGCCAAGTGAACTGACTGCTTATGTAAGTATCGTTGATGGTGTGGCACTGTTGACTTATCCTGAAAGGTGAGCTGTGAAGCAATTTGGAAGGGCAGAAAAATCATTGTGCTAGAAATCTGGGTGGATGAGCCATACAGCTTCTCTGGAATGTAGTTTTCTTACCTGCAAAATATAAGGGTCTGATACACTTTGCTCATTCTAGCTATAATTCTTAGATTCCAGGACTCGAATGCATGGTCTGTGTGTAGAAGGAGCATGGAGTAGGAGAGCATGAAAGAAAAGGAACACAGACCCTAGAGGTAGCGAAGTTTATCTTGGATATCTTCAAATCCTGGTTCCACTACATGTTAGATGGTTGCAATTCCATAATCTCCTTGAACATGTTTCTCCATTTGTAGAGAGGAGATAACAGTACATACCCCCAAGGTATTGTTAGTGTTAAATATAAAAATATAAATAAAGAAAAACCTTGACCACTTAGTGGCACAGGATATGCAAACTAAAAATGGCAATTGTATTCCTTTTGGTATCTAAGTTTTTCACATAGAAGTTTGAAAACCATTCATTTATGTATGACAAAGAAAGAAAAGAGTAGTACACTTTAGTTGAAAGAATTCTGGATTAAAATTAGAAATTCTGGATTAAAATCCTGCTGTGTGGATGACAATAAAAATACAACATACCAAAACTTGTGGAATGAAACTAAAGATGTTCTTTAGAGTGTAATTCATAGTATATGTATACTTTTTTTTTAAAGAAAGGCTAAAAATTAATTATCTGAGACTCAAAATCAAGATGTTAGGGAAAAGATAGTTTAATAAACCTAAAGAAAATAGAAAAAATGAAACAATGTGAGAGTAGAAATTAATGAAGTAGAAAACAAATATACAATAGACTAGGCAAAAATTTCTTAAATAGAACCAAAAAAGTACTAATCGTAAAATAATCGATTTATAGAAGAAAACCTATTAAAATTAAGACGTTTACTTGTCAAATATATGCTTGAAAATAAAAGGCAAGTCACAGGGTGGAGAGAGGTATTTGCAATACCTAATTTCATCAAAAGATTCACATCCAGAATATATAAAGATGCTAGACAAATCAATAAGAAAGGAAGTTCAGTAGAAAAAAAATAGGCAATGGTCTTGAAGAGGCAATTCACAAAGGGGTTATCCATATGGCCAATAAATATATCTGAAGGTACTCAACTTCATGAGTCATCATGAATATGCAAATTAAAACTACAAAGAAGTACCGTAGCACACTCACCATAATTGCTAAAATGAGCATTTTAAGTGTAACAAGAATGTGAAACAATTAGAACTCTCACTTCTGGTAGAAGTGTAAATTGGAACAATCATTTCAGGAATCTTTTTGGCAATACCTACTAAAGCTGAGTATATGTGTGTATCCCAGGACCCAACGTCTCCACACCTAGTTACATACCCAGGAGATAAACACATGTTCATGAACATTCATTGTAGCACTATTTGTAATAGCCTCAAACTGCAAAAAATCTAAAATCCATCAGCAGTAAGGCAGATAAATAAATGGTGATATATTTAGAATACGAGACAACGAGCACAGTGAACAAACTTGCACGTACAACATGTATGAATCTCACACACGTGATGATGAGTGAAAGAAACTGGTCTTAAAAAAACATACTATATCATTTCATTTATATGAAGTTCAAAAGTAAGGAAAAGTAATCTATGATACTAGTTGTTAGAATAATGGTTAATTGGTGGAAAAGTATTTGCTGAGAAAGGCTTCTGGGGTGCAGGTGTTTTTTAAATCTTTTGGTTTGGGTGACAGTCACATTAATGTATTCAATCTGTGAAATTCATCCAGCTAGATACTTAATGATGGGTGGGCATTTTTGTATACTTGTTATACTTCTATAAAAGTTTTCCTTAGAAAAATATTGGCTCTGTGACTTTTTAGCTTTTTGTTCTTTGTAAAATCACTTATAGTCTATATCTTATTTCTCCTATTTCTGAAATAGAGGTGGATGAATAACTATTTCACAGCATGTAAAATAGAATTTTGTCTCTGTTTCTCTTTAAAGTACAGCGTGGTCAGTTGGTCAACATGTTCTAGGTCCTGGGGATTCAATGGTGAACCAGATAGTTTCCCTGCCTTGATTGAAGTTGCATTTTGTTTGATTATTTGTAGATACCAGGACAAGGATCCCATTTGATCCAACCTGAATTCAACCTTCTCTTTTAACTTCCATTCAAAGCATCGCTAAGAAAGTGTCAAAAAGCAGTAAACTTCATACCCGATAAAGATAAAAGGACATGAATTTCACCCTTTCTCCCCTTTGTCCCTTCACTGTGATATAGAGAGTATGTATAAGGTAGCCAGGACAAAGTTGAGAGCAAAAGATCTTGAGGTTGGGCTTCCCTGGTGGCGCAGTGGTTGAGAGTCCGCCTGCCGATGCAGGGGACAAGGGTTCGTGCCCTGGTCCGGGAAGATCCCACATGCCGCGGAGCCGCTGGGCCCGTGAGCCATGGCCGCTGAGCCTGCGCGTTCGGAGCCTGTGCTCCGCAATGGGAGAGGCCACAACAGTGAGAGGCCCGCGTACAGCAAAAAAAAAAAAAAAAGATCTTGAGGTTAAATAATGAAGATGAAAGTTACCAGGGTCGTGTAGTTAAAAATCTTGGTGATGTTGAAAGCACCAGTGTTCTTCAAGCCTAATCTTTGTAGAGTTTTACTTTCCTCCTTGTCTTTTAGTTCACCATTCAGCCCCGATCGCACTTTCAAATACAGTTACTTGCACATACTCACCTAAGATGCAGCTTACAGGGATCTTCCTGGTGACTTTCCTGGGCCAGTGCTTTCAGTACACATCTTTACCTGCCCATGGCTCGAACCTAAAGAGAAACTGGTAAATTATTACATTTCCAAGGCCACTTCCTATAGGGTTTGGGGGTCTCAACAGGAATCTCTACACCCTGATGGTGAACTACCTAGCAATGATATTAGAACACCATGGTGCATGCGTAAAGAAGTGAAGAGAAAATAATTATTTCTTTAATACCTGGGCAATTGACCCAACTGCCAAAGCATGTGCATTCTCTTTAACCTGAGAGTTGGTCTAGCTTCTCTTCCACTTCCCCAAGAAACAGTGAAATATTCAGAAACTTTTGAGTACCAGTCAGCATTCAGGGTAGGTGAGAAGGGAAGACGGTTGGGGGGGAGAAAACTTCAAACTCTTGAGCTCAGTAATGCGAAATTACTGTGGCTCATTAGGAATTATCAAAAGCTTTCTCTAGTATAAACGATTTAACTTCATACAGAACAGACTGTGCTTTCTAATATAACTCTCACATTGTGAAATGAAGACATGAGGGGGGAGTCTGGCTTATTCACTCAGTATAAATATTCTGGGATTCATCCATGTTGTTTTGTGTGGAGTCCATTCATTTTTATCACTGAGTAGTATTCCATTGTATGGATATATACAACAAGTATTCTGTTGATGGAGATGTGAGCTGTCCAGGTTTCAGTTGTTACAGATAAGGTTGCTATGAACATTTGGATATAAACACTCTTTGTATACACGTATTTTTATTTTTATTGTGTAAATATCTGGTAGTCAAATATTCGAGTCATATGGTTTACCATTTAAAAAAACTGCAAACTGTTTTACAAAGTGGTCGTACAATTTTGGTCATAGAATTTGACTTTGCATCTGTGTAGAAGAGTTCCAGTGGACTCTGCATACTTGTCAATGCTTGTTATTGTCTGTTCTTTTTTCACTTCAGCCATTCTAATATGTGTGTTGGATTGCGTTGTACTAGCTCTTTGTGGTTTTAATTTGCATTTTCCTAATGACTAGTGATGTTGGGTGTCTTTTCATGTGCTTATTTGCCATCTGTTTATCTTTGGTGAATTGTCTGCTCAGACCTTTTGCCCACTTTTGGGGGTTATTTGTATATCTGTAGAGTGCATAGTAAGGTACATGCTCCGGAAAAGAAACAAAGAAACCTTAGTTGTGAACAATATTGTATGCCAGAGATATTTAGCACCAGCTTCCTTTATTCAGGTTAACATAGTCTTACTTTACCCCTTTCTTCTCCAAATGCATTTGATAGATTTCATGATGTACATGACAGCATTACTTCCTTGGTCTTTTCTTGAGATGAGTTCAAGCCTGGGACCTTTGCTGTGGAACAATGTTGAGTAGAGAGAAAAGTTTCTGTTGAACAGGACTAAGTTCAAATGTTGGTTCTATTCCATGCTAGTTGAGTCACTGTGGGGAAGTCCCTTATGTCTCTGAGTCTTAGTTTCTATCTGGACAACTGGGGGGGGCGGACAGTGTGGAGGTGACGGCATCCCCTTTACAGAACTATCACGAGGATCAAAAGGAGCTAAGGAAAGGAAGCATCCAGGACTGTGTTGAACTTGGGTTGTTTGAAATTTCTTTGTCTTCTTTTTTCCTCTGTAACTTGAGTGGGAGACAAGCAGAGATGTGTATAGGGCTTGAGAAAACAAGTACATGATATTCTTCAGGGTACTCTTTTAAACACTCCTTAAGTAGATACCTTTATAATTATACAGGTAGGAGTGACCTGTATAATCTGCCACCTAGAAGTATAGGATGCTGGTGAGCTAAAGGTACCTGGCACTACGCACCAGACTTTGTATAAATCAGCCCAAGAAATACATAAGATGAAGAATCCTCTTTCAGGTACGCGAAGCCTCAATGGGGACAGAGAATATATCCCCATAATTCTTCTTTATTATTTCAAGTTACATGAAATGTTTACTTGGAAACAGAGGACCCCCTCTGGCTAATGCTGAGTGATGTTGATGTTTTTATGAAAAAAGGAGATGATATTGTTAGATGGGGAGTAGACTGGGGAATTGGGATTTGAGGATCCTCGATAGTGCTAAATATTTTTAATGCATTTAAACCTGATCCAAAGTCCCTTGTGGCCAATTGTATTATTTGTTCGTAAGTATTTGTTCATTCCTTAGGCTTGCTTTCTCTTGATTGGAATACCCTTCTGTGTGGCCTTTTCTAACACTAAATATGTCATTTTAAGTCTCCAATTCTTCAACACTGAGTGGGTGTCCAACAATTCAGTTCTGACACTGATTACCCATAGTTAGTGCAGACCCCATGGGCTAAGGGCTCTGTCCCACAAGACTGCCCCACTTCAGATGTCAGCTGCAAATGGCAGCCCCCGGTGACCCACACGTCTGCCTGCTGACTACCAGTTCAGGGGTTCCAACAGCCTCCTCACTCAGGTTCCATAATTTGCTAGAATGATTCACAGAACTCAGGAAAGCACTTCACTTAAGCAACCGGTTTATTATAAAGGATACAATTCAAGAACAGCCAAACGGAAGAGATGGGTAGGGCAAGGTGGGAGGGCGGAGGTGCAGAACTTCCGTGCCCTCTCCAGGCACACCACCATCCCAGCATGTCAATGGTTCCACCAACCAGGAAGCTCCTTGAACCCACCAAGGCATTCTTATGGTGCTTTCGTCACATGGGCACACTTGATTAAATCCTTAGACATCTGTGATTGAACTCAACGGCCATCCCCTTGTCCCTCCCTGGAGGGGGGTCGGGCTGAAAGTTCTCATTCTGAATTCACATGGCTGATTTTTCTGGTAACCAGTCCCCATCCTAAAGCTACCTAGGACCTCCTTTCCTGTGATTCATTTCATTAGCATACAAAACCCCCAGTAAAATCCAAGAGTTTGGGGAGCTCTGTGCCAACAACCAGGGACAAGGACAAAATATCAATATGTATATATATATATACATTTACTGTACCACACCTTCCAGGCTCCATTGACTCTAGGCTTGGTTATCTGACTTGCGTGGAACAATGAAATGTGGGCAGCTTGGCAGCTCCAGGTGAAGGATTTAAGAGGAATTCCATGTCTTTTGTTCATCCTCTTGAACTTCTGCACTCTATCGCCAGGACAGCACACTCCAAATAGTGGCTGCGCCTTGAGCCTGGTTCCCAGAATAAGGACTAACAGAGCAGACCTGAAACCAAACGTGGCACCGAGCGCACCCAAGCCCTGTTGGACACAGCAGAGCTATACCCAATCCACAGACCCACGAGTAAGAAGGACAGGTTTGTGTTATAAACTGCTGAGATCTTGAGTTTGCTTGCTGCCACAGCAAACACTGACAAATGTATACATCAACATGCATTACTTCATGTTTATCCTTTGCTTACTGCTGGATTTTAATCACAGTTGTACATGTTCGAAATAAATCATATTTCACTATATTCAGAATTGCCATGCATTGAATATTTGTTTATTTTTAACATCTTTATTGGAGTATAATTGCTTTACATTGTTGTGTTAGTTGCTGCTGTATAAAAAAGTTAATCAGCTATACTTATACATTTACCTCCGTATCCCCTCCCTCTTGCGTCCCCTCCCAACCACCCTATCCCACCCTTCTAGGTGGTCACAAAGCACCGAGCTGATATCACTGTGCTGTGTGGGTGCTTCCCGATAGCTATCTATTTTACATTTGGTAGTGTATGTATGTCCATGCCACTCTCTCACTTCATTCCAGCTTTCCCTTCCCCATCCCCGTGTTCTCAAATCCATTCTCTACATCTGTGTCTTTATTCCTGTCCTGCGCCTAGGTTCTACAGAACCATTTTTTCTTTTTAGATTCCATATATATGTTAGCATATGGTATTTTTGTTTTTCTCTTTCTGAGTTATTTCACTTGGTATGACAGACTCAAAGTCCATCCACCTCACTACACATAACTCAATTTCATTTCCTTTTATGGCTCAGTAATATTCCATTGTATATATGTGCCACATCTTCTTTATCCAGTCATCTGTTGATGGACACTTAGGTTGCTTCCATGTCCTGGCTTTATTGTAAATAGTGCTGCAATGAACATTGTGGTACATGACTCTTTTTTTTTTTTTTTTTGCAGTACGCGGGCCTCTAACTGTTGTGGCCTCTCCCATTGCGGAGCACAGGCTCCGGACGCGCAGGCTCAGCGGCCATGGCTCATGGGCCCAGCCGCTCCGTGGCATGTGGGATCTTCCCGGACCGGGGCACGAACCCGTGTCCCTTGCATCGGCAAGCGGACTCTCAACCACTGCGCCACCAGGGAAGCCCGGCTCTTTTTGATTTATGGTTTTCTCAGGGTATATGCCAAGTAGTGGGATTGCTGGGTCATATGGTAGTTCTATTTGTAGTTTTTTAAGGAACCTCCATACTGTTCTCCATAGTGGCTGTATCAATTTACGTTCCTAACAACAGTGCAAGAGGGTTCCTTTTCTCCACACCCTCCCCAGCATTTATTGCTTGTAGATTGTTTGATGATGGCCATTCTGACCAGTGTGAGGTGATACCGCATTGTAGTTTTGATTTACATTTCTCTAATGATTAATGATGTTGAGCATTCTTTCATGTGTTTGTTGGCAATCTGTATATCTTCTTTGGAGAAATGTCTGTTTAGGTCTTCTGCCCATTTTTGGATTGGGGTGTTTGTTTTTTAATATCGAGCTGTATGAGCTGCTTGTATATTTTGGAGATCAATCCTTTGTTGGTTGCTTTGTTTGCAAATATTTTTTCCCATTCTGAGGTCTGTCTTTTCGTCTTGTTTATGGTTTCCTTTGCTGTGCAAAAGCTTTTAAGTTTCATTAGATCCCATTTGTTTATTTTTGTTTTTATTTCCATTTCCCTAGGAGGTGGGTCAAAAAGGATTTTGCTGTGATTAACGTCTTAGAGTGTTCTGCCTATGTTTTCCTCTAAGAGTTTGATGGTATCTGTCCTTACATTTAGGTCATTAATCCATTTCAAGTTTATTTTTGTGTATGGTGTTAGGGAGTGTTCTAATTTCATTCTTTTACATGTAGCTGTCCAGTTTTCCCAGCACCACTTATTGAAGAGACTGTCTTTTCTCCATTGTATATTCTTGCCTCCTTTATCAAAAAGTTTTGACCATATGTGCGTGGGTTTATCTCTGGGCTTTCTATCCTGTTCCATTGATCTATATTTCTGTTTTTGTGCCAGTACCATACTGTCTTGATTACTGTAGCTTTGTAGTATAGTCTGAAGTCAGGAAGCCTGATTCCTACAGCTCCATTTTTCTTTCTCAAGATTGCTTTGGCTATTCGGGGTCTTTTGTGTTTCCATACAAATTGTGAAATTTTTTGTTCTAGTTCTGTGAAAAATGCCATTGGTAGCTTGATAGGGATTGCATTGAATCTGTAGATTGCTTTGGATAATATAGTCATTTTCACAATGTTGATTCTTCCAATCCAAGAACATGATCTATCTCTCCATCTGTTTGTATCATCTTTAATTTCTTTCATCAGTGTCTTAGAGTTTTCTGCATACAGGTCTTTTGTCTCCTTAGGTAGGTTCATTCCTATATATTTTATTCTTTTAGTTGCAATGGTGAATGGGAGTGTTTCCTTAATTTCTCTTTCAGATTTTTCATCATTAGTGTATAGGAATGCAAGAGATTTCTGTGCATTAATTTTATATCCTGGTAGTCTACTAAATTCATTGATTAGCTCTAGTAGTTTTCTGGTAGCATCTTTAGGATTCTCTATGTATAGTATCATGTCATCTGCAAACAGTGACAGTTTTACTTCTTTTCTGATTTGGATTCCTTTTATTTCTGTTTCTTCTCTAATTGCTGTGGCTAAACCTTCCAAAACTATGTTGAATAATAGTGGTGAGAGTGGGCAACCTTGTCTTGTTCCTGATCTTAGTGGAAATGGTTTCAGTTTTTCACCATTGAAAATGATGTTGGCTGTGGGTTTGTCATATATGGGCTTTATTATGTTGAGGTAAGTTCCCTCTATGCCTACTTTCTGGAGAGTTTTTATCATAAATGGGTGTTGAATTTTGCTAAAAGCTTTTTCTGCATCTATTGAGATGATCATATGTTTTTTATCCTTCAATTTGTTAATATGGTGTGTCACATTGATTGATTTTGCATATATTGAAGAATCCTTGCATTCCTGGGATAAACCCCACATGATCATGGTGTATGATCCTTTTAATGTGCTGTTGGATACCGTTTGCTGGTATTTTGCTGAGGATTTTTGCATCTATGTTCATCAGTGATATTGGCCTGTAGTTTTCTTTTCTTGTGACATCTTTTGTCTGGTTTTGGTATCAGGGTGATGGTGGCCTCATAGAATGAGTTTGGGAGTGTTCCTCCCTCTGCTATATTTTGGAAGAGTTTGAGAAGCATAGGTATTAGCTCTTCCCTAAATGTTTGATAGAATTTGCCTGTGAAGCCATCTGGTCCTGGGCTTTTGTTTGTTGGAAGATTTTTAATCACAGTTTCAATTTCAGTGCTTGTGGTTGGTGTGTTTATATTTTCTATTTCTTCCTGGTTCAGTCTCAGAAGGTTGTGCTTTTCTAAGAGTTTGTCTGTTTCTTCCAGGTTGTCCATTTTATTGGCATATAGTTGCTTGTAGTAATCTCTCATGATCCTCTGTATTTCTGCAGTGTCAGTTGTTACTTCTCCTCTTTCATTTCTAATTCTATTGATTTGAGTGTTCTCCCTTTTTTTCTTGATGAGTCTGGCTAATGGCTTGTCAATTTTGTTTATCTTCTCAAAGAACCAGCTTTTAGGTTTATTGATCTTTGCTATCATTTCCTTCATTTCTTTTTCATTTATTTCTGATCTGATCTTTATGATTTCTTTCCTTCTGCTAACTTTGGGGTTTTGTTCTTCTTTTTCTAATTGGTTTAGGTGTAAGGTTAGGTTGTTTATTTGAGATGTTTCTTGTTTCTTGAGGTAGGATTTTATTGCTATAAACTTCCCTCTTAGAACTGCTTTTGCTGCATCCCATAGGCTTTGGGTTGGCATGTTTTCATTGTCATTTTTTTCTAGGCATTTTTTGATTTCCTCTTTGATTTCTTCAGTGATTTCTTGGTTATTCAGTAGTGTATCTTTTAGCCTCCAAGTGTTTGTATTTTTTACAGTTTTTTTTTCCTATAATTGATATCTAGTCTCATAGCATTGTGGTTGGAAAAGATACTTGATACGATTTCAATCTTCTTCAATTTACCAACTCTTGATTTGTGCCCCAGGATATGATCTATCCTAGAGAATGTTCCATGAGCACTGGAGAAGAAAGTGTATTCTGTTGTTTTTGGATGGAATGTCCTATAAATATCAATTAAGTGCATCTTGTTTAATGTATCATTTAAAGCTTGTTTTTTCTTATTTGTTTTCATTTTAGTTGATCTGTCCATTGGTGAAAGTAGGGTGTTAAAGTCCCCTGCTATTATTGTTTTACTGTCGATTTCCCCTTTTATGGATGTTAGCATTTGCCTTATGTATTGAGGTGCTCCTATGTTGGGTGCATAAATATTTACAATTGTTATATCTTCTTCTTGGATTGGTACCTTGATCATTTTGTAGTGTCCTTCTTTGTCTCTTGCAGTAGTCTTTATTTTAAAGTCTATTTTGTCTGATATGAGAATTGCTACTCCAGCTTTCTTTTGATTTCCATTTGCAAGGAATATCTTGTTCCATCCCCTCACTTTCAGTCTGCATGTGTCCCTAGGTCTGAAGTGGGTCTCTTATAGACAGCATATATATGGGTCTTTTTTCTGTATCCATTCAGCAAGCCTGTGTCTTTTGGTTGGAGCATTTAATCCATTTACATTTAAGGTAATTATCAATATGTATGTTCCTATTACCATTTTCTTAATTGTTTTGGGTTTGTTATTGTAGGTCTTTTCCTTTCTTTTGTTTCCTGCCTAGAGAATTTCCTTTAGCATTTGTTGTAAAGCTGGTTTGGTGGTGCTGAATTCTCTTTGCTTTTGCTTGTCTGTAAAGGTTTTAATTTCTCCGTTGAATCTGAATGAGATCCTTGCTGGGTACAGTAATCTTGGTTGTAGGTTTTTATGTTTCATCACTTAAATATATCCTGCCACTCCCTTCTGCAGAATTGCCATCATTTAGATTTTTCTTTGCATCTTGGGTTTTAAGCTGAACTTTAAAAGGCTTCATTGTCACTTGCTCCTATGGTTTCAGGCCCTCTTGTATCCACAAAGGCCTGGAAATTAAAGGAAAAAATAAGTAGGTTACCTGTGAGGCGAAATCCAATGCAGACTTTGCAAAATCCATTATGTCTGAAAAATATGTTTCTTGAGCCTCTCAGTCCAAATGCCACTGGCTTCCTCCATCCCCGGTTGATAGTACATTATGTTCAGGACTTATCAAAAATGCAGCCAGCCCGCAATTCAGACCAGCTTGCATGGAGGCGAGGTTCCCAGTGGGAGATGCCTCACAGAACTTTGTTATCTCTTGACTAAGAATGGCTAGTTAGGAATGACAGCTCTAAGAAGGAAAATGCATGCTGAAGAAATATAGATGAGAAAGGGGCAAGAAGAAAAAGGGGGAAAAAAAGAAAAAAATCTCCTGAAAAAAAACAACAACTGAAGTTTGCCCTGTAGAAATTCAACTGTGTGTGTGTGTGTGCGTGCGTGTGTGTGTGCGTGTGTGTGTGTGTGTGCGCGTGCAGTAGGACACTCCAAAGCCCAGAAAATCAAAGCAGAGAAGGTGTTAGCCTACAGTGAGAGATGAGCACCCAGCTCCACTGCCTTGGTGCTGGGCAGGTGCTGGCTTGGACTAAAGAAGGGGTGAGAATTAACTAGAGCTGCTTCTGAACGCCTTCCTTGGAATCGCCTGTTTGTGCTTTTGTGGTTTTGTTATCCCTTCATTCTTGGTGCTCTTCCAGCTAGCAGGCTCCTGCAAACTCAGGTCTTGAAAGCAAACCTGACTCCGTAAGTCTGCAGGAAAATAAGCACAGCAGTGTTTGTTCCTTTGATTCGTGCTCTTTTCCCATGGATCTATTTTTTTCCCACAACCCAAAGACTCATAACAGTTAATGAACAGCCCATAGTATAGAGAACATAAACTAGATTTCCCTCCTGAATCATCCTTGATTACGGTTTCTACAAACTCATGTGCGGATTACTGGGTCCAGACCTTCCATTTGTGGGAGGGGCTGCTTATTTTCAAAGGCAAGTGCGAAGCTATTGATAAACTCAGAAGACTTCAGTTGATAAACAGCCCAATTTCAATATACTCAGCCTGAGAGTCTTCTCTTTGAAACTCATTATGTCCTTTAATATAATGCAACATTTAACCTGTCTTATATTTAGTTGTCTCTGTGAGTATTTGGCAAATTTAAATTTTCAACCAGTTTCAGCCTGAGCCATCAACATTACATTTTTTTTTTTCCAATTTTGGTTGGGTCACTGAAATAATTGCTGGAGCTTAGCAGATTAAGTTGGATTGATTTCCATGATCTATTACATATCTACTACAATATCCAAGGTTGTGATTGGGGTGGAGAGACATCCTCTTTTACTGTCATTTGTTTTTCTGAGCAAGTTTAAAAAAAAATGCTTGAGGAAAGCCAAGAGTACTTATGAAAGGCACTGCATCTATGCATTAGAGAAACATCTTTAATTATTGGTGATGAATTAAGGAAGTTTCCTTCTTAAAGGTGGAGATGCTCTGTGTAGACAGTTCATCACTGTAACACTGGGATCCTGCTTGTCCTTTAGTTTCAAGTTCTTTTCTTTAGAAACGGGATTCAGTGGAAGCAAAGTCCAGGAGAGTGTGGGTCCTGTTGAAAATACTCTCCTCTTAAAACATTCCGTGTCCGTGGACAACCTAGGAGAACCTGCATCCTGTAAAAGAAACCCTTCATTTACAGGCATACTCTTCTTAGAGGTTAATTCCCCTGACCTTCCTAAATCAAACTCATGCATAGGAGTAAACAGTGGTTAAGTGCTGGCCTGTCTACAGAGGAGCAGAATATGTAACAGACTTTCATACCATCTGACATTTTTCAAACTTGGGAGAAGGATGATGGTGGAAAAGCCTCACTTGTGATGCTACCATGAAGCCAAGAGAAGAGAAATGAAAAGAAACTGAAAGCTGTCCCTGCACCGCCAGCCTCAGATTCCAGCTTCTTCTTCCCATGGCAAGCACACATCATTAACACTGGTAATGTCTTCACTGAATCTGCTTGGATGAAGTGACAAGTCTAATTTGTTACCGACAGACCGACGGCTGGGAGTACGTTTAAGATGCATTGCTCTTGCTCCTGGACCCTCTGAGTTGCTGTGCGGAGTCTGCCAGGTAGGCTTGGCATTTGGTTAAAGACTATCTGTGATTTCATCCATCTCCCCAAAGGCCTCCCAGGGGAAGCACCTGCTGCTTCTGCTCCCTCCTTCTTTCTTCATTTCCAGGAATAGCCTCTGCCAGCAAACCTGGAGGTGCTGTGATTTAAAATCCAGAACCTGGGGAGGGACTCCTTATGCAAGCAATTACCATTAATAATCAATAGCGCTCAGCCTGACAAACAATTGCAACAGATCTGGATCGGTGGAAACGTATTCTTTGAATCCTATGGATGTGGCAATGATACTGCTTTTCATGAACTAGGAAACATATTTGGGGTCCCATTTTAATAAGCTTTAGGGTGATTTTAAGTTAAGCTACATAGAATTTAAAAACATGATGCAAATGGGGTCTCTGAGGAATGGAGATGAGAGAGCCTCATGAAGGAAAAGCTTAAATCATTACCTGTGACCTAATATTACAATAAAGTGAATTTTATGTGGAAGATGATGATAGTCTGATCCCAATGCCAACTAAATCCAGAGCAATGATTACGGATTTTAAATATGATATGAAATATTTAGACTCTGCATTGAGCAGGCTTCCTCTATAAGGCAGATATTTAGCTTACGTAAGAAGCTATAGCGGAAAACGGATCAAGAGTAAACCAGCTATCTACCCACACACTACGTGCCTCACTTCTAGTTAAAATTAATGGTGCTGAGTCTTTGAAAGGCATTCATGGAATGTGAGAACTGGAAGTGAGTTCCCCAAAATGTCAAAGAAACAAATATTTGCTGTGATAGATATGGGTCACAATTTAAAGCAAAATTCATGCTCTTCTTTGACTTTACACGTATTGTCCTTCTAGTTTAATGTCATTGGTTTCCTGATTTAGTTTTAGAAGTTCAGTCTTTTAAAAGCACGTGCACCACGGGAATGGAATATAAACCAATAATAATCTAGCCCTTGCTAATATACCAGGCACTTTGCTAAGTATTATACATACGTGATCTCATTTAATCCTCTGAACCTATGATATATTTACATCTTTATTTCAATTTTAGATAAGGAAACTGAAGTTCTAAAGATTTGGAATTTCAAGAATATGCCAATAAAACAAGTGTAAGATAGCGTAGGGAGATTATAGCCACGTAAAAGCAAAGTCCAGTGAAAGACTGAGACAGCCCTGATTTGGAGATAGATACAGGGTACTCTTTATTCATTCTAAATATCAAGGACACAAAGAAAACTAAGAAATGGTCCCCATCACTGAGACCTGAGTATAATGAAACAGCTTGGGGAGGGCATCGGGTTAGTGCTCTCTCTGCTCACAAGACATTGTCCCGCAGAACTCAAGATGCAGATGCGACCATACGTTGTAGTCCTAATCTCCAATTTCCATATAAATAGCACAATTCGATGGATCGCACTGTTTCAGAGTATAGCTAGCTTCTGCCACTGCAAGTTCTAGAAAAGAGGCGAAATGATCCTCACCTCTTAGTAATATTGCAGGGAAGACTTCTGTGATGGGATAGATGGCCTCTCAGATCATTCCAGACCCAGAAATTCTGCCCCTGCCTTATGACTGTTAACAGATGAGTGGCCTGTTACCATTGATTGAAGGCCTGCGAGTATGTGAAGCTGGGTGCAAACAGCTCTTGGAGCAGATGGAAAGAACAGGTTTCTTAATGGTAATTGGTCCCTTGGATATCACTGCTCACTTTCTACCTCATTTTTTGGAGGTCAGTGTGTCAGTATAAAAAAAAAAAAGACTTTTCGGGTGTGAATTACTTTGTAGCCTCATGTATTGAATTTCAGGTGAATATCTTCATCTCCTACCTTGTCTCCAAACACCAAACATGTAAAGGCAGAGGCTTCTGGACTCCAGATACGGCCCTGGATTTGCCATTCACTAATGGTGCGATCCTAAGTCAGTTACACTGCTTTTCTGGATCTCAAATTGCACATCTGTAAAATAAAAATAATTGAGGAAAATGCCCCAAGTTTCCTGTTCCTATTTCCGACCACATTGAGAGGATCGGCACCAACCCCCTCCCCACTTGTCACCCGAGGCCACTCATAAATCCTCCTTCTTCCTCCTCGCCCGCTAGGAAAGCTAGCATGCTGGGGCTCTGACCATTTAACCCGTTTCCCAGCAAGTGACACATCCAGCAGCAAAAAGGAAGTTCTACCTTAAAAAGTTCTTTCAATTGTTCTTGCTTTGCTCTGATGTAAAACTAAAACTCAGTCATAGACCTCTGGAGGTTTTAGTAGAGACTCATTTAAATCATTTGCTCCTACAGTTGTTATACGTCAGTGTTCACACATTGCAAGCTTTTCTCACAGCAAGATGCGCCCCATCCAGTGGACTTTACTACAGAGGACTCTCATCACTCGTGTTGCTACATACGCGTCATTTTTAGCACATTTTGCATGCTCAGTATTCTGCTACCGATTGTACACATCACTCCGGCTGTGTCAGTTGACGCTTATTTTAGAGAATAAGTATAAATGTAGGTACACTATGTGGAGAGTGTATTTATATTCATGGGACACATTTCTGTGACTGTGCATATTAATTACAACATTATTCAAGTGGTTCTTGTAGAGACGGGAATATACACTGTATACAAGTCATTTAAAGTTCATCTGGGTGGAAAATATTTAGATAAACTAAAAGCAGAATCCTAGTAAATGCAACATTGACTCTTAAATTATTCTAGTATTTACTTTACTTTCTGATCTTTGTATTGTTCAACACAAAAATAGTATTATAAATTGCTATGCAAAGGAAGTTAAACCAAAGTCACCTTCAGTTTGCATGGACAAGAATCGGCATTACACTTTCAACCTTGTGCTTTTGTAAGTGATGTAATAAGGGCAAGAGTGGGGCAGAAGGTGGCAAGCAGGCGCCAGTACTAGCTTCCTCTTCTCCGCAGGGAAGCCTGGAGTCTGTATTGGATTCTGAGGGCATTATGCTCCAACATCCAGACGAGATGCTTTGACTCTTCTTTCTAATATTTGCTTTGAATAATCACTGGGTGTCTAAATCCCATTAGAAATGTTCTACTTTAATTGGGTGTCAAATTATTTGTGGAAAACAGGAAGCACACTACCTATAGGGTATAGGGGTCTGTTTGGGAGAAAAAGTAGGGCTGAGATTAGAACAATATATGCCAAATCAGAAGGTTTTGCTGCAAGATGTGGGATTTGGGGCAAATCACTGAGCTTTAATTTCCTCACTAGTAGAAGTAGTAGAAGATGCTTAGAAAAAACGGAGCTAATATATGCTGTAAGTCCTCCCAAGTGTTGTATTTAAATTGAATGAGCTTCTGTTGGTGAAGAGACACTGTCATTCAAGAGTTGAAAGCAAGTTTTTTTTAGTAAGAGTGGGAGAAAGGCTACAATCCCAGAGGGTCTGGGAAGTTGAAAGTTTACCAGTACTGGAACTCAGTTACTGAACCTTGAGACCAAGAAGGGCAAAGAGGCTAATTTGATGGTTCCTTTACTCTAAACCTAGAGTTCTTTAAATTCTCCCTGATGGGAGGAGGATATGTCCTAGTGTCTACACGGAGCCGAAGCCTCCAGATGGGGTCAGGCCGAGGACTGAGCTGTTACTCTATAGCTTTCATCCTTGGGGAAGCATCCTAAGAATTTACTTTGGATTGTTTCCCATGAACTAAATACCTCAAGACATCAATAGGTATGAATTTAAGGGAATTTGAAAAAATATTTGTACAATTCACAATGAAATAAAAATGCTACAGTGACTATAGTCACTATGGTCTGGTGACTGCAGTCACCAGAAACAGTGCCTATTCTGAATCATTCCTTTTATCAATGACTCAAACTCAATGCCTCTGAAAACTAACTCCAGTCAAGAGCACTTAAAACACTTTGTATTCAAGCTCCTTAAAATGAAGAATTAATCATTTCTGCCTGCACTTTAAATAGAAAACAAGCTGGGCTAAGACAATTAGAAAGAATGGCACTGAGCAGCTTGTGTTGCACCCATTCTTCCCAGATATGTAATTAAAAATTACAAAATAATAATACCAAGATGTAAAATAAAAGTAAGAAAGTCCAATAAAGATCTAATTTCCCCCCAAAGATTTCTCATTTTATGTTTTTCTTAGGAACTATCATTATTAAACCTAAGACTCTTTCAAACATCATTTTGGTGCCCATAAGCATATGTTTTCTCTGCCTGTTGGGAAACTCAGAACTGAATGAACACAGCAGGATATGTCCCAAGAGTAGTAGCATCTCTCTTGTACTCTCGACTGGGAGATAAAATGAAGGCACAGATTCAACAAACACTTGGGGCAAGAGAATGGAAGTGGACACTGAAAGAGGAAGCGGTTAATCAGGGACTGAATGTTGGTCTCCCCATTCCTCTGAGTAAGAAAAGCAAGGAGAGCTTTTCCGGAGTTCTGCAGCTACACAATCACTGAGCAGTACTTCATGAGGGAAGATCATAGCATTTCCTTCTGCAAAGACAGTGGCAATGAAAGAGCAGATGTATTTCTGCTCAGTTATTCAGTGTGAAGAGTCAGCAGCAAGTCTGAAGTGAACAAAATTGATAATATCCTTCTAGTCCTTCATGGAAACAAACACAAAGATAAAATCCGGCAGCCTGGCCTTTTGCCTCCCTTTTCATTCTTGGCTGTGGCAGTAGGCTGGCTGGAAAAGACCTCCCAGCGTCTGGTTCAGGGTGGACTAGGCATACATCACTTTCATGTCTTACCTTCTAAGTCCTTTCTTTAGTCTCAAAACCAAAAGTTACAAAGGTGTGTTATTGCTGGGATTCTAGGCAGTGAGTGGCCTTGGAGATGAATGGGAATAGGATTGTCCATGAGGCATGAAAAGGGGATAGGTCTAAAGAATAGAGACCAGAGTAAAAATAAAAATTATAAAAAATAAAATAGGAAAGCACAGAAAAATAGTAGCTGAATAACCAAAGGGAAAGAAAAAGGAGGGAACCGGTTATAGGCTGAATTGTTTTCCCCCAAATTTATATGTTGAATCTCAATCCCTAGTACCTTAGAATGTCACTGTATTTGGAGAAAGGGTACTTAAAGTGATGATTAAGGTAAAATGAGGCCATGTGGATGGGCCCTAATCCAATATAGCTGGTATCCTTAGAAGAATAAAAGATTAAGACACAGACTCACAAAATGGGAAGACCTTCTGAAGATACAGAGAGAAGGCGCCCATCTACAGCCAAGTGAAGAAGCCTCAGAAGAAACCAACCCTGTTGACACCTTGGTCTTGAATTTCTAGCCTCCAGGATTGAGAGGAAAGAAGTTTCTGTTGTTCAAGCCACCCAGACTGTCAGAACCAGAAAATAAAAAATAAAATCCTCCAAGAATAAATAGAAAGAATAGAGGAAAGTTGCAGATAGCTAGAAATCCGTAAGAAAATAAGATGGAAATAAATGAATATTAGGATGCAAGTAACAAAGGAGGGAGGAAAATGTGGGGGAGGAATCAAAGGACATGGTGGCATTTCTTGCTGAATTTCTGGGGAAAAGAGGAAATGAGACCTGGAAGACTAATAGGCATAGAATAAACAAATACAACAAGAGAAAGCACACATCAGGTTTTATGTGTGCATGACTGAGATAAAATTTGAATGTTTAGTTGAACTCCCTCACTTTTTGAAACACCAACCACAGGGAAAGCCTGCAGTTCTTTCCAGAAACTTAGATTATTTGGGGAAATAAATAGATGCATGGGATAATCTTGATTATATATAAGAAGAATTTCAAATAAGGAATAACAGTGGGGGAAATGCCATAAGATTCTTATTTCTAAAAGAACAGATTGATCCATAGGTTGAGCAGGTAATTAAAAATTCCGTTAACGATGTCATTAATCAGATTCATTTTCTGGTCCTATTGGAGCCCTACAGAAGTGTTTCTGGTGGTTTGCTCAACAATATGTCACAGAAACTGTGCAAGAACGCCTGCTATGGAGAGGCTCAGAAGTCAAGTGCTGAGAAGTGGAAAAAATGTGCTACAGATTTTTGGCAGATGTTCTCAGATCAAATTGTGGTGTTGAAAAATTGTATAGTATGTTCAGTAGAGCATCTGAGATGAAAAGACAGTTCAGTGGCTTTGTAATCTAGATAAAAAAAGAATCGTGGAGCCGTGCTTATGTAGGGTGTAATTCACAAGTTCAGAAATGTCAATGTTGGAGGTGATGGCAAGGAAGCACGACTTTTTGAATAACTTTCACATAAATTTACATATAAAAACCTGGGTAATATCAATAGATCTGCCTGATTCCTTATTTTCTGTATCTATTGAGTAAGCGCTTAGGTTTTGTATTTTGTCTATCTATTTATCAACCAGTACATGTTCTATACACAGGAAATGCTAAAAAAAATTGAGTAGATGGAAGAAAATATCCTAAGAATCATAGAATTTCAGAGTGTGGAACAAAATTAGGCATCATTTAGCTTATGTCCTTTAATTTACATTCCCATAAAACTGAGGTTCTGAGATCTAAGTGATTTTTTTAATGTATTTATTCACATGTAATATCGTGTATGAATGGCAGCCTCTAGCCTAGATTTTACTTTCTTGAGCAGCTGACATCTAGGTGATTTGAACAAAGTCAGCTGGAGACAATGGTGGATCAAGAGTGGGACACAAATTGTGCAACTCCCAGGTTTCTGGACTTTTGAGATCTTTGAAAAAAGATGCTAAATGTTCCAATGAACATATTTGTTATTGTTTTGAAAAGAAAAGAATCCCTTCATAGACTATCCCTGATAAGAAGATATATTTAGATATAAATCTGGGACATTACAGGATATACCAAAAATGTTGCAAGCCTTTATTTGGGGGGATATCACTCCCTCACTTGTTCAATAAATCCTTACTGAGCACCTACTATGGGCCAGGCACTGTGCTAGGAACATGGCAGTGAGCAAAACAGTCAAAACTCTCTGCCCTTATGGAATTCGTATATTCATGTGGGGAGCACTAAAAACAAGAAAAATGTATGGAACATCAGATGTAATAGCGCTGTTGAGAAGAATGAATTGGGAAGAGATAGAAAGGGTAGGTTAAAATGATCTGATCAGATCAAGCCTCACAGAGAAAGTGATGTTTATGCAAAGGTTTGAAAGAGAAAAGTGAGTGTGAGCATTGCAGCTAAAACGAGCAGTTCTGTGGAGCTGCGGAGGTATTAGGGTTAGGGTTAGGGTTAGGATTAGGGTTTTATCATTTCGGAGGCTAAACAGTCAAGATCAGTGGCCAATATTTATTACATTAAGGAGGTAATAGGGGTAAATGCCACTTGACTTTTCACTGTGTAAGGTGAAAATATTCTCAGGGGCCAAATGACCTTTCAGACTATCCTGACATATACAATCTGGCCCGGCAAAGTGGGTACATTTCATGAGCTGGTTGGTTGAAGATGGTGAAAGGAAACCTTTGATGAATTCAGTCAATACTGGTTTTCTTTCATGTCAGTTTTTATCTGTGGACACAGTATGACTGCTTGCGTTAAGAAATCTAAATTGGGATACTACTTTCTGACAGATGTATGATGGATTTATTCACTGTGTCACAGCCAGAAGCATAACCCTTCTGCGGAAATGAACAATTTAGCATTTCCAGGTCACAGAAGACCGTGAAGATGATACGTCAGGCCATGTTTAGTATAAATGCAAATCTCACTGAAGAGTGACATGTCAGCAGGGCTTGAAACGACTCTTTTCCTTAAAAAGCAAACCTATGAAATGGTCTTTCCCAAACATTAAATTTTTCTGCTATGGCAACACTTACAACAACTTGATATGTGAAAAAAATTGAGAACCCAGTGCAGATACATATGAAAAGAAAACAAGAGTCTCGTCTTTATATATATACACTTACTTCTTGGTTCCTGTACTTTAAAATGCATTAAAGTATGATTCATCTTACACATGTAAAATTATGTATCACTTACTAAATACGCAACTGTTGAAAATACTGAAGCTATCTTCACTATTGAGATGGTCCACACAAACCTAGTAGAGGGGCTTCTCTGGCGGTGCAGTGGCTGGGACTCCGCACTTCCACTGCAGGGGGCGTGGGTTCGATCCCTGGTCAGCTGGCTGGTCAGGGAACTAGGATCCTGCAAGCCACGTGGCACGGCCAAAAACAAACAAACAAACAAAAAAACCTATTAGAGTTTTCTGGCACCCTTCACAGGCTACATACGGAAAGGGAACAGGTTAGACATAAATACTGAAGTCAAAATAGGGGGCAAAGCAGGAGATGCGCAGCCGTAACAGATGGAAATGTTTTTGAGCACCTGAGGCATGAGAGCAGTGATTTGACAAAATACTCTACTTTTGGATACACCTGAAAGTTAGATCCACAATAAGACTGACACCAAGAGGTGGTTTTCTTTCAAATAACAATGAAGTAACCTAGCTTTGTAAGCATTTTCCCTACTTGCTTAAGAAAGAACTTCCGTTTAAAACCCAGAGCTGTCTTGTGTAAAGCTCTAACATTAGACACAAATCTTAACTCTCATATTTACATCTGTGACTTTGACCTCTCTGTCCATTTGTCCTCCTGTTTCCCTTTAGGATTGTTGTAAATTTAAATGACATAACACACAAAAGTGCTCTGAACAGTGTTTAGTACAGTGGAAAGACTCATGTATATTAGGTATCATTATTATGTTCCAGTGGTTCCTGGAATAGAAAAGTGGAAATTGGAAATATAGGACCAGACTCTAATTTGTTGCTTGATTCATCCTGGTGTGATGTGAAGCACAGGCTTTACAGTTAGACCTGGCTTCTAACCCCAGCTCCACCTCTTAGTAGACGGTGTGACACAGTAAATTCTTTATTTGCTTTCAGCTTCAGTTTCCTCATCTGTGAAGTCAACACACCGATGCAGTCCTTACAGGGCTGTGAAAAAGTGACAAGGGTTAAATGTCAATGCCCAGTAAGGAATGGCATTACTCATATTTACCTTATGGATGTTTAATGTCATATCAGATTTTTATTGTATATAGTTAGGATATCAAGAATCAAATCATATCCTGTTTCATATTAAGATCTGTAAAATATTTTTAAAGCATAGAAAAAAAAACCATGGGATTTCTTAGCAGCAAAGACCCTGGGAATAATCTAGTTCAATCTTTTTATTTTACAAGCAAATGAACTAAGACTAAGAATAGGCACGTGTGTTGTTTCTGAAGTCACATTAACCATGTGACTAAGAGATCTAAGAGCACATGCCTGTGAGTAGCAGACCAGAGCTGTTACAGGTTTCTCCCATTGGTACATTCCTAACAAGGCTTCTAACACAGCGAAGCTTTATTGCAATTGCTTATCATTTAATCTAAATAGTGAAGATCTTTGTACTTTCAAATGCAAATATTTTCACACTTTGTTTCTTCACCTCCTGTGGCTGTAGATTTAAGAATATTAGATTTGCTTTAGGACAAATATTTTGGTTTTCAGGCAAATACTTGTATCACCTGCTAGGTCAGGGTAAGGATGTAGTAAGGGAGATACGAGAAAGGGTGTGATAGATTGTGAGCAGTGTCCATTTTCCCTTTGACAGGAGAATTGAGGATCAGTGTCTCATTTATTATACGGCAAATACCATGAGATTTTAAAAATATCTTGGAGTTAAGTACAATATAATCATCACTCTATTTCTGGAGCCAAGATGAGAGAATGGATTATAAATTGCAGCCGGAGGTATCTGCATTGAATACATGGATCTTGGCACGGAAACAGTCATGAGATGCAATAATATATTCAGTTCATCAACTGGCTATACAGTTTCTATAGCATCTCCTTGTTTATTTAAATAATAAGTCTGTGTCTGAGACCAATAACTTCTCAGTTCAATCAACTCAGTGAAAGAGAAAAAAAAAAGAGACTAGTTTGCTTGATAATTCCCACCACCTCTCCTCACCCAGTAGACATTGGTATATTTCAGTCACAATGAATGAGAATCAAAACTCCTGGTGTGGAGTGAACTGGAGGCGGAGCCGGGGGTGGGGGCTGCTCTCTAGCTCCCCCTGGCTCTCCACCCACCTGCTCGAGGGGGAGGAGTTACCTCCGCTCTTCGGCCTCAGAACTTACCATGATGGCTGTGACCTAAAATCCTCAGGAAGCCCTGGGGTCACGGCCCGGAAGCACCCCGGAGAAGGAGGGTTGTGTGGAGCCCACCACAGTGGTGGTGCTCCCTCAGGACTTTAGGACCCTCTGTGGACCCTGTAATACTTGCATTCTCAGGACTCAGGGACTCGGCTGGGCCTGCTCACAATGGTACCCGCTGCCTCACAGCGCACTCTAGTCCTAAGTACGCACAGCCCCCAAATCCAGCCCACTGGTCAGATCCAAGCCACGGCCCTCCGAGGGGTCCACTCCGTCCCTAGGGATGGAGAGGACCCTGCTCAGAGTGAGGCATCTTCAGAAGAGTCAGGAGTGGGCCAGGAACTCTCAAGAGATAATGAGGCTGGGTACCAGGAGGATGGGAACCCTGCTTTTCTTTCCATTCCATCTGCTTGTAACTTCCAGGGAATCCCTGAAGGGCCTTGTTCTGAGGGAGGAGACAGCTCTTCTAGCAACTTTTGCCACCATTGTACCTCTCCGGCTTTGGGGGAAGATGAAGAGTTGCAAGAGGAATGTGATGAGGAGGAACCTCTTAAGTTTCCCAGTGGTTTTTCATGTGTGCCCAGTGGAAGGAAACCTGCGCTCCGGAGACAACGGCACCGCGTTCCAGCCAGGGAGGGTACTTGGGAGGGTGGACGCAGAGATCCCAGATCCCCTGGTCGACATCGGCTGGGCCGGAACCGGAGTCGGGCAGATAAGCGCAGAGGACTGGGAGTGTGGGTGCGTCAGCTTGGACAGGCAGGCTTCTGGTGGCTGATCGAACTGCTGGTATTAGTGGGGAGTACGTGGAAACTTGTGGAAACTTGTGGCCGTCTCATCTATGCACGCAGGCAGCTGAAAGGCAGTGATCTGGACCTTTTTTGGGTCTGGGTGGGAGTCTGGGCAGGGCGGCTGGGGGTCGGCGCCCAGGTGATGTCCCAGTTTCCGAGCCAAGGGTTTTGCTATGGGGCAGCGCTGTTCACCCGTTTTCTTAGGCTACTGGGTGCTTTGCTGCTCCCGGCTCTGGCCCTTTTTTGGGGCTGTCTGCAGTTGGGCTGGCGGTTTCTGGTGGGACTGAGAGATCGGTTAGGCCGGACGGGTAAAGCCACCTGGCTCTTCTCTTAGCTGGCTTCTCCCACCTGGCAGCGGTGCCTGATTCTGCTGAGAGACAGCAGGCCGTGGCAGCAGCTGGTAAGAATAGTTCAGTGGGGTTGGCTGGAGTTGCCTTGGGTCAAGCAGAGGACCAACAGGCAGGGGAATGCGCCTGTAGCTAGTGGTCGCTACTGCCAGCCTGAAGAGGAAGTGGCTCGACTGTGGACCATGGCTGGGCTTCCTGAGGATGAGCTAAAGCCTTTCCATGTGCTGGGGGTTGAAGCCACAGCATCAGACGTTGAACTGAAGAAGGCCTATAGGCAGCCGGCAGTGATGGTTCATCCTGACAAAGATAATCATCCCCGGGCTGAGGAGGCCCTCAAGGTTCTGCGGGCAGCCTGGGACATTGCCAGCGACCCTGAAAGGCGGAAGGAATACGAGATGAAGCGAATGGCAGAGAATGAGCTGAGCCGGTCAGTGAATGAGTTTCTGTCCAAGCTGCAGGATGACCTCAAAGAAGCAATGAATACTGTGGTGTGCAGCCGATGCCAGGGAAAGCATAGGAGGTTTGCAACGGACCAGGAACCTGAGAGCGCCAGACACTGCGCTGAGTGTAACGGGCTGCATCCTGCTGAGGAAGGAGACTTTGGGGCAGAGTCGAGCATGATGGGCCTCAAGATCACCTACTTTGCGCTGATGGATAGAAAGGTGTATGACATCACAGAGTGGGCTGGATGCCAGCATGTGGGAATCTCCCCAGATACCCGCCGGGTCCCCATCACATCTCATTTGGTTCACGGATGCCAGGCACCAGTGGGTGGCAGAGAGCTACCCCAGGTGCCCCTCCTGCTGACCTTCAGGATTTCTTGAGCCAGATCTTTCAAGTACCCCCAGGCCAGATGTCCAAAGGGAACTTCTTTGCAGCTCCTCAGCTGGGCCCTGGGACCACTGCAGCCTCCAAGCCCAACAGCACAGTACCCAAGGGAGAAGCCAAACCGAAGCGGCGGAAGAAAGTGAGGACGCCCTTCCAGCGTTGACACCTCCTCTCTTGCCTCAAATCAATGTCAGGGAGTCAAAAGGGCTGTGTACAGCACAGGATGGAGTTTGATTTATTTTTAAATATTTAAAAAAGGGAAAATTTTAAGCTCAAATTGTTCACTCAGTACTTATAGGAAGCCCTGGAACCACTGTCCCTCCTCCACCAGCACCCAGGAACTGAGTCTTGTCTTCTGACAATACCAAAGAAATAGGGGGTGAATAGAACGAAGGACCTAAGGGCCTGGACCTGGGCTGGACCATATCTCCCATAGTACTGTGGGAACTGGGTATTTCCCTGGCATCTGTATGCCTTTGTCTTGTCTTTTGCTTCTACAGCAGATGACACTTTCCCCCCACTTTGTAAACGTGTCTGTATTATTTCTTGACCCATTTCAGGAGGGAGCCCCCTCCTTTGCCCCAATATACTAGTAAAAATACAGAACAAGAAAGCATGTAACCCTAATTATAGGAGATACATAGAGTTCAGAGAGTGGGAACTCTCACCTTGTGGGTAATCACCCAGCTTCGTGCTTGTTGCTGCAGGGATGGCCAAAACTGATAATTTTTAAAAAACAGATTCACGCCCTCTGCCCTTGAGTGAGGGGGAAGGATAGAGGGGCTCCCGGCAGCCCCTTTATGATCCAAGGGTTTGTATTTTTTAAGTTTGTTCGCATTAGTATGTACATATCTACTTAAAGCCAGGGGGTTATCTTTCTATAAATACATAACTGGCAAAAAAAAATTCCTGGTTTGAGTGTTAGTTAACTTACACTCTATGTCTTGGGAATCTATATATCTTAGAGGTTCACTAAAGAACTGTGTATTTGAACCAGTGGATTTTATAAAGCACGGTGAATACTCAAAGTACTAGTATATTTCCCTCATATTCTCAGTCTAACAATACAAAGATAAGTCAAACATACCTCAATCATATGTTATTGAAAAAACTGTCTTATATATCCACTTAATAAAAATTTATTGAATGCGGATCATGTGTCAAATACTGTGTAATGTACTGTATTAAGTGACAGGTATATTACAAATGTACTTTTATCAAAAGAGGGAGAAAAGAAAGAGCATGGAAGCATTATTCAGCTATTCAATTATTATAAAATATGTAAACAAATATTTGTCATGAATTGGTTTTCCTCTGTCCTGCTTCAAGATAGGAAAAGAAATTGAGAGAAACTCTAAAAGAAGTTACTCCCAGGGTTCATGTTCTAGGTTCATAGGTAGGTTTATTTCACTCCTGATTATTAACTGGCATAAGGTGAATTAAGCTTCTCTTAGATACCAGGAATAAACTTCTCATCAGAAAAATTTATCAAGCCATAGAATCGTTGTTTGTGGAGAACATTCGAAGTCCCATTTCTGGAGTCCTTTAAAGAGAAAAATGAACAAGGTGCTGGTGCCTTATTGTAAATAACTAAGGCTCTGACTTTGTCCAGCTTTTTGTTCTGTAAAGAGCCTAGTGCATTTTGGGGGCTTAATAAATTTTGAATTATAAGTAACATTCTTACACAGCCTCTGGGGATGGACTCTTAGTCCTAATAAGATTTTCCAACTCTAATTTTCATGATTTGCTGCTGTGTAGGTAACAGTCATGAATTCAACAAGATCTATAAATGCAAAGTATTTTGTAGTCAAAGTATTTTGTAGTCTCCATATGTCAAGGAGAAGATTTCATTGAAAGTGGCATTAGAATGAACACTATTGAGTACCTCTAAAATGTGGAGCGAAGGACGACCTATAGAATTTCATATAAGGTGAGTATTGTGTGAAGTGCTAACCCAGGTTAATTTTAAGCTGAGATTGATTGGGAAATAAGATGAAATAGAAATGAGAAGAAAGATCATTATCCAAAAGGAAAGGTGCTGGAGGCTTTATGGTGGCACAAAAGCAGGAAGGACCAGGACTAGTGAATTAGGTAAAAGTTCAGTATATATCAAACAGGCTGTTGTGGTACTAATACATTCCAGAAAATAACCCTGCTTTAGACAATATATGAAAGAGCATAATGTGTATATATGGTGGTGAGATGTGAGGTACGCGTGTGGGAGGGATGAGGGTTCAGAGAAATTGAAGCAGAGGTAAGGTTAATGCATCTTTTGGACTAATGCAGTCATAATGTAACTGATGCAAAGAGAGAGTAGGTCATATATTGCTTCAAGGGAATCAGAGGGCAATAGGGGTCCTGGAAAGACTCTCTGAATAATAGTTTCAGAGCATCTGCTGTACAATATGGTTAGAACCTTTTGAAGCCCCATGGCATAACTCACTTGTCACTTGGCTTGAGGAAGAGATGACGGATCTGCCAGGAATATTAAGGAAGACTTTTTTTTTTCCCAGGGAACACAGCAAGCCAGCTGTTCTTATTGTATCGATATTTTAGCAAATGCATTGATCTTAGCATTCTGAACATACCTGGGGTTTTAATATTTCACATATAATATGCTGAGGGAATATACTGCCCTAGCACCTAGGAAGGTACTCTGGAGAGACAAGATGAAACCTGGCAGATGGATTTGCTTAGCAAGAAATCATTTTAAAGATTAAGAAATACCTTGTTTTATTTCCTGTGATATGCTTCATTATGTTTTCTCTAAGTTGTCCTTCACCTCATGTAATTAATTCAGAAATCTGACCTTCTCAAACTGTGTGAAAGAGTAAGATTGCTAAGGCACCACTGGTAAGAAAATCCAGGGTTTGGAGAAGTAGAGGTTGTACCTCAGACACTCTCCTTCAACGTACCCACCTGCCACATACACAGCCACTTCCTCCCCTGCCACACACGGGGCCTTCATCTCTAAGAGTAAGCCATTTACATTTAAAGGTGCCCAAAGACCCCTGGAGCTGCCTTAGCCCTCATCTAAGCGCTGCTTCTTTTAGTATCTCTATTTTCCAATCCATTGGAGAGATTTTCTTAAAATTACACCTGATTATGTCACTGATGTCCTTAAAAAACACTTGGTGTCTACTCAGTGCTTTTAGTCACTTAATATGGGTGTAGAAGTTTTACTGGCCTTTCCTCCTCAGCACTCTGCACTACCCTCCACGAACTTCATGACTGGTTTCGTGAGTCTGCTTGCCATTCCTGAATATGCCAGGCTTTTCCTAACAATTCTTGCCCCAGGATTACTGCTTTTTCTGCGCAGAATTTCCTAAAGTCCCCCTTCCTCTCTTCTCTGTCAGATTAAATCCTACTCATCTGTTCTTCGTGGCTTAATTCAATTGTCATCTCTTCTGGAAAGTCTCTCTGAAAAGCAGAGTTAGTGGTTCCTTTCTGTATGCAATTACAATATTTTCTTCACTCTTGCTTTTGTGCTTACCAGTTCAGTGCAGTGAGTCCTTATTGTTTTTTGTAGTGGTTTTTCTCTCAACGTTGTGAATTCATTAAATCAAGAAATACGGCTTACTCGTTTCTGAATCCTTATGGAAGATATGTGTTGAGTAGTTACTGATTGAGCACTGTTCCCCACCAAATGGGCTTATATTCGGGAGTCTCTGTTACTTTTCAGGTTTACCCTTTTTAACATGTATTCTCCCATATCGGTCCCAGACATCCAGTTTAAAAATCTAGCCTGATTTTGCATCTATGTGGTCAATTCCAGAACTCCTGAAATTATGCATAACTTGTCTTATATGGCTTACAGGGCTCACACTCCAAATGATGTTAAATGATCCCTTTCATGCTGGAACCAAATTCCCCACTGTTGGCCTGTTGTTAGTTCCTTCTTTTCATACACCTCAAATGCCAACTATCTTGAGAACCTAATCTAAGACACCTTCCCCTTTATTCTCTGGAGGACGTTCATTTGTTCATTAATGGGGGATTCTTCACTAAATGCCAAGCACACTGCTAAATGCTAGGGATATAACAGGTTTCTGTCTTCTTTAAGCTTAGAGTCTAGGTGGGGGATAGAAAAGCTAAACAGACAATGGCAATACAATGGGATACATGCTCATATACAAAAAGGAAGGATGGCTATGGGAGAACATGGGCAGGAAATTCACCAAGCCTTGGGGAAATAGTAAATACTTCTTGCAGGAAGTAATGTGTACACTGAGATTTGAACACTAAGTCAGGGTTAGTTAAGTAAAGAACTGGAAGAAGACCATCACAGCTAAAGGCAAGAGCAACACATGGAAAGGCCATAGAACAAGGAACATGTGTAATTCCCATTTTGACAGAATACCAAGAGATGAGCCTTTAAAGGTAAGCTGGAGTAATCTTATACACTGTCTTATACTTCATGTTAAAGAAGTTTGAGTAGGGGCTTCCCTGGTGGCACAGTTGTTGAGAGTCCGCCTGCCGATGCGGGGGACACGGGTTCGTGCCCTGGTCCGGGAGGATCCCACATGCCGCGGAGCGGCTGGGCCCGTGAGCCATGGCCACTGAGCCTGCGCGTCCGGAGCCTGTGCTCCGCAACAGGAGGGGCCACAACAGAGGCCCGAGTACCGCAAAAAAAAAAAAAAAGTAAGACTAGGTTATAGGGAAGATGATAAAATAGACTTTGGACATTTTGAAACTGAGGTGCCTGTGCGCAGTACCAATGAAGATTTATGAGTCTACCACTCAGGGTGGGAAGAAACATGTATATGTACAGCTGATTCACTTTGTTATAAAGCAGAAACGAACACACCATTGTAAAGCAATTATACTCCAATAAAGATGTTAAAAAAAAAGTCATTAGCACTTGGATATAATTGAATCATAGGAGTGAATGAGTTTACTGAAGAAGACAGAACACTGAGACAAGCAAACCTAGAACAACACTGATGGGATGGAAGAAAAACAAGGAATCCTCAAGGGAGATGTGTGGGGAGCAGAACAACCAGAAGCATTTGAGACCCTGGAGTCTAATGGATCAACATGGATTCAAGAAGAAGGAGGTGGTATCAAATGCTGCTGAGATGTCGAGAGAGATAAGGACTGAAAAACGTTCACTTCATTTAATTACAAGGAGGGCTTTGGTTTTAGTGGAGTGATGAGGATGGAAGTAAGTAAGACTGGATTAAATTGTGAATGGGAGGGGAGGAAGTGAAGATAGTGAGAAACAAACAAAAAAATTTTTTGAGTGTTGTTGTGAAGAAAAAGACAGAAAGCAGTTGTTGGTTTTCACAAGTTTTCTGGTTCGGGACCCTTCCAAGTTATGACAACTTTAATTCTTCTCCCTGAACATTCTTCACATTTTTGTAGCTATTTAAATCATTGGTTTTCAAAAAAACCAGGAGTGCATCCAGTCTAGGGAGGGATTGGAGGTTTCCACGTAAAGCCCCAAAGGCACCATTTCAAATGTGTTCAAGTGTCTTTTTAGTAATACAACTGTTTTCTAAAAAATCTCATGAATAATTCTAACATATTAAAAATAGATGAACTCTAAGCTGCTCTGATTTAAGTGGGTATGGAGAGCCTGGAGCCCTATACTCAGTTCCCTTACCCGGTTTTCCAAGGTGGCCCCTTGCAGGCATTTCTAAAGAATCTTACCAATCCAGAGAACCAGGCCAGGGCAGGAAATGGGAGAATGATGAAGGTGAGGGAACGGCTGAGCCTTGTGTGGACGGCTTGGTACATTGCCTCCCAGCCTCTCCAACGATGCCAAAGCGTGTCAGCACATGAAATCTGAATGGTGTCCCTGTTTTAACAAAATATAAGCTATGTGAGGTCTTATCGGAATGACAGCAGCATAAATAATAGAAAGTAATAGATATTTGTGCAGCACAGAGTATATGAAAGAGCTTACCAAAGTGGACGGAGTATTCAGGACCTCTTTCTATTTCTAACTGCTGGCTGGCAGCAGAGAAAAATCAAACTCCTGGGTGAATGAATGCAGCCCTGAATACACAGAAAGGGACAAAAATCACCTTGTACTGGAATAATAGCATATATGATGTCCTTAAATAGCTTATACCCTTCCTGCCAAACACAGAAAAGCCCAGAAGGAAAAAGGAGGAAATAAATCACGTTACCCTTTAGCAACTCTTCAGTGTAGATACTGTTATCTTCATCTTACAGAGGGAAGAACTGAGGTTCAAAGAAATTGAATGGCACGCCCCAAGTCACAGAGCAGGTAAGGGGAGAAGCTAGGATTTTTCCCACATAATTTCCAAAATGTTCTCATTACAACAGTAGTTTTCAAAATCAACATCCTTCAAAAATGTGACCAAGTACTTATCATAAGGAGAGCTGCCTTTCCTTATGCTTACTCTTCCCAGTAAGCCATACAGCTAGTACTTTTCAGGGTCCCCTCGTATTTGTGGATGAAAACTTGGGTCAGCTTAAGATTGCCATTTTTTATCGTGGAATGTCTTCTAGTGAGCAGGAAGACCAAGGTGCTGGCCACAAGATAAAATGGGAGGAGCTAATCAGAAGAGCGCCTTCACCACATCCAACTCAAGGCCAGGAATTCCAGTCACTGCCTCTGTTTCTACCATTAGAACGTTTAAAAATTCTTGACTTTTCAGCTTTTGTCCCTTTTAGAAATGCAAAGGTCCCTCAGTGAATTCATCTTTTGTTTAGAAGTTAATTATCTGTACTCTTTTATTGAGAACTGTAGCAGAATTATCCAAACCAAGAACTATGCCTCCATTCCTGTAGTGATGGCAGATGGGAGGTTTGCAAGGGAGCTGCCCTGTTACTAATTTAAAACAAACAAACAAACAAACCTGAAATTCACATGTGAGCAATGCATGAAAACACCTGGCCCTGTTACCATGGCAAATTTCGGGTGGCCTCCCTACTTTTCCACATATTTCCTCTCAAAGTGCTCCTTTATGGCTATTCGCCTGAAAAAGCCCTCCCAATGGCCATTTTAACTGGATTTTGTTAGGGTGAAAATCTTGGAAGTTGGCTTCACATGTACTAAATGTCCTAGGAATGCTTCTGGTCCTCAGTTATCTCTTTTTTTTTTTTTTAACATCTTTATTGCAGTATAATTGCTTTACAATGGTGTGTTAGCTTTCTGCTTTATAACAAAGTGATTCAGCTATACATATACATACATCCCCATATCTCCTCCCTCTTGCATCTCTCTCCCACCCTCCCTATCCCACCCCTCTCGGTGGTCACCTCAGTTACCTCTGATTTTTTAAAGTTTATTTGTTAATTTATTTTTAACATCTTTATTGGAGTATAATTGCTTTACAATGGTGTGTTAGTTTCTGCTTTATAACAAAGTGAAGCACTTATACATATACATATGTCCTCATATCTCTTCCCTCTTCCATCTCCCTCTCTCCCACCCTCCCTATCCCACCCCTCTAGGTGGTCACAAAGCACCGAGCTGATCTCCCTGTGCTATGCGGCTGCTTCCCACTAGCTATCTATTTTACATTTGGTAGTGTATATATGTCCATGCCACTCTCTCACTTTGTCCCAGCTTCCCCTTCCCCTCCCCATATCCTCAAGTCCATTCTCTAGTAGGTCTGCATCTTTATTTCCGTCTTGCCCCTAGGTTCTTCTGACCAGTTGTTTTTTCGTCTTTTGGGGTTTTTTTTAGATTCCATATATATGTGTTAGCATACGGTATTTGTTTTTCTCTTTCTGACTTACTTCACTCTGTATGACAGTCTCTAGGTCCATCCACCTTACTACAAATAACTCAGTTTTGTTCCTTTTTATGGCTGAGTAATATTCCATTGTATATATGTGCCACATCTTCTTTATCCATTCATCTGTTGGTGGACACTTAGGTTGCTTCCATGTCCTGGCTATTGTAAATAGAGCTGCAATTAATATTTTGGTACATGACTCTTTTTGAATTATGGTTTTCTCAGGGTATATGCCCAGTAGTGGGATTGCTGGGTCGTAAGGTAGTTCTATTTTTGGTTTCTTAAGGAACCTCCATACTGTTCTCCATAGTGGCTGTATCAATTTACATTCCCACCAACAGTGCAAGAGGGTTCCCTTTTCTCTACACCCTCTCCAGCATTTATTGTTTGTAGATTTTTTGATGATGGCCATTCTGACTGGTGTGAGATGATATCTCATTGTAGTTTTGATTTGCATTTCTCTAATGATTAATGATGTTGAGCATTCTTTCATGTATCTGTTGGCAATCTGTATATCTTTTTTGGAGACATGTCTATTTAGGTCTTCTGCCCCTTTTTGGATTGGGTTGTTTTTTCAATATTGAGCTGCATGAGTTGCTTGTATGTTTTGGAGATTAATCCTTTGTCAGTTGCTTCATTTGCAAATATTTTCTCCCATTCTGAGCATTGTCTTTTCATCTAGTTTATGGTTTCATTTGCTGTGCAAAAGCTTTTCAGTTTCATTAGGTCCCACTTGTTTACTTTTGTTTTTATTTCCATTTCTCTAGGAGGTGGGTCAAAAAGGATCTTGCTGTGATGTATGTCACAGAGTATTCTGCCTATGTTTTCCTCTAAGAGTTTTATGGTGTCCGGCCTTACATTTAGGTCTTTAATCCATTTTGAGTTTATTTTTGTGAATGGCGTTAGGGAGTGTTCTAATTTCATTCTTTTACATGTAGCTGTCCAGTTTTCCCAGCAACACTTATTGAAGAGGCTGTCTTTTCTCCACTGTATATTCTTTCCTCCTTTATCAAAGATAGGTGACCATATGTGCGTGGGTTTATCTCTGGGCTTTCTATCCTGTTCCATTGATCTATATTTCTGTTTTTGTGCCAGTACCATACTGTCTTGATTACTGTAGCTTTGTAGTATAGTCTGAAGTCAGGGAGCCTGATTCCTCCAGATCCGTTTTTCTTTCTCAAGATTGCTTTGGCTATTCATGGTCTTTTGTGTTTCCATGCAAATTGTGAAAATTTTTGTTCTAGTTCTGTGAAAAATGCCATTGGTAGTTTGATAGGGATTGCATTGAATCTGTAGATTGCTTTGGGTAATATAGTCATTTTCACAATGTTGATTCTTCCAATCCAAGAACATGATCTATCTCTCCATCTGTTTGTATCATCTTTAATTTCTTTTATCAGTGTCTTATAATTTTCTGCATACAGGTCTTTTGTCTCCTTAGGTAGGTTTATTCCTAGATATTTTATTCTTTTTGTTGCAATGGTAAATGGGAGTGTTTTCTTAATTTCCCTTTCAGATTTTTCATCATTAGTGTATAGGAATGCAAGAGATTTCTGTGCATTAATTTAGTATCCTGCTACTTTACCAAATTCATTGATTAGCTCTAGTAGTTTTCTGGTGGCATCTTTAGGATTCTCTATGTATAGTATCATGTCACCTGCAAACAGTGACAACTTTACTTCTTCTTTTCCAATTTGGAATCCTTTTATTACTTTTTCTTCTCTGACTTCTGTGGCTAAAACTTCCAAAATTATGTTGAATAATAGTCGTGAGAGTGGGCAACCTTGTCTTGTTACTGATCTTAGTGGAAATGGTTTCAGTTTTTCACCACTGAGGATGATTTTGGCTGTGGCTTTGTCATATATGGGCTTTATTATGTTGAGGAAAGTTCCCTCTATGCCTACTTTCTGGAGAGTTTTTATCATAAATGGGTGTTGAATTTTGTCAAAAGCTTTCTCTGCATCTATTGAGATGATCATATGGGTTTTCTCTTTCAATTTGTTAATATGGTGTATCACGTTGATTGATTTGTGTATATTCAAGAATCCTTGCATTCCTGGGATAAACCCCACTTTATCATAGTGTATGATCCTTTTAATGTGTTGTTAGATTCTGTTTGCTAGTATTTTGTTGAGGATTTTTGCATCTATGTTCATCAGCGATATTGGCCTGTAGTTTTCTTTCTTTGTGACATCTTTGTCTGGTTTTGGTATCAGAGTGATAGTGGCCTCGTCGAATTAGTTTGGGAGTGTTCCTCCCTCTGCTATATTCTGGAAGAGTTTGAGAAGGATAGGTGTTAGCTCTTCTCTAAATGTTTGATAGAATTCGCCTGTGAAGCCATCTGGTCCTGGGCTTTTGTTTGTTGGAAGATTTTTAATCACAGTTTCAATTTCAGTGCTTGTGACTGGTCTGTTCATATTTTCTATTTCTTCCTGGTTCAGTCTCAGAATGCTGTGCACTTCTAAGAATTTGTCCATTTCTTCCAGGTTTTCCATTTTATTGGCTTATTGTTGCTTGTAGTAATCTCTCATGATCCTTTGTCTTTCTGCAGTGTCAGTTGTTAATTCTCCTTTTTCATTTCTAATTCTATTGATTTTAGTCTTCTCCCATTTTTTCTTGATGAGTCTGGCAAATGGTTTATCAATTTTGTTTATCTTCTCAAAGAACCAGCTTTTAGTTTTATTGATCTTTGCTATCGTTTCCTTCATTTCTTTATAGTTCTGATGTGATCTTTATGATTTCTTTCCTTCTGCTAACTTTGGGGTTTTTTGGTTCTTTTTTCTCTAATTGCTTTAGGTGTAAGGTTAGGTTGTTTATTTGAGATGTTTCTTGTTTCTTAAGGTAGGATTGTATTGCTATAAACTTCCCTCTTAGAACTGCTTTTGCTGCATCCCATAGGTTTTCGGTAATTGTGTTTTCATTGTCATTTGTTACTAGGTATTTTTTGATTTCCTCTTTGATTTCTTCAGTGATATCTTGGTTATTAAGTAGTGTGTTGTTTAGTCTCCATGTGTTTGTATTTCTTACAAATTTTTTTTCTGTAATTGATATCTAGTCTCATAGCGTTGTGGTCGGAAAAGATACTTGATACTATTTCAATTTTCTTAAATTTACGAAGGCTTGGTTTGTGACCCAAGATATGATCTATCCTGGAGAATGTTCCATGAGCACTTGTGAAGAAAGTGTATTCTGTTGTTTTTGGATGGAATGTCCTATAAATATCAATTAAGTGCATCTTGTTTAATGTATCATTTAAAGCTTGTGTTTCCTTATTTATTTTCATTTTGGATGATCTGTCCATTGGTGATAGTGGGGTGTCAAAGTTCCCTACTATGATTGTGTTACTGTCAATTTCCTCTTTTATAGCTGTTAGTATTTGCCTTATGTATTGAGGTGGTCCTATGTTGGATGACTAAATATTTACAATTGTTATATCTTCGTCTTGGATTGATCCCTTGATCATTATGTAGTGTCCTTCTTTGTCTCTTGTAAAAGTCTTTGTTTTGAAGTCTATTTTGTCTGATATGAGAATTGTTACTCCAGCTCTCTTCTGATTTCCATTTGCATGGAATATCTTTTTCCTTCCCCTCACTTTCAGTCTGTATGTGTCCCTAGGTCTGAAGTGGGTCTCTTGTAGACAGCATATATACGGATCTTGTTTTTGTATCCATTCATCCAGTCTATGTCTTTTGGTTGGAGCATTTAATCCATTTACATTTAAGGTAATTATTGATATGTATGTCCCTATTACCATTTTCTTAATTGTTTTGGGTTTATTATTGTAGGTCTTTTCCTTCTCTTGTGTTTCCTGCCTAGAGAATTTCCTTTAGCATTTGTTGTAAAGCTGGTTTGGTGGTGCTGAATTCTCTTAGCTTTTGCTTGTCTGTAAAGCGTTTAATTTCTCCATCAAATCTGAATGAGATTGTTGCTGGGTAGGGTAAACTCGGTTGTAGGTTTTTCTCCTTCATCACTTTAAATATGTCCTGCCAGTGCCTTCTGGCTTGCAGAGTTTCTGCTGAAAGATCAGCTGTTAACCTTATGGGGATTCCCTTATGTGTTATTTGTTTTTTTTCCCTTGCTGCTTTTAATATTTCTTCTTTGTACTTAATTTTTGATAGTTTGATTAATATGTGTCTTGGCATGTTTCTCCTTGGATTTATCCTGTAAGGGACTCTCTGTGCTTCCTGGACTTGATTAACTATTTCCTTTCCCATATTAGGGAAGTTTTCAACCATAATCTCTTCAAATATTTTCTCAGACCCTTTCTTTTTCTCTTCTTCTTCTGGGACCCCTATAATTCGAATGTTGGTGTGTTTAATGTTGTCCCAGAGGTCTCTGAGACTGTCCTCAATTCTTTTCATTCTTTTTTCTTAGTTTGCTCTTCAGTAGTTATTTCCAGTATTTTATCTTCCAGGTCACTTATCCGTTCTTCTGCCTCAGTTATTCTGCTATCGACCCATTCTAGAGAATTTTTAATTTCATTTATTGTGTTGTTCATCACTGATTTGTTTGCTCTTTAGTTCTAGGTCCTTGTTAAATGTTTCTTGTATTTTCTCCATTCTATTTCCAAGATTTTGGATCATCTTTACTATCATTACTCTGAATTCTTTTTCAGGTAGACTGCTTATTTCCTCTTCATTTTAGGTCTGGTGGGTTTTTGCCTTGCTCCTTCATCTGCTGTGTGTTTCTCTGTCTTCTCATTTTGCTTAACTTACTGTGTTTGGGGTTTCCTTTTCACAGGCTGCTGGTTCATAGTTTCTTCTGTTTTTGGTGTCTGTCCCCAGTGGCTAAGGTTGGTTCAGTGGGTTGTGTAGGCTTCCTGGTGGAGGGGACTAGTGCCTGTGTTCTGGTGGATGAGGCTGGATCTTGTCTTTCTGGTGGGTAGGTCCATATCTGGTGATGTGTTTTGGGGTGCCTGTGGCCTTATTGTGATTTTAGGCAGCCTCTGTGCTAATGGATGGGGTTGTGTTCCTGTCTTGCTAGTTGCTTGGCGTAGGGTGTCCTGCACTTTAGCTTGGTGGTCATTGAGTGGAGCTGGGTCTTGGTGTTGAAATGGAGACCTCTGGGAGATTTTCGCCATTTGATATTACGTGGAGCTGGGAGGTCTCTTGTGGACCAGTGTCCTGAACTTGGCTCTCCCACCTCAGTGGCATAGCCCTGACGCCTGGCCAGAGCACCAAGAGCCTGTCCATCACACGGCTCAGAATAAAAGGGAGAAAAAAAAGAAAGAAAGAAGATAAAATAAAAGTAAAATAACAAAAAATAAAGTTATTAAAATAAAAAATAATTAAGAAAAAAAGTTTTTTAAAGTAATTATTAAAAAAAAGACAGACAGAACCCTAGGACAAATGGTAAAAGCAAAGCTATACAGACAAAATCACACACAGAAGCATACACACTCACAAAAAGAGAAAAAGGGGAAAGTATATATATATCGTCTCTCCCAAAGTCCACCTCCTCAATTTGGGAGGATTCGTTGTCTATTCAGGTATTCCACAGATGCAGGGTACATCAGGTTGATTGTGGAGTTTTAATCTGCTGCTTCTGAGGCTGCTGGGAGAAATTTCCTTTTCTCTTCTTTGTTCTCACAGCTCCCAGGGGCTCAGCTTTGGATTTGTACTCGCCTCTGCGTGTAGGTCACCTGAGGGCATCTGTTCTTCGCTCAGACAGGACGGGGTTAAAGGAGCAGCTGATTCGGGGGCTCTGGCTCACTCAGACTCGGGGGAGGGAGGGATACGGAGTGCGGGGCGAGCCTAAGGCGGCAGAGGCCGGCGTGACGTTGCACCAGCCTGAGGCGCGCTGTGCGTTTTCCGGGGGAAGTTGTCCCTGGATCCCAGGACCCTGGCAGTGGCGGGCTGCACAGGCTCCCCGGAAGCGGGGTGTGGATAGTGACCTGTGCTCGCACACAGGCTTCTTGGTGGCGGCAGCAGCGGCCTTAGCGTCTCATGCCCGTCTCTGGGGTCCGTGCTGATAGCCGTGGCTCGCGCCCGTCTCTGGAGCTCCTTTAAGCAGCGCTCTTAACCCCCTCTCCTCGTGCACCAGGAAACAAAGAGGGAAGAAAAAGTTTCTTGCCTCTTCGGCAGGTCCAGAGTTTTTCCGGACTCCCTCCCGGCTAGCCGTGGTGCACTAACCCCTTCAGGCTGTGTTCACGCCGCCAACACCAGTCCTCTCCCTGTGATCCGACCGAAGCCTGAGCCTCAGCTCCCAGCCCCGCCCACCCCGGCGGGTGAGCAGACAAGCCTCTCGGGCTGGTGAGTGCCGGTCGACACGGATCCTCTGTGCTGGAATCTCTCCGCTTTGCCCTCCGCACCCCTGTGGCTGCACTCTCCTCCGTGGCTCCAAAGCTTCCGCCCCTCCGCCACCCGCAGTCTCCGCCCGCGAACGGGCTTCTAGTGTGTGGAAACCTTTCCTCCTTCACAGCTCCCTCCCACTGGTGCAGGTACCGTCCCTATCCTTTTGTCTCTGTTTTTTCTTTTTTCTTTTGCCCTACCCAGGTACGTGGGGAGTTTCTTGCCTTTTGGGAGGTCTGAGGTCTTCTGCCAGTGTTCAGTAGGTGTTCTGTAGGAGCTGTTCCACGTGTAGATGTATTTCTGATGTATCTGTGGGGAGGAAGGTGATCTTCGTGTCTTTTCCACCATCTTGAAGCTCCTCTTCCAGTTATCTCTTAAGGGAAGATTTATGTTAGTGCCTCAGCGGCCCTAACCACTGCCCAAGGTTCTGATACACATTTCTTAGAAAGCCATGAATGTTAAAGAAAACACCTCAGGAAATTGTGCCCTAATGGCCGCTCAGCTGAGATTAAATGTTTTCATCTAAGTTCCTTCTCTTGCAGTATCTATTTAGTATTTTACTTGAGTTGTTATTGAGACATGCTATCCTAACAAGGAGGATTTCTTTTACTTTGAATCAAGTGATTCTCAGCAGGGGTGATTTGGCAACGTCTGGAAACATTTTTGGTCGTCAAAAATGGAGGTGGGAGGGACCTGCAGGAGTACTACTGGTGTTCTAGTAGATGAGGGTAGAAAACTGCAAAATGTTCTGAAATGCACAAGGCAGACCCCAGAACAAAGCATCATGCAGCCCAAAATGCTAATTTTGCTAAGGTTGAGAAACTTTGCTTTAAATGAATCTTCAGAGACTGGGACATTACTGCTCTTCTTCTACCATGGTAAGGAGGGCTGGGTTCTGACGTCAGACAAAAAAGCTTCTAAAGAAAGGAGAATCGTGGTTAAAAGTTGAAGCTTTGAGCCAGACAGACATGGATTTTACTCCTAGATGTGCTACTTAGCTGTGTGATCTTAAATAAGTTATGTAACCTCTCTACAATGCAGCCTTCTCAGGTGTAAAATTAGCAGTGGATTTTATTGGATTACTACGAAGAATTGGTAAATGCATACAAAATGCTTGGCACAGATGCTACTAAACACAAGCATGTGTTGCCAATGATGATTGTTTTTCTCCAGTGAGGGTTGTATCAACTCTCAGTTCAATACACTCAGACCAGACAGAACTAAATCTTGATATAAATCAGACCCAGAAGCATAAACCAAAGGACACCCTTCAGTCCATTTTCTAGTATTAACTATTTCTTAGCCCACTATGGCTGCCATAAGCCCTTTCTTTTGTAAAAGGAGAATATGAGGATGAGAGTAGGATGACCAGCACAACTAGCTGCTAACATTTATTCATTCATTCGTCACGTCTGCCTGGGCTTGTGGTAGGAGGAAAGTCTGGATGAGCAGATTGGAGATGAAGGTGAAACAAAGATGACCAAGACTTGATTTCTAATAAAAGACTGAAGGGACTGATTTAGAATGGAAGAGCTAAGGCACGGACACAGAGGAGCTTGACACAAAGTAGAAAACTGATAGAGCGCCAGGGAGACGAAGCCAAACTGCTTTATGGCAGTTCTGAGGAGAAGAGACCACTTCTGTGTGGAGAAAATTTTGCTTGTCAATTTCCTGAACAGCAAACACCCTTTATTCTCCATCAATCCTTTCTTACCAAGCTTAAGGGAATTAAAAAAATTCTAAACCGAGTGATTAATTAAACTGATTCCTGGAGCCCTCCCCTCTTCCCTCCAGCTTTGGTGGTAATTAATCATGGCCACTCCTGGCTTTTAATAGCATTACATTTGTGCTTTACTATATTATTTTGGTTGTCTCTTAGAAACTCAATTGTGTCAGCATACAACAACGCAGACAATAGGTTGAGAAATGTAAATTAACCTTGATTCACTCCACCTCTGAATGGGAGCTCCTGAGTCTTTCAGGAGAATGCTTCCCATCACTGAATGTGAAGTTATCCATTTCCTAGTGGTGTCTGTCTGGAGATTTTCCACAGTGTTTTCAATAAGAGGCCAGATTATTTGGGCCAAGAGAAACATGTACTTGAGTAATAGTGGACCATTTCCCTATGTAAATAGGCTTTAAGAGCTTCAGGCCAAAGGGCAAAAACATCAAACAGAGAATATCACAAGAGTCTTGAATTCACTAATATAATTTATGTTGAGAAATAGCACACATTTTAAGCCCTCTTTCAAAATGAAGTGTTAAGTTTCTTGTTTAACATGGTGATCTTGCCATTCTCTCAATTCCCTTGAAATTCTTATGAAAATTTGGAGCGAGAAAAAAACACACACACACAAACACAGGTGCAGGCACATACACCAAATCAACTACTGTAACGGTATGCAATTTCCCAACACGGGGAAGGTCTATGCTGACAAAGAGAGACTTACGGTTGGTGACAGGGGCTGATACACACATGAGGTAGAGCAAACGTTCTTTCCGAAGAACTTTAAGGCAGCATCTTGTTCCTCCTCCGCTTTTTGAATAAGAGACTCAAGGTCTGCAACAACAGAAAACTTTCAGGCTACCCCCTGTAGTATATTTATTACAAGATAGAAAGACAGGAAGTAGAAGGGGCTTGTAGAACACAGAGTTTGAGGAGTTATAATTCCAACAAGTAAACCGCGGGGTGGGGTGGAGACAGGAGGAGCCCTGGTGCAGGCTGGGGACTATACGTACTCGTGTATTTCATCTCTTCCGCACATTAAAGAAGCGTGAAGCTGGGTGATGGCGGCTCAGATCAATCCTGTTGTGCCCATGGAGAGAATATCTTGGAGTCATAAGATATGAACTAGTAGCCGGGCATTGTAATTTGTCCTCCAGCTGTGTACCTGAAAAGGGAATTCCACTCAAGTCCAAGGGTACACATGCCATCTGTTCTGTTTAGTATGTCCATCCATTATCCGCATGGCATAAAATGAATTGTAGGTTTTTGGATCGGTTGAGAAAAGCTGGCTTTTCCCCTCGGTAAACAAAAGAAGGGCCTTTCTCCCCATGCATAAGTGGACTCCCCATAACCAGGGAAATGGGCCAGCAAACCACATTAAAGATTAAAAATCAATAACAGTGACAATATAAAGCAACCTTTCTTTTGATAGAAGGCAAGTCTCCTTCGTCAACGCTATAACTCCCCTCCCCTTCTGTATCTCCCTGTCTCTTGTTCACTGGGATATTTTCCAGCCCGACCGAGAGAATACTAGCTTTTCTTTCCTTCTTTCCTTCCCTAATTATGTTATTTTTCTCCCTAGTTGAGAAGCTGGCCACCAGTAATGAGCTTAATATATCCTCCATTGTAAGATAGGTACAGTAGTAGGATTGTGTTTACAATAATAGGACCGGTTACAGGATAGTTTCGAGTATTGAAAGTGATGAGGCAGGCAAAGCACTTACTGCAGTGCCCCACTGCAGTAAGTAATTTTAGAAACACCCCATAACAAAAAAACCTAGAAAATTCTATGACCCAAACATTCTAATTTGGGACCAGTCACACACGTGGCCCTGCCAAAAGACTCCTGGCCTGCGTTCAGTGAGAAACAGAAAAATCCAGGCCCAAAGGCAACTCCACAGCGGGGGCAAAAGATGCATCCAACAGGCGGGGCGTCACCTCGACCACCGCTTACAGGTGTTACGTTCCACTTGACTGTGCCCTTTTTGTTCAGCTGTCAACCATCCTGTTCCCTCATTACAGGAAACTGGGCTTGCTGCTTTCCTTCAGAAACCGCAGTAGAAACTAGCCTACATGGTCCACAAGAACGTTAGTCACCTGATCACTGGGAGCTAGGAAGTGATTCTCTAGCCATCTGTGCTGGCAAACAAGCTGAACAGGCTCTTCCTTGACCCTTAAATGACCATCTAATTGGGAGAATTTCTCTATCTGCTACTGTGGCAGATTGCTGCTTTGATACGTGAATGTATAGTCTCTTATCTTCTACTACAGAGCTGTATCAGGGCAGTGCTACCTGCTCTAAACCTTAGTGGTTTAACACATAGAAGGTCATTTCTCACTTGCTTCAGGTCCAAAGCATGTGTTCCCAATCAGTGGGCAACTCTCTTCATAGCAGCTGTTTAGAAACCCAGCTTCCTTCCATCTTCAGCAAGTGGCTTCCATGCATGTGTACATCAATCCAGAGGAGCAGGACAGAGCAGGGAGTCTTTGATGGACCAGGTGTCTGATAGCAGACATTACTTCCGTTCACATTTCCCTTGCTAGAACTTGGCCACGTGACCACACCTAACAGGGTAGTCTGGGGAATGTAATCTAGTTGTGTGACCATAAGCGAGGGGATGATCAGTCTTCAGGGCCGGGTCGAGCCGCTCCACGAGGCCTGCTGAAAAACACAGTCTAGAGAGAGCTCTCCTCAATCCTGAATAAGCATCTTGGACACACACTTTTGCAATAAAGCTTATGGGAAAATACTTTGAATCCAGAAGATTTACAACCATTCTTAAGACTCTGTGGGGCATCCCACCTATGAAAATTATTTAATCCAGGAGATAGAAAAATATGATTCATAAGACCATCCTCCAGGAGCTGGAAGGTATGATCTCTTTGGAGCAGCTGTGGAAGCCATGGACAGAAGGCTGAGAATGAGGCAGTGCTGTAAACAGACAGTCCTGTAAGAAATGATGCCTCATAGAAAACACTGCATCTTGATATTTCACATGAATATGTATGATAAATATTTTCCTAAGGTTTTCAATACATTTTCACAGCTTTTGATGGCTTATATTATACATCAAAATATTCAAGACTGAGACTTGTATCATTTTTACCCTCTGCCAACTTTTAGAGTTAGACTTTCCTATTTATTCTTTGTAATAAACTTCAGAATTTAACATATACATGTATATTGGGGAAACCGGTATCTTATGATATTGAATCTTCCCATCCAGAGGTGTATTACTCAATTTACTCAGACTTTATTTTAGGCTACTCAGTAAAGTTTTATTTTTATATTTCTGCACATTACTTACTAGTAAGGTAAACTTAAGCACATCACCTAACCTTCTAAAGTGTAAGTTTTCTTTTTTTTTTAAATTTTATTGAAGTACAGTTGATTTACAATGTTGTGATTAATTTCTGCCGTACAGCAAAATGATTCAGTTATATATATATACATTCTTTTTCATATTGTTTTCTATTATGGTTTATCAGAGGATATTGAATATCGTTTCCTGTGCTATACAGTAGGACCTTGTTATTTATCCATCCTATATATAATAGTTTGCATCTGGTAAAGTATAAGTTTTCTTAACGGGATTACTAATAGTAGCTATTTTACAGTGGAGTATTGAGTATTAAATGAGGTAATATATGTAAAAGCACTTAACATGGTGCCTGACATAGGAATAACTGTTCAATAAATGAGAGCAATTATTATAATATTGCTAGATTTATTAAATATTTACTTGCTCATTTATGTAAGTTGTATGAATAGGGTCAATTTTCCATACTTTCTAATTGGCTTTGTAGATAGCTAAGGAAGACTTTTTTTCATGTATTTCTTAGATTTTAATTTACTAAATACTGATTCTAATAGCTTTTCAGTTGATTATCTTAGTTTTTCATTTAGGCATTAGAAAATATTACAGTAATGAAAATTTTGAATCATCCAGTTTCTCACCGTCTTCCTTGTGAGACCTTCCTAGTTGATTTTCTTTTATTCAGTATCACCTCCTCAAATCTATGGTTAGTATCAAGGCCAGATTTAGCTTCCTAAAGCAAGTTTGCATACAATTCCTATTAGAATTCAGCCCATTTCCACTTGTCAACACCTCTTCATTCTATTCTTCAAGTCCCAAGATTCACCACCGCTATTAAGTCTTCTGTGTGTGCGCCAGTGAGCCTTTATGTTCTATATCACACTTATTGTCTGTTTCATTACATTTCACATGGCCTGTGCTACTTTATATGGTTATCTTTCTATATGTGTGTCATATTCACCTGGATTGATGAAGTTGATAGTGGTGGTGGTCAGGTTTATACCTGAGAGTCATCATGCAGATCTGGCTGATTGCAGACTTTACCAAAGGCCATTGGAATGAGGGATGTGGTGACCTCAGAGACCAGAGACACTGTCTCTAATACGACAGTTCCCTCAGCTTCCTCTTCTCTTCACCAACCAACTACCTCCACGTGGCAATCAGTTCTAAGTGAACTGAAAGGGAAAATATTTTACTCAGGAGAAATTAATATAATATAGTATAACATAACACACATAACATAACATAAAACATAACATAACATAACGCAACATAACATAATGCAGGAAAAATGCCCTTAAGCAGAGAGATGATTCAATAGCCCATGCGGGGATCTGAAGAGCATTCGGTCACTGCTTTGTACGGTGCTGGCATTGGGCAGAGCAATGAATGGCTAAACTAGCTGTGACTTTTCTGCTGCTGGATTACTTATATATTCCGATTATTGGCTTTCCTCAGTAGGAAATCTGAGGCTTCCTGCATAAACTCAGACCATGACTTTTCACGGCTGGCAGTGGAGAAAGGATTTTTACATGGTGGACACCCTGAACCTCAAAAGATTTGACTTGTTTCCTTCTATTAACCTTATTCCTTCTTGGTTTCTTACAAACAAGAACTGATACCATAGTGAGCTCAAACAAGTTCAGAATTCTTCCTTGATTTCTTCAAAGAGCAGCAAAAGACACGTTGTAACAATAAAAACAAGTTTATCCAAACACAGATAACAAAATGGAAACGAATGCCCCAAATAACACCAACTAAACTTGCTTAACATCATAAGCCTCGTGGAACGCCTCATGGGATGCCTGAGGTCCCTTTTCTCTAGCATGAAGGAGTGAGGGGGGAGTTTTAGGGGGAGGGTGGTTACAGTATCCTGAGTGCCAACTAGAAAGTGACTCGGCATGCCTGGTTGCTCAGAATATGTTTAAAATAATTTTTTTCCCATGCCCATTTCCTTTTTTTCTCCACCAATTCTGATTCAGTAGAGCAGGCATGGGACCTGAGAATCTTTACTTTTTAAAGTGTTCTGGGTGATTCTGTTGTAACTGGAATTCGGGAACCATTGAACTAGACTCTTTGAAATCCAGACCCAAGGTAGCAGTCCAGAGAAATACAGACACTTCCTCACCTGCCACAAGCCAGCCTCCAAGGTTCACTTCATACCCAAGGACATCTCTCTTCCTTAGATGACTGACAACGTAAATGTTAACTCCCATTGGGGATAACACCACCTATGCATGATGGGTGGCGTCTCACTTCAGAGCATCAACGGGCTAAATAAACAAGTAAACGAACACTAGAAAAAGTCCAAATTATTCACTGGAGAGTAAAACATGGAATGCCAGAGACAGCTGTGCTAATGTCTACCTTGCTCTCATTGGCTCAGAAAGTGAGAGAGAAAACAATAAAATCAAAGAATTCTAAAGTGTGGGAGAAATCCAAACACCCTCATTGATTTTTCAGGCTAAAAATTTCAGAAAGCCTCACAGGACTTGAACTTCTGTTTCCTCTCACACTTCATCGCCTACTTCTTCCTGTGCCACTCACTCCATTCTGGCCACTCTGGCTGTCTTGCTCTTTTTCCAACAATGTAAAATTTTTTTCTGCCTGAAAGACTGACTTTCACTTTATTTTAGTCTTCGTTTAAAATCCACCTCCTCACAGCATTTGTCCCTAGTCATCATTATATATTATGTCAACCTTCATCACATTCCATTCTCTAACCTGCTTTATTTATCATGACCTGACAGTATAATTATTAATTTGTTTATTTAAATTTTATCTATCTCCTCCACCAAAATGTCAGCTCCGTGAGGGCAGGCACTTTGCCTGTTGTCTTCAGGAAATTAGTATAATCATATTCCCAGCAGCATCCTTATTACTACCAGCGGTTTATTCTTTCCAATTCATATGTGCATACACCATGGTTAAATTAATATTCTTAAAGGCAAGTTGCAATCACATGACTACTTTGCTCAAAACACTAAGCTGTGGTTTACTGCATACAGAATGGAGTCAAAATTCCCCACAACGGCAATTTGATGCAATCCTACTCTTGCTTTTTTTTTTTTTTTTTTTGTGGTACGTGGGCCTCTCACTGTTGTGGCCTCTTCCGTTGCGGAGCACAGGCTCCGGACGCTCAGGCTCAGTGGCCATGGCTCACGGGCCTAGCCGCTCTGCGGCATGTGGGATCTTTCCAGACCGGGGCATGAACCCATGTCCCCTGCATCGGCAGGCGGACTCTCAAACACTGCGCCACCAGGGAAGCCCCCTAGTCTTGCTTTTATATCATGATCTCTCATCATTCCTCTACTATTTATTTCAACCAAATTGGATTTTGCAATGTGCTCAAAAAATTTGCTATGTCCCCATTTCCATATTTTCAAAATTTTGTCCATCTTATAAGTTTTATCTGAAATCATTCTTTCTTCATGAAGAAATGTCCAATTCTCTTTGATTGAATATGACTTTACTCCACTCTGAATGCTTGAAGAACTTACCCTGTGACTCTTTTATTGTACTCACCTTGTCTTTTTTCTCCTCCATTCCATGGCAAGACCAAGACCATTTTTGACTCATCTCCATGTGGCCCCAAGCAGAGCAGAGTGCCCGATGTCTGGCTGATTCATTTATTGAGCACCTGTTGATTACAGACAGACTAGGTGAGTGCTGGATCACAAATAAACTAACTGCCTAGAGTAGAAATTCTTATTAACTCTACTCTGCCGAAGAGGCTAGGTAACACGTCCAAGGTCACAGCGATGGAGCTAGAATTCAAACCCATGCTATCTCCAGGCTATCTGTATGGCAGCGGCATACACAGGCACATGATTTGGAAAATTGCAGGGAACTTCACTCGTAATGAAGCCACAGAATCTGGAGGATACAACATCTGGTTATTTTGGCTGTGAATTTTTGGATTTCTGTTATTCTCTTCTCATGGCTGGTTGCAAGGGTTTATTTCTGAGTCTGACACATCTCTGGGCTGTTTTATCTTTCTGATGGAAATGATGTACTACCCAGATTTCCAAGACTCTTCTGAAAAATATGCATTCTATATTGCTGTTCAATTGCATCACCTGGTATTTTAAGCCAGTCAACACTGTGTATTCGAGACAATCAAGGGACTGGGGGACAATTAGTTAGGAGGCCTTGACAGCCAGAGAGTAAATTACATTTACGAGCGTACGCTGGAGCCATCACAAAAGGCTCCTTAATGAGAACACGGGCTATTTGTTCTCGTCCATTAAACAATGTCTGTATGGATGTTGGTTGTTGGTTTGTACAACCCCCAGCTTTTGTTTTTACAGGTCAGAGTGGAGATTTTGCACATACATTGCTGTCTGGACCACTTGCAAAAGTGATTGAAATGTATCAACATTTCATGGACTTGGAATCCACATTTATCTTTTGAAAGCACGTTAGCACCTTTTTATTAGATATTTGGCCACATGGTATAATGGAAAGTATATTAAACTTGAATTTAGGAGTCTAGAGCTTCCTCTCTCTAGTTTACTATCTGGGTAAGTCATTTTACCTCCCTAGTGTAAAAAACAGGGGATGGTACATTAGGTAAAGTTTCTTCCCACTTAAGAATTCTAATTGTATGCTGGCCACACATTGATGTAAAGATGCAAAACTTTATGGTTTATAAAAAATACAGTATAATTTAGAGATAGCCCTTTTATATAGCTTCCTGAGTTTCAAGAAGAGATGCTAAATTAAAATATGTGAAACAAACTCTTGGTCTTGTATTTAGGAGAGGAAGTGGATTTGATGTTATTGGTTAAAACCTAGCTCCAGAGTCCATTTAATGGGGTGAATTAAGGTTAATCCATGTGCTTCTGTTCCTTAGATTAAGCTGTTATACTAGGAACCAGTATGTATGGTACCTCTAGATATGGAGACATAGAAAGTAATGTGGTCCCTCCATTATTCTAAAGTATTTAGTATACAGAGTATATCGTTAGAATACATTCAATGAGAAGTAAAAGAAAATCCAACTTAAACTATTGTAAAAATAGAAGAATTCATTTAAAATGTTGTGTACCTTCTTCCTGAACTATTTTTAAAAACTATGTACTGATACATACATAGATACATGCATGTATATGTATGTATACTTATATCTGTGTAATATACATACTAATACATGATTTATATATGTTGTATGAATTAACATGTATGTAGTATAATATATAAATGGATTTTAACCTTCTTATCACTTAAAATATGTTGGAGTAGAACTTATTAGGATATATGAAACCATCTCAATCATTTCAACCATTATACAATAGTCCATTTTTAACAGGAACCTATACATATAAGCATTTAAATTCTTTCCAGGAATTTGCTTAAAGACAAGCTGTCCAGTAAATTATTTGCCCACCAGCGCACAGAGGCTTCCCAGTCCAGGCCACTCGTTGGGCAGGATCCCTCTTATTGGTTCCACCTGGCCAGGTTTTTGTGTGAACATGTCTTCATTTCTCTGCAGGAAATACCCAGAAGTGCAATTGCTGGGTCTTAGGATAGTTGCATGTTTAGTACTTTAAGATACTGCTAAACTGTTTTCCAAAGTGACTATAGTATTTTACACTTCCATTAGCAATGTGCGAGTGATTCAGTTTCTATGCATTCTTACCGGCATTTGGTATTATCAGTATTTTTAAAAAATTTTAGCTATCTTTTAAGTGTGTAGGGATATCTTGTGGTTTTCATTTTTATTAATTTGCATTTACATTTAATATTATTTTAATTTACATTTATTTACATGGATAATGGTGTTGAACATCTTTTCATGTGCTTATTTGTCATCTGTATATCCTTTTAGGTGAAATGTCTCTTTGTATCTTTTGTCCATTTTCTGATTGGATAGGTTGTTTTAGATACTTGTTCTTTGTCAGCTATGTGGTTTGCAAATATTTTCTCCTAGTCTATATTTTTTTTCTATAGAAATTTTAGAATAAGCTTGTCAATGTCTACAAAAAAGCATTACTGGGATTTTGATAGGAATCATATTAAACCTGTAGATCGATTTGGGTGAATTTCCTTTATTGAATCTTCCAAACCATGAAAATGATATGTCTCTTTACATTTAAAAAATCCTTCTTTGATTTCATTCATCAGAATTTTATAACTTCCAGTATACAGATCCTGTACCTGTTTTGCTCAGTATATACCTAAGTGATTTGACTTTCTTTGGCATGATTATAAATGGTGTTATGATTTTAACTTTGGTTTCCACATGTAAATTGTCAGTACATAGATATGATTATTGTATGTTGATATTGTATGCTGTGACATGGCTGACTCTATTATTTCTAGGAGTTTTGGGTTTTCTACATAGACGATAATGTCATCTGGCAATAGGGACAGTTTTCTCTCTCTCTTTCCAATCTGCATGCCTTTTATTTATTTTTCTTGCCTTATAGTAGCAAGTAAAACTTCTAGTACTATGTTGAATAATAGTGGTAAGGGCAGACATCTTGCCTTGTTCCTGACCTCAGGGAGAAAGTCTTCAGTGTTTCCCATTTAGTATAACACTAGCTGTAGGGTTTTTATAGATGCTCTTTATCAATTTGAGGTAGTTCTCCTCTTCCTGACTTGCTGACTGAGATTTTCTCATGACTGAGTTGTTTTTTTTCAAATGCTTTTACTATGTCAATTGATATGATCATACGATTTTTCTTCTTTAGTGGATTTCTTTAGATGAAATCAATCTTTACATTGATTGATCTTCTAATGTTGAACCAGCCTTGCATATCTGGAATAAATCCCACTTAGTCACAATGTTTAGTTGTTTTTGACATTGTTGAATTAGGCTTGCTAATAGTTTGTTGAATATTTGTGTGTTACGTTCAGGAGAAATCTTTTCTGTGATTTTCTTTTAGTGTCTTGTGTTTGATTTTTGATATCATGGTAATACTGGACTCATAAAATTGAGTTGGGAAGTGTTCCTTCCTCTTCTACTTTTCTTCTAATCCTTTTTTTTTCTTTCTCTTCTGATCTTCCCCTGGAAGACTGTATAATGTAAAGGATGTTCTGCTATACAGCATTTTCATCATCATTATTTTTAGGTATTCTGAAATTTCACTTGTGATCGCCAATTTGACTCAAACGTTACTTCAGAGGAATTATTACAACTTCTAGTTGGAAGGTTCTTTTATGTTCACATTTACTATTAATGTTTAGTTTTATAATATTCTTATCAAAGAATATTGCCTTTAGTTTTTCTAATTGGGAGAAATTATTGTGGTTTTCTTTGAGGTTTCATATGTAACCATATTATGCAATTAGAGAGAAGGTCCATCTCTGTTACCAAATTATAAAGTTTGATAAATTTCAATTCGATACCTTGTTGTGTCATTTTTTTCTCTAATCCTGTTCAGTTCTTCTCATTTCCATTTGCTCATATTGCTCAATTCTGTCCACCACTAGTTTGTTGCATTTTAGTTAAGCGTCTCTTCTCCAGCTTCCAAAGAGAACTTCATCTCCATCACAGTTTTTTCTTTCCCACTTCTTTCCTTAGTTCCACCAGCTCACTTTTCTTCTCCCGATGTTCTTTGCCTAATATATCCTAAACACTGACATTTCTGCTTTCAGCAGGTCTTTGTTTTTAAAAGGTGATTGTTTCATCACTTTTTTGGGTTAATTATTAATCATTTAATGGTTATTAGTTTTAATGGTTTTAATCTACTCTGTGGAAACTCTTTTAAGAGAATGCTGACACTTATCTTTTTCTTACTTTTGACACCTTTACAAACTTTTCAGTTTCTACTTTGTCATATTTTATTTTATAATTTTTTAATTTCTTTTTTGTTTTTAAACTTCACTATATAGTATAGGTTTGCCTTGATTAATTGTGTATTGGAATCATTTTCTTAATTATTTTATGTTTGAAGGAGGTGTGTTTTCTTCCCAGCTTAACTATGTCAGGCGTGGAGGAGTTTGGTCCCTATTCTGGGACAGCAGCGATTTTCCTTGATTTCAAGAGAAGTCCTTAGTGACAGGGTTTTATCTGTGAAATGTTTACCTTTCTTCTCCCACCCAACAGAGATCAGCAGCTGCAGTATTGCTCCAAATTCATATTTTATCGTCCCTACTCCGGCTTACCTGCAAACAGTCTGCTGTAAACCTGGCTTGTTTGTGTAGTCCACCTTCCTGACTTTCCCCAGTGGGGAAATGAAATAAAAATGAAAGACGGAAGCTTCTCCTTTTAAGCCTATTTTTTACCACAGTGGGATTGCTGAGTTTGCTCAACCTCCCTACTTCGGGCGCCTGCTTTAACATACGGCATGTGGCACCTGCTTCGGAAAACTGAGCTCCGCAGCCACCAGTGTCGAAACATCTTCCCACGTGTCCATGGGATACTTCCTGTCCTTCTTAATATACAGAAATCAACTAATTTATAGCAAGTATTGAATTTCTGTTCTTACGCTTTCGGCTTGGGGACTAGTTCTGAGAAGAGAGGGCAAAAATACACTGTTCTGTCATCTTTGTGCCAGAAATCCATGGTAACTATCACACCTTAAGAATAATGTTTGGCACTGAAGAGTTTTACTGGGCAAAGACCCTGGGGCCAGGAAGATTTGATACTCTATCTTGAGTATCTGATGAAGAAATTAACATCAAAACTCTCTTTGCTGGGATTCAGGTATGTGATAACGGGAAGCATGGCTGTATGCTGGTTTTCCTAAGGAGACCAGTCAGTGTCCACACGAGCCAAACAAAATCTTCTCAGTTGGGATTTTGGTGTTCCAGGTTGGGAGGAGCTGCCCATCAGCTCTGTGTGATCAATCCTACAGAAAATTACTAACTTATGCCGAACTTTGTGTATTAGTTTCCTGAGGCTGCTGTAACAAATCATCACAAACTTGGTGGTTTACAACAACAGACGTTTACTGTCTCGCAGTTCTGGAGGCCAGAAGTCTGAAATCAGCATCACTGGACCAGAATCGGGATGTTGGCAGGGCTCTGCTCCCCACAGCCTCTAGAGGAGAACCTATTCTATACTTCCTCCCATTTCTGGTGGCTGCCAGCACTTCTTGGTTGTGGCTGCATCACTCCAATCTCTGTTTCCATCTTCACAGCGTCTTCTCTTCTGTGTGTCTAGTCTTCCTCTGCCTCTCTCTTATAAGGACACTTGTGATTGCATTTAGGGTCCACACAGTTAAGCCAAGGTGATCTCCCACTTTCGAGATCCTTAACTTCACTGCAGCTGCAAAGACTCTTCTCTCCAATAAGGTAACATTTACAGGTTCCAAGAATGAGGACCCGATATCCTTGGGGGCCATTTTCAGCCAACCACACTATGAAAAACCCATTTACAAAACCACAGCAGTTGACACATCAACCAAATCATTCCACACACTCTTCAGACTGGCACTCATCTGTCTATATCTATAAATGGATCCCACAAAGATTTTCAACTAAAAGCACTACTGGTTTTAATAGAGATGTTACGGGAGCTAAAATGGAAAAAGAAACTTTAGAAACAATCTTTCTCCTGTGACCTTTATCCATTAAGATGTAGCTCTTATCGGAGCTGGTCTATAGGACAGTAGAAACAAACACCAATGAGCTGATCCATTAAGAAGCATATGTGTGGGATACTTGTTGAGAACCATTTAGAGTCAATGCCCTGAGTCTAGGAGACAAACCGCTATAACCAGCAAGAGCAAGTAGGTAGTTAAAGGATTATTACTTACAATAAGACACTTCCTTCCATCTTCTAAATGTTATCAAAGTTGAAATTAAGAACAGCAGAAAGTATAGAAAAAATGCAGCTGGTCCAATGACTCAAATGAATGAGACTTGAAAATATTCTATATTGAAAATTATCATCAAATCCAAAAAATTACCTCATTGAACATGAGCAAAATGTAACTGAAAGGATGCTTTCCTCCTCCAAGGAGCCAAGCAGGAGCATAGAGCGAGGGAAGGAGGGCTGGAAAGAGAGGTCATGGACATGAATTCCCATTCACTAAATGGGTGTGTGACTTCATGTCTTTGAGAAGTCCTTTCCTTATGTAATGTGGCATGGATTTGGGGGAGACAGAGCTACGATGAGGCACTTGAAAATACAATCTCTTGCAACCCTTAAAGCTGTAATAGTGATGGTGCTCTTATATTATGTCTTCAATGTTGCTTGCTGAAGAATGTGAACATTTGGGTTTCAGAAGGTCAATAAGAACAGAATATTGCAATTGGGAATAACTCGAGAGAGGACAATTGGATTAATTACAGCTTTTATTTCTGCAGTTGGTTAAAGTCTGGTGCTAATTGAGGTCAACGATGTGGGTTCAATTCCTCTAAGGGCCAGATGGCTTTGCTTAGTTTTGGGGCAAGAGGCTGCTACACAGGGCTCCCACCAGCCACCTCACTAATGTGTATCATTGGTCCCAGAAGAGAAGAAAATAAAATCAGAGTCCACGCCATATGTGAACAAACAGGTCAACATCATTATAGAGTTCAGCATTTACAGAATCTCAGGGTTGAATGGAATTGTGTGACCTTCACAAAGTAGAAATGAGTATCACTATTATTATGATATTTAAAAACATAGTACGTTCCATTATCAACCCTTGGGTTTCCTTTCTCTGAATGGGAAATTTCTTAGGTTGGGATGACACATCAATTAGGAATTGATGAGAAAAACAGAATCACTGGGACTGATCTGAAGTAGGCAGTTGATTCTAAGAGTTTGCCCTGATGCAGCTGAGGGAGCTGGTTAAAGAGTCCATGTAAGGCAGTATTTCTACATTTGCAGCTGGGCCTGAAGTTAGCAGGGCTGACAGCTGGGAAGGAGAGATAATACAAAGTGGGGAGAGCGGGATGAACAGGACCTACTCACAAGGCAAGCTGCATCCTCTGAGGACAAAGTGGAACCTGCATCGGCCTCTCACCACCTCCGGGTCACTGATGCAAGTGAACTTCTGCAGAAGGAGCTGATGTCCTTCTCCACAGAGCTGCACAGAAACCTGGCCAGGATTCGGAACAACTGAAGGAGGAGGTCTGGCAGGTGCTAGAGAAGCTGGGGGCTCAGCCACCATCACAAACCAACAAGGTGAGCCAGCAGATCAGCAGCCACATACATGGACCGCACCCTGCACCTGGCGCCCCGCACCAACCTTGAGAGTGTAAAGAAGTAGTTGTTTCTCCAAGCCTGCCTTCTTCTAAATCTTGTGCAAAGTGTCACTTGAGACAAACAGTCTCTTGCTTCAAAAAGAATAATTTTGTTATTTTCTCCCAAGCATCTGGATGTTGAATCTGGGGCAGATGGGTAACTGGTGTCTACCTTTGATTAGTATAAAACAGAGATCAGCAGACTGTAGACTGTGGGGTCAATATGGACCACTGCTTATTTTTGTAAAAGATATTTTCTTGGAATACAGCCACTTCCACGTATTATGTATTGCTGATAGCGCCTCCCACTACAATGGCAGAGTTGAGTACTTACAACAGAGACGATGCAGCCTGCAAAGCCTAAAATATTTACTATCCCTTTGTTTACAGCCAGAGTTTGCTGCCCCCTGGTATAAAGCTACCTTAGGCTGTCCTCTTGACTGATACAGTTCGAGACCATCTTCAGACAGCTCCCAACACCCCAATCTGGTGGTCAAAGATGGGCAACAAAACAACACTCCTTTACTCCAAATATTTCCCACATCAAACTGATCGTTTTGCCGCAATTCTGAAAATCCCATGTGGAGATTAAGAAAAGCCTCCAGAAAGCATGTAATAGAAGTGCCAATATACCACCAGGGTTTACACATTCACATTAAAAGAAATTAATGTGATTCCATTAAGCCAATTCATTAAGTTCACTTAGTGAACACAGGCTTGGAGAAACAATGCAGAAGAGGAAGTTGGTGTTGGATGTTCAGGACGTGAACCAGTCAGTTCAAATCTTATCAGTTCAGTCTGTGTTGGACACACTTCCCTGGGCCCTTAAAAAAAGATCAATGGCTGCCTGAGCCTGGTGGCCAACTTATGAGAGAAGTGGATAGGAATACAATCTCAACTTCCCCATGTCATCATTTTGCTAAGGACCAACCTTGTTAAGAAGACAGATTGCTTTCTCTCCCAGGGCATGCCAGCTACAACAATCAGTCCCAGAAGACTCAGAATTTTAACAGAACACTTCCAGCTTAAATCAGAGCAGTTAAGTCAGGATGTCTGCACCCAGTTGATAGCTGTATGCCCGTGTATTTGACAGGTGACTCTTGACTCCATCAAGTTTGTGTTGTAATTGAGGCTCCAACTCTCTGGGGGATCTGGCTAGTTCAGCCAGGAAGTCAACGGCCACTCATTTTTTGCTTTTCTAATAAATCTCTGCCACCAGCATCGTCCTGGCTTTCTTCTTTTTTATCTTTTATTACGGATGCAGTGTGGTTCCTTATTTAGATGCTTGATTTTATTTCTGTAAATGGAAAACTTTATTAATAAGACACAGGTGAAATCTCGGGAGTGTTTCCTCTCGGGAGGTGACTTTCAACTCAGTATGAAGCTAAAAACATGGTAAATAAAGGTTATTTCCCAAGGTCTCCTGGGCTGGAAAGTGGGCAAAAATGAGAGCTAAGGAAAAGGTCTTGAGTTAACTATTGCAGAGGCTGTTTAGTGTGGTTGTACAGCTTATTAAGTACTCAAAGTCACTTTACAAGCAAGAATGAGTGTTCACGCAAGAGGGAGGAGATATGGGGATATATGTATATGTGTAGCTGATTCACTTTGTTATACAGCAGAAACTAACACACCATTGTATACTCCAATAAAGACATTAAAAAAAAAAAGAATGAGTGTTCATGCTCTTTGGTCTGTGAGGCTCTCTGTATTTTGAGGTTGCAATAATGATGCTACTTGCCCAAGTTTTCCCAATCAGCCAGAACTCTCTGACCTTAATCCTTGCTCTTCATTCTTGTCGATGTCCTTTTTCAAGTGCTGTGATTCTGTCTTAGAAACACAGTTGAAAAATGTGCAAAGCATATGAGAGGATCTGCATAGCTTGTAACAGTGGAAGCTCACGGTTTCCAAGGGAATGAAATGCCAGAAAGTCACTCAGCTTTCGAGAATGCAACACTTAATCCAAGTAATCCAAAAGCAGTCTACCTGGCCGTCTAGTTATATTTCCTTAGGAGAAAACTGCAATAGCGTTTGTTTGCATTTAATTGCCTGCCCTTAATATGTTTGTGTTGCACTCATTTCTGACTCTGTTTGCAATCTAAAGGTCCCTTGTAATATCTGACTTAGCTTTCCAGACGAAACCAGAGGATTACAGTTGGATTCACACACAATAGGACAAGCAAGCTCTTATTCTGTGTATGTCAGAGCTGATGTCAGTTTCTAGAAACAATCACTTTTCTTAGACAGGTAGAGAGGAAAACTACATATTTAAATTGACTCTGTTTTGTTCTACTTATTTATTGAAGCATTGATAATACAGAGAAAATTCTATGCCCCGCTCTCTCTCATTATGTGCATTTTAATGGTGAGGATGGAGAATCCCAAGAAAATGACTCATCTTTAGCCATATGCAACAGAGCAATACCTGTTCAATGGTTACATTCTGATGGGAGTCCCATTCCTTGAGAACCATGACAGTTCTCTTTATACTTAATTGGAAATGCCACATTTGCATATCGTTCCTGAGTGTTTTCAGAGATCTCAGAGGAGCTGGGTGAAGGTTGAGGCCAAGAGTTACTTCTGACTCTCAGGAAAATCATGCCACACTCTTGAATTCAAATCATCTTGCTGGTTTGTAGAAATATGGACACTGCTCTCAATCCCAGCAATTGTTTCTCTTCTGTCTTGTGCTCTAGCATCGCAATGGCATTTCAGTCCTCACTGCAACTATTTCATCTCTTCACCTGCTCTTCTTTAGCTTGGAATGTCCCCCAGGACTGCCCTCTTTCTCTCCTCTCCTCCAGCACAGAGATGCTGCTACCCCCAGAAAGACAGAGGCAAACCTCCCTCATTGATAAAATCCTACTTGATAAAATCTTGCTCAAATATCGCCCCCCCGGGGAATTTGATCCCAATATCACTCCTGACCCTGGAACCATGACATTTTTGACATCAACTCGTTTTGAGATGTATGAATGCTGCAGTCCGGTAGCCCTCGTTACACTATGAGACCTTCCTGAGCAGGATCATATTCCTCCTTGGATCTCCAGTTTCTAAGCACAAAGCAGAGCACATTGCAAACGCTCCATAATATTTGTTGAATGAATGAACGGCTGTCAATATTCTGCTGTGCAGTGAAGAACTGGATTCTGCCACATTCAGAAAGGAGAACATTGCTCAAAGTTGGTTCATCTCCTTTTTAGATTCCACGGCTCTGGAAAGTAAAAAAGATACATAGCACAAGAGTTTCCTTAGCATTGCTGTCTCTCTGCTTGCATTGCTCACCTGTTCTTCTATGCTGGCTACTTTGTCCATTAGAGCCCTCAGCATAGTAATCATAGTTGTTTTAAATTCCTGGCCTGATGATTCCAGCGTCTCTTCCGTGTCTGGCTCTAACGTTTGTTCTGTCTCTTCAAGTTGTGGTTTTTGCCTTTTGGGATGCCTTGTAATTTTCTTTTTGAGTGCTGGATATGATGTGCCAGGTAAATGAACTGCTGTAAATAGTGTGGTAGTGAGGTACGGGGAGAGGGAGCATTCTGTAATCCTGTGATTAGGTCTCAGTCTTTAAGTGACTGTGAACTTCACAAGTGTTGCTCAGGTTTTTGTTCTCCCCCCTTGTGTGGGACAGGTTGCTTAGAGTGAGCTGGAGTTGGGTATTTCCTTTCTCCCGTGTGGGAGGCTAGAACAGGGTGGCACTGGTGGAACGTGCAACCACTCAGCAGGGAGGTCGTAGGTGTCTGAAGCCTAGAACAAGTAGGTCGATGCTACAGGTCACTTGCTCCCATGACTGAGATTCTGTGCTGCTGGGACCCCTGGAAGGCTGGCAGCCTTCACTCCTATGGTGCTGCTCAGAGGTTCAACAGGAATTCATAAGAAAGGCGTTGGGAACACAGAGGAGCTTCTGATTTTTCCACCCTGACTGCTGGATTTGCCAACTTAGAGCCTTCTCTTTGAAGGTTGCACAATAAATTCCAGATGACTGTTTTCTGTGTTAAAGATCAGTCTGTTTGTGATGGAAATCTACCTCATTTGCCGGGGTCTCTTTTGTCTATTATAGTCTTAGGAGATCTTGAACACAAGCTATCAGAGTCCTGGGAAGCTCTAGAGAGCTTGTCTGGAGTTGCTGGATAGAGGTAGTGTTAAGAGAAGTACACGAAGCCAGTAGAACTGGGAAAATGTTCAACCCTCTGGCATTATCTTCATGCCTTTTCAAAGAGCTGGTGAACTCTCCTAGCATTTGTTCAGTCAATCTGTGTTGTCCAAAAATCACCATCTTCTCCACTTAGAGACAAAAGGCGTCTCCCTTTATAGCTTCCTCTGACAATTTTCTGTCAGACATTTGCAAAGCTAGTCAGACACGCAGACAGGAGCCTTTGATAGAACAAGGGTGACATTTCAAAGAAAGAAGGATGATAGGATGCCTAACAGCACACTCCAGAAATAAGCACCTTTGAAAAGGTGCGGTGGAAATTTCTGAGCACCAGCCTGATACTTTACCATGTAGTGCTATCTGCTGAGCCCTTTCATGGAGCTCAGCATGAGTTAAATTATGTAGAAGTTGCAAATGCCAAGTCGCAGAAAGGTGAATTTCAAATTCTCATTTTACAGCTCCAAATTAGTGTGGACACTTCCCATCAAGGAGGACATTTGTTTCACTTGAGTTCTTGGCACAAATATTGCTCTTCTATGAACAAACTGCAGTTGGAAAAATGATGCTTCCCACAGGCAGAAGGAAGGGATGGCTTTTACGTTCTCAATAACTAAATAAATATGTATTTTTGATGGCCGCTTTAGAAATGTCTTGCTTACAGGGTGTTAGGAACTATAGTTACCACTATTTGAAACTAGGCTTTAAGTACCCAGAAATAGCTGGCCGTTTCCATAATACAGAATTGCGTAGGAGAGTAAGATGCTGTTAGTGGCTAGATTGCCAGTTTGAGAGGTACGCAGTGGTGTGATTGAACTAGATGAGGGCAGAGCCAACCCTTTGGCTGTTTTCTTCTCACTGGAGTGTCATTCTCATAGATGGGCTCCCACACGGCGTCGGCATATGTGTTCTGAAGGGTCTTGGTTGCCAAAGCAGTGTTATACCTACTTCCTGCCTGACTTGAATTCACGCACACAGTGAGCAGATCTTACTTTGTTCATCTCTTCTCAATGAGAGGCTGGAAGTTTTTTGATTTCCGTCCTGGGTTGAATCAAACACATAATCTTTGGAAATTTCTCAACTTCCCCAAGATTCAGTTCTTTGACCAGCAAAATGGGGGAAAGTGAATTAATCCACATGTCCCACCACGTAACTCCTCTGCTCCCATATCTGCCCCTTTCAGAGTTAAAGCTGTAGGTCTGATAACTGTCCAAAAGGCCTTGCAGGCTTAAATTGCCCAATTTAAAACTGTGATGAATTGGGAGATTGGGATTGACATATATATATTAATATGTATAAAATGGATAACTAATAAGAACCAGCTCTATAAAAAAATAAATAAAATAAAATTCAAAAACAAAAATACTGCAGCTCCTCTTCCTTCCATGCTCTTTCCCTCCACATTCCTTGAATTATTTTTCTCCATACTTACACATTTGACATACTATGTACTGTACATCTTGCTTATTTACCTACATACACACCTACATACAGATATGAAACAAAAACAAGAGCACAAGAATTCTGACTTTATCGTTAACTGTTGTATCTCTGGGCTGAGAATAGTGCTTGGCACACAGCAGATGCTCCACAAATATTTTTGAATGAACATACAGTCAACATTTTTAGGGGGTTTAGAGGTTTCTTATTTAATTCTTACTCTACAAGGGAAAGATCCTTTTAATCCCTATTTTACAGATGATAAAAAATTGAATCCCTGTTTTATAGATGAAGAAAATGAGATGTAAAAGCATTTATACGTGTAGGGCTTAAGGCCCCACACCTGATATGCAGTCAGCTAGGATATACCCTTGACCTCTTTTGAATCCAGTTCCATTTTCTTTTTGTTACACTATTCTGCATCTTTCTACCTCAAAAGACTGCTGTGAGAATTTAATTTAAAATTATCTGAAGTTTTTAAAAACTGCCATGTCCCATTTTAGTGAAAGGCGTACTAAGCATGATTTTTGTATCTTTGTTCTTTGATGAGAACACAAGCCAGGGCTGCTCATTAGAACCCATTTATTTTTCCTCCACACAGATTTTTGACAAGCATTGGCTCAAATATACCCTACATGTCCACTGACTCATTGGGAGGAGCAAACCCAAGATGCTATGGAATGAGAGAACGGAGAAGATTCTGGTGGATGGGAAGAGAAGATGAGGAGCCATATGACAATGAAGGTGGTATCTTCCTTTTTTTGTTTCTTCAAGCAGTACCAATTGTTATCTTCAATGGCGTCCATCATCTTAGTTGCATCGGCCCCTGGGTTCATTATGTATCACTCCCCGAGTATCAGTGAGAGCAAGGACGCACCATGGTACCCAAAAATGCCTATGGAGGGAACCAGAGCTACCTAGTGACCGCCTAGCAACCACCATTCTACCTCCTTTCTTTCTTTTAAAATATCCCCTTTTCTTCTATACCCTAGCCACTGATAACCACTATTCTACTCTCTATTACTATGAATTTGGCTTTTTAAAATTTGACATATAAGTGAAATCATACAATATTTGTGTTTCTGTGTCTGGCTTATTTCACTCAGCATAATGTCCTCCAGGTTCATCCATGTTGTCACAAATGGAAGGATTTTCTTCGTTTTTTGAAAGCGGAATAATATCCCATTGCATATATATACATGCATATATATGCATATATATATGTATGTATATATATATATATGTATGGAGTTGGACAAAAAGTTCGTTTGTGTTTTTCCGTAAATATATATATATATATATATATATATATATATATATATATATACACACACACACACATATACACACACACACACACACACACTCACTAATCTACCAATGGATACTTAGATTGTTTCCATATATTGGCTACTGTGAATAATGTTGAAGAGAACATGGGGGTGCAAATATCTCTTCAAGATAGTGATTTTATTTTCTTTGGATACATACCTAGAAGCAGGATTGCCAAATCATAGGGTAGTTCTATATTTAATTTTTTGAGAAACTACATACTTTTTTCCACAGTGGTTGCACCAATTTACAGATAAATGATTGAATGAGTAAATAAATGAATGAATAAGTGATTAAAATATGAAAGTCATGTTTTAAGCAAATACAGTTTTCTAAATTCCTTAAACTTTATGACTCATTGGAAAGACTTCTCTATGTAAAATCTGAGTCCCTGCAAACCTGTAAGTAAAGCATTTTCAAATGACTGAAGGGATTCTATATTCAATTATTGAAAATTGGAAAACTAAGAATACTTTTGTAAAAAAAAATCAATAAATAATTAACAGAGTTGGGGCACCTTAATCAGCTCTTATATATTTGGATTTTCATGTTTACTCAAAGTTAAATTAATACACATGTGATTCAAGATCCCATATCTTTTTTTTGTTAGTTTGGAAGTTCAGGTTTACAAAGAAGGACCATATTTCTCTGTAAACATCCAGGAAGTGAAAGCTGCCAATCTAACTAAAATATTCAGGGAGGAAAACAGCCAAAATGTCACATGGGTGAGGAATAACTTTCAATGTCCTATCAAAGGACGTCTTCAAGTTATGTATTGATCCCAACACAAGGAAAATATGCCTAGAAACTTAATTTGACATTTACAATCAATAGCACTCAGATGTCACCCGAGCAGAGGGTGGGAAAGAAGATGACTTTAAAATTGCAGTCATGAATTTACAATTACAATAATGAATAGAAGTAATTTATTGAATTAATGTTTCCAGAGCCTAAAGAAAAACAGCCTACTGTGGCACATTGCTGAAGGAACGGGGAGACGGGGTCTTGGTTTTTCTAGACTAGTCTTCATTAACTCATCTATGCCTTCCCCCTTATCCCATTATTTGGGCTTTGTGCTTCACTTTCTGAAGTGTGGTCATTTTTTTCCCCAACAAACTAACTACTGCACACTAAGCTAGTACGAAGATTGAGCCATTACAAGACTCAACTGTGATAAGCGTGAACCTTTGCCTATGCTCATTATCCCATCTTTGTCCAACAGTCTGAAAGGATATGCACATTCTGTGTTGGTGGAGGAACGCTTTGGTGGAGGAATAAAAAGCATTGTACACAGTAGGTGCGTAAGAATCTGTACTGAGTGAATGAATCATCCAGGAGTAACTGGCATCAGAAGCGTCTACGGGGAATGACAAATATATTCTAAAAACAGAAGGACTCTGCACAGGTTCTACTGTGATCGTAAGTACTCTGGGGGTTTCTTTCTCAACTTGATGAGTTCTTCCTTTTCTCCTGGACACACTTCTCTTTTTATTCCTACACCATTCCTTTGACGACTTATCTGGTCTCAGAGCTTTAAATGCCATCCTCTTGCTGATGTGCAAAGTTACATCTCTGACCATGAACTCTACTTCCAATTTTTTTTTTTTTTTTTTTTTTTTTGCGGTACGCGGGCCTCTCGCTGCCGCGGCCTCTCCCGTTGCGGAGCACAGGCTCCGGACGCGCAGGCTCAGCGGCCATGGCTCACGGGCCCAGCCGCTCCGCGGCATGTGGGATCTTCCCAGACTGGGGCACGAAGCCGTGTCCCCTGCATCGGCAGGCGGACTCTCAACCACTGCGCCACCAGGGAAGCCCTCTACTTCCAATTTTTAATGCTTCTTTCCTCTTGGCTACCTGTAACACATATAGTTTGATGCTGCGTAAGCACTTCACACTTGACATGCCTCCAATCAAAGTCTGTGATTTCCCTTTCTCCAAAGATGCTCCTCTCCCAGTCTTCTTTATCTCAGCTGGTGGCAACTTCATCCTTAAGGCAGAATCTTCCTTGACTCCTCTTTTATCATAACTTACATGCAATACAGAGCAAATCCTTGCCATCAAATATCTACAGAATCTGGCTAACGCTCACCATTTCCTCTTTGTTCTCTACCTGAAACCATCATCTTCCACTGTGTTACTGCAATGGCTTCCTTATGAGTCCCCCTGCTTCTGCCCCTCCCAATACCCAACTCTCACCCGCACTCTATTCTCAATGCAACAGGCACAGTTGTCTTTTCAGAACCCAGGCGGGACCATGTCCTTTCCTCACTCTAAACTCTGTGATGTACCCCCATCTCACTCAGCATAAAAGCCAAACTTGACAATGGCTGTAGGGGCCCAGGAGAGCTGGCTCGCCTGCAACCTTACGCATCTCACCACCTTCACCTGTCCTCCCTGGTCATTCTGTTCTGGCCACACTAGTCTCCCTGATGCTTCTTGAACACACCAAACACATTCTCCCCTTGAGATGTTTGACGGTGCTGTGTCCTCCGCCAGGCATTCTCTCCTTACAGATAACAGGACTGGCCTTTGAACAACATGGGTTTGAATTGCACAGGTGCACTTATGCGGAACCGTGGATATGGAGGGCCAAATGCAACATTATATGAGGATTTTTGACTGCACGGGCATTGGCACCCCTGTGTTGCTCAAGGATCAACTGTAATTTGGCTTCATTGCTTGGCTTTCAGCTCATGTGCCATTAAATCAGTAATGCCTGGACTGACAACCTGACATGAAATGACAGTTCCCACTCCCCCTGCCGCCTCGGTATCCTTATCCTTACTCTTGGCTTTCTGTTTCTCCACAGCTTTGATCACCATCTGACTTATTCTTTTTTTTTGGCCCCGCCTCGCGGTGTGAGGGATTTTTGTTCCTAACCAAGGATTGAACCCACACCTTCGGCAGTGCAAGTGTGGAGTCCTAACCACTGGACTGCCAGGGAATTCCCCTGACCTACTCTTTATTGGCCTGTTTTATTTACTGCCAACATCTTTGCATTGGAATGTAAGTCGCATGCGGGCAGAGACATTTCTGTGGTGTTTTTTGTTTTTGTTTTTGTTTTGCAGCCATATTCTCAGTGTGTAAGACAATGCTTCAATAAATATTGGGTGCAAGCTGAATGAATTACATTTATCATCCATTCCAAAGCATTAAAAAGCAAGACTGCATCTTTCATTTGGAGAAGTCCAAATCTCCGGATTACTCAGCTCTCTCTGCTCATCATTTCAGTACCGCAGGGCAGTTATGCTCTGGGTTCCACCTTTGGGTTTTCATCAACTAATATATTATCAGTGAATTCAACTTATTTTTGTAGCTGTTTTAAGACATGCTATTGAAAGATTATTGTATGAGATACCATGTGTTTGTACATGGATAATTTTACTCTTTAAATTCTCAGAGGTCTCTTTTAGCCATATTGGCTTCAGTTTGGTAAAACAACACTGCAGATCTTAGATATTCTAGAAAATATATCCCCATTTAAAAAAATGTTTGTCAGGCAGGGCTTCTGACATTGCTGGTAAAGTACAAGTAATAACTGGTAGCTATAGTTGGTATGTGCTTCCAGGAAAGCAATAAGAGTAGAAATCTGTGATGTCCTCTTAAGCTGAGCTGTATCCAGAATCATGCCAACAATTTTACTGACAGGTAGGTTCAGATGAGAGGATATCTGTCCCTTCTGGTCAAAAGCCACTTTGATTCTGCTCCATCCAGGATGCTAAAGGGACTGTGGACAGTATCGTACATCAGGTCTTCTCTAATGATGAATGAAAACACATGAAGACATACATATGAGGGAGACACCTACTCACGTGTTTGAAATTGATTTCAGGGAAGATTTCAAGTCCTCAATCCCACTAAGAAGTCATTTCAACGTAGAAATAGTTTCAGTTCCAAAATAAATATTTGTTAGTTCCAGACCAAAGAAATATCCTCTGGGAAGAATGAGGATAGAATGTGAGTCAGATTCTCTTGAAGGAACAAGTCACAATCTGAGAGTCTTGCCCCTTACTTGGGTGCCTTTACAATTGGATTTTTCTTTCTATGCTTATCTGTCAAAAAACCTGCAATAGTCTCTGCTCGAGCTAGAATGGCTCAGGAAGATCTAAACATGTTCTGTATCTTCCTTTCTGACATCACTGAAATTTTTTCATAACTTTTCATACAGGTCAAATACTGCCTTGTCCATAAAGCTTTCTCTATTACCTTTAAGTGAAAATCTTTTGTTCCTTTGGATTCCCATAACACACATTATATAAATGCATATATATATATATAATATTTAATGTGTTAAATATTTAATATATATAAATTTATATCCGAATTTGCAAGACTGTGGTCATTAGGGACTGATCATCCTTTCAACTTCCGGCTCTGTGGATAAGTCCATTCCCTCGCGTCCCTGAACAATGACTATCGGTTTCTGCTTTAATTGCGTCCATCACGGTGGTGTTGCTACCTCCCAAGACAGGCTGCTTTTTTAGTGTGGATTTTGCTCTCTGCTGACAACACCTTGGACCAGGCAGAATGTACCTTCTCCAGTACCTAAGCTGCAGCAGGCCTTTTGTTTTGGCTGATTTGTTTGAAAAAAAGTCCTGGTCTAACAATAGGGCAGTGATGACCTACAACAGGATTTTTTTCACTGACAACTGAGGGAGAAAATGTGCTATAATTACCAGGAGCTCCAGGGAGAATTAGATGGTTGAGATGATGTTTTAAGTGACTAAGGGATTTTTTAAAAATCATCTTTCCTTTTTCAGGATTTGGAACTGCTAAACTGCAATAAACAGGTTTTCTGGAAGAGTTTCTTGGGAAATAGCTACTGGGGCTTGAATCCCAAATGCTGTTTTCAGGTGGATGCCTCTGCTCTCTGTTCCCACTGACCTGGGACACACTTTCTCCCAACATTTACCATACTTTGTTGTAATTAGTTGTTCAACGTGTACCTTCAATGCCAGACTGTGAACCAAAAGAGGTCTAGTAACCAAGCTTTTCTTGTCAGTCAATCATTCCCAGGGCCAGCAATTACTGCAGAATGGATGGATGGCTGTACGTGGTAACGGTATGAAGTGGGTTAGCTGCTCAACAAGACGCACAGTCCCAGAGTAAAATTTTATCAAAATTTGTTTCCCTTCTTCTCTACAAGATGAACATTTAAAATGGTACAATTTAAAACCTTGTTTTATGACTTCCATGGATGTATTTAGTGGACAAAATAGTTTATCTGAAATGATGTCCAGAACTAAAATCATAGAGAATGGAGGCCGGGAAATAGGATGCAGTGAGCAGTGCAGATATGGATAATTATAGAAACACTTAGATATTAATTACCTACATTTTATTAGCACTCTCCTAAAAATTATGAAGGGATAAAATATATATATATGTATATATATAATGCTGATGTTAAGTCGTGTGCTTGGAAAGCTCAATAATGCAACATGATAATATAGTAAATTACTGATCGATAGATTGTATTGCTGGGAATAAGAGCGAACAGGTAGATGTTGATGAAGTAAATACCTGGAATTATTGCTTGCTATGGTGTGAATTGATTAAACAAATATTGATTGAGTACTTATTAGGGTAATCATAATAATAAATGATTTATGTCTATTAATTGATTTGATCTTCTCAGACATCCAATTAAGTATTTTATTTTCATTTTATAGATGAAATTAAAGGTCAATTACGCTGAGTAATTTGCGAGCAATTATATAACTTGTAATTGGCAGAGCTGGGATTTGAATTCTGTCATGATTTATCCAACATCTATGTATTTTTTTATTGTGTCACATGGGTAGGGAAGAGAGAAGAGCCAGAGCATGTATAAAGACCAAGAGGTAGGGCACATTTGAGGAACAGAAAGGTATTTGGTGCAGTGACGGGAGAGGGCAGTAATAGTTACTGAGGTAGGCATAAGTAGTTTGGGGCCATGTCTGAAAGTACCTATAGGAGATGCATTGGTTTATAAGTAAGGAGGGGATGTTCTTTGACTTGCTCTGTAGACAGGTGATTTTGCCTGCAGTGTGCATACCAGGAGACTGGTGAAGAAATAAGAGATACTGAAAGCTTGGGCAGGGCTGGATAAGCCCATTGAAATCACCTTATCCAGATGACAAGAGACAGGCTACACTACCGACGTTAAGAGCTCCTCTGGGGAATTCCCTGGCGGTCCAGTGGTTAAGACTCTGAGCTTCCAATGCAGGGGGGCATGGGTCAGGGGGCACAGGTTCTGTCCCTGGTTGGGGAACTAAGATCCTGCATGCCACGTGGCACGGCCAAAAGTAAATAAAAAGTTTTAAAAAAAGAATTCCTCTGAAAGAATCATGGGTTTGGATAAACTATGAGCAATTTAATTTTCCTCAGTTTGAAGACTGTGACTTTGAGGAAGAGAGTAGAATAAGGGGAACTGAATAACTTTGGATATAAATCAGTTTGAAATGTAGATAATTGTTTTTCAAACCATAATTGATATGTTAATGGTTATGTTCTTAGCAAGGAAAAGAATATTTTAAAAATCACCTAATTAATATAAGGACACAGTTTTTGTTGTACAAAGTACACAGGGCAAATGAAAAAATCTCCATTCTAGGATCGCAGTGTGGCTGCAGTCTGCAGTCCTTCTTAACGGCCCCTCCTAATTACCTGCTGATCAAGATGGTTCCTGCTCAATTGTTCATCCCACTCCCCCATGCCTGGTTCTTTGTAGGCTTGTTTACTGTTCCCTATAAGAGAAAATCCCTTCCTGCCTAACCCTTAAGATGCTAGCAGACCTCATGATCTGAGAATTCTCTCTATTGCAATTGTCGTTCTCCCCTTATTGTAATAGTCTTTTCAAGTAAAGACTCTTCTGACTTTAGCCTGGATTCATTTTTTCACTTGACCCAGGAGAAAATAATGAAAAAAAAAGGAGTTAATGGAAAATAGGAAATTATATGATGGAACAAAATTCTAGTATAAAAATAATTAGAATAATTATAAATGGACTAGACATATCAATTAAAAAGCTAAGATTTAATTAAAAACAAAGCAAAAACAGTGCTAACAGGAGACATGCTTAAAATAAGAGGAAAATGGTTAAAAAGAAAGGGATATAAAGTGATATCTCAAACAAAAATGAACCAAAGAAAATCGAGGGTTGTTTTCACAGGATCTGATTAAATAGTCTTTAAGACAAAAGTAATATAATGTTAAAAGAAGGACACTACATTCTTATACAAGGTATCATACAACAGCTATATATATAATATATACCCAACAATATAGCCTTCACATATATCAAGCATCAACTGGATGGAATGTTAAGAGAAAGAGATAAGTTACTAAGAATTTCTACACCTCATTTCGAAATTAGGAGATTAAACAGGAAGGAAAAGCAGAGATTTTGAAGACTAAAAGAATATTAATAAATAGAGTCCACACTCAATGAAGAGAGATAATATTTTTTAAGCACACACAAACATTGACCACCCCCCCAAAAAAAATGGTCCCATATTGACACAGAGGAAGTCTCAATAAATTTCAAAGAATGACTATAACACAAAAAGTATTATTTTTGCAAAATCCAATATGTTTGGAAACTAAATAATTACTGAGTTATCGCTCAGGTTATAAAAGGAAATATAGGAAGTATTCAGAATAAATGATAATTAATGGGTTAAAAGACAAATTTGTGCAACAGAGCTAAAGCAGTCCTTAATGGGAAATGTAGAGTTTTACACCCATTTATCAAGAAAGAAGAAAGGTGGAAGGTGGCAGTCAATTCAGGAAGTTAGGGAGAAAAAAAATCAAACCCAAAGGGACAAGAAGTAAGAAGCAAGAAAATAATAAAAGTAAGAGAAGACTCGATGAAATTTAGACAATATATGAACACTAAAGAAGATTAACAAATGGAAAGCTGATTCTTCCAAAAGATGGTTAAAACAAACTTCTGCCAGGGCTAACCAAAATAAACAAGTAAACAAACAAACAAAACCACAGAAAGAAAGAGAATATGCAAATAAACAAAATGGAGAATGAAAAGGTGGAAGCAGATACAGAATAGAAATTTAAAAAGAGGACATAAATATACAGATTTTTTAAATATATTATGAATATTCATAAGTAATGAATTTGAAATCCAGATGCAATTGATAGATTCTTTAAAAATTACATAAAATTAAAAAGAAAATTAGGAACAGAAAAATTAGGTGGGGTCCATCCCTAGGACAGTGTGAGAGAATGAATGAACCTTTGTATTTTCCTAGCATCTGGGTTTCAACAGATTCTAATTAGTTTGTTGAATAAGATAATAAATGAATGGGTGAATAAATGACACTCAGATGCCTCCTGTGATACTGAGGGAGAGCACAGTGGCCATTGAAGAGTTCTGTTTTGACGCTGAAAATGTGCAGGATGGGAGCTGAGATGGCTGAGTTTGGGACGGGCAAGAAAAAGGGATTGGGGCCTTTTACTCAGGAGGAGGAATGATGCAGGGAGCCAGGAAAACAAACAGCTCGAAAATTTCAGATCTTTTTAAAAAAAGACCTTGAGAACAGGAAATTGTTCACAGAAACCAAAAAATTAAAAAAAATTCCTTTTTATGAACTGCTTTAATTTGGGGATAACCAAAGTAAGCTTTTCCTTTTTGCGTTTTCATGCATTGCATCCTAAAGCCAATTTCCATGATATTTGAAGAACTGAATTACTAAGAGCAAGGCAGCTTCTTCTGGGTAACATTGAAAAGCCTGAGGGAACTCTAAATAAATAAGAAATGAGAGATAAGAAAGGCTATTTTTTCCCTCCCATTGCTGAATGACAATTGACTCTGTATGTGCAAGTGAAAAAGAAAGACACTGTTGTGGCAGTATATCTCAGGAAATTGTTTAATAGGTTTAATATAATAAATTTCATTTCAAATTAAGGGAAAACAGTTTAGTAGCACGGTCACGGTGTTAATAAGGACATTCTCAGCCGGTGCCATTTCAAGGCACTCAAGTTGAGAAACGTGACACACCCATTAGGCACAAGTCCCTGCGCCTGTGCCAGTGCCCGGTGTGCACAGCTGGCTAAGGTCACTGAGAAGCTGCCTAAGTGAGAAAAAGCATGATTTCATAAGAAAAATATAGATTCTTCTCATCCCAGGTATTTGGGTTTTGAAGACTTTCCTTTGGCTGTTAACATTTTATTCAACCCACCAGGGAAGGCGCGTTCTACGCTGGTCTGTGGTTGGGTCGGCTCCTTGTACCTGCTGCCTCATTGCTATTTTTGTCTCTTGAGCTGTCTCCCTTTTCTCTCTCACAACCAAAATGCTCTTTGGGCATATTTTCTTACTTCCCCAGCTTCAATTCTGGGGAATTGGAATTCAATTCTGTTTTCTTTAGCATCTGCCCTCCCCCCACCCCCCGACTGCTCTCTGGGTATTAGATAAAAAACTTTTTAAATTTCCTTAATATTATGGCCTCAGAGGAGAGATGTGTGAGGTCAAAGGCTATAGGTTGGAAAAGAAAGTGTCTAAGATATCAAAGATGCTCTAATCCTTAACTTAGAAAAAACAAATTACTACTGCTTTACTCTCTGTGCCTGGTTTCTCAGCCATGACAGACCTTGTTTTTGTAGGAAAATTAGTACTCAGTCTGGGAAGTTTGCTTTACTGAAGGTTACTTTCTCTTGATCCTGTAAAATCCTAAATCCTTTATGTCCTACCTGAACTCTATTCAGGCAAATCCTTAGTTATCCTGCCTGGACCAATTTCTAGCACATTCTACCCTCCAGAGGAAGACACTTTTCTACTGTACCTTAGATTTACCTTTGCCCTCAGAGCCTCTAATATTGCTGATATTAGGTCAAGCATTCTTCTAAAATATGTAGATATGATAAATATTTGAAGCAAATATAGTAGATAAATGATTATACACTTAATACAGAAAGACTTCACAAAAATTGAGACTATCACTCAGAAAAAGAAGAGAAAATATAACATACAAATGTACAAAATACAAGAGATAATGGAAATATCTGAAATATTTATGACTCTCTAGTAATCACAGAAATGCAAATAAAAATATTGAGATTAACCTTTTTTTGCCTGTAAGTGAGCAAACAGTAAAATAAATGTTATTAATGTCAGAGGGTGCTATGAAATGGTTACTTTTATAGACTATGTGAATATAAATTACCCAAATATCTTAGGAAGTTATTTAGTAATATGTCTTGGTAACATTTAATATATTTATCTTTTTAAGTACTTTTTCCCCTTCTAGGAGTTTTTACTAAGGAAAGAATCAGAAATGTTGAAAAAGACTGATGCATAAGCATGTTTATTTATAAAAGAAAAAAATTAAAGTAAATGTCAATGAACAATAGAATAGTTAAATTAATTATGGTCCTTCTATAGAAAATTGAATATTATTCAACAGTTGAATATTATGTTTACAAAGAATTTTAATGATACAAGAAAGCACTTATGACATTAAGTGAAAAAGCAGGATAGGATAGAATGATATATAGAATAAAATCTCAAATATACTGTTCTGTGTCTGTGTAGCTTCCATTTACCTCGTGTTTCCTCTGTGGAGCTTGTTTATTCTATCTGCTTAAATACAGAGAGTTGATTTGTTCCTCTACCAAAGGAACACATTTAGTTTTATCCCTCTTCCTAATTTCTCAAGTATGGACACAATGTCTCCATAGTATAGGTTTTTAATAGTAAGGCTTCAATATCAATCAGTCATCATTCAGTCAATCAACAAACATCTGTTGATCACAAGTGATAAGTGTCAAATATTCATTAGTTGCTAGCAATGCAGCAGGGAGGGAGATACAGGGACGGAGAGGGAGAGGGAGAGAGATCCTGCTTTAAGGAACTTAGGCAGGCATCTGCACTATGTCTGTGATGGGGGTGGAGGGAGATAATATAAATAAGAGAATGTTGAGAATCAAGAAGTTATATGCAGAAGACAGAATGCAAGAACAATAATGAGGTAGAGAATGGGAGTGGGTGAGTGGTTTTTAGCTAGGTTTGCTAGGAGAGGCCTCTTTGAGCAGGTGATATTAGATTTGAGACCGGAATAATGAGCAAAGGAAAGAACAAATGCAAAGTCCTTGGAATGCCACATGAGCGAAACAGAAAGAAGGTTAGTGCAGCTGATGAGTTAAAGGAGTAGTGGAGACAGACAGGACTGGAGAACTGAACAAGAATAAGTTCATGGACCATAATGCAAAGGTTTTTCTCTCATTGTTGTGTTTGTATAATTGGAAGCTATTCAAGGGTTAGTAGCACTGTAGAGATACGATCTGAGTTATTCTTAAGATGAACCTGAGGATGTTATAGCAAACAGACTGCAGGAGGCAGGGACAAAGGCAGGAGGACCCGAAAGGGGACTGTGGCAGTCGTTCATGCCAGAGATAACAGGCATGAATTAGGACCATGACATTGGAGGTGGGGAAATGAAGTCAGATTCAGAACGTATTTTGAAGTTCACCTTAGGGCACGTGGGACTCACTGATGAATTACATGTTGCAGATGATGAAAAGAAAGGAATCCAGACTTCTGGACTGAGCAACTAGGTTGCTAATGCACTGTAGAGAAATGCAGTCAGGGTAGGTTTGGGACTTTGTTAGAATCCAATAAAGGGCGAGAAATTGATGCAGAAGAGAAGAGGGTGATTTTAGGAATGAAGCCCTTGATAAGACATCCTGGGGATAAAAACCAGAGCTTAGGTGAAATCAATTGTCTAAAATATTAGTAAGTGCACTCTTTTCATTGAAAGCACCTCCAGTGGAAATGGTGAAAAGGTGCGATAACTCTCATCTACTTTGATATAATTTCCCTATCAAGTCCATGGTGAGATTATCAGTTGAGAGTATGAGGTATGTGGAGAGGGAGAGGGAGACTTGGGGAGAAGAATGCACAAAATAATTATCTGAGAGTGTGGAGAATGAATTTAATCAGGAAAGTGAGGCAACGTTATTGATGGTGAGTCCCTGTTTCAGAACTGTGGTCAGAAATTTGAAGTAAGTCCAGCCACCGTGGTTCTGTCATTTTTTTCCCCCTTCGGCAAAATTCAGTGGACCACGTGCAAGTATGGAATAGGCACATGCTTGGATATAAATGAGGATGGAGTTTTGCAGGGCAAGTATAATTGAGAGAAATATGCAGGGTGCAGGGGAGGATTAGAGAGTTAAGGTGTTTACTATAAATTCTAGACTGGGTATGGAAGGAAGAGAAGAAGATAAAGAGTGATGGAAAGTAAAATCATGATCCTCTCAGCGAGGATTAGAAGACCTCATTGAGAGCATAAAATCACTGGGTGGGAGGACCTGAGTGAATGTGCTGGGAGGATGGGACATGATTGACTTTTAAATCAAGATTTTAGTGGAATGTAGCCATTAACTATTGCTCAAGGAGTGGGTATCTTAGATGAGGGTCGGATAAAATTTAACACAGTACAGAGAAGAATGAGGATGCATAAATGTGGAATCTTAGGATGCGGTCTGGAATTCCGCCATTGCCTAAGGAATGGGAGGTTGATGTCATCGGTCCTAGATGCCAGAGTGTTCAGCCATTGGATCCGCCTGTTCCATCTGAGGACACAGTACTTTCGATACATACAACTTTAAATAGCTTTCATCAAGAGGTTGTTTTCCTTTAATACTATTCGCTCCTCCACTGTTATGTGTGAGAGAACGAATGGGGCCTGGCCAGGGCATCAGAAATGCCAAAGCGAGTCATGGAGGAAGAAGCAAGTGACAGTCAGAGCAGATTATTGCACTGGGAATGAAGCACCAGAACTGACAAGGTCGAAAAAGCAAACAAGAAGCGGGAATGGGAAAACCAGAGTGAGGTCCCTAATAATAGTGAGAGCTTGTATTTATTGAGAAGTTACTATGACAAGCATTTCACCTGTACTAATTCATTTACTCTTCATACAAGCTTCTGAGGTAGATACTTAACCACAGTTTACAGATATGAAAACAAGTACAGAATGGTGAAAATTGGTACAAGGCACCCAGCTAGGAAGTACCAAAGTCAGGAAGCACAGAGCCTGGATCCAGAGCCCAGTGCCTATACCACACCTCTGGGCTACAACTCCAGGTATGCCCAAGGATTTGCTGCCCAAGCCAGGACATGGGGAATCATCCCCAGTTTCAAGTTATTTCCTCATTGAATTGGTGCAATTAGTTCTGACCTCTAAATATCTCTTATTCTGTTCACTGTTTTCCATCCCACTGCTACTACTCTGCTACAAGCCCCCTTTCATCAGGATTAAAGCAATTACTTCCCCAAACATCTCCCTGTATCTTGCCTTGGCCTCTCCAAGCTAAGCTCCTTAGCGGAGCTGGAGAGATCTTTCAAAAGCACAACCTTACTATATCACTTTCCTACTGAAAACCTTACGATCGCTTTCTCTTGCCCTTGGGATAAAATCAACTGCATAAGGAAGTTTGAGAGCCTCTCCATGGTTTCACCCCTGCTTACTTCTAGAACTTTCTTTCTTCTCTATCCTGTACAATGTATACTTCACCTGTACTAGACTTGTTTCAGTTATTCAAAAGATACTTGTTCTCTGGCATCTGGGCTGTTTCATGAGACATTTCCTCTACCTGTAACGCACAGCCCACCCTTCTCTCCCTCCCCTGTTTTCAGTTTTCAGCAACTGAAAATCCAGCTAACAATGGTTACAACAATGAGATACGTATAATATCCTAGCAAGAGTTCCTAATCTAGATATTTCCAGGGTTCAAAGAATCAGCCTCTTTCTAACTTTCCATTCTGCCATTTTGGAGTGTTGCCTGTTACCTTTAAGCTTATCATCTAAGGGTCCAAGATGGTGGTTGTAGATTGTGATAATTACTCTGAAAAACCACCCAAATCCCCTTCAATGAAAGCACCTGCTGACCCAGGTTTGAGAGAGCTGTTAGCAGACAGCCTTTAGCTGTCAGCTTCTTTAGGGATTGGCTCAGTGCAGAGAACCAAATTGCACAAGTTAAAGATCTTCTCTGGGTAGGTGTATTGTGTTTACTATATAAAGGCCAGGCCATCTTGTCCCAGTGGGGAATGATACTGAAGAGCTTTTTTCCCAGAGTTCTCGGTTGGCTCCAGGCATTATATTTCAACTTCTTACTCTATCCAATCTGGCTTCTGCTCCCTTTCTTTTACAGGTATGATCCCAAGCACATTCCCAAACATCCTGCATGCTAAACTCTATCTGAGAATATACTTCATAATGGCAATAGTTGGTATCCTGGTGATCAGGAGCAGCAACCAATAAGATGGCATTTTTGAGCTGGGTCACTTGCTGCCAGGGTAGCAAGGAAGATCCCGTTAGCAATGGTCAGTGGATCCCTAATAGTCCCTACAAAAACTAGGGATGCAAATGCTTGGCCTTTCACCAGTGGTGAATTGGGTTGATATATCAATGGGAAAGAAGGCAGTAGCTGGTGTAATTTATCAGGGCTTTGAGAAATATGAAATAGTAACTATAAGAACAATAGAACTAGGTGGTTAAATTGAGCTCAGGAAAAAGGTAATAAAAATCTGAGGGCAATTAATAGCCAATTAAAAAACTAGGACTGAAAATCAGAGGGCCTTGTTGGAAACATACAAAGAGTATCTCCTCTCCTCCAAAGGCAGGACAGAGAAAGCTGTGACCAGCCCTAGACTTCATCTTCAGGGTAACAGGGCTCCAAAAAGCTTTAAACTTCCACCTAAAGCAGGTCTCTCTGAGACTCCTCAAAGCGACAGGACGCAAACTCTAAACACTGTATCTCCTGCATTAGGGGCAGCTTAAATCTCTTACTTAGGTTTTGCAGCTGAAAATCCTTTGCTTTCTTCTGGACGGCTGTCATCTTCCCAGGACACGTGCAGCTCGGGGGCCCCCGAGTTTTTCAGGTAATATTACAAGCAGAATCGGAGCAGCCTCTCTGTAGCTCACAGGATTACATGAGGGACTTCCCCTCTCTGATTTCCAGCCACCTCTGAGACTGAGGGTTTCTGCTTGATTTCTAACTGCCCAGCACTATGTGCTCTCAGGGGACAACCTGAAAAATCATGGACCTTGCCCACTGAGATTTCCTTCTTTGAAGAGTGAATCTTCTCAAGTTTCTTCCTACTTTTGGTTTCTCTTCAGTGACTTTACATAGCTGTTTTATATATATTTGTCCAGAGCTTGCAACTGCTTTCTGTGGGAGGGTTTGTTTCATACAAGCTACTTCCGAATTACTAAAATGAGAACTCTCAATATTAGCTTTCTTGAGTAAGGAAGAAGTAGAAGATGACTGCCACGCCGTCCACCCACAATCAAATAATACAACGTCGCCTTGCTAACTCCTTCTAAATGTTTGGATTCTAGCTTAAACATCTCCAGATGATCTGTCTTCCTTAACCTGCTGGAGCAGATTACCCCTCCACATCTCTGATACATGTTTCTGCTGTGCCCTGTACTTTCAGCTATCCCAACACCCATCACAGTTTATGGAACTGACATGTTTAGTGTCTTTTTCTCTAAATAGGCTATACATTCTCTGAGGACGGCAAACATGTGTGTCATGTTAATTGCTTGCTGTATTCCAGGTTCTATCACGTGGTAGACAAATGAGAAAGATAAATGAATAAAGAGTGAATACATTCAGATAGATAGGAAAAGTCGTATAGTTTAGGATTACAACATAGAACAGAAAAAGAGAAAAGGTTCTGAAAGTCTTGAACTCTGATTGACGTGGCCTCCACCAGCTGAATACAACTCAGTGGCCAATACTTGAATGTCTGTCTCATCTTCTTACCCATGAGTTCCTCACAGGATCCCATGACAAAGCCCATCTCGGTTGAGACCACGGTTAAGAGAGCACAGAGGCAGATGCCACTGAGAATGGTTCCTGTATTTTCTCTGAGCAATTTGGACCTTCTGTTTTGCAACGGAGAAGCCAGACATCACTTAAGAAGAGAGAGTACAAACGCCTTAAATGCCAGGTTGCATTATCTGATCAATTATCCTCCTGTCCTGGCTGACAAGTCAACCCGATCAGCCTGCCATAACCTAAAGATTCTAAACAGGTATTAGGCTTTTCATGCTTTGACTACTTCTGACACATGCATTTTGTGCCTCAGTTTTTGTTCATAGAGTTGGGGGTTGGTAAATATATATTTTTTGCATTACATGTTGAAACACTGAAAGATGAATATTGAGAAATAAAAAACACTTCAGTCAGCACCTATCACCTACTAAAGCAATTAATCAAACACATACTTTGTCAACTTTCTCTTGTTCTGTTATGTTTTATGACTCTATTATTATTTCAACACAATAAAAGGAATTAATCTTCATTGCATGGAAAATGTTTGGGAGGCAGAGAAAAGGGACTTAGCTGTCAGTCTCAATCTCGTGTTTCAAATCAATCATCAGGACAGACTGAATTATTTTTAACTGTGATGCATACATTAAGCCTTATTGGAAACACTTTTATGCATTATAGGATTTCCTACACTATCAGAATACAAATCGTCCCTTGGCATGAACTTGTTCTACAACTCAGTTGCCCTTGTATTATCTGCCTTCTCTAATAGGATATGAAAAATTTCAGAAATTGATGATAGAATAGCAGTTACAGCTTAACCCACAAGCTTGTAAGTGCCTGGAGATGGAAAGGCACAAATGGAAACGCAGAAGAATTTTTTAAATCTAGAAATAATTAATTAATAATAGAGGGGATGCAAGGCTTCTCAGCAGGACCCTTATAAATACATGATGGAGTTCACTGGTTTCTAGAACTGAAGGTTCCTTGGACAAGGGGGTTGTTTTTCTACATCCAGTGTAATTCAGGATGAGAGGCAGAGTAGCCATAAACATTCATGCAAATAAGCAGTCATCAATGGATTAACTTATCGAGCGTCCATTATGGCATGAACAATAAAACAGGAACTGTTTTATTAAAACATGTAGTCCCTATTGGCAAGGCACTTTAATCTAGTTGGTGAGTTTCATAGGGGAATAAACTATAAATTGTTTAAATCAGTATAAGAAAAAGTCCAGCAGAGTGGTATGGACATATGTGTCATTAATCAAGTGCAGGAGAGGACAAAGTGGGATACAGTGTGGGCTTGGGGGGTCCTGTAGATCCAGGAGGCAGGTTAATTGTGTCACACATGCCTAGGAGTAAAGAGGAAAACCACTGCAGTCTTAAGGAGAATCCTGCAGAAATGTGTGTAAGTGGCTTCACACATTTTCTTCTCTCTGGTATGAGTTAAGTGTCAAACTTGAAAACTCTACCAAGATAAATCTACATGAAAAATCTTAGTTGCAAAAACATGATACTTCCTTTAAATTGCCTCTCCAAAATGACTCTATTTTGTCCTGCAAAAAAGCCTGGAACCATCCATCGGGTCCCTGTGTGACCTTGGACCAATTATTTTACCTCTTTGAGCCTCAGTTTTCTCATCTGAATAAGAAAGCACAGAACTAGATCATCTTTATGATCCCTTGTTATTCATGTGCGGTGTAAAGAACAGTTCTTTCATTTTCTTTGGGTGGAAAACGGGGATCAGAAAACCCAGCTGACTTCCTTGCTCTGAGTTGTTGATCCGTCTCTGCCTTTCCAGTCGGTGCCCTTTTGCCCCATTTTGCTTGGCTCAGGCGATTCCCCCTTGCTGCCGAGAGAGTGAAAAGGTGAAGGGAAGTGGCTTGTTCTGTTCTGGTTAGTTATTCAATTCTAAATAATTAATATCATTCCTGTACTCCATCACCTTGAAGTTATTGGATGCCAGGGAGTATTAATAAAGGATAAGTTTCATGAGGTCAAAAGAAAAGACTCCAAAACATTTCTTATGGTCAGCCAAGCAGAAGGCTGGGGGAAACAGGGTTAGGAGAAATGAAGGAGGGACAGGAAATACATGTGTCATCTAATCTCGAAATTCTCCAGTACGTAAAGAAGAAGAAATATTATAATTGAGAACTCTCCACACAGAATTAAGCCAGTGATAAATTAATATCTTTGAGGAAAAATCAGTAACAACCAGGTTTGCATTGAGCTGAAAAGTCTCATTAGAAAATAGAAACATTTGAGTTGCGTTTGTTTTATTTCCCTTAAAATTAACCCTCTGCAGAAAAAAGCCATTTGAAAGTGGCAAAAAGCACAAATCATCTCCCATAAAGAGCTTCTTCTATAAATTACCTCCAGAAAGACCAGGGCCTGGCTCTGTGATCCAAAATATGAAAATGCACTGATGACCCAATGAAGAGAGATTTTTTTTTTTTTTTCTTTTTTGCGGCACGTGGGCCTCTCACTGTTGCGGCCTCTCCAGTTGCGGAGCACAGGCTCAGCGGCCATGGCTCACGGGCCCAGCCGCTCCGCGGCATGTGGGATCTTCCCGGACCGGGGCACGAACCCGTGTCCCCTGCATTGGCAGGCGGACTCTCAACCACTGCACCACCAGGGAAGCCCAAGAGAGATTTTTTAAATTAAAGGCATGCTGTGTCTCCCCCAAGGATGCAGTCTGTAAAGGGCTGGCTACCACAATTGTGTTTAGCTATTTGATAGGTGTTCTAGACCAGGAGAGAATGTCATAAAACACATGTGGTCTGGGCAACACTGGGTCTATAAGATGCCAAACAAACACATTTTAAAAAAAATATTTATTTGGCTGCACAGGGTTTTAGCTGCGGCACACAGGACTTTTGTTGCCATGTGATCTTCATTGTGGCATGCGGGATCTAGTTCCCTGACCAGGGATCAAACCCGGGCCCTCTGCATTGGGAGCGCGGAGCCCCAGGAGAGTCCCAGCAAACACATTTTTAAAAGTCATCTTTAGAAAGCATATTATTTATTTATATATTTAAAATGAAACATTACCAACTAAGCTGAACTTCACCAAAGCGTATGCTTCTTTGAGTGAGATGTGTACACAGAACAGCCTCAGCACACATTTTTAAAACTCTGGAAACGGAATACTACCTCACTCCAAAAGCTGTCATTGATATCTGTAGGTCAATAAAGGTAAAAATCTAATATTCATCAAACACTAATCACATATCAGACATTGTGTTATGTGCTTTACACACATTATTATAATAAATCCTTACAATTCAATGATATAGCTACAATTATTACCTCCATTTCAGAATGAGGGACCTACGACTCAGAAAGTTTGCTACCTTTCTCAAGGTCACATACTCAATAAGAGTGGAAGCCATGTCTGCCTAGCTAAGGACCTGGCCTCTTAAACACCATCATACACTGATACGCTGTGAATATGAATAACCATCATAGTTAACAGTGAAGTTTAACATGTACTATTCAGTTAATCCTCACAACATCCTTCAGTATGTTGTTATCCTCTCTAACTCACAAATGTTAGGGCTGAGCTTTTGAACATTGAGGAGACAAAGTCACATGCCAGTGGAAGTGAAGCAGGACAGGCCCACAGACTCACGTCCTTCCCAGCAAGCCGCCATATATCATGGCAGCAAGCAAGGAAGTGAGACACAGAGTGCTGGCAAATGGATATTTGACAGTGTGCAGGGATGAGCAGACAAACAGACCAGTGGAGTAGACTTTCCAAAAACAGACCTTAGTCCATGTGGAAATTTGACATGTGTGACAAATGTAGATGCTCCAATCACTGGGGGAAACAATAGACTTTTTAATAAATAGTGCTGGGACTACTGGGTAGCTATCTGGAAAAAAGGTAGAAACTAGATCCATTCCTCATACCATACATGAGAATAAACTTTAAATGGGTCAGAGATCTAAATGTAAAAACTAAGACCAGTAAGTACTAACAGAAAACATAAATAACTTCTCCTTTAACCTCAATGTAGGGAAAGGCTTTCTTTTTTAAGCCATTTATATGGCTTAAAATTCAATATTAATAAAAGAAAATAGAGACTTCCCTGGTGGTGCAGTGGTTAAGGATCTGCCTGCCAATGCAGGGGACACGGGTTTAATCCCTGGTCCGGGAAGATCCCACATGCCGCAGAGAAACTAAGCCTGTGTGCCACAACTACTGAGCCTGCGCTCTAGAGCCTGCGAGCCACAACTACTGAAGCCTGCACGCCTACAGGCTGTGCTCCACAACAAGAGAAGCCACCGCAATGAGAAGCCCGTGCACCGCAACAAAGAGTGGCCCCCGCTCGCCGCAACTAGAGGAAGCCTGCGCACAGCAACAAAGACCCAGTGCAGCCAAAAATTTTTTAAAAATTAAAAATTTCAAAAAATGAAAGGAAAAAAATATTACAAATTTGATGACATAATAATTAAAAAGCATGGTTTAAAAAAACACCATAAATAAAGTGAAAAGACTGCTGGGAAACTGGGAAGTATTTTATACATCACAGTTAAGGTGCAGTGATACACTAATAATATATAAAATCCAATCAGAGTTTATTTAAGAGATGCAAGGCCGGTTCAATATTTGAAAATCAATCAATGTAATGTACCATATTAATAGGTTAAAAAAGAAAAATCACATGATCATGTAAATCAATGCAGCAAAATTATTTAACAAAATCTAACACCTTTTCATAATTAAAAACCTCTCAGAAAATAAGAATAGAAGGTAATTTCTTGAACTTGATAAACAATATTTTCAAAGAAACTACTACTAACATTATAGCTAGTGAAAGTCTGAATGCTTTCCCCCTAAGATTAGCAACAAGGCAAGGATTTACACTGTTACTCAACATACTGCTGGAAGTTCTGGCCAGTGCAACAAGGTAAGACTAGGTAATAAAATGTATATGGATAGGAAAAGAAGAAATAAAACTGTCCCTATTTGCAAGTGACATAATTGTGTACATATAAGTCCCAAAGAATCTACAAAACAAACAAACAAACCTCCTAGAATTAATAAATGAGTCTTGCAAGGTCACAGGGTAAACAATAAACATACAAAAGTCAAATCAATTGTGTGTCCATATGCTAGTAATGAAAGTGTGAGCACCAAAATTAAAAACACAGTAGTACCGTCTGAAAGCTCAAAAAGCAAAGAAAATAGATATGAACTTCACAAAATAAGCACAGAACTTGTGTGCTGAAAACTAGGAAAGGCTGTTGAAAGAAATAAAAGATGTAGATATGTAGAGACCTCCTGTGTTCATGGATGGGCAGACCTAACATAGCAAAGGTGTCAGTTCTCCCCAGATTAACATACAAGTTTACCATAACTCCTATCAAAGTGGCAGCAAGATGTTCAGTAGACATAAACAAGATTATTCTAGGATTCACACGGATAGTCAAAGGAACTAGAATAGATAAAAGTATCTGAAAAAGAATAAAGAGGGAAGATTCAGTCTGAATCTTACTGAATAATTACCCACTGTATTCAGTAAATACAGTAATTAGGACTACGGATTTCGGTGAAGGGGGGAGACACACAGCATAATGGAATGAAAGGCAGCACTCAGAAATAGCCCTAGCCAAAGACGCCTAGCTCAGTTTTGACAAAGGTGCAAAAGTAATTCCATGGAGGAAATACAGCCTTTTCAACAAACGGTGCCGGAGAAAGTGGGCATTCCCGGACAAAAAAAAACAGAAAAGAAATTTCATCTAAGTCTCACACTGTAGACAAAGATGAACCCAGAATAGATTATGGACTTGAATGAAAAACATAAAACGCTAAAATCTGGGGGAAAAAATATGATAGAATCTTCAGGATCTAAGGCTAAGCAAAGAATTCTTAGATTTGACCTGAAAAGCATAATCCGAAAAAGGAAAAATTGGTAATTGGGCTTCATCAAAATTTAAAACTTTTTTTCTCTGTAAATAGCCTTAAGAGGATGAAAATACAAGCTACAGTCTGGGATAACACATTTGCACACCACATATCCAGCAATGGGCTGGTATCTAGAATATGTAAAGAACTCCCAAAACACAACAAAAGAACAAGCAAACAATCTTATTACAACATGGGCAAAACACATGAGCAGACATTTCACCAAAGAGGATATATTCATGGCAAACAAGCATAAGAAAAGACACTAAACATTATTAGCCATGAGCCAAATCCACCTTAAAACCACATAAGATGTCACTACATACTTATTAGAATGGCTAAAAGAAAAATAGTGACAACACTAAATGCTGTTGAGTATGAAGGAAAGCTGGACCACTCATACTTTGCAGGTCAGAATGTAGATGGTGCAGTCGCTTTAGGAAACAGTTGGGCAATTTCTTAAAAACCTAAACATGCAACTGTAATAATGACCCAGCAGTTGCACTACTGAGCATTCATCCCAGAGAAATGAAAACTTCTGTTCCCGTGAAAAGCTGTACAGAAATGTTTACGACAGCTTTATTTTTAATATCCCCCATATGACGTAACCCAAGTGTCCTTCAACAAGTGAACAGTAAAACTGTGATACATCCATACTAAGAAATTCTACTCAGCAATGAAATGGGATGAACTATTAACATGCACAGCTACCTGGATGAACCTCCAGAGAATTATGCTGAATGGAAAGAAGCCAGTCCCAAAAGTTTACATTCCACTTATAAAACGTTCTTGAAATGACAAAGTTATGAAAATGGAGAACGTGATAGTGGCTGCCGAGGGTTAAGAAGAAGGTGAGGGAGGAGGGAAGGGTGTGCGGCTCCAAAAGGGCACCATGAAGGACCCCTGTGCTGATGGAAATGTTCTGTATCTTGAGTGTGTGAGTGTCAATACCCTGGTGGTGATACTGCACTATGATTTTGGAAGCTGTTCACATTGGAAGAAACTAGGCAAAGGGTCTATAGAGATCATTGGTATTATTTTTTCAATTGCATGTGAATCTACAGTTATCTCAAAATAAAAAGTTTAGTTAAAAAAGGAAAGACTTCCCCAGTAATATCACGTGCACTAAGAAGGCCACAACTTCATTTCTGTGATATTTCTGCCCCCCAAATGCATAACCTGAGCTTAATCCTGAGGAAATCTCAGGAAAACCAAATTGGGAGACATTTCACAAATAATCAGATTCTACTTTTCAAAAACCTCAGAGAATTAAAGGTAAAAAACCAAAACAAAACTGAGGATTCTTTCAGATTAAGGTAGACTAAGGACAACTGCATACAATGTGGGATTCTGGATTAGATCCTGGACTGGAAACCAAGGACATTAATGAAAAATTGGTCAAATTTGCAGGTTTGTTGGTTAGATCATACTATTGTTTCACTGTTAATTTCCTGATTTGGGTAATTGCACTGTGATTTGGAGGAATCTGAGTGAAGGTGATACAGATATTTTTATGCAATTTCTTCAAAATTTTTGTAAGTCTGAAGTTATTAAAAAAAATAAAAGCATAAAGAATGTTCAAATCATAAATTAATGTTGGGTAAATAGATGAGAAAAATAAAGACTGGTCCTTTTTATATTGCTTAGTGAAATCGAATGCCTAAAATCTGAAATATTCTGCTCCAATATGGTGGCCAAATATCTCTCACCAGCCCAGACAAGGAGTCACCCTGGAGAGTCCAACTGCTGTGTTGCACAATAGGGAGTGGCAGGTTGTTTTTGTGCATGACAAAGAATCATATTCTTCAGGACAAGATAGATTTTTAAGGCTGAGAATAATTCTAATTTGTATCCTCTCAAACCCATTTGGGTTCTTTTCTTTCAAAGGAAAACTTCCAGCTCTGAGTGGGTCGCTGTTGTGACGTGAGCAGGCAGTGGCTGTTTAATACGTCTTGGCCTGACAGTAGGAGAATCGGATCCCCTCAACCTGTCATCTCCATCCTCTGGTTTCATTAATTTTTCCACCCTGCCTCTCTGTTCTGGGGTAACAGCAGCTAAGGCAATGCAGTCTCTAACAGCAGTCAAAGTGGCATAAATATTAGTGATGATTGTACAGTACAGTAATTGCAAATAGCGGTGATTAATTCTGACAATAATTGTCCTAAGAACAATTGATTTCCTTTCCAGTCATGCCCAAGTTTCCCATGAGAAAGCTTTCAAATGGTTATTATTATTAGTGTAAGCTTTGGGGAGAGAAGGGAAGTTGGAAAGAATGGTGATTACTCTGGATTTGTCGGCACTGATTCTTTGTTAGTTTGCAGAAGAAGGGCGTCCATGGTACTGCAGGAAGCACTGTCCTACCTTACAAGAAAATCACCCTGACTCTGAAAGTGGGGATGGGGGCAACGCAACTCACTGAATGTGGATCACACAGTCACAGCCAAGAATTTCCTTAAAACCATGATGACACAGCACAGGAAATGCAAAGACAAATTCTTACTTGGGTAATAACTCTCTCTTGTGTAAGTCTTATCCAACCTGTGTGATTTATTTTTGAAATCTTCCTGATGTAGCTCTCTAAGCATTATTATCTCCATTTAATGTACACTAATAGATAGAAATATGAGGCAGTAAACTGCTTCTTTCAGACCCCTTAAGAAGTCAGTGATGGACTTAGAATTTAAGATGAAATAGCCACGGCTCCCATTTTTATTACCAAATTAAGAAGCTATACCAAAATCTCAGGGCTAGTTTCCTTCAGAGAACACCCTCCCACCCTCTTACTATGGGTTAAGCCCACATGTAAATGGACACCAGACAAAATTTATCACCATGTGTTTACTGCTCAACTAAAACCTATCATTCTGTAGTATATTAATATTCAAGTTTCTTTTAGTGATTAACATCAGTTTTATTTCAGTTGCTCTCCAAACTGGGGGAATACTATTTCTAAATTTATTAACTAGGGTCTGACTTTCCTGCTGTGCCAGTAAGTTATCTGATTTTAGGGAGGGTGGTGTGTACTTGTATGCATAAACTAAGTGGTAGCAACCAAGCTTTGAATGCTCACCTTACACTTGACTTTATGCCCTTATATCCACTTTCACATACTTGTCCTTCAAAATAGGCATGGACTCAGAAACTGATTAGTAGTTTTCCTAACTGTCTTTCCCAGATTCTACTGGACTCTATAAACTTCATGAAAGCAAGGGCTTATCTCTATATCCTCAGCTCATTCTGATGTCCTGGGCATGTCCTCAGTCCTAGTACTGATGTCCTAGTACAGAGTCTAATATAATACCGATTATAGGAGATCAATAAATGTTCGTTGAATGAATAAATAGATGCGTTACACTCATTATCTCCATTTATTTCATAGCTCCTGGTACTGACTTTTTTGACTGCTGTATTAATCTTATCTGACTACATTCCCCCAGCAGGCAGGAATTTTAAATGTGTCGGTTAGGTATTGCTGCATAAAAAAAATTACCCCCAAATCTTACACATTAAAACAACAGGTATTTGTTACCTCACACAATTCCTGAGGGTTAGGAATCTGGGTTGTCAAGGCTCAGGGTTTCTCACTGAATTCTAGTTAAGCTGTTGGCCGAGACTATAGGCTCAGCTGTAGCTGGATAATCCACTTCCAAGCTCACTCACCTGCTTGTGGTTGACCAGAGACTTTGGCTCCTCGCCAGGTGAGCCTCTTCCTAGGGTTGTTTACAACTTGTCTTCCCCCAGAGTAAGCAATCTGAAAAGAGAGGGAGAGCAGGTATGCAACAGGACACACAAAACGGAAACCACAATCATTTAGTACCTAATCTTAGAATGGCAACCATAATTTACTGGTGGCAAAACCCAATCCTGGTACATTAAGGGTGTAGATATCAGGAAGCAGGGATGACGAGAGCCAGCTTGGAGTTTGGCTAGCAGAATGGCTTTACAAGGTGTTATATATAGCCTTCTCTATCAAGCATATGTAATATGTGGCAAAAATAAATCAGTTTAGATGAGGAGGATAATCCTTTAAATGAAAAAGGACAGAACCATTTTGGACTTGAGAACCTCTGTAGTGGGAATTATGTTAAGTTTATCTCACAAGATTCTGATGCTCATCCTTAATTGTAAAAGCATTGGAGGTAAAGTCAGAGGTGGGAGTCCAGGGAAGAAAAAGAAAACGACCAAATGAAGGAGGGGACAAATGTCTATTTGCATGCTTCTTGCACAGGCAATAATGGGTGCTCTTCAATTTCCCAAATTTTAACCTCTTATGAGCAGGGAAATCCTGTATTTCTACCAAAAGTTTAAAAAGGCTAGCTTAATAGTATGAAACAGGGTGAGGGAATGGTTGATAAATTAGTAGGATAACTGTATAATTTATTGTCTGACGAAGACACTATTTAGAGCAAAAAGAAGGGTGATTAATAATGATGCCACAGCAATAGACATAAATTGAGACTGTCCAGGATAATCTTGGACACATGTTCACCCTGTAAATTAGAGCCATTTATTTTGGGCCACTTTTACTGTGAGGAGCCTGGAAGAGTGAGTTTTGTGCACAGTTCCTTGAAACTTAGCTTTCATGCTTTCCATGAGAATATCTAACCCAGAAAAAAGGAATCAAGAAGGAAGCAGGCAGCACAGTGTACTATTTCTTGACAAAGGACAGCGTCTTGGAGAAGGATTGATTTGTAAGTATGTTGTCTAAGAATTCATGTCCCTCTCAAGGAAATTACCAGTCATGAGGGATTTGAACAAATATTTTACTGCAGTTTTCCTCATATCAGTTGCAAAGAGAGATTGTGTTTAATTTTGCAAAATTTCTTTTCATATGCATCTAATTAAAGTATCTGTGGAGTCCATCATGCTGTATTCAAGTTAATTGAATAGAAACAAAATTTAATGGTTCCATATTAGATTTTCCTGGTTAATGTCACAGACATCTATTGATTTTTTTTTAATTAGAGATTTTTGTTAATGGATTTGAACAAATTAAAATCTGTCTAATAACCAGTGTTCCTCTGGTAGTCTCAGGACACTTGCCGGGATTTAGGGGAGTCTGCGTTTTCAATGACAGATTCTATAGAATTCTAAAATGAGGTTAGAATTCCTGCTGATAAACTTCATTATGCCATGGATTTTTTCCCTCCTCTTAAAAATAAAATTTTGAGAGAGGATTTTTAGGGATACAAGTGTATAAATAGTAATACTAATTTGCACCCAAACACAGATTATCATGCCTAATGCTCTACACAGCCCAGTGCAATTGTTGGAATTCTAGGTAGAGGGTGGTGCCCTTGAGTTTTAGGTTGTGCTGTACTGGTAAGAGAATCACTCAAGGTCTTGCACAAATTTTTAGCATGGCTATAAATAGAAGAAACAATTGTATCCAAGGTGATCATATTATAATCCACTCCCCATTGCCTCTGTTTTTCTTTCTTTTTTTTTTTGCATCTCCAAAACACCAATATAGGAAGCCACAACAGTTGTCCAGGGGTCTTGGATTAATCTTACAAAGGATATTTACTCATTTTTTTTTTTTATTTTCAAGAAGTAACATTTAGTCCTAGTCTTGATGCAACAAGGACCCGTTCCTGATGGTTTGAGAGGGTTTAAGGTCAAAAAGAGGTTACACAGTATTCTTACTGTAACTTGTTTCTTCCTAGAAAATCACTTAAAATCCATTCTGGACTTGAGTCTGCTGTAGGACAAAGAGAAGACTGAGGGAAGCTTAAGGGCAAAATAGAAAGTCTTCGGGGTCAGCATCTGGTCCTGGAGAAAGGTAAAGATGAGGCAACAAAGCAAGGGAAAAAGAAAATTCACCTTCACAGACGGGTGGACTCTGGAGCTGTTCAGAGCACACCAGACCCCTCCTACTATTCCTTTCAAAAATGGAAGAAAAGTCCTGTAAAAACCCTCAACTTCACAGAAGCAGATTTACAGGAGAACGATCACAGGTAACCCTCAACGCTCCACCCAGGTAGCCTCTCAGCTGTCACATACGCAAGTCTTTAGGGACTCGACTCAGTCTCCCTGCCATGCAAGGAGAAGCGGTTAATCCAGTCCCTTTTATCCCTTTGAATCATTTCTAAGGACTAAAATCAGGAATTCACCAAAGACAATAACAAAGCCCACTTGGTTTCACATGTTGCCCATAAAGATAAAAATCCTTGCATTTATATCTTTAAGGCTCTGCACGCCCTATCTATTCACCCAAACCCCATCCATCCTTTCATTCCCCAGAGCTCCATAAAAACTCCCCTGAAGACTGCCACTAAAATCCATCTCATCTCTCCTTTATCTGAATACTGGCAGTGCATGCAATATGCAGAACAAAATTTAGTGCTTAATTATACATTGCCTTGTATTATCCTTTAACTGTTTCATGCAAGTATAAGGGAGGTAATATTTTAAAAATATATTTTTGCAATTATCTCCCACATTTAATAATATTAACCATCCCACCAATTTCCTGTCCTCCCAACACACTCATTGTCTTTCTCTCTTTCCAGAAAAATACCCATTAGAATTGTTCCAAGAGAAATTCACATGATAGTCAACATTTCTATATGGATTACTATGTGCCAGTCACTTTTCCAAGCACTTAACATATGCAAACTCATATAATCTGCACAACAACCCTGTGATATAGGTAGTATTGTTCTATTTTGTTTTACTGATGAAGAAACTGAGGCACAGAGACATTACGTAACTTACCCAAGGGCACAAATCTAGTAAGTGACAGAGTGAAGATCCAAATTCAGGGGTGTTGCTTCAGACCGTGTGCTCTTAACCTCTTCACCATACAGACAGAAAGATTTTATATTCAACTTCTGATATCTAGATTGGGTTTTGCAGCAAGCTGAAGGTCTGATGTTCAGTTTATGTGACTAGATGACCTCCCATTGAATAAACCATGAACCAAACCTAAAGGATCCAACCACAGGGTGCCTTTCACCGTACAGAGGGGACAAGCCCTTTGGCCACCAATGGTATGGGTGTGAGGCTTATTTCCCTAAGTAGAAGAAGGATCTGACTTAAAGAAAGTTGGAATTCTGAGTCTTTCCCTTTCAACCAGAGGAGTGATGGGGAGAAACAAAAGGAAGACAACAATGACCTTGTTCTTGTCTAAACTCAACCAGTAGCAAGAGAAACTTTAGCGACATCTATAAAATATAGGGAAAACAAGAGTGACTCATCCTTGCCTGTATCTTGGGATTTTCCATAGCCATAGGAAAATAAAAGCCTTTAGCTCAGAGCCATGACCTATATAATGCAGGGACAGTGGTATGGGGGATAGCAGACATTTGAGTACTAGCTGGTTGTGCAACCAGGTTCGGGGCTCCCTATGGACTCGGCATGGCAAACAAGCCATGTAGAAAGCCCTGTGTCTTCTGACAGGGGTTGCAGAGAGGTTGAGAGTGATGGTGGATTGAAAAAGACTTGGTTCAGGAAAAGGGACAGTGCTGGGCTAAGATGTTAAGACAGAGGCCAGTGGTGAAGTCTCCAGCTCACTCTGAAGGCCTGATGAAACCACTTAGCCTTCTTTGGGACTAGCCAGAGGCAGAACCGCCTGGCCACACCTCCTGTGGATCAGGGTTGACCTAGAGGAAGCCAGGTAGATCTGAGGACTCCTCTTCTTACCCAAAGTTCCATACAGATGCACTAAGCCCCTCTCTTATATCTGAATACCATTTGGCAGTAGTGGAGGGGGAGTGAAATATAAAAGCAATTGCCCGAAGAGACTGAGTTATCCACACCACTATTACTTAACACCAGCAACACTGAAGAGGGGAACTTTGTAGAGAACAAAAGTGTAAGCTGGAGGGGGACTCTTTAGATCAGAATAGCTTGCAGTATTATTATCCGGTAATACTGGATAATATTGTCTCCACTACCCATTGGGGTTTGTCACAAAACTCAGAAGAATTAGAGAAATATTAGAGAAAATATCAAGATCATTTTCTTTGTACATCCAAGGTGTTCTCTGAGCAGATCTGAAACCTCACCATATGGTTACATGATTTGATATTTTCTCCTCTCCAAGCTAAGCCTCTTCAGATTAGGGAGCAGCGCATCCTTCTTTTATATTTCCTGCTGGCTCAGCTCACCAGGGGGCACAGCAAGTGCCCAGAAATATTTGTTGACACACTGCCCCAGTGTAAAAGGAATGAATCTCTCTTGTACCTTTTCCCAGCCAATTAAAAGAAAGAAAATAATACACGTATGTGATTCTTTTTGGAACAATTTTCTTTCCTCACATCTAAATGTCTTCTTGGTTAAGTGTTGGTTTGGGAATCTAATCTGGCTTCCTCTGCCTCTGTAATAACCCAGGGAACAGCTCCAAAAAGCAGACAAGCCAATTAGTAGTGCATCTAATTTTTGTAATTTCCAAAACCCTCCATCACAATGAGGCTATTACAGGAAAATTAACCTCTAGCAGTTGAAATTACTCAGTGTGGAGTTTAGCCAGGGGCAGGAAACAAAGCTGACTTTCATAGAAAGAAATCACTGGGCTTTTCCTCTCAAATGACTTATCTGAAAAGTCAGCCAAAATGTGGAAACCTTGTTATTCCACTGACTTTTACATTCCTTTGGCAACCAGACAGTTGAGGGCAGGCTTAAGTGAGGGAGGCAACAGAGTAGAATCAGTTTGGAAGGACTGATTTCCACCCAATGGCCTTGGGTGAATGAGCACGGAGGGCAGAAAATAGAATAGAATCCAAGAAAGGAAGCAAACAGACAGCTTCTAAAACAATGTCTGACACAGAGGGCATAATGACTGAAGGCTTTAATAAGTGAATGAAGATTTGAAGTAGGTATGTGTCAGGAAACATAATAGGTATATTCTTAAGAGTTGAGGTTAAATAGATTTTTTAAATATAAATCAAACCTTGTGTTCACTGCTGTGCGTGAAATACACCAGGTGTTGTTATTGTTACGTTTTAATAAGAAAAAAATAGCTTTTGATAAATCTGTTTTGCAAATCTGTGACTTCTTCTCTTTATTTATTTTTTTAACACAGCTCATGAAGTGACCTGATTTTTTCTCAGGAAGTAGAACCCAATGAGAAGCTAGGCCAATTCAGTAAAACCCCGTCGCCAACTTCTCCCTTGAGACAGGTATCCAGGGAGCATCCACTTCCCTTGCTAATAGCCTGCGACATCTGGGTTAGAGTTTGGGGAAGCTGCCTTATCTAAGTACATAATCTGAAGGTCTGGGTTGTATTCTGTCAATGAAAAAATGCCGCCGGCCATATCAGTAAGCAAAAGATGTTGTAGCCATTAAGCCATCACATCACAGCCTCCCGGGTTACAGCAAACCCTGAGGGAGCTCAGGATGGAAACAGGATGCCAGACATCAAGCCATCAGCCACCCCCAACGATGCACCCTGAGGAGACTCAGGATGAGAAAGCACAGGATATGGCCCCAGAGCTGAGGTGCACATCAAAGGAATGGTTTCAATCTTCCCACACATAGAAAAGCACTAAATTCACTAACTTGAGATGTCTGGTTTTCTTTAATTAACAGTAATCTTTTGGATTCCAAATATACACTACCAAATGTAAAACCGATAGCTAGTGGGAAGCAGCCGCATAGCACAGGTGCCACAGCTCGGTGCTTTGTGACCACCTAGAGGGGTGGGATGAGGAGGGTGGGAGGGAGGGAGACGCAAGAGGGGGGAGATGTGGGGATATATGTATAAGTATAGCTGATTCACTTTGTTATAAAGCAGAAACTAACACACAACTGTAAAGCAATTATACTCCAATAAAGATGTTAAAAAAAACACAACACAACAGTAATCTTTTGAAGATCTGACCACTTGCTCTTCGTTGCAAAAACTCCCATATATCCTGGCTCCTCCCTTTCTTCTTTAGAGCAGTCCCTTAGAACTATCTGAGAGGCTGCATCCCGGGCTTAAGTCCTCAGTTTTGTCTGCCAAATAAAACTTAATTCTCAACTTTTAGGTTGTGCTTTTTTTTTTTTTTTTAGTCAACAATTCCTTCAGCAAGTAAACCTGGTTAGAATAAGAGAATTTAGCAGGACCTTCCATTTATTCACTGAGTTGATGAAACAAAACTTCCATTTACTTGGTATTAAGGCCCTGATGGGATGTTAATGCTCTTATCGGTTCTGTCGGATCCTTTCTCTAGAATGTAAACTTATTACCACTTATGCAAGTCTGGTCATTGAGACCTGGGAGCTAATCACTGTTTCTCTAGCAATAACCAATAATGATTAACTAGAATCCTTATAAAAGCAAGAATGGAAAGACGTCTGGGAGGATGAACACCTACCTACCCAGCCCACAGTCATGTGTGGACAGAGCAGCGGGGCAAACTCAAAGAATTCAGAGCTTTTCTCTGGAACTGGTCAGGCAGAACATTAAACAGCGCATCTCACACTTCAACGTGAACCACCTGAGGATCGTATTAAAAATGCAGATTCTGCTTCAGGATGACTGGGGTGGGGGCCAGGATTTTGCATTTCTAACAAGCTTTAAGGTAATCCTGGTGCTGCCGGCCCAAGGTCCACAGCCTGAAAAGCGTGGCACTAGATAACATGACACTTGTTTGGAATCCAAGCTGAAACTTGTAGAGGTCACACTCTGTGCTTTCCTCCCTTCTCTTTCCTATTGCTCTCTGTGCAAGCAGCAGACATGTCAGCGGAAGAGCAGTCAAGCGGCAAACAGCTGTGCTTCCGGGGGGACTACGGGAGTAAAAAGGGAATTTTCTTTGGCATCAAGTAAACATTACCCTTTACATGGGACCAAATGATGAAGAATTCTGTGCTTCTACTTTCGCGCTGCATTGACTGAAGGTTTTGATGTTCAGGGAAGTAACTTAACATTTGCAAGCCCAGTGGGAAAATGCCGCTGAGATGGGCATTCATCAGAAGGCTGCGGGAGGATAACCCTACATGACTTTCCTTAAAAAACAGTAACAAATAACCGGCAATTTTCCTTTCGCCTCTATGTAAAGGCTCCCAGACCACTTTGCCTATTTTATGCCATGAACTCTTACATGACTAAATAATAATGACAAAACTATCAAGCTGTAGGCGTAGCCTACATCTATGTTGTGAAATGTGAAGATAAATGTGCAAAATGACCAGCTCACCTGGTAAGGTCAAGAGCCAAGCTATGAATGAACAACAGAGGTCTGCATCTCACAGGGTTGGGCTTAGAAAGCCTTTTCTGAAGCCAATACAATATAAAAATTCTCATGAGAACAGCAGTCCTTGGTGATGGGTAAATTGGGGAGTAGATTCAGATCGGTCTTGGACTTACTGAATTGTCCTTTTCACACAAAATACAGAACTAGGAAAAGCCCCAGAAGGGTATACGTTGTGAGTTGTAGTTTGTTATTTGCTCTTTCTGCCAATTAAAATAAAAGGCAAAACAATCTGAAGTAAAAGCAGATTGAACTCAGAATTATCCAGAAATAAACTCCACTCCATGTGGTACAATATTATGTACTGAGATTAGACGATCCTGCCTTATGCCTGCAGACTTACCTTAAATAAGAGACAACAGAACACCAGAAGCATGGTTAAGAATGCATGTGTCTTTGAAATCTACAGTTCTAGATTTGAGAAGAGAATTCTAACAGCAAACAGAGATACAATGAGTAAACCACTCCAGGGCTAGATATATGTTTTCTCGCTCCATGATTTGGAAATTGAGGGGAAAAAATCAAAATGAAATCAGTAAAAAAATCTACAGCATAGAAAAATGGAAAACAAAGCACTCAAAGTATATCACATATCAAAGTATAGATAAAGAATATGTATATATACATATATACTTTAAGACAGTACAGAAGACAAATTTTAAAGTATATCACTTTGTACTCTTAAAAATTTCAAAGAAATTAGGGTTTATATAATACAAGATTAGAGATAAAATAGTAAAACAGATTAATGTTTGATATGAAAAGGACGCTTGGTGATAAGCACACAATTTTTAACAAGTAAAATAAAAAGAATTTTTTTAAATCTAAAACTATAATCACAGATTTAATGTCAGAATTAAAGAGCATATTTGAATCTAACAGAAATTAAATTAGTGTTATGGAGAGCAAACTTGAAAATATTTCAGAATTTATTGGAAAAGAAAAGATAAAAATGAAATCCTGATGACATACATGGAAGAGAAAGAATTATGATCTAACGTAGAGATAATTGATGTTTCCAAGGAAGAGGACAAGTCAAACAGAAGAAATAATTTAAAATATGATAGACAAAATCTTTCCTAGAATGAATAAAGTCATAATCCTGCAGATTAAAAACATCCCTAAGTGCATGTGGTAACGTAAGTAGAAGACTAGATTCCATTTTTAACTTGGTAATATTTTTACCTTTGAAGCAAACAGATAGATGGCTACAAGCTCTCTTTGGGTCATTTTTGCTGGAGAAAAAAAACCACTTCAAAACTTAAAACAATAACTATTTTGTATGATCTCAGATTCTGGGGGTCAAGCATTTGGAAGGGGCTTAGTGCAGATGGCGTGACAGTCAAAATGCACCTGACAATTAAAGATATGATTTTATTCTGGCTTTTGCAACAGAGAGAATGTTCATTAATGAGAAGAATCACAGAGAAAGGAATGGGGGATCTGGGGCTTTACAGAGGCAGGTAAACAGGGGAGTCATTCATGAATCATATGGGAGTCATGAGGAAGGATGGGAGAGGGTCTTATCTTGGAAAATGTGAGGGCTGGGTGGTCCTTTCCAGTTAGTTGTTTCCCAGTATAACAAGGGTGGGAGCATTTCTCAACCATCACTGCTTTCTGGGAACTCAGGGCTCAGTAAAGTTCAACATTGTCAATGACTTATCTCTGCCCCACGGCATCTGGGAATTTAGCAGGGAATAGCTGATGGCTGGAGATGACTCTGTGGCTGGAATCACCTGAAGGCTTCTTTATTCACACATGTGGCGCCTTGTCCGGGATATCCTAAGGGCTAGGATGACAAATTGAAGTCTGTCCTATCAACAGAACTTGGCTTCCCCTCAGCATGGTGACCTCAGGATGGTTGGACTTGTTTCCTTGCAGTTCAGGGTTCCAACTGTGCATTTTCTAAGCAAACTAGACAGAAACTGCATTTCCTTTTGTGGCCCAGTCTTGGCAGTCAGATTGCATCACTCCTGCAATATTCTAGTGGTCCAAGCAGTCACAGCCTGACAAGACTCCCGGTGAGAAGAAAGAGATGCTCAACTCTCAAGTGAAAGAGTGTCAAAGTATTTGTGGCCTTCTAAAAAAATAGCCAAAACCAATACTTTGACTATAAGTTATTTATATTCTGCCACATAAAAAATATACTCATTCCCTCTCCCAAGATTCCCAAAGTCTCATCCAACTGCCGCAGCGGCTCAAAGTCTAGGATCTGATCATCCAAACTGGGTCCAGGTGCAGATGAATGTCCTCAGGTGTGGGTCTTCAAATATGGTTTGTCTCCTTCTGGAGATTGGTGAGCACAAGAGACGAGTTACCTTTGACATGCCCAACAAACGAACCATAGTGGGACAGGCATAAGATAATAGACATAATCGATAGTCCTGTTCAAAAACAGATAAATGGAAGGCACACAGAAGTCACTGTTCCATAGCAAATCTGAAATTGAGCTGTGTATGTGCTGCTGGTTCCCTGATTAGGGCTCTGTCCTATTTTTGGGAGTTATCTTAGGGTTCTTCAGAGAAACAGAACCAAAAGCATGGGGATAGATAGATAGATGATAGATAGATAGATAGATAGATAGATAGATAGATAGATAGATAGATAGATAGATGATAGATGGTGTGTGTGTGTATATGCATCTATCTATCTATCTATCTATCTATCTATCTATCTATCTATCTATCTCTAGAGAAAGATTTATTTTAAGGAATTGATTCACGCAACTGTAGGAGCTATGAAATCTGCAACCTGAAGGACAGGTCAGCACGCTGGAGGCCCAGGGAAGAGTTGATATTGCAGCTCAAGCCCAAAGGGAGTGTGCAGGTAGATTCCACCTTTTTTTTCCTTTTTTTGGAAGAACTCGCTCTTTTCTCCTAAGATCGTCAACTGATTGGATGAGACCCAACCACATTATGGAGGGTAATATACATCACTCAGTCGACTGACTTGCATGTTACTCACATCTAGAAAAATACGTCCACAACAACATCTAGACTGGTGGTGTTTGACCCTAAGTTAGACACCATGGCCCAGTAAAACTGACACATAAAATTATCACATTGCTCTTCCTGGCTCTTGGCTTCACCCTCTGAGTCATTCTTCCTTTTCCAGGAAAAACTGAGTTTGCAAATGAATAGTGTCCTCAGGCTGGGAGTCTAACGGTCTCTTTATGCTTTATGTTTTATACTGTTTGTACTGTCTCTGTCTTTTTTGGGTAAAGTTTTGCTTCCACTTCCACCTCCTCCTCATTATACAAAAGCTAAGTCTTAAAGATGTGTTCTGTGCAATTCTAGATATGCTACATGAATGAACTCATTTAATCTTCACAACAGTCCTGTGAGATAGGTATCATTTTTTTCTTCTATTCAGGGTAGAAAATAAAGTAAATGGATAGTAAACTTGCACGAAATCACACAGCCTTACTCACAGAGCTGGGATTCTAGCCAAGTACTCTATCCACACACTTGCAGCTACTACACAGCACTTGTCACATGTAAGTAGATGCTTCCTGGACTTCCTGGACTAGACCAACTCACCCTCCCTCAATCAACACTGACAGTGCACTAATATTTTGAACTTACTAAAATTAATGAACATGTCAGAGGCAATTGACTCGGTTATGGAAAACAGACAGCTGTCCACTTTAGTTCGATCTTTTGGAGAAGTCGGGAAACAGCAAGCCTCGTGAACTAATAGATTATGGTTATAGGGTGAAGCCAGGGGGAGGGATGGAGCAGGGAATTTGGCCCCAATAACCTAGTGACTGATCGTGTAGAGTCTGGTCAAGGAGCAAAGCAGGACCTTCCTATTTTACTATTTCTCTCTGTTCTTAGAAGAGGGAAGAAAAGATGTGTCAGCTGTAACAGCGATCATATGTTGTGTAATTACTGTGCTTCTCACATCCAAATAACTGGCCGTTCTCCTGAATTTTCCATAAGTGGCAAAATAAGTTATATTACAGAGCAGGAAGGAGAAAGTAGTGGGACACAGTTTAAACAGGGTTTCTATTTGGGGATCTTGTTTTTTTTTTTTTTCTCCCCCTGCTTCCTTTGATTCCTCTGCCATTTGTTTTTTCCTATTCTTTTTACTGCTCTTGAAAAGAAAAAAACTCTGTAAAAAGAAAAAATTATATATGTTTTCTTCCCTTTTTTTCCCCCCAAGAAGTCGACCCTTGTAAGTCAGTAAGTTAAGAAGGAGGAGAAAAGACATGCCTAAGAAGTTTGAGGGAGGTGACCACTCGACAGTGTAAAAGATTGAAGGGCTCCAAAAATAGTCCCAGATTCTAAAGGGCATTCTCTCCAGCCATCCCCTGCCCTGCCTGAAATCAGAGCAGATGCCTCTTCCAGCCAACCATCTGTCTGCACATGTGCAAGGGCATCCTATGGTTTTTGTGTGAGATCTAATTGCTTGCTTCAACAGTGTAGCAGGTTGGGTGCATGAAAATCTAGTGTTCAATAGGGATCTGCCATCACTCATTGCTCTCCTGCATCTTCCCTTTCCTTTTCCCAGAGTTTGTCTTTAAATAGAGTGTGCACAATGTATGTAATTGCCTCACAACTAAAATTCAGTCTCTGGAATTGGGGGCAGGAGAAGTCAAAGAAAAAGAAAGATACCTTAGATCAAAGATACAGGGAAAAGGGCGCAATATTTAACAAGGTGCAAGTCCAGACCAGGGACCAACAAAGTAATCATGCCTCTCAGGAGGTACCCTGGGAATATACCTAAAATATTCCCTTTTCCTCAGAATTGCCCCCTTCTGCTCCCTTTACTTGAACTCAACATTGAGGCAGAACGTATCCGGTGATGTTCACTGTGGACCTCTTCTGAGGCCCCTCATTTCAAAACATTTGGAACACTTGGTAAAGAGCAATTAAATGCCACCCTGCACGTTCATGCTTAATTATCTTGCTAGAGACACACTGTAGCTTACTGCATCTAAATGCAAATTTGTGTATTTGAGATTTTTATTGGATTTGATAAGTCAAATGATTGCTACTTTACATGGAAAGGGGTTGGGGCTGATGAACTGTAGGAGCCCACGTGAGCAACGAGACAAAAACTTCCTTGATTCATTTAAAACAGACCTCCCTCCCCCTGTGGTGTCTCTTTTCCTGAAATTTGATTTCTTTTTTTGTGCTGCTGGGCTCATTTTGCTGATAAGGGAGACGAAGGTAAATAGCATTTTGAAGAGCAGACTTAAATAAGGCCAGAACACAGCTGGACAAGGCAACCTGCCCCAAGAGTTGGGTCTGTGTGCTGACCACTGTGTTAGTGATTTTCAAAGTCTGGACCATATCTTACAGCATTACACACACACATGCACACTCACACACGCGTGTGTATCATATACATAGATTTTTATGAACCTATACTTTGCCTTATTAGTGTACTTTATTTTCTGTTCTAGTCTACTCTATTCTATTCCATTAAAAAACGTTTAAATGCTGGTTACAATCCAGTTAAAAGATTTTACAACTCAGTAAGGAACCTTAGAAAATTGCATTAGATGTTTCTCTTGCTCACGGTGTTTCTAAGCTTTATTAAATCCCCAAAATGAATGATGGAAACAGTGTTCCTAAACAATACTGCCAGCCCCAAGTGCTAATTATAAAGGGTCAGCCTAAAATCAGATAAAGCAGTGGCGCTGAGAACGGGCAGCACATGCGTGCAGTGGAATTTGCTAATGATGGTGTGCTTGGCAATGGAAAGAATCCCCTGGCGGCTTGGCAGTACGTTTCACAAGATGCCAGCTTCCAAGGGCATTTTACATTCACAAATGTAAGTGTCAGCTGTGCTTGAATGGTTCTTGGGCACTACCCCCCTCTCCATCACCCCTGCTCAGGCTGTTAGACCACAGGGGTCTTGTGAGGGGAGATGACCCCACGTTCAAGGCCTGCCATGGCTATCATTTTCCTCACTGCCTTCCCAACTGAGTTTGGGGTCAGTTATCTTTCATGGCATCCTTTTATGGTAGACGGGTCTATTTTACAGATGCTGGCTTGCCAATCAATATGCATCCTCTGTCAACAGTTGCCTTCAGTTCATCTGGGGCCCCAAACATTAATGCCAAACATTCCATCTTAGCTAAAATAAAATACGGGGAAATTATAAACTTCCAGAGAGAAAGGAAGGGATGGGATATGGAGGAGGAAGGATGGAAAAACTACTGATTGAATGCCTTCTCTTTTAGACACAATATTAGACGTACTATTGTATTTAATACTAATAAGCCCCATTAAAAAGATGGTCATTGATCCTACTTATCTGAAAATGATCTTCAGGAAGGTTGAGCTGGAATTTCCAATGTCATGTAGCTGGTGGGTGGTATGGATTAAAATATAGGTTTGCCTATTATTCACAATAGCTAAGGTATGGAAACAACCTAAGTGTCCATCAATGGATGAATGGATAAAGAAGATGTGAGATACAGAAATAGAAATATATACATAATTCTAATATTATTCAGCCATGAGAATGAAGGAAATCCAGCCATTTGCAACAACTTGGATGGACCTTGAGGGCATTATGCTTAGTGAAATAAGTCCGATGGAAAAAGACAAATACTGTATGGTATCAGTTATGCACGGAATCTAAAAAGAAGAAACTCAGAGAAACAGAGAGTAGAGTGGTGGTTACCAGGGGTTGGGGTGGGGAAAATGGGGACATACTGCCACAGGGTACAGATTCCCAATTTTAAGATTAACAAGTCTGGGGATCTAATGTACAGCATGGTGATTATAGCTAATAATACTGTATCATACACTTGACTGTTGCTAAGGAGAAGATCATAAATGTTCTTACCACCAAAAAGAAATGGTAACTAGGATATGGGATGGAGGTGGTAGCCAGTACTAAGGGGTAATGATTTTGTAACTTATAACTGTATCAAAGTGACATGTTGTACACTTTAAAATTACACAAAATGTTATGTGTTGATTATACTCAATAAAGATGGGAAAAAATAAGAAAATAAAAATGTCTCCCCCACCCCCAAAAATACAATTCTGCCTGGGTCCCCAGAGCATGCTCTTCCTACTATGCACAAGGCCCTTATATTTTCACTTTGAACCACATGGAACATCAACTGGAACTTCAACAAGAAAACCCACTCAGTATGGTGCTTCCACACTCAACATCCAGGAACTCTAAGGAGACATGTGAGATGGAATGAAGCCTGAGCCGGAAATCATGAGACTGAGTTCCTGGATCACTCGGTGGACTGGGCAAGATATTTCCTTTGGAACTTGAGTGGAGAAAATAAAGAGAAGGGAAGGCAAGTAGGGGGCAGAGTTGAAAGAGAAATTTAATTAGATATTCTACTCCTATGTGAGACAGGTACTTTCAGACAATGGGAGTTATCATGGGAAAGGTTTGATTCAAAACCAACATAAGCAACTCCTTTGCCCCTTTTCTGTTTGTTCATCACTGCTTTCCTTAGACCCTACTCATAAAGATGAGATCATTAGGCAACATTTAACTTAGCTCCTGATTTCGGCTTTTCTAAATATACACCTTACCTAAACTGTTGATTCCTTTCCTGGATTAGAAGGAATAAGAATGAAGAATTAAGTAGTTAAGGACTGACTGACTCTCTACCCTCAGTTTCCCCTTAGTAAATCTGCAGGCAGACCTTGAGGATTCAGGCTGACCGTGCGGGCGAGACAGCATCCCAAGGAAGATCGGGAGAAGTCATCAGGCCTGCACGCAATGGAAAAATGATGAAGAATCTGACCTCCTGCCTTAATAATTAACTGAGATTGTTTCCCCTTTTTCCCTTTAAAAATCGTCATGGCTGAGCAGAATCTTCGGAGTTGGTCTCTGGACATAAGCCCACCTTTTCCCCAGATTGCCGGCTTTTCTGAAGAAAGCACCTTTCCTCTCCGCCGAAGCTTGTCCCTTGATTTACCGGCTGCTGAGAGCAAGCACCTGAACCTGCATTCGGTTACACCAACTGTTAGCTTCACTCTTCTTCTCTGTGATCACGATTCACTGTGCGCATCTGGACTTTGTTCCTGATGGCTTCAGACACGACTGCTTTGCAGAGGCCTAATCTTCCAAAGCTTTCCATCAAATCAAGTTGATGTTTTTATGACTGTGACAATGTTTTTGTGTAAGGAATTTACCTATTTATAATGGAAAACAAGGAGAAACAGTTTTACTGTGGTTGGGGAAATGCTCCCTAGAAGAGAGGCCCTCTGCCAGGTGCTAATTACATTCCTATTGTCTTCTGGCTTCACGCTTCCCACACCAGGGAGAGGAAGAGTTGGGAGGGGGCAAAGTAGGGAGCAGTGGAAGATAATTGAACAAGGTGAAAATGAATGCTCATTAAATTCCAGAATACAGGAGGCCTCATTTCATATGATAGGGCTGTAAATATGACTTTTAATGAAGTTATGACATGGTTGCCAATAAAAGTCATTTACTCTGCAGTATTACAGTTAATTATACACAGCTGGAGCCATTTATGGCCTGTCCCTTGTTAACTTTGCTTTCCCTGCATGTTAACCCTTTCAGCACAGTTGATCAACCAGGAACCAGGCGGTTTTAAACCTAAAGAAACCATGAAATGTTAATAAATGTCCCATATGACTCAGGATAATTCTCACTAGCTATAGGAGAACACTCATCTGCCCCTCCCCTCAGCATCCCCTCCCTTCCAGGAGCACATCGTAAAAGGAATGCAGATAGAAAAAGAAGAAGAAAAAGAGAATTATGGATGTAATTCTTTTTTTGTAATTCTTTTTTTTGAAAAAAAATACACTATCTTTTTGGGGTTTTTTTTTGCGGTACGCAGGCCTCTCACTGTTGTGGCCTCTCCCAATGTGGAGTACAGGCTCCGCACGCGCAGGCTCAGCGGCCATGGCTCACGGGCCCAGCCGCTCCGTGGCATGTGGGATCTTCCCGGACCGGGGCACGAACCCGTGTCCCCTGCATCGGCAGGCGGACTCTCAACCACTGCGCCACCAGGGAAGCCCAAAAAATACACTATCTTTGATTTGTGGGAAAATTTATAGACATAACAATTTTTTATTACCAATTTTAAGAGCATTTTAAATGCATTTTACTGATAGCAGTGTAACAAAAATACTCGAATGAAACACTCATGAAATAAAGTGAAACTGACATATTGTCTTCAGCAGCCTAAGCCCTTTGACAAAGAGCCTGCCCCTTAGCATGGCTGGAGGAGATTTCCATTTCTGAAAATCCTACACTCTGGGATGGATTGACAGGGGAAGGAACCTGTAGCATAGTAACGGCAGTTACTAAGTTACAAAGCAGTTACTAAGGCCTCTCAGTTGGTTATATCGAAGCCAGAATAGCAGTGTATCTAAAAGGCCTGTTTTTTGGATATGCCATGTACAACAGGAAGACCCTAGTTTTTAATTTATTAAAAAGATTTCAACAATAGAAGTAGCTCTCTATCTTCATTCTGGGAGCCTAGATGTTCTGACAGCACAAGTACTGCCTTGTATTATTCTTTATTATGGGGTGGGAGTGGGGGACCTTACTCAGTAACCGAGATTGTCTTAGGGTTTTGGTTTTGACTGGTGTTAACAATTTTCTTTCCATGAGGATTCAGCTACTGGAGTCAGGAAAATGCGGTACTCAGTAAATGGACTTCACAAGCATCTTTGTCAGGGGCCCACATTTATTGGCTCTGAGGATGAGCTGCCATGTACAGTCATGGCAGAATCTTGCTGAGTCTGTTTCTGGATTATTTCTGGTTCACAAATGTGTGGCTGTCTGGTTTATTTCTGGTTCATGACCAATCTAAATTATCTGTCGTGAATTAATGGCCATCTGGTCTCTTTCCACCCGTGTTAAGGGCTAAGAGATTGATTCTGGTTGTGTGTCTGCAGGATTTCATGAAATTTCCATTGACTCAAGGCTTCCTCTGTTTCTCACAACAGGGTCACGGGAGCAGCTCTTTTATGACACCACAGGCCAGTCCCAACCTGGTGGCTGAAAAAACTGCCCGGTGCCAAATGATGCCTTATTGATCTTTTTCTTGGGGAGGGGGGAGGGGGGGAGCATCATAGAAAGAGTCCTCAGTTTGCTTGTCTGTGTTTATTTTCCCTGAAGGGGCAGCTTGCATACAATCCCCATTAAACTGGCTTTTGCATAATGGCTGGATTTTATGATGCTGTCAGTCTTCTGTTTGTGTGTCTGTAAGTAAGAAAGCCTCCCGACAGAGGGAAGAAAATGACAATGAATGATCTGTTTATAATCACAGCCCCTTTCCACCTGCAGTCAGATGATTTTAGAGGGCATGCTTGGACCTTCCTCCATCATGGGAATCTGTCCAATTTCCACACTATGTGAATATCCAAGACAAACACACATAACTACCATTAAAAGGGAGAAAACATACGCAAATATTTAAAGAAACTGAAACAGTTTGGATACCTTGGAGAGCAGAGGGCTGGCATGGCTTCTATTTCAGTTGTGTAGATGTACCTGAAGAAGTGATGGGATGGGGACACAGATGGACTTGACACGGCCTATCTGGGGCCTACAGACCTCTTCCTGAGAAGTCGAAGGGCTTCCATAAAATCTGGCCTTTTCTTGCTTTTCCTTCCAAAAGTAACAGGAGTAATACCTTCCGAAGATAAACTCCAAAATCCCAACCTCAGTAACTTGGTTCCCAGACAAGCATCCCTACTGGGGCTCAAACCCGGGGAAAAGGGCTTGTTTCCTATAGAAAGGACACACCAAAATTTTCTCAACTTTTGTCTAAGATTCTTTGGATGTGTAATTTGAAATATCTTCTAAGCATAGCTCTGGTATTCCTTTGTCTAACTAACTCTGGAGAAGATTAACCAAATAGAGTATCTTGAATTTCAAAGAGAGAAGGAAGAAATCAAACTTTTAACGCTTTAAATATGCTGGCTTTTTAAGAAAAACTTTTCTACCAGCTCAGGAAAAGTCAAGCTGTGCTGCCAATGGCAGACTGCTAGATAAGAAACACAGAAATGCAAATGACATTAGCTAGCAACAAAGAGTCATAAAAACGTGCTAATAGAAGATTCTGATACACACCTGATACACGGTAAATAAAAGCAGATTTATTATTAGTTTATGTAATGTGCATATTAATCAAGGTAAATCCCTTGATAAAAAAATGGGCTTGATGATTTAAGATTTAGCAACGCGTCTTCTCAGATTTTATCATGATGAGGTATAAAATATAAATTTAATACTTGCATAAACTGGATTACAAATATTAAATTTACATGTATTTTGTGTAGCTTAAATTTCCAAGGGGGTTAGATAGAGTATCACTGTCTCCACACACTAGTTAAGGTTATGAGAATGTACTCATATATATTTAACTAAGTGAATTTATAATAATTAATGTCTTTTTAAAGATTGTTTTCTGTGAACTTTAGACAGTGCTGCAAATCATCTGGGATCGTTTCCTCTACTTGCATGGAGTAAAAATTTAAATGTCACCTCTCTGATGAAATATCCTATCTATATACAACAAATTTGACCTTTGTAAAGCTCCAATTAAGATGGTGAGTTCAACGTGGTAGAGCCATTCTCTGATGAGGTTAATACATATTGAAGCTAAAGTTAAAGGCTTTCAGTTTGTCACCTAAATATGTATTTGTGTAAAGGCCTATTGACGTTATTAAACAAAGAAAAGTTATACATGATAAACCAGCTGAAAAATTAATCTTGGTGTCATCAGCCTGATATTAACACTAGGTAGTAAAATTTCTCATTTACATTTCGTGTGATCTGCTCAGAGGAACCACCTCCTAGCATATCCTATATTGTGCATGTATCTTTCTAATTTTTTTTATTTTAGTTTTTTAAAAAAAAATTTTGGGTTTTGTTTATGCCTGTGTCCTTTTTTTTTCAATAGCTCTTTATTGGAGTATAATTATTTCACAATACTGTGTTAGTTTCTGTTGCACAACAAAGTGAATCAGCCATATGCATACACATGTCCCCACATCCCCTCCCTCTTGCGTCTCCCTCCCACCCTCCCTATCCCACCCCTCTAGGTCATCGCAAAGCACTGAGCTGATCTCCCTGTGCTATGCTGCTGCTTCCCACCAGCTAACTATTTTACATTCGGTAGTGCATGTATGTCGATGCTACTCTCACTTCGCCCCAGCTTCACCATCCCACCCCATGTCCTCAAGTCCATTTTCCACGGTCTGTCTCTTTATTCCTGCCCTGCAACTAGGTTCATCAGTACCATGTTTTGTTTTGTTTTGTTTTTTAGATTCCATATATATGTGTTAGCATACGGTATTTGTTTTTCTCTTTCTGACTAACTTCACTCTGTATGACAGAGTCTAGGTCCATCCACCTCACTACAAATAACTCAATTTCATTTCTTTTTATGGCTGAGTAATATTCCACTGTATATATGTGCCACATCTTCTTTATCCATTCATCTGTTGATGGACACTTAGGTTCCTTAAAAAACTAAAAATAGAACTACCATACGACCCAGCAATCCCACTACTGGGCATATACCCTGAGAAAACCATAATTCAAAAAGAGTCATGTAGAAAAGTGTTCACTGCAGCTCTATTTACAATAGCCAGGACATGGAACCAACCTAAATGTGCATGTGTCTTTTTGATGAATTTTATTAGGCTCAGGATTTTATAAATCAGTTTTATTGAAGTATAATCGTATTTTAAAAACGGACCCATTTGAAGTGCATAGTTTGATGAGTTTTGATCAATGTATACACTCGTGAAATCACACCACAATCAAAAGTGGCATATTTTCATCTTCCCAAAAGGTTCCTCGTGCCCTTTGTGGTAATTGTTCCTACCATGTTGGTTCTTGGTAACTGCTAATTGGCTCTATATCTATAGGTTTGATGGGTCTTCTTTAGAAATTCACATCCTTGGATTTATATAATATATAGTCTTTTGTGTCTGGTTTCTGTTACACAGCAGCAGGGTTTCCAGATTCATTTACCTTCTGGAGTGTACCAGTGTATTTTATGTCACTGAGCAGTATTCCACTTAATGGAAACACAACGATGTATCCATTCACCTGCTGATGGGCACTTAGATTGTTTACATTGTGGGGCTATTTTAAATAAAGCTGCAAATCTTCTGGTGGACGTATATTCTTATTTCTCTAGGAATGGGATTCTGCATCTTAAGGTAATGGAATGTTTAAACTGATAAGAAACTGCTAAACTCAATACCAAAACGACTTGTGGATAATTTTTAAAATAAAATTTTCTCATTTCCAAAAAAGCTAAAGTTCCTTGTAATTGATAGGGTAATTTAGTCTAGATTTATAAAATATTATCTCATTAATAAATTAAACAACACAATGATCACTTCTTATCTTTAGATAAGAATTTCTTATCTGCAGGTATCTACAACATATGACCATTTCTGGAAGTAATAATGATTTTCTGACAACTCTTTTTTATATTGCTTTTCCCAAATTTAGGTCCAAAATGAATAACACCACCATTAAAGTACCTTTTGCATGTAAGCCGTCACTTCCTCAAAGAACTCTGGTTGCCCCCATGTTTTGCTCCCTCACCTCATCAGAGAATGGATGCTAGAAGTAATTAGGCTTGTTTGTAGTCACTATGCTTTTAATTAGTTCAACAGTGTGTTGAGAATTGCCCTATTTTCATCAAGATCAAAACAGGGGAAGAACTATTCAATCAAAAAGAGAAGCTAGGGCTTCCCTGGTGGCGCAGCGGTTGAGAGTCTGCCTGCCGATGCAGGGAACACGGGTTCGTGCCCCGGTCTGGGAAAATCCCACATGCAGCGGAGCGGCTGGGCCTGTGAGCCATGGCCGCTGAGCCTGCACGTCCAGAGCCTGTGTGCCGCAACGCGAGAGGCCACAACAGTGAGAGGCCCGCGTACCGCAAAAAAAAAAAAAAAAAAAAAAGAGAGAGCGAGAAGCTAGTGGGAAGCAGCTGCATCACACGGGGAGATCAGCTCGGTGCTCTGTGACCACCTAGAGGGGTGGGATAGGGAGAGTGGGAGGGAGACGCAAAAGGAAGGAGATATGGGGATATATGTATATGTATAGCTGATTCACTTTGTTATACAGCAGAAACTAACATGCCGTTGTAAAGCAATTATACTCCAATAAAGATGTTACCAAAAAAAGAGAAGCTCAATCTCACCTAGGTGAATTATATACAGGTAAAATGTTATTAATATAAATGTTTCTCAACCCCTGTTTACCTTACATAATGAAGGTTCATGTGCAAAGACGGGCACAAGAATTTTAATAAGTTTTATTTCTAAGTTCGAAAAGCCCTTATCATTGGCGACCATCATGACAAACACTCTACTGATGAATCAGAAGGGCTAGAGCTCTGTCAACGCCGCTGCTACCTGTGCTCTGTTCTTCCCGTCAGGATAACCATTGTGTAAGGCATCATGAAACAGTCATGTGTTATCCTCCAACAGGCGATTCTACTCTCTCCCTCATTTTCATATTGTTGGTTATTGAAATAAACTAACCAAAACTGTTCAGTCTTAGTATCAATAGATGCTTCCTGGTTCTTCTGTCAGAGTTGCCTGAAGGGCTCTGCTACAAATTTCAGCTCAGAAATGGAATCCTATGGAAGAAATGAATCATAGCTGCTGCAAATCTGTATACTGTACTTGGTATTTTTGTTACTGACCCCAGAGTGTATGGGATGTGCCTGACGCTGCAGGACACAGATCCATTGGTACAGAATCCCAGGGTGGCGATGGTGACCACCATCTTCCCCTGTGTTCAGTGCCTGCTAAGGCACCCAGCTTTCAATTCTCAGGTGCAGGTGACAAAGGATGCGAGGCTGCTTTAAGGCATAAGAAAGACATTTCCTGAATCCTTCCAGCAAAGATTCCCTAGCTTAATTTTAGTATTCCTTTTATCTACGCTTGTATCCACCCTTCTAACCTGATTAGAGAAACTGCTTTGAGACAGCATCACCAGTCTTTGGTAAACAGAAGATCTGAGGCAGGAGCGGAACAGTGTGGAAGGAGAAAAAAAAAAAAAAAAAAGACAAACCTACCGGGAATAAATGTAAACCTGGTCTCAGCAATGCATTTAATTACAACCAGATGTATCAACGTTTTTGTCCTGTTAGAGTCTGTCCCTTGCTAATGGACGGGGCGGCATGGAAATCAAGACATTTGGGCTTACAGACTTGGGTGCAGGAACTGCCTCTCAACAGCTGCCACTCTGTAGCTACAGAAAGCAGTGGTGACATATAGTAACCCACGGTCGCTTTCCTGGGTGGAAGTCTTCAGGTCCTTCTATCATAAGGTCCTGGCCTCTTCCACCAAGATTTTCAGAAGAAATGAAAACGTACCTAATTCTTTAACTTAGGAGAGGGATCATCTTTCATAGAGCTACACTGTGTGGAAGGCACAGACCTTAATACTTTACTCAGTGAGCAAATGGGAAGGAAGCTTTACTGCCTCAGCCTTTGCCTTTTTTGTGCACACAGGTTCTCTGTGTGCTTTCACTCCCCAAAGATAATAGCATCTGCATCTTTTTTTTGACTGTCAAAATCCACTCGCACATCCAGGGAGGCAAAGTGCCTGAGAATGTGTGTTCCCCAGAGGGCAGCCTTTCATCAATAACCCTTCTGGGTTCCCCAGGGCCTGATCAGGACAATCTTGAGGTATGGCCTCCTCTGTCTCCAGTGTCCCTGCAGGCTTGAGCCGTGCTTCATGTGGGACTTTGGTTGGCATTTCTCCCTTGCGTTGCCTCCTTCTCTTCCTGGTCCCTTTCTCCATCCCCCCCACCCCCTATCCATTTTTCCTAGGAATACTTCTTAATAAGTCACTTTCATGATACCCATTGCTTCAGGTCTATTGGTGAATAAACCATCCTAAGACAACTTTGCTTTCCCCCAGTTTTACCTTGTCTCCTCGGTGTTCATAGCACCTCCTCTCAAAGCTTCGTCTGCCAAGCTCCGCCATCCAGTGTCTGCTTCTCCCTACCCTGGAAAGACGTTCAGCTTCTCTGTCCTCTCCTGTAACTTCAAAGTCAGGCACCACTAGCTCCGGCTGGATGCTCCTGAAGGTCTCCTCTGCCCAGCTTTTACCAGTTTCAGATGATGAAGTTCAAAGTCAGGTACCACTGGTTCCAGCTGGATGCTCCTGGAAGGTCTCCTCTGCCCAGATTTTACTAGTTTCAGATGATGAAGAACGGGCTCTGGAACTCGCTGTGGGGAAGCAGGCTCTCCACCAGCTAGAGGTGTAGTAGGTACCCAAATCACCCCAGCGGGTCCTGAAAGGTAAGCACACGTCAGCAAAGTCTCCTTTACCTTCTTCTCCTCCTCCTCCTCTTTCTTCTTTTTTGTTTTGTTAACCAACAAAGCGCAGTCTAGTTTTGTATGAGAAAAATATTCCTTTTTAAAACATATGTTTAATCTTGCTCCTGGGGAGAAAAAACCAAAAACATGGCATTATAGACCTAAGAATCCCATGACGTTTACCAAAGGTTGGCTCAGATTACATGAATCACCACTTTTATTGTGAACAGCTCTATCTTACCAGTGGTCCCATTGCCTGTTACATTCTTTCTGATGCCCAGATTTTCCTCTAATAGGAGATCAGAGGAAGCATGGAATCGACTCCATGTACCCACTAGACCCACAATTTTGGGGACGGGGCCATTCATGAGCCCGATTTTTTTAAAAATTAATTTCTCAGCCTCCATGGAAACTAGACATGGCCAAGGGACACAGTTCTGGCTCAAGGGATGTAAGCAGAAACACTGGATGTGACTTCCAAGAAAGCGTGAAGGGGCGGTCCCAGCTGAAAGTGTCCTCTCGATCCTCACCCTTCCTTTCTTCATCCCTGGAACCCGACACAAGTTTGGAGCAGACACTATGCAACCATAAAGTGACCGTGAGGAAAAGGTCAGTAGAATTTCAGGGGCCCCAGACCTAACTGCTATGATTTGTTGATCTGGTACTTGCTAGCAAACACCTACCTGATTTTTGTGGGAAAAATAAAACCCCTAGTTTGTTTAAGCTGCTTTTTGTTATTGTTCTGTGTTTGATTCTTGTTATTCACAATTGAACATATATCTCCTGTTGATAACAGCCACTAGATATTTGTCCAAGCTTGGAGCTGGGGACCCAGAGTCTTAAAATTCTATAATCCTACTCTGTATCTGTCCAGTTTTTACATACACCATTCATTTCTCTGTGCCTTATTTTATCTTATAAAAGCGAGGACACTGACATCATCTCCGCTAAATTGAAAAAACAGGATGCTACCTATGCTGTAGAGTGACAGCAGAGCCTTTAAATGCCTTTGACGACCACCTCTCCACACCCATCAGCAAACTGATTTCTGTTTTGTCAAATTCTTCTTTAACAATGGTATCGTGTAAGGAGGAAGTAATAGAATTTTATTTATTAACATGATTCCTTTGTGTAAAAAAAATCACCTTTGTTTTAATCGGGCGATTATGGGAGGGAAAGAAATAGCATAATTAGGAACGTGAAGATGGAGCAGTAGAGAGACAAGAACGTGTTAAAATGAGTTTTATCCTACTACATATTGTCCTTCCGTCCAACATTTTCCTTTATTTCTAATTTTCCCCCAAATGCTGAGGCCAAGACATCCATTTATCAAGCCCGTCCACTTTACCTCTCCTGTCCATTTTTACACATATGTTTCTGGACTCTGCTTCTTACCATGATATCCCATGTCTGGCAGTTGGGTGATGTTTGCACCCTCAAGGATCAGACAAGGACATATCTTTCCAACAGTTGTTGATAATGAGGCCAGTGGAAAGGCTAATGGTTTAAAGCTGTTTGAGTGTTCTTTCCGAGGCAGAGATGGAGTAAATTATTCCATGGCTGCAGCTCTCCTCAATGTAGGGAGCTCGATACGCCGTCTGCTCTGAGGAGCCTGGATTAGTCCATCTGTTTCTGGTTTTCAGAAACCTAAGGTGAATAAAATAAATAACAGAAAAAACAAAAATGAAAAATGCCTCTTGTTCCTGAATCGCAGGAAGTCTGCCTATGCTCCTAACTCGGGCGTTCCCTCCAGATGCACCAAACCCCGCTGGATTTCCTGGGTGGAAAGAGAAAAGAAACATCCAGATTTTGCTTTTGAGGATTTTTCAACCTTTAGAAATACACCGATTATTACATAAAAAGTGACATTTCCCATTATTTTGGCAAAGAAATAAATGTAATGCTCAGTGTATGAGAGCATATTCTCCCCATCATTTGCTTTTTAAAAGCTATTCACAAGTTTTTGACTGAAGCCTATTTGAACCTCCACTTTCACAAGCAGGAAGATACAGCCAAGGAATCAGAGATGTTTGCCTAGAAAGGATATAATCACAGCCTCCAAGTGTTCAGAATTAACTATGGAAGCGGCCTTAGCTGGCCTTAGCTTAGTGGCCTTAGCTCCAGAAGGCAAAATTCAGACCAAGAGGAAGAAATTATAGAAAAGGACGATTTCAGAGCTTAGAGAACATTTTAATCAATGACCTGTTAAGCTTTAAGTGAATTACCTTGGATGACAGTAGAGATCCATACATGTTGGAGATCAAATCAGAAAGAGGACCACAGACAGGGGTTGCAGCATAGAGGATGCCTGACAGTGAAGGCTACACTTGGTGGTTTCGACTTTGTCCACTCACTCTACAGCCCACTGCAACTTTAAAAAAAAATTTTATTGGAGTATAGTTGATTTGCAATGTTGTGTTACTTTCTGCTGTACAGCAAAGTGAATCAGTTATACATATACACATATCCACTCTTTTTTAGATTCTTTTCCCATACAGGTCATTACAGAGTATTGAGCAGAGTTCCCTGTGCTATAATAAGTTCCCTTATTAGTTATCTATTTTATACATAGTAGTGTGTATATGTCAATCCCAGTCTCCCAATTTATCCCTCACCCTCTTTTCCTCCTGGTAACCGTAATTTTGTTTTTTACATCTGTGACTATTTGTTTTGTATATAAGTTCATTTGTACCATTTTTTTAGATTCCACATATAAGCGATATCATACGGTATTTGTCTTTCTCTGTCTGACTTACTTCACTCAGTAGATAGTCTCTAGGACCATCCATGTTGCTGCAACTTTTTATTCTCATATTCCTCTGAAACTAATCTGGCTTATGGTTATGAATTATCAAGGGGATGCTACCTGTTTTTATAGTTATTTTCCACCAAGAGCCAAGGCTAAGGCAGATTTCTTTTTTCTTTTTTTGCTTCTCCCTTTACTGGTGGGAAGATTTTTTTCTACGCCCACCCTTTCACTAAAGTCCTTAACTTTAATCTCATCTGTAAAGTCCCTTTTTCCACATAAGGTAACATATTCACACATGCCTCAGATTAGGATGTAAACATTCGAGGAGTGGGTGGGACCAGTATTCTGCCAACCCCAGATTCCTGCTAATACTGCCCTGGTTGGATTTGTTCTTCTAGAAGGATATGGGGTTTCAATACGTTTTACAGCTCTATCAGCCACAAAATAGCTATAATTTTCAGAACATTATTACAGAAAGGGATTCTGGAATACAGTGAGTTAACTTTGACTGTATAATTCTCAGATTTCTGTTTCTGGATCAATTTTCCCTTTGTTAAAGCTACCACCTGGGTCAGTCTAAGTCTCCATAATGAACAGCCTACTTAAAACTGCTGTGTGGCTGGACCACACCAACTCCGTTTTGTCAGTTCCATCGTAGCCATCCCCCGCCCCCGAGATGTCCTACCCGCTCTCCTCTCTGCACGACTGAGCTTTAGCCTACTCACAAGGAACGTGCCCAAGCTAGATGAGTTCCTGATCAACTTTTTTTTTTTTTAAACATCTTTATTGGGGTATAATTGCTTTACAATGGTGTGTTAGTTTCTGCTTTATAACAAAGTGAATCAGTTATACATATACATATGTTCCCATATCTCTTCCCTCTTGCGTCTCCCTCCCTCCCACCCTCCCTATCCCACCCCTCCAGGCTGTCACAAAGCACCGAGCCAATATCCCTGCTGATCAACTTTTAAACTTGCCTTCATCTGATATGAAAACGGAAAGAATGCCTTTTGCTGACACATATGATTAACGGACCCCTAAGGGAAGAAAACTCTCTGTTTCCTTCAGTGCAGATATGCTTCTTACCTGGTAGTCAGATTCTGTTTTTAGCTTTGGCCCCTTTAAGTACCTCTGCACCCTTTTAGGCAGTGCAGAGCGCAGCTGCAAATGCCTGCGGATTGCCGTCCGCCCCATCCTGCCTGTATGTAAGTTCCCCGCAATAAACTTCATAATTGCACGTTATGGAGTTGCCTGCCTCCTTTTTCACTCTTAAAGTTCCTTCTCAGTTTGGAGGAGATTATTCAATATCTCCGCCATGCAACCATTGCCTTGTCTAGGCAAATTCATGTGTCTGAATTTATTTCCTTTCTTATTTGATTTACATGTCCTCTAGTTTTAACTTTAAATGAAACTCTTTATTTTTTACTGGTATATTAAAATTCTAACCTGCTCCAGGAGAAATGTTTGGGCCAAAATTTATCTTCTTGTGATTTCTAAACTTGAGAAGAAATATAATGTTGTGAAAAGGCCAACACCGGACTGGACATTAAAGAAACAAGGATTCGGTTTCTCTCCTGCCACTAACTAGACCTTGAATTGGCCACTTCATCTTATTGGATTTCAGTTTCCTGATGGGTTAAAGCACTGAACTAGATCACCTCCAAGGCACGTCTACTCTGGAAAGGAGGCTCAGAGAATTCCAGATTCAAACTTTTTGCTTTGGAAACAATCCTTTATTTTGAAGAACTTAAATATAAGGGCATCTATCCTCAGACAGGGCTGAAATCCTTTCTCTTTCTACTCCAGTACACATTTCTGTGTGGCCAATGTGCCATTTCCATCTTTTCAAGAGACAGTTGAAAAAATTTAACGTCTTAAGTCTTTTACGATTAACTTCTACTTGCTTCCCAAGTTCATCTCCCTGTTCTCTCCCAGACGTACCTATTTTCTAGCCTCACTGAATACTCAGAGATTACAGGTGCAGGGGCTGTGGCATTCTGGAGGACCACGGCAATACCATCTGTGAGAAGCCAAACTCAGATGGCTTCCTGAGCAACCAAAGTCAACCAGGAAGGGCAGAGCCCAAAAATGGGGTTCTCAGAAATTCTAGATGAGGGATTTTTGTAGGAATTTTGATATTATATGGGTGGTGAGAACTAGATCAATTGAAATTTGAGTTTTTATCATAATAGTATTCCTTAGAAATCCTGGGGAGACCTCAGGTTACTTAATAATAGAACTGTCTATAAATCCAGGACATAGCTCATTAGACCTTAAGCTATCTTGAATTTGTCTTTGCCTGATTTCACCCCCAGCCCCTACCCCAGAATCCACCTCCGTAAACAGCTCCGATTCTTAGGCAGGACAAGTATTTAGAAACGCACATTGAGCAAACCTTACTCAGAGGATGAAATCACAAAGTAAGTTTAATTAGTCCTTCAATATCCATTTGAATTCCGCCAGGAGGGCAGCCTCCCACAAAAGACGTGTGTAATGCCATACATTTTTGGTGTTGCTCAGAAAATACAACGTCTGACATTCACATTGTCAAATTACAGGGTCACCCAGTGCAAAAGCTGATTTTGGTTGTTTTGGAAATTAGGCTTTTCATTCCCACGGAAAAATGACAATTCAACCCATCCAAAGATAGGACTTCTACCCTCCTCCCCCACCTAGGATCTCTTTCAGGCAGAAAGTCTGTAGCCAGGACAGGGAGGTAAGGGTAGAATCTTCTCTCTTTCTCACTCACCTCCTCTCACACTCACCAGTAGCTCTTTTCCACTAGAGCTGGAATGGAGGGTTGGGACAAGAGCCAGGACTAACCTTTTAGATCTTCCTGGCAGTAGCCAGGCTTCACGGACTGCGAAGACTCATACCAAGCTCTCTGAGAGGTTTGGGTCAAAGACCTTCTCCACTGATTGAAGTGTAGGGGAGGGACCTTCCTAGCCCTCGAGATGGAGGTTAAGTGGGTAACAATAAACCACCGTCTCCAAATACCCTACTCCCCAAGCCTCTCTTCTGCTGACCCTTGCTATACTTGCATGTTGGTAAAGAACTGCAATCATGGAGCTGTCCTCTGCCATCCACAATTTTCCAGTTCTACCGTGTGGCCTGTCTCACAATTCACTTTGATACCTGATATTTTCACCAAAGAATCTCAAATGAAACACCCATGCTAATAGCCTGTTGCACAAAATCAGAGAAAGTTTGTAGAGAAGGAAGCAATGGTACTTGTAGATTTCAGTTTCAGTCGCAGGAAACACCAGGTCACTCAAGTGTAGAAGTTTCTGAATCCTTTGAAGACTCTTTCTTGACCCAAAAGATTGTTTACCTTTACTTTCTTCCATCCCTTCTCCCTTTGTTCACTGTTATCTGCTTGCTCATTTAAATTGAATTTTGTGTTTTCACTGCTCCAGCCAACTGTATCTATTTTATCCAAGCAAAAGTTTTCTTTGAGAGCAAATGGACAAAAGTCCCAAGGCACCTGATACTGGGAAGGGCAGAGGAGCCCTGAGTGCCAGAGGCACAGAGCTTGCCTGTTCTAAGCAACCTTGAGAATTTGTTCTGTTTCCCCAGAGCTTGCTGACATGGAGACTTTTATAGCTGCAACAAAGAGTCTGAAAGTACCTCAAAGTCCCCAGGCACTTCTCCTAATTCACTTCTAACCTGCTGGCCATGGGGATTTTCTCCTCCTCTAATTGCTAATGAATTCTAGAATCTCAAAGTCTCATTTCTCTAGTCTAGAATCTCCAGTCTGCCGAATGACGAGAGCCTTCTTGTCATTATGTGCCCTGTGTTTCCTTCCTCGCTTGGATTTATAAGGTGCACCATAGGGGGAACTTACTATTTTTTCCTATTTAGAGTCAACTCAATTTCCTTCAGAGTTCTTCTTGTCTTTGCAGAATCACTAGGAATGTAGGATAAACAACAGAATGTGGAAATGGGTAAATAGACTTTGGAATGTAGGGCAACCTGAGGGATGAGTTTGAGGATATCATAATATCTCATTTCTCAGAAAATGCTAGCCTTTCTCTTCCTTACTGAGTGAAAAACATTTGGTCTGAGCCCAGAGACAAGAAAGTCTAATGAAGTGAAAGAATCAGAATAACAATGCATTCAAATTAAATAAATGCTGGAGAGAGTTTGGAGAAAAGGGAATCCTCCTACACTATTGGTGGGAATGTAAATTGGTACAGTCACTATGGAGAATAGTATGGAGGTTCCTTAAAAAATTAAAAATAGAACTACCATATGATCCTGCAATCCCAATCCTGGTCACATATCCAGAGAAAACCATAATTTGAAAAGATACATGCACCCCAATGTTCATAGGAGCACTATGTAGAATAGCCAAGACATGGAAGCAACTTAAATGTCCACTAACAGTTTAACGGATGAAGAAGATGTGGTACATATATACAATGGAATATTACTCAGCCATAAAAAAGAATGAAATAATGCCATTTGCAGCAACATAGATGGACCTAGAGATTATCATATTAAGTGAAATAAGTCTGAGAAAAACAAATACCGTATGATATCACTTATATATGGAATCTAAAAAAATGACACAAATGAACTTATATACAAACAGACCCACAGACATAGAAAACAAACTTATGGTTACCAAAGGGGAAGGGGGGGACGGGAGAGGGATAAATTAGGAGTTTGGGATTAACAGTTACAAACTACTGTATATAAAATAAATAAACAAGGACCTACTGTATGGTATATAGTACAAGGAACTATATTCAATACCTTGTAATAACCTATAATGGAAAAGAATGTGACAAATTAGCAGAGAATATATAGTAGTTCATTCAAATTCATCATTATTTATTCACTTGTTCATCTATTTGACCCACATTAGTTAGCCACCTTTTAAATGCCAGGAACTTTTCTAGACACTAGGGATGAATGTGCAAGATCTCCTGGAAGATATCATCTCAGTGAAAATCTCACACTCTCTTCCTGAATGATCACTCAGTGCTTCAGAGGTCACTTGCAGAGTGCCCAGTCCAGTTGCCCAGCCAGAAAACTCATTATTTTTGGAAAAGGTGAAGGAAAACCCCGCACCACTGTATGTGTCACAAAGGCATTTCTCTGGTTTAAAAACATGTTACTGCCATATTTCTCTGCTGAGGGAGAGGGTCCATGATAAGGGGCACATTGATAAACAATAGGATAAACTTATTTCCCAAGTTTACAAATTATATCTTAATTTAAAAAATAAACTAATTCAACAAATATAAATTCGAATGGCCATTTAATAGCTTAGCAGTTAATTCAGAGATTTTTAAATCCTAGTTGTGTGTAAGAATTGCCCAAGAAAGTTAAACAATAGAGAAGTTTAGGCAGTCCCTACCTGTGAAGAGTCTGTGAATAGTATGCAGTGAGGCTTAAGTAATGAGGGTTTTTATTTTTAAGTCCCGTAAATAATCCTAATGGGCCATCAGAGGCAAGAGCTACCAAAACAACTTCATTGATGACCCTCCAAAGTGTTCTTCTATGAGATAATGTCTCACTATCGTTAGGAACCAGGAAAATGGTTGTTTAGAGTTTTGGTCACAGCTGAAATGAGCTCCACACAGAAAAAAATATTCGTCAGTTAAAATGTTTAGTTTTCTTTTCTGTGTCGTTTTGTTGGAGAGGAAAGTGCTTTCTAACATTGCCAGATTTTGACAGCCAGAGAAGTCACATGCCAGCCATACTTAGGTATCCTTCCTCTCAAATGACTACTGCATTTACCTTAACATTCTGAGACATTCAAACAGAGTGGTCCTCAGACAAGTCTCTAAGAATAGCCTGTCATCTTCCTGCTCTCTTTGACATTTTTCTGATCAGCACATTCTACCTCTAATGTCCTTTAGGTATCCAGAAGAACACACACACACACACACACACACACACACACAAACCAGCCTTTCCAATTAGAATGATGGACCAACTTACTTTTTTTTTCCAATTGACTTTTGATTGCTATGGCTATTTTATATTTTTAGAATTTGGTTTTGTTCTGGGATTCAGAGAATTTTATATTCACAGACTGCTTATCCCACCAAGATCAATTCCTCCATCTCTTCCTTTAATAAGCCCGGATGTTACTTCAGTTTTGTTGGTGTCTTTGGGTGAGAGAAGCAAGTGGGCCCAGGATGCGACATTTCTCCTTTTGAATGAGGCAGAAAAATGATTCATGAAAGTGTGCATTCTTTTTAAAGGGAGAAGAAAAGAGAAGTCTATCTAACAAGATCACCACAGGTATTTTTAGAATTTACAGGTATTTGAATACTTGTAAATTCAGGAATTTACCTGGCTTGTCCTCACCTTCCTATGATTGGGATTCAGGACATCAGTGGCTTTTAAAATTCAAAGCATAATTTCCAAAACTTTAAAAGTATGACTCTAATATAAATATAATATAGACTGCTTCAAGGACTTTATTCAACTTATTCATTAACAAGGAAACTGGTAATGAGGTAAAGGCTGGTTCAAAGAGCATTTTGAGGATTTGGATTTTTACAGGCATTTTGAAGCAATGATAGAACAAGAATGATAAATTAAATGCAAACCTGACTGATGTCCCATACATAGGAGTTATCTTTTCTAACTGACAGAAATTATTTGCATTTCTACTGGACCAAAACCTGTAAGTTAGCATACATTTTATTAAAGTTTTATTCAATAATAAACAATGAGTCAAACCAAGTATATTCTAGAATGAGTGACCCTTGGGTGTGCCTTTTAAACAGTGCCTCCATGTAGCACTGAAAGAACATGCTGCATACCTTTTTACTGGCTCTCCATGCTTTACATCTTTTTTCTTATTGTAATTAAGTGGTAGTAACAATTTCAAAGCAGCAAAGCCCTGAGGTAGCTCTGAGGCCAACTTCCAGGTGACAATAATGAGTCCACGTTGCTTCCTCCCCAAGGTCATTGCTATGTACATGCACACAAGGTCATGGCTATGTACATGCACACAAGGGTACTGCTATGTACATGCCCACAAGGATACACGTGTATGCGTGACACATGGCAAGTCTGGCATTGCATATACAATGAAAAAACTTTTAAATCCCTTTTGAAAAGAATGAATTTGCTTCTCAGAAGGCTGAACTACCCTGATCCTTAGAACTAGCCTTATTAATTTTTCTTTTCTACTGTCCTCTTCAGCTCAGGCCTCTGTGTATATTTCTTGAAGAAGCAGCAACATTCTATCAGCTCAGAATTGCTCTTTGGAACCATCCATGGTTCCAAAGAGCATTCCACTGTCCTTCACAAGGGACTTCTACACAGGTGCTTAGAAATCTAGAAAATAAGGAATGGCCTTTCCCAGATGAATATCAAGGCTAGGGGCTTTCTTCAAGACCGTTGTTGGTTTTTTTTTAATATAAATTTAGATTTAAGTTCCTTTTATTGATGCCTGTTAAGTTCCTTGAGAGGGTTTCTGGAACATAAAAGAGTAAACCAGCTTTCATGTCCTCCATCATCTTGAGGAAGGAATATCACAATTACGTCTTCCATTCCCATTTTGTTTCCTTGCTTTCATCTTGAAAGCTTCCTGATCATCAGAGGGGTCCTTAAAGAGTCTCCTCTTATGCTGAGAGGATCACAATGATATCAGGATCACCTGGACTAAATGCACATGTTAATAAGCTTTGGAAACATTTTGAAGAGAGCTCACAGAATTAGAATCTATTTTCTACTACAGAATATTCAGAATGGAAAGCCAAACCTTTGGGAACTGGGTCAGACCTGATCCTTAGTACCGCCAGTCTGTGGGCACATTATAATATCTTATGGTGGCATTGTAATTTTCCCCAATTTGCTAACTAAGACTAATTATCCAAATAATTCAGCCTGACTCTGCTCCTGACCACTGCAAATCTCCCTGCTGTTCCTTAAAGCTCTGTGTTCCCCATTTCTCCTCTTGTTTTAAACCCCTCACTGTTCTGAGTGCCTTTTATTTAAAGAGAAATTGGATACCTACTGTGTAAAGGGAGTCCTTTAATGTAGGCTGTAGCAATTTTCTCCAGGAATATGCTAATAATTAGAGCAGCTAGGGATTTGGACTTTGTTATCTGTGGAGGAGGAATTGTGTGAGAAAAGGAGGAAAAAAATCTCAACTCTCTACAGCCTGAAAAGAAAAGAAAAAAGAACAAAATAATAAAGGAGAAAGGAAAACAAAGTTATTTGTTCAAATGTGGGGTGGAAATAGACAGATGCTTAGAAGTAGCGACTGTGGCCACTGGTCTTTGTGCAGGCTGTTAGGAAAAGGCACACACAAGGGAGAATGGTGAACTTTGGTCCCTGGGGCAGTGGGCTGAGTTCTGGCCTCCGTAGTCATGGCAACAGAACACCCCCTGGTGCTCCCCGGTTGTCAGAATGGGACCTCCTGGAGTTCTCTCTGTCTCCTCTGCTGGAGGTTATGGGTGTCTGAACAGCAATTTCACAACCCTGAATTGCTGGTTAAGATTAGTTTAAGAGAGTTTGGGCTTTTTCTTTCTTGTTTTTGTTTAAAAGACAACTTTTTGAAATAAATTGCATAGTTGTGCTTCAGAGAAAAGTTTCTGGGAACTAAATATGGTAATCTTAGAAACCAATTTGCATTGAGGTGATGGTGCATTCACACAGAGTTTGAGCAACAGCCTGGTCATATCCTAAGGTTATTTGTGAAGTGGATTATTTAAGGTGACCAAGGGTCTTCTACTTTTGTTACCAAGCAGCTTTTGGTGGTCACAGACTGACGCGGTCTGACCTTTTATCACAAAGTTCTGAACATGCAGTCACTCTGTAAGCTTGTTTCAACCAAGACAAAGGGAAAAAAGAGACTCCTTAGAATTCCTATAGGAGAAATGAGGCAAAAGAATTATTTCCACATACTGATGTGCAAATTAAAGCACTGGAAAGAAGGAATTTGCCCATGATGGAACCAAAATCAAGGCCCAGTAGGACCCAAGGTCCTTAAATTCTTTGCTTGTGTTTATAGGTCAAACTTCTGAAACTCTGGTTTTGGTGATTGCTTTAAGGGTTTCTTCTTGGACAAAGGTGTTAAGAAGGTGTGCAAACTAAAAAGGATCATGAATTCACTTCAATTAAAATAAAAATAAAGTCAATACCCAGCAGTACTTTTTGCAGTTTCACAGAAGGGGAATTTCCTAAAAGCAACCAAAAAATGTTAATAATGGCAATATTATTAATAATAATATAAGTAACATGTATTGAACGATGTATATAGGTGCTAAGCATTTCATATGAATTATCTCATTTATTTATTTCTACTTGATTGATGAAGAAACACAGAGAATTTAAGGATCTTCCCCAAAGTCACACAGCTAGTAACTGGTAGAGTCAAAATTTAAACTTGGGCCATCTGACACCAGTGTCCGTGTTTCTAATCACCCCACTACACTCTACTGTGCTTCTACACTATAATTTAAAACACATATACAAGATTTATACACTATAGGATAATGAAATGTTTACAAGTTATTTAAAAATCTACTAACTATATCACTGTATGGGGAGAAGAACCACTAACACCCACCCTTGCTGAGCTCCTGTGTGTCAAGTACACCACTGGTCACTGTGCATACATTGCCTCCACTTGTTACCACAAACCTGCAATGAAAGAAATATTATCCCCCTATTTTATATGAAGAAATGAAGCATGGAGCTATTTTAATCACTTGCCCAGGGTTATATTTAAGCAACAGGCTGAGCTGGGGAGTGAGCCCAAGTGTGGGTGATGGCAAAGCATCTGTTTCTTCCGTGTTGCCGTGATGGTTTTTTCCAAGGTGTATTTAGGTGTAGCTTTAGTTTTACCAAAAAGGACTAGGCACCAGATCTCTCTTCCTAATGCCTGACCCTACTTTCCTACTAAAGTTGTTAATGACATAGGAGTATTAGAAGTACTGTCTCCAGAACCTGAATAAACTACACTATTTACCTGAGGGGAATACGGTGGTTTATCTTTCTAAATTAAGTGACCATCATTAGTTGATTAACTTGATTTTCATTCTTTAATACTTAAATGAATTAAAAATGGATTAATGAATGAATGAATGAATGGGTAAGCAAAGAAGACAACTGCCACGTAAAAATTGTCACTCACCATCTGGTTCTACAAGAATGAAGTCACTGGCCACTGAAGTCGCTGACCTTCAACACACTCTGAAAGGAGTCCAGGGCGGCGATCAAGAATGAGGCACTCTGTGCTCTGGGAAAACCCAGCAGAACAGGACCTTCAGATAGATAGATACTTTCAGGAGAAGATTTTATGAGCCCAATTTCTTGCATCTTCTCATATCTAGAAAAGCACATTAATGGAATCATTAACAGAGACATCTGCTCCTTGTGACTAGCAGCAACCTTCTGCCAAAATGTGTGCTTGATTACATGGACCCCCTTCGCCTAAATCATGCATATACTGACCTCCCCCCGCCCACCTCTTGAGCAGTTCCTCAGAGCTATCTGATGGGCTGTCTCCCGGGCTATAGTCCTCATTTTGCCCCAAATAAAACTTAACTCACAACTCTCATGCTGTGCACTTGTTCTTTTCAGTTAACACAACCTACCATCTATTGAATGTCTAGTAGGCAGCAGGCACTATGCAAGGTGATTTCATATTCTGATTTTATGTCCTTTCCACAAAAGTTGTGCAGTAAAGTGATGATTTTTATTATTGCTATATTTAAGGATGAAGATACGAGGCTTAGATTGGTTAAGCGAACTGCTCAAGAGTTTCAGCTAGCGAATGAGACATTTGGAAATAGACCCCAAGGACCTATGGCTCTGAAGTTCGAGCCGTACCATCTATGTTTAAATTTCTTTAAAAAATTTGTAGACGTGTTTAAATACAAAGGAATATTTTAGATATATCTGTAAGAAATACAGAACAACCATGTAAGTTAGCACCCGAATATTCATGACCCAAATTTATAAATAATACATTACCTTAAACTTTAAACTTCCCTGAGTGCCATCTCATCCCATCCTTTCCTTTCTATCTCAGCGGGTTTTTTTATGGTTTCATATTTGTTAATAGTCATAATTCATTATTTATTTACACATTTTTGACCTTTAAGTCAATTCAATCAAACTGTACGTGTTTTTATCTTACCTGCTCTCTTTGCTTGACACTGTTCTGAGATTCATCTATAACACTGAATCAGTCTGTGTTTAATTTCTTTTCACTGTTGTATAAAATTCCATATTAAAACTCTGCCATGTTTTGTTTATCCATTCTACTTTTTAAAATTTAACTATAGTTGATAGTTAACTATAGTTAACGCCATTTTAAGCAACATGGATGGACCTAGAGATTATCATACTAAGTGAAGTCAGACAGAAAGACAAATATTATATGATATCACTTATGTGTGTTATCTTAAAAAATGATACAAATCAACTTATTTACAAAACAGAAACAGACTCACAGACATAGAAAACAAACTTATGGTTGCCAAAGGGGAAAGGGGAAGGGGAGGGATAAATATCCTTTCTACTCTTAGTGAATGTTTGCGTGTGTTTTCCCCTCCCTTCTTCCCTTCCTTCCTCCCTCCCTCCCTCCCTTCCTTCCTTCCTTTCTCTATTACAAAAAGTGCTGGCAAGAACATGTGATACACATCTCCCAGGGTATATCTGAGAGGGTCACAAAATCATAAGCTTTACACATTCTTGGTCGGTGAGATAATACCATATTGTTTTCCCGAAATGATGGAGCAGTTTCTATTACAACTTATTCTGAATAACACTGCAAAATTATTCCCCTTCCCCTACATCCTTACCAACATATGATATTGTTACACTTAGTTTTACTAATATGATTGGTTTGAAAGGGTACCTTATTGTGGTTTTCATTTGAATTTCTTTCATTATTGATAAGGTTGAGTATATTTTTATGTATTTTATGTGCTTTTTTTTCTGTGAAGTACCTATCCATTTTTTATTTTTGCCCTCTTTTTCTATTGGGTAATTTGCCTTTTTCTTATCAGTTTGTGGCTCTCTTTATACATTTTGGACATTAAATATAACAAATGTAATCTATTGCAAATAACTTCTTTCAGCTTATAAAGTGATCTCATTTATGTGAATTTTTGATGAATGGAACTTCTTAATTTTAATATATTCATATTCATCAATCTTTCCTTTTATTCTTTGTACACAGAGGCAATCTTCCTTAATTCAAAGCAATGAAAAGATTTTGCTCAAAGTTTTATAGTTTTGTCAATATTGCCAATTGCACTTAATATTAACTTAAATAATATTTAATATTTAAGCACTGGTTAGGTATTTATCAGCTAGAGCTGCTATTTGCTTAAGGCATTATAAACCTAGTTTCCATACATGTGTGGATGTGTCTCTGGGTTCTCTCTTTTGCTTTTCCAATTTGTACATTTTTGTGACAGTACTATATTGCCTTAATTTTTTCAGTTTATGGTAATACTTGATATCAGGTAAGGGAAATCCAATCACTTTGCACTTTTCAAGCGATGTCTCACTATTCTTGTACCTTTGATCTTCCCATAAATTTTAAAGTAAGCTTGGTAAATTCCCCAAAGTCTGTTGGTATTTTGACTAGAGTTGAATCACATCACTAGAGCAATTTGGTGAGAATTTACATCCTTAGGATATTGTCTTTTCCTTATTAATTTTCAGACTGTGTCTGTGATGTATAGTTTCTATTTATTTAAGTCTTTGAAAACATTTTCTTCAATATAATTTTCTCCATACAAATTTTGTACATGTATTGCTTGATTAATTCCTTGGTACTTTACTTTCTTTTTATTTGAAGCCAATATGAAAGCTATCTTTTAATAATTACCTTTTATAAATGTTCTTGAGCATGTATCAAATTGCAACTGATTTTTTTAATCCTTTTTAAAATAAGCTTAATTTTTTAGAAGAGTTTTAGATTTACAGAAAAATTTGGAAGATAGTACAAGAAGTTCCCATAAATATTGCACCCAGTTTCCCCTATTATTAAATCCTTATATTAGTATAATGCATTTGTTGTATACATTGACCCTATATTGACACACTACTGTTAACTGAAGTACATGCTTTATTCAAATTTCTTTAGGTTTTTTTTTTTTTTTTTTAACCTAATGTCCTTTGTTCCAGGATCTCAACAGGACATCACATTACATTTAAGTATTACCTCTCCTTAGGCTCCAATTGGCTCTGAGAGTTTTTAAGAGTTTGCTTGATTTGATGACCTGGACAATTTTGAAGAGCACTGGTTAGGTATTTTGTAGAGCCCTTTACTGGGATTTGTCTGTTATTTTTCTCATGATTATGGGTTTTTGGGAGGAAGAGCACAGAAGTGACATGTCATTTTTGTTCCATTTTATCAAGGGTCCATAGTGTGCATATGTAATCTATAAAAATATTGAATCACTATGCTATACACCTGAAACTAAAACTAATATAATACTGTAAGTTACCTGTATTTCAATTTAAGAATACATAGTACGGAAGCTCACCCTGGTGGCCTGACTGAGGTAGCACTTGTCAGATTTCACCACCGTGAAACTCTGTGTTAGAGTTTTTCTCTAGCACCCCCTTACCACAGTGTAACATTTATTACTCCCAGCAGCTGCCTAAGGAGTGGGGAGTGAGTCATGGTCCACCTTCGTGATGGCCAGATCTCTACGCAAATTAACTGGAATTCTTCTGCACATGAGACTGTCTCTTCTCCCACAGTTATTTATTCAATCACTTATTTATCTCAGCATGGACTCATGAATATTTAATTTAAACTTTGTGCTATAATCTGGTACTACTTTATATTGTTGCTAAAATTGTTTCATCTTTGGCCATTGGGAGCTCTTTCAGTTGGCTCCTGTGTTCTTTTTTGGATACACTATCACTGTGGACTTTTTTTTTTCTGAGCACTGCCGTTACAATCGATTTTTTTATATACTGACCTTTCAACAATTCAAATAATTTCCTTTTTTCCACAACCATGTTATCTGCAAATAATGACAGGTTTTCTTCCTTTCAATTTATTACAATTCTTATACCTTTGACTTTCTTTTGCCTTGCTGCACTTAACTAGGACCTTTCATAAGATGCTGAGCTGAAGGTATAATACAAGGTTCCATTTAACTTCTTTGGATGGTACAGGGGATAAGTTCAACATTTCACCATTGAGTTGGATGTGTGCTTTGTTTTTTGTTTTCTTTTTCAGGGTGTTTTTTGTTCTTTTTTGTCTTGTTTTGTTTATCAAGTTAAAATATCCTTCCAGCTCTAGCCTGCTGTCTTTGTTTGCCCCAGAAAGAGACTCTGAAAAAAATGATTTAAATGCAATCATTTATTTGGGAGGTGATCTCAGGAAACACCATAAACAGAGTGCTTAATGAATTAAGGAAGAGAAGGAAACCAATAAAAGATGCTTTATAAAGCCAGTTACTTCTGGGAGTCAGAGTAAAGGACACTCCTTTGAGCTCTTCAAAGGGAGAGATGAGAGAGCTGGGAGCCCTTGGTTGATGGCTGCCGGGGAGGGAGTACGGGGCTGATTCTCTGCCACTTCTGGCCTGCCTTATGGGCTACAAGGCAAGAAAAAGCTCTTAGGCAGATGCTGGCAGGTGGAAGTCTGGCTGAGTATGCTGAAGGGAGTGCAAGGGAACATGGGCACCAACAGAATCTGCTACTCTGGCAAGGATGCTGTATTTCATTGTCTTGTTACTAACAGATGTTGGATTTATCCAATACATTGTACCTATTGAAGGTCATATGATTTTTCTGCTCTAACCTGATATTAGTAATAATAATATTTAATTATTATTTTATATCATATTATTATTAATTGTCTTTTGAATGGTAAATGACCTTGAATTCTTGGGATAAATATAACCTGCCAATGTTTTCCTTAGGATTTTTGCATCTCTGTTCATGGAATGAAATTGGCTTGTAAATTTCCTTTTGAATATTGCCTTTCTCAGATTTTTGGTTTCAAGACTATAGCAACTCTCATATTTTGAGGTTTGATTTATTCTAAGCTCATGCTCTTTCCTCCACATTGGTGTTTTTCTTATGCCCTGGAGACTGTGGTATATATAATTACAATGAGTTAGCATGGTGTGGGGATATTGGCAATGGGAAACTCTGGGTAGAATTGGGATCAACATAGGTGTGTCAGCCCAACAGCATTGATAATTAGGAATAAGAGAACAGATATAGGTGTTACAAATATTTTAGATACTAGCTTTATCTTCTTTAACAATTTGGTTTTGCTCTAGAGTCCCCTCCTTCCAAATAAATTATGTTAAACATCACCTTTCATATCTTTGGGAGAAAGCTTTATTTCATCCAATCTCAAACGAGTAACATCAGCCTCTCTAATTATTACAGTGTTTGTAAAGCTGTCCGGTGTAGGAAGAACTGTGGAAAAGCCACTTGGAGCTACACCAGAAAGTTTCAGAAGGCAGTATGTGTCATCCTGGGGTTTTGCATCACATCACCTGCTCAGTATCTCTACATTCAGCAACGCCACTTAGAATGCTAAACATATATATATTCCCTCTCTATATATATTTCTCTCTATATATAGTCTATAAAAATCATTGACATTTTACAAGGACAGCACTGTAAGTCAGGATATCGGGCACACATATTCTGTTGTGTAACTTTGTAATTATAATTATTTTGCTCAATTTAATAGTTTTTAAATTAAAAACTCTGAATGGGCTTTGGTTTAGATCCCATGCTTACCTTAACCAAACTAAAATATGACCTTTACAAAAGTGAGTGCTTTTTTAAATCAAATGTAGAGCATTTTGGGTCACCTATTTCTCTCCTTAAGCATGTTGTGGACCTGAATCTCTAAGATAGATCCCCCAGCTCCTAACCTCACATTGAGCTGAACTGTTGACCTTTCTCTCCTTATTGAGGAGTCCTGCAGGGCCGGGTGTCCGTGTGACTGTTGACTTACGTAGTCCTTCTCGTAACGTTCTCTCTTGGACCCTTTCTTCTCACCTAATTTTACCAAGTCATCTGGATCTATGCCCCGTATCCAGGCTAGCCCTGGACACATCTGTGAAAATACCAAAGCCAGAATTTACTCTCCTTTTCTTGTCCTATTCTTCCAGCCTCTTCTTATCTCTTCCCTTTCCTGATATTCTTTTCCAGTACCCCCCCACCCCCATCAAATGTTGCAGTTTTAAGACATTTTTCATAAATGACTAGTCACTTCATTTCCACACCACTCTTTCCCTGAATATGAAATTTCAAAAAATCAAAGCCTTAAACTGAAGCTATACAGATATGCATGTGTTCTGCCTTGTGACTTAAGGTTCTTTGAAGTACACATCTTATGGCTCTTTGAGGCTGCAGCTTAAATTGTTACCCATTTGGCTCCTCAGCCCAACCCTGTGTGTGCAAGGATACTTACAACCTAAAACACCCAAGACAGACTCAACCCAAAGCCCCAAACTTCACTAAACATAGGCTGCTGTTGAATAGAAAACTGTCCTATAGTCAGATAAATGTTTTGTTATTTTGGACAATTGAAAGTAAGTTTCTTTTGCTAATATTTCTAATTTAAAAACCAAGATCCAGACCAAAGAGAGAGAGAAAAAAAGTATCACATGGTCCAAGGGCTCAGTATGCTAAGGAAGTAAGGGGACTATTTTTACCTGGCAGCCTTGTTGAGACTCTCAGATACACAGAGAAGTTTTTCAAATTTTAGGGCATATTAAGAATCAACTCAAAAGCTTGTTTAAAATGCTAATTTCTGCTCATTTCTCTGTTCCCTCAATACTATTCAGCATTTCATATTTGGGTCTCCAGAATCTGTATTTACAACAAAATGAGCAGGAGAGACGCTCGCCAAGAACTGTCTGATGATTTGTGGACAGTGTGATTTATAGCAAGCAGGACTTTATCCTGATTTCATTCAACTTCTAGCTATTCTGGGCTGTGCATCACTGAACGAATGGGCATGACCCCGGGCATCGTTCCTCTAAGAATGCTGTGGCAACAGCCCTGTCCTTGGCTGCAGAGATGAGAGGGGGCTTGAGGAAGAAGTTCGCCTGATCTATCTGTATCACTGTTCCCTTTCAACCCCAAGTGAAGTGTCACAGCCGACTTCTGACACCAGTCACTTAAGAGATTGGTGACACTCAATCACCAGAGCTCAAGTTGAGAGCTCTGTCCTCCATAAGACTGTCCTCACTTCAGATGCTCACAACAAGTGGAGCTCCCAAGCCACTAGCACTTCTGAACAACTAGATATAAACTCAAGGGTTCTTACAACCACCTCAGGTTTGATATTTTCCTAGAATGACTCACAGCACTTATTAAAAGCACTATACTTACTATTACAATTTTATTATAAAGGATACACATAGGGTAAGGTCTGGGAGCATCCAGGACACAGACCTTTTGTGATGTTGTGATTTATAATGAGAAATATATATTTGGTCTTCATCCTGCTTCTGACACAGAGCACCTAAAACCTTGTAATTTCTGTGATGAGAGCAATAAAGGTGGCTTTTGTTATATTAATGAGGTGACTTTTGGAAAGGACCTAAGGATGGGGGCTGGTTGCCCAGAGACCCAGCCATGTGATAAGGTGGTAGGAACTTTCAGTCCCGGGCCAACCTCTGGGGAGGGGAGAGGGGCTGGAGGTTGAATCAATCACCAAAGGTCAATAATTTCATCAAGCTTGACAATGGAATGAAATCACCATAAAACAAAAAGGATAAGGTTTGGAGATCTTCTGGATTGGTGAACACGTGGAGATTTGGGGAGAGTGGTGTTCTTAGAGAGGGCATAGAAGCTCTGTGTCCCTTCCCACATACATTGCCCTATGTAACTCTTCCATCTGGCTGCTCCTAAGTTATATTATTTTTTAAGAAACTGGTGATCTAGTAAATTAAATGTTTTCCTGAGTTCTGTGAGCTGCTCTAGCAAATTAATCAAACTGGAGGAGGGAGTCATGGAATCCTGTGCTTTATAGTCAGTTGGTCAGAAGTACCTGTAACAATCTGGATTTGCTTTCAATTGGCATAAGTCTTGTGGGACTGAATGCTTAACCTGTGGAATCTGATGTTATCTTTGGATAGATGAGACAAAGCTGAGTTGAGCTGAAGGACACACAGCTGGGGTAGCAGAATTGCTTGGTGTGGAAAAAACCCCATACACTGGAATTGGAATCTGCATTGTTACTTTCTATGTCCTCTCCCCATGGAATCAGGGCATGTCACCCTCCCAACACATCAGAGTGTTCACCAATCAGGAAACTCCACTGAGATTCAGTGTCCAGAGATTCTACTGGGGTTTCATTATGTAGTCACAGTTAATTAAATCATTGACTTTGTGGTTGAACTCAATTTTTAGCTCTCCCTCCTCATGGAGGTAGGGTTGTCCCAGAGTTCCAGTCCTTTAATCAGGTGGTTGGTCTTTCTGATGACCAACTCCCATCCTGAAATCATCTAAAGGTCACCATGAGTCACCATGAGCATAAAGAAGATACTCCCATCATTCTGGAAATTCTAAGGGTTTTTGAAGCTCTGTTCTGGGAACTATGGACAGAGACCAGATATATTCTTTATTATTTCACAGTTGTGAAAGGCAACAATGTGTGCAGGAGGGTGTGCATCAGTGTGCACTACACATCCTGCTGGTGTCTGAAAACAGACAAACAAGACTGATGGGAAGAAAGATGGAGAGTCCTCCTGGGTACAGTGCACCTAAGGTGAAGGGTGTGAGCGCTCCCTGACAAGCATCCTAAGAAAGAGACCCTTTCACACTGAGAAAGGCTTGCAGAATTCCTGCAAGCATTCTCCTCCTGCTTCCCATTTTTCTCTTCTTTCCCTTTTTTTCTTTTTGGCTTTTTCTTCAGTACCATAATTGGTTGGAAGGGACTGAAAAACTGTATGAGGGGGACCTTCAAGATGGTGGAGAAGTAAGACCTTCCTCCCCACAAATACATTAAAAACACATCCACATGTGGAACAACTCCTACAAAATACCCACTGAAAGCCGGCAGAAGACCTCAGATTTCCCAAAAGGCAAGAAACTCCCTACATACCTGCATAAGGCAAAAGAAAAAACAGAGACAAGAGAATAGGGACAGGAGCTGTGAAGGAGGAAAAGTTTCCACACACTAGGAAGCCCTTCACTGGTGGAGATGGGGGGCGGGCAGGCGGGGGAAGCTTTGGAGCCACGGAGGAGAGCGCAACAACACAGGTGCAGAGGGCAAAGCGGAGAGATTCCCGCACAGAGGATCAGTGCCGACCAGCATTCACCAGCCCAAGAGGCTTGTCTGCTCACCCACTGTGGTGGGTGGGGCTGGGAGCTGAGGCTGGGGCTTCAGTGGATCCCAGGGAGAGGACGGGGGTTGGCTGCGTGAACACAGCCTGAAGGGGGCTAGTGCACAACAGCTAGCCGGGAGGGAGTCTGGGAAAAAGTCTGCCAAAGAGACTATTATTTCGGGACGCATGAGGAGAGGGGATTCCTTCCGCGTCTGCCCACAGAAGGCAGAGCACCGCCTAAAAGAGCTCCAGAGACAGGCGCGAGCCACGGTTAGCAGCTCGGACCCCAGAGACGTGCATGGAATGCTAATGCTGCGGCTGCAGCCAGCAAGAATCACGTGTGCGAGCACAGATCGCTGTCCACACTATCCACACTCCCCCACGGGGCACTGTCAGGGTCCCACGATCCAGGGACAACTTCCCCGGGAGAACACACAGTGAGCCTCAGGCTGTTACAACGTCACGCCGGCCTTGGCCACCGCAGGCTCGCCCTGCGTTCCAGTTAACCACTGTACCCCTCCACCCTCCCAGCCTGAATAAGCAAGAGCCCCCTAATCAGCCACTGCTTTAACCCCATCCTGTCTGGGCAGGAACAGATGCCTGAGAGAGACCTACACACACAGGTGGGGTCAAAACCAAAGCTGAACCCCAGAAGCTGTGCGAAAAAGAAGAGAAAGGGAAATTTCTCCCAGCAGCCTCGGGAGCAGCGGATTAAATCCCCACGATCAACTTCATGTACCCTGCACCTGTGGAGAATACCTGAATAGACAACAGATCATCCCAAAATTGAGGCAGTGGAATTTGGGAGCAACTGTAGACTCGGGGTTTGCTGTCTGCAACTGATTTGTTCCTGATTTTTATGTTTATATTAGTTTAGTGTTTACAACTTGTTATCATTGGTGGATTTGTTTATTGGTTTGGTTGCTCTCTTCTTTTATTATTATTATTTTATTTATTTTAATAATTTTCTTTCTGTCTTTCTTTCTTTTTTTCTCCCTTTTTCTCTAAGCCATGTGACTGACAGGGTCTTGTGCTCCGGTCTGGTGTCAGGCCTGAGCTGCTGAGATGGGAGAGCTGAGTTCAAGACACTGCACCACCAGAGACCTCCTGGCCACACGAAATATAAATTGGCGAGAGCTCTCCCAGAGAACTCCATCTCAATGCTAAGACCCAGCTCCACCCAATGGCCAGCAAACTCCAGTGCTGTATGCCCCATGCCAAACAACTAGCAAGACAGGAACACAACCCCATCCATTAGCAGAGAGGCTGCCTAAAATCATGCTAAGTTCACAGACACCCCAAAACACACCACCGGATGCAGCCCTGCCCACCAGAAAGACAAGATCCAGCCCCATTTACCAGAACATAGGCACCAGTCCTCTCCACCAAGAAGCAAACACAAACCACTGAACCAACCTCACCCACTGGGGGAAGACACCAAAAACAACAGACACTACGGACCTGGAGCCTGGGAAAGGAGACCCCAAACACAGTAAGTTAAACAAAACAAGAAGACAGAGAAATATGAAGCAGATGAAGGAGCAAGGTAAAAACCCACCAGACCAAACAAATGAAGAGGAAATAGGTAGTCTACCTGAAAAAAGAATTCAGAGTAAAGATAGTAAAGATGATCCAAAATCTTGGAAATATAACGGAGAATATACAAGAAACTTAACAAGGACCTAGAAGAACTAAAGAGCAAACAAACAATGATGAACAACACAATAAATGTAATTAAAAATTCTCTAGAAGGAATCAATAGCAGAACAACTGAGGCAGAAGAACAGATAAGTGACCTGGAAGATAAAATAGTGGAAATAACTACTGTAGACCAGAATAAAGAAAAAAGAATGAAAAGAATTGAGGACAGTCTCAGAGACCTCAAGGACAACACTAAATGCACCAACATTCGAATTATAGGGGTCCCAGAAGGAGAAGAGAAAAAGAAAGGGACTGAGAAAATATTTGAAGAGATTATAGTTGAAAACTTCCCTAACATGGGAAAGGAAATAGTCAATCAAGTCTGGGAAGCAGAGAGAGACCTATACAGGATAAATCCAAGGAGAAAGATACCAAGAAACATATTAATCAAACTATCAAAAACTAAATACAAAGAAAAAAGTTAAAAGAAGCAAGGGAAAAGAAACAAATAACATACAAGGGAATCCCCATAAGCTTAACAGCTGATCTGTCAGCAGAAACTCTGCAAGCCAGAAGGGGGTGGCAGGACATATTTAAAGTGATGAAAGGGAAAAACCTACAACCGAGATTACTCTACCCAGCAAGGATCCCATTCAGATTCAACAGAGAAATTAAAACTTATACAGACAAGCAAAAGAATTCAGCATCACCAAACCAGCTTTACAACAAATGCTAATGGAACTTCTCTAGGCAGAAAACACATGAGAAGGAAAAGACCTACAAAAACAAAACCAAAACAATTAAGAAAATGGTAATAGGAACATACATATCGATAATTACCTTAAATGTAAATGGATTAAATTCTCCAACCAAAAGACACAGACTGCCTGAATGGATGCAAAAGCAAGACGTGCATATATGCTGTCTACAAGAAACCCACATCAGACCTAGGGATGCATAAAGACTGAAAGTGAGGGGATGGAAAAAGACATTACATGCAAATGAAAATCAAAAGAAAGCTGGAGTAGCAATGCTCATATCAGACACAATAGACTTTAAAATAAAGACTATTACAAGAGACAATGGACGACACTATATAATGATCAAGGGATCAATCCAAGAAGAAGATATAACAATTGTAAATATGTATGCACCCAACATAGGAGCAGCTCAATACATAAGGCAAATGTTAACAGCCATAAAAGGAAAATCAACAGTAACACAATAATAGTAGGGGACTTTCACAATCCACTTTCATCAATGGACAGATCATCCAAAATGAAAATAAATAAGGAAACACAAGCTTTAAATGACACATTAAACAAGATGGAATTGATATTTATAAGACATTCCATCCAAAAACAACTGAATACACTTTCTTCTCAAGTGCTCATGGAACATTCTCCAGGATACATCATATCATGGGTCACAAATCAAGGCTTGGCAAATTTAAGAAAACTGAAATTATATCAAGTAACTTTTCCAACCACAATGCTATGAGACTAGATATCAATTACAGGATGAAAAGTGTGAAAAATACAAACACATGGAGGCTAAACAATACAATACTAAATAACCAAGAGATCACTGAAGAAATCAGAGGAAATCAGAAAATACCTAGAAACAAAAGACAATGAAAACACGACAATCCAAAACCTATGGGATGCAGCTAAAGCAGTTCTAAGAAGGCAGTTTATAGCGATACAATCCTACCACAAGAAACCAGAAAAATCTCAAATAAAAAATCTAACCTTATATCTAAACCAATTAGAGAAAGAAGAACAAAAACCCCCAAAGTTAGAAGGAAAGAAATCATAAAGACAAGATCAGAAATAAATGAAAAAGAAATGAAGGAAACGATTGCAGAGATCAATAAAACTTAAAACTGCTTCTTTGAGGAGATAAACAAATTTGATAAACCATTACCCAGACTCATCAAGAAAAAAGGGAGAAGACTCAAATCAACAGAATTAGAAATGAAAAAGAAGTAACAACTGACACTGCAGAAATACAAAGGATCATGAGAGATTACTAAAAGCAACTACAGGCTAATGAAATGGACAACCTGGAAGAAATGGACATATTCTTCGAAAAGCACAACCTTCCAAGACCGAACCAGGAAGAAATAGAAAATATAAACAGACCAATCACAGCACTGAAATTGAAACTGTGCTTAAAAATCTTCCAACAAACAAAAGCCCAGGACCAGATGGCTTCACAGGCAAATTCTCTCAAACATTTAGGGAAGAGCTAACACCTACCCTTCTCAAACTCTTCCAAAATATAGCAGAGGGAGGAACTCTCCCAAACTCATTCTATGAGGCCACCATCACCCTGATAGCAAAACCAGAAAAAGATATCACAAAAAAAAGAAAACTACAGGACAATATCACTGATGAACATAAATGCAGAAATCCTCAACAAAATACTAGCAAACAGAATCCAACAGCACATTAAAAGGGTCATACAACATGATCATGTGAGGTTTATGCTAGGAAAGCAAGGATTCTTCAATATACGCAAATCAATGTGACACACCGTATTAACAAATCAAAGGATAAAAACCATATGATCATCTCAATAGATGCAGAAAAAGCTTTTGACAAAATTCAACACTGATTGATGATAAAAACTCTCCAGAAAGTAGGCATAGAGGGAACCTACCTCAACATAATAAAGGCCATATATGACAAATCCACAGCCAAGATCATTCTCAACAGTGAAAAACCAAAACCATTTCCTCTAAGATCAAGAACTAGACAAGGTTGCCCACTCTCACCACTATTACTTAACATAGTTTTGGAAGTTTTAGCCACAGCAATTAGAGAAGAAAAAGAAATAAAAGGAATCCAAATCAGAAAAGAAGTAAAATTGTCACTGTTTGCAGATGACATGATACTATACATAGAGAATCCTAAAGATGCCACCAGAAAACTACCAGAGCTAATCTATGAATTTGGTAGAGTTGCAGGATACAAAATTCATGCAGAGAAATCTCTTACATTCCTTTACACTAATTAAGGAAACACTCCCATTTACCACTGCAACAAAAAGAATAAAATACCTAGGAATAAACATACCTAAGGAGACAAAAGACCTGTATGTACAAAACTATCAGACACTGATGAAAGAAATTAAAGATGATACAAACAGATGGAGAGATATACTGTGTTCTTGGATTGGAAGAATCAGCATTGTGAAAATGATTATACTACCCAAAGCAATCTACAGACTCAACGCAATCCCTATCAAACTACCAATGGCATTTTTTATGGAACTAGAACAAAAAATTTCACAATTTGTATGGAAACACAAAAGTCCCCGAATAGCCAAAGCAATCTTGAGAAAGAAACACAGAGCTGGAGGAATCAGGCTCCCTGACTTCAGACTATACTGCAAAGCTACAGTAATCAAGACAGTATGGTACTGGCACAAAAACAGAAATATAGATCAATAGAACAGGATAGAAAGCCCAGATATAAATCCACGCACATATGGTCACTTTATCTTTGATAAAGGAGGCAAGAATGTACAATGGAGAAAAGACAGCCTCTTCAATAAGTGGTGCTGGCAAAACTGGACAGCTACATGTAAAAGAATGAAATTAGAACACTCCTTAACACCATACACAAAAATAAACTCAATATGGATTAAAGAGTTAAATGTAAGGCCAGACACTATAAAACTCTTAGAGGAAAACATAGGCAGAACACTCTATGACATATATCACAGCAAGATCCTTTTTGACCCACTTTCTAGAGAAATGAAAATAAAAACAAAAATAAATAAATGGGACCTAATGAAACTGAAAAGCTTTTGCACAGCAAAGGAAACCATAAATAAGGCAAAAAGACAACCCTCAGAATGGGGGAAAATATTTGCAAACGAAGCAACTGACAAAGGATTAATATCCAAAATTTACAAGCATCCCATGCAGCTCAATACCAAAAAAGCAAACAACCCAATCCAAAAATGGGCAGAAGACCTAAACAGACATTTCTGCAAAGAAGATATACAGATTGCCAACAAACACATGAAAGGATGCTCAACATCACTAATCATTGGAGAAATGCAAATCAAAACTACAATGAGGTATCATCTCACACCGGTCAGAATGGCCATCATCAAAAAATCTTCAAACAATAAATGCTGGAGAGGGTGTGGAGAAAAGGGAACCCTCTTGTACTGTTGATGGGAATGTAAATTGATACAGCCACTATGGGAACAGTATGGAGGTTCCTTAAAAAACTAAAGATAGAACTACCATATGACCCAGCAATCCCATTACTGGGCATATAACCTGAGAAAACCATAATTCAAAAAGAAGCATGTCCCACAATGTTCATTGCAGCACTATTTACAATAGCCAGGACATGGAAGCAACCTAAGTGTCCATCAACAGATGAATGGACAAAGAAGATGTGGCACATATATACAATGGAATATTACTCAGCTATAAAAAGAAACGAAATTGAGTTATTTGTAGTAAGGTGGATGGACCTAGAGTCTGTCATACTGAGTGAAATAAGTCAGAAAGAGAAAAACAAATACTGTATGCTAACATATATATATGGAATAAAAAAAAAAGTGGTTCTCAAGAACCTAGGGGCAGGACAGGAATAAAGACACAGATGTAGAGAATGGACATGAGAACACAGGGAGGGGGAAGGGTAAAAAGTGAGAGAGTGGCATAGACATATATACACTACCAAATGTAAAATAGATAGCTGGTGGGAAGCAGCTGCATCTCACGGGGAGATCAGTTCGGTGCTTTGTGACCATGTAGAGGGGTGGGATAGGGAGGGTTGGAGTGAGACACAAGAGGTAGGGGATATGGGGATATATGTATACATATAGCTGATTCACTTTGTTTCACAGCAGAAACTAACACAACTCTGTAAAGCAATTATACTCCAATAAAGATGTTAAAAAAAACAAAAACAAAACTGTATGAGCCCATTATGATCTTAATCACCTGTTATAGATGAGAGCATCCAGTGAGGGAAAACAACATTTAATCCTTTGTGGAGAACTAACTGAAATTTCTCTTTTGAATCCATGCCCAAGTAGTTTCCATGAGGCTGTCAAACAATGTTTGAACCTGGACTTAGACAGCAGCAGTGTTAATGGGCTTAGGGATATGGTAGGAGACAAAAAAGCTGCCCCGTGATGGAATGAGAAGTTCAAGTCCAGTTCAGTGCTTTTCTTTTTTCCTAAGCTGAGGTCTGTGTACTATGAATTTTTAGAACAAAACGAACTATATAAATGCAGAGAAACATTATCATAATTACTTTTGGCATAGAAATATTTTTAGCTAATGTTATTTTAATAAGAGCTGCTGTCAGGGGGGAAAAGGCAAATCATTTAAAGGAAAAGTTTGTTCTGATGTTCTCTGACTTAATGTTCCCCGCCTATTCAGCTGGATATTTCAAAGTCTCTTAAGCAGCCTGTTAGGGGAGCAAGCCTATTATTCATTTCCAGGAATAATATTGAGTAACTCTCTCTCTCAGGCATTGTGCTTAACGGTGCAAGGAATGGGGGAAGATAGGACAGTTTCTGTCCTCAAGGAGCTTCCAGTTTAGGGTTTTGGAGATCCAGACATCTGGTCTAGGATCAAAAATATTTTGCTGAATGAGATTTGGATGCAAGTAAATTACATGATGTACTCATAAAAACAGAGCTTAGATGATTCCAAAGAGAGATGCAGAAACACTATTTCCTGGTAAGGTGAACTTGAGGAAGTCCTAAGAAAGATGCGTAAAATCATGACCGGGTTACATAAGAAAGGGCATTCCAGGCCAAGGAAAGAGCCTCAATAAAGGTAGGGAGTCCTTAAAATGCATAAAATAAAACATGTAAATATCACAAAGTTTTGCCCCATAAATTAATCTGCTAAAGTTAAATACTTACGAAGAACTCTGCAGAAAAATTTTCTGGGTTTAAATACTTTCTTTTCACACACCCCCCTTTTAAAAAATAACAGTGGCTCTCAAAATGTGGTCCCTAGAACATAAGCATCAGTATCAACTGGGAACATTTAGAAATTCTAGCACTAATATGCGAAAATCTCTGGGGGATGGATCCAGCAAACTGTTTTCGAGATACTCTCTACATGATTCTCATGCTCACTAAAGTTTGAGAACCACAGGACAAAACTCAGTAACTGTTTTCCTTCTTCCTGATCAATTCCTCTTTCCCTGATTACATGACTATTAAAATTCTTTCTCCTCTTCTTAAGTTTCCTATCTATTTCCACCATTCTTTGTTTCAGCAGATAACTTACTGTGCAGGAGAGGCAAGGGTGGAAATGGTATCAGGAAGAACCCTTTCAGCTTTTCTCAAAATCCACAGTTAGATCATCTAGGGCCCTTTTCACATGTTTTCCCTTGTGTTTCACAGAAGGAGTGTTCCTGCTTCTCTACAAGTCTGATGGTTCCTTTCATTGTGTCTTGGAGTTCATTCCTTCCAAAAAACCTCCCAGACTTGGCTCTATCTGTTGTCCCCTCTCGCCTGAATGTTCCATCTCTCCTTCCTTACTGGTCCAATTCTCTATGCTTATGAACGTGGTCAATCTCCAGAGAAACAAGTAATACCAAAAAAAAAAAAATCAACAACTTCAATAATCTTCCCCTGGCTCTATTTCCTAAAACACTGTCACTCTCTCTCTCTCTCTCTCTCTCTCTCTCTCTCTCTCTCTCTCTCTCTCTCTCTCTCTCTCTCTTCAGCTAGTGATTATCAAAGTTCATGAACTCAGGAAAATAAGCTTAATGCCTAAATTCAATAATAAATATTTGGTTCTAATTCTACTTTAGATTTTTATAGTTTCTGATTGTTTTGAATGCTTCCTGCATTTAAATTTTATCCTCCATTGATTTTCTGGACTCTTACTCACTCATGAGCTCCAACACTTTGACTCTTTCTCTGTTTACTATCCTACTCCTCTAACTCCTCCTTCTCTGTCCTTTGATCTCTGTTTCACCTGTTTTAAATGGTCCCCTTGATGATACTGGTAACTTGGATGGGCTCAGCTACTGACTATATCTTGTTTGCTATCAAATCTATGATTAAATTTCTAACCTCTATCCTGAAATGAAATCCTAATTACAGTTGTCAGTTGGACATTTGTTTATCAAAACTGGATTCTTTATTCCCCTAAACTCATTTTTAAAATCTTAATCCATGGCAACTAAATATATCAAACCAAAAACGTGGAAGTCTTTTCAATACTTTTATTTCTTCCAGACACCACCCCACATTAATTTTGTTCCCAAAGCCCATAATTCAACCTCATAAATGGTTATAGTTTGTGTCTTATTCAGTTGTATATCTGGTAGCGTGATACCATGTTGAACAACCTTCTTGCTATAAAATTCCTCCTGCTATAGAAAGACAAGAACATGCACACACACACACACCCCAACACTCAGAGCACCATGATCAAATGTCAGAAAAAACCCAGGAACTTCATATATTGAATTTACTAAATACAGGATATAAAATAAGTATATTTAACATATTTAAAGAAATAAAAGTGTGGATCCAAAAATATGAATAAAAAGCAAAACACTGTAAAATTACCAAATGGATTTCAAAAAGAATCACATAAAACTTTTATAAATTAAATATATAATTGAAATTAAAACCTCAGTAGAAGAGTCAAACAGGAAATTAGGCACTGCTAAAGAGAGAATTAGAAAATTGGAAAATAGTTCTGAAGAAATTCTCGAGATTGAAACACAGAGAAAAAGAAATAAAAACATATAAAAATAGGGACTTCCTTGGCAGTCCAGTGGTTAAGACTCTGTGCTTCCACTGCAGGGGGGACGGGTTTGATCCCTGGCAGGGGAACTAACATCTCACATGCCTTGCAGTACAGCAAAAAAAATAAAAAATAAATTAAATAAATAAATAAATAAAATTAAAGATAGATAGATATAGATTAAGAGATATGAAAGATGTAGAGAGGTCTATTATGTGTCTAATTGAATTGCAGAAGGATAAGAGAGATATAATGGGGACTATACAGTATTCCAAGAGAGGGAAGGCTGGAATATTTAAAGTTGATTAAAACTAATTCTAATCCTTAGATTCAGAGAATTTAAAAATCATAAAAAGTAGAAGTAAGAAACTAAGGCATTCTAATCCTTAGATTCAGAGAATTTAAAAATCATAAGAAGTAGAAGTAAGAAAATATTTTGATACATTACAGAATGATCTTAAGAGAAGTCAGAAGGGAAAGATAAATTATCTCCAGAGGAAGAAGAGTGACATATGATTCTCAAGTTCAAGGTCTAGAATCAAGTGTAACTTTACCTCTCTTCCACTCCTCCAACTTCATTCCTTCCTTCATCATTTCTCACCTAATTTATTGTACATAACTCCAGCTTCTTATTCTCCCTTTCTATATTGAGTTTTACTTTGCTGCCCACAACATTGCTGTTGGTTCCCTACCACAAACATAATCAGTTGCAAATATCTTACTTTAGCATTCAAGGGGTTTTCCAAACTACTTCAGTAGCCTTTTCTCCTTTCACAGTTTTCTCCAGTTACCCTGGGCTCTCAGGAGCTTCACTGAACTTCTCATTAGACCTTGCATTTACAGGCTCTTTCATGCCTTTGAAAATGCTGCACTTACTCGGAAGTCTCTCCTCCACATCCTTTTCGGCTATTCTTTTTTCTTTGCCTATTAGCCTCTTTATTAGTTTGCTAAAGCTGTCATAAAAAAGAAAAAAAGGAAAGAAAAGAAAAAAACCCCACTGCCACAGACTAGGTGGCTTAAACAACAGAAATTTATTTTCTCTCATTCTGGAAGCTGGAAGTCCAACGTCAAGGTGCCAGAAGCACTGGTTTCTAAGGGGTATTTTCTTGGTTTGCAGATGGCTGCCTTCTTGCTGTATCTTTACACGTTTGGTGTTTTTTTTTTCTTCTGTGCATGTGCACTCATGGTGTCTCATCCTCTTCTTATAAGGATACCAGTCCTATTGGATTAGAGTCCCACTCTTATGACCTCATTTAATTACCTTCCTCAAGGCCCTATATGTCTGAGGCTCAGGGTGGAGGAACACAGTTTAGTCCCTAAAAGCCTCCCCTTACCTTTCAGGATCCAACTGCTCTGAAATAGTCCCTGAACCCTTTCCTGAAGCCCCTCAGCACTGTTCTCTCCTGCCTTGTGCACTCACAGAACATTTTCCATAACAGGGTGACTGCACCCATAACAGTGAGTGATAGTGTACATGTCAGGACCTCAGGAGCTGTGGTCTTTTGGAAACAGGGACCATATTTCCTTCCAATTTGAATCCACAGAATCTAGAATGCCTGTCATAAAATTACTCCGTAAAAGTGAAAGTAATAGATTTAAAAAATACATTCAAGATCCTAAAGTATTCACTTGATCTCTTGTGGGGTTGTTTATAGTTTAAAGTAGAATTTACCTTAAGGCAGGTCAACTCTATCAGTATATGCTACCTTCTGTGAAAGTGATTAAAACTTACTATTCATGTGTGCACACCTACCAAATCTCTGGTTCTCGTGGTAACTAGACAACCTTCACAATAGGTATGTAGACACTGTTCTAAAGGCAGTGTAGGGGAGTAGAAGTAACTCCTGTGGACAGCGTATTCTTTGATCCTCATGCATAATGCACGGAGATTATGAAGGATTTTCCCTCTTAGGATGAGGTAACTCTAGGTGCAGTTACAATGGTTGGCTTTTAGGATGTGTTTGACTCTAACAGATCTTAAGTAGCCTTCCAAAGTAGATTTTCTTCTTGCATATGTCCTTCCTCCATGCTGTGATCTTTTATTTTTTTCCTGTTGGTAGGATTGCAGATCAAGATAAAGGAAATTTGAGGGTCATTGTTAGTTTATTTCTTCAAGGAGATTTTACAAAGATGCAGTTTAGCTCTTGAAGTGGTCAGAGTTTGGGGAAATGAGTTCCATTAGAAGAGATTCTTTTATGTGTTGTGAGGTGGGGAAGGCTACCTGTAACTAACAAAGGTCCTTCTCATTGTCACTTAAGACAAATATGAAATTAAAGGAAACCCACAATCGTCTGTTTTAAAATACATGTTTTCACAATGTTCATTGCAGCTCTATTTACAACAGCCAGGACATGGAAGCAACCTAAGTGTCCAGTGACAGATGAATGGATAAAGAAGATGTGGCACATATATACAATGGAATATTACTCAGCCATAAAAGGAAACGAAATTGAGTTATTTGTAGTGAGGTAGATGGACCTAGAGACTGTCATACAGAGTGAAGTAAGTCAGAAAGAGGAAAGCAAATACCGTATGCGAACACATGTATATGGAATCTAAAAAAGAGAAAAAATGGTTCTGAAGAACCTAGGGGCAGGACAGGAATAAAGATGCAGACGTAGAGAATGGACTTGAGGACAGAGGGAGGGGGAAGGGTAAGCTGGGATGAAGTGAGAGTGGCACTGACATATATACACTACTGAATGTAAAATAGATAGCTAGTGGGAAGCAGCCGTGTAGCACAGGGAGATCAGCTCGGTGCTTTATGACTACCTAGAGGGGTGGGATAGGGAGATTGGGAGGGAGACGCAAGAAGGAGGAGATATGGGGATATATGTATATGTATAGCTGATTCACTTTGTTATAAAGCAGAAACTAACACACCATTGTAAAGCAATTATACTCCAATAAAGATGTTTAAAAGAAATAAAAAATAAATAAAAACACTAAAAAAAATAAAATAAAATACAGGTTTTATTATTATTCAGGTATGGGAAGGCCAACTGATCAGCTGATGGTTGCCACTGAAAAGGTAACTTGTTATTCACAGTTCCCAAGAGGAGGGGGTATGCCATGCCAAAGAGAAGCCACCCACGGAAGAACCACGTTCCTTCAGGAGGCAGAGGGGCGAGGGGAAAATGTGGGCAAGAGCCTTCATTAGCATTTCTGTGGGAAGAAAGGGGAGTGGTGGGGTATCCAGGCTGAGGTCTGGCTGGTCTGAATACTTCTGGCAGGCTCTGCGGCATAGGGACCATCCCTGGTTGTCTGGTACCCGGCCCTTGAGTGATTAAGGCAGGTGGATGGTGGCCCTGAGTGTGACAGCCTGATAGAGAAGGTTGTTAGGGGTGTAGGCTCTGGGTTGGTTGGTTTGCATTTGAGAGTTGGGCTCACAGGCGAGTCATTTACTATCTCTAGGAACTGGCTAGCCCTGGGAGGCACAGTCCCTCCAGGGTCAGCAAGGCTCCAGATGTCAAGGCATCAGAATGAAAAGGCATGCTTAATACACAGCCTGTGAAACTCAAACACAAATTCACTTAGGAAGTTTTCAATCTTTGTCAGAGAGAAAAGGAGAGACTAAGGAAACTGGCAGAATGAGGTAAAGTAGGGTAGACAATAAACTACACATCCCTTCTTAAAAAGTTCTGTTTCATCACAAAGGGTTAGTAAAACAGGTCTGGGGGGGGGCAGAAAACTCAGTGGATATATCTGTTATAGACAGCCACAGCACCCCTGCCCAGTAACCCGATGTTGTCAGATAAGGCATCATCTTCCACGAGGGACCTCCTTTTATTTTATTAAAAAAGCAGTTGCTATAATACCTTGCAGCTTTTGCTTTCTCTGATCATGAAGATTAGGAAAGTCCTGAATTATTTTTTTTTAAAGAATAAACTGAAACACCAAAGGTTAATGCCCTTTTGGGAGTTTAGTATACTAATGAATGAGTAGATAAGGCTCACTTTGAACCATCACTCGACTCAATGAGGATGATTTTTGTGTTTCCATGCCATGCAGTCTTTTCTGGGCTGGTGCATTTCTTCTGTGCTGTACATCCCTTTGGCACCCTGTAAAGCAGCTGCTTATCTGATTATTTCTGCTGAGAAAATACATTGCACATCCTGCTTTGCATGTGCTGCCTTGAATTATATTTCTGTTTTACCACTTGCTGAAAAAAACTGCATCTCAGCAGTGCCCCAACTCCCCTGGGAAAGACATCCATCAACACGGACCTGTTTTTCCCCTTAGGTGCCTGTCCACTTTGGTGCCTCTTATTAAGCCTCATAGGTTCCGATTCATCAAAATCATGCCCAGCAAGCCTTGAATTCTTCCTGAGGTGCATATTCAGCAGAATGCCAAGGAAGAGCAGAGACACACAGAGAGAAAGCACTGAAAGAGTGTGCAAATTAGGCTACCTGTTTTTATTCAGAAGACCCAAAAATGTAAAGGCATGGATCAGAGTTTTAAATAAAACCCATTCCTGACTTATTAAAACTGCCTTGCCTACCCTCCTCTATTCATTAATTGTCCAAGGAAGCAGGGAAGTTAGTGACCAAGATATAAGATTAGGAATATCCTAAGGGTTGTGATTCAGCAAGGAAGGATGCATGGACTTTGGTTTACGTATCTACCTACCTCTCTCCAGAGAACTAACATATTTGAAATAAACGTGAATGGAAAAATGTCACCTGTCATATTAAAGAATGTTAGGGGAAAAGGACACTGAGATGGGAAACTTGACATAAATCCAACTTAGAAATCACTTTGAATTTGAGCATATGTCCAATGTAATAGATTACCTAGGAATTGAACTGTAATTAGGTTGAGGAGATGTTAATGATTATACTATTTTTAGAAGAAATAATTACATGGTGATGAGGACATGTAACTGCAACTCCCTTGTGGCTGCAGGGGTTGTGGTCATTGATGGGACACGATGCTTCTCATGAGGGGGAAAGTAATAAATATACTTGGCCTGTTAAAAAACAAGGGCACAGAAGCATGGAGTCACCTTCTAGGAGCTGTGGGTGTGCGTGTGTGTGCTTAATCTCTTTGCAGAATGTGCTGGTCCTGATCTGAAGGCTCAGTTGAGTAAAGGAAGCAGAGCTGTGTACCAGGACAGGTAAGCCTAGTTCAGATGGCTATCGTGTGCAACGTCGAAAAGTCACTGGGCGTGGTGGTTGGCATAGAGAATTGTGTGTGTGTGTGTGTTTTTTAACTGTAGAAGTTTTTCATGTCGGATGTTCTCTCAGAGAACAGAAATTAAAGTGCCAGAAATTAAAGAGGAATAATAGAACACTTACTTTATAGATGGAGTCATTTTCATAGAGGAGATTATAATAGAGATTTTCCATTTCAGTCCACAGATTTTTCATAAGAGTAACTGAGCAAGGATTTCTTGCTCACAGTCTTTCCCACTATGTCTTTTTTAGAGGGAAATGAGGTCTTTTGCAAGAAAGTTGTTGTTCAAAGTATGTCCACAGAACCTGACTTTAAGACAACCCTTTTGAGACTATAAGTCACTGGAAGAAGATGTGAAGTTTTCTTATTCTATGTGGATCTGTTGTTCTGGTTAATGTGTGTGTATGTGTGTGTGTGTGTTTAATCCATTTGCAGATGGAGTCATTTAACACACTGCTGCCTATCTAAGTGATAACCTTTCTCTGGGGGATTTGCAAGGCTTGGAGACCAAGGAATGGCTTTTCAAATAAATATTTTATCAAAAGGTTGAAACAGGCACAGACACACAAAGGTCTGATGCAAACCCTGTCAGTTGCCTTTCAGTGTGCAGTCGTCCCGTGAACATTCACATGCCAACTCCAGAGGGAACCATGCTCCCAGAGGTTAGAATTAATTCTGAGAAGGCTGATTATTTAAAAATTAATTAATTAATTAATTTTAGTTTTGGCTGCGTTGGGTCTTTGTTGCTGCGCGTGGGCTTTCTCTGGTTGCGGCGAGAGGGGGCTACTCTTCTTCATTCCGGTGCACGGGCTTCTCATTGCAGTGGCTTCTCTTGTTGCGGAGCACGGGCTCTAGGCACGCGGGCTTCAGTAGTTGTGGCTGGCGGGCTTAGTTGCTCGAGAATGCTGATGTTTAATTTGTCACTCAGTATGCAGCCCAGCGATGGAGTGAATATCTATCTGGGCAAGAGGGACGCACCACCTTCCCAGCCCCTGCTGGTTGGCAACGCACCAGAAGCAATGAGAAAAAAGAATCCAAAAGAAAGAGAAGGAACAGTAGGGGTTCTGGATCTCCAAATATGATCAGTTTCCAAGATCCTGTGTTTTGATACAAAGCCTTGGGAGGCTAATAGATGCTGTATTTTCAGTCTGATTTGTGAGATTTTTCTGTTTGCTTGCTTCTGCTTTTTGTTTGTGTTTTGGTTTTTCATTGTAGACATTTTTTTTTGCTCTTCTCTGAAAAAACTAGGGCATAAAACTTCCAGAAACTTAATGCTGAGGCCTGAGATCAAGTGAAAGGGCAGAAATCAGCTGCTAACCCACAGATCTGAAAATGTGGTTTTAACTTAGAAAAAATACAAGGTAGGGAAACATTTTGAAAGAAAATACTCTGTCTGTTTTCTCCTGAACTACCTGACACCAACTTCCAAATTATACTCCTCTCATTTGAAAATGGATTTTTATTTAAATGGTGTTTATTTTATGTCAAATTATACATGCATGTACTTCAAGGATCCAAATCTGTTTTTTTCTACAAGGCTTGTTACAAAAAACAGCATTCTGACCTCCCCCTTTTTTTCCCTCAAAAGCAACAACTTTCAACTCTTCAGCTGATGTTCTCTGAATTTACCTACATATCTCTAAAGAACATGCACATATTTCTGCTTGGTTTTTCAGTTATAGATGTTATCAATTAACTCACTGCTATGAAAGATTAGCTCTCTTTCACCACCTCCTCGCCCCAAGTACATACATACATAATAGCCTCCCTGTTCACACATTTTCCCAATACACTCGTATTATAATTCTGGTTACAGTATTCAGTGTTTGTATTATGACTGGTAAACACTCTCTAAAACTGAATCATGATTACTTTTATTTCCCTTCACACCATGTTTTCCTTCCCTGAAGTTAATAATTATCTTGCTTTTTTTCCCTTTCTACTTAGCTTCCTTTTTTTTTTAATTAAAAATGATCCTGAGCCTTTCATCCAGTGGTACACTATACAACATGTTCAACACTTTAGGTGTTCTGTCAATTTCATATTTTTGAAGAAATCTCTCCTAGAGTTTTCTGATTTGCTCTTAGGTAATTGGTATACAGATGTCATCTTGACATTTCTCTTTATTATTATGCTGGTTATTTCCTCTGCTTCTTTTTGTATCACATTTCACATTTCCCTGGGTCCCTTGTGTTCTTCCTTTTTTGATTATTTGCTTCATTTGCTTAATGAAATATATTTTCCAGTGGCTTCTTAAGAAAGAGCACATTGGAGGTAAATTTTCAAGGCAATTTTTATGCATGCCTAAAAATGGCTTTACTCAACCTTCACATTTAGTTGCTAGCTTAGTTCAGTATACAATTTTAGATTGAGAATAATTTGATAGTGTGGGAATTCTTTTTTTTTAAAAAAGCAGAACAATACTTGGATGTAATAGTCAGCTTGTGCTAAGGTATTTTGCAGTAACGAACAATCCTTCTAAAATCTCGTTCATTTACAACAGTGATAGTTTATCTCTCACTTGGTTTTTATGCTGTCAGCTATGAGTCATCTTTAATGAGGCTCCATAGGCCTTCTCACTTCAAGATCTAGGAGGAGGTAGAAGTTCCAGCCTGACCCATTCCTTTCCTGGCAAGGGAAAGAGTAAAAGAGTTGGTGGTATTATATGACTCTCAAAGCTTTTGCTCAAATGTCCCTGGCTGAAGAATGTCCATAGAGTGGGTGGGGAATTATATTTCTAATGCAGAGAGATATTAACGATACAAGTTATGTGACAATTGGAGGGGATCTATTATTCTGTTATACAAAGGGGAATAGACATTTAGAAAATATATTACAACCAAACAGATAATGTTAATGTTAGGGTAACAACTATATTTGTCGTCACAGAGGACTTTTTATAGCCTGGCTTTTTTTTAGCTTTTTTAAAGAGTAATGACATGGGTGAGTAATACCTCCTATTCAGTATCTTCCATTTATTCACCTGTATTTCACTCTTTCACTGCTATGAGTGTGGTTAGAACCATGTTGATGTTTGCTCTCACTTGGTTCTAGAAATATATTTTCAAAGTTAAAATGGACTATAGAAGCCATTTGGTATAAACTATTGATTAGGTACAAATTTCTAGAGTGTAAACCTTGGCCCTCTCACTTAAAATTCCTAAATTACATGTTGGAGTTTAGATTACTCATATGTAAAACAGGGATACTGATAGTTGATTCACCAGGATGTTTTGAGAATTAAAGGCCATAATATATTCAAAAAAACATAGCCAAGTGTGTGACCTATATCAAGTACTCTCTTCATACTGGTTAAATGTGAATTTCTCCAGATTATGAATCAACAGAAGCTCGACATTGTAGACAGAGTAAGAACTAAGTATACATTAGCCCCCAAGCTCACTTATTAGAGACAGTATTTATTACCATTATCAGTAGGCTGAGATAATGCATTTTTACTTACAGTCAGCATTTTCATTGTTAACCCACATAAACACAAGATTCCCAGAAAAGCTGAATAAAAAGGTTGACTTAAAAGAAAGCCAGCAACCTAAATGTCCATCAACAGATGAATGGATAAAGAAGATGTGGTATAGATACACAGTGGAATATTACTCAGCCATAAAACAGAATGAAATAATGCCATTTTCAGCAACATGGATGGACCTAGAGATGATCTTATTACCAAGTGAAGTAAGCCAGACAGAAAAAGACAAATATCATATGATATCACTTACATGTGGAATCTAAAAAAGTGATACAAATGAACTTATTTATAAATCAGAAATAGACTCACAGGTATAGAAAACAAACTTATGATTACCAAAGGGGAAAAGTAGGGAGGAATAAACTAAAAGTTCAGGATTAAAATATAAACACTACTATATATAAAATAGATAATCAACAAGGACCTACTGTATAGCACAGGAAACTCTCCTTAATATCTTATAATAACTTATAATGAAAGAGAATGTTAAAAAAAAGATATATATTTATATATAACTTTTTTTTGCTGTACATCTGAAACTAATACAACATTGTAAATCAACTATATTTCAATGCAAATTAAAAACAAGAAAGACAGGCTGTATTATTTTCAACCTGCTCCTGATTCTTTTTACAAACATGGCTTCACACTTATTGTTTATAGACAAGAGCCCATGCATATGTGTGTGGCTGTCTTATCATTGAGAATAGACTGTGAAAGTTCTCACCTTCACCTAACAGCTCATTCTAGCTTCCAGCCGATTGAATGTTTGGTTCTATTGAGCAGGTTGAGGGAGCTTCCAGGGCAACGGAGGCAAAGTTTACTAAAATCAATCTGAGATGCAAGATTGTAATTTTCAAACTAGTCCCATCATGGAATGTAAAGTTTGATCTTATTCTTGAAATCTGTAGAATTTAGAGGAGCTTTACTTCCTGAGTGGAACTTTTTCCTCCAACAACTTTGATGTTAGAAAACTCTGGTTTTGACCTCTGAACATACTTTGGGCTTACTGGAAAAGAAGCCCCTAGCCTAGTGCATATTGCCATCTTGGTAATATCAAAGGTAAATCATAGCTGGTAGTACACTAATGGTTATTGCTGCCCCTCAGTACTTTCCCCAAGAGAACTGTATTTCTGGAGTGGGAATGATGAAGTTATCATTTACAGTTCATAATCTCCATAAGGCACCGACAACAGATCTAAACTCTATTCCTTGATACATGAGTACCATTTTCTTTCTCTCTCATTCTCTCTCTCTCGCTGTCAGTATTTTTCTTCTTAAGGAATTCATATGGGTCTCTATCTTCTCTTCTGACATTTGTCTCTGTGTTTGAAATGACAGTAAATAATACAGAACTTAACGGCTGCCTAAACACCATATTCAAGTCAGGATCAAAAATCCCTTACCCTCAACATTTTTCTCTCTAATAGAAACTTAGCCTTATAGTTCTCAGGGGAAAAATTATGTTGGTGAAACCTAAAAATATCTTAGCTCTTGATAAATGACTCTCCAAAGTCCAGGATGTTATTATTACTTAATAATCTAGAACGCTGAAGATGAATATCTGTTCCTCAGGGTGTGAATGAAAGGGTATTAAATTGGCCCTTAAGGACCTTTTTAGTTTTTGTTTTAGTTTCCTAGGGCTGCCATCACAAATGACACAAACTGGGCAGCTTAAAACAAAAGAAATTTATTCTTTCACAGTTCTGGAGGCCAGAAGTCTGAAACCAAGGTGTTGACAGAGCTGTGCTCCCTCCAGACGCTTTAGGGAAGAATCCTTTCTTACCTCTTCCAGCTTCCGGTGGCTATTGGGGTTCCTTGGCTTGTGACCACAGCTCTTCATCTTTGCACTCCCTTCCCCTCTGTCTCCCTCAAAATCCCCTCTGCCTCTCTCTTATAAAGATATATGCTATTGCATTTGGGACCCAGCCAGATAATCCAGATAGCTCACCCTCTCCAGATCTGTAAATTAATCACATCGTGTGCCCTGTGAGATACCATTACAGGTTCCTGGGATTTGAGGTGGATATCTTCTTAAAGGCCACTGTTCAACCCTCCACAGTTCTTCTTTTAACTGCCCATAGCTATAAAATCAAGTGATATTTTTTTCCTTTTTGAGACTGACGCTCCGGAGGACTTTTCCCAATGGGTTTATGACATCCTCTGTTAGGAGATTCCCTTCATCCAAGTTCAGTCTGAGATCATTGGTCTTCCCTCTCCCCCGGCCTCCCTGACTACTCTCACGTGTTTTCTAATGTGGACACGCATGGCTCTTCCTGATGCACTGTCTCCTTTTTCACATCCAATGGTACATCAAACGCACACAGAGAATTGGGGCCATCCCAGATTTCAGGTTGGAGCTAGCACACGATTTGACGTGTAACGGTGGGTTACAGTCCGTCCTGGGAGCTCCTGGTGGAGTCTTCCTTCTGTATGTGGTTGTTGAGGGCTTCACTGTCTTCCTTTGGGGCTTAGGGGCTTTTAAGCAAATGATCGTGGTTCTCAGGGAGCTCACTGGGATCTGATTCCAGTTTTTGCTGTCTGGTCTCCATTTTTCAGGGGTGAGCAAGGGGAATGCCCATTAGTAGGTAGGAGAGGAAATAGAGAAGAGAAGGGTAATACTCGTCCCTCTTTTCCATCACAACAGTTGGAACAAACTATGAGAACAATGGGGGGGGTGTCCACACACCCTAATAATCTCTGTAACTACAGTAACTTCACCAAAAATCAGGACCAGAACTAGACCGAGTTTTCTGAGTACCTCCCTGCATGGAACTTGATTTGCAGCTGTCAGTTATTCTCCTGGAAATAACCACATCTGTAGTTTCCTCCTCAATTCATAACAGGTTCCCACTGATTTGTCCTCTGCTGCCTCTTGCCAGACTCAGTCTCTCCTCCAAAGCACTGAATGAACCATTTGTGCCCTGACGCACTGCTAGGAATAAGCCTGACAGGGATTTCACATGAAATGACTCAAACAAAGGTGTGACCTCTGGTCGATTCACTCTGAAATGTTTTTTGTTTGTTTTTTTGGCCGCCGTGTGGGGCATGCAGAATCTAGTTCCCCGACCAGGGATCAAACTATGCTACCTGCAGTGAAAGCGTGGAGTCTTAACCATTGGACCTCCAGGGAAGCCCCAGGTTCACTCTGAAATGGATCAGGGTGAAAAATAAAGCACTGAGCATAGTTCAATGCTCAGGAGGGTAGCCACACGTACCAACTTCTATGCTTACCTCCGGTTCCCTCTATTTTCCATGCCTTGGTCACAAGGGAACTTATAGAGTGCATATGGATGGATTATCATGTATCCTGGGAAAATGATTCAGATTTCATGCCCTATATGCAGCCGCTCATCAGCATCTTTTACGAGCATCTACATCAGCAGGCAAAGAAAACCTTGGGTGGCTCGCTGCTGATACAGTCAATGTCCACCTATAAAAGCCTAATGCTTTTATAAAATTTAAAGAAAAGTTAGAAGAAAGACAAAGGATCCCGAATGAGGTATCCTAGGGCTGTCATAATAAATTACCACAAACTGGGTGGCTTAAGACAACAGAAAGTTATTCTCACATTTCTGGAGGCTAAAAGTCTGAAAGCAAGATGTTGGCCTAGCTGTTCTCCCTCTGGATGTTCTAGCAGAGAATGCTTCCTTGCCTTTCCCAGCCTGTGGAGGCTGCTGGTGTTTCTTGGCTGTGGCCGCGTATTTCCAACCTGTGTTCATCTGCACTCACCTTTCTTCTTTGTGTTTTCTTTCCTTTTTTTTTCTCCTATGAGGTCACTGGATTTAGGACCTACTCTAACCCAAGATGACCTCATCTCCAGATTCTTAATTACTTAATTGCATCTGCAAAGATCCTTTTTCTAAGTAAGATCTCGTTCACAGGTTCCAGACAGACCTATCTTTTTTGAGCGGGGGCAAGGAGGTCACCAGTTAACCCACTACAACGAGTGCATGACTGGCTGCCTTCCCACGGGCCACACCTGTTTTTTTTTAGAAAAAGTCATCACCTAATAAGGAAGTGCATTTCTATCTCATGATGTGTGGTTGCAAGTTAGATACAAACATGGTAGATGACTATGAGAGACAATGTGAAGACAGATGGTAATATGAAAACTGGATTCCCTTTATTGCCTTTGGATTTTAATGCTGAAGTTTCAGCATTTTATATTTCTCTAGCCATAAAACCCATGCACATCTTAGGTGTATTTTCCTCTGACGTCAAAGAGAAGGATAATATTTCCTTGTTAAAGGTGATAGTTCTTCTGTGGACTTCTGTGATTTTGTTAATGTGAACATAGTTTGGTGAGAACAGTATTTCCACAAAGAACACATTACTAAACTTACAGGTGATGATGCTTCAACACACACCTTCTCATAACCTCCAAACTGTACAAAAATATTGTTTCCAGTACTACAAAAAAATCTTTTGGCTAGTTTCACGTTAGATAATATTTAAATTCCCTTAAGCACCTACTAGCCAACTCAATGACTGACCATAGTTTTACTTTGTTGAATCTGTTTATACATTTTGTGACTTTAAAAAAAAATCACACTTCGATATGATCTCTGCGAAAGAGTGTAGGTGTGGGATTTAAAATCTTCTTGGTTGTGTACATAAATTCCCCTTTGGAAACTGCCAGCTGCTCTTCTAAGAAGTGAATAACTTATTTGAGCATCAGCTTTGGGATTAATTAAAAAATATGCCAGTGTCTTATCCCAAAGACAAAATTATCATTCCTCTCTTAAACCTTGTCAGACCTAATGGATCCTTTCCCATGTTGCATTTCAGGAGTTCAGTCTGTCTTCACACAGGACATTTGGACAGTGCTTCTCAAATTTTAATGTGCATACAAATCAATGGGGGATCTTGTTAAAATGCAGATTCTGATTAAGTCAGCCTGACAGAAGGTCTGAGATTTTGCATTTCTAACAAACTCCCAGGTGATGCCCGTGCTGCTGGTCTATAGATGACACTTGGACGAGCATAATTTTAGGATGTGCCACATAGTAAAAGCAATAAAAAAGGTGGTATTTAGAAAAACTGGTGCTTGGTTTGGGAAATAACTGATTACATTCAGGTCTAGAATCTTGGAAGGTGAGCACAGAGTTTATGGTCTACTGGTAGAACCTGAACACTGTAATAGTGGAGATGACTTTTGCCATACAGTCTCTTGTTTTCGCCTACTCTGCATCCATATTTCCTTTAATGAACTTCTCCTGCTTCATTTCATGAATTCCTGGAAAAAATGACAATTATGGGGTTGACTTCCTACCAAAAATCACCATTACCAGTAGTAGTACACGCCCCAGAATGAATATACATGCCTTTTTGGATGAATATATAGATTTTCAAAAGGGAAATCCCTTTTCTGCTGAGAATATTAAGCTGGAGGGATGTGACTCTGGACTATTTGTAAAAAGGAAGCCAACAGATAAAAGCAAGCAGAACTAACAATATTTTCATACCTGGATTACACATGAGTGAAGCCTGCTCTTCTTATTGTGGAAGATTATAAATTTCCTAAGATATTTTCGGTAGTCATTTTTCCCACTTGTAACTGAAAGCATTTTGATTAATACATTTGCAGAGATTTAGATCAACTGGTCCACTGAATAACTGTGTCTTCACTTGGGTTCCCCAGAAAATAAGGCCTGAAGCAAAAGTTTTTGTGCTCCTTCTTTATTAGGAGACTCAGTCCAGGGAAGGAGGAGTGAGGACTTAGGACAATAAGGTAGGGAAGGAGAATAAAGTGAAGGTGTATGACTGAGCTGACCTCTGCTTGGTATCAGGATCATCTGATTATTGAATTCCAGTAGGATCTTTTGCTGAGAGGCTGTATGAACAGTGTCTCAGGAAAGTCTGCTTGGTGGGGAAAAAGGCAGAAGAATATATGTGCTCTTCTTTGTCTCTTCGAGTAGAAGTTGGCCCCTTGGTGTTTTAATTCACCTATACTTCCAGGTGGTGTATGGTGGACACTTAGTCCCTTGGCATTTGAAGCCTCAGCAACAACAGAGCCTCAGGGCAGGAAGTAAAGGATCTCAGGAGAGACCCTTTGGGATTGTCCTTACATGAAGCTGGCTGGTCACCACATGTCAACTGTCCTAGAACAACTGTCACAGTTCCTGGAGACAGGTGCGTATGGGAAGATCTGAGCTGGTACATTCTGTTGCTTCCTTCTAAATCTGTATGCTCTATTCTGCATCTTGGTGACTAAAAGCCGCCTGCCCAGCAAGCTCCCCTAGACGATATTTTATGCAGTGTAGTTTTCCTTTGAAGGCCTTCGTTTGAGGGTCCTCTGGTGATACCAGGTGTATTAGTTTCCTAGAGCTGCTGTAACAAAGTACCACAAACTAGGTGGCATCAAACAGTAGACATTTATTTTCATATTTCTGGAGGCTTGAAGTCTGAAATCAAGGTATCATCAGGGCTGAGCTCCTTCCAAAGGCTTTAGGGCAGAATCCTTCCTCACCTCTTCCAGCTTCTGGTGGTTCCCGACTTTCCTCAGCTTGCAGCAGCCAAGTTTCTGCCTCTATCTTCATGTGGCCTGCTATGTCTCTGTGTCCTCTCCTTTTCTTATAAGGACGCAAGTCATTGGATCTGGGATCCACTCTACGTCTACTATGATATCATCTTGAGATTCTTAACTAACTCTAACTGCAAAGACTCTATTTCCAGAGAAGGTCACATTCTGATTGCAGGTGGCTATGAATTTTGGAGAGACACTGTTTAGCTCACTACACCACACTAAAGTTGTAAGGATAGAGAGAAGCTTAGTTTATTGCATTGTATGTGATCTCATTGACCTCACGATGCATGGAAGCATGACAGATTTGTGCAACGTGGCTTTAGCTCAGAATAATACATTTTTATGTATAGTTCGTCCTCAAGATTTTGCAGCTCAAGTTCCTCATCTCATTTCACTATAATTCTGATCTCTTCCAAGCTCCTTGTATAACTGCTAAAATAGCAACTCATATACCAGAATAAGCAGTGGGTGGCATTAATATAAAATGCAAATATATTTTAATGTGTCCTAAGGGCGCTCATTCAGTAATTTTATCTACTTTGGGGGCCCTTGTTCGCCTATGAGAAATAAAGTACCAACCAATGCTCAAGTTCAATGGGCATCTGAAAATCCCAGTTGGAATCATCAGGCCTCACTAGCCACAGAATCCAGGAGCTGGAAGTACCACTGAGGATCACACCTATTTTCACTAAAACCTGCATCACCAGTTCACTAAAAATAAGGTAAACATCACAGTTACATTGATTATATAAAGCAAATACGGACAACATGAAAATCAGCTCTAATAATGTCCTGATTAAAAAAGGAACCATCATGAAATATAAAAATACAAAAGTAAGAAAGGATAATTCTTGAGATACAAATCAAACTGATAAGACAAGGTTTGAGACATTCACTGCAGACCTTTTCCTGAGATCAGTATTGCAATAATATGATTTGCTCTATATTAGAGTCTAGGTATCATTTTTTAAATTCCTAATGAGTTAATGAATAAATGAACGTGTATCTTATTTAGGACCTTTTATTACATACTTCCACTCTGCTTAGTTATGTCTGAAATTCCCTAGACTGCAGTCTTAGCCATCCTTTCTTCATTTAGGGATCAGGCTGAAAATTCATGGGAAAGTTGCCCCAATAGCTTAAATTCACACACTAAGATGCAAATGACACATCAAAGCCTTTTCTGAAAGTATGCGTTAACTTCGGGGAGAAGTAGAAACTCATAAGGGATCTTGAGAGAGTACAGAAAGTAGAGGTTACCTTAAGCATACAAATTTACATGGTAGAATTTCCATCTAAGGCCCAACTTCAAACACTCTCATCCTTCGAGAATGGAGCTGTAGCTTAACTCTCTACCACCATGTAACCTTATAATCTAACAGTCCTGGAGTAAGTGGAAGAAGTAGAATTCTTGGGACTAACTGTGAATCAAAGCTCAGTGATGGAATAAGAAAAAAATGTGAGATGATACTGGTCATATATCTTTCAATCTCCACAACATACAAATCACAATATTACATCAGAGTTTAAACTCTTTTTGAGTGAATTCTGTTGCTGCCACTGCCCCCATTCAATGTTGTCTTGATAGTTTCTCCTTAAGCAAAGGGACAGAAGGAGTCCGCACAGATGCAGAACTCAGGCCAGGATCATCAGATATAGTTTTGCTAGCTTCCTGACTTTCATCCAAGAGACTAAATATATTCAAATATTATTGGGTAGAAGAGGCATTTATTTTGTCAAGGTCACTGATGAAAGGGAGAGGGGGAACAACTAGGAAAATAAGAATCAGTGAAATCCCACTTATCTGGAAAGGCTTTGACCTTAAATCATCTTTAATTGGTATTATAATTGGCTATCATTTTTAGAGAATATAACCTCAATGTGAAATGAGTGCCACTAATTTATGTCTCCTAGAGAAGGTAATTTGAAGAGTTTTTCTCAAAATCGAAGATGCGGTACATATATACGATGGAATAGTACTCAGCCATAAAAAAGAATGAAATAATGCCATTTGCAGCTACATGGATGGACCTAGAGATGATCATACTGAGTGAAGTAAGTCAGACAGAGAAAGACAAATACCGTATGATATCACTTATATGTGGAATCTAAAATATAACACAAATGAACTTATCTGTGAAACAGAAACAGACTCACAGACATAGAGAACAGATTTGTGGTTGCCGAGGAGGAGGCAGAATACGGGAGTGATGGATTGGGAGTTTGGGATTAGCAGATGCAAACCATTGATATTACATACAGAATGGATAAACAACAAGGTCCTACTGTATAGCACAGGGAACTATATTCAATACCCTGAGGTAAACCATAATAGAGAAGAATCTGAAAAAGAATATATATATCTGAATCACTTTGTGTACACCAGAAACTAACACAACGTGGTAAATCAACTATACTTCAATAAAATCGTTTTTAAAAAAGTTTTTCTTTAAATCAAATGTATCAATATGCCCCCCCACCTGTCTAATGGCGGAACCCAGCTCTTCCTCTCTTGCGGAAATCTCTGAAAGTTCCCCCAAAAGGAGTTGTTATTCCACTAATGCTTGTCCCACTCTGTATTGCCCTGGTCACCTCCACTGACCCACTCAACCTGACCTTCACTGACACCTGATACACCGGTTCTCCAAACTGCTGCTGCCTAGAGTACTCCAAGATTTCACCTGCATTCAAATCACCAGGGCTGGTCTTTTGGGTGGGATCTCCCTTTCTCTCTCTTTCTCTCTCTCTCTCTCTCTCTCCCTCCCTCTCTCTTTTTGGGAAAAAATAGAAATGTGTGATTATACATGTAAACTTTCAGAATTTTCATCTCAAACTTTGGTGTCTACGTTTATCACGAGAAGTTTGTTTTAAAGGTAGAATCCTTGCCCTGCCTTCAAACATTCCAATTCATTTGGTCCAGTGCCACAACTTTCAGAAATCATCCGGATATACAAACGTGCTGCTTTGTTCCATACTTTGAGGTATTAATTTGTTTTGTTTCTTCCTTGTTACCCCCTCCCCTTTTCTTCTCCATCTTCAGTCAATAGCCCCTCCTCTTCCCATCTCAAGGAGGAATGTGGCAGCGAAAGCAGAAAAAATATGTTTTCTCACTGATGTTGGTTTCCAAAAGTCTTATTTTCTAGACTAGAGGGATTTGAGATTATCATCCTCTTTTTGGTCACACTACTGCGTATCATGTGAGGCCCAAGGGAGAAATCACCACAGGAAGCATCCAGGTGGATGGACACATAGAAAGTTTTGCCAAGAATTCCCAAGTCTGTTGGTGTGGAGAGAAACCAATAGACTCACCAGAACTGGAGGGCCCAAGGGTGCTGAGGTGACGGATGTGTCCACACAACCTAGGTAGACCAGTTGCCCCTCTATTCCAGTGCCTGGGTGCTTCACAAGTCCCTAGTGTACTATGGTACCACCTGAGGGTCTTTCATTGTCTTCCCCAAAGAGAGCTAATAACTAAGAACAACATCACACTTTTATATTCCAGGCATGGTTCTCAATGTTTTAAATAAAGTAATTCATTTATTCCCTGCAACAACCCTATGAGGAATGTACTATGAGCTCCATTTTACAGCTGAGGGAACCAACTCACAGAGAAGTTAAGTAACTTGTCCAAAGTCACACAGCAAGCCACCAAGCTGAGATTCAAACACAGGAGCTATGGGACCTGTCTTAGTCTGCTCAGGCTGCTAAAACAAAATACCATACACTGAGTAGATGGATTAAACAACAGACATTTACTTCTCCCAGTTTTGCGGGCAGGGAAGTCCAAGATCAAGGTGTGTGCTGATTCAGCTCCTGGTGAGAGCTCTTTTCCCAGAGTGATGGTGGTGTGATCATCTTGCTGTGTCCTCACATGGCAGAGCAAGCAAGCTCTGGCATCTCTGCTTCTTATCAGAACACCAATCCCATCATGGGGCTCCACCCTCATGACCTCATCTGAACCTCATTATCTCCTAAAGGCCCCGACTCCTAATACCATTACCTTGGGAGTTACGGTTTCAAAATACGAATTTTGCAGAGAAAGAGGGCACAAACTTTAAGTCCCAAAAGAACAGGAGCCCATGACCTGAGTCAAAAGACTGCCGTTGAAAACAAATCCATAGAATTCGGGGACACCTGAGCTTGTGAACTGAAACTCATACTACTTCCACTAGGAAGCACACACACAGACACGGCGCCATAGAGCAGCACCACACAATCTGCCAGGAATAAAGTGCATGCACTGTAGGGGCTGAGGAGCAACTGTTCCAGGGAAGTTTCTGTTAGAGAATTCTGGACCTGGACTCCCTCCATCCAGGCTAGTCCCAGGTTAATCACCACTGAGTAGAAAGCACAAGGCGTGACAGGTTGTCTACAAGCTACGTGCACTGTGTTAAGAAATCAGAGGGCGGGGGCTGGGGGCGGGGGCAAGGACTTGAGATGAAGCTGGAAAAGGAAGAGCAATGTGCCGGCGCCCCACAACTGTGAAGAGAGAGCCTGCGCGGGGGGAAGGCACACTGACACCGACTCATGCTCGGCAGCCAGGCAGTTTGAGGCCAAATAAAGCAAGATGCGCCTCTTTCATCTCAGGTGTTGCTCATTAAGAAACATTCTTCCTACCTTTGCATCGCAGCAAGGGCTTCTCCCCACATCTGTTCTCCCACCAGAGCCCAGAGCTTTCTGACCGGGGAAGCAGAGATCAAAGTGGGGCTCAGAGGACTGGAAATGAAGCCCTGGGGCAGGAAAGCATGCTGGGGACACGGAATCCACAGCGGGCTGCGTCCTGCAGACCCAGGGCCTGGAAGCTGCTTTGTGGCACTACGGGGGCCACAGTGGATTTAACTAATGCGGAGTAGCAAGCAATTCCTTGCTATTTATCAAGTGCTGCACTTTGTGAATTATTTACTCTAAACATATAAATGAATCGGAGTAGATTCAAGGTAACCCCCGTAATAAAGCATCTCTTACTTGTGTTCTTCCAAAACAGGGTCAAAAATAGTCATTTTTATTCAATGCCTCTCACCCTTATCCCCAACCTACACCTGAACCCCTTCCCTAGACCCTACCCCAACCCAAGAGAAGCCTCTCGTTGAGGGCTTGGCCTCCCCTTAGGCTCCATAAGGAGGATTCTTCCTTACTCCGTTGATTGTTTCTCTGCTTCAAAATGACAGTAAAGTATAGTGCTTCCCTGGTGGCGCAGTGGTTGAGAGTCCGCCTGCCGATGCAGGAGATGCGGGTTCATGCCCCGGTCTGGGAAGATCCCACATGCCGCGGAGCGGCTGGGCCCGTGAGCCATGGCTACTGAGCCTGCGCGTCCGGAGCCTGTGCTCCGCAACAGGAGAGGCCACAACAGTGGAAAAAAAAAAAAAGAAAGTAAAGTATATAATTTGGAGAAAGCACGGTTAACAGAAAAGTGGAGTAGTTACTTGGATTTCATTTGGAAACGATAAAAAACTATAGCTTGGAAAAATTTTTGGTAGGTAAAGGAGAGGAAAGAGATGTGAATGGAGGAACGAAGAATTATAATAGGATCTGTTTGGTCTAGGATTTGGGGACAGATTTTAGTATTTCGGGAGTAAAGGAGATGTTTGCAGCTTAGGTGAGATACTAACATAAGCTGTGGCAAGTGGGGAATGAATATTTTAAGTATCTGTGGCTTACGAATGAGACCCTCCTTCAGAGCTTTCAAAAAGATTTCATTATAGATTTAATTTGCTTTTCAATGAATTCTTTCAACTCCAAGCTGTCGGGATCCGACCCTGTGCAGAAGCTGCTTTAAAACAAGAGGGAGTGAGCCCAAGTTGATGTGGGTGACACCTGAATGAGAGAGAAAGGTGAAGTAAACCCTAGCGAGGCTCTGAAATTGTGCACAAGCTGTGAACGGTTTTATCCATGCAGCAGCCCAAGACAGAGCCAGTGCCCCCTTGCAGCAGCCCAGGACAGAGCCAGTGCCCCCTTGCAGCAGCCCAGGACAGAGCCAGTGCCCCCTGGGCACGCATTATACCCACAAGCTTCTTCAGCTGGTGTGTGGTGGCCACTGGAAGGTCCAGAGCCTCTCTCCAAGGGCACCGAGGGGAGAGGGGTGCAGGGGAAATCCAGCTGCTCCTCATGGCCAGTTCTTCTCCCCATCGCTGCCTTGCTCCCATCTTTCCATGGATGTAGTAAGGCAGGGTCCCTCCAGTGGAGCCTGTACCCCCTCCACTCCTGAGAATTATGAAGCCACTTGGTGCTGGGGCTGTGCGCAGAGGCCTGTTGTTTGCGATAACATCCCGGAGAGCCTGGTTTTGTTTTAACGGCATCTTTTTCAGCCTCAGTCGAGAAGTCTGTCATAACAAGCTCCCATAAATTACTGACCGTGCTCCCATTTTACGACCTCCAGCCTTTCAGCTGTGAGTTAGGGCCCATCAATCTTGTCGTGACCGTCTCGCCACACTGGTGCTCGGCTGCCACCAGCCTCTTCTGGCTTGTGCATCATCTCCTCTGCTTCTTCTGACTCTGAGTGGCTCAGCCATAATGGAAGGGGGCTGCAGTGGGGTTTGATCAGATCCTGGGCGGGGGGGCTGAAGATGAATGGGATTTGAGACCGAGGGTCAAGGGAGGCCAGCAGCAATTAGGTCTCCGAGGAGCTAAATATTTCAGAATGTGGAATTGGCTAGAGAGAGTTGCAGGGATGTCTGAGAGAGAGAGAGAGAGAGAGAGAGAGAGAGAGAGAGAGAGAGAGAGAGAGAGAGAGAGTGTGGGTGTGTGTGTGTGTGTGTGTGTGTGTGTGTGTACTTCGTGCTGATACACAGACCTCAGCAGTTTCCAGTAACTCAAAGGATAAGACTTGGTCATTATTAATTTTCCTCCATGTTTGATTAGAACTAGAAATGGAGGAAGGCGGGAGAGAGGAACTCTAAGCCCTGGGCATACTTGGATGTTTGCAATAAATCAGGATCTTAATAGTTTTTTTAAAAGGAGGTTTATATCTAATGTGTTTCCTCCTATATCAACTCAGGGTTCATCCTTTATCTTTTTCTCACTACAAGAAATGAGTACCAGACCTGGGAAAACAGGAAATCCCACCCAATCCAAAATGCAATAAATAAATACATTAATAAGTAATCTATAACAAAAATAAATATAGCTGCTTTCGGTAGAGGACATTTATGGTTCAGAGAGCTCCTCTGATGTCCCTCTGGCCTGGCTGCTCTTCCCTGGGTCAGCTGAGCTCAAAGACCTGACACATTTCCTTCTACCTTGCCCTGGTTTTCCAGCCAAAACATGATCTTTCCTCCACCTTGACTTTGCAATAAAGAAAGCAGAGGGACAGAGTATAGGAAGCCATGAAATCAACTTCCCCTGAGCTGTGTGGGGCCTTTGCACGTTTAAACTGACCATCAGTCAAAGGTGACGTGGGATGAAAAGAGACAGGATAAATGAGGGAAGGTGGGGTTAGGAAAGTTTTGAAAATGTGTTCCTTTCCTCTGCCACACATCTTGTGTGACTGCTGTACACTCACTGCCTCGTCTCCCCGGACATGGTTCGCTGCAGTTGAACCTCTCAGGCCCTCTTTCTAATCGAACTGAATCCTAAAACCTTCCCCAAGCTGGAGGCTGTAGTCACTTCCCTCAAGCTCCTCGTTTCACCCCGTTTCACTCTTGTTTCCACTCCCCATCCTCTTACCATTCCTAATTTAATTCCCAGCCTCTTCATCCTCTTTTTATGAGCTCACTAGGTTTATACAAAAGCCCAGTCTGCAATGCCCTGTGACTTCCTTAATTCCCCTCTAAATTCTATATGCCTCACCTCAGAGCTTCCCCCTCCTCTGTGAATCTATCATTGCAAACATTCAGATGACATAAACCTCGCTTTCTCTGCCCTATTAATCACCTTAGTTCTGGGGCTGCCTTTCTACTCTTCCCTGGGTATTGTCACTTAGATATCCTGTGGTGGAGAAAACACAGCACACGTCCGTTAACAACACGATGTTGTTTAGCTCAAAGTCTCAGATATAACTCTGATTCTTCTTTCATTTATATCATTGCTCTCCCACCCCCCCCCGCCCCCCCCGCCCCGGGGCCCCCGGTCATCATGCTCTGTGAATGCTCTGCAGAAGGTCTATTACCCCTTCCTTCCTTTCCAGTCCCATTGCCATTGCCCTCAACACGCTTTTTATTTTTTTGGCTGCACCAGGCGGTTTGTGGGATCTTAGCTCCCCAACTAGGGATTGAACCTGCATCCTCAGCAGTGAAAGCCGAGGTCCAGTGGAGTCCTAACCACTGGACTGCCAGGGAATTCCCTGCCCTCGACACTCAACTCCTCTGCCTCTTGCTTGGAGATAAAGGCAGAGATACAGATAGAGATAGAGATAGAGGTATGGATATAATATAGATAGAGATAGAGGTAGAGGTATGGATATAATATAGATAGAGATAGAGATGTAGGTATAGATATAATGTAGATATAGATATAGATAGTGATTTCCTGGCTGTTTATCTAAAGTCTGGTCCCTTCCTACTTCAGTCCACCTGATAAGATGTTATACACATTTGACTTTCCTTTGCTACCCTACCCCCACTCCCCAAATAAGAAAACCCTCTTGTTTATAGGAAATCCCAAAGTTATACTGTAATAGGGAAGAACAAATCTGATTCCATATTAGATCTGTTTCTTTAACATTTGTATTCTATTGCTTTTGCTTGAGTTAAGAATGTTGCCTACAGCCTGAAATATAAGGGATAGCCCATTCTCAAGGCTCTGACCTTTAAAGGTGTAACCCTCTCCCATTCACATAGAGATAAAAAGTTGCAGAACAGAGAATAACATTTGTCTTGTTGGAGGTTAACAGCAACATCGTGACCTTGACCTACATGGACAGCTGCAGAACAAAGGATTCCTACACCAAGAAGTCTGCAACAACCAACCACACTCCTCCTCCATCTTGCCTTTAAAAATACTTTGCTGAAACCTTTGGGGAGTTGAGGGTTTTCTGGGGCATGAGCCACCCATTCTCCTTGCATGGCCCTGCAATAAACCCTTCTCTGCTACAAACTCCAAAGTTTCACTAGAGTTGCTTAAAAAGCCAAGCATCTGTATCTCTTTTTGGCTCCTTAGAAGCTAGAGCATAGGCATGTGACCTGAGTCTGGCCAAACGTATGGCCCTCCCAAGGAATCTGATTCTTGAGGGAGCAGCAGAAAGGCCCAGGAGGAGCTAAAGGTAATTTGCAGCAGGAGAAGCAGAGTTCAGCAGTGCGGCAAAAGTGATCAGTGGTGGCAGGGCCAGTGTGGAGTGAAGATGACCCTGGGGAGGGTCTAGCACTGCTTCCTGATCAGGATGACCTGGGATGAGACCTTGGCTATATTTTCAGTTGCTTAGCCTCTTTGGAATCCTGCCCATTTTCTGGTCTAACCTTACGTGCTTCCCATCAGTTCTATGTGATACCCAATATCCTTTCAGAAAGTTACTTTTTAAAGTTATCCAGATGTAATAACCATGTTTTCTAGTTTCTTTATTTGATGCTGGACACCTTGAGGCCTTGATGACCCCAGAGGGAGTGTGCTTCCCAGGACCAGCCAATTCCAAGAGGTAGTCAATGTGTCCGGATTGGCTGTGGAATGCAACGTTGCTGAACCTGCAGATGACAGGAATCAATGGCTCCAGCTCAGATGGGCTGGTGAAGGTAAAGTATTATATTATTTACTTACTTTCTACCATTCCACAGTATGAGCTTTCCAATGCACACAGACTAGTCTCCTTCTTATCAATATCAGCCAATATGTTCATTCCAACTTAAGAAACTATGCTTCTGCCAATGCACTCCCCTCTAATGCCCGCTCCTTCATTGTTACCATACAACAAAGCAAACACTGAGAGTCTACTGTGTACAGGCTATTATTCAAGGTGCTAGGGAGAACTGAAGCTGGAGGTATAAGGTAGGAGTTAAGAAATGTCCCAAAGTGACCACATTTTTCATAATATGGAGTCTTTCTAATGCAGATCACCCTTCTTGAAGGCTTTCAGAAATGCAAATTACCCACTAGTTATTTACATTATGGTTTTTCTTTTGTAAGAAAGTAATAGAAACCCAAATCAAACTAACTTAAGCAAAACAAAATAAAAGAAATATAAATATGAATGTTGATAATAAAAAAAGAAAAGAAATGACTAATTCAACTGAATTTTCCATGGATAAAACTCAGAAATGAGCTGTTTACAGGCATGTTCTCAAGGGCTCAGTGGGTATTGTACTTTGTTCTCTTTCTTTCTCTCTTTCCCTCTCTGTCTCCAACTCTTGGCTCTACTTCTTTTTATGTCGACTTTCCTCTTCAGCGGGCTCCTCTTACCATGGCAAAGATGACTACAGACAGCTCCAAGCTTATATCTTACTGGCTTTGCAGTCCCCCTGGGAGGTTTCCCAGTAACCACAACAAAGTGCTCAGAACAACTTGCACTAGCCCAGTTAGGGTCATGTTCCCAACTCTGAATCAATTCCAAGAGAACTAATAGTTTTGTCCAGAAAGAAACTCTTCACGAAGGTCAGCAGAGCCTGCAACTTTGGTTTAGGGGATGGACGTTAGGCATCGGTGAGATCATCTCTTTGAAGGAGACAACAGGCATCTGATAGATTTGATTTATATTCTTACCAAGGGACTCAGAACTAGACACCAGAGATCATGACTTGAAGGGCTTTATGCATTCCCAAGACTCCATAATATCCCATATTCAATAATATGTTCCTCCATGGTACTCAGTGGCATTAAGGCCCTTAAAGCAAAATGAGCTGTGTTCTAGGCTTTTGAGGAAGCATGGAAGGAGGCTCAGGTGTGGGGCAGAGAGTAACAAGCAGCAACGTGGACACTTGGAGAGAGGATGTGAGTGCGGATAGGCCAGAGTGGTCTTAATAATCATGGGGTCTTTGATCTCAAGTCATGTGGGTCCAACCATTAGCAGGAAATGCCACTGTAGGGTGACCCCACAGTGCTCATTACAAAGTGACAAGACAGCCTTGAGTGTCCATCAGAGGTGTCCATCCAGAGTTGTGCTCTCTGGGACTAAGTGAATAATTGGGCATTGGACGAAGGCCTTGTCTACCATACAACGTCATACCTTGGAGACTATCACTGTGTGGGTATCTGCACAACCCCTTGTATCATCTCTCCCCTTTCCACTGTCTATGCCATTGCTAATGTTATCATGCCACTTTATAGCAAACACCACCTGGAGCAAATGGGATGTATAGGGTCTTTGCTCTCTCAAGTCTGAGCAGCCATGAAATAGTTGTAAACATAAATAGGGTCCTATCTGGGAAGCTGAGAGTGGGAGAAGTCAGGGACAATACACCAGAATTTAGGCTGAAAGTGAGCTGAGTGGGGAGCTAACATACGGCAAAGAGACAGACCTGCAGGGTTACAGACTTGACCTTCTCCCCAGTAGTCCCATTATCACGTCTTCCGCACCAAGCAAAGGGAACTCCTTGCCTTCACATGCTAGACTGTTTCCTCTTCGCTCTTGCTAATTCTTCCAACCATTCTGCCACTAGTTCACATATCTAAATTCTACCCATCTTTCAACAAATATCATATGATATCACTTACATGTGGAATCTAAACAAATGACACAAATGAACTTACTTACAAAATAGAAATAGACTCACAGACATAGAAAACAAACTTATGCTTACCCCAGGGGAAAGAGGGGGAGTATGAATTAGGAGTATGGGATTAACAGATACATACTACTATATATAAAATAGGTAACCAACAAGGACCTACTGTATAGCACAGGGAACTCTATTCAATATTTTGTAATAACCGATAATGGAAAAGAATCTGAAAAAGAATAGATATATATTTTATATATATATCTATATATAATATAGATATATAGATATGTATAACCAAATCACTCTGCTGTACACCAGAAACACTATAAATCAACTGTACTTCAATTTAAAAAATAGAATTACTGGACTAGTATTTCAGCAAGGAGGAACTTCTTGCCAAAATTGACGTTAGAAAGATCATGTTCTTATTAAAAAAAAAAAAACAAGAGATTAATGAAAATAATAAAAACATAAGTCACATGTTAAAAAAAAAAATCTTACCCATCTCTCAGGTGGTGGAGAGATCCCTTCCAGGTTGTGGAAATATAGCATTTGAATTGGGTCTTAAAGGCCTATAACATTTTACCTATACCGCTATTATGGAAACCCTACATGGATTGTTTAATTTGGTAGTTTTCCATGCTCAGGCATGATATCTTCCCACAGATTAACAGCTCCTGGAGGGAAAAAAAGCCATGGTTAATTCATGTTTCTTCCTTCTTAGAACACTCCCTTATTCAAACAGGGAAGATTCACCTGTTGAATCAACAAATAAATAAAAATTGATTTTATATTCCTTCTGATCATTATTTTCTTCTCGGAAACTCCTTCACCAAATCCATAGTCCTATACCCTCATTCCTTTCCTGAGGTCACTGCCTTACATCCAGCCTCCTGCTCTGAGTCTTCTTGGCTCCATGTAACACACTTTGCTATTCTTCTTCTTCCAGATTTTCATCAAGAGGTCTAGCTCAGCACTAAGGCGTGCAGAGAGAGAGAGAGCAGCAACAATATGTTGGCCAAAGGGGGAGCATGCTGGTGGTGATACAGTCCTGTTCGTGAAGTTTGACAGGTGATCTGACTGTATGTGCTGGTCCTTCATGCCACACATCAAGGTACAGAATCTACAGACTGTTGCAAGCTTAGGTGAGGTTCAGCTTTCTGCCATCCAATCTTATAGATAAGACATGGAGTTGAAAGAGTTGAAACTGAGTTCTGCCCATTGGAAAAAGAGGAATAACCTCATAAATTACTCTGTGACTTGTAGTGGTGGTAGTGTGGAAGAAGGGGATGAATTCCTCAGTAGTGATTGTAGGACATGTCAATTAAAAATGCTCCTTATTCTTTAATTGCTTAACATAGGTGTGCCTTGCATCCAACACCAATTATAAAGTGTCAGAGGACAGACCCATGTGTTCAGACTCCCGTGCCCCTACACACAGCGCTGCCCTTTCCTAAACCCAGGGCACAGCACTGAACTAGGTATTGAGCAAGTGACTGAATGAATAATTGAAATGTCTTTCTCTGGTCAGATCCCCTTCAGGTATCCTGCACGGTGCTGGTAACAGACCCACCTGAGAGTATGTTCTGGTTCTATCTTCCTTCTAATTATGTGACCCTAAGCAAATTGCTTAATAATCAGTATTGCTGTTTTCTCACCTGTAAAAGGGGGATAATAAGTGCCATTTGAGGTTTTAGTGAGGATTAAATAATGAAATGATACAGGTCAGTTAGCACTAGCATGCACCATTCTTTAGCACAGTTCCTGGCTCAGAGAAAAGGTTCAGTAAATGGTTAGCCATTATGATTCAGTCTGCATTTTGACATTATCTGGAACTGTTAAACTTTGGTAATGATCAGTGCCTTTGCAATGTATGAGTTATGAATCAAAAGATGAATTTAGCATTGATGGCGCAAACAGTGGATCTATACTGATAAGAATGGAGATCCCTAAAGACAGACTGTACTTGTATTTTACAGATTTCTAACTTTTGTAATTTAGACAGCTCTGGGAAACAGGGAGGCCGTTTCAACTGAGGTGTTTGCTCTTCCCTATCAAAAGTAATCCTGGAGTGTTCATCCTTTTTCTTCTTCTGTTTTGAGATGGGTGTGCTGTTTGCTACGTGCCTCTCTAAGAACTGTTTTCTCTCAGCTTCAAGTGGACTTACAGTTACTTCTTTTCTGATCAAATAACATGACTGGTGGGAGTAGCAAAGTCTTTTACTTGTGGGCCTTCATGAATATGTTCCCATCACACATGTTTCAAAGGCCATTTGCATCAATTAAGGCGCTACGAACGTAAAGAGAGTGTACGGCTTACAGTCCTCACCACCCTGTATGGTGCTGCACGTCGATTTGTATGAAGCCCTCCTCGCTCTTCCCGCCTGTGATGTCACCCTAGCACAACTATCCATCTGAAATATTGCTCTTTATTGAGCTATTCATAGTCTGTTCAGTATGCACAGTATTATGAATCAAGGTTATTTCTCACAGACTTTTGCTTTTTAGTGGTAGTCACAGCTACCACTGCGACTTAAAAAATATGGCTGATTTATTCTTAGTTTTTGTTCTACGTTTCCTTTGGAGTAAATTCAATAAGAAAGGGGTTGGTGGGGGGAGTGCAGAATCCACAAATCCCTGCACGGTGAAATTCATCAGAGCATGAGTCTGTCTCTAGGGAGCATCAATTTCTCTAAAGGGAAAGTTCTGCCTGATGTCATGTATCCCCCAACTGGGCAGGCTGTAGACTCAAGCACCAACCAGGCAGCACCCATCTGATGGGCTTAGTATGACTGGAGCTTAGAGACCTCAAAGAATGAAACACGTCCCAACTTGGCCAAACATTTCAAGTCTGGACCATTTCTTTCTGTTAAAGCATTTGAATGCTTCTGCGGAAATACAGAAAGTCACTGTCACATCAAACCTCCTACTCCAGGAAGGCTTCCCTAACTCTCCCCAGAATCATTAGTTGTGCTTCTCGTGTGCCCTCATTACTCTTATAAGTACACATGCTTTCCCCTAGAAAAACACGATTACTGCACTCTAGAGTCACTGGTCCCCTTTCGAGAGCAACTTTTGATTGTTAGATAATTTTATTAATCTTTTTCCACAGGTCTAGCACTTAGCAGTTACCCCAGAAAAGTTGAATTACCAGATGTCCAGGTAACATTTTCTTGAATATATAAATTGAAACAACTCACAGACTCCGTTTACTAGCCATTTCCTATGACCTTCCGTTCCAGATAGTACTAAGAAAATTAAGGATTATTTTAAAAGCTTCTTGGTGGCTTACCTGCTGCTTTCCCAAGAGAATTCCACATGAAAAAGCAGCCAATAACACCTTAGTCTGAATCAGTTTCCTGTTATGGTGGTTCATTGATAGGTATCCCATTCCTTTGAAACCAATGGTGCACAATATACTCGATGGACTTGTAACATTTCCGCCAGCAATGGCTCATGGTGTGGTGATTCTTGGGAGGTGTAGAGGCAGGAGGAGGGAGACATAATGTCTGGAGGTCCCATCAGAGTCTCCAGAAGTGTGTATATTTTGAAATGCCCTCCTTGGTGATTCTGATATGGCTTCATTCTACTTCGGTTTATGTATCTGAGAATCCAACCACAGCCCTCCTTCCTCTATCTCCTAGCTTTTGGATGCATCCAGCACATAACAGACGTGCCATACGTTAGTTAACTAGTTACACTGTCACTAGCAAAGACCAGAAGGGAAGTGGCCAAGAAAAGCATAGGGATGTATTTGTTGAAGAGAGAAAAGACAACTAAAGGAGATGTGTTTAACACAGGATGCATCCCAGCAAAGGGAGAGGTGACTCAGGGTTTTAGCAGGAGGGAACCTGGGGCCTGAGAAGACTCACTGAAAGCAGGAGTGTCTGAGTAGAATACAGAACACTGAAGACTACGCTTCCCTATCTGGCATTTGCTCAGTTCCAAGGATGTGTGTGTTTCTGCTTTTTTTCCCCCTTTCCCCGAGACCCATCAGGTGCTTGGACCTGGTGCTTCTTCCCAAGATAACCCACACATGACTTAGAACAGTGCTCATGCTGCTGTTCCACTTAAAGGCACAGTACACGTAGGAACAGCATTGGGAATGTCTCTCTACTTCCTCAGCTATACTTATAAAACATGTTCAGTGTTCTTGCACATCAGCAATCTTCCTTCCTCATGCCTGTTTCCTTCTCACTACAATTCTATTTACACCTCACATGTTCTCAGCTGAAGTCCATGAAAGAATGATCTGAACTTACTGTATTTACCAACTTATTATTGTCTCAGTCCATTACAATCCGGATTCTGCCACCACTGGGAAATGAACAGTGGTTTGCTGATGTGGTGTGCTGATGATCTCAAGTGGAACATTTAGTCTAGTGAGAGCTTTCCGATCTCTTCCTGCTCGCTGGGAACACAACTTCTCCTTAGACTTATTCCTGCCTCTCTAGGCACTTTGCTCAGGCTCATTCGGTGATCTTCTTATTCTCCCTGAGCGTTAAATATCGATCTTGTCTACAAGTCTATCCTTGAAACTCTGTCTTCCCAATACAGATTCTACCTGGGTGATTTTGCCAAACCTCTAACTTCAGTGATTCCCAAAAGTGCACTCTATTCCTAACTCCACTCCAGACCCCAATGTAACCCTACTCTTTTACTTTATGGCATCAGGATGGCATACAGGGATAATCTGTTACCAAAGGATTCTCTCCTCCTCACAACTGATCACAAAAATTCTGAGAGTCAAAAGAAAGGTACCAAAGCGTTCTGTTTTCTTCCATTGATTAGCAGGTATTTGGTCCTGTCTAAAACGTCCATAAGACATTGGGTCCACGCCAAAAGTTCCTTGGAATCTGGTCCTATTCAAAATTTCCACGAGCATTTTGGTCCATGCCAGATGGTTTTGCACAGGACTAAATGTCAAGGATTTTTCTCTTGGACCAAATGTCTTCATGGATGTTTTGGACAGGACAAAAACATGACCAAATAGCCTCCCTGCTTTTCTTTATTTTCTCTCTCTTTGCCCTCTCCAAGCTCCCAGGTCTATTCAGCCAGCACCCTTTGTAAACAGCCAGGGAGAGCGTTAATGGTTCCATTCTGGAAGCAGAGAGCAGATCCTAATTCTTCAGAATGGAGCATCAACAGATAAATATACTTTGCATTGGATAATGATAATGTTTATCACTTTTCACAGTATGATTTCAATGCATTTATATGTTAAAACATCCCTTGTCCAACATGGGGAGGGTTTAAAAAAATGAAATAATGTACAGTTCTTGGCACTGTAATGTATAATTTCTAGCATAGCTCCTGATGCAGAGAAAATGTTAAAAAATGATTCACTATTTTAATTAACTCTGCATTTTGACATTTTGGGAGCTATTTAAGTTTGGCAGTGATCAGTGTCTTTTCATTGTATGAGGTCTGGATTTGAAAGACCAATTCAGCATTTATTGGGAAAAGGAGAGGACACCAAACCCTATCATACACAGTTCCAGTGACTAATAGAAGTTCTTACACCCGGATGTACTGCAAAATCGCCATCTTAGCACATGCAACACACAATGATTTTACTCCTTCCCAAACCTGGTCCTCCTCGCCTGAATTGGCCACTGTCATTACCCAAAGTAGAAGTCATCTTAACCCACACCCAGTCTCCATCATTCACAAATCTAGTCAGCCACCAGCTCCTTCCTATGTCCGAAAGACAGTTCAAACCTTATCTCTGCCACGATCATTGCCTTAATTCTGCCCTCTAAAAGTAGCTGATACTGATTGCTCAGCACAGGTTCAACAGTTCACAAATGCTGGTTTGGTGCTAAGTGTTCCATGTTCATGATTTAATCTTCACATACAAGCTATGAAGTGTGCATCATCACCTCATTTTACAAATGAGTAGACTGAGGCTAAGGGAGCTAGTGAGGCCCGGGATCACCCAGTTAGGAGGTGGCAAACCACAGCTTACGCCTAGACCTGCCCTGCCAGGTTTCCTTGCTTGCCTTCTTCATGTCTACATTCTGCATCCTCTACTGCATTGTGCCTCCTGTTTTTCTCTCTCTCTTCCCACCTCATTCTCCTGATGAATGTCTATGTGTTCTTTTTTTACATTTAAATTTTTTTTTAAGTTTTAAAAAATTTTTATACAATTTTTAAAGGTTACTTTCCACGTACAGTTATTATAAAATACTAGCTATACTCCCCGTATTGTTCCAGACATCCTTGAACCTGACACCCAGTAGTTTGTGCCTCCCACCCCCCAACCCCTATTATTGCCCCTCCCCCCTTCCCTCTCCCGACTGGTAACCACTGGTTTGTTCTCTATATCTGTGGGTCTGCTTTTTTGTTATATTCACTAGTTTCTTGTATTTTTGAGATGCCACATATAAGTGATGTCATACAGTATTTGTCTTTCTCTGTCTGATTTATTTCACTTAGCATAATGCTTATGTGTCCTTTAAGCGTGAAATAAAATAGTCACTACAAATGAGACTCTTTCCTTGCCATCTTCTTTTGCCCCCTGCCATGGGAGCTTTCTCTGTTTTCTCTCAGAACCTCCTACCTACATATGGTAAAATACTTATTATACATTATTCTAATGTTGGTTGGATGATATTTCAGAATACTATCCACGTTGCTTTTATCCTTTTCCATATGTTTCTTGTTCTTTCTACTTTCAGTCAGCGAGGGCAGCCTTCATTTAGTGTCTTGGGGATGGGATGACAAACAGAACACATAGAAAGAAAGGAATCAATGTCTGGCTTTTGATTTTCAGAAACTCATCCCTCTAGAGGAAAAGGCAGAGGACTTGGAAAAGAGAGTTGGGAAACCATTCGAGGAGCAATAGCTGAGTTCTCCTTCCCTCAACTAGGTAAACACTCTCTGGATAGAGGTAAGAAAGGACTTTGGAGAGGATGATAGATTGACTCATGAATTCTGGATGAGAGAGGACAGAGGCAGCTCTCTTCCCCACACCGGGTAGACCCCTGAGAGTGGACTGTATAATCCCCGCTATGTTTAGGAACTCAGAGAGCGAGTGAACTTTATTCAGCCTATTCCATCTATCGAGTGCCTATCTTGTGCCAGGCACTATTCTAGGTACTGTGTATATGGCAATAACAAAGGAGGAAAAACTCTGCTCTTAGTTTAAGGAGCCTTAAAAACTTCACTGGGTGTTCCTGTGTTCTGGCTTTGTACAGGAACAGCAGAATGACCCTAGTGAGGGTCACAGAAGTAGCTGAAAACACGCTGGACCTTAACAAACCTTGCACCTGGAACAGCAAGGAGCTCTACAGACAAACAGTTGAGGACCAGACCAAGAAAGGACATCTCAGGAGATGGCAGGTGCCTAGAAAAAGACCCTCAGAGGGGATGGACAACGCAGCACAGCACAGCCTACATGAACCACTCCATCCCCGTTTTCTGCTCCCTCACCCCAAACAACCAGGATTGTGAGAAACCCTAGGTCAACGGAAATCAAGCTTCTCCTATGTTGGTGGAATGGGAGCCCGAATGAGTTTAACTGAGTCATAGAAAAGTGAAGAAAAATTGTGTTTCCTGACCTCCTGAACTAGCAGCCTGAGATTTTTAACTGCTGAACATGTTTTTCTTTTTTCTTTACCACAAGACTGTGGGGTCTCTGAGAGCACTTGATTAACTGATCAGGGGAAGCTATGATTAGTAGATGTTTGAATGACTGTACACACATTCATTCATTCACATTTATTGAGTCTAATTTTTGAGCCCTGGGACAGGAGCTGGGTATACAGCAGAGAAAGACAAGATTCTACCACTCAAGGAAACAACACCTCAGCCATGGGCTATGATTTTTTTCCCCGTTGAATCTTTTTTTTCTTAAATTATAGTTGATTTACAATGTTGTGATAGTTGATAGTTTCCAGGTATACATCAAAGTGATTCAGTTATATATATATATACTTTTTCAGATTCTTTTCCATAATAGATTATTATAAGATATTAAATACAGTTCCCTGTGCTATAAGTAGGACTTTGTTATTTAATCTATTGATATTTTATATACAGCAGTTTGTATTTACTAATCCCAAACTCCTAATTTATCCCTCCCACCCTTTCCCCTTTGGTAACCATAAGCTTGTTTTCTATGTCTGTGAGTCTGTTTCTGTTTTGTAAATAAGTTCATTTGTATCATTTTTTTAGATTCCACATATAAGTAATATCATATGATATTTGTCTTCCTGTTTTACTTCACTTTGTATGATCATCTCTAGGTCCATCCATTTTGCTGCAAATGGCATTATTTCATTCTTTTTTATGGCTGAGTAATATTTCATTGTATATATATACCACACCTTCTTTACCCATTCATCTGTCAATGGACATTTAGGTTGCTTCAATGTCCTGGCTATTGTAAATAGTGCTGCTATGAACATGGGGGTGCAGGTATCTTTTCAAATTAGAGTTTTCTCCAGATATATGCCCAGGAGTGGGATTGCTGGATCATACGGTAGTTCTATTTTTAGTTTTTTAAGGAACCTCCATACTGTTCTCCGTAGTGGCTGCACCACTATACATTCTCACCAATAGTGTAGGCTATGTTTTACACAGGAAGCCTTGTCAGGCAGGATGCACAGAAGAAGGAAGATGATTGTCACCCTCCCTTTTTCAAAGGGTAATCATTTTCTTGATTGATTTTTGGTTTCTGTGTTTGTTCATATATTTCTAAGCTACAAAATCTCTGAAAGCTCTAAAATTTTCTATCGACACTTTCTACCTACTCTTCACCCCCACACCACCACACCTTCTCCTAGGTGTCACATTTTCTGGGCTTTATTGTTTTTTTTTTAAAGTAATGCTGGTGTATTTATGCCAACAGGTCCTCAATTAGAAAGTCTTAAACCGCAAAGACTTGAAAAAGAGGAGAGTCCTTAGCAGCTGCACCTAGACATTAAGTGGGTATAAATAACTTAAAGAACACCCCACTGCTTCTAAAAGGCTGCTAATCTTTAAAGTTGATTGTGAAAGAGAAACATTGCTGTCCTAGGAATCAGGTCCTATCAGCTCAGACATGCAGCTGTTTCTTAAAAAGGCACTTCATAATACATTGTCAAAATTTAAAAAAAATTAAAAATATATTTTTAAGAATCAAAATACTTGTTTTAAAGAGTTTGATTTTTTTTTTTTTTTTTTTTTTTTTTTTTCGGTACGGGGGCCTCTCACTGTTTTGGCCTCTCCCGTTGCGGAACACAGGCTCCGGACGCGCAGGCTCAGCGGCCATGGCTCACGGGCCCAGCTGCTCCGCGGCATGTGGGATCTTCCCGGACCGGGGCACGAACCCGTGTTCCCTGCATCGGCAGGCGGACTCTCAACCACTGCGCCACCAGGGAAGCCCCAAAGAGTTTGATTTTTAATATTGCTTTCTCTGTGAGGAGCTCAAGGGAAAGTAAACATGAGCACACAGAGCCAACCAGTGAGGAAGACAGATCCTTAAGAGTATTTAATGAAAGCAAACCATAAAAAAACCATCCCCTAAGACCTTTCCTTCTCACTCCTGCCATGCTAGGGAAGATACTTGTCACCTCGCACCAGGTGCTGGAACACCTCAAATGCTTTAGGTGTCTTTAATCCAAGACCCCTTCGAATCTGCTTTATCCTTTCCATGTTCCCAGACGGATCTTCCTAAATTACTTGGTAAATGTTACATCTCTGCTTTCCTTCTGCTGCTGCCCTTTGGAAACATCATTAGTGTTCTCTCACTGGCAGTGCCTGTCTTTATAGGTCCATCTGTCTCAAGCAGGGTGACCATACAAATTGGTTGGCCCTGCACTGTTCTGGTTTATGCCTGTTTTCCTCGTTTCCTCTCCAAGCTGTCTTAGTGAGGAGAATAACCGCTACTCCGCTGATTACTCCTCCATATTCCAGTGTGGCCCGTGCCGTCGAGATCTCACCCATGCCAGCCCTTCTCTCATTCTTCCCTTCCCCTATGTTGCTCCGGTTGTGTCCTTTTTATGGAAAGAGCATCCTTGTTCCTTTAGCCATTCTTCAAGGTTCAGCTCGCATTTCTCCTCCTCCAAAAGGACTTCATCAGCACTTGGGGCCACACTGTGCCCTTCTGTCTATGAATCTTTATCACCTCTCAGTACCATTCATTTGGACACTTCATCATTTACTACTTTACATTCTTAATTAGCAGGAGTGAAGAAGGAAGAAAATCTTTCATGGTATACGTTTTCTAGGATAATTCAAATATTATTTTCTTCCAACATTTTATTTTGAAAAATTTCATGCCCCAATGAAAAGTTCAGTGAACTGTATAATAAAAATATGTATATGCTTCACCTGGAATCGCTGATTGTTAGTATTTTGCCACATTTTCTTTCTTTCTCTCTCATTCTCTCACTGTCTCTATCGCTATCTCTGTGTGCGTCTGTGTGTATTTTTTTGGCAGACCCACTTTAAGAAAGGCTGCAAACCTCATGATCCTTTACACTTAAGGTCTCCAGCATGTACATCCCAGAATAAAGCCATTTTCCAACATAACCACAATACTAACACAGCTAATGAAATTAACAATCATTCCATAATACCAAGCAAATGTAGACATTCAGTTTTACCCAATTGTGCCTAGAATGACCTATATAGGGATATTTGTTTCCTGTTACTTCTGTAACAAATGACCACAAGCTTAAGTGTCCTAAAAACACAAGTTCATTGTCCTATTGTCTGGAGGTCAGAAATCCAAAACGATCTCACTCTGTTAAAATCAAGATGTCAGCATTGTGCTCCCTTCTGGAGACTCCAGGGGAGCCTCCACTTTCTAAACCTTTTTCAGCTTCTAGAGGTGCCCACATTCCTCGGTCTTCGAAGAAAGCAACGGCCTTTCTTACATCACATCACTTGGACCCTAACTCCTCTGCTTTTTTCTTCACATTTAAAGGACCTAGGGATGAGGCAGACACCTTAATTCCCGCTTCCTTGTAGTATAACATATTCACAGGTTCTGGGGATTAGGGCATGGACATCTTTGAGGGCTCCTTATTCTAGCCAGCACAATGAATTTCATCCCCCCATCTGATTTCCAATAAGGTTTTACATATTAACTTGATTAATTTGATTTGATTAATTTTACTTTTTAAAAATCTAGAACAGTCCCTCACCACCCCCCCACCTTCAACAAACACACTTCTTAGACGGTGAGTTTTATGAAGAGACCAGACCAGCTGTCTTGTAAGGTATCTCGTTATTCTGCCCATGTGTGATCGTTTTTTAATCATTAGATTCAGGTTAAAATTTTTTGATAAGAAAACATCATCTGTTATGGTTTGTACGCTTTATTTCATCACATCGCCACTATTAGTAATGCTAAGCTTGATTACTTGGTTCCAGTGGACGGCCATCACTCTACCATGAAGGTATGGTTTTCCTTGAATTAGTAAATGATTTGGAGAGTGACACCTTGAGATTGTATAAATATGTGTTTTCTCCACAGTACTGGGCATAATGGTTATAACTTCTATTAATGATTCTTCCGTGAATGAATTTATTATGCTGGGAGTTTAAAAATGGTGGTTTCCTAATTCTATCAATCCTTCTGCCACGATTATGTGGCATTCTTCTACAAAGGAGAACATGTGCTTGTCTTTTTTCTTTTCAAATTATTATGTTCTTAAGTATTTGATGATGATGATGATGATGATGAATGTGTTATAATCCATTACTGGTAGTGTGGGTTTTTTTAATCTCAAGTTATTCCCTATATAATCAGTGTGAGCCGCTTCAGGCTAGCTCCTGTGTTCCCTTGACACAATTCAACATGCTCTGGATACCTCCTTGCTTTCCCGAACAACAGAAAGATATCCAGAGCTTCTCTTGAAATTTTGCGTGGAATCAGTTATTTCTCCAAGAAGTCCTGGACTGTTTTAGATGAAATGGGCATTTGGAAACTGAGAGCTGATCACCAGAGATACTCATTGCTGCTCTGCCCTGGCAGTCACTCAGATACTCTTAATTCTCCTGCTGCTGCTGCTCAGTTCTAGTCTGGAGCCTAACGATGAATGAATGAATGAACAGCTGACACTAAGCTAGGGCACAGCAACGTGCTTTGAAGATGTCAACTACTGTTCAAACAGTAGGTGTTTTCACAAAGATTTTAAAATTTAAGGTCTTGTGCACAAATTTAATGAAGTGAGGGAGAGGAAGAAGAAAGAAAAAAACCAGTCAAAATTATTGAAGGGAGAGAGAAGAGGAGAGCGCAAATATTTTGATAGCTTTATAAGGCCAGAGATATTGTTTTGGCTACGGATTCCAAGTCTGGCTGTGAAAGAATTGGAATTATTCCTGTAGATGCATTCTGCCTTAACTTTTTCACAAAACACCTGAGCCCTTTGCCAGTTGAACTGTCTGAGAGGGTGATGATAAGGAAAGACAGAGGGAAGCAGTACAGCATCCTGATACTGTGATGGGGTGAGCCCTCAGGCTTAGGCAATAAGGCCACCAGAAAGAGCCTGACGGAACACGCACATAAGAGATCTACATCGTTGTGATGTTTTCCTACATTTCACATTTTGAGCTGATATTTTCTATCTTGCCCATTTCCAAGCAATTACTCCTTGGTAGCAATGCCACCCTGAAACAAAGTGAGACATGTTAAACTTCCCATGAAAATCACTACTGCTTTGTTTCTTAATACATGAAGGTGCTACTTACTGGAAACTATTGTCATTAGGGGAAGTTCCAAGCTGAGAGTCAATTTATAGAAAATGGAAGAAAGTGTCCAGTGAACTGAGATTTATTAGGTGTACTGCCCTGTACTACAGACCATCAGTTTTCTCTCTTTTCTTAAATGTAATTGCAAGGGAATGTTTTTATAATTTATTTTTAAAGAGAACTTGTTCCTACCAATGTTGACAAAAATGAAATAGAGCTACCAAACCAAAACCCAAAGCATTTAGATGGTTCTGGTTTAAATAAATGGATTTACGCTCATTATAGCACCCTAAACACCAGAAGGAGCATTTCAATTAAGTAAAATTAAACTTTATAAAAGAAATTTGGACTGCAGCTGAGGCAAAATAGAGAATATATTGGTATAACATATTTATCAGAAAAACATCAAGTTTGGGGAAAGAGCACCACAGAAGGTCCACTTAACACCCTGCTGACTTTCCAGAGCCAGGGGAATTCATAGATCTATTAAGTAAAGAGCTTTCAAATGACAGGACCTATGTTTTATTTATATTTGTATTTCATTTTCCTTCACAAGGGTTGGTACCCAGAAGACACTCAGTATTTTTGAATGAATAAATGAATGAATAAATGTATTAAAATAAGTTATTGATAATATAAAAATAATGTTCCAAATTCAGCTAATTACGTTAGAATCCATATTGCATATTAGCTATAATAGAAAACCATTTTTAATTGTTCAGGCTTTTATCTTCCTTTTAAAGCAGAACAAAGCATGTCTTCATTTCAATAATTAATTTCACGAACATAATAACTCAGCTGCTTCAGTGAGTCTGATGACACAGGAACAACCCAGCTTTGACTTTGTGGAGTGGAAAAGTACACAACTGTTCGCTGAAAAGAAACTTCAAATACATTGACTGTGGCCCTGAGAGGAAAGAAAACCTTTCTAATAGAAAATGCAGAAAACACTGTGTTTAAATATTGAATAACTGGGTACTTTGTTTTGATGGTTAAATCTATACCTGAGCTGTGTGAACATATGGCAGCCTCTTAACTCAAAGTTCCTCAGGACAGCTAAACAAATAGGATGAACCTGAATTAAACAGCGGTCTCTAGAAACGAAGCCTTAATTAATGAAAGGATTCGGTAAGCGAAGCATTTCACGGATGCTTCAGTGCCATCTTCAGGTGCTATCTCCACGTACACAGGAACCTGAGGCATGAGTGGTCATCTTCAATTAAGAACAACCTCTTATTCTGAGGCTGAACTTACCTGTTGCAGAAACAGCTATCGGGTGCAATGAACTGGAGCTCTGAACAGGTCAGTCGGGGCCACACCTGGTACAACAAGGACCTGGGCACATGTTACACGTGTACATTATTAATGACTGGGTTCTGCTTAGTCTGAAAGGTCAGAGTTAGCTGGAGCTGCCTCATATGTGTGCATGTGTGCCTGTGTGTGGCTATGAATAAGAGGAATTAAGTACAAAGAGCGAGAGGCATTGAGAAAATGACAGGAGGATTTGGCTCCTCCAACCTGGCAGGGAGATGTCGGTGATTATAGAGAGCTGTGGATGAGGTTTTCCCTTCTTCCCTCCAAAAGGTAGAGCGTGTTGTTGATTGGCTGCAACGCCAAAGGTTTTCACATTCTATTGGTCATTGTATTTGCATTGTACAGTTAATCACACACGATTTATTCATCAGGATAATGAGCACTCCTATCTAGGGGCAAAGCAAGCTATACTCAACTGATCGGTACCAGTCCTTCAGATCTGTCACGAGAGCTGGGCAGGAGGTGGGCTCAGAACATCTTCTAAATAAAAAACCTGAAGATGGCAACCTGGGCCACATTAGTCTTTCTAAACATGACCGGCCTTTTCAATTTCCATTTCTTACAAATGGCAAAGAATATGCCAAAGACAAGCTGACTGGTGTGTCTCCGAGCGCTCCAGATACTGTTTGCTTCTTTTGAGAGAGCAGTCGGCATATCTGGCAAGCACGGGTGTCAGGTTTCACTCAACGAAGGGAGAGTGTTTTTGTTTATTAGGAGGCCTGAAGCAGAGCCAGCAAGAGTTGTGATTAAATTTAAAACATTTTTAAGCAAAAAGAAGCAGCATTTGTCTTGTGGAGGAATGCATTATCGATTCATCCCTGACTGGGATGCAGAGGGCATGTAGGGAATCATAAACTTTAATCTGTTCATATCTTCATTTCTAAACATGTTAGAATCATGACAAGGCTTTGCAATTCTGTTCTCTGGATTTTTCCCTCTGTGAGGGAACCCCACCCGGGATGTTAGAGATACAAAGACAATTACAAAAATCTGGGAAATCTCCAGTCCAACTGCCTCGTACTTGTGGCTCAATTGGTTTCAAAAGCTCACTCTTCCTTTCTGGCCTTGTGCCCTAGGTGGATTCAGCCGGGCTGGATAGCCGGATGCCTTCACATATGCTGGAATGTACCCAGGATCCATATTCACTCCATCTTTAGAAGAACCATGCCTACGCTCCTAATTCCATGTTGATTTCACATGGTTCTCCTGAACGTAATGTCACGTACATACAAAGGTGGGGGTCTGGTTATTCATGTGGTATGAATCTCAGCCTTCAGGTCTCAGCTTAAGTCATCCCTGCCTCTTCTGTAGCCATTTATTGCAGTTTATTTGTTTACTGTTCTGTGGTCTATATCCACAACTATAAGGTCAGTGCCATAAGGTGAAGTGGTGAGAAGCCCACAGGACGGCTCTCAATAACCCCTGCCTCCTGGTATTCACAGGAATACCTGTGTAGCTCCTTCCACATGGCACCAGGGCTGGTCTCTGAGGCCAACAGAACAAAGAAGTGATGGCATGCCATGTCACTTCTAATACTAGGTCATGAAAGACTGGCTTCTGACTTGGCCTTACCCTCCTCTTCCCCCTAACCCCTCTCCCTCTCCTTTTCTCACCACCTGCACTTGGGAAGCCAGCTGCCCTGTACTGGGCAGCCCGATTGAGAGGTCCCCGTGGCAAAGAACTGAAGCCATCTGCCACCGGCCACGTGAGTGAGCTGGAGGCCGATTCTTCAGTCCCTCCAGGTGACTGCAACCCCGGCCAACAGCTTGACTGTAGCCTCACGAGGGGCCCTGAATCAAAATGACTCAGATAAGCTGCTCCTGGGTTTCTTACTCTTAGAATTGTATGAGATAATAAATATTTGTTTTATGCTAAGTGTTGGAGTAATATGATCCACAATAGACAGTTAATACAGGTAAGATCAGTGTTTCCTGCCGGCTCCAGCTCCTAGCACAGCGTGGCACATATATCTCAATTAATTGCCTTCAAATAGCTGTTAAATAAACAGATGGAACCAGATAGCTCTAAACTTTGTCCAGGCATGTTTTAGAAGAAGGCTTTGCTCACGTATGAACAGCAACCTCCTGAATGAAGTTTTTGGTAGGGAAATCTACTTCTAAATAAACTGGAAAGAGCCCTTTACTTCAAGACCTTAGAAGTAACAGGAAGTTCAGTTAACAAAGCCAGAGGCCGTACTACAGTACGAAGGTCATGCGCTGTATTAAGCAGTTGACATAGACACAGACTTTCTAAAATGAAGGATAAAAAGTGATACGGTCTGATTTTGTGTTGCCTTCCAATTTCTTCTCCTGAGGGTGCGGCGGGGAGGTGGGGGGCTGCTAGTTGGCAGGTATGATGAAGAGAAGGGTCTTTCCTGACTTGGTTGGTCTTAGAGGTTTGGAGTCTCTGGGGTGGCTTCTCTTCTCCCTCTCTGCCTCCCCCGTCTCTCTCTCTCTTCTACTCTAACTTGGCCTGTGCTCCTCTAGAGTGGTGGGAGTCCTTTGGTGACCCTTGCCTTTTGCCAGCATGGCAGTTAACATCCAGCCTGGGTAAAATCTAGAAATTTTCCTTGGTGTCAGAAAACGTGTTTACCGATTATGTACTTATATCAGATCCACTGTATAAAGCCAGTGAATGTAGAACTTTTGTGTGAAGATTTTGCAACAGCTCCTACTTCACACTGCAGTTAAAGTGGCCCTAAGAAGGGAAGGTGGACAGATTCATGTACTCAAATTAACAAAGATGACCCAGTCTTTCAGTCCATCATAAAGTAAAGAAGACGAAGGCAAAGAAGTTGAGTGATAGCTAAGGAAGAAACCAGTGAAACTGCAAATATGGCACTAGTTCACAGTCTTTCAATTTTTTAGTTTGTTAAACACTGGACATTTCTCTGTTTCTTGTACAGCACTGGAATTTTTAATATTCCTGTACTCGGATTAAAAATCACCATGGTCATATCTAGCTTTGATTATCTAACCATATTTCTAACCATGCTCTTAAATATCTTATACTTGAAGTAATTCTCCTTCTGTCTTAACACCCAATGAAGTATTTTGTACTTAGGTACTTAGTAAATATTTTAAAACTTTAGTGGTACCCAGCTGTGGCTATTCAGTTTATAAATATTTTCCTCCCTGGACCCTACTCCTACCACTACAGGCATGTAAACCATACTTATTTTGACCAAGTTACTATTTCCTCAACCAATGAATGTTCCCAGCATCTACAGTCAACCTAGCGCTTCATTGGAAATGCACTTGAAGACTTTACTAAACTTTCATTAACTGCAATGATTGTCTCCCCCAGTGTTTATTGTTTGTAAGAACACTCAACTATACCTGTTCACACCAGCCCTTCATTATTTGGTTCCTAAGTACAGGTTTTCTCTCTGCATCTAATTTGTAAGTTTCTTTTGAGAAGCCATCATACTTTGTGCCTCTTCGACGTTCCTTATAGCATCTGACCCAGTGCAAGGCACAGCATTCCAATGTACACCATCATCAATCAATTATACTTAATCTAATCTTCAACCAGGAAAAGGCAGCCAGAGAAAAGGAGAATTCCCATTTTCACAGAAACCATAAACAGAGGCAGCTGTACTATGTGTGGCTAACATGGGTAGGGAAGCAATCAGGGTTTATTGCCTCTTAATCACCAAATGTCATGCCTCAACTTCTCAGACTTGGCTTCCCATATTTTTCATGAGATATGGGGACTGATTTGTCTTCTCTACTTTCAAAAAGGAGCCCTGCCTGAAAAGACAGTCTCTTCAGGAAATGGTGTTGGGAAAACTGGACAGCCACATGCAAAAGAATAAAACTGGACTTTCTCACACCATATACAAAAATAAACTCAAAATGGTTACAGATTTAAATGTAAAACCTGAAACCTTAAACCTCCTAGAAGAAAACACAGGCAGTAAGCTCTCTGACATTGGTCTTAGCAATATTTTTTTGGATAGGTCTCTTCAGGCAAGGGAAACAAAAGCAAAAATAAACAAATGGGACTACTCAAATTAAAAAGCTTTTGCACAGTGAAGGAAACTATCAACGAAATGAAAGCCCACCTACTGAGTGGGAGAAAATATTTGCAAGCAATACATCACATAGGGGGCTAATATCAAAAATGTACAAAGAACTCACACAGTTTAACATTAAAAACCAAACAACCCAACTGAAAATGGGCAGAAGATCTGAAAAGACTTTTTTTTTTTAAGAAGACATGCGGATGGGCAACAGGCACATGAAAAGATGCTTGACATCACTAGTCATCAGGGAAACGCAAATCAAGACCAGAATGAGAAATCATCTCACACCTGTCAGATGGTTATTATCAAAAAGACAGCAAATGACAAGTGTTGGTGAGGGTGTGGAGAAAAGGGAATGCTCATACACTGCTGGTGGGAATGTAAACTGATTCAACCACGGTGGACAACGGTATGGAGGTTCCTCAAAAAATTTAAAATAGTAGCACCATCCCATCTAGCACTTCCATTTATCCAAAGAAAAAGATTTATTTATATTTATCCAAAGAAAAGTAAGACACTAATTTGAAAAGATATATGCCCCCCTATGTTCATAGCAGCATTATTTACAATAGCCAAGATATGGAAGCAACCTAAGTGTCCATCAATAGATGAATGGTTAAAGAAGATACGGGGTATATATATACATATATACACAATGGAACATTACTCAGCCATAAAAATAACAAAATCTTGCTATTTGCTACAACATGGATCGGCACAGAAGATATTATGCTGAGTGAAAGAAGTCAGACAAAGACAAATACTATATGATTTCACTTATATATGGAATATAAAAAGCAAAACAAACAAACAAAAAATAGATACACAGAACAAACAAGTGGTTGCCAGAGGGGAGAGTTGTGTGCAGAGGGGGAGAGAAATGGATAAGGGAGATTAAGGGGTACAAACTTTCAGTTACAAAATAAACGAGTCATGTGTATGAAATGTACAGTGTGGGGAATTTAGTCAATAACTGTCTTTGTATGGTGACAGACAGTAACTAGATTTATCTTGGTGATCATTTTGAAATGTATACAAATATTGAATCCCTATGTTGTGTACCAGGAACTAACAAAGTGTTGTAGGTCAATTATGTTTCAAAAACAAACAAACTCTTAGAAAAAGAAATGAGATTTGTGGTTACCAGAGGTGAGGGGTGAGGGAGGGGGAACTGGATGAAAGCAATCAAAAGATTACAAACTTCCAATTACAGGATAAATAAGTACTAGGGATGTCCTATGCAGCATGATGGCTACAGTTAGCCCTGCTCTGTGTTATGTATCACGTTGATATGAGAGTGAATCCTAAGAGTTCTCATCACCGGGAAAAATTTTGTCTCTTTCTATGTCTTTAATTTTGTATCAAAGGAAATGATGGATGTTAACTTGAGGTAATCAGAAAACAAAAAAGAAACAAACAAAAAACCAAACGAAAAAGAAGCCCTGCCTACCTGTTTCTCCAGATTCCTCCCCTAACAGCTAACTTTGAGAAAAGTTTCTTCTTTGCTGTCTCCTTAAAATACACACATGGACCTTTTTTACTGAACATTTTATCTCTGATCTTTCAGCCTAAATGGAGGAAAGAAGACAGTAACAAACAAACTGTCTATCCCTAGGACCTGAGATGTGTTTTATCTCACAAACGGCAGGAGTCGTTGGTTCATAATCTACTGTTTCTGATTTTCCAGCTTACATTCATCTGGAAGCCAGGTGAATTTCTGTACTTCTAGGGCCAGGAGCTCATGAAATCTTTCCCTCCCTAGCCTCTGTCTCACACATATTCAGAAGCCTTTAGTCCTGTAGGTTTTCAAACAGCTTCCTACACAAAGATCCCTTTTTCTAGTGGATAAAAGTGTAAATATTGCGTCCTTTCAAAATTCTGCTCGTCTGCAGTAGGTTGTTAGTGCGTTTGAGAATGTCCTGGCTTCAGTTAAGGTCCTCGCCTATAGAGAAATGATTGCGTTGTTGTGCACGGCTCCTATGTACACGTAACCCTCAGCCCTTGACCTACACCTCCCAACCAAGGATTCATTTCCTCTCTGGATCGTGTGGTACATTACTTTAATCACACTTTTTTGTCTGCATGATCAAATTCATGTTTTTGTACACTTTTATTGCATTTGCCCTGCCAACCCTGCTTTTGTACCAACCTATCCATCTACTTTCTCAGCTCCTACATATATGAGCGATGATATAGGAAGAAAGAAATAACACCATTGCACAGACTACAGTCCCTATATTTTACGGTGTAACCTTCTGGCTCCACCCTCAGCGAGGCTCTCGGTCATATGTGAAAACCCTATTATGTATCCTTGAAGAGACCTCTCTCCCATTTCCTACAGTGGTTACTCAAAACCTTTTTTAAATTTCACTTAGTTTATCTCCTTTCCCTTCAATCCTACCTTTCTTACAGTTTCAATGTTCTTGTAAGGAATCAAGAAATTGTATATAAAGAGCTTAGCATGGTCCCTAACATAGAACAAAATTTTAATAAAGGTTAACTATTGCTATTATTAAATAATTAGAACACGCAGCAAGCAGGAAATAAAATTACACAAAAGCCTACCATGTACAGATATTTACTATTCAGCAGTTTTTATTTTAACAGACAATACTTTAGATTAATGTTATTTCCTCAAAAACATAAATATTAATTTATCAATTATTTATCTAAAGTTAAACAGAGGGGGCACTTCAAGATGGCAGAGGAGTAAGATATGGAGATCACCTTCCTTCCCACAAATACATCAAAAATACATGTACGTGTGGAACAACTCCTACAGAACACCTACTGAACGCTAGCAGAAGACCTCAGACTTCCCAAAAGGCAAGAAACTCCCCACGTACCTGGGTAGGGCAAAAGAAAAAAGGAAAAACAGAGACAAAAGAATAGGGACAGAACCTGCACCTCTGGGAGGGAGCTGTGAAGGAGGAAAAGTTTCCACACACTGGGAAGCCTCTTCACTGGTGGGGATAGGGGGTGGCAGTGGGGAAGCTTTGGAGCCATGGAGGAGAGCACAGCAACAGGGGTGTGGAGGGCAAAGAGGAGAGATTCCCACACAGGGGATCGGTGCCGACCAGCACTCACCAGCCCAAGAGGCTTGTCTGCTCACCGGCCGGGGCGGGTGGGGGCTGGGAGCTGAGGCTCGGGCTTCTGAGGTCAGATCCCAGGGAGAGGACTGGGGTTGGCGGCGTGAACACAGCCTGAAGGGGGCTAGTGCACCGCAGCTAGCCGGGAGGGAGTCCGGGAAAAAGTCTGGACCTACCCAAGAGGCAAGAGACCATTGTTTCAGGGTACATGAGGAGAGGGGATTCAGAGCACCACCTAAACTAGCTCCAGAGACGGGCACAAGCCACGGCTATCAGCTCGGACACCAGAGACGGGCATGAGATGCTAAGGCTGTTGCTGCCGCCACCAAGAAGCCTGTGTGCGAGCACAGGTCACTATCCACACCTCCCCTCCTGGGAGACTGTGCAGCCTGCCACTGCCAGGGTCCCATGATCCAGGGACAACTTCCCCGGGAGAACACATGGCACACCTCAGGGTGTTGCAATGTCTGCTGGCCTCTGCGCCACAGACTTGCCCCGCATCCCGTGCCCCTCCCTCCCTCTGGTTTGAGTGAGCCAGAGTCCCCAGATCAGCTGCTACTTTAACCCCGTCCTGACTGACAGAAGAACAGACGGCCTCAGGTGACCTACACGCAGGGGCGGGTCCAAATCCAAAGCTGAAACCCAGGAGCTGTGCAAACAAAGAAGGGAACGGGAAACCTCTCCCAGCAGCCTCAGGAGCAGCGGATTAAAGCTCCACAGTCAACCTGATGTACCTGCATCTCTGGAATACCTGAACAGACAATGAATCGTCCCAAAATTGAGGCAGTGGACTTTGGGAGCAACTGTAGACTTGGGGTTTGCTTTCTGTCTCTAATTTGTTTCTAGTTTTGTATTTAACTTAGTTTAGTATTTAGAGCTTATTATCATTGGTAGATTTGTTTATTGATTTGGTTGGTCTCTTCCTTTTTTCATATATATATATATATTTTTTTTTTTTTTCCTTTTTCTCTGTTTCTGAGTGTGTATGTGTATGCTTCTTTGTGTGATTTTGTCTGTATAGCTTTGCTTTTACCATTTGTCCTAGGGTGCTGTCTGTCCGGATTTTTTTTGTTTTTTTGGTTTTTTTTAAGTATAGTTTTTATTTTTTTATTTTTATTTATTTTATTTTTTTATTTTTGGCTGTATTGGGTCTTCATTTCTGTGCAAGGGCTTTCTCTAGTTGTGGCGAGCAGGGGCCACTCTTCATCATGGTGCGTGGGCCGCTCACTATCGTGGCCTCTCTTGTTGAAGAGCACAGGCTTCAGACACGCAGGCTCAATAGTTCTGGCTCATGGACCCAGTTGCTCCGTGGCATGTGGGATCCTCCCAGACCAGGGCTTGAACCCGTGTCTCTTGCCTTGGCAGGCAGACTCCCAACCACCGCGCCACGAGGGAAGCCCCTAAGTATAGTTTCTAGCGCTTGTGGATTGGTGGATTTGTTTTTTGGTTTGGTTGCTCTCTTCTTTCTTTCTTTTTTTAAATTACTTTTTATTTTTAATAATATTTTTAATTTTTTTATTTTAATAACTTATTTTTCTTAATTAATTTATTTTTCTTTCTTTCTTTCTTTTTCTCCCTTTTCTTCTGAGCCTTGTGGCAGACAGGGTCTTGGGGCTCCGGCTGGGTGTCAGGCCTGAGGCTATGATGTGGGAGAGCTGAGTTCAGGACATTGGTCCACCAGAGACCTCCTGACTCAAGGTAATATCAAAGAGTGAAAGCTCTCCCAGAGATCTCCATCTCAATGCTAAGACCCAGCTCCACTCAACGACCAGCAAGCCATAGCACTGGACACCCTATGCCAAACAACTAGTAAGACAGGAACACAACCCCACACATTAGAAGAGAGGCTGCCTAAAATCATAATAAGGTCACAGACACCCCAAAACACACTACCAGATGTGGTCCTGCCCACCAGAAAGACAAGATCCAGCCTCACCCACCAGAACACAGGCACCAGTCCCCTCCACCAGGAAGCCTACACAACTCACTGTACCAACCTTACCCACTGGGGCAGACACGAAAAAAACAGGAGCTACAAACCTGCAGCCTGAGAAAAGGAGACCACAAACACAGTAAGTTAAGCAAAATGAGAAGACTAAACAAATGAAGAGGAAATAGGCAGTCTACTTGAAAAAGAATTCAGAGAAATGATAGTAAAGATGATCCAAAATCTTGGAAATAGAATGAAGAAAATACAAGAAACATTTAACAACGACCTAGAAAAACTAAAAAGCAAACAATGATGAATACCAAAATAAATTAATTTAAAAATTCTCTAGAAGGAATCAATAGCAGAATAACTAAGGCAGAAGAACGGATAAGTAACCTGGAAGAAAAAATAGTGGAAGTAACTACTGCAGAGCAGAATAAAGAAAAAAGAAAGAAAAGAATTGAGGACAGTCTCTGAGATCTTGGAGAAAACATTAAACACACCAACATCTAATTATGGGGGTCCCAGAAGAAGAAGAGAAAGAAAAAGGGACTGAGAAAATACTTGAAAAGATTATAGTTGAAAAATTCTCTAATATGGGAAAGGAAATAGTCAATCAAGTCCAGGAAATGCAGAGTCCCATACAGAATAAAACCAAGGAGAAACACGCCGAGACACATATTAATCAATCTATCAAAAACTAAATACGAAGAAAAAATATTAAAAGCAACAAGGGAAAAGCAACAAAAACATACAAGGGAATCCCCATAAAGTTAACAGCTGATCTTTCAGCAGAAACTCTACAAGCCAGAAGGCTGTGGCAGGACATACTTAAAGTGAGGAAAGGGAAAAACCTACAACCAAGATTACTCTACCTAGCAAGGATCTCATTCAGATTCAACAGAGAAATTAAAACTTTTACAGACAAGCAAAAGCTAAGAAAATTCAGCACCACCAAACCAGCTTTACAACAAATACTAATGGAACTTCTCTAGGCAGGAAACACAGAGAAGGAAAAGACCTACAATAACAAACTCAAAACAATTAAGAAAATGGTAATAAGAACATACATATCGATAACTACCTTAAATGTAAATGGATTAAATGCTCCAACCAAAAGACACAGACGGGCTGAATGGATGCAAAAACAAGACCCGTACATATGCTGTCTACAAGAGACCCACTTTTGACCTAGGGACAAATAAAGACTGAAAGTGAGGGGATAGAAAAAGATATTTCATGCAAATGGAAATCAAAAGAAAGCTAGAGTAGTAATTCTCATATCAGACAAAACAGACTTTAAAATAAAGACTATTACAAGAGACAAATGACACTACATAATGATCAAGGGATCATTCCAAGAAGAAGATATAACAATTGTAAATATTTATGCACCCAACATAGGACCACCTCAATACATAAGGCAAATGCTAACAGCCATAAAAGGGGAAATCGACAGTAACACAATAAGAGTAGGGGACTTTAACACCCCACTTTCACCAACGGACAGATCACCCAAAATGAAAATAAATAAGGAAACACAAGCTTTAAATGATACATTAAACAAGATGGACTTAATTGATATTTATAGGACATTCCATCCAAAAGCAACAGAATACACTTTCTTCTCAAGTGTTCATGGAACATTCTCTGGATAGATCATACTGTGGGTCACAAATCAAGCCTTGGTAAATGTAAAAAAACTGAAATCATATCAAATATCTTTTGTGATGACAATGCTATGAGACTAGATATCAATTACAGGAAAAAATCTGTAAAAAATACAAACACATGGAGGCGAAACAATACACTCCTGAATAACCAAGAGATCACTGAAGACATTAAAGAGGAAATGAAAAAATACCTAGAAACAAATTACAATGAAAAGACGACGACCCAAAACCTATGGGATGCCACAAAAGCAGTTCTAAGACGGAAGTTTATAGCAATACAATCCTATCTCAAGAAACATCTCAAATAAACAACCTAATCTTACACCTAAAGCAATTAGAGAAAGAAGAACAAAAACCCCCCAAGTTAGCAGAAGGAAGGAAACATAAACATCAGATCAGAAATAAATGAAAAAGAAATGAAGAAAACGATAGCAAATATCAATAAAACTAAAAGCTATTTTTTTAAGAAGATACACAAAACTGATAAGCTATTAGCCAGACTCATCAAGAAAAAAAGGGAGAAGACTCAAATCAATAGAATTAGAAATGAAAAAGGAGAAGTAACAACTGACACTGCAGAAATACAAAGGATCATGAGAGACTACTACAAGCAACTATATGCCAGTAAAATGGACACCTGTAAGAAACGGGCAAATTCTTAGAAAAGCACAACCTTCTGAGACTGAACCAGTTAGAAATAGAAAATATAAACAGACCAATCACAAGCACTAAAATTCAAACTGTGATTAAAAGTCTTCCAACAAACAAAAGCCCAGGACCAGATGGCTTCACAGGCAAATTCTATCAAACATTTAGAGAATAGCTAACACCTATCCTTCTCAAACTCTTCCAAAATATAGCAGAGAGTGGAATACTCCCAAACTCATTCTATGAGGCCACCATCACCCTGATACCAAAACCAGACAAGGATGTCACAAAGAAAGAAAACTACAGGCCAATATCACTGATGAACATAGATGCAAAAATCCTCAACAAAATACTAGCAAACAGAATCCAATAGCACATGAAAAGGATCATACACCATGATCAAGGGGGGTTTATCCCAGGAATGCAACGATGCTTCAGTATACGCAAATCAATGTGCTAAACCGTATTAACAAATTTAAGGAGAAAACCATATGATCATCTCAATTGATGCAGAAAAAGCTTTTGACAAAATTCAACACCCATTTATGATAAAAACTCTCCATAGTGTGGGCATAGAGGGAACTTACCTCAACATAATAAAGGCCATATATGACAAACCCACAGCCAACATCATTCTCAACAGTGAAAAATTGAAACGATTTCTACTAGGATCAGGAACAAGACCAGGTTGCCCACTCTCACCACTACTAATCAACATAGTTTTGAAAGGTTTAGCCACAGCAATCAGAGAAAAAAAAGAAATAACAGGAATCCAAATCAGAATAGAAGAAGTAAAACTGTCACTGTTTGCAAATGACATGATACTATACATAGAGAATCCTAAAGATGCTACCAGAAAACTACTAGAGCTAATCAATTAATTTGTAAAGTTTCAAGACAGAAAATTAATGCACAAAAATCTCTTGCATTCCTATACACTAACAACATAAGATCAGAAAGAGAAATGAAGGAAACACTCCCATTCACCACTGCCACAAAAAGAATAAAATACCTAGGAACAGACCTACCTAAAGAGACGACCTGTATGCGGAAAACTATAAGATACTGACGAAAGAAATTAAAGATGATAGAAACAGATGGAGAGTTATACCACGTTCTTGGAGTGGAAGAATCAACATTGTGAAAATGACTATACTACCCAATGCAATCTACAGATTCAATGCAATCCCTATCAAACTACCAATGGCATTTTTCACAGAACCAGCATAAAAAATTTCACAATTTGTATGGAAACAAAAAAGACCCTGAATAGCCAAAGTAATCCTTTTTTAAATTTAATTTTATTTATTTATTATTATATTTATTTGGCTGCATTGGGTCTTTGTTGTTCCGCATGGGCTTTCTCTAGTTGCAGTGAGCGGGGGCAACTCTTTGTTGCAGTGTGCAGGCTTCTCATTGTGGTGGCTTCTCTTGTTGCAGAGCACGGGCTCTAGGTGTGTGGGCTTCAGTAATTGTAGCACGTGGGCTCAGTAGTTGTGGCTCATGGGCTCTAGAGTGCAGGGTCAATAGTTGTGGCCCATGGGCTTGGCTGCTCCATGGCATGTGGGATCTTCCTGGACCAGGGCTCAAGCCCATGTCCCCTGCATTGGCAGGCGAATTCTTAACCAGTGCGCCACCAGAGAAGCCCCCAAAGCAATCTTGAGAAAGAAAAACAGAGCTGGAGGAATCAGGCTCCCAGTCTTCAGACTATACTACAAAGCTACAGTAATCAAGACAGTATGGTACAGGCACAAAAAGAGATATATAGATCAATGGAACAGGATAGAAAGCCCAGAGGTAAACCCATGCACATATGGTCACCTTATTTTTGATAAACGAGGCAAGAATATATGATGGGGAAAAGACAGCCTCTTCAATAAATGGTGCTGGGAAAACTGGACAGCTATATTTAAAAGAATGAAATTAGAACATTCCCTAACACCATACACAAAAATAAACTCAAAATGGATTAATGACCTAAATGTAAGGCCAGACACTATAAAACTCTTAGAGGAAAACATAGGCAGAACATTCTATGACATAAATCAAAGCAAGATCCTTTTTGACCCATCTCCTAGAGAAATGGAAATAGAAACAAAAATAAACAAATGGGACCTAATGAAACGTAAAAGCTTTTGCACAGCAAAGGAAACCATAAACAGGATGAAAAGACAACCCTCAGAATGGGAGAAAATATTTGCAAATGAAGCAACTGACAAACGATTAATCTCCAAGATTTACAAGTAGCACATGCAGCTCAATACCAAAAAAACAAACAACCCAATCCAAAAGTGGGCAGAAGACCTAAATAGACATTTCTCCAAAGAAGATATACAGATTGCCAACAAACACATGAAAGGATGCTCAACATCACTAATCATTAGAGAAATGCAAATCAAAACTACAATGAGGTATCACCTCACACCAGTCAGAATGGCCATCATCAAAAAATCTACAAACAATAAATGCTGGAGAGGGTGTGCAGAAAAGGGAACCCTCTTGCACTGCTGGTGGGAATGTAAATTGGTATAGCCACTATGGAGAACAGTATGGAGGTTCCTTAAAAGTCTAAAAATAGAACTACCATATGAGCCAGCAATCTTGATACTGGGCATATATCCTGAGAAAACCATAATTCAACAACAGTCATGTACCACAATGTTCATTGCAGCTCTGTTTACAATAGCCAGGACATGGACGCAACCTAAGTGTCCATTGACAGATGAATGGATAAAGAAAATGTGGCACATATATACAATGGAATATTAGCCATAAAAAGAAACGAAATTGAGTTATCTGTAGTGAGGGGGATGGACCTAGAGACTGTCATACAGAGTAAAGTAAGTCAGAAAGAGAAAAATACCGCATGCTAACACATATATATGGAATCTAAAAAAAAAAAAGGTTCTGAAGAACCTAGGGGCAGGGCAAGAAAGACGCAGACATAGAGAATGGACTTGAGGACACAGGGAGGGGGAAGGGTAAGCTGGGACGAAGTAAGAGAGTGGCATGGACATATATACACTACCAAATATAAAATAGATAGTGGGAAGCAGCCACACAGCACAGGGAGGTCAGCTCAGTGCTGTGTGTTCACCTAGAGGGGTGGGATAGAGAGGGTGGTAGGGAGACACAAGAGGGAAGGGATATGGGGATATATGTATACGTATAGCTGTTTCACTTTGTTATAAAGCAGAAACTAACACACCACTGTAAAGCAATTATACTCCAATTCAGATGTTAAAAAAAATAACCTCAATTAAAAAAATAGTAATAAAATAAAGTTAAACAGAAAGTTTACCAGAAACATTAAGCAGCAGCATTTAGTGCATTTTAATTTCATATTTCTTAATGAGGTTAAGTTCTATACGTGTTGGTAAAACTGAAAAAAGCATCATAAAAATCAAAGCCTGAAAAAGATGCTATTTTTCCAATTTTTTCTATTATAAAAGAATGTAATCATGGACAAAAGTTGAAGGAATGGTCCTATAAACACCCATATACCCACAACATAGATTCAACACATATTAATATTTTATCGTTGCTTAGTTCTCTCTTTGTGTTTGTGCATTTGCTGAAGGTTTGAAGTGATTTGCAGGTATGACACTTCTGAATATTTCAGCACGAAACTCCTAAAAATAAGTATATTTTCTCACATAATCATTATTTCATTATCACACCAAAGAAAACTAACAATTCCATGATGTCAACTAATATATAGTCCTTATTCAATTTTCCCCAAACGTGTCTTCTACAGCTGTTTCTGTTTCTTCGTTTGAACAAGATCCAGTCAAGGTCTCTGTATTGCATTTTGTTCCTGTAGCTCTTCAGTTGGTTTTATTCTATAATAGTCCTCCCCTTGTTTCCCCTCTCCTGACATTGACTTTTTGAAGAGAACAGGTCAGTTGACTTACAAACTACATCCCTTTCTTTTTGGGTTTGTTTACTTTTGATGGTACTTAACCTGTTTATCCAGCCCTTGAATCTATTATATGTTGAAAGTTAGATCTGAAAGCTTAGATTCAGGTCATTTTTTTTACTTTTTTTTTTTGGCAAGAATCATTCACAGGTGATGCTGTGAACCTCATAAAGCGTTACATTAAAAGGCACACAGTACCATGTTGCCTCACTATTTATAATGCTCAGCTTTGGTGATCAAAGCCAGATCTCTTCATTGTGGGGTCAATTTTTATTCATTTTCGTTTAGGAAATAATCTGTGGGGTAATTGCATCCAGGGTGCTATCCAACAATCTTTGAATAAAAAGTTTTGGCATTCTTGCTTGAATCAATTATTTCAATGGAGGTTGCAAAATAGTGATCTTTTAAAAGATATTTAAATCCTTCTACATTTGTGGTCTAACCATCTTCTACAGAAAAGAGCTTGCCCCTATCAACTGGATATTTCCTAAATAGGCAGGCTAGATGCTTAATTCTTTTTCTTTTAGTCCTAAATTTAAAAGTAAGTTGACAATGTGATAATTATATCTGCTGGAAGCATATAAGTTTTATTTTTCTTCTCTCACTCTCCCTTCTAATTCATTTGTTTCTTTTATAATTATAAAATTATGATCATTAGTTTATTAGTTATAGACTTGTTAAAACTGTCCCAGAACTGGCCAATGGTAGTTTGTCCAAGCCAGATCCTATGTTTTTTGAACATGCTCCTCTTAGTCTTTGAGAACTTACTTGCTTTCTTGGCCATAAGACGTTATTTGTAGTTTCTCTGCCCCAGACCTGAAATCAACCATCAGCTGATAAAATAGGAGAAAATATTTGAAAACTATATATCTGATAGTGGACTGGTATCCACAACATATATGAAGAACACTTAAAACTCAATAATAAAAGAAAAAAATCACTCATTTAAAACTTGAAAAAGGATTTAAATAGGTATATTTACAAAGAAGATATACCAATTGAGGGAAAACATGCAATCCTTAAATAAGAAGTTCATTGTGTTTTGTTTTTTGTTTTATGCTTTTCGTTTTTGTTTTTAGTATATGACCTTTATCAGTAGAGGAACTTCACTTCTACACTTATTTGGTTGAGTATTTTTTTCATGAATGAGTGGTAGATTTTTGTCAAGTGCTTTTTATATTTCTATTGAGTTTACTATGTGGTTTTTGTCCTTTATTTTATTAATTTGCTGTATTATCTTGTTTGATTTTCAGAACTTAAAACAAGCTCGCATTCCTGGGATAAATCCTATTTACTGTTGGTGAACCTTTTTCATGTGTTGCTAGGTTTGATTCGCCTTCTATAGCCAGTCTTAGCAGACCTCCATCGCATTGAAATCCACCAGTGTTTCAAGTTCATGGGTAGCCTTCTTTCCTAGTTTTCATAACTGATGCAGAAATTTGCCTATATTAGTCATTTCAATGAGAGATTTCAAGGGAAAGCCTTAGTACAATTTATTTGGAGGCCCAGCACATTTTTTTGTATAGGTCTGTCTCGTATAGAAAATATTAATATTCTCTCCTGTATAGAAAATATTCTCTCCCGTATAGAAAATATTCTCTCCTATATAGAAAATATTAATCCCTTGAGCAATGACACTATGCTATATTCACCTGTTTCCCATATTTTATAGTGTGAGTAGCTTGTACTAGATGCTAACAAAAAACAAACAAACAAACAAAAATAAAAAGAGCACAGAGTGAGAAGGAATAAAGGACAGAAAAAAAGAAGGAAGAAAAGAAGGAGTGAAAGAAGGAAAGATGGAAAGATATTTTAAAAGGGGAAGTGAAGTTGTAGCTCTTAAATTGAGGTTACCTATATTAAAGAAATTGGGTTTGAAATGAAACTCAAAGTTTTGGCAACCTATACCTATATCTATACCTAGAATTGATTAGACAGGAGAAACTTCTAAGAAGTGGGAGGTAAAAGGGAAATATAGTATTACATACCACAGCTAAAAGAATGAAAAACAGCAGTACTTGAAGAAAGTTGGTAGTTTGTGGTTATTACATCATGCCTAAAGACAGGTCAAAGCCAGAGAATGAGTCAGAACTAGAAATATATGTTGAGGGTTTCAAATGGATGGTCTTAATTAGACTCCAAAGCAAAAATTTTGATTGTTCTTATACAGCTACACCATGTCTATTTCCAAGTAAATATTATTTCCTCACAGAAAAAAATCAACTCATAATCTGAGAGGAAAGAGAGGATTAAGTATCATAACCTGATGAAGTAAAATAGAATGGATACAGTTTAAAGGAAAAATATCATTGCTTTGCTGTGCACCTGAAACTATCACAACAATGTTAATCAGCTATACTCCAATATAAAATTCAAAGCTCAAAAAAAAGGAAAGAAAATATCCAGGGTGTGGCTTGAATTGTTTCCCTCTATCTAGTATAAGTTTTACACGCTTTGGGGGCATGTAATAGTTATAGAGCCAAATATAGGGGTTTCGTATTCTAGCACAAGCCACTTCCTTTTCTTCCCTTCCACTTCAGAAGGTTGAGTACCACAGTGAAATGCAGGGACATTGGAAAAAGAGTCATCAAAAAAGATCAAGAGTATGGCCAGAAGCCATCCTGCTGACCCTGTAGCTGTATCTGTCCAATATAGACAGCAAAACCAAAGTGGATTAAATACTATATTAACCCATGCCATGGGACAAAAGAAACACTTCAATAACTTTAATATGGGAGTTACAAATCTAAAATAGGCACAATCTAAAAAACAAATACCAGGTAGGGTATGGGCTATTCATTAAAGCTTGGCTTAGGTAAACTAATAATAAAGGCAAGGAGAAGCCATCCTTCTATATCCAATCAATGAGAGGAAAACAGCCTGGAGGGAGTGAGGAAAAAAACTAATCAAGTCCAGGAGAGCTGTGGTGTGATGCAATGGGTTGTTGGTATTGGTCCTAAAAAAATATGATATCATGACCTGCATCTGCAGACACTGCCCAGAGTCCAGGAAGTCAAATGTTTGCAAAAGAAGACTGAGTGTAGACTTCTTGTGAACTCTGTCTTTTATCAGCTGAGCAACTGTAAACAAATTACTCAACCTCTCTATGCTGTAGGGCTAATGAAAGAGCCTATTTCATGGAAGTGTTAAAAAGCTAAACTGAAATAATATATTCAGAGAATCTAGCACAATACTTAGCTTATTAAAAGTGTTTAATGTGTAAAAATATTAGCACTATTACTGTTACAGTATTAATATAGTGCTATGTTCAGATTATTCAACAAAAATGCTACTCTGTTATACTGTAGTAAATAAAACATACAAAAACATATGAACTTCCTGTCCTCAAGGGACTTACATTCTCGTGAGAGAAGGAAAAGAACAGTAAAGAATGAAAATAAGTGTTACTGAGGAAACAAGGGCTAGAAAGATGACAAGGAAGATCTAAGTGGGGTCAGTAAGTGGGGGGATCCCTTCTTTCCCATATTTTAGCATCAAGAGATGAGAGATGATGTCAAAAGGGATAAAGGACATAATGATAATCATCCTGATGGTCTCAAGATAAGCAGTGGCGGTGAGAGTCGGGGTATTGGGAGACCAGGGACTTGTTAGCAGTACCCAGGATGCAGGGGGTCCCTCTTCACTGTTGTCAGTGGTACTGTGGAGGGCCAGCGAGGCTCTTGTTACAAGCCTTGATGCTGTTCACTCTTCGAAGCATTTTTTGTTTTTGTCATTAATTTCTTTTCAGGCATTCATCCTGGCAAAATGGAGTATCAAATACAAGAAAGCAATTTTATTCCAGATCCAGGAAAAACATGGGGGTACAGATTACACTGAAAAAGTCTACCTGTTGTTTTCTACATAAAGCCATATAGGCCTATGAAAATTTATAATGTGTTTCTAATTGTGGCAAATTTGGGTCCATCAAGTAACTGATGCTGCTGAGGCCACAGAACTGTGACTGGGGAGACATCATCTTATCAGAAGCAAAGAGAAGGAAGGAAGAAGGTGGTGTCTCTGAGAACTAGTGCCGAAAGACCTGAAGTTCTGGGCTTAGCAGGGGCCTACACCACCACGTAGCCATCCCAACCCACATGCCCATGTCCTATTTTAGCTCTTTCAGAATGTCACTCAGACTTCTATCTGATGACTTATTTTCAGTGTCAACTTTCCACTGATATTCAATATAATCTTGATTTTCCTAGATACCAATATGGGCCACAAATCTGGTTTGGGTAAGAAATTTTTAAGGAGCTCCTCTCCTTATTGGAGTCTAGAGTCTCCTTAGATGGAAGAAATGGTCTTAAGAAAAGTTAAGTCAGAGGTGAGTGGGAGAGATGAGGGTCTGACATTTGAATATGCTCACCGGTGTAGGGTAAGCATAAATGGATCAAGGTTTAACATACTGGGAGGAAACATGTGTAGACACACAACTGCTCTCTTCAGAAGATCTGGTGATAGTTATGAGGTTCAGACGCTGGGCAGATACTGGCAATCCAGCATATGAAGCTGTTCCTTAATCATGGAGGATCCCTTAAGAAGTCTTAGGCAGAGAATATGCAGGTTCACTGAAAGGATCACCCCCAGCAGGGATCGGGGCCAGTCATGGAATCAAGTGTGAGGTTGACTTTAGAATCGTGAAAACTGATTAAAGCAAGACTTTTTAAAGAGTCCTGGGTTTGTGGGACCTTGGTGACTGTGCCAAGTGTACTTCAAGACTGAGATCTGGTCCCAAGGCAGCGCGCCAGTTACAAAAAGGAGTGTACTACAGAAAAGTATTCCCAGACGGCAAGAGTTGGTGCTGATTCACTTGACTCACTAGTGTTCCCCGAAGTCCTGCTAACTGTGGGCATTCTGAGTCTGGGGTGGAGTTGAACCCAAATTTGGGGGTTGAGTCTAAGCAGAGGAGGGAGGGGATGCGTGGAACCAGAAAGCAAGCAAATTATTCACACGGGACTCACCAAGGCCTACCAACCATAACTAGTAGTCAAGAGTCTTTGTACTCCAGCATTATTCAAAATACCCAAGATATGGAAATAACCAAAGTATCTGTCTATGGATAAAGAAATTGCGGTGTACATGTATAATGGAATATCACTCGGCTTGGAAAAAAGAGATCCTGCCGCTGTCAACAACATGAATGAACCTGCAGGACATTATGCTATGTGAAATAAGTCCATTGTTTGTTTTTATAATTATTATTATTTTCCATTCTCCAACTTTATTCACAAACATGGTGTCTGTGAGAAGCTGAGAGATAGGCCTAAGGGTCATCATGTCACCAAGATGCATCAGCCCCCGGGGAATCTCACTTTCCCCACAAAACTACAGAAATAAAACTGTATGATCTCACTTATGTATGTAATCTAAAAATATCAAATATGTAGAAACAGAGAGTAGACCACTAGTTACCAGGGGTGGGGAGATGGAGGACATTGGAAGGTGTTGGTCAAAGGGTACAAAATGTCAGTCATGTAAGGTGAATAAGTTCTAGAGATCTAATGTACAGCACGGTGAGTGTACTTAACAACATTGTACTGTACACTGAAAATTTGCTAAAAGAGTAGATCTCAGGTGCTCTCACCACAAAGATAAAGTGGTAACTGCGTGAGAAGATGGATATGGTAATTAGCTTGACTGTAGTAATCATTTCACTATGTATATTTGTATTAAAACACAATGTTGTACATCTTAAATATATGCACTTTTTATTTTTATTAAGTCCTAAAAGAGTCTTTGCATTCCAAAATAAAAGGGCTCAGTGTCATTACAATAACAATAACAGTAATAGTAATAATATGGGTAACAAAAACAACAGCTATAATACATGATGTTCTCACCATGTGCCAATCTCATTTAACACTTGGTAATGTTACTCTCTTATTCTTTTTTTTTTTTTTTTTTGCTGTACGCGGGCCTCTCACTGTTGTGGCCTCTCCCGCTGCGGAGCACAGGCTCCAGACGTGCAGGCTCAGCGGCCATGGCTCACGGGCCGAGCTGCTCCGCGGCATGTGGGATCTTCCCGGACTGGGGCACGAACCCGCGTCCCCTGCATCGGCAGGAGGACTCTCAACCACTGCGCCACCAGGGAAGCCCTACTCTCTTATTCTTGATGAGGAACCTCAATACCAAAGAAATTTTTTAACTTACCCAATGTCTCTGAGCTACTAAGAACCATATCAAGATGATAGCTTCAAATCCACTTCAACTTCATTCTAAACTCTGTTTTCTTTCCATAAAATCTCAGCGATCCATACATGTGTATGTTTGCCCTATTTACCATCTCTGAGGTGTGTGGTCATCATATTTGCAGGAGTTCAAAGCCTCTGACTTGCACAGAGTACATCTCAATAAAATCTGTATCATTGAATCTGCATATCTGAGCGTGAAGAAGATTGATGCAAAGATTACAAGGCTTTGGCTAACTTATCGGCAATGTTGCTAATTCAGAATGTGTCCTTGGACAAGTCATTTTTACATTCTGCACCTCTGTTTCACTTCTTATTAGATGAATAATGACTATTCTTATCTCCCTGGAATACTATAAGAGTAGACGAAGTGCTGTGGCTTTGGAACGGCCACTGGCATCTGTGGCCAGAGACTATGGGGAAAATGCCAATTTAAATCATTTTATTTTTCCTTTTTCTCCATAGGGAGGTGTTGTGTGGATAAGTGTGTGGGCTTATATTTTAAGCATATTTAAAAATGACTACAGTAACATAAGTAAAGCAACTTAAGCATCTGGAAAGAAAAGTGCTATATCCACCTGGGGGTGATAATGATGCTGGTAGTGATGAGGAAGAATCTTAATAACAGTAAATCTCAGTGAATCTCACTAACTCGCTCATGGAAAATAGCAGCTCAAGGACGTAAAGTTCTCCCAAAGGTTAGTTTCAGTACCTACTTTTGCAAGTAGATTGTTCATGGCTTTCTTGATCCTGTATTCTAGACAAAACATAGATGTACCAATACCGTGTCTTGCTTCCTGACCCGGAAAAATATTCATGCCAATTGTGAAGATTAGGATGACTTTAACTAGTTCTCATGAAACATGTTCAGTTTCAGAAGAACTCTATCTTCCCATGCATATATGTGCACTTTCTTTTTCTGAGAAGAATGTAAATAGTGTAGCTTGAATACATAAAAAGAAAGTCACACAGTGTTGTTGTTTTTTTATAGTCATGCTTGATGGCATTCTACCTAAGTAAGTGCAATCCAGGCAGATTCTATAAAACTGAAATCCTGCAGTGTAGTAGATTTTTATTCATGAACATACAAGTAGCTGTCAGAACTAGTCTTTTCAGTATTTCGTAATAAGAGACATGTAGCAAAACTAAGGATGGTCCAGAGCAGGGTTATGGAAGCCTGACATACGGAAACCTCAGGAAACGGCAATCAGTGCACTGACCCAAAGCTGTGGGCAGCAGAACAAAAAGAATGAGGCCTCACCTTCTGTAGTCTTGTCTTGGAGAATCAGAGGAATTATTTGCTAATGAGACTTATCTGCTGATACGAAGTTTGCTAGCCTTTCCAAGGGTGCTGGCCCTGCTCAATGTCTATTAGTAGAAATCCACATCAACGCAAAGTTAACCATGAGTTGTGGAATGCACAGTGCACCAAAAAGCAAAGCGACCTCCTTCTTGAGAAGGAGTTTCCTTATCTCTGAAGGAAGGAAGCCGTGAGTGGCATTCTCTCTCCTTGAATGGAGATTTGGTCTGATCTACTAATGAGGGGGTGTGACACACGTGGAGTTTCCTGCTTGTTTTTTGCTGGGTCTAGGGTGGGAAATGTGATGGAGGTAACGGATGTGAAAACATTTTTAGACCTTACCTAGGATATTTGTAATCCTAGGTATATTTGTAATATAGCCCTTATTGACCCAGATGAAATGTGCTAATATTTGAAAAATTCAGATGCTCAAGTATGATCCCAAAACAACTCTGGGAAGAGCTTCACCTCTCCCTGAGCTCTTTTCTCCTCTTGCTTATCCAAATATGCATGGCCCACAGCACATGGCGCCAGTCTGTGTGCATGCGGAAGCCATGTGGTTTGCCCCAGTGATGACCAGCAAGGCCTTTCCTTGGCTCAAAACACAATGTTTTTCTTCCTCTGGTCAGAGGGAAGCAAAAATCTCACCAGTGGTCTCTACACTGTTTTGATGATGTGCTCTACCAATAAACGTTTGAACATATAGCTCTAACAGTTGTATGATTTTTGTATGATGTATATTATATACATGTACTACTATACTATTATGATGCACACTGTAAAATCTACTGAAAATAAAACATTTAAAAGGATAAAGTAAAATGAAATTAAAAAATTTTTAAATTTGTCTAATAATTAATAGGACAAAATCCATAGTGTTCTCATGAATATATTATTGATGACTTTTTAAACTAGCAAAAATCTGATTGAATGTGGCAGACATGATTAAATCATTTTTGTCTTTAATTTTTAATATGGATGATAAAAAGCTCATTCTAAGTTTAAAAGTGCTAAATCCTCTATTTTCTTGACATTTTTTTGTGTTGCATCTTTGTTTCATATTTTCTCCTTGTACAATTTGCAGAAATTTTACTAAACCACCTGTGATGACTGGCTTAGTTAAATCTGGGTAAAGTAATCAATAAATTAAGGTATCCACACATATATACACTGTGATAACACAACAACTAAAAACAAATGCACTAGAAAGATCGCCACTTTCAATCGCACCACATTTCTCTCACTTGTCCCTCCAGACATCCGGTCTCCCTATTGGAAACATAATGGGGGGCACAGATATCAACTCATAAATTAAACAGACTGAAGATTAACTCTGTTCTTATATTTAGGTGAAAATAAATATGTTTTCATATTTTATTTCAGCATCCCAAATGATCATCTTATGCACCTAGTTTTCCCATTCCCAACTTTGGAGATCTGTATATAGACTTATGTAAAAGAGGACATCAGGTCAATCTGATTTCTCAATTTTTTGACTCTGCTGATAAACACAGGTAAGATCGGGCTTCCCTGGTGGCACAGTGGTTGAGAGTCCGCCTGTCGATGCAGGGGACGCGGGGTCGTGCCCGGTCTGGGAAGATCCCACATGCCGTGGAGTGGCTGGGCCCGTGAGCCATGGCCGCTGAGCCTGCGCGTCTGGAGCCTGTGCTCCGCAACAGGAGAGGCCGCGGCAGTGAGAGGCCCACGTACCGCAAAAAAAAAAAAAACAAAAAAAACAAAAAAAAACAGGTAAGATCAAGGAGTTTGGGTGAGAGAGGCTGAGGCAAAGTGAAGAAAACGAGGAAGCCTCAGCAACCTCCTAGGGGGCTAACAGACAGGGTACCATCTTGTGACCACCCTTGGCATAGTGACCTCTTCCCTCTCAGCCCCTGTGCTTAAAAGGAAACAACTAAGCCATTTAATGTCTTTTATGTTTCCTCCTTTAAAAAAAAAAAAAAAAAGAAACAAACTTTGAATGACCCAGTCAGTAAAGACAGGTCAAGTGAAATGGTTATGGTACATTTTGCTCTGGGGAGTCTTTTTTTCCCCTCCACACTGAGCAGGATAAAGGACCCAGTTGAGACTGCCACACAGTGGTTTCTTAATTGAGTCTTCCATCTTCACAGAACCAGATGAGAGACTCACTTAAAAGAGAATAAATTCAAAACCATGTGCAGTTTCAGAACAAATTGTCCAAGCCACCTGAAAGCGAAGTTCTTTGAAATCCTGCTGCTGCTTCTGCCACACCAGGTCCTTTCTAATTCTAGCCAAAGAACTGTGTTTAAAGTGGAGATCCTGTAATGAAGTGACATTTGACTGTTCACAGTGAATTACAGAGCCTGTCACACGAGAGTAGTATTCGCAACTGCATTTTCTCCACACTGTTCAAGTGAGAAAATACCACATGAAGGGTCAGGAAGCCTTACTTCTATTTCTGGGAGTCACACAGTGAGACACAGCGGAGGCCGGTCCATTATAGGAGGTCAGTGGAGGCCTGATCATGGAAGACAATTAGGGGCAAAGGTTAAAGTAGTGCCAGGTAACAAAGGAAGTGTGTTGAGGATTAGACCTGTTGTTTTGTTAAGTTGGAAGGTGAATGAACAAGGGGCTTTACTGAGATAACCAAAGATCAGGGAGGCCTGGAGTTGCCAAGGTACCCACAGTAAAGAGAGATGGTAATGCAATATTTGTGGAGAGGAGCTGAAAATTCAGAATAGAATGACCTACTACACTGTAAGGCTCTTTCTTTTAAAATAAAGTCGTATTAAACTTATACCTGAAAACAGAAAACAATCAAGCTGAGGAACAATGAAACCTAAACACAATAACTTTACTAAGTTCTTCGTGTAACATACTCTAAGTGGTTATCATGTGATTCAAATAACCACAGCAGAAACTTAACCTAAGTAGTGAAATGGAAAGTTAAGATCTATATAGCCAATTACCATGTGAGGCAGAATGACTATTTGACAAGCATAAAAGATCACAGATACAGCAGTTATAAAACTTGGACTTCTGGCTTTATCTGGAAATAACTGAGTAACCCCAGGCGAGTTTGGCCCTTGATTTACTCATCAGTAAAATGAGAGCATCTGTAAAGTTGATCTTTCTTTACTATTATAAAAGTAATACAGAAGTATGGCAAAATAAGCAAACAGTATAGAAAGATTTTAAAAGGCATTCCTACTCTTACTTTCCTCTGTCACCATGAACCCTCAGTCCAATTTCTCAGAGAAACTGCTATTAACACTTTCTTTGAAGTCTTACACATTTATGCAAATACATATATGCAAATACTTTAAAAGCAAGTGAAATCTTATTACTTGTAATAAATGACTTATTACATATACTATTCATACCTTGCTTTATTTTCTTTATGATATACGGGATGGGCTGAATTCCGTTTGCGCAAAATTCGTATGATGGAGTCCTAACCCCCAGTACCTCAGAATGTGACTAGATCTGGAGATGGATCTTTAAAGAGGTAATTAAGGTAAAAAGGGGTCATATTGATGGGAGGCCGTGGAATAGGATAGACATCTACAAGCCAAGGAGAAAAGCCCTCAGAAGAAACCAATATTACTGATACTTTGATCTTGAATTTATAGCCTCCAGAATGTGAGAAAATAAATTTTTGTAGTTTAAGCCACCCAGTCTGTGGTTCTTTGTTATGGCAGCCCTAACAAACTAATACATTACAGGTATCTTTACATATCAGCACATACAGATCTATATTTTATTATAAAAGTTCTATACTATTCTATTTTATAGATATGATACAATTGATTTTGTGATAAGTGAAAATATAGTTTATAATTTGCCTCTACTTTAGTGACTGAGACATCAAGTAAATCCTCTCTACAGGAAGAAAACACCACAGAGCCTCAATTTTCTTAAGCACAATAACCAGTACTGAATAAAATGTTAGCAGGCATGGCAGGAGAGAGGACCAAATGCATGAAAACCAAGATGAAAAAATGTAGACAAAAGATTTCTATTTCTGCTCATGAAGGGGTAACTGCTATAGCACAGTTCTTCCTGTCTTAAACCACTTGAAAACTGGAGAAAAATGAGAAACAACTTTTCAGACACTGAATAACAGCAGCAAAGGCCTATGATTTGAAAAATAATGGAAACAAATGAAACATGCCTTACAATTGCCCTGTCTTTTTTCCTGAAATCAGTCTTTGGTCTGCGATGAATGGAGGGGAACTCAGAGTTCAGAGATGTCACTGAATAGAAGAGATAGATAATGAATTCAGGGAGGCTGAAGAAGCTAGAATCTGCTGTTGGGAGTTTCACAGAGGAGGGAGCTAAGCAGAGAAAGAGCTCCAGAAGTCTATAAAGAGACACCTTGAGTGTTCTGTCGAATGCAATCTCTATTTTTCTAGGGGAAAACTCCATGAATCCAGGCAAACAACAACATTAGGGAAAGCAAATTACTTGGAACTATAAGCCAAACAATTTCCAGTGTCTACCGAGACCTGAGAATCTTCTGAGTTACCACCAGCCAGAGTGGAGAACCCCCTTTGGGAACATGAGACTTTCAGTAAAGACTTCAAAAAAGTAAAACATAGCTAACAGTACTAAAGTAACTCTCAAGGAAACATTACTCTAAAAGGTCTCTTTTAGAAAAAAATAAAATTAAAAATATGCTGGTAAGTCAGAAAGAGAAAGACAAATACCTATGCTAACACATATATATGGAATCTAAGAGAAAACAAATGTCATGAAGAACCTAGGGGCAGGACGGGAATAAAGACACAGACCTACTAGAGCATGGACTTGAGGATATGGGGAGGGGGAAGGGTAAGCTGGGATGAAGTGAGAGTGGCATGGACATATATACACTACCAAACGTAAAACAGATAGCTAGTGGGAAGCAGCCGCATAGCACAGGGAGATCAGCTTGGTGCTTTGTGACCACCTAGAGGGGTGGGATAGGGAGGGTGGGAGGGAGGGAGACGCAAGAGGGAAGAGATATGGAAACATATGTATATGTATAACTGATTCACTTTGTTATAAAGCAGAAACTAACACACCGTTGTAAAGCAATTATACTCCAATAAAGATGTAAAAAAAAATGCCGGATTCTTTCACATAAAACTAAAATTATCTATCAATCTATCTATCTATCTATATGATTGAAATAAACTTTATGACTTAGATAAATGGAGGGGCACACCATGATCATGGATAAGATCTGAACTCTTTCCATTTTGACCTAAAGATTCAGTATGATTGCATCAACGTCCTAATGTGGTTTTTAGTAAAAATTAATAAGCTAATTCTAAAATGTATATGAAAAAACAAAGGTCCAAAAATATCCAAGACAATTTTAAAGAAGACAGAAAGTTTGAAGACTTTCTTAATCTGATAAAAATATAAATTAAAAATGTAGTTAATTATGAAATATTGAAACCTTTCTTTAGAGGTTAGGAATGAAACAAGAAGTCTCGCCATCACCATTTCTCTTCAATATTATACTGGAATTCCTAGCCAGAGCAATAAAACAAGAAAATTATGTGGTGTTGCTACAATTCTAATCAAACAAACTAAGGGAACAGAGTGAAAGCCTAGAACAGACCTGCATATTCACTGTCACTTAATTTGTGGCAATGTGACATGGCAGTGTGATGAACAAAGAATAAACTTACCAATAAGAGAGATCAACTGGATAATCTAATGTAAAAGGTAAAATGATAAAGATTCTACAAAATAATAAAGAATGTTACCCTCATAGCCTTAGAGTAGGCAAAAGCTTTTGAGAAGGATATAAAAGAACTGGATATAAAGCACAAATTTGAGAAATTAACTTGTTAAAATTAGGAACTCTTGTACATAAAAAAAAAAAAAGACCACAAAGAAAGTAAAAAGAGAAGCCTTACATTATGGGATTATAACACACACACAACACACACACACACACACACACACACACACACACACACACACACACAACAGAAATTTTATGCAATTTTATGCAATTACTCCCTTGAACATCATCAAACACATGACCTATGTTTATGGAACTATCTTTTGTATAAAGAAGGAATTACATATGTAGCTTTACTTTCCCTTATAACTAAATTCTTGTTCCAACACTATTTTTTCAACAATCTCATCTTTTTTTCTTTTTTTTTTACTATTTTGAAATACCATTGTTATCACATACTCTCTTCCCATATGTATTAGAAGCCCTTTGCGGACTTAAAAAAAAATAATTACATGTCTTTTTATTTACTACTCCATACCTTTATAAACCCAAGTGATATTGAAGTAATCCAGTTACATTTCAGGACTTATTTTTACATTCTAAAGTAGGATATGCCTCTATATTTGCTTTTAAGTAGATTCTGTGATTCATGTAGAAAAACTTTTATAAGTAAGAAAATATTTAGGGGTTTTGTTCAAAACTTAGCTACCCTAAAAATGATGTTTAAAACTTTTCCAAACATATACCCTAATCTCTCCATTAATAATCTGATTTCAAGTACCCCTGGAAAGGTCATTTTGAGTTAGGTACATATATATAGATTGTAAATAACGTTTTAGTCATAAAAATATGCAGCATCCATTCAATAAAAGCTTAGCTCTTAACAGTGGAAATGCAAAGTGAGGTCGGGAGTACAGGATGCTTTTCATTGCACGCAGTAGAAAAATACATAACAAAATATTTCAGTAAAGCTCACCTGAACTTCCTATTGAATCACAGAATGAACAAACATAAATCAAGGCTGACAAGGTTGAGTATCTCTCCTCAGAGCTTTGAAAATAATAATATATCATTCCATAACAATATAACATCCATCCTCCCCCACAGTTTCTCATTTTGTTGGCAAAAAGTCTCTCTCTTCAAAAACAAACCTTCATTATACCAGATGAATGTAAGTTTTATGCCAGAAAAAGAGTATCAGATTCCTATTAAAGGGAAGATTGTTTTATACAAGGACTTGCCAGAAAAAGAGTTAGAGATGAATTATGTTGAAGCTCCCTGTGCTCCTTTAATAAAAATTCTAGTATGTAGGCAGATGTTTTATTGGGGAAGGGAATCAAGAGAAACATAGATTGTCCTGCCACTCAACTGAATGCTGAAGCTGAAATTAGAATGATTCACAAATGCACATAATTGCCTGGAATATTTATCTTTTTCCAAAAAAAAGAAAAAAAAGAGACATTTTCCTCCTCTCTCTGTAAAATAAAAATCAGACCTGTGTTGTGAGAATTTAGGAGATCTTGTCCCTGTGGCAGCAGCAACTAATGCTACTAGTTCTCCCAATATATATTCTCCTCCTTTTCCTTGCTAACAGAATTTTAATCTTATTTAGGATGGCAACGTGTCAGCTTAAAGGCAAAGAGCTAGTCTCCCTTAAAACAGGAAATGCTCATGTGACACAACCATGGTTCATGAAGTGTAGGTACAAGTCACTGGGAGGTACTTTTAGAAAAGCTCTTTATGGGGACAAACAGATGGCATGAACCTCTTCCTTCCTTCCTCCCTGCCCCTCTCTCTCCCTCCTCCCTCTGTCATCCCTCTCTTCTTTTCTACCTATCTACCTATCTATCTATCTACCTACCTACCTATCTATCTATCTATATCTCCTTCTACTTTCTCTCTTCTTCCCAGGAAGAGTGGACATGACATGATGCTGGAAGTATCTGTGATTCTACTCTCCTGATTTTTAGGCATCTTTCTTGAAAGTGAGTTATCCTGATAAGAGTCCTGGGAAATCCTTCTCTATTTCTGGCATGAACTTCTATTGCGTTTGTATTCTTTAGGCTGTTTTGACAAGTGGTTGTTCTCAGAGAAGGCTGACATACACTGAGTCTCCTGCTGCTATCAAAGTGATAAGTTTGTTCTGAAGCTTCTGATTTCTAGGGTTTGCAGATTATGAAGCTCCTAGTTTGAGCATGTGACAAGTGGAAAGGGAGGCATTCATATGAAAGCATCTCTAAATATATTCAAGTTGCTGCAATTTCTATAGTTCAGAATTGTACATGAAAAGTCTACAAGGAAAGGGTAATGGGCATGGTGGCCATGCTCTTTTAACTTGCTATTTGGAGGTGGACAAGCCACTCAGCCTCCATTTCTCCTTCTGTCAAATGGAAACCTGTAGTAGCGGGTACACCTCATCATTTTCCAAGTAGTGGAAGTATATACTAGACAAAACTTAGCTACATGATGAGCACTGTGAGATATATAATGAGTCTCTGGGCTGTGTTTACTTCTAGCCTAGCCCTTGGGCTTTCGAAAGTTCCACCAATGTAAATTCTTCCAAGAAGAGTTTACATGAATCATTCAAAACTCATCACTGACATTTGTGTTCTCTTTCCTTTCCTGAAGTAAGCATGGGATAAATTATATTCATTTGAAATGTTTATAATGCTTTTAGTCATGGATAATATCCTAAACGTAAGTTTCAGAATGAGAACAACGATATCTATGCCACTATACTCAGTTCCCTCTGTCTCCAGCTGTGCCTTGCACATGTCTCCCTGGTAGACTAAATTAGCCAAATGTGAAGAAGATGCTGGAGGTTTAGACATGCATATATGCAATGCATGTTGCTCATACACGCACACACGCACACACATACACACACACACTTGCCCTTTTTTATCAAGTAGTATTAAAGTAATCAAACTATCCGTAGATGCTCCTTTGAGAATGCCACACGTGGTTGGGTAGAGTTACTGATCCGACACCATGTATCAGGTTATCACTCTAAGCTCTGGAGACACAGTAGTAATCAAATCATAGTCCCTGCTGTTATACAGCTTACGTTCTAGGTGATAGAGATAGACGATAAGTAAATAAATCCTAATGTAAGGTGGTGATAACATCCATAAAGACACTAAAACAGAGTAAGAAGGTCAAGAATGAGATGCTATTTTAGGTAGCATGGTCATGGAAACCTTTCCCATGAAGTGACATTTGAGCAGAGAGCTCAGTGAAGTAAGGAAGTGAGTCATGTGAATTTGGATAGCTAAGGACACAATGTCCCAGGAAAAGGAGACAGAAAGTGAAAAAGCAGGCATATTCAAAGATTTATAATAAGGCTTACAGGACTGGATCAGAGTGAATGATGAAGAGTGGCAGGAAACAAAGTCAAAGAATAACAAGAGGCATATCTTAGAGGGCCATGTTGACCACGGTAAAAGCTTCATATGCTATGCTGAGTGAAATTGGAGCCATCAGAGAACATAAGACATCCACTTCTGTGCAATAAAATAATAGATATTCTGAATTAGAAGTAAACAACATGTATTATATTCAATCATTTTTCTGGTATTTAATCTATAGCACCTCTGCTAAGAGTCATAAAATGTCAAGGAAATCACCCTCTCCAAGGTATTCCATTCAATTCTTGTACGTTATTTTTTGTCAAAATACTATTTCTTATTTGTAAACAAAATCTGTTTCCCTGAACTCTTCACCATTATGTTTTCATTGTATTCACAGCACAAGTTTTTTTTCCCCCTAATAAAAACCATTCATGTATTTTCCCCCTGGTAAATCTCGAAAATATCCACCAGGTCTTGACCTGACATAGGACTGAATCTTCTGATTATTCTCCTCAGGTCCATTTTTATCCGTGTATAAGTTTGGTGACCAGAACTAAATGCAATATTCATTTCCATCCACCTTAATTTATTGCTATTATTCACATTAGTTCAACGCAGTTTATTTTCCAACTTCTGAAATAAAGTCATGCTTTCTCCTTGAGTAAACCTATTTTCCTTATGTCAACTGGCTTCAACTTGATGGCTCAGGAGAAGCTTGGCATGTTAGCATTTGGTTCCTCTGCTCCAAGTCAGCAGCATGCAACCTTTGAGCTGGAGTCAAACAGCACCTGCAGCAATTTGAGAGAAGGTCCTACTATTTTCCAACATATGACACTCTTTATCATTTTTCCTTTCTCCCTCATTGTTTTCCTTTTCTTTTCTTCTTATTATATCCTTCACTTTCATTTTATTCCTCTCTTTACTTTCTTCCATTTTCTTCTTATATTAGAACTCTGAGTAATACTCAATAACACCCACAAATATTTCTTGGCCTTATTATAGACAAGAACTACATTCCAAGTATGCAGAAAAGATGACAGTCAATTGGATTACACACTTGCCATGGTTCTAAGAAGGAATCTTAATATGTGAAATTCCATTTGTAGAGATTCTTTCTTTGGTTTAAATATCCATGATAACACAACTGTCACATTGTTGAACTGAAAAGAATCAGAGGTCTTACCTAGTATCAAACTTTACTAATAATTCCAAGGATATATATAATCAAGGGATACAGCTAAAGCAAAGATAGGTCTGTGATCCCCAACACAGTTCCCCAGTCCTTCCACATGTGGACACACCCAATTTTTGTCAAGATCTAAGAGGTCTCTGGCCCAAATATAACTCCTAAGGTCTTTAAGAAATGTGTGTGTGTGTGTGTGTGTGTGTGTGTGTGTGTGTGTGTGTGGTTCATCATTACAGAAAGGTAGCTGTTTAACATGCAACCTTTCCATTTTTGTCTCATGTAACTGCAAAGTTGATAATGTTTTCCAGAGGGCATGCCTCCAAAATCCATAGATTTTTTAAATCACATTTTTGTTGTTTTTTTCCCACATTTACTTAGAAATAATTGACAATTCTTTTTTACTCATCTGATTGTTGGGTTTGGAAAAAGAAAATATACAAACCTGCACATTTAATTTTATGAGAAAATGGAAGTACCACACATAGCATAAAATAAACTTTTAAAAAGTTAATTTAAAACAAAAGAACCCTGTCTATTGATTTAATGGTGTGTTTTTCATCAATTTGGATCACAGCAATAGCAAATTCAAGTTACTGCTTAATGCATTTTTTTAACATCTTTATTGGAGTATAATTGCTTTACAATCGTGTGTTAGTTTCTGCTTTATAACAAAGTGAATCAGTTATACATATACATATGTTTCCATATCTCTTCCCTCTTGCGTCTCCCTCCCTCCCACCCTCCCTATCCCACCCCTCTAGGTGGTCACAAAGCACCGAGCTGATCTCCCTGTGCTATGCCACTGCTTCCCACTAGCTATTTTACTGCTCAATGCATTTGTTAAGAAAGACTTTTTTTATTGAAGTTTCATTGACCTACAACACTATGTTAGTTACAGGTACACAACATAGTTATCTGATATTCCTATACAGAGCAAAATGATCACATCAATAAGTCTAGTTACAATCTGTCAACATACAAAATTATTACATTATTGTTGACTATATTCCCCGTGCTATACATTTCATCCCTTTGACTCATTTATTTTGTAACTTGAAGTTAATTCCCCTCACCTATTTCACTCACCACCACCCCCCAACCTACCCATCTTCCCCTCTGGCAATCACCTGTTTGTTCTCTGTATCTATGACTCTATTTCTGTTCTTATGTTTGTACATTTGTTTTGTTTTTTAGATTCTATTATACATATAAGTGAAATCATACAGTATTTGTCTCTGTCTGATTTATTTCACTTAGCATAATACCCTCTAGGTCTATCCATGTTGTCACAAATGGCGAGATTTCATTAATTTTATGACTGAGTAATATCCCATTGTATATTTATAACACATCTTCTTTATCCTTTCATTTACTGATGGGCACTTAGGTTGCTTCTGTATCTTGGCTACTGTAAATATGCTGTTACAAACATAGGAGTGCATGTATCTTTTCAAATTAGTGTTTTTGTTTTCTTCTGAAAAATACCCAGAAGTGGAATTGCTAGATCATATGGTGTTCCTATTTTTAATTGTTTGAGGAACCTTCATAGTGACTGCACCAATTTACAGTCCCAACTCCAGTGCATGAAGGTTCCCTCTTCTGTACATCCTCACCAACACTTGTTCTTTGTTGTCTTTTTGATAATAGCCATTCTGAAAAGTGTGAGGTGACATCTCATTGTGGTTTTGATTTGCATTTCCCTGATGATTAGTGATGTTGAGCATCTTTTCACGTGTCTGTTGGCCATCTGTATGTTTTCCTTGGGAAAATGTCTATTCAGGTTCTCTGCCCATTTTTTAACTGGGTTGTTTATTAATGTTGAGTTGTTTGAATTATTCGGATATTTTGGATATTAACCCTATATCACATATAGCATTTGCAAATATCTGCTTCCATTCAGTAGGCAACGTTTTTATTTTTTTTTGTACTTTTCTTCACTGTGCAAAAGCTTTTTAGTTTGACACAGTCCCACTTGTTTATATTTGCTTTTGTTTCCCTTGCCTGAGGAGACACACCCAAAACAATATTGCTAAGACCTACATCAAAGACTGTACTGCCTATATTTTCTTCTTGAAGTTTTAAAGTTTCAGGTCCTACATTTAAGTTTTTAATCCATTTTGAGTTTATTTTTGTATCTGGTATGAGAAAGTAGTCCAGTTTGATTCTTTTGCATGTAGCTGTCCAGTTTTCCCAACACCATTTACTGAAAAGGCCATCTTTCCACCATTGTATATTCTTGCCTCCTTTGCCATAGATTAATTGACCATAAAGGCATGGGTTTATTTCTGGGCCCTCTATTCTGTTCCATTGAGCTATGTGTCTGTTTTTGTGCCAGTACCATACTGTTTTGATTACTGAGGCTTTGTAGTATAGTTTGAAATGAGGGAGCATGATACCTCCAGCTTTGTTCTTCTTTCTCAAGAACGTTTTGGCTATTCAGGGTCTATTGTGTTTTTATACCTATTTTAGAATTATTTGTTCTAGTTCTGTGAAAAACGTCATTGATACTTGAATAGGGATTGCATTGAATCTGTGGATTGCCTTGGGTAGTATGGTCATTTTAATATTAATTCTTCCAATTCATGATCATGGTATAACTTTCCATTTTTTATGTCATCTTCAATTTCTTTCATCAATGTCTTATAGTATTCTCAATACAAATATTTTACCTCCTTAGTTAGGTTTATTCCTAGATATCTTATTCTTATTGATGTGGTTATAAATGGGTTTGTTTTCTTAATTTCTCTTTCTGCTACTTTATTATTAATGTACAGAGATGTGGCAGATTTCTATATATTAATTTTATATCCTACAACTTTACTGAATTCATTTATTAATTCTAATGTTTTTTCATGACATCTTTAGGATGTTCTATAAATAGCATCATGCCATCTGCAGTGACAATCTTACTTCTTCCTTTCTAATTTGGATGTCTTTTATTTCTTTTTTTGTATCTAAATTCTCTTGTTAAAACAGCGAATACTATGTTGAATAAAAGTGGAAGAAGTGGGCAACCTTGTCTTTTTCCTGAACTTAGAGGAAATGCTTTCAGCTTTTCACCAGTGAGAATAATGTTAGTTGTAGGTTTGTCTTATATGTCCTTTATTATTTTGCAGTATGTTCCCTCTAAACCCACTTTACTGAGAGTTTTTATCATACATGAATGTTGAATTTTGCCAAAAGCTTTTTCTGCATCTATTGAGATGTTCCTCTGATTTTTATTCTACAATTTGTTAATGTAGTGTATCACATTGATTGATTTGCAGATATTGAACCATCCTTGCATCCCTAGGATAAATCCCACTTGATCATGGTTATGATCCTTTTAATGTATTGTTGAATTAAGTCTGCTAATATGTTGATTTTTGCATCTGTGCTCCTCAGGGATACTGGCCTGTAATTTTCTCTTTTGGTGTCCTTTTCTATTTTTGGTATTTGGGTGATGCTGGCCTCATAGAATGCATTTGGAAGCGTTTGTTCCTCTTCAGGTTTTTGGAATAGTTTGAGAAGGACAGCTGTTAACTCTTCTTTAAATTTTTGGTAGAATTCACCTGTGAAACCATCTGGCCCAGGACTTTTGTTCATTGGAAGTTTTTGATTACCAATTCCATTTCATTACTAGTAATTGATCTGTTCATATTTCCTATATCTTCCTGACTCAGTCATGGGACATTGTATATTTCTAGGAATTTACCCATTACCCCTAGGTTGCCCATTTTACTGACGTATAACTGTCTGTAGTAAACTCTTATGATCTATTATTTCTTCAAATAAGTTCTCTGCTCCTTTCTCTCTCTCTCTCTCTCTTTCTCTCTCTCTCTCTCTCTCTCTCTCTCTCTCTCTTTCTCCTTCTAGGACCCTATCATGTGAATGTTAGTATGCTTGACATTGTCCTAGAGGTCTCTTAAAGTGTCCTCATTTTTCTAAATTCTTTATTTTTCTCTTTTCTGTTCAGTTTGAGTGATTTTCACTAGTCTGTCTTTCAGTTTGCTGACTCACTCTTCTTACCATCTAATGCATTATTGATCCCTTCTAGTGTACTTTTTATTTGTTGTTGTATTCTTCAATACAATTGTATTTTCTAACACTTTGTTAAACTTCTCACTGTGTTCATCCATTCTTCTCCCAAGTTCATGAGCTTCTTTAGGATCATTACTTTGAAATGTTTATCAGGTAGATTGCTTACTTGATAAACATGATTGCTTAATTGTGTCTCTTCATTTGGAACATTTTCTTTTGTCACCTCATTTTGCCTAAATTTCTGTTTTTATTTCTACGTATCAGGCAGGTTGTTTACATTTCACAGTCTTGGAGAAGTGACCTCATATAGGAGTTTTCCTACGGGGCCCAGCAGCACATTCCCCTCTGTTCACCAGAGCTATATGCTCTAGGGCTTCCCTCATGTGGGCTGCATGGATCTGTCTGTTGTGGCAGCACTGACTACTATGGGCACACTGGTATGTGGCGCTGGTCCTCAGCCTGGTTGGCTGCCAGGCCCTGCCTTGTGCAGAAGCTGCTTGCCACTGGTGAGTGGGGCTGGGTCCTGGCATAGTTGACTCTTTGGCCTGGGAAATCCCAGGACTGGTACTTTCCATGGGTGGGCTAGGTGGTATTGGGGTGGCTGGCAGCAGGGCTTATGGTATCCCAGGGTTGGTGCCAGTCCATTAGTGGGCAGAGCCTGGTTCTGGCATCACAGGTTGCATAGCCTGGGGTGTCCCAGGGCAGCTGGCTTTGGGGTCCAGGGGGTCCTGCAGCTGGTGTAGGCCCAGTTGTGGGCAGGGCCTAGTCCTAGGTCAGCTGGTTACAGGGACCAGAGGGTCTTGTAACCAGGGGTGTTGGCCTTCTGGTGAGCAGAGCCAGGTCCTGGGCCCAATGGGAAGCAGTGCTGGGTCCCAGTGAAGCTGGCTGACAGGTTTAGGAGAGGCTGCAGCTAAAGCTAGCCCACTGGTGGGCATGGCTGGATCCCCATGTGGCTGGATGCTTGGCCTGTGGGTTCCCAGGACTGGTGTCCATTGACTAGATGATGAGTAAGCCCCCAGCACTAACAGGCTAGAGGGAGGACTCCACAATGATGCTTCTCAGCCATCATGCTGTGGTCCAATCAGCTCCCAACATCTCAATTCAAACACCACCAGTATTAGCAAAACAACATAAAAGGTATCATTTTATTGAAAAAGAGACATAACCTCCATTTCAAAGATGACTGCCACATAGGAAACCTTCCAGTTCTTAGAGAAATGAACTGTACACTCACTCTGCAATTAATACCTCTAGCTTTCTATCACTCTCATCTGTTTCATTCAGTGTAAACTGACTTTATCATTTCTCTGCTCCAAACAGATTTATCAGATTTAAGTTCTCAGAATTTGGTAATTTCTCAGCCAAGTGTCTTTATACATATTTCTCATGTAAAGTGTAGCTAATTTTGTTAGGTGTAAATTGGAATTTATTGCTTCAAGTAATATTTGGGAAAAACATTGAATCCTTCAGTCTACTGGAAGCGTCCTCTTCCACTTCCTCTTCCTTCTGGATTGACTTTAGTTGAAACAGTATTAGTGGGGTTATCATTGCAAAACACTTGACTTTGAATAAAGACAGTAATAAACAATGGTCACAAGGTGAAAAAAACTGACTTCAGAAAGAATTTGCGTACATAAGGTAAGGTGATAAACATATGTTGTTCTGTCACCTCAGTCTTTTCCATGAAACATGTTTTCTATTTTCTAAGATCTACTGACTAACTAACTGGGACAAATGAACTAGAAGCCAAATCCTAAGCAGCAAATATGGATTGACTATTCCACAGCATGGATACTATTTGATAGAGATATCGCGAGCACAGTAATCCCAGATGGTGCGAGACCTTTAATACTAGTTAATTTTATTCAACTGCATAGCTTGTCAGACACTTGGAAGTTATTTTGTAATCATTTTACTTTCAATCTTTTGAAGTTTTGGAAACCTTGATTTAGAGGGTTTTTCCCTCCCCAGTGGCAGCTACTGCGTCCTCTTCCTCCTCAACACTCATAAGGACAGAATGTAGAGTCATTCAAATATCTGACTTTCAAAGAGTCTATAATTCAGAATCGTGGGTTTAAAATTTTTCTTGAAAGTAGGACCAATTAAGAGGATGCCAATAATGTTTTTTCATAAACAATTGTTTTCAGCAAATGGCTAAGAACTGTAAACTAAAATCTCACAGTACTTAATTACCTGTGAATATAAAATTGGGTAGAAAAACGTTATCCAAATTGGTGTGTGTAGTGTGTCTTCTAGGAAAAAAATGTGGGGAACAAAAGAGCTGTATTTTTTAAGAATATAACTTGCCACAAAAGGAATATTAGTAATGTAACTGGGAAAAGCTCGAAGTTCATATTCTGCCCAACACCATTCGATCTAAATAAGTCAATGTGTACAGTGTGGCAAATTAAGCAAATGGCGAAGAGTAATTTTCTCTGCAAAAGGGGACTATTAACAAACAGAATATGCCGTCAGCATTAAGGTTCCAGAAACACTACTGAAAGTAATTTACGAGTTGGCCAATGATTACATTTTTCATCCTCATTTGTACTCAAGAGAATTATTTTTAATTAAAATAATTCACAGAGCCCAATGCAGTTTGACATATAGTGGATGAAAATAAAAGTTGGCTAGGTTGTTTATATTTGTTTAGCTTGTTTGGGTTGTTTGCCCCTTCTTTCTCACTTTTTTATGAAATCTCAGCTACAGAAGATTTATTGCGTTAACAGTGTGAAGTGTAAAGGAGAAAAATGGAAAGGTGTTGTTTCTGTTTACCTGGGTTTTCATACCTCTGAGAAATTTTATTATATTCACATAAATTGACATAAGAGTTCCAGACCTACTGCCTGTTCCTAACACCAGCTTGGCTATTTTATTTTTCTGGAAAACAAAGCCAAATGCTCCCTAGTCTCACATTCTGTGAAGTTCTGTTCCTATAAGATGGTGTTTTACTCATCAAATGTTGAATCCTGCCAAATATCAGCCAATCTTCTAGGCATTGGGATAAATTAATGGAAAAATAGACAAAGATACCTGCTCTTGTGTAGCTTATTTTCCAGTTGGGGAAAATAAACAATAAACAAATTGAATTAGTGAAACTGTACATGTTAGAAAGTGGTGAGCGTGTGGAAAAAACTAAAAAGGAAGGGAAAAAAGAACTAAAATGCAATTTTACATAACAGGTTAATAGTAGGTTGATAACTTCTCAGAAGATAAAATCACATCTTCTGGCTCCTCTTGTTGCTGTTTAAAAGGTTCTTTCAGTCTAACTGTTGTCATAATTGATCCAAATTTGTCTACGGCTGCTGTAGACGTTATGAGTTATACTCCACAACAACATGCAGGGCTGTTAAAAGCTACAATAATTTTCCAAAACAAAATTTCCACATGGCCAGGAATTTACTATTCAGTTTCTGTGGTTGGGATTTTCTTGACTCCCAAGGACTGTACACAAACTCATAATCTTATTTTGGGTTCCCCTAGCCTCTTTTTCTCATTGGTCACCACAAATACACTCAATCTCTAACCCAAATGTTGCTTGAAGATATTCAGCATAAGCACTATTGTCAGCTCTTACCCCTACACCATCTATACAGCATTTCACTCTGAAGGGCTTTTTCGTGCTATGAGGATGAGCAGTACCAATCTTTTTATTCTTTGGACCTGGCTCAAACCCTGTCCATTTCCCCATGGACAGCTTTTCTTAGCCTCTAGTTTTCTGCCACTTCTCCAAAATCCCTCACTTCTCAGTGATTCCTACCCAACATACACTCATGGAAGCCCAAGACTGCCTCTTACGTCCTAGAAGAAATGGCATGGAAGGAGTCGTTGACACCAGCCAGCTATATTCCTTCTCCCATCCCCCAGCTTTCTCTTTTACACTTTTATGTAAAAGGGCATGGGTGTTTCCTGTTGAATTAGCCCTGTGTGGATTAACTCAAATTAAGAATGCTAGATAGCCCTGGGGTGGGGCAATGTGATTATCATATGCCTCTTCTGATTATCACAGAAACTGAGAGATGGACTGGACAGGGAAGTATCAGCTCATGTTATGGATGTGGAAATGAGGCAGGTAGACAGAGGGTAAAGTGAGAGATGGAGCCAGGACGGAAAACCAGATCTTCTAGATCCGCAGTCTAAGCTGTTAATCACTGCAGAAAGACATAAGGAAATACTTGACCATGCAAAACAGGTTCATCAGTCTGAATTTCTTTGACAATTCTTTTCTTCATTTGCATGTTTGCCTTTCTTCCCCTCTGGACTTACGCTATTTCTTAACTTTTCAATGTGATCCCCTAGGTCCTCATAGCAGCACCTATAAACAGCTCTACATTTTTAGACAGTACACCACAGTTCTGCCTTGCTCCACAGAACTTCTGCACATACCTTAGCACCTCTTCTCCCATGACCTTTATTTTCCCACACGATATGCCCCTTCATGTGAAGAAACTATATATTGTTTCCTCAGAGAAGAGACGGATTAATGATTGTATTCCCTTTCACCAGTATTTCCCAAACTATGTTCTATGGATACCAGTGCTCTTCAGCAAAAAAATAGGTTCTTTGATAAAATGTGGTTGAAAATATTTGTTTAAACAAATTTCATCGGGATAGGATCCTCAGAATGTTCCTGGTGTTAACATGCCTAAGTCTCTCCAAGAGGGGGAAAAATGCATAAAGAATGTCCCCAATGTTTTGTCAATACAACACTTTTTCTGGCAGAATACCCATCAGCGTTGTCTAAGACACTAGAGTTCAAAGAATACAGTTTGGGAGGTGCCCTCCTGAACCTCTCTTTCCCTGTTGCCTACCCAAGGATGCTTGTCATGGCTTAATGCTGGGCAGCCACCTTTTATACACATCATGTAATTCGGTCCTTTAAGGACCAAATGAGGAAACTTAAGTTTAGAGATATTAAATTGGGCTTCTGAATCTAGCAGTATGACTGATTAGGTATTCCAAAGAAACCGTCTACTTAAAATAGCTAAGCTTATGGATAAATAAAGTTTAAAAAATATTAGAGTTGGCACAAAATAAGAAATCCACAGAACCCTGGGAGGTAAGCCAATGTCAACACGGGTTTTGATATGAATGTTTCTAGCTACACTCTAGAGACCTTAAAGCTTCTTTTGATGGCTTCATTCGTTTCAATGAAGGTAGGAAATTCAATAGAAAATTCATGAATAAAGCTGGGAAAGCAAAGAGCTCTTTGCTCAACTTAAGCATAAAAAATAAATAAACCCTTCATGCAGAAACAGACAGAAAAGTAAGTTGCCTATTTGGACTCTCTGGTGCTGGAGAGAGAGATTAAAAATCTGCCCTGAGAAGTCATATTTATATGCTAGGCCTCACGCAGGACTGCAGTCTGAATTTATGGTTACCATTATAGTTTGAAAAACTTCAACTACAAAAGTTAGGTTAAAGTGGCCTCAGGTTGGTAGTCATCATAGATATTTGGCAGAAACAAATGCAAATTCTCTTTGGAGGAACTCAAAGTTAATTCAGGCTTCAAAGAATTCCACAGATAGAGTTCCAAGTAAAAGGACATTTTACAGTCAAAAATAATAAAATAGGTCAGGATAAAAGACATTATGAATAGAATCCAGCAGAAATAAAGTGCAGTATGTACAGAACGACAAATGCTTCAGATGGTAGATCTGGACACAAAATTCTAAATCACTGTATTTAATATCTTTAAACATAATAAAGGAGGATGAAATTATGATTAGAGAACAAGGATGCATGAAATAATAGAACTGCTGTAATGAAAAATATAACTGAATTTTAAACCTTAGTGTATAGTTTAAACAGCAGAGTTCATGTAGCTGAAGACAAATGTCCTGGAAAAGAGATCTGAAGAAATCCAGAGCACAGCCAATAGACTGAAAATATAAAGGGAGGGTAAGAGACAAGAAGAAAAGCAACGAAGATCTGAACTACTTTTAATCATAGTTTACAGGAAGATAAAATGGAGAAGGAATATCTAAAGATAAAATGGCTGAAATTTTCCAGACTGTTTGAAAAACACCAGAATTCAGATCTAAATGCTGTTGTCTTTTAAAAAGTCTGGCATATTCCAAGCCAGATGAATAAAAAGAAATTTAAACTTGACACATTAAAGTGAAACTGAAAAGTACCAAAGAAAACCAGAACATCCCAAAAAACTTCTTAAAAAACAAAAGACCAATTATCTAACACCTTGAAGATATGCTTCAACTGTCTTCCAGCTTCATTTTAGCTTTCAGACAATTTGAAAGAAAGTCAATCTATAATCTTATACCAAGTAAAACATCTTTCAAGGGGAAATATGAAATAACAATTAGGAAAAAAAATACCAAAGAAAAGCTAAAGGATGTGCTTTAAAAAGATGAACCCAAATGGCAGGTCTGTATTTTGTAAATAAATGGTGAGCAAAGGTAATGATAAATATTTAGATACAAATATGAACTGTACCATAATAATAATGCCTACTTTGTGTGTAGGGAGGAAGAGGCTCTAAACAAAAGACCGTAAAATAATGTCTTATATATTAAATATGAACATTAAAATTGGGTAAACACTAAAGAATTGACATAGAGTGCCTAAAAGTAGAGGAAAATTGAATGAGATGAAGAAAAGAAATCCAAAAGGTAAGAAAAAAGGGAAATAAACATTAAAAAAACAAATAGAAACTGCTTTTAATAAGATCAGTAGAAAGAAATCCAAATATGTCAGTGGATTGTAGTGTTGATGCCCATCTGTTAAAGACCATCAGAGATATACCTATAGTCAGAGATGGTTGGGTTTATTGCCTCATTGTCACAAGGAAGAGAGCCTACCATGGGGGACCACAGGACATCTCAAGAGGTTTTAGAAAGAATTTATAATAAGATTTGGTCACGTTGAGTGATTGGGAGGAGGATTTAAGGATTTGATTTGTTCAGGACTGAATATTGTCAGGAAGCAGGAAAAAGTCTATGACTAGGTATCTCAATGAATTTTATCTAAGAGGTAGGAGAAATGAAGAGGGGCTAAATAGGTAATTAGTACAGAAGCAGCAGTTACTAGTGTTAATCAGACAAGGGAATTATTTGGTTATTTTTTTGGTTTGGATAATGCTTTTGTTTGTGCTGCAACATGATTAATGGAGAGTTCTTGTTTGTGCCTTTCTCTATCACGGTCACAGTGAGACCTTATCTGATGTTCATGTTCTCTGGAATTGTTTGTGTTTCACAGGAGAACACCATAACTTGGCCGTGAGTGCCAGCCCAGCTCCTAGAAACACCAAGACCTAACTCTTATCTCCAGTTCTGCTTGTGGATATAAGGGAATGTTCTTCTCTACTTTTCAACAATAACTGTAAATTGACTAAATTTACCAGAGAAAAGACAAAGATTATTAAACTCACCTCAAATTTCATGTTGTTTATAGGAGAACTAAAGCATATGAACACAGATAATTAAAAGTCAAATGATGGAAAATAAATACCAAGTAAATACTAGCCAGAAAGAAAAAATGTGAAATTATATTAATATTTGACAAAATAGACTTCAAGTCCAAAACCATTATTAGAGAAAAGCAATTCATAATATAATAATAAAAAGTTCAATTTATCGTAAGGGCATCACAGTTCTAAATATTTATTTATTTAATTCCATAGCATCAAATATGTAAAACAAAAATTGACAGATAAAGGAAAAAATATAAAAATCCACAATCATGGTGGGAAATTTTTAAATAGTACTGTTGGAAATGTTCAAATATTTACCAAACTGAACGGAATAGTATTATAAACTACTATGTGCCCATCAGCCAGCTTTCTGTTGAAGTATACTGCCTATTTGTATCTCTTTTGGGGGAATTGTCTGTTTATATGCTTTGTAAATTATCCAATGTGTTTTTATGGTCTCCATTAATACTCATTTCACTCTTCACACACTGCATAACAATAAAGCAGTTTAGATAGAATAAACTGTCCAAGGGGATTGGCAGAAGCCAGTTAAAGCAATTCCATCCCTCTTGTGACAATAATTGATTCAGGTGACACAGATTTAAACCAATCAGTACTTGGCAGTCTCCTGTGCAGAGCTGATTGAGTCATAGATATTTTAGTCAGTACAAAGCTCAGGACTTTTGTGTAATGACAGGTGAGTAAGGAGTCAGGTAGCCCCAGATACTCCTGGCAATCATTTGAACCCATGAGGAAAGCCAACCCAAGGGTTGGGATCATGAAAAATCAGAAGGAAAGTAGCCAGAGCCTAGTAAAATTGTATTAGAGGAGAATTTATGTTGAACTTCTCATTGTTTAAGCCAGTTTGGGTCAGTTCTTTTGCTTGCAATGTCAAAAATGATAAAAGAGTTATTGTTTTTCTTCCTGTTATGAATTTTTTTTTTTTTTTTTTTTTGCAGTATGCGGGCCTCTCACTGCTGTGGCCTCTCCCGTTGCGGAGCACAGGCTCCGGACGCGCAGGCTCAGCAGCCATGGCCCACGGGCCCAGCCGCTCCGTGGCATGTGGGATCCTCCCGGACCGGGGCACGAAGCCATGTCCCCTGCATCGGCAGGCAGACTCTCAACCACTGCACCACCAGGGAAGCCCTGAAAATTTTTTTTTAATTTGTTTTGTCTTTGTAAATTAGTCTGGATACCTTGATGCTAATCCTGTTATATATGTGATAATGTGTTTTTAAAGTTTGTCATTTATCTTTTAACTTAGTTTATGGAATTTTTCTTTTCACACATGAGAGTTAGATCCAGGATTTTGGGGGCAAAAAGTTATACAATTTCCCAAGTCCTCATTAAAAAGAAGTACAATTATAAAAACAATTTAAATTACGAAAGTAAATATTTTAGATGAGAAAAAAATTACAACTACAAATATAAAAGAGATGGTAAATACTATAAGTATCACAAACTTTTGATGATTTCTTCATGTATCAAAGATTGTATAACATTTCTATAGAGAGGATAAAAGTTAATTTAGTTTTTTCTACAGTTTGATTAACATTTATGTTTTATTATTAAAATTGAGACACATAAAACCTGAGACTTTACCCACAAATATACTCAACTATTTGGAGTACTGTTAAAACTTTGGGCTCTACAAGCACAGGAATTCTGATAACTTTTACTTCACTGAATTCCCAAGGGAAAATTGTTTTAAATGTGTGTTGTATTTATAATTGTAATGCTGCATTAATCAGTACATTCCCCACAGGAAAGAACTTCCATTTTTTACTAGTCATTGGAAAAGAGTAAATCCTCTGTAAATTTTATGTATCTTCTATGTGGAAGAATTTTCCACAGGCCAGCTGCTTACTCCTTAATTTCAATCATGTTTTGTTTCCATGCACAAAAGTTATTGTAAATAACCTAAATATATGCAACTAAATCTAAATTGGATATATTCCTCACTCAACACTTCTTCCAAAAAATATCCCTGGACAATCCACTGCCTCCTGACATGGAAGCAAATGTAACAGAGGGAAAGTTTGAGCAGAGGGAGATGGTGATATAAATGAAAGTTAGCAAACTTTTTCTGTAAAGGGTCAGATAGTAAATGTTTTAGGGTTTGAGGACCATAAGGTCTCTGTCACAGCTATTCAACTCTGTCACTGTAGCACCCAAACATCCATAAATAATAGGAAAAGGAATAAATACGGTGGTTTTCTATTAAACTTTATTTATAAAGACAGATGGTGGGCTGGCTTTGCCCACCTCTGATCTAAACCCGTTGAAGTGAAAATATCATTCCAGTGTACATTTCACATAAATATATGACCATTTGAGCATATTTAAGACCCCCTGTGACCCTTGAAGGAGTGCAAGTCAGCATAGTATTAAAGTTGAATAATCATTAGTGTCAAAAGAAATCTGCCTCTAATCACAAATATTCACATTCCATATTCTAAGTAATTTTTGCTTCCTATGACTTGTTTTAGGCATTCCCTATACAGAGGCATAAAGATAGTTTTCTATCTTCCAAAACTTTAGAATTGTTTCCTTTTTGTGTTTATGTCCTTAATCTCTATGAAATTTACTGTTTTGAATGGTGTAATTTAGGGATCTATTTTTTATAACACTTTAAATTTTCCCAGGAACATTTATTGAAAAATTTATCTCCCCACTTATCTGAAGTGTCATTTCTATCATAATACTGAACATTGAACTATGATTCTTTTTCTTCTTTTTATTAAGATCTCTTAATTCCTTCAGTAAATTTAATATTTTCTCCATAAGGAATAAAGACATAATACATTTCTGTTAAGTTAATTTCAACACTCTGTGCCATTTTTGTAGCTTCAGTGAGTATAATTTTTTTTCTTGCTACAGTTTTTTTTTTTTTGCAGTACGCAGGCCTCTCACTGCTGTGGCCTCTCTCGTTGCGGAGCACAGGCTCCGGACGTGCAGGCTCAGCGGCCATGGCTCACGGGCCCAGCCGCTCCGCGGCATGTGGGATCTTCCCGGACCGGGGCACGAACCCGCGTCCCCTGCATCGGCAGGTGGACTCTCAACCACTGCGCCACCAGGGAAGCCCCTTGCTACAGTTTTGAATGAGTTTTTGCAGGGATATACAAAGCTATTGGCTTTTGTGTGTTCATTATGTATCAGGCCACTTCTTATCTAACATTTGTCAGTTCTTTTGAAGTTTCAAGGTAGATGATTATGTTGTCTGTAATAAAATTTAACCCACTGTGGCCTACGTTTTAATTTTCTTTTTTTTGTTTTAGTATCAGAGTTATGCTAGCTTATAAAATGAGTTGGGTAGTAATCCATCGTTTTGTATTTTCTGGAACAATTGTAAAACTTGGAATTATCTGTTCCTGTGTTCTTTGAAGTTATTATAGAGAATTCGTCTGTAAATTATGAATGTTTGGTGCCTTTTGAAGGGTAGGTCGTTCATTACCACTTAAATTTATTTTCAAGACATGATCCAAGAAGAATAAAAAGATTATACCAATTAGTAATAATAGTCTCATATTCTTATGTATTTGCCACCTCTGCATGTGGCTGTGTTTCTATTCTTGCTGTTGTTTCCTTTTGTTCTTCTTTTTGTTTTTCTTGTGAATACTTGTCCAGAATTTATTATCTCTTTTTAAAAAATAGCTGTTTCACTGATATACTCTCATCTCTATTTGCTTAACATTTGCTTTTACACTTACAATTTTCTCCTTTCTTTGAGTTTATTTCAGTATGCTTTTTCAAACTAAAGGTTATTACATATTTATTCTCCCCTTTCATTAAAAAATTATTTACTGGTATGCATTTTCTTTAGAGCACTGCTTGCTTATTCTACAATTTTATATTCCTTGTCTATTTCAAAGTGCTTATTAATTTCCATTTTCTATTCACTGTTCAACACTTGAATTATGCAAAATAGGGTTTTAAGTATTTTAAATAATGAAATTTTGAAGATATCTTTTGTGGGTGATTTTTAATCGTAATTCATTAGACATCTCTGATGTGTGGTCTATGTGATATCAACATTTTCAAATTTGTTGAGACTCTCTTTCTACCTAATATGAGCGCAAGTTTTTCAGGTATTCCATATGTGTTTGAAAATATGTGTTCTGCACTTGTTGAGTCTGGCAGACAACATATCAGTATTGGTAATATACCCACCAACATTTCTAAGTCTCCAGTCCTCCTCAGGAAATAAAACCTGCTCCTCAGGCAGCGTTTATTTCCCTGCCCCCTTAGACTCAGCTATGGCCATGTTACTTGTTTGAGAGAATAATATGAGTAGAAGTGACATGTGTTACTCTTTTTTTTTTTTTTTCTTTTTTTTGCGGTACGTGGGCCTCCCACTGCCGCGGCCTCCCCCGCTGCGGACCACAGGCCCCGGACGCGCAGGCCCAGCAGACATGGCCCACGGGCCCAGCTGCTCCGCGGCATGCAGGATCCTCCCGGACCGGGGCACGAACCCCCGTCCCCCGCATCGGCAGGCGGACTCTCCACCACTGCGCCACCAGGGAAGCCCCAACATGTGTTACTCTTAATGGAAGCAAGAAAGAACTAGTGGCACAACCTCCTGTGCAATCCTCCCTTGTCGTTACAATTTCTGGAGCTTCATTTTGAGATGGTAGCATGAAAAGATGGTGGAGCCTCTCCCAGCCTGATCCCTGAATATTGACTCTGTAGAACAGGGCTCCCCTGCTGAGTCACTAGTGCATGTAGCATGAGCGAAAAATAGCCTTTCTTCTTTAAGCCCTGAGATTTGAGGATTATTTGTTAGTATAATGTTCCATCAGTCAACTTAAGCCAATTTATGCTGTCGAAACAACCCCAGAACTGTGATGGCTTACAGCAACAATGACTTTTTGCTCATGTGATATATAGCCCAAGGGGGGGCTCTGGATTTTGCTCTAGGACCTTGGATGAAGGAGCAGTGCCTCTCACATACTCTTGATGCTATGGCAGGGGAACAACAGAGATGGTGGTACACATGATGCCTCTTAAAGCCTGTGCCTAGAAGTGGATCATGTCACTTGCACTCACATTGCTCTAGCCAAAGGTGCATCGTATAGACAAGCTTGGTATCAATGGTGTAGAAAGAATTATGCTTTCATTAAGGTGGTCCTAATAGGGAAGAGCTAGAAGGGAAGGCAGTGCATATCTTGACAATAATAAACTCTAACATATAAAGCATAACCTAGTCCAATATACATCACTTTCTGTTTCTGTTTGATATGTCCGTTTTTGAGAGAAGTGTATTAAAGTCTTTCAGTTTTATTGTGGGACTATATCTTATTGTCACTGCATTAGTTTCCCTTTGTACGTTTCAAAGAAATGCTGCAAAATGCATACTGTTTCATAACCATTACATCCTCTTGGTGAGTTATTATGTTATAATTGGGAAATTCTTAATTTGTCCTTTTTTTAAGGTTTTCACCTTAAATTTGTTTTCTCTGATAACATTACCGCGCATGATTAATTTTTATTATTTTCACCAGTAAAGAAATTGTAAAGAAATTGAAGGCAAGATTCTGAAGCCAGAATTTGTCTTTGTCTTGGTTCAAAACCTGGCTCTGCTACTTACTACCTATGTGAGCTTGAATAAGGTGACTAACTGAAACTGAGCAAGACCCTAGTCTTTGCCCCCCCATGTCCTCAGCCTGCCTTTTGTCTGTAGAAAAACTTTAGCCAAAGAATAAGTTTAATCAGCGAAGTGAGAAAATGAAGAAGCAAAGAAAAGCAGTCAAACAGGACAAAATAATAATAGTTTATACAGTAAGCAAAGTCAAGGATCTTCAGTTCCTTCTCAAGGGCTACAGATAATATTCTGAACCATATTCTGTGAGCTGTCTTACAGATATTGAAACCCCACCAGGTGGAAGAAGTTAACTACATGATGACCAGACTGTAGCCATGACATAAGCTGCCACAATTCTGAGAATTGGCCTCAAAGAAATGCGGACAAACTGACCCTGGAACTGAAGACTAACTGTACTTAAAACAATCAAGATGACACTGATCATACCACTAAGGACCAATTTCAAGATGACTATCAGAGCTGACTGTGCTGTTTCTACATAGCCCCTCCCTCCGGCTATAAGAGCTCTTGCCCACTGGTTGTCAGTTGGTGGGGGGAGTCGGCCTTTGGACGACCCCGCCATTGCCAGCATCCAAAATAAAGTAAACTTTCCTTTCCACCAACCTTGCCTCTCTATTGGCTTTTGAGTGGCAAGCAGCCGGACCCCACTTTCAGTTACATAACCTCTCTGTGCCTGAATTTCCTTGTCTGTAAAATAAAACTGATAATAGGTCTACCTCCTAGCATTGTTGTGAGGATTGGAATTATGTCTGGCATGAGTCTAAATGAGTATTTACATGTTTTTAAAAAATTATTTATTGGGCTTCCCTGGTGGCACAGTGGTTGAGGGTCCGCCTGCCGATGCAAGGGACATGGGTTCGTGTCCCGGTCCGGGAGGAGCCCACATGCCGTGGAGTGGCTGGGCCTGTGAGCCATGGCCGCTGAGCCTGCGCGTCCGGAGCCTGTGCTCCGCAACGGGAGAGGCCACAACAGTGAGAGGTCCACGTACCACAAAAAAAAAAAAAAAATTATTTATCTAGTGTCTTTTGTAAAGTAAATAATGGCAGGATTTGGATTGCTTCGTTTTTATTACATACTGAGAACTTTAGTAGATTAGCTTAAACTAGTCACAGTTATTGTGATTACTAATATTTTTGGACTAATTATTTTTTCTTTTCTTAAGACTTTACTTATCATGCTTTCTCTTTTTTTTTCTCTTCTGTCTTTTGTTGGGTATGTTAGATTTCTTTTATTCCATTATTTTTCTAAACTGGTTTAAAACTTATTTTATTTCTATTCTTCTAAAAATTTTTAATATAGCACAACTACTTACATTGACATTTTCCTAGTAAAATGTGTTTTAATTAGTCTTTATACTTCCATCTCTAGTCTCTACCTCACTTCCAGTGTTGATCTAGTTTATAATCTTTGCCCTAGATTGTAAAAGTAATCATTTCTTTAAACAAGGAATACAATTAAGACTGTAAAGTTTATGTATCTATTTTCTTGCCATCACTTTTGCATGCCATCCTATTCACTTGGAATTATTTTTCTTGTTATTAGAGCATACTACTCTCAACTTTATGAATGAAACTCTCCTAAAGACACCCCCATGCTGCAGAGGGATAAACTGGAAGATTGGGATTGACGTACACACACTACTATATATAAAATAGGTAACTAATAAGGACCTACTGTATAGCACAGGGAACTCTATTCAATTCTTTGTAATGGCCCATATGGGAAAGAATCTAAAAAAGAGTGGATATATGTATATGTATAACTGATTCACTTTGTTGTACACCTGAAACTAACACAGCATTGTAAACCAACTATACTCCAATAAAATTTTTTTTAAAAAGACACCCCCATGCTTATAAGCTGCCAGTGCTTCAATCCAATTCTATCTCTACTCAATCTCAGGGCTTCCTCACAATTTCTTTTGCTCTGAAATTTCCCCTTCTATTTCTGACCGTGAATATGTATTCACTTAAAACTTTTTACCATCATTTTAAGAGTCTGATAAGAGGAGAAAACTCCCTTGTGTTTTCCCAGCTCCATTTTGAAATCACAATTATATCGAAGACTATTTTAAGAATATATGGTGACAGATGATGGATGGATTTAAAGGCTACTGATCACTGACTGAGAAACCTTAATTATAAATATATTTACTTTAATTCATGAGCTACCAAATCTATTTCAAAATCTTCACAATTGTGCTTTCTGAATGTTAATAGTACTATCAGATTAGGTCCATGAAACACATAGATTTTATGAATCTTTACCAATTAACCAGTCATAGAAATGTCCACAGTTAAGTTTAATTTCTTCTTAACAAATACCTTAATATTCATTTATTTTCCTTATCACAAGCAATCTTAGAAGATGTGGAGCCATTCAGAAACAAAAGAAACATTAGCTATGATAAATTCAAGTGCCAGTGGAATGGTATATGAACAAAACACTTCTCATCTAATTTCCTTGTCTTTTCCTAATCTAAAAGAAATTTACCCTGGCCAGAATCATCTTTCTCAGGTGCAGATCCTGTTGCATTCTGAAGTTACATCACATGACCTACCACAAAAATCTATATAATGGTCCCAACTTATCTTTACAGTTGATGTTCAAACAAATTAGTATGTACACTCCCCTGACTTGGTCCACACATCCCTGTGTTCACATCTTAGCTAATGCTATTAAGAATTCCAGGTATGGGATCTTCTAACATTTCTGATAGCTTAAATCCTACAAATTGTTTAAAACCCCATTACTATCCAAAGGAAGCCATTTGGATTTCCTCAACAGTTTATACATTCTCTGTTTTTTCAATTCCAAGAGGACCTTGTTTCTTTGATTATCTTTATTCATCTTCATTTAATGATATAATTTTGTGCGATTATATTTTCTATGCTTTACACACACACCTACCACCTGCACATTTGTACACTTCTGAGGAGCCTAAAGAATGTTTAACTCAACTTCATTAGCCCCTGTAGGGGTTAGTACAGCATCTTGCTTTTTTTTTTAATAAAACTCTCAGTACATTTACAAACAGAATTGAATTGGATCCCATTTCTTACTGGTACACCATTGAATAAGTGTACAGATTTGACTACTGAATCCGACATGACTGGCAGGCCGTTGTTTCTTTTGATTTTAAATGAAAAACTGGATTTTATCAGTTTTAGCCTGTGCTAGTCTACCATTAGCCCAATTTCCTACAGATGTTTCTGCTGTGATTGGAGTCACCATCTTATAAATAACGACCTCAACATCAACCTCCTGAAACCAACATCAACCTCCTGAAACCTCAACATCAACCTCCTGAAAATTAAATTAATTAATTTATTATACATAACAAAGTATAATAAATGTAAAGCATCAGAGGAGTCTCATATCAAGAATTTATCTTTGGCAAAAGGAAAAAAGATGCCAGGAGGAAGGTCCCACAGAAATGTTTTAATTTGTTGATGAGTGCTACTTACAGTTTGCAATCTCTGAACATTTGGTAAAATCCATTTATTTTGCTGATTAGCCATTCCAATGAGTGTTTAGGGAAAAGAAAGTCTCTGATCAATTCTAAAGTGCTATTCAAATACAAGCTTGATTTGTCAAGATGACCCTAAGCTGAACTGTCAAGTCTTGGTCTCTTCCTGTTTATGATGTCTTAGTCCCCCTGGGAGTGGCCCCAGTGAGAGGATAACTCATTGATACCTGGGCAGAACTGCATAGATAAAGAATGTTATATCCAGAAGAAATTTAGAGACAGACAAATCCAATCCTCTGAGCTTTGTTTTTGTCATTTCTAAAATGGGGAATTTAATCATGAAAAGCATGTATTAAGAAACTTCTAAAGTCAAAGCAAAATTCCCAAATGACCTATCTTACATTTGGTTAATTGCAAAACAAGTAAATCACCAAAAAAACTGTACAACCTGGATTTCCCTAGGTCTTACAAGACAAGCCACATGTTTCAATGGCTGTAGCTTCTGCTTGCCAATGCAGGACATCCAGCTCTCTTCTAATTTCATTCAGTTATTTCTGGAAGTCCTCCAGAATATGCCACAGGAGTTCTTAAACTGTCCTTCCTGTAGTGCTGCTCCTGCCCTGCCCTGGGATCCCTTGTTGATGTCTCGTCCGTTGAACTTCTTAAGGGCATCTCACACTCCCACTGCACGCATTGTCCACCAGAACTGAGCTACATCGGCCCTAAGTGTGCTGCCTCCCAAGAGCATAAATCCAAAAACTTTCTAAGTGTCACCTGGAATCCTCAAAGCACTGCAGTGACACTCTATTCCAAAAGAAGTATGAAGCATCCCTCTTCTCCACTCTCTGTCAACACGTTTCATTAAGAACAAGGCAGTACTGTTTATCAGCTGAAATAGCAGAATCATCAAAAAATAATAAATTGATAAATTCCTTAGGGAAGTCTTGCTCATTCCATCTTATAGCTCTTCTTCAGTCAGTAGGCAGTGTCTCCTGCCTACTGGTCACAACATGGCTGCAGGAGGACCAAGCTTCACACTATCACATGATGTCCATCAGGAATAATCATGCATAACTCTAAAGTAAGCGAAAAGAGTACTGCATGCCCTGCCTGGTGCACCCATCTTAATTATACCTTAATGTATCTCAAGAAGAAAGAAAGGCATACAGGGCTAGTCATTCCTCAGATACACTTCTCTTTTTATAAAAGAAATTTTGGCTAGAATTGGCTCAAAGTGCTATCCCTAACTTTAAGAGTGCAAACGTATCTGGCATCTTTAAGTTCTATATTAGGAAGCTAGTAAGAAGGACGGCAGATGAGCATGGCTTGCGCTTGCCCAGCACACTGAGGTCTTTAGGAGACTCCTTGAACTTCTGCCTGGGACCCTTCTTTCCAGAAGTAGCAGACAATATCTTTGGAGCCCAGTGCTGAACGGAAAATGTCTTAGACAGAACTTGCTCTATTCTCTAAAAACTGTTCCCTCTTAGATATGTGTGTATTCCCCACTCTTGTTCCTGAATCCACCCCCCCTGTAAACAAACTCCTGGTAAGTTGGCCACCTTAGTTTACCATAAGTGTCTGATCTCGCCTGAGAAGCGGTAATGAATACAGCTTGAGCTCAAGGCTGGGGTCCTGATACCCCAGTAAGAAGGAGAGCAACGTCTACCTAGAGGCAGCTCAATCAGGTGCCAAGAACAGTAGCTAAGAGGAAGTGAATAACTTGGAATTTGCTCCCAACCCTAATACTGTAGATTAGCAAGGACCAGCATGAAAAGAAAAATCCTGGAAAATGATTGAAAACATCTGGCTTCTAGTGCCAAATTTGCCCAACTAGAATTTAGCCTTTGAGTCTCATTTTCCTCATCTGAAAAATAAGTGTCAAGTTACATAAAAATTGTGACATTACAGTTCAACATGGCATGATTCTATAAAACTTAATTCATCCCTGGACCATACATCCTTCAAATGAGTGGAAATAAGTCGACCGTTAAGCCAAACAAGAAGTGTAGAGAAACTGCCAAATGTAAGGCTGTTATATTTTTCTTGGCAAATGTTCCACAATCTGCCCAAACTAAAACTGCGATACATCAAGGCATAATACAGAGAATACTGGGCAAGGCCTTTGCCAATAACTAGCTGTATGACTTGACATCAGTAAGTTACTTACTTTGTCTGAGCCTCAAGTCCAGAGAGGTTAGACTTAATGCCTAAGTTCTCTTCTGGCTCTAAAATATTATGATATAGGAGGTAGTTCTTTATTACTCTCATGTCTCCACTCAACTCTCAACAAGGACTTAATGCTAAAAATAACTCTTCTCTCCACTGTAATGTAAAGAGGTAAACAGAGTTTGTGACAATAAAACCAAAGTAAAGAAGACCAAAAACCACAAAGTTCAGTGTATTACATTTGCCTTTATCGGGCAAGGGCATCTTTGAAGAGCTAGATAATTGATCACTGATCTCTAAATTAACAGCTCACTGTTTCTTATGGATCAGCTCAAGCAATTCCAAAATTATTTTTTAAAAAATAAATGAGTTTAAAACAACAATATTGGAACTAAAGTATGTATGATATCTTTATACACAAAAAATACATACAGAAGAAAGCAATGGGCATCTTGTAACTATAATGCTGATGGAATAAAGCCAGACTCCAAAGAAGACACATGTATGATTTCATTTATATAATGTCCCAAAACAAACAAAAGTAATTTCTGCTATTAGAAGTCAGAATAGTGGGAGAGGGTAGTGACTGGAGGAGGATAGGAGCCGAGGTATCTGTACGCTGGGGGTCTTCTGCTTCTTGATCAGGATATACGATTACACACATTTCACGGAAATACATAAAGCTGTACACCTATGATTAGTGCTCTTTTCTGGGTGTTTATTATACTTCAATAAAAATATTTTATATGGGTAAGACTTATACTGATCTCTTTAAGATGCATAGAATGAACTAGTGTTCATTTTTATCATTTTAATCATCATTTAATCATAAATGAATTAATCATAAATGATGTTATCATCATTTATCATTAATCCAGAGGGCATAGATAATTAATATTTCCCAATAATTTTTTATCTTAAAAAATACTGGGGTTTATTACATAAAAGTTTTTAAATTGGTTGTATGAGTGATGGGATTATGTATAGTGTTCATTTTCTTGTTTATAATTTCCAAAATTTTCTAACTCAAATACGTATTAATTCTATATTCATAAAAAATAATTTTATGCAAAAGAAAATAAGTTAAAGAATAATTGTGAGAGGAGAGATTTTCTTTTATTAGAAAGTCTCCACATATGGTAGACAGATGGTAGGGAGCTATTGAGACCAATTTATTTTTCAAGGTGAAAATTACATATTGTTGACACCATTTTTTCTTTTTGTAGCTATAAAATATTAACAAAAACTGTGAAGATGTAAGTAAGACCATGGCATTTTTCGATACTCACTATTTTTGTCCAACCTCAGAGGATCACACGAGGAACAAGTAATTACCACTCTGATGCACTGGTGAGGAATTCACACTCTTGGTCTAGTTGGTACAACTCATTCACTGTGATGGCACCTAATATGTGCAGCACTCCTTAACAGAGAAGTAGTGATAGCTTATTCTCCTATCAGTTTAGAGGAGTACAAGATGTTAACAACACTCAAAATTACATTGGGCCACCCATGGTTGATGCTAAACATTTTACAACGCGACTATTCAGACATCTAAATGTAGATGGAGAAGGTAAGTTATTTCTGAAAAACTCCTAGGAATTATCAGTATTAGCCTTTTGGTATTCCTTCTCACTTCCCTCCAACTTTTCTCCTCTTTATTCTATTCTTCTTCCTTTCCTTCCTCCATCCCTCCTTTCCTCCTTCCCTCTTCCTTTCTTTTTTTCTTTCCTTCGAGCTCTCCATGTAGCTTGTAGATCACAAGTCTGTGATAAATCACCCCTTGGTCAAGATGAACAAAAGTCAAGGGTAGTAACTAATGTTATCCCATGGAAAGTTTGCGATAGAAACAAATCACAAATAAAAGTACTAATTAGAATAATTATGGCCATTATGATTATTATGACACAGCACGGTCTTGCATTGTGCTAAGTATCCAGAACTGTCACATTTGCAAACAGCATAACTGCACATATTAATATTTAGAATTCTTTTACTCACTACGGAAAATAGGCCATTTCTTCACATTATGCAAATAAGCACATCCATACATATCCAGAATATTATGGTGTCTAAGAAGCCTAATACACAAAGTGAAAGAATGTGGGCAAGGAAAGAGAGTGAAATTTTTTTTATTTTTTAAAATGTTTTAATTGAGATACAATTGACATATAACACTATGTTAGTTACAGGTGTGCAACATAATGATTCAATATTTGTATATAGTGTAAAAAGCCACAGGTCTTTGCTAGAGTGGACTCCCAATAGATTTTAGCATCTCCTTGAAACTCTTTGGGCAATCCTACTCGTATTACAAAGTGTGTCTGAGATTTTAGAGTGAGGCAGAGGTGAAGTCCAGGTTCAAAGTCAAGTCAGAAGACAGGTGAAGGGGAGAGAGTGATCCATTTCTATATACTGAAAATTACAAAGGGAACAAGGCACCAGGTGGTGCTGATGAAGTTTGTATTTTGTTGGAATGTGTGTGTGTGCGCGTGTGTGTGTATGCAGGTATTTCAGAGCTTTCTAGAAACCATACTATACGTTAATCTATGTGAGGTGTGCAACCCTAAATTCTGTCTTGATAGCAGCTTTAATTCTCTGGCCTTTTGACTTCCTCTGTATAATCATATCAAATAGAAACCAAACAATTATACAGATGTGTTACACCTGGAAGCTGATAATTCTGATTCGACATTTAGAGGATCTTCTCATAAAAACTTAGACACTAAACTTATGACTGTGGCAGGAGAGATGGATGGATTTAGGAAAAGGAGCTCTTCCTCTTAGAAGAGTTTCTGACACACAGAGTATATTCAATTAATGCCTGCTGATGTTATCGTAACACTGCCCCCTCACACATCTTCCCTTAATCCTGACCCTGCGGGTGCACATTGAATTCTGCCTGAACTTTGAGAAACTGCATTTTTAATGACATTAATGGCCATTTATTGGTCTTAGAGAATCCCTAACTACTGGTTTGAATCCTGACTGTCGGGAGTGTTGTCAGCTCTGAGCGGGGACGCAAACAGGACCTTGGAGGCTGGACCCTGACTTCAGCTACTCAGTGAGTCTTCAGTGAGTGTGTAACAACTGCTCCCTCTTGCCTCAAATTCTCATTAAAGTGGATGCATCAGAATACTAGTGGAAAGTGTAGCTGAATCCCCCTGTCTAATTGGCTTGGGTGATCTGTGACTCGATAATATCACTGCATTCAAGAAAAGTAAGGAAGCTTCAGTAGTCCCTTTTGTGGAGAAATAGTACCTTGTTCAGGAAAAGTACCCAGTGTGAAATTCATTAGTGAGCATGTGTGTCTGGGGAGCAGAATGAGGAAATGTGTTCAGGAGGAAGGGCTCACTAGTTCCCATGGAAACAAACAGAACAACCTGCCCAGCTTATTTGGTTCTATAATTTTAAGGAATTTCTTTCTTAACTGGGCTCCACAATTTCCTGGGAGGGAGGTCTAGAGCGGATTTATGTACGTTTTGGGCTTTTCTATTTCTCTAAAGAACAAAGCTAGCTGAGCAGAGCGGAAGTGAAGATTAAGTGATTGGTGAAGCATTGTGGGTAAAGTATAAATCTATTATTCCATTGGGAGCAATAATTTCTTAGGCTCAAGAGGGAGGGGATATGCATGCATAGGCTGATTCATTTTGTTGTACAACAGAAACTAACACAGTATTGTGAAGCAATTATACTCCAATAAACATCTATTAAAAAAAGAAGCCAGAGTGAAGAGTGGAATGAGATACTGAACTTTAAAAATCCTATATCTGCCTACTTTTTCACTTGCCCTCTGGTCACCCTCACTCCACTTCCCTTCCAATCTTACAGAGTTAACTAGCATCATAGCCCTTGATAGCTGAAAACTGACACTGGTCATTCTCCCATCATTTTCCTCCAATTGAGAAAATCTTTTGCCATTCTTCTTCTACTATTTCAAAATTTTACCTTATTATCATCATATTTTTAATACATGAACCTTGTAAAAATATCCAAATACCACAGAAGTATAATAAGTATATGTATCAATTCCCCCTATTTTTCTCAGAATCCCTCTCCTTAGAGCTGGCATTTGCAGCAGCGTACTGGGTATCCTTCCAACACCTTTTACCTATTTAACCACATGCACATATGCATACAGACATTTACACGTGTGTGCTCACGCACACACACTCGCACACACATATGTATACTGGCAGACTTTTAAAAACACAATTGGGACCCTCCGCAGTTTACTTCTTTCAGTCAACAATGAATTGGGAATATATTCCCAGGCCCACACACACAGATCTACCGCATTCTTTTCCAGTATTGGCAGCATCCCACATTGTACTTTAAATTTAGTTTTCTTTTAAATTTTACAAAGATTGCATGCACACTGTAAAATAACTGAAAAAAGTTATTAAAGGCATAAAATGAAAAGTAAATGTATCCATTCATACCTCCTACACTTAATTCCAATTCCACTCTCCAAAAGTTACTAACATTAATCATTATATATTAGAAATACACACTATATACATATACATACTATATATACACTCTCTCTATATATATACACTATATGTATGTGTTTATAGTGTATAATATATAGAGTACACTCTCTCTATACACTATATATCCTATAGTGTATATATATAGTGTGTACACTATATATTCACTGTATGTATGTATGCTATACATACTCTTGCTATCTGCTCTACCAATTTCTGCTAGTTTTATGGTTTGTTCATTTTTAAGTTTTTTAAAATTTACAATCTGTTTTGTGAGTATAATTACAAGTATAAAATATATACCATTAACCAGGTAGTGTGACTGGACTAACAGAAAATTATGGGTAATTTTTGGTCATTAAACTTTACCATTCAAAAATAACCTTTCAGATGTTGAAGACCAAATGGATCCTCTTTAAATTTCACCTGAAGTCCATTCATTTACACTGGAAGAGGCAGGACAGAAGAGTGGTTAAGAGAATAGCTCTGGAACTGGACAGCCCCTGGCTCTGGCACTTACCAGCTCAGAGAACTTGATGGAGTTTCTTAAGCTCTCTGGGCCTTAAATGGCAATAATATCAGTGCCTATCTTGTTGATTTACTTTGAGATTAAATAAATTTATATATTCAAAGCACTGAGCATCTATCGGGGTTTGCTATCATGACTAATCACTGCTTCTGCATTACAGTTACTTGCCACTACTTCCTATAGCGTACGTTATATTCTTTTTTGAATTCCTTGGACTTTAGTTTGTTTTGAATATTTTTGCTGTTACATATAAAGCATTTTTGAGAAGGTTTTGGGAACAAACAATTCTGCTTTCAGAGTAGATTAATATTTTGGCTGAGTAGAAAATTCTAGAATCAAATATTTTTTCCTAAAAACTTTAAGCGTTAATTCCATTTTTTTCTGATACTAGGTGCTTTGACGAAAAGTGTAATGCAGTCTAATTCTCTTTCCTTTATAAGTAATTTCTTTTTAAATAAATGTTTCCCCTGGAGAATCAATATTTTCAAATAGTTTTAATTCAGATGTTTATGTTTTTAATCAGTTTTGTGATGTAAATTCACAAGTAAATCAGGGGAGTCTTTCTTTTCCATTTTGGAAAATTTTATATTGGATGGTGAAAATTGAGAGAATATTTTATATGAGTTCAATATGCAGAAAATTTCATAGCTTTGCATTAATAAAACGGTTATAATTTTTCTGAAACAATTTCATGATTATAGAAATTGTCACAAATATAGTATTATAAAAATGCTTCCCTTTAAGTTTCTTAATCAATTTCATTTATTCCTATATAATTCATTGCTGTTTGACCAGATCTTAGATCAAGGTTCTCATTCTGTGAAGTCATCTGCTTCATAAAACCCTGGAATCCCAGCTCAGTTTCCTGGTACAGTCTGAGAAGTGTTTGCTCATAGTGATGACACCAGTTTATACTGGGGAGCCTGAACCCATAAGTCTTTTTCATGCAATGTCATTGGTCAGAAGAACCTGGTACAGACCATGGCAGAAACTAAGATTCTTCTGATGTTGCTTCTAAGATTCCATTTCTAACCTGTAGCTTGTAGCATGGGGCTATGGGTAAGTGTGAGAGAAAAAAAAAAAAAACTTATCATCTGCTGATGATAAAGTTGAACAACTCTGGTTAATTTACTACAGCAAGCAGCAATATGGAAATGAAAGAGAATGGAATCCCCTCCTGGAGTGTGACATAATTATTTCAAGATTATTTACTATGATGCTGAACCTGATAGTAACAACATATCATGGACAATAATGGGACGGATGCATCTTCAGGTCCCTCTAATCAACCCTGATGTCTCATCATACTACAGACAGAATTCCTATAAAGACATTCTCCCACATAACCACAATTCAACCATCGCAACTATGAAAGTAACATTAAGTCATTACTACCATCTAAACCTCGGAATACATTCAAGTTTATCGATAAAAGGAAAAAGTTCAAAATCATATATTTGTCCTTCTACTGACAAGGTTAAGTTTGATTATTCGATAAAGCTATTTTCTGCCAGAATTCTCTACCATGTTTTGCAAATACTAAATCTTTTGGGGGGTAGGTACTTTGAGAACACCTAAATAATATATAAATATTCTGCTCTTTATAAAACTTCCAATTTTTTCCTTTTAAAAAAATTATGAATTCATTGTTTTCTATTTTAATCAGTGTGTTACCCTATGACAATCATCATTTATTTTGATGCTTAAACTGTCCTCATTTGACCACTGAGAGCCTCTTCAGGCTGATTCCTATGTCCTATTGACATGCCCCAATTATTTTTTGAGTACTGCTGTACTTTCTGGCACAAGAGGGTGTTCCAAGCTCATTTTGCACATCGCCTGTTCAAGTCCTGGAATCAGCCAACTATCCAAGGAGCAATAATTCTATTTTTATTGGAAGAATGCTATTTAAATAATACCAAATTTAGGTGCTAGGTGTGTTCATTGCTATGTACAGATGTATGCATGTGCATATATATACACGTGCATGTATTTTGTATATACACACATTTTCATCAATATATATTTCTACACCTGTATATGCACTGAATACCACAATTTCATACCAATACCACTAATTCCTACCTAATATCATAGGTCCTTTCTAACTTTCTTCCTTTCTAGATTTGTAACTCCCTTCTTCCAATCTAAGAAAATTAGCTCTCACTATCCTTAACACATTTGATATACCTCCCTATATGGAAACAATTTCCAGGGACTACAGCAACCTTCCCTACCTCCCAATACACCCTATTCACATCTTCTGAGCTCTGACACTTCCTTCAGGGCCACTGTCATGGCCCCCTCATCCATGGATCCTTCTCATCCTGTTTGAGCTCCGACACCCTCCTAGTTTGGTACCTCCCTCTCCCCGTGTGAACTTCCCCCTCCTTCTCTCAGGCTGATATGCTGCCCCTCCAGGTCACCCCCACCCAATTCCCCTTCACTCCATTCAGGCTGCCGTCCCTCTTGCTGGCCCACCTTCCCCCTTGGCAGTCACCCTCCTCACCTCTTCATGATTCTTGGGCTCCAGACATCCCATACCCTGCCCTTTCCGTGGCAGTATTCTTACCCTGCTCAGGTTCCTACACCTTGTGCTGGGCTATCTTTTAAAACAGATGCTCTCCTCACCCCATGCAGGCTCTGATACCCCCTGTGGTCCATCATGGCTGCCCTCATGGTGATAACCTCCCTGACTGAGAGTAAATGGCTTTGACACTGAATTGTTCCCTTCATGGTAGGAGGAATAATGGCCCCACAAAGATATCCACATCCTAATCCCTGAAATCTGTGAGCATGTTTCCATATAAGGCAAAAGAGACTTTGCAGATGTGATTAAGATTACAGATCTTGATGTGGGGAGAGTAGCCTGGATAATTCTGTGGGTCCAACCTAATCATATGAGTCCTCAAAAGCAGAAAACCTTTCTCAGCTGAGATCAGAGCCAGCAGGAGATGTAACTACAGAATGGGCAGAGAGATGGAACATTCCTAGTTTAGAAGACAGAGGAAGAGATCGCAAGCCAAGGAATGTGGGTGGCCTCTAGGAGCTGGAAAAGGTAAGGAAAGGGATTCTTTAGAGCCTTCAGAAAGGAAGGGTGACAAGACTTTGGTTTTAGCCCTGTGACACCCGTGTTGGTACAATTTATGGCATTAAGTATATCCACACTGTTGTGCAACCATCACTACCCTCCATCTCCAGAATTTTCTCATCATCCCAAGCTGAAACTCTGTACCCATTAAACAACAACTCCTATTCTCCCCACTTTGAGATGAAGTTTCAGCATTATCTTACCATCTCTGTCAGTTACCACTTCTCTCTGCTTCTAATACTTTTTCTTTGGCCTCTTCTCCCTGTGTTTTTAACTCTTTACTGTCATTTTAGAGGGATTTAAGAAGAAAGTGGAAATAAGAACAAACCTTCAATTAACCACTTTTAACTTGAAGACAGAAACCACAGTACCTTGAAATTTTATTCGACTATCCACCTTACGGTTATAACATTTCACCTATATGTGTCTACTCATAAGTTTCATTACACTTTGGGGGAGGTGGCCAGGAAGGGACTTTTAATCTGAATTTCTTTCCTTTCTTCAGTTTAAGAGGAAAGTTCTTGCATTTTCATAATTTTTTGTCCTTTCCATTATGTCTATCATCTCCTGTAGCTCGCATTAGATGAATGTTTAACATCTTGGTTATATTTTGCATATTTGTTTATATTTCTGTCATATTTTCTGTCTTTTCCCCTCAACATTGAAAGATTTCTTCAAATTTATCTTTCATATCAATAATTATAATTGATTGATCTTTAATTATGTCCATTTTATAATGGGTAGATATTTGTACTTCCCATTAAACTTGGGACTTATTAAATTTTCTGATAATAAAAGAAATATATTCTCATTGTGAAGAAACTGGAGAAAATACTAAAAAGACTAAACAAAATGTGATCTTTAACTCACATTTTAGAGTTAACTTTTCGATAAGAATTTTTATTAATGTAAGCACTCAAGCATTTTATTGATTTTATTTATTTTTTTACAAAATAGAGTTCTGCAAGCTAGTTTTTTAACCTTATTTTTCACTTAGCTATGTAACATTGTCATTCTTTTTCATAAATAAATTGCTATTTACATTGTAATATTTAATAGCTACATACCAAATTTTTGCTTAGATGCGATAACTTTTTAATTCCTATTAACCGACATTGTTTTCATTTTTCCTTATCATACACACATGATGATTAATTTACTCATAAACAATTTTTCAGGGCTTATTAAATGTTCTCCTTAAAATATTTTGATATATATTTCCAGATAGCCTTCCAGAAAGGTTAGACCAATTTACATTCTTATCTGCTGTGTTTTTTTTTCCATGCCCCTTTTTGATTTCTCCAATCAGCTGGGGGTGAGGGGATGCAATTCATTCTTATTTCAATGTGAATTTTTACAACTATGAGGATTAACATTCTTTTCCAATATTCATGTCATCTACATTGCTTCTACTGTGAATTACTCCTTCAAGTTGCTCATTTTTCAAATTGTTGTCTTCATTAAATCCTTTAATTACTAAACCTAGGCATTTTCTTTGCAACTAGTGAAACAATGTATATGCAAATATATATAAATTATGAAATTTTTTCTTTCTCCTCTCATCTACACTCTTCTCTCCCAACCCAGGGTGTTAATGATGGGACATGTGCCCTTCCACAGCCTCCTATGCACTACACACACATAAGGTTTGTGTAAAGGACGTTTATTCACCAACATGGGCTTCTGTTATACATGTGGCTCTTCAACTTGTTTCACTTTTAATTAGGAAGCTTTCAAGCACAGAGAGCAATATGAATTAGTAAAATAAATACTATCTAAACACTTCCTCCCATAATTTAAAAATATTAACTTTTGGCAGATTTATTTTCATGTTTCAAATAAACCATATGAAAGATATAGTTGGTATCTGAGCTAGTCCTATTAGACACATGTACTATGAACTTCTTTAAATGCTTCAACATTTAACAAATACTCTACTTGCTTTCCTATTTTTTTAAAAAAAAAGTCCGATTCTCAAAGGCATAAAAATACTTTGCACAGTTTTTATTAATACTGTGCCATGCTTTGTGCCTTAGAGATTGTTAGTCCATTTAGTTACCCATGTAAAATTGATTTATGATGATGTAGTGAAAACAATGCTGATGCCAAAGATGATAGTATATTTTCGACCATTTTACCAGTGCTGAGTTATAACAGATATTTACTGAACGCTGCAACATACTAAGTATACCTAGACATTGACCAATTAAAACTTGCTAAGGTGAGACATGGGAGAAACCTACAAATTTCCCGATGGGAGGCAAAAAAGGTCATGTGGTATAATTTTCAGGAAACCGAAAAGGCATAAGATCCTAAAAATGAGGTCTTAGAAGATTTACCAAGTTTAGCCCTCAGAAATATCATCCAAAATATAGATTTGCAAATGAAGAAAGAATTGGGTGTTTATCATACTGACTTCCAAGGAATCTATCTTATGGTACTAACACCATCTTTTCTATAAGGATGATCACCTACCAGAGTTTGTCTGGAAGACTGCAAATGTTTTACATTAAAAGCATTAAATCTTTGGCAGTGCTGAGTGTTAGGAGACAGACATGGTTTCTGATGGCAAAGCCGTCTTACAGGTAGGAAGAGTAGAAGTCTGTGAGAGGGATGAGTTTTAACACCATGAGCTTACTCAGTGCCTAAAATTCCCACCCCGACGTTGTCCACTTGGGGTTACATTAAGCCTTAGCAGATAAATAATGTCTCTTATTAAAATACAAATGTATGATTTTGGAATTTCAACACATAGACATTTTAAGCCCCCAAAGAAGAATGGAACCCACAGCAGAAAACACTCTGATGGGAGCAGGGAAGAGGGAAAATCAAGAGGCTAAAGAACCAGCAGGAAAGGTTGGACCAAGACAGTACTTTGACGTTCACGTCTCCAGAAACAAATGGACATCGTGAAGGTGCTTAGTGATTCAACACCCCATGTGGAACGTGGGCATCGGAGAGCAAAGGTGAACAGTGCTCAATATCGTTCAGACATGAGGGCTATAGATCTTAGAAGCAGCTAGTGTGGGCTTCCAACCTACCTATTTTACCTACCCAATTAATTATACCTCCATAAGCCTCAATACTTTGATCCTAACATGAGTGTATTTTCCTCAAGATATTTGTAAAACTTAAGTAAGATAATATACAAAATGCATCTCATAGTGTCATATTGCAAGCACGTACTATGCCATAATGAATAATTGACAGTTTTGTCTGAGAATGGTCCTCATCTACCCCTCCATGAACTTCCACTGGTTTTTGCTGCCAATGGTAATGGCTTTTTCACCCACGGAGGCAGACTCACCTCCATATTCTAGGTTTTCAGGTGAGCTCTCCAGGCTGGGCTGGAAGAAGGAAATATGTCATATGTAAGTGATATAATGTCTGTCTGGACAGACCTGGGGATTAGGAATGGAAAATTGCAAAAGACAATTTAAATATGAATTTCTTTCATCATAGGGAGAGTGGGGAAGACAAGGAGATTACTTTTACGACATCTCACTATGGGTTCGGCATTACAGTAAGCACTTTACAGATATGACTTCATTTGCTATGCATCACTACCTTGTAACATAGGTTCTGTCACCTTGATCTGACAGGTCAGAAATTAAGGTTCAGAGGTTATAAATTTTATAAGTGGAGGTTCCTGAAAAACAACTACAAAACTGTACACCAATGAAACAAATGTAGATATAAAGCCGAGTTTTTAAAATAAAGCATTCAGAGATGTCCAGCAAATGTTCCTGAGACTTTCTTAGTATAAGCAATTCTTAGTCCTTCAGGGTTTTCAGAAGTAACATGGGGTTGTTGTCAGATTCCAGGGTTGCTAGAGTTTGAACATGGCAAGGTGATAAGTTCTCTACTGGAATAAATGGAGATCTGCGCTTGCCCAGAAAATTGCAAATGTCACCCTTCCCCCTGGTGATTCTGATATGAGCAACTTCTTGAGGGGCGTGCTTACCATGGATACCCTACTGAGCATCAGGGCTGGAGCTAGCAACTGCCAAGGACAACAGCAAGTTATGTTTCTCATGACAGATAGGGGGAAAAAGCTGAGCATCCGTAACCTAGGAGTAGGATAAATTACCCTGGGGTAACAGCCTTGTCCTGGGTCAAAGACAAGAGACAACATCAGGAAGGAACTCATTCTATATATTGAGGGTTGTTCCTTTAATCCTATCTCCAGAGTTATTGATTAAATTTCCCGAGAAAACTACACAGCACTCAAAGGTCTTATGAGCTCTGCTGTGAAAAAAAGTCCTGTGGAGATGACATGGAGAGAATAAAACTGAACTTCCCAGCTGCTGAGGGGCCTGAGGATTTTGTCCTAGATTTAAGGAGGCTGATACCTGAAAAATGAGGTGACCCAAGAGAACAGCCTATTGGAGTTCGGCAATGTTGGATGTCATGGCTTTGGGGAGAACTGTCACTACTGCTGACAGGAAAGGCTGATGCTTCTGCTGCCACTGGGATTTCTGTCCATCAGAAAACTCTCTGAGCAACCCACTCAAGAACACATGAAACATAATTCAAATTCATTTATTTATTCAATTAAAATGCACCCAACATTTGTTACATCACAGGCACTGTGCTACCTAAGAGCTGAAACTACCATGAAGAGAAGAGTGATATTGCTCCTAACCTTCAAAGAACTTATAGTTAAAAGAAGGTGAGATGACAAAGGTAAACTGTTATAAATCTTATAATAAGGTAAGCAGGTGCTAGGAGAATAAATAGTAACAGATTGTTAAGACACATTTTTTTAATACTTGGAAATAAAACAAAAAGGTGAGTGGCACATCTTTTCAATGTCGCACTGGGATGTTGTTTAACAAGGATTATATGATTAGCTCAGGGAATGTACCTACGTTTGACTTTGCTATTTACTACTGAGGGCTCAGACTTCATGAAGTTACATGTTAACTTGTAGATTTCTGTCTGGAAGAGATGTTATCCATCAGATTTTATTGTTCCACAGGACTTTAACCCATCTGCCTTAACCAATTTTATCTCTAGCTCACCAAATTTATTTAAAAATGCCTTACCTAGTAGACTACAAGTACCCTGTTTCTCAAAATGTTCTTTGAACTAGCTTTACCAGCTTATCACTTTCTTCATTAATAAAGGAATTGGATAAAATCTTTGATGCATGTTCAGCCTACACTGGTATAAGAATTATGTTTCTAACTTTTTGAAAACTAATTATCTGACAACAATGGGAACCATTTCTGGGAGAAGGGGTGTATTACTCAGCTTCAGCTACTTTAAGAAAATACCACAGACTGGGGCATAAACAACAGACATTGGTTTATCACAGTTCCTGGAGGCTAGGAAGTCCAAGATCAAGGTGCTGGCATATTTGGTCCCTAGTGACAGCTCTCTCCCCGGCTTGCAAATCACCATCTTCTCACTGTATCCTTATGTGGTGAGAGAGTGAGAGCTCTGATCTCTCTTCCTCTTCTTATAAGGACACTAATCCCATCACAGGGGCCCCACCTTTATGACCTCAAGAAAACTTAACTACCTCCCAAAAGCTGTACCTCCAAATATCATCACATTCAGGGTTGGGGCTTCAACATATGAATTTGGGGGTCCATAACATTCAGTCCCTAACAGTGGAGTTTAGGATTCATCAGACAAGGTTTGCAGGATACACCTGTGGAGGATGCAGCAGCTGATGGAAAATGACCTGGTACGGAGATGGAGTAATGCAGTTGAAAGAGTTTTGGAGTCAGGCAGATTTAAATTCAAATCCTGCATTCAGGATTTACTAGCTGTTAATAGAACTGCTCAGTCCCTCAATTTCCACATCAGTTAAATGGAGTTGATATAGTGACAATATCAGCGGGATGGTGTGATGATTACAACACCTAACACAGTACATGGTACACAATGCTTAATGTGTAGTTGCCTTCCTAGCTTTCTAGTGCCGTTACTTTGGGAATTTCCAAAGAAATCAAACTGGAAGCTTGGTTCCACACTCTCAGATTCTGGCTCTCTCATTGTTGGCCTTCTAGATGGTAAAAATTAATAATCTCTTCCATAAAAATTATATAAAATTTTCTACCAAAACATGTAGATATGGCAGCCCAGAAACTTGAAGCTTAAGGCAGCTATAGAGACCCTGAATTTCATCTCAGGTTTCAAATGTTCAGGACATGGTAGAAGCTAAGAAAAAGGACAAATAGATTTCATCCCATTAACTCAAGCTTGATTCAGTATTTGTGACAGTTCTGCTAAAGATCAGCATTGCGTTTGCCTTTGCTCAGCAACACCTACTTCAAAGATTAACAATGTAGTGGAAATCTGGGGCAGGATTTTTAATATGCTTAAGAAATTAAACACTATTTATGCACCTACCTTGACTGCAGTTAAAACATACGCCAAATTATGTTAAAAATAAAATGTTCTTATCTAGTTGTTAAAGCTGGTCCCCAAGGGCTATTTACTAAGCTATACTTGATCACTTTCAAATATGTGAAGTCAGTTAAATAAACTTAATGTAAATGAATGTTGCTAAAAGTAGTCTATAGTTTAGATTTTTTGCTTATTTAAATCAACCCCCCCATTAGTCTAAATTGGCTTTCAGAGTAAACAGTTTTATGTCACCTTACAACGCACAGAAACACCCACTCCATGGCACATTACGACGATAAATAAGTAATGACATTTTAAGACTCTTTAAAGGAATGTGATCGGGATGCAAGATTATCACAGGTGGTTTTTTAAAAATTTGCTTTTAGGGCTTCCCTGGTGGCGCAGTGGTTGAGAGTCCGCCTGTCGATGCAGGGGACACGGGTTCGTGCCCCGGTCCGGGAGGATCCCACATGCCGCGGAGCGGCTGGGCCCGTGAGCCATGGCCGCTGAGCCTGTGCGTCCGGAGCCTGTGCTCCGCAACGGGAGAGGCCACAACAGTGAGAGGCCCGCTTACCACAAAAAAAAAAAAAAAAAAAAAATTTGCTTTTAAAAATTTGGATCTCTTATGTTCCTTTTACTGTCTCCCTCCTCTTCACACGTTTATATCTCCTTATTGTCACCCTTATTGCCTAGCCTTATTCCCTCCTAAAATATGCTTCTAGATGCCAACGTTTGTGTTTCTGGGTAGAAGGAAAAAATGTCTTCTTCCCTAGCTTTGGGCATAACTAATAGAAATAACTAAGATTGGGCTTCCCTGGTGGCGCAGTGGTTAAGAATCTGCCTACCAATGCAAAGGACACACGTTTGAGCCCTGGTCCGGGAAGATCCCACATGCCGCAGAGCAACTAAGCCCGTGCACAACTACTGAGCCCACACACCACAAGTACTGAAGCCCACGTGCCTAGAGCCCGTGCTCCGCAACAAGAGAAGCCACTGCAATGAGAAGCCCATGCACCACAACGAAGAGTAGCCCCCTCTCACCGCAACTAGAGAAAGCCCACGCACAGCAATGAAGACCCAACACAGCCAAAAATAAATAAATAAAATAAATAAATTTATAAAAGAAAGAACTAAGATTTGTCAAGCATTTAGAACGTGGCAGGCACTATTTCAAGACTTTGATAAAAATTAAACTAATTTAATTCATACAACCCCATGAAGCCATCCTTATTATTATATCAGCTTCACAGATAAAGCAACAGAGCATTTAGATAAGTCATTCAAGGTCACACGGATAGTAAAGATGGAGCCAGGCTTTAACCCAGGAAGTCTAGCTTAAGAATCTGCACAGTTACCTACTACCTTCACTTTTCTTCCACACATTAAACATCTGTGCTACCCAAGCTATGACACTTTTCTTTATAAAAAGGACTGTAATGGTTAATTTTATGTGTCAACTTGACTGACCATGAGATACCCAGATATTTGGTTAAACATTATTCTGGGTGTGTCTGTGAGGGTGATTCTGGATGAGATTGAAAATTGGATCAATAAGCTGAGTAAAGCAGATTGTCTTCCGCAGTGTGGGTGGGCCTCATCCTATCCACTGAAGGCCTGAATAGTACAAAAGGCTGAGCAAGAGAGAATTTGCTCTATTCGCCTGATAGTCTTTGAACTGGGACATCAGTGTTTCTCTGCCTTCAGACTCAAACGTGAACTTACACCTTAGCTCTACTGATTCTCAAGCATTTGAACTGTGGATATTGGGACAGTTCAGTCTCTGTAATCACAGGAGCCAGCTCCTTATCTATCTATCTATCTATCTATCTATCTAATCATCTATCTCCTACCTTTATGTCTATACCTTTACATATCTATACAGATCCTATGGGTTCTGCTTCTTGGAGAACCCTGTGCAATATAGGGACACAGGACACATGAGATTGCCCCTAATCAGTTTTACATTTCCCCCAATATTCTGTATTAAGATATGGAGTATCTTACCAAGATATTAGGCGTATTCATACATATAAACAACTTGAGTTACACTTATTCATTTTCAAATAAATGAATACGGGATATGGTAAATCTCTTTATATAAGTGTCTATATACTGTACCAATTTTATACATTTAATCATTTTATTAAAGATATATTAGCAAAGAGAAAAAAACTGAGATTTCAGGAGAAACTTGTTTCTGTGAGAGACCTATCAGCTAGGAAAACAGACCAACTTAGTTCGGGTATATAAATACAGAATAAATATCCAGTACTTGTGACCCTACTACTAATGGCCACATTTCAGTTCCCCCAACTGCTGTGAGATAATTCTTCAAGTTTTGATATAAATTTATATTTATATAAAATCAACTTTTATATTTTGGTCTCCTGTCCCCAACTTCATGCATGCATATACATGTATGTATATCAATGTATGAGTGTATTGAATGTTTCTTATTCAATGCTTAATATCTTTTAAAAATATTTTTAGGCTTCATAATGTATTGTTATGTACTGTATATCATCAAGATGAATAATAAATAATATAGTAAAGTAGAAAAAACATAAACATTAGAGCCAGCCAGACATGGATTTGAATCTCAGCTCTGCTACTTGTCAGCTAAAGGATCTTAGGATGGCTACTTAAACTTTGTTAGTAATCAGATAAATAAAAAATAAAATGTCACAACAAAAAATTTTTTTATATACAAGACTGACAAGAATTTTTAAATTTGACAACATCAATTCTTGGCAAAGTTGTAAAACAATAAAAAATAAAAACTCTTGTACAGTGTTTGTAGGAAAACAATGTGAATACGCACATATTCCATGAGCCAAAAATTTAACTGCTAGCTGTACGTCTGGGATAATACCTTGCAACTGTGCACCAGAAGACAGAGGCAAAAAGGTAGAAATAAACCAGATGTCCAAAAACAAGAAGATGAACAAATAAATTGTTAAATATCCATATAATAAGATATTATTTAGCGCACACACATAAGGAGATAGACACACACTAAGGAGATAGACACACACTAAGGAGATAGACACACACATAAGCATGTATGAATCTCAACAGTTACATCCTAAGAATATAAAGATGAATGAAAAAAGCAAGTCCCAGAAGAATACATGCATTAAATATTATTTATATAAAGTTTTAAAACTTGCAAAACTTTTATATTAACCATAATATAACTATTATATAAACTATATTATTTAAGGATGTGTTCATATACAGCTTATATATTTATATATGTGATATATTTCTATATATTTATGGTAATTGTATATATTTTATGTATAATATCTATTTTCTTTATATAAATATATATGATATATGATAAAAAAAATTTAGGATAGTAGCTACAGAGTGGGAAGTGAAGGTCTTCAATGTTGTTGGCAAGTTTCATTTTTTATCTGGGTGTTAGATATGTTATATTATTCATTTCTTTTTTTATATTGAAGTACAGTTGCTATACAATATTATACAAGTCACCAGTGTACAATATAGTGATTCACAATTTTTAAAGATCATCCTCCATTTATAGTTATTATAAAATATTTGCTATATTCCCTGTGTTATACAATAGATGCTTGTAGCTTATTTTATACGTAATAGTTTGTACCTCTTACTCCACTCCCTCATTATTCATTTCTTAAGACGTTTAAGTTATTTTATGTACATGACAATTGTTATTTTTAGGGAAAAAAAAGGGGGGGATTAACAAAATACAAATTCTACTTTTAAGTCAATCAATTTATTTTTATAAGGTAGATATATCAGAGAATTCCATGAGCTCATGTTACAGAAAAAATCCTGGATCAAAGAAGTCAAGAGTTGAGTTCAGGCTCCAACAATGGTGCTAACTAGTACTGTGATATTTGACAAACGAAATCCTGGTCTCTCTGGATGTAATCTCAAACATAAGATTGGAGGAGGCCTGCGCCTCATTGAAGGGCGCTGCAGACTAGATGAGCTTTAAACTTACTTCCACCTCTAGGACCGCACAGTGCCATGAATTCAGTCTTGAAGACCTTTTGGAGAATCTCCCACTTTGTTCTCAGTTCTCCACAATATACTTTTTGGTGAAAGAGTTTCAAATGTTCCAGTAGTTTATGAAAACAAATATCATCCAATACAGTAGGACATACCAGCAACAAATGTCGTTTCTTTCTGTTCTGTAATCTATGAAACGACAGGCTCAGTGATGATGAAAGATATTTTCTTAGCAAGGATATAATTCTAGATGAATTCTCGTACATCACAGAGGTAGGAAACTATTTTATGTAGGGTCACTGACAAAAAATAGAAAGCAGTATGAGCTAACCACTGAATTCCTACCATTTTAATTGACATACATATTATGAAATACTAGCAGATGTTTTAAAAATGGCAAAGTAGGGGCTTCCCTGGTGGCACAGTGGTTGAGAGTCCACCTGCCGATGCAGGGGACACGGGTTCGTGCCCCGGTCCGGGAAGATCCCACATGCCGCGGAGCGGCTGGGCCCGTGAGCCGTGGCCGCTGAGCCTGCGCGTCCAGAGCCTGTGCTCCGCAACGCGAGAGGCCACAACAGTGAGAGGCCCACATACCGCAAAAAACATTCTATTCTATACTGTGGCTGGTAACGTATAAGAGACAAAAACAGAAAAAGAAAGGGTAATTGGGAGAACCTGAATTGAGGAAAAGAAGCAAACAGTTTGCACAGAAAGATGTTAAATGTCAAAATAGTGTGGAAATGCTGGAGAGGGTGTGGAGAAAAGGGAACACTCTTGCACTGCTGGTGGGAATGTGAATTGGTACAGCCACTATGGAGAACAGTATGGAGGTTCCTTAAAAAACTACAAATAGAACTACCATATGACCCAGCAATCCCACTACTGGGCATATACCCTGAGAAAACCATAATTCAAAAAGAGTCATATACCAAAATGTTCATTGCAGCTCTATTTACAATAGCCAGGAGATGGAAACAACCTAAGTGTCCATCATCGGATGAATGGATAAAGAAGATGTGGCACATACATACAATGGAATATTACTCAGCCATAAAAAGAAATGAAATTGAGCTATTTGTAATGAGGTGGATGGACCTAGAGTCTGTCATACAGAGTGAAGTAAGTCAGAAGGAGAAAAACAAATACCATATGCTAACACATATATATGGAATCTAAGAAAAAAAAATGTCATGAAGAACCTAGGGGTAAGACAGGAATAAAAACACAGACCTACTAGAGAATGGACTTGAGGATTTGGGGAGGGGGAAGGGTAAGCTGTGACATATATACACTACCTACTAGAGAATGGACTTGAGGATTTGGGGAGGGGGAAGGGTAAGCTGTGACATATATACACTACCAAACGTAAAATAGTGGGAAGCAGCCGCATAGCACAGGGAGATCAGCTTGGTGTTTTGTGACCACCTAGAGAGGTGGGATAGGGAGGGTGGGAGGGAGGGAGACGCAAGAGGGAGGAGATATGGGAACATATGTATATGTATAACTGATTCACTTTGTTATAAAGCAGAAACTAACACACCATTGTAAAGCAATTATACTCCAATAAAGATATAAAAAAATAAAATAAAAAAAGAATGTCAAATATCTTGACAATTTCTTATACTGATCACATGCTGAAATGAACATATTTGGGATATATTGGGTTAAACAAGATCTATTAATTTCACCTATTTCTTTTAATGTTTTATAATGTGGCTACTAGAAAATTTTAAATTAAATGCACATCCTACACATCACATTATATTTCTACTGTGGTATATTATAGAACTACTTCAGGCTCATAAAATAATAATAAGAAATTTTGACTCTATAACATTAAAAAAAATAGTGTGGAAAAGACAAAGGGAAGAGAGGGGATGTGTATGTAGGACACATTCACAAACAAACAAATTTAAATATGTAATCACAAAATAACTTATCTGTCTCTTGGCTGTTAAGGTCTATTTTGAACATTCTGAAAACTTGTTAGAGTGCAACCTACAAAATGACTTGAAAATATCAAATCCATCCCAGCCAGCTCTTCTGGTCCCTTCACTCCCACCACAGTTTTGCGACTGACCTTCATTTTTTTTCTAAGCTTCAAATCTGCTTATTCCCTTCTTTTGGTTCCCTTCAAAGATGATAGAAATAAACTTGGTTCACGTTCTTAAGCATATTTACTCACGCCTGTGGAATGCTAGTAAAAGTCTGTCTTTTTTCCCCGACATTAATAAATAAAAAGATTTTTCTCCCACTCCCACTCATGATCTGTAGGGTTTCATGGATAATAATCTAAGATAGGGATTTGTTGTTGTATTAAGCCTTTTATAGGCTTGTATAAAGAAAGAAAAATATAATTAATCTCTTTGTCAATCTCAAAATTTGAAATTAAGCAAGTAAAGCTTCTCTTTAAGGAGACTGCAAGCTGGAAGAAAGCTTGGGATAGAGACTGGCTTCTGCTCTTCAGAACACTTAGCAGGTGACAAATATGATAACTGTCTTTGAGCCCATCTGGAAATGGATCTGCAAATGAGTAAAATTGCAAAAATCATAAAGATAGTCTATTTTTCAATAGAATCTGCGGCAGGTTAGTTAACAGTGTCAGACTCTCATTATTCCAGAGGCAGGGGAGAATGAGAGATTCCAGTGCACGGCTGTAGAGTACTATCAGGATATTCTCATCAAGCCCAGCATGAGGCGTACCGTTTGGAGAAAGCACAGTGCTACACCATGCAACCTAATAAACCCGAGGGTCCAATTCAATGACTTTTATTCCCAGTGGCTCTTTGTTTAGCATAAAAACTCAGTCACTAGAATTTGGTTTTGCAGTTTGAGACTTTCTGGGCCTTTAAATTAAACACATTTTGAAAACTACACATATGTAGTGAAGAATGTACGTACAGACCGTCCACTCCTCTCACCAGAAGGGAGCAGCAGTGGGTCTGGCGAGGTGGAGTGATAGTCCCTGGCTGCATTTATGGCAGAGCTGAAAGCAGACCCAGGTCAACTGGTTCAAAGGTCCACCCCAGCCCCACTGATCCCCATATAATATGATACTATTGGCGGTCAGGGTGGGCGGCCCGAAATATGCCACAATGACATATTGGTTATTTTGAATTAAAGTTATTTAAGAAACGGCCAACACAAGAAGGACACTCCGGCCCTCCCTCTGTCTCCCTGAAGACAGGAAAGATATCTCTCATGCACTCTGTATCTAGAGCTAGAAGGACACTCTGATCACCAAAGATATGGAATTCAGGCTAAGAAGCCTGTTTAGATAAAGCTTGTTAGTTCTTTAATTTACTACCCCAAGCCCAAACTCTGTTTAGATTTTTCACTAACTGAGCACCCAGAACCTAAATTTCTTTGTCCTGTCAATTCCTCTCAAATGTATTGGGGGTCTTTTTGTGTACTTTTGGTTTGTTTTGGTCTAAAAAGTATATATAAAAGCTGCCTGCTTTGGCTACTTCTTAGGTCTTACTTCTATGAGACCACCATGTGAAAAAATTAAAATTTGGGCGTTGTTTTTCCTCCTGTTAATCTGTTCTGTGTCAGTTTTATTATTAATCTAGCCAAAAGAATTCAAGAGGAGTCAAGGGGAAAATCCCCCCCTCCCTGACAATACCTTGGGAAATATTTCCTCCTGTTTGGTCTGTAAAGTGCCCTTCCCTCAAATTCAATAGCAGAAAAAGGCACAATGGATTCAAACTGTGGCTGAGAGGGGAAAGCAGGGAAGCTGTGGTTTCAGCTCCATTAGAATAGACTCTGGACAGTGTCTCCAGCCTTCTCTAAAGGCAGAGACATTCAGCTGGAGCCCAGGGGCGCATCTTTACTAATTAGCATGCTGCTTCCCAAAGTAAATGTTAAACGGTTGAACTTCATATATCACTTCTAAGCCAAACTCCATTATACTGCTCTTCAGGGAAAGGTGAGGTACACCCTCTGATTCAGTAGGTGGAAAGTAAACAAACCATTTGACATTCAAAAATAAGTTAACAAGAAAAAATGTAAGGGGCCTTTCAGGGGGACAGTCACCAGAATTTGGGACCTGTTGAACTGAATTTTACCCACACAGATAAACATGTATTGAGCACATGTCCTATTCCAGGTCCTGTGCTACCTACTGCGGACACAAAGGGAAAAAAAAAGATATTACCTCTGCTTTGAAGGGACTTATAGCCTAATGGGAATAAAAATTGCATCACTATAGAATAAGCAAGTAAAATAACAGAGATGTGAAGAGTGTGTACAAGAGACGCACTTCGTGGCTTAGGATTTAGGAAAGTCCTCCTGAAGGAGATATTGTCAGGCGAGTCTTGAAAGACTGTTGGGAGGTATCCAGGTAAAGAAAGGCAGGAAGGACAGTTTATAAAGAAGGGAGAGCATAAGCAAAGGCAGGGGGAGTGAAATGATGGAGGGCAAGAATTTTGAGGAATTATGCAACTAAAAATTGCCGCAGGCCAACTAAAAATTGTTGCTTGCCATCTGGTTCTACAAGAATGAAGTCACTGGCCACTGAAGTTGTTGACCTTCAACACACCCTGAAAGCAGTTCAGGGCGGAGATCAGGAATGAGGCACTCTGTGCTCTGGGAAAAACCGGCAGAACAGACCTTTAGATAGTTAGATATTTTCAGGAGAAGATTTTATGAGCCTGATTTCTTGCATCTCCTCATATCTAGAAAAGCACTAAAATCATGAATGGAGACATCTGCTCCTTGTGACTAGCAGCAACCTTCTGCCAAAATGTGGGCTGGATTGCATAGACCCCCTTCGCATAAATCACGTATATACTGACCTCCCCCGCCCCGACCTCTTGAGCAGTTCCTCAGAGCTATCTGATGGGCTGTCTCCTGGGCACTTTGTCTCACTTTGCCTCAAATAAAACTTAACTCACAGCTCTCATGGTGTACATCTTTTTTTCAGCTGACACACATGTCGAGTGTGAAGCCTGAGGTCATTAAAATGAGGCTGAGAAATCTCCCTGGGACCATCTACTAATTGAAGGTCTTGCAGGCCAAGCAACAGGTCTAGATTTTATTTTGAAGGATACACGATGGCATCACTGGGGGTCTAAATAGAAAAAGGACCAGCTTTATTTACAGTGCATGTAGATTATTCTGCAACCTAGTACAGAGATTTTATAAAAGAAAGGACAAAAATGTCGGGAGGAGCATTTGAAGACGATTGCAATAGGCCATATCACAGCTGGTGCACACCTGAGTGCAGTAGTGGTCCAGATGGGGAAGAGAGGAGAGGGCACAAAAAGGGCGATTTGGGGATGAGTTGGAACCGAGGGGTAAAAGATTAAGTGGAAATTAAGATGGTTTTAATTAGTTCAGAGACAGAATTTCTGTTTCTTATTTTTTGGGAAGAAGGTGAACAATTCCTCATTTTACAAAGAGTAGCTGCACCCCATTAGGCAAAAACAAAAACACACGATAGCTAGTGTATGGAAGCTCATGCCCTCACATCTCCAGGATAAACCTCCCAGCTTCTTCCTTCTGTCTTGTAATTAGACATGGTTTAAAATTCCTGTCTTGGGCCTTCCCTGGTGGTCTAATGGCTAAGGCTCCGCACTCCCAATGCAGGGGGCCCGGGTTCAATCCCTGGTCAGGGAACTAGATCCTACATGCCCCAGCCAAGAGTTCGCATGCCGCAACTAAAGATCCTGCATGCCACAACGAAGATCTCATGTGCTGCAACTAAGACCTGGTGCAGCCAAATAAATAAATAATTTTAAAAATAAAAAATAACTAAAATTCCCATCTTAGTCTCCAGATGACAGCCAAAGGGAGGAGCTCCTACGTACTGTTTGTCAGTCTTTTTCTTACAAGGCTCTCTTTGCTATCAGTGCTGTGAGCATAGGAGTGGTCAGTAAAATCTTGCAAATAGTGCTGCTTGCAAGTGCCGTTCTGCTCCCCTAGAGAGAAAAGGGGGACAGTGCTAAGGGAGAAAGAAGGAGCCCCTTGGATATTTCACTTTCTTAGTGAACAGTCTCATTAAGAATGTCTATGTATATCAATTCATGGTTTACCTATTTTAAGAAATATTATCTTTTGAGAGGCAGTGTTAGTAGTGGCTACAGGTAGACTCTGGAGCCAGATTGCTTAAGTTCAAATTCCAGTTCTGCTCCTGACTTGGCTTTGCCATAAGTCAGCATCTACATGTGGGAGAAGGAACCCTAATAGTATCACTTTTGTACAGTTACTCTGAAGATGAAATGTAATTTCCATGTAAATTCCTATGTAAAGATATAGAAGTGCTGCACCTCTATCTTAACAAACTGTCAGAAAGGCAGAATAGTAGTTACTCCATAAGTGTGTTCTATTTTTATTCCTACTTACTGGAGGAATTTTATACTTTATCTATGTCCATGTTCTATGTTGTTCTGAGAATCTTGATAGACTCTCAGATTCATTTTCTAAATTTAAGAATAAAAAATGTTTCTTTCTTCCTGGGCTGGTTTTCCCCTTTCCTTCTCAATAAAGTCCTACTAATACTTTAAGACTCAACTTAAGCATCACATATTTCTTGTTGAATGTCTCCTCTACTGACACAGTAAGCTCCCCAAGGGCAAGGACCACATTCTAATCATTAGACTCTAAGTCTAATATAATATCTCACATTCTATAAGTTATTACTACATGTTTGTTGAATGATAATGAATTATTGACATGAAAGTAATAGTTGTTAGCAAAATAGTTATTTTATATCTCCCCTGTCTTTGCTTTTTCAAGGACAAGACTTTATTTTTTTGAACCTATATATTTAATGTCAGACAGGTTAACTCTTTTTTCAAATTAACTCACAATTTTTTCCTGTCATTTACTATGTACAAGACTCTGTCCTGAGTATTTTACCCATATTATTTCATTTAATATTCACAAACATGCCATAAAGGAGATATCATTAGCCTCATTGACAAAGGATGAAACTAAGGCTTTGGAAAATTTCAGTAACTTCTCTGAGTTTACATGACTCATATGTGGTGGACTGAGTACTCAAACTCAGTTCTTTAATCTCATATTTGTACTTTAAATCAGGATGCTATACAAGTGCTGTTTGAAATGTAATATGAATTAGACAAGTAACCTGGGGATTCTTCTTAAATGCAGGTTTTGATTCAGTGTTGCTGAGATGGGCTTGCAGATTCTGCACTTTGAACACGCTCTCAAGCAGCTCTGATGCTGTACAGAGACCATGTGTTGAGTAGCATTGTTCTGCTGCTCTACTTCTCAAGTTCTGCTTGGCTCAGTCAGTCTTTGGATTGACTTCTAGCTCAGCAGGAGGCACATGAGAGATTTCCTTTTCTAAGTAATAGTTCTCTTAGTTACACTGTGTCACTCAATTCACATCTGATTCCTATCTTATCTCCTCCATCACCCTCTTTCTTTAATCTGCCTTATCTGTGTGATTCCTGACTCTTGACCCCACTGTCCAGTTTCTCACTCATCATCCTGACTTGACATCCAAGGCTTACCTTGCCTGTGATTCACAGCTTGCGTTTGAACATTAGCTGAGAGACCTTCTTTAGCTCTTGGCTTTTTGAATTTAGAGTTTCTAAGAAATATCCTCAGCAATTTGGAAGATTTAAACTAACAGGGACCTCCCTTCTCGGTACAAATGCACAGCTATCCTGGATTTTTTAAAAATCAGAAACATATATAGTCAGGTTTGAAAGATGATAAAATCACTTTCTCAGAAATAAAGAGAGAATTCATAACCAAGGCAGTTATTCTATAGGCTGACTCAGTGGCCGTCCAGAAGGTGATAGACCTAGATGTAGGCCTGAGCACTTTAGGGAGTTCTTATTTAACAACCATCAGGAACAGTAGCTCTTTCCTTGGATAGTGCATGAGACAGAAAGCCAGACCTAAGAACAATGCACCAACTGAAGTCTCTTAAAGACTCATCTCCTCCAAGAAAAGGGGGTAGAAAGACTCCACTCACTGCCATGGACACAAGAAAACATATCATCTTCCAGTATCTCTCAGAAGGAAGAAAAATTTCTCATGAAAATCAAAACCCCAAGACTTCACCATGAACAGATGTGAAAACTTAATTAATACCACTCATGCCACAGGTATCCCAACATGACAGATTAAGATATAAACTGAATTCAGAATAGCAAATTGCTGCTCTGCAGTAGGAGCTCATGCCATAGCATTCCATTTGGAAATCTAAAAAGTTACAGTGCACAGACCTCCCACAAAAAATCAACTCCCATTGAATATGAGCTCATAAAAAGATATTATAAATGGCCTACCTTGTGTGTGACTTGACCCACTAAAATCACAAGGTATACTAGAACAACCTAGAGGAGACTATAAGTTTATTTAAAAATATTACAAGAGCAAGGAGAAAAAATAAAAAATTATAATGAAAAAAAGGCACTATGAAAAAAAGTTAGGAAGACTTTCAAAAGAAGAAAATAAAACTAATAATGAAAAGTCAATCATTAAAAGTAATGACTCAAAAAAAAAAGTAATGACTCAATGGAAGGATTAAAAAGAAGATTTACCAGAGAATTAGTTAGCCAGAAGGAAAAAGAACTGAGGAAATTAGTGATAACTGAACCTAGAGGAAAAAATAAATTAAAAATATAAAGTCAGATTAAGAGACATAAAGATAGTATAAGGAGTTTAGCATATTCATCTTTAAGGTTTTAGAAATTTTAAAAAGAGAAAATATGAGGGAAATGCAATATGTAAAGAGATAAAAATTGAAAATATTCAAGAATGGAAGATAGACATGGATTCGCAGATTGAAGAAACACACCAATTTCTGAGACAAAAATCCTGTAGAAGAGCAAAGAAAACAAAAAGGGCATAAAAGCAACCAAAAGGGAAAAGCTGCTCACCTACAAAAGAAAAACACATTTGACTGGCAGCAGATCTCTCTGCAGCATGGTAAAGATGAGAAGATAATGAAATGATATCCTCAATGTGTTAGAAGAAATAATAGTCTATGTAAAATTCTATATCCAGCTCAACTATCATTTAATAAAGGCAAATTTCAAACTGCTTTTTTTTCAATAAAACAAAGAGTAAGAGAATTTTCCTCTATAGATTTTCACTGAATGATCTTCTAAAGAATGCACTTGGTAAGAAGAAAATTCAACCCAAAAGCTTAGCTAGAACCAATAATAAGCAAATAAGTTGGTAAAATTGGTAAATGTGATGATGTAGGTAAATAACTATTAATTGTAAAGAAGAAATAAAATAATACTGTAATGCTAAGAATAAATTGGGAGAATAGACACAGTGGATAATAGTAGCATGGAATTTGAAATGGCATGTTTGAAATTAAAGTGTTCTTCTTTCCCTTTATAATTCCAGTAGGAAATAGAGATGTTGGTTAAATTTATACACTGGTAGGTCAAATATGCATTTTAAAGGTAAGGGCTAAGTGAACAGAAGGAGGATAATTTCCAATCCAGAGAAAGGAAATATTACTTTTCTATGGATGCTGTAATAAATTACCACAAATTGGACAGCTTAAAACAATGGAAGCTTATTCTCTCACAGTCCTGGAGGGCAGATCTGAACATGTTTCCCTGGACTGAATCAGTTTCACAGGGCTGCACTTTCTCTGGAGGATCAGGGAAATCTGCTCCTTGCCTCTTCTAGTTCCCAGCATTCTGGGGCTTGGGGCCACATTACTCCAACTTCTGCCTCCATCTTCACATCACCATCTCCGATGTGCATATGTCTAACATCCCTCTGCTTCTCTTTTTTAAGACTGCTTGTGATGGAACTTAGGGCCTATGCAGGTCTTCCAGGATGGTATTCCCATCTCAGTATCCCAAACTTAATCACATCTGCAAAGGCCCTTTTTCCAAACAAGATAATTTGTATAGGTTCCACGGATTAGGAGGTGGACAGATCTTTGGGACTACTATTCATCCCACTACACAGGAATAATGAAAATGCAGTCTAGCAAAAAACCAAAACAAAACAAATAAAAAACAGGAAAAGAAAGGTAATAAGAGCAATACAGACAATAATTATGTTGTGTCCACTTTGAATACTTATTGCTCATTTCATTTCCACAACTTAACCTTTTACTCTGAACATAGATTGGAGTAATGGAAAAGATTAGAAAAACAGTCAGTAAACAATGACCACTGGATCAAAGCCAGCCCCCTGTTTTTGCAAATAAAGTTTTATTAAAACAGTCACATCTATACATTACATATTTTCTATGGTTGCTTTTATGCTACAACAGCAGAGTTGAGTAGTTGCAACAGAGACCATATGGCCTGCAAAGCCAAAAACATTTACTCTGTAGTCCTTTCTGGAAAAGTTTGCCACGCCATGATTTAAATGATCTTTTTCAAGTGGAAATAGGAAAGAGGATTAATTGATTGAGTGCATACGTGTGTGTGTGAGTGTGTGTGTGTGTGTGTGTGTGTGTGTGTGTGTGTTATGCATATTCTGAATCGAGGTCATCATCAACAGTCTGATGCTGTCAATAGAACCAAAGTTCTGTGAGAACTGACAAATGAAGGAAAAAAGTTTTGGTTCCTTGGATGTGGAAATTTGGATTCAGGATTTCCTTCAAACCTGCAGAATGTGCTTAGAAAAAAGATTCGCAATTAGATGCTGCACACATTGGACTGAAGGGATAAAGGGCAGTAAATAATGCCAACAATTTTATGAAAAGTGTATGTAACCTGTATTTTACTCTGAATGGGATACACAGTTGGCCTGATTTTATTTTTTACTTCTATTATAAGCTGCCTCAAATCATTCTGGTAGAAGTAGAGGTGGTATAGATAAACAACCATCCACGGACAGCACAAAAGAGAAAGAAAATGTGGAGCAGAAAAAATAAATCTCATAAGTAGCTGTATTTTAAGGGGAAGGTCAGGCTTTGCATTAGGTAGTATTTATAAGATATTTGTGGAGTGCCTTTAAATGCCACGGAAATGTCAGTGACGGTCACAGTGCTTGAAAACCGTACCGTCAGAATGAGCTAACTTAGTTATTTCAGTGCTTGGCTTTCACTTCTTTGTCAGAACAGGAATGCCTGTTCCTCAAGCCTGTCAGTCTCAGAGATCACAGTGCTCCCTGGGCCCAGGGTAGCACTGACAGCTCCCACTGACATGCTAGCCCAACAGAAAGGATGCACTTGGGTTCTCGGAATTTACAATAAGTATGGCTAAATATTTAGGAATCTAATGTTTTGGGTTTCTTTTGCTTTTTCTGCCAATTATTGAAAACGGAAGATAGAAATTTCTATTTTATGTAAAGTCATCATATTATTTATTATTTATTTTAATAGATCTTTATTGGAGTATAATTGCTTCACGATACTGTGTTAGTTTCTGCTGTACAACAAAGTGAATCAGCCACATGCATACACATGTCCCCACATCCCCTCCTTCTTGAGCCTCCCTCCCACCCTCCCTATCCCACCCCTCTAGGTCATCGCAAAGCACCGAGCTCATCTCCCTGTGCTATGCTGCTGCTTCTCACTAGCTAGCTATTTTACATTCGGTAGTGTATATATGTCCATGTTACTCTCACTTCGCCCCAGCTTCCCCCTCGCACCCCATGTCCTCAAGTCCATCCTCTATGTCTACACCTTTATTCCTGCCCTGTACCATTTTTTCATCAGTACCATTTTTTTTTTTTAGATTCCATATATATGTGTTAGCATACGGTATTTGTTTTTCTCTTTCCGACTTACTTCACTCTGTGTTACAGACTCTAGATCCATCCACCTCACTACAAATAACTCAATTTCGTTTCTTTTTATGGCTGAGTAATATTCCATTGTATATCATGTGCCACATCTTCTTTATCCACTCATCTGTCAATGGACATTTAGGTTGGTTCCATGTCCTGGCTACTGTAAATAGTGCTGCAATGAACATTGTGGTACATGTCTCTCTTTGAATTACGGTTTTCTCAGGGTATATGTCCAGTAGTGGGATTGCTGGGTCATATGGTAGTTTTTTTTTGTTTTGTTTTTTTGGCTGCATTGGGTCTTCGTTGCTGCGTGCGGGGTTTCTCTAGTTGCGGGGAGTGGGGGCTACTCTTCATTGAGGTGCACGGGCTTCTCATTGAGGTGGCTTCTTTTGTTGTGGAGCAGGGGCTCTAGGCATACGTGGGCTTCAGTAGCTGTGGCTTGCAGGCTCTAGAGTGAAGGCTCTGTAGTTGTGGCACATGGGCTTAGTTGCTCCGTGACATGTGGGCTCTTCCCGGACCAGGGATGGAACCTGTGTCCCCTGTATTGGCAGGTGGAGTCTTAACCACTTTGCCACCAGGGAAGTCCCTATTTTTAGTTTTTTAAGGAAACTCCATACTATTTTCCATAGTGTTTGTATCAGTTTACATTCCCGCCAACAGTGCAGGAGGGTTCCCTTTTCACCACACCCTTTCCAGCATTTATTGTTTCTAGATTTTTTGATAATGGCCATTCTGACCTGTGTGAGGTGATACCTCATTGTAGTTTTGATTTACATTTCTCTAATGATTAGTGATGTTGAGCATCTTTTCATGTGCCTCTTGGCCATCTGTATGTCTTCCTTGGTGAAATGTCTATTTAGGTCTGCCACCCACTTTTTAACTTGATTGTTTGTATTGTTGATATTGAGCTCCATAAGCTGTTTGTATATTTTGGAGATTAATCCTTTGCCTGTTGTTTCATTTGTAATTTTTTTCTCCCTGAGGGTTGTCGTTTTGCCTTGTTTATGGTTTCCTTTGCTGTGCAAAAGCTTTTAAGTTCCATTTGTTTATTTTTGTTTTTACTTCTGTGACTCTAGGAGGTGGGTCAAAAAAGATCTTGCTGTAGATTATGTCATAGAGTGTTTTTCCTATGTTTTCCTCTAAGAGTTTTATAGTGACTGGTCTTACATAGAAGTCTTTAATGCATTTGGAGTTTATTTTTGTGTATGGTGTTAGGCAGTGTTCTAATTTCATTCTTTTACATGTAGCTGTCCAGTTTTCCCAGCACCACTTATTGAAGAGGCTGTCTTTTCTTCATTGTATATTCTTGCCTCCTTTGTCATAAATTAGGTGGCCATATGTGCGTGGGTCTATCTCTGGGTATTCTATCCTGTACCATTGATCTATATTTCTGTTTTTGTATGACTACCATACTGTCTTCATTACTGTAGCTTTGGTATAGTTTGAAGTCAGGGAGCCTGATTCCTCCAACTCTGTTTTTCTTTCTCAAGATTGCTTTGGCTATTCGGGGTCTTCTGTGTTTCCATACGAATTGTAAAATTTTTTGTTCTAATTCTGCGAAGAATGCCATTGGTAGTTTGATAGGGATTGCATTGAATCTGTAGATTGCTTTGGGTAGTATAGTCATTTTCACAATATTGATTCCTCTAATCCAAGAACATGGTATATTTCTCCATCTGTTTATATCACCTTTGACTTCTTTCATCAGTGTTTTGTAGTTTTCTGAGTACCAGTTTTTCACCTTCTTAGGCAGGTTTATTCCTAGGTATTTTATTATTTTTGTTGCAATGGTAAATGGGAGTGTTTCCTTAATTTCTCTTTCTGATTTTTCGTTGTTAGTATATAGGAATGCCAGAGATTTCTGTGCGTTAATTTTGTATCCTGCAACCTTACCAAATTCACTGATTAGTTCTAGGAGTTTTCTGGTGGCATCTTTAGGATTTTGTAAGTATAGTATCATGTCATCTGCAAACAGTGACAGCTTTACTTCTTCTTTTCCCATTTGTATTCCTTTTATGTCTTTTTCTTCTCTGATTGCTGTGGCTAGGACTTCCAAAACTATGTTGAATAAGAGTGGTGAGAGTGGACATCCTTGTCTAGTTCCTGATCTTAGTGGAAATGGTTTCAGTTTTTCACTGTTGAGAATGATGTTGGCTGTGGGTTTGTCATATATGGCCTTTATTATGTTGACGTAGGTTCCCTCTATGCCCACATTCTGGGGAGTTATCATAAATGGGTGTTGAATTTTGTCAAAAGCTTTTTCTGCATCTATTGAGATGATCATATGGCTTTTATTCCTCAATTTGTTAATATGGTGTATCACATCGATTGATTTGTGTATACTGAAGAATCCTTGCATCCCTGGGATAAATCCCACTTGATCATGGTGTATGATCCTTTTAATGTGCTGTTGGATTCTGTTTGCTAGTATTTTCTTCAGGATTTTTGCATCTATTCATCAGTGATATTGACCTGTAGTTTCCTTTTTCTGTGATATCTTTTTCTGGTTTTGGTATCAGGGTGATGGTGGCTTCTTAGAATGTATTTGGGAGTGTTTCTCCCTCTGCAATTTTTTGGAAGAGTTTGAAAAGGATCAGTGTTAGCTCTTCTCTAAACATTTGATAGAATTTGCGTGTTAAGCCATCTGGTCCTGGACTTTTGTTTGTTGGAAGATTTTAAATTATGGTTTCAATTTAATTACTTGTGATAGGTCTGTTTATATTTTCTAATTCTTCCTGGTTCAGTCTTGGAAAATTGTACCTTTCTGAGAATTTGTCCATTTCTTCATGGTGGTCCATTTTATTGGCATATAGTTGTTTTTAGTAGTCTCTTATAATCCTTTGCATTTCTGCAGTGTCACTCCTTTTTCATTTCGAATTTTATTGATTTGCATCCTCTCCCTTTTTTTCTTGATGAGTCTGGCAAAGGGTTTATCAATTTTGTTTATCTTCTCAAAGAACCAGCTTTTAGTTTTATTTATCTTTGCTATTTTCTTCATTTCTATTTCATTTATTTTTGCTCTGATCTTTATGATTTCTTTCCTTCTACTGACTTTGGGTTTTCTTTGTTCTTCTTTCTCTAGTTGTTTTAAGTGTGGGTTAGATTGTTTATTTGAGATTTTTCTTGTTTCTTGAGGTGAGACTGAATTGCTATAAACTTCCCTCTCAGAACTGCTTTTGCTGCGTCCCATAGGTTTTGGGTCATCGTGTTTTCATTGTCATTTGTTTCTATATATTTTTTTATTTCTTCTTTGATTTCTTCAGTGATCTCTTGGTTATTTAGTAGCACACTGTTTAGCTTCCATATATTTGTGTTTTTTACAGTTTTTTTCCTGTAATTGATTTCCAATCTCATAGCATTATGGTCAGAAAAGATGCTTGATACAATTTCAATATTCTTAAATTTTCTGAGGCTTGATTTGTGACCCTAGATGTGATCTATCCTGGAGAATGCTCCACGTGCACTTCAGAAGCAAGTGTATTCTGCCCTGTGTTTCCTTATTTATTTTTTGTTTGGATGATCTGTGCAATGGGGTAAGTGGAGTGTTAAAGCCCCCTACTATTATTGTGTTACTGTCGATTTCTCCTTTCATGGTTGTTAGCATTTGCCTTATGTACTGAGGTGCTCCTATGTTGGGTGCATAAACATTTATAATTGCTATATCTTCTTCTTGGATTGATCCTTTGATCATTATGTAGTGTCCCTCCTTATTTCTTGTAACAGTCTTTATTTTAAAGTCTATTTTATCTGATATGAGTATTGCTGCTCCAGCTTTCTTTTGATTTCCATTTGTGTGGAATATCTTTTTCCATACCTTCACTTTCAGTCTGTATGTGTCCCTAGGTCTGAAGTGGGTCTCTTGTAGACAGCATATATATGGGTCTTGTTTTTGTATCCATTCAGCCAGTCTGTGTCTTTTGGTTGGGGCATGTAATCCATTTACATTCAAGGTTGCTATTGATATGTGTGTTCCTATTACCATTTTCTTAATTGTTTTAGGTTTGTTTTTGTGGGTCTTTTTCTTGTCTTGTGTTTCCCACTTAGAGAAGTTTCTTTAGCGTTTGTTGTAAAGCTGGTTTGGTGGTGCTGAATTCTCCTAGCTTTTGCTTGTCTGAAAAGCTTTTTGATTTCTCTGTCAAATCTGAATGAGATCCTTGCTAGGTGTTCGTCGTTGCAGGTTTTTCTCTTTCATCACTTTCAGTATATCCTGCCACTCCCTTCCGGCCTGCAGAGTTTCTGCTGAAAAATCAGCTGATAACCTTATGGGGATTCCTTTGTATGTTATTTTTGTTTTTCCTTTGCTGCTTTTAATATTTTTTCTTTGAGTTTAATTTTTGTTAGTTTGATTAATATGTGCCTTGGTGTGTTTTTCTTAGGGCTTATCCCGTATGGAACTCTCTGTGCTTCCTGGACTTGGGTGACTCTTTCCTTTCCCATGTTAGGGAAGTTTTTGACTATAATCTCTTCAAATATTTTCTCAGACCCTTCTTTTTCTCTTCTTCTTCTGGAACCCCTGTAATTCGAATGTTGGTGTGTTTAGTGTTGTCCCAGAGGTCTCTGAGATTGTCTTCAATTCTTTTCATTCTTTTTTCTTTATTCTGCTCCTCAGCAGTTATTTTCACCATTTTGTCTTACAGCTCACTTATTCGTTCTTCTGCCTCCGTTATTCTGTTATTGATTCTTTCTAGTGTATTTTTCATTTCAGTTATTGTGTTGTCCATCTCTGTTTGTTCTTTACTTCATCTAGATCTTTGTTAGACATTTCTTGTATTTTCTCAATCTGTGCCTCTATTCCATTTCCGAGATTCTGGATCATCTTTACTATCATTAGCCTGAATTCCTTTTCAGGTAGATTGCCTATTCCCTCTTCATTTATTTGGTATTGTAGGTTTTCACCTCACTCCTTCATCTGTGACATATTTTTTTGCTGCCTCATTTTTTTTTTTTTTTCTTATGAGTGGGATTGTGTTCCTGTCTTACTGGTTGTTTGGCCTGAGGCTTCCAACACTGGAGTTTGTAGGCTGCTGGGTAGAGCTGGGTCTTGGTGCTGAGATGAGAATCTCCGTGAGACCTCACTCCAGTGAATATTCCCTGGGGTCTGTGGTTCTCTGTTGATCCAGTGGTTCAGACTCAGAGCTCCCACAGCAGGAGCTTTGGCCCAACCCCTGGCTCATGAACCAAGATCCCGCAAGCCACGTGGGGTGGCAAAAAAAACCAACAAAAAAAACAATAACAAAGTAAAAAAATAAAATTGGACTAGGACACTAACAGATATGTTAGAAAGAATATAAAAATAAAAATATAGATGACTCAACGACCAGAAGGTACATCAGTACCACAACCGTAAAAAAGAGGAGGAGGGAAAGAGAAAAGGTCTTGGAGGGCAGGGCCAAAGCAAGAACGAGGTTTGGGTGGTGTGTGGGGCCTGTGCTCAGGACCCACAGGGCTAGAAAAAGCCCTGGGGGCTGTGGGGGGTGGGGCTTAGGCTCAAGGAACAGAAGGGGCCTAAGAGGGCAGGGCCCCTTGGTCTCAGAGGGCGGGGGAACTCACCAGGGAGCCCAGCAGGCTTCCTGGGCTCAAGTGGCATCTCCTGATCTCCCCAGCCTCCCTCCTATGCCCCAAAGGACCCACGCGGCCTGCAGGGGGCTTTGGAGTGGGGGTACCAGCCTGGGAGCTCAGCAGGCTGCCCAGCCCAAGCAGGCCAGGCGATCACCCTCTGCTCCTCTCCCACTCTTCCTGGAGGGTCCCGCTTGCCTATCCTGATCTCCCTGGCCTCAGTGGCGCTGATCCTGTCTGGCCACCACTTCTCCTCTCCCCCTCAGCCTCCCTACAACCTACCAGTTCACTTGGGGGTCCCTCCCGTCTCCTTGGGCATCAGGGTCCTCTACCAGCGGCCGGAACACCCTAGTTGTGGGGAAACGCTAACTCGGCATCTTCCCACACCACCATCTTGACTCCTCCCTCTCCATATTATTTAAATGGCTTACTTGTCTGAGCTGCCTTGCAAATAAATTGCAGGAATGATCACTCTCTCTACTTTGAGACGGATTTCTTCATAAAGAGTGCTGACAAGAATAACAGGATCATGTCACCCCCCAGTCCATCCTCAGTTCATTATACTTGGTCTTTTATCTCTTCTACCTGTCTTGGAGATTCTCAGCAGAGAAGTCTCCTAAGATGTTGTCAGTAAGCATCACATGGAGGAACAGGGGATGAGTCAACTCTGGACTCCCCAAAGAACACCAAAAAATATACTGATGAAGCAAAACTTAGTTGATTTGACCCACTGCTGTAAGGGAGGATACAGCCTTGACAGCGCCTTAGCACTGTCTTAGAAGAGGGAGTTCAGGGGAAGATATTTGAAGGGTGTTGTCATTTAAGGCAGATCTTTCAAGGCAAGGAGCTGACTGGATTCACATAAGTGTTTTTTCGCTTTTTTTTTTTCTTTACATGATGCTTCAAGATTGCTGAACAGACACCTTGAGGTGTTGGTCTTAAAGCCAATCTTGATAAGGAAATTCTTTGTTTGATAAGTGAGCTGTTTACCCAAGATCCTGATAGAAGAGCTATTTACCTAGATGAGCAAACTGTTTGTTCCCATAAATTTATTTGTGGAAATTCCCTGAAACAAACAGTGAAATTTTTTATTGCTTTATAGCCTAATCTTTCTGAGCAAGAGTTAAGTCAGGTTGACATAGGTGGCCTCCGTTTAGTTCTATAGTTATGTGGATTCAGGAGAATCTCCATTCTTAAAGGTTTTATCCTAAAACATGACACAGATTTACAGGCTAAGGTCATTCCTGTTTCTCCACTCTTGGGAGTTCAAATTTATTCATTCCATCTGCAAATATCTTCTCCTGAATGACAGTGTCTAAAGCTTACCATTGTTTGGGGAACCCTCCTGGCCCCTGCTCTTGTCTGGCCACATTCAAGTATATGCCTAAGTTTGTTTTATTGTCTGTACTTGCCCAGCTTTCAATCATATTGAAGGTCTCTTAAAGAATTGAAAATTGAAGGAAAAATATTTTGTCTCCTTGCAGTTGGAAATATGGACCCAGGATTTCTTTCAACTCTATATTCTGCTTTCCTAGATGAAAGGCTTTCAGTGAGATGCTAAACACAATTGATTAGAACAAGAAGGGGCAGTAAAAGTTGACAAAGACATGTCTACTGCACTGCATCCTTTACCTAATCCCTATACCAGGTGCCCAGTTGCAAGAAATCAGAGAACAAATCAGAAACTTGGATGTTTCTGTTTTTGGAACCTGATTCTGCTCATGGATACCTGATGATTTGTGTAGCTTTGTTTTGGCTCTCCCATAGGGGCTGGTCATCTCTGTAATGCAATTTAAGTGTTGACCCTTGAATAGTATCAAATCCACCTAGAAACAAAACCCTTTACTAGACCAGTATTTTCATGCGACCACTGTGCAGAGTTTTCTGGTCTTAAGATTAGATTCCTTAATAAAAATAACAGTCAAAACTAGGCCTGAGTTTGCCATGAGGATTTGTTCTGTGATTAGAAATGATGGTGTCCTCTCCTACCTCACCTGTTCTCCTGGGGACCACTGACATCTTTTTTCTCTACATGTTGCTATGGGTTCTGAATTACTTTCCTTACTTTATGAGCCTACAATAAAGTCCTAACGTGGCTCCTGAGCCTGGGTCCATACTATCCTTTGGCAGCCAGGTCGTTGGAAAGACTACCATGTTCTGTGTGTATATTCTACTGAGACTGTCTTAATGTTCAAGACCAAATCATACCATTTGAACTGGATACAAAGTCGATCAGGGAGCTGCCCTTCTGCTTCCCATTCCCCCAGTCTACTTTGAATATAATTTTCTATCTAATTAAGTTTCTTATCTTGACTCCATTTTTGCTGGGTCCATCTTGGTTTTTTCTTCTTTTTTCTTTTTAGCTTTTTGTTTTTTCCAATTTCAGAACGCCAAACCAGGTTCTGACCCAGCCCATATACAGAGGCCACTCGTAGCAGCTGTCATCAAGATCTGTGTCCTACAATCATGCAGAGAAGACTGCCTGTCTCTACGCCATGGTGAAGTAACCAAGCCACCACCCTAAATGCTTAAAGCACCCAGCTTTTGCTCCTACATGGAGAGAAATCAGATACCACCAAGGGTCCAGACCAAGTCAACATGGGAGTTTTAAGGAAAGAAATTACAATCTGAATTTCTTTACTGGACTTTCCCCCTTTAATGGCATTTTGTTTATTTGTTTGTTTTGGTTTGTTGGTCACCAGCACCTCCTAATGACCCCTGGAGTGTTAAATCTGGTGCTTGCCATCCCGCTATAGAAGTGAAGGTGGTTCTTCAAGATTTCTTGTCCAAATGCTCCCTCTCAAGGCTCCTTCACTCAAGATGTGGCTCATCAGACTCTCATTTGTGACTGATTTCCCAGGGGAAGGATGTAAGTCTCAGAGCTTATTCAAGCTACTGGGGAAATTATGCTCCTGCTAGTAGCACCACCTGAAGCCACCTTGTTCCTGTCTCTTTCAAGCTTGATTCTGGGGCCCCCTTTCAACCTCATGTACCCCGTCTGCCTTTCCTATGGATTCTCCTTCTTTAGAAAATTAGCTAGAGTCTCTTTCTCTCACCTGCAAGCAAATCACCTTCTCAACTTTTGTTGCTTTCAAGAGGCTGTGTATTACGGTTACATTTTGGTGCAATCCACTTGATCACAGCTAGGCTGGCCCATGCTCTGCACTGGTTAATTGCAACAGAACACACAGTCACAGTTTCCTACACAAAGCTCTATAGGAAGGAGCACACTTAAGGAAAAATATTTTCTCTTAAACTGTATACTATCTCTGGCTTCCTTCTGAGCACAGGGACAAATGACTTCCTCTACTCATATGATGAGCCAAGTTTGCAATGAGACCATTTCAAAAAGCAGTGACTCACTATCAATTTTGGCTTGAAGCTAGCTGTTCAGAGACCAGGTCCTTTTTGAAGTTTATGTTCCTGACTCTGTGTGTGTGTGTTTGTGTGTGTGTGTGTGTGTGTGTGTGTGTGTGTGTGAGAGAGAGAGAGAGAGAGAGAGAGAGAGAGAGAGAGAGAGAGAGAGAGAGAGAGAGGGGGGGAGAGAGAGAGAGGACCCCGTCACATGGAAGCACAGACTACATCCTTCTCCCAAGGGAGTGCTGCTTTGTTGCACTTTCATTTACTTCCAAACTGGTTTTAGAATCTTCTGGCTTTCTTATCTAGTCATTCCTTTGCAGTAACAATGAAATGGCAATCTGAACAGTACTGAGGTGAAGGTTTCCCAGGAGTCTTGCATTTGAGATTCCCCATGTGAAGGGCAATGGCCTTTGTGACCAGGGCAAGTCTATTTGTGTCCCCCGGCTCCTATTTACCACTCCCTTTCCTCCTGGATGTTTTAACCAGGTGGTATCCTATTAATGTGAATAGCAGAGGCTGTTTTACAGAGAAAAAGAAATCATAAAAGCTTTGCAGTGGGAAGGGTTCCCACTTATTCTTTGTCACAATAATGGCAGTGATAAAGAATACATATGGACTGGTGATGAATCAATAATATACTTACAGGAAGCATCACAATGTATGATCTATACACATACATACATATGTAAACTAAACATGTGGGTCTTACAACATCCTTATGAGATAATTATGCATGTTATTGATATTATTAACCCCAATTGAGAAATAAATAAACTTGATGTTCCCAGAGGTAAGTCACTTACCTCAGTCACAAGTTAGTAAATGATGGAGGGAGGTCTCTAGACCCTTGCTAACTAAAGAATGCCTGTGAACTGCAGACTCTTGGACCCCCACCCAAGAGCTGCTGAATCAGAGTCTGTATTTTTACAGGACCCCCAGGTGATTCTCTTGCATAACAAAGTGTAAGGAGCATTGCTTCAGATCAAGTCTCTGTTACATGTCATGGAAGGTTTAGTAATTTTTACCAGAAGCCACCTCCTTCTTTCTTAATGCTTCTCAACAGGATCATTTTGTAAGAGGCTGGCCAACAGGGTGAAGAATCACAAAGTTTGGGGCCTCGGTTTATCCCCAGCTTTATCCTCAGCTTATTCTCCAGTCTGAGAGATCATTTCTTCCCTTTTCCATCACTATCACTACTGGGAAACAAAAGTAAGCATAGCTGCAAAGGGGCAGAAAACAGGAAAGGAAAAGAAAGGATGCTCAGTCAATTGTTTCCTGTTCCTTCTAATTTGAAGAGCTGCTCCAAAAGCACAAACCATTAGGACTGGATTTTGAGGAGACCCAGGAGAGCTACAGATGGAGTTATTTTGCTGTCTGTTGCTAGTGTCATCTACCAGGTACACAGACATGATTTTCCTTCATGTGTCTCAGGGCCCTAGTACATTCTGTTGTCAAATTTTCACAACGAAAAATAACATGGTTTAAGAATACGAAACTTATATCTCTCCCTGGGAGATCCAGGCTAGCAGTACTATGTATTCATTCCAGGCCTCTACAAAGATATACTGGCCCAGGAACCCGGAAGCTGAATTATGTCCTGCCCAGTCCTTGCCCAGCCCACCTGCCTGCTCACGTTGAGCTTCAGGTTTATCTATCACCCCAAAACCAAAGGGAAGTAAACTGGGATGATGTGTCAGTTGCTCCTGTTCTGGTCACACTATGGCCTGCTTGAAATTAACCAATGTCTGACCATAATCTGACTGCTGAAGCTCAGCGTGCTGCAATGGTTTGAAAGTTTGGCAATCTACCCAAACCACGCAATATCTACTCACTAAGTCTTCTGACTTTCCCAAATTTTACCCTATTTCTAGATATTTCATTCTTCCAATGGATCTTCTTTGCCCGATACGTATTTTTCATTTTAAATCAAAATATTGTTGTTGTTGTTTTCTTTGTTTCTATTATATTCCAGGAAGTTAAAAGGCATAGTGCTCAAATTTTGTAGGATACCAAAGAGCTGAATGGCTGGAAATTGGGTCAAGGGCACATGTTTCTTTAGTATATATCTCAAAACCTTTTTCCCAAAAGGAAATAACATCTAGGTAACAAATACAGACATTTTCAAAATTCTTCCTGTAGCTTTTCCTATAAGCTCGTGTCACCTTACTGAACATATGAACATCAATTTGGGAGGACACATACGATTCTGAGAATTATCTCCAGTGAAAATATGGATCTAACAGGCTACAGATCAGAAGAAAAAGACTTTATTGTGGATGGAAGAATCAAGTTAAACACTTTCAAACTGGAGGAAAGATCCTCTTTGCAGACTTGCACTTCTATTTATAGCGTGTCACACTGTTTACTATGGGGGACGCTTTCAGCCAACTGGTATATACAAAGCACCACTAATGAGCCAGAGACTCTGCTGGTCACTAGGAAAAGAGAAAGCAAGGTTCCTGCTCTCTTGGCTCTTACTTTCTAGTGGTCATTGGTTATTATGATGGCAGAGGAGGGGAGTGACCTGGGAGAAAAATAAGAATGATGTTTGCAAATGGAAAGGGATATGGGTGATACTAATTTTCGTAAATACATTCATGGGAGCTTGTTGAGCAGCCAGTTTCCCTGTTCTCAAGATGCCAGCATGTACCATGATGTCAAAGAGCTTTAAGAGATGCTGCAAACCAGAATTCCATCTTCCCTTTCCCGCTAGTGATCACATGGACGTCACAACTACTGAAAGAGTGCCAGTCCCAGAAAACAATTTCTTCTAATTACTAAAACCTAGGTTCTTCAAAGCAAAATATCAGGGAGCACTGAGCAAGCTTCTAGAGTTCATGTTTTGCCCACCAGATTCATTCTCCCCAGGTATCCTCTTTAGGTGGAATGGGTTCTCGCATTTATTCTGCCTTCCATGGAAGAAGCTGTACTAGCAGGCAACCACAATGGCTGTCATCTGTCAGCATTTATTACCCACCATTAAAGCTAAAGGGAATGTTAATGAAAAATATTACAGCATGCTTTGTAAAATTTACAAGCCGTTTTAATATCACTTCCTGCCAAGCTGAATATAGAGATTTGCCTAATCACAAAATGTTACGTCTCACATCTTCTCCCCTAGCCTCGTTTCCAGATACCCAGCATCCATCCAACTTGCAGTAAGAAAGCCTACGTTCAATTACTCAATGCAGAATTCAGTCACATTTTACCAGAGGTTATTCTGCAAGAGTCTTCTGTGTTTTGTCTTTCCATGTTCTAAAAAGAGCGTGGATTGAAGGTTGCAGATCATTTTCGAGTCGATTGCTTTACGTGGACTCAGAGCCTCACTGCCCTGTCTGACGTGGCTTTAGGGAAGCTGAGACAATGCTCTTCAATAAACAGGCTTTGTCTGCCCGCGCTGGCAGCAACTGCTTCACAAAGAGTACACAGGCAATATGTTACTGTGTATTACCCATGGGCACTTAACACTCCTGCACACAGCTTCCAAATCTGTCATCTTTCTAATCTGCTCTTGCCAAATTCCTATTCTCCTGGCCTGGGACATAGGACATAAGCTTCTTCTCCAGCCTCTGGGCTCCATGATCACTCGAGCCTTGTGAATGTTCACTTTCAAGAGGGAGAATGCTGGGCTCCCCTGGTGGCGCAGTGGTTGAGAGTCCGCCTGCCGATGCAGGGGACACGGGTTCGTGCCCTGGTCCGGGAAGATCCCACATGCCGCGGAGCGGCTGGGCCCGTGAGCCATGGCCGCTGAGTCTGCGCGTCCGGAGCCTGTGCTCCGCAACGGGAGAGGCCACAACGGTGAGAAGCCCGCGTGCCGCAAAAAAAAAAGAAAAAAAAGAGGGAGAATGCTGTGAGACTAATTTCCCATGGTTTAAAAAGTGAATCACATCTCAGCGCCCACAAAGGCATGTAGTTCCAGGGCAAAAAAAAGAAGTATCCTGGGTGAACTTATAATCAATAAACTGTAGATTCTGCAATCTTTCTGAGCTTTTGGTCATCTTAGTATCTCTCCACTGCGACTATCTCTGGAATGATCTGAACCATCGTGATACTGAGGATAGAGACCCAATGAGGTTAGCTGAGTACACACAGCTAGTGTTCATGCTGGGGTCAGAGTGTGTGCTTCCTGCTTTCCACTGGACCAACTTGATCTGAGTTGTTAAGAAAAGATTTCAGAGAGAAGGAGACCTTTGAGCTAGGTCTCGAGGGTAAATATGTATGTATTATGACAAGGAAAATCTGAGGAAAAGTAAAACCACATACGTGAAGGCAGATGTGCTAAAAGGTGGCTTTCCAAGAACCTCAAGAAGCTCAGAAATGTAAAACATGGAGTGCATGAAAGAGGACGGCCATGAAGGGGACTGCAGAAGTCTTTGGGGTTAGAGATGGAAGGACAGCCAAGTGCCACTAAGGAGTTTCTATTTATTTCATGGGTTATAATCCAGTCCCTCAGCACTCTTAAAGTGAAAGGTATAAACATTTACCAAAAATAATGAGCAAATACAGTGACTGTTTCTCACTGTTTTTAATTTTATGCCTTTACCAGATACCATAATGACTTAACTCAATAATTTGTTTGTGTCTTTGGAAGCTCCCTATATACACACAACATGGGGTGCGTGCATGCACAGATTCTAATGAAGAAAATTTTTATCTGGAAATATTTTATCAATGACATTTTTTCAGGATAGATTTCTGTCATATGCCTTGAGGCAACTAGTCAATAATTAAGAAGAAATTGAACATTTTAAACTCTGCTCTTAAATATCACTCTGTTGCCAAGAGCAGCATTTCGGGTGAACTGAGAACATCTGGGTTGGCTCGGACCAAGTTTTGCAAGAGGGTAGAGTTAATCCCAGATCCACCCCATTACCTGAGCATAGCTTCAATTACCTTATGTAGTAAACACCTGCTGTCTCCTCACTGGGGGCAGTGGTAGGTGCCCAGGAATGTAGGCATGTCAGGAATGACGCTCCTTATAAAGACTTTCATCCTACCCCTTTTTCAGGAGACAGTGGGTAAGCTCCCTGGCTAGGCTGAGCAAGGCCCTATGACTTCCCTCAGATTGAGGGCTAAATGGGTGAGGCCAGTTCTTGAACTAGACCCTGGCACCCTACAAGGGGTAGAAACAGGTAAATGCCCCCAATAGGTGAGCCTGATTTGAAAAACATACATTTAAGTTAAGTTCAGACAGCCATTCCAAAGGAAGGAATGTCTTTCAGATAAATCCAGAGACTGGAGGAAAAACAGTCTAAGGGGCAGGTGATGCTTACAGATAGGATTACTGTCAGCAAAGTCTGTGAGTAGGCAGCAGGTACCAAGTCACTAGGCTGGGGTCTGGACTGGGCTCTAGTTGTACAGGGGTAACTGGGACGAAGATGGCAGGTCCTCAGTCTGAAGGCAACTGAGGCAAGAGGACAATCAGAAGTGTGTACCATGGACAGAAATCTCTGGCATTCCTATACACTAATGATGAAAAATCTGAAAGAGAAATTAAGGAAACACTCCCATTTACCACTGCAACAAAAAGAATAAAATACCTAGGAATAAACCTACCTAAGGAGACAAAAGACCTATATGCAGAAGACACTGATGAAAGAAATTAAAGATGATACAAACAGATGAAGAGATATACCATATTCTTGGACTGGAAGAATCAATATTGTGAAAATGACTACATACCCAAAGCAATCTACAGAGTCAATGCAATCCCTATCAAACTACCAATGGCATTTTCCACCGAACTAGAACAAAAAATTTCACAATTTGTATGGAAACACAAAAGACCTCGAATAGCCAAAGCAATCTTGAAAAAGAAAAATGGAGCTGGAGGAATCAGGCTCCCTGACTTCAGACTATACTACAAAGCTACAGTAATCAAGACAGTATGCTACTGACACAGAAAAAGAAATATAGATCAATGGAACAGGATAGAAAGCCCAGAGATAAACCCACACACATATGGTCACCTTATTTTTGATAAAGGAGGCAAGAATATACAATGGAGCAAAAAGACAGCGTCTTCAATAACTGGTGCTTGGAAAACTGGACAGCAACATGTAAAAGAATGAAATCAGAACATTCCCTAACACAGAAATAAACTCAAAATGGATTTAAGACCTAAATGTAAGGCCGGACACTATAACACTCTTAGAGGAAAACATAGGCAGAACATTCTATGACATAAATCACAGCAAGATCCTTTTTGACCCACCTCCTAGAGAAATGGAAATAAAAACAAAAATAAACAAATGGGAGCTAATGAAACTTAAAAGCTTTTGCACAGCAAAGGAAACCATAAACAAGGTGAAAAGACAACACTCACAATGGGAGAAAATATTTGCAAATGAAGCAACTGACAAAGGATTAATCTCCAAAATTTACAAGCAGCTCACGCAGCTCAATACCAAAAAAACCCAAACAACCCAATCCAAAAATGGGCAGAAGACCTAAATAGACATTTCTCCAAAGAAGATATACAGATTGCCAACAGACACATGAAAGGGTGCTCAAAATCACTAATCATTAGAAAAATGCAAATCAAAACTACAATGAGGTATCATCTCACACCAGATCAGAATGGGCATCATCAAAAAATCTACAAACAATAAATGCTGGAAAGGGTGTGGAGAAAGGGAACCCTCCTGCACTGTTGGTCGGAAGTAAATTGATACAGCCACTATGGAGAACAGTATAGAGGTTCCTTAAAAAAATGAAAATAGAGCTACCATACGACCCAACAATCCCACTGCTGGGCATATTACCCTGAGAAAACCATAATTCAAAAAGAGTCATGTACCCCAATGTTCTCTGCAGTTCTATTTATAATAGCCAGGACATGGAAGCAACCTAAGTGTCCATCAACAAATGAATGGATAAAGAAGATGTGGCACATATATACAATGGAATATTACTCAGCCATAACAAAAAATGAAATTGAGTTATTTGTAGTGAGGTGGATGGACCTAGAGTCTGTCATACAGAGTGAAGTAAGTCAGAAAGAGAAAAACAAATACCGTATGCTAACACATATATATGGAATCTAAAAAAAAAAAAAAAGTTCCGAAGAACCTAGGGGCAGGACAGGAATAAAGACAGACATAGAGAATGGAGTTGAGGACACGGGGAGGGGGAAGGGTAAGCTGGGACGAAGTGAGGGAGTGGCACGGACATATATACACTACCAAATGTAAAACAGATAGCTAGTGGGAAGCAGCCACGTAGCACAGGGAGATCAGCTCGGTGCTTTGTGACCATGTAGAGGGGTGGGATAGGGAGGGTGGGAGGGAGACACAAGAGGGAGGAGATATGGGGATATACGTATAGTTGATTCACTTTGTTATACAGCAGAAACTAACACGCCACTGTAAAACAATTATATTCCAATAACAACGTTAAAAAATTAAAAAAAAAAAAGAAGTGTGTGCCATGGAGAAGAAATCTGCTGTACGGAAGTGTCCAAAATGCTCCATACAATTAAAGCCAAATAAATCAGAAAAGATTTACTAAGCCTATAAAGAGAAATAGACAGACTGTGGGTGAAAGCAGGATCATATGGCGTCTTTTATCCCTTAGATGATATTAGCTGATTTGGAAAGGCAAGATATAAATAGCAGAAAAATTAAATAACAACATAAAAATCTCATTTTATTAAGGCAAAGTGCTTAAGATATGTTACAAGTTAGGACATGATTAAATGGTTTTGTTTTGAGTCAAAATGGAATTTTCAGATTGAACCAGTAATCCATTTGTTAAAAATATTGCTTATATTAACTAGGAGAAATAATTGGATTCTGAAAGTGATTTTGGTTTATGTTGCTGGGTAACTTGCCATCTATTTTGTAACTTTTTTTTTGAAACCAGATATTTTGGAATGCCTGTAACAACTCTTTCTAATTCCTCCTTCCCCTCACAATTACTTTTGTCCAAAGTTTTTCTGAAATAGGTCACAAGTGAGAACTTGTTACCTGTCTGACCATCCCCCAGGACTGACTACAGACAGGTGGCACTTGGGATTTGGCAGCCTGGCTTAGTGAGGGCTGTTTCCCACCAGGCTTACCGCAAGGCTCACTTTGGTTGTGTACCCATGACAACACAACAGTCTGGGGGATGGTCCATTAATTATCCAGTTGCTATATTTCCATAGTGCCCAGTGAGTTATGTGAATGACTCCCTGTCTTGTTTGATTACAATGACCTCTTCTAAGCTTAGATATCACCCTTCTTTCTGAGATAAATAGGTTTGTACCATATCATGCCAATGGACTAGTTTTGTTCACCAGTGAACTAGCTGTATTCGCCATGAACATACCACTTTCACGAGAATGAAACGGCTGCTGTTCTAGTGGACAGCTTAGCAAGTAGGAGTTTTCTTCTTTCTTACTTTTCATTCTTCCCTCCTTTTCTCAAGCCTCTAAAGAGAGATTGAGCTAATAGCCCTACTTGTTAATAGCCCTACTTGTAACTACTTGTTAATGTGTCAAGTTCTCAGTTACACAATTAAACTGTAGTAAACACATGGGCAATGGATACGGAGGAAGCACCATTTTCCTTCCTATTTTCCTCTTCATATATAGTTATGATAAAATATCCTGTTTTGTGAATATTGCATTTTAATGAATTTTATTATGCAGAACCCCTTTTTGAGAGTTTTTTTTAATCATTCTTTTAATTACAGAGATCAGCTTGAGGCAAAGGACTTGAAAAGCTTTGCCAAAGAGGAAAAAAAATAGTATGCTAGAAAAAGCCGAAGTAAAGTGTTTTAACTTTATTTTTCTTCCGTTAAACTCATGGCAGTATTATGCTAGCATTACTTGAAAGATGGTAATCTTTCAAGTCAAAATATGACTAAATATCAGCTAATCAACAGTATTGTGCAATTGACTAAGAAAGACTTAAAAGTCCCAAGTGAAGGGGAGAAAAAATTCAAGTGATTCTGATAAGCTCCCAAAGATCAGTCCTTATCTGCAAAGTGTGATGGAATCAGCACAGAATGAAATGTCATAATTAACCAGGGCCATTACTTCATCCAAACCATTTTTCCAGAACAGAACTTGTATAAAGCTAATTCAGTTCGGAGAGGTCACTTTCTGATCTCTCCATTAAGATATTTTACAGGTTTGCAGGGGACTATCTTTCCTAGAATAAAATTTAGGAGAGTTTGAACTCCCAAATACTAAATTCGGGGTCAGAAAACTTTTTTTTAGCAACATCTGTCATCTAGTTAAAATGGTCAGGCCATGGGGCTCTCACTTCATTGACATTCATTTCTTTATGTAAGAACATTACACTGGGACCCACTAACTCACCGGGAAACTTTTGTCAACCACTCCTAATAGAGAACATTTCCCTGAAGATGTACTATTCACTTTGTCCTTGAAGCAAGAAAACAAATGAGAATCCAAAGATGCATAATTGATTGTTTTATTATTAAGTTTAAGGGAAAATACTTTAAGTCACATTCTCATAATGTTTATGTAATTTTCTGACTTTATGACAATTGCCCTGAAAGGCAAATGCTCAAGATAATAGATCATCAACCTCCCTTGTTTTGAATCATTGTGACTAATATCTACCCCTCTCCTGCATGGTGCCAAGTTGTGAATCTGCAAGTTATTTTGAGTATTGCTTGAATCAAAGTAATCAGTATGTGCTGGATTTTAAGTGATTACTGTAATTTAATAATTGTCCTTTTATTTTGTATGAACAATTAGCATTAAGAGACAGACTCTGCCACTTGCTAGTCATGTGACCTTACAAAATTACTTAATCTCCCTGGACTTCACCGTTCTCATTTATACAATCAGGTAGGTGACCATGATGATAATTTAAGATGTACGTGCCTCAAAGAAGTGACTGACTCCCCAAAAGATGATTTGGAACCACAAATGGTGGTACACTAGGGCAAAGCTGTGGGAAATTTGGGGATTAGGAGGAAAAAAATAAACACCTGAGTAAGTGAAAATTGAGATGCTTTTGGAATGGACCAAAGAGTGAAGACCTAACTGCCAATGCTTTTCTATGTGATTTCAAACCCTGTGTGTTCCAGGTAGGGAGCTCCATCCAAGTGCACAGCAGCTCCCTGAACAAAATCCTAAAGAAGCGATGAGGCAGGGTCCAAGCTGTTGTGAAAAGTCCAAGAAAAACCAGAGACTAAGAGGATTCAGGCAGCAAAGACTTAACTGCTTTTTTTTTTTCTTGCGGTACGAGGGGCTTCCACCGCTGCGGCCCCTCCCGCTGCGGAGCACAGGCCCTGGACGCGCAAGCTCAGCGGCCATGGCTCACGGGCCCAGCCGCTCCACGGCACGTGGGATCTTCCCGAACCGGGGCACGAACCCGCGTCCCCTGCATCGGCAGGCGGGCTCCCAACCACTGCGCCACCAGGGAAGCCCGAGACATTGCTATACTTTGATGTCCATCAAAAGACACTTGTTATATAACCAGGAGAATTTTACCCCAAGAATTTACAATCTCAAAGTGTCTATTGGAGGCTATGTTTGGTTTAAAATATTAATATGCGGGCTTCCCTGGTGGCACAGTGGTTGAGAGTTCGCCTGCCGATGCAGGGGACACGAGTTCGTGCCCTGGTCCGGGAAGATCCCACACGCCGCAGAGCAGCTGGGCCCGTGAGCCATGGCCGCTGAGCCTGCACGTCTGGAGCCTGTGCTCCGCAACGGGAGAGGCCACAACAGTGAGAGGCCCGCGTACCGCAAAAAAAAAAAATATTAATATGCTACGGTGGTAACTAAAATCGTAGTCATAAGTTGCTTTATATTTAATTTTTATATCAGATAAATTTGATTTAACTCATTATTGCCTTTGTTCCTTAATCTATTTTTGGAATACAAATTACTTGATAATATGGCAAGTATTAGAAGCACAGCTTTATGAACTACAGTGCAAGCTTGCATCCAATTCCATTACGATGATGATTAAACTCCAACCATCATATAGCACTCATCATTTAGTTCTCTTGGTCACATATTTATCGAGCACCTGCTATGTGCTCAGCACTGGGCTGAATACTGTGAGAGTAACAATGATAATAAGCTCTGGTCCTTGTCTTCCAGAAGTTTACAGAACAGATCTGACAGTCTTCCAGCAGCTTACAAATATGAAAAGAAATGAACAAGATTCTGGCTGAATAGAATAAAGACCATAACAGAGTTATAAGCAGTGCTCTTTGTGTACATGGAGAAAGGGGTGGTTAATTCTTTGAGAAGAAACTGGTACAGGCTTCCCAAGGCCATTAGAGAATAATTAGTAAGGAAGAAAGGACAGAGCAGTCCAAGAAACCAAATGAACAAAAGCTGTCCACTAGAAATCCTTACTTCCCATTGTTTTTGCCTATACTAATGACAGTAACAACCTATCAGAGCAATAAACTGTAAGTCCACACAATTTTATTTCACCTTAGAACTTACGCCATTGCTGAGATGGCACAGATCATGGCAGGAGAGTGAAACTGCACATAAAAATTTATAGCATCTCATCAGTTTTGAAGTTTCAACATGCCAAGGAAATTGTTTATGATGCTTCTGAATGGGAATTCTTGGAGCCATGAACTGTACTGCACCCCCGGCCACCACCCTGAAGTAGAGCTGATAAAAGTACCTTAACAGAGCTTAACACGGTACACAGCCTGCCCGTCTCAGCTATCCCACCTGCAGCCGCCTCCCCATACAAATGCTGCTGTCCAAATTCACAAGCCCCATGCTCTTCACCTTCCTGCTGTGGTTCCTCACGGCGCTGTCTCATCTGTGCTGATTCTTCTTGTAAGGGATACACGCTGCTTTTCCTTCACCAGCCACATGACTAACTGCTCTTTGTCATTTCTCAAGAATCATCCCTTTAAGGAACTTTCAGTAACACCTTCTGGAATAACACTCTAAAAGCCATCTACCCAGATTATTAGGGCACTGGAGAGGAGAGCAGCTTTTCTAACACTTAGTTCATTGGTATTTATCTCCCACTAGGCTGTGTGATTCATGAAGATGAGACATATACGTTGTCTTTATTTGTGTATTGTTGCTTACCCAGAAATAGTAAGCACATGGCGTATTTGCCCCCATTCTCTCTTTCCTCACTCACAACAGACTGCAAAAATCCAACACAACATAATTTCTTATGAGCCCTTTCTCAAAATCATTCTCATCCCAATTCTTCAGTCAGATACTGTCAATCATTGAGTCGGCACACAAAGCCACGTGGCACTCTTGCCTTTAGTAGGCTCTAAATCCTCATATGAATAATTAACAAAGCAAATTGCCTCTTGTTTTCCTCATATCATGCCTGGTGCTGGCATAAGTGCCTATTCTGTTCAAGCCATCTTGCTAGGTTATTTATATATATATTACCTGATGTAATTCTCACAAGAATATGTTCGTGCTATTAATTTCTTTATTTCCCATATATGAGAAAACAGACACAGAGGAGTTCAGACACTAGTCTAAGGCTGAGCTAGTAAGCCTAGATTATAAACCACAGCTACAAAGTTTCAATTATGCAAGGTGAACTAATCCTAGAGACTTACTATACAGCAAAGAGCCTACAGTTAATAGTACTATATTAAACACTTAAAGTTTGCTAAGAAGGTAGATCTTATAGTGTGTTCTTATCACACATGCACAAATAAGAAGAAGAAATAAAGAGGGTGGGAAGATACTTTTGAAGGTGATAAATATGTTTATGGCATAGGCCGTAATCATGATTTCACTGAGGCATACTTATCTCCAAACTCAACAAGTTGTATACATCAAATACATACAGCTTTTTGTATGTCAAGTGTATCCCAAGAAAGTGATTAAAAAAAAATAAGCCACAGCTACTTGACTTCCAAGTCTAGGTTTTTTCCATTTCCTGCAAGAAACATAAATTTTTTTAAAAAATTACTTTTTGCTGTTTGCAATAAAACCATAGCTTCCAGCCACTCATACTGGAAGAATTCCATGGCAGGCATCTGCTGTCATTACCTCCTCTCTCTTAGCTGGCTGATCCTCCGTCCCCACGCTATAGTAAAGAGTCAAGGAGATCTGCCCAGTGCCTAGGAGATGAGGAGGACAGCAGAGCTGGCCACAAAGAGCGAGCGGAAGCAAGTCAGCTGAAGACAAGTTCCAGGGTCTTCGTAACTCTAGGTGACATTGGCGTTTGCCTCACCTTTTTCCAATCATGTTTTCTGCACTGATCCTTATAACTGCCCCTAGGAAGTCTGAAATGGTAGCTCCTCTTCTCACCACATACACTGTCCTCTTCTGCCACACACAGAGACTGATTTGTTATTTCTGGGTTGTTCTTGAGTGCTGGACTGTTGTTGATCATTGATTTTTTTTTTTTTTTTTTCCTATCTTGGAAATAGGAGTTGCAAGGCACTACTTTCAAAGAGACAAAAAAAAAAAGGAACTTGGGAGAGAGAAAAACCATGCACACCTGAAGGATTCCGTGGACTGTAAATAGATTTGTTTCCAAAAGTTTGTATTTTAATCCAATCAAAACATTTGAGCAGCCTGAATAGTGTCTCTGCCTTTAAAGGAATTTAGCTCAATTTTACAGCAAACACCATTCTGAAGCTTAACTTAATGTGGAAATGCCTTTAGATTTAGTCACTAGGAGTGGAAAAGAATCACGGAAAGTGGCAAAATGTGTCTCTTTCTAGTTGCTGTTTCCTCTTTCATTCTCAGTGCCTGAACTTCTCCACATGGCTTGGGCTTTGAACAGACTTCAAATATGAATAACCTTGGTCACTTCTTTCATCTTTTAAATCTCAGATTATATTAATATCCATGGCTCCCCCGGTTTAAATCTCTGCCACAAAATCTCTCTGGAGAATTAGCTGTGAAGTTAGGAACTGGAGTTCATAGCAGATATGTGAAACTCTGTTCCCTTCACCACTGTCCCCATTGGAATAGCTGATTATTATCTGGAAAAGTCCAACTTCCTTTTAAGCCAACCTTGATTAAACTGAGTCATTTAATGAACATATGCCTTGCTGCAGAAAATCTGTATTAATCCAGATGACTAAAAACCACTGACATCTCCTAACCTGCTTTCCTAAGAAGGATCTTTCATGCCTTGGAGTTGAAGCTGCCCAAATGTGAAAGTAACATATTATCTTATACCCTAAATAATGCTGAGTTCTATACTCTTTGCCCTCAGGAGTCAGTAAGTTTTGAATGAATTAATAACTCTGAACATGTACATGAATAACTATGAACAACATTCTGAACACATATGGGAGTTTAATTCACTTTTAACTAGAGCTTAATGCTAAAAAGAGGAACATTCAACATCAGTCTTAGTTTCTTTCCATTTGTCTACACCTGGAACCCAAGCCAGCTGTCTTACCCATTACTGCTTTGGGCATAAAGGAGAAACAACAAGGGTGTGTGGAGTGGGCAGTGTAAGAACACTGTCACTCCAGGGAGAGATGGGTTCAAGAGGACCACTCTGATGGGTAGCATATCTCCTGCATCGTCTGAACATTTAGGAAGAAAGCATCAGCAACTTACAAGAGTTTTGTTTTTTCCAGTTATTCTTCTGGATACATCCAAGGTCACTGTAGAAACCTGCATCCTACATGTCTTCAGGAAGCACTCATTGGGAAGACATTCTATACAGAGCTCATGCTAGAGTAAGAGGATGGCATTGGAGGCTTGGCGGCAGGTGGACTTTAAAAGGATTTTATATTTTTGTTAAAGGGACAGAATAGAAGCACATGCAAAATAATTGTCCTTTACTTTGCATCATGCTTTACTGCTGAGTAAAAACTTATGCATACATGAATTATTATATTTATCCTCATAATTCTTGAGGTGAAGGGACAGACGTTGTTACTCTGCTTTAGAGATGAGGACAATATGGCTAGGAATTTAAGGGAACTGCATTCCTCACCCTTCCCTGTATCAGTCCCCTTTGCCACATGACTTTAAGTTCCTCTAACAAAAGGAGTGAAGATTATTTTCATCCCTTGAGTCTGACTTTGTCTTCATCACTTGTATTGGCCAACTGAACAAGAGTGAAGCAATGGTATGCCAATTCTAAGTCTCAGCCTCAAAAGGTCTTGACTCCAAAACTACTGATATTCCATTATGCCACATCGCCTAGTGCACATAGCATCTGAGGCTAGATAGCTTTTCAGTTATGAGGCTAAGAAACTTTCTTCTAGTAAACTGTACTTTACTGAGCTAGTCCAACTTATCTCCCGTTATTCCCTAACATATTCTCTGCTACAGACAGGCTGGAGTCCTTCCCACCCCCCATTCATACATATTATCTTTTGAGAAACATACCCTCAGTTCTAATGGCCACTTCTCCCTCTCTGCTCAACCAAATCTTCTACTTTATTTTATTTTATTGAAGAATAGTTGATTTACAGTGTGTTTATTTCTGCTATACAGCAAAGCAATTCAGTTATATATATATAATATATAATACATATATATTATATATATACATATATATTTTATATATATATATTCTTTTCCATTATGGTTTGTCATAGGATATTGAGTATAGTTTCTTGTGCTATATAGTAGGAACTTGTTGTCAAATCTAATTATTTAACACCCCACTTCTACTCCATCCATTTATGAGTTCTCCTCTAGTCACCTATTCTCTGCTTACCTGACACTTAGCATTTATATGTGGTCTCAGTCCCATGCGACTACACTGCTCTCGATGACTATATGGCCTGCCGCCATAGCTCAGTATAAGAGCTTCCCACAGGGACCAAGACCTCTGCTTCCCTGATGCACCTATGAATAAGTAGATGAGTGAATAAATAATAATTAAACTCATAGCATCTAAGCTATACTATAAGGAGGTTAAATTAGCACAGCATCTTTTTTACTGCTTGTATAATTGCTTCACAACTCTAGACTGCTAAGAAGCAAATACAAAGATTCTGTGACAGGGCTTCCCTGGTGGCGCAGTGGTTGAGAGTCTGCCTGCCGATGCAGGGGACACGGGTTCGTGCCCTGGTCCGGGAGGATCCCACATGCCGCAGAGCGGCTGGGCCCGTGAGCCATGGCCGCTGAGCCTGTGCGTCCGGAGCCTGTGCTCTGCAACGGGAGAGGCCACAACAGGGAAAGGCCCATGTACCGCAAAAAAAATAAAAAAATTAAAAAGATTCTGTGACATTACCTTGAGCTCTTATCATCTGAAATATTACTGGAAAAGAAATAAGTATAAGATGTGAGGGAAGAATGCTTCCCTTCTCCACCAGGTGTCTCCTCAGGTTCAGCCATTTTCAGCAGCATCCTTGTAAGACATGAGGATGTAGCTAAGGCTAAGTAGGTACAATGCAGAGGAAGCCCACCTACTGGAAAGGACTGCAGGGCTTGTACAGCAGAGACACAACTTCAAAAGCTTGCTTCCCTCTGTGTGTACAACATGGGCACAACTACTTCAAAGAACACACCTTTTGAAAACATAGCTCATGGATCATTACTCATAAAGGATTACCAGTTCTTTTAAAATGTAATTTCCACCTCAGGAAAAACTTAATTTCCATGCATATTACACTCATTACCTTTGGTACATAGGCGGCTTATTAGTACATATTTGGTATCCTTAAAGATTCCTCTAGAGGAACTTTTGCATTTGAAAGAAAACCAAATCAGCAATAATAACAGCATTTGCTCCACTGTTCTTCCCACCTTCCTAATCACTGCACTCAGAGCTGTAGGCATTTATGAGCCTTGCCCCAAACTGTCAACCTGAAGAAGTACTATCATAACCATAAGTAATTACCTTGTGGGTCCAACAAACTGAAGGTTTTCCTAAGATGCTCCCTGGGCTATATCATTAGGGCTGGGTAGTCCGTGAAGGAGAAGGAGGTGAATCTACCAGCTTGTGTACAAAAAGACACAGGCTTTCAGCTATAAGCAGACCTTGGAGGTATCATGGGTTTTGTTCCAAGCCACTGCAATAAAGTGAGTATCTCAATAAATCAAGTCACACGAATGTTTTGGTTTCCCAGTGTATACAATAGTTATGTTTACACTGTACTGTAGTCTACTAAGTGTGCAATAACATTATATCTAAAAAACACTGTGCATACCTTAATTTTAAAATAATTTATTACTAAACTGTGCTAACCATCATTTGAGCCTTCAGGGAGTTGTCATAATAAATCAAAGATCACTGATCACAGGTCCCCATGACAAATATAATAAGAATGAAAAAGTCGGAAATATTGCGAGAATTACCAAAATGTCACACAGAGACACTAAATGAGCAAATGCTGTTAGAAAAATGGGGCCGATAGACTTGCTTGATGCAGGGTTCCCACAAACCTTGAATTTGTAAAAAAAAAAAAAAAAAACCCAATATCTGTGAAGCGCAATAAGATGCAGTCTGCCTGTATACATAGAACTTGTATAATAACTAGGCTCTCCTGGCAAGGAATTTTGTCTTTTCATACAGTAGTCCTCACTTATCCATGATTTTCCCTTTCTACTGTTTTAGTTAACCCCATCAACTGTGATCCAAAGATATTAAATGGAGAGTTTCAGAAATAAAATATCCAGAAGCTTTAAATCACATGCCATTCTGAGTAGCGTAAGGAAATCTCATGCCATCTTGCTTTGTCCCACCCAGGACTTGACTCATCCCTTTGTCCAGCCCATTAGTCACTTAGTAGCCATCTTGGTTATCAGATTGACTGCCACAGTACCACAGTGCTGTATTCAACGAACACTTATTATACTTCATAATGGCCCCAAAATGCAAGAATAGTGATCTGGCTGGCAATTCAGATCTGCCAAAGAGAAGTCGTAAAGTTCCTGACCTGATAAGGAAAGAAAAAAATCATACGCCGAAGTCACCAAGCTCTAAGGTAAGAACAAATCGTCTATCCATGAAATTGTGAAGAGGGAAAAAGAAAGTCCTGCTAGTTTTGCTGTTGCATCTCAGACTGCAAAAGTTACGGCCACGGTGCTTGATAAGTGCTTACTTAAGATGGAAAATGCATTAAATTTGTACCATAAGATATTTTGAGAGCGAGAGAGAGACCACGTTCACATAACTTTTATTATAGTATATTGTTATAACTGCTCTATGTTATTCTTAGTTATTGCTGTTAATCTCCTACTGTGCTTGATTTATAAATTAAACTTTATCACAGGTATGCATGTATAGGAGTAAACGTAGTAGATATAGTGTTTAGTACTGTCCACAGTTTCAGAAATCCACTAGGGGTCTTGGAACGTATCCCCTGTTGATAAGGGGGACTACTGTATAGTATGTGTGGCGTGTCACTGTTTCTTGCTATTTCTTTTTAGGGTTTGCCCTCGATATTTATTTTTACACAGATTCCTTAGATGTGTATGTGTGTGTGTGTGTGTGTGTGTGTGCGTGTGTGTGTTGGGAGTTGTACATGTCCATATGTACAAGCATGATCTCTGAATGAGATCAAGTACTGCACTGTCCTGGGCACCACATCTTCTAGGGATGGTCTAACCTGATGAGAGGGAAGGAGAAAGCATTGTTTACCCACCAATTAGCTAATCCCTGTTCCCCCAGAAACCCATGGGATCTAATGAGTTACATTAATATTCTGCCTATGACCTAACATCAGGTAGATCAGATCAGAGACTAAGTATGATGGATACCTGGTGTTATGAGTTGAATTTTGTTCCAACCAGTAAGATGTGTTTAAGTCCTAAGAATGCTGGATACATGGTGTTGAGTTGAATTTTGTTCCAACCACTAAGATGTGTTTAAGCCCTAAGCCCAGTATCTCAGAATGCAACCTTATTAAGAAATAGGGTTTTTACAGATATAATAAAGTTAAAATTAGGCCATTAGTGTGGTCCTAACCAATATGATTGGCACCCTTAATAAAAAGGATCAATGTGGACAACAGAGACAGACACAGGGAGAAGCCCATGTGAACATAAGGCAGAGGAGGTCAGGGTAACATCTGCAAGGTAAGGAACTCCTAAAATTGCCAGTAAACCACCAGAAGCTGCGAGGGAGGCATGGAACAGGTTCCCGTCACAGCCCTCCGAAGAAAACACCCCTACTGATAACTTGATTTCAGACTTCTGGAATAAATTTCTGTTGTTTAAGCACCCAGGTTGTGGCATTTTGTTACAACAACCCTAGAAAACTAAAACAGATGGGGGAGGAAACAGAGATTTGGTGTTTCTGAGCTGATTGATAAAAGTAGTTTGAACCCTGCTAAGAACTTTTATTTAACTTCTGGTGGAGCAGAATGGTAAAAAGAAGTGAGGTAGAAAAGGCATTCCTGGTTAAGAGCTGTACTGCCCTATTAATATGGATTAATTAATTAGGTATTCCGACTCCACCAAAATCAGGATAGCCCCCATCCTGCTGGAGTTTTCAGTAACGTACTAGTTAATGTGTTGAATCAGCTTGCTGTGAGACATATAGTTCTGAACATAAATGCTTGATATTTCCTAATTTTATAGGATAATATTTAATCCATCACGATCCTGGTGTATTCGTCACAAGCTGGTCTACCCATCCTCAATTAACCCCATCTAGTCATTAAATCCCAAGGAAATGCTTTGATTTAGAGTTATCATTGTCATGTTAAGCACAAAAAATTTCCCAAAAAATTGAAGGTAAAATAAAAACCTCTAGGGTTATTTTTTCCTGTCTTTTACTGCACAATGTTCAGAACTGAGGGCATTATTACGTAGCTGTGGAAAATTAGAGTCAAACAGCACCACTGCAAAGTCTATTTCACTCATCACATTTCCCGCAGCTCTGAGGACAGCCTGGTGTGTGATCTTGGGTTATAAAGAGAGCCTGGACACCAGCATTCCTATCTTTTATTACCAATTTCTAGCTCTACTGCCAAGATCTATCTTGGACACATCCACATTCCGGTAAGACACAGAGTGAAATATTGGTATGAACATACAGTAATGATACTGGCCACTCATGGATCTGATATTACAACTATGTAATCTGGCTAAAGAGATTTAAGTGTTGAGTGTGAGTAAACAGCTCAATATGATCAATAACATCTAGAAGGAAATACTTAATTATCAAATAATTAATTATCAATTAATCAGCTCTACTTACTAGGTAGGAGCCCTTCACAGTGCACACAGCACCCCTCAGATGTTTAACTCAACATCTATTACATACCCACCATACACAGCATTAGGGTTTATACAATGTTTCTCATATTTTCTTTATTTTCTTTGCTTGCTTTCAAGAAAAAGAGTACTGCCAAATTGCCTTCCTGGTCAGATTTCTTTCTTGTTTAAAAAAAAAAGGCTTTGAAAGTAATAGAGGAAACCCAATTTCCCTTGCATGAATGCATTGGTAAGCGTCTTTTTTCTGGGACCTAGTACCCAGGAATTTGGAGCTAGTAACCATGTTTAACATATGGGACTTTTAGGTTCCAGGGAGCTACACCAGGGCCAAGTGATAGATACCCTTAATTATGATACTCTCCAAAGAAGAGAGTTTTATATGACTACCCCAGAAGGCACACCGCTGCAAAGTGAGCTGTGATCAAAGTCGAGTGTGGACCCCTGAAGGAGAGTCCCTGGGTGCAGGGAGAGCATCGTGGTCACCTTTAATTCCCAGCAACTGTCCCAAAATGAAACGTTATCAACATTTCCTGGATGAATAACAGTGGCAGTGCTCGTGACTGGACTTTTAAACATTGGGCTACACAGCCACATCTGGATACTGAGGTTCTCCATCTTCAGCATCTATTGTCTGTGTTGCGGTTTCTCACTCAGAGTGAAATTGTTACATCAACAAATCTCAAGTCCTGAGATGCCTAAGACTTGATTCTGTTGGGTTTGTTGTGTGCTGGGGTGGAGGAGCATGGGTGGTGGGATTACATTTGATAGTGCTACACTGTGGAGGAGCGCCTTTCTGAAAAAATCCAACAGAGACTGGCGGCTTCCAATCCTCCCCCCATCCCTGGCCCACACATCTCCCCTAGTGATGTGTGAAGTAAAAAGTTTCTCACACCACTGTAGTCCAGCCCAGGGCAGGATGGAATGGGGTGATGGATGGACCCAGCCCTGAGACAGATAGCACACTCTGGGAAGAAAGAAGTCATCCCCAGGACAACAGACTGTAAACAACTATCAGCATTGCCTGTCTGTGTAAAAGCCATTAGAAATAGCAGTAGCTGCAGATTCGGAAACAGTTGATGTCGTGTAAATTAGGAGTAACTGCAGAGAAAGAACTCCCTGAAAATGGTCCATAAGCCTCCATACAAGGAAACAATTACTTCAGGGCAGGCGAGTCTAGGGAACAGAGAAGAATCAGCAGAGAGGCCAAGAAGCTGAGAATGATTTAAAACAAACAGTTTTAATCGGGAACTATATTCAGTATCCTGAGATAAACCGTAATGGAGAAGAATATAAAAAAGAATGTATGTATGTATGTATAACTGAATCACGTTGCTGTACAGCAGAAATTAACACAACACTGTAAACCGACTATATTTCAATTTTTAAAAATTAGAAAAAAAAATTAAAGGAGGATCCAAATAGTCCCAGAGTATAAGTTCCATTTCTCTCTCTCAAAGTGAGGCAGGATTGGGTACTAACACTGAAAACGCAAGCATACCATCTGCAGCTGTAAATATGTATTTATGCTTCAGTTTACTTTATAGTTAACTTCATAGTTCACTCCACAGGATGGGCCTGGTCATTCTTAAGAAATCCTTGCGTGCCTATTATGATATCCCCAATAAAAGATCCTCCTTAATCAACAGAAAATGTTCTCTCTTCTTGGTGGCCTCCAGTTGACAATGGCAGTCAGAACTCCAGTTTCTAGGTAAGCAAAACAAGTTAAAAAGCACCTCTTGGAGAAAGCTGGCTTACTAAAGGAGCGATTCTCACTATATTGCTTCACAAATTCTGAAGCTGGCTGGGTCTTAATTGCTGTTTGGATGGCCAGCAATACAAAATGCTGAGAAAAACAGCATCTGCTTATAAAAACAAACTCTGGTTTTGAAGCTCTAGGTAACAGAACTAGCGTGGTCAGTGGTGAAAGCTAGTTATTTTCTTTGAAGTTGTGACCAATACTAAATGTATACTTTTTAGCCACTTTTCCCTCAGGAAAATGACTGCCACAGGCTCCCTGCTGACAAAGCTTATCACTAATTCATTTTCCTCCTTTAACAGTAAAAACATATTTTCCATAGACAGAAGTGAATTTGTGACATTATAACTCAATCACCAACGAGGAGAACTTGCCTTCTGCATCAGCTGAAACACATTTAAAAGTTTCTCAGGGCTTCCCTGGTGGCGCAGTGGTTGAGAGTCTGCCTGCCAGTGTAGAGGACACGGGTTCGAGCCCTGATCTGGGAGGATCCCACATGCCGCGGAGCGACTGGGCCCGTGAGCCACAACTACTGAGCCTGCGCATCTGGAGCCTGTGCTCCGCAACGGGAGGGGCCGCGACAGTGAGAGGCCCGCGCACTGCGATGAAGAGTGGCCATGCTTGCCGCAACTGGAGAAAGCCCTCGCACAGAAACAAGACCCAACACAGCCAAAAATAAATAAATAAATTTTAAAAAAAAAAGTTTCTCAGTTCTTTACAGTGTAAAGTCTGTGTGCTTTTATATTCCCATTTTTAACCCTGAAAATGTAGTCCTTTCATTCTTGAAGTCCAGTTTGTTCTAGATACTTCATTTAATCAAATAAATCTCCCCTTATCTTTATAAAGTTGGCATAGGTAACATGCAGCTGGAAAGGCACTAACTCTGAAGTTATTAAGTTTGTACAAGTGAATAAATCAGAGACACAACCGAGAACCAACTGGAAATCCAGCTAACACCCAGGCTTTCTTGAATTCTTCCTTTTATTTTCTTCCGCTTTTCTCATTTGTAAGGACTCACAACCTAGATTGGGTGCAGTTGGGCTTAGGATATATTAGAAAAGAATATCCTTTGTTGGTAAATAGCCAGGACACTGATGGGGCAACATTTAAAAAATGTGCTGCTTTCATAATGATCATTTAATTTTAAGGACAAACATCAGTTGTCACGCAATTAAATATCAGTTGATTGTCAGAAGGTTATTTTGCAGGTTATGTGTAGCTACCTCTAGTTATCATGCTAGTTCTTTCAAATGACAAAAGTATCCAATGTATAATGAGGTTGGAAAGTTGTGGGTCTTTGTGCTGCAGGGATATAAAATGGTGATATTGTGACTCTAGTAGCAAAGAAAGCCCCACACAAAAGAACGAAAACAAAACGCATCACATAGCAAAACATCTTGTGGTGCTCTAACAGGAGTAGCATCTACGCAGCACAGTTTAACTCAAGTGTCATGAAGCATCTTAGGATGTCCAGGCTCAGCTCCACTGACATTCACATCCCAAAAATAACTGCACTAGGTTAGAACAGTAGTCGCCAAGCTTCCCTCTGCACTAGAATCACCTGAGCAGTCTTTAATGCTGACACCCAGTTCACACCCCACGTTAAATCAGAATGTCTAGGGGTAGGAGACAGACTTCAGTAGTTTTTGAAGATCTCCAGGTGATTCCAACGTGCACTAAAGTTTGCAAACCACCGAGTTATAGAAAATAAAGGTGAAAAGATCATCAAAATGTCACTAAACTTTAGTGCAGGCAAATAGCAGTCACATTTTCACAAGACAGACTTAAGTACAGCCTCTCAATTCCTGATCTGAAATCCTCAGGGATAAAAGTGTTTTACTATACAGAATTTTTCAGATTTCGTAAGTTATATACAACAGTACATACAATATGGAACTCCCTGATCAGGGTATGGGGATAGAGCACCCTGTAACCACAAAACTAATATTTCTGCAGGAAAACACTCATATTAAGTAAGAAAATTGAAACTTGATAAAATCACATCTACTGAAGTCAAGTTTTGCCACCAAATGAATTTGCCCATATTTATAAAACCACTTTTGATTTTCAGAGCATTTGGGATTTCATAACCATTAATAATGGCATGTGAATCTATACCAAGTCAAACTTTCAGCAAACCAAATCAGGACCTAGAGCAACATAGTCCATTCATGGTCATCAATAGCAGTGGCCCCTGTGAGGCTGACAGTGATGACACTGGTTAGACCACCCTCTCATCTCAGCTTAAATCTGGTTCCCTTTCCTCTGAGAGCAATATGCATACATGAGCTAATAAGTTTTCCAAACTCTGAATTATTTATTGTATGTATTTATACACACATGCATGTTTATCCAAAATCTGAATTATTTATCGTATGTATTTATACACACATGCGTGTTTATGTGTGCGTCTGTGTGGGTGTATAATTAAAATGTCAAGCCATTGGGACCTATACCTTAAAGAATCAACCAGCCACATTCCATAAGAGTTACAAGTCATCATAGATTCCCTGGTGCGCACTTCTCAAGTCTGTCAAACACAAACTTTATAGTCATTGGTACTACCTTGCTGTTTGGGATCTGTAAACCCCAGCTGTGGTTCAACAGCTTATGGAGTCAAGCAGGCTATCTCATCACATCCGAAACAGATCGTGCTGAGTAAGTTATTAGAAATAGCCTACTGGCTTTCTGCCCTGGGGTAGAATTGCTCACTGTTGTAATATTAATCAGTTTAGGAGGAAACTCATGGATTTTTACTGGGGAAAGATGTGTGTGGTCAGTGAGAACAAGACCAACCTGAAGACTGAAGCTTTTAGTTTTGAGGCACCTAGAAAAAATATAGCTTCATAGAATGAGGTAGAAAGTCCAAGCTGGTTATATAGATTTGATGCTATTTACCCAATGGAGAACACCTCCTAATTAGGCTCTACAGAAATCTGGTAGGATAATTAGATGGGCTCTAAGAATTATGTAAAGCTGGAAGAACCATCATCATGGACTCAGTTCCCAAGACTTGCTTCAGGGATTCATTGAGAAATAATCACCCGATGCCCTGGGTAGCATTCCTCCCCCATCTCTGTAGAGGCAACAAACCCAAGAACCAGCAGGTAAAGCAGACCTGTCTTTCTAGCACTGTTCCAAACAGCCAGGTACAGGTTTTGATCATACTAAGAGAACGACCAAGGAAGAACTTCATCTGAACAACATGGTACAGTTTCAGAAATTCTCAAACGATCTTTTACTTGTTGCTAGTCACCTGCCCTAATTTACTATAACATTCAGTACAAGTATCATTATTCTTCTGAAGTCCTCAACACCATCTCTGCCTCACGAAATGAACCTAGTTGACCAAATAAAATGAATCTATGAATTTGAATTCCCTCAGTTTCCCCCCAACACCTACAAATGAATCTGTATCCACACCTACTTTACTGTTTCTTCTGTCAACTGAAAAAAAAATGTACAACCTAAAAGTTGAGAATTGTGTTTTATTCAGTGGGCTTGATGAGGACTTGAGCCCAGGAGGCTACCCCTCAGACAACTCCGAGGGACTGCTCTGAAGAATTAAGGGAGGAATCAGGATATATAGGAGTTTTGCAACAAAAACCAGGTAGTCGGAACATCAAAAAGTTACTGTTAATTGAAGAAAAACCAGACATGTCAAGTTAATGAATTTAGCACTTTTCTATATTTGGGAAGATGTAAGAGTCTGGGCTCACTGAAATCATTCCTTTGATATGCACCTTAACTATCTAGGGCCAGCATCCTTTTCTTCTCCCTCCTGAATCTTCCCAGGGTACAGAGTAGAGGGCAGGTGGCTATAGTGACTGATGGCTAGATGGCCACAACATCCTTTGTTTACTGATATGACAGGCAACATTTTTCATCCACACTTCCGTTTCCGAGATTTTCTCACTTCTCTCGGAGTTCAGGCACTTTCCTCCTTCTATGTCCCCCCCTCCCACATACGTCTCTCCTTTATAAACATGCTCAAACCTCTTCTACCTGAAAAACACTGCAAAAAGGGGATATGACCTTAAGTTTGCTGTGGCTTCCCTTTCCATGCTATTATAGCTCAGCTTCTTGAAAAGGGTGAATGGGAGGTGAGGAAATAACACTTAACGTGGCTTCCCCTCCGACTTGTACACTGAAACTGTTCTTTCCAACATCAATCATCCTAGCAGCTAAATTCAATGGACAACTTTTAGCCATCCCCTACCTCTCCTCTCTGCAAGGTGTTTTTTTATTCTTCCTGAACTGGACTTGGCCTTTGGGGACACCACTGTCTCTCTGTTTTTCTTAGGCCTCTAGATACGACCCTCATTCTCAGTTTTCTTAATGAGCTCTTCTTCTTCCACCTGCCAATGAAATGATTGTGCTTCCATGGTTCTGTCAATGATTTCAATTACATCCTTAATGTCACCCAAATCCATCCTCGTCTCTCCAGCACTACTGACATGAACTTAGTTTAGAACCTCTTCATTTCCATTTTGGATTTCAGCAACAGACTCCTAACTGCTTCTCCCATTGTTCTCTTGGTCATGCTTCACTTGCCAGCTCTTTGATGGCAAATATAGGGCATATTATCTGCATTTCTCCACTACTGTGCCCTTGACAGCCACAGTCATTTTTAACAATGGAGAAAAATCTTATTTCTCTTGGAAGCTGAATCTTCCCTGACCTCTATTTCCATTAAATCCTCCATATACCTCATATTTCATAGATATTGAATGGAGAAGTCAGATACATATTTTTGGAAGTGACACAGTGACAGGAGACATGTTTTTTGGAAGTTGTCCCTGGAATAACAGCCATACCTGAGTACATAATTATGGCCTTTTTCCACCTTAGCCTGAACGTAGCCTCAGAATCCTCCTCAACACAGTGCCAATTAACGGCTAGTTGAAAGCTATTTGTCATTCTTGCTTTGAATATTCTCCACTATGCTACAGTATGGTCCTTCTAAAACAAACAAACAAACAAATGTAACGCTATCATCACCCTGTTGAAAAGCTTTAATTGTTCTCCTTTGCCTACAGGATACAGTCTATGCTTTTACTCTGACAGAAGTTCTCCCAGGGTCTGGTCTTGCCTATTTTATCAATTTTCCCTCTCACACTCAATCTTTCACAAACTACTTAACAATTGCCAAGAGCTCTGAGTGCTCCTTTGTTTCTGTAAGATGTTTAACAGTTGAATCTGGTGACTACAGTTAACAATACTGTATTGTATACCTGGAAGATGCTACGAGATTAGGTCTTAAATGTTCTCACTACAAAAACAGCAACCAAAACATGGTAATTATGTGCACTGATAGATTTGTTAACTAACCTTCTTGTAGTAATAATTTTACAACATATTCATGTATCAAATCAGCACATTATACACCTTAAACTTACATGTTATATGACAATTATATCTTAATAGAGCTGGGGGTAAAAAAAAGAGAGAGTTCACCTGTAAGGGTAGAAGAAGTCAACAAAGAAATGACCACTTAAAAGGGGACAAAAGGATTCAGGGGAAAAAAATCTAGCAGTAACCTATACTAAAAGGATTAAAGACAGGAGGAAGGTCAGAGAAAGAATGGGAAAGGAAAATAATTGTCAGAAAAACTAGTAAAGTGCCACAGAGATCAATGGAAGAGCAAAAGAAAATAAGTGTGTATTCGTCTTGTGTGTGTTTTTACTTAAAATGCTGGAAGAAGGGTGATGCGTCCAGGAGGAAGGAGATCTGAGGCCGGGAAGGTGATCAGTAATTTCAAATACCACAGATTAGAGGGAAGTCAATGAGAATCCACTAGAACCTACCCAATGTGGTGACTATATTGACATAACTGAAAATAGGTGTTTCAGCTGAAGAGTGGGGACAAGAATCAGATTGCAAAGGATTACAGACTGATAAAGTAGTGAGGAAGGAAAATAAAGTGAAGGAGAGGAAGGAGAGATGGTCTCTTTCCCCGTTGGTCAATGAGTTTCTTGGAGGCGGAGACTCTCATCTAGTACAAGACTTGTGCATAGAGTTCTTGGATAAATATGATTTATAAAATATCCAGCTCTGTAAAGCCTGCAAGCCAACACTGATCACTGCTGTGAAGCTGAAAACACAAGTGCCTTTGATTGACCTTTTACAAAGCTTGCCCTGGGGACCAGGTGGACCTCTCTTGCTCCAGTGGATGGTCAGTTTTCATATTGAAGCAATCAGACTTCAGAGTCAATGGCCTTTCACTTGAAAGCAATTTAATACATTTGAATGATCTAAGAACAGACCTCTACTGGAAGATTATGTGAACGAGAGAGCATTTAAACTAATTTTCCTCGACATTTTTCTGTTTTTCCTCTGTGCCACTCTTGAAACAATATGAAGCTTGTCTCGTTTTTGAACCTCATCCTTCTGAAAGCTGGTCTATGCTGTCTTTACAATTTTAATTATACCCTGTCTTAATTTGTTCCTTTCTTTTTGTTTCTACTGTGCTATCGCATTCAGAACCTCTTTACCTTTCACCTCAATTGATTTAATAGCCTTTATGAGGCTAACAGAGTCGATTTTTTAAATCCCAATATACATTATTTTCTTGCTAAAAAGCAAATAAAACAAATAATTTCAAAAATTCTTTTAAATTGTTCTCTAGTACCATCTAAAGAACACTTAACCTGATTTTTAAGACTCATTAATCTAGTGCTCATTTTTTATTTTATCACCAATCACTTCTCTCTATACTGTCCCCCAACCAAACCAGTGGGTCCCATTTGTACCAGAGTCTTCTGCTCTCTGACTTATTCACATAGTTTTCTCTCCTTTTCCTTCCTTTTGGGTGTGCCTGAATTTTTTTTTCTTTACATTATGGACAAGGCAATCCATTCCACGGAGTCATTCTTGGTCAACTAGGATTTCCTGTTATCATATATGGATGTTGACAGTCCTCTACGCCTTTCTGGTGAGATGTCTCATATTCTGTCTGTGTTATAGTTGTTTGCATATGTCTCAATCTAGTGGGAACACTAGATCTTCACAAAATTCTTAACCTAGTGCCATCCACATTGCAATTACTCAGTAAGTAATGAATGAATGCATAGGTGAGTATAAAGACGCAAGAGTAAACTGGAATTAAAGACCAATCTTTGGAAATTTGTTAAGCAGTCAATTTCTTTCTTTTCTTTTTTCTTTGCCACACCACGTGGCTTGTGGGATTTGAGTTCCCCGACCAGGGATCAAACTCAAGGTCTCGGCAGTGAGAGCGTGAAGTCCTAACCACTGGATCTCCAGGGAATTCCCAATTTCTCTTTTCTCAAATTAAGGTATAGGTGATTTACAATATTATATAAGTTTCAAGAGTACAACATAGTGATTGTCAATTTTTAAAGGTTATACTCCATTTACAGTTATAAAATTTTGGCTATAGTCCCTCTGCTGTATAGTACATTCTTGCAGCTTATTTTATACATAGTATTTGTACCTCCCCTACCCCTATCTTGTCCCTCTCCTCTTCTTTCTCTCCACTGGTAATCACTAGCTTGTTCTTTAGATCTGTGAGTCTGTTTCTTTTTTTTGTTATATTCACCAGTTTGTTTTATTTTTTAGATTCCACATATAAGTGATATTATACAGTATTTGTCTTTGTCTGACTTTGTTTTTTTTTTGCTAAGCAGTGAAATTCTTTAAAATGTATGGACTTCTAAAGTTGGTTAAATTAGGCAAACAAAATAACATAGCACATCTTAAATTTTGCATTTAGTATTAGATCCATCTGGATAGCCAAAGTGCCCGCCTCATATATGATGGAATTGATACAGCAAGCAACTGTACCAACTAACAAGGATAAAGGGTTGGAAAGTCTGAGGTCAAGCTAATCTTTACCACACAGATTTACGTTTTAAATATTTGCTTCTATGTTCAGATTAAAAAATTAGCAACCTTAGGTTAGCAGTGTTTCAACAAGCATTCTTTCTTTTTTAACTTATTTATTTCATTTATTTATTTTTTGGCTCCATTGGGTCTTTGTTGTTGCATGCAGGCTTTCTCTAGTTGCGGCGAGCAGGAGCTACACTTCGTTGCGGTGCACGGGCTTCTCATTGCGGTGGCTTCTCTTGTAGTAGAGCACAGGCTCTAGGTGCACGGGCCTCAGTAGTTGTGGCACACGGGCTCAGGAGTTGTGGCTCATGGGCTTAGTTGCTCTGCAGTATGTGGGATCTTCCCGGACCAGGGCTCGAACCTGTGTTCCCTGCATTGGCAGGTGGATTCTTAGCCACTGCGCCACCAGGGAAGCCCTCAACAGGCATTCCTAAAGCACATTTTTATAAGTCCATAGAGGGAAGCAGCCGCATAGCACAGGGAGATCAGCTTGGTGCTTTGTGACCACCTAGAGGGGTGGGATAGGGAGGATGGGAGGGAGATGCAAGAGGGAGGATATATGGGGATATATGTATATGTAGAGCTGATTCACTTTGTTATAAAGCAGAAACTAACACACCACTGTAAAGCAAAAAAACCAGTTTTAACAAATACCTGCATTTCTTCTTAATATATTTTTCTCTGTAAAATACCTAAATATATTCACCCACTAAGCCCTTAAAAATGTTAGAAACGGGACTTGGAGTAGAATGCAGAATGGAGCCAGCCTGGATTAGGACCAGGTCAATCAATTAGTTGAAACATGATGTTAATGAGGTCAGAGTTATATATTCAATCCCCACATTGACCGGTTAGCTGGACTGCATTTAAGTTCCAAAGTCTAAACTTCAGTCCCCAATCAAAGGAGAGGATGAAGCTGCATCAGCACAAATGTATCCTCATTCTTGGAAAATAAAGCAAAATACTTCTCTTATGTAAAGAGATTCAGAATAGCCATCCAGTTATAAAAACACAGTTCATTAAACTTGGAGCAGGTTTGAAGATGGAAGATTGGAGGAATCTTGGAGAAAAAAAAAAAAGAATTTTCTACAGAGGAACAGTGAGCAAGATAGCTGTGTCCCAAAAGGAAGCTTGGAAGTTGACGAATTGGGTTGGGATGGCTCAAAGTAGTTTAAAAGAAATAGAAAAATATTTTAAGGGAGATGTAGTATGAAAAGCTAGAGGAGAATTTTGTAAATCTTGTTCTGACCCCTTTCTCAATTTAAGGTATCATTGCATGCTTGTCATAGTAACTTATTGCATTTTTTGAAGGGGTAATAGGAATGGGAACTTTATCAAAGGGTTTACTCTCAAGATAGTTATGCTACTGAAAAACAATTGAGTGCAAAACACCATTACTTGCAGGATGCATTGAAGCACACACTTCATTTTTTTCCCCTTTTTTAATTTACCAAGCGTTTTCTCCCCAAGGCAGATGATGTGGGTTGCAGTTAAAAGTAAACAATTAGAGGTTGGGAGCTAGACAAGCAGTCAGAAAATGTTACTGGAATTTGAACTTTTCCCAAGCAAGTAACCACACCTGTCTATAAAACTGCTTTAAGTGAGGGGGAAAAAAAGGACATTGATTGAGGCAAAGAAATCCACTGTGAAATGTTCAAGTCTCCTTGGTGTGCAGCACCTTTCAAAGTAACTAATGCTTCCAAATAATTTTATCCTGGGTGTGTATCCACTTCCTGTCTCTCCCTGCACCATATACGTTTATAATGACATATTGATTTCTAGTCCAGCTTGAAATGGAATAGAAGGCACCCCTCCACTGAAGAGGGGGGACGTTTCTCCTGAGTCAGCTCACCCTGTGCACATTCTCAATGCACCACCTGTCCACTGGGTGATTGGTTCTTGGACCACATGGAGGAATGAGGTTGAGGAAGAGGGGCTGGGGGAGGGACCAGAAAGAAGTAGGACCTTTCTCATTTCAGAGGTGAATTGAGTTCCATGCCTGGGTCAGTAGTTGTCTATCAAATTCTGTCCAAATCCTTTCCAAAGTCACACTTTTTTTTTTTTTTTTTTTTTTTTTGCGGTACGCGGGCCTCTCACTGTTGCGGCCTCTCCCGTTGCGGAGCACAGGCTCCGGACGCGCAGGCTCAGTGGCCATGGCTCACGGGTCTAGCCGCTCCACAGCATGTGGGATCTTCCCGGACCGGGGCACGAACCCGTGTCCCCTGCATCGGCAGGCGGACTCTCAACCACTGCGCCACCAGGGAAGCCCCAAAGTCACACACTTTAAATCTAACAGCCTTAACAACTCAGGATACACGTTTCAAACCACAGAGCTCTGCTCATCGGCCTGTCTCTGCATTGCCAGCCACTGCCAGAATGATTATCCTGTTGGTATTCAAGTAGTAGCTCAAGAATAAGATACTGCCCAAACAGAAGACCTCAGAGAGTTTCCATTCTAATTTCAGAAAACCTCCTCAATTCTGAAGAATTGGTGGTGAATAAATTACACAGTAAAATATGGTAGCAACAAATCACATAAAATTTCACAGAAAATATTAGGCATACAGAGGTCAAAATAAAATGCATGCAAAAAGCCAAAATTATGGATGTTTTAAAAGCAAATACAGTTTTATTACTTTCAGCTGCATACAGTAACTTTGCTAGGAGAGTGTTTTCAATTAGAAGGATGACTGGTTCCCCTATAATAAACAGATGAGATGAATTTGTTCTAATAACCTTCAGTTTTCACAGAAATAAAATGACATGTCTTTAAAAATGCATTTTGATATGAAGTAAAGTAAAGAACTAAGATTCATGTAGTTATTACTAAATGTTGTGACCTGTATTTGACGTTTTACATATATTACCTCCTTTAGTTTAACTTAATTCCAAAGAGTATTTAATATCTCCTTTTTACAGATGAGAAAAATGAGATTTGGGAAGGGTAAATAAGATGTCCAAGTTTCTACAACTAGTAAGTGATAGAAATCAAATTTGAATTCAGTTTTGAGCTGCTAAGTCCCAAGGAGCAGATTAAGTGTGCCAAAGAATGTATTTGTTTGTTATTAAAATACATCAAAGAAGATGTGACCAAAAATAAAGACTGGCTTAGCAGATAAGTGAAATTATACAGTTCATTTTACATGTACAGATAATGTACATAAATGTTTTATAGAAGTAATTTGGAAAGTCTTAAACTTATTCCACTAATGCCACCAATCCTTAAAAATCTTAAAAATATACTTACAATTCCTCTCTGGAATTTCCTTTACAGCCAGTATGAAATTAATATATGACATATTTACTGAGCATCTTCTAAGTCTCAGTCACTAAGTTGGGGGGAAACAAAAATATATGAAAAATGCCATAATGCAATTCATGCTCCCTAGTAATTTCAAATCTAATTGGGTCAATGGAATATTTATCTGGTTTTATCTACTGCATCCTGGCTAAAACAATGGATCTTATTACCTCACAGTAAGCCCGGGCCAAAAGTGGATTGAACTCCTACCTTAGTTATCAAATTTAGATTTCATCCTTTGAGGATAACTTTATTTAGAAATGAGCAAAATCATTCAGAACTATCATACCTGAGAATTTTCAAAACACCTTGTCATAAGCTCTGCTGAAAATTTAAAAATAGGAGTCAGAAATATGTGGCTATCCAATAACATTTGAATAAATGACCAGAGTTCCTAGGTGACATCTGGGAAAGAGATGCAGGCCTTTGCCAGACCTCACAGGACATATAGCCCTTACTCTGAAATATAAAATCTTCCAATCACTGGAGGGTAAACTAGTGCGAGTTTATTGTTGATAGTTTATTAAGTAAAATTATTTTTCCTCAGGGCCGGCCTCACTTTTCTTATAAGCATAGGGAGAGAAAATTTCTTTAGTCCAGAGACCTTTCACATAGGCCTTTAGGCACTGTATTATCCAGGGCCTTTTAAGCAATTGTCTGCTAAATATTTCCTTTTGCTTTAGTTAATCCAATTCAGTGAATGCATGTATGCTTATGGGTAAAAAATAAAAAAAGGAACATTTAGTAATTATCTGGTTGCTTGTTGAGGCAGAAATCCATGGCGAATAATTCAATAATTCGGCACAAGGGTAGAGTTTGGGGCCTGACTATTCAATTGGGCTATCAGAAGCTATGTATAAGCACAAGATTATCTCTTTGTTGAGTGCTGTAAATCAGTGGCAAAACGAAGAGTTCCTAGGTATAGTGTAGATGAAAAGAAGGACACAAAAAGCAATTCTGCTTCTGCGTTTTTCCTCTCAAGGCTTTAAAATTTCTGATTGTTAATCTGTTGTGGGACGTTTCTATCTGTGCTTCTTGCCAGTTACCTTGCGAGCAGGTATTTTGGGAGAATTGCTCTTTCTAAATCTAACCTTTCAGTAGATAAATAAATATTCTAGAGTCTGAGAAATCAACAAAAACAAAAAAACACTTTGTTTCCCACTAGTCACTAGAAAACAAATATCAATAGTGTATTATAGGATGGAAATGGTTCAGGCAGCCACTGTGTGACTTCCAACCACCCACAAACACTAAGTAAGCCCAGGGCAAGGAGAGAAAGTAACATTTTACTGCTGATTTCCGTGGTGCATTGCTGTAAAGATTTGCAGATAAGAGTTCAAAAGAGCCAAGCTCATTCCTGGGCCTAGAGTTCAAGGAAAAAAAGCCTGAGGTGGGGCAGGAAGAAGAGTTGGAAAAATAATGTAATAAATGCTTCTACCTCTCCGGCGATTAACTCAGACAAGAACTAAACCAAATATAAATGAAATCCTACTGGTGTCTTTCCTCATCTTCTATACCCACCCCTCCTTCATTATTAAGTTCTGAGCAGCATGCTTCCCCCGCTTCCTCCTTCTCTCCTTTACCCAAGTCCTTCACCCTCACAGCCTCCTTAGGGATTTCGAAGCCACAGGCGTGGGCACTAAGCAGACTGCTTAAGGGCTCACCTTGGCTCTCTCTCGGCAGCCTGCTGGCAGAGAGAAGGGATGCTGTTCTCAGAGGCCTAACTGGTGAGGAGCAGGAGCACCCCCAGAGGGGAGGACAGGCAATGAGACATGTGATGTGCGCCTTACTGTGCTCCACATAAAGACACCTCCTTGTTTCTGTAGAGCCATGGATTTGTAGTAATCTGACCATTTTTATAAGATCTCTATAGTAATTCTAATAATTTTTTAAAAAATTAATCATGATTCCAAACTGGTTAATTACCCCTGATGAGTTTAATTAATTCACACACACACGCCAGAATAAGGCATAGAATCTGTCTCTTCATGATTGTTAATGAATCTGAATATCGTTCAAGTAGCACCTGCTATTCAGGTGAATCAAAAATAGTAGGGAATTTTTTGAGGGTAAAGTCTTCTTGAAATTTTGAAATTTTTACTTGTTATATTGTGTGATGTTCACGTTATCTTCCAAAGTCACATAACCATCATCTGAACAACCATGCAGCCAATGCACTGATTTTCCTTTACAATCTTCCAGCTTCTGGTTGAAGTATCCAAAGGGATTGGAAACTTATTGCCTCCGATTGCATCTTGAGTGTCTCCAAACATCAGAATCTTCTTCCTTCTACTGACATGAAATCTCCCTCCTGTAAGTCCCATCCTTTGGTCCCATATTACCCTTTGTCATCATGTAGTTTAATTCCTCCACTGGGGAAAATTCTGGTAAACATTACAAATTTTAAAAGGTTACCACTTATTTATATCATTCAGAAGGAGGAGATAGGAAAAAGCTGCCCACTTGCTGCTTGATGTGTACTTTTTGTGCTTTTATGTTCAGAGTGAGGCCACATGCATGGATCGAGTGTAGGGTTTCCCCAGAAGGGAGTGCAAATTCAGACTGTCAACTTTCCTGAAATGAATCAGAGCCTGGAAAAAAAGATTTATGACACAAAAGCTAGGGAGAAAACTATTTTCTCTGGCCTTTCCCCACTGAGACTAGTCTGCCAGAAATAGAGAAAAGCTTAAATATACTTCTGGGTAGTGAGGATCCCCATGCAAAAACAATCTTCAAGTTGGGCAAGGAGGTTGCTCTATGGCCACCTAGAGAGGATTGCTTTAGAGACTCAAAGGGGTGGCCTTCTGGGTCCTGAGAACAGACCCATCTAGTAGTCAGCTGAATTTTTTCTGCATTGAAACTTCATTCTTCTTCAAATGTCCTTTACTGTCTTGGTAAGTATACAATCTAGGCTGAGAGCTGAATTCCCAAGGCCAGTGGATTAAAGGTAGAAACCTTTAAAGCTGAGGTTCTCAGACAAGGTAAGCCATTCTTGTCCCTCCAGGGGACATGTGGAAATGTGGGAAGACATTTTTATTGTCATAATTGGAGATGCTACTGGGATTTAGTGGGTGGAGGTCAGTGAGGACGGTAGACAATGCACAGGACAGCTCCCGTTCAAAACAGAGAATTACCTGGCCCCAAATGTCAACAGTGCTGAGACTAAGAAAGCCGCCTCTAAGGTTACGACTGCCACCTCAGACCTGCAGGCGGTGCAGACTGCGGCCATGGGTGAAGGCCAGACTGGCTACCTGGAGCCAAGTAAAGTGAGTGGCCAGAGATGGGGCTGGAGCCATAGCAGAAGCACACGTGTAACCTTCCCTGTGGACACAGTGGAGTCTCCTGGAGTGCAGAGGAAAACTTGAAAGGGAGCTACATACAGGTCCTTTTATCACTCTTGTGACCCTGAGAGAGATTAGGTTCCATCACTTAAGCCTCTCCAAGGAGAAAAATCTATTCCCAGATCCCACTGAGTCCCACATTACTCCAAAGCAAGCAGCCTTGACTTGAACATCACTGCCTTAGACCTTGGTCTGCTGCACCTTTTCTTTTTTTAATTTACTTATTCTTCTTTTTTAAACTTCTTTATTGGAGTATAATTGCTTTACAATGGTGTGTTACATTCTGCTTTAAAACAAAGTGAATCAGCTATACGTATACATATATCCCCATATCTCCTCCCTCTTGTGTCTCCCTTCCACCCTCCCCATCCCACCCCTCTAGGTGGTCGCAAAGCACAAAGCTGATCTCCCTGTGCTATGTGGCTGCTTCCCACTAGCTATCTATTTTACACTTGGTAGTGTATATATGTCCATGCCACTCTCTCACTTCGTCCCAGCTTACCATTCCCCCTCCCCGTGTCCTCAAGTCCATTCTCTACAGCTGCATCTTTATTCCTGTCCTGCCCCTAGGTTCTTCAAAACCAATTTTTTTTAAAATTCCATATATATGTGTTAGCATATGGTATTTTTCTCTTTCTGACTTACTTCACTCTGTATGACAGTCTCTAGGCCATCCACTTCACTACAGATAGCTCAATTTCATTTCTTTTTATGGCTGAGTAATATTCCATTGTATATATGTGCCACATCTTCTTTATCCATTCATCTGTCAATGGACATTTAGGTTGCTTCCATGTCCTGGCTATTGTAAATAGAGCTGCAATGAACATTGTGGTACATGACTCTTTTTGAATTATGGTTTTCTCAGGGTATATGCCCAGTAGTGGGATTGCTGGGTCATATGGTAGTTCTATTTTTAGTTTTGCAAGGAACCTCCATACTGTTCTCCATAGTGGCTGTATCAATTTACATTCCCACCAACAGTGCAAGAGGATTCCCTTTTCTCCACACCCTCTCCAGCATTTCTTGTTTGTAGATTTTTTGATCATGGCCATTCTGACTGGTGTGAGGTGATACCTCATTGTAGTTTTGATTTGCATTTCTCTAATGATTAGTGATGTTGAGCATCCTTTCATGTGTTTGTTGGCAATCTGTATATCTTCTCTGGAGAAATATCTATTTAGATCTTCTGCCCATTTTTGGATTGGCTTTTTGGTTTTTTTGATATTGAGCTGCCTGTATATTTTGGAGATTAATCCTTTGTCAGTTGCTTCGTTTGCAAATATTTTCTCCCATTCTGAGGGTTGTCTTTTTGTCTTGTTTATGGTTTCCTTTGCTGTGCAAAAGCATTTAAGTTTCGTTAGGTCCCATTTGTTTATTTTTGCTTTTATTTCCATTTCTCTAGGAGGTGGGTCGAAAAGGATCTTACTGTGATGTATGTCACAGAGTGTTCTGCCTATGTTTTCCTCTAAGAGTTTTATAGTGTCTGGCCTTACATTTAGGTCTTTAATCCATTTTGAGTTTATTTTTGTGTATGGTGTTAGGGAATGTTCTAATTTCATTCTTTTACATGTAGCTGTCCAGTTTTCCCAGCTCCACTTATTGAAGAGGCTGTCTTTTCTCCAATGTATATTCTTGCCTCCTTTATCAAAGATAAGGTGACCATATATGTGTGGGTTTATCTCTGGGCTTTCTATCCTGTTCCATTGATCTACATTTCTGTTTTTGTGCCAGTACCATATTGCTTGATTACTGTAGCTTTGTAGTATAATCTGGTCAGGGAGCCTGATTCCTCCAGCTCCGTTTTTCTTTCTCAAGATCACTTTGGCTATTTGGGGTCTTTTGTGTTTCCATACAAATTGTGAAATTTTTTGTTCTAGTTCTGTGAAAAATGCCAGTGGTAGTTTGATAGGGATTGCATGGAATCTGTAGATTGCTTTGGGTAGGATAGTCATTTTCACAATGTTGATCCTTCCAATCCAAGAACATGGTATATCTCTCCATCTGTTTGTATCAACTTTAATTTTTTTTGTCAGTGTCTTATAGTTTTCTGCATACATGTCTGTTGTCTCCTTAGGTGGGTTTATTCCTAGGTATTTTATTCTTTTTGTTGCAATGGTAAATGGGAGTGTTTGCTTAATTTCTCTTTCATATTTTTCATAATAAATGTATAGGAATTCAAGAGATTTCCGGGCATTAATTTTATATCCTGCTACTTTACCAAATTCATTGACTACCTCTAATGGTTTTCTGGTAGCATATTTAGGATTCTCTATGTATAGTATCATGTCATCTGCAAACAGTGACAGCTTTACTTCTTCTTTTCCAATTTGGATTCCTTTTATTTCTTTTTCTTCTCTGATTGCTGTGGCTAAAACTTCCAAAACTATGTTGAATAATAGTGGTGAGAGTGGGCAACCTTGTCTTGTTCCTGATCTTAGTGGAAATGCTTTCAGTTTTTCACCATTGAGAATGATGTTGGCTGTGGGTTTGTCATATATGGCCTTTATTATGTTGAGGTAACTTCCCTCTATGCCTACTTTCTGGAGAGTTTTTATCATAAATGGGTGTTGAATTTTGTCAAAAGCTTTTTCTGCATCTATTGAGATGATCATATGGTTTTTATCCTTCAATTTGTTATTATGGTTTATCACATTGATTGATTTGCATATATTGAAGAATCCTTGCATTCCTGGGATAAACCCCACTTGATCATGGTGTGTGGTCCCTTTAAGGTGCTGTTGGATTCTGTTTGCTAGTATTTTGTTGAGGATTTTTGCATTTATATTCATCAGTGATATTGGCCTGTAGTTTTCTTTCTTTGTGACGTCCTTGTCTGGTTTTGGTATCAGGGTGATGGTGGCCTCGTAGAATGAGTTTGGGAGTATTCCTCCCTCAGCTATATTTTGGAAGAGTTTGAGAAGGATAGGTATTAGCTCTTCTCTAAATGTTTAATAGAATTCGCCTGTGAAGCCATCTCGTCCTGGGCTTTTGTTTGGTGGAAGACTTTTAATCACAGTTTCAATTTCAGTGCTTGTAATTGGTCTGTTTATATTTTCTATTTCTTCCTGGTTCAGTCTCAGAAGGTTATGCTTTTCTAAGAATTTGTCCATTTTCCAGGTTGTCCATGTTATTGGCTTTTAGTTGCTTGTAGTAATCTCTCATGATCCTTTGTATTTCTGCAGTGTCAGTTGCTACGTCTCCTGTTTTCATTTCTAATTCTATTGACTTGAGTCTTCTCCCTTTTTTTCTTGATGAGTCTGGCTAAAGGTTTATCAATTTTGCTTATCTTCTCAAAGAACCAGCTTTTAGTTTTATTGATCTTTGCTATCATTTCCTTCCATTTTTTTTTCATTTATTTCTGATCTGATCTTTATGATTTCTTTCCTTCTGCTAACTTTGGGGGTTTTTTGTTCTTCTTTCTCTAACTGGTTTAGGTGTAAGGTTAGGTTGTTTATTTGAGATGTTTCTTGTTTCTTGACATAGGATTGTATTGCTATAAACTTCCCACTTAGAACTGCCTTTGCTGCATCCCACAGGTTTTGGGTCATCATGTTTTCATTGTCATTTGTTCCCAGGTACTTTTTGATTTCCTCTTTGATTTCTTCAGTGATCTCTTGGTTATTTAGTAGTGTACTGTTTAGCCTCCATTTGTTTGTATTTTTTACAGATTTTTTCCTGTAATTGATATCTAGTCTCATAGTATTGTGGTCGGAAAAGATACTTGATACAATTTCAATTTTCTTAAATTTACCAATTCTTGATTTGTGACCCAAGATATGATCCATCCTGGAGAATGTTCCATGAGCACTTGAGAAGAAAGTGTATTTTGTTGTTTTTGGATAGAATGTCCTATAAATATCAATTAAGTCCATCTTGTTTAATGTATCATTTAAAGCTTGTGTTTCCTTTTATATTCTCATTTTGGATGATCTGTCCATTGGTGAAAGTGGGATGTTAAAGTCCCCTACTATTATTGTGTTACTGTCGATTTCCCCTTTTATGGCTGTTAGCATTTGCCTTATATATTGAGGTGCTCCTATGTTGGGTGCATAAATATTTACAATTGTTATATCTTCTTCTTGGATTGATCTCTTGATCATTATGTAGTGTCCTTCTTTATCTCTTGTAATAGGCTTTATTTTTTTTTAGTTTTTAATTTTTTTTGCGGTACGCGGGCCTCTCACCATTGCGGCCTCTGCTGCTGCGGAGCACAGGCTCCGGACGCACAGGCCCAGAGGCCATGGCTCACGGGCCCAGCCACTCCACGGCATGTGGGATCCTCCCAGACCGGGGCACGAACCCGTGTCCCCTGCATCAGCAGGCAGACTCTCAACCACTGTGCCACCAGGGAAGCCCATAGGCTTTATTTTAAAGTCTATTTTATCTGACATGAGAATTGCTACTCCAGCTTTCTTTTGATTTCCATTAGCATGGAATATCTTTTTCTGTCCCCTCACTTTCAGTCTGTATGTGTCCCTAGGTCTGAAGTAGGTCTCTTGGAGACAGCATATATACAGCTCTTGTTTTTGTATCCATTCAGCCAGTGTATGTCTTTTGGTTGGAGCATTTAACCCATTTATATTTAAGGTAGTTATTGATATGTATGTTCCTAATACCATTTTCTTAATTGTTTTGGGTTTGTTATTATAGGTCTTTTTCTTCTCTTGTATTTCCTGCCTAGAGAAGTTCCATTAGCATTTGTTGTAAAGCTGGTTTGGTGGTGCTGAATTCTCTTAGCTTTTGCTTGTCTGTAAAGGTTTTAATTTCTCCATTGAATCTGAATGAGATCCTTGCTGGGTACAGTAATCTTGGTTGTAGGTTTTTCCCTTTCATCACTTTAAATATGTCCTGCCACCCCCTTCTGGCTTGCAGAGTTTCTGCTGAAAGATCTGCTGTTAACCTTATGGGGATTCCCTTATATGTTATTTGCTACTCTTCCCTTACTGCTTTTAATATTTTTTCTTTGTATTTAATTTTTGATAGTTTGATTAATATGTGTCTTGGTGTGCTTCTCCTTGGATTTATTTTGGAGTCCCTGTACGGGAATCTCTGTGCTTCCTGGACTTGAATGACTATTTCCTTTCCTATATAAGGGAAGTTTTCAACTCTAATCTCTTCAAATATTTTCTCAGTACCGTTTTTTTTTCTCTTTTTCTTCTGGGACCTCTATAATTTGAATGTTGGCGCATTTAATACTGTCCCAGAGGTCTCTGAGACTGTCCTCAATTCTTTTCATTCTTTTTTCTTTATTCTGCTCTGTGGTAGTTATTTCCAATATTTTATCTTCCAGGTCACTTATCCATTCTTCTGCCTCAGTTATTCTGCTATTGGTTCCTTCTAGAGAATTTTTAATTTCATTTATTGTGTTGTTCATCATTGTTTGTTTGCTCTTTAGTTCTTCTAGGTCCTTGTTAAAAGTTTCTTGTATTTTCTCCATTCTACTTCCAAGATTTTGGATCATCTTTACTATCATTACTTTGAATTCTTTTTCAGGTAGGCTGCCTATTTCTTCTTCATTTGTTTGGTCTGGTGGGTTTCTACCTTGCTCCTTCATCTGCTGTGTTTCTCCGTCTCCTCATTTTGCTTAACTTACTGTGTTTAGGGTCTCCTTTTTGCAGGCTACAAGTTCATAGTTCCCATTGTTTTTGTTGTCTGCCCCCAGTGGGTGAGGTTGTTTCAGTGGGTTGTGTAGGCTTCCCGGTGGAGGGGACTGGTGCCTGTGTTCTGGTGGATGAGGCTGGATCTTGTCTTTCTGGTGGGTAGGACCACTTCCAGTGGTGTGTTTTGGGTGTCTGTGAACTTTCAATGACTTTAAGCAGCCTCTCTGTTAATGGGTAGGGTTGTGTTCCTGTCTTTCTAGTTGTTTGGCATAGGGTGTCCAGCACTGTAGCTTGCTGGTCGTTGAGTGGAGCTGGGTCTTAGCACTGAGACAGAGATCTTTGGGAGCGCTTTCACCATTTGACATTATGTGGGGCCGGTAGGTCTCTGGTGTACCAATGTCCTGAACTCAGCTCTCCCACCTCAGAGGTTCAGGCCTGACACACCAAGACCCTGCCAGCCACATGGCTCAGAAGAAAAGGGAGAAAAAAATAAATAAATAATAAAATAGAATAGAATAGAATAGAATAAAATGTTTTTAAAATAAAAAATTTTAGGGCTTCCCTGGTGGCGCAGTGGTTGAGAGTCCGCCTGCCGATGCAGGGGACACAGATTCATGCCCCGGTCCAGGAGGATCCCACATGCTGCGGAGCAGCTAGGCCCATGAGCCATGGCCACTGAGTCTGCATGTCCGGAGCCTGTGCTCCACAATGGGAGAGGGCACAACAGTGAGAGGCCCGCGTACCACAAAAAAAAAAAGAAAAATTATTAAAAATAAAAAAGTATTTAAAAAAAGGAAGAAAGAAGAGAGCAACCAAACCAAAAAACAGAATGCTCTAATTTTTATGCATCCCTTGTACTCTTACACTCTTATTTTGCCTTCACTTTTGTGAAATATACGCAGATATATTAAGCCACACAAATCTCAATTGTGCCACACAATGAATTTTTACGTATACTATATATTTTGTCATAACTACCACCTAGATTAAAATTTAGACCACTTCTGATTCTTTTCTTTTTGGAAGGCCCTTGATTCCTGGTTGATTGTTTATTGGTATTTTCAAATTTTAGATAGAAGGCAATGCTGTCACTCTATGAAAAAACTATAGAGGAAGAACAAAATTGGCATTGCTACTTATAGTAACTGTTCAGGATGATCAATTTTGACTGTCAGCTTCATCATGAAGATAGCTAATTTAGGTAATATTTGTAAAGCAATCCCAGGGTGAAGCATGTCTTTTTAAGAGAGGTAAATATCAATATTCTGTCCTTGGGAAAGGTACTGGAATTTTACAATTATTTCACTGCAGGTAGATATTATAATTTTCAGTGGAAGCCCTGAATAGGATGGGTGCCTAATAGTGAGTCTTCTCTGTGCTTTTGTGTAAGAAAAAATACCTTTACGAACTGACCTTACAATGCACCTTAATCTATGGCAATAATCCATGATTATCCACTTGAAATAATAATGAATACTAATGAAATTGATAATTAGGAGCCACTCTCATTTTTAATTAGACATACAAGTATTCTAATTAACCACTTTTGGACTCTGTCTTGAAGTTGAAGGTCTTTTCTTCCTTGAGAGAGGATGAGGATGGTCAGGAAAAGAACGGCATCCTCTCTGAATTAGACTCCAAATCTCATTGTCCTATTATTGTTTTCTGTCTGTGTGGTAGTTAGATAGAAAGTCCCTCCCAAGAAAAATGGGACCCATTTTTGGAAAGAGGGATACAGGGCTCTAGGCTCATCCACACCGTTTCATTTGGCATCACTTCTCTTATCAGTTCCAACATTCCACCTTCAGACTTTTTGCAGGAATTTTCTGCTACTAGATCTTACTGGAACTATTTCTTTCCTCAATCCCAAGCTCACAGTGGATGAGAGCTGGGTGTGTCCTAAGGTGTGAGGGAGTGAAGAAGTAGGACACGGGAAAGATAGATGAGGAATGAGTCATAAATGCCCTTAGCTTCAGGTTTTTCCCTTTCCTAATCCCCCCTGCATGCAAAGTGGTTTGAGATTCTCAGTCTTTTCTTCATCTTGCTCTATTAATGGGACATTGACAGTTTGTTTGCTGACATATTATTTCATTGAAGCAGCATTTTAAAAGATGTTTTCTAGAATCTACCCTACTAAAAGAAGAGTAACAAGAATTGCAAGCCCTTCTCAGTTTTAGAGGACAGTGTTTCTGGACCATCTGGCCTTTTGCCTTCCCCCAGATCACCTTGTGCGCGTAATCTTCCGTTCTGTCTCCAGACAGTGCAGGACTGGCTCTGGAGATTGGACTGTCTCAGAATCTGGATGGCAGGCAGATGACATTGAGGAGGGAGAGCTATCCTTGACAGCTTGTTTAACTGCTCTTATTCTGAAAACATCTTTGGACAACCTATCCTGCTCTCCTTAGTGGCTGCGGAAACTGAGGCACAGTATAGGCTAGTGTTTTGCCCTAGAATCTCAGCAGCTTTCTCTGAGTTCACTTCAACTCTGTCAGGACCTGAACACTCCCTTGCTACTGGGATTCAAGCAGGCTGGTTTCCAGAGTGCGATCATTCCAGAATCTCTGCCTCATTGACTGGAAGATGATGGTCTCAGTATCCAGGTGCAAAGACAAAGTCTTCACTGACAAACATCCCAGACTCTAACCACCCCCATTGCAACAGTCAGTCTTCTGATGCACATCATTAGAATGACACAGGTTTCTTTGTTTCATTTTCAAACAAAATTAAAGGTCAAGGCTTTCTGCCCAGTCACTCATTTAAGGATCTAACAGATCTCTAAGCACCATTTTTGCAAGACAGGATTTCAAAGTGCCCTGGAGCTTCAGCACAGAAGGAAATTGCATAACTGTCTCTGGAAGCTTTTATTTATTTTTTCATGGAGTATTTATTTGGAATACTCTGGAATAAACATTTTAGTGGTGATAATTTTAGATTTATAGAAAAGCCACAAAGATAATACAGAGAGTCCCTGTACACCCTCACCCCAGTTCAGTGTCCTCTGATGTTCTCCTCTTACATCCCTGTGGTACGTTTGTCAAAACTGAGCACCAGGGGAGGGATGGATTTGGAGTTTAGGATTAGCAGATGCAAGCTATTACACATAGAATGGATAAACAACAAAGTCCTACTGCAGAACCCAGAGGACTATATTCAGTATCCTGTAATAAACTATAATGGAAAAGAATATGAAAAAGAGTGTATGTGTGTGTGTGTGTGTGTGTGTGGGTATATATATATATATATATATATATATATATATGTAACCGTATCACTTTGCTGTACAGCAGAAATTAACACAACATTGTAAATCAACTATACTTCAATAAAATAAATTTTTAAAAAACTGAGGACCTAACATTGATCCACTAACTAAACACCTGGTTTCATTTTAATTTCACCAGTTTTTACACTAATGTTATTTTTTTCTGTTCCAGGATCTAATTCTGAAAGTTTTTTAAATCAGTCCTCTTCCCAATTAATGTGAGGTCCGATCTAGAATTTATCTTCAGGTATCAGTCATTCTTCTGGCGTGCCTTGGATCTTAATAGGAACAGTAATTACGCCCTATGCTCCATGTTGCTTGTAGCTTTGTTCCTCTTAGCAGCTAACACACCTCCGAACACTTACTGTTCTGAATTAAACGAAAAGAGCACAGAAGGGTGATAGAGTTTTAAATCGTTCTTCGTTCAGTTTTACCAAGGACACAATGGACATTAAGCCACTGTTCTTGCCTTCTTTCTTCCTTTCTCTATTTCTTCTGAGTGAAACTATTTAGGTCAAATTTCTCCAAACTAAAAAGCAGCCGAATTTCCCCTAGAATCGATAGAATGTTTCTACAGTATCCACATTGAGACAGAAGAAAACCCTTGATGATCAATGCCCTTGAAAAGCCAATGAGTCTTTCCTTTCTGTACCTGAAGGGTCACTCTTAGGCTTCAGCCTTTAATAACAAAGTCCTTCAGACATCAAAGAATAACAGTCAGGGGCCTATGTCCTCGGTCTGGGAAGTTACAGTGCATCATAATAGATTCAGTTTGCAAAGCCATACTTGCTAAGACTAGCTCACCAAGTATGCAGTTCAGGTGATGTCTCCTTAAAACTTATAAAAGCAGCGACATTTCATTGCTCTTTTTTTTTAAACCTCTGAAACTGAAGTTTTCCTCCTCTCTCACCCATGTCACTTAACAGAAGCTCGGTTTATTGGTGCATGTAAAAAGAAGGAAGGCAATTATTTCTGTGAGTAGCCAAACCTCTGTTCATGCGGTGGGGAGGAAATTGTGATGAGGATTTTTGTATACTTAATTCACTTATTCATTGAGCAAAGGAAAGGGTGAGAGGCAAGAGGAAATTAAATTCCAGAGGTTTTTTTTTTCCTTTTTTATGTCCACCGCCTAGAGAATTATTACAGGTCTATACACAGTTACATGGACAAAACACCCAGTTGAAACTATCACTTAGAATTTGAACTATTTTACTCTGGTTTGAGTTGGGGTTTTGTATGGCTTCCCAGGAAACCTTCATAATTTCAGATCCCACTAACAGGAATCTAAAATTTGAAGTATGATTTGGGTTGAAGCTTAATGGACAGTCCTGTGAAAGCATGCTTTTTCTAAGTAAATTAACACAGAACAAAGACTCACAGGCAAAGGTTTAACCCTGTGCGTAAGAACAGCTACTTTCAAACGGGAGGGGGGTTGAACTCATCATAAAGACATGAAAATGTGTTGTTTTTCCACTAACTGCTCCCTGTTCTGCTCTCCTTCATGAAAATAAAGTCTGATTTCATAATCTCCAATTATGTTTGGTTATAAAAACCGTAGTTCTCTTCATTTAAAAAAACATTATTGTCATAACTGATTCAAAAAAGTAGCCCTCCCCACCCCTGTAGCAGGAGGATGAACTCATGGGGCTAGTGACCCGCTGGAGGAGAGCTGTGCTCTCCTACACTCTCCCACTTGCGAGTGCCTGCCCCCCCCACACACCCAGCAGAGCCCCCATGTCTCCCCAAGCCCCCCTCACCTCCTGGCTCTTCCTTCTCCGGTGAAGGAGAGTGCCAAGTTAGCCAGTGGATAAGCGGCTTCAAAGCTGAAACACAATGTCAGCCTCCCTTCTGGCAGAGCCTCAGGGTCTAAAGAGATTTCCCTGGGCATTCCTGCCTTTGGCTGCTCTCCATAAGAGGTATATTCATTTAAAAGTACTTATATGTATACTTAGCTTTCAATTCCTATGTTCCTTAGAACTTTGAAAACCGGCAAGCACTTCACAAATGCTTCAATAAAAAAAAAAAAAAAGATCATATCATCAAGTTAAAAATTTCAGTTGTGTTATTTATTTGCCATATCTCCTTCATTTGTAAAATACATAGCTTTTGATAAGGAAAGTGGATATATATTTTTAAACTGTCCATGAAATAAACCTAAAGAGTCATTGTTAATATTCAAATGAGGCATTAGCCTAAAACCATTAGCTATTTTTTTCTTTATCTTATTAATTGTATCAATAGGAAGGTAGCACAATTGAAATGAATGCACTTAAATTCACATAAATATATGAATGTAAATAAATGATGATGATGATAAAGTTTTCTTTATCTTACATGATTGATTTAATCCTGCTCTCTCTTCCTACATCATCCACTGGGACTCTCTCAGGGACAATCTAGATGTTTCTATTCCCTTTATTCCAAAGGAATTTTTATCTCAAAGGGAAATCAGAGAACTCATCTGACCTCTTGCTGCTTGTGCTGTCTTTCCCCATTTCCCCCTCACCAAAAAGTTCTCTTTTCAGCTTCCTGTGCCCAGACCTCTAGTTCTGTCATATTTTCATTTTCCCTAATTGTAGCCCTTTAAAACTTACTGTTATTTATTTCTCTGGGACCACAGTTTTCATGATATAACTTTAATGGTGGAGAAATACAACAGAAGAAAGAAAAACATGAATTGCTAACCAATAAAATATTTCCAAAATATTATCCTCATTACAGGAATATTTGGGGATAAATTTATATTCATAGTGATGTTCCAGATTTAATTATTCTTTAATCCTGTGCTATTATCATCAGTGTCTGCAACAATGCTTTTACTAAGTTGGAGAAAGGCGCTGATGTTCATGGCCTATAAGCTCAATATTCATACCAGTAATGGGTGTATTTTGCTGCTTTATATGGGAGCCACCCTGCTATGTAAATCAATGTTTTCTAAACTTTATTTCACTTAAAAGGTAATAAAGATGCCCATTCAGTAAGTACATAGGACCACAGGGTACACTCTCAGAATTACTATAAAACACTGTATTGCTAAACAGTTGGGAATGTAGTTGGTAGCCCGGGCATACACTTGCATGATGTTTGAGGAGAATTTACTTGGCAGTATTACAATAACCCCAAGCAATGCTGCCTGTGGGAAAGAAAAACAAAAGTGATAGGTAGTTTAAAGTATGCTGTTACAAAATTAGAGAGTGTATGTTTCTAATAGAATTATCTTCCATTGCTTCTCAAAGTTTATAAGTTTACCACATATAAACAAGAATTGAATATATTACTATAGATCTCAAAAGTTCTCAGCTGTAATTTGCTTCCTAAGAACTTCAATAAATGGCATTTTGCTGCTGATGGGCAGGCTTTAGAAGGGAATTGAAACTGCATTTACATTCCTAACTACATATAGTTCTCCTCCATAAAGAAAACACCATGATCTTTGATCAAGCTCTCTGCTATGGGAGGGCAACACATGGAGAATTAGTGGAAGAAGATAGAGGTTCTCTGGGTGATTTGAGCAAATACTACATCTGGGGACACAGCCATAATAGAATACTCTACCCCTGAATCCACAGAGTCTTTAGTTTTAAAACCCAGATTTTAATGATCAGTGCAGTCTAAATTAGAGCAGTTTGATGATATCCTTTAAAAATAGGTTTCTCTAAGGAACCAATATTTCTCATAACCTAATCTCAGAGATTCAAAGTTCATCTTTTTTTTCTTTTTTTTTTTTTTCTTTTTTTTTCTTTTTTTTTTGGCGGTATGCGGACCTCTCACTGTTGTGGCCTCTCCCGTTGTGGAGCACAGGCTCCGGACGCGCAGGCTCAGCGGCCATGGCTCACGGGCCCAGCCGCTCCGCGGCATGTGGGATCTTCCCAGACCGGGGCACAAACCCGTGTCCGCTGCATCGGCAGGCGGACTCTCAACCACTGCGCCACCAGGGAAGCCCTCAAAGTTCTTCTTTTTAAAGTGAGGTAAAGAGATACTTTCCTGACAACCGCAGAGATGACCTAAACTCTCTGGACCTCAGTCTCCTTAGAGTTAAAATGGTGCAAAGAGAGAAGTCTCAATCTTTAGCGTGTCTCATAAAGTAGCAGAGACGGATTTTGGTCTCCATATTTCCTGACCTCTTTCAACAGGCAAAGTGAGGATAGGGTTTAATTGAAAACAACAGTCTGATATGCTAATCTGATAAGATTAGTAATAGGCGTTCCAAAAGCATGTGCTTTGCTGATTTCTCTCTCATTTCTGCTACTCTCTTGAGGATGAAAGAGTTTTGGCAAAGGTTGGAGCAGCCCCAGGAACGCAGCTCCGTACAAATGCCCAGGGGCAGAAAGAACAGCATGACTGCGCATGTGTTCATTCCAGGTGGGAGATCAACTTAAATTTCAATGAATTTGAGTTTCCTTATATTAAACAACAGAACTTCTCACTCTATTAAAAGACTCCAGAGAAAGGGGAGGGACCTTCTAAACAGTGGCACCATGTGATTGGCCTGAATGGTAAGGAAGAACTTGGGGATGACCCCACAAACAGGGTTCCTGAGAAGCACCAACAGCACACGGGGTGTGTTTGGGGAAACCTGGGTTCAGACTGACCTGACTGCTGCCCGTAGGCTTGGAGAAATTTTTTTTTTTCTTTTTGAGCCTCACTTTTCTCATCAGTAAAATGAAGAGGCAGGTGACCACTAAGACCCACCTCTATTGTTACAAGCCCTTAGGGACTCATCATTAGAGACCCAATTGTTCCTTTAACCCTTTCTTTGAATAACGAAAACAATTCCATGGAAATCAAGGGAGCACATCACGCAGACTGGATTCTCAAGCAGGAAAAGGGATGAAAATTCCATCCATAAAGTCTCAGTTGAAGTAAAACTTTTTGGCTACTATCAGCCCAATCATTACAGCACAAAACTCTAGGAATTCAAACGGGGCAAAACATACCTGTGAGTCCAACACCCTAGACTTTAACATGCACACGTGCACGCGCACACACACACAACACACACAAAAGCAAGCAAATGCAAATACTCTGGGACAAGGTGAATTTGAAGCATTAAAAGGGCTGAATTTTAGGGTATTTTCAAATTGATACAATTTTATTATGCGTTAGAAAGTATAACAATTTGGATTAGAAGGGCAAAGTGAAAATCTTTGAGGTTTAAACAATTCACAGTAACAAGCCAAATTAAGATTAGTAATAGGAGTTTCAAAAGCATGTTATACTTCTTAACAAAAGTTTATTCTCTTAAACAGTTGGGAGCTTTTGATACCATTTAATAAAGATATATAGATTTTTTTAAGCAAATAAAAACATTGATAATATGAAGTAAACTGGAGCTAGGCTTATTCCATTTGTCAGCAATTCTGAGTCAGCATACTATGATTTAACAAATTTTCCAAAGAAAATTATTAACTCAAAACAAAACAAAAAAATTTGATTACAAGAGATCTCAGGAAGGAAAGAGTAATCAAATAATCAGGTATGTACCTTAAACATCCTTTTTATCTTTCCAACATAATATAGTATTGTTTTCAAAATCATTTGGGAAATGCTTCCTTTTATCCTACTTCTTTTACTGCTCTCATCTCTTAGTTAAATCAAGTGTCCTGCTTCACTGGGCATGATATTTCAATTTCTCTGACCGGTCTGCCAAATATGGCTGCTGCTCTGACATTTTGCCTTTTGCCAACCAGGTGGTGACAATTTCAATAATATCCTCACGTTTAAATATATAGTATCTCCCAAGGCCCCTGACGGTTCCTCACTTACTCATCCTTGTAACACTTCAGAGGAGAAGACGGACTTTGGCTAATCATGCCCTGGAGTAGACAGATTAGAGATCCATGTGGATAAAGATGGCAGGGAAAGACAGCACAATGGAACGCCACAAAGCAAAGCCACCATAAAGGTAAAAATGCTGAAATAGTTCCAAGGTCAAAACTGTACATCTAGGGAATTCCCTGGTGGACCAGTGGTTATGACTCAGCACTTTCACTGCCACGGCTGGGTTCGATCCCTAGTCTGGGAACTAAGATCCCACAAGCCATGTGGTGCAGCCAAAAAAAAAAAAAAAAAAAAAAAAAAGAAAAGAAAAGAAAAATGTGAAAAAAAAGTTATACTTCTAAACATACTGCCCTACAATCCTCTTTCCATTCATAATCATTTAGGAATGGAAAGGGGATTCACATTATATGGTTTGTAATTTGGTGGATGGGTTTGCTTGAAGGTATCTGAGAAGCCCTACGCCCTTCTCGAATTCCCGCCTCTAAGGAAACAGGCTGACCCCTTTCTGCAACCACAGACCTAGCCTGGTTTAACTCTTGAAGTAACCCTGGCACCAGGACTTGCAAAAATTTACATCTTAACAAACTACTGTTTGCTGGGCTAAGCTACTCAAGTGCCAAATTATGGGCAATGACTATGAATGAATTCGCTTACTTTTGACACTGCAAATTAGTTACTGAAAGTATTAATAAGCAAGTACTGTCATGCAAAGATCTTAGTAGACACATATGTGGGTTTATGCAATATCCATTCAAAAATTTTGCACTTTGATTTTTGGATTTATTAAGAATCAAAAGGCTGGACTTAAAAAAAGAAAAAAACAAGACTGGTTTTCATTCCTGAACCAGGATTTGTTTCTACTTATTTATCAGGGAAGAGGTAGTCATGATCTTTTTTTCATGTAATCAGCATGTACTGAGAACTCTGTGTTGGGGGCTAGGAAGGCTGGTGTTGGTGGAAAGGGACACAAGGATGGCTCAGTATCCTCTATAATGAACTAGGCTGTAACAGGCAGATTTTCTGGTCCAAATTCACAAAAGGAATAATACTTCAACCCACAGGTATTAAAGTCATGGAACATAAAAAACTATTACATAGCATCTAATACAACTATGTTATTTTTTTCTATTTAAATAAGCGTTTTATTTTAGATAGAGTTACATTTACAGAAAAAATTAAATAATAGTATATGGAGTTCCCATATACCCCACACTTAACTTCCCCTATTGTTAACATCTTACTACAGTCCATTCTCACAAATAATGAACCAATACTCATACACCATTATTCACTAACTTTCATTTTTTATTTGAATTGCACTAGTGTTTCTCTAACCTCCTTTATCTGTTCCAAGATCCAATCTAATATATCACATTATATTTAGTTATGTTGCCTTATGCTCCTCTTGACTATGACAGTTTCTCAGACTTTCCTTGTTTTTTATGACCCTGACAGTTTTGAGGAATACTGGCTAAGGTATTTTGTAGTACGTCTCTCAATTTGGGTTTACCTGATGTTTTTCTCAACATCAAGCTGAGGTTGAGTTTTTGGAAGATGACAAGGTAAAGTGCTCTCTCATTGCATCATTTCAAGGGTACACGCTATCAACATGACTCATCAATGATGATCTTAACCTGGATCATAATTAGTAATGTCTGCCAGGTTTCTCCACTCTAAAGTTACTTTCATGTTCCACTTCCCATGCTATAATCTTCTTTGACATATCATATTTTCTTTTGAGCTCTTTCTGACTTTCCAGCACTATTCCCTGCCTCAGCCCTGATATCAGATGTTTAGTAAGATGCCCTGATTAACCTTTTACTGGAGATTGGTATTAGAAACCAAGATCTGAGCACTAGCAACCAATTCATTTTCTAGATTACACAACTGAAGCTACGAGAAATTAAGAGATTTTCTGAAGGTCCAAAGGTGACTAGTTGCAAAACTAACACTGGAACACCAGTATCTTGATGCCTGGGTCACTAATCTTGCCATTGACACAACTCTGCCTTTCCTCTCACATTCCAGGACATGCAGCCTTCATGGGGATATAAATGAAAAACTATGACCTTGCTTCCTGCAGTCTAGACTTTCCAAGTGTCCTGCAGTTACACGCATTTTTATTTATGTGGGCCTTTGAATCCTTCCATGAAAGAGAAAATGAAAGCAAGGGAAATAGTTACCTTAATAATGACAAAGGGAAAAATAAAGGGCCATTTCCCCAAGAAGAGTAAGGTTTAGGTTACACAAAGAATATCAGCTGTGTCTTTTATACTCAGAAAATCTGCTGTGTGATATATCTGTGTACATGGCTTATCACTTTCAAGACCTTCATCAGTCTGTCACACCCCTTTTGGAAACACGCCCTCGCCATGCAGACCCAGAGCATGTACACTTGCGCACACATCTATGACAAAACAAAACGACTCCTTCAGCTGGAAGTTTGAAATCTTTATACAATTATAAACAGTAATGCATATTGTTCCTTTCGGGGGGGAGGCATGTAGCATATTTTCCTATGGTCTTTGAGATGAACAGGATTTAGTGATCAGTTAGTACATAAAACATTACCAAAAACTTTGACAATGTTCTTTGGTGCCAGAGGGCAAGCATAGTACACATCTCGTATCATCTTATTATATACATTATATAGCCCAGCTCTATATTTTAGAGGTCAGTAGATCATTTTAATATTAGTGCCTTAGGTTTATTTCTTTTTTATCCATAATGATGTGTTCCCAGTAGATTCCATGCATTTAATAAATAGTGAGTAATGCTGATGACTACTGCTAGTCATTTCTAAGACTGTTCCAGCCATTATGGGTGATGCAAAGATGAATAAGTCCCAGATCCTTTTGATAAAATAGTACCCTATCATATATTTTACTGCTGACCTCTAGAGCTCCCAGTACTATATAGCATACACCATATGCATTAAGCGAACAATCACTGTTTAGCAAATCAGCAGTCAATCCCGAAACTAGTGGGCTTTTGCAATTTTCACTGGTAATAATTTCAATTAAAGTGTTTACATTGAAATGGGTCAACAATGCAAATTCTGTGTTAGAAAAGCTTTTTAATAATTATTAGATATTTGTAATAAACCCTGTAAACTAACAACTCAGCCCATGACTCCATGAAGACTTCCTTTCTTATTTAGCTCATAAGTGAAGAAGTAGTGAGATAGCTCTGAGGTACCATCTTCTTGAATTTTACACTTGTCGATCCTCTTGATTGTTCCCAATAGTGACGAAGGCCTAAACCACTCGTTAATTCTTTTCCTAAAATGAAGACTATACTTTAAATACACAATTTTAGGGCTTCCCTGGTGGCACAGTGGTTAAGAATCCACCTGCCAATGCAGGAGACACGGGTTCAAGCCCTGGTCCAGGAAGGTCCCACATGCCGTGGAGCAACTAAGCCCGAGCGCCACAACTACCGAGCCTGCACTCTAGAGCCTGCAAGCCAAAACTACTGAGCCCACGTGCCACAAGTACTGAAGCCCACATACCTAGAGCCCATGCTCCACAACAAGAGAAGCCACCACAATGAGAAGCCCGCGCAACGCAATGAAGAGTAGCCCCCCCCATTCGCCACAACTAGAGAAAGCCCACACGCAGCAACGAAGATCCAACATAGCCAAAATTAAATAAATAAATAAGAGGAAAATTGTAAAAAATAAATAAAAAATAAATACACAATTTTAAAAGCAGTTTCTATTAATTATTCTAATTTATTACACGAAAGAAAGTATTTGATACACTTTTGAAATTCACATTCATTGTTCACATTCCAAAATGTCAGGGTTTTACACCTTTTTATTATTTTTAATATTATTATAAACTGATAGTTTTATATGTGATTGCAACTGATACAAATGTATGATGTTTATGTCAATTATCGGTCCTGTAGCAATCAACCAATTGCTTATACCAAATGCTGAATGCCAGAAAAGCCTCTCCCTCAGCAGTAAAAATACACGTTTTTACTTATATCTATATTAACTCATCAATATCTATGTATGTAATTTATTGGAATACTATCTGAAAGAAAATAAAGGTAGAGCTAAGACTTTTTAATAATGAGTCATTTTATATAAGTTTGTACTAAATAAAGCTAATTGATATTAAAGGCAATATCTTCAAAGAGCCTATTAAGATATTTTTAGACTCCAAAATACACATATTTCTTCTTTTTTCCTGATTCATATAAATTGAATAAATGTATATCCTATCTAAAGCAATTTATGCCCAATTCCAAATGGACAAGGATTGTTGTTACTTTTATAACCCTGTTTAGTCTCTCCACAACCTTTATAATGAGTTTGGAAAGTAGCTGAGTTTGGGAAGTAGGAGATGTACATTATCATATGAAAAGAGCTCTTCCAGCTTGCATAAATCTTCAACCATATACCTGAAAAATCTGGTTGGAGTTGATGTACATACTGGCTGGTGTTCATGTAATGGACATTGCATCTTACCAAAAGTCTTTCAAGTTCCCTGCTTTCTGCCTTCAGAGGAAGAGAAAGTTTCTCAGAACTAATTTCCCACTGGGAAAAAAAAAAAACCCACATACTAAAAGTGAACCATACTTAACTTTATTCTTTAATTTTAGCAAATTTTAACACTTTTCTTAATTCTTTCCCATACTTTTAAAAATTCATGTAAACATCTTTGGTTTTAGTTTCATTTCCTTATGAAAGTTCCAGTTGATCCTGTTTTCCTATTCTTTTTAGGAACTTCTTTGGTAGAACAAACACAGGAGAATAAGATCCCCTAAACTTATCAACTAGAAATGAACTTAGGAGAAAAGGTAAAGGCATTTGTGAAACAGAACTCAAGTTCAATCCCCCACATTTTAAACCCTGGTGAGGGCTCAACACACTGAAGCTAAGCTCTGGTCTTTGGTTCAACACATTACCATTCTCTGAACTGATGTTGGGAATAACATCACCGATCTGTAAAGATTTCATTTTCCTTTTTGAGCACTAGGTAAAGTTCTTCCCAGCTAACAAAGGAGGATATTAACACAGCCCGCGATTGCTTCTTTTCCTTTTGGTAAATGATGAGATTTGAAAACAGTAGCAATCCATGGTTAATTCTGAGATTGCCATCACGTTCTTAATAACTGAACGCTCAGCTCTAGAGAATTCTGAACATCACCCAATTTTATCCCTTCAGGGCATATCAAAGAAAATTGGATAATCCTAAAGAAAGGTTGGTCTGCCTTGGAAGATATAAGCTTTAGGAAAGGGAGTAGGGCACCCCACTGCCTAGAGAACCATGCATTTTGGTATAGGACTCTTTCCTTTTGTTTCTCACTCTCCTCTCCCATCTCAAACCTCTACTCCATGACCTATTTATCCAGAGGCAAGCTTTTAGTGAAATGCCAATGAAAGCAGTAGTTGGCAAACTACGGCCCATGAGCCAAACCTGGCCCACATCCTGTTTTTGTAAATAAAGTTTTATTGGAACACAGCCATGCTCATTCATTTGCACATTGCCCGTGGCTGCTTTGGAGTTACAGGATGAGTTTAGGAGATACAACAGAGATCACGTGACACACAAAGCCTAAAACATTTCCCATCTGATGCTTCCCTGAAGAAGTTTGCTAACTCTGAACTGAAGGATCAACTGAAGACTTTGGATTTACAAACATTAAGGTATTTGCAGGCTCAAAAAGCCAGCAATGATCATATACATCCCATATTTCTTCATTGGGTAATACAGCAGTTCATTTTCACTCTGCAAAGAAAATTATATGCAGCATGTTAGGGAAGAAAATCAATAGCCCAGCAGGAAGGACCCTGAATACTTCATCTGACTCCATTACTTTTCTCCACTTCAGTGTCTTGAAAGCCCTGAGACTACCCTGGACAGCAGCATCCCAGGTTTCCTTACAGCTCATCATTATTGGTGTGGCAAGGAGGCACAGACTTCTCAAAACTTCACAGTAGGGTTGGGTTCTTTTGTATACACACACACACACACACACACACACACACACACACACACACACACACACACACAGCTAGCCTGCAAGGACACCCAGCTCCCTCCCTCATTTATTTTATGGGTTTACCACACTTTTATTACCAGTAGTCAGTGAACAAAACTCTCACCCCCCCTAGCTCTCCCCTTTGGTAACCATAGGTTTGTTTTCTGTGTCTGTGAATCTATTTCTGTTTTGTAAATAAGTTCATTTGTATCATTTTTTTAGATTCCACATATAAGTGATATCGTATGATATTTGTCATTTTCTGTCTGACTTACTTCACTTAGTATGAGAATCTCCAGGTCCATCCATGTTGCTTTAAATGGCATTAGTTCACCCTTTTTATGGCTGAGTAGTAGTCCATCATATACATGTACCACAACTTCTTTATCCATTCTTCTGTCGATGGACACTTAGGTTGCTTCCCTGTCTTAGCTATTGTAAGTAGTGCTGCTATGAACATTGGGGTGCATGTATCTTTTCAAATTAGAGTTCTCTTCAGATATACACCCAGGAGTGGGATTGCAGGATCATAGGGTAACTTATTTTTGTTTTTTTAAGGAACCTCCATTCTGTTCTCCATAGTGGCTGCACCAATTTCCTTCCCTCATTTTTTACGTCCACTAAGGTGCTGACCACCAGCTGGCATAAATGACAGATGATGCTAACTTCCAACAGATGTCTTTCTGACCCCAAAGATAATGGAAATGACAAATAATAACTTTGTAATTACCTTAACTGCAACCAAAGCATAAGCTGAAAAATCACCAGATGAGAACCTACAAGGAACATGTGAGACCAACTTCCCCATTAAGCATGTTTAAGGGTCCCCCGTGCTGTGAAGCTCAGGAGCTGTGCCAAGACAGCGGGGAAGGCAGCCCAACAACAGGCACCCAACCATAAATCCTCTCGGCCCCATGATACACAAACACGATTTCAGCATCTGCATGCGCAGCGGACGGGAAACTGAGAAATGAAGATTAAATGGGAACTAGGGCACTGTCAGAGCTTGGAGTTTTACAGTGCTTTGGATCAGATAAAAGTCCTCTAATTAAAAACACATTTTAAGTGCTCCCATTCTCTTTTCTTTTCTGGCTGCTGGGTCTGGTCCTTGAGAAGAAACAATAGGAAAGACAAGAAAGGCAAAGAGAGTTTTGAACTGATGAGAGAAGGGTTTGCCTTTTGCTGATGCTCTTGCTTTGGGAAGTGGGTTAGACAATGACTGTGAAATGCAGTGAGCCACTGCTAACCTTGACCCATGGCATGGCTGTCTGGGCTTTGTGCTTTGAGGAGAACAGAGGGACTTGTGAGCATGGTGAAATTTTTCTTTATTTTCAAGAATCTGGAGCTTGTTTGAACTAAGTCTTTGATTAAACACCCAGAAGTGAACTTGTTTAGTTGGACTAAAAATCCTGACCATGTTGTTTGTTCCTAGATGGAGGTTAGTCAATCCCCAAGTAGAAACAATTCTCACTTATGATGATTAATTTTACATATCAACTTGACTGGGCCACAACGTGCCCAGTTATTTGGTCTACAACTATTCTGGGTATTTCTGTTACGTGTGCTGGATGGGACTAACATTTAAATAGGTAGACTGAGTAAAGTAGATGGCCCCTCCTATTATGGGTAGACTGCCTCCAATCAGTTGAAGTCCTGAATAGAACAAAAAGGCTGATCCTCCCCTAAGTAAGAGAAAATCCTTTCTGTCTGATGGCCTTCAGACTAGGACATCAGCATTTTTCCTGCCTTTGGACTTAAACTGAAAGATCAGCTCTTCCTGGGTTTTGAGCCTGCTGGCCTCCAGACTGGAGCTACGCTGTCAGTTCTTCTGGGTCTCCAGCATGCTGACTCACCCTGAAGATCTGGGGATTTGCCAGCTCAGAATTGCATAAGCTATGTTTATAATAACAAATATCTTTTTATGTATGTATGTACACATACACACACATATCCTATTTGTTCTGTTTCTCTGGACAACCCTACCTAATACATCACTGAATCTGAAGCTAAGTATCTAAGGACATGCATGAGATGGCAAAAATCTTATTATTGATTTTCTCCCTGTAACTCCCTCCCACTGAAACTATTTATCCCCCTTGGAGCTCTAACAGAATTAACTGTATGAAGACAATTGTTATGATCACCTTCTCCAGGCTAACCATTTCCATTTGACATAACCATTCGTCATTAGACACCATTTGAGATTTTTCACCCTCACCGTCACTCTTCTCTAAATGCCCTACAGTCTGCCTATATCCCACATGAAGTGTGGGATAGTCTTCTTTAGGTCCAGAGTTATCACCCCCTGGATTCTAATTCATTATATCCATTCATGCAGCATATTTTGGCATTAGCTTTTTTGATGATTATATCTCTGATCTACATTGGCCTAAATTCTTCTGCTGAACTGTATCTTTTTCTTTATGCACTAACATTTTTTAAAGCATAGAAACTCATTAAGTGATAGCTTCAACTCTTACCTATAAGCTGCTTTCCCTTGGATCAACATTTCTAGACCAAATCTTTCATCTAAGCCCCAGCACCAATTCAACCACCTCCTGGGATGTTCACAGTTACCCTGTTTGATGTAAGCTCCACAAGGGCAGGAATTTATGTTTGTTTTATTCACTGCTGTATGCCCAGTGCCTAGAGTAGCCTCTGGCACCTAGGAGGTAGGCTGTCTGCAAACATTGTTAAACATATAAATAATTGAATCTTAAAGTGCACATGTTCAAATATAGTCTTACCCCCTTATCTCACTTCCTATAGAACCTCTCAGGAGAGTGGTACCACCATCCATACAGGTACCAAAGCCAAAAATCTGAGTCATCCTGTATCCATATTCTACCTCACTTCACATATCCAGTTAGATCTCAAGGAACACTGATTTCTCCCTGAGTGTCTTTCGAATTGATCTCTTTTCTCTTTCTCACCACCACTGACTTAGTGTAGGCCCTCATCTTCTCCTTATTTATGATTTTCAATAGTCCCCTAAATAAATGAATGACTCCATTCTTGCCCCCACTTTTTAAAATTCATCCATTCTTCATGCTTCCGTCAATGCGCTCTTTCAGAAACGCAAACCTGATTAAAGTATTAAACTACTTAAAGGCCTTTGTTAGCTCCCCACGATGGTCACAGTAAAATCCAAGTCCTTAGCAAGGCATTCATCCGTTCCAAGCTCCTTCTTGGTCTGAGCCTTATCTACCTTCCCAGCTTCACTTCTCTTCACTCTACCGCCAAGTGCCCTATTCTTCAGTCATAAGGAGCACGCCTCTGACCTGTGGACGCATTTCTTGCTTTTGTTTCTTCTCTGTATCTACAGAGTTGACTACAACTCACTAAACGATTCAGGAGGTAGCTGCTGATCATCCCCAGACTGGGTAAGCTACCTCGTCTGCACTCACAGAACACCTGTGCCGACCTTGATTGTAGACAAACATAATAAAGTGTGATAAGGGCCCTCTCTCATGCTTGATTGTAAAATTGTGTGAATTTGTATCCTCGGTGCTCATCCTAGTGTTCAGGACATAATCAGTTCTCAGTTGAATGAATTTCACCCTACGAAGCAGGTGGCAAAAGGCGAGAAAGGAAAAGGACCAAGTGGGTGGGAGATATTCCAGAACAAGTGACCCACATGAACAAAGGCACAGGGCAAGAGAATAATGCTTGTGTCTAGGGTGCAGAGAGGCACACAGAGTTCAGGCAGGGAAGTGGGGAGCAGAGGGCTAGAAAAGAGAGCTGTTCTTTACAAAGAGAATTTCTCAGGTCAGTGAGTTGCCATCTGGCCATCCTGCAGACCCAGTGTTCCATTTCTAGTCTTCCAGCAATCAACAAATTATATGCATGATATAGACTTCCCTCTGAGGGTACCACATTCTCACATTTTGCACTGTCTCCCCTTCATCAGCAATAACAGACAAACCTGCCGAGTTCAGCATATATTATCTTGTTAGCAAGGCTTTCCCTTCACTGCTGCCTCTTTGCAACTCAATCTCTCTAATGCTGACTGCTAAAATGACTTGAGGTCCAGGTGTAGATTCAACATCCGAGTCAGGAGCTCTAAAATCTGTGCCAGCAATGTGGAAATGTGTTGGGAGATGTGATAATGATTTATCTGTAACACATTTATTGGAACATGTCAAAGCCCCGAATAAAAATAACTCACATTTATAGAGTACTTTCCTTGTACCAGGTATTGACCTAAATATTCTGCATGTATTAACTCTCAAAATTCCTATGAGATATACGCCCTTATTGTCCCATTTTACAGATGAAGTCATTGAGGCACAGAGAAGTTGAGAACACTCTACAGGGTCACACAGCAGACAAACGTTGGAGTTAGAATTTTTTAAATGAAACACCAAATTCTATGAACTTAATGATTATCCTATGGTGCCTCCTTAAAATAGGCAAGAAATGCAGGACCAAAAAAGAGAGTACAGCTTTTAATATTGACTTTGCTGTAAAGTATATGATTTTGGTTAAGTCAGGACTCCATGAAACTTATTTTCTGTACCATGACAGAATTTGTGTAGAAGAGCAGGCTTCAAACACTTTTACTTCCACAGCCCTAACATAATTTTTAAAAAATATATTGTGTCCCCTTGCACATTTTAAAAGGACATCTAGATTTTCAATAATATGTTTAAATGTTTGCAAAAATAAATACTTTCTAGCATTTTATAAATATAGATTTTAAAATAAAACGTTTCTATTATTCTTTAAATATAGGCACTTCAGCTCTCTTCTGGTTACTGTTTGCATGGTACATCTTTTTCCTTCCTTAAAAGTTCAACCTGTCTGTGTCTTTGAATCTAAACTATGTCTTTTGTACAGAGCATATCATTAAATCTTTTTTTATTGAAGTATAGTTGATTTATAATGTTGTCAGTTTCAGGTATACAGCAAATATCATTAAATCTTGCTTTTTTTTTAGCTAGACTGATCATTCGTATGTTTGATTGAAGTCTTTAGTGCATTCATACTTAATATAATTATTGATATTGTTGGATTTACATCTGTCATTTTGCTGTTTGTTTTCTGCTTGTCTCATGTATTTTTTCCTCCTTTACCGTTTCTTTTTGTGTTAAACCAATATTTTTTTAAGTAAACCATTTTAATTACTCTCTTGAGATTTTACTGATTTTTTAAATTTAGCTTTCAAAATGGCTTACACTAGACATTACAACATGCATCTTTAAAAATAAAAATTGTATATATTTAAGGTATATACTATGATGTTTTGCTATATATGTGTGTGTGTGTATATATATATATATATATATTGCAATGATTACTGTAATCAAGCTAAGTAATATATCCACCTCCTTACACAGTTATCGTTTGTGTGTGTGTGGTGAGAGCACGTGAGATCTACTCACTTAGCAAATTTCCAGTATGCAATACAATATTATACTCTTTTGAACATTCCTGTATGTTAGATCTCTAGACTTATCCTACATAACTGCAAATTTGCATCCTTTGACCAACGTCTCTCCATTTTCCCCACCTCCTCATCTTCATTTATCACAATCCGTTTCAGATTTTAGTGACCTAATTCTAGTAAAATATACCTCCATCCCCTCTTTGTGATGTTAATGTCATTATGTATTGTATCTACATATGCTCTGAACACCATAATAGTGTTATAATCATTGCTTTAGACAAGCGCATGTGTATTTTTAAGAGATTAAGAGTAAACAAAAATACATAGTGAGAGTAATTTTTATTTACCCACATACTACATTTCCCTATTCTTCACTCCTCCTTGTGTATTTGATTTCACATCTGGTGTCACTTCCTTTCAGCCTAAAGGACATTTTTATAGGAGAGATGTGCTAGCAAAGACTTCTCTTGGTTTTTGTTTATCTAGGAATGTCTTTATTGTTCATTCTTTTTATTTATTGATTTATTTATTTATTTTGCAGTACGCGGGCCTCTCACTGTTGTGGCCTCTCCCGTTGCGGAGCACAGGCTCCGGATGCGCAGGCTCAGCGGCCATGGCTCACGGGCCCAGCCGCTCCGCGGCATGAACCCGTGTCCCCTGCATTGGCAGGTGGACTCTCAACCACTGCGCCACCAGGGAAGCCCCCTTTCATTCATTTTTGAAGAATAGTTTTGGTAGATAAAGTATCGTTAACTGACAATTTATGAACTTACTATGATTAAGTGTGAGGCAATTATAACTTGGAGCAGCATTTCCCAAAGAAGTATACCCTCTGGAAGTTCAGTTGCTATGAAATATCCATGGTCTATTATAGTTTCTTTAAAATAGGGATTCTCAGAGTTTTTCAAGCACTAATATGGGTCTTGACTCTTGATGAAGAAGAGAGAGCCTGAAATGCTTCCAGAAGTTTTTTTACTACAGGGGACTTTTTCTACTGAGCATCTCACTAGTGTTCTACAAACAATACATTGAAAAATGTAAACCCAGTTTGGATAAGTAAACTGAGGCACAGAAAGGGACTGAGTGTGGCCCAATGGATGAAGTAATGGTGCAGTAAAAACAACTGTAGGAAGATACATTTCCATCCTATGTACTCCCAGCAGCCTCACAAGGAGGATCATTTTACTGGAGAAGCAAGGGTTATGACATTTATTGGCAGTCAAGGAAATACACTGTGATTGGTTTATTATTGGAATTTTGTTGTTATTGACTACTGCTCTATGTTTGACCACACAGCTTGAGAAGTGATCTGGAACTTAATTTGTTATCTTCACCTTAATGCAACTACATGCTTGACTGTTTATAGTTCACATTGAATAGAAAAAAAATATTCTGCAGTTGAAACATCCCTATTTTATAATTACATTTTGGTTGCTGACGCATTATCTGGGCATCCTGCAAAGCTCAACTAATGCAAACCTAATTCTCCTTTAATACCAATCCCAGGAGGAGTTTAACTTGAAAACAGTAAGATTTATTTTTGAGTCTGTAGATTGTTTTCAAATACTTAGTTGCTAAATTTTATGTACTGTATAAGGAAGAAAACAGATAATGAGAAAGTTCTGTTATTTCTTCTCTTCTGAAGGAGGCAGGAAAGGCACAAAGCTCACAGTAGTCAGCTATATAGTCTGGAAGATGATTACAGCACAAATAGGTGTACATTACACAATAATACAACTCCTCAGGTAAAATATATGAGGATAGGACTATATCTCTTCTAGAATTATAACCGTTAACATGATTATGTTAATGATTGGCTAACATTTATTGAACTCTTGCTATGTATCATTTCAACCACACAACAATCCAATAAGTAGCTACTATTAATTATCTTCATTATAAAAATCAGGAAACCAAGCTAGAAAGATTAGGTAACATATTTATGATTCACCGCTGTGTCCTGTCTATGACTCGACATCTATGCTTTTAACCTTCTATGTGTGGATAACCATACAGCAGTGATTCTCAAAGTGTGATCCACTTACAAGCACCATCAACATGACCTGGGAACTTGATCGAAAGACCTACTGAATCAGAAATTCTGGGGATGGGACCCAGCATTGGGTTTTTACCAGCCCTCCAGGTGATGCTGCGGTTCTCTAAAATTTGAGAACCACTGCCATGTAGCATGATACTTAGTCAATGTGTTTTTGGCTGAGAGACAATATAAAGGATTTTTTTTACTACACATTACAAACCCATCTCTCAAATATGCAAAGTCCATCTGCAGAGTACATTATAGCATGCATCTTAAATCTTATTTATAAAATCACAGTCCAGTATTTTGTTTGGCTCCTCTTTGGCTTCTTCCCTACCTCAGCAAGTGTTCCCAGGGCCACTGCATTGTACGAGCACCTGATTCTGCTGCTTTTGGAGAAGCCAATCCTACTTCCATTCAAGCCTTCTGAGCTTCAATGTCCTCACATGTCTACCCCACCTATCCAGAAGTCATCAGTATCTGGCACAGTCTCTGGCACATAGCAGATAGTTAATAATCATTAATAAATAATTTGTTTAACTGCTATAAGCAGTTTAACAAATGATGCAGATTTTCAATGATTATTCTAGGTACTCTTCTGAAAGTGGATTTATAATACTTGTTGACTGGTCTGATTACTTTGGGTATAACAAGAGTCTACCAAAGTCAGGCATCATCATATTTCAGTAAGGTATACATGACCAATGTGGTCATTTATCTTCAAAGACAGATTTCCCAGTGAACCACGCTTCCCAGTAATCATGTCCTGTGTATGGTGATTTTGTGTTAATTTTGAAACTAAGTCATTAAAAATGCAGTTTCCACCTTGGTCTCTTGAAATATGTGCTCAAAACCAGCCACGATGTAAGAAGTTTATACTGAGACCTCCATGCTATAAGGGAATCCAAAGTAGCTAGCCAAGTGGAGAGGCTCCATGGATAGAGAGACATACCCAGTCAACCCCCAACTGCACTGGGCTTCCCAGGTGAGGCATAAGATTTGTGAGTTAAAAGCTATCATGGACATCCAGCCCAATGGGCCTTCAGTTGGGTTCCATCTGCCATCGGACTACAGCTATATGAAAGACCTCAGGCAAGAAGAGCCCACGTGAGCTCAGTCACTCACAAAACAGTAAGCAACAATAATACATTGTTATTTTAAGTCACTGTATTTTGGGGTAGTTTGTCATATAGCAATAGCTAACGATAGCAATAGGTCAGGGTTTAAAAGTATCGCATATGTTGAACATATATCATGGTGCCTAAATGTAACACAGTCAGCTAAGGGAGAAGGGTGAGGTCTACGTATAATTCATTTCCTTTTCCTAGCTTTAGTAACACATTAGTGTTGCTTCAGTGTGGACTCTAAGCATTTTTATTGTGAGTATAAAAACTAAATTTGCATAGCAGGCAGTGTTGCATATTGCATAGTTCAGTGGAGTTAGAAATTTCATTAACAGCACAGGGAATATTTTTTATGAGTGTCCATGAAAGAAAAAAGGATAAAATTTGTATCCTGTTTAAAATGTTATAACTTGAGTTACACTGTACATTAAGTAGATCAGTTCCTACTACAACCTAAGAAAAGTGACTAAATGTTGACTGGTACTGCTTCCAGAAAGCTGTGAAGACTTGTATCATGTGAAGCAGCCTGTTCAAGGAGCCAGATACACACACATTACACTTTCCACACGGGGGCTTTCTCCGTGGTACTTTGTAAGCCTATCTAGTTAGCATTATAAAGCTTAATATTTATCAAATTCCTGACCCTGAACAATTTTTATATTAAAATTATTTTTTTCTTCTCCACCTCCATCCAATATAGAGTGGACTAAATGCATATCTTTATATACCACTTACCATTTATCACATAGTATACGTACTAGCTTTATTCTATATACAAGTAAACCGTAATGTATTTATAGGCAAAGATCATCTCTTTTTTTAAAGCATTACAGAGATATCATTAACATGTAACATCGTGTAAGGTTAAGGCATACAATGTGTTGATACGATGCACTGATATATAGAAAAATGATTACCACCATAGTATTAGCTAACGCCTCTATCATGTCATATAATTACCATGTGTGTCTGTGTGTGTCTGTGTGTGTGTGTGTGTGGTGAGAGCATTAAGATCTACTCTCTTAGCAACTTTTAAGTATATAATAGAGTATTATAAAATATAATCATCATGCTGTACATTAGATTTCCAGAACTTACTCATTTTATAATTGGAACTTTGTACCCTTTGATTAACATCTTCCTATTTCCCCTGACACCCAGCCCTTGGTAATCACCACTCTACTCCCTGTTTCTATGACTTCAGCTGTTTCAGATTCCAATACAGCATAGATAATACAGCATACGTCTTCCTCTGTCTGACTTATTTCACTTAGCATAATGCTCTCGAGGTCCACTGGTGTTATTGTAAATGGCAGGATTTCCTTCTTTTCTCATGGATGAATAATATTCCATGAAAGATAGACAGACAGACAGAAGGACAGATAGGTTTATACATCTATAGCTATATCTCTGTACCTCTATCTCAATATAACATTTTCCTTATCCATTCATCAGTTGATAAGACACTTAGGGGGTTTTCCGATCTTGGCTATTGTGAATAATGCTTTAATGAACGTGGGGGTGCGGATATCTCATCAAGATCCTGATTTCAGTTGCTCTGAATATATACCTAGAAGTGGAATTGCTGGATCATATGGTGGATTTATTTTTTTTTTATTTATTTATTTTTTGCGGTGCGTGGGCCTCTCACTGTCGCGGCCCCTCCCGCTGCGGAGCACAGGCTCCGGACGCGCAGGCGCAGCGGCCATGGCTCATGGGCCCAGCCGCTCCGCGGCATGTGGGATCTTCCCAGACCGGGGCATGAACCCGTGTCCCCTGCATCGGCAGGCGGACTCTCAACCACTGCGCCACCAGGGAAGCCCTGGTGGATCTATTTTTAATACTTTGAGGAACCTCCACACTCTTTTCCATACTGGCTGCACCAATTTGCATTCCCACCAGCAGTGCACCGACTGCACAGGTTCCGACTGCACAGGCTCCCTTTTCTCCAGTTTTGCTAACATTTGGTATCTCTTGCCTTGTTGCTAATAGCCATTATTACAGATAGGAGGTGATATCTTGTGGTTTTGACTTGCACTTCCTGATGATTAGTGATTTCCAGCACTTTTTCGTGTACCTGTTGGCTATTTGTATATCTTCTTTAGACATATGTCTATTCAGTGTCTCTGACCATTTTTCAGATTGTTTATTTTTTTCTGCTATTGAATTGTAGTAATTCTTTATATATTTTGAATATTAACTCCTTATCAGATAAACGATCTGAAAATATTTTCTCTCATTCCATAGGTTGCCTTTTTATTTTGTGGATTTTTCTTTTCCTGTGCAGAAGTGTTTTAGTTTGATATAGTCCCAGTTATTAATTTTTACTTTTGTTGCCTGTACTTTTGGTGTAGTATCAAAAAAAATTGTTGCCAAGACTAATATTAAGGAGATTTATCCCTATGTTTTCATCTTGAAATTTTACAGTTTCAGTTCTTATGTTTAAGTCTTTAACCCATTTTGAGTTAATTTTTGTGAGTGGTGAGACAGGGGTCAAATTTCATTGTTCTTTGAGTGCTTATTCAGTTTTCTCAACACTATTTATGGAAAGGACCATCCTTTCCTCACTGAGTATTCTAGGCTTCACTGTCAAATATTAGTTGACTGTATATGTTAGGGTTTATTTCTGAACTCTCAAGTGTTTTCCATTGGTCCATGTGTTTGTTTTTATGCCAGGACCATACTGTTTTGATTACTATAGCTTTTACTATTTTCCATTATGCTTTCATTCCATTTCTATATCATTTGTGAATCTGTTGTTGAGGTTTTTTGCTTTATGGTTACTGTGAGGCTTACATAAAACACTAAATATGGCACTCTATTTACACTGATAGCAATTTAACTTTGCACACAAAAAGTACCCTTTTACTCCTTTTGTTTTTGATGTCACAATTTACGTCTTTGTATACCGTGTATACATTAACAAATTATTGTAGTAGAGCTGTTTTTAATATTTTTGTCTTTAACCTATATACTAGAGTTAAGTAGTTAACACACCACCATATTTCAGTATTATGTATACAGAATACAGAGTATTCTGAATCTGACTATATGATTAACTTTACTACTGTGTTGTATATTTGCATATGTTTTCCTGTTACTAATTAGCATCCTTTTATTTCAGCTTAAAGAACTATTTTCAGCATTTCTTATAAGGCAGATTTAGTGGTGATGAATCCCTCAGCTTTCGTTTATTAGGAAAAGCCTTTATTTTACCTTTATTTCTGAAAGACAGGCTTGCTGGGTACAGTATTCTTGGTTGGCATTTTCTTCCTTTCAACACTTTGAACTTATCATCCCATTCTTTGCTGGTCTGCAAGGTCTCTGCTGAAAAATCCACTGATAGCCTTATGGGGGTTCCCTTGTACAAGAATTTTCTTTTGCTCTTGCTGCTTTTAAAATTCTCTCTGTCTTTGTTTTAGAAAGTTTCATTTAGTGAATCCTGGAGAAGTTAGTTTTGGATTGAAATTTTTTGGTACCTATTAATAGGGTTTTATGAACATGGATATTCAAATATATCCCAGGTTTGGGAAGTTCTCAGCCATTGTTTCTATAAATAAGCTTTCTATCTCCTTTTCCCTTTATACTCTTTCTGGGACTCCAGTGATGCACACATTGTTTCTCTTGATGTTGTCCCATAAGTCCTGTGGGATTTCTTCATTCCTTTTCACTCTTTTTCCTCCTCTGATTAATTTTAATTGATCTGTCTTCTCACTTACTACTCTTCTCTTCTGTTTAGAGAAATCTGCTATTAAAACTCTCTATTGAATTTTTTAGTCCAGTTGCTGTATTCTTTGGCTCCAAAATTCATTTTGGTTCCTTTTTATGTTTTCTATATCTTTGTTGAACTTCTCATTTTGTCTTGTATGTTTTTCCTATTATTGTTTAAATGTTTATCTGTGTTCTCTTGTAGCTCTCTGAGCATCTTTAGAACAAATTTTTTGAATTCTCTGTCAAGAAATTCTTGGATCTCCATTTCCTTGGGGCCAGTTACTGGAGGTTAACTATATTCCTTTGATGGAGTCATGTTTCTCTGATTCTTCATGATTCCTTTAGCCTTGAATAGGTATTTGTGCATTTGAAGAAGCAGTCACCTCTTCCAGATTTTATGGATTAACTTCATTAAGGGAAGACTTTCACCCAAGCTTGGGGCACACTGGAGCTTACTGTGACCCTGAGTCTAGTGGTGTGGGCACTTAGTGTAGGGGCACGTAGTGGCTCTGGGCTGGGGTAGGGGGGCATGATATCTCTTCCGCTCAGCCTGTTGAGGTTCATAGCAGCAATAACTGTGTGGTCCTTGGTTAGTACTGAGAAGGGGAGGGAGGGTAGCAGTGGCCGCAAGGGCCGCTGGGATCCTCAGTGGCACCCTCAGGTCCAGCTGCTAGGGACCAGGGCAGGAAGCAGCAGTCGCTGGAGCCAATGCTGCAAGCACATTCAGCTGCAGTGGCCAGCTGCAGGTGCCTATGTAGTGGCAGGGGCTGGCTGCAGACGTGTACACAGCGGCAAGGGCTGTAACCAACTATGGGCTCACTAGCAGCTTTGGGGGCCCTGCCTGTCAGCATGCTCTCCTGTAGCTTCGCCATCTCTCCTTTGGCATGCGCACTGCAGTGGGAGAGCTGGTGACAGGGGTCAGACTGGTGGCAGCACAAGTACAGCTGGAGAGGCTAGCTGCAGGTGAGCGTGGTGGTGCAGGCCAGTGACAGAAGACAGGGTCTGATCCAGGCTGCAAGTGGCTGCAGCGGCTCTGCCTGTGGGTTTGCTCTCCCATGGCTACATGGTCTCCCCCGGCATGTGTGCTGCAGTAGAGGCTGGTCCCATGCCTGTGCACAGTTAGAGGCCAGCCCCAAGCGTGTGTATGACAGTGGGGGCAGCTGTAGGGGTCTAGGCTAGTATCTCATATTCATGGAGCCATGGAAGCCTGAAATGGCTGTGGTTCCTGGGTTCTGGCAGGGGTGGGGAGTGATTGGGGAGAGGCTCAGGCAGCTGGCGTTAGTGACCATGAATACTTGTGGCGTGAAAGCTGGTGAAATCTGCAGAAGTGGCTGTACCAGCCTTTTAGTTCCTTTGGTGGCAAAATCTGCTGGGTTTGTCTGCAGAACAGATCACTGTGGACACAATCACTCCCGCTGCATGGCTGCTATTGGTAGCCCAGGCTTTTTTCTTCCTTGTTCCTACATCTCTGTACATCTCAGCTCTGCCAGCCTGGTTGAGGTGAAACCAAAGCAGGACCTTAGCTTGGTGCCTCGAAAAGCTGGGAAAACTGGAAGCTTGTCTCAATTTTCCTTTCCTGGAAAGAGGAACTCTTTGTAGCTGAGAAGTTCGTCTTTGTGCTGAGCAATGCTGGCTTGGGGGATGGGATGAAGCAGGAGAAATGAAGCTGCCATCCTTCTCTCCTTGTATGGTTATTCTCAGGTTTTTATTACTCTGTGTTGGCAAAAATTCTTAGGTAGACTCCAGAGGGCTCCCAGAGCTGTTTTCGTTCATAGCCAGCTGTCTAATAGTTGATCTTTGCTGGAGGTGGGAGAAAGTTGGGATCTCCTATATTGCTATTTTGGTGACCTCCAGCAAAGGTTATTTCTTCATTTCCTTTTGTGTCCTCCATAGTGCCTGGCTATATATTAGAAATGATTTACTAAATATTTATCAAAATGAAGGAATGAGATGAATGCATGGCATACTTGAAAGATACAGTATTTTGTTTTCCAGAATGAGATACATAAAAGATTGTTGATACATTTTAATCATTTTATCCTCAATCTCTGATTTGTCTTCTGAGTCCCACACTCTATTTTCAAATTCTATTCAATCTATACAATGGGCTGACCTTTTTGCAGACAAGCTCTGATTTTAATCCCATGATAAAACTATGATCACCACCAGACTCACTACTCTCAGCTAACCTTTTGGCTTGACTTAAGTAACAAATACTCAACACCCCAGTGTTTTATCTGTGGTGAAGTCCTCCCTTAGAGGAAAATATTGGGGAAATAATTAACAAAGTCATATGCAAGTATCAAACCTTCATAAAATATTGAATCGGCATAATAGGTGACCAGTGAGTCAAGCAATTGACATTTATTTACATACTTTAAAAGAATCTTAGCATAATATTTAACCTTGAGCTAATGGGGAAGGTGTTTTGCAACATCTTCTCAATTATTCCCAGAACTTTGTTTCTCAGTTTATAACACCAGAATGTTTATCTGTCCATAATTTGGAGAGTTTGGTGCATATGGTGAGAGCAAGCCCATCAACTAAAAAGGATACAGCACATATTGGTGCTCTGCAACACCTCAGGCATCAGACACCCACACCCTGAGATTCACCACAACTAAATACTTTAACACAAAGCTGTGAAACAGGAAATCTCTCAGGAAGTCTCCAACTATTTGAGAAAGTTCTACTAGTAGAGCTCATATTGTATGTGAATAACACACAAAACACACACACACACACACACACACACACACACACACACACACACACTGCTTTCCACAGTGTGCTGGAAGATACAGTGAAGAAGAGAGTCCAGCTGGCAGTGAAGCCTCCTTTCTCGCTCTCTTCAAATACTTTAAGCGTCTTCCACTCCCTTTTGCTTAAGCACCTCATTACTAATCCCTCTTTCCTCTCCTCTAGCCTTATTCTCACTAATATGCTCAAGAACTCAGAAAAAAAGAAATTAAGAACAAAAGCCCTCTTCATTATAAGGTAGGAGAGCCCCAATATATTGATAATTGTGGACCATTTTCCATTGAGCCTACAGATGGGAAAAGACAGGGAGATACCAGGGATGCAACGAAATGTAGCATATTTGAGGAGGAATTGAAGCTTCAGGGGTTGGTGGCTGCCTTAGTCTGCTTGAACTGCTATAGCAAAATACCATAGACTGAGTGGCTTAAACAAAGACATTTATTTCTCAGTCTTGGACACTGAGAAGTCCAAGAGCAAGGTGCCAGTAGATTTGGTGTAGGGTGAGAATCCTCTTCCTGATTTGCTGTTGTCACCTTCTTACTGTATCCGCACATGATACAGAGATATCATCTCTCTCATGTCTCTTCCTATATGGCACTAATCCCATTTATGAGGACTCCACCCTCATGACCCAACTACCTCTCAAAGACCCCACTTCCAAATACCTTCACACTGAAGCTTAGAGCTTCAATATATGAAAGGGGGTGGGGGACATAAACATTCAGTCCATAGCAGTGGCTTTAGAGGAGGTGGACACCAAGGAAATCTGTGAAATAGGTTAGCAGAGCAAGGGATGTATTTTGCTGTGAGAAATGGGATCCCAGTTAAAAAATCTTCAAAAACATGGAATTCTATATTCATTCTACTCAACTTATTTCCTCTCACCACTCCACCCTCCTCCCCAGAACTGATTTTTTAAGGTATATGTAGAAAATTCTTACAGTAAATATTGACAGCTCTGCCTAATACTATCAAAGTTATGTCATAATGGTAACAATGCTACTGAAAAAATTAAGTCAGCATTTTCTCATTTCCATATGAGTCCCAGGAGAGCAGCACATCTGTGCAGCAGCTTGAAATATCTTTTTATGTTTTTTCAAACCAGTAAGCCTTAATTCTTTCCCAGAAAATCAATAGTGAGGCTGTTGGAGATGTGAAATGGCAAAGAAATACTAACATTTAGCACCCTTGCATTTCAAATTTGTTAGCCCATGGATGTTACTTCCATTTGGTAAATGAACACGTGCAGCTCAGACATCCAGATACAAGAGGCACTTGATGAGGCAGCTAATACAGTGACCTGAGTCCTTCTCCACAGTTCAGTCACCCCTCTTGTTTCATCTCAGCCAGCCCAGGAGCCTACCTCTCCCATCTCAGGTGCCACTGATTTACGAATGTCTTTCTTCCTCTTCAAATCAGGTACGCTCTCTCCCTCCTACACTTCCATCACTCGTGGTATTTATTGCATCCCACCTTAGATTCTACTTATGAGTCTGCATCCTAGCTCTCTTTGGAAACACTCTATTCTCTGAGGGCAGGAATTACAGCTTGTTAATCTGTGTACAATCCTTAGATTTGAATATATAATGGGTTTTGTGATAGACACTGCATTATGCCCTTTAGTGCATTATCTTAATCCTTCAGACACCACAATAGCGGTTGGTGCCCCATCCATGTGTCCTTGGGTCTAGAAACTGTAATGTTCCCGGGACTTCCAGCTGCCGGGGCCAACATCTCTTTGCCAAGAGTTTACTCTGGAATCCATTCCGCCCAAGGGCAACACAAGAGAAAGTGCTGGAGAATTATGGTTTATTTCCATCACCCTCTCCCCAGCAGCCCTTAATAATGACTGATGGGAGTTGGTGTATCAATATCCCAGCTACCTTCCATCCCCCCGTGGAATAACTCCAAGACAGGTGTTCTGCACATGCTCCCTAATTCATCAGTTTTCAAACTTGAGTGAGTAACAAAATTCCCTATTAGACCAGGTTGCTGGACCCTCATGCACAGTTTCTAATTCAGTAGGTCCGGAGTGGGACCTGAGAATTTGCATTTCTAACTAGTGTCCAAGTGATGCTGATGCTGGTCAACCCTGAACCATACTTTGAGACTCAGTCCTTGCTCCAGGTATCACAGTGATAACTTGTTTTATAGCCTATCCTTCATTGGTTGCCTTCTCTTTCTTCCCTCCCTTGTTCCCTTACCAGTGTTTCTGGGATCATTTTGCAAGTAAACTATTTGTTCTCAGTCCATATTTGGGGGCCTGCTTCCAGGGAAACACAAAACAAAACAAGCAATATCTAGATAGTTATTCTTGCCATGATACACATGAGAACCTCCTTACCTAGAGAAATTAGGCTACTTGTCCCAGGTTACACAAATGGAAAAGTCTAGCTGTTGACCACCACATGATACTGTCTCCTTGGCATAAGACTTTTCCCGTAACAAAGTGCTCTATAAATGTTACTAGAATTAAATTAAATTTTGTTGATCAACTATCTCACAAATACTAGAATCAGAACCCGCTTACTGTTTGGGAGTCTCAAAGGTATCACTACGAGTATTTCAAGTTTTATAGCAGAGCCATGCATCTGGAAAGCTGACCAGATTTGTTTAAGCAAGTCCCCCAGCATCTGAAGAGTTAGGACTGCCTCGGCTCTGCACTGACCCTGTCGTCTCTTGGTGCAACTGAGGTCTGCTGCTTTACTGTGAAAACTCAAACACCAGCCTGGAGAAGTTTACAGCTGCTGGACATCTGGAGTCTGAAAATCCTAATGCCCCCCTCTGGAGATAATTAGACACTATCTGCTGTCACTGCTGCACTTTGATTCTTCTTTTTATTTTAGCCAAGAGCCCAGATCTATCTGGGCTCTCCAATATGTATCATCTTTGGCTCGACTCACCGCTCTTAAAGAATTTGTTATATTTTTTCCCCTTCTTCTTTTTATGAATGATAGGAATTTTTTCCCCACACAGAACAAAGCGTATGTTGTAGTTTTTGAGTGGTCTTATAATTCAATCACATCTGTCTTTAAACAGCCTTGTCAAAAATTTAGAGGTGGTTGAATACTCAAAGCTCAAAATCAGACAGGACTCTGGCTTCATAGATTAGTCAATAACTGAGCATCGGGCACCCGAGAGACTTGGACATAACAGGAAAATAATATGTAATTGTGTGAACAATTCACTTTATTAGTTTCCCTGGGATTAAGCTTTTACCATCTATAGTAGCTCTGACAGCAAAACAAGAAAAAAAAAGGCAAAACGATGTGAAGTTTTCAGAACTTATTCTGTAACAGAATGGAATTTGAATTGAATTGTGTGATAAGCTAAAAAAGAAAAAAAGGAAATGCTTAAAGTGAATGTTCAAGTTGATTTATTTTTAATTAATTTCAGTGACGGTGAAACAAGCCAGATTTCCAGCTTTGGCATTCAGGCAATACCCTGAACAACAGAAAAAGTTTTTTTAAAAAAAGAAGGGAGTTGTGCATATTCCCTGTAAAATGTCAATACCACCTCTGCCATGAGAAGAAATACTTTAAGTCAATGGTTTGGAACCCTTATAGACAGCCCTTTGGAACAGCCTCATTGAATACAAGATGCCTCTGTATCAGGCCTGATTTCTTAAGTCCATGTGTACAAACTAAGAATAAGACAGGTATCTTGAAGCAACTGAGCACTTTGTCTACTAAATGTCTAATGTCCACAAAATAACTATCAGTAAAAACATAAGAGCAAACACTTATATAGTGTCCGTTTCCAGGGCCAGCTTCACAAGTATGTGATCAGCCCAGTCTCACAGGCTCTTACACTCAGAAGAGAGGCCCCCAAATGGGGTTTAATATTCTCCAGTCACCATCTTAAATTCCTCATAATCTCATCTTTGAATCTGTTTTTTATAAGTGAAGTCCAATGGGACAATGGAGCGTGTTCTGGAGGATTGGAGTCCCAGCCCATGTTTAATGTCCCCTCCCACTGCCCCCCTGTGTCTCCAGGATATTTACTCAGCCACCTGCTCTCCCACCTCCTGACTCTTGGTCACCCTGCTGGCCTCCCTCTCCTGCTCCTGCCCAGTGACCACTACTACCCTCTGCCCCCAGCAGGGGCCTAGGTTGTGGATGCAGGGAAGGTTGAGCCCTAATCCCTAAAACTATAAATATGGTGAGATACGGTGCCTGGGATTATATTACGCTATGTGACAAAAGGGATTTTGAGAGATAATCAAGGTTACTAATCAGTTCGCTTTGAATTAATCTGAAGAGGGCTCATTCAAGTGGGCCCATCTAATCACATGGGACTTGTAAAAGCAATGAGATTTCTCCAGCTGGGAGCAGAAGAAGTCAAAGACATTCAAAGCGTAAGAAGGACTTGGTGTATCATTTCTGCATTGAAGATAAAGGGTGTGTGTGTGTGTGTGTGTGCATGAATGAATGTGGGGGGCCTCTAGGAACAGAGACCAGCCCTCACCTAACAGCCAGGAAGGGAATTAGGAACCCAGACCTATAACCACAAGCAACTGGATTATGAAAACAACCTGGATGGTCTTAGAAAAGGATTCCTTCCCACAGTCTCCAAACAAGCTCAGGCTGACCTTGATTTTGACCTCCTGAGAGCCCAGCCAAGTCCTACCCTGACCTATTGAACTATGAGCTAATAAATGGATATTGTTTTAAAATGTTAACTTTGTGGTAATTTGTTATACAGCAATAGAAAACAAATACACCTCTATTCTTCCTAAGTGGTCCTTTGGCATTATTTTTTTAAGAGGAAGCCAGCTATTACATGAAATTAATAGTCGGTTAAAGTAACCTCTTAAAAGACAGCTTTTCTGTATTTACATCCACCTAAAAACAGTATTGTTCTATGAAATAATTTATGACAAGGCTGAATAGCTTTATGAGTGATAACATTTATAGTCATGTTAAATATAGATAATCAAATATGCATTAAAAGATAAGAACCCTGAAGTGTTCTAAAACAAATTCCTGACCTCATTCATGCCAAACCCATATTTTGTGTAAGATGTTATAAAACGTAAGAGGAATATTACAATTTTCTACCTCTCTGAGGGTCATACTTATTCAATAAAAGTGTCAGAGAAAGAAAGCAAAACTGGTGGAGAGGGTATATCATATTCCTTTGTCTCTGCTTCTTATCTTAATCTGTATATTTGACTTAATCGGTCCATTTTTTTTTTAATCTTTTTTTTTTTTTTTTTTTTTGTGGTACGCGGGCCTCTCACTGTTGTGGCCTCTCCCGTTGCAGAGCGCAGGCTCAGCGGCCATGGCTCACAGGCCCAGCCGCTCCGCAGCATGTGGGATCCTCCCACACCGGGACACGAAACCATGTCCCCTGCATCGGCAGGCGGACTCTCAACCACTGCGCCACCAGGAAAGCCCTAATCTGTCTTTTTGATGAAAATTATTTTACTCTGAAGTCAAACGGGGGGTCCTTAACTATGAGATACACGTTGGTGAATAAATGGGACAGGGAAGAGGAAAGGGGAATTGTGCTGGACCCATCTGATGTGCAGCCAGGACTCAGACTGGGACCAATAAGAGTTAGCCCCAGTCACCAGCTCATCTTTATGCCCCTTATAACTCAGCTTCCCAGCCTTCTCTGTACATCAGCCATCCTTCCCCGGACCTCCTTAATGTGAGACCCTCCAAAGACTGACTTTTGAAATGTTCAAGGAAAACCTTTCAACTATTCCTCTGTACCCTCTCTTAGCCACTCACCATCCCAAGAGCAGATGTTCATCCCTGTGTGGTAGAGTATAACCATCACACCATTAGAATTAAACTTTCAGACTCCTCTCCTGAAGCATCTGAGTCACCCAGAAAGAATAATTACATCAACAATCCACTCTGAATAAATGAAATTTAAATCAAGACCCATATTATTATTATACAATCAATCCTCAATGGAGGAACATTGTTTTTACTTTTTTTTTTTTTTTTTTTTTTGGTGTCGCTCAGCCAGGAGACTCTTAAACACAGCTTGCTACCAACCATTATTTATGCTCCTCTTCTGAGCGGCACCTAATAACTGCTAATTAAGTCTTTTGTAGCCTGACTCTGAACTAATTAGGGTTAATTGAGCCTGCTTGTACATTAGCTATTCTAACTCTTTTCCTGATAATCAGGATTTTGGAGCACATTGAATATTTAGTTAATTTGTGAGCTTAGATTTCCTTCCACTGGACATTCTGCTGCAGGCCTTTGTCATCTCTTAATGGGCACAGTGAGTCACTCTTTGCTTGATTTGCACCTTGCTTTATGTCGTGTGTGTGTGTGTGTGTGTGTGTGTGTGTGTGTGTGTGTATGTGTGTGTGTGTATAAACAGCCAAGGGGTGTGATAGAGGAATGACGAGCAACGAGGTTGGTGTCATGTTATTTCAGCTTTGATTTTTAATCATTAAACAGAATCACTAAGGGATATATCTTCTCAGAGAAGAAGAATGGAGTTTTTGAGGTTCTGTGTTTGTGGTCCATAAATATGACTTTTTTTAGTTTTTCTTCCTAGTCCTACTCATTGGTTAGATGGCTATGTCTTTGAACTGATTCTGGAGTGTCATGTACCTGTCATTGAGGGACCAGGTTACATATTATTATTGTTATCATCACTATTATTACTTTAAGCATGAATATTTGATTTGTATTAATAGCCTCTATGAGAGTCATTTCACATTCTTTCAGACCATTGAAAATCCAATCTGTTTTTGAAACTTCAATAAAAGATTTGATCATTTAGCTTGGAATCCCATCCAATTGTTCAGCCATCTTTATCATAAAAACAATTCTACATAAAAACAAGTTTTAAAACATGTTTACTCTTTAGTTTTTCATAGCTGTTCTTCCAAGGAAATTAAGTTGAACAACGAGAACTGAAAGATAATTTTAACATCAATTAACAACCTGTCTAATATCACCAAGGTGACTGGTTATTCAACAATTTCTTTATATATGTTAGCTGATGAGCCGGAATTTAAAGCAAATAATCTGGTCACAACAAAGATTAAACTAGTATTTCTTTGATGAACCTCAGACGGGACGATAGAGAGAGGTCATTCTTGAAGCAAGGAACCCACCTTATGTGTCTTTCACATCTAATATATACTAAGAAGTGTCTGTTGAATAATGGGTAACTGAATGAATGAGTTAGGGAATGAATGTGTCTGAATAAGGCAGTACATGATACAGTTACCTTCTCTATTTATGTGCACAATCGAGATGTTTATGTTTTGCAATTCCTTAATTCCATACTTTTGTTAGGTTAGCAGTTGAAAAGACCTTAGCGATTATTCATTTTAACCTCTCCCTTTACAGATGATAAAGCTAAGGATGATAGAGATCAAGTAATGGACCCAAGTTTGCTCACAATTAAATAATGGTAAAGCCGAAATCTGAACTCAGGGGCAAAGTCAGCCTCCTGCAGGTGGGTTTCATTGTGAACGGAAATTCTGAGAACTGATATTGTCTGTGTCTAGTCATCAGCTAGAAGCTCCTTTACCTTCAGAAATATGACCAAGCCAGTTACAAAGGCCTGAATTCCAACCTTCCATCTCTGCACTGAAGTCCACAGAGCATTATGTAGCAGCAGCCCATTTAACAGCAGGGCTGTTTTAATTTATGAAATTTGCATAAATGTAAATTTACATAAATTAAAATGTACACATTTACATAAATGTCCAAAGAAAAGTGTTTATTACAAACCTTTTAATTTACAATTGAAAGCTCCCCTTAAAAACATACCCAAATAAAATAACGAATTATCTATATATAGATGAGCCCATACATGTAAACGCTCAAAGAAGTCTTGTATATAAATGGGAATATATAACTCTACAAGCAAAGACTATGCACAGTTTTGGTTCCATTTTAATTGGATTCAAAATTAATCAATAAAAGTAATACTTAATATACATTTCCATTAAGCTCTCAAAAATCTTGTTTCAATAATTTCAAACCAATGATTATTTTACATGCATTAAAAAAGTACTGCCAACCATTGGCTGTGCATTGAAATAATATCTAATTACTGCAGTAGGTAGGGGAACTAACAGAATCTGTAATTGTGGCCTAAAAATCTGCAGTTTAAAGCATGCATGCTGCTGTTAAGATTTATTACCATACTAATCAAGTTTATTTCATAATGGGAATTTTATGATTCAGGAAAACAACTCTGATGGCTGAAAACAAGTTAAATGGATTGTCCGAAGTGTTGTTCCAGAGAACGATGTGATAGTGTATTGCAGTGTTTCCCAGGGACTTCCTCCATTTCTTTTCCTCATAGTTCCTTGTGTTCTAATGCTATTAATATTGCAGGCAATTCTTGAGTTTTCTGGTATGATTACTATAACAGGTAATTCTTAGAGGAAAGGGGAATGCAGAGTACTGATAATTAGAATTAATCAAACTATAAAAGGATTCACTACTTGTTTCATCTACATCGAACCATTGTCTCCATTGTGCCCAGAATTTAATTTACAGAGACTGACTTTAATTTCTAGAGGTGATGGCACAGAGAGGTCAATGCCATTTAAAGAACCGTTATTACTCACAGTTCCCAAGAAACAGGGGCATGCCACACCATGCAGGTCTACATGGAGAAGCCCCCAGGTTGGTCAGGAGGCAGAAGGAATGAAGGACAAAGTGTGGCCAGAGCCTTACTGTGGTTTCCTTGGGAAGGAATGGACGAGGTTGGCAAATTTGAGCACGTTTAGGATTGAACAGTTTAAATAATTTCAGCAGGTTCTGGGCTACAGGGGTGGTCTCTAGTTATCCAGTACCCGATCCTGGGGTGATTTAGGGGAGGGGAAATATTGACTTGGTACATTAGAGTTAGATAAAGGAGGTGGTTCGGCTGCATGGGCTTTGGATCTGTTGGTTTGCATTTGAAAGCTGTGCTCACCGGAGAATCATTTTCTCTCTTGGAATTAGGTAACCCTGGGAGGGACAATCTCTCCCCAGCTAGCAAGGTACCAAGATGTCAAAGCATTATAAAATACATAAAACAAAAAACATGATTAGAACAACCATCTCTTAAGCTTTCTCTCTATTCTTCTTGGTCTATACAACTTCAAGAGGAAAGACTGGTCGAGGGAGGAACTTTTAAACTGAAATGAGGAAAAATTAGGGGTTTTATCGGGTGTCATCATAAAAAGATTATGTTCACATTTGACTATGTTGTGAATGTGTTTCCAACCATTTGCAAAAACATTAGGGAATTGGTTATACGTATAATGAACATCACGCAGATGTGTGTTACCATTTGCTAGTATTTAAAGCTGCTATGGGTTTATATGCAAACCACTACTTAATATATCTTCTGTACAACCTTCTTTCCCTTCAAAAACACAGTCTCACACAAACACACACGCACACACCCCAGAAGGAAGAATAATTTGGAAATCCTATATGTAAATAAGTCCTAGATTTAATAACTGGGAATAGGCATGAATTAACTCTAGATTATTTTGCTGAGTCCTTGGACTCTGCATTTGAGGGACTGAAATCATATCTTCACATTCCATGATCTAAATATCTAAATATCTATTTCCTTTTCCTTCTTCCTCTCTTCTTACCTACCTCTTCCCTCTGTCCTGTTTTGTTTTCTGTTATCTTCTTTTAACAAACCCAGTTACTGAGTTCAAATTACAGTCAGCTAAGTGCTGGTGATACAAAGATGAAAAGACATGTCAGTATCCTCAAAGAACTCAAGTATCAGTAGAAAAACACTGCTGAAATAGGAATGTACACTGGACATTCTAGGAGCTATTTTAAGAAGAGTGTTTGAAAGAGAAAGCATGCAGCAGGGAGATCTACGTGTGTTGGGGACTCAGGGAGATACTCAGAGGAAGAAACTCAAGCTGAGAAGGAACTGTCAACTGAAAAAAAAAAAGCACAACCTAAAAGCTGAGAATTATGTTTTACTCAGTGGACATTCTGAGAACTTCAAACCCGGGAGACAGACTCTCAGCTCTGAGGGGCTGCTCCAAAGAGGTAAGAAAGGAACCAGGATATACAGGAGTTTTTGCAACAAACACCAGCTAGTCAGGACATCAAGAGATTACTGTTAATTAAAGAAAGCCAGACATCTCAAGCTAAGGAATTTAGTGCTTTTCTAAGTTCAGGAAGATGCAAGAGTCTGGGCTGGGCTCATTGAAATCATTCCTTTGATATGCACCTTAGCGATCCAGGGCCAGTATCCTGTGCTTTCTCATCCTGAGTCTCCTCGGGGTGCACCATCTGGGTGGCTGTAATGTGATGGCTTGATGGCTACAACATCCTTTGTTGACTGATATGGCAGGCAACATTTTTCATTCACAGGACAAACGTCTGAAAGGTAGACAAAGGAAGCAGACATTCCAAGAACATCGAGAATATGTACTCAGTGGTGAAAGGAAATCTGGTTTCTTTAGGAAACTGGAAGTAGTTGAAACTGACTGAAGTTCAGGGATTATGGGAAGTGGAAAATACAGGTGAAAAATAAAGCAAAGGCCAGATCATGAAAGACCTTTTATGTCAAGCTATAGAGTTTAGATTTCATCCCCTTCCACTCACAAATATTGATTAAGAACCTATTCTCAGACACCATTTAAAATATTGGGAATATGGCAGTAAACAAGACATCCAAAGTCCTTACATTCCAGTGCAAACACACAAATGTATAAACTTGTGTCAGATGGTGATACCTGTAAGGGAAAGGATGGAGATGTGAGTGCCATTTTAATAGGGTGATCAAGAGAGCTCCCCAAAGCACAAATCTTTTAGCAAGGGTTTAATGAGCTCTGAGGAAGTGGCCTTTGAACAGACCTGAAGTGAGGGGAAAGCCATGAGAATGCTCTAGGCAAAGGCAGGGATAAGGCTGGGATACTTGGGACAACTAGGAAAGATCACAAGGCATGAGCTGTGTGAGGGAAGGGGTGGGTGGTAGGAGGAAAGGTTGGAGAAGTGGGCAGGGTCCCACCTATGTAATCACATAGTTGAGAGGTGAAATTCAATTTCATTCTGTGCTGGGAAGTTTTTGAGAGTTATGACAATAAGTAGCATAATAAGATTTATGTTTTAAAAAGATACACTAGATGTTTTATATCTTGGATGGTGGTTTCACAAATACATATATTTATCAAAACAGATACAATATCTGTGTGTTTGATCGTATGTAAATTATATCTCAAAAATATTCTAAAAGATAACTTGTCCTGCTGCATGGAGACTCATGTAGAGCCAGGTAGTGGAGGCAGAAGCTGGACGGCCAGACTTTTTTCTTAGCATCAACTGAGAGTCATTGAAAACTGGCGAGAGGCAGCATCAGATTTATACTTTTGAAACATAACTTGGACACTTGTCTGCAGAATGGATTGGAGAACCTGAGAACAGGAAACGTGATTAGGAACACACTGATGCAGTAGTCCAGGTAGGACATGATGAGGGCCAGCGTTAGCACAGACAGCAAAAAGAGAAATCACTGCTTTCGCAAAAATGTTCCTATAAAAGGGTTTCATCTTCAAGGAATTCATGGAGAAGACTGACAAGTACAGGTTTCTGGTAACTGACTATACTGCTGAACTGAATGAATAAGCATTTTCAGAACCCTAATGGAAAACTGATGAATTCATAACAGTGCTAACAAAAGATCAAGATAAAAAAAATTAATTACATGGGACTGAGTGAACTGATGAGGATGATTATAATTTTTGTGACTTTCTGTTTGAATAAAAAAAAATCCCACAAGGACTCAGAGGCAAAAAATATACACATCAATTTTCACTGCAAAGTAAAGGAGCTGCTACAGTGGAGGATTACTGGACTGAATGTCAATATTATGACGTAGTATGAGTGTGTTTCGTGTTTGGTAATTGCAATCATTGTTGCTTCTGTTGTGGTCATCCACTTACAATGCTTGGTGTCAGTGTATTTATCTCTTGTGAATATAAAATACAGTGTGTGTGTGTGTGTGTGTGTGTGAGTTGTGAAAAAAAAAAAAGAAAACTACATAGTTAAGTTGCTCTGAAAATGCAGAAGCCCGTGGAATCCACCAGTAGACATGGTGGCGAGCAGGCGCTTTCCCATGGGCCAAGCACGTCAGAAGGAAGGAGGAACAGCAGAAGAAGCAGGTGAGAAAGAGGAAAGAAAGAAGGGGGCTTGTTTGTTTTTACTGAAGAGCTCAAAGTTTAGCTCAGGAATCCTCCATGGAGGCTGACGTGAGGTACAGTGAGGGAGAGAGTGGTGACATCCCAGCCGAAGTCACCCCTGACCCACTCGTATTTTCATACTCTTCCTCTTTCTCCACACTCCCCCAGAAGCTTTCTTTTATACAGCAAAGTAGCGGATGCATTTTAGGCATTCAATAAATATTTGTTTAATGTATTTTTTGACTAAGTCAAACCATTTTGGGGGAAGGAAAATTATCAACTGTAGGGTGATAAACGGGTGTTAAATTGGTGTCAATGTGTTATACAGCAGTAGAACATTAGTACAAGCTTATACGAAATAATTCTCCATGCTGAGGCTCAGAGAGTTGAAGCAACACACCCAGCCTCTCAATGCTGGTCAGTGGAGCAGCAAGGATTGCAACCCAAGTGTGCCTGACTCCACCCCCGCCCTTCCCGCAGTGCAGGCAGGGAAACACTGTGTCAGCAGTAAGTTAAGGTAAGGTGGTACCCGGGGCAGAGCTGAGGCTCAGCACCCTCATCATAAGCCTTTGTTTTCACCTGAGCTGTGCTACCTCTGCTCCAAGCTACAACACAGAGCCAGCATCCTCCTCAGCCTCCAGCTGATTCCAGGGAGGGGGTGAACACTCTTCTCTTGTACCAATTAATCTTTGACCACTAAGACAGCCTAACAAAGGTAGGAAGGGTGAAACTGACTCTTGATTTTTAGGAACTGAGCTGAGACCCCTGATTTATTTCTCCTTGTTTGTGAAACAGCAGCTAATGACTTTGGTTCACTACCCGCCTGGACTAGACTCAGGGGAAGTTGCGTGGGTGGAATCACAGGAGAACACAGTTAGGGCCTGAGCCAACACACTTTTCTGTCTTGGCTGTAATTCATCTTCCCTCAGGTTCAAAAGGCTTGGGAAGCCAGAGAAACATTTACTGTGGTCTTAAAAAAGGTGTCAATATCTTAATGACTGTGCATGAACAAGTATATATTTCAGTACTTCCTATTCTCCAGATATAACAATAAATATTCCCTTTGTGTCAACAACAATACAGTACTAAAAATCTCTGGTCCTTAGATTCCTTATCTTTAGAATGAATATAGAAACGGAAATATTGTAAAGATCAATGTGATAATGGACGTGAAAGTGCATTAAATACCAGGATGAGATTAGGCTCAAGGCAGTTGTCTATAAAAAGCAAGAAATTTTAAGTGTTTGAAACTTTAAGACGGTAGAAACTGCTAAAGATGAATGGTCAGAAGCTGATTCTATTTTCTATGTGTTAAGTCTCTTTATCTCTCTTTTTTCCGCTGAAATAAGATGTTCCATTTTAACATCTTAAATCCATTCTTACATCACCTTGAGAAACCCTAGCTTATGTGTTAAGTACTCTCAGTTACACCCAATCCCATGCTCCCAATCTCTTAGAGACAAAGGTGGTATTAATTACAGCTGAGTATACACCTTTCTTACTGTTGAATAGTCCTGCCTGGTATAAATGGGGTTGTACTGGTACCAGCTCTATCAGACCCATATACTAGGCTACAGAAAACTGCCAAATAAGATGCTGAAATCGGTAGGGAAAAGAAATGGAATTTTTCAGCTCCTGAAAGGGAATTACCCTCAATGGTTAGTGAGAAAGAAAGAAGAAAAATTACAGAGGGAGTGTTACAGAGTTACTTACAACACATTTTTATGCATTGGACAACAGCAAGAGATTTGTCAGTGCTGAGCAGCACTATGGTTTGCCAGAGCTATAAAAAGGTTATGCAAACAGTAACCCAAAAGGAATAGAAACATATTAGAATTTATAGGCCTAAATTGCTCACTATGTAAATGAAGCTTTCAAATATATATGGTTTATGGAAATTAATGTCTTATATTTATTACTCAGCTCCAATATTAAAATTGGAACCACACTGATTAGGTAACATTACACATCAATTCCCATAGAGAGAAATAATAATAATACATCAAAGTACAAATGCTCTGATTAAACAAGTTGATATATAAGCAGAAAAAAGATGTGTGTTTTTCTTGACTGCTGTTTCTGAATGCTAGTCAGTTTTCTCCTCATTCTTCCCGAAACAATGGACTGAAAGTAAACAGACAAGTTGGTTATGACGCTTCCTATTTCAGTAAACACACAGGGAGGAAAGGTGGAAGAGAAAGAGCTGGGCTCCTTTCCTGAAAGTTAAATATCAAATCATGTGCAGCTTGTATTGCTAAATATGGTGACCCTTCAAGCGCTACAATCAATGTAGCATTTAGCCAAAGACAAGACTGGAAAACAATATCACTGGAACATCCTTTAATTCAAGTCTCTCAGTTTCCTTTAGTTCCTCCAGACAGGGCAGGAGAGTTATAAAGCAGAAGGATAATATAAAAGGATTGACACATTCAATATTTAATTCAGCCAGATGTGCTAACGACCTATGAAAACTGTTAGAATCCTGGGTGTCCAAAAGCATTTGAACAGTTTATTCCTCTGTGGGGAGAAAAGATTTTTACTAAAAAATGATAGAATGAAAGTAAATTTAAATCTCAGTGCATTTCAATGTGCCATGGGAGGAAGGAGAAATTTCTAGAAATGTGTCTTCAAGGCTTTCCATAAGAGGAGCCTTGAGCATAAACAATGCTTGTAGAAATAAATACTATTTGCCTAAATGATTTGGGACTAGGTTTCCTTTTATGAATAGGTAAAGTGTCCCTGTTAGAGAAAGGACCAATAGATAAAACACATTTTAAAACAGACAAATATCTCAATTGACAAAAGTGATTTCCTTTATCATTTTCCTTCCAGAGCTACCCCAAGTATCTCATTTATAAAGCAAATCATAGTTGCTCACAGGCTAGCTGATGGGGAAGTTTTTTCCACTTCATTAAAGAAGGATGTGGAGACTTCACTAAAAGAGACTCAAAGTAGCTTCAGTATTTCATAGCAAAGTCACTTTTTTTTCATCATATTATTCTTTTACTGAGGTCAGTATAATGACCGTATTCATCCCTAGTGTTGGGATGACTTAGTTTTCATGGAGAAATCTGGTCTCGTGGCAATTACAACTGCAAACATTGGTTGATATGCCAAGGGTTGGACCCCTCAGATTTCACTTAAACATCTGCAGTGTTAAGGTACAGTCAGACCTGTAAAAAGAAATACTGGAAACTGCTGTCTAATTAGCATGTGCTGTATTGATAAATAAGGTCTGAGAGCTTCAGAACATCACCACTGCATCTAGAGATGGCTAAGTAAGGCAAGCATGTGCATGGCACCCGTCTCACCAGTCTTTGAATTTACTGTGGTGTCAATGTTTTAATGGCTCTGACATCATCCTGTATACCAGTGACTCGATGTCTTCATTTTTAGAATGGGTGGTCTGGGAATTACACGCAGGGTCTTGTGACAGATGCTTCAGAGGACACCAAGGTGAAGGAGATGTGAGGCCTGCCTTTGAGGAGGCATGTAGTGAAGACAGGACAGATAAATAATGACCTTGTTATATTCTCATTAATTTTAGTGTCATAAAAGAGATACAATGAGAGTTCAGATAAGTCACCAAGAGGCACTGCCACTAGGTTGAACAGCATAGCCTAAGGTTGGAGTTAGAAAGAGCCCTGATGTTAGCCAGCACCAGAGAATGGACTGTGCCTGGACCCACTGCTGAGTATCCCCACTCCAGGCCCAAAAGGCTCAGTCACCACTCAGTCTTGGGTAACCTCTCACTCGGGTCCCTGATATCTGTTATGGGAATATGACTTAACCTCACATGTTTGCCTTTATTCCCAGACGAACTTTCCATTCCGCTCTTTGGTACCAGCCATAAACTCATTTCACTTTTTGGTGTTATTATTCCTTTTCCCACAGCTAGTGTTTTCTGAGTAAGGGGAAGGCTTCAGGATGAAACCAGCATGGCATCTCACCCTTGAAGGACAGATAGATTTTGGTCATGTAGAAATCAGTATGAAGGGATGCACCACGATGTTCATAGCAGCACTATTCACAAGAGCCAAGACATGGAAGCAACCCAAGTGTCCATCAACAGATGAATGGATAAAGATGATGTGGTATATGTACACAACGAAATATTACTCAGCCATAAAAAAGAATAAAATATTGCCATTTGCAGCAGCATGGATGGACCTAGAGACTATCATACTAAAGTGAAGTAAATCAGAGAGAGAAAGACAAATATTATATCACTTATTTGTGAAATCTAAAAAATAACACAAATGAAATTACTTACGAAACAGAAACAGACTCATAGACATAGAAAATAAACTTATGGTTACCAAAGGGGAAAAGAGGGGGAGGGATAAATTAGGAGTATGGGATTAACAGATACGAACTATTATACATAACATAGGTAAGCAACAAGGATTTACTGTATAGCACAGGGAACAATATTCAGTAGCCTATAACAGAAAAGAATCTGAAATATATATATATATATATATATATATATATATCTGAATCACTTTGCTATACAACTGAAACTAACACAATATTGTAAACCAACTATAGTTCAATTTTTTTAAATTAATTTTTAAAAAAAGGAAATCAGTATGAAGGGAAGAGGGCCTTTCTTACAGGAGGAACATCAAGAGCCAAGACAGCAAAGGGGAAGGCATGTATGTTAAGTTGTTTTCCAGTTTGGCTGGAGCACAAGGGACATAAAGGAGACAGGTGGGAGGGAACGTTTTAATTTTAACTGTCATGTAAAGGTTAACATGGGAGATTTCAAACATCTGAGGTGTAAGGACTTAATTTTATTGTTAATGGGAAAACAGGAAAGATATCTGAACCAGAGATCACAAGACCAGACCTGCTCTTTGGGAAGAGTTATTTGGTAGCTATGTATGAAATGCCTTAAAGGACAAGGAGAGAGAGAAACAAACAGAACTGGATGGCAAGTGATTACAACAGTTCCTGAAATACTATGCTGATCTAAACCAGGACCACAGGTAGATGAAGAAGGGACTCATTATCATTGCCTCAAGGGAGGTGCAGCTGGGCCAGGTGGCAGAGGCAGCCTACATCTTGGCTTTTGTTTCCAATAGCCTAACCCTATAGACTACCTGACAATTTGTAGGAAGTAAATGGGATGGGAAAGCAGGGTAAGAAGAAGCAAGAGGGAGAGAGATACTTCTCCAGACTGTGAAAGGTGTTCCCCTGGAAGAGAGACAGAGGCCTGTGGTCACGGAGTTGTGGGACCAGAGCCCCAGAGAGAGCTGGCAGCAAAGTCCAAGATGAATGAGCATTCAGGTACTGGCGTCTCCAGCCTCATAAGACTCTTTCCTCCCATGCATGGTGGAAACGATCTAAAGGCACCATGCAAACAGGGAAGAGATATATTTCATCACCACAGATATCTAATAAGTGAAGGCTCCCTCCAGCATCCCTTCATCATGGATGCCTTGGAATTGCATATGGCATGACCATAGGAGCAGGATAGGGGGAAATCCCAGGCATACTAACCTGAATTTCTTGTCAACACATGAGGAACAGGACTCAAGACAGAAATTAAATGGATTCAAAGGAAATAAAAAGTGCTCTATTTCTTACCCACCTAGATTTGTATACTGAAATTCATATGCTCTAAACATCTATATACTGATATTTAGTATTCTGGGCATATAGCACAGCAGGCTATACTCAATAAACAGGGGTACATAAATGTAAGTGGATGAGATTTAAATCAAATTTACAAATATATTTGCCCTATAGTACATAATAACACAACTGTTTGTATGTATTTTTACTACTGATAATTGCCTACATTTTTCTCCAAATACTTGATTTCTTTGTCTTGAAAATCAAATTACCAGACCACATACAAATAAAATCCTGTTTGCTCATCTGAAAGTTCCTGAATTTCTTGTTTGTTTCTCTTTCCTTTTTTTAACTCAAGGTAAGCCTAATACTGTTTATAGATTTTAAATCCCAAGAGATAACAATTGGTTGTATTTACTTATGACATTAGCTGTGACAAAAATGGAATGACTCTGCAAAAATGAAATTTAATTATGGCTTTAACAACAACAAATATCTAGTTTTAAAAATCACGTAATCACTTGCTTTCCTTGCCATACTTTGCATTTTTTGTTAGTGGTTTGCATCCGTTTACATCAGAATTGAGTACATCTGCTGGCAGAACCTGACCCCAGATTTGTGTGGGTTTTTTTTTTTTTGAATTTTACTGTATTTACTTTTTATACAGCACGTTCTTATTAGTCATCCATTTTATACAAATTAGTGTATACATGTCAATCCCAATCTCCCAGTTCATCCCACCACCACCACACTGCTCCCCTGCCACTTTCCCCCCTTGGTGGCCATACGTTTGTTCTCTACATCTGTGTCTCTATTTCTGCCCTGCAAACCGGTTCATCTGTACCATTTTTCTAGGTTCCACAGATATGTGTTAATATACAGTATTTGTTTTTCTCTTTCTGACCTACTTCACTCTGTCTGACAGTCTCTAGATAGATCCACGTCTCAACAAATGACCCAATTTCATTCCTTTTTATGGCTGAGTAATACTCCATTCAGATTTGTGTTTATTTATTGACCCATCAACATCATACAAAACCAACCTATATATTAATTCCTATGCACTGGAAAGGTACGGTAACAACCCAAGTGTCTATTGATAAATGAATGTATAAGAAGATGTGAGATATGTATATAAGTAATATTATTCAGTCATGAGAAAGAAGGAAATGGTGCCATTTGTGACAACATAGATGAACCTGGAAGACATTATGCTAAGTGAAATAAGCCAGACAGAGAAAGACAAATACTGTATTATTATCTGACTTATATGTGGAATCTAACTGTATAATAATACTGGAAATATGCCAAGAGAGCAGATTTCAGCTATCCTAATCACCAAAATATGGTAATCATGTGAGGAGATGAAATATTAATTAACTTTACAATAATCACGTATATGTATGTCAATATTATCATGTGGTACACCTTAAATATATATATATATACTTAAGAAACAGAATTACTCAAAAGTTTCCATTCCTGTACAACAATGGTAACAAGTGGGAGGGCGAGGGATGGAGGGAAAGAGGGGAAAGAAAGTTAAAAAAATTAAAATAATAATAATAAAGCAAACAGCCAGTTCACAAAAAAGGGACTTCTAAATGGTTCATAAAGACATGAAATGAGCTTTAGCATTGTCAGTAAGCAGGAGAATTAAAAATAAAACATCAACGAGATCAATAAGCAGGATAGTGTAATGCTACATGCAGAGATGTCAGAGTGGTTCTGCCTGAGTCTGAATCCCAGATTCATAGTTGATTAGCTACCAAATCCTGTGCAAATTACTTAGCCTCTCCTGGTCTATCTTCTTATTTGTATAATGGAGATGGTAACTACCTTAACAGGGTTGTCTCGACCATTAAATTAGTTAATATGTGTAAACTGCTTGAAACAGTAGTTAGTCAATAGTAAATGTTCTTAACATGTTTAGAAAGAAATAAAACTAGTGTTAGAAAAGGGATGGAGAAACTAGTCATCTGTTAGCTATTTTCTGAGCACCTCTTATCTGCCAGCCACTATTCTAGCTGCTGAGGATACAGGGCAGAATCCTTCTCTCAGGAAGTATGTCTTCTAATGAAGAAAAAGAGAGGGAAAAACATATGCATAAAAATAGGCAACCTAATTAGATCATTTCAAGTATTAATATTGCTGTGGAGAAAGCAAGGCATGTTAAACTGAGGTAGCGCTGGTGAGGAGAGGTAGGAGTCAGGGATGCCCCTTATGGAGGTCACATTTTAGCTGAGATCCGCAGGTTAAGAAGGAAACAGTTTAACAACATATGGAGTGCCACAAGTGATGGTACAGCAAGTGCTCTCCAGATTCTTCTAAGAGTTTCTTTGGCAGCAGTACTGCTACAGCCTTTTAGGAAGACTATTTAGCAGTATCTGTCAAACTATTCATACCTTATGACCCAAAGTTTAATCTCCAGGTGTGTATCCTACTGACACAGTGCACAAAAATACATGTATAAAGAGATTCATAATAGAACAAAATCAGAAACAACATATTATCAATGGAAAGACAAATAAGTTATGGTATGTCTATAATATGCAATACTAATACAGCAGTAGAAAAAGTGCAAGAACACTAACTTAAGTTAGAAACCACTCAGCTGCGGAGAGAAAAAAGATTAGGAGAAGCTAATCCTGTAGGAAGCAGGCTGGCAGAATTCCAGGACTAGATGCCTGCAGTTTGGGCAACTGAAATGCTAGTCGTCGTATCATTTGAACAATCATGGCAGAGATTAAGAGAAAGCATACTGAACGAGCACTTAAGTGCCCAGAATCTATCACAATAACATGAACTCCAAATCTCACCTGTCCACATTAGTCACTTTCAACAAATTGCCACAGATAGCCCATTTGGGAGGTTAGTTCAGGGTCAGAGGTCAGTTTGGGGTTCCATGAGTAAAAGCTGGCATGAGATACTCATGAGAGATACCCGAGGCACCAAGGCTAGAAGAATAACCAAATCCCTTTCAATGGGAAAAGCCAAGATTCAAATACTAACAAGCCCAATTCAAATACCACAATGAGGGTAAGGCCAAAATTTTGGTAAGACTGATAAAGTCAGCGATTAGAGCTGCAATGACCAACTAGTGCATGAAGGTGGCCCAGGCCAGTTTAAAAGGCCATGAACTGAACAAATCCCACCAGACAGCAAACTTAAGCCTAATGAGGTTGCCTCAAAAACAATGGGGTGGTTGCCCCTACAGCTGAAGTTTCCCTTCATTAGGAGAGAAACCAAGGAAGGGCAGGCCTCCCAAGAAGGGTGGAATTCACTCCCCTTATTCTGTCTTCAGTCCAGCGTGTGACTATATTACTACAGCCCCTCCCAGGTGAACTCAAGGTCATGAGTAAAGCTTCCTCTTCCCTGCCAAAGCCCCTACTCCACCTTCCCCTGACAGCACGAAGCTCAAGCAGTGATCATATGGGGTGTCTTATAAGAGGTACCCTGGCTAGAACTCCAAGCACAGCTTTCTACTATAACCCAATCAAGAAGTCGTAGTCAGGGCCTGACTTGCCAAAAAGGAAGTCTTCAATGAGTATGGAAATGTGTCCAGGTCTCCCGTGGGTGAAGGTTAGGAGACAAGTGCTTCACCAACTTTATTAAGCAGGCACGTGCCAGCGACAGAGCTCTGGGAGGTGGAAGAGGGAAAAGTGCATGCATCAAGTCCTTGACAGAATGATGGAAAGAAGTCAAGGTCTCGTCAGCCAAATTGCACACTCACGTTGTTGGCCGAAGACCAACGTGGATTTGGAAGCATCAGCTAAGAATGTCCCTTCAGGGCCTTTTATGAGGGGGATATGTGTGCTTTGTACTGTGTGGAGAACCACGAGGGGGAAACTGTCTACCCCCTGCCAAAACTCGAGCAGAGCTTCCTGCTAGCCTCCTGTCACAAAGTTAAGTTGACTGACTACTGCAGTCTTTGTTTCCCGTGACTTATCTTGGGTAGGGTCTTAGAAGCCCACACTCTCCTCTCCCAATGGTGTGGATTTATAAGTCTTAAACCAGCTCTCGGAAACATCTTCCAGCCGATCAATATGCTGAGAGGCTCAGTAAAACAGGCAATCGCCATCACAGCATGTCCAATTTCTCTCTGTTTTCACTTGTACATCTGTTAAAGGTCAGAGACTATATTTATCGCAACCAAATATACTTGGATATTGAAAAGATATCTTCACCAGCATATTGTTTTGAAATGGGATGTGGTGTGGAAAGGCTTCCTTCTGGTTTCTGAAAAGTTCACATTAAATGAAAGCACATTACACTTTTATATGCTTCCTTCTGTCAAAAGATTCCAAAGTACTTAAACAGCTTTAATTAAGTTGCTCCAGCATCTCTCAGGAGCAAATCAATATTTTTCATACCCCTTGTTACAGGCTAGGGAAATACAACCCAGCACCACCATCACCCTCCTCAAGCCCAGATTTAACATTTTCCTTGAAATATGGAAAATTCCTCTTGAATATATTTAATTACAAGGGAGTAAAATTTTCCTCCTAATGTGCCTTACTGTGTTTCCTCTGTTGGGGATGAGAAGAAAATAAAAGCAAGCCCCAAATAAGAATCTGAGAATATACGATTTTTTTGGAGGCCTGGATATTAAAAGCAAAAACAAAATACATGTTTCATCTCTCAGGCAATATGGAAGGATATCTGATTTTTTTCAGCCTGTAAACAAAAGAAATACAGCCATATTTTCAGAGCCCTAAAAAGTAAAAATATTCTAGATTTGCAAAAGCAGCCAAACCAACTCTTCACCTCAGAAGTGTCGCCAGCATGAGTCATAAGTTGTTCTCTAAACAGACTTGTGGTTGCCAAGGGGAAGGGGGAGTGGGGGGGGATGCATTGGGAGTTTGGGATTAGCAGATGCAAACTATTAAATATAGAATGGTTAAACAACAAGGTCCTACTGTACAGCACAGGGAGCTATATTCAATGTCCTGTGATAAACCATAATGGAAAAGAATTTGAAAAAGAACGTGTGTGTGTGTGTGTGTATTTTTATATATATATATATATTTTTATATATTTATATATATAACTGAATCACTCTGCTGTACAGCAGAAATTAACACAACATTGTAAATCAACTATACTTGAATAAAATAAATTTTTTCTTTTTTTTTTTTTTTTTTTTTTTCTGTATGCAGGCCTCTCACTGCTGTGGCCTCTCCCGTTGCGGAGCACAGGCTCCGGACGCACAGGATCAGCGTCCATGGCTCACGGGCGCAGCCGCTCCGCGGCATGTGGGATCTTCCTGGACCGGGGCACGAACCCGTGTCACCTGCATCGGCAGGCGGACTCTCAACCGCTGCGCCACCAGGGAAACCCTAAAATAAATTTTTTAAAAATTTGTTCTCTATAAACCTGTGGAAGAGTAGGGTGGGTGCTGACTTTTTCTTCTGTTCTCTTTGTAGGATAATTAGGTATCTCTGTGTCTTTTGATTAAAGATTGACATTCTCTGCTATCAAATTGTCTAACTGTCCATTGGGGAGAGACTGGGCTCTGCAGTAACCAATAGATGTTGGGCTGTACTCAGTATGACAGGACGACAGGAAAAGGCTGCTCTGCCCTTTCCCCAGGCAGCACCACGGGGACTCAGGAAAAAAATAATCTACGAGAAAAAAAGGCAAGTTAACCACTCACATTTCTCCACCTGGGGGCTGCTGTTTGTAGGGGACAAATTGCTATAATAATAGCTACACTTCTGCCACCTTCCTAGGTTCACCTTGGAGACAAATTTAAGCTCCTGAGATGGAGGCTTTTTGCTGTTAAAGTGAAAGCTTTGCGTGCCTGCAACTCTCTCCTAATGGCTTTTGGAAATAGAGGCCTTCTGCATTTCCTGCCTCGGGAAGTTCGCAATCGGAGAGCATCTCAGCTGAGCTGCATCTAGACTTGTATTTCCACATCAGCTTCACTGCCCAACGCAAGGAGCTCTAGTTCTCTATCCATAGCATAAAGCAAAGGGAAGTGGCAGCCACTAGGCATGATAAACTGGCATTTCAGGTTTATAGCCATTTGCTCCTTGGTAATCTGTTCTCAGACCCTTTATCCCAATATCCTCTAAAGTCGTTTTGGTGGGTCTTGGTGATCAAGAGAGTGTTGCCATTCTCCCTCTCCATTCACACATGCACTGCCAGGGAGAATAACCTTCCTGGAAAGAGGATAAGTTTTTGATCCAGGGTACACATATGTAAGAGAATAAGTTGATGGGAAAGGTGAACCAATGGCAGCATCTTCTTTCCTTATTGTCACCTCTAGGGAAAAGAAATCCATTGTGTTTCTAAAGACTCATTTAGGAAGGCCTCACATAGGACAATCATACACCCTGGTTTATGCCTCTTTTCCTGGTATACTTTTTATTAATGCTCCCTTTTACCCCAGAAGTGTCCTGATTTAGATGATATATGCTCACACTACCTGTCAAGAACTTCCCCAAAAGGAAGGAATAGAGAGAAATACTTGGAGAGTTTAAGATGGAACAGCTGGTCCTAGAGAAAGATGAGATTTATAAAGACTGGAAAGGAAACAGAGTTTGGGCCAATTCACTCACAGCACCCTGGACCTGCCTGGTGTGTCTTCTCAGGTTGGACACCAGGTGCTAAAGACCTAAACTACATCAAGACCCCTGCACCCAAGCTGGGGTCATAACAGGTCTGCATATGGTGCATGGATCATGTGGCCTTGAGACATGTACATATGAGAGCCGACCTCAGCAGACTGAAGGTAGCGAGCATTTCTTCAGTTTCCGAACACTCACATAAGCCACCTGTCTCCAAAACTATTACTGAGTTTGAATTTCTCCCAAGCATGACTAGTGTGGGCACAAACTCAGAACTAATTTGATTTAGAAAAATTAAACAATGTGGTATTTCTTACAGCCAGGTGCAGAGAGAGAAATTTAAGCGTACTATGCAAGCAGCAAAGAACTTCGGTTTACATTGCTAAAGTAATTGGTAGACAGGTGGCAGTTGAGTCTAGGACCAGGTGATTGAATCAGGAGGTTTTATCCCCTTCAGGAAGCACGTGAGGTCAGAGTTCTCAGTGGCCTGGGACTCTCTCAGGACCCAGGGTGCCAAATGGGAAGGAGTGGAGGGAATTGCTCACAGTGGCGCTGCTAGATCATTCAGTTATTCAATGGATTCCATGTGTATTTATTAAGCACCGTTGACTCCTCCATGGCTGTGATGTTATAATTCCTCCATCCCATGAACTCCATAGGCTATGCCCAGGTCCGTTCTACAAGTACACATTGTCTCAGATTACAGAGTCACCTGTGGGAGAAATACTTAAGCAGGATAGGTTTCTCAGTTCAGGTAAAACCCAGGACATCACTACAGACATGGGTCCAGGGATTCATATCTGAGACAAAAAGGTTGAAACATAGGAACAACTGAAGTCATAATAATTAAAAGAAAACATGTATTCAGGATTAAAGGATTAAAAGAGAGCCATGATGGAAAAGCGTTCAGGAGATTACAGATTTAAATATTAAGCTAATTAGCTAATTAATTAATGTTCCACCTGTTTCTTAAAGAAACATAAGAATTCTAAGGTGTAAGCAGAGTAAAATAATTAAGGAGGCAGACTGAGAGAATGCATGCCCACCTCGTATATGGTGTTTCATACATACTAAGAGTAAGAATGCAGGTGGGGTGTGGTTGCTGTATATGATTTAGAGACTTGATATATTAAAAAGGGTCTCAGGGAAGGACTCCTTAGAGGAAACCACGGTGATTCAAGTTAGGGCACTGGAAGACTTATATTAAGCCAGGGTTCATGAGTCAGCGAACCTATGAAAGATTTTAATGTCCTAACTGCTATTTTCCACTTGAGCATCCAAAATGAGAGTGCATAGTAATGTGAAGTCGTGAATGATAATGAGCCATAAGATACCCACAGGCAGCAGAGACAACTGGAATTCATGGGGCATCATGGGCTGCTGGTCCTGAACAGCTTTGTGATGGGATGGGACCTGAGATGGACTTTTGAAGTGTGGTTAGGAGATGGGTGGATAGGAGTAATGAACTTCTTACTTGTTCCTGTGCTCACCTCCAGCCATCACGACCAACAGGAACTGAAGCTAACGTGCTTGTTTTCTCCAAATTGGTATTCTGCTGGTGCCTGAGTGAATACATAGTAATAATAATAACAATAATAATAGCCATCGGGATTAGCCATGGCCTAGACCTTGAAAGGACACAATGATAAGTGTCTAAGCCAGGATTGGTCCTCCCATTTGGAGTAAGAGCCTTCAGAATTAGTCCTGGATGGCCGCCCAGGAGGAAACTGGGTAAGTCCACTATCTCATTTACAGAGGCCACCAAGGAGCAGCCTTGACCAACTCTGACTAGACTCAAACCAATGACCTTGCAGTAGCAGGTACAGCTACAGACTATCTCCCCTCAGACAGGCACAGGGTGATTAAGCCCTGCAGCTGTTGCCTTAAAAAACTGTTAGTGCTGCCACTGAAATCCTCTTGCTGCCCCCTTCCCAAAATAACTATCAGTTACAGCACAGATATTAAAATGGCGCTTTAAAAAATTAAAATACAGTTCTAAAGAAAAGACCATACAAATGTAGAATTAATTGCTGTATATGCTTTGCATTACCGAGGGACTTTATTTTATTTCTGTCACAGCAGAAAGTGCTTCATCAGGAGGAATTCATGTGGAGAGCCAACGATGTCCTAGTTATTTTGTATTTAATGCTTGAGATGTTTAATTATTTTTGATTAATTCATTTATCATTAAACTGCCCGAAGACTTGGATGTGTTCTGCACTGAGGCTTGTCAGCGTGTGAGCTATACAGACCCAGCCCTTAAAGGAGTCAACGGCAAAGCCCAGCATTGGAGGTCAAAACAGATGCCGATTCAAATCCTGGCTCTTTTGAGTTGCCAGTTATGTGAATTTTAGCAGCAAACATTCCTGAACTATGGTTTCGCCATTTGTAAAATGCATCTGACTTCACAGGGTATCATGAGAACCAAATAAGAAAATGAATGTAAAGCATTTTGGACTTACGACTAATTTGGTGTAAAAAAATTAATAAACAGAAACCTCAATTAAACCAAGTTGGAGGACCAGAAGGGGGAGCTAGCACGCCCTGCAATGTTAGCCTAGCCTGACAGGAAGACGAAAGACACCTCTTCTTTCCAAGCAAGGACTCAGTCACTGACAAGCCATGGACTCAGTGTTCACTGTAGCCTCCCCACCACAAATTCCTTTTCTGCTCTATTAAAACGTTTTCCTTCCCTTGCTGTGCAAGGGTTTACATATGGCTCCCCATGCTTGCAGACATCGAACTGTAATTCTCTATTGATCCCAAATAAAACCATTTTTACAGGCAGTCTATTTATTTTAGGTCAACACTAGGCAAGCACTCAATGAATGGTCATTATTACCATCCTGTAGAAATGCTAACCATCTTCTATGCACAAAAGTTACACACACATCACCATTGCTTGCTTTGCCCGACAGTGGTGGGCAGAATTCTGAGGGTGAGCCCCAGTCCCAACTCAGTCAGATAAATCTGAAAGAAACAAAGATGAGGAGAGGTTTCACCATCGCACCTCAGCCCGCATTTTGTCTTGTCTCTTCCTAGTACCCCAAAGAACACCCAATTTCAGTCAAACAGGTGTCCTTAGTATCCACTGAGCACTCCTGCATCCCACATGTTTCCCATGCAGTCTGAGAAGCCTCCTGGGACCGCTACTACCTTCACTGTAACTCCTTCTGACACTTATTGAGGGACCCCTAACAGAATCAGAGAATTTAAGAAGGTGGAGGAACTCACAGAATGTCAGAGAGAGAAGGGTGCTTGTGAATCGTGTAGCCCTCTTGTAAAAACAGGAAAACTGAGGCCTGAAAGATTAAATAACTTGCTTGAGCCCACACAATTACGTAGTGACAGAAGCAGAATAAAGACTCAAGACTCCCAACTCCCCTTTACTGTTCTCACCAGCCTTCCTCAGCTGCGTGACTGCTGATGTGTTTCAATTTGGCAACTTCTTAAACAAGAGGAACTACTTAAAATTTCTTGAAGGGAGGTCTTGGGGGGTAGCTTAAGCAGTAGAACAGGAATTAGAGGAAAAAGTCTTTGCCTCTGTCTCTGCTACCAGTGTATAAGTGTCTGTCTCCAGGAAGAAGAGAAAAGAGAGAACAGTTATTGAGTCCTTCTAAGCAGCCAGCAACAGGCTGCCATGTCCTTCCACGGCCTCACATTCTCTAGGCTTCGCCAACCTAGATCTAAAAACTGGGGAAAATAAGTGCCCTTTTGCGCCAGATGCCCTCAAAATCCCTCCCCCTAAATCAATTCTGGACACCCTGTGGGGATACCTCACTCCACTCTGAACATCTTCTCAGCTGCTGGGTGATGCCCACCATTTCCCTCTTCTCTCCCTTAGGTACTGAAAATGATCTTTTATGACACGAACTCAGCTGATACGATGCAGACTGTGAAGCCAGCACAGTATGACATCTTTCTGGTGTTTCCATATAAGGATTGGTGTGCCTTACGAATCAAGTTACTATGTTTTTCGATATCACGTCATGTTCCAGTAGAAATCCCAAAGGAGGAAATACTGTTCATTGGCACAAGGACAACACTTAGTTACAACAAAGCAGGTCTTTTCCTCTCAGAATTTATCTACTGAAACTAGGCTTTTCTGTGTTCATTGCAGTCCATCTCCTAAGGCTCAGAAACAGGCCCACATGAGCTCTGATTGGCAACAGATGGTCCTGAAATCACATCTATACTCCAACACTTACATCATGTCCTTAAACAAAATTAGTCATCTAAGCATCTCCCTTGCCTTAGAATGTGTTATCATTCTTGCCCGTACCCCCCGCCCTGCCTCTGAGGTTCCACCTTCAACCAAAAAGTCCTGCAGCAGGACTGCCCCACCAGCCACATCTGAACACTAATCTGAATTTTTAGGCCTGTGTTTACACAAACTTTAACTCATGTGATTTTTTTTTTAACCTGTACTTCTACCATTTCTCAAAATTGAAGTATAGTTGATTTACCATGTTGTGTTAGTTTCAGGTCTACAGCAAAGTGATTCAGTTATACATATACATATATATATTTTTTTTTTCAGATTCTTTTCCCTTATTGGTTATTATAAAATATTGAGAATAGTTCCCTAATTCATTTGTTTTTTTTACAAAACTGTTAAAAGTAGGAAGTATTGTTTCTCTGTGCCAGATGCCAGCCCAAGGTTGCAGAAGCAGTAAATCAGAAATTAGAGCCAGGGATTGACCCTCTGTCTGAGCTCATGCCCTTGGCACTGTGCCTCCCACAAGGCTTGGAAAAGATGCCATTTTCCACCTCCCAACCAGTCCTCTACTCTGTACCAGTCGGTTCTGCCCAGCCTACATTCCCAGCTTCCTTGTTCAAGAACTCCTTGTGATTTTTTCATGTTCCTTCTGTGAATGAACTCACTGCAGTGTTTTATCCTACCCCCACTACCTTTGTGACCTACTTGGGTCACTCTAGAATATCTAATGTGCTCTTACAATCCATTAACTGATGTCTAAGGCTGGCTTATTATATGTTAAAGATAAATAATTTTTCAAAGGAAAACATGAGCACACCAAATTTCTGATTAAAACTGATGGTGGACTAGGGACAAGCAAGCAAAGCTGTTAGATATCCTGACAGTGACCAATAGAAGTCTGTGTGTTCATGTATCTTTCAGTGAATTATATATGCTGCACTGTAGATACAGATGGCAAACAATGCAATCTATCTCCTGTTTTCTTTAATGGTCTGGCCCATAAAAATAGGTCAGTCATGAAAAGGCCTTCTTAGAATGATAACCTGGAAATAAAACTTCCACACAGACACTCGAATGTAATTCAGCATCCGAAGGGAAAAACAAATTCCTTGACTCTGATTTCACCTGAAGTTACTACAGACACATACATGGTGCTGGGGGGACCTCTGTACATTTTCCACACGCACAGGTCATCAGTTATCATGAGAACTGCACACAAGAAAAGGTCCCTGACATGCTGGTCTCTCAATACTTGGGCTTCAGGAATAGGGCTTCCAAGAATTGATGCTATTATGGATGGTCATCCTGGAAAACAGACACTCGAGGGAGGCAAGATCAATGGCAGCCACCCCTTGTCTTCTATGCTCCATATTGGGAAAATGCCAGGTTTCTCAACAACCTGGAAGAGGTGCTAGCTTTGACCAATTTAACTATTGCCTCCTTATAAAACTTAGGACACAGTGCAAGCGTTATAAACTGTCCTCTTGGGGATTAGAAAACCCTAGGAGTGCTAAATGGCAGGGAAAGCTGGAATTGAGAGAGATGTACGTACTCATGTGTGATACCTGTTATGCAATTGCTCACCTTGACCTCAGATCACTAGGGAAACAATATTAGCAGCAATGACTAGTGCGCGAGTCCGAAGCATTTTTTGAAACAGCTAATTTAACCCTCACTGTATTGTGTCATTACGTCTTCTCTGGTTTTCCTGTCTTCTTCAGCACAAGCCTTAAGCACACATTACCCAGCTCTGCTTCACCTAAAAAGATAAACATCCATCCCTTGTCCTCAGTCTAGCTTTGTTCTCCTTTACTGACATTCTTTCTGTTCCAGTCTTGCTAACATTTTTCTAAAGGTTCTAGATATGAGCTGTCCAATAAAGTAGCCACTAGCCACGTTACCATTACATTTTCTTTTTTAAAAAATTTATTTATTTATTTATTTTTGACTGCATTGGGTCTTCGTTGCTGTGCGTGGGCTTTCTCTAGTTGCGGCGAGCGGCGGCTACTCTTCGTTGCAGTGCGTGGCTTCTCATTGCAGTGGCTTCTCTTGTTGCAGAGCACGGACTGTAGGCACGTGGGCTTCAGTAGTTGTGGCAGGTGGGATCAGTAGTTGTGGCTCGCGGGCTCTAGAGCGCAGGCTCAGTAGTTGTGGCGCACGGGCTTAGATGCTCTGCGGCATGTGGAATCTTCCTGGACCAGGGCTCGAACCCATGTCCCCTGCATTGGCAAGCGGATTCTTAACCCCTGTGCCACCAGGGAAGTCCCACTATTACATTTTCTAAAATTAAGTATAATTAAAACTTCAGTTCCTCTGACACACTAGCCACATTCAAGTACTCAGTCTTGAAATAGCCACATGTCTACTGATGGCTATTGTAGAGAAAAGTGCAGACATAGAACACTTCCATCAACTCAGAAAGTTCTATTGAACAATGTTGCTCTATGGTGAAGGCCCAGTTATTGTTGATGTGGTTGCTGTTTTATTCTTCCAATCTACCACAGATTCTTTTTGATTTATACTCTATTCAGAAATTTCTCTCCAGGCTACCATGGGGCAACAAGAAAGATATTTATTGTTTGGTCTTAAACAACTAGAAAACTGGAAAAACTACATGAATATATATTTTGAGTTTTTAGGCATTGGAAAAGAGACAGGACAGAGCTTGACCTCTGGAAAAAGTGAAACAAAGAGAAGTGAGTTCTGTGATTGACCCAACTTATGCCCAGTGACAGTTTCCAAGCCTACACTAAAAGAAATGATATAGAAATTTCTTCAGGTGAAAGGAAAATAATATCAGATATAAATTTGGATCTACTCAAAGAAATAGAGTTCCAGAAAAGTGGGTAAATATAAAAATAAAAGTCTCAAAAATTTAAATCTGTATGAAAGGTAACTGACAACTTAAATGAAAATAAGAATATATCATGAGATTTATACATACGTATATTAAAACATAGCGCATATGGAAGCTCACCATTTTAAGGTTTTTAATTATGCATGAAATGGCATAATCTTCCTTGAAAGTAGACTGTAATAAGTTCAAGATATATATTGTAAACACTAGAGCAACCACTAAAAAAAAAAAATAGAGGTATAGCAAGTAATACAGCAGAGAAATGAAATAATAAAGATAATAGCAGAAATCAGTGAAATAGGAAGCACAGAGACAATAATGAATATCAATTAAACCACATGTTGGTTTTTGAAAAAATTAGCAAAATTGAAAACACTAGCCTGACTAACCAAGAAAATAGGGCTAACGCAAATAATCAAAATCAAGTATGTAAGAGAGGCCATCACTACAGATCCTAAAAAGATTCACAGTATAATAAGGGACTCTTATAATAACTTTATGACATCATTGGTGATGTGTAAAATTCTGTAAAAACACAAACTGCCAAAACTCAGTTTGAAGAGATAAATGAATACTCTCATATTTAGTTTTAAAAATTGAAATCATAGGCTGAAAAATTCCACAAAGAAAACTCCAGGCTCTGAGTTTTATCTAACATTTAATGAAAAAAATAATACCAATTACACACAAGCTCTTCAAGAAAACAGAAGAAAGTAAACACTCCCCAGCTGATTTTATGAGGCTAGAATTACCCCGATTCCAAAACCAGGCAAAGATACTACAATAAGAGAAACTAGAAACCAATATCCCTCATGAACATAGATGCAAAACTCCCTGACATACTTTTAGAAAATCAAATCCAGCAATATACCACCATTCAGGTGATCATCATCACCATTCACGGCTCATCCCATAAATGCAAAGTTGTTTCAACATTTAAAAATAAGTTAGGCAGGGCTTCCCTGGTGGCGCAGTGGTTGAGAGTCCACCTGCCAATGCAGAGGACGCGGGTTCGTTCCCCAGTCTGGGAGGGTCCCACGTGCCGCGGAGTGGCTGGGCCCGTGAGCCATGGCCGCTGGGCCTGCGCGTCCAGAGCCTGTGCTCCGCAACGGGAGACGCCACAACAATGAGAGGCCCGCGTACCGCAAAAAATTAAAAAAAAAATAAGTCAGGCAACTCACTATGTTGACAGAAAAGAACAACCATATGACTTCAAGGAAAAGTACTGGACAAAATTCAATACCCACTCACAATAATATTTCTCAGGAAACTTGGGGTGGAGGGAAATTTCCTCAATCTGATAAAGGACACGTATGGTAAAATCTACAGTTAACATCATAATTACTGGTAAAAGGTTGAATGCTTTCTCTCTAGATGGAGAATGAGGCAAGAATATCCCATCTTATCAGCTCTATTCAACATTATCCTGGAGGTCTTAATGAAAAGAGAAAGAAATACAAATAAAAGGCACACAGATTGGAAAGGAAGAAATAAAACTTTCTTTGCCAATGACGTGACTATGTTGAATCCCAATGAATCTACCAAAAAGAAACTGGAGAAGATAAGTGATTTTAGCAACTTTGTAGGATAAAAGCTCAATATACAAAATATATTATGTGCCCTATTCAGTGAAATAAGTGCATTGATCACATATTTTGATGGTGCAGCGATGTCAAATTGTTACGACAGGTTGTATCACTTATTCTCAATTTTTGTACTTCTCTCATCATAGACTGGTAACAAAAAGTTCATGGACTGGGATCACAGACCACTATCCACATGACACACAGACTTCTGTTAATTAAGGGAATCTTCCATGTATTCAGTAAGTAACTCATGTATGTTAGGCACTGTGCTGAACACAGGGTCCCCCAAAAAGAGCAAGGCTCAATTCCTAGGATAGGATCCCCAGTATAAGAAGGGCCATAAGACCAGTACACATATAATGAATATTTTCAAGAATATGTTTACAGCCGTAAGTGATGAGAAATGGTTTGCATCTGAAGAATGGGAGAAAGGAAATAGAAGAGTTGTCCTGATCACAAAAATCTTAATGGTTGAGGATGTATTTGAATTTGCCATAGAGAAGCAACAACAGAGCAACCCAAACCCACTCACATAACAATGAGCTTATGGTGAGAACTTGAGGTCTCCTATTGTTTGTTTGTTTGTTTCTGGGAAATGGACTTCTACAAAAGCTTCTGGGATTTGGAGGGGTAAAGAACAGTTGTTAAATCTCCCCCTTCTAACACCTTCCTAATACTCCAAATCCACTTCCGATTCCCAAATAAGTATGATATTCATGGCTGAAAGCCCAAGAATAACATTTCTGTACAGATTGTGACCTGTGTACCTAGAATCAGGGAAGGGAAGAAAGGGAAGATCCTCAGAAATAAGATCATACCAAAGTTTTGCAAATATGGCAATGAGAGATGGATATTTTTTTCCTAGGCCACGTGGATTTGCTGGAATTGGGAGACATCAGTTGCAGCTCTGACACTAAATCCAGTGCTCTTTGCCTTATGCCATCTTGCCTCCCCAGACACAAGAGGAATGAACATCAACTGCAGCTGCTGTAACTGCACGTAATCAACAAGCCCAAACGAGTGATCCGTGTAACAGAGTGACAGCTTTAACCTAAACACAGAGGCATATCTGGACATGAATGAAGGACTGAGGACAAGTCCCCCAGGTGTCTATTTACAGGAACATAGAAGAAGACTTCCGGGGGAAAAAAAATGTGACCAAAAGGAAGAGAACAGTGGAGGTATAGGGAAATCAATTCATCATATTAAGCCATCACTGAAAGGAGTAAAATACTAGGTTATCACTAAGACAATCCAGTGCTTATCAACTAACCCTCACATCCCCAGAAAAGTAAAAGCTACAAGATGAATGTCAACAAAATATCAGGGTGACACTGAGAGCAGTATTGGCCATGACCACGATATTAGCAAAACTAACAGTGATGCGACAACTTTTGCAGCTGATCCCGTGGTTCTGTCAACATCAGGGCTGCCTACAGTTTTAACATAAACACCATAAAATAAGGATCTTATTCCCATCTCCAACCAGAAAATGAGTTCCAAAGCATATAAAATGAACTAAAAAATAATCCCAGAAACCTTCAATAAGACACACAGTACACGTCTTTGTTTTTAAAAAATTAAGTCTGAGGATAGGACAGATTTTTTTTTAATGGATTTCTGGAATTTCCATTATCTCCAAGCTCTTTTTCTGCATCTCCTCTCCCCTTTCTGTAGACCCAGAATACAACACAGCTTTATTTTCTGGTTCACAGAAACTAAACTTTTTTTAATTAAAGCTTTTTTTCTTGTTTAGAACAGTGGTTCTCACATGTTAGTGTGCACTGAAATCACCTGAAGGGCTGTTTAAACCAGGCTGCCGGGTTCAACCCCACAATTTCGGATTCAGGGCCTGAGTACTGGCATTTCTAACAAATTTCCGGGGGTAGCTGATGCTCCCTGGTCAGGATACCAGACTTGGAGGAGAACCACTCTTCAAAGCTACCTCCATCCTCCAATCTCTTGACACAGCTTTTCACATTATAAAACAGAATAACAAGAAGTACACAGCTGTTATGTCTGCCTCCTTCCCTGTAGTTTAGGCAGGGCATTGAGTACAGGGTTAATAAATATTTGTTGTAGAAGTAAATTAACAGACAAATGAATGATTGAGTTGCGAATGAAAATAAAAGCATTTGTTCTGTTTGCTTCAAAACCGTTTAGAACAACCCTAAACACAACAAAATGAAACACTAGATGAACAAGAAACACAACCGAAATGATTCTATCCCAGAACAAAGAAAGAGACTATGTAAAGATAAATTTCCATTATGCCTTTCAAACCATAGAAAGTACAGCCCAGTACATTTCAGATGATCATATTTTCCCCACCTACAGGCTTTAAAAGTTTAAACACTGAATGCCAGTTTCATAGTATCTTTCAAATAATCAACAAATTATTTTATGATTTTAAATCCAAATACTTATACATCTTTAAGACAGTCACACCCTTCTACTTTAGAAAGGTAAACTGCACAAGTGCATGTATGTCTTCTCCCTCCTGGAATCCACAAAGCCAGAAACCCACAAAGGGAAAATAGTGACTGAGGGGTACCTGCCTTCACACAGCAGGGAAAGCTGGACTCTGGGTTACTGTGGGAAATAAAGCAACGAAGAGCACGCACCCCGACCCAGGGAGCAGAGGGACGGCTCAGGAACTGGAAGACACTGCTGACGGCCATGGCGGGGAGTGAGGTTAAAACAGGAGGATTAATTGGAAGTTGAATAATGTGAAGTTTGACGAGCTGACATCCTTTCCGACACCCTGCTGTCAATTCATTTTTAAGATCTCACCAGTATCACGAAAGATAGAGACCAAGTCAAACAGGAAAAGGAACCAAGTGGAAAGCAGGATCATTTTTTAAGGTATATAGGATCTTTAGAGAGATGACAGAAAATTTTGCATGAAACAAACCAGAAAAGTGTAATAATAATAGTTTAAAAGTTCTTTTAGAACTGACTTACTTTTGGATTAAATGACAAGGAAATCTGTTCCATTGCAGAGATGATGGTTTTGAAGAATCGAGTCACGAGCAGCTGTTGCTCATCCCTCTGGGGCCTGAGTGCATGTCTGCTCCCAGGCAGAGGCCCTGTGGAAACATCCACACATTCAGTCATGGGATGTACCGGTGGCCCACCCATATTGATCTCCAGTGTGCAAGACTCCTAGACGTGTCAAACCATGTGCTTGATTTTAAGAAGTATTGCCATCAAGTCTATATCCAGGGCTAGGCAAGATGTCAAAAAGACATGCTCACTGTAACATATAAAAGCATCAAAGACCCTACAGGCAAATATGGACCATCTTTATATGATAATCATGAGCACATGGATCATCCCTATTGCCAAAAAGAAAAATCAAAGTACCTAAAGATAGAAGACCATGTGATTGTAAACAATTTAAAGAAGGTAATATACTGGGACTTATGCAAAACTACAATGAGATATCATCTCACACCGGTCAGAATGGCCATCATCAAAAAATCTACAAACAATAGATTCTGGAGAGGGTGTGGAGAAAAGGGAACCCTCCTACACTGTTGGTGGGAATGTAAATTGATACAGCCACTATGGAGAACAGTATGGAGGTTCCTTGCAAAACTAAAAACAGAACTACCATATGACCCAGCATTCCCACTACTGGGCATATACCCTGAGAAAACCATAATTCAAAGAGTCATGTACCAATATGCCAGCCACACTCTTAGTTGCTCTAACCTTAAACCCCTTCTGGAATCATCAGTTAAAGCAATGGCTGCCTAAGATTGCTCCAAGAGAAAGCACCTGGCCGCTGATTGGGTCCTGTAAGTGTTGAGCTCACTTCTACCTCTGAGCTCTGTATTCCTGCTTCTCTCCTCCCTCTGTCCCAGGCCTTTGTCTCTACCAGGCTAAATCCTACCCATGAATCAATGTTTAGTTCAAGCACCTTTTCCTTCGAGAAATGTTCCTACAATTACTATCCAATGATTTCTCATTGTCTTCAGTATAAAAATCCATTCTTCTTACTAAGACATCCTAGGCCATCATGGTCAAGCCTCAACTTTCCTGTTCAACTTAATTCTTCACCACTAACTTTCCCCACCCCTGGCACTCTACCCTCCAGACCTAGGAAAACATCCTGCTTCCTCAGGCTTCTGTGCTTTTGCACACACTACTTCTCCTCTCCTTAATTCCTCTCCTCCTTCAAGTGCACCTCAGGTCATCTGTACCCCTCGTCTGACTTGACTGCCCCACCTACGTACTACCATCACTTGCCTTTAAAAAATCCCCAGTTATATCCATAAATAACCACTATTTACTGAGCATCTATCATATAGCAGACACTGTAATAGGTGTTGTATTTATATTCCTTCTGTTAATCACTAAAAAATTTATGTGGTACATACTATTATCCCTATTTTCCAGAAAATGAAAGCAAGGCTTAGAGGGGTTTAGAAACCCCTAGATTTATCAGTAGTACATTGAAAAACTAAGATTTGAACACAGTTGATTTTACTCCAAAGCCCACCTACAGTTTTGTACTTAGCACTGTGAACTGTTCTTATGGTTCATGTGCGTGATTACAAATTCCGTAAAGGCAAGATCCATGAGTGTCTTAGCCTTACATCTCCATCATATAGCATAGGGCCTTATAATAAGTACTCAGTAAATATCAGTATAAAGAAAATGAATGATCTGTTGGTTCAATGCTTTCTCCATTGTCTGTGTGCTCCTTGAGGACAGTATATTACTCATCATAACATCCTGAGGTTCCAGTATAGTGGGTTCTTTTGTTTGTTTGGGGTTTTTTTGTATTGAAATATAGTTGATTTACAATGTTGTGTTAGTTTCAGGTGTACAGCAAAGTGATTCAGTTATACCTACATATATATATCTCCATTCCTTTTCAGATTCTTTTCCCTTATAGGTTATTACAAAATATTGCATAGAGTTCCCTGTACTATACAGTAGATCCTTGTTGGTTATCTGTTTTATATATAGTAGTGTGTATAGGTGAGTCCCAAACTCCTAATTTATCCTTCTCCCCTTTCCCCTTTGATATCAGAATAGTGTCTGTTGAAAGAATAAATGAATACACTATATTCTCTCTCTCTCTCTCTCTCTATATATATATATATCTATATATCTCATACACACACACACTATTTTGATAGCTCATGTAGGACCTTGGAATCATACTCTGCTGGTTTCGAACATGTATTATTACCCAAACAGGTCTCAGACCTTTAAAAGTCAAGAGTTGTGTCTCCCACTTCAAGACCTTTGCTCACTGGTTAGCATAACACTTGGCGCAGACTTGATGCTTAAAAATACTGCTTTTGTTGCTCCTCAAGAAGAAAAAGACATGAATCTCTTCCATGAATTGTACAGAAAGATTAGGTATCATTTGTTTGAGTAACTCTGGTTTACCCCTTCCAGTGAAACACGAGTTTGGCTGTGGAAATCTGAAAGCCAGCCGACATGGACTGGCCTAAGTGATACTGGCACCAAGGGAAATTCTGCCGGACTGTAAGCTTTGTGGTTTCCCGTGATGAGAGCGATCCAGAAAAAGCCATACCTCCTCCTCAAAGCCAGTGGGGACCAGGATATGGGTGAGCGAAGGGCATTAACATTTTAAGTATGGAAATTAGAGGTTCTGGCATCCCTGGGAAAAAAAAAAACGACATGGCCTTTTAGAGCCTGCAGGATCTGCTGCCAACGTCTTTCCCCTTGAGACAAAAACTATGTTCAACTCTCGATAATTACCCCTGAGCTGTGCCAACCCCAGAAATCCTTTCTAGCCAAGAAGCCCCGCAGGGAGTTGAAATTTACATTTATAATCATTTACCTTCCAAAAAAAGATAGTTTTCAGGACCAAGCTTCACACAGATAATCTTGGGGTGAGATCTGCTTTAGACCTGAGTCTGGACCTACCCATGTCAACCAAGGAAACCCATGTAGAGAGAGAAAGACAGCTTTTTTTCCCCCCTTTTAAGAGGATATTCAAAGGGGAAATATTGAAAGAATTGAACACCTGAACTATCAGAAGCAAGACTGTCTCTATAGTGCCATGTAATCTGTTTTTCTGGAGCTCTGCAATCCCAGAAACGAGCAGACTGGGTTTCATCTGCTCTCCAGAGGCCTCTCCAGACTCAAGAGAGACAGACAGGTTCTCAAACCCATCTGATCCCCTTTGCTTATCTGAGCAGAATCAGAACGCACAGAGGCCCAAATATTTGGCCAAACAACAGAAGTAGCCAGGCAACAGATGCTTAAAAGAAAAAAGAAAAAAAACTTAAAAACACAGATTAAATCACATGCCTTTTCTTCTGATAAAGACACAGTCCTTACTGTCACTGAAAATATTCATCAATATTATTCATGTCTGATTAATTACGAATAAGTCCCAGTTTTCTGTTTTCGATCCCCTTGGTTTATGAATTCAGCATCATTAACAAATTGTACATCAGGGCCTTATGCTTTTACTTCCTTTTCTCCCTGGAAAAATTAATGTCAGTCCCTGTTGATTTCTCCATCTTTCCGCCAGAAAACATACCAAAAAAGCAATAAGATTCACAATGGAGATATGTGATTGCAGTGTGAACAGTGGCAGGGGCAGGCACTGGAAGGTGATGGGTTATTCCGCTCTCAGCACTGTCTTCCTATTGGGATTCACGACACTGGGAAAAGAATTTAATTGGCCCTCCCTCCTTCTTCAAGTGTGACAAGGGTAATATATTACTGCCAAACCTTGTGAGAACGTTAAGAAACATCATTCCAGCTGTTTGAGCCCATGAGAAAAGCCATGAGTCTTGTCAAGTCCTTTTGCTACCTCACAGCATAAAGCAGTCACTTCATTAATTAGATGAGCGTGTTGCCAGGCGACTCCAGTACGCTCTCTCTCCATCACTGATCTTTGTCAATTTGGGGAATAAAACAGCAATTGAATCATCCCCCCCTCACACATTAGTAACTGTTTTATGATGGAATTTTAGTTTCCTGCTGCACTTGATTAATCAGTCTGGGGAGGTCTTACACAGATATAGTATGAGTTTAATTAAAAGGCAGACTCAAAGAAACCAACAGAAAGGAAGGCACAGTTCAAAGAAAACAAGTTCCAGTGACTATGTGATAAAATTAAATATTCTAGGTAATCAGGTTCTTAGCTGAGTCTAGGGCTAAAGGTGGAGGAACAGACTCATGGTGGGGAGGTGGCGACACTAGAGGTGGAGGGGTGCTTGGGAGGAGGTAGCACCGTGTTAGTTAACAGCTGTGGATTCTTGGGGGGGTGGCTTCCTGACTGTGACCAGGAACCCACGGGGGGGTGAGAACAGGAACCTATACAGGGGTGTGACCAGGAACCCACAGCGGGGTGGAACAGGAACCCACAGGGGGTGAGAACAGGAACCCACTGAGGGGTGAGAACAGGAACCCACGGAGGGGTGAGAACAGGAACCCACGGGGGAGTGAGAACAGGAACCCACAGGGGGTGAGAACGGGAACCCACAGGGGGTAGAACAGGAACCCACGGGGGGGTGAGAACAGGAACCCACAGGGGAGTGAGAACAGGAAGCTACAGGGGGGTAGAAGAGGAACCCACGGGGGGGTGAGAACAGGAACCCACGGGGGGCTGAGAACAGGAACCCATGGGGGGTGAGAACAGGAACCCACAGGGAGGTAGAACAGGAACCCACAGGGCACGGGTGAAAACAGGAACCCACGGGGGCATGAGAACAGGAACCCATGGGGAGGTGAGAACAGGAACCCACGGGGGTGGGTGGGCAGCCTGGGAATAGGAAGAGCCATCACCATCAACTCATGGTGGGAGGGGAGGGGCCTCTTGAGCCCAGAGCCCTCTCCTTTGACCTGGTGCTGTTAGCAGAGGCTGTTTTCTGCTCAGCCTTTGGGCTCTTTAAGTCTTCTGGAAGTTTCTTAAAGCGTTGCATTGATTTTTCTGGCTACATTATATCTGATAAACTGTCTACACTTCAGAAAATATTGCTGGTGGCAGCAATTCTGGACTTTTCTCCTGGCATCCGTCCTAGAGAATGATTTTGTCACAAATGTGGGGCACTGGGGTTTGCTGTGGACAAAACTGCTTTTTGGGAAACGATAAAAAGGCTTGGGGAGGGGAAAAAGAAAACTGTGTTCTGTCTACACAATTCCACAACAGTTTGGTTCACTGTCTACCACTCCCACGTCCACGTCTCACCTGCACAGCCCCTCCTCCCTCCACGGGCAGTGATTCTGGTGGTTCCAAGAGCTGCCTTGGGACTCTGCGCGTGGCACCTGGTGATAATCCTTCCTGTGTCCGTTGGCAACAAGCAAGATTAACTCTTTCATACTTTGAAGAGACTGTGTTAATACAGGCCGGCGGGCGCATGAGCGTTAGGGCGCAGCCGTTAGGGCGGGGCTCTTAGGGCACATGAGCGGCAGGGCGCAGCCGCTAGGTCGGGGCTTAGGGCACGGCCGTTAGGGCGCGGCCGTTAGGGAGGGGCCGTTAGGGCGGGGCCATTAGCGGTCGTGCTCTGCGAACGTAGGCACCACGGTAGTTCCCCTCCTCGTCCCCTTCCTCTGTATGAAAGGAGCCTGAATTCCGACTGGAGCAAGGTGGCTCTTTGAGACACTAGTCTCTTATCTTCTCGGTCTGATGGCTTTCAGATTAAAGTCACTATGCCTCGTCCCAACAGCTTGTCTCCAGATGTATTGGCCTGTCACGAGGTGAGCTGTGGAGTGGAATCTCAGATATAGAGAAGGTATATACGTTCGAAGCTTCTAGGTATAAATAAAACAGGAAGAAAATTGGCGCCCTCTCTGGGCACAAGTGGCTGGTGAAGAGCAGCAGGATGAAATAAGAAGCACATTAGTCCAAAGCCAAGAGAAATGGGCTCGGGTCCTAGCTCTGCCACCAGCCACAACAAATATCCCTTTGAATTAATTAATCAACGGAGTGATTTTAGGCAACTGTTTTTCTCTCTGCTTCTCTCTTCTCATTTATATCCTTTCCACTTCAAACACCCCTTGATGCTTTATGTTATGCCTTATCCCCCTCCCCTGCCCCTCCCCTCATCCCTCCCGCCACAAATGTGTTTTTTTTTAAATATTGATTGGTTGATTGACTGATTGATTCGGCTGCGCTGGGTCTTAGTTGAAGCATGTGGGATCTAGTTCCCTAACCAGGGATCACACCCGGGTCCCCTGCATTGGGAGCGCGGAGTCTTAGCCACTGGACCCCCAGGGAAGTCCCACCAATGTGGTTTTGACAAGTGCTTTAGGGCCCTGACAAATGCTTCAGAGGAAAAGGGGACGGGGCTTATACTTTAACTAGGAAAATATACACAGTACAGCCTTACTAATAAAATTAATCAGGGAAGCCATAAGATAGTACCATCATATTCCTAAGTGGAAATATAAATTATATATCACCATAAGACCAAAGCTCTGAAAAAAAAAAAGAGAGAAAATGAGTCTAAGAAAAGAGTATTATAATAGGTAGGCTAAAAGAAAAGGTCACATAATTCAGGCAGCTATAAAAAAAATCAGAGAATCTTTTTAATCATTGGAATAGGATGAAGTCTAGGGTCCATATTAATATCAAATTCTGTGAGCCCCTGAATAAGAAATAGATAAGTTTGGCTAATCTTAGCCTAACAATGACCAAGAAAGAAAGAACCCACAGCTTGCTTGGGAGGAAGTGTATTTATCCAGGCCTCAGTGCATTTCCATGGTACCTGTCACTAAAGTACTTGTCTTTTTGTCCTTAGAGTCTACTCCCTGAGAGGTTGTGCATAGTAATTAATTCCAGTTCATAAGTGTTCTTGTTACATATGATTTTAAAGAACCTCATGTGTACAGAATTGGGTTAATTATAATCCTCAGGTCATAATAATCTTCAGTGATCCACACATGACAATAATTATTTCATTTATGAATTTTAATAATAAAATCAACACTCAAGAATGCACCATGCAACCCAATAATTAAAACTCTGATAATAACTTTTATCTTTGAGTCTTGAAAAGAATATTATGCTGTTTATAATCTTCTGGGATTTGATTTTTTTCATTTCCATTAAATTAGCAAGATTCATTCATATCTTAGTGAATACATGGGGTTGATTTAGTCCACTGCTATGTAATTCATTGCTTGAATATGATATAATTTACTTACTATAGCTCTTAAGGCTGCTTTCAGATTTTTACTATTATGAACTGTGATGATGTGAAAGTTTTTGTTTATGTCTTCTGCTGATACTGTGCAACTATTTCTCTTGGGTATACAACAAAAAGTTAAACTTCTGGTTTGTAAGACATGTAACTGTTCAACTTTCCAAGATAATACCTTATTTTCCAAATATGTTATACCAATTTACACTCCTATCAGCAACTTTTAGGCAATCCTATTGATCTACATACTCTTTAATACTTGGTATCATTAGACATTTAAAATTTTAATTAATTAAATGAGTAAAAAGTGTTATTCATGGGTTTATTTTGCATTTCCCTCATCACTAATGAAGTTGATTATCTCTAAATATGGTTGTGGTCTTTTCTACTGTGAAATGATCGTTTTCCCATTTTAATATTGTACTGTAGAAGCTTTTTATCCACTAAGGAGATAGTGACTATCTTTTGTCAATTGTATGTGTGACACATATACTCTTTCCTATTTATAGCTTTTTTTTTCACTTTCATTAAGCTATCTTTTGATTAGCAGAGATTCTCATTTTAAAATACACAAATTTATCTGTCTTTTCCTTTATGGTTAATAGTTTTGATATCCTGTGGAATAAAATGTTTCCTACCCCTGTATCAACTCTATTATCTAAGAAAATTTTACACTTAATATTTGAGTCTTCAGTGCATCTGAAGTTGTTTGTTTTGTATGGTGAGAAATAGATATTCAATTTCCTAGCCAGTGGAATAAGATAAAAAAAGAAGTAAGGTATAAGACTTGGAAAGGAAGGAAAAAACTGTCCTTATTTGCAGATGATATGATTGTTCACATAGAAAACCCTTGAGAATCAACAGAGAATTATTATAAAAATATATTATAAAGTATATAAAATAGAATTATTATAAATAGAGAATTGAACAGTTTTAAGAGGGCAAAATATAAAATTCTATTGTATTTCTATACATCAGTAGCAAATAATAAGAAAATGTAAGCTTTTAAATAAAGATATTAGCATAGCAAGTAACACTGTAAAATATTTAGGAATAAATCTAACCAAAGATGTATAAGGCCTAAGAGCAAAAAAATCATAAAATTCCACTGAGAAACATTCAAGAAGACTTAAATAATTGGAGACAACATGTTTGTGATAGACACATATCATAGAGAGGTCAGTTCACCCCAAATTGCTTATAGACTCAATGTAACATCAATCAAAGATTTAACCAGACTTGGAATGAGGCTGATTCTTAAAATTGCTATGGAAGTATAAAAAGTCAACAATGATCAGGACATGTCTAAAGACAGCTAAGAGAGAAGATATCTCATCATATATCAGGATTTATGATGAAACTTCAGCAATTAAGACACATATATATTAATGCAAAAACAGACAAACTCACAAATGTTATAGAGTAGAATAGAAAACCCATAAAAAGGCCAACACACATATGGAGTTTTGAAATATAATACAAGTAGCATAGCAGACCACTGTGAAAAGGGGGCTGATTATAAAAATGGAACTGGAAAAAAAGGTTATAATGCCTGTAGGTAGAAAGTGGTTTAATTTACATAAACAACTGGTGTTTATTAAAGTGGTATTTCAAAGCTCTCAGGCTTGTCTTCATCAATAACAAACTCCTAGAAGTCTTTCTTTTTGAGAAGAGTCTGCATGTCATAAGGGGGCTGGATTAAGATCTCTAAGGGACACGCCCAGATAACAACAGAGAGTCCTTAATTCCCTTTCAAGAAGGATGGGGCTGGTTAACTGGAAGCGTTTGGATTGGTGAGTGGGAGATGCAATTTGAGACCAAAGTCGAACTTCATGAGGCAAAAAGAAGCTGAGTGCTAACTCCCGCCGTCATTGTTCTAGGCCCCTCCCCCTCATAGCATTCACCTTTTCTTCTTCTTCTTCAAAAAAGAAAAAGCCAAATAACTTTTAAAGGATTCAAAGCTATTAGCTTACTCAATTTATTCATATGTTTTGGTCTGCTTTTGCTTCACAGTGTTTAAATAAAGTCATGACTCATTTGCTTGGTTCCACATTTCAGTGCATTTCCCAAAACAACCCACTTACACTGACATATGTTCCCCTCTTTACTCCTGAGCCTTAATCCTCTTTAGTCTCAGTGTCTGGGAGCCTAAGCATATTAATTCATTTCAGCCCCAAAATGTTCTCTTGTAGAAATTTACGTGTTGTAAATTTCTATGGAAGCCTTCACTTAACCATTCCTTCACCTACTCCACTGATATTTATTAAAGGGTCACTTCAAGGCCTCCTGGACAGTACTCAGTAATAATAAGTACTCAAAAGCGTTTCTTTTCTCACAATATACTACCTTGATTGATGCCATCCTCTACTCTACTTCCCAATATATTACTGATCTCTGCTGTTGGCTAAATGCTGGGTCTCGTGTCTGTTGACTCAAATCCTCCTCTTAAATATAAGGCTGATATCACGGCTCAGCTACCTGACTCTGTATCAGATGTAATTGTAATTTCTCTTTGTACCCATCCAACTTTTCAGGATAATTTTGATCTCATTCCCTAGAAGTGGGGCCAAAACATCTTACCCTAGCACTAATTCAAGTGGCTGGCTTTCCCAATAGGCTTATTCATTATCTGATGGAAGAAATAAGTCACACAGTGCTATTATAAGTCTTTTCAGAAAATGTATAGGTGTGGAGAAACAAAGCATGTATATTAAATAATTAAAGAACAATCCTAGTTTAGCATATGACTTCATGCCACATCTCCGCCTATTCAAATACACTCTATGGTTCAACTGCCTGGCTGAATTCCACCTCTTATGGGAAATTTTATTTCTTAGTTCACATTTTGGATTAGAGCTTTGTTTGCTTAGGAAATATGGAAAAGTATTCCAAACTCAGACGGGGACTTAGAACGGATCTGTTATTTAAAATTCTTTTTCCCATGCTGGAATGCCTATAGCCGCTAATATCTGTTTCACTCCTTTGACACTTATGGATCCATTAAAGACAATTCACAATAGATTGTAAACTATATGGCTTTTTTCTCCTATTAGCTCCTTGAGAACAGCTCTTCTACCCTTGAAAATACCCTCCGTTATCAGTCCAGGTCCTGGAGGAAGCAGATGGCACATTCAAACTGGGATAATTTGAGTAAATTTAGTCAAGGGGCTATATACAACCCCTAAGGCAGTGGTCCCCAAAGTTTTGGCACCAGGGACTGGTTTCGTGTAAGATAATTCTTCCACGGACTGGGGTGGGAGGTGGGGGATGGTTCAAGGCAGTAACGTGAGCGACGGTTCAGGTGGTAATGTGACCGATGGGGAGCGGCAGATGAAGCTTTGCTCGGTCACCTGCCACTCACCACCTGCTGTATGGCCTGGTTCATAACAGGCTGTGGACCAGTACCGGTCCGTGGCCCAGGGGTTGGGGAACTGTGCCCTAAGGGACAGTGCAGTATTCAGAGACTAGTAACTATAGGGTTTATTCTTTGACTAATCCTAAAAGGTAAGAATGGAGAGCAGTCACTATAAGTCAGAAGCAGAGAAGGCTTTGTGGTACGTTCTGGCTGATCTTTGTTTAAGGGGAGCATCGGAATCAGGGTCCCTGTAAGAGGAGCAGTGGGGGAGTCAGCACCCTGGCCACGTATGCCTCACCTCCTTCCCTCCGGATTCCTGACACAGCTTCCCATGGTAAAACCAAAAGTAAAGCCAAGTCAAAGGCAAAAGACAGCCCGTACAGATGGGGCTCCTAAGAAAAAAATCGAAGTGGTGAGCAGAGAACAGATCTGCAAGGACAAAAGGAAGACACAGAGCACATTCTCAGGGACTTGGGTTACACACAAAGTGGACCAAACTGAAATGGAATTAAATTAAAAATAAATAACAGAAATCTAAAATATCTGCAAATATCTGGAAAATGCATAGTCAAAGAAGGAATCAATAGGGAAATTAGAAGTCATCTCTCCCTGATTGAAAATGAAAGCGCAATGTACCAAAATCTGTGGGATGCATACAAAACAGTACTTATGGGGAAACTTATAGCTTTACAGCTATTTTAGAAAGGAAGAGAGGCTTCAACCTAAGGTCTCAGTTTCCACAATTAAAAAAAAAAAAAAAACTTTGAAAAAGAGCAACTTAAACCAAGAGGAAGCAGAAGAAAGGAAATAATAAAGGTCTGAGCAAAAACCAATGTAATAGAAAACAGCAAAACATTAGAGAAAAAGTATGAAACTAAAAGTTGGTTATTTGAGAAGATCAATAAAAATGATAAACCTCAAGCCAAACTGATCAGGAAAAAGAGAAAAGATACAAGGTAATATCGGTAATGAGAAAGGTGATATTACTACAGATTCTTCAGGTATTTAGAACAGCGGTCCCCAACCTTTTTGGCACCAGGGACCAGTTTCGTGGAAGACAATTTTTCCATGGACTGAGGGGGGGGATGGTTTCAGATGATTCAAGCACATTACATTTACTGTGCATTTTATTTCTATTATTATTACATTGTAATATATAATGAAATAATTATACAACTCACCATAATGCAGAATCAGTGGGAGCCCTGAGCTTGTTTTCCTGCAACTAGATGGTCCCATCTGGGGCTGATGGGAAACAGTGACACCCGAAGTGTGTTACTTATGTCCAGTCTACTCCGTAAGATGCAGCTTAATTGTCACTTGTCAGTCACTGATAGGGTTTTGATATGAGTCTGCAAGCAATTGATTTATCATGGTCTCTGTGCAGTCAAACCTCTCTGCTAGTGATAATCTGTATTTGCAGCCACTCCCCAGCACTAGCATCACCACCTCAGCTCCACCTCAGATCATCAGGCATCAGATTCTCATAAGGAGCACAACCTACATCCCTCGCATGCGCAGTTCACAGTAGGGTTCGTGCTCCTATGAGAATCTAATGCCGCCGCTGATCTGACAGGAGGCGGAGCTCAGGCAGTAACGCGAGGGATGGGGAGCAGCTGTGAATACAGATGGAGCTTCGCTGGCTCGCCTGCCACTCACCTCCTTCTGTGCAGCCCAGTTCCTAACAGGCCACAAACCAGTACTGGTCCATGGCCCAGGAGTTGGGGACCCCTGATTTAGAGGATACTAAGAGAATATGATGAAAAAACAATATGCCAATAAATTTGGCAATTTAGGTGAAATAGCAAATGCCTAGAAAGATACAAGCTAGAAAAGCTGGCCAAGAAGAAATGAGTAACTTGAATAGCTCTATAGCTGTCAAACGAATTTATAGTTAAAAATTTTCTCACAAAGAAAACTCCAGACACAGATAACTTCACTGGAGAATTCTATCAAATATTTTAGGAATAAATAATACCAATCCTACATAACATTTTTGAGAACAAATTTGAAAGGAAAAATAATTTCTAATTTAATCTATGAAGCCATCCCCCTCAGTCAAAAGTATTACAAGGAAAAACAACACAAAACTGACTACCAATAACTTTTATAAATGTAAGTGAAAAAAAATACTTAACAACATTTAAGCAAATCAAATTCAACAAGACATAAAAACGATAACACATTATGTCCAAATGGGGTTTATCTCAGAAATACAAGGTTGCTTTAACAATTGAAAAATCAACCTATGTATTCACCATGTTAAAATTTAAAGAGTAGAATTAAACAACATACAATTATCACAATAGGCAAATGAAAAGCATTTAACAAAATCCAACACATTTTCAAGATAAAAATCTACAAGCAAGCTAGTTATAGAACCTGAAAGAGGCCATCTACAAAAAGTCTACAGGTAACATCAAGTTTAGTGGTGAAGGGCTGGATCCTCTCCCTCTAAATTCAGCAACAAGGAAGGACTTAGAGAAACCTCAGATAACTGTGGTTCTCATGCAGACCCCTTGACCATGGAGGAAGCACTCAAATGTTCCATTTGGGTTTAAAATAGGATAGATCAGCTTTGCTTGTAAACATAGATTCAAAGCCCTTTTAGTTTCGTGAAAATGTGACTCGCGCTCTGAAATTTCTGTCACAATTCTTGCTCATCAATTTCATCATATCCTTGATTTAGTCTCGTGTCTTAGCTCCCTTACTCATTCTCTGTATTCACATAAATAGAAACTAACCACAGACCCCACTTAACCTCTCGAGGACTGCCTATTTCTCTGCTTGTATTAAAAAAAAAAAAACTGCCAAAAAGAGTGTAGCGTCACCGTCACCACCTTTCCCCCACCTATTCTCTCTCTGTCCTACTCCAATCAGGACTTTGCCCAGCACTTAATGAAAACCCCCTTTGAAGGGCTCTAACCACCTCCACTTTGCCAAAGTAGTGTTAATTCTCTGGATTTATCTTACTTCACCTGTGAGAAGCATCAGATGCATTTGATTGCTCCTTACTTTTCTTTTTGCTTCTAAGGCAGCCTACTTTTTTAAAAAAGTTTCACCACCACCCGGCTGCTCCTCTCCTGTCTCCTTTACTGGGTGTGCTGCCTCTCCCTCACCACCTCATGTTGCAGTGCTCAAGGGTCTTTGTCTCTTTTCTCTACTCTGAGAACACTCCCTATATAATTTCTTCCAGTCCTGTCACTTTAAATGTCATCTACGTCACCAGCCCCAGCTTTACTCCTCAGCTCCAGAAGCAAGCATCCAGCTTCCTACTTGATACTGCCCCACCTGGCTGATTCCTAGGAACCTCACAGTTAATATGCCACATGTCTGAAACAGACCTTTGTATTTGACTCCCTCATCTCCATCCTATCTGCGTTTTCTCTAATCATTGCCGTCTCATTAAATGGCAATAATGAGTAAGTCAGGCCCAAATCTGGAAACCACCCAGGAAACTTCTCCTTTCCTCACACTCACACATAACCCACCAGCAAGCCCTCTCAGTCCCCTCTTCACTATATGCTCTGAATCTTACCACTTCACTCTGCCTCCACTGCTGTAGCTCTAGTTACAGCCAGCATCACATCCCTCCTAGACTACGTTCCCTTCTTCCACTCCTGTCCCCTTAAAATCAATTCTCCTTCACTTAACAGCTAAAGTGATCTCACTCCAGTTCAAACCTAGTAACTGTTCAGAACAAAATCCACACGTGACCGTTATCCATACTGGGATCCACAGGGCTCTGCATGCTCCACCCTTCCCGACTCACACTTTATCTCCTACCTACCTCTCTTCACTCACTTTGTTCTAGTAACAGTGGTATTTCTTCTGTTCATTGACTATACCAAGGTTATTCCTGCCTTCAATGATTTGAATTTGTCACTTCCTCTGCCTGGAATACTTTTCCCCCTGACAACAACAGGGCTCATCCTTCAGTTCAGCCACATCTCTGTTCAATCATCACTTGCTCTGAGAGGCTTTCCCTGACCATGCTATTTAAAAGAACTCCTAGGGACTCCCCTGGGGGCACAGTGGTTAAGAATCTGCCTGCCAATGCAGGGGACATGGGTTCGAGCCCTGGTCCAGGAAGATCCCACATGCTGCGGAGCAACTAAGCCCATGTGCCACAACTACTGAGCCTGCGCTCTAGAGCCCGCGAGCCACAACTACTGAGCCCCGTGAACTACTAAGCCTGTGTGCAACAACAACTGAAGCCCACACGCCTAGAGCCCATGCTCCACAACAAGAGAAGCCACTGCATGAGAAGCCCGCGCACCGCAACGAAGAGTAGCCCCTCTCTCGCCACAACTAGAGAAAGTCCGTGTGCAGCAACAAAGACCCAACGCAGCCAAAAATAAATAAATTAAAAAAAAATAAAAGAACTCCTCTTTGTCCCATTGTCACTTTCTATTTCCATATCCTGCTTTATCTTACCGTAAAGCACTTAAACCACATTAAACTATGTATTTATTTACTTAAGTGCTCATAATCTGTCTCCCTAATTAGAAACTGAAGTTCCAAAGGGCAGGTCCTTTCTTGTATTGTTCATCCCTATACACCCAGTGCCTAGAACAATGTGTGGCCTATAGCAGGCACTCAACAAATAGCTGTTCTAAGAATGAAATATTGAGGACAGTATTGTATCAGATAAATATATTCCATTAAAACCGGACGCTGCTTTGAGATAAGTTATTCCCTTTTTGTAGAGCCTCTTGTTAATGCCATTCCATAAGACAAGAAAGAAAAGTAAGCAATTTCAATAAAACAAAAGATATCCAAGGCAAGTTTAGATTTAAATATTAAAAGCGTCAATCATAATAAGGCCCTATGTTTCAATAAACTTAATGGTTTTCTTGGTACTTTCTTATAAACTATCCTGCTTAATCCTTGTAACACTCCTTTATTAGTATCTCCATTTTGCATGTGAGAAAATGAAAACTCAATAGAGCTGTGGGACTTGAGTAAGTTCACACTGCTAAGAAATGACAGAGACAAGGATTAGAGCTATGTTTCTCAGACTGTTCGTCAGGATTCGCTCACTAAATCATGGAACTCCCAAAACTAACCTGAATCCTTCGTACTCTGACGGTGCCAGGTCCAACGTTAAAGAAACAAATCTGAAAATGACTTTCCATGGCTCACATTATGAAAACATATACTCTTTAAAAGTCAAACTTTAATTTGAAAAAAGACTCTTCCTTAAAAAAAAAACAAAAAAACAAAAAACTCTGAAAATGAGCCAGAAAGGGAGCTTGGCTCTGAGAAGACAATTCATGGTATTGGGCAGGGGGGCGGGGCAAGCATTATAACATGGGTGCCAGACAGAGAAGACCTTCTGGGAAGGGGCATGCTTGGACCCCATCTGGTACAAAGAAGAGTGGGCGAGTCAACAGTCAAATGATTTAATCCGGAGGAACAGCTGTAAACGTGTAGCTTATAGGCCATATACAGTCTAAGTATTTTAGCTTGTGGCTTCATTTTATTTTGGTCTTGTTTTGTACTAGCATGGTGTAAATTGTTTTTTTATTTTAAATTAGTTCTAAATATCTCACATTCAAAAGATTTCACATAAACGTCTGAGTGTCTCTGCTTCCTTTTAAAAACTGCAAGATAGGAAGACAGCTAGTTTACCACGTAAAACCGTGACAAAGTCTAATGAGGGGCAGCGGCTGCATGCTTACACGGGGCTAGTACCTTCTGGTTGCCACACTACCCATTATTTTCTCATAAATTACACCTTTCTGCTCTGCTCATTGACACTGTTTACTTGGTCTCTGTAGATATCTGAGTGTGTGACCTCTGATTTAGGGATTTCGAGCTATATGAAGCAAGTATGAGGAACCAGGCAATCATTGATGAGATGAGGTTGTATGAATGGGCTGTAGGAACCCCAATTCCCAAACGAAATATGTTTTGTTTGGGGAGAAAAAAGCCTCTTTGAAAAGAAGTATGTTCATAATAAATGCATCGCAGCTAAGCTAGATCAGTGGCTAAAAGAGCAACTCACTTTGTAAGGTTGATTCCCCAGTGTACACATCATTGCCTTGATGTGTAAGCTGAGGGCACTTATTATGAATCGCTTCCCCCTAAGTGTCTCACCCAACAGTCTTCTGTAAAGTCTTGGAAGAAGATCTTCAGAGGTACAATATAATACCTTATTTAGGAAGGATGGAACACACTACCCAAAATACAGATCAACCATTTCTGTTGGCGGCATGTAGAGCAGAGCCATGAGGAAACGGGGAACAAGAGAGGGAAAAGGGAAAATCATCAGGAATTTTTAGCAAAGACGGTGATCTTGTGAACGCCCCTGTGTTACTTAGGACAATATTGGACATTGGGTGTTGTGAAGGGAGAGAATGGTACTTGCAGACGGAGGAGATTTCTACTCTATTCCCACAAGAGAAAATATGGCAAGAAGCTTTTCATGCCTCCTTCCCCAAAGAGGAAGAGTCACTTATGTAACAGGTGTATTTAGAAGAAGACCTAGGACATGCTCAGCTTCAGGCTTCCTGGAGAGAAATGCATCTTGGTGTACTCCCCACCATGGGTTGAGTTTACAAGTTCAGACTCTGCCTTCAACAGGCAAAGCCTGGAGGAAGAAGTTCAATTCAGGGGTGAGTAACAGGATGTCCATTATCACCACACATCTAAAACTGTTCTCCCCAGTGGGCAATATTACCAGTTTTATCTCCATTTGTTTATTGCTTATGTTTCAATGCCTTACAAACATAGGAGGGGATAAAAAGGGTTATTTGTGAGAACCATAGATAATACTGAAAAAGAAGTAAGAGAATTGAAAAGTCATTTTCTTTCTTTGTCTTGTGTCTACATTTTCTCTTGGGTAACCAGAAGGTTTTCAGACAGATGGGTTCTTGGATGAGTTGACATTTAATTTCCCTTTGAACCCTGAGGTTCTACAATTGTGTAATAAGATGTACTATTGGTAATTGATATGTTTTCCAGCTCTCTCATGTACAGTGAAAAGAGATGAGGATCCATGCCACATTAACACATGAAGAGAAACAAACGAGTTGTTACCGACTCAGAGAATCTGTAAGCTTGGAAGGAGCATATAGAACCATTTAATTCTCAACCTGTTGTCAGTGTGCCCTTTCCATCTCCAACTAATAAGCCCTCCACTTATGCTTAAAAATATTCCATGATTGGAAATGTAAGACGGTTCTTTTTGAATGGCTGACTCTCAGGTTGCCAGCTACAGGTATATAGATTTTTAGCAGTCAGGAAAAAAAAAACAACATTCACATAAGAGAATGCATTGAGCTACTATAATGTACCAAATACTGTGCAATATAAAAATGAAGTCTTTGAAGTCAAGGATTTCACAATCTGTTTAAGAGATAAATAACTATATTTCACTTATGATAAGTACAAAAATGCAGTTGCTAGGGAAGCATAGAAGTGAGTGACTAAGGCTGACTAAGGGTATAAATGAAATTTCTGAAGTGGAATTTCACATCTTCTTTGTTACGCACCTAGGGTTTTCTTTTAGAAACACTTTCTCAGTTTTATTTTTTAAAGACTTTTCATAATTGCAGGTTCTCTTTCCATTCCAATCAATAATTTAATTTGAAGAAATTAAATCAATTTAAATTTAATTTAAAGAATAAACGTACAATTTTTTTTTTTTTTACAATTACACCTTAAAGAAATGGTAAGCCTCATTGAAACATGATGACTAACTATTGAGTTAATGAACTTCACAGATCTCCACTGACCTGAACACAGCACTCCACTGCAGTAGCCCAGTCCAGGTCACAACTGCAAAGTGTAATCACCAGAACTTGTACACCTTTAAAATCTTACATTTGAATACCTACTCTTTTATCATGACAACCCTTTCAGCTCTTGCTTTCTTCACCCACATTATAGCTGATCTTGGCCTCAGGAGGGGCTAGAGTCCCGAAGAAGTCCATCAGTCTACCTGCTTCCCTTCCCTCTTTTCCTGATAAATCCCAAAGGTCCATCCTTTCAGTCACAACTTCCTCACCCCTCTCCCCTTCCACCACCCCCTTCCTGAAAAACCATGGGCCTCAGCATTCCAGCCTCTCGATTTCTCTGTTCCTACACCAGGGTTGCAGAATGATACTTGAGATAATGCTACCATATGTAGGTTGGTGGCAGTAAACATTCATGCCTCAATTGTCAGTCTCAGCCCCAGAAAATCTTTATTTTTTATTAGAAATCTTTATTATTTCCTTATTAGAAAATCTTTATTTTTGGTCTTTGTCAATGTTCTCTCTCCCAATGCCTTCAATAGCTATTCCATTTTAAATAAAAATAATTGTGTCAAATAAAGTCTGGTATAAAATACTACAAAGAAAATAAATACCATAAATAGTCCCTTTCTTCATAAACCACCATTTTTAATGGGTTGATGTATTCTTTTAGGTCTCCCTCCCACACACCAGTGAATAGGGTAATTTCATGTTGTATTCATGTAGTATATGCCATTTTGTATCCTGCTTTTCCAAAAATGCTTTATCATAAGCAATTTTCCTTGTTATTTTACTACTTAAGCATGATTTTAAATGACTTCACAATGTAAAGAAGCCATACCATGGTTTTACCATCGAGTTTCTTGAAAGAGTAGATGTCACTTACTACATTACTTACGCATATACCACTCACTGCATAACACAGAGTGATAGGGCTAATGCCTGTTATTTCATGCAGTGTACTCCAACACAATCCACCAATGATCTCACATCAGTAAGGACTAGGTTCAACAAGTAGCATCAAAACATAAAATGAAAAGGCATAAATGATATAGAAATGTATTTCTTACTCAAGATATAATCTTAACATGGGGAGTCCAGGGACAGTATGGCAGCGCTGCTCCATGAAGTCTTTGGGGACACAGGCTCCCTGGATCGAGGCTCTGCTAGCAGGGCCCCCATTCACAGGACCGACCTGTAGTTCAGGATGGCGGCTCCACCTCCCGTAATCAGGTATCCATTTCAAATATCTCAAACTTCCCAAGTCTACATCTAAGTTTATTTTTTTCCTACAAATCTGTTTCTCCTCAAGTAGCTTCTATCTTTGTTATTTCCACCATAATGCTAATGAAGTCTGAACAGAGGGCCAGTATCAACTGCTCACTTCCACACTATTCCTCAGCAAATCAGTGACCAAGTTTTACAAATTACGTCTTCACTATGTCTCTAAAAATCCATCACCTCCTCTACACACTCAGAATTGTGGTCTTGGAAAGTAATTGTGATTATTACTCTGATTTAAGGATCTCGCCTTCCTAAACCATATCAAACCATATCGCCCACAGCCCGAATGATCTGAAAACAGGGTTGTTCCTGCCACTTTTTTGTTTAAAATCTTTCAGTGACTGTAATTCATCCTCAGAATAAAGTCCAAAATTATTAGCCTTGTTTAAAATGTCACTTGAAGTCAAATATCTCTTGAACTCTCCAACCTCATTCTCCATCTGTACTTTAATACCCAATATGTCCAAGTGGCCATCAAGCTTCTTCAGAGCACATCCCATTGTTATACGGGACCATTTTCTACTCCATGTTTATCTCCTGTGCCAAAGCTCCTTAGGCACATTTACCCGCCTATGTTACTCATGCTTAACCTTGAAAATACGTTAAAGATCATCTTCCTGCTGGAGCTTCCTTGGCTCAACTTCCTCCAACCAACAAAATGGGGCACTCACTCTTCTGCACTCAGTATCCTAGGTATACGTTCACAGTCACACTTGTGACATTGTATCAAGTATACCTGCTGTCATCCTGAGCCCTTTGAATGAGTGACTGCATATCTGATGTGTGACCTAATGTATGGAACATACAGATAGGCTTCATTTAGAGAGCATTTGGTGAAGACTGCCTTGGCTTACTTCTTTTTCCATTTCTCAGTGCCAAATTCTTGATTTCAATAGGTAGGGTGCATCACCAAGTAAAAGTGTGCTTTTTATAATAAAACTTTTAAAAGATTTGCCACTATAAAGACAATACAATGATTTATTGAAAATAAACAAACCTATGAAGATCTCATACAAACAGATTTCTATTATATAATTACTTATAAAAAACAGTTAAGGTTTTAACATCAAATTCTAGTTCCTTTTCACTAAAATACTGGTTACAATCATATCCAATAGTGGGACTACAAGAGCAGTTTTGGTCCGGGGTGGGCACTTCTGTGTGATGTGCATTGTTCTTGTCTCACATAATCTGGTCTGCTCAGAAGTGTTTGCTTCTATTTCAGAATCCTTATTAAATAATCACCCAGAGTTCTTGGTCTTTTTAAAATAATCCTAGAAATAGCTTTTCAGCCTCCAGGACAACTTACTGCAGCCTCAGGTGAGAGACACTGCTCTACCCACAGGATCAGAATTTTTAGTTTTGGCCTTTGCAGTCTTTCATCATCTGCTTTCTTTTATGTGCTGTGATGTTGGGAAGTGGTTTTACTCTTCTTCTAGAGATCTATATTTCCTTACCTATTAGGAGTGGGAACTGAAAATTGATCTCCCCCCTATTTACAGTCCGTGAAATTTCCCACATTCCATCATAAAAATAGTGACTCAGAACATTATTTTTTAATCACTTCCTGCCCAGTCCAGAGATTTCCAAATGGCTTTGTGTGGATGAACTGCATCAGAATTGCCTGGGAAGTATATTAAAATAACAGATTCCTAGGCTCCGACCCAATCGTTCACGAGAATTTCCAGGGCTGAGGCCCTTTAATACGTGTTTTAAACAGGAACAAAGGCAATTCTTATTCCAGCCCAGTTTGGGAATTTGTAAGACCACAATTGACTATCATATACCTAAAGTCAGCAGGTACTATTTTCTGAATAAAAACAAACAGACAAACCATGAATGGGTGACATTCATAAACATTAAAAAGACATAAAGAACCCTTTGAGCTTTCCAGACAAGTGAAAAGCTACCATCTGTCTGAGAAAGTAAGGCAGCCTCCACTTCTGCATGCAGGTTGACAGCTGTCCATCCTGGCGGGCCAGCGCCTCTGCAGTGATAACCAGAAAAAGTCATACACATTCCCACACTTCACATTTTAAGGCATAAGAGAGCTATGAAAGCAGTGAGGATCTAAAACTCCAAGGGATGGACTATTTCCAAGGCGACCTGATCACCTCTCTTTATCTAGGAGCATTTGCCAGTTCTGGGCATGGGCTGGCAATAGCACTTGCTGAGACTCTCTTTTGGGGAATGAAAAATCAGTACAATTTTGGAGAGATTATGTGGTGGGCTAAATTTGGAAATTTGAAGGAACAAAAATGCCTGACCAGTTTTCCCTATGAGACGCTTGCTGAATCCTGGTGGTGTGAGGATGGCTTCCCTGGTGAATTCTTCTGAATATTTAAGGAATAAGTTATACCAATCTTGTACAAACTCTTCCAGAAAAATTTTAAAAAGAGTGAATACTCCGCCTCTATTTATAAGGTTAACATAATGTTGATTCTAAAATTTTTAAAAGAACATTACAAGAAAGGAAAATTACAAATCAGTATCTCACATAATTATGGATGCAAAAATCTTTAACAAATACTAGCAAATTAAACCCAAGGATATATAAATATATTTTTAAAAGATAATACACCATTACCAACTTGTGTATTCTAAGAGTGCAAGGTTGTCTTAAAGTTCAAAAATTGATCCGTTTAATTTACTGCATTAACAGAACAAATGAGATAATCATAGGATCATCCAGATAAATGAAGGAAGAAAAACTAACAAAATTCAAAATCTACCATAATTTAAAAAAAAAAAACTGAATACACATAATGTGGGCTCTTCTCTGCATGTATATTTCAATAAAAAGTTAAATAAATGAAACAATCTAAGGCAGCCTAAAAGACTCAAGAACTCTAAGCTAAAAGTCATGCCAAAGCTCCATGTATGAATATCTAGTGTTGGGAGTATTCGTAAATGTTTAAGTACCTATGAAATGAATGAACAATTTTGTAGTCAATTAGTCAAACAAAAATTTATGGAAAACATACTGTACAAATGCTATGATGGATGTCAAAATGAATTGACTAAAACCCCGTTACTCCAGTGGTTTGCAATATACAAGATAATAGAATTATTAAAAGGTCCAATATAATAAATGTCATACGATATATACAAATAAATTGCTAAAGAATAATATCCAGTTGAGGGTGGGAAGAAAGAAAGCCCATAGGAGGATGGTATTGAAACAAACCCTGAAAGTTAAGTAAAATTTCATCTGCTGAAGATGAAGCCAAGGTAAAGTAGTATTCCAAGGCTATTTGTTTAAATTCTCATTTTCACTTTATATTCAAAGAGATGATAGTTCATAAAATAACACATTGTTTTTGCTTCAATTCCCTTCTAGGTTAGGTGAATGCAACTCCCCACCCCCATCACAATAACACTTTTTTGCTGTTGTTAGAATGCTTCTCATTCTGGCCTCATATTTTTGTGCACATTTCAGCATTGTATTTTTTGCCATTGACCTCCATCCTAGTATTTTCAAGGTTATTTTGAATGTTTTTTCTTATCTTTCATATTGTTAGCACTAGTTGCAATTTATACCCAGGCAGTATGATTGTATAAACTGACTATACAAGATCAATTTCATTGTTTTAACCCTCTTAGTGATTGGCCATGTAGGAATTGACTGAGTTGAAAGTGTAAGGATTCAGTAATATTGATCACTGTAAGAGTCAAAATAGATCATATATAAAGGTTTATATATTTTGATTATTTAGCTTTGGTGTTAAATGTAATCACAAACATACTTTGCTCTATCTGAGACAAAGTCCATTCTCTATGAACTTCCCACATGCTGGGATATTTCTTTATCGATAATGAATGAGAGATATTTATGCCTAATCCACAGCTATTTGCCCTCAAATCCATTGTTTGTGCCTCCTCTGCTTTACTCTGTATTGCAAAAAAAAAAAAAAAAAAAAAATGCAGAAAGCCTATTCCAGCTGTTTTTAGTCAGTGGGATGCCCTGGTAAAAGACTGAAATGCGGTAAGTAGAGAATCCCAGGTCCATCCCCCCCACCCTGCAATGCTTTCTCCTTCAAGCAGCATCTTTAGAAGCAGCTGCAAGTGACATCAGCAAGATGACTGAATAAGACATCCTTCACTGTAGCCCCCTCTCAACAACAACTGTCCTCCATCCGTGGACAAAAGTGCCTTTGTGGGAGCTGTGTGACCCGACACCTTATGCCAAGGGACCCAGGAGGAGTCTCACCCACTCATGGGTCAGGTAACAGGCATACAGACCTCAGTTCCAGCTGAGGACCCTGAAGTGGCCCATGAATTGGCTCTAGCCCCTCACAGCCACAGTGTGGGAGCCCCTCGAGAACACTGATTTAAATAGTCACCCATGGATAAGAACCTTAATGGAAGTCCAGGAGTCTAGGGGAAATGAGCAGCATGCCCTTGGAGCAAAAATAAAATCCAAACTTGGACTCAATGAAGAGGGTAGAAGGAACAGTTAACTGCATAACCCCTCCCGCAAGGTAGCACAGTTCAGTAGCAAGACAGCCCTTCTAGGACAGTGATTTCTCCTAGAAAAGTGAGAGCATATAGTGAGTGTCTAGCTTCCCCAGCTGTGTGTGGCTCTGCCAAAGAATCCCATTTATCTCTGACCCTATCCAGAGTCACTGAGTCAAAAGCTGCATAACTAGGGGGTGGTGATTCAGATGGGGGGACAGCAGCCAGGGCCCAGAACATATCAATGGGATGCAAACCCCACTAACGGCATGACAGACTCCATTGGGAAGCCTGCTCACAAGCTGCTGAGGTACCTCATGCTAGATCCCCTTAACTGGCTCACAGGCACCCCCAGCACTCTGTGAGCCTCAGCCACACACCCCTCTACCTCATGGCTGGCCCCCTGTGCATGCTCCCCATAATGGCAAAGGAAAGCTTTGGCAGAAGACTAGTAAGTGCATGTAGAAAGATGGCCCAAATCAGCATGACAGGGAGACATCTCAAATTTCAGTATTTAGCACCACTTTGGGGAAAGCATGAGAGAGGCTTATCAGCACATGGCCTGATGCACTGCAGAGTCTAGAGAAAGCGTACAAGCTTAAGAAATCTTCCACAAAGGGAGCAAGAAGTGGGGAGCAGGCATAACCAAAGAAGGTCTGAGAAAGCCTAAGAATCCCCAGCAGGGCTGAAAGTATTCTCTCCCAAAATCATTCAGCAAAGACTGGAGGAGGTGACTGTTACTTCAAATGTGAAGACAGCAATGCAAGACTTTGAAAAAAATCAAGGAAAAAGGACACCACCAAAAGATCACAATAACGTTTCAGTAACCAATCTCAAAAACATGGATATCTGATTTACCCAATGAAGAAATCAAAATAGCTATTTTTAAAAAAGCTGAATGACCTACAAAATAACACAAAAAGGCAATTCAATAAAATCAAGAAAACAATGCATAAACAAAATGAGAAATTTAACAAAGAGATCATAGTCATAAATAAGACCCAAACAAAAATTCTAGAGCTGAAGAATACAATGGATAAAATAAAAATGCAAAAAAGAGCATCAATAATAGAATAAATCAAGGAGAATAAAGAATCTATGAATTAGAAGACAGGATCTTTGAAATAACCCAGTCAGAGGAAAACAAAACAGGCAGACAAAAAAAAAAAAAAAAAAAAAGAGTGAAGAAAGCCTACATGAACTGTGGGATAGTATCAAGAGAAGCAATCAGCAAATTACTGGAATCTCAGAAGGAGAGGAGAGAGAGAAAGGAGAAAAAAGTTTATTTGAAGAACTAATGGCTGAAAATTTCCCAAATGTGGGGAGATTAGGCCATCCACATTCCTGAAGCTTATAGGTTCTCCCCACTGAATTCAATTTAAAAAGATCTTCTCCAAAAACATTACAATGAAACTGCCAAAAATCAAAGGCAAAGAAAGAATATTAAAGGCAACAAGAGAAAAGAAGCTTATCACTTACAAGAAAGCCTCCAGAGGTTGTCAGCACATTTTCTCAGCAGAAAATTTACCAGCCAGAAGAGAGTAGGATGATATATTCAAAGCGCTGAAAGAAAAAAAAAACCTGCTGACCCAGAAAACTTTTTCAGGCAAAGTTCTCCTTCAGAAATTAAAGAGATATAAAGACATTCCCAGACAAACACAAGCTGAGGGAGTTCATCACAACTGTACCTACCTTACAAGAAATGCTGCAATTATCAATATAAAAGTATATAAAAACATACAGTATACTGAAAGGTAAGTAGGTAGTCAAGTTCGGAATACTCTAATACTGTCATATGGTAGTGTGTTAACCACATAACTCTAGCAGAAAGATTAGAGGACCAAAATATTAAAAATAACTATAGCTACAGTAATTTGTTAGTGGATACACAATATAAAAAGAAGTAAACTGTGATATTAAAAACATAAAAGGGTGGAGTAGAAGGGCAGAGATTTTGTATTTGACTGAAGTTAAGTTGTTGGCATAAAATAGACTCATATCTATAAAATGTTTTATGTAAGCCTCATGGTAACAACAAAGCAAGAAACTACAGTAGATACACAAAAGATAAAGAGAAGGGAATCAAAGCATGCCACTCTGGAAAATCATGAAGTCAGAAAGGAAGGCAGCAAGAGAGGAAAAATGAAGTGAGGGAACCACAAAACAGCCAGAAAATAATTAATAAGATGGCATTAGTAAGTCCTTACCTATCAATAATTACAGTAAATGTAAATAGATTAAATTCTCCAATCAAAAGGTATACTGTGGGCAAATGAATAAAAAGAACAAGACTCAACCATGTACTGCCTACAAGAGATTGATCTCAGGTTTAGGGACACACATAGGCTCAGAGTGAAGGGATGGAAAAGATATTCCATGCAAGTAGAAACCAAAGGAATTAGGGGTAACTATACTTATATCACACAAAATAGTCTTTAACTGAAAATCTGTAAAAGAGACAAAGAGGCTCATTATACAATAATAAAGGGGTCAATTCATCAAGGGGATAAAGCAGTCATAACTATGTTTGTACCCAACGTTGGACCATCTAAATATATCAAACAAATACTAACAGATATGAAGGAAGAAGCACACAAAAATATAATAAGGGAATTCAGTACCCCACTTTCAACAATGGATAGATCATCCAGATAGAAAGTCAATACGAAAACCTTGGACTTCAACTATACTTTAGATCAAATGGATCTAACAGACATATGTAGAACATTCCATCCAATAGCAGCAGAATACACATTCTTTTCAAGTGTACATGGAACATTCTCCCAGTTAAATCATATGTTAGGCAAGTCACAGCAAATTTTGGAAGACTGAAATCATACAAAGCATCTTTTCCAACCAAAATGGAGTGAACTAGTAATTGATAAAGGAGGAAAAGTGGATAATTCACAAATATGTAAAATTAAACAACACACTTTTGAACAACTAATGGGTCACAGAAGAAATCAAAAAGGAAATAAGAAAATATTCTGAAACAAATGAAAATGGAAACACAACATTCCAAATTTCTACAATGCAGCAAAATCAGTTCTAAGAAGGAAGTTCATAATAATAAACATCTTCATTAAGAAAAAAGAAAGATCTCAAGTAAACAACCTAACTTTATACCTCAAAGAACTAGAAAAAGAAGACAAACTAAGCCCAAAATTAGTAGAAGGAAGGGAACAACAAAGACATGGTGGAAATAAACAAAATAGATGCTAGAAAGACAATAGAATCAATGAAACTAAATTATGTTTTTTGAAAACATAAACAAAATAGGCAAAACTTTTCCTAGACTTAACACAAGAAAAGAAAGAGAACTCAAATAAATAATAAAACTAGAAATGAAAGAGGAGACATTACAACCGATACCATATAAATACAAAGGTTCATAAGAGACTACTATGAACACTTATATGCCAACAAATCGTACAACCTACAAAAATTGGATAAATTTCTAAGACTGAATCATGAAGAATTAGAAATTCTGAACAGCCCAATTAGTAGGAAGAAGATTTAATCAGTAGTCAAAAATCTCCCAACAAATAAGTGTCCAGGACCAGATGGCCTTACTGCTAAATTCTACCAAACATTTACAAAATAATTAATGCCTATCCTTATCAAGCTCTTCCATAAAAGAGAAGATTAGGCAACACTCCCAAACTCACTTTACAAGGGCAGCATTACCGTGAAATGAAAATCAGACAAGGACACCACAAGAAAAGAAAATTACAGGCCAATATCCCTAAAGAACATAGGTGAAAAAACTCCTCAAGAAAAAAACTAACAAACAAACACAGCAATACCTTAAAAGGATCATATATCATGATTAAGAGGAATTTCTTCCAGGGATGAAATGGTTCAACATCCACAAATCAATTAATGTGATACACCATATTAACAAAATAAAGAATAAAAATCATAAGATAATCTCAATAGATGCAGAAAAAGCATTTGACAAAATTCAACATCCTTTCATGATAAAAACTCTCAACAAGCTGGTTATAGAGGATATGTATGTCAACATAATAAGGCCATATATGATGAGCCCAGAGATAACATCATACTCAACAGTGAAAAGCAGAAAGCTTCTTCTCTAAGATCAGGAGCAAGACAAGGATGCCCGCTCTTGCCACTTTTTTTTTTTTTTAACACAGTACTGGAATTCTTAGCTTATGAAATTAGGCAGGAAAAAGAAATAAAAGGCATCCAAATAGGAAATAAAGAATTAAAGCTCTCTTTATGTGCAGATGATATATATATATATATATATATATATATACCCCTAAAGACTCCTCCAAAAAACTATTTAATAACATTTTTCAGTAAATAAAAGAATTCAGTAAAGTTTCAGGATACAAAATCAATATACAAAACTCAGTTGCATTTCTATACACTAATAATAAGCTATCAGAAAGATAAATTAAGAAAACAGTATCAAAAAGAATAAAATACCTAAGAATAAATTGAACCAAGCAGGTGAAAAATCTGTACACTGAAAACTATAAGACTTGATAAAAGAAACTGAAGAAAACACAAATATATGGAAATATATTCTGTGATCATGGACTGGAAGAATTAAATTGTTAAAGTGCCCACACTAACAAAAGCCATATATAGATTCAACACAATCCTTACCAAAATTCCTATGTCATTTTTTACAGAAATAGAAAAAAATCCTTAAATTTGTATGGAACCACAGAAGACCCTGAATAGCCAAAACAATCCTGAGACAGAAGAACAAAGCTGTGGAACAAATCACACTTCCTGATTTCAAGCTATATTACAAAGCTACAGTAATCAAAACAGTATGGTACTGGCACAAAAACAGACGCATAGACCAATGGAACAGAATCCAGAGTCCAGAAATAAACCCTCACATATATGGTCATGTAATATATGACAAGGAAGCCAAGAATACCAAATATGGAAAAGACAGTCTCTTTAATAAATGGTGTTAGGAAGATTGGATAATCATATGCAGAAGAATTAAATCAGATTCTTCTCTTATACCACTCACAAAAACTAACTAGAAATGGATTGAAAACTTAAACATAAGATCTGAAACCATAAAACTCCTAGAAGAAAACATAGAGAAAATCCTTTTCCTCACCAAAAAAAAAAAAAGAGAGAGAGAGAGAAAGAGATAAGAAGTGTTGGTGAGGATGTGGAGAAAAGACAACCCTGTGCACTGTTGGTGGGAATGTAAACTGGTGCAGCCACTGTGGAAAAGAGTATGCAGGTTCCTCAAAAAATTAAAATAGAGCTACCACATGATCTAGCAATCCCACTTCTGGGTATTTATCCAAAGGAACTGAAATCAGAATCTCAAAAAGATTTCTATACTCCCAGGTCCACTGCAGCATTATTCACTATAGCCAACACATGGAAATAACCTAAGTGTCCATCAACAGAAGAATGGATAAAGAAGATGTGATATATATCTATATCTTTATCTATATCTATATTTATATCAGTATATAGAGAGATACTATATACAATGGAATATTATTCAGCCATAAGAAATAAGGAAATTTTGCCATTTGTGAAAATATTGAGGGAATTTGAGGGCATTATACTAACTGAAAGAAGTCAGACACTGAAAAACAAATACCGTATAATCTCACTTATATGCGGAATCTATAAAAGCTGAACTCATAGAAACATATAGTAGAATGGTGGCTTCCAGGGGCTGGAGGTTGGGAGATATGAGGAGATATCTGTCAAACGGTACAAACTTCCAGTTCTAAGATGAATAAGTTTTACAGATCTAATGTACAGCATGGTGCCTATAGTTAACAACACCGTATTATACACTTGAAAGTTTCTAAGACAGTAGATCTTAAATGTTCTCACCATTTTAAAAAATGGTAATTACGTGAAGTGATGGAGGTGTTAACTAACCCTATTGTGGTAATCATTTCACAATATGTAAGTGTATCAAATCGTCGCATTGTACGCCTATCCTTACACAATGTTATATGTAAATTACATCTCAGTAGAATTGGGAAAATAAAAGGAACTTCATCTCTTTCGTTGTTCTAACTCTACCTAACATAATCATCATGGTTGTGGCTTCTGCTGGGACCTCCTGATTCTTGGCTCCAATGATGATGCCTCCTACCTCTGTTCCCCTTGACTTCCTTCTGAGTGGCCTTCCTAACAGTTTCTGTCTTTTCAGTTCTTCTATCCTATCTACATAACCAATTCTCTGCATTTAAGTTTTTCTCTTCTAAATACTTGAACTACTGTTTGATAAATAGATCCTGACTAGTGTAACTCTCCATGTTTCAAATTACAAATTTACAAGCTTCTTTTACTCACACAAGCCTAAGTTGATTATTTCATTAATATCACAAGGAGTAGGAGGCCAATACTCTTATTTGACACAATCAACAGATAGTGACTCTGAAAATTACTCTGTTAGTTAAAGTAGCCAGAGAAGCTCAAAATCGCTTAGCATGCACTAGCGTGTCATCACATACATCTACCAAACTCGAAACGAGATAGAGAAAAACATGTGGTATTACTTCCCTTTAATAGATACAAAAACTAAGTCACAACAAGGCATCATATTCATAGGCGCTTACGGTCTAGGGAAGCTCAAAGTGATCATCTTGACCAGGGTCCTCGACTCAGGGTAATGCATGGGTGCTGTTTTGGCACTTAATCTAAAACATGCTGAGAATTCTCATCCTCATATTCTATAAATGCATAAACTGAGACTCAAAAAGGTGAGAAGGCTTGTCTGTGGCCAAAGGGTTGGCTCAAAACACTTGTGACTCTTGCCTTCCAAAACCATACTCCCATCAAAGCAAGCCTTCAAAACTACTTTTTTACTTACCTCCAATATCCTTATTCTTATCCTAAAACCAAAGAGAATTAAGTTATTGTTGTGATCATTCACATTAGGTTTTAATTTTATAATGGCAAGATCTGTGTTTTATATGATTCATAATCCTTGCAGGTCCCAGAACAAGGCTTTCAATTTCAGCCAATGCATAGTTATTAATTTTCTACTACATTCAAGACAACATTCTATGTACTTCTATAGCCAACCAAGATTTAAATCAGATTCCATACTATATACTGCATTCAGCTATATGAATAGACAAGTTGGGCTAACAGATCAAATAGATAAAAGCATTTATCATGTGTTCATTTAACAAATATATTTGGAGCACCAACAATAAAACAGGCAGTGTTTTGTGTACTGATGATATAGCAGTGAGTAAGATAGGCATGGTCCCTGCCTTCCCAGAGCTTTTAAATTAGCGGAGGAATAAGACATAAATAAACAACAAATAATTTCAGGGTGAAATATATACTGTGAATTACACAAACGTAATTGATGTTGTTATAAAGGATAGAGGGTTGTGGGAATGTTGTGTACAGTTTTACACAACACAACCCTAGGAGGCACCATTCATGTCATGGCAGAGCAGATTTGTATATTTATTGCAAAAATGTTCCGGCAGAGAGCAGTAAAATGTCTTGTTCAAGTAAATTGGTATATTAAGATCATTTTCTCACAATGTAAGTAAAAAGTCTTAAGGAAGGACTGCTTTTTGCCAGTTTGCCCAAAGACACCATGTGGATGAGCGAAGGCCCTCGAAAGGGGAGGTGACTGTGAAAAGAAAGTCAGATAACACCACTTGATGAAGTGACATTTAAGTTGAGGATAAATAAGAGCCAGTCATTTGTAGAATAAGAACACTCCGGGAAGGAGGAAAAGCCTATGCTTGACATTATCCATTCTTATTTTTGGCTTGTTTGTTTTGACATTTCACGCTTGCAATTAAAACTCATGAAGCTATGCAGCTGGAAAAAAAACAACTCATGAAGCTCTTTGTAGGGAACACCAGTTTCATCGGCAGGGTCTGTGTTTTGCATGGTTTGTTTTTCCACTGGTGATGGCCTTGCCTCCTGGCTTTCTCCTTTAAGCATGCTTTTCCAGAGCTTTTGGCTGAGGTTAGGAATGTAATCTTTGGTCACATAACTTCGCTGGCTGACCTCATATGAACCAAGGACATAGGAAAATCACAGTAGCCAAAAATTAAGTCATTTTCATGACAATTACTACCACTCGTTGAGCATTTACTAAAAACAAGGCAATATATTAAACTGAGCAATTAATCTGATGTAATCAGTCACCACCAAGGAAACTACCACTGCTATGTATTCATTCCTTCCATCCTCCTTCCTTCTATGTACAAGGTACTCTGCCTTTTAACTCTAAAAGAGTTAAAGTACCTATAACTTAACATTATGATAATAATAACTGCTAACCTTTGTAGAGTGTTTATTAAATGGCAAGTACTATGCTTAGAGCTTTACTAACTTTAGCTCACTTAAACCTCAAAACATAGACTAGACATTATTTTACCCAATTTACAGAGGAATCTGAGGCTTAGCCTGTCTCAGATCTGTTGAGTTGGAATTTTCCCCAAGTAGCCTGACTCCAGAATTCATGCTGTAAATTCTTAATATGGCGCATGGTTTATAGAAAGACTTTAATAAGGTTTGGTATGACTGGAGGCAGAAGAGCAAGTGTAAAGAGGACACACTCTGTAGGTGGAGGAGATTCCTACCTCCCATGCGGCTCTAATAAGTAACCCTGCCTGAGAGAAGCTATTCCAAATCAACAAGTTCTCCTTAGAGAAAAACGCCAGCCTACATCAGCCATCATGGGAATTTATTGTGCTGCATGCTTCATAGGTTTTCTGACCTCCATTCTTTCAAAAAGAAGTCATCACCTTCCTCAGTGTACTTCTCAGGCACAATTCATTCTCCCAAAAATATGTGATTTCAAGGAGAAGGAGTTACAGATCATGCCTAAAATTGTCTTCATTCATCCAGGTCCTCTCTCCCAAGAGGCTCCTACTGGCATCCCATAGCTTACGGAGCAAATGGCAAAGAACACCAACTAACGAGAAAATACTTTCTCCCCCTCTCTTGTATATTGCAAGAATGCTGTCACAGTATTTGAAGCGTCATGTGGCATACTTTTGCAGAAGTGTGCAATTCTGAAGTCCAAAGAAAACCCACATCATGGTACTAATTTGATAAACAGACAATCAAAAGCAAAGAAACTATTTAGACTTGTCATCTTATTAAACATCAGAAACTCTGCTGTGTTATAGGCACAGTGGAACCAATAAACCATTAATACAGCATCATGCAAAAGCCAAGAGCAGGACAGGAACCACTTTGATCAAAAGCAGGTGTGAGCACAAAGCAGAAAGTAAATTGTCCAATCAATGAACGGGAACAGAGTTAAACAGTCTTGTCTGTCAGTAGGTTATAAATCATTGCACCCTAGTGGGAAAGGCTATAATAATTCCATAACAAAGCTCAGTGATTCTAAACACTCTGCAGTAAATCTTTTATCAGACTCAGCCTGGCGTCTCTGTCCCAAGAGTCAATTTTGACTTTGTGTATTCAGCCCAAATCAGTGCCCAGAAAAGAAGATCTCAGTGAAAGGGACTTGTGAGCAAACCTTCACATGTTCACGTACCAGATCTGGATAAATACCCACAAGTTCAGTGGCTTACGTTAACTGCTGAAACATGAAAAGCCAAGCTGGAATATGGGAGACTAGGCATTGGGGTAGAACTAAGTAAGCACTTCAGAGAAGCCAGGGAAAATTAAGAGTCACTCAAGAAACTAGGCATCCAGGTGTTTTCTATTTTTAAAAGTAAAACTGAAAGATATTTTTCCTTTTTTTCCTAGACAAACGTGCCCTCCAGTCTTCGAAGATAGCTCCCTAAAGCTGAAAATTCCCTTCCTTCCCTGTAGCAGCTAAAATCCAAAACAAGTGCTCTGAAAAGGTAAAGCTCACACTTGGAAATTTAGAAATTAAAAAAATCACAAACCAAACCACAACCGATTTATATCACCTGAGAAGCGGCTCCTCTTCTTTCTCTGGACTTTGTGATTTCCATCCAGCCCTCCACTTCTACAATAATAACCTCAGTGTGCTACCTGAAATCCTGCCAAGACAGCCAGCTTCTACCCAGACTCTGGACTAATCTTCACCCCAAATGAAGAACATACATGAATTGCTTACTTGTGGCGGTCACTCACTAGCTCAACCTCAAGGTCAGTTTTACTAGAGTCTTTCTGACCTTGGTAATAAGGTTCCCAGTAACTGAATTCTTGCCATGTTCCTTAATGATTAAGTTGGTGCCTTGGACTCCTGAATACCAGTGACTGGATTTTGTCCCTGAACCTTAATTTCCCCAATCTTTGTTCTAAATCTCTACATATGCCACCAGCTTATTTCCTTAGATCTGTTTATTGATCTGCATTATCCTGACTTGCATAGATTTTCCTTTCTCACACTAACAAATCTCTCAGCTTTAGAGTTAAGTCCCTATTCCTTCTTTCCTTCCAAATATTAATTGAGGTCTGTTTGGGCTAAAAAGAGAAAATAACCAAGTCCCTGACCATAAGAGTAACTGTGGATACCCACATCAAAATTCTAAATTTGAATAAAGTCAAGAGGCAGTCCTCCCTAACCCTTGGATTTGCCTATCTCTGGGTCCTACTCCACCCCATAGAACCTAAGGAACTAAGGATAAGACCCTAAAAGAACACTAAATATATTACTTAAAGTTGGTATGCCTATAGGCTTAACTGAGAGCCTCTCCCAATGATGTCCATATTGCTAACTGACTGTCTTGTACTGGCTTCCTTTTTAGCCTACTTTGGCTAGTCAGGTTGGACAATACCAGAATTAGAGTTTATATACAAGTTAGAGTCTGCATTAAAGAAATGTACTTAGTAATCTTGAGAACAGATATATAAACCTGATTCCTAACAAGACAGTTCTTTATTTCAACTAGAATAGTTTGCCTTAGATTGTGTTGTGTTGTGTCCTTTGTTAAATGAGGTTTTCCACACAGGTATCTGAAAGGTGGAGACTCGCCCAGTAACCCAACCAACACCTTCTAGCTCTGGTTTTGATTAACAACCCAAAATTTACATTTAAAATAAGAAATTATATTCCTTCATAATGGAAGTATTAACATAATCTGGTTTGTTTCAGATTTTCTTTCTTGCTGTGAACTTGCTTGTCAGTGTTTCTCAAACTACATGCAATATAAAGCTTATGTTTTTATAAGGAAACTCTAAAATCAAAACTGATACAATTACTCACTCTTCCTCTTTTTTTCTTTCCTTCTCTCTCTCCATACCCACCCACCCATACCCACACACACACAAACGTATGTATTTATCAAATCCCATCCACTGTTTTAAGCAGAAAATAATGTTGAAATGCAGCAAAAAACAACAAGAAATTCCTCTATGTTTCTATACTTTTGGCAGTGACGGATGAGACATCCAGAATTGCAGGTCTCAACCCTGAGAACAAACGCTCTCAAGATCATACCAGAAAACTAACAACACAGTTTAATGAGAACCAAATACTATGCACCAGATCATTAATAGTTACCTTGGAGAATTATGGATTTTACCAGTTAGGAAGTTCTTGACAAACACATTATTTATTCATGGAAATGGATCTGATTTCCTTCACCAAACCATCAGTTGCCTTATTCAGTGACCTTAGAAATGATAAACCTGGGATTAGTCTGGGCCCTGAAGTGGGTTTGTAAAATGTTCTGTATTTCTAGAATAGAAACTAGATTTTTGACCATAAGACTTGGAGTTGAAGCTGAGTTCCTATATTCATTAATTGTGTAAAATTGTCCAAGATATTTAACCTCTCTGTGTCTTGGCATTTCCATACATTTAGAAGTTATTAACAATATTAACTGCTCTATAAATTTGACTAGACTTGTGATTTTTTTAAAGTATATTGTACTGTAAAACATTACAAAATTTACCATTTTGCCTTTTTAAATTGTACAGCTCTGAGGCATTAAGGACATTCACATTGTAGTGAAACCATCAGCACCATCCGTCTCCAGAGATTTTTCACCGTCCCAAACTGAAACTCTGTCCCCGTTAAACAGTAACTCCCCATTGTCTCCCAGCCCAGCCCCTAGAAACCACCATTCTACTCTCTATTTCTATAAATTTGACTACTTTAGGGACCTCATATAAGAGGCACCATATAATATTTTTCTTTTGTGACTGGCTTGTTTCACTTAGCTAGTGTCTTCAAGGTTCAGCCATGCCGTAGCATGTGTCAAAATTTCCTTCCTTTTAAAAACTGAATAATATTCCATTGTATATTATATACTATGTTTTATTTATCCGTTCATCTGTTCATGAACACTTGGATTGATTACACCTTTTGGCTATTGTGAATTATGTTGCTGAGAACATGGGTGTACAAATATCTATTTGAGTCCCTGCTTTCACTTTGTGGATATATATCCAGAAGTGGAGTAGCTGGATTATGTGGTAATTCTATCCTTAACTTTTTGAGACATTACCATACCATTTTCTTTTTTGTGTGAGCTTTAAGTAGGATAATACTTGGAAAAGAGCTCTGAAACTTCTATTCTTTACAAACAAAATACGTTAGGTAACAGCATAGACTGTATTTTTAGATAATGTTTGAGAATTTCTTCTTTGGAACTTTCCTCTTATCTCAAACTCAACTTCTCTGAGCCTCAGTTTTGTCATTATACCGTAAGGATCATAATACAGACTTTGAAAATTTGTTGTGAAGTTTAAAATAATAGTAGGTTGAACCATATAAATTGTTGTTATAAGTTAAACATGGTGAAATGTTGGAAATTTCGTATACTTCAACCTAATGTATTTGTTGATATTCATTTGCCCTTCCAGACCCACTCTACAAATTTTGACATAGACCCATTCTGTGTCCTAAAAGACAGAGCTACATGAACAGCTCTTTTGCTATCCAGCCTCCAATTAATTCAGATGGGACAGGCAGCAGGTCGCAGGGCAGGAGAAGGGCGTGGTCGGGATATTTATCCCCGAGCATCCTCACTGCCGGATGACAGTTCGGCCAGCACCTGCAACCCTACAATGAATTCCTTAGCTCTTCTCAAGTAGCCTTCTCCTACAGTAACAGCTATAGCTTCAGCTCCACCCACACTTTAAGCCCCTTCAAGTCTAGGTGTGCTAACAGCTCTCCAAAATTGAGAGTCCCAGGGTACTCCACCATTTTTCATTGGTTTCTCTTAAACATGTCCTCACCTAAATCATTCCTTTATTAAACGCTCCTGAGTTACGCTGTTTGAGTGGGCCGTGTCTTTCCTACAGGGACTTAAACTGATATAATACATAGCTTTGTTAATATATTGCCTTTCTTTTAATAAATGCTCAACAAATGGTAGTAATTGTCATGAAAATCATTTCTATTTTTTTCTGCTCTGAATTTTCTCTGTCTTTGGTTAATCATACTTCTTATCTGAAGTCAAAATTGCTCATACGCTAGTGGCATGATCAGTGAATCATCTTTGTCAAGACCATATGTAAGGTAAGATCTTCCTTCAAGGATGCCTGTTGGGTTTTCCAAGTAACCACAAACTAGAAAACAAAAGAAAGGTAGCTTAATCTAGCTCTTTACATTCTTAATCCTATCTTTGTTCCAAGTTGAATATGTTGAAATAGCTTGAAAAGAATCGATTTGAGAAGCTAAACAGCCCAAAGGTTACTTTGGGTTTCTATTCAAGAAAAACATTTGACCTCTTGTTGAAGATGAACTGTCCCTTACCCAACAGGTGTCAAGATGTAGAGGACCCTTACCACAATGCTAGTTCAGACAGAAGAATGGTGGCAAAGATGGATTTACTATGAACTCATGAATCTCAAACTTCAGGGAACCTCACTTGTACAAGCTCGTTTCAAGGCCCTGGCAGGAACCCAAGAAATGTGTGCACAAGGTCATATGTGTTTGTAAATTTGCAAAAGTAAGACAAATGTCTCTTTCCACTGTGACTTCCCCTCTATCATATTTTCTCTTATGGTAGGTAGAAATGAAGTGACTGTGGGCATTTTGTGAGATATGACTAAGAATCAGTTGAATTGGGCCATCATTGGGTTTCGTGGGATTTATTTAGGCTGTTTATAAGTATTTCTCAGTAAAGTTAATTTACTGTTATTTATTCCATAAAACGTGGCTTTGGGGATTCTATTTCTGGCCAGTGTGCTGACTCAACCATCACTGTGGCATTAAGATGCAAAAATAGAGACTGTATCACAATATGAAAGTATCCTACAACACCTGGCACAGAAATCTGTGAGCAGTGAAGGAAAAACAAGATTTGCAAATATGTAGCTAGAAGCTTAGCTATATAAAAATTCTTTCAATCATCTGACATGCAAAATTACAAGCAGAGAATTTAGTTCCCATCAATTTCTAGTCAAAACAGGAATATAATCAATAATGCAACATATAAAAGTATAAGAGCTCCATACATTTTAAGTTTTGCATGGTAATCATGCGACATAAAATTTACCTGAATTCCTTTTACTGTAGAACACAGAACTATTTTATTTGGAATACCAAATAAAAATGAGTATGTCTCTAATAGCTCATAAGTGAAAGAAATTTGATAGAGGTTTTTAAATTTTGGCTACACTACTAGAAATTTTATATGACGTTACTATAGTGAATTGTGAAGCAAAAAAAGAAATTTTCTAAACCCTTATTCATAGAAAACCGATACTGACCAATCATAGTAGATGAGAAACTGAATTATTGACAAAACCCAATAATTATTACTGTGATTAAATGTGTTGTGATATCTTTCCTAATTCTAAATAAATATTAATTCTCATACCTATTATTATATTTGTTTCCTGACAAAGGTTTCCTCAAATTGTATGGGCTTCAATTTCCTTAATAATAGAAAAGAAGTTACATAAAGTCTGTATGTCTAACTATCAGAGACCCTCAAGATAGTATCAGGCATTTGCTCACAAATTTGGAAGATTACATAGCTGTTTCTTCACCTTTGTCAAAGTAGAGTTTTAAATATTTGGAGAAAATGAGATATTTCTACTCAGAAGCACAGAGAATGCAAAAATTCAAAAAATAATTGAAAGTTCATATTCCTGGCTTAAAGACCTATGAGGGCCTCTACATTGGAGGTTCCAAACACAGGTTCTCTGGTCTACTGAACTGGAGAGAGAGAGAAAGAGAGAGAGAGAGAGAGATTTTCAGGCATCCTCTGCAATTTTTTTCCCCAGTCAGAATTATTGTATCTCAGAAAACCATCTGGCATTCGTGAGAAACCCTGTGAAGGCACCAATATTTTCAACATTATCAAGGAAATGTGAAATGTTTGGGGGGAAAGAGAGAAGGGAGAGAGAGAAAAATAAGATGCTAGTGCGCTTTTAATAAACGCTCTACACATTGTAGTCCTTGTTTTCCAGCTTGTTGGCATATTTTCAGAAAAGTCTGTCACAATTCTATGTTCCTTCATTTTTTTTCCTTTCCCACTACCTTTTTGTAAAGTTTTTATTTTTTTATTGAAGTATAATTGATTTACAATGTTTCAGGTATACAGCAAAGTGATTCAGTTATATGTGCATATATAAATATCTATTGTTTTTCATACTCTTTTCCATTATAAGTTATTACAAGATATCGAATATAGTTCCCTGTGCTATACAGTAGGTCCTTGTTGTTTATCTATTTTATATATAGTAGTTTGTATCTGTTGATCCCAAATTCCGAATTTATTCCTCCCCCACCTTGCCTCGTTGGTAACCATGAGTTTGTTTTCTATGTCTGTGAGTCTATTTCTGCTTTTTAAATAAGTTCATTTGTATCATTTTTTTAGATTCCACATATAAGTGATATCATGTGATATTTGTCTTTCTTTATCTGACTTACTTCACTTACTATGATAACCTCTAGGTCCATCCATGTTGCCACAAATGGCATATAGTCTTTATCAGTTTGAGAAAGTTCCCCTCTATTATTAATTTTCTGAGAGCTTTAATCATTAATAGGTGTTGGATTTTGTCAAATGCCTTTTCTGAATCTATTGATATGATCATGTAATTTTTCTTTTTTAGTCCGTTGATGTGATGGATAACATTATTTGATTTTTTTTATATATTTATTTTTGGCTGTGTTGGGTCTTCGTTTCTGTGCAAGGGTTTTCTTTAGTTGCGGCGAGCGGGGGCCACTCTTCATTGTGATGCGCGGGCCTCTCACTGTCACGGCCTCTCTTGTTGCGGAGCACAAGCTCCAGATGCGCAGGCTCAGTTGTTGTGGCTCACGGGCCTAGTTGCTCTGCAGCATGTGGGATCTTCCCAGAACAGGGCTCGAACCCGTGTCCCCTGCATTGGCAGGCAGATTCTCAACCACTGCGCCACCAGGGAAGCCCTTGATTTTTGAATGTTGAACCAGCCTTGCATACCAAGGAAAAGTCCCACTTCATCATGGCATATAACTCTTCTTATACCATTTTGGATTTGACTTACTAATACTTTATTGAGGATATCTGCACCTCTGTTCATGAGAGATATTGTTCTGCATCTTTCTTTTCTTGTAATGTCTTTGTCTGATTTTGGTATTAGGATAATGCTGACCTCATACAATGAGTTAGGAAGTATTCCCTCTGTTTCTGTCCTCTGAAAGAGACTGTAGAAAATTGGTATAATTTCTTCCTAAATGTTTGGTAGAATTTACCAGTGAACCCAGCATGGCCTGGTGCTCTCTGTTTTGGAAGATTATTGATTATTGATTAATTTCTTTAATATATATGGGCCATTCAGATGGTCTAGTTCTTGTGTGAGTGTTGGAAGACTGTGTCTTTCGAGAAATTAGTCCATTTTATCTAGATTGTCAGATTTGTGGGCATGGAGTAGGTCAAGCTGGCTTATAGTGTTGATCGTTGGTTCACTGAAGCTCTGCTTCTATTTTTGCAGCCTTTTTTCTTATCGATATTTCATTTTGGATCATTTACATTACTCTGCCTTCAAGGTCCCTAATTGTTTCTTCTGCAATGTCTAATCTGCTATTAACCTCATCTACTGTATTTAAATTTTTTTTTTTTTTTTTTTTTTTTTTTTCTCAGAGTAGTGTTAGGTTCACAGCAAAATTGAGTAGAAAGTATAGAGGGTTCCTATATGCCCTCTCCCATCTCCACCATCACTCTAACCAGAGTGGTACACTGGTTACAATCAATGAACCAACACTGACACGTTATTACCACCCGAAGTCCATAGCTTATATTATGGTTCATTCTTTGCGTTGTACCTTCTGTGGTTTTTGGCAAATGTATAAAGACATGTATCCACCTTAGAGTATCATATATACTAGTTTCACTTCTCTAGAAATCCCCTATTCTTTCTATTTACTCCCCTCCTCAAGTCCTTGGCAACCAATGATCTTTTTTCTTTCTCCATAGTTTGTTTTTGTTTGTTGCCTTTTTTTTGCCTTTTCCACAATGTCATATAGTTGGAATCAAATAATATTTAGTCATTGCAGATTGGCTGATTTCCTCCATATCTTTCATGGCTTGATAAGTCATTTCTTTTTTTTTTTTTAATTGGGGTATAATTGCTTTACAATGTTGTGTTAGTTTCTGCTGTACAATGAAGTGAATCAGCTCTATGTATACATGTATCCCCTCCCTCTGGAACCTCCCTCCCCGCCATCTGCTGAATAATATTCCACTGTATGGATGCACCAGAATTTATCTACTCACCCACTGAAAGATATCTTCGTTGCTTTCAAGTTTGAGCTATTATGAAAAAGAGCTTCCATAAATATACACGTGCAGGTTTTTGTGTAAACGTAAGTTTTCAACTCCTTTGGGTAAATACCGAGGAGCATTACTGCTGGTAAGAGTATGTTGAGTTTTGTAACAAACTGTCAAACTGTCTTCCAAAGTGGCTGTGCTATTTTGCATTCCCAGAAACACTGAATGAGAGTTTCTATTGTTCCACAACCTCACCAGCATATTGTGTTGTCAGTGTTTTGGATTTTGACTCTTCTAATAGGTGTGTAATATTATCTCATTGCTGTTTAAATTGGCAATTCACTAATGATGCATAATGTATATCTTCTTTGGTGAGGTATCTGCTAAGATCTTTGGTCCATTTTTTAATCAGGTTATTTGTTTTCTTAGTGTGGAGTTTTAAGAGGTTTTTGTACATTTTGGATAACAATCCTTTATCAGATATGTCTTTAGCAAACATTTTCTCCCAGTGTGTGGCTTGTCTTCTGATTCTCTTCACTGAGTATATTTTTAATCTCATATATTACCATTTTCACCTCTAGAAGTATGATTTGGTTTTTGTATTTTTTAAACATATTTCAAGCAGTGACTTGAAAGTAGAGCTTCTTAAACATACAGAAAATAATTACAATAATCGGTTTGATGTCCCCTTGTATTAATTCTATCATCAATGTGATTTCTGGATCTGTTTTGATGGAACAATTTTTACTCTAATTATGTGTCATATTTTTCTATTTGTTTTCACGCCCAGTAATTTCTTATTAAACACCAAACTTTACAAGTCTTGCCTTATTGAGCACTAGGTATATTTATATTCCTATAAATATTTTAAGCTTTATTTTGAGATGTATTTAAATTAAAACAGTTTGATTTGGGGCGTTCTAGAACTAACTTTGCACCACTGCTTAGGAAAGACCCTCTGAGTACTCTACCTATTACCCATGAATTATGAAGTTTTCCACGTTGGTGCAAATGAAACTATTCCTGACCCTGACTGAGTTGTGAGGAATGTTTCCTCTAAATTTGGGGGTATTTGTTTTGCTGGTCTTAAACAACTTCCTCACATGCATGAGTTGATCAGATCTCAGCTGAAGATTAGAAGGGTCTAGATCCTCTACAGATCTCCAAAGTCTGTTCTCTCTGATTCACCTCTTCTCTGGTCCTTTGCCCTGTGAACTCTGCCTCCTCGTGCTCTCTGGGGTCCCAGTTCTATCTCATTTAGTCGGAGAAACTGACAGCTTCCTTCTGGGCTTTCCCCACCTGCAGCATGGCCTGTAAGATCTCCAGGCAGTAAGCAGGGACAATTAAAAGGCTCACTTCATTTGTTTCCTCAACTCTCAGGGATCGTTGTCCTTTATTACATGATATTTCATGCTTTAAAAACTATTATTTTATTTATTTTGCCTGTTTTTTGTTGCTTCAGGGGAGAAGGTAAATCGAGGCACTGTACTTCATTTTGGCCAGGAACTGTTTGGGACCAGCAGCAAGTCATTAGACCTTCACTTAACTATGACAAGGTAAAAGAAAGGAGAAAATGTTGACTTGCAGAGTAAAGTACAGATTCTTTCAATAGGTTCCCCAATTGGCTTACAGATACTACACACCCTTGCCCCCTGCTGTCAGTGAAAGTTCAGCTTACTTTCCTTGTAGCCTCTCTCTTCTCTCTGTGCAGTAAGTTTTTACCCTCCTGTTATTAATTTTTAAACTTTCATAGGTGCGAGCCATTATTCTTGAATCCCTCAAATTCCAGGGGACAGATTTCTCTGAGAGCTTTTCATGAGCTCCCCTCCCCCCACCTTAAGAACTGACAATTCTCTAAGGATATATTCTTTGCCTCTCTCCAATCTTCCAATGACTTAATAGCCTTATTTTATAAAAGCTGGAGATAATTAATAAGCTAGGATTCACAAAACAGTCTTCCAAACTTTCAGCATATCTTGCATAGGTTATCTGACAACTATAGTTCTCAGCTTTTTGAGGCCATACAACTAAAAAGCAGGAACAGTCTCTCTGGCTAACCCGTTTTATATACAGTATTTTATGCATAAGGCATTTGTTAGTGTGTAACCAAAGTGCATAGAAATACTGCCTGGCAAGTAATGGGCTTTCAGTAAATATTTGTTGAACAAATAAATAAGCAATTGGAAGGTCACCCAGGTTTGCTAGCATATCATAAAATCTGCAGGGTTTACAGATGTTAGAACACTCATAGAAAGGAACAAGAAATTATCAAAGATAAAAAGAATTCTTAAAAGCAACCAAATGACATGATTTTTCTGCACAGCAGACTTCACATCAGCACTAATAGATTCTCAAAAACAACAGAACACTATCTCCAAGAAATATTTTTGCTGAGAAAATAAAGCTGCTTTCAACCTGAAATTCTATACCCAGCTAAGTTATCATACAAGAGTGGAGAGCAAAATAAAAGTATTTTCTGACAAACAAACCAAAAAAAAAAAAAAAACTGAGATAATCTATACATTACAAACTACAGTAAAAGAACTTCTTCAAAAACCTATTTCATTTAATAGGAAAGAAAATGGAATCAGAAGAAAGCAGAGGGATACAAAAAGTAAATGTGAGGGCTTCCCTGGTGGTGCAGTGGTTGAGAATCTGCCTGCCAATGCAGGGGACACGGGTTCGAGCCCTGGTCTGGGAAGATCCCACATGCACGGAGCAACTGGGCCTGTGAGCCACAATTACTGAGCCTGCACGTCTGGAGCCTGTGCTCCGCAACAAGCGAGGCCATGACAGTGAGAGGCCCGCACACTGCGATGAAGAGTGGCCCCCGCTCACCACAACTAGAGAAAGCCCTCGCACAGAAACGAAGACCCAATACAGCCATAAATTAATTAATTTTTTTAAAAAAGTAGATGTGAAAAAGAATTTTTTAATACGTCAGTAGAATTTAAATGAGGATTACCTACTCACAATATTACTGATGATGCAATTTGTTGTGTTTTAAAATGAGATGAAACTAAAATGCAAGCAACAACATAGGAAACGAAAGTAAGTCCGAGTTAAAAAATTCCAAAGCTCATGTGCCATTCTACAAAAGGATAGAGATACTGGCTAACTAGATTTTTAGGGAAAAGATGTTTAAAATGTTAAGGGTAACCACTAAGAGTGGAAACAAGTTATATAACTTCAAATAGAAGTCCTAAAAAAGAGAAAAGAAAAGCAAGAAATTCTTTAAAAATAGTATAAAAAATAGGAAAAATAAGATGTTTGACTTAAGTCCAAATAAGATAGTGAGAAAGGAAAAAAGCAGCCTCTGAGATCCAGGAACTGGCCTATTACAAGGAAACCTGAGAGTTATTAGAAATAGTCCAGTCACTCAAAGCTGGGCTGTGCTGTTCTCCTGCTGGACATAAATAATCTTACAGAACACCAACTTCAGATGAAGTCGCTGTGAGACCATGATAAAGTGAGACGAAACAAGACCACTTTATAATATGGTCTAAATAGAGTCACTGTCATTGTTCCACCCACAAAATACCAAGCATCCCCCTCTCCTGGATAATATGAGTGAATGTGCTTTTGTCTCTTAACAATCTCAGCTTTTGTGTCTTACTAGCCTGCCATACTTATACCTAAGATTTGTTAAGATACTCAATTAAAAAATTATCCCCATTTTCTGACAGCATTGAATCCACAATAAACCTCCTTTTTTCTTAGACCCTCCCACAAATCACCCAATCGAAGCCCCAATCTGATAACAGGTCCTTTATGACACCTTCTTTCTGAGCCCCTCCCCTGTCCCCCATGGTGTACAGTCTCCTCTGATTCGATGAATTATGAACCCAATGTTGACTGATGTGTGCATTGCTGGGGTCTTTGGCTGGAGAACACTGACACCTACAACCACAGTAAAATTAAAGTAGTATTTTAGTTCACTCTTCTCACCAGTTTATTCCTAGATAAATTTTAAAATAACTGCCAAGAGTTCCTGAACACCCCCCACCACAGCCAAAAAACAAAATTCATGTTGGAACTTTTCATTTTCTTAAAAGTACAGAATAATGTGGTGAGAACTGATACATTTCCAGTATTGACTTTCCCTTTCAGAAACATGATATACTCTCCATTTATATACATCAGGGTTTATGGCTTCTTTGTAGTTTTATTCATATAGATATTGTATATGACTTGTCAAATTTATTTCTAAGTAATATATAAAAAGCTATTCCTTGACATTTGTGTAACAATATTTTACATAGATATTTATGTATATTTCTTTATATAGTTTTGGCATATACCTTAAGTTTATTCCTGTATGTTTATATATTTTGTGCTATTATATATCACTATTATACTTTCTGTTTTCTAATCCACTAATATCTTTCGGAGGGGGCAGAGACAGCCTTTCCTGTATTTAATTTTAATTTTTAAAAATTTTTACTGGAGTATAGTAGTTGACTTACAATGTTGTGTTAGTTTCAGGTGTACAGCAAAGTGAATCAGTTATATATACATATATATGTATATATATCCATTCTTTTTCAGATCTTTTTCCCATATAGGTTATTACAGAATACTGAGCAGAGCTCCCTGTACTATACAGTAGGTCCTTATTAGTTATCTATTTTATATATATTAGTATATATATGTTAATCCCAATTTCCTAATAATCACTTCACCCAATGTTTCCCCTTTGGTAACCATAAATTGGATTTCGAGACCTGTGAGTCGGTTTTTGTTTTGTAAATAAGTTCATTTGTATTTTTTTTTTATTAGATTCCAAATAGAAGTGATACCATATGATACTTGTCTTTCTCTGTCTGACTTAGTATGATTATCTCTAGGTCCATCCATGTTGTGGTAAATGGCATTATTTTGCTCTATTTTATAGCTGAGTCATACTCCATTGTATATATGTACCACATCTTCTCCCTAACACCATGTGCAAAAACAAACTCAAAATGCATTAAAGACCTAAATGTAAGACTGGATACTATAAAACTCTCGGAGGAAAACATAGAACACTATCTGACATAAATCGCAGCAATATTTTTTTGGATCTACCTCCTAGAGTAATAAAAATACAAACAAAAATAAACATATGGGACCCAGTTAAATTTAAAAGCTTTTGCACAGCAAAGGAAACCATAACAAAACAAAAAGACAGCCCACAGAATGGAAGAAAATATTTGCAAACAATGTGACCAATAAGGGATTAATCTCCAAAATATATAAACAGCTCATGCAGCTCAATATCAAAAAACAAACAACCCAATCAAAAAATGAGCAGAAGGGACCCTGGTGGTGCAGTGGTTAAGAACCCACCTGCCAATGCAGGGGACACGGGTTCAACCCCTGGTCCAGGAAGATCCTGGAGCAACTAAACAACATGCCATGGAGCAACTAAGCCCATGCACCACAACTACTGAGCCCACGCTCTACAGCCCATGAGCCACAACTACTGAAGGCCGCGCACGCCTAGAGCATGAGCTCCGCAACAAGAGAAGCCACTGCAATGAGAAGCCTGCACACTGCAATGAAGAGTAGCGCCCACTCGCCGCAACTAGAGAAAGCCCCCATGCAGCAATGAAGACCCAACACAGCCAAAAATAAACAAATAAATAAATGTATGAAAAAAAATGGGCAGAAGATCTAAATAGACATTTCTCCAAAGAAGACATACAGATGGCCAAAAAGCACATGAAAAGATGCTCAACATTGCTAATTATCAGAGAAATGCAAATCAAAACTACAATGAGGTATCACCTCACACAGTCAGAATGGCCATCAAAAAATCTACAAACAATAAATGCTGGAGAGGGTGTGGAGAAAAGTGAACCCTCCTACAGTGTTGGTGGGAATGTAAATTGGTACAACCATCATGGAGGACAGTATGGAGGTTCCTTAAAAAACTAAATAGGGAACTACCATATGATCCAGCAATCCCACTACTGGGCATATATCCGGAGAAAACCAAAATTGAAAAGATACACGCACCCCAATGTTCAATGCAGCACTAGTTACAATAGCCAAGACATGGAAGCAACCTAAATATCCATCAACAGATGAATGGATAAAGATGTGGTACACTAATATCTATTTTTAACTTTAAATTCTCCAGTATATTTTCTTGATCTCTTTCTATATTGAGAATACAATGACCAATTCATTTTTAATAAATGTTTCAGAATATGGATTTTTCTCTGAATGTAGATTTGACCATATACTCTACATGATCATACAAATACAGAGCTCTTCTTGACCTTAATTCCTAAATAATCTGAGGTTGCAACTAGCACATTTCAATTATTTAGGAGATTTGATTTTTTTCCAGTTAATAAAGCTTTGTCTCCTCAATTATTTGCAATCAATTTCTTCTTAGAATGTGATAGTGATAGAATGTTACTATATAATAAAGGAAAAGTTATTTTTCTCATTTATCTTCATTTTAAATAATTTTCCATGAATATTTATAAGGTAATATATTCTCCAGAGGATACGAATATATGCATGTATATTCTTAATACACATTCTCAATATATATGCATCTTTATGAGTAAGCTTTTCGGTATACACTAAGCTCCAAAGTACAAGGACTGTATTTGTCCTTTTCACTATTGCGTCATTAAAGCCTGGCACAATGCCAAGCATACTTAAGAAATATTTGTAATTCTATGAATTAATAATTATTCTCATTTACTCTTTTTCCCTAAATGATCTCTCAAAAACTAAAAGATGTGTTAAAAAGCCCACTCTACTATACTTATATCAACTGTTCCATGAATATTTAAAGGCATTCATTGGATATATTTACATTCTACATTATTTGCTGTATCAAGGCTCATAACTGTTATATCTTCATTGTGGAATTTTCCATCAAAATAAAATCCGCATCTTTGTCCACTTATTGCTTTTGGAATTGATTTCTTTCAGCAGCTTTGGTGTTCTTTTCCTTGGTATTGCCTGATATATCTTTGTCCCAATTTTTAACTGATTGCAATTCTCTTAGAGTTGTACTTGTAAAAACTATATAAACGCTGTGTTTTGGTTGTTTTAATTAATATGAGCCTTTGGCCTCTAAAAGGCGATGTGTCATAAATATTTCTTACGCTTTTAGTTTTTATGCTTCCTTTTGTTTACTATATTGTGTTTAATAAATACCTTTTGAACGAAACTGGGTCATTTGCAGAGACGTGGATGAACCTAAGGAGTGTCATACAGAGTGAAGTTAAGTCAGAAAAGTTAAGTCATACAGTGAAGTTAAGTCATACAGAGTGAAGTTAAGTCGTATATTAACGCATATATGTGGAACCTAGAAAAATGGTATAGATGACCTTATTTGCAAAGCAGAAATAGAGACACAGACATAGAGAACAGATGTATGGATATCAAGGGGGAAAGGGGTGGGATGGGAGGAACTGGGAGATTGGAACTGACACATATACACTATTAATCCTATGTATAAAATAGACAACTGATGGGAACATACTGTATAGCACGGAGAACTCTACTTAATGCACTGTGGTGTCCTAAATGAGAGGGAAATCCAAAAGGGAGGGGATATATGTATATGTATGGCTGATTCACTTTGCTGTGCAAAAGAAGCTAACAACATTGTAAAGCAACGACACTCTAATAAAAATTAATTAAAAAATAAAATAAAATAGAACATAAAAAAATATCTTTTATTTGCTTTTTCTATTTTCCTAATAAGTTAGAAAATGTATATAGTATTTTAATAGTATATACTCTCAAATAGCAAGAATCATATACTTTCAATTCATCAGTGTAACAAAGGACATAATTTACTGCTTCTTGTCTATAAATATTAGGAAAATAGCATGTTTTAACTACTCCTCCTGCACCCTCTCCACCAATTCTCTGCCTCTCAATCAACATCTTTTAAATTTCAGTGTTCAGTTATTTTTTATTAACTCTCTTCTCTTATTTTGCAATCCGTTTTTATGAATATCCTTGAGCATATAAACCACATACTTAATTAAATGTATTTCTATATCCAATTATGAATAATTTTTGGAAGTACTTTTTTCTTCTGCACCTTAAATTCTCATTTATATTGCAAATGTTTTCATGGACTTCATCCTGATTGCTTTTCCTTCTTTCATTTCTTCATTGCTTCCTTCCTTCTTGAGGAAAGGCAGATCTATTCATCTGAGCAAGGGGTACATTTTGGTTGGTTCTCATTATTGATGGCTTTCTGACTCGTCTCAAACCACAAGCAGGAAAGGTAAATAAGACCCAAATTCCAATGTGTTATTTCACCTCTTATTGAGAGTGGCTGGGCTGAATGGTCTTTTCTATTTGGCTTCGTTACCTTTCTACTAGAAACAGAGTTTAATCTGTATACTCTGAAGCGATCTGTGGTTCTTCACTTATCAAAAATGATAAGTGAAAAAACATAACTCTCTAAATGTAATTCTGCAACTTTCAGTCTTAAAAACTTGAGATCTAACATATAAAGCATCATGCCCTTCCCATCACAGACATCAATTATGTCTCATTTTGGAAAGTGTTTGGTAGAATCATGCCAAAAGAGGGGGAGCAGCCCTGCTCTACAGAAGTCGGCTTTCTTCTCTCTGAAAATGAAACACCACTCCTTCCTGAAGATGTGATGGATTGAATTCTCTATCAACTTTTTTCCATGTGGTTTGTCATTCTGCCTTAGGACTTCATCTGAGCTATGGTACACAGAAATCCCCCATTAAATATGGCATATCCTACAGTCCAGGACCTAGACCTTGATTCCGTACTGTTGAAAATGTGCACTTTTTCTCAAAGATAAGATGAGAGACAAATACTTAACTTTGCCACACATGGTGGTCTAAGAGGCTTTGTCAAGGAAATGCATATATTTGTACAGATTATCTTCTCTTCTTCAAAGAGAAATGGGCCCGTGTCCACAATCATAAGTGATCACTGCCTCAGCAGAGGATATCTAAGAGAGGCTCACTATTCAACTAAAATTCTTCTTCCCAAGCTGATTCATGTCGTTTCATGTCCCTTTCACCTCCCTAGTGTTTCCCATGTCTGTTTGTAACAGCAATCCTTCATCCATTCATTTGTTCAACAAATGTTATTTCCCAGGCTCTGAGTTAAGCACTGGAGATATGGCGGTGAATAATACAAGCATAGTCCTTGCTCTCACAGAACGCATAGTCTAATGAGAAGAAAGCCAACACACAAGTAAATGAACAGATAAAGGAATATTTATTAAAAAGTTATGTTACTCACTACGAAGCGGGTAAAGTGAGCTGCGGCAGAGAACGCAGAAGGGAGTACTCTAAATAAGGTGGCTACACACTCCTTTTCTAAGTTGAGAACAGTGAGAAGGAGCCAGTTTTGTGAAGTGGCATGAGGATGACAATCTGTGCTCTGGGCAGAATTGCAAGTTCGAAGCAGAAATCAGGAGAGTGACTGGAGGATGATATGAATGGATTCATAACATGCGAGTTGGAGAGATTTTGGCATAAACCAAAACATACAGATTTTGAAGGTAAAGAATATAGGATAAATTCTAAATACCGTGGGAGCCATTGAAGGATTTTAAATAGAGAGTTACCTGACATGTTAAATGGGGAATAATGTGATACATTTTAAAAATGTGATTCTGGAATGCAGAAACGGAGAGGATGCAGAATAAGAGTAGAAGCAATAAGACCATTTACTTGATTACATCTCCACCCAGAAGGGGACACATCTGGAATATATTTCAGAGGTAGAATCAATAGGACTTGCCACTAGCTTGGATGGAGGATATAAAGTACGGACGCAATAAGGGATGTCTTTAAGGATCTTGCATGAGCAACGGAGCAGATGACAATTCCTTTTATTAATGTATGGACTGTTGAGAAAGGAACAAATTCAGAGGTGGAGGAGAAATCAGGAGTTCACATTTGGTTGTGATACTTGGGGGAAGTCTTGGAGTCATAAGCATATACACAGAATCCAAAGTCAAATGAATGAAACACATCACCCGAGAAGAGAGTGCAGATAAGTAAAGTCCTTGGCAACTCCAACATCTACATGTTGACTAGAAGAGGAGGAGTCAGCAAACAAACTAGTGTATTGTGGTTATATGAAAGCCAGCAGAAGACAGTTTTCAGGAAGTGGGGGCAGTCACTTGTGTTGGAGAGGCTGAGGAAGACGATGTGTCTCCAAATTCTGTAATCACGAAGGTCACTGGCCATCTTGACAAGCGCAGTTTCCTTTGAATGGTGGGATTTGGAGGAGGAGAAAAGGGAGTTGGAAAAAAGTGTGGAGTTTAAAAATAATTTAAAATGAAGGGGAATAAACAGTGAATTGCAATTGGGCAAGCAGGGATAGCAAGTGTAGATGGTTGTTCCAAGATCTCTGTCTCTGAAGGAGGCAGAGGAAGGGGACAAGATCTCAAGGAGGACAGGAGATCAAGGAAGAGTTTTAAAAGATGGGAGATTCTAAAGCATGTTTATCTACTGCTCATAATGGCCCAATAAAGGTGAAATTGACTAGTGATGCAGTCCAAAGCGAGACTGTCTGTAAGAGTAATCACCCTGGGAAGTTCGGAAGGAATGGGATCTAGAACACAGACAAGGGATCAGATTTTGATAACAGGAGGGAGCCTTTAGCTAGTTGTAGTAGGAAGACTGAGGAAGGAGAATGGGCGCAGGTAAGTTTCTAGTTTTATAAGACAATTCCAGACTTCACCTACCTCTCCTTGGTCAGAAGAGCAACCAAGTCCTAATTCTCCACTACAAAACTGATATAACAAAGTCAAAGACTAAACCTATCAGATTTTCTCCTTGCTACCTGATCGGCAGAGTCTGAGATTCTAACTTTTCTAGCCACTCTCTGGAGATCAGATATCCGTTTCAGGTAACGATGCAGCAGTGGTCGTAAAAGGTAAATTTTGCTCAGCGTCTGGAATAGCTTTGCCTGCATTTACTCACTTATTTTAGGTACCTGGTGCTATGAATCCTTTCTTATCAGTGTTATAAAAACACTGTTTTAGTGATCAGGATTTTTTTTTAATATTTATCTATCTTTTGGATGCGTCGGGTCTTAGTTGCGGTGCACGGGATCTTTTGGGCGCGCAGGCTTCTCTCTAGTTGTGGCCCACGGGCTCCGCAGCCCCCGGGCTCATTAGTTGCAGTGCGGGTTGCCCTGTGGCACGTGGGGATCTTAGTTCCCGGACCAGGGATCTAACCAGCATCCCCTGCATTGCAAGACGGATTCTCAACCACTGGACCACCAGGGAAGTCCCGGTGATAAGGATTTTAAGTTGTCACTTTTGCTTAAAAACTCTAAAAACCAGGAAGTACACACACAGACTGAGAGAGAAATGCATTGTATCTTGACTACTGAGTCCCTGAACCAAAATGCTGAGGAACAGGACAAGAGCATGGCTTGGAAGCCATTTTTGGTATGCTTTTTTAAAAAACATTGAAAAAAATTTTTTACATTATCATTAATGCAATGCCCTGGGACTCTGAGCCACCACTGGTCTAGCTAGCTGACACTGACATATCTTCTTATACATACACGTGACAACCCACAGCCCACAAGCCAGCCAGCTTGCAGTAATATTTACGGACACCTTTGAACTCAATCACACAGCAAGTAAGGCAGACAGAAGAAGGAAAAGCTACAGCACTTCTTAAATAACACTTACGTTTACATTTTCTTAGGCATGAAGTTAAGGGTTAAAGGCACATTAAAAGGGAAAAAATGTGTGCTATCAGGGAAGAGTGAACTGGGTAGTCTGGTTAAAGAAAAATCTCAAGAAACATCACACAGTAGAGAATTTTCTCTCCCCGGAATGAAGCATCATTTCAGGATTCCACCTACATATGTCAATTTAATTGTAAAACAGATTTTATAAATAAGAAGCAATAATGGGGTGCTGGGTGAGTGGGTAGGTGTGTGTGTGCATGCGTGTGTAATTTTTAAATATTCAATGTGAAGATTTTGCACTCCAGAGAATTAATCAAACTGTCAGGCCCAAGACCAAAAACTGAAAAGCACACACAGTGGTATGCCATGGTAACTTAGCAACCAGAGCTGAAGAGGTTAAGACAGAAATTGCTGTCATTTTCTTATATTTAAGAATTTCTACCTGATGCTCTGCCTGCTCGCGCCCACCTCCCAAACACACATTCTGATTCCTCCAGGTGGTTGTTCACTGAATCAGATCTTTTATATATTTTAATGATCTGTGTTTGACAATTTCTATTTGTAGAGATGAGGAATCACCTACCGAGTACAAAATTTCAGAGCACCTGTGGATACTTCAGTGATCATGTCTTTGTGCATAACACAGGTGTTACCAACCATCATTTCCCATGAGATCAGGAAACACACATACATCATGGGCAATTCCTATATGGGCAATTCCTATATATAAGTAAAGCACTCGAGGGACATAGCCAGTTCCATGCCAGGTCTGTTCTGGTCCTAAATAGTAATTACCTCTGCCAGGATGACAGTTTTGTAGCAGCCCCTGAACGGACACCATTATAGAGTATTCATACAGTAGGACCTCGACATCAAGGAAATTCTGTCTTAAAATATGTAAAGGAGTTCTTTACCTCGAGGCTTGAGCAAAGAGCAAAAATGAAATATTTGTAAACAAAAGAGGGGAAAAAAAGCATTACTAGGGTACTTCAAATGCTGATCTATTTAAGTTTATGTAATGCCCCAGTGGCCTTGAATTAGTGAGAAGACAGAGGGAATGACTTATTTCATCCCTCCAACCTCATCAACATTGGCCTGTCTACTGAGTAGATAGTTCTCACATGAAGGAAAGGGGGCTTATTTGAGGGTGGCGATGGCAAAGGTGAAGTACCACCAACTGCATGATTCTTCTTTTCTAGTACTGCCCTAGGACAAGCTGTTGATGAAATCATGTGGTTTTTTTTACGACAGATGTGGTGACAGTGAAGATTAGCGATCCCTCTTGACTGTAGCAAGGTTGTGCTGGATTTTTGGTGAGCCTTCTAAAAAAAAAGGTGAGAATCTCGAAGTACTGTGTAAATAAGAAGAATGCCAATAATAGCAGTTCCATTTTACAACTTGATAAATACTCAGTTCTCTTGGTTCTTCTGGCCCTGGCCCTGTCCACCCAAAGAAGTGTGCCTGCCGCACTGGCCCATCTTTCCCAAGAGCGTTAAACTCAGAAGCAGGATTTGAATGTTCATTGGTTTATTTACTCTTAAGATGAACAAGAACTTAATTATTGGTTACTGTTATATCTTAATTAAGAAGACATAGTTAAATCATTCTAGAAATAAAAATATTCTGGGGCCAGGATTTACTCGAAATAACAAGGTTATTTAACATATAATTTTTTGTTACTGCGTTATATCATAGTTCTCTCACTTCGTAAAGTCATTAATAATATTGAGACTTTTTAGATTTTTTTCCCCATTTCCTATGTGAGGTGGTCTGTTAGATTTATGGAAGCCATATATATGGGCAGAGATAGGTAGTTGTAAATATAACAAAGCAAAAGAAAAGCTATGGGGCTTCTTCTTTGTCTCTTCCTATAGTGATTTGTACTTTTCTTTTTTTTGTGGGGGGGGGAGTATGTACTTCCTGAGCCTCAAAACGCACTGGCTACAGGGCTTCCCTGCTGGTGCAGTAGTTGAGAGTCCGTCTGCCGATGCAGGGGACACAGGATCGTGTTCCGGTCCGGGAAGATCCCACATGCCGTGGAGAGGCCACAACAGTGAGAGGCCCACGTACCGCAAAAAAAAAAAAAGTCACTGGCTACAGATACCTGTGCTTGTGTATGACACCCAGTGATCATCATACTAGATTTTACTCCCCTCACGTGAGACAGTTTTCTTTTCCTCTCATTGGTGAGGCTATTTCACAACGCATTTTCTCTCTGTGTAGTCATTTATGTTTTCATTCATATAAGGAGTATTAATTGAGCTCCTTTGGGACCAGTTTCCAGTCTCAGAAAGAAACAGATCAGTTTCCTTACCCAGAGCTGAAAGTAGATGGGATAAGGCATTCCACATGAACCCAGGGCTGCGCTTTCTCTGGGGTCTGCTCCACACTTGGTCAAAGGACACAGTGGTCATCTTTCTTGTCCTCTTAAGTAAATGACACCCAAAGAGAGGCATGTACGCCTTGTTCATTGTGTAAGATGATTCCCTGGAATATGGGAAAAAACATTAGAACTTTCCTTAATATTTTTTATTCAGGGAAAGGAAAAAAATTATGTATAGAATCACATGAGCTCATTCTCACTTTTTTCCTGCTTTCATGGGCTCACATGGTGTACGAAGTGCCCAGAAGAAAGAGGAACCTGCCACGCAGATGGTTCAACAGTGGCATCCCCTTTGTTTTTAGAGTGTCGCAATACTGTGCAGTTTACATTTGCCCACTTAATTTATGCATATGGATTTATGCAATGTATTGTGTAGTTTTAACTAAATTAACCCTTAAAAATATACAACTGGCTTAATATATTCCCGAATAAAAACACTGCTGACTAAAGACCATAATGCAAGTACAAGGGAAAAACAAAAATTGGTGGAGTTGACGATCTACCTTTCCTGCATATTTTCTTTGTAAATTTTACAAGGGGAAAAAAATGGCAATGTAATGAGGGCTCCCAAGAAGTTACCAGAGTTTTTAGAAATTACTAAGAAAAGCCTTTAAAATATGGATTTATATCCACTATCAATGGATGTCATTAGCTGTGCTTCCTAAGGAATTCTAGCCTAAGTGAATTAGGTTCCTTATGATGTACGCTAATGCCAATATTATATGCATATGCATATAATTTATGAATAAATATGTATACATTTACCAGGGTGCATATTCCCAAAAAAATGCTACAACTGCAAGCAATCACGCTGTAGTTCCTTTTTTGGCTTTAGTGATCACTCCAGGTACTTTGGCGCCAGGGGCTGAGCCACCTTGGCTAATCTATCCCTTGAACCAGTATTTTTTTTCACAGGTCTTCTCCTGACCCAGAACAGATTACGTATCAAATCCTGAAAAAACCTCTTGATTTTTTTTTTTTTTTTTTTTGGCGGTACGCAGGCGTCTCACTGCTGTGGCCTCTCTTGTTGCGGAGCACAGGCTCCGGACGCGCAGGCTCTGCGGCCATGGCTCACGGGCCCAGCCGCTGCACGGCATGTGGGATCTTCCCTGACCGGGGCACGAACCTGTGTCCGCTGAATCGGCAGGCGGACTCTCAACCACTGCGCCACCAGGGAAGCCCGAAACCTCTTGATTTTACTGAGAAGAATCGTTTCACTAATGCCGCATACAATACTGTCTCCCGCTAAATTTACAATGTATCTTTTCTCTATGGCTTTTTCCCATTTTTGCCTAGAAAGGCTGTTAGCCATTGTACTTAAATGTGGCTGTGTTATATTTTCCTGCATCAAATACTTATTAACTACCTGCCATGTCCCCCTCTGTGTCACAGTGCACTACGCACCATTCCTCAACCAAGCGCATCCAAGCAGCTGACGTTCTCAGGGCGTCCACAAAGTCACATGTTGGACCACAAACATCTCACAAACGGGCCACCCCTGCCCACACAGAGGTCATGGCCAACCCGGGATTTCCCGCCATGGATGCCTCTTTCCCAAAGCCCATTTCTTCGGTCTCCTGGCTGGCTCGCAAACTGTTGCTCCCCAACCTCCTAGGGTTTCCCCAGTGAAATCTGAAATTGGTCCCCGTAACCAGAGGGCAGGGAGAGACCGAAGAAAGAGGCAGCCACTCACACTGCTGGGCAGCAGGTTTAATAAGCAAGGGAACTTACATACGAGGCTTGTCTTGGTACCGCCAGACAGCGGACCTCAGCACCCTCCGGCCAGAATCTTAAGTTTTTATAGAGGCTTTAACAGGGTTCAGTCATGTACACCATCCAGGTGGGCTCTCCAGCACGCTGCTCTCTCAAGGCTGCCTCCTTAAAAATGGCTCCCACTGTGGGAACGGTGGGCAGATGGTACATTTCCAGGATGGGGCGTGGCCGAGCAACCTCCGATTGCCCGGATCCAGCTCGCAGGTCAACCCGCGGTCACGTCCGGTCAACGACCTCCTCCACAGCCAGGGTTTCTCATCACTGGCGCTCCTGATACTGATGTTGATGCTTTGCTGTGGGGCTTTTCTGTGCATTGCAGGATGTTTAGCAGCATCCCTCGCCTCTCTGCACTAGATGCCGGCAGCCAGCCCTCCCCTCCCAACCAAAAATGTCTCCAGATATCGCCAAGTGTGTTCTGGAGGGCAAGATCACTCCCACTTGAGAACCCACTGTTTTAGGGCTAAACGGTAACATAACAGATTGCTATGGTAGAAATATTAGGCAGGGAAGACTTAGATCGGGCTGTCTGAGAAAGCCACTCTGAGGAGGAGATCTACAAGCCGACACCTGAAGAATGAGAAGAAGCCAGTCTCCTAACACAGGTGGGGAAGAGCTTTCTAGGTTGCAGGAATGGCAAGTGCAAAGGCCTTGAGTCTTGACCTTGCTGGACCCCAGAAACTGAAATAAGACCGGAGGTGCTGAGTTCCTGGCAAAGAGTAAGGTTGGAGATGCTGGCAAAGACAAGATCACACAGGATCTTGCAGACCGCTGGGAGGATCAGTTCTGGAAAAATCCTAAACAGCAGCCATTCTGTGCTCATTCTGTGGGCTTAGAAGAAAACGGTCATGCCTAGCTTCGTGTAGCTTTGAAGGAAATGATAATGTTGGAAGTCGTAGATGAGTTAATCTCTCTAATAACTGAAGAATTTCGATGCTGGAGCCTGAGGGCAGTGACTACTGAGACACACGGACACACACACAGGTAGAATTTACTTTATGGGTTGAAGGGTTGGTTTCTGCAGTAACTAGGTTATTAGTTAATTTAGAATTAGATATTGAATGTTCAGAATATTCAGGTGTTGTCGCTAGAAATGAAAAGTGGGTGAGGGCAGAAAATTTGAGATGCTGTTTCTACAACTCACAAATTGCATTTGCCAATTTCTCTAAGAAAATATTGAGACATGAATATGCCATGTTCCAGTTTACACAATTAACTTTGTACAACCCCAGATCTCTAAACTGACCTGCTTTTCTGGGGAAAGTACTTGCTAGGCAGCTTCAGGTATTTGGACCTCAGTTTCTTAATCTGTAAAATGCTGGGCTCTTTAAGGCATACTGAATATCTAAGATGCTTTAATTCTCTGATCTTTTATATTCTGCCCCCTCAAAGTAAATATAATTTAATTTTTTCGTGAAATCTTCATGACTATGTAGAATAATTGGGCAACCATTCTCTTTGATCTCCCTATGTGGATTACTTGGATTTGACTTTGAGATGATCTGCAATCCCTAACTCTCTTTCGTAACTCAATTTTTTTATCAAAACCTCAGGTGAAACTGATAGGTGCCTTTGGTCCGGGCTTCAGCCAAAGATATATCCAAGAAGAATTTGCTGAAAAGAAATAAGAAACTTTCTCGTCTGCCAAACTTTCTCATGCCTGCTGCTCTTGAAAGCTATTTCTACAGAGAAAAAAATCTATAAACACAGATTAAAAAAAGCAACAGTTGCTTCTATTCAAGTTCTCATCACATGTGACCTGATTTTTCCATCCTCTGCGATGTCTGGACTCTGGTTTCCCAGCGAGGGCCAAAGCAAACTGCTTTCAAGAGTCTCCGTCTCTGTTTGCAAACCAGACCCCGTTTGCCCATTAGGCAGACATCTGGCATGGAGGCCCAGCACAGCTTCCTTCTAGAGTCTCAGTCTGAGGCAGGGGCCAAGCTGTACTCTGTCAGATCTCATCTGAAGATGCAGAGGTCAGTGTCGGGTAGGATAAATGGACTTGTTTCTGACACTAGGACTAAACAGAAAACATTTGGGGACAATGGGTGGCCTGGGGCTGATACTGTTTTCTGGAGAAGGGTAAAGAGGACTGTAATCTACCAACTGCCCTTGGAAAAGCTGTGACGGGGAGTGATTCTGTGTGTGGTGTGTGTGTGGTGTGTGTTTTCAGTGTGTGTGGGGGGGGTGTGGTGTGGTGTGTGTTTTCAGTGTGTGTGGGGGGTGTGAGGGGGTGTTTTCAGTGTGTGGGTGGGGTGTGTATGTTAGAGTGAATATGAGTAATTAATATCTGCAAAGTATCATCAAATCATTCTCCAATAATTCCTCTGCTCTTTCAAATCCTTGTTAACATTTTTTTAAAAGACTTTGCAAGAAATAGCCGTGTATGACCAGTCTATTGGCTATCATTTATACCTGCTCTCTGCTGTAGTTGTTTATTGCTGCTACCTCCTGACATTTTGGACAAAAATAATACTTTCAGAGACAAATTAAAATTTTGTGTAAAGATGCTTCTATACTCTGAAAAAGAAAATTCTGCTGATCTCCTTCCTTTTTTTTTTTTTTTTGCGGTACGCGTGCCTCTCACTGCCGCCGCGGCCCCTCCCGTTGCCGATCACAGGCTCCGGACGCCCATGCCCAGCGGCCATGGCCCACGGGCCCAGCCGCTCCGCGGCACGCGGGATCCTCCTAGACTGGGGCACGAACCCGCGTCCCCCGCATCGGCAAGCGGACTCCCAACCACTGCGCCACCAGGGAAGCCCTGATCTCCTTTTTGTGCGTGAGAAAATTACGATGTCTGGAGTTGTTTTAACTTAAGGTAATGTCCTTGATCATTTAAACACTCTAATAAAAATACTGCTTTGTATCAGTTCATTGTTGCCGCCTGATAGATCATCCCAAAACACAGTGGATTAAAACAACACGCATTTTTTGGTTCACAATCCTGTGGGTTGGAAATGTAAGCCGTTTCATCTCCTGTTTTCTCTGGCCTTGGCTGGCCTCCCTCTGCAGTCAAATGCATGTTAGCTAAGCTGTGCTGCTGCTAGGGTTGTCTGGCTTTTGGATGGAGTGATGACCGTGACTGGGCTATGTTTCTGTCTCCTTCGAGAAGGCTAGCACTGGCATGTTTACATGTGGTTACAAGAGTCCAAGAAAGCAAGCAGGGGCCTTGATTCAAAACTGGTGTAATAACTGTTAACCCAAAGCAAATCACAGGCAGAGTCTCAATTCACCACGTGGCGAATTAGACTTATGGTTTGACAGTACCACAGCGAAGTTACCTCCCAAATGCTGTGGATTCAAAGAGGGGCATTTTTTCAAGCTACCTCACTGCTCAGTACTACATACGACACGCGAGGTAGCTTACATACATTCTCACCAATTATTACGAGAACTCAGTAAGTTAAATATCATCTTTGCATTTTAGAGTTGAAAAAAATAAGATTTAGAGAGACTAAGTAGCTTGTCCAAGATCATAAATAATAAGCGGACCAGCTCAGTCTTGGACCAGGACTTGGGTAACCTCAAATCTTTAATTTTTGTATTGCTATGTGACCTGTTTTTCTATTTTCACAGTTAACAAATTCTGTTAAATTCTGTTATCAAATTTTAGCATCTTTGTTCCTTCATCTCTTTTCAAAAGTTCATTTAACTGTATTACTGCAACTATACAATTTATTCCAGTGCTCTCTCATGAAAAGAAAATTTGAGAGTTGCTGGATTTGGTAAAGACTGAAATAAACATTTTAGTCTTCTTAAGTAAAACCTAGATAGTCATCTATACCAGGGGTCCCCAACCAGTGGGCTGCTTAGATGGTTTGCCCACCCCTTTGGTGGTGGTGTGTGCAGGGGGCACGTGTAGTACCTACTTTTGCTCCCGACACCCTGTTTTTGTTCCCAGCTCTTCAGAAGTGGCAGTTGAGGTTTTTTTGGTCGTTTCTTATCTTGTTGTCCAGAATTTGCCCCAACTGTGCATGCACGCAATTATTTTTAGTCCTCCTAGTTTCTTTGCATTTTGTTGCTCGTGGAGACGTTTGTCCAGGTTCAAGCACTGCAGCAAAGGGTCTGAATGGCACTAGGACACCTGGAGGAGGGGACTTCTAGGACTGAAATTCAGCCAGCCTGGCTCTGCCTATCAGAATCAAAAGCAATCTTTTCCAAACTTTTCAGAGGCAGGTTTTTATAAGAATATGAGTGTTCCACGTACCTACCAAAAGGGATGCCTTTTTTAATTCTCGTAGATTGCCGTATGGTTAGCCTTTGTACTGCCCTAAATGATCTCTACTCACTGTCTCCAGCAAAATGGAAGTGAGACTGGTACATGTTTTATGTTCTCCTCTTGAACTGTGCATTCACATAATTACCACTTCCTTCTAATGGAATAAAAGCACATGGTGACAGCAGCCATGCTTCGTCCTCATAAAACCATCACCTAATGTTCACTAATTGTTAGTGACATCCTCCCCGCTTCTGCCTGATGTCTGAGATCAACTTCCCTTTGGAAGGAACAAGTCACGAGAAGGCCTGAAGGGGATGTTTAGGGAAACATGGGTCAGGCAACTTCTGCTCTAGTCTTCAGGAAAAACACTCTAGCCTCCATGCCTTTTCTGGCTTTTATCATCAGAGCAGTAAGAACTTAGCATTCCAAATGAAGGTGTGAGCTGGGGGACAAGACCATGAAGAGCATAGCAAGGCACAAAGAATCTTCATGCCCAGCAGATGCCCAGATTTGGATCAGGACTAGGGTTCCACAGAGCGCTCGGGACCAGAAAATCAGCTTTTCATAAGAATATTCATTTGCTGGCTCTGTGCCCTGTGCAGAACCCACTCGGGAGTCTGTGACAGCAGCAGACACCTGTGAGGTTCATGGCATCAGATCCTGGTCAGTTCGGGCTCAAAAAATATAAATAAGTACTCAGAGAGGATTACCTGTGTAAACCCTGTTTGGGTAAAGTCTTACTGCTGTGAGTCCTGCTAATACTGCACTTTGCCACATCTGTAAACTAAGCGTTTCCATTTTTTAATTTGCTTTAACCATCTTAAGTTACTGTTTTTCTAAAGTGGCTACAATCCATTAAAATAGCAATACAGAGTTGGTATTCTAGTTCTGAGTTTTGTGGTAATTTTTTTCCAAATCAAATGCTTACTTTTTAATAATAAGGATAATAATAGCTGTTACTGTATTAGTCTGCTAGGGCTACCATAACAAAACATCACAGATCGTGTGGCTGAAACCAGAGAACTTTATTTTTCCACAGTTCTGGAGGCTAGAAGTCCAAGATCTAGGTGTCAGTAGGTTTGGTTCTTCCGAGGCCCCTCTCCACGGCTTGCAGATGGTCACCTTCTCACTGTGTCCTCACGTGATCTTTGTGAGCAAGTGCCCCTGGTGTCTGTCTGTGTCCTAATCTCCAGTCGTATTGTATTAAGGTTCACTCTAAAGACCTCCTTTTAACTTAATCACCACTTTAAACACCTTCTCTCCAAATACAGTTATATCTGAGATACTGGGGCCTCGGGCTTCAACATATACATTTGAGGGGACACAATTCAGGATATTACAGTTACCAGTCTTCATTTCTGCTGAGTATGATTCTAGTTGCTTTACATAAATTAGGTCCACAGTTTCTCCAACTCAGCACTAGTGACATCTTGGTCTAGATAATTCTTTGTGGGTGTTGGATGGGAGGCTCCCCTGAGCATTGTAGGATGTTTAGTAGCATCCCTGGCTTGTGCCAGTGTCAACCCGTTAGATGCCAGTAGCATCTACCCACCTCATCCACCGTAGTGACCGCAAAAAACGTGTCCAAACATCATCAAATCCTCCCTGAGGGACAAAACAGTCCCCACTGAGTACCATGCATTAAACCTATTCTTTACACAGCAGTCCAAGTTAATGTTTAATACCCCCACTTCATAAAGAAAGATGCTGAGATCAAAACAGGAATCACTGGCCAAAGACACATGGAGACTAAGTGGCAAAGCCAGGATGTGAACGCTAGTTATCTTTTCCATGACATGAATCTACTCACTAATGGCTACCCTTCTCCTCTTTAGCCTTCACCTTTCAACCATTTCTAATCCAGTTAACTCAAGCTGTGAAACACTAGGCTCAAAATAACCAGTAATCAACCATGTGGTGAGACCTTTTTATGTCTCTGTGAAAATCCAAAGCATAAATTGCTTGTGCCTTCCCCAAACACTGAATTATCAGTGTGGCTAATTGTCAACATGACATGGTACCAGCACTACCCTCTAAAATGGTCATGAATTGTTGAGCCCTGGATTGGAGGATATACTTCAAGAACAACAGATTATAAGCCTTAGCCTAATCCAACCGCCCATCCACCCCTAAAATGTACGACACCTCATTTTTAAAGAAGAAAATAGGAGCTAGAGAATTTGAGATATTGGCCGTTGACTATGCAAAGATGTAGGTACAGAACTAAAGCTTAAGTTCTGCCTTGAGAGAAATTGTTTAAAGATGAAAAATGCTTGGGCAAGGCACCCCAGAAAATGTGACAGCTTCAGAGTGACACTCACCTTTTCTTTAAAGCCCATAGGTTCATCGAATACTCTCTGAACTTCTAATAACTCCCAGCGAGGAGTGAAAACTAAGTGACTGCCCAGGTGTGTATGCGGAGGGGTTCTGGGAAAGACGCCTCCCGAACTCTCAAGAGGTAATCTTTGCTTCCCCACCACGAAGCGCAGACTTAACTTTATCTTAGCATACCAATAAATGTTGTACTGGCCATAAAAACAGTCAGCTCTAATATAAATCCAACTCCAGTATTTAATTCCTTGACCTTCCGTGCCAGCGATTCCTGCAAGCAAGATACATGCCCTGTGAACTGTCTCCTTTTTATTGGCTCTAAATTTACTGTCTGATCACTTTGGAGCTCCTACACTCATCACACCATGAGACAACATAAAAAGGCCTGTTCCAGAGACCTTCATATTTTGGAACATCTTTATCCTACTCTGACTCTTCCCTCTGCCCCAACTCTTTCATACGGTAATGAATCTCCTGGGGAAGGCATGATTTTTTTCAATACAGAGTTGAAGCAAATAAGAGAAAATCATCATTTCGATTGAGACTGAATCCTCTGGAAATTAGGAAATAATAACTTACCTTAAAATATTTCTAATTCCGGGCTTCCTTGGTGGCGCAGTGGTTGAGAGTTCTCCTGCCGTCATGCCCCGGTCCGGGAAGATCCCACATGCCGCGGAGCGGCTGGGCCCGTGAGCCATGGCCGCTGAGCCTGCGCGTCTGGAGCCTGTGCTCCGCAACGGGAGAGGTCACAATAGTGAGAGGCCCGCGTACCGCAAAAAAAAAAAAAAAAAAAAAAAAACCCAGCCTGACAGACCCCATAAAAAGCAGAGTCCCAGGAGCTTATGGAGACTTCCCTTGCTTTGCACCGTATGACGGAGGCGGGAACGTTCTCTCCTCCTTTACTTTTATAACAGACTATTAATGCCAGAGCAGGACTCAGGGCTCTGCAGCCAATAAAAGAAAAGGCCGAATTCCTTAAATCTTATCTGACTTTGCAGATAATCACTTGCCCAGCTGCCCAAGGCGAGTGAAAATTGAAAGGGTCCTCACCTATGGTAAAGACAAGTTGGTTCCTCCTGAAAAATGCCTAAAATATATATGTGAACTTTCCTCCTGTGGCTTGCTACCCTGCTTCTCATCTGAATACCCTACTTTCATTCTTTGAGTCCCAGAGCTCTTAAAAGTCAGTGAAAAGGAAAGACAAAGTTGGCCAAGTCACAAATGAGGAGAAAGTTCTGTTTAGAGAAAGCCTTGGGTAAGATTACACACACCTGCATGAGACCTGAAATTGGAAAGCAGATGAGCGACCACAGGGAGGAAACACTCCAGTTTGGGAGGAGCGCAGGGAACACAGAAACCCAGGGAAAGCGAGAAATGCAGTTACCCAGTTGCTCTGGGGCTCCCTTTGTGGGTTCCCTGCACTTCCCTGGAAGCAAAGTGGGTACTGGGACTAAAATAGCAAAGGGGGGGCACTTTTTTCCCTTTCACCTACTAGAGCTCCTATCTACAAAATCACAGAACTGGGCAAAACACCTTGCTAGAATTTGTATTAAATTATGATCACAAAACTTAACAGAGCAATGACAAACTTACGGCATTGAGGTGTCCCCATCGGAACTCAAATTCCCAGATGTTGTCAAAGCTAATTTTGCTTCTCTGTTTTCTGGCTGCTTCTGAAATCCTCCTGAGAGAAGCTGTGACTTTTAGAATGACTTGGTGGATGGTGAAATGAATGGAATTTATGAATATGCCCTCTCTTCTAGGGATGTTCCCTATGCTGAGGAATTGAACAAACTAAATCTAAAATTGGGGCAAGGAGCGACTGCGGTCAAGAGTGACTAGTCCAATGGAAAGAGCACCCTGTGACGGCACATCCTGTGTTCTGTTACTGACTGTGGCAGTGACTGCCGTGTGCTCGCCAAAACTGGTCTCATTTCCCTCCTGGCCACAAGCTAGGCTACATTTGCCAGCCTCCTTTGCTGTTAAAAGCGGCCATACTACTGAGTGCTGGCCCATGGAATCATGGAATGTGAGTGGAAGTCATATTTTCCATTTGCATGCTTAGCTCATAAAAATGAACTTGCTCTTCCCCTATCTGCAGAATGAAGAAGACACTGTGAAGATCGTCTAGAGAAGGGTCAGGTGGAAGGATGCTGGGTCCCTGAATGGCCCCGTGGAATGCCTCTCCCGGATTGCAAACATATACGTTGAACTCTGTGTGAATGTGAAAGTTTTATATATTACGCTACTTGGATTTAAGGGTCTATTAGCACAGATTGCCTCATATACCATAATGAAACTGAGTACTCATAGGTTGAACTTCATGGCTTCAGTTTCTTCATCTCTAAAAGAGGGCTACTATCCCCTTTAGCACAGTTTCTGGGGGCTATTAAGTGAAAGAATATAAATATCATAGTTTGGAAACATACAAAGTATGACATAAGGCATTATTGTTTTGTAAATTGAGGCAAGATAGTACAGTCTCCTAAACATTTTTACTATCCCATTTGCCATCCCAGTGTTCCTCAGCCACAGCCCAGACCTATTCTCTGCAATGGGGGCGGTTGACTTCCAAATGCAACCAGGAGGTAGTCATGGCTTTTTTGGTTCTTATCCCTGCCTAGTTTTATTTGCTTGTTTGTTTGTTCAGTGACCACAGTGACACTTAGTGGTGAATGCATTCATCGAATTCGTTCCTGAAAACAGGATTTGGTTTTGTTTGTTTGACTTTGGGTTTTGAGAAGAAGTAAGCAAGCAGATTACTGCAGACAGGTAACAAGGGCACTGTTGTGGACCGAGAAACATCTGGACCTGGCTGCTTGCCAGGACAACCACTTCGTCTTGACCAAGAGCAAGCATCCAAGAGAAACATAAGGCCAACCAGTCACAGCAATAAGTGAATTAAGGGCAAACTTCTGTGATTTAATCCAAGGAAAGCAAAAAAAGGATACCTAGTTTCTAAAGTGTTTCCTATGTTGGCAACAAAATTGTCCAATGCTTTCTCCAACATGCATGGTGGTTTTGAGCCCCGTGAGTCCCTTATTGAAATGCATAGGTTACCTTTAGGAGTAGTCAAACTCTAGCCTATTCTCATACTATTCAGGCTGAAGAATCTTAGAAGTCATCTAGTTCTTTTTTCTCCCTCCCCTTTTGCACATGTGGCCCAATGAGAAATGCTTTGTGCAATATCACACAGTCAGCACCAGAATCCAGATCTCTAGACATCTTGTCCAGGGTGCTTTTCACTTCAGCACACTCTCTGCCATCCAGAGAGCAGTAATATTCTGAAAAGCAAAAATTAAAATAGTATTATTTATCCTTAACCTTGCAGATGTTGTTTCTGTGCCTGCAACTACCAGAGCATCACCTATGTCCTTGAATGTCGCATATGTCAGCTAATATAGTTGCTCACTTTTTGTGTAAGTGGGGTGTGGAGATTTGGGGTAGATGTAGCAACAGAAGCTACCGTACATTCCCTTCTATGTGCAGTACATACGAACATTATAGAGGACAAAATTACCTTATGTATAGGGAAAAAGTAAGCATGTTGTAGGTTCTTACTTAATAAGAAACACATTCTAAAAAAATATCAGATCTGCTTGACAACAGTTAGCCTTTCCATCGGCCATGGAGAAGCAGTTGGGATAGGGTAAACTTTAAGTTACTCCACTGATGGGCAGATGCCTGGGTCCTTTGATGACATAAGACACAGGGAATGACATTGTCTCTTGGCTTTTGGCTGCTACCGGCTGGCTAAAGTTCCAAGTACAGACGCATCCATAACAGAGGGCTGAGTGTATGCTCAAACTTAAATTGCACTAACCTGTACACGTTATCTGCCTTCCTTCCCAAATACGCTCCTTCTAGATCTTCCCCATCTTGGTTAGTGCCAAACAGCAAAACTGCTCAAAAAAAATGAGCCTTGCCCTTACTCCCCTCTTTTTCTTACACTCCACATCCAGTCTATTAGTAAATCTCATCAGCTGTAGCCCTAATATATGTCCCAAATCTGACTAGTTCCTATATCACCTGTACCACAATCCAAACCACCATCATCTCTTTCTTGGATTATTTTAATAGCTTCTTCATTGGTCTCTCTGCTACTCATTTGGTCCCCATCCATCTATTATCTATTATCTACAATCAGAATCATCCTGTTAAAACATAGGTCAGATCTCTTCATCGCTTTCGGCTCAAAACCCTTCATCAGCTTCCTGATTCTCTTTGCTCACAAGCCAAGGTACTTGCAAGAATCCGGGAAGCCACACCTGAGCTGGTGCCCCCCACCTCTCTAACTTTATCTCCTAGCCCTCCTTCCCTCCCTCACTCAGCTTTCGTCACACTGGCCTTCTTCCTGCTGCTCAGACATGCCCCTCACTCTTCCATCTTCAAACGCTGTACCCTTGCCGTTTCTTCAGCCGCATACCCTTTTTCCTGCAGGTCTCATAGCTTGCTCCCTCGCCTCTGGCCTTTTCTCTCTGTCACCTTCTCAGTGAGGTCTTCTCCAGCAATTCTATTTAAGATGGAAACCTCTTCCTGTCTTACCTCCCCCGCAATCCCCGTCTATCTTTCTGTGTTGTATTTTCCTCCATTCTTCTTATCTGATGTTCAGTATCATCCATCATCTTCTCACCTCATATTATTTATTTTGTTAATTGTCTGTCTCACCTCTCTAGAATGTAACCTCTGTGAAGGCACCAATTTTCATCTGTTCTGTGTGGTGGTATCTCCAGCACTTAGAATAATACAAGGTAGACACTCAAAAAATAGCTGTTGAATGAATAAATGAGCGAATGAATGAGAAATTAATGAGTAGAGGAAAAGTTTAGGATACCTTGGGATTTCAACAAGTCTTTATTTTTCTGCTGATCTTAGAGATTAATTTTTAGGGTAATGAGTTCTACAGTGGCAGCCTCCAGACTGAAAAGGTAAGCAGAATGGTCTTCTGTTCACATAGTATTGTTTCTGGTGTTGTTTCCATTGAATTTAAATGCCTTTTAGGCAGGTGATAGATGCTACTGTTCACCACTCTACCTGTGTTCCCATGTCTTATACTTGGCTGACTTACACATAGCTTACCTGCCTGCCTGGTTCTTGAAGGCATTTGAGTTTGTGACCCTGTTAATTTCACTTTAAAGACCACCCTGTGGAGAAATATTACAGAGGCCAAAGCCATCCTCAATATTACAGAGGCCAAAGTCATAACTCATTGCTTCTTCTCTTGTGAATTGAGCATTTGTCATGAACTGGGCTCATGCCAGGGAACCAAAGATGAAGAAGTCCCTTCCTCAGAAGCTGGACATTTAGTGGAGCTGTCACAGAAAGTCTGAGTCCCACATCCAGAGGACCCTTGGGCTTAACACAAACAGCTTTCTCTTCTCCCCCAGAAGGGTACATTTCAGAGATGCTATCATACAAACTTATCATTAAATATTTCCTTCTTTGTTTCTCACTCTCATATCTCAGATGTGTTTTTCCATCTTAACTGAAAAATAGATTTCTCTCTGAGGAGTGTGGCTCCAGGCCGAAATCTTTTGTGTTGTGATCTTTTAGGCCCAATGAGGCTTTGCCTGTCAGGCCTCACAGAGAGAAACTGCCCTCCCCAATCCAGACTTGGTGCAGTCAATGCACCGTAGTTTCCTGGAGAGATTTGCACACAAGGACTCAAATATCTGGGCCTGGCCCAGCCTTGCCCATATGCATATCTGCCTGCCTAACCCGGGTACCTCCACTCAGAGGCCAATTTCCCAGGGGGCCTGGGCTGAGACACTTTTTTCCACTTTGACTCTGTACCTTTCTACTCCTGGCCTCCCCCCCAGCTCATGGGTCCATACAGAGACAAGAGCCTTCTGTTTGGGGCTTCTCAACAATGAGATGATTTCCCTTACCTTCCACCTGACCCTTGCCCCTTGCCGTTCTGGGGAGAAAATGGAACACAAGAGGGCCAACGCCTCTTTCTGGCTCTGCTTGCACTGTTGAGATACATGAATAAAGGCTTGATTGTTACTGATTTTTTGACACTCTACATCCAATAAAGTTATGGGAAACAGATACTGACTCCTAATTTTCCCGTGTCTCCCCACTTCTCTCCCTTTACTCTCCCTCAATATCTTGTGACCAGTAGAAGGTGCAGCACTTTCTTGGCTATTACCTATCATTTGGAGAATATGACTTTTCACTTCTATTTGAATTTCACTTCTATTTAATAATCGCTCCATCCCATCCGCTGAAAGCCATTAATGAGTCCCAGTTGAACCTAGAATGACATTTAAATTATTTATTATGGATAATCATGCCCCCAAACGTCTGACCCTTGCTTCTTTTCGAGCCTTACCTGCTATCAGTTTCTGCCTCATTCATTACATTTCAGCCATGCTGGCCATCTTCGTTCTTAAACACAACAAATTCTTTCCTGTCTCAGGGATTTTACACACATTTTTACCTCCTCCAAAAATACTTTTCCCCAGCTTTTAGCATGGCTGTCTTCTCATGTCTCAGCTCACATGCCACCTCCCTAGGGAGACGTTCCTTTTCTGGTGTGTCCCTCATTCAGTCCTTCTAAATTCCATTACCTTGCTTCATTTTGATAACAGTTGTCACTACCTTAAAGTATGTTATTTATTTGTTGACTTGTTTAGTACTAGCATGTAGCTTTCCTGGACCTCATATTCTAGGGCCCAGGACAGTGCCCAGTACATCAATAAATGCACTTCCTTCCCATCCTCATAGTCAACATCCACCAACTTCCAGATCACTCACTGTGATCCTAATGTTCTGAATGTGTGTCCAGGTCACATTAATGGCCTATCCAGTGCTCTGTTGTATGCTTCTGTAAATTCCTCTCCTTAAATGTATTTCACCATTACTCTATCTCAATGAGCCATTCTCAGAACCATAATTTTCCATCATCTCAAACTTCTAAAGCCTTCCTCTCTTAGACAACAATTACCTATCTTTCTACCACACCCCTTTCTCAATTCCTACTGTTTTTTTCCTTGAAGCTTTTACTGAGTTTAGATCTTGAATCCTGTTTCTTCTACTTCCTAGGAAATCCTTTAAATTCCCTTTCCTCTCTCACTTGCTTGGAACTCATGACTAAACATTTCAGTGCATTCTCTCAGGCTTTTAAAAGATTCCTTTGTTACCTGACTATACATTGGGCTTACTTTGGCAATGTACCTGGACTTATGCTATCAATGTACTAGACCTTACAAAGACAATATTCTTTTCCTCTTCTCCTGTTCCAGGGTAGAGAGCACAGCTAGAATCTCAGCTCTGCTTGGTAATCTTTTAATTCTCCCCTAATGTGTTCTTTCTTACCTTTCAAAACAGATTCTCCTCTTTCCTCAAGCCTGCAATTATATCCTAGTGTTTAGCATAAGGCCACATATTTTCTATTGAAAATTTTAAAAAATATATAGATTCCATCAGACATGGATTATTTCAATTCCTTATCCACTTAACTACAAACTTATCAAAAGCATTTCCTGCCCTATTTATTTATTTTCAGTACCTAGTACACTTTCTGGTAGACATTTGTTATATATTGATTGAATAATGAACAACAGCAAATGGGCAATTCAAACTTTATTAGCAGAAACGGGAAAGACTAATGTGAATGTACTCAACAGATCTGTGGTCTAAAATAGAACAAAGCTTGAGAAAGAAGAACAGAGCTGGGGGTATCATGCTTCCTGATTTCAGACTATACTACAAAGCTACAGTAATCAAAACAGTACAGCACTGGCACAAAAACAGACACACAGATCAATGGAACAAATACACCAGAAATGAACTCACACTTACATGGGCAATTAATCTACAACAAAGGAGGAAAGAATGAGGAAAAGGCAACTTCTTCAATAAATGGTTTTGGGAAAACTGGTTAGCTACATGCAAAAAAGAATCAAACTGGACAATTTTCTCACACTATAGAGAGAAATAAATTTAAAATTGATTAAAGATTTAAATGTAAGACCTGAAACCATAAACCTTTTAGAAGAAAACATAGGCAATGCACTCTTAGACATTGGTCTTAGCAACAACTCATTGGACCTGTCTCCTCAGACAAAGTAAACAGAATCAAAGATAAACAAATGGGACTACATCAAACTAAAAAGTATTTCACAGGGAAGGAAACTATCAACAAAACGAAAAGGCTGCCTACTGAATGGGAGAAGATATTTGCAAATGATATATTCACTAAGGGGTTGATATCCAAAATATACAAAGAACTCATGCAACTTAACATCAAAAAACAAACAAACAACCCAATTGAAAAATGGGCAGAGGATCTGAATAGACATTTATCCAAAGAAGACATACAGATGGCCAGCAGGCACATGAGAAGATCCTCAACGTCACTCAACTCACATCACCAGGAAAATGCAAGTCAAAACCACAATGAGATGTCATCTCACACCTGTCAGAATGGCTATTATCCAAAAAACAACAAATAAGTGTTGGTAAGGTTGTGGAGAAAAGAGAATTATTGGTAGGAGTGTAAATTTGTGCAGCCACTATGAAAAACAGTATGAAGGTTCCTCAAAAAATTAAAAATAGAACTACCGTATGATCCAGCAATTCCATACCTGAGCATTTACCCAAAGAAAACAAAAATACTGAATAGAAAAGATACATACTATGTTAATGTTAATTGTTGCATTATTCACAATAACCAAGATATGAAAGCAACCTAAATGCCCATTGAAAGATGAATGGATAAATAAAATGTACTTAGAATAAAAATAAAATGAAATCTTGCAATTTCTGACAACATGGGTGGACTTAGATGGTATGATGCTAGGTGAAAATCAGAGAAAGACAAATACTGTATGATATCACTTATATGTGGAATCTAAAAAACAAAACAAATGAACAAACATAACTAGGCAAAAACAGAGTTATTGATACAGAGAACAAGAAGGTGGTTGCCAGGGGAGAGTGTGAGAGAAGGAAAGAAATAGGTGAGGGAGATTAAGAGGTAGAAATATTCAGCTACAAAATAAGTGAGTCACAGGTATAAAATATACTGTGTGGGGGATATAGTCAATAATTATGTAATATCTTTGTATAGTGACAGATGGTAACAAATTACACTGGTGATCATTTTGAAATGTATAGAAATATTGAATCACTATGTGGTATAAGAGGAACCAATATAGTGTTGTAGGTCAGCTATACTTCAAAAACAAACAACAGTCTAATAAATAAGGAGATCAAACTTGTGGTTATGAGAAGTAGCAGGTGGGGGAGTTGGATGAAGGCAGCTAAAAGGTACAAACTTCCAGTTATAAGATAAGTACGTACTAGGGGTGTAATGTACATAGTAAATAAAGTTAACATGGCTGTATGTTACAATATATATGAAAGTTGTTAAGAGACTAAATCCTAAAAGTTCTCATCACAAGGAAAAATAATTTTTCTAAAAAATAATAATAATATAAAATAAAATAGAACAAAGCTAAATACAAAATCTTTTTGACTTAGTAAAATTAGTAAGAGCACATAACCCCATTGTCGCGCTGGGTCATACGTGACTGCATCATTTAACAGATGCCACATTTGTCCTGGAGTTGCGACACATAAGTTCTAATCTTGACTCTGGTACTAGCTGTCATTAGCTCTCTAGACTTTGACAACCTCATCTGAAAATGAGGGGCCTGATAGTCTAATTCTTCTTCTGGCTGTAAAAGTCTATGACTCTTTTACTCCGTTGCCACTGTATCAGATTGACAGCTGAAAGTGGGGACTTCATTATGGAATGGGTGAACCTAGGTGATAGGGAAATATCTCAAGTAAGATTCTGGAAGGAAAGAAAACACCAAGGACAGACTGAGTTTATCTTATTGTTTCATCTGGGCCTGCGCATGGAGTAGACATGAAAACTCGAGGCCTGAACCTCAGTCTCTGTACTTCTTTTATAAAGCAGCAAAGTCAACAGTCAAGAGGTGGATTCGGGGAGGAACATTTATTAGAAAGGCTTTGTACACCATGCAAGTGATCTTGTACTTTTAGTCTTGATGAAAAAGGAAAACATTGAAGGATTTTACACAATGACATAGATTTTCATTTTAGATATCATAGATATAGTCTGGCTATGGTGAATACAGGGAAACCTATCAATTTTCCAATGATTTCAAATGGACTATATAACAGAGCTAATTGTTGATTTCGAGTGTGAAAGCTCTTAATTTGCTATTTACTCACTCTTTAGTTATGGCTAAGAAACATGAAGGAAAGGAATAAGGATGGGTGAAGTCATCGTTCCCTATTTTTCTAAGAGGATTAATTAATGTTCTCACCCATCACAGACTCAAAAAAACATGATTTTAATTATTACTCGTAAAACTTGTTACATTTGACATTCTTTTCTGTCACTTAGTTCTAACCTAACGCTTCATATCAAGACCAAGAGAAATCTATTTAGAGCTCCATATACTGTTACTGATAAGCTCTGTTAGGACCAAGAAGATACAAATAAGCAGTAGTAGAAGATACAAATAAACTGTACTTCCCCCTTCTCAAGCATATTGTTTCTGTGTAGTTCTGAAGGCTGAGAGTAAACTCAATAACAAAGCTAGTGAGGAAGAACTTTTTCTAAGTTATTATTTCTGTGTGTGTATGTGTCTGTTTATTCAGAGATACAAGTTAATAGATTTTTTTGTATAATCAGATACAAAATGTTAGGCACCTTGTTTGGGAAAGGAAAAGAACGTGTGAGGACTCTAACTGGATTTGTTCATGCAAATGGTCAAATTTGGACAGATAGTTTCACATACCTATGAAATGCACTTAACTAAATACTACCTGGATTGAGCACAAATCAGGTCAACTCTGGATGAATAAAAGTGGTAAAAAGCAAACCAGACTTTGGTTTAAAAAAGGCGATTCAATCACCCTTTGATTGTCTCCTTAAGAGCACTAAAAATGATGTAACATGGATTTCCTCATTGTTCACTTGAAGGAACATTTGCATCATTATCCCGAGGTATTCCTCTCAAATATCCAGGAGCCATGTATTTTAAAACACCTATAAAATGACCCAATCCAGCTCCCTCCGGCCCACGGTACCTGAAATGCCAAATAAAAACAAAAACAATTTCCAGTTTCTTCCTTTCCCTAACAAGCAGGAAACCTATTCTAATTCAGTTGTAATGTGTGTAATTTTGTAGTCCTGCCATAAAGAATATTTCTCCTCCTTGTACAAAGCCATAACAGATGCAATTAGAGGATATTATATTGTCATATGCATCAGAGGAATAGAGTTGATATTAAATCTTCCACCTGGCACTCAGGCAAGAAGGATCAGAAAAGGAAATGGCATTACTCAGAACCCCTTTCACCTTTCAACCCCAGGGGGCCTCATTATACCTGGGGGAAGGTATTTGCAAAAGTCAAATGCACAATGGGCTGTAAGTTGTCATGGGGAGTGGTGGGGAAGGGAAGAAGGCTCACTTCAGAAGTAGCATCCTCTCAAGGACTGAGTGAAGTGCTGATTTTACATGCTTTGTTGCCCTCAGATACTGTGAGGATAGGATGGGAGGTTTGATAGATGAGACAGCCCATTTAAGATCGCAGATAATGGTAGGTGATGGCATTGAATAACAATGACCAGAGAACAGTTCACACACCGTCACCTGCAAATCCTGATTGCAGACAAGACACCTACAAATGACTCTGAGATTGGAAGGTACCACATTCCATGTTTGATCAGCAACTTGGAGCAGCCTCTGTAGGGTCATCAATGGTCAATCTTCACTGTATGAATATTCTAGGTTTCATATTCATTCAGCTGAAAAAGTGATGAAACTTCAGAACAATGTAATCATATGATGGTATGTCTACACCTACCTTCTAAGACACCCCCTGTGCTTTGGAAAATGCTTTGTGTCATTCAACAAGATGTTTTTTCATGCGACATTAGATTTTGTCAAAAGCCAGAGAAATAGCAATGTCTGTGCAACTTTTCTGATGGATGTTTCTCAAGTCATGAAATATATTCTTCTTGTATAGAACTTTCTTCTCTATAAAAGGGAAGAAAAGCTGATTTGAAAGGAGATTGACTACATTTTCTCTCACTTTGAACTGGTATCCCAAAATGTATTTTTTAATTTATTGAGCACCTACTAAATGCCAGATATTTTTACATAAGCTATTTATTCATTTAACAAATATCTGTTAAGTGCCGGACACTGTTGAAAGAACTAATGGTATACCTATAAACAAGGCAGACCAACTTCCTTCCTTCATGGAGCTTGTCTTCTATTTGTGGGAGGCAACAAATGAACAAGTAAGCAAATAAAGACAAACAGAGACTGTGAGATGTACTACACTGGAAATAAACTGAGTATGCCAAACATTTATTGAATATCTATCAATAAATCATGTGCAAAAAAAAATGTACTGGGTGCTTTCAGAACACAGTAATGAATAACAAAATCACATTCCTGCCCTCAAGAAGCATACAGAAGTGTAGGAAAATACAAATCACCAATCCCTCTGTTCATGTTAAAGTATTTTGAATATGATCATTTATGTGGTTTTATCTCTAAGCTCAATTCCATAAAATCTCTTCCACAAAAAGTTCGTATATGATAGTGTCATAATAAACAATAGCTAAATTTTAAAGGAGTTGCATGCAAATCTGAATTTAAATCCAAGAGAGGAATTATCTGAATTTCAATCTAAGAATCCAATCAGTTATCTGAATTTCAGTCCAGGAGAGGTGATTCATAGAAAATTTCATAAAGAATAATTTCATAATGTCAATGTGTGTTGGGGGACAGTACTGTAAATTTCTCACTTGTTTCAAATGTTGATATGTTGCTTATCTAACAATCAAAAGTGGTGATTTTTCTGATTTTGTAAGAAAGGATAGAAGTTAAGTTGGTTGTGGCAGGGGTGGAGATGCATTATAGGTGGTTGAAATAGCTGGCATGTATAATGGCCCTGGGTTGATTGGTTTGGGGAGAGTGAAACTTTCAAAGAACTGAAAAAAGGGGAAAGTCAAACAAAATAAAGCTGCAGATGGAAAGTTGCATAAGAGCAGCACACAAATGACTTTGTTATATGTGTTAAGGATTTTGATCTCTCTTTTAAGACCAATAGGAAGGCATTATACTGTTTTAAGCAGGATGTCAGTATGAAAACATCACTATATTACAAAATAGAGAACTAATTGATGACCAGCACAATATGTACAAATAGAAGAATTAGGTGGCTCTTGAGGTCATCCATTCAAGGAATAATAGTAGCTTAGGCCAAGCTATTGGTAGTATACATGGAGAATGGTGAATATTTGAGCGATAATTAAGAGGTGGGGTTGATAGGATTTAGCGATGGATTGCACGTGGAGGATAGAGGAAAAGGAGATGCCAAAAAAGACATTTTTTTTCTTTCATTTTCTTGCAATGAAGTTTAACAGTACAGAAAAGTTACACGACCTTGGTGGGTCAGCATCTGGTTTTTAAGTTGTATAATAGGATAAATGGTATTGCCATTCACTGAGATGACTAAATTTGGGTGAACAATAAAAATTTCCAGGCCATGATGAGTTTGAACTGCCTTTACTTTAAACATTCAAGTAAAATTAACAAATTAGCTCTGTTCCAGGAACTCTATCACTCAGGGTTTAACCAGAAAATCAGAATGAGTAGAAGATATATCTAGATATCTATATAATGTGTGTGTGTGTGTGTGTGTTAGAAAAAGCTGGCTAATGAAATTTAGGGAGCTGGTTAAGCAGTCAAGTCTGTATAAGAATGTTGTCTCGGGCTTCCCTGGTGGCACAGTGGTTGAGAGTCCGCCTGCCGATGCAGGGGACGCGGGTTCGTGCCCCGGTCCAGGAAGATCCCACGTGCTGCGGAGCGGCTGGGCCCGTGAGCCATGGCCGCTGAGCCTGCGTGTCCGTAGCCTGTGCTCCGCAACGGGAGAGACCACAACAGTGAGAGACCCGCGTACCGCAAAAAAAAAAAAAAAAAAAAAAAAAAAAAAGAATGTTGCCTCTGTATCTGATGCTGGAACTTGAAATTCAGAGGACAGTCAGGAAGGGAAGATCACAGGTAGACTGGAATCCACAAGCATGAAGAGCTGGAACCCCATAAGAACAGACTGATTCCCATGTCTGTCTTATTCCTCTGTCCTTGTTTATAAGAAGATCTTATAGAAGTCAGTACCCTTCATCACAGAGCTACACACACACACACACACACACACTGTCACACTCACACCTGGCCCAGGAGTCTAAGCGGCCCGTAGGAGGATCCAGGGGAAGGTAGAACAATTACAGGCCCAGCGGCTGCTTCCCGCCAGCAAGGTGGGTCAGCAGGTCGACAATGTGTGTAAGCTGCAACATGGGTGCTGCTGCTCTTCTGCCTCCCAAACGTCCCAAGAATCTCCCTTGTGGCCCACCCTAACAGGAAATACACTAGAAAGAAAATTCTGGAAAATGTAGTTCAGCCTAGCCATGTTGACACACCACAAAGCCATCAGAGGCACGGTGCTATCGGGGGGGAGTACCATGAAGACTAAGGCCATCTTTCCTATCTTGGCATAACTGACCATTTTTATATCACATGGTGGGTTTAACAGTAAAGGTATACACTCGTCTCTACGAGTGTAGGCTTTTCTCTCAGCCTGGGAGTCCAAAGCAAACCTTCTAGACTAAGTTAAGTCTTAAACAATATGTATGAAATAAGAACACAAAGAATGATAAGAATGGAGTCTCAGACAAAGAAAGCATCAAATACACAGGGGGTATATATGTCAGGTTGCTATATAGGGGATGCTATGACAAATTGCAAAACCTCAATGTAGGTTGTGTTTTGCTCACATTAATGTTCAATGCATTTGGCCGCCATCTCTCTTAGTCTTCTTCATTCCAAGCCCCAGGCTGAAAAAGCAGCCTTCACATAAGACATGCCTGTCTTAAGGGAGAAGAAAAACACAAATAGCCAAATGACACAAGGGCTCTTAAAGCTACTTGTGAAAATTACAGAATTCATTTTCTCTCATATTTCCTTGGCCAAAGAAAGTCACATGGGCAGGCTTGACTTCAATGAAGGAATATATAATCCTCTAAAGGAGGGGTAGCAAATATTTCAAACAAGTAAAACGTCAGTGTCTTGATCACAAATATTTACTTTCTTCACTTTTGTACACTAATTTCGCTCACTCTCCCTCCTTCCAAGGGAGACAACCCAAAAGTCTCAATTAGACTCAAAATCTAGGATGTTTTTGGTAGCCTTTTTGTTAAATCTAGATGTGGCTCTTCTTCATTCAGTGACCTGTAAACTACAAAGATAAGTGATGTTTCCTCATATGTGCAATGCGTAATAGTGGAACAGGAAGATGTAACTAAAATAGACCCTCCCATTTGGAAAGAGGCAGAAAGGAGACGTCCATTGGCTGCTGTTCAGTAGCAATCCAAAAATTCCACGGAGTAGATGTTGTAAGGGGTCCCTACCTTGGAGATCTGAAACTTTTCTTGATTTTGCCCAAGTTCTATAACCTAGGAACAGCTCTTCAGTTTATCATCGTCTATGACCTCTGGATCCACTCTTCAGAAGGTCCTTTTTCTTCCTTTTATCATCATTGGCTACACCTGAAGATCACACTGGAGAATGTGCCCATCTTAAAGGCTCAAGAGCATTTTAAGCCTGCTTCCTACCTATAAAATCTTTGGGGCCTAAAATTAACTAGGTTCTCCCTATCAATTCAGAAATGTTAACAGAAAGTTTGTTGGCAGTACCCTAAATTTGGACTGTGCCATTAGTCTGTATTAACTGGTCCTTGGTGTTCATAGACTTAGATTTTATATCTTACTAGTTGGAAATGACAGCCAGTTACGTCTTCAAATTCTGCAAGTCTCATAAGTTCTGAATTTTTTATATTTTTTAAAAATTCTGTGTAAATCAATTGGTTCTTTTCTGAGCTCACTTTTTCCCTACTGTACTTTGTCAAGTACAGCCAATAGCAAACATGTTACCAACATTCTTTTTTTCTCTTTATTTCCCTAAAGCCACAAATTCATTAGGTATATTATTTGCCTCCGGAGTTCATACAGGTGACGGTTTTACAAAACGGAGGCTGGAAGAATAATGACAGAACACTTTTCCTTCATTTCACCAAACCCCACTATGTGGCCTAGAAGCCAAAGCTATATATTTTAGTTCTCTTTTTATTTATTTTATTTATTTAGTTTTTTTGAAGCATGGTTGATTTACAATGTTGTGTTAGTTTCAGGTATACAGCAAAGTGATTCAGATTCTTTTCCCTTACAGGTTATTACAAAACACTGTATATAGTTCCCTGTGCTATACATTAGGTCCTTGTTGTTTATCTATTTTATATATAGTAATGTGTATCTGTTAATCCCAAACTCCTAATTTATCCCTCCCCACCCCCACGTTCCCCTTTAGTAACCGTAAGTTTGTTTTCTAAGTCTGTGGGTCAACTTCCGTTGGTATATAAGTTCATTTGTATCATTTCTTTTTTTTTTTTAGATTCCACATATAAGCGATGTCATACACTATTTGTCTGCCTTAGTTTTTCTTTCTCTCTTTTTTTTTTTAGTTTTTCTTCTTTAAATGGAGGCACCAATTTTAATATTAGTCTGATTTCCCTAGATTATGCTACATAACAAACAGCACCCACACTTTAATAGCTTACAACAATAAAGGTTTCTCCTCACATTAATGCTCATTGTTAATTAGCTAGGGCTGTGCTCCACATCCTCTTTTTTTTTTTTTTTTTCCTGCGGTACGCGGGCCTCTCACTGTTGTGGCCTCCCCCGTTGCGGAGCACAGGCTCCGGACGCGCAGGCTCAGCGGCCATGGCTCACGGGCCCAGCCGCTCCGCGGCATGTGGGATCTTCCCGGACTGGGGCACGAACCCGTGTCCCCTGCATCGGCAGGCGGACCCTCAACCACTGCGCCACCAGGGAAGCCCCACATCCTCTTTATTTTGGCACAAAAGCTGTAGGAGCAGCCCCCATGTGGGACATGCCAACCTAATGACAGAGGGTAAACGAGCGAATGGTTACATGAATCAGTGACTCAAAGATTCTAGCTTGAAGTGGCAATTGTCACTTTCACCCACATTCTACCGACTAAAGAAAATCACATGATTAAGCCCAACATAATGAAGTAGGGGAGTGCTAGCCTCTCACAAGGAAGGGCGACAAACATTTTAAACAAACACTGCCATCTCCCATGAAATTGAAGTGGAAGAGGGAGACTCAGCAGCAGTAAATCATAAAAAGAGAGGACAGGAATGGTGAAGATAATACATTAGACGGCATTAGGTGAGACGCGTATTTGGAAGGTGCTATACGCAATGCTAAAGATGGATTTTTGTGTTGGAAGCAAAGGGGAATTATCGAAGGTCTTTAAGCAGTGACATAGTGATATGTTTTAGTTTATATGCAGTATTCTAGCAATGGTAAATACAGGGAGACAAGTTGGGACATTATTCCACAGACTCAGTGAATGATGATAAGGGCATGATCTAGAGCTAGGAAAAGATGGGGGTATGTTGTAATAAGAAAAGATGGGAAGGTGTTGTATTCTCATTCGGTCGATAAAAGATTCGTATACAGAAGGTAAGGATAAGGAAGGGAAGAACGTTGGCTATATTGAAAAGAGGATAATTGATCATCTTAGAGGAGGACATGGCTGGCAGTAAGTGCAGTTAAGGATACATTTCATAGGTGGTAGAAGGATCAGGCTGTTTGCTCCTGAAGGCTTCAACTTTCTATGTGAAATGTGGGATGTTCACTTCAATGAAAGGGTATAGGAGCTGGGTAGGGGGCTTGAATAGAAGGCCAAAGACACAGAGTCTCTGAGAGAAGTGGGAGAGAGAACAAATATGTTAAAACTGTGAGTAATTAAGAGCCTTGCTCACTGTGAGTTTGTAATGACTTGAAAAGCACATGTGACGCCAATGCTAAGCAGCAAGGGGGATGGGAGGGAATATAACGTCGGGATTATGAAGGAGGGCATAGTGGAAGTACTGGGTTTCAAGGCAATTGAGGATGTTAGTGAGAAAGTGATTGAATAAGGTAAGTAGTTTAGACTAGTTACTTAGAGAAATGAGTGAGCCAGGAGGCTGCTGGTAATCTGGAAGACAAGGACCCGTCCCGGGGCCCTTACCCATCTGCAGTGGAAGAGTAGACATAGTTGGAGTGAGGACACAAGTATGATTGATCAGAGTCTGAGATTAGAGCATGGAATATTTGCATTAACGGTTTCTGATTTGGTCCAGTTATGATTTCTGGCTGGTAATGAAAATTAGGTCAAGCAAAGCATATGGCTTAAATGGTGCTTAGGAAAAAATTTTTAGAATTGAGTAAATGAAAGATGTGTGAAGATAGTTTGTTGACTCCAGTGACCCACACTCTGGTAGAACACCCCCCCACACACTGCACTCTTAAGTGTGGATGAGACCTATAATTTCTTCTGACCAAAAAACATGCAAAGGTATTGGGATATCATTCCCATGATTCTGTTAAATTATATGGCATAAATGAGGGATTTTACAGATGTAATTAATATACCTCATCAGTTGACTTTAAGTTAATTAAGAAGGAGATAATCCTGAGTGAGCCTGACGTTTCAGGTGAACCATTAAAAGAGGCTCTAAAGGTCAGGCATGGAGAAGTCAGGGAAAGTTTCTTGCTGGCCATTGAGAAGCCAAGAGCCTCCTGATGGATTTCCAATGAGCCAATGAGCGGGGCAAGGGTGGGGCAATAGCCTAATTTAGGAGCTAAGGACTGCCTTCCTACAAACACAAGGAAGTAAATTCTGCCAAGCACCATATGAGCTTAGAAGAATACTCAAGCCACGCGTAAAACGCCAGCCCTGGCTCATGCCTTGTTTGTAGAGGACTCAGCTAAGCAAGGCCCAGACTCCTTACCCATGGAAACAGATAAATGTAAGTTGTTACACAGCAACAGAAAATATTGTTGTTGTGAATAGTGCTACAATGAACATTGGGTTGCATGTATCTTTTTGAATTACGGTTTTCTCTGGGTATATGCTGAGAAGTGGGATTGCTGGGTCATATGGTAGTTCTGTTTTTAGTTTTTTAAGGAACCTAGAGATTGTCATACTGAATGAAATATCAGACACAGAAAGACAAATATATGATATTGCTTATATGTGGAATCTAAAGAGAAATGGTACAAATGAACTTATTTACAAAACAGAAGTAGAGTTACGGCTGTAGAAAACAAACATATGGTTACCAGGGGGTAAGGCGGGGAGGGATATATTGGGAGAGTGGAACTGATATATACACACTACTATATATAAAATAGATAACTGGTAAGAACCTGCTGTATAGCACAGGGAACTCTACTCAATATTCTGTAATGGCCTATATGGGAAAAGAATCTTAAAAAAAAACCAGTGGATATATGTATATGTATAACTGATTCACTTTGCTGTATACCTGAAACTAACACAACACTGTAAATCAACTATACACCAATTAAAAAAATATTGCTAATATACCATGTTCAATATGTTAAGAGACTAAAGTGTTTTCCTAAACCTTTGTAAGTTTCTATTTTTAAAAGTTTTCAAATATTTCTTTTGGCCTTAAACTTGTACTCACAGAGACACACATGAGATGGTTCCTAACTTAAGGCTGTAGATGAGAGCAGGAGAAGCAGGCTGTGCGGTATATGGCTATAAAACGATGGGACAGATCTCAGTCATAGTTCTCATCACTCCGACTCCTCTTTAGCCAGCTTGTCTGCATGGAGCAGAAACAAAGGGAACAGGTGCGTCCAGTCAGAGGGGCTGGATCTGCTGACAATCAACGCCTCAGGAAAGGAAGCTGGGTGAGGGGGCGGGTAAAAGACTAAGTGAATTTGGCTGGGGACGCTGAGGCTGAGAATGAGAAGAAAGAGGCAGAAAGGGAAACAGACAAAGGAAGGAGAGGAGAGCCTCAGCTCCATGGCTACTCGATAGACACACGAGTTCAGGATGGCTTTGCCGTTTACTCTCTTCCAACCAGCCTGGGAGACCCTGCCTCGCCAGCAAGTGGTGACTATGCAATTTTCCCTCACATGCTGAGTTCCGCCCCTGCAAGGTTATTCAGCCATTTCAGGACACCAAATAGGTCTGTCTAAAACCTTCTTCTATTTTCTTTTATCCTATCGTGCCTTATGGGCTCCATTATAAGTGAGCAGGAAGGGGCTTAAGATCTGTTGGTTACAACAAAAATTAATGGCCCTGCAGGAAGAAAGCATTAAAGGTTAAATGGAAAGAAGTATAAAAACGTTTAGTAATGTATGAATTCACATCACTTCTACTTACATAAAACACATTTAACATTTCAGTTCTGTTCTAAAGGCTCGCTGTAGAGCCAGAATGCAAAACTTTATGAAATTGCTAAATGTTTCAGACTAAATTATGAGTAATACTTTGGGACATGGTGAAAGATTTGTTAAACACACCAGAGAGCAGTTTAAAGTGTGTGATGATTCAATAAGGTACGGGAGATACAGTGGGAATCTTGGATTTATTATTTATAGAAATCACTCTTGAGCTATGGCTATAGAGTGATTTTTCAATGGTAGGTATATATTTTTGACTGCTATGGCTCACGGTTATGGGTAGAGGGAAGGTGGAGTTGATTACCAATTCAAGATGGAAAAAAACGTCTTCATTGAACTCAAAATAATCTGGTGACCCACTGAGAAAAGGTAGAAATCTGGACCTTAGCCAGTATGAACTTTTCACCAGTAGGTGATTTGAGAGTAATTTGCATAGTTAAGATACTACCTTTAAAACAGTCTATTCATTCATTCAACAAATGTTTTATAAATACATATATTCCTTTATTCAGAGTGATCTTGACACATCTTTCATTCAGTCAAAGAGATAATTAGTCTCTTTCCTTCTCCGTTTATAAAGCTATTTGACTAATTACATTATATAATGGTTTTGTCAAAAGACCTATACCTAGGAGAGAATTCAATTAGGTGGAATAGGCAGAATTAATCACTAATACTTTTTACAGTCTGTAGCTATCTCCTTGGCAAGAATAGTGAGGGAATGCAGTTGGCCAGTAAATTAAAGCTACTTTTGTTGCTTGTCTGCAGTATATAATATAAAATGAAGAACACTGGTGTTTATAAGTATATGGTTTGGACTGAGCAAGAATTCAGATTCCCATACTTGATAAAGCTCCATCAGATGTTTTAAATCTAATTTGTTAAGTAGATGTAAAATTAGTAAAAAAAAAAAAATTCCCTCATGCAGGACTAGAAAAAAATTATAATCCATAAGAGTCTGGTAGAGACCATGAATAAGTATCTGGAGGAAATTACACCAAGACTGACAAAAGGCCAAAAGTTAATTGTGGAGATGCCCCAGTGAGTACCAGTCCTGCCTCTGAGACCAGTGATTTTCAAACACTAGGGGGAAAATGGCATCCTTATCACCCTCAGCAATAAGGCATTTGAAAAACTTTCACACCAGAGAACACATTTTCCTTACCCTGTATCTAAACTCAGATATTATGTACTGTCTCCATGTACAACTTCTCAATCTACCTTTATAATATTTTGTCATGAAAAGGAAGATGATTTTTTAAAAAACTTTCCAGCTCCCATCTCCCTCAGAATAATAAAAAAAAAAATCCCAATCTTTTTAGACTTTTCTAAGAACTAGTATTTTCCCTACCATCTAATCATCGCTCTTGTTTTTGCCTCTGGACTCTATCCAATTTCCAGACATCTCTTTTAACATACTGAAATTAAAATTGGTGCAGTGTTCTGTTAAGGTCTTGGCCAACTTTGAATAGCATCTCTGTTCTGTGTCTTATTAAAACTTCAGAGTCATTGACAATGAGTCCTTTTCATGCTCAGGGTCAGTATAGCCTGGCTGAGCCCTCTTCAGACATGAAGAGTGGAAGTGAGAACTCTCTGTGTTCACTGACCGAGGAAGTTGCTGTGGGTTCTTAGAGAAACTCAGGCTCTCTCTAGATATCACTGACATTGTTCGCTCATCGGCAAAGGACCTTAAGCAGTGTTTATTTATAGGCTCTTCTTCAATGAAGTGACATGAGGCTCCCAAATGCTGCTCAAATCGCTGCATGACGAACTGTACATTAGATGATCTTGTGGCACTTTTGATATTAACTCCCAAGGATCACTTTAGACGTGTGTATCTTCTTTCGACAGACTGTGGTTAAATCAAATAAAGGTTGTTCGACTTCACAGGATTTAGAGCTGATCCACAGTATGATTTTGTGCCTTGTGGATATAGTCATTGGCTGGAATTTTCTCTGGCAAAATAAAGCTGCCCGGGAATATGCATTCACAGCCTAAAGGGGAAAAGAGATCCCAATTATAGGGCCTTTTACATGTGTTTTTACTTCTCTCTAATGGTCATCTGCATGCATTGCATATTGCTGTATTTTTTTTTTTTAATCACAAGATGTTTACATTCCTTTTAAGATGTTCTGACAATGGATTTGGAAAGAATCCTTGACTCAAATATTGCACAAGTATGAAATGTTTTAAAGGGGTGATTACAGATAGGATTTGCATTCAAGCCATTATCCCCAAACAAGTTCTCAGCTGCAGAGGCCACTTAAGTGCAGTTAATTCATTAGAACGAGAACTTGAGTTAAATACATTAGCGTTGAACTGTTCATCTGTAATAAGACTGACTCATGCTGGTAATTTCTTGCATCGTTATTATTCAACGTGTGCTCTAGACTCCAGGCAGAAGGAGAGGGAAACAATGAGAAATACAGCTTGTCTTTTAGTATCTGGGTTTGAGAATAGTCTTTCCATGGCGCTAACCTAATTTGAGCACGGCGGTGTTACACCTCATAGGCAGGCCACAGTTAGAACAGGCTAAGCGCATTTCCATAATACCAGGCCACTCAGGGAAGGCTGGAGACCCAGGAAATTTAAAAAACAATATTAGAGGATGGGTGAAGGCATTTTTAAAGGCTCATGCCTTCAACTCTGGGTTTTGGAATCATCTCTTTACAACGAAGCAAGCCCTTCGTAGGGCTGGTGACTCACCAGCAGTCCCTCATTCCCTGAGCAAATGAATTAATTGGGCAGTTGCTATTCCTCTCCCCAGACCAGACATGTGCTCTAATTGCCTATTTCCTCCTTCCCAGTTTGGAATGAAATATCTCCCCATCACTTCCCATATGAAATCGAAGCATGTGTCAGCATCTGGTGGCCTGTAACAAATGTTCCCACTTGTCCTACTCCTGCCCCTCCCCCATGCCTTCCACACTAGTCACTGGATTCAAGCCCCTCTCTCCTCATTTCATGCCCTGTCTAGAGACTTCGAATTTCCAGGGTCAGGTCTCCCAATCTCGTTATTTCTTCTCTAGGTACTGTGCCTACAAAACTCAAAGTTCTAAAGTAGTCATCAATAGAGATACTTTCGTTTTAAAAAAATAAACCATGATTGCAACTTTAAGATCAACGCTTTCCTTGCTAGGGGGTTAATAAGGCTCTCTAAATCTCTCTCCAGTCCTAATCAGATATTTAGAAATGTGTGCGTTACAGGATCCCTATTATCAATAGGCAAACCTTGCACTACCCAGGGTTAATCTCTAATTGTAAGCAAATCTTATCATTTCTCCCAAAATGTAACTTTAAGAAAACACTATGTAAGAAGTATTCAAGAATACTTCTTAATATTCTTGAATATTAAGGACTTAAACAGCATAACCAAGCAGGACTTAAACAGCATAACCAAAATGAATTAAAACATGTTTAGAGGGCTTCCCTGGTGGCACAGTGGTTGAGAGTTCACCTGCCGATGCAGGGGACACAGGTTCGTGCCCTGGTCCGGGAAGATCCCACATGCTGTGGAGCGGCTGGGCCTGTGAGCCATGGCCACTGAGCTAGCGTGTCCGGAGCCTGTGGTCTGCAACAGGAGAGGCCACAACAGTGAGAGGCCCGCATACCGCAAAAAAAAAAAAAAAAAAAAAAAAAAAAAACCTTTAGAAGGAGTCAGCATTCTCTAGTACAGTGGAGTCAAGTCAAGACCAAGTACCAAAATGCTCTCTGGGATCCTTGTTTAAAAATATAGATACCGAAGCTCCACCCCGTAACCTACAAAAGCATGATCTTTGGGGCTAATACCTGGGAATCTTTGCTTTTACACCCTTCGGTTGACCATTTTGTCTGTCTCCATCTTTTAGGATATAGACTCTTTTTGTCTGTTTTGTTCACTGCTAAATCTGCAGTGTCCAGACCAGTGACTGACACATATTGTTTGTTCAGTATTTACTCATCGAATGAATAAACTCTTTTCTGGAGCCAGGTTTGGAAACTATTGGATCGGTGGATGAAACTTTAAAGTCAGATAGTCCTCAGTTTGAATCCCACCTCTGACAATGATTACCTGTGTGACCTTGGGCTAGTCTTTAATCTTTTGAGGTTCAATTTCCTCACTTCAAAATGGTGATCATAGGGGGCTTCCCTGGTGGCGCAGTGATTGAGAGTCCGCCTGCCGATGCAGGGGACGCGGGTTCGTGCCCCGGTCCGGGAAGATCCCACATGCCACGGAGCGGCTTGGCCCGTGAGCCATGGCCGCTGAGCCTGCACGTCCGGAGCCTGTGCTCTGCAACGGGAGAGGCCATGGCAGTGAGAGGCCCGCATACCGCAAAAAAAAAAAAAAATTGTATGATTAAAATGGTGACGATAAATCCTAAAGTAAATATTTTTTGACTCAGTGAATGGAGCTCTCAGGTCAGTGTAGGATTGGGAATGGTATGTGTTACAAACAGTGCCACGCTCAGTAAAGGCAACCATTGCTGTTATTTGGATATGAAGGTGGAGAGGATTGGACAGTCAGAGGTCATTTTTATAAAGACATGGGGAAGCTCGTGGGAAGGCAAACTGGACATAATGAGGTAAATAACTGGCCCTGAAAACTGAGACTGCCGTGTCTGGTAAAAGTCATGTAAAGAACCAAATAATCTGGTTCTCTCTAGTGGCAGGAGTGTAGTGTAAAGCCACACAGGAAGTAAGAAAGGAGGGTGATCAGTCTCATTGGTAGAGCGATAGAGTCTCACAGAGACCTGGGACTTTCACACACCGCTGCGGCCCCAGGATCCCCACAGAGTCTAACCGTCCACCTTTGCCCAACTCCGCACTCTCTGCTCTGCTTTCACTTGGCAATGGCCACGTACTGGTCTACAGAGTCCAGTATTCCTCTTGCCATTCCGTTTCCCTTTCCGAATCTGTGCCTTTCTTTAGCACGTTATCATCTCTCTACGTGTCTCAGGTGTGACTGATAAAATTAGATCCTCTCTTAGAAAGTTCAGTCATTGTCTAGATAGACCACCCCTACTGAGTTAGACTTTTCAGGTCCCACTGCCTCAGACTTCCGGGCAGCCAAGAGGCGATTGCTTGTGACAGAATTTCAACCCACGGCATAATCTCTGGTGGGCAGCGTGGCAGAGTCAAGCGGCTCGAAGTTTGATAACGTGTGGAAGGAGTTAACTTTGGTCATTTTGCCAAGGAGAACTGAGGTTGTCAATTTGTTCTCGTGGCTTGGAGATGGTATTTAACATGTATCTATGCAATTCTGAGTCCTTATCAGCCTACTGGTCCCTTCAGGACAGTTTCTGCTGAGGAAAGACATTTTATATCCTTATAAATAACCATTTATGGCAATCCTAAACTTTATGTACCTTTCAAAGCAGTCGTCTGGTAAGATATTTTAGATCATATCACACTGTGCATTCATTAAGTTCTTAAATGTAAAAAATCTCTTTCCCCTCCATAGTCATATCGTTGTACATGTGTTAAGCTTGTAGATAACACACACTTAATTGGATTATTCAGAGAGAGGTGATTGTAAGCAGAGGGTAGAGAGGACACGAATGCCTTAGGCTGTGTTGTCTCTCAGACTATCTTCCAGCCTCGCCCTTCAGGAACAAACTGTTAGCTTCCTAGTAAAGAAGGGGCTGAAACCAAAAGCAGGTAAGTAAGAGTGACATTCTTAGAGGCCAGGATATAAATTAAATACATTTTAAAAATTGCCTTTCATGGCTTTAGGGATAGACTGTAACACAGGTGAGAAGGAAGAAACTTTCTCCAGCTCAACGTGACGCGTATTGACACAAATAAAAGAATATCACTATGACAGCCGCCTATGGGGTGTGGCGGAGGACAGAGCCTCCCGCAATCATAAGAGGAAAGCCAGATGGAAAAATGAGAAGTAGCACCATTCATGAGCCATGGAATTCTGCCCTATCCCCGTCCCACACGTGCACATACCCCTAGAGGGGAATTTAGAGGCCAAGTTTCCAGGGATCCTGCTAGAGGGTGATGAGTCTTCTTTTAGTTATCTATGACTGTATATTTGCCCCAAAACTTTGTGACATAAAACAACATTTATTATCCCACCGTTTCTGTGGATCATGAATTTGAGTGGTTCTGGCTCAGGGTCTCTCATGAGGTAGAAATGGAAATGTCAGCTGTCTTCAGCCATCTGAAGTCTTGACTAGAGCTGGGCGACCTGCTTCCAAGCTCACTCAGTGGTATTTGCCTGGAGGCCTCAGTTCTCACTTCATAAAGCTGTTTGAGTGTCCTTATGATTTAGCAGTTGCCTTTCCCCAGGCAAGCAATTCAAGAGAGAGAAAGAGAAAGCTACAATGCCTTTTATATCCTCATCACAGAGTCACACTGCCATTTTCACTTAACTCAGTTCATTAGAAACGAATCACTGAAGTCCAGCCACACTCAGGGGGAAGAGTATTAAGCTCTACGCGTTAGAGACATATTAAGAATCCACAGACGTGTTTTAAAACCACCACAATTTATACTCTGGCCATAATTTATTTACATTTGTCCCACATTTACTGCCCCCTCCCAAGAACCCCAATGCAGTGTTAGCTTGAAATCCAAGATGATGTCATATAAATGAGATCGAGGCACAAATGCAGGTTCGCAGATACCGTCCTGTAAGATCCTTGAGTACAGTTCCTCTTGACTGAAGACCTGAAAACTAAAGAGACAAATTGTTGCTCTCTCCCCTTGCCCTACACTCAGTGGTGGGATAGACATGTGATAACCGCTATAGACATGGAAGATACCCAGGAGTCACTGGTCCATACCAATTCTGAAATCCAGTCTAACAGAGTGGGCAGTTTGTTCATTGGGACTCAAAGTTTGGGAATAATTCTCCACGGCTCTTGATCCTATTCTTGTTTTTGCCTTCTTAGCCATCTTTCCTTTCTCATGAAAGGCAACATGTGTTTGTAGCTGAGTGGTTTTCTAAGCCTGATTCCTGTCAGTAGAATTTGGGGGTGGGGAGGGGCTCAAAGACCTCTTTTTATGTAGCGCTCTCTCTCTCTGTTTCAGTCCAAGCTGACCGTGTTTCTGCTGACATAATTCTTTAAACTTTGTGGGTCTTCTGTGAATGTTATTGGGCTTCAAATCATTAGATAAATCTACACCTCTAAATCAAAATAAGCTCCTCTCTATCTAGGGCTTCTGCTGAGGGACAAAGTCCTTAAGCTTCTTGGAAGCCATATTGTTTGAGGAGAGTTATGAGACATACAGGTCTTCAGGGACCCTTTCTTCTGAGGTAGCACCGTTGATCCTTCTGAAATCTTAAGAGGTTTTATAGCCACATCCTGAGCTTCAACATCAGACCTGGCAGAGCCTTTGGCTTCATATTTATACAGAAGCTATTTCTTCGTTTTAACATCTTTCACCATCTGGAGAGGCTGGGAATTTTTAAAGCCAGAACGCTAGCTTCCTTTGGCTTGGCAGACCTTGCATAAATTTATGTCTCTCCTCTCACATTGTACTCTGAGTAGAAATAAAGCAAGAAGCACCTTCAACATTCCCTCTAGAAATTACTTTAGCTTATTCACTCAGTTCATTAAGTCATTTTCTACTTGCCATGTTATTGTAGGTGACAGTGTCTTTAACCTCCCTGACAATAGTTAACAAGGATCCCTTCCTTTCAGTTTCCAATAAGATAGTTCTCTTTCCTTTGAGCCTCTTTGACCGCCCCAACTTCTACGACAGTCTGTTTAAGGTACGTAAGCATTCACGAATACTCTCTTCAAGGTCTTTCTAGCTTCTGGCAGGGTAAAAGCCAAACTCCTTAAAATGACCCCCATGAGCCTACACTAACCTGATCTCATCTCTACAGAGATCTCACCTCATCTCCAGCCACATTCCCCTGCCCAATCTTGCTCCAGTACCACGTGTGATCGTACCTCAGGGCCTGACGCTCCTGCCTCAATACTCTGTTCTTAGGTTTCCATACGACTTGCTCCCTCACCTCCTTCAGATCTTACTGAAATATCATTCTAGGTGAGACCTACCCTAACTACCTTATTTAAAGTTGCCTTCACGACAGTCCCAAATCATCTTTTCTGCTTTATTTCATCCATAGCACTTATCTAACAGACCATTCCTTTTACTTCTTTTTATGGAATGTAAACTATAAGGGAAGTGATTTTTTTTTCTTGCTTTATTCACTGTATGGTTAGCACCGAGGACTACTTTTGCCATGTAGGCATCATTCAGCGTTTTTTTGAACGAATAGATGAACTGTCGGTTAGTTTCTTCATCCTTAACTGCATGGAATTCTCTTCCTTCTTGCCTCAGACCATCTAAATCCTGAATTAACTCCACACTTAGCCAATCAAGACTAGTCCCCCCCCAGAAGCCTTTCCTCACTAATTGAGACTCACACTGACCTTTCTTCATTTTGACTTTCCTCGGCACTCCTGGTCACAGCCCACATCACAGTATTGTATAGTTGTTTGTGTGCTCCATTTTTCTCCATCTTGCTCATATATTTGTGTCACATTTGTCTCATTAGATCCTTGAGAAACCATATTCCTTCCTCTTTTTGAACCATTCTTTTGCCCCTTTGTAATTATGCAACGTGCACTTTATAAATCCCTGCTTCGTAAACAACTGCTAACCCATATGACATTCCTAACCTCACACATCTGATGGAAGATGCTACTTCAGGACAACACAATGTTTCTGTAAAATGCATACAATCATTTTCAATTTGTACAGTAATAAGTTCCAGGTAAAACCAGCTGAGCTACACAAGCAACTCTGTTCTAATACTCACATACTTATTACATTCTCTTTAGGAAATAGAATCCACTTTTCTACATGGACTGGAAATCCTTAGACGTTAAAAAAATATTTAAAAAGCTCCACTGAGATTTAGATTCTTGCCATAATGCTCTAAATCATTTCAGCATTGTGTAAGGCATTATAAAACACTGTACTGTAACGTATATGCGCCTGAGCATGTGCCTCTTAAAAAGGTTCACCAGTCAGTTCATTTCAGAACCTGCTTCTGATATCCCTGAAGGTAAGTGAGAAAAATCCCTTCATATGCAACCTGAGTATAAGACAATATCAAAATTAGTTGTATCAGCTAAATATTGTCTTCAGAGCAGCTCTGAATTTTCTGATATTTTGAAATGTTAGTCCATTAAATGTATATATGAAGAATTATGCACATTTATGTGCATAATTATAAAAAAATTATGCACATTTTTCCCTCTGTAAATTTTACATAATCCTGTGTCTTTTTCTTACAACAGCATGACTCAGATGTTGCTTAGGAGTGAGATAGATTGAAACTGTCTTAATTAGCTCATCTTCATCTCTCTCACCTTACCTTTGATACCATGTGTGTCTGTTTTGGTTGCAATCAGTCTTCTTAGATTAATACACCCCTGCACACAATAAGTCTGAATCAGGAATATTATAACTTGTAACTAACTCTTTAAAGAAAAAATGTATTTTAAAAGGAAAAAGGTATTCTAAAAGGAAAACAAAAAGTTCCTCCACTATATTCACATATTGAATTAGGACTGTCATTTAATAGCATCTGACTCTAACTCAGAGTTCATTAAACTCTTTCATTGAGTTTATTCATAAATAAACTCAACTAGGTATTTCTTTTTTCCCATGAAGAAAACTCCTTAATCTGTTCTTTTATGTTGAAACATTTGTTAATTTAGTGTTTTAAATAATTTGGTGGAATATATGAAGCGAAACAACATGAAAAATATTGAACCTATATATCAGTTTAATTTTACTGTAAGTTCCTGGCATTGTCTCATACATAGAATTGGAATCTGTTACTCCTGTTTTCATCAAAGTCATTTCTAAAGCATCATCTCAGAGGCTGTTTTGGGGGGGGTGGGGTTGGTTTATTTCTTACTGACGTATAGTTGATTTACAATGTTGTGTTAATTTCTGCTGTACAGCAAAGCCATTCAGTTATACATATATATACATTCTCTTTTTTTATATTCTTTTCCATTCTGGTTTATCATAGGATATTGAATATAGTTCAATATATTCTCTGTGCTATACAGTAGGACTGTGTTGTTTGTCCATTCTATACATATATATATATATATATATATATATATATATAAAATAACTTACATCTGCTAACCCCAACCTCCCACATCATTCCTCCCCCACCCCCTCCCCCTTGGCAACCACAAGTCTGTTCTCTATGTCCATGAGTCTATTTCTGTTTCATAGATAGGTTCATTTGTGTCATATTTTAGATTCCACATATAAGTGATATCATATGGTATTTGTCTTTCTCTTTCTGACCTACTTCACTTAGTATGATAATCTCTAGCTGCATCCATGTTGCTGCAAATGGCATTATTTTGTTCTTTTTTATGGCTGAGTAGTATTTCATTGTGTATATATACCACATCTTCTTTATCCATTCATTTGTCAATGGACATTTAGGTCGTTTCCATGTCTTGGCTATTGTGAATAGTGCTGCTATGAACATAGGAGTGCATGTATCTTTCTGAATTATAGTTTTGTCTGGATATATGCCCAGGAGTGGGATTACTGGATTGCTGGATTGCTCTAATTTTAGCTTTCTGAGGAAGCTCCATACTTTTTTCCACAGTGGCTGCACCAACTTACATTCCCACCAACAGTGTAGGAGGGTTCCCTTTTCTCCACACCTTCTCCAGCATTTGTTATTTGTAGACTTTTTAATGATTGCCATTCTGACCAGTGTGAGGTGGTACCTCATTGTAGTTTTGATTTGCATTTCTCTAATAATTACCAGTGTTGAGCATCTTTTCATGTGACTATTGGCCATCTGTATTTCTTCTTTGGAGAGATGTCTATTTAGGTCTTCTGCCCATTTTTTGACTGGGTGTTTTTTTTTGTTGTTGTTGAGTTGTATGAGCTGTTTGTATATTTTGGAAATTAAGCCCTTGTCAGTTGCATCATTTGCAAATATTTTCTCCCATTATGTAGGTCCCATTTGTTTATTTTTATTTCTATTGCATTGGGAGACTGACCTAAGAAAACATTGGTACAATTTATGCCAGAGAATGTTTTGCCCATGCTCTCTTCTAGGAGTTGTATGTTGTCATGTCTTATGTTTAAGTATTTAAGCCATTTTTAGTTTATTTTTATATATGATGTGAGGGTGTGTTTTAACTTCATTGATTTACATGTGGCTGTCCAACTTTCCCAATACCACTTACTGAAGGGACTGCCTTTTTCCCATTGTACATTCTTGTAAGGCTAACTGTTAAGACAAGGATTTACCACATGTAGCTACAAAATACATATCATACCTATGTATATGATAATAGAGCTAAGCAGACCTTAGAGATTGTCTAATCCATGGGTTTATGATGTTTATTTCGCTCAGCATACCTGAGAAACACGCGACCATCAACAGAAACTCACCGTGGTAGTGTATTAGTTTCCTATTGCTGCTATAACCAATTACCACAAATTTAGTGTCTTAAAATAGCACAGATCTATTATTTTACAGTTCATATGTTAGAGTCTGAAATGAGTCTCATGGAGCTAAAAATCAACATGTTGGGAGTGCTGCATTCCTCCAGGAGACTCCAGGGGAGAATCTGTTCCTTGCTTTTCCAACTTCTAGAGGCTGCCCAGCCTGCATTCCTGGGCTCCTAGTAATGACATCCCTTGGACCTTCCCTTCTCTGACTTTGACACTCTTGCCTCCCTCTTATAAGGACCTGTGTTTACATTGGTTCACCCAGATAATCCAGGATAATCTACCCATTTAAAAATCCTTACCTTAATCCTATCTGTAAAGTCCCTTTTTCAACATTTCCACTAGTTTCAGGGATTAGGATTTAGACACCTTTTAAGGGAGGAAGAACGTTATTCTGCCCACTACAGATAATGTTCTCAAGAGAGGGGAGAGCATAACAGCACATGTTATTTGAAAAACAAGCAGTATTGCATCATGGTTAAGACCGTGGACGACGACGTGCCAGATGCCTGACTTCACATCCCAGTCTTGCCACTCAGTAGCTGTCAAATCTTAAGCAAGTTATTGAAACTCTCTGTTTTGTACTCTATAAAACCAGAATTGACAATATTAACTACCTCATACTGTTGTTTTTAAAAACTATATGAATTTACACATGTAAGTGCACTTAGAAAAATTCCTGACACATAGTTAATGTCCAATAAACATTTACTTTTATTATGTGCCCTCGTGGGTCTGAAAGGATTCATCCAATCCAAGGTCCTTTTACAGATGAAAAAATTAAGTCCCAAAGAACTTAACTGATTTATACAATATAGTGGCATTAGATTTTAAAACTTGTCACATTAAGATTATTTTGTATTGTTGAACCAGCATCTGATATATCTACGTTTTCAGTCGTGTCAGAATTTTAAAAGTACCTATTTTCTTATCACTAATAATTCTTAATTAACCTGATGATGTTATCAATAACACACTTCACTTTGCTTTAGTAATGGGAATCCCATGAACATACTTCTTTCTCAATTTTCTGTAGCTTAATAGGATTATATAACATCCTGTATTGGATAAGATATTTTGACAAACTCAAGGATTTGAGAGACCCCAAGGCCTAGCATTTCACATGATGAACTTGTCTTTGACTTTTTGTATGTAAATAATAGTACATATTGCCATTAAAATGATTAGATGATTTTAAACCTCTACTTGAAATGTTTGTGAAATGTTCCTATAGATTTGATGTTATCAATCTATTAATTCTGCAACACAATCAATTAACTGTTCCACACATCAAACTGACCATTAGAGTGTCCGATTAAACAACCATTCAAGATGATGAATTTTGATAATTTTCATTATGTAGAAATTCTCATTGTTTCTTAATTTTAAAATATCTTTGAGAATCCTTCCAATCTAGGATTAAAACTCTGAGAGTAGATGTTTTATCTTTTATACTTATGATCCTTCCACCTCTATCAGGCTTGAAATGAATTTTTTTTAATCTCTTTTTACTGATGTGTTAAGGAAAACTACAAAGAGAAAACTATTTTATATGAAGAATTACTAAGTCAAGGGCATGTTGTTTTATCTTTCGGATGAAATAGAATTTTCCTACTAAAAGTTAAATCTCTCTTTTTCCCCCTTAACTAACAAATTGAATAGAGCCATGAAATTTAAGAGCTGGAAAGAAACATAGAGATTATTTCGTCAAAAGCCCTCATTTTGTAGATGACGAAGGGTACAGGGGGCGGAAAGAAAATTGAGCAAGTTAGTTTTCGGCATCTGAAAAAAATTCAATGACAGAATTTTTTTTTGGCTCTAAGCCCAAAACATTTCATTTGATTGTGAACAAAATACATTTTCATTCACTCTAAGCTCTCTCCTCTCACTGCTCTATTCTTCCAAAGGAGGCAAATAAGTGGTAAATGTCAGACAGGACTTGATGGTACTGTACCCTTTTTCTAAATGATTTTTGCTGTGGTTTTGCTGCCAGCTAAAGATAGCCTTGTGCTCTTGAGATATTTTCAATGACTGTTCTACAAGAAATATTTATATATGCCTAAACTACTGTGCTTATTCAGTTGTCAGGCATCAACTTTGCATTTTTCTCCTTTTAATATCATTCTTTTTTAAAAAATCAGCTCTGAAAGAAAAAGTGTAAGCCCTTCCTAGATTCTATAAACAGCTCTTTTTTTTTTCCCCTGAGTGACCTTGACAGGTTACTTAAACACTATGTTCGACTTTCCTTCTCTGTAAGATGAGGACAATAACACAAACAAAATGGGGTAATTGTAAGATGAAAGTCGGCTGCATATGTAACTGTGAGTAGTCATTCCTATTAGTTCTAATTGCCAATTAGATATATTTACTGTGGGATGGCCTCTCCCCTAAAACCCACTGCCCAGTCCCCCATCCAGTTTTCCTTCCTTACTGAGTACCTGTGCTGTGTTCCCCACTGACCCTCCAGGAAGTCACTGGCTGTGGAATCACAGAATTAAATATTCCCTTAACTCTTTCTGTTCCTCTCTTTTTAATTTTTTTTAATTTTACTTTTTATTGAATTATAGTTGATTTTTATGTCCCTCTCTGTTAGGTCTTCGCACCCTTGTCAGCTTCAGTGAGGCCTTCCTGGACATCCTTTATAAATGTGTAATTCCCATCCCCAGAAAATGTGTCCACCTCCCTGATTTATTTTTCTCCATAGTACTTATCACCATCTAGTATGTCATGTATGCTTACTAATTCTGCACGTTGAGGTATCCTCCCATGAGAATAGGTAAGCTCCAATGGGGATGGGGATTTTCGTTGTTGGTTCGTTCACTCTTATATTCCAGAAATTAACACAGTGCTTGGCATATAACTGCTAATCAATCATACTGTTGGAAGGTGATTATGGGACATCTTTTTTTTAACCATGATCTGCCAGAAACTATAAATTTTACACATCCTGTTCTGTTTCTTCCTGAACCATGATTTTATTCATTTAGCATTCATTCAACATATGCTTTTACGTGCCTTCTATGTGCTATGAATACTCTTTGACAGATAACCCCACACAAATTACTGTATAATTATGAATTGAGCTAAGTGTTTTGTAGGAAAGAGGATAGATTTAGAGGACATTTAACAAAGAAACCTGACATAACTTGAGGTAGAGAAAACTTAGTTAAAGACATGTCATTTGAGCTGAGATCAGAAGGATGAGCAGGGAGATGCATTTTCAGATGCAGGAAACAGTAAGTGCAAAGGTCCTATGATGGGAAGAGCACAGAATTAAAAGGAGACCTGGGTAGCTCAGGTGTAACACAGATGCTGAGAGGGAGAATAGTGTAAGAAGAGCCCAGAGAGGTTTGTAGGCACCCTAAAGACCATTTTAAGGATTTGGTTTTTATCCTGAGAGCAATGGGGAAGCCATTAAAGACATTTCAACATGGGAAAGCCCACACCAGGTTTGTGTTTTTAGAAAATAATTCTGAATATGATAAAGGATGAAAGGAGAGCTGGAAAGATACATGGAGACTATTGTAAGAGTTAGGATCTCCATATGGGAATTTCTCAGGACATTTGTTTTTTCTGAATCCCAAGAATAATCAGTCAAGAGTTCAGGAAAACAGGAAAAAGTCACAAAACCCAACTGATAGAATTAAAGCTCCACGATCCACGTAGATACCGCTGGGTTGAAAGAATCTATTGACATCAAGTGGCAAAGCCAGAGCAGGAAACGCTGACAGCGACACGCAGAGTGGAAGGCAAAGGGCAACATTTCTAGGAACTGAGACAGGAGCCCATGGGAGAGAAGTGGTCACAGTCTGATCAGTCAGTCTTGCTTGTAGCTCTTGTCACATTGCAAGGGTGTATCTGTTGCCCTGTATGCTGATAAGGGGGACTTGTTCTTACAAATAAAAACAATTAATAAATTTATTCACATAGTATCCTTTATACAAATCCTATGTTTGATGTTCCAAAAAATAACAAGTTTTTGATGCAAAGTCCTTAACTAAGCAATTTTGACACATGATTCCGAGTATTATTAAGCTTGCTAGGAGATCTGTAGTCATGTTATTTTAATACTCTGCAATAAATTATTCACTAGTGTTTTCTAGTGTTTGAATATTTACTGTGGGTTACGGTTCAATGTAAATACTTTAACAGAGGCTGTGTACAGAGAAGAGGATGTTGAAGACACTTCAACACAAAATTAGAAACTGATCTAAAAGTCTGAACTAGCAAAAGCAATATGAATTTCATGGCAAAACCAAAATTGGGGCAAGCAACAGAATACTTTTATTGATAAAAAAGGAAATGAGTTTATAGGAAGCAATGTGTACCTTAATGCCCACCTTAAAATTCTTCTGGACAAACTCTTAAAAATTTGACTGCCAGTGAACAATGTAAGAAAATTGTCTACATCTGTAATATTTGTTATGAGTCAAAGATCTAGGCTAACAGGGCAATTCATGCTTTGTTTATTTTTAAATTTCACTTGAAGAATAACTTATTTAATATTTAAGATTTCATATTTCAATTTTTAAATGATTTTTATTTGGCATTTAATTTGTAATAATCATCCCTTTATTTAATGTTTTCTGTTACTAAATGTCTTTATCAGGCAGAGATCAATTTTATATATATATATATTTTTTTTTTTACATCTTTATTGGAGTATAATTGCTTTACAATGGTGTGTTAGTTTCTGCTTTATAACAAAGTGAATCAGTTATACATATATATATGTTCCCATATCTCTTCCCTCTTGCGTCTCCCTCCCTATCCCACCCCTCCAGGCGGTCACAAAGCACCGAGCTGATCTCCCTGTGCTATGCGGCTGCTTCCCACTAGCTATCTACCTTACGTTTGGTAGTGTATATATGTCCATGCCTCTCTCTCGCTTTGTCACAGCTTACCATTCCCCCTCCCCATATCCTCATGTCCGTTCTCTTGTAGGTCTGTGTCTTTATTCCTGTCTTACCCCTGGTTCTTCATGACATTTTTTTTCTTAAATTCCATATATATGTGTTATCATACGGTATTTGTCTTTCTCTTTCTGACTTACTTCACTCTGTATGACAGACTCTAGGTCTATCCACCTCATTACAAATAGCTCAATTTCGTTTCTTTTTATGGCTGAGTAATACTCCATTGTATATGTGTGCCACATCTTCTTTATCCATTCATCTGATGATGGACACTTAGGTTGTTTCCATCTTTATATATTATTGAAATGTAGAATCCTGTCACAATATGTTGGCTCATAAAAATGATAAAGCATGCATTTATTATCATATTTTTGTAGAAAATCTCTGAAACTTTTAGTATAATCCTGTCACAGAAAAATGATGCATGCTTTATTAATATTACCATTCATTATTTTTAAGTACATACCAAAGTTGTTAAAAAGTATTATTACAACTCCCTTACCAAAAAACACATAAATTGTTATGAAAAATAAAGAATAATTTATGATTTCAGGATTTCCAAAGAATTCCCAGAATTCTGATTTCTTATTCCTAAATCCTGAAGTTTAATATCTGTCAGGAATTTAAAGCACTAGCAAAACTGCAAGAAAGAGATGGTAGTATCTTGAACTATAGTGGTAGCAATGGAGAGGGAGAAAAATAGACAAATTCAAGAAATATCCAGGAAGTAAATTTCATAGGAGCTATAGATTAGCTGGATGTGGGGAATGAGGTAGAGTAGTGTCATGAATAACTACTAATTTCTGATTTTTGTGGTGGTGGGTGCTAATATAAAGATAAATAGCACTAGAAGACCAGTGAATGCATCAGCTCAGTTATGCTTCAAAAACAAGCATCCAATTATTACTTATGTAGATAATGGAGGTTCTGAGATAGAAAGCAAATAAGTGATCCCCTGGAACTGGGGTTTGGGGTAAGTGGGGACAGGAAATAACGGCTGATGAATATGGAGTTTGTTTGGAGGTATTGAAAACTCCCTAAAATTACATTGTAGTGATGGCTGCACAACCCTGAATATGCTAAAAACACCACTGAATTAATTTTATGGTATGTGAAATGTACCTCAAAAAAGTTGTTAAAAAACTGGTTCATTTCTCATTCACACCACATGGCCATTTCAGGTTAGACAGGGGCTCTGTTCCATGACATACTCATGTAGGAAACTAAGTTGATGACATCTCCACCATCTGAAATAGTGATTTCTTTGGCAGGATGGAAGGGAATATGACAAATTTTACAGCAGCTCTTAAAAGACTTGTACTTGGAAGTGATTCGTGTCACTTCTGCTCTTATCCCATTGAACAAAGCAATGTCATATGACCACACCAAACTTCAAGGGCACAAAGAAGTACAGTCTATGCTTATCTGGACCAGGGATCAGAGAACTATGGCCCATGGGCTAAATCCAGCCCACCTACTATTTTTGTAAATACAGTTTTATTGAACACAGATACACTCATTTGTTTATGTACTTTTTACATCTTGTCTTTGGCTGTTTTCATGTCACATGCATGCATCCTCTACAAGTGGTTGTGCTTTTGGGTACTTTAGAGTACTGTGTAGAGTACAGTAGTACAGTATCTTTATTTCAAGCCCAGGATGTCCAGAAGCAAGCGTAAAAGGAGTGGTATATAGCCGATTGTGTTAGTTGGGTACCTAGGATAACTTTGTTGGACTCACAAACAAATTGGATGTACGAACGCACTTTCGGAATGGAATTCATTCATATGTAGGGGACTTACTGTATTTAAACTTCACAGACACGGAAGAGATTGCAAAAGTAGATGTCATCTGTCAGTATCCTGTAAGGTCCTATTTCTCCATGTCTCTCACACACACACACACACACACACACACACACACACACACACGCAACTATATCACATTCTATCATGACTTCTCTCCTGAGCCGTCTGGAATTATAACTATTCAGAGAGATAGAGAGGCTGTCAAAAATCTCCTAGGTGTCTTAGAAACATTGAAGGTAACTAGAAAGCAATTGGTATTTTATGCCTGTCAAACTTTATTTGAAAGGCTACCTGCTCAATGAAACCACTATTACATATGCACACTTTGCTTTTCAAATTCCATAACATTTTATTTAGATCTTTTTTATAATAAATTTCATACTCCATCACTAAATGTGTTTATATGCTTGCTTTATCCCTTCTACTAGACTGTAAGCCTCTTGAGTTAAGGTCAGTGGGGTTTTTTTGGGTTTTTTTTTCTCAACAAATGTTCATTTTTATTATTCACTTGTCCTCTTGATCAAACAGAAGTCTGTCTCAAAACTGTTCAAAAGTTCATCCTGCATTAGATTTATTGAAAAGTGATATGATACAGCAATTTATGGGAAATTTTATTTGATAGTAGACATTTAATAAACATTTATTGAATAAATGGTATCCTCCAAGGGAAAAAGTTACCTTTCCTTTGGACAACATTTTCAGAAAATACCTCTTTAAACTTGAATAATTCAGCCTATATATTCCGTAATTTCTATTCCTATTCACGTCCAAAATAATCAGAATCCTTATCAATGAGGTCCTCTGTTCCTAAGACTTCTGTCCTTCAGGCTAAACACCTACTGTCCTTTCAAATACTCTTTACACTACACAGGATTTAGCTTCACACTGATTATTACCCTTCCGAATGGCCTCAGCTTATCTAGCCACCAACAGGCTCCAGATGCCATGGGCATAAGGTCTGTGTTTTAATCTTTTTTATAGCCATCAAAACATTCTACATGGTAGTGCAAAACAAAACAAAGAAGTACATTGCATGAACTTTCTTCTTACCATAATGAATTCTACATAGTTGGTATTGATAAATGTATTGATGGATGAATTAATTCAGAGAAAAATCAAAAGACTTTAGTACATTTTTTGAGATTATTTGTGTTGCCCCCAGGTGAAAATATATGTACAGAAACACCTATACTTTCCTTTCACTTTTCAACAATTCAAACTTAAAGGGTCAAAGCTATTAGCTACTATCAGCACAGAATCAAAAATAAATTAGCCTTCTCTATCTCTGAAGTCTCAGGCAAATAAGTTATCGTTTTGTCAGATACTTTACTTCTTGGAAGGTATTCCATGTCCCTGAAATCCCATATTCAAAATTTTATAACAATGCTCATGTCATTAGTTCTCATAGATTAAATTTTTTAAAGTAAGTATTGAATATATTTATGTATTACATACACTTGTGCACATATATGATGAATAATATCATTATTTAAGGCATCACAAGTGACTTAATTTGTAACTACTTTAAAATATAACAAAATGCTAGAGTCACGTAGACTCAACATAATTATAGTGTAATGTAATTTTTTTATTGGGGTGTAATTGCTTTACAATGTTGTGTTTCTGCTGTACAATGAAGTGATTCAGCTATATGCATACATATATCCCATCCTTCTTGACCTTCCCTTCCACCCCCTCATCCCACCCCTCTAGGTCATCACAGAGCACTGAGCTGAGCTCCCTGTGCTATACAACAAATGTAATTTAATTATATAGCACATAATAATTATAATTGATAGTAACAATAAGTTCAAGAATATAAAAATGTGAGAAGATAAATGCTCAAGTAAAACAACTCACTTTGTAAGAATTATTGTTGAAAAGTATCAATTTAACTGTGATACCAAAATGTTATGAAAAATGGCATAAAATATAAGAATAAAAAAATAAGCAAAGTCATAGATAAGGTATACAAAATCTAAACCATATAGTTAAGGCTAGGAGACTAAATTTTATTTGAATGTTTTATAGAATTTTGAAATAAAGCCAAAGTCTAGAGACCCAGTGGTATGGTTGTAATGATTTAAAACTAATCAACTAACTTGTAATTGTTGCATAATCTGCCAAGCTTCTTGAGAAATTGGAAATTATTTCCTCCATAACAGCCTCCTAAGACAGACTTCCTTTTTGATTTGCACTGCTTCACTCATTGATTTATAAATGCAATATTCGTATAGCTGATTCACTTTGCTGTACAGCAGAAACTAACTCAACATTGTAAAGCAACTATACTCCAAATAAAAAAATTTTAAATAAATGCAATATAAATAAATCTTTATGAATTAATAATAAATTTACATTTATATAAATATTTAAAATATACAGATATTTAAAATATATAAAATATAATACAAATAAATGTATATAAGTAAAGATAGCCACCCAGAACAAGCTTTCCATTGTAAATTCATCCCTGTGGGTATTGAAGCACAGGGAGGTGGGATTGAATTGGACAGTACTGAAACAAGTTCATGGAACAAAATTCTTACAACTCTGAATTGTGATTTGGCTTTCTTTTCAAAATCATGCTTCAGTGAAATACTGCAAATCTTTATTGAGTACCTAGTGTGTACCAGTTACTCTTCTGTGATACAAAAATGAAAAACAGAATACAGTTCTTGCCCTCAAGGAATTTGGACCCTAATTCCATTGTAAAGGACAATTACTTTGAGAGTTGATTTCCTTTCACTAAAGACTTTGACATTCTAGTTCTCGCTTCCTTACAAAACACCAGCCCCTCACCTCCCTTGGATGGTGGGTTGATTGTAGATCTGTGCATTGCATTTTATTAAGCAAGATAGGTAAATGCTGACTCTTCCATTTGGCAAGAAGACAGTCTGAGGTGAGGCTGTCATCCTTAAATATGCAGAAATAACCAACTGTCATACTGATCCCAACAACAGATTAGCTCTGTCAAGCTTAATTACCTTAGCTTTAGCCCAGTGGAAAAAAATTGTGTCACTCCTCCCTTTTTACATATAAGCTATCCAGGCTGATATATCCTGAATGCCTTAGCAGGGCCCTCCAGGCCCCCCGAGACATCCAGTCACATATAATGAACTGTAATGGAGCTAGCTGCTAAACTAAGCCTGATAATCCCAGCCCTTGAGATTTATCCAGCTGTGCAGCATGGACTAACTCTCAGTCAGATCCCAGCTCAGCATTTGCTCCTGAAGTCAAATGATTTCCAATTACCAACCATGTCTAAAGAGAAGCACCAACAGTCACCTAGTCATACCCATGTGCATACATGGAACAGATGGAGCACACACATGTACACACGTTATTCCCGAGTCAAAACCTAGACCTGCAGAGTTTGAACAAGTCAACAAACGCCATGAAGCTGAATCTTGGCGATAGATGCTCTTGCTATCAGAAAGGCAGGGTTTAGGCTGACAATTTAAGGCTTAAATGCCTTTATTGCATTTGGCACATGCCTTTTAAGAAACGTTTCCTCTCTGTTCCACCTCCATTACCCGATCATCAGCCCCCAGGGCCTTCTACCAGCACCTACTGAGAGACTGCGGGTATCACAAAGTTAAATCTCTGGACAGGGACCACATTTTATTAGCAGGAAGCAACAAAGGGAGTTTGCACTCAAGGTCAGAAGTCCTGAGTATGATTCTAAGCTTCTTGCTTTACCAGTTGGGTGAACTTGAGGAAGAAATATAACATCACTGAGCCTCAGTTTTTTCATCTATGAAATGCCTATAACACTACCTAATTGGAGAAATTCTAAAATGGGAATATAGCCAAAGAAAATTTTCATAGAAAATATTTAGACTGCTGCAGCCAGGTCCCCATGAAGTTGCATTGTTATGAGAGTTACAAAGTCTCATTCTCATCTCCATCTTGCAGGCTCAGTGACAAAGAGAAAGACAGTTTTCCCAGTGAAGCTTCACATTAGCCACTCACACAGTGATGAAGGTGTAACTCCTGAAGGCCTGTGTTTCATTTAAATTTAAACTATAACTGCCAAGGGGCCCTGGGGTTCTCTGACCAGTGCACTCTCTCCCTGAAGGCAGGGTCTATCAGAAGCTGGATTATTATTAGAAGGGTGCTTTCCGAAGATGCAGAACTTTTAATTATCTGAGTCTAGATATTTTAGTGCAATACACTCAGATCCATGAACCCAACCTCATAACAAGGACGTAGTTGCCACAAAAATTGGATGGGTCAAGTTCTTGGGGCCTCTCTCTCCTGGATAGCGCTTAGCGGTCACTGACAAAGAAGGCCTCGGAAATGCGCCTTTGCCTTGGCTTCTGTCGTTGGTGGCAGATCTCTTCACAATTGGCAGATTCAGTCCTTAAGAAATTCAGTCCAGTTGATATTTAAAGTGCAATCAAGTGTTTCTACCTGGAAACATTCTTGATGCTGAGCGGGGATTTTGCATACCTTTGTTTTGATTATATGCTGATTTTAAAGACATGCCTCAGAGGAATCTCTTATTTCCAAGTTTTATATACATTTGTGAGATTTAAGATGGGGGAGGGTGTTAGAAACTAGATATACAGAATCTCATTGATCTATTTTGAAGATTTAATGAAATATATGAAACAGTTGTGAGCTCCTATGCGCTTTCTGTATTGAAAGCTGTAGAAATACAACTTGATAATGCTGTTGTAGTGCTTAGGCATTTATTCTTTGGGATAAAGAAGCGTGTGTGTTTAGTGGGTTGTTTTTGGTTTTGTTTTTTGAATTGACAATTACCTGCATATATTTAAAGTATAAAACTTGATAGATTTGAACTATGTATATATCAGTGAAATAATTACCACATCAAGATAATGAACATATACCCACCGTCAACCAAAGTTTCCTTCCCCTTTTACCCCTTCCTGTCTTGCTCTCCCCCAGGCAAACACTGATCTTTCAATCACTATAGATTAGTTTGCATTTTCTCAAATTTTATATAAACAGAATCGTACTATATATGTTCTTTTATTTTCTGGCTTCTTTCGGCATTAATTATTTTGAGATTCATCCATGTTTTTGTGGTTATCAGTAGTTCATTTCTTTTTATTGTCGAGTAACATTGCATTGTATGCAGATACATTGTATGCATTGTATGCAGATACAGTTTATCTAGTTACATGTTGATGAGCATCTGAGTTGTTTCCAATTTTTGTCTATTAGGAAAAAAGGTGTTATGAACATATGCTTTCATTTCTCTTAGAGAAATACTTACGAGTGAAATGGCTGGATTAATGATAGTTATATGCCTACCTTTGTAAGGAAAATACATAACTTTTCCAAAGTGGTTATCCTGTTTTACATTACCACCAGCAGTGTTTAGGAATTCTAATCCTTCCACATTATTGCCAACATTTGATATGATCAGTCTATAATTTTAGCCATTCTAACAAACATGTAGTGAAATATCATTGGGTTTTAATTTGCAATTCCCAAAACACTAATGATGTTTCATGTGATTATTTGCCAGCTCTATGTCTTCTTTGATGAAGTATTTGTTCCTATCTTTTGCCTATTCTATAATGGGGTTTTGTTATTAAGTTTTGACAGTTCTTTATGCATTTTGGATACAGGTCATTCATCAAATATGATTTGCAAATATTTCTCCCAGTTTGTGTCTTGTCTTTTCATTCTATTAACAATGTCTTTCACAGAGCAGAAGTTTTTAATTTTGATGCAATTCACTATATAAACTTATTCTTTTATGGATCAGGCTTTGGTATCATATCTGAAAAATATTTGCCTAGCCCTAGGCCATAAAAATTTTCCTCTATGCTTTCTTCTAAAAGTTTTGTCATTTTAAGTCTTGTATCTAGATTTATGATTCATTTTCAGTTACTTTTTTGTATATGGTGTGAAGTACGTTTCAATGTTTTTTGTTCGTTCTTTGTTCCTTTCCTCATTTCTTTCATATAGATATTCGGTAGTTTCAGCATTATGTGTTGAAGAGACTTTAGTTTCTCTGCTGAATTATTTTTGTGACTTTGTTGAAAATTAGTTATCCATATATGTGTGAGTCCACTTTTCAAATTTCTATTCTGTTCATATGTGTCTATATTTTCACCAATATCACTCTTTTATGATTATTGTAGGTTTATAATAATTCCTAAAATCAGGCAGGATTAGTTTTCCACCTTTGTTCTTTCTCAAAGTTGTTTTGGCAATTCTAAATCTTTTGCAGTTCCATATGTTTTTTAGAATCTAGAAATTACTTCTGTGACTGACTTGTGATTTAATTCCATTTTGGTCAGAGGGCAAATCTGTATGATTTGAATTATTTTAAATTTTTGAGGTTTGTTTTATTGCCCAGATTGTGGTCTACTTTGATAAATGTTTTCTGGCCACTGGAAAAATATGTGTATTCTCCTGAGTGGACTGTTCTATAAACGTTCATGAGATGAAGCTGTGGATGAAGTGGTTCAAATCTATATCTCTAGTGATTTTTCTGGTCTAATTGGTTGATAAATTATCAAGAGAGGGATTAAAATCTCTCTTGATAATTGACACTTTTATTATGAAATCCTGGAGTTTTCTTGGCTTGATATAAATGTGGCCACTCCAGGTTTTTTTATTAGTGTTAAAACAGTAGATATATTTCTATCCTTTACTCTTAAGCTCTTTGTGTCTTTATATTTGAAATGCATTCCTTCTAGAGAGCACATAATTAGATCTTACATTATTTTTAATCCTATGTGATAATCTCTGCGTTTTAATTTGACCATTTATGTCTAATCTGATTAATTATATGCATGAGTTTAAAACTAATATCTTGCTATTTGTTTTCTATTTATGTTTTTGAATTTTATTTTATTTTTTATACAGCAGGTTTTTATTAGTTATCTATTTTATACATATTAGTCTCTACATGTCAATCCCAATCTCCCACTTCATCCCACCACCACCTCCCCGCCCCCTGCCACTTCCTCCCCTTGGTGTCCATACGTTTGTACTCTACATCTGTGTCTCTATTTCTGCCCTGCAAACTGGTTCATCTGTATCATTTTTCTAGGTTCCACATATATGCGTTAACATACGATATTTGTTTTTCTCTTTCTGACTTACTTCACTCTGTATGACAGTCTCTAGGTTCATCCACGTCTCTACAAATGACCCAATTTTGTTCCTTTTTATGGCTGAGTAATATTCCATTGTATGTATGTACCACATCTTCTTTATCCATTCGTCTGTCGATGGGCATTTAGGTTGCTTCCATGACCTGGCTATTGTAAATGGTGCTGTAGCGAACATAGGGGTGCATGTGTCCTTTTGAATTATGGTTTTCTCTGGCTATATGCCCAGTAGTGGGATTGCTGGGTCATACGGTAACTCTATTTTTAGTTTTTTAAGGAACCTCCATACTGTTCTCCATAGTGGCTGTATCAATTTACATTCCCACCAACAGTGCAAGAGGGTTCCCTTTTCTCCACACCCTCTCTAACATTTGTTGTTTATAGATTTTCTGATGATGCCCATCCTAACTGGTGTGAGGTGATACCTCATTGTAGTTTTGATTTGCATTCCTCCTATAATTAGTGATGTTGAGCAGTTTTCATGTGCTTCTTGGCCATCTGTATGTCTTCTTTGGAGAAATGTCTATTTAGGTCTTCTGCCCATTTTTGGATTGGGTTGCTTGTTTTTTTAGTATTGAGCTGCATGAGTTGTTTATATATTTTGGAGATCAATCCTTTGTCTGTTGATTTGTTTGCAAATATTTTCTCCCATTCTGAGGGTTGTCTTTTCATCTTGTTTGTAGTTTCCTTTGCTTTGCACAAGATTTTAAGTTTCATTAGGTCCCATTAGTTTATTTTTGTTTTTATTTCCATTACTCTAGGAGGTGGATCAAAAAAGATCTTGCTGTGATTTATGTCAAAGTGTGTTCTTCCTATGTTTTCCTCTAAGAGTTTTATACTGTCCAGTATTACCTCTAGGTCTCTAATCCATTTTGAGTTTATTTTTGTGTATGGTGTTAGGGAGCGTTCTAATTTCATTCTTTTACATGTAGCTGTCCAGTTTTCCCAGTACCACTTATTGAAGAGACTGTCTTTTCTCCGTTGTATATCCTTGCCTCCATTGTCATAGATTAGTTGACCATAGGTGTGTGGGTTTATCTCTGGGCTTTCTAACCTGTTCCATTGATCTATATTTCTGTTTTTGTGCCAGTACCATATTGTCTTGATTACTGTAGCTTTGTAGTATAGTCTGAAGTCAGGGAGTCTGATTCCTCCAGCTCCATTTTTTTCCCTCAAGACCGCTTTGGCTATTTGGGGTCTTTTGTGTCTCCATACAAATTTTAAAAGATTTTTTGTTCTAGTTCTGTAAAAAGCGCCACTGGTAACTTGATAGGGATTGCATTGAATCTGTAGATTGCTTTGGGTAGTATAGTAATTTTCACAATATTGATTCTTCCAATCCAATAGCATGGTATATCTCTCCATCCGTTTGTTATCCCACTGTTTTTATTCCCTTTTTTCCTTTCATTCCCATCTCCTTTTGGACTTTTTTTTTTAATTTTATCTCCATTTTTGGCTTATTAGTTAAAAATTATTTTAATGTTTTTTAAGGATTTATAGTATATATATTTTTATTTCAGCTTTACTGAAGTTTAACAGACATATAAAATTGTAAGATATTTAAAATGTACATCGTGGTGACTTGACATACATATACATTGACATGCTTGACATACATTCCTCCCATCTGATTAATTAGCACATCCAGCACCTCACATATTTATCTTTTTTTTTGATGAAAACATTTAAATTCTGCTCTCTTAGAAATTTCATTTATACAATACAGTGTTATCATTTATAGTCACCATGTTTTGCACTAGATCCTCAGACCTTATTCATGTTATAGCTTAACATTTGCACCCTTTTACCAACTTCTCCTAATCCCCCAACCCCTGGTCCCTGGCAACTACTTGTCTACTCTGATTCCATGAGTTTGACTTTTTTTTAACTTTTAAATTCCATATATAAGTGATACCATACAGTATTTATCATCCTCTGTCCGGATCACTTCACTTAGCATACTGCCCTTGAGATCCATCCGTGTTGCTGCATATAGCAGAATTTCCTTATTTCTCATGGCTGAATAATATTACATTGTACGTATATACCACATTCCTTTATCCATTCATCCATTGACAGTTACATTGCTTTCATATCTTGGCTGTTGTGAATAATGCTGCAATGAACATGAGAGTGCAGACATCTCTTCAATATACTGTTTTCATTTCCTTTGGATATATACCCAGAAGTGGGAATCCTAGATCATGTAGTAGCTCTATTTTTAATTTTTTTAGGAACTTCCATATTGTTTTTCATAGTTGCTGCACCAATTTACCTTCCCACTAAAAGTGCACAACAGTTGCCTTTCTTCCACATCCTCACCAACACTTACTATCTCTTGTCTTTTCAATGATAGCTGTCTATCTTTCTATGTGAGGTGATTTCTCCTTGTGGCTTTGGTTTGCATTTCCCTGATGATTAATGATGTTGAGAACCTTTTCATGTGCCTGCTGGCCATTTTTATGTCTTCTTTGGAAAAATGTTTATTCAGGTCCTTACTCATTTTTAAAATCAGATTGTTTGGGGTTTTTTGCTATTGAGTTGTATGAATTCTTTATATATTGTGGATTTTAACCCCTTACCAGATATATGATTTGCAAATATTTTCTCCCATTCATTAGGTTGCCTTTTAGCATAAAACTTTAATGTATCATAGTCTACCTACAAGTGATACTATAACACTTCACCTCTATTATAAGAACCTTACAAATGCAGACTTTCGTTTCTCCTGTCCTGACTTTTGCACTATTGTAGTCATATATTTTAATTTTATGTAAATTATAAAGCACACACTATATTGTTATTTTGTTTAAACAGTTAAAAATTATCTTTTAAAGATATTTAAATAATAATAAAATATGTTATATTTATCCATGTAGTCGCCATTTTAAGTGTTTTTTCATTCCTTTGTGTGAATATCATGGTTCCATTCTATCCTTTTCTTTCAGCCTAAAGGACTTCCTTTAGAATATCTATAGTAGTAGTCTGCTGGTGGTGAATTCTTTTAGCTACTGTATGTCTAAACTTTTTGGTTTTGCCATTGTTTTTGAAAGAAAGTTGTGCTGGGCATAGAAGTCTTTCCTTTAAAAATGTTGGTTCTGGGGCTTCCCTGGTGGTGCAGTGGTTGAGAGTCTGCCTGCCGATGCAGGGGACACGGGTTCGTGCCCCGGTCCGGGAAGATCCCACATACCGTGAAGTGGCTGGGCCCGTGAGCCATGGCCGCTGAGCCTGCGCGTCCGGAGCCTGTACTCTGCAACGGGAGAGGCCACAACAGTGAGAGGCCCGCGTACCGCTTAAAAAAAAAAAAAAAAAGTTGGTTCACTGTTGTCTCACTTGCACTGTTTGCAAATAAATACCTTTGTTAATCCATATATAGCATCTTTTTTTTTTTTTGCTGATTTGTTTTACAATTTTCTCATTATCACTGGTGTCTGCTATTTGATTATAATCTGTTTTGGTATAGTTTTATCCATGTTTCTTGTCTTGGCATTCATTAAGCTTATTGGATCTGTACTATCGCTTTTATAAAATTTTGTTCGTATTTCTTCAATTATTTCTTTTTTTGCTTACCCACCCACCCACCTGTCTCTCTTTGGGGGATTTTAATTACATGTATATTAGGTTGCTTGAAATTGTCTCACAGCTCACTGATGCTCTGTTATTATTTTTTCTTAATATTCTCTTTTCTTTCTGTGTTTCAATGTTAATATATTCTATCACTGTGTCTTTACTAATACTTTCTTCTGTATTGTCTAATTGGCCATTAATGTTCTTTTCTGTTAATTCTAACATTTGTGCTTGCATGGAGTTAACATTTTCTAGGCAATGATTTGGGACAATTGTAGAGTTTACCTCATCCCTGGACTTCGTTACATGTTGTTTCATATATTTTGTTCATTCTTTGGTTGATTCAGGCAGGAGGTAAATCTGATTCTTGTCACTATATCTTGACCAGAAACAGAAATCGTTGGCATGTGGCCTTTTTAGTAATATTCTTCATAACCAAAAAAAAATAGGTCAGATAAGGAAGATGAGGATTTCCTCTGCTGTGTATAGTAACTGTAATTTTTATCCATGGCTTGAACTTTCCTAGAGTCCTGAATCTCTTCACCAGCATAGATGGCTCTAGGGCCAATGTCTATCTTCTTAGATACTAAGCCAACACTTAGGGAATTCAGATGATCTCTCTCGGTGCATTTTCAAATTACTTAAGTAACTCCATCATAAGCAGTTAGTGAATACATTGGTTGAGTTAGGTGTCACTGTGAAAATGTCATTAATTCTTAAGATGCTTTCTTCTCTACTTTCTGAAATGTAAAGTACATTTTCAGTCAGCCTAGTTTCATGGAAAGGGAACTAAGTTTTGGAAAGGACTAGCCACTTCTTTCCCTGCCTTTTCTCAGTCATAGAAGCTGGTTCTGTCAGCATGCCTATGTGTGACATGAGATGGACATGTACAAAAAATAAGTAGGTTGCAACTAAAACAACTCGTTCTTTGAACTTTTGAATGGACAACAAAAAAACCACTGTTTTGCTGAACAAGTTACTTCTTGGGCCTGATGAATATAAGGCATTCATGGAACCTGCATAGAATCTTATCAGAATCTGTTTCCTGGAAGTTGGTCATAGTCAATATGAATCTATCAAGTCTCTCTGGGGAAACATTGAGTGAATTCTTCATGCATAGTATTATTATTTTTTTTTTTTTGGCGGTACGCGGGCCTCTCACTGTTGTGGCCTCTCCCGTTGCGGAGCACAGGTTCTGGATGCGCAGGCTCAGCGACCATGGCTCACGGGCCCAGCCGCTCCGCGGCACATGGGATCCTCCTGGACTGGGGCACTAACCCGCGTCCCCCGCATTGGCAGGCAGACTCCCAACCACTGCACCACCAGGGAAGCCCCATGCATAGTAGTTTTTGTATATTCTTTTAACTTTAAATATAACCCTGGTATTATTATTCTCAGTTAGCAGATGAAGAAAGTGAATCTTGGAAAAATCAAGCAACTATTCCAATGTCATATAGCTGGAAAGTGGCAGTATGCAGGTTGGATTCCTGAAGTCCAATCTGGCTTTGAATTTCTCAGTCTTTCTACTGGATCATGCTGCCTTCAAGATAAACATAACTTTGACTCAAAGCAGATGTTTCATTGTTTCACTTCTATTATATCATTTGGAAGAGGCATGGAAATTTCATCCAGCATATGTGTTTTGTACTGAATAATTACAGCTTTTCTTATTATGATTGATTAAAGCTCAGATATCATTTTTTTAATTAATTAATTTATTTTTTGGCTACATTAGGTCTTCGTTGCTGCACGCAGGCTTTCTCTAGTTGCGGTGAGCGGGGGCTACCCTTTGTTGCGGTGCGCAGGTTTCTCATTGCGGTGGCTTCTCTTCTTGAGGAGCATGGGCTCTAGGCACGCAGGCTTCAGTAGTTGTGGCACGAGGGCTCAGTAGTTGTAGCTCACAGGCTCTAGAGTGCAGGCTCAGTAGTTGTGGCACACGGGCTTAGTTCCTCCACAGCATGTGGGATCTTCCCAGACTAGGGCTCGAACCTGTGTCCCTTGCATTGGCAGGCGGATTCTTAACCACTGTGTCATCAGAGAGGCCCTAGATATCATCTTGACAGTGATTTTTTTTTAAAGTTGTTTGACTGTTTATTTTGTCTATGAACCTTATGAAAAAAAAGACTGTCGTGGCTTTGGTTACAACCTGTGATCCCAAAACATGCCATTCAAGAAACCACTACAATTTTGGTATTGATAGAAGCCCCAGCAATAGAAGAAACAAAGTCTTGTCCATGTGAGTGACTTCTTTTGTATAATATAAACTTTCATGCTGAGGATGAGGAAATTTTCACTAATTTCAAAGGTTAATCAAATGTCAAATCTAAGGAAAGTAGGAAAAGATAGATATCTCAATATGGCATTGTAAGAGGATTTCATAAACTAAACAGAGCATTATATGCCTCCTTTTAAGGTCTGTTCTCTTTTCTAAAAGCAAACCACATAATGTAGATGGAAAAATATTTATATAAAAATGCAGATTTAACTGACAGTGCTTTTAAGGAGGTATATGACCTTGGAAAGTCACTTACCTAGTTGAATTCCTTCATTTCAATCAGGAAAATGAGGATAAGTGAGGTTAAATGGTGTCTTCCAACATTATTATTCTGCTCTTTTAAGGTAAAATAAAAACCTGTCAACACATAAATCCAGGAGATCAAGCTTGATGATATCACGTTCTTCAGTAGATACCAAAGCAAGCCCTTTATATAGAAAACTTATTTGGTTCCAACATGAGGGCAATTTTCAGCTGATTGTCAGAAATATGTAGAATTTTCTTTACTCCACATTTTGTGGTCAGGTTATCCAAGAGCATCTAAGCATAATAACCAGATGTTTGGGTCAGTAATAACAAAATAGAGAAAGCAAGCAGGGCATCAACTATGTATGACTCAATTACTGAAAAAATTTTACTCTGGACTTCCCCGATTCTAAATCACTGTAGCATTCTGATACGTTCCTGTAGCATTTCTTAATTTCCTATATGCCTTCAAACACCCTGATATTCACAATTTCCACGGCCAAGAAGGATTCACAGCAAGGACATAATCTTAATTCTTACATAGAATATCCACTATATAAACACCAGACATGCATATGACAAACACATGGTGAAATTCTCTGTCTTCAAAATAGCTCTGCCAAATACTGGCTAGTTTCTGTTCTCTCCCCATCAATTTAGCAAGAGGCTGGGAGCACAAGCTAACAAACAAGAAACAAAACAAAACAAAACAAAACACTCTAATAGAAAGCCATCTAAAAAACCACCAAAGAAATAAATTCCAAAAGGAGTGTGTTGTCACTAAAACCAAATAAAAACAGTACAGCATCAGTGACCTCTTCCAAGAACAGGCAAATCACTTCCAATATTTGTTCGTAAACATCATTCTTTAATTCTATTTAAGCCTCTATTGAGTAGCTACTGCATGGAAGGTACTGTACTCTTTGTAACGGGGAACAAACTGTGGTCTGAGATCCTAAGTAATTTACCATGTAAGAAGAGAGGCAGACATTTACATACATTATAAATAAAAACAAAATGTGATGGAGGAAAAATCACAAAAAGTATACTTAACATACGATAACTTTATAGACATGTTAAAAGAATTTGAGTCATAGTCACACAATAATTATTCGATAAATCAGTGGTTTGGAACTATAAGAATACATTATAGGGCTTCCCTGGTGGCACAGTGGTTGAGAGGCCGCCTGTCTCTGCAGAGGATGTGGGTTCATGCCCCGGTCCGGGAGGATCCCACATGCTGCGGAGCGGCTGGGTCCGTGAGCCATGGCCGCTGAGCCTGCGCGTCCGGAGCCTGTGCTCCGCAGCGGGAGAGGCCACAACAGTGAGAGGCCCGCGTACAGGAAAAAAAAAAAAAAAGAATACATTATAATTACCTGAGGAGCTTTTTAAAATTATCAGTACCTGGGCCTAACACTTAAAAGAATCTGATTCAGTTGGACTAAGGTGAGGCACAGGTATTTTTTAAAGGCTACACAGGCTGTGCTAATAGACTGGCAGGGTGGAGGACCAGAGCATTAAACATTCTGTTGGTTCCTACTGAGAACCAGATGCTCTGCATTCCCAACATCTGGCAAAGATGAATAAGTTCTGGTCCCTGCCTTAAAGGTAATCACAGCCTAAAAGGGATATTTGGGCAGCTGTTTACATCTGTAACCCATTGGATAACTGAGCCCTTATGGACTTGAAGGGGACTTCTCATGGAATCGGACAGGCTCTGTCTTCTACAATGACCTGATTTAAAAAAAAAAAAGTTAGGGCTTCCCTGGTGGCGCAGTGGATGAGGGTCCGCCTGCCGATGCAGGGGACGCAGGTTCGTGCCCCGGTCTGGGAAGATCCCACATGCCGCGGAGCGGCTGGGCCCGTGAGCCATGGCCGCTGAGCCTGCGCGTCTGGAGCCTGTGCTCCACAACGGGAGAGGCCACAGCAGTGAGAGGCCCGCGCACTGCAAAAAAAACAAACAAACAAAAAAAAACAAAAAAAAGTTAACATCTGTGGATTATCTGAGACTGGCTTCTCTGGTGGTGCAGTGGTTGAGAATCTCCCTGCCATTGCAGGGGACACGGGTTCAAATCCTGCTCCAGGAAGATCCCACATGCCGCGGAGCAACTAAGCCCATGCGCCACAACTACTGAGCCTGTGCCCTAGAGCCCACAAGCCACAACTACTGAAGCCCGCACACGTAGAGCTGGTGGTCCGCAATGGGAGAGGCCACCGCAGTGAGAGGCCCGCACACCACAGCAAAGAGTGGCCCCCACTTGCTGCAACTGGAGAGGGCCCGCGCGGCAATAAAGACCCAATGCAGCCAAAAAATTAATTAATTAATTTAAAAAAATTTTGTATATTTGGAATAATTTAAATCAAAATTCAAGAATATTAGAACACAATAAAAAATGAGATAAATCTTCAAAAGATCCAATAGGCCTAAAATCAACAGAACTAAGATCATATACCTGGGTCCCAGAAACCGACTGCATAATCACATCACAGATGAGACATAGCTTAGCAAATGCTAGAGAATCGATGGTGAACTCATTTGGAGTCAACAAAAGGCTGTGGCTACTGAAAAAATTGTGAAATCATAATCTGAATTAATAGAACTATAAAATCTAACGTTACTGATAACATAATCTCACCATCTGTCTCGTCAGACTAAACCTGGACCGAGGCCTCTGCTCATGCCCTCACTCTTAGAAAGAGATACAGATAAATGTAAGAAAAACAAATGGACATTAACCAAGGCTGTGAAAAGTTTTGCACCCAATTTAAATAGAGAATATTGAAGGAACTGGAGGAGAAGTGTAAGAGTTAGGATTCCTTTGGCTGAAAGTAACAGAATGCTCAACTAAAAGTAGCTTCAAGAATTGTCATGACTGAATGTTTGTATCCCCCAAATTTATATGTTGAAGCCCTATCCCCTTTTCCCCAGCATGATGGTACTTGGGGTTGGGCCTTTGGGAAGTAATTAGGTTTGGACAAGGACATGAGGATGGAGCCTCCATGATGGGATTAGTGTCCTTATAAGAAAAAAGAACAGAGCTCACCCTCTCTTCACCATGTAAGGACACAGCAAGGAGGTGGCCATCTGCAAACTAGGAAGAGGGACCCACACCAGAGCCTGACCATGCTGGCTCCCTGATTTCATACTTCCAGCCTCCAGAACTATGTGACAGTAAGTTTCTATTGTTAAGCCACACTGTCTGTGGTATTTTGTCATAGCAGTCCAGGCTGACTACAAAAATGGTACTTTATTATCTCCAAAAACAAGTCTAGAAGTTGGTACTTCATGCATTGGTTCAGTTCTTAAATGATGTTATCAGGGATCTAAATTCATTCTATAATTCTGCTCCATTATCCTCAACTTTCTGCCTTTTATCCTGTGGTTTGGCCCCTCATGGTTGCAAGGTGGCTGCTACTTTATCTCTTCACATACTCATGTCCAAATCAGAAAAATGACTTTCTCTTCATATGCCTTTATTTTTTAATTGGGAAAAAATAGCAGAATGCCCTGTATGTGCCACTGTCGGAACATGTGTAGATACCCCCCCTAGAACCCAGAGAATAAAGCAACCATGACGAGCTTGGAACAATCATGATTTGTTTCCAGAGACCAGGAAATTCCTGAATATGATGAAATCCAGTATCTAAATAAAACGGGGGAAAATGAGGAATGATTGTTGAGCCAGAAAATCACGTATTTTTTGTGATGTTACAGAGAAGAAGGGCCCAATAGCTGCCTTCAAACATTTTAGTGAAATACACTGTGAAATATAAATTGGCCGTATTCTCAAAGGTAGAACTAAGATCAATGGGAGAAACCCATAGAGGGAAAGATTTTCTTCATAAATCTGTGCAAATTTCCCCAAGTATTTTGGATTTGCTATCATCAGCGATGTATAAGGATGAAGAAATTCAAGCATTGAAAGGTTTGTTGATTCAAAAGGCCTTTGAGATAACTTTAAACCTATACTTCCAGAAATGAGTTTAACAAAAATATAAATAGATTTTTCAGCATGTGTATATGCCACTGAGCTCATGAGCACTAAATAGGTAAAGGAAATTGGTAATAGAAATTCTTCCTTTTTAAAAACACTTCGCATTAGTTTCCTCTTGCTGCTGTAACAAATTACCACAGATTTAGTGGTTTAAAACAGCACAAATGTATTTTCTTACAGTTTCGGAGGCCAGAAATCTAAAATGGGTCAGCAGGAATGTGTTCCTTCTGGAGGCTCTAGAAGAGAATCTATTTCCGTGCCTTCTCCAGCTTCTAGAGACTCTTCTTAGTCTCGGCCTCACAGCTCCACATCACTCTGACCACTGCTTTCCTCATCACATCTACTTTCTCCCTCTGCTTCCATCCGCAAAATCATCTCTGACTCTGACCCTCCCACCTCCCTCTTCTTATAAAAGCCCTTGTGATTACCCTGGACCCACCCAGATAATCCAGATAACTTTCCCATCTCAAGATCCTTAATCACATCTGCAAATTCCGTCTTGCCACATAAGGTAACGTGTTCACAGGTTCTGGAAATTAGGACCTTTACAAACCCATTATTCAATTTATCATGCACTTCAAATAATTTGATCTGTTTAGAATAGCCTAAAAATTCCTAATTTCACCCTAGACAGCCATCATATTATAACCACCCTTAATGTTTTACATTGATATTAAGGAACTGAATCAACATATTTTGAGATTTTCTATAATACGGATGCACTAGACGTTACTGGTTACAAAATAATTACTGTCACCAGAGAAACTGTATTTCTGAAATAATCTATTACCTTGTAAACACGTTTTCCTTCTTCGGGCCACACTAAAATATTAAATATCAGGAAAAATGTGTTCCGTGAGTGGTCACAGGAAGAAGCTATTTCAAATGTCTGTGTTATTACCTTGAACCATAGGAAATTGCTATTTTTCATGGGACAAACACAATTGAAGACAATGAATTCCGTATAATTCAACTTTAATATTATGATTCTTTCCATAAGCGTCTTCTGTAATATTTTATTATGAAATATTACAAAGATACAAAAAAAGGAAGATTATAATGAAAATCCATGTAGCTACCACCAATCTTATCAAATATTATATCAATAATGTAATATATTTCCTTTTGATAGTTTTTAAATAACCAGAACAATACAGTTGTACACTTTTCCCAATCCCAGCCTCTCCTGGGGAGCTACAGAAAATATTCTTTAGGATTTTAGAGCTTCTGAACGGGACGCAAGTTTATCTTTCTTCCATGAAAGCAAGACCAATATGTAGTTTCTTTTTGTCCATTGTGCATCAGTTTTTTCATGAAAACTATATTTTGTACGCTGGCTTAATTAGATTCGACTCAAAACATGGAATAGCCTTAGAACAATCTATCATATGTGGTGGAGGGAAGGGGCAAAGGTCATCCTAAAGCCTGCTCTAAAGTGATCTGATTGAATATTCACACTGATCCAAACCACTCAACCATCTTTTGTCAGGTAGTCTCAAAAACTTGTGAAAGAAGGATTAAGATTAGAATGAAAAAAAACAGTAGAATGAGAACAGCGTCTTCAGATAAGTAGGTGATAAAATAGATCTAATATCATTAATTTGTTCTACTTTCTTCTCATTATTGGCTTTGTGTTTACATAAAGGTTTTCTCTTTTTATCCCTCTTGTCTACCTGGTATTTAACACACATTTGTGAGATTATCTGCTTTTCCTGGTCATGCCATTTGGGACCCTGGTTTTGAGATACACAATACTTCCTCAACACAAATGGAAAAATCAGTCATGAATATTAAGGGAAAGCATTCACAGGGCTCTGAAAAAAGTCAAACAGTTGGGGTTTACCTGATTTTATCCAGAATACAGTTGTTCATATACAAATGTATGTCTGCATCTATAAGTACAGCTACAGAATTAGAGGTAGAATTTTTTTTAATAAAAGTTTATTGGACTGTAGGAAATATCTACCCCTTGGGCAGAAATAGTTCAAATATCCTTTTCAATCTTTAATTTTGATTAAAGCTCACATCTTTGCCTTAGGTCTGTGTGCAAGTAGCCATTTCATCCTGAATTATTCTGGCAGCCTTCAAAATTTAGTGAAGGATAGTGAGTTTCTGCTGGAAATGAATGAAAAATTGAAGTTCCCAATGAAGCATATTCTAATTGGAGTTTAAAAGTCTGCAAACTTTTCTTTGGTATTTGAAGTCTACAAACTTCTGTTTCTTTTTCAAAGCTTTCCTTGCCATAAACCTAGACACTATCACACTAGGTAAAGTAAGCCAGAAAGAGAAAGACAAAATATCATATGATATTACCTATATGTGGAATCTAAAAATAAAAACTGATACAAATGAACTTATATACAAAACAGAAATAAACCCACAGACATAGAAAATGAACTTATGGTTACCAAAGAAAAAAGGGGAGGAGGATAAATTAGGAGTTTGGGATTAACATATACACACTACTATATATAAAAGAGATAACCAACAAGGACCTACTGTATAGCACAGGGAACTGTATTCAATGTTTTGTAATAACCTAAAAGGGAAAAGAATCTGAAAAATTGTAATATACATACATACACACACACACACACACATATATATATATATCTGAATCACTTTGCTGTACACCTGAAGCTAACACAACATTGTAAATCAACTATACTTCAATTTTTTTTAAAGCATTCCTTGCCAAGGAACCCCTGCATTTCAATTGTGATAAAAAAGACTTTCAGAGGTCATGAAGTAAGAGAATTGGCTTTTGTAGCATAAGACAGACAAAGAAGAATATTTGGTTACTCGTGTTTTAATATCCATTTTTTAACTAGATTTGAGGGGAAAATGGTCATAGCTGCTTCTGATGCAAAAACACCATTTATTTCCACTGAGATAATTTGAAAACTGCTGAGCTAGTTATCACCAAACTTTTCAATGTAATTTGTCACCAGCACTGGAGCAAAAATGACTGTAGCCTTCACACTCTTAAGACTGTATATGTGGGTGTGTTTCAATGCATACAGTCTTCATAGAATTGTACACTGATATATGTAGAAAAGCTTTCATTTGGCAAGTAATTTGATATATGATGAGACTTTCTGATTGAGTGATTGAATCTTTAGAATAAATGGACATGTAAGGATCTGAGGACGAAGCTTTTCAAAATCTCAATTGCAAACATCCCACACTTCAAATGCCATCTTTTGTTATTCTAGTCTGTTACCTCTGATTTGCTGACTCCAGCAATCCATGGACCTCCTTAGGACCTACGATCCAGTGAACCACCACCTCTTCACCTCTTATGTCCTCTTCTTCTCATTACCTGTCTAAATTCCATGGTCTCTCTGAGCTACCTCACCCTCTCTAGCTTCACCTTTTCTCGCTGTAGAGCCACATCCAGATCCCTGCTTCAGGACACATGCATCCAGTCACCCAACTGCTAAGACTGCTGGCTGTTCTTGGCCCACAGTTGAGTTGCTCCCTGCAGGAATCGCCCTCTACCAAAGGGAGCTGACTTGCCCAATGTTACACCTTGTCCCCAGGGTCTTATGTCCAATGACTGACTGATGGATGTAGGGATACAAAGACCCAGAATGGTCTTTCATCTCTGAATGGCCATCCCAACTCTGTTGTCCCAGTGAGATCAGCTAAGGACTCTGCTCTGTTGCAAACACTTTGCATTTCCACTTCACCCTCTGCCTAATCCTACTCCCTTTACCCCCATGCAGTTTTATTCCCCAGATCGCTGCCCCAGAAAACACCTGCACACACATCTTCATCTCAGAGTCTGTTTAGCAGGGAAGGAGACTTAAACAGTTAGTGTGAGGAGTGGTGCTAGAGGGCAGATTCTAAATATCAGATCTTGGAATTGGAGCGTCAGTCTCCAAGTTGGCATGAAGGACAGCATCACAGGTAGAAAGTGCAGTTATTATGGGTCCTGATCATGTTGCCATGGTGCAGTTGTTAAACTACCTTTGATAGGGTATATCCATGGAAGAGAATGCCATGAAAGACAAAATTTCTCAAGCACTTGAGAGCTATAGGAAATACTAATTATAAGAATATAGAATTGGAGAGCAGCTACTTGGGGTTGTTACAGCATTGTAGAAAGATAATGAAAGGCCAAGGGTAATAAACCACCAATTTAAGGCAAACAGTGAAGGCTTCCTTGGCAACATGCAAAGAATCTCTCATCTGCTGCAGCTGGAGAAAAAAGAAAGCAAAAGATCAGGTCCAGGACTTAACTCGTAGTGGAGTATCATATAAGGTTTACTTCTGAAACCTGGCAAGTCTGCTACACCAAGGTTAAGACCTTGATTGGGAAATAATGTGACTCTGAGATGAGATGGGAACATATGGGCATTTGAAAATTTTGAATGTCCAGATTTCCCTGAACATTCTGGGATTGCAAACATGACCCATTCCTTTCTTTTAAAGGCTAGCACTCTCCCCTGGCTTGACCAGAGAAGAATCAGCTTCCAGACTGCACTGAGGTTGTTGGCAGGATTTATTTCCTTGAAACGGTAGGACTGAGAGCTTCAGCTTTGCTCTGTTATCAACCAGAGGCTGCCCTCAGCTACTGGAGACCAACCATAGTTCCCTGCCACAGTCCCGGATTGCCAAGATGAGCAGAAAAGCAAGAGTTTCTACTGGCAATACAGTCTCATATATTGTAATGAGTCTTTTTTTTTTTAATTGGGGTATAGTTGCTTTACATTGTTGTGTTAGTTTCTGCTGTACAACGAAGTGAATCAGCTATACGTATACATATATCCCCTCCTTCTTGGCCTCCGTCCTCCCCCCCACCCCCATCCCATCCCTCTAGGTCACCAGAGCCCCGAGCTGAGCTCCCTGTGCTATACAGCAGGTTCCCACTAGCTAGCTGTTTTATACACAGCAGTGCACATACGTCCATCCCAAACTTCCAACTCATCCCACCCTCACCCACAGTGGCCACACGTCCATTCTCTAGGTCTGCATCTTTATTCTTGCCCTGCAAATAGGTTCATCTGTACCATTTTTCTAGATTCCACATACATGCGTTAATATACGATATTTGTTTTTCTCTTTCTGACTTAACTTTGCTCTGTATGACAGACTCTAGGTCCATCTACATTTAGTCTTGAGCCCATTCCAGTAAGGCTTTTACCTTCTCCACTCCTGAGAAACTACTCTTTTCAAGGTCACCAAAGACTACCATGTTACTAAATCCGGTAGACAATTCTCATTCTTCGTCTTGTAATACAAGAAAAGTGGATGGACCTAGAGTCTGTCATACAGAGTGAAGTAAGTCAGAAAGAGAAAAACACCATATGCTAATGCATATATATGGAATCTAAAAAAATAAAAAATGGTACTGATGAACCTAGTTGCAGGGCAGGAATAAAGAGGTAGACATAGAGAATGGACTTGAGGACACAGGGTAGGAGGGTGAAGCTGGGGCAAAGTGAGAGTAGCATCGACATATATACACTACCGAATGTAAAATAGTTGGCTGGTGGGAAGCAGCAGCATAGCACAGGGAGATCGGCTCAGTGCTTTGCGATGACCTAGAGGGATGGGATAGGGAGGGTGGGAGGGAGGCTCGAGAGGGAGGGGATATGGGGACATGTGTATGCATACGGCTGATTCACTTTGTTGTGCAACAGAAAGTAACACGGTATTGGGAAGCAATTATACTCCAATAAATATCTATTTTAAAATTTTAAAAATTAAAAAAAGAAATATTTGACACAGTTAATCACTCTTTCTTGAAACACTGTATTCACTTGGCTTCTAAGACTCCATAGGAGCCAGGATTTCCTTCTACTTCATTGGACACTTTCTCAGTCTCTTCTACCAGTTCCGCCTCATCTTCATAATGCCTTATTGTTGGAGTACCCAGTGATTCATTCTGTTGACTTCTTCTCTTTTATTGACCCTTCCTCCTTTGATAAATTCACTTGTATGGCCCCCAAAACAATATAAAAGCTAAGGACAACCATATCTATACTTTTTACCCAGCACTTTCCTCTGGATTCCACACTCATATATCCAATAACCTTTGCAAAATTTACACATGAATGTGTAACAGACATCTCAAACTTATTATATCTAAACCTAAAATCCAGCTCTTCATTCCCCAATCTTCTCCTTCTACAGTCTCTCCATCTCAGTTAATGACTGTTCTCTCTTTCCATTTTCTTAGTCTAAAACCCCTGGAGTTATTCTGGAATGCACTCATTCAGGCACTGTCTTAGTCCATTTGGGCTGCTATAACAAACTACCATAGATTGAATGGCTTATAAACAACAGAATTTTATTTCTTAAAGTTCTGGTAGCTGAGAATTCCGAGGTCATGATAGATTTGGTGTCTGGTGAGAGCATGCTTCCTGGTTCACAGAAGACCATCTTCTAGCTATGTCCTCATATGGTGGAAGGGGCCAGGGAGCTCTCAGGGGTATCTTCGGTAAGGGCACTAACCCCATTCATGAAGCCTCCACCCTCCATACTTAATCACCTACCAAAGGCCCCACCTCCTAACACCATTACATTGGGGGCTAGGATTTCAAAATATGAATTTTGGGGAGACACAAATGTTCAGTCTATATAACACACTATATCCAATCTAACAATAAATCTATCAATTGCTTTTTTTCGAGTATTCAGAAGATGACCACTTCTCTCCTCTGCCACCTCCCTGCTCCAAGCCACGAAATCTCTCCACTTGATTATGGCAACAATGGTCTCCTAATTGGTCTCCCTGATCCCACACTCACTCCTTTATAGCCTATTCTCGATACAACTTCTGAAGTAATCCTCTTAAAACAGAAGTTTCATATATTATTCTTCTGCTCAGTACTTTCCAAAGGCTCCCTGACTTACTCCAGTGAAGGTCAGTCCTTCTAACGGTTTATCTGCCCTGTGCATTCTGGCAAACGCCTTAGCTCTCTGAAATCACCTCCCAGAACTCTCCCTCCCTCTCATTTTATTCTAGCCACACTGTCCTCAAACATCCATGCATTCTCTGCCTCTAGGCCTTTGCAGCTTCTATTTAATCAGCCTAGAATGCTTCCCCCACGTATCTACCTTGGTTTTTTTCTCTTCTCCTAAATCTTTACCCAAATGCCACCTTCTCAGTGAGACCTTCCCTAACCACATTATCTAAAATCACATCATGTCTCTTCCTACACACACGCTTCCTACCCTTTTCCCTCCTTTATCTTCATTACACTTTCCACTTTCTAACATTTCATAATTCAGCTACTTCTTTTTGGTATTGTCTGTCTCTCCTGACTAGACCTAAGCTCCGTAAGGGCAGAGATTTCTTGCTGGGTTTTTTGCACAGTGTTTATACTCCTAAGGCACAGAATAGCATAGAACACACAGCACACAGTAGACATTCAATACGTGTTGAATAAATAAATCAATAAAGGATTAGATGAATGAGTAAATGAATGAATGAATATAACTAAACTCTCCTGTATCAGTCAGGGCACCAGCAGGAAGCATATGGAAAATTCAAATGGGGAAATTTAGGTAAGTTTAAAGAAGGGAGTATTTACAACATGGAAGGGACTAATAAGGATGGTGAAATGCCCAAGAGCCAGGAACCGTGGGGTGGTGGTGTTATCTCTGTACCTAAAGGAGCAAGGGCAGGAATCAGATGCTAGAATAAGAAGAGAGTAGCTGTAAGAAAAGTCTACCCAGCAGGAGCTGTGGACTTCAGTTGAGGGATGCAGCCAATCAGAGGTGACCCAGTAGAAATGGAGCCTGGAAGATAAACACCCAGACCTCTGTTTCCTCTTGCCTCATGTATCCTGTTGATGCCGTCCATTGGCCAAACCCAACTGCAGGTCATGGACCAGGAAGGCTCTTAATATAGCCCCAAACAGTCAGTGCCCAAGCACAGAGCAGGGTAGGAAAGGTTGGAAAATGAACTGGAAAGGAAAATGGAAACTTTCCTGGACACCTGCTTTTACCCTCTGTCACAATATTTTATAGGATGGGATAGAACAAAAGTATTCTTTTGAAATTAGCATACATTTACTATACAAGGTAAATTTCATTTATGCTAGAAACTTCATCTCAGACTTTCATTTCCCATTGCCTGTTGGTCATTTGTTTCCTTTTGAAATAAAAATACTCAGTCCTTGGGTGATTTGGATTATTTTACTTGAAATCACTACTGTTGAGACTGTTTTCCCCAGATCAAATACTAACCTTTAAAAGAATGTCTAGAGGCTACATTCTTTGGCCTATTCTATTTAGGTGACTAGGAAGAAATAGCATTGAAATTTGCTGAAAGCTTCTTTGGAAATTTTTTGAAATAAGCCTTTTTAAAAAAAATGGAAGCAAAGTAAAAGCAACTGAAGCAACAGCCCTGCTTGGAAAGATAAAACTCAGCCCTGGCTAAAAATAGAATCTATAACTGCTGATGAGCAAGAGGAACATCTGGTAGAAAGAATGTATTTATCAGGTGACACTTTTGAGAAAGTGCTTAAAATATTTAGGACATCATAACCACACCAGTATACAATGCCCCTAAGAAGGTGGAACAGAAAAAGAACAAAGGTTTGGCATCACTCATGATATTGAAGGTATGATGTAAATGGCCTTAGCTTCCTGTCATGTTGTATTGGGACTTTCTACCTGTGAAAGGCTTCCTCTGTCTTCATTGTGCCTTTACTTTAAGGAACTTAACAGAGAGGGAGGCGAGAAACATACAGAAACACATACAAAGAAAGGGTAATTACTGACACAACAAGGAGGTTAGGAGGTGAGGTAAGAGTAATAGTCCCTGGAAGGACTGCGACCCAGTTCTGGAGGCTGCAGTGTGAGTTCTCTAGACCTGAAGGGCACTGGCGTAACACAGAATTGAGTAATAAGTCTAGAGATCTCTAGGGATTTTGTTTGGGGCTATTGAATGTGGTGGTGCTACCTGGGGGTGCAGATAAGCATGCATTTGCCATGGAAATGCCCAAGAGGACTCTTGTTTTCCTTCTGAATTTCATTACTCTGCAGTGTAGCTCACTCTTCTTTATGTCCTGAGCTCTGGGGATCTCTATTTCTCTTTTCTCTCATTTCTTTCTCACAACTCGAGCATGCTACTTTTTGCCCCCTCTTTTTGGATCTGTGATTCTCTCTCTACCATTTTTTATCAGCAAAGAACGTGTGCTCAGTGTGATGGCTACTACCCATTAATAAATGGTGGCTAATTTCCAGTAAACCCACTGCCAAACCACCAGGTCACTTTCTACCCTTTCAATGAATTCTTGGCCTCTCTGAATCAGTGACTTTACTGTATTGTCCTTCCCCATCCCAGTAAATCTTAACTGTAAATGACAAAGAAATTTATCCTTTCTCACTTTTTTGAGCCTCAGAACTCCCTTTTCTCCCTGCAGCCCAGACTCCTGCTTCTAGCTATCCAGGCCTTTAATTGGTTTGTATCTAACTTACTTCAAACCCTGTTCCATCTGTTCTCTGTAAATCTTAGCCAGATTATTTTCTCCATTGTTGTCTACAAAATTGGGTAATAATAGAAGACTAATTTAGGACCACTTTGGGGAGCTATTGAATTGGATGCCACTGCTTGTGTGCCTATGTAGACATGCATTTGCCTATGGAAACAGCAAGTTTTTTACGTCTAGGACCTGCTCCATTAAGGATGACATCTGACCTTTATCACTCTGCAAAGTAAAGTATTGTTCTCCCCATACCAGAGATAAAAATCCCGAGATTCAAATTAAGATCATAGTGTTGGTAAGTGGAAGAAACATATAATGAAACTCCTGATCTAATTTAGTGCTCCTCAACCCTCATTGCTCGTTGGAATCATCCGTATCAGTCTTTTTCAATATTGACTGCACACACATCACCTGGGGATCTTAGTAAAATGCAGATTATGGTTTAGTAGGTCTAGCGTAAGTCCCAAGTTTCCAAATTTCTAATAAGGTTTCAGGTGATGCCAATGCTGCTGGTAGTCATGGGATATATCTTGAGTAACTTAGAGTGCTTGTAAGAAAATATTTTTGCCAGACCCCAACACACTAATTAAATCTTTGAAGACGGGGGCCAAGCAAGTCAATTAGAGGTGCATCAGAAATACGATAGATTGGCAACTGTACTCCAATTAAAAAAAAAAAAAAGACAGACTGATGGATGGCTACATAAATATGTGATAAAGCAAGAATATAGCAAAATATAAATTTTGAGAGCTAGGTGGATATATGGCTATTCACTCAAGTTCTATACATTGAAATTTTTTACAATAAAATATTGGAAAAATGGGTTAGGAAGAAAACCTTTGGGGGAACCTTGAAACACTTTCTCCCCTATGGTATATATTAATTATCCCTCCTTCCCCTCAACAATAATCCTACCTGTTACACCTTTAAACAATGTTTATTTTATTTTTGCTGTAAAGTTATTTATTCCTGTTTCGTTGATGGAGACAGTTCCAGTCTTTGAGATGATTTACTATATTGCAGAACATGAAATTTGGGGCCGGCAAAACATACCAGTATTTAAAATTTAAATCTACTCTGCCCTTTACTCATTAGTGTGCAATTTTAGCCAAATTAACTTCCCGTTCTTAGTTTTATAATCTGAAGTTTGGTATACTGATAAGAGTAATAATACTTTCTTCATAAAACCAATGTGGCAAATTGACATATTTTAAGGCATTTCTTCTTCCTATCTACTTTTTAAGACACAGAACCCAACCACATGGTCTTTGCTGTCCCAAACAACTAGGTTTTGTAGCACATGGCTTGTTACTGAACTACTACCACCCTCCCCAGCACACTCAACACAGAGACACGACTGGTGGACAAGTTTTAGACTAATAGCCAGTAACCCTGACCAGCCAGTGACATTTGGCTTGTAACCTGGTTCAAAAAGATTCACTAAAATCATAAATCTCTCTCTCAATAATATAAACCAGGAGACTCAGAGAGAGGTGACAGTTGGTAGTGGGTTCCAAGCTAGAAGATCATATGGACACGAAGGCTTGAGATCATCTTCATTTGGGTCAAATTTATGATTGCTACGTATAGAAAGTTTATTGAGGGAGGAAGAGAGAAGTAGCATGTAAGCACTGAGAAGCAGAAATGTGAGGCAGCTTCTAAGCTGTGAATAAAATAGCACCAGTCTCTGACATTTTCATTTCTTGTTCCAGTGAAACCTAAGTGGTCTTGGTTCTAATCTAGATGGTGCCTAAGATTCCATGTTGAATCCTTTCACTGAACTCCCCTTTGTTTGAACTAGGCTGAATGGATCTCCAGCAATCAGGATAGACTGCAGTATGCTCATCTCAGTGGTTTAAAATAACAAACATTTCTATTCCTCACTCTGTTCAAGTTGGCTAGGGCTTGTTCCATGGTATCTGAGGTTTCAGTTAAAAGAAACTTCTTTTTGAAACATATCAATGATCAATTACATGGCAAGCCACTGTGCATTGCTTTGTAGCTACTGCATCAAAGTCATACTTGTCATTTCTGCTCTCATTTCACATGACCATATGTGAATGCACTAGGGCAATACCCTCAAAGGGGGCACTGAATATTAGCCAATAAAACAGTCTATCTATCACAAGATAATTGTTTTTTTAATTTTTTTCCATAAAAAGATCATTAAATGAGAGATAATGTACAGAAAATGGTTGTACATATGTTTTTGTTTTTGTTTTTGTTTTTTTGCGGTACGCGGGCCTCTCACTGTTGTGGCCTCTCCCGTTGCGGAGCACAGGCTCCGGACGCGCAGGCTCAGCGGCCATGGCTCACGGGCCCAGCCGCTCCGCGGCATGTGGGATCTTCCCGGACCGGGGCACGAACCCGTGTCCCCTGCATCGGCAGGCGGACTCTCAACCACTGCGCCACCAGGGAAGCCCGGCTGTACATATGGATAATAAATCAGTGTGATATTTGTCCTTGTGAAAGTCTTTGTCTATCGAAGGCCTTTCTCAAAGTGTCAGAATGATTTTTATTCATTCATTCTTCAGATACATGGAGTGTCTGCTATGTCATAGGCAGGGTGCTAAATGCCAGAAATAAAATGAAGAGCAAGACAGACATGGATCCTACACACACGGTGCATAGAGAATAATGGATAATAAAGAACAAAAAATAGGCAATTCCAATGCCTATTGTGATGCCTTAGATAAGACAAATACTGGGTGTTTGAAAACATACGAGGTGAATCTCATTTAGATCTGGGACACACAATGTTTCTTAGAGGAAGTGGCAACTGTTGCAAACCAGAAGAATGGAAGGAATTAGGCAAAGGGCAGGAGACAAGGAGAGTTTTCTAAATAAAGGGGCCAGCAAATTTGTAAACCCAGATGTGAAGAGAGCATGAACAATCAAGGAACTGCAAGAAGGGAGAAGAGAGGGGACAGGCAGGTGTAAGCTGCGCTGTGGAAGTTGGGCTCTAACCTAGACAATGAGGAGCCATTCAAGGGCTTTAATGGCTTATAGGTATTTAAGGTTTAAGGAAAGGAACTGCAAATCTGTGTTTTTCAACACTGAGAACATAGTAAGTTTCTAGGGCCTAAGGCCCACTGTGAAAGCCATGCATTTTTAGCCCATGCGTATCTCCAACACACACACCTGTGTTGATGAGAGGAAAAAGAATGGACTCATGTTTCAACAGAACTATGTGTTCTCTCCATTTCTCATGGTAACTATTTTGTAGGTGGGATACAGTGGGTGGAAGTGGGAGCAAAAGCAGTGAAATGGAAATCGGACAGACAGGTTCCAGCCCTAATTACTTCCTCAAAATGTGCTTTGAAGCAAGTCACTTAACTGCTCTGGAAAATGGTGATAAAAAGCTAACTTAAGGTCTTTGAAAAATATAAATCTATTTAATATGGGTGCCGTTATTGGGACGTTTTGAATACCATTAAGTTTTTTTAAAAAATCTGTGTAATAATCTATTTGTGAAACAAACTAGATTAGTGTGGCATAATATTGACTTGTATCTTATGGATACATTTTGTTACTAATCTTTGTGAAATAAGATACTCAGGTGGTACTCTTTAGGTATTACTATTAATACCTGCAGCAATACAGTAAAACAAGAACCCTGGGGAGACTTGACTAGCCTAACCCAGGAGCCATTTCAGAATCCTGAACTTAGTCCATTTACATGCATTGTCCTTTCCTAGTTTGGGTTGGATTTTCCAATTTGCATTTGAAATTCAAAATGTCAGGCCTAATACTCCGGCTTCATCTCTGAGGGCATGACACGGCCTTTATAACTAAATGTTAAAACATAACTCGATGCCTGATAGCTGCAATTCCATTTTCCAGTCCTTGGTGCTGTCAGAGGCACTGTGTGATGTGCTGTCAAGCCAGATTGGTTAAGCTGCACAGAAGGAAATCTCCTGTCTGGATACTATTCTTGAATAAGGAGCATCTCATAGGGACTCCACTTGTCTCACAGCATACCAGCAATGTCTAGGATTCATTTTTCTCTCTCTTCCTTTAGAATAATTCACCAGAGAAACCCTTCTGGACGATGCAGAGAATCAAGCTCCACAGAAGTTGCTAAGACTCATTTTTTTAAAAATTTTCCCTATTGAGCAAATAATTTGTTTTTCAGGTGAAGAATCTGTACAATAGAAAACTGTCCTGCAACTAGGTAGGTTCATGCATTTGTCAAGAATGGCCTTCCACAGTCTGCAGTGATTTGCTTGGGTGGGAGCAGAAACATGTTCCAGTATAAAGGCAGCTTAAAGATTCAAGAGAAACAAATAATTATCAAATGACTTTAATAAGAGATGTTCATGGAAAAGCTAGAATCAACATTATTTTTCAGTTCAATGACCTAGTTCACTATGGTGATTATCAAAAAGCTACCTTAGTAGGTGCTGAATAAAGACAAATATTTTTTTGTCTTATTCTTTTTTATTTTTTTTTAATTTTTCTTATTCTTTTTTAAAAAATTATTTATTTATTTATTTTTGTCTGTGTTGGGTCTTCATTGCTGCACACGAGCTTTCTCTAGTTGTGGCGAGCAGGGGCTACTGTTCGTTGCGGTACGCAGGCTTCTCATTGTGGTGGCTTCCCTTGTTGTGGAGCACGGGGTCTAGGCGTGCTGGCTTCAGTAGTGTGGCACACGGCCTCAGTAGTTGTGGCACGCAGGCTCAGTAGTTGTGGCACACGGGCTTAGTTGCTCCGCGGCATGTGGGATCTTCCCAGACCAGGGATAGAGCTCATGTCCCCTGCATTGGCAGGTGGATTCTTAACCACTGCACCACCAGGGAAGTCCATATTTTTCTTATTCTTCATAAGATTCTTCATCTTCTTTTTCTTAATATGAGTGATCTATGATGATCTTTTATTTATTTATTATTTGCCACGTGGCATGTGGGATCTTAGGTGCCCAACCAGGGATTGAACCCACGCCCCTTGCCTTGGAAGCATGGTGTCTTAACTACTGGACCACCAGGGAGATCCCATAAGACAAAAATATTTTTGCTGACGTATGATGAATCTTGATGAAACCAAAAACATAGTAGAGGTTATGGCTTCTCTTGAAGTAAAGAACACAAAGTGGGGAGAGGGGAAGTTAGAACAAAATGCATATGGTCCTGACCTGTCAGTGAAACTTAACTAAATGTGGAAAGTTAGGAAAATGGAAATAATGTAATGAAGAATTTTCCCTTCTGGTAGTAGGAGATTTTGTTGCAAACCAAACGTCTGTCTAATAAAAACTAGAAAAACCGGGCAAGTTTTAAAAATTGTGTTTGAAGGCTTTATGGCATTACCATGACAGCCAGGACCTGAAGGCTTGGGCTTCCAGAGAAAAGCCATTTTCTTCTCATTTCTTTCTTCTCCCTTCAGGCATTTATCAGGGATCCAGGACAAAAAGACAAAGAAGCTAAGGAAATATCAGTGGGTAAGAGGTTAGGAAACTTAGCAGAACTTTGGGAAGTCTCATGGAACCAGAGTAACAGAAATATATTTCAGAGCCTACCAATTTGTGGAAGGGCTGGTAAATATCACAGACTGCTAGCTAAGACCCAGAACACCTGAACAGACCAAGTATCACAAATTCTAAAACATTAACTTGAAAAAGCACAGTCCTAAACTCAAACTGCCTGCCCCAAAACAAAAGTAAGTCTTCTCTGGAGAAGGACGACCCGAGCCAGAGTCTCAAGACATCCACACAGTTTTTCATAATGATGTCTGGCATTCAGTCAAAAATTATTAGATATGCCGGGAGTAAGTGCCAAATGACTGAAAGCAAGGTCAAAAAATATTCAATACAAGGAGGTTCTTAGGTGATCCAGATATTATAGTTACCAGGTGTGAGATATAAAATAGCTGTTACTAATATGTTCAAGATAATAGGAAACAAGTTGGAGATTTCACCAGAAAACTAGAATCTGTAAGAGGAGTCACATAGAAATTCTAGATCTGAAAAACAAATAACATTTAGAACTTAATAAATGTGTTTAAAATAGATTAGACCCAGCAGAAGAAGAGTGAACTCAAGATAGAACAAGAAAAGGACCTAGAAAAAAAAAAGAATGTAAAAGATACTTGTGACACAATGAAAAGCTTTGGTAAATGTGTAATCAGAGAGGAAAGCAGGGAGAAAGCAATTTATCAACCAAGATTTTTTCAAAACTGATTTTTAAAAAATCACGCCACTAAAGCAAAAAACTCTTTACTCTCCCCAAGTGGGTTAATTTTAAAAAGCCACACCTGGTCATAGTGTAGTAAAATTCCTGAAGGGCAAAGACAAAGGGGAAAATTTTTTAAGCAGCCAAGGAGAAAAGATATATATCCTTTGCAGAAGCAAAGCAATGGAAAGGAGTATTTTTATAAGGATGGAGGAAAAAATAACTATCAACATAGAATTCTATATCCAGTAAAAGTATAAAAATATACTTAAAGAATGAATACCCCAAAAAAATTTTTCAAATAACCAGAAGTCAAAACCAGGTGATGTTTTTCACCAGTAGACTTGCATGAAAAGAACCTATTATAGTGACTACTTCAGGCCAGAGGAAAACAGTCCCAAATGAAAATGTGAAAATGCAGGAAAAATGAAGAGCAGCTGGAAGAGTAAATATGTGAATAAATGTACATAAATACTGATTTTATGAGCTCAGTCTTTGGGGTAGAATATAGGGGAAATACAAAACATGACAAAATTGCACAAAAGTTAAGAAGAGCAAAGAATTAAGTGTTCCTAGGTTCCTGCCTCATCTGGAAAATGGTAAATATTCCAACTTATACCAGATTCAATAAGCCATGCATTCATTCTGTCATCTCTACAATAACACAAAATGAAGAATTAAAAATATAACTTGCAAACTAATAGAGTGGGAACATTGAGTCATAAAAAGAATACTAATTGATCCAAAAAAAAGATGAAAAGGAGAGGAAAGGAATAGGATGGGTGGGATAAAAGAAAACAGATAAAATGGTAGATTTAAAACCAAATTCATCAGTAATTAAATTTAAATAGAATAAGTATCCAATTTAAAAACTACAATTACCAAGCTAGATTCTTAAATACATTCAAGCATATGTTACCTATCAGAGACACACTTTAAATTTAAAAAAAAAATATATATATATATATATATGTATATATACACACACACACACACAGAAAGATTATAACAGTAACCAAAAGATAACTAGAGCAGATCAATAGTATAAAAAAGTAGACTTTAAAGCAAGGGGTGTTACTAGAGATAATGAATGAAATTAATGATGAAAGTGGTAATTCACCCAGAGGCTGGATTTTTTATGAAGATAGAATAGTTGATTGAGTTTTGAGTTCCTGTCAAGTTTTTTCAAGAGTTCACAAAGTTATAATTTATTAAACATTTGTTTCTATAATTATCAGTTCATAATTTGTCTCACTAAGGATAGAAATTCTATTCATTATTGTATACTGAAGACCTAGCATAGAGCTGAGCACAGAGTAGGAACTCAATAAGTAATTTTTAATTGAATAAATGGGTGGATGGGATTGATGGGTAGATGGTCAGTTTGGGCCTCAGAAAAACATTATATATTGTCTACATGATAAATAAGAGTATACTGTTCCTAGACAATGACTACATAATTGCAGATTTTTTTAACTCTAATTATAGATTTTAATAATGTAGTGAGGAAATACCAGGGCATCTGAGTTATAAAAATAAAACAATAGATTTAAGAAATTATAACAACTTGACTTAATGAGTATGGCATGTTAGAAACTTTCTCAAACCTGATTAAACTTCCCCCCTCACCTTCTATTTATTTCATTTGCCACTAGTTCTTTGTATACATCTTTTCAGCATCTTCATGGGAAAACAGGTTGTTAGTAGGAAAAATGCAGGAAATCCTGGGTCCTCTAGCCAAATGCCATCAATTTCCTCTAACAGTTACTTAAATTTATTGGTTCTATGGGATATTTTAAATTATTTTCTCACTGCCAGCTGCTTCCCTCTTATCTCTTATACTGTTTAGACCTCGGTTATTTAGCTAATGAGGTAGTCAAACACAAATGGTATATAGAATTAAGATTCTCTTTCAGTAGGAATCACAGCTTCCTATTTCAATCATTACCTAGGTTTTACTGTTGATCGTGTTCCTAATTCTTCTTGACCCATCTTGGTCCATGTCACCAAACCAAGTTGTTATAAAGAAAGAAAATCAAGACATTCGTTAAGGAAATCCATCCTGATAATGCTGTGTTCTCTAGAACATTTGAAATCTCTAAGCATCTGCTCAGTTTTAGTTTTTGCACAGAAAAGTACCTGCTTCGTAGTCATAAATACACTGCACATTCCTGCAGACCTATAATTGAGCTAGTTTGGTTTCCCTGGCAACCACCACGATTAATTAGAATACTTGAGCATGGTAAGTTTATAGATGCAGAAAATATTTCATGTATAAATAGTGCAATCTGTTTATGCTCAAAGGAATTTTCCCCTTCAGTTGAGAAATGGGTTTTTTAAAATTCTTTTTGTGTGGATTAATCACATTTTCTTCCTCATAAACTCTGTAAGTAATATTCAGAGATTAATGTTGATTGAACTTCTTCAGCCAGTGCTGGTACTTGTTGGGTGTTTTTTGGCCTGAGTCCTGGGCCCCTGCTGAGTGAGGCATGATTGTGTCCACAGTGCACTTAGTGACAAAGCTGATGAAAGCATCCTCTGGGTCCCATCGACATCCCTGTTCTTTTCATAAATTAGTTTTTGGTACAAACAGTTGAGTGTAAGAATGCATGTGTTAAAATTGGTTTCTCCCTATGATAAACCTTTCACAAAACCAAAAGAAGTTCATCCATCTGTTAAAAAAAAAAAAAAATCCTCCAGGCAATTAATATTTGGTTCACATTAGAAAGTAAGATACAGAAGCTTTCATTTATTAAATATTTCCTTAATGAGTCAGTCATTTATCCCAGTGTACCATACAGGCTATTTTATTTAATCTTTGCAGTAATCCTGTGAGACTGAGACTGTGAACTTCATTTAGAGATATGCAAGCAGAGGCCTTAGTAAGTTAAGCAAATCACTCAGAGTCACTTACACATTAGCAAGAAGTTTGGTGTTTGAACCTATGGAGGTTCATCTAAATCAAAAGCCTATGGGCTTCCCTGGTGGCGTAGTGGTTGAGAGTCCGCCTGCCGATGCAAGGGACGCGGGTTCGTGCCCCGGTCTGGGAAGATCCCACATGCCGCAGAACGGCTGGACCCGTGAGCCATGGCCGCTGAACCTGCGCGTGCGGAGCCTGTGCTCCGCGATGGGAGAGGCCACAACAGTGAGAGGCCCGCGTACTGCAAATAAATAAATAAATAAAAAAGCCTAGGCATTCGTACCTCTGTGCTGACTACCACCACTTTTCCTCTGGAGTGGCAATGGAAGAAGGAATAAGAGAGATTCTGACTTTACATCAAAATAGGACACCCTGGCTCTTGGTTTACACAGAATCCATCTCCACCCTTCTTCTGAAAGGATGTGGAGTACATGTGTGGTGTGTCAACATTTCCTTTTCCTGAGACATACCTGACCCCAAACTGACTTTTCTTAACCAGCTAACTTAAAATCCAGTTAAACTGGATTTTAAGTTGGCTCTCAAGCAATATTTTTCAGCATGTGTGAGTAAATCTTGTCCATCCACATGGCAGTGAGTAGAGTGGAAAACGCACTGAGCTGGTGGTAAGGAGTTCTTTCCCCAACCAGCTGTTTATTTTAGGAAAGTACATTTTTCCAATGTTAAAAAAAAAAAAAAGATAACATCAGCTATTACCACTTAGAATTTTAGAGCTGGAAGAGGCTCTAGGAATTTCTCTTAGAGGTAACAGTATAAACTCCCCTCCATTCAGTCTGCCTAGAAAATACTCCCTAGGGTTCTCCCATTTCCTTCCAAGCTTATAGGCACAGTGCTACCTGGGGAAATTCTTCCTTCTCCTGCCTTGGCTAAGTTCAGTGCAACCCTAAGAAACAATGGGGATTCTGAGCTATTGTTTCAATAATTTACATATTGGAACTAGCACAAAGACACTAGGAATGGTTAATCAACAGTCCTATCTCTGATCACTTTTCCATTTCACCATTTTCCTCTTGTGTTAATAATAATTTTACTATTTATCATATAATATCTAATTTAAAGATCTAGTTCATTTTATTAAATTCCAATATATGTTATTCTGAGACCTCCTGAATATTTTTTAAATTAATTTTTATGGGAGTATAGTTGTTTTACAATGTTGTGTTAGTTTTTGCTGTACAGCAAAGTGAATCAGCTATACGTATACATGTATCCCCTCTTTTTTGGATTTCCTTCCCATTTAGGTCACCTCAGTTCCCTGTGCTATAGAGTAGGTTCTCATTAGTTATCTATTTTATACGTAGTAGTGTATATGTGTCAATCCCAATCTCCCAATTCATCCCACCCCTCCTTCCCCCCCTTGGTAGCTATGTGTTTGTTCTCTGTGTCTGTACTGAGACCTCCTTAATCTTAAATGGGATTCAGGATAACTAGTTTTTACCAGAAACTTGACAGAACTTCCTTTTATGTAAGCTAGTCGCAGTTGTAACTATACATTTCCTACTATTATATTTTAAACTAGGAAATGCATTCACAACATTTTATTTTATTTTTTATTGACACTAAGTTTATGTTTTTAATTGAGGCATAATTGACTTACAACATTATGTTAGTTTCAGGTGTACAACATAATAATTTGATATTTGTACACAGTGTGAAATGACCACCATAAGTCTAGTTAACACTTGTCACCATACGTAGTTCGAAAAAAATGTTTTGCTTGTGATGAGATCTTTTAAAATCTAAGTAACTTTCAAATATGCAATAATACCATATTATTAACTATAGCCAAATATGCTGTACTATATGGCCACGTGACTTTTTATTTTATAATTGGAAGTTTGTACCTTTTGACCCCCTTCATCCATTTTGCCCGCCTGAAACCCCCTGTCCCTGGCAACCACCAATCTGGTTCTCTGTATCTATGAGCTTGGTTTTGGGTTTTTTGTTTTTAGAGATTCCATATGTAAGTGAGATCATACAGTATTTATCACAACATTTTAGACACTAACTTAACTGCTCCAACATTGTTGGTATTTCTTGTCTTGACATTAGATTATGTTTCTAGTATAGACAGATGCTCACTTTTAAGGTTATCATCTAAATTGACTTTTGCTAAAAACATAGAAAGTTGTGAAGGTTGTTCTCATTAAATATTGCCAGCACCCAGCATCTGTACGGTGCACAGAATATCTAGCCTGTTTGTCCCCTCCCTTCTTTCTTCCTTCCTTCCTTCCTTCCTTCCTTCCTTCCTTCCTTCCTTCCTTCCTTCCTTCAACAGATGTTTGTTGGATTGAAATACCAACATTTAAAAGAATACACTAAAAGTGTTTATTTCTAGGAAATTTAGAAGCATATTTGAGGAATTAACCGGATGAATTAATGTAACCAATGTGGTTTTGCTCAACAAGATGGGGCTTTAGTTTGCTTCAACAAATTATATTCATAAAAAAGTTAATCCTTTGGACATTTGAAAGATTATGGGTTATTAAGATGGTTCTGAGAAAACAGTTTAAAAAATTGTAAAGACCAACCCTGATTCTTTCTGTGATTCATCCGACTAAGATTACGTCTATGACAATTGCGTCAGGCACAATGTGGAGAGAAAATGGTCATCTTCCATGGAATCAACCTTAGCCGTTAAGGACATCCTCAGATCATAAACATCTACACTCACTCATTACCTAAAAAAATTTTAACTATATTTTCAAAAATGACAAAAAATAATACTGGCTAAAAGCTCTATAAAGAATTTGGCATATTAGTTATCACTTCTTATGTCAAATGCGAATGAAACAAATGACTATGTATAAAATAAAAAAGCCACAAGGATATATTGTACAGCACAGGGAAAATAACCAATATTTCATAACTTTAAATAGAGTATAATCTTTAAAAATATTGAATCACTACGGTGTACATTGACTATTCTCTCTTATTTGTGTTTTTGTAATTTTAAACGATACCCCTTAATTCTTTTAGCCTATGCTTTGGTAGACATATGTCCATTTTATCCATGCACTTTGCTTTTTTATAGATATGTTATTATATCACCTTGTGCCTTGTCTTTCTATACCTAAGACTCTTCACCATCTATCTCCCTTCACACGGCAACCCCCAAACCTATGAACTCTTGTCAAATTTCATCAGATTTCTTCATATCGTGAATCTATAGTTTTTGACCCCAGAAAAAGGACTAATTTCACTCATGGTTCAAGGAATGAATCCCATAGAAGTGCTTATCAGCAGGTCCAAGGCAGGCTCCAGGTAGATAAAAACCGGTCCTGACAATCTAAAAGTCCTACTTAATGAGAAGCAGGATTTACCAAAGAGTAGCAATCCTTCTTCATCAAATAGGTGGCGGAACTGTGGCTCTAGGGCAACACAAGTTCTCTTGGGCTCAATAGCCTCCAAATATACAACAGAATGATATTTGTCCCCTCTGGTGTCATTAGTCTTGTTTTGTTTTCCAATAGTTTCCCAAACAGTACCTCAAATGTACCCAAAGATCATTCATTTGGTTATAAGCATCACACGACATATGCCCTTATGTACCCTGGCTCCCAGCTGTCACATCCGTGAAGTGTCCCTGCCACAAGTGCTCAGACTGACTGTCATGAGAATCCCAATACACGAGACAGGCGTACAGCCTTCAGGGGTCCCAAAGCTGCCATTTCTCAGGAGCCAAAACAGAGCTGGGTTCTGTGTAGAAAGCAGAGGGAGCATCTTCCTTTCTAGCTCTGAGCTACATTTTGTCACCTGGTACCTAAATCAGCTTTGCTTAAGAATAGAGACCCAACATGTTCTCATAAATAGTGTTACAATTAACAGACCTTGTCTCTTAATCATGGAGCTCCCAACCCAGTCCAATGGACCAGAAAGAGAATTGGAGTTAAATGTAAGTTTTTCTCCTTATCCTTCAGCTTACATTAATAAGTGTCTCCCCAAAAGCATGATCTCCCCCAGATACCAATTTTCTGTCTCTCCTTTTGGATCGGAATTCTTAGATATCACTATTGTGGCATATCTTTTTTTTAAATTCAAGTATAGTTGATTAACAATGTTGTGTTAATTACTGCGGTACAGGAAAGTGATTCAGTTAAACATATATATACATACACATTCTTTTTTAAATATTCTTTTCCATTATGGTTTATCATAGGATATCGAATATAGTTCCCTGTGCTATACAGTAGGACCTTGTCGTTTATCCATCCTATGCATATAAAAGCTTACATCTGCTAACCCCAGCCTCCAACTCCATCCCTCCCCCGATCCCCAACCCCTCCCCCTTGGCAACCACCAGTCTGTTCTCTATGTCCGTGATTCTGTTTCTGTTTCATAGATAGGTTCATTTGCATAATATTTTAGATTCCACATATAAGTGACATCATGTGACATTTGTCTTTCACTTTCTGACTTACTTCACTTAGTATGAGAATCTCTGGTTGCATCCATGTTGCTGCAAATGGCATTATTTTGTTCTTTTTTATGGCTGAGTTATATTCCATTGTACATATGTACCACATCTTCCTTATCCATTCTGTCGATGGACTTTTAGGTTGTTTCCATGTCTTGGCTATTGTAAATAGTGCTGCTATGAACATAGGGGTGCATGTATTTTTTTTAATTCTAGTTTTGTCTGGATATATGCCTAAGAGTGAGATTGCTGGATTCCATTTTTAGTTTTCTGAGGAACCTCCATACTGTTTTCCACAGTGGCTGCACCAACTTACATTCCCACCAGCAGTGTAGGAGGGTTCTCTTTTCTCCACACCCTCTCCAGCATTTATTTGTAGACGTTTTAATGATGGCCATTCTGACCAGTGTGAGGTGGTATCCCATTGTAGTTTTGATTTGCACTTCTCTAATAATTAGCTATTAAATATCACTATTTTAGCAGAGTCTTGGTTTGGGGGAAATCTACAATAACTGAGCCTCTTAGTTATACAGAAAAGAAAATTAAACTTCCATATTTGAAAAAGCAGGACATTTTCATGGAACTTTTAAGCAACACATTTTTCAGTGCCTACTAATCTAGAATTCAAGAAAAAAATCAGAATCTAGAACAGGGTCACCTTGCAGAACAGGATCACCATGGAGAATTCTTTGAATCCTGAAGGTTCCATTTTTTGAACTGAGTTTAAGATACTATGAGCAGGATCTACTCCCTGTAGAGAAGAAGAGAGAGAGGAGCTAAGTCACAACACTGGGCTGGGCTCCAGCCACTGAAGGGAACCAGCATACAAGCCTGGAGCCAGGAGAGAAACCCAGGCACAGAGACTGGACTCCTCCCCTGGGGAAGAGTGGGAGGGGCCATCCCTGGAAAGGGTCTACCCAGGCTCAGCATTCATTGACTCACACTTAAGACTGCAGATTTCTGATCCTCCTCTGTGACTATTGGTCCTTAAGCAAGGACTGATCCTCCAGCTGTGTCATACCCTCTTTGACATGTAGCAATCAGAATTGAACTTGTAATCACAGGTGAGGAGAAGCCCTCGCCAATACCCAGATGGTATTGTATAAAGACAGCAGTATTTGCTTTTAGGTTTTCAGCATGCCTCATGGTTGGACTGTGCCTCTGCTGGCCTGTAAATTGATACTTTCATTCCAAAGTCATTGGTTCTGTAACACCTCAGAGTGACCCTCAGCTGGAGGTCGGATACTGCTTTTGACGGGTTCCGAGGTATTTACTGGATATTAAGTATTAAATTAGTAATAAAATAATACTAATATAATCTTAAAATTAGTAATAATAAAATAATGGTAAAGTTAAAATACTAATAGATGTTACCTTTTACTGGGTCCCTGCTTTGTGCAGGTGCTTTGGAGAGTAGGGAGAGCGCTGGGCAAAGGGCGTCAAGACCAAGTAGCCCCCAAGCCACGGTCACAGGAAGGAGATTGTCCTCTTCAGTACACTCTCTGTGAGCAGCACTTACACCTGAGTCAACCTCCCACCTGTCATTTGAGTTGGCATTGCTCATGCCTAATGATTCATGACTAACGTGGGAAGCATACAGTTTACAAAGCCCTTGCACACACAGCATCTTCCTTAATACAGCAACGCTGAGAAGTACACTGTATAACCATCTCTTATCGTTTCCCACTCCAGCTCTCAACACACACACACACACACACACACACACACACACACACACACACCCCTTTTTTTCCAGAAGAGGTAACTAAGACTTAATGAGTAAGGTCACACAACACAATGAGTGTGGCAGCTGTGTGGTGACTGGAATCTGTGTCCTTCCTCACATACATCCTCTCCTTAACGTTGCTTCCTCCTTCCCCAGTATCTGCCTTTTCTTTTAATTTAAGGGTAGCTGACTTACAACATAGTGATTCAATACTTTTATAGGTTATAGTTCATTTAAAGTCATTACAAAATAAAGGCTAGAGCTTCTCTGGTGGCGCAGTGGTTGAGAGTCCGCCTGCCGATGCAGGGGATACGGGTTCGTGCCCCGATCCGGGAAGATCCCACATGCCGCACAGCCGCTGGGCCCGTGAGCCATGGCCGCTGAGCCTGCGCGTCCGGAGCCTGTGCTCCACAGCGGGAGGGGCCACAACAGTGAGAGGCCCGCGTACCACTAAATAAATAAATAAATAAATAAATAAATAAAAGGCTATATATCCCTGTGCTGCACAATATATCCTGTTGCTTATTTATTTTTTAAATAGTAGTTTGTATCTTTTAATCTTGTATCCATATTTAGCCCCTCCCCCTCCCCACTGGTAACCACTAGTTGGGTCTCTATATTTGTGAGTCTGTCTCTGTTTCATTATATACATTTGTTTGTCTTATTTATTAGATTCCACATACAAGTGATAACAGAGAATTTTTCTTTTTCCATCTGACTTATTTCACTAAGCATAACACCCTCTAGGTCCATCCATGTTGTTGCTAAGGGCTGAATTTCATTCTTTTTTATGGCTGAGTAATATTCCATTGTATACATACCACAGTCTTTATCTATTCACATGTTGATGGACACTTGGGTTGCCTCTATATCTTGGTTTTGGTAAATAATGCTGCCATGAACATTGGGATGCATGTATTTTTTCAAATTAGTGTTTTCCTTTTCTTTGGATATATACCCAGCAGTGCAATTGCTCAATTATACGGTAGGTCTAATTTTAGGTTTTTTTAGGAACCTCCATACTGTTTTCCACAGTGGATGCACCAATTTATCTACATTCCCACCAATGGTGTGCAAAGGTCCCCTTTTCTTTACATCCTTGCCAACATTTGTTACCTGTGGTACTTTTTTATGATAGCCCTTCTGACAGGTATGAGGTAATACCTCACTGTGGTCTTTATTTGCAATTCTCTGATGATTAGCAATGTTGAGCATTTTTTCATGTGCCAATTGGCCATCTGCATCTCTTCTTTGGAAAAATGTCTATTCATGTGTTCTGCCCATTTTTTTCCTTTATCTTTTTCTTAATTGAAATAGAGTTGAAGTACAATATTATATAAGTTACAGGTGTACAATGTAGTGGCTCATGATTTTTACAGATTATACTCCATTTATAGTTATTATAGGATATTGGCTATATTCCCTGTGTTGTACAACATATCCTTGTAGCTCATTTTTTACATAATAGTTTGTACCTCTTAGTCCTCTACCCCTATATTGCCCCTCCACCCTTCCCTTTCCCAACTGGTAACCACTAATTTGTTCTCTATATCTGTGAGTCACTTTCTTTTTTTGTTATATTCACTAGTTTGTTGTATTTTTAGATTCCACATAGAAGTGGTATTGTATAGTGTTTGTCTTTCTCTGTCTGACTTATTTCACTTAACATAATACCCTCCAAGTCCATCCATGTTGTTGCAAGTGGCAAAATTCCCCCATTTTTTATGGCTATGTAGTATTCCATTGTATATATATATATACCACATCTTAATCCATTCTTCTGCTGATGGACATTTAGTTTGCTTCTGTATCTTGGTTATTGTAAATAATGCTGCTATGAACATTGGGGTGCATGTATCTTTTCAATTAGTGGTTTTGTTTCTTTCAGATATATACCCAGGAGTGTAATTGATGGGTGATATGGTAGTTCTATTTTAGTTTTTTGAGAACACTCCATACTGTTTTCCAAAGTGGCTGTACTGACTTACATTCCCACCAACAGTGTAGGAGGGTTCCATTTTCTCTGTATCCTTGCCATCATTGTTATGTGTTCTTTTTGATGATAGCCATTCTGACATGTGGGTGAGAAATCTCATTGTGGTTTTGATTTGCATTTCCCTGATGATTAGCTGTGTTGAACATCTTTTCATGTGCCTGTTGGCCATCTGCATGTCCTCTTTGCAAAAAATGTCTATTTAGTTCTGCCTGTTTTTTAATTGGGTTTTTTTTTTATGTTGAGTTGCATGAGTTGTTTATATATGTTGGATATTAACCACTTATAGGTCATATCATTTGCAAATATTTTCTCCCATTCAGTAGGTTTTCTTTTCATTTTGTTGATGGTTTCCTTTGCTATGCAAAAGCTTTTACATTTAATCAGATCCCATTTGTTTATTTTTGCTTTCATTTCCTTTACTTTAGGAGATGGATCCAAAAAATATTGCTGCAATTTATGTCAAAGAGTGTTCTTCCTGTGTTTTCCTTGAGGAGTTTTATTGTATCTGGCTTTACGTTTAGGTATTTAAGCCATTTTTAGTTTATTTTTGTATGTGGCATTAGAGAATGTTATTAGGCGTGAGTTTGTAATAAATGGCCTTTATTATGTTGAGATATGTTCCCTCTGTATCCACTACGATTAACATTTTTATCATGTGTAGATATTGAATTTTATCAGATGCTTTTTCTGTGTCTATTAAAATGATCATGTGATTTTAATCCTTCCTTTCATCAATATACTATATCATATTGATTGGTTTGCAAATATTGAACCATCCTTGCATCCCTGGAGTAAATCCCACTTGATCATAGTGTATGGTTCTTTTTTATATCGTGTTAAATTTATTTTACTAATATTTTGTTGAGGATTTCTGCATTTATATTTATCAGAGCTATCAGCCTATGATTTTCTTTTTCTGTAGTGACTTTGTCTGGTTTTTGGTATCAGGGTAATGGTGGACTCAGAATGAATTCGGGAGTGTTCCATCCTCTTCAATTTTTCCGAATAGTTTGAGAAAGCTAGGTATTAGCTATACTTTATATGTTTGGTAGAATTCCCCTGTGAAGCTGTCTGGTCCTGCACTTTTGTTTGGTGGGAGTTTTTTAATTATAAATTCAATTTCACTACTAGTGATCCGTCTGTTCAGATTGTCTATTTATCCATGATTCGGTCTTGAAAAATTGTATTTCTAGAAATTTGTCCATTTCTTCTAGGTTGTCCAATTTGTTGGATTCTAACTGTTCATAGTATTTCATCTGCCCTTTCAAGAAGGCATTCTTTGTTGAGTTGTAATGGGAATGGGGGGGATGCTTCTGACCATCTCAACACTAACAGACCATTCCTTTGCTTTCCTTTTAAAATCACATCTTTGAAGTCAAAATTAACTCTTTGGCAGGTTTTTGTGTTTTATGATTTGTGTTTTTGATCCTCTATCCTGGGTAGGACAAGAAGTAGGCACTCTATGTGCATTTGCTTAATAGACGCTTGACCAGCTGCAGAGATGCAGAAAGTTTGTGCAACGGATCAGCTTTAAAGGGCATATCACTCAGCCATAAAAAGAAACGAAACTGAGTTATTTATAGTGAGGTGGGATGTCATACAGAGTGAAGTAAGTCAGAAAGAGAAAAACAAATACCGTATGCTAACACATATATATGGAATCTAAAAAAATAAAATCAAAAAAAATGGTTTTGAAGAACCTAGGGACAGGACAGGAATAAAGATGCAGACGCAGAGAATGGACTTGAGGACACAGGGAGGGGGAAGGGTAATCTGGGATGAAATGAGAGAGTGGCATGGACATATATACACTACCAAGTGTAGAATAGCTAGTGGGAAGCAGCCACATAGCACAGGGAGATCAGCTCGGTGCTCTGTGACCACCTAGAGGGGTGGGATAGGGAGGGTGGGAGGGAGACTCAAGAGGGAGGAGATATGGGGATATATGTGTATGTATAGCTGATTCACTTTGTTATAAAGCAGAAACTAGCACACCATTGGGAAGCAATTATACTCCAATAAAGATGTTAAAAAAATAAAATAAAGGGCATATCTGTGGCAGAGCTGTCTGCTTCCTGTTTGCTAGCTTTCTGTGTTATCTGTCCGCATTATTTAATTTAAATTACCCAAGTACCCCTGCATCAGGTCCCATTTCCAGTAACTGTTGCTATGTGTTTATGCGCCATAGTTGTTATCAAAGCACAGAGCATAAACAAATTGCTTAGTAAATACTTTCTGAAACTGACACAAAAAATTGTTCAGCCGTGTGGAATCAGATGCTCATTTACTCCCTGAGAGCTTCTGAACACAAGGTTTAGCGCCCCATGATAGAAGAATGAGGAGAGGAGTAGCTATTTGGTAGAGGGATGCGAAGTGGAGTTACAAGTCTAATTGTCCCAAGTGTCCATCAACAGGGAATCAGGTCATTCCCACCACCTGGCCACAGGGCAGGTGATGCTGAGTTCATCTCCTCACTGCAAATGCTGGGATGATGCAGGACTGAATTACCACACTCACCCATGACACAGCCAGAAGTGGCTCAGTAGCATCGCAGAGGGGAGAAGCAGCTTGAGAGCTTCCAGCACCCTGGATAACATACATTTCCTCCAGGCCATTCTGGGTCACCTGCATGGGGACAAACACAGCCCTGGTGCCACATGTCTGTGTGAGTGATCACACACACACACAGAGGCATAAACCTCTTGACAGATATCAGCCAATGTGTGGCTAAGGCAGTCCTCAAACAACAGAGAGATATATTTCATGCCTGAAATGGGACAGATCTTCCTCCAGTTTACACCTTGAACCGATACCTTTAAGAGATTTTATAGGCCACGCAGTGATGATTGGTGCAGAACAGGTGGTAGAAACACGTTGTGCCCAATATCCCCTGTCCACCAACGACACTCCACAAGCATCAGGCCTTTAAGCATCTGTCAGGAGGGAAAAAAATTGAAACAGCAACCATCAAGACTCTCTAGCCCAAACCAGTAAAAAAAAAAAAAACAATAGTCCTCTTCCTGTAGCCACCTATGAAGGGAAAATCTTTTATTACCGTTCTTTCATGATGCTTAATGCTATTGTGTGTGAGATGTTCTACAATTTGCTTTCACTATTTAATACCACCTCAGTATAAAATTGAGCTGAATTCTTGACATTCGTTAGCACGCACAGATCCATTTATCTCTGTCCCCTTTTTTGCTTCAGGAACCAACCTTGCCTTGCAAAAAAAAAAAATGTACACAGATCCCATAAAGACCCACTGATAGAGTGATAGATCTTTTTTAAACACTGGGACATTACAGGATTTTATGAAGCAGTAAAACTTTCTCCAGGCATGAGAAGTACAGGCTGACAGAGACCATTTTATCTATAAGGCATTAAAGTGTAAGTGCCACATCGGACAAGCATAATAGAAGAGAAGAAAATAATAATTTCAGGAAAGGTGGCCAAGTCCTCAAGCAAAAAGAATCAGACCAGGAGGTACCTAATGATCTTCAAGAAACCCGAGAAAGAGCTACTCTGTACAGTGCCTGAGTTTTCAATCAGAGGAAAATTCGCTGCCGCTCTGCCCTCTAACTCATTGCAAAGAGCAGCAGAAAATTGAAGTAATTCCAGAAAGCCTTTTCTGAAGTGAATAGTTTAGACACTAAGAGAGAGGATACTATTTTCTCATCCCATCCTGCCTCATTCTCCGCATCACTTTAGCAACAATATATGTAGTTCTATTTTTCCACAAATATCTATTGAGCACCTACTATACACAAAACAAGGCATTATATGCTGGGTAGGTAATAGCCAGGTCTTTGCCCTCACAGATTGTACATTCTTATGGGGGAAGAGGCACAATACTAACTAAACAAAATAAACTAGATGATTTCAGATTAGCCTACGGACTGTCAAAGAAACGAAGGGGGGTATTATGGGTTATTGAGGAATGGTGGGGGAGAAAACTTCAGATAGTGTGATTGGAAAAGAAATGTAGGAAGTAACTATATTATGGGCTTACCTGGATGCCTTCATTCCTTTGTCTCATAAGAATCTCATTTCTGGAAGGAATCTCCAGTGTTTAATTCATTCTAATTCTCTCTCTTCAGATAGTTTGGCTCATAAGTCTTTGCTGTTACAGAGATGTCTGTCCTATTTTAAAGGAAACAGATTCCAAATACTATTTTTTTCTATTCTAGGTTTTAACTGTCTTTATTTGTGACCTTGAGTTTACCTTGAGTTTCCTCATTGCTTAATTTAAGCATCTATCTGGGTTTTTCAGTTTTAGTAGGGGACCTAAAAACTGTTATTATCTCCATAGCAGGACTTCTGTTCTTCAAATGTTTACTTTCTTTATTTAAACTTTAGATATCATTACTATTTTCTAAGCTTTGGTTTTGCTGAAGCGACCTCTTCTGAGACATCTCAAGTACTCCAGCTTGCCGTACGAGTGCTCCATTTGGACGAAACAGTAGAGTTCTTGATCCAAACTCAGCATGCAAAGCTCAGCCACTTGGAGATGGACTCAAATCACCGCTTCACCCAAGGATACAGATCATATCCAGGACCGCCTACAACAAAACTGTTCCCTATGCTTCATTTAATCTGTGTTTCCCTTGATATGACACTAACAGATTGAAGTTTGAGTTGGGGAAGCGATTCCTTAAGACTTGCTTCGTGATTTCACTTCACTGTTCAAAATGTCCAATGACCTCTTCTTGTCTGAGATATTATGTCCCCCTGACCTCCAAACAGCCATGAGGCTATTCTTTTTTTTCTTAAACATCTTTATTGGAGTCTAATTGCTTTACAATGGTGTGTTAATTTCTGCTTTATAACAAAGTGAATCAGTTATACATATACATATGTTCCCATATCTCTTCCCTCTTGCGTCTCCCTCCCTCCCACCCTCCCTATCCCACCCCTCTAGGTGGTCACAAAGCACCTAGCTGATCTCCATGTGCTATGCTGCTGCTTCCCACTAGCTATCTATTTTACGTTTGGTAGTGTATATAGGTCCATGCCACTCTCTCACTTTGTCACAGCTTACCCTTCCCCCTCCCCATATCCTCAAGTCCATTCTCTAGTAGGTCTGTGTCTTTATTCCCGTCTTGCCCCTAGGTTCTTCATGACCTTTTTTTTTTTCTTAGATTCCATATATATGTGTTAGCATACGGTATTTGTTTTTCTCTTTCTGACTTCACTCTGTATGACAGACTCCAGGTCCACCCACCTCACTACAAATAACTCAATTTCGTTTCTTTTTATGACTGAGTAATATTCCATTGTATATATGTGCCACATCTTCTTGATCCATTCATCTGTTGATGGACACTTAGGTTGCTTCCATGTCCTGGCTATTGTAAATAGAGCTGCAATGAACATTTTGGTACATGACTCTTTTTGAATTCTGGTTTTCTCAGGGTATACATCCAGTAGTGGGATTGCTGGGTCACATGGTAGTTCTATTTTTAGTTTTTTAAGGAACCTCCATACTGTTCTTCATAGTGGCTGTATCAGTTTACATTCCCACCAGCAGTGCAAGAGTGTTCCCTTTTCTCCACACCCTCTCCAGCATTTATTGTTTCTAGATTTTTTTGGTGATGGCCATTCTGACCGTTATGAGATGATACCTCATTGTAGTTTTGATTTGCATTTCTCTATTGATTAATGATGTTGAGCATTCTTTCATGTGTTTGTTGGCAATCTGTATATCTTCTTTGGAGAAATGTCTATTTAGGTCTTCTCCCCATCTTTGGATTGGGTTTGTTTTGTTTTTTTTTTGATATTGAGCTGCTTGTAAATTTTGGAGATTAATCCCTTGTCAGTTGCTTCATTTGCAAATATTTTCTCCCATTCTGAGGGTTGTCTTTTGGTCTTGTTTATGGTTTCCTTTGCTATGCAAAAGATTTTAAGTTTCATTAGGTCCCATTTGTTTATTTTTATTCCCATTTCTCTAGGAGGTGGGTCAAAAAGGATCTTGCTGTGATTTATGGCATAGAGTGTTCTGCCTATGTTTTCCTCTAAGAGTTTGATAGTGTCTATTGAGCACCTACTATATACAAAACATTTAGGCCTTACATTTAGGTCTTTAATCCATGTTGAGTTTATTTTTGTGTATGGTGTTAGGGAGTGTTCTAATTTCATACTTTTACATGTACCTGTCCAGTTTTCCCAGCACCACTTATTGAAGAGACTGTCTTTTCTCCATTGTATATTCTTGCCTCCTTTATCAAACATAAGGTGACCATATGTGCGTGGGTTTATCTCTGGGCTTTCTATCCTATTCCATTGATCTATATTTCTGTTTTTGTGCCAGTACCATACTGTCTTGATTACTGTAGCTTTGTAGTATAGTCTGAAGTCAGGGAGCCTGATTCCTCCAGCTCCATTTTTTGTTCTCAAGATTGCTTTGGCTATTCGGGGTCTTTTGTGTTTCCGTACAAATTGTGAAATTTTTTGTCCTAGTTCTGTGAAAAATGCCACTGGTAGTTTGATAGGGATTGCATCAAATCTGTAGATTGCTTTGGGCAGTAGAGTCATTTTCACAATGTTGATTCTTCCAATCCAAGAACATGGTATATCTCTCCATCTATTTGTATCATCTTTAATTTCTTTCATCAGTGTCTTATAATTTTCTGCATACAGGTCTTTTGTCTCCTTAGGTAGGTTTATTCCTAGATATTTAATTCTTTTTGTTGCAATGGTAAATGGAAGTGTTTTCTTAATTTCACTTTCAGATTTTTCATCATTCGTGTATAGGAATGCCAGAGATTTCTGTGCATTAATTTTGTATCCTGCTACTTTACCAGATTCATTGATTAGCTCTAGTAGTTTTCTGGTAACATCTTTAGGATTCTCTATGTATAGGATCATGTCATCTGCACACAGTGACAGCTTTACTTCTTCTTTTCCGATTTGGATTCCTTTTATTTCTTTTTCTTCTCTGATTGCTGTGGCTAAAACTTCCAAAACTATGTTGAATAATAGTGGTGAGAGTGGGCAACTTTGTTTTGTTCCTGATCTTAGTGGAAATGGTTTCAGTTTTTCACCATTGAGGATGATGTTGGCTGTGGGTTTGTCATATATGAGGCTATTCTTAATTACAGAGCTTTCTTCACATACAGAGCTGTGTCTCCACATAGCCTACTCATTTCTCTCACCCTCTTTAATCCTGTATCCCTCTACCTGTCCTCTACCATGAAGCCATGGTTGTTTGTTTCACCATATTTTTCTCCATTTTTCTGAAATCCTACTGTGATTATTATCTGAATTTCTCTTTCAGAGTACTTCATGTGTAGCAACATCAATTCTCTTATATAACTGGGGATTGAAGATCCAGACAACATACAAACACCATGCATATAACTATATGAACATAAGTAACTATATATGGAATGCACCAAAGTAGCTATATATGAAATGCACCAAAATACAAGTTTAGATAATAACACGTAACTATATTGTATATACTATATTATGCATTATATATTAGATGTTGCACATTATACATAACTCTTATTCTCCTGAATACATTCTGTGGCATACAGTAAGTATTCACCGAATACTTACTGAATAATAAAGATTTTCAATGTTATTTTAAAAAAAAAACAACGACTGGGCTTCCCTGGTGATGCAGTGGTTGAGAGTCCGCCTGCCAATGCAGGGGACACGGGTTCGTGTCCCAGTCCGGGAGGATCCCACATGCCACGAAGCGGCTTGGCCCATGAGCCATGGCCGCTGAGCCTGCGCGTCCTGAGCCTGTGCTCCGCAACGGGAGAGCCCGCACAGTGAGAGGCCCGCATACCGAAAAAAAAAACAACAACAACAAAACACAACTTATAAATACAGAGAACAAACAGATGGCTGCCAGAGCAGAGGAAGGTGGGGAGAGGGGAATAATAGATGAAGGAAATTAAGTAGTGCAAACTCCCAGTTATAAAATAAGCCATGGGGATAAAATGCAGCATGAGGAGTATGGTCAATTATGTTGTAAGAACTTAGTACAGGGGCAGCTGGTTCCTAGGCTTGTGGTGATCATTTCACAATGCATGCAAATGTCAAATCACTATGTCATACACCTGAAGCTAACGGAATGTTGTATGTCAGCTATATTTCAGTAACACAATGTTTCCACTGTTACACCTTATTTTGAAACTCTTGTTGGTTTGGGTTTAAACAAATGGGTACAAATCTTTTCACAGAAGACTTTTTCCCACTTGGAAATTGTTTTCACATAAATTCATTTGTAAAGGTTATACAAGAAAAAAAGCCTATTTTAATGCATGTTGATTGGAAAAAATATATTACATAATATCTGTGTCTTACGTAATATCTTCTGAAAAATATTTAGGAAATAGGGTACCAGAAGCACAGCCTAGTCTGACTATAAAACTTGTTTGATAAATGTCACAGAAGGAAACCAGAGGTCACCAAATTAATTACATAACTATGTGACGTTCACCTGTCCTGGACTCTGGCTAGACATACAAAGGTGACTTGTCCACTGCAGAGGCCTGGGTATTAGCCACAGTGTTGGTGGTAGTTTGAGTGGGACCTCTGCCCCTAGACTAGCCATCTCCATCCCAGCAGGGCGCTTTAGTTACACCAGTGCCAGTTGGTGGGGAGCAACGTGGCCAGCGTCTGGCATAAACTTTTATTTTCCTAACACTCTTGTCGGTCCTCATATCATTTAGCCGTTGTATTCATCATCCTGTAGTCAAACACACCAGGGAATTCTAAATGGTGTGTAAGGAGAGCATCTGTCCACTGCAGGATGGGCACATCTGCACCCATTAATTTTTCATCATTTCCTCAAATCAGAGGTCAGATGTTCACAATGTGCTAATGTCCTGGCATCTCTTCTTGTCTCGGAAGCAGATCTTGCAATTATAAGAAAATGATGTAGCTGCAGCAGGGAACATGGAGAGCTGTAGGGAGACTACCTCCCACTTTCAATGGGGGGAAAAAAACATTTTAAAAGCTTATAGGAGGATGGAAACAAGGAATCAGCTCGCTGTTTATTAAACATGGGATAATCATCTTTGTTATTTCCTATATGCTTGTTTGGAATAAAATAGGCACGATTTTCTTGCTTGAAAGCTCCTTCTTTTGTATTGTTCTTAGATGTAATGGCCCATAACATTATCTTATTTTTCTTTTACCTGCTAATAGAACTGTCTTACCAACTATTATCTTTTTTCCTCTAGGTATTTCTTAGTTTTTTACATTTACATCATCTTTCATTTTATTCCAAGAGAGGAAAGCAATGATCAGGTGCTTTTGGACACCTACCCTTAGCCACTGTATTTGCTGAAGATTTCTGATCCCTTCCCTTTCATTCTGCCACTTGGGGTCGGGTACAAGGAAGGGAAACAATTTAGAGAAAGACAGATAATCTTGACCTTTATAAGTGGCTGGCAGGGATTAAAGTCTTCGATGAGCTAACAATCATTTGCTGTAGGGGAGAAAAACCCTTATGCAAATATTACCTTTGTATATAGAAGCAAACTATTCTCAGAAACATCACCTTGGTTAATTACCAATCTCATGGTGTGTTAAATATCTAAAAATAACTGTTGATTGTCCTTCTTTGCAGAGAGTTGAAATCACAGCAGGAGGACCACAAAGAGAAAAGATGTTTTTAAAACTTGGATGACTTCCCAGGATTTTTTTTTTTTTTTTGGCTTCTCACTTTCCAAAAATACAAGGTAACTTCAGAGATTTCCCAAGCTGTCATAAGGTTTGGAGAGCATGTGCCGGCTTGCTCATCGCCCCTCAGGAAACAGGCTCTCTGGTTTTCTTCCCAGCCTTGTAGTCCATGTAAGCATTTTGCTAACAGTAGGTCAGCTGTTCCAACTTCGCAGTGGCTATCAACATAAACCTCGTTATCAAGGGTAAGAAAATGCTTTATTTCAAGCCTGGTTTTCTTGAAGTCTCCCCTCTGTTAGAAACCATAGCCATCACTGCTCTTGTGAATATATTTCATCCAACAACCTTCCTTCCTTAAATAAAATTGCCTGGATCCATTCCAGAATTTTCACAGCGACTCTAAACCACTGCCAACAGCCGGCCCTGGCACCCTCAAGGTAATTATCCAGTGGACATAGTTGGTACAGCACGTTTTTCTGTTATTAAAAAAAAAAAAGTAGTTTGGCATCCTGGCATCCATTGAACTGTTTGAGTACTTGCTCTCTTTGCTCTTTATCAATCAATCACTACAGACTTTCTGTTTGTTTCTGGGGAGCTAATGTTGATCCAGGTGTTACAGGATGCAAAAGGACACACAAGGATGGCATTTTAGATACGCACAGCACTCTAGTTTGTCAAGCACTTTTATAGGTGTCCTGTTTTCCTTCCAGTCACAGATTAGACAGTATTAGAGACAGTAACAATCTATTTTGGGTGATAGGACTTATACACATTCACATTTTTTTAATAGGGAAGGAAGCTAATATTTACCTAACATTGCCCTAGATATTGTGGTAAATTTATATATACATATATATTATATAAATACATATAAAATTAGATATACATATATAAATATATAGTATAGTAATTATATATTTATATATACATATCTGTTTATTATATATACATATAATCTGTATTATATGTATATATGCACATATATTTATTACATGTATAAATTTACATATATATATTATAATTTCTCCTCCCAACAGCCTTTCAAGATAAATTTTACTGCCCAAATCAGCCTCAGAGAAATGAAGTAACTTGTCCCAAGTCCAAACCAGCTCCAACATCTGTGTTCCCTCTACTAAATCATACAATTTATAACAAATATTTTCTGTAGGAATTTTTTAAAAAGGACTACTGCCACAGGGTAGTGGTATTTCAGTGCTCCTCGTACGTAGTGATGTTTGTAAGGTCAGCTACGGGGAGGGCCAGATGGGGTTTCACAGAGCATGGGGATCTACTGGGTCATAAGCCCAGGTTTTGATTCTCCCCTTCATTATATGACCAAGTGCAAATGAAATTCCTGTCCCAATTTCCATGCCAGCTTCCTGTGTTAGTGGATGGGTTCAAGTTCCTGACCTACCCATGAGACTAGGCAATTTGTGTTAAGTACCAATTTAGATAACTCAAAGAAGATTCCAATTGGTAGGTTTTGACCAATGATGAATAATATAGATAGTCCTGCATATGAATCCTTTCTTTTATCTTCAATCCCATAAGCACTAATTCCCAGAACCAGACACTGTCCAATTTGGGAATTAATTGGTTCTGTTCTATCTACTAATTTACCCAGAAAAGAATTGTACAGGTAAGGTGAGTTTAACTCACACTGGTATAAAAGGATGCCCAGATGAAAGTAGCTTCCCAATTGTCAGAAAACAAGCATACATGTATACTGCTAGTGGGACTCTAAACAGTAAGGGCAGTTATACAATATGTGCTCAACTCCCTAAAAAGTTCATACCACTTTTCCCCCAAGAAGATAGCCTCTCGGAATATGTTAAAGGAAACAGAGTTTTGCAAAAATCAATTTATGAATTCAGTTGGTCATCCCATATCAACACATTATATTCACACCTAATTGTGGAGTTTTAAAATTACTGTGGTATTATATATGTACACTAAACAATACATAATTAAAGTGTACAACTCAATGAATTTTAGTTTATGTTTCCACTCATGAAACAATCAGAAAAATCAAGATACTGAATATTTCTATCACCTCCAAAAGCCCTCTCATGTCCCTTTGGAATCCATACTTGTCTTTAGGCAACTGCTGTCACTGTAGGGTGCTTTGTAGTCTATAGAATTTAATGTAAATGAAACCATACAGCACATGTTATCTGGTATCTGGATTCTTTCAGTCTGCACAATGATTTTGAGATTCGCCCTTGTTGTTTTATGTTTCAGTAGTTCTTTCCTTTTTATTGCTAAGTAGTATCACAGTATATGTATATATACCACATTTTGTTTATTCTCCTGTTGACGGGCATTTGGGTTATGTTCAGTTTGGGATATTACATATAAATCTGCTATGAATATTTGTATACATATAAGTCTTTGTATGGACAGATGCTTCATTTATCTTGGGTAAATATCTAAGGAGTAGAATGGCTGTATTATATGGTAGGTGTTAACTCATTAAGAGGAAATTTTCACACTACCTAAACAAAAAACAATTAAATTAATGCTATCTCCAAATGGATCACTATGTGATAATTTATAATTAAAAATGATGATCCTGAGGAATCTTATGAACATGATATAATGTTTACAATATATTGTTAAGTGAAAAAAAAATGTAGACTCAAATAATATATATGATTTTTAGAAAAAGGATTTGAACTATGTACAGTAATGTCAACAATGATTATCTGTAAGGATAATTTTCAGTTTTTTCCAGTTGCCTTTCTTTTCTAAATATTCTAAGACAGAAATGTATTATCAGAGAAATACATAAATATAGTTATAAATGTGTCTACCCTTTTACTGTTTACCAAGCGTTTTTCACATATATTAACTCTGGTTAATCTGTACAACCACCCTGTAAGTGGTCCCAAAGGAGTTTATTGCTGGAGTAAAACTATAAATTGTGAGTTTAAAATTTGCTAGCAGATAATAAAGCTCCCTCTTCAAGTGTTTTATTCAAAAGTATAAAATGTTAAAAAGCTCACTGCATCCTAGGCTTACCTGGCACAATCTGTGTGTACAGGTGCTTGAGGAGAAAAAACATCATGGTGTGTGCCCGTGAAAGAGTCGTTCTGAGATGCCTTTGTGTTGCTATGAGTAATCGTAGAGATGGAAGCAGGGGTGTAGGTTTTGGTCTCTCCACTTCTATAAATAGGCACAGGGGATCTGTACCTAGAAGATGAAGGATGCTTTTTCTTTGTATACCTCCTCTTTTCCTTCAATCCAACATCTTCTGCTCTCTCCCCATCTCTTATAATGTTTTGCTCAATGAACGATGAGGGATCCCAACTCTAAGACCTAAGTTAGGTAACTCCAGGCCAGTGCCACGAAGGCCTGCTGGTGTTTAGATACTGTAATGAATGCTCTCTCAAGGTCCCTGCTCTGACCTTCCTTCAGAGAGAGGCTTCTTCATGAACTTTTCGTTGGAAGCGTGCAGACTAACGAGAGATGTGGAACTCACACAGATGGAGCCACAGTAAAGCAATGCACACACCTCACTTCCTTCCTCCAAAACGTCTAATCCCTTAGTACTTGGCGCCTCTTTATTTTTACAGCACTTATACAATTTATTTAAATTACTTTATGCAAATTGCAATATGATTTGATACAAAATGTTTCCCACCCAAAGTATAAGCTGCCTCATTTCTCTTCTTAGTCATCTCTGCGTCATTTGTAGAGCTCAGCATAGTGGCTTCGCGCCTAGTAGGTGTTCAATATATTTGTCGAACTGAATTTGTTTCACTGATTCACAGTCCAGCTTACAAAATGCTAACGGATGAATGTACCTTAACAAACTGTTTTCATCATACTTTTTCTGGCATTATGATCTTCACAAGCACACCCGCCCCCGCACTGTCACCTAACGTCAGTCTTCTTAGTGCCAGCCCAACGCGGACAGTGGACTTCCTGTTTGCTCTGTAGGTTCACTCTATGTTGCCCCCCAAAATTCCTGTTCCTCCCACCCCAGCAAGAGAAGTACCTGCAGAGGCCTTAGCATCTTTAGTATCATAAGTCTTGGGTGTGATCTAGTTCTGGCATGGAACTCCTCCGAACAGTATCAAGAACTGAGAAATAGTACTCGCAAGCTAACGAGTTAACCTGCCACATTTTCGTGGATTTGCTGATAGAAAACATAAGTGTCTTGTGTCAGAGACAAAGGACATTTATTACTAACAGCACGTGCCAGAATATTAGCATTTTAGCATTTGTGCTGGTTCTCTGACACGGGGACAGGAAGAAGGCCAGATGAACCCATCACATGCAGTAGATTCCATTCCAAAAGAGGAACCCTGGGCTTAGGGCACTGGAGTCTTCTACAATGATCAGAAAGCATGCATACATACCCTTTGCTCCAGGGGGAGACACTATCACTGTCCTCCAAGACTGTAAGTCAATCTGTCCTTTGCTGTGGAGGGGAATACAAGCTCTACCTTCCAAGAATGTTTGTTGTGCAAATCTAGAATGAAGGACTTGCTTCCTGAGTTGTGCAGAAGTGCAAGAGACCCATGGAGAATTGTCTCCCAACAATATCCACCCCTCATTTCTATGTCATCCCTGCTTCTCATTTCTTTGCCATGCGTATCTCATGCCAATGCTACTCTGATTAATCTGACCAACAGAGTCTGGAGCAAAGTCCATTCAATTTGTATCATATAGCATTTAATAACGGCAACTGTGAACAGGACTCCAGGCAGCAGGATAAGGCCAACCTGCAATAGTAACCTCAATTATTCCTCCCAGGATCCCAGATCCAGCCAGCTGAACCCACCATATAAGCCGCCAGGGTCTACTTTAGAAAGTCAAGTAGCTTTCTTTCTTTCTACGTTTCTATATTGACGTTTCCACTTGACCTGAGACATCCAGGCACAGCAGGACGTATGAACATTTGCCCAGACTCTGTGCCTTGGCCCATAAGGAGGAAGACTAGAGCAACCGCATCATCTTATCAACTCTGGCCAGTGAACTGGGGTAAAATGTATACTTTCTAGGGTAAAGTTTTCATTGTTGATGACATCAGCCCATGTCAGAGACAAATTTCTTACCAACTTTTCTAATCGTATGGTGCCTATCCTATGAATAACTACATCATATGCATAAATGTCTACAGAGTGAGCATAAATAATGAATCGGTTATGCCTCCAGGAAGTCTCCCCCACCAATATCTAAGGGTACCTTTATTTTAAAGGCATCTCGCCATCATCTGGGGCTACATGATTTGTTGTTGGTGTTTCCTGAAATACTTGAAGGTCTGTTATGAACACCTGTAAAGTACAAGTCACTATGTTTTTAGAGAGAAACAAGTCAATGAATGCCAGGCTTTCTCACAATACAGTTCTGAGGTCACCCATGGTACCACTTGAAAGAATTTATAATTGCTAGGGCCTGCCAAGTGGAAACCACAAGTCTGATGGCAGAGGTTGACAGTCCCTTCAGTATGACCTCCTAGTCAGATGGCAGGTCGTAGGTCTTCCAGCTCAGTTGGAATAATTGTCTTGGAGGGCCTCCAAAGAGCAATCCAGCCAATCTGTCATGTTTATCCACACCACACACTGGGTAGCATTTGCCTGCCCTATGGAATGACAGAGAACAGGGTAGGGAAGACATCAGAAGGTGATGACAGGTGGACCCTGGGACCATCCCCTGTTATTTCTAGTAGGCTTGGCAGCAAGGTTAAGAGGAAATGTGATCAAATCATGGTCAGGACTGTCTGGTTGGGAATGGCAGACCCAACACTGGGTTAAATATATGGTACTTGCAATAGCTTGGGAGAGATGCAACAGGGTAGTTTTTTTTGTTTGCTTTTTTTTTTGAGAAAGTCTCCAATGGTAACTCTGGAAGACAGAGGTCATTAATATCTGCCCGCCGTCACATCTCCCAGGGTCTAATGTTTTCCCTCCCCACCCCTACCCCCGAGATTGTTGTTCTCATTCCACTGCCACAAATGTGGCCTGGTCCCCACCTGCACTCAGAACTTTTGTCTAGGAGAGTCAAGTGCAAGAGGGAAAAGTGAATTTTTATAAATCTCACAGAGACTCATTATGCCCCCAGTTTTGGCCCGCGTGGGCCTCCATCAGGGATTCTGTGAGCAGTACACACAACCAAGAGGTAACGTTTTATCTTTACAGATCTTAGACCCTCTCAGTCAAACGAGACGCCAAAACCTGAACCAGAATTAAGTTTCAATCTCCTAGGTTCCCTTCAGGCTGGCCTGTCATCCAGCATATGGGCCAACCAGGCTGACCTGGGGCTGTCATCAGGGAAAAGGAAAAACATCATGCCCAAGAATAGTCAGGGAGGAATCCCAACTTTACAAAATAGGTCTATATTATTTTCTAGTCCTCTTATCCTAATCATAGGAAGCAGCTAAGAGAAGATGAACTCTCTCTGAGGAGAAGTCATTTGGGGAACAAATGCCTTACTAAGGTGCAAAGCAGGTAAGGGGGTGGATTCAGAACACCTTTTCTGGCAAGTTTTGAGGAGCCATTCCAAGCTTGGTAATAGTAGGTGCGTGTGTATGACAAGCAATGTGGGAAGTCCATCAAATATCCTTACTATACTATACTATACTATACTATCCTTACTATACTATACTATACCTTACTATACTATACTATACTTACTATACCATACTATATATGAAGGGTTGTTGCAATGCAATGTGTAACAGCGCACCTCATTTTCAGTCTAAAAATGATCTGGAAAGCTGAAAAGATGGCACAATTAGTTTCAGAGTCCACATAGTATGGCCAGAGTCAGCTGACTGGACTGGTACACAACGTGGTTACCTGCATCAGCAACGTAAAGTCCTTTGTGCCCAGTCTATGGAGACTGGTGCATCACTGCGTATGGTGTGATGAGGGACCCAGGCAGATGTGTGGATTTGTGTAGTTCAGGCTCCATGAGCAGCTAGATTACAGTTGGTGTCATCAGAGAACAGCCCTCCCCATGGGCATCTTTGTGAGTGACATAGACGGTTCAATCAGCAGTCCCCAAAGTACCTTTAATCTGCTCCAAAGGGTGCCTTTAATTTGCCCAAAGTTTGTCTTTAATCTGCCTGCCTTTGGTTTTCTACGTGACAGACCAAACAGCCAGACTCTCGGCAGCAGCTCAAGAATGAGTAAAAATATACCACAGTTTACGAAGGCAGGCTGTGGCCAGAGCTAGGAGAACAAGGCTGTGTTCTGTTCACTCACTGGCACAACTGCATCCGTTTTCACTGCTGTGTAGCTGAGTGGACACCATCGAATATCAGCTTGGCCAAACCACCCGATAACCACTTCCCAGTATCCAGGAGAACCTCTGGGAATCGACGGTTCCACTGAGCCAGTGACTCTGCTACAGGTTGAAGTTGGGAATGACATTCCCCCCAAATGAAATAGCTGTCACTTTTTTGCAGACACTGCTGGAGCCAGGCCCTCTTCATTGTTGAATATGCCATTTTCCATTGAAAAGAGCCTTGTTGGGCCCTCCTACCTTGTCACTCGGTAAGTAGGAATTGATCCACCCCAAAATAGAAATATCAGGCAACAGAGTATCAAATCCTGCTCGAGTTCAGGGTTCAGTGTTGACGAAAGCCCAACAGCAAGTCAATAGCTGCTTTTCAAAAGGGAGACAAGGAAAAAATCCCAAGGAGGGACTTCCCTGGTGGTCCAGTGGGTAAGACTTCCTGCTCCCAATGCAGGGGGCCCAGGTTCAATCCCCGGTCAGGGAACTAGATCCTGAATGTATGCTGCAACTAAGAATCCGCATGCCGCAGCTAAATAAAAACGATCCCGCGTGCCGCAACTAAAAAAAAAAAAGCTTCCCGCATGCCACAACTTAAGACCTGGCACAGCCAAAAATAATAATAGATAGATATGTAAGTAGATAGATAATAAAATCCCAAGGAACATTTCCAGGTAGAGGCTGGCTCCCTTTGCCAAAGGCTCCAACTGGTAAAATCCTAAATCATAGAGAATTGTAGTTCAAAGTGGTCTTCAGAATTAAGGACCCCAAAGGCATGATTACCTCTCGACATGCAACAATTTCTGATCAGAATAATCCTGTCTGGCATTTATGGGACAGAATTAAAAGCATATGACACATTAATGCTTCCTTTACATCAGATGTAGAAACAACGTCAGTACATTGAATGTGCCCAAGGCCCCACCCACAAGGTCATGCTGGCTTTTCTTTCCCACTGAGACCCGTGGTTGGAGTTCAGGTGCCCCCTCCCTTTGCAAGATTGAGTAAGATGGAGACCTGGATGCCTATATCCAACAGAACCGTAGGAGTTTAAGTCCGTTCCCTCCCAGGAGTTCCCTAGCATGTTTATTCTGGTATATATGGCCTTTGGTAGTCTTTGGGGACAGGGAGACCTCAGCCCTACCTCTGGTCATCTTCTTAAAGTCTGGTCATCTTCTTAAAGCAGCTGAGGTTGGAGTAGAAGAGGAGGAAGGAGTCAGGTGGCACCAATCACAAGGTGTGTTTACTTTCAGTTTTGAGCAATATGGCGTCTTCTCGTGGCTCAAACAAATAAAATTCGTTTTGGGAACCATAGGCACATTATTGTCTGCCTAGGACCACAGGGTTTACATTTTTTGTGGACTTGGGCTTGACTTTCATAATAGCACCTTTTCTGTTTGTTTGTTTACTAGATAATAGGTATAAAGATTTATCAAACACTTTTATGCTTTATGGGTACTGCGTAACTTTCTACTTCTTAAATAGGTAAAATTGTTGTCCTTTTCATAGTACTTTGATTGAGATATAATTCACATGCCATAAAATTTACCTTTTTAAAGTATACAATTCAGTGGTTGTTCTTATTTTCATACAGTTGTGCAACCATCGCCACAATCAGTTTTAAACCATTTTCTTCACCCCTAGAAGGATCCTCATAACCATTATCAGTCGCTACCCATTTACCACCACGAACACCACTCCCAGCACTGCCAACCACTCACCTACTTTTTGTCTTTACAGATTTGACAGATTTGACCTTGTTATTTATCCATTCTCTATATAAAAGCTGACATCTGCTCACCCCAGCCTCCCACTCCATCCCTCCACCAACCCCCAGCCCCTCCCCCTTGGCAACCACCAGTCTGTTCTCTGTGTCCATGATTCTGTTTTTGTTTCATAGTTAGGTTCATTTGTGTCATATTTTAGATTCCACATATAAACGATATCATATGGTATTTGTCTTTATCTTTCTGACTTCACTTAGTATGGTAATCTCTAGGTCCATACATGTTGCTGCAAGTGGCATTATTTCATTCTTTTTTATGGCTAAGTAATATTCCATTGTATATATAAACCACATCTTCTGTATCCAGTCATCTGTTGATGGACTTTTAGGTTGTTTCCATGTCTTGGCTATTGTAAATAGTACTGCTATGAACACAGGGGTTTGTGCATCTTTTATTTATTTATTTATTAATTTTTTATTTTTTATTTTTTGCTGTACGCGGGCCTCTCACTGTTGTGGCCTCTCCCGTTGAGGAGCACAGGCTCCAGACGCGCAGGCTCAGCGGCCATGGCTCACGAGCCCAGCTGCTCCATGGCACGTGGGATCTTCCTGGACCGGGGCACGAACCCATGTCCCCTGCATCGGCAGGAGGACTCTCAACCACTGCGCCACCAGGGAAACCCTATGCATCTTTTAAAAGATAATTTGAACAAAGGCTGGTCAATGTGTCACTTTGCAAGATGTACAGAAATATGAAGGACCTATAAAGGATTGTCTTTCAACGAACAGTGAGTACCAAAGTTCAGAATGTTTTCCTCCTGCTTGTGGGATTTTTCTTAAGCTCTTACTGTAAAAACATGAAAAACATACATTCTCAGAACGGCAATAAACTATGGGGCTATAGATCCTACTTAGTTGATTTTTCCTTTTAAGTTTCTCTAATAGAGCCTATTTAGTGCCTAAACCAGGAGATTTTTTTATAGCATTGGGCATTTTATAAGTGTCCTGGTTTAACTACCCCTCTCCTGTTAGATATTTTAGTGGATTTTTGTTTGTTTGGTGATAAAGGAGGGATTGTGAAAGGTGTGTGTGTGTGTGTGTGTGTGTCTGTGTGTGTGTGTGTTTTTACTGTTCTTTGACTTTATTATTTTTTTGACTTTATTTTTTAGAGTAGTTTTAGGTTTACAATGAAATGGAGAGGAAATTATTCACCCCCAAACATACATAGCCTCCTCCATTATCAACCTCACTCAACATAATCGTACATTTTAAAAGGATGAACCTACGTTGACATATTATAATCACCCAAAGTTCACAGTTCATCTTAGGGTTTATTCTTGGTGTTGTACATTCTGTGGGTTTGGAAAATGTATAATGACGTGCATCTATCACTATCATATCATACAAGTATTTCCACTACCTTAAAAATCCTCTGTGCTCCACTGCTTTTTATCATCTCCATAGTTTTTTTTGTTTTGTTTTGTTTTGGCTGCGTTGGGTCTTCGTTCTGTGCGCAGGCTTTCTCTTGTTGTGGCGAGCGGGGGCTACTCTTCTTTGCAGTGCGCGGGCTTCTCATTGCAGTGGTTTCTCTTGTTGTGGAGCACGGGCTCTAGGCACACGGGCTTCAGTAGTTGTAGCTTGCGGGCTCAGTAGTTGTGGCTCGTGGGCTCTAGAGCACAGGCTCAGTAGTTGTGGCACACGGGCTTAGTTGCTCCTCAGCATGTGGGATCCTCCCGGACCAGGGCTCGAACCCATGTCCCCTGCATTGGCAGGCAGATTCTTAACCACTGCACCACCAGGGAAGCCCTGTCTCCATAGTTTTGCCTTCTCCAGAATGTCACATAGTTTGTATTATACAGTGTGTAGTCTTTTCAGACTGGCTTCTTTCACTCAGTAATATGCATTTAAAGTTCCTCCATGTCTTTTCATGCCTTAGTATTTAATTTCTTTTTAGCACTGAATGATATCCCATTGTCTGGACATGCCACAGTTTACCCATTTGCCTACTGAAGGACATCTTGCATCCAAGTTTAGGCAATTATGAATAAAGTTTCTGTAAACATCTGTATGCAGGATTTTATGTGGACATAAGTTCTGCATCTATTTTCAAACTTAATCAGATCTGTATGCATTCCTCATGATTTTGCAGTCTTTGAGCTAAAATTGCAGCTATCTTTAATACTGTCCACTTACAAGGTATGGAAAAAGTAGGACCATCACATTAAAAACTCCAATATAGAAAAGTGGAACATGGGAAATAATATCTAGTCCCATATCCTGCCTTCTAGGAAAAGCACAAACTTCTTGTTGAAATAACCTGGTGACTCTGAGTTTTATTCTTTGGAAGAATTTCTCTTGGCCACTATCTTTCATGGCTTAGAAGGGTACTGAGCAGGGCTTTCTGTTAGGGGCCATTCCCCATAGCAGACTCTTTACTGTTGGCACAAAAGTTGCCTGAAAGAAAGGGAAAGTTATAAACCTTTAAGTGTGGTGCTAACTGAGCCAGGGGTAAACATAAAAAGTGAGAGACAGTGTCAGGTATATTTCATTTACTTCTTTTTAAAAAGAAAAATTTATTTATTTTATTTATTTACTTCTGGCTGAGTTGGGTCTTCGTTGCTGCATGGGGGCTACTCTTCATTGCGGTGCATGGGCTTCTCATTGCGGTGGCTTCTTGTGTTGTGGAGCAAGGGCTTTAGGCGCACGGGCTTCAGTAGTTGTAACACGTGGGCTCAGTAGTTGTGGTGCACAGGCTTAGTTGCTCCATGGTATGTGGGATCTTTCCGGACCAGGGCTCGAACACGTGTCCCCTGAATTGGCAGGCAGATTCTTAACCACTGCGCCACCAGGGAAGTCCCTATTTCATTTAATTCTGACATGGAACTCAGTCCTATTAAAGCACACCTTGGTTCATCCAAGCAATGGCTAGTTCTCTTCATAGTCTGTGGGAGATCATAGCCATTGAAATCTGTGATACGATAAATAAGAGAGCAGAAACATTTCTTAAATATTCATAAATTTGCCATGATGGATTAACTGTTCGTGAACATATTCCTACTTTCAGTCCTTGGATAGAGATTACACATGGTGAAGAAAAGAAACTGTGTAAAGGGATCATTTTCTAAGTTTAATCGATCCCTTATTATAGGCCACTCTAGGGAGGAAAAAATTATCAGCAACTCAGGATCCTATAAAAGGGAAAAGAGAAAATGATCTACAGAATTTGATTCTAATAGAGAGCCTGGATAATTTTGTAAAATCCATGGTGCGCACACACACACACACACACACACACACACACACACACAAATAAATATATATACACACACACCCATACAGACACATACACAAACATACACATACATTTATGGTAAAGTTCATCTAATAATCCATCCAAATAAGTGGATGTCCTTATGCCTCAACACCTAAAAAAATATTTTCTTTCCAAGTGGCTATTTATTTAGATGGTGGCCAGTAGCTCTGATACTTCTTAAGCCCCTTAATCTTTTTCTAGTCCAGTGATTCTCAAAATTTGTAGACATATAATCATATTTGTAATAAAATACACAAAAACTCCCAATAAATAAATAAATAAAAGCATATTTATGAGTACCTTTTACATTTGCAAGTATTAAATTCGAATTTATAATATATACTTGTAAAGCTAATCAATAGGTAGTCAAGTTAATGCATTGTTTATCTGCAATGAGTTAATGTTCACATAACACATCTGCATGCGCATTTTTTTCTTTTTAATTCAAGTTTTTAAATAGTTTGAAGTAAAGAAGAAAAGGAGATTTGAAGCATTTGTGGAACCTAAAAACACCTCTGAGGAATAAACATAGCTTGAATGGCGCAGTCGATTTCACTTAAAGTTTCTGTGAAGCGGTGTCTGTAATGGTTTAACCTGACTGCGGTTACAACGTCTTCCTATAATTCCCTTTAGAGCAAAGTAACTTCAGAGCTATTAATTCACTTTAAAAAAATTATCCTGGCTAATTAAGTGACTCCAAAACTCATCAGTGAGTTGTGTCTAGTAGACGCTAAGGACCCACTGATCATAGGTCTATCATATTTCCCTTTGAGACACACTTCTTTGAAATTTGTCCACATGGGGATTGCTATTTCCAATTTCCCATTGCTATAATCCTATTAAATGTTAGCTTATAAGGGAGTGTATTTGATGTCCTATATGAACAAGCCAGCATACCCATGTTTATATAAGAAACTGGAACACTGGGTGGTGTATGTGTGTAAGAAGATATATGGACAACCATTGATAAAATGAAAATCAAAATATCAGTAACCTCCTAATATAGAAAAATTTGGATACTCTTTGGGCAAACATATTAGACAACTTAATATTTAGAATATTTTTGCTCTGTTGCACTCCCAAAGAGAAGTGATTGTAAAACCTAATTAATAAAATACAACAAAATAAACATGATTTAGGACCGGCTTAAGAATAGGGTCGGAGTTCAAATTAGCTCTGTGACCTTGGGAAGCAATTTAATTTCTCAGGGCATCCCCTTTTTCAGTTGCATAATAAAATGGTTTCACACCCTGTGGGTCTCAGTAGGAATCACCTGGGGTTTCTTAAAGATCCTGACTCCTGGGGCTCATCCCACATCAAACAAATCAGAATTTCTGGAGCTGAAGCCTAATTTTGGTGTTTGATATTCTTCTCCTCAGTAGTTCTGATGTACAGACTGGGTTGAGAACCATTGCTCTAGCTTGGTTCTAGAATCTAGTTGGCCACGAAGATCCTCTTCCATGCTAAGTCTCTTCTATTATTTTAGCTCAGTGTCCCTCAAACTTTAATTTGCCTCAGAATCCAATTACCAAAATCAAGAAACTAGAAAAAATATACAATAAAATAAAAGAAATAACAAGAGAAGAAATAAAGATAAAAGCAATTAGTGAGGTAGAAAAAACTAAAACCACAGACCTAATTAACAAATCAAAATCCTTTTAAAAAATGTAATAGTCAAACTACCAGCCAACTTGGAAGGAAAAGAAAGGGGAGAAATCACAGTATGCAAAATACAAAATGAACTGGAGATAGAGTCAGAGAAATTTTAAAACAAACTCGTAAGATACTACTCATAAGGTGCAGACACCTATGCAAGTAAATTTGAAAACCTAGATGAAATAGATCATTTCTTAGGAAAATACAGATTACCAAATTTGAACCCATTGGAATTAGAAAGATTAGCCAGACTAAATTCCATGGAAAAAATAGAGAAAGTTATTAAGAAACTATGCTACCAAAAACACACCAGATTCAGATGATTTCATATTAGAAATTTACCAAATCTTTAAAGAACAGATAGTTCCAGTGTTCCGTATATAGTTCAAGTGTATTCAAAGTGAAGAAAAACTCCCTAGTTATTCTTATGAAGCAACTATAATATTGATACCTAAACCTGACAAAAACAGTATAAAAGAAAAAGACCAATATCATTTATGAATATTAATGCAAAACTGCTAGGTAAAATATTAACAAACAGAATTCAATACCACAATAAGAATTAATAGACTATTACCAAGTGGAATGTATTCCAGGAATGCAATTTAGGTTTAATATTAGGAAATCCATTGATATCATATATTAATATATCTAAGGAAACAATTACATATTTCCACATATGCTAAAACCTCCTTTTACAGAATTTGACACCCATCCATGGTAAAAACATTCAAGAAAATAGGGGTTGAAGGCTACTTTCAAAAAATCATGAAATATGTGTACCTCATCCTAAAGCCAGTATCTTTCTTAATGAGCAAACATTAGAGGCATTTCCGCTAGAGTCAGAAACAAGTCAAGGAGGCTACCCTTGCCGTTATCCAACGTTGTATTTGAGATATTAGCCAATTCAGTTGGACAAGGGAAACCAGTTAGAGGCATAAAGGAAGGGGGTTTACAAGTAAAACTATCTGTATTTGCAGAGTGAAGGACATTCTACAAAATATCTGAACAGTACCCTTCAAAAGTGTCAAGTTTATAAAAATTAGGGAAAGAATGAAGAACTCTCACAGAGTTGGGGGTACTAAGGAGAATATCAACTAAATCGAAGTGAGACATTGAATTATATCCTGGGAATGGAAAATAAAAAGGACTGTAATTGGGGAAATTGGTGAGATTTGAATAAGGTCTGTATATTGGCAATATTATTATGTCAGTGTGAGTTTCTGTGTGTTGATCATTGTGCTTTGATCAGGGATAACTCGGAGAGTATAAGGGAACTATTTTTTCAACTTTTCTCTAACTCTAAAATTATTTCAAAATAAAAATAAATAGCAGTAGCAGTCCCTCCAGTCGATTCTAATGCATGCTAAAATTTGAAAGTCAGTGCACTGGAGTTACAGTCCTGATCTCTTCCCTCTTGTTACTTTTCCCCATGGAGGTGATGTTCACTTGTTTCTATTTCTCAAGTGGGACTTTAAGAACCAGATGACTCTCCCTTTTGCTTCTCTCTCCACCGTGGATCTGTGAGATGTCTCACTCTATAGAACCAATCTTTCCCTCAGGTTGGCTTCCCCCAAGTCTAGACTTTGGATAAGGGTGGGAGGGAATGTTACAAAACTATTTTGACCAATGTTCTAGAGTCACATTTTCTAATCACCTTATCAATAATAAAGCTAACATCTGCCTTCACCTGCTTCTGTCTTTCCAATGATTCTGAACTTGTGGAGAGGAGACCTCCCTATAAACCCAACACCTCAGTCAATCAGATGTGATCAAGGGATGTGAAGTCACATGGTCAGTATAGAACATCTGGTTCAGTGCAGGCAGTAGGAAGGGCCGTTTCCTAAATTCATTCCTAAGTGCAGGTAGGAAGATACATTTACCAAGGGATAATAACTTGTCATTTAAAATAGATTAGGGAATATATCTAAAGCAATAGAGAAATGTCCTGAAAAATTCCACATATATAAATGCATGGTAGAAAGTTATATGCAAGTCAATGGGGAAAAGAACAGTTTTTTAATGTGTGCTGGGCCAACTGGATATCCACATACAAAAGAATGAAGTTGGGGCTTCCCTGGTGGTGCAGTGGTTGGGAGTTCGCCTGCTGATGCAGGGGACACGGGTTCGTGCCCCGGTCCGGGAGGATCCCGCATGCAGTGGAGCGGCTGGGCCCGTGAACCATGGCCGCTGAGCCTGCGCATCCGAGCCTGTGCTCCGCAACGGGAGAGGCCACAACAGTGAGAGGCCCGCGTACCGCAAAAACAAAAACAAAAACAAAAGAATGAAGTTGGACCCTTTTCTTACATCATAAGCAAAAACTAACTCAAAATGGATCATAGACCAAAATGTAAGAGCTAAAACTTTGAAACTTTTAGAAGAACACACAGGAGTCAGTTTTCATGATCTTAGATTAGGCAAAGCCTTCTTAGATGTGACGCCAAAAGCACAAGTGAATAAAGAAGAAAATAAATTATTTGAACTTCATCAAAATAAAAAACATTTGTGCTTCAAAGAAAGTGGAGACAATGTTCAGGAAAGTAAAAAGATAGCCCATAAAATGGGAGAACATATTTGCAAATCATTTATCTGATATGGGAATTGTATCTAGAATATATAAAGAACTACAATTTATTCACAAAATGATACATGAACAAATTTTAAAAGAGGCAAAGGATCTGAATGGGCATTTCTGCAAAGAAGCTATATAAATAATCAACAAGTATATGAATTGATGCTTAACATCATTAATTATTAGGGAAATAGAAATCAAAACCACCATGAGATACCACTTCACATCCACTAGGATGTCTACAATCAAAAAGTTGGATAACAAGCGTTGGCAAGGATGTGGAGAAATTAAAACCCTCATACCTGGCTTGTAGGGATGTAAAGTGGTACAGCTTTTGGAAAGTTGTTTGACAGCTCCTTAGAAAGTTAAAAATAGAGTAACTATAAGCTACAGGAATGCTACTTCTAGGTATGTGTGTGTGTATATATATATATATATACCCAAGAGAATAGAAAACACATCCACACAAAAACTTGTACACAAGTGTTGAAGGCATTATTCATAATATTCAAGAGGTGAAAACAACCCAAATGTTCTGCTGATGGATGGATAGATAAACATAGTATATCCATACAATGGAATATTATTCAACAGTGAGAAGAAGTGAAGTACCGATATGTGCTACAACATGGACGAACCTTGAAAAAATATAGGTTAAGTAAAAGAAGCCAGTCACAAAAGAACATGTATCATATGATTCCATTTCTATAAAGCATCTAGAGTAGGCAAATCTGTGGAGACGGAAAGTGTATTCGTAGTTTTCCATGGCTGGAGGATTGGGTGGGAGAGGGGAGGGGATGGGAGTGACTGCTAAAGAGAAGCTTCTTTTGGGGTGAAGAAAATGTTCCCAAATTGATTGTGGTGATGTTTCCACAGCTCTGTGGATACGTGAAAAGCCATTGAATTGTACACTTTAAATGGGTGAATTAAATGGTATGTGAATTACATACTCATATGAATATATGAATCAATAAAACTGCTTTTAAAAAGAGACTTGAGGAAAAAGAAAAACTTACACAACTCTGTTAAACAAAAACTTAACCTCAAAATCTTTAAAATATTGACCATGATTATTTCTGGGTGATAAAACTAAAAGTTGTTATTTTCTTCTTTACATGGCTACTGTTTTTTCAACAGGCACAAATACTAGTTTTAAAATGAAAAAAATTAAACCTTTATTTTAAATGATTAAAATGTAAGAACAAACTGGCTAATATAACAAGTTTCTCAGCATGCCAAAGAGAGCCATTCGCGGTGAAAAACACCAATATGAAAGACCTATTCATCAGATCCTGGGATGACGATGTCTCTGGCCTGGAATACATTTGACCCAAGTTCTGGTTAGCTGTAAATGGTTGACAGGCCTACTAGGGCCAATCTTGAGAAAGATCTCCTTTCCAAACACCACTTTGACTTGCATCACGTAGCCTGGAACTGGAATCACAGCTCCTGGAGCTGCTTATTTCACAGAGGCTTCTGTTTCCTCATCTATAAAAAGTGGAGAGAAAATAAATACATACAGTGTAATGCTGCACTTGGATTAGATCAGCCTGCAGAATCAGCATACCCTGTGAACTTGATGGAAATGTAAACTCCCGGCTTCACCTCAGGCCTCCTGAATCAGAAGCTCTGGGAACCTGGGGAAAAGTCCAGCGATCTGTGTTGAAGCAAACCTGCCCCACGATTCTGATGGCTGCTGGGTTTGAGAACTGCTGATCATTACAGATCTTCCTCGGTTTACGATGGCGTTATGATCCAATAAACTCATCGCAAGTTGAAAATATTGTCAAGTCAAAAATGCATTTGATACACATTAACTTACCGAACATCATAGCTTGGGCTCACCTACCTTAAATGTGCTCAGAACATTTACATTAGCCTAGAGCTGGGCAAAATCATCTGACACAAAGCTAGTTTTATAATGAAGTGTTGGATATCTCATCTAATGGATCGAATACTGTACTGAAAGTGAAAAACAGAGGGGCGGAATGGTTGTGAGTGTGTCAGTTGCTCACCTTTGCGATGGCGGGGCTGCCTGGGAGCTGAGGCTGCTGCCCTGCCCAGCATCACCAGAGAGGATCATACTGCCTATGGCCAGCCCAGGAAAAGCTCAAAATTCAAAATTCGAAGTACACTTTCTACTGAATGCCTATCGCTTTTGTACCATCATAGGGTTGAAAATTTTTACATCAAATCATCTAAAGTCAAGGACCATCTGCATTGCTAAGGGGTTGAGAAGGAAAATCATCAATTGGTACCCAGGGAATATTTTCACATCATGCATCTCCAAACCGCACGCATTCTGCGATGTCCTTTTAAGCCCTTTTATTCCCCGCCCCCCCCCCCCCCCCCGCTCGCGCGCGCGGGCGCACGCGCTCTCTCTCGCTCGCTCTCGCTCTCTCTCGCGCTCTCGCTCTCGCTCTCGCTCTCGCTCTCTCTCGCTTTCTCGCTCTCTCGCTCTCTCTCTCTCTCTGTCACACCCACACACTTGAACTGCTGTCATAACGAGTCACCATTACTTATGAGCTTGTGTCCCCCTCAGATGTCCAGGGATATAGTCAAAACAGTTCAGAACTTTCATACAGATTTCCTCTAATTTCTTTCTGGCAAAGGCCAGTAGGCATCTTTTCAGTTGGGAAGGCACTTGAGTGCCCCTGAATTCATACCCCTTTCTTTTTGGATATGCCCCTGTTGGAAATACCTACTCCTACCTTTCATTTTGGTTATTTCTTTTCGCACAACATTTTTCATTTCTTACACTTAACTCTAGATTTTTTTCAAAAACTTCCTGCTGACAGATTAAAATGTCCTTACCTCCTGCTTTCTTTCTCATCCAGCTCTCCTTTCCTTCTTGTCTGTTGTAGAGTTTGGAGGCCAGAAGCTAGCTGTGATTTGGAGGGAAGTGGTATGTCATTTGAAATTGACTGGAAGTCTGAGCAGGGGGTCAGGGAGGAGTTAAGTTTTTTATTGTAACATTGGATAAAATACACACACATAGCCTCTCTCTCTCTCATGCACACACACACACATGCCCCATGTGCACACACACACTAAAAGGGAAAGGTGATATAAAGAAAGAAATTCCAAAACAAATTACTTTGCCCATCTGAAGGAATCTAAGTTCATATTTTGTTTGTTTTCCACCAATTCTCTCTCTGCTGAGAGACCTGATTTCTCTGCCCAGCACATTGGTGACGCTCAAGACCTTCTATGAGTACCTTGATGTGAGAACTACAGAAAAGATTTGCAGGCTGAGCAAAAAAGTGAGAATGGATCTCAAGTTAAATCTCTTCTCCCACCTTTAGAAAACAGCGAAAATAAGCAGATGCACTTTGTTACACTCACCATGTTGACAAGATTACCACGAGTGCTACAGGCAAAGACAGCAGCAAAGAGCTTCCTTCGTTTGCCAGCTGTTCTGTGTCTTAAGGGAATGGGTTGACTCTGAATGACTGAAATAAGTCATTCTGCAGAATATATGAATCTCGCCTCTGATCCTAGCGCTTAATGGCTGCATTACGGGACCACATTCTCCACGTCAGACATGATCTGTAACATGATAGCAGTACCATCTCCTTTGCTCTCCTTATTTTTCTAAGGCTAACGAGAAAGATTCTGTCACCTACCACTAATGTTTGGATCTTTCACCAAGTTTTCTCAATTCAGCCTAGAAGAGGTTGATGGACCTTACCGTTTTGTAGGTTTTGGCAATAATTTCTCATGCTCAGAGAATTTCATCATAATAAGATGGTGTTTGTTTATTTGTTCACTCCTGTCAGACCAGAGAGCTGAAAAGATATGTCCATAACATGTACGAAATCAACTGGGAAAGGCAATCACATTCAAATACACTTACTTTGTTCTCTAAATTAATCTGGTAGCCCATTTTAACAAGGGGCACAATGTGACGTTGGTTTGTATCTGAAATTCCTTTACTTCCACTTCCTTAGATCTTTCTGGTCTGTCCACTGTCCCCAGTGGAAATACTCAGGGGCCTCAACTCTATCCAAGCTCCTTGCTTTCTTCTGAACACATTTAACATACTCCAGGGATATTTTTTTTTATTTCTTTCTGACCCAGAGCCTTCTGGAACCAAAGGACTGAAACAGCCATTTGGGGGAAGTGGAACCACATTGGGAGGGTTTGATGTCCAATCCTGTGCCCACAACTGAACTCAACAGCAATCTGTTGACCCGGAAGACTGGCCCAATCATCCACCTGGTTATTTAACCATCTCCTTGTCTGTCTTGGAGATTCCTGGATAGAAGTCCTGTATCTTTAGTAGTTTCACAGGTTGCCAAGGAACGTCTGCCTTCTGGATCTGTTTCTCTCTTCCCTCACATTTGCTATAGAGCATATCCTCATTTTTTCACTGTCAGCACAATCACAAGAGAAATGAAGCTATGGAGTTGCATCTCCCCTCAGGGATCCTGGATGATCAGTTAGCTCTCTCCCTGCAGTGAAATGGAATGACATCAGGGCTTTACATCTTAGCTCCGCCCCACAGAAGCTTTATGAACCTCTCTGAGCCTTAGTTTCTCCCTATCTGTAAGACCCTGACGGTAATACCAATTCTAAGGTATTGCTGTTAGAATTCATTTGTTATTTTTAAAGTTCCAGGCAGCACATTCGGTAAATATTATCTCCCTTTCTGTTCCCCCCAAAATATACCATTAATAAATATATTTATGGCATGGTATCAAACATCATAACAGAATTCCGGACCTCAAGGAAACTAACAATGGCATAAAATGAAACTTCTTTTAGTGGTAGAATAATTTTTAACAATATAGCTCTAAGGAAAATAATTCATTTCCCCTTTCTTGCCTCTCTAAGCTTCCCAGAAAAAACAGCTAGCTGCAGGAGATGTGATCTGTATTCACAACCAATCCCTGTTACCTGGTTCAAGCTTTTCATTATAGCTAAACGTGTGTTTCTTCTATCTAAGAAATTACTGACTCTCCTGGATATCTTTATAAACCTTATTTTGCCTTTTCCACCATTAGTGTGGAAATTAAATACTTGTGCTACAGATGTGAGTGCTATTAAAACTGCAGGTAATTTTTTAAGCCTCATAATCCAAAGATTGAACTCTCCATCAGCTTGTATATTCTCTGACTTTTGACCAGTTATGGGCTGAAATGTGCTTCATTATTGAAATTCAAGGCCAGAACTTTTCTCTGAGCATCTGCAAGGCTGCATTTATATACTGTGTCCAGCTCATCAGGGTAAACGTAATCATCAGGACATGGTTTGCAATTGTCAGAGCTAATGTTCCTCAACGTGACCAACTAACACACTTTTGACAGTTATTTAGTTGGAGTAAGTATAATACTGAAGAGCAAGAATCTACTTCTCTGGGTCTGAGAATAGCAACTATGCACTAAGATTTTTAAAAAGAAAAAGAAAAAGAAAGAAACTGAAGCTCTCCGTTGTTATAAAACCTACGGACTTAGTTTTTCAGAAATTAGTCTCATACGCTACTATATGTTGCCCCATATTTAAATTCGTGAGATCATTCATAGGAAACTTAAAACTCTGGCAGTCATGTGGGAAGCACCTGGTTGGAGAAACTTCCACTTCTGAATGACCAGCTTCTGTAACATGGCAGAGAACAGTGTGCAAAGCCCAGGGTTATCGTGTCTAGCGTGCACTAACTGGCCCTCTCTGCAACCAAAGCCACGACAGGCAGCACTTGCTGGTTTTCAGGGCTGCTGAAATACACACAGAACAATAAACACTGTTTGCCTGGTTCAACTCTCATTAGTCAAGCTTGGAGAATATCACCTCCTGTCCTAAGGGTCAAGGTTTATTTCTTTTCCAGTCAAATCTGCAGGCCCAGCAGATCGATTTTTCTCTGTGAATTTTTTCTGGAATGAGATTTATTTTTAAAGATAACATTAAAACTATGTCAAGTTAGGTACAATACTTAACATGTGTGACCGAACCCAGAAGAGTAGTCAGTTCTTCATTTCTGACTGTCACGCAAGTCCTCTGTCCACCATCTTCCTCCAGAAAGAAGTTGTATGTATGAGGAAGCAGAAAAAATCATTTAACTGAAAGGAAAGTTTGTCATAAAAAGGTACAACTTGTCATTGAAAGGCAGGAAGGGAGGGAGGGAGGGAGGAAGAGAAGAGAGGAAGGAAGGAAGGGACGAGAGAAGGGAAGGAGGGAGAGGGGTTGGGAGGAAGGGAGAAAAGGAAGCAAGAAGACAGAGAGAGAGACAGAATAGAAAAGAAAGGGAGAGTCACTCCTTCTGTTTGTACTCCATGAGGTTGTCAAGTGTCAGAACTGACAAGCCCTGTGCGACATTTAATTCAACCTTCTTTTTAAACTATTGGGCTTATATTGATGCAATGAATGCTCTGTCGTCAATCCTTTGAATGTAGATGGTGGATTTCCAGTGCTGAGTTCAACAGAACTATTAAGAAGAAAGTTAGGATGTTACAGGGTTCACCTATCACCTTTTCTTTATTGAGTGGCTGAAAGATGACAAATTTTCTTTTATTTCCCGAATTGACAGGATTATTCAAATTCTAAAGGCAGAAATATAACTTTAATTTGGACTAAATGCTAATGTTTTGTCTACAAGGTAATTCCAAAATGGTCGTGTTAATGGGCATTCTATTTCCTAATCTGATCAAGAAATGGCTCTTTGAATTTCTCCAGAGACCCTGTAACATTTTATACCTGCTTCATCATTCTTCATCAATATTCGTAGACATGTTTATAATTTTCAAGACACCGAACAGAGCCCTGCTGGTGATGCAGAATCGTCCCTATAAAGGTAGTATCGTGCAGGAAGTAAAGTGTGCCCTTAGGGACCTTCTCCTCCTGCCTGCCCCTACCTCATCAACCAGGTGAAAGGCACCCTCCCCCCACCGCCCACTACTACTCAGAGCTGGCTATAACGTGCCATGTCTTCCGCTTCCCTTCCCCTCTCTTCCCCAAACATCTTGCTGCAATGCTCCCATGATTGTAATAATCTCATCTGCATGCACTGCACATGTTAACAGTTCATCAGAGTTTCATGTGTTCCCCTCCCAGGCAACATGCTTACATACTTGGATGTTTGCTTGAACTTCCAGGGCTTTCATGTCAAGGAGAAACCTAACATCCTCAAGATGGTATTTGCTGATTTTAATAGAGTTCAGGGCTAACTCACAGAAACCATTGAATATCCAGCCATTTGCAGGAAGAGCAACTTCATTCCACCTCCTTTTTCCTGAAATATGAAAAAATCAATAACCATCTCTTCAAAATTATTCTGCAATGGTGCGTCCACCTGGAGCAACAGAAGCACACTGTTCAGGTGACAGCCTCTGGACAAACACAGCATCCCTGCGTAGCACGACTGGCAGAAGTCTGGATGTATTTGAACTCTGACAGCTCTGCCGAGTGAGTGCCCCTCAGTCACTATGTCTGATGAAAGGTGCAGGTGTCCCAACCCAAACGAGGAAAAGCACCTTCAGTAGTTATTGATTCCAGGGGAGGAGGATTCAGAAGAGCGTGCACTCTCTGAGTGCCCTAAACCAAAATTTGCTGGGGCTGAGAACAGAAATATCTTCAGGGGTTCATCTGCCATTACTCTGACCCTCCCCTGCTTTGCAAACTCCCTGGTACCACCCCTTTAGCCCTCATTCTCCAGGATCTTAACAGTGGCATGATAATAGGACCCGCAGTTTTTAAAGGTATCCAAGAAATCTGTCCTTTGTTATGCAGAGCTTTGGGGGCTAAAGAATGAGGTATTTGCAGGCCTGATTATTTTTCAAAGAAAGAAAGAATCTGCAACTACTTAGGAAGCTTGTCTTTTCTCCAAGTCCCCCAGCTTCAGATGTCCATTATATAGAACTATTTGGTGGCATCATTTTGTACCAAAGACTCTGTTTTGTCGATATCTGTCCATCCCCAAGTAACTGGGGCCATCTGGCACGCAGCAAACAGGCTTGTGCATTAACTGTGCTCAGGAAACCTAGCAGTTAGCAATTAACTTTATCCCTGAATAATGCAGTGGAAATGATAATCAATGGGACAAAAATGGACAGCATTGGAAAACAGCTCGGAAAACACTTAGTGTGTCCAGATATAGAGGTTCCTATGCATTCACTCAGATGAGAAATCAAATCCATGTCAGATTATCTTGCAGTTTATGGATCCTAGCTGGTTGCATAAATGGCAGCCCACTGGTCATAAATTCCACACCGACTTCCCTTAATGACCTTAGCGGGTTGCCGTTGTTTTACTGTGCTATCATTCAAAAAAAGCCCATCTGGTATTCATAAATACATGCAGAGGAGGGTGGACTTTGACATTTATAAATGCAACTGAAAATATCTTCAGTTCAGGTGGAATCAGGAGCTTCTCTGATAAAACAATTTTTTTTTTCCTCTGTGTTTCCATGATTCTTTCATTAGATGCGTGAACCCAAATGCCCAACATTAGGGACTAGTTAAGCAAATTGTCATTCTTTTACATCATGGACAATTATTTTACAATATGTTTACTTAAATTCAAGTGTTATGAAAATAGGAAAGCATGATACAAACTGCATTTGTACCATAAACTCTACTGTCTAACAAAACTTCATAGACCTATAGGCAAGTGACTTTTACTCTCTTGGTCTCAGTTTCCTCTTTTGATTTTTTAGTTTTAATATTTTTTATTGAAGTATAATTGATTTAAAATGTGTTAATTTCTGCTATACAGCAAACTGATTCAGTTATACATATATATATATATACATTCTTTTTTAATATTCTTTTCCATTATGGTTTATCATAGGATATTGAATATAGTTCCTTGTGCTGTACAGTAGGGCCTTGTTGTTTATCCATTCTATATATAAAAGCTTACATCTGCTAACTCTAGCCTCCCACTCCATCCCTCTCCCAACCTGCTCCCCCTTGGCAACCACAAGTCTGTTCTCTATGTCTGTGAGTCTGTATCTGTTTTATAGATAAGTTCATTTGTGCTATATTTTAGATTCCACATATAAGTGACATCATATGGCATTTGTCTTTCTCTTTCTGACTTACTCCACTTAGTATGATAATCTCTAGTTGCAACCATGTTGCTGCAAATGGCATTATTTCGTTCTTTTTTATGGCTGAGTAGTATTCCATTGTATATATGTACCACATCTTTATCCATTCATCTGTCCATGGACATTTAGGTCGTTTCCATGTCTTGGCTATTGTGAATAGTGCTGCTGTGAACATAGGGGGCATGTATCTTTTCGAATTAGTGTTTTGTCTGGATATATGCCCAGGCGTAGGATTGTTGGATCTTATGGCAACTCTATTTTTAGATTTTTGAGGAAACTCCATACTGTTTTCCATAGTGGCTGCACCAACTTACATTCCCACCCACCATGTGGTAGGGTTCCCTTTTCTCCACACCCTCTCCAGCATTTGTTATTTGTAGACTTTTAATAATGGCCATTCTGACCGGTGTGAGGTGGTACCTCATTGTAGTTTTGATTTGCATTTCTCTGATAATTGGTGACGTTGAGCATCTTTTCATGTGCCTGTTGGCCATCTGTATGTCTTCTTTGGAGAGAGGTCTATTTAGATCTTCTGCCCATTTTTCAATGGGATTGTTTGTTGTTGTTGTTGAGTTGTATGATCAGTTTCCTCTTTTCTATAACGAGAGGTGGCCAGGTTTGAGTGCCTCCAGAGCACACCCTGATCTAGGGCTTAAATACAAGTCGCTTATTAGTGCTGTGGCTCCAGGAAGCACAGTGAAGAGTGAAAAAGTGAGATTCAGAAAAGAAAAAGGGTGTTAACCAATGAGCTGTAATTAACTCTGTAGAAAACTGGAGACGAGTCCTGCTGGAGACCCTCTGAGATGATCACTTCTCAGAATTATTCACCAGGGTATTTATTCATCAACACCCATCCCTTATTGCTTGCCAGTTACTCCTGGGACACTTCATCATATTCCATATGGACCAAGCATACTTCCACCACCAGAGAGTAGCAAGAAATCATCTGAGCATAAGAGAACTGCCTCTAGGGTGGGCCAAGGAGATGCAGGCAGGGTACCAATGGCATCTGCTCGAAGGTAATTGGATTCAGTGACCTCTAACATGCTTTCAATCCCTGAAAGCTTACTTAGCAGACAGGGATATTACTGAATGATCTTGCACTGCATCTTTAGAATTTTCTACAATAAGCTTTAGAAGGCAAAAAAAAAAGTAGGTGGTAGGAAGTTGGTAAAATTGTTGTCTTTGGGTTCCCCAGAGCAGACCCGTAGTCAGAGACTCAAGTAGAAGTTGTTCAGCTGGGAGGTTATTCCAGGAAAAATTATAAAGTTACAAGGAGATGAGAGAGGAGAAGGATACATCCAATAAATAGGGTGCTATTAATTAGTGCTTAGTTATCACCGTTATAAACTAACCCTCAGAAGTCAGCCAGCCTGTATGGAAATGTTGAGGACAAAAGGATGAACGGGAACACCGAGAGCATCTGCTGTAGAGGAAGTCATTTCTCTTATGGTAGCACTTGAGGGCCCTGTGACGTGTCATGTACACATCCTGCAGCTTGCGCATTAATCTAGGGAGCCCCTGGGTGGAAGGGGACCTACCGCTTCCATCAGGGGTCTCCTCACCACCACAGCCAAGCATCTTCATCTTCTTCAAACCCTTCCCATGACAGTACTGTCTCTACCTCCCATTCAGAACTTATAGCTTCCTTTTTGCTTCTATAAGGTAATGAATGACTTGTCTTCCTAACTATACTGTAAGTTTCTGTGGAACAGAGCCTCTGTCTTACTAGCATATTTTATTCTCAGGGCATAGTACACAGTCATGTTCCTCAAATACTTGTTGTCTTGAACATACTATAAAAATTAAGTACAGAAAAAGCTAAAAGGAAATATGCTCTTTGAAATGGAAACTGTGGCTGGTGGAATTGTTTTGTGTTTTTGCTTTTGCTTCCTTTTATTTTTAACTTTTGTTTTTCATAAAAGCAGTATGTGCTTTTTTCGAGAATTTGAAAAGTCTAAAAAGAGTCATGTTTTTAATCTACTTGTCTTACAATGATGAAAGCAAGAAAACAGACTCCTTCTTAAAAATCTAATTTAGCCCTATATCCATGACTGGATCTGTCTAATACCAGAATGTTTCAGCTCTCAGGGCACATAGTGTTTGGTTATTTAAGTGATAATTACTTTGTATGCCCACCTAAAATAATAATGCCATATTTCAACACAGAAAAGAAATGGTAAGATTGAATAGATGACACAAATAACCCATCCATGTTAATTTCCAGCCTCTAACGTGTTCTTTATCTTGTTGCTTCTGGATCCCTCCAGATAATATAGAATACTTCCAGGTGCAAAGTTTGCCTGATTTAATTTAGAAGTCAGGATACAGTATAGTATAGTGCTCAGCTTGAGAACGCGCTTTGAACTGTAATGACCTTCCTTAATCTCAATACATCATTATAACTACCTATATAATTTCTCAAACCTAGAGAAACCTAGGTTTCAGTCAGCCCATTATTAACAACTAATGGTTAGATTTAGGATAGGTTATTCTAATATTCATAAAAGGCTTCATAGGAAAGGTCAGTGAACTCTACAGAATCAATCATCTATGAGCAGTCTTTGGTTTTCACTGAAATATTTATGAATGATAAAATTATTTTGACAAGGCAGAGTTCGATAGGGAGGCCATTTCTGACAACATGACATGGTTTCATAGAAATTCCTGGGTACAGTTAAAATAAGGCACAAGCTAAGCCAGAGGAAATGGATAATTCCATTTTTACCTCTGCAAGGGACAGCAGGCACTGAATGTGAACATTCACATGCTCCTATGTGCCACACGCTGTCAGCATCAGACCAAAAGAGGCAGCCCAAAATAAAGCTTAAAATAAATATATGAGAAAATAAAGCTATTCTCCAATGTCTTAGCAAGCAGATGTTTGGATATTTCTACCGTATAAGAATGACATTCGTTATTACTCAGCCATAAAAAGAAACGAAATTGAGTTATTTAGAGTGAGGTGGATGGACCTAGAGTCTGTCATACAGAGTGAAGTAAATCAGAAAGAGAAAAACAAATATCGTACGCTAACACATGTATATGGAGTCTAAAAAAGTAAATAAATGAAGGTTCTGAAGAACCTAGTGGCAGGACAGGAATAAAGATGCAGACATAGAGAATGGACTTGAGGACACGGGGAGGGGGAAGGATAAGCTGGGACAAAGTGAGAGAGTGGCATGGACATATATACACTACCAAACGTAAGGTAGATAGCTAGTGGGAAGCAGCCGCATAGCACGGGGAGATCAGCTAGGTGCTTTGGGACCACCTAGAAGGGTGGGATAGGGAGGGTGGGAGGGAGATGCAAGAGGGAGGAGTTATGGGGATATATGTATATGTATAGGTGATTCACCCTGTTATAAAGCAGAAACTAACACACCATTGTAAAGCAATTCTACTCCAATAAAGATGTTAAAAACAAAATGACATTCCATCAAAAAGCTGGCTATGCACATGAAGAATCAAGTGACTTGATTATTTTTTAACAAAGAATGGCCCACCCCTCCCGCGACCAAATTGCTATAACAGAAACCAACTGCATTGTGTATTCAATACAACAGTAGCAGAGATCACGGACGGTTCAATTAAGAATGTGTACATGATGGGCATAGTGAATTAGGGCCACCCCCCTCGGGGATCACTAGAAGAAAGAGCTGGCTTCCAAGCTCCTTTCTATAACATATGTATAAAATTAGTCCCTATACCCTGGAAGCATCGCCAAACAAAACAGTGGTTGACGTTTGTTTCAATCTAATTTCACATGTGTACAAACAGAAATCCAGGAGAAAGTCATTCATTCATAAATGAGTGAGCTCATGACCCTCCCTCCAACCCCAGGTCCCATGGTAGATCAAATCACAAGGCCTTAGAGTTCAACAAGAACTGCCTTTTATTTGGGGAGCAGAATTAGCCATGCTTAAGTGACTTCAACAACCTTGCAAATCAACGGCTTGCTTTACTTTCTTTCTGTACCATCCCATAATAGAAAACATACCCAGACAAATTGAAATCAGTGAAAACTTTCCACAGTTAGTCTGAACTTGTTTAAACTTGTTTAACTTTGCTTAAACACAAGACTCCTTGAGTACGTGGAATGTTAGGAAAAATTTAAATATTTTATGGATTTAATCTATAGATTTACAGTGTCAGTAAACTCTAAACATTCTGAACATTAATTTAGAATAATTAGGCAGAAGTGAAATATCCAGAAAACAAAAATGTTCACGTTATTCAAGCACATGTGTATAATGTAGTATATAATTAAACTATTTCCAACGGGAGGCTGTGAAATACTCTAGTTGTAATATTAATGAAACGTCTGTATTTTTTAATATTAACCACATGCCAGTGACTGTTGTTCTAGTGGCTTCAGAATACATGAAAACAATCAATTTCCTTGAGATATTTTTAAGGACAAGGCTGGCCTGCCTTTATTAGTAATCTGCCTAAGGAGTAATTATTTTCTACAGATGGTACAGAAATTCCTAACTAATAGACCCTCTTCAAGTGATCACAGATTTCAAATTAGTAAAAATAGAGTTTATCAGAGTATTTATTCCATTGCCAAGATGATTTGTTTCTGGAGGAATAGAGTTCAGATGCCATCATGACAATTACTCATGTAAGATTTAATTTTCTGAACTTATGGAAAATGAGTTTGAAAAAATGGAGGTGCCTCTAAAATTAAACAACCTGTTTCTGCCAACCTAGAGGGAGCTCCCCCTACGTTTCCCAGTTCCAAGCCCTCCCTCATCCCAAGCGGGTTCTTCTCCAGTGCATCTGCGCTTTCTCAATTGAAGTCAAAATCAACCATCCTTTTGTCTTCATGCAAAATCCCACTAGCTCAGCCTCCTGTCCCTCCCAGGGACCACCCCTATCTCCTCCATTAGCTCCACTGGGGATATTTCCCTAAGCCCAAATTCTCATCTTGATATTTCTCTACTCAGAAACCTTTTGCGGTCACCATGGCCTGAGGCGTAAACTTCCAATTCATGAACATTAAGTGAACACAGGTTGAGTAAGACAGTTACCCATTTGTGTTAGTAAAGGGGACAAAAATTGCTCTTGTTTTGGTGATTTTGCTGTGTGTTAGTATTCTCTTCTTTTAAAATGGGATACCAGCATCACCGGCTTTTCAAAGTAATTGGGAACATTAATTAAAAGTATGGAAGTGAAAGTACTCTGAAAAGTGTAACACTCTGAACACATTGGGTGGTCACTGTAAGTAGTTCCGTAAAGCCTGTTGGCTTCTTTCCTCACTGGTAGTAGCAGGTTTCTTGGGTTATCAAATACAACATGAGGTGACATGCTTCCTTCACTGGTCCTTAATTTCTGTTCTGCCTCAGAGGTAAATAAGCTAAAATCAGACACACTTAGCCCCTTGCTGTGAAAACCATTACTACTTTTTGCATAATTATTGCGCTTACAGATTTTATAGTTCTTCCTTTGCGTTTGACATTTTACTTGGTACTCTGTATCCAATTGTCGTGTAAATCAATTCAATTTAATCTCACCATCAGCCTCTTGAAACAATGGTTTGCCAACACGAGGCTTCAAAGCCTCTCTCATTTTCTCCTTTCTCTGATTCTTTACTTGGTATTTCCAACATTCGTATGATCTCTTTGGAGATCACGGCATAAAAAGAAGGATGCAAAAAGCCCAACAGGAAACATTCCAAGATGCTTGTAAACCTAATTTTCTGGGTCCTTATTAAGAGTCACATTTATAAAATGTGCACTAACAAAATCTCAGTTACCTGTTATAGTGCATTAAACTTAATCCTCTGTGGACTTTTCTATTAGACCGACCTCCAATTTGATTAGGCAAAGGAGATCCCGAGACATTAAAGCTGTCTAAAATGGATGGACACACACACACACACACACACACACACACACACACACAAAATCGAGCGGTTTGAAAACCTTGCAAAGCATTCTCAAGGTTTGAACTTGGCAGTTTTGACCTTCTGCATTTATGTGGATTCCCATGTAGCAGGTAATTTTGTTGTATTTTATTTTTTCCCCACCCAAGAAGAAAAGATGGAAGGAAGAAAGGAGGGAGTGAGAGAGGAAGGAGGACAAGGCAAGTGAAGAAATAAGGAAGAAAAGAAAATGGCAATGAGTAAATGATAGAATTTTTTAAAATTCAAGAATGAGATAAGAGCAAAGGAAATATCTCTTTGAAGGGTCGACTTTAATGCATCCCCTTAAAAAGGACAACTTAAGCAGTCATTCATTTCCTGAGTTCAATTCAATTCTGATTTTCATTTCCATTAATGAGAAAGAGGTTCTCTCTGCGGCTGAGAAATATAAGAAAATAATGAGAAAATAGTGCTGTTAACATGCATATTTGTGAATTAGCACAAGCCAACCCTGCTTTTGCATTAAGGCTCTGAGTAGTTCACCAGGTTTAAAATTTATTGAGGGCTTTCCTGGTGGCGCAGTGGTTGAGAGTCCGCCTGCCGATGCAGGGGACACGGGTTCGTGCCCCGGTCCGGGAAGATCCCACATGCCGCGGAGCGGCTGGGCGCATGAACCATGGCCGCTGAGCCTGCGCGTCCGGAGCCTGTGCTCCGCAACGAGAGAGGCCACAACAGTGAGAGGCCCGCGTACCGCAAAAAAAAAAAAATTATTGAAACGCAAACACTTAACCTTTGCTCCCTTCCGTTCCTCAAGTAGAGTTATTTGGTAGTTAGGCTAGAAGCATCAATATACGTCTGTATTTCCTGATGTTCACCTTCTCTGGCTGCTGCTAGCACTTTCCATTGCATTACAACGTAACGACAAAATATGAGTTGTGTTCAAAGTCTTGACAGAGAACATGAAATATAAATTTCAAAGGAAGGGAAGGGTTAGGACCATCTGTACTACTTCAAAAGGACCTTAGTAGGTGCATTTTGAAGTACCTATTATTAATTTGTTTGGTCTTTGCATTTGGATGATATATTAAAAGGGAGATGCAGTGATAAACAATTATCATTAAGATAAAGTATGTTTCTTCCCTAAAAAGAGTATTGAAAGTTATTCTAGTTTATTATGCACCTGAATGACACCATGAACAAAGAAACTGAAATCAACAAACAAAGGGAGGAAAGTGAAAACCTACTGAATTGCATTATAAAATATAATCTACATTACAGCAGGAGTACATTCATTTAGTAGAAAATTAGCAAGGTTCTGTTAACAGAATAATGAAGAGTTTCAAAGGTGTACCATATCAAAGAAAGCCCTAATTGTGTTCATTAATTCCCAGCCCAACATTACTGTGGGAAAACTAAATGTGAACAAAGCAATAAGATGCCTCATATTCTCAGAAACCTGCACAAATGCTTGCCATCCATTAAATTTACTTCGGTATGTCCCATCTTAATTATTATAGCAGTATAATGAAGGCAACAGTCTCTAAAGATGAAGACAGGCATTGATTTGAAATATGACTTTCAAGAGTTGTATGGGGAGCGGTAGGAGGGATATATGTGACCTTAGAGGTCAAGATAGAGTCACTGAGGAAAAAAAAACAGGAAGTATAAATGAAGAATTTATACCGAATAGTATATATAGATTTCAATACACTATTGAAATACCTAAAAATGCTATTGTACCCTAAATAGGAACAAGAATCTAGGCTCTCAGAGAAGAACTGAACTTATACAATTAGGTAGGAAAATAAAATCAGTCCAATTGGTAATTTAAAGACGTGGATGAAATGTCCAGATGAGAGACTGGCTTTTTCCCTTCTCAAACTTGTTGTCTGGGCAATAGTAGATGCGATATTTATGTCTGTGTTCTGGGGGAAATCAGTTTCTCTGTTGCAATTTTTCATTTTTAATAATATTAGTATGAATTTCTCCAGTGCCTTTCATTCCATTAGCTCAAAGCACTTTTCAAACCACTAATGAATTATGCTTCCTGAGATTCCAGCAAGGCAGAAAGCATCCCATCCATTTTCGAAGCAAAATACTTCACTTCTAGCAGCATCAGCCATTAGAGAATAGCCACAATTTTTTAAAAAATATTTTTATCACTTTCTCACTTCCCATTTTGTCTCCTGCTTAATAGGTACATCTGAGGCATTAAGAAATTTAACGAGATCACCCAAAGAGGGAGAGGTCAAGCCCTTGATTCTCACTAATGTTTTCTGTCCTACACCTTAAAGTATCCACAGGAGATGGATCTACTCAAGTTTCCAGAACTCTCCATGGGAGGACAAAGAGCAAAGAGGGATGCCCTCAAATCCAGTCTCTTATAACTAGGCATCTCCATTATCTTTTCAGTATTCATCAGCCTGAACCATAAAGCGCTGAAAAGAACAGGTTAGGTGACAAAAGTTTTTTCCCAAAACTGAGTGACTCATGGACAACATCATTCATTACACCCCGAGAGAGTAGGAAATTGCCAAAGAGAACGTTAATTTCAGGTCCATTTAAATTCCAAGTCACTTCTTTTTAGAAGTCTATCCTGAGTGAGTCCTTTTAGGTGTCTAAGCAAACAAATGAGATGATGAGAGAAACTGAATGAGTCCATTTGTTTCCACTTTAAACAATAAATTATGATAAGTTCTACCGTTACCATTTCTGAATTTTTTTATTTTTAAAACTTTTTATCAAGGGTAAAGGGTGACTTCTGTCTGTTCTGTGTCTACCATATTGACCATATTAAAATATGAAAAATAACCATGATATTGGTGCCTGCTACTTACCTCCCACAATTACTGCATTAGAATATTTAATTGTATGTTTCCATCACTTGAAAAGCAGACACTGTGTTCTTTTTAAAGCACATAGGCCTTACATTTTTCCAAAACGAGTTGGGAGAGGTCAAGATATTTCTGATCTGCACAAAGTGGAGCAGAAGAGAAGAGCAGAGCGAGAGGACTCCGTGGGAAAATGGAACGACCTGCTAGAATCTTCTGAGGCAGAACTTTATGTAACATGGTCAAAATATAAATAAAATCTCAAATTATCAGTTATATCCATAGCAAAACGGTCCTTCAAACATATTCTGAAGTCAAATCTAAATCCTATAAAAATTATACCATGACATAATGAAAACAACATCAGAAAGGTACTATAACTGCACCCAGTTTGCAGGGATAAGAAAAGGCAGGCGTACAGACCTGTCTGGATGTGCAGAGCCCTTCTCAAAAAAACACACACGCGAAAGCAGAATGAGGTGGGAAACACATTTCCTAAGCTTCCACATAAGCCCATAGTTACTCCCTATCGACACCAGATGGCCTTCCATAGCCAAGTGTTCACTTATTTTATCCCCAACGTTAAAAAAAAAAAGACAGGCTGCTGCAATAAATACTATATATAAATGTGTTGTAAGCATTCTTAGATAAGTATATCAGCCAAATTTAAAACTATAGAAAAGCAAAGACTGTATAAAGTTGTTTCCTTTTGCATAAAGAGCTCAGCCTATTAGTTTATGGATCTAATTCTAGTACATCATTGATAGTTATAATAATTTCCTTTGGAAATAAAAAAATGGCTATAACTCTATATGACTAACATAGATCAATGAGATACACAGAAATCAAATTCAGAGCTAGAAGTCAGTAAAAGAAAAAAGAAAGAATTCGAGGGAATAAAAATTACTTGAACCTTGGAAATCTTAAAAAATGGATTAAAATAGAATAATAAAGTCACCAATATGTCATTTTCTATCTTCTTTTTGAAATCACCGTTCAAAGAAAGATCAGTCTCAGGCCTCAAGCAAAATAGGTTAAGATCCCAGAACAAAGCAGACTTTTTTTTTTTAATACAGCAGGTTCTTATTAGTTATCTGTCTTATACATATTAGAGTATACATGTCAATCCCAATCTCCCAATTCATCCCACCACCACCCACCCCCGCCCCCACCACTTTCCCGCCTTGGTGTCCATACATTTCTTCTCTACATCTGTGTCTCTATTTCTGCCTGGCAAACCAGTTCGTCTGTACCATTTTTCTAGATTCCACATATATACGTTAATATACGATATTTGTTTCTCTTTCTGAATTACTTCACTCTGTATGACAGTCTCTAGGTCCATCCACGTCTCTACAAATGACCCAATTTTGTTCCTTTTTATGGCCGAGTAATACTCCATTGTATATATGTACCACACCTTCTTTATCCATTCATCTGTCAATGGGCACTTAGGTTACTTCCATGACCCGGCTATTATAAATAGTGTTGCAATGAACATTGGCGTGCATGTGCCTTTTTGAATTATGGTTTTCTCAGGATATATGCCCAGTAGTGGAATTGCTGGGTCATATGGTAATTCTCTTTTTAGTTTTTTGTTTGTTTGTTTTTGCTGTACACGGGCCTCATACTTCTGTGGCCTCTCCCATTGCAGAGCACAGGCTCCAGACGTGCAGGCTCAGCGGCCGTGGCTCATGGGCCCAGCCACTCCACAGCATGTGGGATCCTCCCAGACTGGGGCACGAACCCATGCCCCCTGCATCGGCCCGCAGACTCTCAACCACTGTGCCACCAGGGAAGCCCCTCTTATTAGATTTTAAGGACTCTCCATACTGTTCTCCATAGTGGCTGTCTCAATTTACATTCCCACCAACAGTGCAAGAGGGCTCCCTTTTCTCCACACCCTCTCCAGCATTTGTTGTTTATAGATTTTCTGATGATGCCCATCCTAACTGGTGTGAGGTGATACCTCATTGTAGTTTTGATTTGCATTTCGCTAATAATTAGTGATGTTGAGCAGCTTTTCATGTGCTTCTTGGCCACCTGTATATCTTCTTTGGAGAAATGTCTATTTAGGTCTTCTGCACATTTTTGGATTGAGTTGTTTGTTTTCTTAATATTGAGTTGCATGAGCTGATTATATACTTTGGAGATTAATCATTTGTGCATTGATTCATTTGCAAATAGTTTCTCCCATTCTGAGGGTTGTCATTTCATCTTGTTTATAGTTTCCTTTGCTGTGCAAAAGGTTTTAAGTTTCATTAGGTCCCATTTGATTATTTTTGTTTTTATTTCCATTACTCTAGAAGGTGGATCAAAAAAGATCTTGTTGTGATTTATGTCATAGAGTGTTCTTCCTATGTTTTGCTCTAAGAGTTTTATAGTGTCTGGCCTTACATACAGGTCTTTAATCCATTTTGATATTATGTTTGTCTATGCTGTTAGGGAGTGTTCTAACTTCTTTCTTTTATATGTAGCTGTCCAGTTTTCCCAGCACCACTTATTGAAGAGACTGTCTTTTCTCCATTGTATATCCTTGCCTCCTTTGTCATAGATTAGTTGACCATACATGCATGGGTTTATCTCTGGGCTTTCTATCCTGTTCCATTGAGCTATGTTTCTGTTTTTGTGCCAGTACCATATTGTCTTAATTACTGTACCTTTGTAGTATAATCTGAAGTCAGGGAGTCTGATTCCTCCAGCTCTGTTTTTTGCCCACAAGATTTCTTTGGCTATTTGGGGTCTTTTGTGTCTCCATACAAATTTTAAGATTTTTTGTTCTAGTTCTGTAAAAAATGCTATTGGTAATTTGATAGGGATTGCATTGAATCTGTAGATTGCTTTGGGTACTATACTCATTTTCACAATGTTGATTCTTCCAATCCTGGAACATGGTATATCTCTCCAACTGTTTGTGTCATCTTTGATTTCTTTCATCAGTGTCTTATAGTTTTCTGAGTATAGGTCTTTTGTCTCCTTAGGTAGGTTTATTCCTAGGTATTTTATTCTTTTTGTTGCAGTGGTGAATGGGATTGTTTCCTTAATTTCTCTTTCTGGTCTTTCGTTGCTAGTGTATAGGAATGCAAGAGATTTCTGTGCATTAATTTTGTATCCTGCAACTTTACCAAATTCATTGATTAGCTCTAGTAGTTTTCTGGTAGCATCTTTAGGTTTCTCTCTGTATAGTATCATGTCATCTGCAAACAGTGACAGTTTTACTTCTTTTCCAAATTTGTATTCCTTTTATTTCTTTCTTGTCTGATTGCCATGTCTAGGACTTTCAAAACTACGTTGAATAACAGTGGCAAGAGTGGACATCCTTGCCTTGTTCCTGATCTTAGAGGAAATGCTTTCAGTTTTTCACCATTGAGAATGACATTTGCTGTGGGGTTGTTGTATATGGCCTTTATTATGTTGAGGTAAGTTCCCTCTGTGAACACATTCTGGAGAGTTTTTTTATCATAAATCGGTGCTGAATTTTGTCAAAAGCTTTTTCTGTATCTACTGAGATGATCATATGGTTTTTATTCTTCAGTTTGTTAATAGGGTGTATCACATTGATTGATTTACATATATTGAAGAATGCTTGCATCCCTGGGGTAAATCCCACTTGATCATGGTGTATGATTCTTAATGTTTTGTTGGATTCTGCTCACTAGTATTTTGTTGAGGATTTTTGCATCTATATTCATCAGTGATATTGGTCTGTAATTTTCTTTTTTAGTAATTTTCTTATCTTTGTCTGGTTTTGGCATCAGGGTGATGGTGGCCTTTTAGAATGAGTTTGGGAGTGTTCCTTTCTCTGCAACTTTTTAGAACAGTTTAAGAAGGATGGGTGTTAGCTTTTCTCTAAATGTTTGATAGAATTCACTGTGAAGCCATCTGGTCCCGGACTTTTGTTTGTTGGAAGATTTTTAATCACAGTTTCAGTTTCATTACTTATGATTGGTCTGTTCATATTTTCTATTTCTTCCTGGTTCAGTCTTGGAAGGTTATACCTTTCCAAGAATTTGTCCATTTCTTCCAGGTTGTCCATTTTATTGGCATAGAATTGCTTGTAGTAGTCTCTTAGGATGCTTTGTATTTCTGTGTTGTCCATTGTAACTTCTCCTTTTTCATTTCTAATTTTATTGATTTGAGTCTCCTCCCTTTTTTTTTTTGTTGAGTCTGGCTAAAGGTTTATCAATTTTGTTTGTCTTCTCAAAGAACCAGGCTTTAGTTTTATTGATCTTTGCTATTGCTTTCTTTGTTTCTATTTCATTTATTTCTGCTCTGCTGTTTGTGATTTCATTGCTTCTACTAACTTTGGGTTTTGTTTCTCCTTCTTCCTCTAGTTCCTTTAGGTGTAAGTTTAGATCGTTTATTTGAGATTTTTCTTGTTTCTTGAGGTACAATGGTATTGCTATAAATTCCCCTCTTAGAACTGCTTTTGCTGCATCCAATAGGTTTTGGATCATCGAGTTTTCATTGTCATTTGTCTCCAGATATTTTTTTAATTTCCTCTTTGATTTCTTCAGTGATCTCTTGGTTATCTAGTAATGTATTGTTTAGCCTCCGTGTGTTTGTGTGTGTTACGTTTTTTTCCCTGTAATTGATTTCTAATCTCATAGCGCTGTGGTCAGAAAAGATGTTTGTTATATTTCAATTTTCTTAAATTTACTGAGGCTTGAGTTGTGACCCAAGATGTGGATCTATCTTGGAGAATGTTCCGTTCGCACTTGAGAAGAAAGGGTAATCTGCTGTTTTTGGATGGAATGTCCTTTAAATATCAATTAAATCTATGTGGTCTATTGTGTCATTTAAAGCTTCTGTTTCCTTATTAATTTTCTGTTCGGATGATCTGTCCATTGGTGTAAGTTAGGCCTTAATGTCCCCCACTATTACTGTGTTACTGTTGATTTCCTCTTTTATAGCTGTTAGTATTTGCCTTATGTATTGAGGTGCTCCTATGTTGGGTGCATAAATATTTACAATTGTTATATCTTCTTCTTGGATTGATCCCTTGATCATTATGTAGTGTCCTTCTTTGTCTCTTGGAATAGTCTTTATTTTAAAGTCTATTTTGTCTGATATGAGAATTGCTACTCCAGCTTTCTTTTGGTTTCCATTTCCATGGAATATCTTTTTCCATCAACTTACTTTCACTCTGTATGTGTCTCTAGGTCTGAGGTGGGTCTCTTGTAGACAGCATATATATGGGTCTTGTTTTTGTATCCATTCAGCCAATCTGTGTCTTTTGGTGGGAGCATTTAGTCCATTTACATTTAAGGTAATTATCGATATGTATGTTCCCATTCCCATTTTCTTAATTGTTTTGGGTTCGTTATTGTAGGTCTTTTCCTTCTCTTGTGTTTCTTGCCTAGAGAAGTTCCTTTAGTATTTGTTGTAAAGCTGGTTTGGTGGTGCTGAACTCTCTCAGCTTTTGTTTGTCTGTAAAGGTTTTAATTTCTCCATCAAATCTGAATGAGATCCTTGCTGGGTAGAGTAATCTTGGTTGCAGGTTTTTCTCCTTCATCACTTTAAATATGTCCTGCCAGTGCCTTCTGGCTTGCAGAGTTTCTGCTGAAAGATCAGCTGTTAACCTTACAGGGATTCCCTTGTGTGTTATTTGTTGCTCTTCCCTTGTTTCTTTTAATATGTTTTCTTTGTATTTAATTTTTGACAGTTTGATTAATATGTGTCTTGGTGTATTTCTCCTTGGATTTATCCTGTATGGGACTCTCTGTGCTCCCTGGACTTGATTAACTATTTCCTTTCCCATATTAGGGAAGTTTTCAACTATAATCTCTTCAAATATCTTCTCAGTCACTTTCTTTTTCTCTTCTTCTTCTGGAACCCCTATAATTCGAATGTTGGTGCGTTTAATGTTGTCCCAGAGGTCTCTGAGACTGTCCTCAGTTCTTTTCATTCTTTTTTCTTTATTCTGCTCTGCAGTAGTTATTTCCACTATTTTATCTTCCAGGTCACTTATCCGTTCTTCTGCCTCAGTTATTCTGCTACTGATCCCATCTAGAGTATTTTTAATTTCATTTATTGTGTTGTTCATCGTTGCTTTTTTCATCTTTAGTTCTTCTAGGTCCTTGTTAAGTGTTTCTTGCATTTTGTCTATTCTATTTCCAAGATTTTGGATTGTCTTTACTATCATTATTCTGAATTCTTTTTCAGGTAGACTGCCTATTTCCTCTTCATTTGTTAGGTCTGGTGGGTTTTTATCTTGCTCCTTCATCTGCGGTGTGTTTTTCTGTCTTCTCATTTTGCTTATCTTACTGTGTTTGGGGTCTCCTTTTTGCAGGCTGCAGGTTTGTAGTTCCCTTGTTTTTGGTGTCTGTCCCCAGTGGCTAAGGTTGGTTCAGTGGGTTGTGTAGGCTTCCTGGTGGAGGGGACTATTGCCTGTGTTCTGGTGGATGAGGCTGGATCTTGTCTTTCTGGTGGGCAGGTCCACGTCTGGTGGTGTGTTTTGGGATGTCTGTGGACTTATTATGATTTTAGGCAGCCTCTCTGCTAATGGGTGGGGCTGTGTTCCTGTCTTGCTAGTTGTTTGGCATAGGATGTGCAGCACTGTAGCTTGCTGGTCGTTGAGTGAAGCTGGGTGCTAGTGTTGAGATGGAGATCTCTGGGAGATTTCCACCATTTGATATTATGTGGAGCTGGGAGGTGTCTTGTGAACCAGTGTCCTGAAGTTGGCTCTCCCACCTCAGAGGCACAGCACTGACTCCTGGCTGGAGCACCAAGAGCCTTTCATCCACATGGCTCAGAATAAAAGGGAGAACAAGTAGAAAGAAAAAATTAGTAGAAGTAGAAAGAAAGAAACAAAGAAGGAAAGAAAGAAAGGAGGGAGGGAGGAAGGAAGGAAGGAAGGAGGGAAGGGAGGAAAAAAAGAAAGAAAGAAAGAAGATAAAGTAAAATAAAAGAAAGATAAAATATAATAAAGTTATTAAAATAAAAAATAATTATTAAAAAAAACTGATGGATAGAACCCTAGGACAAATGGTGGAAGCAAAGCTATACAGACAAAATCTCACACAGAAGCATGCACATACACACTCACAAAAAGAGGAAAAGGGGGAAAAGTATATCTTGCTCTCAAAGTCCACCTCCTCAATTTGGGATGATTCGTTGTCTATTCATGTATTCCACAGGTGCAGGGTACATCAAGTTGATTGTGGAGCTTTAAGCCGCCTCTTCTGAGGCTGCTGGGAGAGATTTCCCTTTCTCTTCTTTATTCTCAAAGCTCCCGGGGCTCAGCTTTGGATTTGGCCCCGCCTCTGCGTGTAGGTCGCTGGAGGGCGTCTGTTCTTCGCTCAGACAGGACGGGGTTAAAGGAGCCGCTGATTCGCGGGCTCTGGCTCACTCCGGCCGGGGGGTGGGGGGGGGGGAGGGAGGGGCATGGAGTGCGGGGCGAGCCTGCGGCAGCAGGGGCCGGCATAACGTTGGACCAGCCTGAGGCGCGCCATGCATTCTCCTGGGGAAGTTGTCCCTGGATCCCGGGACCCTGGCAGTTGCGGGCTGCACAGGCTCCCCGGAAGCGGGGTGTGGAGAGTGACCTGTGCTCGCACACAGGCTTCTTGGTGGCGGCAGCAGCGGCCTTAGCGTCTCATGCCCGTTTCTGGGGTCCGCACTTTTAGCCGCGGCTCGCGCCCGTCTCTGGAGCTCCTTTAAGCAGTGCTCTTAATCCCCTCTCCTCGCACACCAGGAAACAAAGAGGGAAGAAAAAGTCTCTTGCCTCTTCGGCAGGTGCAGACTTTTCCCCGGACTCCCTCCTGGCCAGCCGTGGCGCACTAACCCCCTGCAGGCTGTGTTCACACCGCCAACCCCAGTCCTCTCCCTGAACTCCGACCGAAGCCCAAGCCTCAGCTCCCAGCCCCACCCGCCCCAGCGGGTGAGCAGACAAGCCTCTCGGGCTGGTGAGTGCCGGTCGGCACCGATCCTCTGTGCGGGAATCTCTCCGCTTTGCTCTCTGCACCCCTGTTGCTGTGCTCTCCTCCGCGGCTCCAAAGCTCTGCCCCTCCACTTCCCGTCTCCGCCGGCAAAGGGGCTTCTAGTGTGTGGAACCCTTTCCTCCTCCACAGCTCCCTCCCACTGGTGCAGGTCCCGTCCCTATCCTTTTGTCTCTGTTTATTCTTTTTTCTTTTGCCCTACCCAGGTACGTGGGGAGCTTCTTGCCTTTTGGGAGGTCTGAGGTCTTCTGCCAGCGTTCAGTAGGTGTTCTGTAGGAGTTGTTCCACGTGTAGATGTATTTCTGGTGTATCTGTGGGGAGGAAGGTGATCGTGTTTTACTCTTCCGCCATCTTGCCCTTGTCCCTAAAAAAATTTTTTTAAGATAGAGTAGCAAAATCTCTAGGACATGTTTAAAATTTTATACTATCATTCAGCATTTGTCTACCTGTTCTTTATCACCAGAGAAGTACAGTGGATTCAACCAAACCTGGGATCAAAAACATTTGCAGGGGAAAAAAAGAATAATTCCAGAAAGTTCCAAAAAGCAAAACTTGAATTTGCCGCATGCTGACAGCTATTTACATAGCATTTACATTGTATTAGGTATTATAAGTAATCGACAGATTATTTAAAGTATAAGAGAGAATGTGCATGTTATATGCAAATACTATGCCATTTTATAATATATAAGAGACTTGCGCATCCATTGATTTTGGTATCCACAGGGGTCCAGGAACCAATCCCCTGAGGTTACCCAGAGAGTATTCTTTATTCTATGGCTTTCTTTTTTTTTTTTTTTTTTTTTGGCGGTATGCGGGCCTCTCACTGTTGTGGCCTCTCCCGTTGCAGAGCACAGGCTCCGGACGCGCAGGCTCAGCGGCCATGGCTCACGGGCCCAGCCGCTCCGCGGCATGTGGGATCTTCCCGGACCGGGGCACGAACCCATGTCCCCTGCATCGGCAGGCGGACTCTCAACCACTGCTTCACCAGGGAAGCCCTACGGCTTTCTATTTTAATAAACACAGTCAAAACCTTCCTGTTAAAAGACAGCCTCCTCTCACTCACTGAAGTAAATGTGCTATGCTCTGCTTGAAAATACACCATCCTTGTGCCATGATTAATGTTTACCCCTGGGCTTAGAGTGCTCATGCAGACTGCCAGGGCTTATAGGCACAAATCACGAAAATACAGCCACAAATCATTCTCCCTAAATAAAAAGGTCAACTGGTATTAAATTAGTTCATTTACAGAACTCATTGAAATTAGCAGCATGTTCTTAAATTGCTTCTTGTTTGAGGACATTTGCCTCATTAGTTCTAAACAACCTGAGAAGACTATTAAAGTCTCATAGAAAAAATTGACCAAAGGACAAGATTCACAGTACACTTTACCTAGAGGACAAATGGTAAATCCCAGAAAATGTATACACAGAGGGAGAAGTGCAAGGTGAGGGAGTTTAACTTCCACATTCTACATGGAAATCCTCATCTTTTTTCCATTTATTTGTGCTTTCATTTTTCCAGCCAGGGAGAACTTTCTTTTTTTTTTTTTGAATGGTCTCATTGACTTCATTTTTTTGTTTTTTTTACATGTCTATTCTTTTTCAAATTCTTGTTACAGAATATTGAGCAGAGTTCCCTGTGCTATACAGTAGGTCCTTGTTGGTTATCTATTTTAAATATAGTAGTGTGTATATATCAATCCCACACTCCCAGTTTATCCCTCCCCCCACCTTTCCCCTTTGGTAACTCCTAAGTTTTTTCTAAGTCTGTGAGTCTATTCCTGTTTGCAGCAACATGGATGGACCTGGAGATTATCAAACTAAGTGAAGTAAGTCAGACAGGAGAAATAAATATTACATGATATCACTTACATCTGGAATCTAAAAAAAAATGGTGCAAATGAACTTATTTACAAAACAGAGAGAACTTTCTAAAACACAAACCCAGTTATGTAATTCTCCAATTCCGTGGTTCCCCTTTGCCTTTAAATTGAAGATGTGGATCTGGTTTCCCCTCCAGCTGCCCGGTTACTCTTCACCACGCCAGACCCTTTCTGTTCCTTGAGTTTGCTATTCTCTGGCTCACCTTTGAGCATTTTTACAAGATTTTCCTTCTGCTTCCTTAGCCTAGGCTAATTTCTAATCATCTTTTAGGACTCAGCTTAAGTACCCCTTTCTCTAAGAAGCCCTCCCTGAATCCATAAGCCTGCCATAGGTGCCCCTTTGCTGCACCTTACCGTAACCTGTCACCCTAACACGATTGCCGGCTAATTCTTCTGTGTCACTTACTCTAAGATTTGTAAAGATAGAGACTGTGTCTTATACACCATTTTATTCCCAGAAGAGTTGCCCGGGCCTTATTGGGAGCTCAATAAATCGTTAAGTGAATGAACAAATGAATGACTTGATTAGCTTGACACTTCTTGAGCCCTTTCCCTGTACAAAGCTACGTTCTTGTGGAGGACTCGCGTATCACTCTCCTGGAACATACCCTCAATAAGCGCTCAGTATTTTCCTGGAGAAGAGTCATGCACTCAAGTTACTAGAGTGTAAGACACCAAAAGTTTCTCATAATGAGAGTTCTAAGGAGGAAGCAGTTATTTTCACTTGGAGACACCAAGGAATCCTCTGTGTGGGAGAAGGTGGGCAGTTCGATACAGTTCATTTGAATATCAACTGATGCTATGTAAGATTTGGATAAGAAAATGAGGGGGCTGGGAAGGGCATTCTGATTACAGAGAAGGAACAATAGGAGGAAAGACTCAAAGGGAGAGCATTAGTCATACTTTCCTTCATTCATTCATAATATGCAAATATTATTCATTCTTAATAATCAATCATCAAGAAATTATTAAAGGTTCTTGTTTTTTAATCCAACCTGCCACTCTACGTCTTTTGATTGGAGCATTTAATCCATTGACATTTAAGGTTATTATTGATAGATATGTACTTATTTCCATTTTTTTAAACCTTGTTTTCCAGTTAATGTATGCAATGGAATACTACTCAGCCATAAAAAGGAATGAGGTAATGCCATTTGCAGCACCATGGATGAGCCTAGAGATTATCATACTAAGTCAAGTAAGTCAGAAAGAGAAAAACAAATACCATATGATATCACTTATACGTGGAATCTAAAATATGACACAAATGAAATTATCTATGAAACAGAAACAGACTCACAGACATAGAGAACAGACTTGTGGTTGCCTGGGTGGAGGGGGGCATGGCTTGGGAGTTTGGGGTTAGCAGATGCAAACTATTATATACAGGATGGATAAACAACGAGGTCCTACTGTACAGCACAGGGAACTATATTCAATATCCTGTGATAAACAATCATGGAAAAGAATATGAAAAAGAATATATATATATGTGTAACTGAATCACTTTGCTATACAGCAGAAATTAACAACAGTATAAATCAGCTGTACTTCAGTTAAAAAATTATTGAATACCTCCCTGCAATAGGTAAGACACTGTGCTAGACACTGGACATTCAGTATTGAGTTAAACAAACTCAGTCCTTTTGCTCCATAAGACTTTTACTACGAGAAAAGAGAAACATTATATGACTAATTTTATAATTATTATCTACCTATAATCATAAAGGTATACTATAGGTAAGACGAATGTCATGCTTATCAGGAGAGCGAGATTGAGGGAGGGGATTTTTTATAATGGATGAAATCTAAGTGTGTTCTAATCCTGATAGCAGGGATCTAGAAGATAAAGTTAAGATACAAATGAAAGAGCTAGTAACCATAGGTTACTATCGCATAAAATGCAGAAGAGAATGGTGTCTGGAGAACGTGGATGACCTTAGATTAAAAAGCAAAAAAAACCCAAAAAAACCACCAGAAAAGCTAAAGAAGGTGAACCTGAACATAGGGTTTGGAGGTTTCACCAGCGGTAAGTTGAAGTGACACCTGTGGCTTTTTTCTCTGTGAAATCGGAGACCAGATTTTTTCCTGATGGTAAAAAAAGAAAGTTAGAGAAAGGGAATGACTGAGAGGTTTGAAGAGCATGACAATGGGCACTTGTGGCAAGAAAGATGCAGTTCACTTTGGCTCAGGGTTTGAGCTGTGGGAAATTAAATTGGGAGGAGAAATCAGGGCAAAACTGTGCGGGCATCGGCTATACAGCTCAGCATGCCTGCCCTTCAGCTTCTGACTGCCTTACTGGAGAAGAAGTATGATAGGAACTGTAACCAAAAGCTACTTTTTTTAACTTAAATAAAGGAGATCCTTTTTTTTTTTTTTTTAACACCTTTATGCGTCTTGGTTGTGCTAGGGGAGAGGAAAAGCTCTTGTCTTTCACTCTATGCTATTTCTGGACTTGAGAGAAATCCTTGGAAGAAAGGATATCACAGAGCACCTCTTGCTGAAAAAGTACATAGACCACCTCACATCTCTGCATCATCAGTGGTTGGAGATGGCCCTCATCAGTGTCCATCACAGATGATCAGATGGTACCATCACAACAGCTGGAACAGAACTTAGAGACCATTTCATTCATTGACCGCATATCCCAGCTCACAAGGCACTGTTGGGAAGTGAAAACCCACTGCAGCCTGCCTCAGCGGATCAGGGTTCTGGAGCACTTTCTGTAGGGCATGAAAAAAGATCACTTAAATCCTGTGTTCCTCATTTGTACAAAGGAATCCTTTGATTCGTCCAATTTTGAGTACTTTAAATTGCAAATGTTGTTAAATCTCTGCTTTTATCCCCAGTGCAGCCTCCAGTCAGTCATGTTTTAGCCATGACTTTCTACAATATACAGTTCAAAGAATTTTCCTTGCCCATCTTATAGCAACCTCTTAATTCTTCCAATCAATTTAGTGCCCTTCTCTTCATCCTATTAAGAGGTTATATCTATTTTGAAACATGATCAAGTCTATCATCCAATCCAGGAAAGGCAAACATGGTTTGGGAGAAATGTAGGATTCTGTTTTCTAGTTTCAGGCTAACCTAGCACCATGTCTGTCAGTCTACAGAACAGCTGTAAGCGAGTGTCTTCAAGGGGCCTATCTATTATGTCTCCAAGGTATCATTTTTACTGTCGTTCTTTGACATTCCCCCCCGCCCCCCCCGGGAGCCTTCCTCTAACATATGTACAACTGAAAAATACAGGTAAATAGTCAACCATATCTTTAACCTGACTTTGGGAAATTATCTCAATGTTCCTCGTCCTGAAATGCAAAGAAATAAAGTAAAAGAAAAGCACAGTCATAAGTCCAGTCAGCATCTTGCTCTGCTCCTGAGCTTTACCTAGACCCTAGCTGACACTGACTTTGCAGGGAATCATTTGGAGAGTAACTATAGAACAGATGCCTGTTTGTTTGCACATATAAATATGTGCAAGATCATTATAATTTTTTAAGACAACACACGGGCACACACATCCTGTGGACTGAAATATGCAAGTACATTCTGGGCAAAATTTGAATAGTGGTTGTCTCACCAACCCCTTATTTTCTGCCCCCCAACAAAAGGTGATACTTGCAATGGAATAGTCTCAAACATTTTTTTCTGTCATATCTAGTGATCCTTTTATGTCAGACTACATAGTTTCAACCCTAGAGGATACAAACTTACTGTAAAATGGCAAATGTCGGTTTGAGTCATTAATTTAGCCCCAAATTTCAATTTCAGGCAGCCTGAGGCTAGCCTCCCTAGTTTCCAATGCTCTAATCATCCAAAAGCCCTTTGCGCCCCCTATAACCTTTGGCTACCTCATTACCCTCTTTTGCATAAATATGAACATCAAGTAAATGAGTTGGAGAGAAAATGGAGCAAAGCAATGCATGAGACAGCCTGGAAGGGGTTCTCTACTCCACCACCCGCAACTTGGTGACAAACCGGTCAGCATAACGTGAGTGCCAAGATAATAAGTGGGAACGTGCTTTGTGGCTGCATAATTTCTAGCTCATCTTAAAAAATATATCTCCACCTGACACTGTGTTCCAAGGTTACTTTTTTAAATGAGCTGGTATGTGTGAAATATTAATCCTGACACATAAAAATGGAACCACCACTGACAAGCCCAGTGTGGTTTTTCAGATCTTTATTATTTTTAATTCTTCGTTTTTATATACATATCATGTGATCTGGAAACATAAAAGATGCCAAAATCCAAAACTACAAATTCAAAGTGTTCAGACCAATTGAGTGAGTTACATTTCATGGTTTAATCACAGCAGGATTTTATTCATGCACTGATTGAGAGTCTGAAAATCCCTTCCTTTTGGAGAACAACATGCTTTTGCTGCCCCATAATTTCCACATTTCTTCTTGCAAAGAAGTAGAAATACATAAAGGTATGAGTCCCATCTACAGCTGATATGTTTTCTTCTTCACATGACCCAAGCATGATATTTAGTCAAACTACTAATCACAAAAGACAGTTGAAAGAAAACACTGAAAAAAAGAAACTCTAAAATAGTCTTTGGATTCATTGATCTAATTCCACCTTATGGAGATGTGGCACTTGGGAATGCTTCTGGTTGTATGTCTAAGAGTGGAACAAACAGTACATATACTATATGATCTCCTTTAAGTGATCTAGTGGTAGACACGCCTGGGCTGATTGTTACTTCACTAGGGGCAATGGGATTGTTTTCACCATTCTAGCTACTCAGCCTCATGTGTGTGGTCTCTTGACTGTATGACAGCTACCAAACGCCTTCTACAGTATAGTCAAGGCAGGACATAGGAACTGGGAAAGGCTTATTCCTAGAAAGGGTCTGTCTTTTTATCCTGGAAGTGAAGTCCCCGCATCTTCCATACCACACTCTATGTCTCGTTGGCCAGAGTTGGACCTTGAGCCCATACCTAAGATGATCACTGGACCAGGGGATGGGATCGCCATGCCTGAGTTAGACCAAGCATGGTTCATCCCCAGAACTAGGAAGAGGGCTGACTTCCACTGGGATAGAGGGCCTCTTTCTATCTTAAAATACAGGAGTCTGTTGGCAGAAAATAAGAGAAGGTGGCTCTTGGGTAAACAATTGCGTCAGCCACACAGGGTAGGTATCGTGTCTCCAATCACTTGGGTCGTTAGGCAGTTCTTTCCTCCATTGCACACTGGGTGTGTGCCTTCACCCAGTAACTTGAGCTTGCAGTTCGCTCCTGGCAGACCTTGGAGCTTCACAACCAGGACCCTCATTCTCAAGACTTCCATTACTTAGATTATAACATCAAACACCTTCTCACGACATGTAGCGATCCTCTCCCAAACAGCACTCACCGATAGAGCAGCCAGGGGATAAAGCTTGAGGTTCCTATCAACGATCCTCTGTGAAGATTTTCATACGCGTTATTTCATTTTACAATGAAAAGAAAGAAATTGCAATTTAGGCGAGACCTAAACTCAGGGGAGGAAATTGGCTTGCTTGTCCAAGGTTAAAGAGCTGTTTTGTTACAGAGGAAAAGCTGTGGTTATTGGAGAGTTCACAGCAAATAGAATGACCTTATAACTTATTATCCTGATTAGGACATTTTTAAATTTATTCAAGTATAATTGATTTACAGTGTCATGTTAATTTTGATTGGAATTTTTTTTATATTTTATTAAAGTATAGTTGACTTACAATGTTGTGTTAATTTCTGCTGTACAAAAAAGTGATTCATTTATACATATACATATATATATATATATACATATATCCTTTTTCATATTCTTTTCCATGTGGTTTATCACAGGATATTGAATATAGTTCCCTGTGCTCTACAGTAGGACCTTGTTGTTTATCCATCCTATATATACTAGTTTGCGTCTGCTAATCCCAGACTCCTAATCCAACCCTCCCCCTCACCACCCCTTGGCAACCACGTCTGTTCTCTATGTCTGTGAGTCTGTTTCATAGATAAGTTCATTTGTGTCATATTTTAGATTCCACATATAAGTAATACCATATGGTATTTTCCTTTCTCTTTCTGACTTACTTCAGTTAGTATGATCTGATTGGAATATTTTTGAAAATAGAAGAAAGTGCTTTACTAAATTATATCAGGATAACACGTGTAAACAAGAATTGTCCTAGGAAAATAAGGACATATGGTTGCCTGAACTACAAACTATAAAAAATAAAAGCTTACAGAAAACAAAACCTAAGAGGGACAAAATCAAGAAATATCCAATTGAAGATTCTGGCATCGATGTTCACTTTCTGTGCTCCAATTCTATCTCTAAGAAACGATTTCCACTACTGCTCCATGTACAAAGTGCATCTGAATTGCTGTTACAGAGTGTAACTCTCCTTATAAGATTTAAGTCAGGGATGTTCTGGCTTTTTTGTTCTAGCAAATCTTGTTTATCTGCCTCTCCCATCTCCCCAGTCTCATTCTGCAGGACAAGCTTTTAGGGAGGGGAGGTTCCAGGAGAACCATAGGTTGAAAAGAGCTTTAACCACTGAAACTGTGGGAAGCAGGCACCATGGATCCGAAAGAGATTTTAAGAGTTGTGTTTGTGCTGGTTCAGCGCGCTCTGGGGGAAACTCTCTGGGCAAAAAATTGGCACTTGAGCCTGACAGGATAGTGGGAAGATCTTTGTTCAACTTTATAGAGCGTGTTGAACTATTTGGGGGGCTTTAAGGAAATCCAGCTGGAAGGGAGCTAGCGAAGAGCCCCTATCAGGTGTGATTCAAGAAAGATCTAAACCCTCGGGGGTTTTTTGTTTGTTCGCTTTTTGTTTTTCATTTCTCACTGACTGTGTAAGTGAAGTGAAAGCTTTCGGTCTTCTGGTTGCTGGGAAAATGGGGAGGGGACGAAAACATCTAGTGGTCTGACTTTCTGGAAATGCTGGAGAAAATCAAAGGTACCGGTGCCAAAGGCAGCTCTGAATCAGACTGTCCAGGATGGAAGTTGCTGGCTGAGGAGAGGCACGTGCGCCAAATACAGAGGGATGATTGAGCTCTCTGGTCCCGTTCACTCTTCTTACGACTGTGGTGGCATCTCATACTCACGCCAGCCCTGACTGCAGAAACGGGATGCCTTGATCGGAACAGTCCAAGCCCTCCGTGGTCCTGCAGGGATGGACGAACACACTTAGGGCTCTGAACAGGCCTGCCGAATGTTCCACATGCTGCTTCCCTGCTCCTCAGCCCCTGATTGATGAGAGAAGGTGGTTGGAGGGGAGAGGGAGGGGGTGGGGAGGGCCTCAGGTGCTCCAAAATGGGCCTAATGCAGCATATTAGCCCAATGAAGTCAAAAAGTTAATTTGTAGCTGCCAGCTGTTGAAAAGAAGGTTATAAAGCTCCCCAGTCCCACGCAGCCCAGTGGGGGGAACACTGAGGGAGAGCGAGACACACAGACTTTGAATAAACACAATCCACAGTCAGCTGAGAAGAGCCGGCAGTGGCCAGGTGGCTTCATGGAAGAAGAGATAATGGAAATAATGACAGTAGGTGGCCAGAGCTCCAGTGGGGAGAGAAAGGAGTATTTCTCTGCCCTGGCACTGGATCAAGTCCCCGGCTTACAGCACACTGTTGGCAGTTGGTGCCAGGCTTAGAGGCCCTGCTACTACACGGGTAACAGTCAGTGTCAGTTCTTGGTCTCCCGCCTCCTCCGGCAATTTATATTCAGCTCTCTTATTCTCCTTCTATTTTTTTTTTTTTAAATCCACCGACTCGATGCTTGTTTAAAGCTGGCTTATTCCCTGCACTGACTCAGGACATATGCATTCTAAGACAAAAGCAAATTTGCAGGTGTCTTGTAGGAAAAGAGAGTGGGTGCTTTCCTAGCTCCTTGTTAGGTTCGGGGCACTATGGCTCTTGGACTTATCATTCCCTGTCTCCGTGGAAATCCTACGGGGCATCTAGGTGGACTCCTACAGAAAGCAATTATCCACCTTATTTTTGACCCTAGAGAAAACACAAGTGGTCGAGGAAGGTAGTAAGTGCACTATGCTTCACAAAGTATACAGGGGAAGAAATTAAAAGAAAGCCTGCTTCATCTGTAAAGATGTATTTTAAGTCTCAACCCCTTCACAGCATTTGGTAAATATCACTAAGAAAGCACATGGCCTATTGTATTGAGTTTATGTGTCTATGCATGTTTCCCTCTAGTATATTACCATTTCCTCCAGGGAGTTCCAAGGGCCTGGAATTAAAAAAGAGGTCTGAATAAATACCTACTGAAAGATTTAAAAGAATCTCTTTAGATGTCTCTGTGTGTATAAGCCATCCCAATCAACCCTAGTCCTTATTTTTTACTACCTTCGGATATGGAAAGCTGTTCACAGCATATGTTTGAACATTTAATCATCCACAAAAGTTGTCTAATTGCCTTGTATCCTCCTCTGCCCTGAATACTGCTCCTTAAGAGAGTTGCAACACATTTGAATGCCTATTTAACTGTCCTGCTGACTCTGGACTGAGCTTGGGTCTTAACCTTAGATAAGAAAAATGCTTTTATTAAATCAGGGACTGGTCCTATGCAAAAAGATTACCCCCTTGCTTGTTGGAAAGTCATGTAATGTTGTGGTTATAAAAGTGGGTCTTAATATCTGGCTGGTGATTAAGTCTATAATTGCCCACTCAGTGCAGTGATTTAGGAACTTGGTAAACCTAACTGTTGAGGCTTTTTCGCTGGGGTGAGAGGCTCTGCCAGCTGCACTGCTTGTAATGGCAACTGAGAGTTTCATAATGCTTAGATCTGGCCGGGACTTGGTCTGTTTCAATTCATTAAGTCCTTACCATACTCCACAGTGTTGATTTTCTCATGTGAACAGTGAGAATGATCATCATTTTACAAGAAAGAAAAATGGAGTTCAGAAAGGTTGAGTAAATTACCCACGTGTGCGTAGCCTGTAAGTTGTGAAGCTATCATTTAAGCCCAGAACTATGTAGGTTCTAAAACCCCATTATATCTATGTCTTCTAATCTGGGGCACAGGACTCCTATTCCCTCAGGCCAGTGAGATCTTTAATAAAATTTGTTAAGTTGGGGATTAGTTATAGTGATCATCTACATGAAAAAACATAGACCCTTTTATCATCACTTTGTCCATCTACATAACCATGTGACTTCAAAGTCTGAGTTTCTGAGCATATTCCTGCCAAGTGATAATCAAATAATGTCAGGAAACACCTTACAAATGAGTATTTTACTTTGATTTAAATAGGGAAAAGGAGTGAACAAATGGAGCCGTCCCAAGCCTTGCAACTTCATACACCTGAAGCTGTACCAAAGCTGTGGGGACCACAGGCAGATGGATGGCCAACATCCTGCAAAGATGCCCATCTCTGTGTATCAGCACAGTAACGTAAGGTAGTAGTAAAAATGAAATGGTGATTATTTATGCCTAGCAAAAATTGATTATTTGAAAGTAGATTTCAATAATGCAGCAATGCTATGATTACCGGGATCTGTAATCGAATAAGACAACTCTACAAAATCAGATTTCATTAAAATTTGCAATCCTGAATTGATTGGTGGCAGTTTTGAGTATGTGGTCTGATGAACTTGAGCTAGCCAACAATACCTTAAAGGTATTAATACTCATTTGTAAAAACACAATTACAAATTAACATTTTTTGTACTACTGAAGTAAAAACACTCAGAGAAATTAAGTTTAGGCTCAAACTTGAGGCCATGTCATTCAATCATTAAACCAAATGTTAGTGATTTAGTTTCATCAAAATAGCACCATGCATCATATTAAATTAATGTTATTAATTTGAATTTTATCGATTTTACAGTGTTGCTTCTATATTTAATTTATAAACTTGCTTTGGTTTTACATGGGAGTGGTAAACATAAGAAACCCATAAAGTTATACATTAGTATATATTAAGTTACATTTTAACAAAATCACTAAAGTCAGTACTCAGGGTTTACAGTAATTGTATTTTTACTTTAAAATAGGTTCATAATACTCGAGTTTGAGAGAGATTGCACTGCTTCCTTCAGGAAAAACACAAATAAGCACTGGAATCTCAACTTGAAAATGAAGCAAACTGAAGAATGTTATGGATAAACTATTATATTATATACCAGATTAATACCCTGGTTAGAGAAGTCACGTTTTTATTTATTTTTAAAGAGCTCCAATGATAAAGATAGCATTTATCATGCTATCCTCTTTCTGTAAAAAAATTATAATATATATATATACACACATACACATACACATGTACAAATACATAAAGAGATACATCTAAGGACGATCACCAAAATGCTGATGTGGTACCTTAGGTGGTGAGATTTTAATATCTCTTATTTTTCTTTTCATATATATGCCATTCATTTAGTTTTCAAGAAGCATAATGGTTGAGGGGGGGGAGAGGGGAGCCAGTTTCACTGTGGAAAAACTAAGCCAAAAAGTGAAACATAAACGTCATATCTATGTTATGTTCATGATTTTAAGATCATATCTGCATATGAATAATGGGAAGGAACCTTGGATGTTGAGATCAATATGGGAAGGTTGAGCAGGTGAGAATAGTGTTTGATTTTGTTACATATAGATTTCTATTAATTTTTCTGTGCCATTGTCAAAACAAACACTTATTTCAAGGGCTATCGCAGAGAGAAAGGAAGTACGGGAGGGAGGGAGGAAAGGAATGATTAAAAAATGAAGCAGCAATTGGATTCCAGAACAGGTTCCCCAACTGTAAGTCCAGAGTACTTTTCATAAAGAACTATTATTCGTTCAATAAGCGTGTATTGAATGTCTGTGCTGTTGTAGGTATCCAGAGACCAAAATCCCTGCCCTCATGGGGCTTAACTGTAGTGGGGAGAGAGATGATAGGCAATAGTAAGTTATATAGTACATTAGAATCCAGTGTTCTACAGATGTAGAGAACAAACGTATGGACACCGGGGGGGAAAGTGGCAGGGAGTGGGTGGTGGTGGGATGAACTGGGAGATTGGGATTGACATATATACACTAATATGTATAAAATGGATAACTAATAAGAACCTGCTGTATAAAAAAAATAAAATAAAATTCAAAAAATAAATTCTTCTGCTAAAAAAAAAAAAAGGAATCCAGTGTTCTATGAAATAAAATAGCTGGGAAAGCAGGCTTGGGAATGAAGGAGGAAGGGGGATAAAAAGTCTTAAGCGGGGACCTCATCTGGTTTTTGTTTGTTTGTTTGTTTTTGCGGTATGCGGACCTCTCACTGTTGTGGCCTCTCCCGGTTGCAGAGCACAGGTGCACAGGCTCCGGACGCGCAGGCTCAGCGGCCATGGCTCACGGGCCCAGCCGCTCCGCGGCATGTGGGATCTTCCCAGACTGGGGCACGAACCCGCGTCCCCTGCATCGGCAGGCGGACTCTCAACCACTGCGCCACCAGGGAAGCCCCCTCATCTGATTTTGAGTAAAGGTGAGCAAGCCAAGTGGCGAGGGCGGGAGCCCTGTAGATATTTGGGAGAGCGTCTGGCAGGAGGCATCGCCAGTGCAAGGGCCCTATGATAGGAGAAAGCCTGATGGGTGGCAGTGTCCCTGCGGAAGCTCAGGAGCCTGGGGTGGAGTGAGGGGAGGACGGCAGGAAGTGAGGTGAGACCGATGGTAGCAGAGGGCAGGTCTCACAGACCACTGCAGGGCCTTTGGTGTTCACTCTGAGGGACACGGGAGCCACTGGAGGTTGGAGCAGATGAGTAACATGAGTGGATGCTGCCTATCTTAGCAGGATCATTGTAGCTGCTGTGCTAAAAATAGACTGGGTGACGGAGGCAGGGTGGGCACAGGGCTACTGCTATAATCTACACGTAGCAGTCAGGATCCCAGAGGACGCTGTGGCACACTAAAGTGGGTTATTTGAAGAACAGTTTAGTAAAGGGACGATTACAGAACAATGGACTGCATGTTGGGAAACCACAAGGAATAGAATATTTGCTATTACCACCCTCAGCTTGAAGGGATGAGGGAGAAAGTTGTCACCAGGACCCAGAGATGGAGAGCGATGCCTAGAGTGAGATGCTTGATGTCAGCTGAGCCTTTGCTTGAGGGATATAGCCAGGCTGCAGTGACCCTGCAGGTGCCTGTGGAATACAGATGCCAACCTTCTCTCCACTCTCCCTCTCATTTCTTGCCAATGTTTCCCCATTGACCAAAACCAATGGAATCCATTAGGCAAGGGGAATCCTTGATACAGCCCAACCATTGGCCCAGTCTGGTCCACTACTAGTTTTCATAAAGAAAGTTTTATTGAAACACAGCCATGCTCATTCATTTTCTTATTATCTACAGCTGCTTTCAGAGCAAAACAGCAGCACTGAGTAGTTGCAACAGAGACCGTTTGGCCTGTGAAGCCTTAAACATTTACCATCCAGGCCTTTACAGAAAAGGTTTGTCGACCCCTGATCACCCCCACCAATTTGCCTCCAGGGTAACAAGACAGAAAGGTGGTAGATAGTGCATCATGAGGAGTAAAGGGAAGCTAGCTGGTGCCTCAGGCACAAGGTAATGATGGCTGAGATGTGTTCTACGTTCCAGTATATGGTCTGTTTTGGTAAGTGCTTCAGGAGCAATGGAAAAGCATCTTCTATAGTTTGGGGAAGTATCCTATAAATGTCAACTATGACAAATTGACGGTTAGCAGAGGAGATAGTGAGAAATAATGGGATTCTGGAATTATTATTATTTGTGTGTGTGTGTGTGTGTGTGTGTGTGTGTGTGGTATGCGGGCCTCTCACTGTCGTGGCCTCTCCCGTTGCAGAGCACAGGCTCCGGATGTGCAGGCTCAGCGGCCATGGCTCACGGGCCCAGCCGCTCCGCGGCATGTGGGATCTTCCCGGACCGGGGCACGAACCCGTGTCCCCTGCATCGACAGGCGGACTCTCAACCACTGCACCACCAGGGAAGCCCTGGTATTATTTTGAAGTTGGACCCCACGTTGATTACAGATGAGTTGGATCTGGAGTTTGAGGGAAAGTGAGGAGGCCAGGATGCCTCCAAGGATGTAGGCCTGAGGTATGGGAAGGCAGGCTTGCCCCAAATGAGGCTGACCACAAGAGGAAAGCGGTTGATGAAGGGGTAAAGACAAAGAACTCAGTTTGGGATATGTGAAATTTTACATGCCTGCTAAACATCCAAGAGGTGGTGTCTATTGTTCAATACGCAGGTCTGAAGTTCAGAGGCAAGCCCTGTATTGGAGAGAGAAATTGGGACTCATCGGCCTACAGATGATATTTGAAGTCCTGAGCCTACCCAAGACCACTATGGGACTTAGTGTAGACAGAGGAGCCAAGAGGTCTAAATCCCACTCCCGGCCATTTTAAGAGCTTTATACATAATTCATTCTCACAATAATCCCATGATGTCACTAAGTTATTATCCCGACTTTATAGATAAGTCAACTATTGTTCAGAGGTCAGGCTAGTCAAGAGTCATGCTCCTATGAGTATTCCAGTTAGAATTTGAACTTGACTCCAAACTTCAGAGCCTATTTGTTGCCCTGTAAGGTTTGCCATTTCACAACCCCAGGCAGGACCCTCAGGGTCTGCGACTCCCCAGCCTCATTTCTTAGGTTCTCCCTGCGTCTCTTGGTGTTTTTTCTGCTCCAATATACACCTTCTGTGAGTTCTTTAGGTTGTCAGCTGAAGAACTGAGTGTGAAAGGAAGCAGAATTAATGAAAAGAAACAAGGAAAGGAGGAGAAAGATAGAAAACATATATTTGGTTACAATAGCATGTTCTCTAACTTACAGTAATAATGCTAATTTTTATAACATGACTATTAAAACATCTGTGAAGAGGGGTTCCAAAATGTGTTTGCATGGTCATCGGATGAGTGGGTAGCTTCTCAACTAAGCTATACTACAGGTGAAGTCAATTTGCATGTAGATGCCATACACACGTATACAACAATATATATATATATACTGATACCTCACCCCAAAAGGCACTGAAGGATGATGATAATACCCAACTATACATCAACACGTAGAGTCTCTGTAGTTGAATTGGTAAGTGTTTAAAGTTATGACATCAGAATCAATTTCAGCACTGAACCCTTTGGAGATGTTTTACTATTTAAGCTAGCAGTATGAGATCCCTCCATAACACCAGAGTGTGAGGCTAAGTATCTAACATAGATGAGATGACAAAGTAAGAAAACCAAAGGGCATTCCGTTCAAAAGCAGAAGAACCAACACAATGTCTAATACCTAGTTTTACTGCAGGATTCAGTAAAGTACAGAGACAATAAGATCTCAAAACAGAACTTTGTCAGATACTCATAAAGACATGATGGGGCTCTGAATATAACTGTCAAACTTCCTCAAAAACACCTGTGGAGATATCTAAGGAAGCCATTCATCAGTTCTGATAAACTTCTTCATTCACCTTCTTATTAACAAACAGTTTAAACTGAAAATTATTTTGGGGGGACTTCCCTGGCGATCCAGTGGATAAGACTCCGTGCTTGCACTGCAGGGGGCATGGGTTCGATCCCTGGTCGGGGAATGAAGATCCCACATGCCATGCTTCTCAGCCAAAAAAAAAAAAAAAAATTATATTTAATAGACTGTCAACTAAAAAGAAAGCACAAACGAACAATAAGAATTGTATAGTGGTTCAGATGACCCTGTGTCTCACTGAATATAAAATTCTACAACTGCTTATGATACTGTCTTTTCTCACCAATTTATATACAATGTTTGTAACCCATACAATATAATATAAATTATATATATTATATTTTTAGATTATAATTGTAATATAAATGTGATTTGATGACAGTTCTGGAAACGTTGCTCCTTGGCCCCTTAGCCAGAGTAACGAAAGGCTAGTCTCACACTATATTAGAGTTTCTACAGGAAAACCATGTTGATAGAGAGCATGCTATGTGTTGGGGGCTCCTCTCTCTTTGCACAAGTGCTCCCTCAATCAGCATCGGCCTGTTGCAATAAAAGAAAGTCAGCCAGCTCAAGTCTGCCACCTCTACTACAAGGATATATGAAGACTCCTGCCTCCGGATCACCAATTTATGCTCACCAGGCACATAAGACTGCCTCCAGGGCTCTCACGCCCGGGGTCTGGGTGGGAGCAAGTGATGGCTGTGCACTCCCCTGTGGCCCGCCAGCCAGATTGCGTGAGGAGAAGTCAGCGGAACGGCTGCAGGTCCAGCTGCTTGGGCTGGTGTTGAAAAATGTTGAATAATCAAATTGCCCATTTCTGCTCAATTGCTCTAATTTATTATCCCAGGCATTGTGAATGCTAATGAAATCTGCCTATCCTGCCCGTCCATGTCACTCTACTTTATGATCTTATTAAAATCTCAGAATTCCTTAGCCCGGTGACATCAGGTAGAGAGTGGGACAGCTGCCCTCCTGACTCTGGTGTGGTTCAGACACCCGCCCTGATACCACTAACGGCTGAATGATTTAGGCCCAATGAGCAGCCTTGGAGTGATATTTTTATACCCCGTGACAGGAGAAAGGCCATTAGTGAACACAAAGGAATAAGCAGGAGGGGGGAAGCAGGTGAAAAATGGGCAAGTAAATCTTTGGATTTGACTCTTCATAATAAAATGCCCTTCACATGTAGATTTAATGAGCTGGTTATCTCACCAAAAGGGAAGGGGGAAGCTGTCGCCTGGGCTTTCCAGCTTTCCTCAAGATATACCCAATTACAAAAAAAAAGGGGGCTTCCCTGGTGGCGCAGTGGTTGAGAGTCCGCCTGCCGATGCAGGGAACACGCGTTTGTGTCCCGGTCTGGGAAGATCCGACATGCCGCGGAGCGGCTGGGCCCGTGAGCCATGGCCGCTGAGCCTGCGCGTCCGGAGCCTGTGCTCCGCAACGGGAGAGGCCACAACAGTGAGAGGCCCGCGTACCAGAAAAAAAAAAAAAAAAAGATATACCCAATTACAAAGGGGAGATGCAGTAGACAATGGATGCCTGGCTCTTTCTAGTTCTGGGTGGCATTGTAGCCAGAACACAGCCCTGTGGGAACGTTAGCCGTCCTCGGATCTCAAGACGGTGACCGGGAGGGGACCCCGGAGTTCATGTGTGTGACCCAAATATGATATGAAGCTAATGAACTGTAGGCTGTTTAGGCTTTCACTGTGGTTGCCAGTTCTTTGTATCCGCTTCATTGAAATGGAAATAACACCATTTCCCTAGCAGCATATGGTGGGAGCTATTTGACAGAGAGTCCTAAAGCCATCTGACCCCAGGCGTGTTGCAAGGGTTCCGGGCGCCCCCCACCCCCCCCCCCGACAAACCATTTCAGTATTAACTATGAAAACCATACGATGTGAAAGCTTCCAGAGAAAACGTATCACTGCCATTCAAGTATCATTTGAATGGAAAGTATCACTTTCCATTCAGCAAGTACAGGCATTTTGTTTCCTCCTGGACGTTCTTTGTCAAAGAAAGATAATATATTTGAAATTTATGTGCACATGTTACATTTCTCAAATTTCTTTGTTTTTTAGTTTTAGAGCAAACATTCGCCTTTGTTTTAGCTGAGGCTCATATATAAAGCTGTGTCGTTTTTATTGTAAATGATATCTAAGTAATATATTTATTTGTGTGTGTGTATGTATAAGTAATAGATAAAACTCTTTAATGCCCCCTAAGCTCACCGGCGTATGGGTCCTAAGTCAGATTCCGGTAGTCATCAGACCCTACGTCCATAATATTAATAATCTTCTCTTGCTGAATAGCTGCTCATTGTATTTCTCCAGGTGTTCAAAGACAGTTGTAAACAGGACATGGAATCTGACCTTTATTGGGGCCCTGGACTATACCTTGCTCTTCTTGCGAGCCCACTATGCTTTCGTGCTTGCCCCAGGTGATACCACCTACACCTGCTCAAAACGGGCAGGGCCAGTCTTCTGGCTTTCTATCCCCCCGGCCATCTTCACACTCCCTATTCACAGACCTCTGGCCTTCTGTGCTCACCTCTTTACTGTTTGGAATTTTTATCTCTTTTCTCCACATGTCTGACGTTCATCTCCTTCTGGCTTACAGGCAACTTCCTTCTTTTCTAGCATCGTCATTTTTACTGAGGACGTGGGTGATGGTTAAGCAGTAGGGCATCTCCCAGCACAGGTGCTTGCCACCACCTGCAAGGGATACAGTCTGAAGTTTAACACAGAGACCTCTCCTCCCAAGGGAGCTGAGTCACCTTCAGGGCGCTGAATTGAGATGCTTTCCAACGTAGTGTAGTCAGAAATACTCTTCCCTCCAAGTTGTGCCCCCGTTATTGGGCCAGGCTACTTCCTTCTTTATGCTGACGCTTTTTTCCTCAAACCCCTGTAGTGCCTCCCTGCAATCTGGTTTCTATCAGGCTCTATTTAATTTCTCATAAATATCTGTACTACACTGAATCCCAGTTGTGGTCAGGGTTTACATCCTTACCCATTGGCTCCTTGATCCCAGGCAAATCATGGGTTGTGGCTATTCTTAGGGGTGAGGCTTAAGAGAATGTTTCCTTAACTCCACACTCTTGCACATCCTAGACTGAGCTGTATCCAGCTGGAAGCATTACTAGATGGGGAGAGGGCATAGAGGAAAAGCAAATAGAGCGAGTGAGTCTAGAAGTAGCTAGCCCTGAAATTAAATGTTTTATCTGGACAGTCACTAAGTGATATATTAAGATCCAAGATAAACAAGGGGAAATGTGATCATGTTAGCTGTGTGATGTTAAACCTTAACCTAATGGTCATGTCGATATTGACTTTGGGGATGTTGCATTCTCAAATTTGTCAAATTTAACCAAAAACAAAGTGACCAAGGGAAATACAGGTTGTTTGTTTTCACCTGAAGATCCAACTTTGTTTTACATGTCTGAAGGTACCTAGGTGGATACCAGGAAAGCAAAACTGTTTTAATGTTAGATTTTCAGCTTTTTCATTCTACTAACTCACTACTGGAAACACTGCCATAGAAGGAGAAAGACAGGATACAGCATGAGTTCTTACTCAGCGGGCCACAATCAAGCCCCCACGTCTATTTCACCTCTCTTTGGGTGGCTCTGTGTGTGTAGAGGTATGTTTGTGTGTGCATGCATGAGTGTATTTGTGTGTATGTGTGTGCACGTGTGCATGAATCATCATTGACATTCACCCATGAAGAGAAATCTTCAAAGAGAGATGAGACTAATAATTGTGGCCTTTAAAGTCAAAATCCATTTTATTGTTCCTTCCAGAGGATGAGATGCCATAAATGTTACTCTCTTAAAACTGATACTCCCTCCTTTGCCTGGTGCTTCAACACGCGTATAGAGCCTTATGGTAGAGCTGGGCAGGACGAGTCTGCAATAGGAGGAGCTACCTTCCCTTTTTTTTTCTAACATCTTTATTGGAGTATAATTGCTTTACAATGGTGTGTTAGTTTCTGCTTTATAACAATCAGCTATACATACACATATATCTCCATATCTCTTCCCTCTTGCATCTCCCTCCCACCCTCCCTATCCCACCCTTCTAGGTGGTCACAAAGCACCAAGCTGATCTCCCTGTGCTATGCGGCTGCTTCCCACTAGCTATCTATTTTACATTTGGTAGAGTATATATGTCCATGCTACTCTCTCACTTTGTCACAGCTTACCCTTCCCCCTCCCCATATCCTCAAGTCCATTCTCTAGTAGGTCTGTGTCTTTATTCCCGTCTTGCCCCTAGGTTCTTCATGACCTTTTTTTTTTTTTAGATTCCATATATATGTGTTAGCATATGGTATTTGTTTTTCTCTTTCTGACTTACTTCACTCTGTATGAGAGACTCTAGGTCCATCCACCTCACTACAAATAACTCAACTCCGTTTCTTTTTATGGCTGAGTAATATTCCATTGTATATACGTGCCACATCTTGATCCATTCACCTGTCAATGGACACTTAGGTTGCTTCCATGTCCTGGCTATTGGAAATAGAGCTGCAGTGAACATTGTGGTACATGACTCTTTGAATTATGGTTTTCTCAGGGTATATGCCCAGTAGTGAGGTTGCTGCGTTGTATGGTAGTTCTATTTGTAGTTTTTTAAGGAACCTCCATACCATTCTCCATAATGGCTGTACCAATTCACATTCCCACCAGCAGTGCAAGAGGGTTCCCTTTTCTCCACACCCTCTCCAGCATTTATTGTTTGTAGACTTTTTGATGATGGCCATTCTGACCAGTGTGAGGTGATACCTCATTGTAGTTTTGATTTGCATTTCTCTAATGATTAGTGATGTTGAGCATCCTTTCATGTGTTTGTTGGCAATCTGTATATCTTCTTTGGAGAAATGTCTATTTAGGTCTTCTGCCCATTTTTGGATTAGGTTGTTTGTTTTCTTGATATTGAGCTGCATGAGCTGCCTGTATATTTTGGAGATTAATCCTTTGTCAGTTGCTTCATTTGCAAATATTTTCTCCCATTCTGAGGGTTGTCTTTTCGTCTTGTTTATGGTTTCCTTTGCTGTGAAAAAGCTTTTAAGCTTCCTTAGGTCCCATTTGTTTATTTTCTTTTTATTTCCTTTTCTCTAGGAGGTGGGTCAAAAAGGATCTTGCTGTGATTTATGTCATAGAGTGTTCTGCCTGTGTTTTCCTCTAAGAGTTTCATAGTGTCTGACCTTAAATTTAGGTCTTTAATCCATTTTGAGTTTATTTTTGTGTATGGTGATAGGGAGTGTTCTAATTTCATTCTTTTACATGTAGCTGTCCAGTTCTCCCAGCACCACTTATTGAAGAGGCTGTCTTTTCTCCATTGTATATTCTTGCCTCCTTTATCAAAGAGAAGGTGACCATATGTGTGTGAGCTTATCTCTGGGCCTTCTATCCTGTTCCATTGATCTATATTTCTGTTTTTGTGCCAGTAACATACTGTCTTGATTACTGTAGCTTTGTAGTATAGTCTGAAGTCAGGGAGTCTGATTCTTCCAGCTCCGTATTTGTTTCTCCATATTGCTTTTGCTATTTGGGGTCTTTTGTGTTTCCATACAAATTTTGAAATTTTCTGTTCGAGTTCTGTGAAAAATGCCATTGGTAGTTTGATAGGGATTGCACTGAATCTGTAGATTGCTTTGGATAGTATAGTCATTTTCACAGTGTTGATTCTTCCAATCCAAGAACATGGTATATCTCTCCATTTGTTTGTATCATCTTTAATTTCTTTCATCAGTGTCTTATAGTTTTCTCCATACAGGTTTTTTTCTCCTTAGGTAGGTTTATTCCTAGGTATTTTATTCTTTTTGTTGCAGTGGTAAAGGAGACTGTTTCCTTAATTTCTCTTTCAGATTTTTCATCATTAGTGTATAGGAATGCAAGAGATTTCTGTGCCTTAATTTTATATCCTGCTACTTTACCAAGTTCATTGATTAGCTCTAGTAGTTCTGGTAGCATCTTTGGGATTCTCTATGTATAGCATCATGTCACCTGCAAAGAGTGACAGTTTTACTTCTTCTTTTCCAATTTGTATTCCTTCTATTTCTTTGTCTTGTCTGATTGCTGTAGCTAAAACTTCCAAAACTATGTTGAATAATAGTGGTGAGAGTGGGCAACCTTGTCTTGTTCCTGATCTTAGTGGAAATGGTTTCAGTTTTTCACCATTGAGGACGATGTTGGCTGTGGGTTTGTCATATATGGCCTTTATTATGTTAAGTTCCCTCTGTGCCTACTTTCTGGAGAGTTTTTATCATAAACGGGTGTTGAATTTTGTCAAAAGCTTTTTCTGCATCTATTGAGATGATCATATGGTTTTTCTCCTTCAATTTGTTAATATGGTTTATCACATTGATAGATTTGCGTATATTGAAGAATCCTTGCATTCCTGGAATAAACCCCACTTGATCATGGTGTATGATCCTTTTAATGTGCTGTTGGATTCTGTTTGCTAGTATTTTGTTGAGGATTTTTGCATCTATGTTCATCAGTGACATTGGCCTGTAGTTTTCTTTCTTTGTGACATCTTTGTCTGGTTTTGGTATCAGGATGATGGTGGCCTCACAGAATGAGTTTGGGAGTGTTCCTCCATCTGCTATATTTTGGAAGAGTTTGAGAAGGATAGGTGTTAGCTCTTCTCTAAATGTTTGATAGAATTCACCTGTGAAGCCATCTGGTCCTGGGCTTTTGTTTGTTGGAAGTTTTTTTTTTTTTTTTTTGTGGTACGCAGGCCTCTCACTGTTGTGGCCTCTCCCGTCGCGGAGCACAGGCTCCGGACGCGTAGGCCCAGCGGCCATGGCTCACGGGCCCAGCCGCTCCGTGGCACGTGAGATCTTCCCAGACCGGGGCACGACCCACATCCCCTGCATCAGCAGGTGGACTCTCAACCACTGTGCCACCAGAGAAGCCCTGTTGGAAGATTTTTAATCACAGTTCAATTTCAGTGCTTGTGATTGGTCTGTTTATATTTTCTCTTTCTTCCTGGTTCAGTCACAGGAGGTTGTACTTTTCTAAGAATTTGTCTGTTTTTTCTAGGTTGTTCATTTTATTGGCATATAGTTGCTTGTAGTAATCTCTCATGATCCTTTGTATTTCTGCAGTGTTAGTTGTTACCTCTCCTTTTTCATTTCTAATTCTATTGATTTGAGTCTTCTCCCTTTTTTTCTTGATGAGTCTGTCTAATGGTTTATTAATTTTGTTTATCTTCTCAAAGAACCAGCTTTTAGTTTTATTGATCTTAGCTATTGTTTCCTTCATTTCTTTTTCATTTATTTCTGATCTGATCTTTATGATTTCTTTCCTTCTGCTAAATTTGGGATTTGTTTGTTCTTCTTTCTCTAATTGCTGTAGGTGTAAGGTTAGGTTGTTTATTTGAGATGTTTCTTGTTTCTTGAGGTAGGATTGTATTGCTATAAACTTCCCTCTTAGAACTGCTTTTGCTGTGTCCCATAGGTTTTGGGTCATTGTGTTTTCATTGTCATTTGTTTCTAGGTATTTTTTGATTTCTTCTGTGGTCTCTTGGTTATTTAGTAGTGTGTTGTTTAGCTTCCATGTGTTTTTTTTTTTTACAGATTTTTTCTTGTAATTGATGTCTAGTCTCATAGCCTTATGGTCGGAAAAAGATACTTGATATGATTTCAATTTTCTTAAATTTACCAAGGCTTGATTTGTGACCCAAGGTATGATCTATCCTGCAGAATGTTCCATGACCACTTGAGAAGAAAGAGTATTCTGTTGTTTTTGGTTGAAATGTTCTATAAATGTCAATTAAGTCCATCTTGTTTAATGTATCATTTAAAGCTTGTGTTTCCTTATTTATTTTCATTTTGGATGATCTGTTCATTGGTGAAAGTGGGATGTTAAAGTCCCCTACTATGAATATGTTACTGTCGATTTCCCCTTTTATGGCTGTTAGCATTTGCCTTAAGTATTGAAGTGAGGAGCTACCTTCTGTACCATTGCTGCTGGCCCCTTTCTTAGCCTATCCATGCCTCCCCACTTCCTCTGCCATAGAGGAAAAGGTATGCATAATCCAGTCATGCTACCATGTGGGTTATTCAAATTGTTTCTTCTATTAAACGTGCCCATATTTTCAAAGAAGGTCATCAGGAGAACTTAACAGCTAATAGGAGGAAAGCAAGCGTTGAAAGTAAAATCCAAAATATCAATAAAGGTAGTAAGGTAGGCACCTAGAGGGGTGCAAAGAGGGACATGCTGCCATTCCTCCAAATTCCACTATGGAGGCTATCAGTTCCTTTGCCAACATCGATATGCTGGATGAAAAAAAAAATGGAGCTGATAGATTGTGAGTCTGACTATACTGAGAGGTTTTCCAGTTTTGGCAGAGAGCTTAGAGATAAAGCAGTGACATATATCTTAAAACAAAACTACACAAAGGAAAAAACTAAGATGATTGTGAACTCCAGGTAAAACAAGTGGTATAAAAAGACAATGTAATATATTGTCTTACTCAGCTCAGCTGTAAACACCAAATACTTATTTAATTAATAAATATATTGGGAAAATAGAGGTGGTGGTAAAAGTTGTGTGGAAGTTTGGTGTTAGAGTTATATCCTCATCTTTCATCAAGGGAATTTTAAAATGTCTAAAACTGAAAATTGAAGAAATAGCAATAATATTTAGAAACATGGAAGTAAAGAAAAATTAAATGAGTTTAAAGAAGCTGCGTCCACTGAATGAATGAGTGGGAATGAGCGTGTAGGGAGCTTCTGTTTATCATTAGAATAATTGTTGCAGATCTTTTTCAAGTACCTACATGTATTTTGATAAAAACTAGGTTAAAATGTTTTTGGAAGGCCTCAAGGCAGGGAAGGCAAGGGTTTCCATTTACAAAATATGCTATAGTTCCAGAAATCCAGACCAATGGAAGGAAAAGGATTGTGTTTTCCTTGTGTCTCTTTTTAGGAGTGAGGAACGAGAAAGCCCCTTGCAGTTCTCTTCTCATATCATAGTGTCTAGAACCGGTCAGCTACCCATCTTTAAACCAGTTGCTGGCAAAGAAATGAGATACTATGATTAACTTGGACTAATCAGTTATTAGCTTTGGGTTATACGGGGGAAGGAGGAGGAACTCCCAGATGCAACAGATGCCCTGCAGGTAAGGAAGAACAGAGCCGAGTCAGTTGGGTGGTCAGCTAAAACCATCTGTTGTCAAACAAAAAAGTTTTATAAGACCCCTCCTTCATTGCCTTTTCCTTTTTGTTTTTGTTTTAAATCAATGGAGAAATGCTGGAAGGAGTAAGGTATATTTGGAATCTTACAATTGTGAGTATATAAGTATCTGATGTTCATGGGCCTTGGACCTATACTCATAATGAAGGAAAGGTGTCACATACCTAATGCCAATAGGCCTACACCTGGAACTGTGTGTTATTCAGTTTTCTCTAGTTTGACAAAGGGCATCTGCCTTTTTTTTTTTTCTGGTTATATATTGGTTCTCAGTGTTTATAGAGTTAAACAGTCCTATGATTTTCACAACTAATATTAGTTCACCAACTGCTTGAGGTGTTTAAAGGATGTGTGAACCACTCATCTGTGATATGTACCTCGAGAGGATCTTGACTTTTAAAACCACACACTTCCAGGTAATGCTTTGCCGTAAATGAGGCTGAAAACTGGGCCACTGTGCATTGGTGCCAAATCGAATCTCAGAGGCAGAGTTTTGGGTGAAGTAGAAAAGCACAGCTCTATTGCTTTGCCAGGCAAATGGGAACACAGCAGGCTCCTGCCCTTGAAAACTGTGTGTCCTAACCCGGGAGGATTTGGTGAGGAGTTTTATAGCAACGGTTCCAGGGTAGAACTGCTGATAAGATTATTGTGTGTGCAGGGCCTGCACTCCTTTAATTTGGTTTCAGGTAATCTCTTGATGAGCTTCTCTGGTTCCTTTAATCTGGCCTCAGGTGGGCTTCTCTGGAATGAAGAATGCTGACATCTTCCACTTGTTGGGTTTTCGATCTATAAAGAGCTCAAAGATATCGTTATGTGTATCCCTTGTGGTGGAACCAGGACCCTGTCCCAAGGCTGCACTATTCTTTCTTGGCTACTTCTCCCTTTTCTCTGCATTCCCTCCCTTCCCTGATTAGCAACTGTTCAAATCTGCCCTTTAGAACTCAGGGAAGGTCATGGAGGCTGGAGCCTGTTCCCTACAAACAAGGAACGAGGGACACAGAAGGGCTTCCATGCCCTGGAGCCCCACAGGGTCCTGCTCGGTTTCAGAAACCACACTTCCTGAAAGACCAGGATAGTTGTGTATGAAGTTGCATGGCTTCGGGGCATCGTTCACTGCCTAGACTACACAGCACACAACCTGTGTAGCTATGCTCAGTGGCCCATGTGAAGGCCATCTCTTAGAGACTCATTGTAACCAGTGAGGGCGAACTTGAAGGCATGCTTGACAGTTACTTCATGCAACATAGAATTTTGATAACAGGCTCAAGGTTGGGTAATAATGCACATTGCTTGTAAATATTTTGGAAAATATTGAAGAATGTCAGGAAGTATATAAAAATCAATAGGATCCCACCACCCAGAGAAGACACCATTAATGGTATTAGCATGTTGAGGAATTTCCCTCCTGGTCTTTTAATGGTGTGTGTACTGCAACACTGGAATAGGAATTTGTAACCTGCTTTTGTTTTTTCCAGAACTACATGAACAGTTTTCAAGTCGTTAAAAATCTCTGACAACACAGCTTTAAAAACATAGAGCAGAGAGGAAGACAGCCCGATAGACTGAAATTATCCAAATATAAAATAAAACTTGAAATTGAGGACACCCAAGAAATTCACCTCGTAACTCAACTCATCACGTATCAGTATTAATTGTAAAAATAATGGGGTAATGCCTCACTTAGGAAATCAGATTTCAGGTGTCATCGACCATCTGGGACAGAAGAATGACATTTTTTGAAGAGAGAGAAATCCAAACACAATATACTGACTGTGTAAATGATTCTGTTTCATGAGGTCTGTAGAGATGCTTTTTTTTTTTTTTTTTTTTGCGGTACGGGGGCCTCTCACTGTTGTGGCCTCTCCCGTTGCGGAGCACAGGCTCCGGACGCGCAGGCTCAACGGCCATGGCTCACGGGCCCAGCCGCTCAGCGGCATGTGGGATCTTCCCGGACCAGGGCACGAACCCGTGTCCCCTGCATGAGCAGGCGGACTCTCAACCACTGCGCTACCAGGGAAGCCCCTTTTTTTTTATTATCATGTGTTATATGTATACTGAATTTCTTTTAGTAAACAGAAATTAACTTCTGTGTATATTATATGGTTGTCTCAGATCCTCTTAGTGTTCTCTTACACAGATGATGGTGGGGATATCAATGATGTCTCTAAATGTTTTTCATAGTATCTGATATATGCTAGGCATTCCATAAAGTGTACTTATTTATTTATTTTTGTATATACCATCCCAGTACTTGCAGCTGTGCTCAGTCGCCCATGTGTTTTCAGGTCTTTTAAAAAATATATTGTTAATACCAAGTCCTTACAACAGTCCGATAAGCAAGGTGGATCTCCTGACACTTCCATTTTGCTGATGGAGAAGTTGAGGTGCTAGGAGAGTGAGTAGATTTTATAAGCTTATATTGTTGGCAGGGCACATGGGTATGACAATAATCCAGGTTCCATGGCCTCTAGCAGCGAGACGTGCTTGGAGCTATAATGATCTCTACACGCAATACAAGACTTGGGACAAAAATTGTCCTTAGCCCTAATTTCACCCCAATATGATGCTCAATTTTATGTTATTAAAAATATAACTGTGTTAGAAAGCTCAGCCTCTACGTCATAGAGGTAATAATGTCTTTAAATTATACCTTGGAGCCACCAAACAGGAGAACGACAACCACGGTGCAATTCCTGGGTATTCTGTGGGCCTCATGGTAATAACAACTAACATTTATTGAGTACTTACTGGATGCCTATCACTATGCGAGGCACGCTATGCAAGGCAAGATACATCCTCTTAGCAGGTCCTTAAATAAAACAAAACCTCATGGAGGCATGCACTATTATTTTCCCCAAATTGTAGAAGAGAAATAGGGCTTTTAGAAAGGTTAAATAGCTTCCCCCAGGTGAGACATTTAGTAAGTGGGATGGGATGGGAACTCAGATGGAGGTTTTTTTCACTTACAAAAGCCAGGGTCTTAAAACAACTAATTTCTACTTCTTCCTGCCTACTCTATTTCTGTAAGCAACATCCCCACTAAAAATGCTATTTAGGTTCAAATTTCTCTGCTAGATTTCCTGAACCTTGTCTTGATTTTCCACTTTTTTTGAGACACAGTCATCTAATCTTCATGGATTCGCTCTACAAAAGCTAAGGAAAACACAGTTCAGGTGTTTTTAGGTGACCATCCAACTCCAAATCCACTGTCTAAAAACTCGATACTTCTTCATGTACACTGACTTTACCCTGCTTTGATCTAGTCCTGTTAAGCTGTTACTAAGGTGAAATGAGGATCTGCTTACTGTATTCCTTGTGATATTGTGATTTAAAATAAAAATAGTATATATCAATATTCGGTCTTCCTCCTGGTTTCTGGCACAGAGTTGCTAAAACCTTTGAGATTTCCTATGATGAATGTGATAAGGTGCCTTTTGTTACGTTAATGAGGCTATCTTTGGAAAGCACCTAAGGCTGGGGGCTCGTTATCAGTGGAGCCTACCAGGTGATTAGAGCATTGGAATTATCAGCCCAGTCCCCGACCTCCTGGGGGCAGGGGTGAGGGGCGGGGAAGGGTGGGAGGGACTGGAGGCGGAGTTCAATCACTATTGGCCAATGACTTCATCAATCGTGACTACGTAATGAAGCGTCCATAAAAACCCAAAAAGGAGCATCTGTGTTGATGAAGACTTGGAGGCGGAGGTGGAGTGGCTCGCTCAGAGAGAACACAGAAGTTCTGCGCCCTTTCTGCAGACCTTGCCCTGTGCATCGCTTTCACTGGACTGTCCCTCTTTGTAACAGAAATAAGGTACGAAAAATGTTTCTCTAAGTTCTGTGAGATGATCTGGCAACTTAATAAGCCCCAAGGAGGGGGTCATGGGAACCTCTAACCTATAGCCAGTTGGTCAGAAGCCCAGGTGACAACATGGGCTTGCGATTGGCATCTGAAGTGTGTATCGGGTTGCAAGGGTGGAGGTGGGGCGTCTTGTAAGACTGAGCCCTTAACCTGTGGGTTCAGCCTTGAGGTAAACTGTCGGGACACCCAGCTGGTGTCAGAGGATTGCATGGTGGTGTGAGGAAAAACCCACCCACTGGAATTGGTGTCATAGTTGAATATCCCTTCGTGTTGGATGTTCCTTGTCGGGCGTTGCAGCATTTTGTGTATTTTGTGTATTATCGTCCTCGGCTTAATATTGGGCTTCTTCTCTGACGGTCTGTCTTGCTCAGATAGCTTGTACTGCTGCATTTTGTCTACCATGCAGCAGACAGTGTTAAATTCTTTGGAAAATCTACTTTGTTCCCCTGCTACCCCAGGTTTCCTTTACCACTAAATTTAGTAATTAAAACAATCATCATTATCCTAAGAATGTCCAGGTTCGCATTGAAAGAAACCCCATGTATACAACTTCCCCTTTTAGGTAGGAGTTCTTGCCAGAAACTTTTTAATTTTATTGAAGTATAGTTGATTTACAATGTTGTGTTTCTTCTGTACAGCAAAGTGATTCAGTTATACATATATATATTCTTTCCCATTATGGTTTGTCACAGAATACTGAATATAGTTCCCTGTGCTATACAGTAGGACCTTGTTGTTTATCCAGCCTATATATAATAGTTTGCATCTGCTAATCCCAAACTCCCATTCCTTCCCTCCCTTACCCCCTCCCCCTTCTTGCCTGAAACTTATTAACACTTAATGTCTCTGGCTGTACCTTAAGCAGATCTGAGAACCTAAATAGACCCCTAAGGCTCATACCTAAATTAGATTATCAACCTTACCTGGGCAAAGACAGGAATGAAAGTACCCGAGATACGGCGAGAGGCAGTTTGAGGGACTGTGTAGTTGAGAGAAGTCAAAATAAAAGTTACAATGACCACAAACTCCAGGCAAGTGTTTCATAGGGTCAAGATATACTCACCCAGTTAATAAGAAAGGGGTAGTGTGGGATGCCTCTCTCCAGAGCCCCTTATTTCCAGCCATCAGGAGAGTTCCATGAAGCCATTTTATTTTTATCACTTGACTAATCTTTGCAAATATCTTAAAATCTCTTTTTTCAAATATCATAAAATTGGGTGTGACGGAGGGCAGAACTCTGAATCTGTATTATTTATAGACTAGCAGCAGATCAGTAGAAGTGTATCGTTTGTTTTCCTGTTTAGCTGCCACCCATTCTTAACTAATATATAGATGGTTTAAATAACAGCACATAGAATCGAAGAACAAGTGGATTGAAATGGTTCAGAGAAAGAGCTATCGTTCCTCTCTTTACTCAGCTTGTCTGATTAATCTGAAAATAGAACTACGCGTGATTTACTTCTATAGGACTCCATGATTTCTTCCAGTTGTCCGCAAATGTGAACAGTGATTGGATTCTGGGAGAGGTCGTGATGGCCCATTCGCACCTGCTAGGGTCTCAAAGGTCTAGCTTGTACAGAATGATCCCGCAAAAGCCCCAGGGGAGGTAGTACACATGTTGCTAATGGAAATAGCTGGACCTTGGAGAAGTGACATTCCCACATTGTGGTTAGTTTCCATCTATTTTGTTTAAAATTAATGGCTGAACACTCTCAATGCATTCTTGACTTTCTGACCCCCAACTTTCTCCTAGATGAACCATTCAGTGGTGTGTTTAAGCCTGTACAGTTGACCCTTGAACAACACAGGTTTGAACTGTGTGGTTCCACTCATACTTGGACTTTTTTTCAATAAATATACAGTTGGTCCTTTATATATGCGGGCTTTGAATCGCGGATTCAGCCGACCGTGGATGGAAATTTTCATCCACGGTCGGTTGAATTCACAGGTGCAGAATTCGTGGATACAGAGGGCCAACTACGGGGCTTGAGCGTTCGTGGATTTTGGTATACCTGGGAGCTCCTGGAACCAATCTCTTGTGGATACAGAGAAACGAACGTATTTGCAATGAGCAGTGATTTTTACTGGGGAGATGCTTTTAATATTAAAAAAAATCACCATTGCACTAAAGGAAAGTTAAAACTAAAACAACATTGACAAGTGCAGTGTTAACCTTGTGGCAGCTGGTGGGTATTAGGTAATTAACGCGGTCATTGTCTCCCAAATTAAAAGCTAAGGAAAGGGAAGGGAAATACATCCAAAATCTAGAGTAAATTGATAAAAGTAAACATGATACACTTGATTCTGACCACTTCTCTGTTTTCCCCAATCTCTCCCCCGCCTCCCCCCACAAACAATGTAGTTGCTTCTAATTTCTGAACTACAAATTCCAGTTTCTAAACTACAAATAATTCAAGCCTTTTCCGGTTACCAGCCCAAATCCCTAGCCCCTCCTCAAAGCCTCACCCAAAGCCACTTTTTCTAGGAACCCTGTTGCTCCTAATTCCCTTTCTCTGAGTCCTGTGTCAGACACATTTGCCTTTGAATTTGGTTACCTCTTATTCATTAGAATTTCCAAATCCTTTCTTTACATTTCACACATTCTAGTCATGTCTCCCCTGTTAGACTGCATGCTTCTTGAGGGCAAGCACCGTGTCTTATATTTCCTCTATTTCACAAAGAACCTAGCACAGGTAGAAAGAATATAGGTGATTTTTGCTGCATGATCCAATTTCTTGTATAGCTCATGTCTCTTGATTAGACTACCTGAGCATTCACCTTCTGGGGCTTGAAATACCTTTTTCAAATCATTCAGAACAGAGAGATGTTTGATGTATGATGGGATACTCGGTTGTTTTTGTTTCTGGTTTATAGCTCCATGTGATTTTTAGGCAATTTATTTTTCTTGCTGCTATTCCAGCTCTTACCTGTCTCGGCTCCTACAGCCAGAAGTAATGTTACATCATTGATCTGACTTGGGTTGAATCTTCTGTGTGTCAGAAAAAGCTATCTACCCCTAGAATATTTTTAATCAGGTTTAATACATGTAACAAATCCTAAGAACATCATGTAGATTGGGGATAATTCTAATTTTAATTGCATCTGTAAAAGTGGGCTTGGCATTGAGTGTGGTGGGAGAAGCATCTAAAACCTCAGCGTAAAGATGATCACACAGTTAATCTTTGGTCTCTTGTTGGTTTCTGCTTCGCTCAATCAAGATTAAGTGTATTGACATAATTGGAAAGCTTCTTTCCCCCCCAGTCTTTAGAGAGAACAAACACACATTGCGGCATTCTACTTCAAATAGGCACTCATTCTTTCCTGCTACCATGAATTGCCTTTGCCATGGAAATTTGGTCTAGTCATGGTCTAGTCATGTATTAGTTGTTTTTCTTTTTTTCCCCTCTTTCTTTACATAGTAAAGTATAAATATAAATTTAAAAATGTTAAATAGTACTTCCAAACATATACTGAAAAATAAGTTTTCTTTTCCATCCTATTCACTCCTAATTCTCGCTACCCTGAGGAAACCCCTTTCAACTTTTTAAGCTATTCTTTTTTTAAATTTTAAAAAATAAATTTATTTTTATTTTAGGCTGCATTGGGTCTTTGTTGCTGCGTGTAGGCTTTCTCTAGTTGTGGTGAGTGGGGGCTACTCTTCCTTGCGGTGTGTGGGCTTCTCATTGCGGTGGCTTCTCATTGCGGTGGCTTCTCTTGTTGCAGAGCACAGGCTCTAGGCTCGTGGGCTCAGTAGTTGTGGCTCACGGGCTCTAGAGCACAGGCTCAGTACTTGTGGTGCACGGGCTTTGTTGCTCTGCGGCATGTGGGATCTTCCCAGACCAGGGCTCGAACCCGTGTCCTCTGCATTAGCAGGTGGATTCTTAACCACTGTGCCACCAGGGAAGCCCCCTATTCTTTTATATTTGCTTCTGTATTTGCAAATACTGTTTCTATACTATTCTTTCTTGAATGTTTTAAAGCTGTATATATTCTCCATTGAATGCCTAGTAGGAAGCATGAGAAACTAGTTCTCTTAAATACTTAACACACCCACTCACACACATACAGAATGATATGCACATACAATGCAATCCCATTCACTCATAAACTGTTCTCTATATATAGTTATTCTCTTCTTCTAATATACTTACATCACATTTTTCTTGTGAGTTTAGTATTATATGTTTATATTACTAAGACTATGAAACATTCACAGCTGAACAGTGTTGTACATCCCAATCACATTTTCTTTCTTGGAGAGTAAGTCCTTCTTGAGATCCCCTCATTATCACAATTTAATTTTTCTTAGTTCTTTCTGTATTGATTACAAATCTATTCCTACAGTCTCTAACAGATTTGACGATGTCCCCTGAATATATTCAAATATATTAGGTATTTTTTCTGTTTTGTTTTCTTACTGGAATTATTGCTTCTAGAACCCACAGATTTTCTCTCCACTTTTTAAAAATTGAGATATAGTTGATTTACAATATGACACTAGTTTTAGGTGTACAGCATAGTGATTCAAAAGAGATGATACTCCATTTAAAGTTATGTGTAAAATATTGACTATATTCCCTGTGTTGAACAATAAATATACCCTTAAAATTTATTTTATACCTGCTAGTTTGTACCTCTTAATTCCCTACCCCTACCTTGCCCCTCCCCTCTTCCCTCTCCCCACTGCTAACCATAGGTTTGTTCTCTGTATCTGTAAGTCTGTTTCTATTTGTTTCTATTTTTCTATTTTGCTATATTCATTCATTTTACTTTTTAGATTCCACGTGTAAGTGATAACATACAGTATTTCTCTCTCTCTGTCTGAATCACTTCACTTAGCATAATACCCTCCAGGTCCACTCATGTTGTTGCAAATGGCAAAATTTCATTAGTTTTTATGGCTGAGTAACATTCTATTTTATGGCTGAGTAACATTCTGTTGTGTGTGTGTGTGTAGCGTATGTGTATATATATGCACACATATATATTACATCTTCTTTATCCATTCATCTGCAGATGGACACTTAGGTTGCTTCCATGTCTTGGCTATTGTAAATAATGTTGCTGTGAACATTGGGGTGCATGTATCTTTTCCAGTTAGTGTTTTTGTTTTATTTGGATATATACCCAGTGGTGGAATTGCTCAATCATATGGTAGTTCTATTTTTAGTTTTTTGAGGAACCTCCATACTGGTTTCCGTAGTGGTTTCACCAATTTACATTCCCACCAATGGAGTACAAAGGTTCCCTTTTCTCCACATTCTCACCAACATTCGTTATTTGTGTTCTTTTTGATGATAATCATTCTGACAGGTATGAGGTGATATCTCATTGTGGTTTTGATTTGCATTTCTCTGATGATTAGCAGTGTTGAGCATCTTTTTATGCATCTTCTATGGAAAAATGTCCATTCAGGTCTTCTGCCCGTGTTTTAATCAGGTTGTTGTTGTTGTTTTTAATTGAATTGTAGGAGTTGTTTATATATTTTGATATTAACCCCTTGTCAGTCATAACATTTGTAAATATTTTCTCTCATTCAGTGGGCGGTCTTTTTGTTTTGTTGATGATTTCCTTTGCTGTGCAAAAGCTCTTAAGTTTAATTAGGTCCCATTTGCTTGTTTTTGCTTTTGTTTCCTTTGCCTTAGAGACAGATCCTAAAAAATATTGCTAATGGTTTATGTCAAAGAGTGTTCTGCCTATTTTTCTCCTAGGAGTTTTATGGTCTCCTTTTCTTGCATTTAGGGCTTTAATCCACTTTGAATTTATTTTTATATATGGTGTTAGAGAATGTTTAATTTCACTCTTTTCCATGTAGCTGCCCAGTTTTCCCAGTACCACTTACTGAAGAGACTCTTTTCTCCATATATTCTTGCCTCTGTTGTTGTAGATTAATTGACGATAAGTACATGGGTTTATTTCTGGGCTCTCTAGTCTGTTCCATTGATCTATGTGTCTGTTTTTGTGCCAGTACCGTACTGTACTGTAGCTTGATTACTGTAGCTTTTTAGTATAGTCTGAAGTCAGGGAGCATGATAACCTCCAGCTCTGTTCTTCTGTGTCAAGATTGCTTTGGCAATTCAGGGTCTTTTGTGCTTCCATTACAAATTTTAGAATTATTTGTTCTAGTTCTGTGAAAAATGCCATTGGTATTTTGATAGAGATTGCAGTGAATCTGTAGATTGCCTTGGGTAGTATGGTCATTTTAACAATACTGATTCTTCCAATCCAAGAACACAGTGTATCTTTCCATCTGTTTGTATCATCTTCAGATTCTTTCATCAGTGTCTTATAGTTTTCTGAGTTCAGGTCTTTGCCTCCTTAGGTAGGTTTATTCCTAGGTATTTTATTCTTTGTGATGTGTCTGAAGCACAGCAGTCATCCTAGAAGTTTCATCATCCTGGGAATCTCTTTCACTTCTCCTTTGTTTTCTAGATTCCAGATTTTTCTCTTTCTAGTTTTCTCTCTTGTTTTCAATGTGCATATCTCCCTGGATTTCCCTAAGAATGGAAAATTTTGAGACATTTTCTGTCTGAAAATGTCTTTTTCTATCCTCTAATTTATTTATTTTAAATTTTTTATTGAATATCCTCTAATTTGTTGATAGCTTGGCTACGTATAAAATTCCAGGTTATAAATCATTTCCCTTATGATAGAGAAGTCCAGTGAATTCCTTTCTGATATCCTTTTGTGTTTTTTTCTACTCTGGGAACATCTAAGAACTTCTGTTTCAGGTGTTGTGAAATTTCAAAGTAATATGTCTAATTGTGGATCTTTTCTTTTATACAGTATGTCACAAGTCTTCTCAATTTATTTCATGGTCTGCATTCTGAGTTGTTTTTTCTCTTTTGTTCCTTTGGCAGTTCTTTTTTAATGTTTTATCTGCTTTCTCTGGAATTGCTATTCTTTGAATACTAATTTCTAAGTTTAATTCCTTAATGTATCTCTAATTTCTTGTCTAATTTCATATGTTTTGTTTGAGATTTGATGTTTTCTTAACCATTAGGTTGAAACTACAAATATTTCTATGGAATTATTTTAATTTTGGTGTGTTTTTCATTCTCAGAACTCTTTTGTTCTCTTACTTTTTTAATAGAATCTTTTTCATGTTTCATAGTTTCATTTCTTATTTCTCTATAAAGATTAGTCATAATTTTTAAAGTTTCTTTTTCTTTTTAGTTTTAGTCTTGATTTTCTTCTCCATAAATTGTCTTTTCTTATTGTTATTCTATACTCTCTTTGACTTTTGGTGTTCCTCTTTTGGTATCTTGAGGCTTTCATCAAATGTCTGGTCATCAGTGATTTTCTGTTCATATTTTAAAATGAGGCAGACACACACACACACACACACACACACACACACAAAACCCTACTCAAAAGCTTTCTGAATGGGCAGGGCTTGTCAACTGATAAGCTTCATGACCGGGTAATCAGGTTGCCCCTGCCTGTCTTGTTTGAGGGCCTCCAAATGTCAGTATCTAATGTTCCTTTCTCTCAGCCATGTCCATTTCCCCAGCGAGGAATCCACCAATTTCCTGCCTGGGTGATATAAGTATTGTAGGAGGGGAGTGGGAGGGGTATATGGCTGTCTCATTATTCAGTATAGTCACTGTCAATCTCACTGTTCTAAGCATGGTGCATACTCCTTTCAGTAGCTGTACAAGAACTCTTTTCTTTAAAGCTTGTTTGTTTCAGCTTCTTCAAAGTAAAAGCAACCTCTGTGTGGTGGGCACAAGGCAGCCAACTGGTGTGATGGGGAAGGTATCCAGGAGTCAACCTGCAATTGTTAAATCCTGTTTTAGGGGTTGTTTGAAGCCAATCCTGCTTGCTGATTACTCTGCATCCCCACTTTTACTCTTTGTTCACTGTGTATCAATACTCTTAGTACTTGACACATATTAAGCACTCACTAAATATTTGTTGAATTAATGAAATAAATGACTTTAAAAATGCTCAGCAATCAGAGGCAACAGTTATAATGTATTATTGTAGGCTCCTACTTGATAGGTGCAGAGTTCAGCTTCTCAGATAGACTGCTTCAATCACCACTCCTCTACCCAGAGTAATTTCTCTTTACTGCTCTTTGATCTTTTCTTGTTCTTCCTGTCTTTGGGGGTTTATAGCCTATTTATTCTTTTGCTGTCAGTTGTATAGGCACTGGAGATAGGAGAGATGGAGAGTAATATGTATTTAGTCTGCCACATAGATACATAGATTTTCTGCCTTAATTTTGTCATAATTATGTATATATTTAAATATTTCAAGCATCGATAAAGTATAGAAAATAACATACGTATCCACATCTTTGAAAAGTCTTATCATAGTCATCTTTGCTTTGGAGTTCTCTCCTTTCTCTCCCTCTTTTATTTATAAAGAACCAAAATATCACACAGATGTATAGTTAAAGTCTCTTAACATTCTTCAATTTCAGTCTTTTCCCTCACTCCTCAGAGGCAGATACTCTAAACTCACTTGGTATAACTTATTCCTGTCCATGTTTATATCTTAATGTCCATGTATATACCCCTAAGTAATCTGTGATTTTATTTTGCTTGTTTGAAAGTCTGTGTAAGTAGTGTCATGCTGTATTTATTGTTCCATAAATTTTTTTCACTGAACACATTTTAGTGATGTATACATTTTGATGCACTCATTTTAACAGCTGTAAGGCATTCTGTGGGTATATTCTATATCCTTTATTTATTAAAAAAATTTTTTTTTGACGACCATTTTTTGTGTTGGAGTATAATTGTTTTACAATGTTGCGCTAGTTTCTGCTGTACAATGAAGCAAATCAGCTATATGTATACATACATACCCTCGCTCTTGAACCTCCCTCCCATGCTCCCCATCCCACCCATCTAGGTCATCACAGAGCACTGAGCTGAGCTCCCTGTGCTATACCACAGGTTCCCACTAGATATCTATTTTACATATTGTAAAATTCATACCACCCTCCCCTTCCACCCTGTGTCCACATGTCTTTTCTCTACATCTGTGTCTCTATTCCTACCCTGGAAATAGGTTCATCTGTATTATTTTTCTAGATTCAACATATATGCGTTAATATACAATATTTGTCTTCCTGACTTACTTCACTCTGTACAACAGACTCTACATCCATCCACATCTCTACAAATGACCCAATTTATTTTTTTATGGCTGAGTAATATTTCATTGTATATATGTACCACATCTTCTTTATCCATTCATCTGTTGATGATCATTTAGGCTGTTTCCATGACTTGGTTATTATAAATAGTGCTACAATAAACATTGGGGTAATGTGTCTTTTTGCATTATGGTTTTCTCTGGGTATATGCCCAGTAGTGGGATTGCTGGGTCATATGGTAGTTCTAGTTTTAATTTTTTAAGGAACCTCCATACTGTTCTCCATAGTGGCTGTATTAATTTACATTCCCACCAACAGTGCAAGAGGGTTCCCTTTTCTCCACACACGCTCCAGCATTTATTTTTTGTAGATTTTTTGATGATGGCTATTCTGACCAGTGTGGGGTGATAGCTCATTGTAGTTTTGATTTGCATTTCTCTAATAATTAGTGATGTTGAGCATCTTTTCATGTGCCTCTTGGCCATCTGTATTTCTTCTTTGAAGAAATGTCTATTTAGGTCTTCCACCCATTTTTAATTAGGTCTCATTTGGTTTTTTTGTCTTTTATTAATTTACTTATTTTTGGCTGCATTGGGTCTTCATTGCATTGCGCAGCCTTCTCAGTGTGGTGGCTCTCTTTGTTGTGGAGCATGGGCTCTAGGTGTGTGGGCTTCAGTAGCTGTGGCACGTAGGCTCAGTAGTTGTTTTTCATGGGCTCTAGAGCGCAGGCTCAGTAGTTGTGGCTCATGGGCTTAGTTGCTCCATGGCATGTGGGATCTTCCCAGACCAGGGCTCAAACCCATGTCCCCTGCATTGGCAGGCGGATTCTTAACGACTGAGGCACCAGGGAAGTCTCAGGTCTCATTGGTTTATTTTTGTTTTTATTTTCATTCTCTAGGAGGTGGATCAAAAAAGATCTTGCTGTGATTTATGTCAAAGAGTATTTTTCCTATGTTTTATAGTGTCTGGTTTTACATTTAGGTCTTCAATACATTTTGAGTTTATTTTTGTGTATGGGGTTACGTGTTCTAATTTCATTCTTCTATATGTAGCTGTCCAGTTTTCCCAGCACCACTTATTGAAGAGGCTGTCTTTTTTCCATTGTATATTCTTGCCTCCTTTGTCATAGATTAGGTGACCATAGGTCCGTGGGTTTATCTCTGAGCTTTCTATCCTGTACCATTGATCTATATTTCTGTTTTTGTGCCAGTACCATATTGTCTTGAGTACTGTAGCTTTGTAGTATAATCTGAAGTCAGGGAGTCTGATTCCTCCAGGTCTGTTTTTGCTTTGGCTATTCAGGGTCTTTTGTGTTTCCATACAAATGTTAAGATGTTTTGTTCTAGATCTGTAAAAAAAAAAAAGGAAAGAAAGAAAATGCCACTGGTAATCTGATAGGGATTGCATTGAATCTGTAGCTTGCTTTGGGTAGTATAGTCATTTTCACAATATTGTTTCTTCCAATCCAAGAACATAGTATATTTCTCCATCTGTTTGTGTCATCTTTGATTTCTTTCATCAGTGTTTTATAGTTTTCTGTGTACAGTTCTTTTGCCTCTTTAGGTAGGTTTATTCCTAGATATTTTATTTTTGTTGCAATGGTGAATGGGATTGTTTCCTTAATTTCTCTTTCTGATTTTTAGTTATTAGTGTATAGTAAAGCAAGTGATTTCTCTGTATTAATTTTGTATCCTGCAACTTTACCAAATTCATTGATTAGCTCTAGTAGCTTTCTGTTGGCATCTTTAGGATTTTCTATGTGTAATATCATGTCATCTGCAAACAGTGACAGTTTTACTTTTTCTTTTCCAATTTGTGTTCCTTTTATTTCTTGTCTGATTACCATGACTAGGACTTCCAAAACTATTCTGAATAATAGTGGTGGGAGTGGACATCCTTGTCTAGTTCCAGATCTTAGAGGAAATGCTTTCAGTTTTTCACCATTGAGGATGATGCTTGCTTTGTCATATATGGCCTTTATTATGTTGAGGTAGGTTCCCTCTATGCCCACTTTCTGGAGAGTTTTTATCATAAATGGGTGCTGAATTTTGTCAAAAGCTTTTTCTGCATCTGTTGAGATGATCATATGGTTTTTATTCTTCAGTTTGTTAATATAGTGTTTCACATTGTTTTGATTTGCGTCTATTGAAGAATCCTTGCATCCCTGGGATAAATCCCACTTGATCATGGTGTATCATCCTTTTAATGTGTTGTTGTATTCTGTTTGCTAGTATTTTGTTGAGGATTTTTGCATCTATATTCATCAGTGTTATTGGTCTGTAATTTTCCTTTTTTGTGATATGTCTTGTCTGGTTTTGGTATCAGGGTGATGGTGGTCTCTTAGAATGAGTTTGGGAGTGTTCCTCCCTCTGCTATATTTTGGAAGACTTTGAGAAGGATGGGTGTTAGCTCTTCTCTAAATGTTTGATAGAATTCACCTGTGAAGCCATCTGGTTCTGGGCTTTTGTTTGTTGGAAGATTTTTAATCACAGTTTCAGTTTCATTACTTATGATTGGTCTGTTCATATTTTCTATTTCTTCCTGATTCAGTCTGGAATGTTTTACCTTTCCAAGAATTTGTCCATTTCTTCCAGGTTGTCCATTTTATTGGCATATAGTTGCCTGCAGTAATCTCTCACGATCCTTTGTATTTCTGCAGAGTCAGTTGTTACTTCTCCTTTTTCATTTCTAATTTTATTGATTTGAGTCCTCTCCCTCTTGATGAATCTGGTAAAAGGTTTATCAATTTTGTTTATCTTCTGAAAGAACCAACTTTTAGTTTTATTGCTCTTTGCTATTTTCTTTGTTTCTATTTCATTTATTTCTGCTCTGATCTTTATATTTCTTTCCTTCTACTAACTTTGGTTTTTCTTTGTTCTTCTCTCTCTAGTTGCTTTAGGTGTAATGTTAGATTGTTTGAGGTTTTTCTTGTTTCTTGAGGTGAGATTGAATTGCTATAAACTTTCCTCTTAGAACTGCTTTTGTTGCATCCCACAGGTTTTGGGTCATTGTGCTTTTGGTGTCATCTGTTTCTATGGTTTTTTAAATTTCCTCTTTGATATATTCAGTGATCTCTTGGTTATTTAGTAATGTATTGTTTAGCCTCCGTGTGTTTGTCTTTTTTAGTTTTTTTTCCTGTAATTGATTTCTAGTCTCATAGCGTTGTGGTTGGAAAAAGATGCTTGATATGATTTCAGTTTTCTTAAATTTACCGAGGATTGTTTGTGACCCAAGATGTGATCTATCCTGGTGAATGTTCCATGTGCACTTGAGAAGAAAGTGTATTCTGCTGCTTTTGGGTAGAATGTCTTATAAGTATCAATTAAATTTATCTTGTCTGTAGTGTCACTTAAAGCTTGTGCTTCCTTATTTATTTTCTGTCTGGATAATCTGTCCACTGGTGTAAGTGGGGTGTTAATGTCGCCCACTCTTACTGTGTTACTGTTGATTTCCCCTTTTATGGCTGTTAGCATTTACCTTATGTATTGACATGCTCCTGTGTTGGGTGCATAAGTATTTATGATTGTTATATCTTCTTGGATTGATCCCTTTATCATTATGTAGTGTCCTTCCTTATCTCTTGTAACAGTCTTGATTTTAAAGTCTATTTTGTCTGATATGAGTATTGCTACTCCAGCTTTCTTTTGATTTACATTTGCATTGGATATCTTTTTTGATTTCCATTTGCATGGAATATCTTTTTCCATCCCCTCACTTTCAGTCTGTCTGTGTCCCTAGGTCTGAAGTGGGTCTCTTGTAGACAGCATATGTATGGGTCTTATTTTTGTATCCGTTCAGCCAGTCTGTGTCTTTTGTATCCATTCAGCCAGTCTGTGAGCATTTAATCCATTCATGTTTAAGGTAATTATTGATATTTATATTCCTATTACCATTTTCTTAATTGTTTTGGGTTTGTTTTTGTGGTTCTTTTTCTTCTCTTGTGTTTCCTGCCTAGAACAATTCCTTTAGCATTTGTTGTAAAGCTGGTTTGGTGGTGCTGAATTCTCTTAGCTTTTGCTTGTCTGTAAAGCTTTTGATTTCTCTGTTGATACTGAATGAGATCCTTGCTGGGTAGAGTAATCTTGGTTGTAGTTTATTCCCTTTCATCACTTTAAATATATCCTGCCACTCCCTTCTGGCTTTCAGAGTTTTTGCTGAAAAATTAGCTGATAGCCTTATGGGGATTCTCTTGTATGTTTTTTACTTGCTGCTTTTAATATTTTTTCTTTGAATTTAATTTTTGTTAGTTTGATTAATATGTGTCTTGGTGTGTTTCTCCTAGAATTTATCCTGTTTGGGACTCTCTGTGCTTCCTGCACTTGGGTAGCTATGTCCTTTCCCATGTTAGGGAAGTTTTCAACTATAATCTCTTCAAATATTTTTTCAGTCCCTTTCTCTTTCTTCTCTTCTTGTGGGACCCGTATAATTCAAATGTTGGTGCGTTTAGTTGTTGTCCTCGAGGTCTCTGAGACTGGCCTCACTTCTTTTCATTCTTTTTTCTTTATTCTGCTCCTTGGCTATTATTTCCACCATTCTATCTTCCAGGTCACTTATTCATTCTTCTGCCTCAGTTATTCTGCTATTGATTCCTTCTAGAGTATTTTTCATTTCAGTTACTGTGTTGTTCATCACTGTTTCTTTGTTCTTTAGTTCTTCTACATCTTTGTTAAACATTTCTTTTATTTTCTCGATACAGACCTCCATTCTTTTTCCGAGATTTGGGATTATCTTTACTATCATTACTCTGAATTCTTTTTCAGGTAGGTTGCCTATTTCGTCTTCATTTGCTTGGCCTTTTAGGTTTTTGCCTGGTTCCCTTACCTGTGACATAATTTTCTGTCGTGTTTTTTTTTGATCAGTGGGGCTGTGTTCCTGTCTTACTGGTTGTTTAGGCTGAAGCATCCAGCCCTGGAGTTTTCAGGCAGTTGGGTAGAGCTGGGTTTTGGTGCCACGATGAGAACCTCTGGGAGACCTCACTCCAATTAATATTCCCTGGGATTGAGGTTCTCTGTTAGTCCAGCAGTTTGGACTTGGCACTCTCACCACAGGCACTCAGGCTCAACCCCCATCCCAGTCGCTTGGGGGTTCCTCTCATCCCCTTTGGTGTCCGAGGTCCCCCACCAGCACCTGGTGGGTGCCGTAGTTCTCTGATGTGGACTATTTCTAAAGTCTTTTATGAATTTCTGACAATATTTTTTTGGTATTTTGGTTTTTTTTTAATGTTTTGGTTTTTTGGCCATGAGGCATGTGGGAACTTATGTCCCCAACCAGGGATCGAACCCACACCCCCTGCGTTGGAAAGCAAAGTCGTAACCACTGGACCACCAGGGAAGTCCCCGGTATCCTTTATTTTTATCTTAGATTAAAAGCTATCAGGCAGCACAAATCAAGTCCTTAAAGCTCATTGAATTCTACCACTACAAAGAAGCAGCATAGTTTTAAGATCCTGGACCTTGGTGTCAAGTAGATCTGGAAACAAATCTTTTGTTTACTAGCTCTGTAATTTAGGGCAAGTTACTTAACCTCATGGGTTTTGGTATCATTTATAAAGTTGAAATACTAAGTAGTGCAGATCCTGTCATTGTGAGTATTAACTAAGTATGTAGATTTCAGTACAGTATTTTACAATATTATGTAGTCAAATAAGGGAGCTGCTATTATTATCATATTATCTGGCTAACAATTCATTGACTCAAAATCTTAGAACGATTTTAGTTGAGTTCTCTTTACAAAATCCCCTCCAAGTAGTAGTCTGACGTCTGTATGAACACTTTCAGTGACTTGAAATTCTGAGAGTTTATCCTAGTTCTAAAGAGCTCTGTAAAAATTATGCTCGCTATAAGGAATTAAAAACAAACAAACAAACAAAAAAACACCTCTCCCTGGAGTTTCTGCAGAATTGGTCCTATTTCTACCACTTGGGACCAGGCAGAACAAATCTAATCCCTGTTCCATATGACAGACTTTGAAATACTTGAAGACAAATATCAAGTCCCCTTGAATCTAATTATTTTGAAAATAAAAAAAAATAGAAAGAAAAGGAGGGGAATTGGTTCATGTCAGTGATAGATGAAGCCTTACACATTGAAACAGGTAAAAGAAGAGATAAGTACCTTAGAACTTCCCCTCTACTAGTTGCTCCAAAATGAAAAGCTGTCTCCAGAACCTCCCTTTGAGGAAATCTTGTGAGCATTATTGCAATACTTTGTCACTACATTTTGGAGACTTACCTTGACGGTAATAACATAAGTGCTACCAAATGGTCTGGGAAATAATCTTTAAACATATCTTATTACCAGAATGTTTATTTTCATCTATTATTATACTTTAAGCCTGAAATGGATAATAATAGGAGATGCTCTGTTTTTACAAGGCAATAATGTGGTGTCTGAGCAGTCAAACTTTATTGTGAGGGAGATAGCAGAGTAGGTTAGCCCAAAGCCTGCCTCTCTGACAAATGTAGACCTGCTAACCCTCTAGAGGTCTGATCAGTCTCAAAGTTTTGTTAACAGATTTAGTTCTTCTTCCTACTTCTGTACTTGAGTTTCTGACTTTTATTCCAGGTATTGTGTTCGAAACATGCACACCTATCATCATATCTTCAACTGAAACCACTTTTAAAACTACCCACTTAGATAAAAACGTGGAGCTATGAAGACTTATGACTGAACCCTAGGACTGCTCCTGTCCCCCAGCTCTCAGCAGATTCTCAGCCTGTAGGTTCTCCTTTCAGATCTCAATGCATCTGATTGTGTCCTTCCAACAGGTAGTCCCTCCTTAGGGTCTATAATGAGAAGCTAAGGCGGGAGGTGTAGACTATAGCCCTTGGGCCAAATCCAGCTGGTTACCTGCTTATGTACAACTTGAGCTAAGAATAGTTTCTTTCCTTTTTATTTATTTTTTTAAGGTTTAAACATTTTACTTACATATTTATTTACTGAAGTATAGTTGATTTACAATGTTGTGTTAATTTGTGCTGTACAGCAAAGTGATTCAGTTATATATATGTACATATATATACATTCTTTTTCATGTTCTTTTCCATTATGTTTTATCACAGGTATTGAATATAGTTCCCTGTTCTGTATAGTAGGACCTTGTTATTTATCCATCCTATATATAATAGTTTACATCTGCTAATCCCAAACTCCCAGTCCATTCCTCCCCTACCTCCCCTCCCCTTTGGCAACTACAAGTCTGTTCTCTATGTCTGTGAGTCTGTTTCCGTTTTGTAGATAAGTTTATTTGTATAATATTTTAGATTCCACATATAAGTGATATCATGGTATTTGTCTTTCTCTGTTTGACTTAGTTCACTTAGTATGATAATCTCTAGGTTCATCCATGTTGCTGCACATGGCATTATTTCATTCTTTTTTAACTTTAAAAAAATTTTTATTTATTTGTTTTTATTTTTGGCTGCGTCAGGTCTTCATTGCAGCACGCGGGATATTTTGCTGCAGCGTGTGGGCTCTTCATTGTGGCGCATGGGCTTCTCTATAGTTGTGGCATGTGGGTTTTCTCTCTCTAGTTGTGGTGCATGTGCTCCAGAGCACATGGGCTCTGTAATTTGGGGTGTGCAGGCTCAGTAGTTGTGGCACATGGGCTTAGTTGCCCTGCAGCATGTGGGATCTTAGTTCCCCCACCAGGGATAGAACCTGAATTAGAAGATGGATTCTTTACCACTGGACCACCAGGGAAGTCCCATTTTGTTCTTTTTTTTATGGCTGGGTAGTACTCCGTTGTATATATATGTACCACATCTTCTTTATCCATCCTTCTGTTATCGGACATTTAGGTTGTTTCCATGTCTCAGCTATTGTGAATAGTGCTGCTGTGAATGTAAGGGTGCATGTATCGTTTTGAATGAGTGTTTTGTCCAGATAATATGCCCAGGAATGGGACTGCTGGCTCATGTGGAAACTCTATTTTTAGATTTTTGAGGAACTTCCATACTGTTTTCCACAGTGGCTGCACCAACTTATATTCCCACCAACAGTGTGGGAGGGTTCCCTTTTCTCCACACCCTCTCCAGCATTTGTTATTTGTAGGCTTTTTAATGATGGCCATTCTGACTGGTGTGAGGTGGTACCTCACTGTAGTTTTGATTTGCACTTTTCTAATAATTAGTGATGTTGAGCATAAGAATAGTTTTAAAATTTTTAAATGGTTGCAAAAATTTTTTAAATCATTCTTATGTGATACATAAAAATTATATGGAAATCAAGTTTCAGTGTCCATAAATAAAGTTTTATTGCAACACAGCCACACTCACTTGTTTAAACATTGTCTGTGACTGTTTTCTTGTTACAGTGGCAGAGTTGAGAAGTTTTAACAGAGACCTTGTAGCCTACAAAACCTGATGTTTACCCTCTGATTTACCAAAATGGTTTGCTCATCCCTGGACTAGAGAATGAAGATCTGGTTAGTGAGAGGAGTCAAAAGTCTCGATCTAAAGGAAAAGAGAAAAAAAATCCAAGTGTTGCCTTGGGAGGGAGGGACTTACCCCAAACAAAAAAAGTGTCAACAAAGAGAGCATGACACTGTTTACATGTTTCAATGAAAGTCATGAATAAAAAATGACCAGAATCTTTAAAGATTCCTTAAAAGCTTATCCCAAGTTTAAACAGCTCTATGAAAATTATGATCCCTAAAAGGAATAATAATTTTAAACAGTCTCCCTGTATTTTCTGCAGAATTTATCCTATTTCTACCTCTTGGGACCAGGTAGAACAAGTCTAATCCCTCTTCCATATAACAGAGTTTCAAATATTTGAAGACAAATCTCAAGTCCCCCTGAGTCTAATTATACTGAAAATGGGGGGGAAATAGGAAAGAAGGAAAAGGAGGGGAATTGTACCTGTCAGTGACGGATGAAGCCTCACACATGGAAACAGACTCCCTCCCCCGCCACAGGCTCACCACTTTATATTAACTGTGAAAAACAACCCTCAAATTCAGGATTGGCAACTGCTTAGATTTAGACGAGGATGGAGATATAGGAGACTTCTGTTTTTCCCTAGTGGCTTCAGATGTTGAGTTATTGATGTCAGTGACAAAGAAGGGATACCGGCCTGCCAATCATTTTCTATCCTTCAGTGCAGAAATAATGGATCCTTTCTTCACAGTGAAATGTGGAGTAAGTCTTTCCAGGAGCACCCATACTATTTGTTTTAATGCAGTGGCTCTTAGATTTTATTGCTCCTAAAGATCTCCGGGTAAGGTTGTGGAAATGCAAGATCAGTATGATTATTAATCTCTGGTATTCATTCTAAAGTGATTGTGAGATTCAATCTGAGGTGTAAGACCCAGAAACCTGCATTTTTAATAAACACTCTAAGTGAGTCTACTTCAGAGGGCTCATGCTTTGAAAAATACCGCTAAATTGCTTAGATGAAGAAGACAAGTTTAAGTTGCACCCTGGTTCCAAACTCACTGCCTGTAAACTTTTGTATTAAAATGTCCCTAGGTACATTTTAACATGGTTACTCAGACCAAAACCTTGGGGTCATCATTGATTTCTTCCTTTTCTTTCCCAACATTCATCCATTGTATAAGCACGTGCTGCCAGCTGTACCTTCAGAATATATCTGTAATTCAAACTCTTCTCATCACACCTAAGCAACCACTTTGAACCAATCCACAATCATCTCCGCTCCCCATCCTTCAACTAAGTGGTAATTGTCTTGCATCTACCTTTTCGTCCCTACAGTGTATTCTCAAGCCACGCCAACACTGCTCAGATCCCTCGAGTGTCTTCTCACTTCACATGATTACAAGCGCAAACCTTGTGGGATCATATGTGATCCACCCCCTGACTTCTCTGAGCTCATCTCCTCCTACTCTCACTCAGACTGCTCCAAGCCACCCAGACTTCCTTGCTGTTCTTTGAATAGACCAGCATACTTCCACCTCAGGACTTTGGAAGTGACATTTCCCCTGTCTTCAGTCCTCTTCTCTCAGGGATGATCTTGATTCACTTGTCATCTCCTTCAGCTCTTTAGTCAAAAGTTGCCTTCTCAGTGAGACCCTGCCTGACAACCGTACTTAAAAATACAACTCGAATCTCACCCCCAGAAATCCCATTCCTCTTTCCTATGTGTAACTTACTCTATATTTAGTTTTTATTCTTTGTCTCCCCCTCCAGAAGAATGAAACCTCTGTGAGAGTGGGGTACTTAGCTTTTATTTATTGTTGTAGTCCACTGCCTAATATAGTGTTTCCCTGATAGTTGGCAATAATAAATATCTTGAATATTTTTAAAATATATATTTTTCAATAAACCCAACATTTGGGTAAAGCAGTGAGCCAGTAGAAGGCACAATTTAATGGTAAGTTGTGTTTCCTTTTTTTGCCAAGATTGTAAAGGATGATAAAAAGAAATGATAGTTTGTGCCCATAAAAGACAGAAGAGAAGTATTAACCTCTTTCAGGGATGATAATAAATGTAGAGTTGACCTTCGCATTTTATATAATTTTTCACTTATGATGTTGTCAAAATACATTCATATTGATAATCCTTCCCAAAGTATTTGGATTTTGAGAGCAGTGATGCTAGGAGAAGAGATCATCTCTGTTTTTCTGGGCATTTTAACCAAATTATTTAACCCTAGGTATCAGCAAAGATGAAGGAACAAGTATGGGTCACTTAGAATTTTTTACCTGCATGTCTAACAATAATTTGGTCTAAAAACATTCATTTCAGATCTTTTATCATTGACAGTAAGTGTGCAGTTCTCATTCTGTTAAAATACCTGCATAGCATTTACTGGAATATAAAGTTATTTTTCACATGCGATATTTCTTTTGATCCCTGCTGTAGACATATATGGGAAGTGGGACAGGATATTCATGATGCTGATTTTACAGATGTGGAAATTGAGACTCAAAACGTAAAGTGAATGGTCTGATACTCCACTGGTAGGCCTGAGAGCTAGGAGTAGAATTTTCTTCAGATAGTGCCTTTTTTTTAAAAAATTGAAGTATAGTTGATTTACAATGTTGTGTCGTTAGCGCCTTCTTAATCTACTCTGGGCTCTGTCCGTTTAACTTCACAGCATCTCATCCATGGCTGGACACCAAAAACACCTTTTTTGAAAGGAAGTATAGATTGAATTTTTCTCTGAGCTTAAAGAAACCAAGGTTATTTGATACAAATCATTTCATTGTTTGTAAAGGTGCCTCCAGCTTTTAAAAGTGGTCTTTATAAGATTGAACAAAATAGAGCTCATCCCCACGAGTTTTAAGGATGCATTTTTAATTAGTTTTAGAGGAACTCAGTTAAATCAAGCATTCAGAGGCAAGAATGAAAATGTTAAAAAGGTTGCCATGGGTTTATCATATGTTTGGAGATAAGAAATTTTGCAAAATGCAAAGAAATGGGTTGATAGATGAGAAAAAATGAAAGATAATCTGGACTAAATTAATTTAAGATGGAGGACCCAATTTATTTCTTATATGTCTTTAGCAAAGTGGATCCCAAAATGTGAACTGTGAGATGTTACTACATATTCATTAAATGGGAGTTAGTAGTGATATATATTTGGAAAATGTTGTAGACAGTAGGCTTGGCTGAGTGATTAAAAATGCACATTAGCATAACTTCTTTCTTCAAGTTCCCTACTTCCAAAATGTGAACAAAACTTCATTGGTTGCTAGAGGATTAAATGCATGAATCCATGTAAAGTGCCTAGCACATTGAAAGTATTCAGAAAGTGTTGATTACTATTATTAGGCAAAAACCTTTGAGAGGTCTCACAATAAAGAAACATCTAAATGTGATGAACTCAGCTTTTCCCAAACATGGCTAACCATAGGGTCAGTACCTAATAACAGCATAGAAGTTTGGAAAGTGCTATTGTAGAAAATCTAGTGGGTCCTGAGGACTAGAGGCATGAAAAACAGTATGACAGCCTCCTGAATAACATGCTTATTATATACTTATCAATGCTAATCTTCCTGTTTGAAAGCTCTCCCTCCTTTATCTTTTTAATGATTTTTTATTGAAGTACGGTCGATTTACAATATCATGTTAGTTTCAGGTGTACAACAGTGATTGAGATATACAGTTTTTTCCAGATTCTTTTACCTTATAGGTTATTAGAAAATATTGAGTATAGTTCCCTGTGCTATACAGTAGGTCCTTGTTGATTATTTTATATGTAGTCATGTGCATGTTAGTCCCCACCTCCTAATTTACCCCCCATCCCCCATGCCTTCCCCATTTGGTAACCATAAGTTTCGTTTCTATGTCTGTGAGTCTTTCTGTTTTGTGAATAAGTTCATTTGTATTTTTTTTATTCCACATATTGATATAAGTGATATCATATATTTGTCTTTCTCTGTTTGGCTTACTTCACTTAGTATGATAATCTCTAGGTCTATCCATGTTGCTGCAAATGGCATTATTTCATTCTTTTTAACGACTAACATTCCGTTGTATATATGTACCACATCTTCTTTATCCAGTCATCTGTCAATGGACATCTAGGTTGCTTCCATGTCTCTCCTCCTTTATTTTTTTTTCCCCCTCCTTTATTTTTTGTCTGACAAATTCTTACTCATCTCTGATGGAGAAATTGAAACCATGACCCAAATTCTCCACCCCTTTCTGTATCCACACTCTTTGCACTGTGATTTTGCAGCAATTCTCATCAAGAGGTGGATTCTATTTCCCTATCTCTTGAATGGGCTGGTCTTGTGAGTTATGTTGGCCATGAGACTATTATAGAAATGGTGGTGTTTCAAGACGGGGTCTCCGAAGACTTGACATGCTTCTCTCCCTCTGCCTTTACTGTGAGAACATAGCCAGCCTCACCTATTGGATCATGAGACACATGGAGCAGAGTTTAGTTGGTTCTATTCTAGCCAAGGCCCAGACATGTCAGGAGTCCAGTCTGGAAGAGCCAGCCCAGCTAACCTCCCTGCTAACTGCACATACATGAATGAGTCCAGCTGAGATAGCCAAGCCGGGATCAGGTCAGTGGGACCCCCCAGCTGACACATAAACCTGGAAGAATGAGAAATGTTTATTTTAAGCCACAAATTGTAGGGATTTTACCAAGTATTATTGAAAGAGCTATATTAATACACCATCTTTAAATCTTAGCCCAGTGGCAACTTGACCATGGAATGTTCCCTCATACAACACACCCTGGTCTCCTCCCCCATTCTCCCTTAACAATCTACACTCACCTCTTTCATCTGATGGTATGATAATCTTCTGGATTATCAGAGAGTGTGAGCTTCTTGAAGGTCGAGTCAATGTCTTTCATGTATGAATGCCCAACTTGTAGAAGAGGGGTTGGCACATACAGGTGACAGTGCCCAGGTAACTCTTTGATGTTGAAATTGTGAACACCGTCATGTTTTTAAGGCCCTTGTGTTGTTTGAAAACCAGAAAATGGGTCATCTCACTGATGGAGCATCTATTCTATGCCATATTTCTATCATTTTAAACAAAATGTTATGTGTCTTCATGAAAGCTACCCTTTTAATATGGATTTGCCTCATTCTTTCCCGCCTCAAACCATTCTATATGGGTGGAAAATGGGACCTCAGTAGAGTTTTTTTTTTTTAAGCTCATTGTATTAAGCCTTAACGTTTATATTTGAAAACAAATTTCATTTAACTTACTTCAGGGATAGTTTAAGACATAGTTGTTTTTTTTTTTTCCTTAAATAGCTTTCAGGTATCAGAACGACACTACAGTTGAGTACGTCTTTGGCCCTTGTTGTTACTTTACTATGTTTATGCAGTTGGTCCTCTGTATTTGTGGGTTCCCCAACTGTGGATTCACTCAATCAAGGATTTAAAAAGCTCCAAAAACCAAAACTTGAATTTGCTGCACACCAGCAACTATTTACCTAGTATTTACATTGTGCAGTTGACCCTTGCATAACGAGGGGCTCAGGGGCTCAGTTGAAAATGTTCAACTTATAGCCGGCCCTCTGCATCCATGGCTCTTCTGCATTCACGGGTTCAACCAATCACGGATCATCTAGTACTGTAGCATTTACTACTGAAAAAAACCCCGTGAATTAAGTGGGAGCCACACAGTACAAACCCATATTGTCCAAGGGTCAACTGTATAGATATTATAAGTAAGCTAGAAATGATTTAAAGTATACAGGAGAGTGCTCGTAGGTTCTATGCAAGTACTACGCCATCTTATATACGGGACTTGCGCATCCACAAATTTTTGGTATCTCTGGAGGTCCTAGAACCAAGCCCCGTGGATACCGAGGGACAACTATATAATGAACACTCTAGGGCATCTCTGTTCAGAACCCGAACTCGCCAGTGACAGGTGGACATGCTTTTATCACTACACTGTTTCTTGAACATTTACTTTGTGTCCAATGAGCTTGATATGATCATCTCCTTTTAATGATAGTTTCTTGATGAAGGTCATGTATCCAGAGAATGGCAGAATTCGGATTATTCCCCCAGACTGTGCTGATCTCAAAAACATTTTGTTGGGCTTCCCTAGTGGCGCAGTGGTTGAGAGTCCGCCTGCCGATGCAGGGGACGCGGGGTCGTGCCCCGGTCCGGGACGATCCCACGTGCCGCGGAGCAGCAGGGCCCGTGAGCCATGGCCGCTGAGCCTGCGCGTCCGGAGCCTGTGCTCCGCAACGGGACAGGCCACAGCAGTGAGGGGCCCGCGTACTACAAAAAAAAAAACAAACCCAAAAACATTTTGTTAACTGCTATGCATACTGCCTCTCTAAAATAACACAAAACCTAACTCTCATTGGTTGCTTACTATTATGTAGTGCGCTAAGGGCTTTACATGTATTTTTTTCCTCTCATTTAATATTCAGACTTTGGAAAGAATCTAAACTTCTATTATCATCCCTGTATTATAAAGTAGAAATGCCAAGTGTCTTGCTTGATATCAAATGCTACTGGTAGAGTGAGAATTTGATCGTGGACTCTGTTATCTATAGAAAATGCTAAATATTTTTTAAATGAATGAGTAACCCCTATCAGAGTAAGTTTGATCAAATTCTAACAAATGAATATTGGCTACATCAAACAAACCTAGATTAGCCCAAAGTAGCTTAAATCCACTCAGAATTAGTTCTTAACTAGATGAAACATTTTTATAATTTTTAAAAATTATTTTGAACAGTTTATTACAGGTTGAAGCTTATCTGTTAAGTTTTCATCAGGATGAGCTAGTTATATCCGGATCTGTATGCCAGCCCACAGCCTCCATCTAGTTAAAACTTGTTCTGACCAACTCAAATTGGATTTATTTGCTCTAATGATACAAGTAATTCTGAAATTTTTGGTGTGGTTCTGCCTCATCATACTAATTTACCTAGTAAGTTAATTAGAATCACTTAACATTCTGTCAGTAACTTAAATACATTTTAATCAGCTTGAAAGCGCTGCCTACCTTAAAATGGTCAGAAAGAACAGTTGAAACCACTCACAGCCACTCTGTGAATATTCATACCCATTCCTAAGTCCCATCAGATGATCCCCCAAAAGCTGAGGAAATGTTGCCTGTACTCCTCCCCTCTTAGAGCTCCATCATATCCAGTAGATCGATCATACACATAAAGGTGTTCAGAATCTAGAGTAGAGAATGATATTTTATTCTGTAGATTTCCAACTTGGGGAAAAAAACTGTTACCTTTCTGTGAAAATGGTTTAAAAAACCAAATTTGGAAAACACTTGGTTTAAGCCAACTTTTGACCTTTTCATTGATAACCAACTAGTTGAAGCAGATGAGAAACCATCTTCTAGTAAATCATACTGTTGAAAATGGCTCCAACGAGTTGTAAGTAGTTACGATTGAATTCTCGGGAACTTCTGGCATTTTAAAAACCATTCAAAACAGATTCGGTCTGTGAAGATGTATTTGAAATGTGCAGCACTGTACTTGTTTTCTTAACCTTTTCCCATGGAGAGGCAGAACACTTTCTAGAGTGTCTGTAAAAATAATGCAGGCATTTTGAGGAAAAAGATGAATGGTATCCCAGTTATGGTACGGCGGGTATCTCAGAGTATATTAAACTATATCCCAAGGATAGTGGTATGTGTGTGCATTGGAGTGGAGTAGGAATATTTAGAAGATCATCTCAAAAAAAAAAATCATCTCATCTTTGCTTCCATTTGCCTCATTTTAAACTCCTTCTTGAGGACAGAAGGAGAAATTAGGTTCAATATATAGCAGGTATTAGGAAATTGACCTTGATGTGAAGGGCATTCCAGCCCCTGGCTGACTGTGGCAGGAGGTGTGTAGAGGGGATCCTCATTGGCAGTTCAAAGTTCCACTCTTGGAGTATCCTAAAATGTCAATAAAAGACTCTTTATTCATAAATAACTGATATGCAGTAATTTATGTCTGTACATTTATCTCGAAAAGTCTGTCATCATCCAGTTTTTTGCAAACTCTACATAAAACATCCAAACCGTCCATTTTTGTTCAATACAATATAACACAGCTGTTTGGCATTACCAAATATATATGTATATATATTTATAGATATGTACATGTGCTGAAAAAGAAGCCAGTGCAGCCTTTTCTAAGAAGTCCATCCAAGTATTTACTGTACAACATTCAGAATTTACATTGATAATACAAGGCACAAAAAGTGTGGTATGAAGCCAAGGCCATGCTTTATTCAAACTCTCTCCTCTGGCTTGTTCACTCCTTCAGCTTCATGTCAAATTAAGTATTCAGTTCTGCTTTTTTTTTTTTTCGGCTTTGAACACATCAAATGAAAGTTGAGAGTGGAATGGGTTTGAGATATGAGTCACTTGAAAGAGCTACCCTCCCCATCCCCGAGACACACACACACACACACACACACACACACACACACTTTCCCAAAATAAAAAGAACAAAATGAAGTCTGTTTTTAAAATTCTTCCATACAGAAATGGAGATAAACCATTACTCATATATATATATATATATATATATATATATATATATATATAGAGTTTGGGTCAGGAGAATCAGCCAGTTTTCCTCTAACTGCTTATATTTGCAGTATTTCTAGGTCGAGACTTACTGGATTGCATGCACCAATTAGGTACAATTCTGAAGAATGGGAAATGTTAAGTCAGTCTTTATTCCAATTTAGAAAGGGAGAAAACTGTTTTCCTTACTGGAAAATTAATTCCCACAGATGGAGTGTTTCCCACCTTCTTATAGAGAAGTTTTGAATGGGAGTGGCCAGCATCATCTAGGGCGGGCCTTGGAAGGTGTTTCTGATTGAAATATTTTAGTCACCCTCTGTTAAGGCTTAAATGGAAGCCTCCTGGGAAGGGGTGAATCTCCCTTCAGTATCATCAGAGCTGCTAATGGAGGGATATTAGAATTATTAGATCTATTTCTGATTGCAATATCTGTTCCAGTAATGGGACAGCAGGCATGATATTCTGCTTACAAACTCCCCTCAAATATCATGATTCAATAGAATCACAGTCAAGTTTCTATCCTATATATCCAATTTTAATGGAATTGTATAATTTGTCCATTTTGGATGTAAGTAATGCTTGAGATAGGGAAATACTTTTGGGGTGAGCACAGTTTGAAGCAAAAGGACATTTTCACTGTAATCATGCCTTTTGTAAAATTATTTATCACACATTTCCATTCATGCAAAGAACTACATTACCAAATTTAGTTATGTATTTTCTAATTCAACTTTTTTTGGGGGAGAAAAAAGTACCCCTTGCTGAACTCAATAATAGGGATGGGGGAGGACATTTTTAAGCTTAGGCTTAAACATTGAAGCTTACTGCCTTTTTCATCTTTGGGTTCAGATGGAGGGTGGGTTCTAAGACTTAGAGCTTAGTGTTACTGTCTTAAATCCACCTCGTGAAGACATTCCAAATCCATGATCTTCACAGAAGAAGGAAAAATCAAAGTAGCTGCTTCAAAAACCACAATTATTCTATGTGAGTTAAATTTCCTACTTCAGATCACAGTACTACACACTAGTGACTAACGGCCAGGTCTGATTTCCATCCCCTTTTCTCTTTTGAAAAAAATCACAGCATACAAATTGTCATCTCGATTTTGTTGATGAGACCGGAGCTGGGGATGTGAAAAGTCCATGGTAGACACTGGCTCTCCTAGAATTACTTTTGCAAAAAACACCACATGCTGTCAACACAGCCAAACAGCTTTATAACTGCAGCTTTTGAAAGAGTTTGGAAAGTAAAAACACAAAATATGCAACACGTCTAAGATTAGTAACATTTTCACTTTGTGACATTTGACGAAATACACTTTTGCTTGTAGTTCAGGAAAATTCTATGCAGACGAAACAGTGGAAACGGCGGAAACGGTGGCCATTCAGCGTTTGGCTAAAGCAGCGATTTTGCAAATACAGTGCTATGGTAACTAACACCAGAGGGATAATAAAATGTGTCACTATCTGTAGGACAGTATATTTTGTTCTCCCATTTGCTGTAGATGTCACGCCTAGTCCAGTCAATGGGAGTTACCAAGGATTCAGAACTCTGCAGTGTTTCATGAGGAAACGTAATGAAAATGAGCCACACAGTGGGCTGGAAAAGCACGTTTCTCAGCTCCTTCACGGTTCCTGTGACCTTCAGGGCTCTGGAACAAAGACCCTCGAGAGACCTTCACCTTCAACACATCTGACTCAACACCTTTACAGAGGGACTAAGAAATTGAAGAGAAAATGGCCAAAAAGGAAAACCAAAAGCACATCAAAAGATTCTGTAATGTTTTGAAATTCACAGGTAGATTGGCCAGACGTTTGGCAAGTGGAGAATACCATCTTCAACCAACTATCTTTTTAACATTCTGCCTTTGCTTATCAATCCAGATGTTGAGAATTTCTATCAAGGGAAACAGCTGCAATAAATCCAGAACTTTTAATCCAAAGAGAACCCTGTTTTAGTGATTGGATTTCACATCCTCTCTCAAAGTCAACTGAAAGGAAAATGACAAGGGGTGTGGCAAAGGAGAACACCTGCAGCTGAAGATAAAAATAACAAAAAAAGAGAGAGAAGTTCCCCTCCTTAAGGAGAACTGTGTCAATTCCTATTCATCTCTTACAAAAAGACCCTTAAAATTTTTGTGGCAGTACACCTGAATTTTATGAGACTTCCTGCGCCGGTAAGGGAAGTTTGCCTTTAAATCCATAGCGTGAGCTTCCTTTTGGCTTAAAGGAGTTTTAATGTAAACTAGGAGGACTGCACAAGCGACGCCGTAAAAACTATAAATTAACTTTAGAGACTGCAGTCTGGTTAAGCTGGGAAGTGCAACATTTTGGTGGCATCCTTTTAAGTCATGTTTAAAGCAGGACTATTAGACTTAAGTGCTTCTGAGGATTGAAAGATTTGGCATTAAGTGGGCTATTCTGTAAAAATTTGAAGTAACCTACCAAGTATGAAAGACCACCTTTAATTTCTTTTTTCATTTTGCACTAGGACAATAAGACTTCGAAAGTAAGCGCTTGGGCTGATGAGTAAGTAAATCTCTTTCAAGAGAGGCATTTGTGTTGTGATATGAAAATATTAAAATTGAACCAGGGTTTAGGTTACAGTGAGTAACCACAAGTTCAAGTGCCAGCTAAGTCTATCTGATCTGCAGTTTCATGCTCCCTGCCCTCCACCCTCGCACACACACACACACACACACACACACACACCTTGGTCTGTAAATCTCAAAAACATGGGTTCTCTTTGGAATCCTTTTGTAAAATACTGCATAATCCTGACATGCAATGGCCATAGAATCTCAAACTGTAGAAAACCTACAGAAATCCTACGTATGGTCCTAGCAGAAATAAGTAGGAGAAATGTAAAGAGGAAACAATGGACTGAAAGATGGATTTGAACCTTGGGCTGAAATCCGAGATGACTCACGTTCCTATGCTTCCTTTATCACTCAAAGTGATATGGTGATCAAGTGCATTTATTTATAAAACCCAGGCCAAAAAAAAAAAAGAATAAACACATGGGAGGAAATTCTAGACAGTCAGGGATTGATAATAAATTCTTATCTTAAAATAATCTAGATAGAATCTAGGGGAAACTTTAACGTTTTTCATCTGTTTTAAAATATTAAAAATATATCAAAAATCTAAAAAAGATCTGTGTGGATTCACAGAATAGATAAAAACAATTATAAGGCCAATTAGAAGGGAAGAGGAAAAAAGGATAGGATGTTTAAAACAAAAATCCTCCAAGATGGACAACAAACAACATGTGCTCCACACTGTACTTTCTATAAGTTCCTATTCATTATAACAGTTTAATGCAGATTCTTTCTGCATACCACCCATGCCAATCAACCCTCTGGTTTATTTTGGGTGGATGACCATCTACTTCCACTTCTATCTCAGAAATTATATCCCATCATTATGTTAGATGATTAACACTTTGATGCTTTCTGTCTTTTGCTCCCTGGAAGGAATAAACAAGTTGAGTATACTAGCAAAAAGGGTATTTTCCTGATCTAGTTATGGTATTTTGAAAATATGCTCAACAGTTCTAAGAGGACTTTAATATGCCTTTGGTTCCTGAGAAAAGCAAGATGCTTTTTGAATTTCATGCAGCAAAGCCTTCCATCGATTACAGGGGACCTTCTATACCACACATTCATTAGAGAGAATGGCCAACACATTCAAGAGTTACTTCTTCAATGCCTTACCCAGGATGTCATAAATTCAACCTATTTTAAGTCTTTTTCACTTAGGTGGAGATTCACAACATTTTTTTAAACATGGGATCTACAAAAACATTGTTTCAAAAGTGGATCACATCCCTACTGCCAAGTACTCCCTACCTCCCCCATTCCCTGACTGTATTTATTCTAATGGGGCCAACCTCTAAGTAGCTAATCAACCTTGTGGTTAATCGAGGTCCTTGACTTTGGTTGTCCTGATTCTGGACAGCTAATTAAAACATCCACCAGAAGATATTCAGGAGTAAATCTGTTCATCTGTAGTCTACCAGGACATCCTGTCAAAAATGATTAAATAGGAAAAAAGATGGAGTGAAGTGTTAAGATGGGGGTTGTGTATTATCTGCAGATTTCAATTCTCCACAGTATCACTGCCTCTCATTTAAAATGTAAAACAATATATTAATGGTCCTGGAAAGAAAGCATGCTTGGTGAGGTTGAATTATCAGAGCTTGAAGACTCCTTGAACAATGCATTTGGTTTCTCAGACATTGTGGTAGAGGTATCCCTCAGGTCTATGTACTCGGATATCATTTAGAGCAAAGACCATCGGCTAATTTCCCAAGAGGCAAAAGGAGGATGACCTATAGCCCCATGGAGAGATTCTGTGATAACATAGTACCAAAAGGCTAGAAAATTCAAGAAGTGGATTGTGAAGGACAGTAAACCCCCTAATCCCTTCGTAACAACTGCGCTGGGGAACTAAATCAACATCTGCATCCTAGAATAACAGCTTAGTTGAGGCCTAAGGCATCTGCAGTTCATGTTTCCTTGGACCTGATTTGACCTCCCTTGTCTCTGAATCTGTATGATAAGCTGTGTTCTGATAGTTCTTGCAATTTGAGTGGCTTAGCTGGGAATAGAGATGGTCCTGCTTTGAGTTAGAAAATAAGAAATTTCCATATTGAAAAGTCTATGCTCCTTGAAACTTTCCCCCTAGTGTAATTCATAAGGAAGGGGAAGAAAGAATGTGGATAGATTTGGTCCTTGGAGAAAATGAAGGAGGGGTAGGTACGCTGCTAGAGCTAGCTTGTGATCTCTCTACCTCTTGATCTTGTTTCCATTAAGTGGCTAGGATAGATAGGGAATTGGTGCTGGTGTGGTGTACTCAGATTCGAAATTCTAAATGCCCTCCTTGACGTTGTTGAAGTCCTGCAGATGGGTTGGCAACCGTGTTTCACTTCTAAAAGCCAGTTGACAATGATTGCTGGCATCCCGGATGCCAGTTGGTAGAAAACTCAGACAATCTGGTGCCAGAATCAGCTGGTACTTTGGGGCACATCATTAAAAATCTGTTGCAAAACATGCACTTATTGAAGCTCTGCCTTCCCAGCTTTGCTGTAGCTCATCTTTTCCCACAGTTACTTTTATCTAGATACCCCCTCGCTTTTATCCTTGCCACTCCAAATCTGAGAAGTTCCTCAACTGTGAACCTGAGTGTGGCTTCAGAGGAGACACACATATTTAAGAGAGCTTGTACTTTTCCCCATGAACATATTTTACCTATATAAAATGCAATTTCTTCAATCAGGGATGCTCACTGATTGTAAATGAAGGCTGAATTCCCCAAGTGCCACTGGGCAGAAACCGCCTCTTTCTTCCCCCTGTAAAGCAAATGTCCCGAAGTTGGCCATCATTCTCTCATGAGAGGAAGTGGACTAGAGTCCATTTTGCCTGCTGTAGCTGAAGTCGGCTTCATCCAGCTGGGATTCCTTAATGTTCGAGAGTTTCGTGTGTGTCCTCCCAATCTCTTCAAGGGCACAGGCCAGGGAGTCAAGGTCACCATCGTGCTGATGACGAGCTTCCCACAGGTTCAGAATGACAGCAGACGGGCTACTTTGTGTAGCAAAATAAGATAAATTCCTGGACAGAGAGTTAAATAAACGAAATGACAAAAATAGAAATAAAGGAACAAATACAAATCACTATAAGGGAATTAAAAATGAATTGGAACAGATATTATTAAAATAGGAATAAAGAGCTCCACGAACGCAGGTCTGGGGACAGTCCAGTTTGTATCCCAACGCTAAACTGAAACTGTACTTTGGAGGGTTACCAATGACCTTCTTAATCCTCCATGTCTCTTTTAGTCCTCACTTTCCTTGAGTTGTGTGTGTGTACATGTACGTGTGTTTCTCTCTTGAACACCCTCTTGAAAAGCTCTACTTCATTAGCTTATGTGATGATATAACTCATTCCTTTTTTTTTTTCCCCAAAATATCTGACCCCTCTTTATGTCTCTCATAGTAAACCTAAGGGCTGTGAAAATTTTATCTGTGTCTTCTTGGGTTCGTATACTAAATGGAGTACTTATCAGCTCCAAGTGGACAGTGTCTAAGTCGGCATCTCCTGTTTTATAGGTTAATAATGAGCTAGTCACAGATCTTTGGATGACCTTGGGACTGCTCCAGTTAGATATAGCTTTCCACTTCCTCAGACTTGGGGCATCAGGAATCCATTGGCCTCCATTCTAACTATAACAAATATCCCAGTAATTACAACCATCCTTCTAATCTCTCACACTAGGACATTTATTTCTGAGTCTTCTCTTTGTTTCTTTTTGACAAACTCATCAGCTTCACTCTTCCTCTCCATTCATACTATTTGTATTTAATTTATGCTCTATCATTTTACGACTGAATTCTAGCAGAAGCCTTACGGCTCTTTATTTCTCCAAACTCTCTACTATACCTTGCATTCTATTTCATAAATCATCATATCTACTCCACTTGTTTTCAGTGCCTGCCTTGGTCTGGCATCAAACTAGCTCTGGTAATATATATATATATTTTTCCCTCAATATTCTTTTCTCCTTTGAGCCATGAACACTGACTTAGGTAATACTTTGTTCTTGCTTTCATCTAGTGTATTCTGTTCACTAGGAAATGCCCACTTTCCCTCTTTCCCCTCTGTTTATCAAGATCCTATACTCCTACAATGCCTGGATTGTAGATAATTCTCATGTCCTCTCAAAGTAATTTATTTCTTTTCTCAACTCTTTTTACGCTTCTGCTTAAATTTTCATGTGAGTAAAATGCTTATATATTCCATGTGTGTGACCTCTGCCTTCTCAGTGTGACTGCAGACACCTGAAAGAGAAGGGTCATAGCTAATCATTTTCTGATTCTACAACAGCACTTATAATACTATGACAGGTATTTATTCCATATCCATCAGCTGAGTAGTTGATTGCTAGGAGCTTGTTTCAGATGATATGGGATCTTCAGTGAAAACAAATGATAACCCTTTGGACAATAACTTTGCTCTGATGAAGATTGAGACAACACAAAGGATTAAAAGGTCACAGCTTTTCACAGGTACTTTTGCAGCAGGGATAGAAATGTCACCTCTGGTAAAATTCTGATGAGTTGAAAGGTTTTCCAGAGTCGACCAAGAATTGCCCATTTTGAGGATGGTACAACTTTGTATCACCAGACTCGGCATATAATCACAAAGCAGACTCATGTAGCCAAGAGCAAGTGGAAGAGAAGACAAGCTTTTAAGGGCACGTTATCATTCACAAGCAACATACACACATAGTAATTCTGAGTGAATAAAGTGCTATTTTATTCAAAGGTCTTACGACACTACTTAAAGCTAGTTGGTTGCCAGATAGCACAAACATCAGGGTATGATATATGCTTTCCACTGCGTCTGAATCTTTAATTGAGAGAGGGAGAAGGCCAGCTTAAAACTATTCTCTCCAGTTTCTTTTCCTTTTATCTTTCCCTCCTTCTCCCCTTCGCCGCCCTCTCCATAGCTGGCCTTCGAATCAAATACGGTTATTTATTTCTCCACTAATAGAAATGGCAAAGCAAATGTTGCTTCTGTAGTTGAAGAGATCCTCGTTCCTTTTATTCAAAACGTTGTTTTGAATGCTGCCACTTCCTTCTAGCTGTAGGGAGCTGTTTTGGGGGGACGTTGCTGTATCTCCTGGTCTGTAAATAGATCGGTGCGCCCCAACCAGTGTGCAGGCAGAATACAAACGGGAGGAATAGCTGAGAAAGAGGCAAAAACTGAGAGGTGTGTGAGCGGATTCTGGGTGGGCTGTGTGATAATGTCTTTCCATGTAATTTATGAGAATAGACCATGGACACACATTGTTTCCTGGAGTGGGGAAATAATTCTTTATGCTCTCCATGGTCATTTCAAAAGAAAAATAATGCTGGCAAGCACAACAAAAAGAAGCAGAGATTTCTCATAGTATTGAAGGTTTATATTTTGTATTTCCTACTGAACCACAATGGACTAGTGTCTGTTGGAGTGACTAGATCCTTGTGATCCTATTAACCCCAAAGCTACCCTTTATTCTATACCAGGGGTTGACAAACTCTTTCTTTAAAGTTCCAGACAGCAAGTATTTTTGACCGTAGGGGCCACATCTGGTCTCTGTAGCAGCTACTCAACTTTGCCATGGTAGTGTGAAATGGCCATAGACAATACATAAGTGAATGTGCATGTCTGTGTTCCAATAAAACTTTATTTAGAGACACTGAAATTTGAATGTCATACACTTTTCACATGTCACACCACATATATCACTCTTGTTTTGTTTATCCTCCTGAAACCGTTCTAGCTCTGGGGCTATAGAAAAGCAGGTGTTGGGCCAGATTTAGCACCTAGGTCATGGTGCTGACCACGTTCCATGTTGTCTTATAACCCAAACTAGATTTCCAGACATACTAGCAATTTCAGAGAAGATGAGATTGAACTTTCATTTTGTGCTGCATCTGAAAATAAGCACCTAGAGGGTGAACGTTGCTGGGTCCTCAAGCTACATGTCCTGCCCCAAGCACTCTGAGACCTTTATCCTTGGTATCATTTGGGGAGCTTTGACATTTCAGGACATGAGAAGAAGATCTGGGCATGAAAATGCAAAAACAAAACTTGAGGAGAGGCATACAGACTATGTTTTGGAGGTTGTGATGAATCCTTGTCCCAACATGCTATTCAAAATATTCATGAATCCAGTTGCAGTGTGAAGGTGTTTTAAGTGCACCTGCCTAGAAGAAGAAGAGAAGAGCTGGAGGATGACTCTTGCCAGCCACTTGGTTCTGAGAAGTCCTGCAAACGCCCTGATTTGTAGACTAGGCACCCAGGCCAACAGGAAGCTAAAGAGGCAAGAAAGAGGCAGAAATAGAACTCTCCCTTGGCACGGTTCTCTGAACATACTGTAGCAAGTGAAATGTGCTCCCCAAAGCACGTTCCAGATTGATGCTCTGAATTTATACAAGTACACTCGGCAACACACACAAATCCCAAATTCCACTTAATGTTAGTAAATACACGTAGGAGCATATCAGCCTTATTAAAAATGATTCAGTCAGCTTTGTGATAAACAGACATCCTATCAAACTACACTTGTCTACACCAGAAGAATTAATAGACAAAAGACACTAAAGTGCTAATGCTATAGGCTATTTCTCAAACACAGTTGGGTTATTTTACTGCTTACATGTGTGCAAATGCATTATGATGTTTTTGAAAATTGGCATACCCTATATCCATTTGGTTCTCTCCATACCTCCCTTTTGAAATTATTTTGATCCCAATCTGTGTGACCCATTTCTCTTCATAATAATGCTGGTGCATTTGGACACCAGCAGGTAAATGCATCCACAATTCAGGGAACATTGTTAATACTAGAAAGTAGAATTCATAGCAATAGTTGATTTCCTGAGTCTTTGATTATTATTATGTTTTTTGAAATGAATAAAGAACATTTGGCAAAAGCAGTCATCTTGAAATTCCGGTGGATGGCTCAAAACAAAACAATTTTTTCCTTTCTCTTTGGAAAATGTTTAAAGAAGTAGATGTTTATTATGCTTGCCTTAGACGCTTCATAGTGTTACTTCTTTATGCACTGAATCTTTTGTCATAGCCTTTTCAAATTCTGATCGACTGAGGTAATTCTGAAAAATAAGATTTATTTTTTTGTGGTTCATAAAGATGCTGCATACTGTGTACATAAGGTTATTTACTCTCTAAATTTAAAGAATTTACTTTAGAATCATCCTGTGTCTTCAGTTTATTTGTCCTAAGTCCTGCAGACTCAGTGACTCCATCTTTTTCTTTGGAACGCTCACTGAAAAAGTCCAGATGAACTAAAAAACCACATGCTAAGACCGCTGAATAGATTTATCCGTGTAAATTCATTGAGTAGCAATAGTTAATTAAGCTTAATTTCGTTTTCTTGAGCCTACATGCTTTCTATTCACCTGAGCCCCTGAGGAGTTGTTTTATTACTATGATTAATTTCTTCTTTCTGAGACTTCCTTATCTGCGCTGCCCCCAGCCCAATTAAAATTCCATTCTTTTATGCGGAAGCCAGGGCAGAATTGGGAACATGAATCTTTAGCAATTTCACTAGCTAGACAGAGGCCAACTTATAATGGTGTATATGGGTCAACCACCAAATTTTTATATAGAATCTCAGTTTTCAAAATACATCTTCAAATGAATGGCCACATTAAACTAATAACGAAAATTAGGTTATTTCGAGAATTTCTGGAAATAGTTATTGTGCCATCTGTTTTCTTTTTTGGGTACAAAGAGGAAGAGAAAATTGAGGACCATGATAAAATTCTGCCATATAAGTCCTTATATACTGTTGCAGTGCAGGGCTCATGTTATGGAAAGGAAAGGTGTCTAGGTGGCCAGTGTGAATTGAAAGATACCACCCTTTCTTTAGTACTTGAAAGCAGTATTCAAATACAAATGTCTTAGGGAATAGTAACATCTAAATCCTCAGTCAGTTAACAAAAAGATTAGATAACAGTAACAGGACGGGGCATAGGTCTGAGACTCTATCGGAGCCCTGGGGACCTGCACGCAGGAAGAGCTACCAAGGGCACGTGCGAGCTTAAAGCTGGAGTCTGCCTGCTTAGGGTCTTAGTTCTGTCTGACTATGTGTGGCCTATAAGGGACTCCCTTTCATTCTGAATTCCAGATAACAAAGCTTTTATCTTAGTTACTCAGAGCCATGCTACCAGGGGGCTGACATGCCTATTTGAAAGCTGTAAGCTCTTCTTTGTAACTAATGGTGAGAATGAATTTCCTCTGTAATAAAACCTAGCAGGGGACCACATCTGCACTGCAGCCTAACATCCTTAGCACAAGAAGACGCCTCATCCCAGGTACATGCCATACTTTCATGCAGAATTTAGGATGTCACCCAGCACTTCCAAGTACAAGGGAGCACTTGCACCTGTAACATTCAGGCAGCAAGTATGTTTATATTCTATAAGCTGTTGCCATTTATATCTAAGTCAACTTTTTTTTTTAAAAAAAAGCATATTTGAAAAATATCTTCCTGGTAGGTTGGCAGCATAGAAGGTGAAAACTAAGTTAAACTGCCTATAATAAATTGGGAGACATCAATACAAGGACGGTGCATAGTCCTACTGTATAGTACCAAATAGGGAACTGAAACATAGTCATAATGAAAAAAAAATTAATATCCCCGCTATCATCGTAATTGTCTCATTTAATGAAAGCCTCTTATGTGACCAAAACCAACCCTCCCTATGGTTCTTTAAATGCAAATAGAAGAGAAAAGCCATTTATACTGGACAGCGGTAACTGGACCACAGCATAAGCATTTGGTCCATTCCTCAAGCTTTCATCCCCAAACTTCATCCTCACTGGGTACTCAACAGCAGAGAGCAGCTTTCAGGATAAAGCAAGTCTGTTTCATTTCCTAAAGATTAAGCAAAAGATGCTTGCCATAATGTCACCTCTGCCTATTGCCCCCCTGTGCTTTCAAGTGAAAGGAAGCTGGTGTGGGAAACCCAAAAGGAAAAGATACAGGCAGTTGAAACCAGGCTGAGTTCCACTCTGCTGTGCCCCAAAGGTGGTACATTAGTTCTTTTGGACCAATGAATTTGGCAATAAAATTCCCCTCATAGTTCTTCCTTTTGCCTATTTCATTATCTGGCTCCTGAAAGGGACCAGCAAGGATTCTTCCTTCTTTGGAAAATATATGTTAGCCCTGGAGCCTTCAGAACCCGCTGTGGGTTTCCAAACAGGAATAAAAACCAGTTGTAGACTCTCGTTTTCAATTCTCCAGTTTCATTCCTGGTAAGGCTCTGACAGTTTCTCATATTTGGCAATGAAAGGCAATGAAAACTGCAAAATCAAAGCTCAACTTTTCTTTGAATTGGGATATAGCATAGAAAAATACGTCTCCTTTAATGTTCCTCTTCAATCACGTTGAGACATTTTCAAGAATCCTGAGGGTAAAGGAGAACGACCACTATTTGTTCCAAGAGAAAAGACCAGAGTGCTAATCCTGAAGGGGGAAAGGGAGAAATATTGATATCTTTCCTTTTGCAAAATACTCAGTGTGTTTCAATAAAACCTCACAAATAATCGCAAAGAAATAGTTAAGCACTTTATCAAAGGACTCTCTAATGAATTAGGCAAAATCCTTCCCATAATTTCATTTTCTCAAATTATGAAAACATCACATCCGGGGGTTGTGACTTTGTCAGCTTTTCCAGGTCTCTCTGAGACAGACCCGTGAAGGGGATTATTTTGGCTATAAAGGGGCTTGGGCATGTCCATCTTATCTGAAAACTACATTAGCTTAAAGGAGGGAAACCTAGTCCTTTAAAGACCAATGCAAACTTGCCCCTTGTCACCACCCCTGCAGGTTAGAGTGGGAGCGCGACTTTGGTTCTCTTGGAGGGATACAAACAGCTTCTCTCCCTTATTGCCTTTAGGAGAAACACCTGCCACTTATAAACTATATACAGTTTGTTCATGGCCAAACTGGCCCTAGGCTGTCTTCAGATTCATATTAGTAGGCAGTTTCATGAGTCCCTAACTTAAGTGGAATGAAGCCTGAACACCCACCACTTGGCTGTGTTGGGTCCCTCTGGCTTCACACTGAGGGCTCTTCAAATCCAGACTCTGCACAAGTCCATTGGGCCAGAACCAGAAAATCTGATTTGAGCTTTATCATATTTTGCCTCCAAGGATCTGTGTGATGAATGCTATCTTCCTGTGCATTAATTCTCCTTAGAAGAGTCATGAATATTGATTTTTGGAAATGGCAGCCTCACATCCATTTTTATTATTTAAAGGTTAGGATGTGTTTTCTAGCCTCTAGTCTGCAGAGCCCAGACAGCTTCATTTGGTGTAATCCTAGCAAATCCCAAAACACAAGAGTGAAAATATCTAGTCTCACGGGTCCCTGGGTGACCACCCTTGGCGGTCTGCCTGTGAAGCAGGCATTCTGTATGTATTTTGTAATCACTTTCTCTCACTTTTTTCCTCCTCCTTCCTTCACCCCAAAAGAAAGCTGGTCCCGGGACTTCCACTTCTAGTGAATTCTCAAGAGTTACCCAGACAGATGAATAAACTGTCTTGCAACCTTCCTCTGTCCTTTCCCACTGCCCTCTGGCCATTCACTGTTCCTGTGTATCCAATTAAGAGGGTGGACAGAGGGAATGAAAGGATTTGACCTCAACTGAGAAGATTCTGCTTCTCATTAGAGGCCCTGTTAAAAGATTTGGTGGAAAAACAAGTTACTGCAGCACTGCTGATGAGCCATGAAGTTTGAGAAATTTCATTTGCTCATGATTTCTCTAGCATCACCCAAAAACATTAACATCCAAAATACATTTGAACTGTTTTACCCAACTGACCAATAATAACTAGGTTTCTCTGGCAGTGCTTACGCAGTTTCAAACAAGCGTACTATTATGAGAAACTGTTAATAAGGTGTGGTTCATCTGCTCCTTTCCATCTTGGAATCCTTTCTTCCATTTTGGTCACTTCCCTTCTCATCCTCTTGTATCTCATGCACTTTATCCAGCATCTGTTCCCACGGCAACTTGGTCAAGCTGGCTATGTTTTCACAAGGGTTTCTGGAATATGAAAATCGTGAGGCCTTAAAGAAGAAAGATTCAATAGTAGAATTTCAGGTGCCGAAGGATAGGAACCCTCCACAGTGTCAGCCATGTAACCTGCTCTCTTTTGAGACCAACTTGCAAAATCCTTTGACACTTAATTCAGTTCTATTAGGAGGCAAGTTTTTTGTTTGTTTGTTTATTTGTTTTGTGGTACGCGGGCCTCTCACCGTCGTGGCCTCTCCCGTTGCGGAGCACAGGCTCCGGACGTGCAGGCTCAGCGGCCATGGCTCACGGGCCCAGCCGCTCCATGGCATGTGGGATCCTCCCGGGCCGGGGCACGAACCCGTGTCCCCTGCATCGGCAGGCGGACTCCCAACCACTGCGCCACCAGGGAAGCCCCAGGAGGCAAGTTTTTAAGGTCAAGTATACTATCCAAAGAAAAAGTTCATGTCATTCATTCAAGACAAATTTCTTGAATTTCCCCGAACTAGACAGTACTATCTAGGTATGTCTAACTGTAATTAAAAAATAAAAAAGTATCATAAAAATACAAAGTGCTATGGAAGTTTAGATATGGAAGATTACTTCTAGCTGAAGCAGTTAGTTTCTGATATTATTTAATTTGTTTAGTTCGCAGCAAAGCTCCCCACCATCTACTCCTACATGATCAACTCTTGATTAGTCCCACCTACCTACCAATCACCTGTGACCAAGAGCACTGAAGAGGAGAGTTATTGCAGCTGGATCTGTAGAATAAGTGTGCAATCTCAGCTCTAAAACGCAGCAAGCATGGACTCTGAGTAATCGTCAGTTTGCCCACAGAAACTGTAATTGCAACTGTTAACTATGACATTCTTTGCTAGGCTGTGTGGCTTATTTATCATAATCGATATGCCAAGCAAGTTGCAGAGCCACCTGCGTTGCTGCCTTAAGTGCACCCACTGACATGTCTCACATTCTAAGCCTTTAACTTCCTATTTCATGTATCTTCTCTCCTATTCAGATCTAAGTAGAAACTTGTTAGGCAAAAAGGCAAATTATCATCAGTGACATTTGCATTTACCGAAAGGAGAACATTTCCACTGGCAACGCGATAACAGTGAATGTTTCCTTCCACTCCCTTTGAAAGTGCCTCCTTCACGGTTTGAGGGCTGTTGCTTTACTAGCTTTTCACTTTTGGAAATTGAAGGGAAGGGGAGAGTCGGGTAAAGGTGCTGTCACAAGATCACGGTAGGTGGATTCCCTAATAGCAGACCGACTCTGTGCTTTGTGATCATCTTTCTCTCGTGATCCCAGGGTTGATGAAATCTCAAGCTATCCAACAGCTTTCTTACCCAATAATACCGGCATATTGACAACGTCAGATTTCTGTGTTTTAACACACATTAATGATCACATTAGTGACTGATGATTATGTAGTATAATAAGTACGATATTATTTGTAGCCCTAAGAGAGCAAGCCCAGTGATTTGGGATTACACAATAAGTTGTGACAATTTAATTTAAAATCTCCTTCATCTCTGTCCCGTATGTTTCTTCCCATGTAGGAGAAGATACATTTCTGCTACAGTAGTGGAAACGTTTAATGAACTTGACAATTTCTGCAAAATGAGAATGGGGATTAGCTGACATGGTGCGAGGTGATTTTCCATCATCTTTCTCTTTTGGCTTCTCTGACTATCTTCGTGGCCATCTCTGCCGGAACAACACCAGCTTGCAGAAAGGGGCCTTATCTTGTGCCTTAGCGTAGCCGCAGGTGTAACTCTAACTGCAGCAATAGGTCCTATGAAAGTTTTACTAAATGAGAGCAGACTCGTTTAGATGAGGGGTCAGCAGACTATGTACTGTAGGCCAAATACATTGCTTCCTTTTGTAAATAATGTTTATTGGGACACAGCCCCGCCTGTTTAGATATTTCCTGGGGCTGCTCTCACACCGCAGAAGCAGAGTTGAATAATTGCTGAGTAGTTGCAATAGATCATATATGGCCTAAACTATTTACCATCTCTGGTTCTTTAACAGAAAGAAGCCTGCTAACCCCTAGTTTGAATCGTTCTCACTCCATAATGAGTTTCCTATTGGAGAGTTAAGCTAGAGAGTAAAGAGGAAGGAAATGCCATTCACTGAAGGTGAATATGGTAACTAAGTAAGGGTTAAAGATGAAACCTTATTTAAATACAAAGATTCCGTGCATTCATGCTATTCTAACTTGCTGTTAATTGTGAACATTTCAAAGGGACTAACTAACATTTATTTAAAATGGACATTTTCTTAGAACCATGTTAGAAACTTTCCATAAAGTAGGTTGTTTGAATTTTGTATACTAAGGACGTTTAGGCTTTCCTGGAGAGAGGGGTCTTAGGGAGAAACAAAAGCAAGCAAAAGCAAACAGGCACATCCAATGGTTGCCTTTTTTGACCCCCGACATTGGAGGGGACAAGTGTGCTCCTGTGTAGCTATTTACTGCTCATTAGAGCCCAGACACAAAAGGATGCTAACCTTAGTCTCCCAGTTTGAAATGCGTTTTCCCTACTGTGCAAGGTCAGAAACTGATGGCTTTGGAGGCAGCCTGTGTAGTTCTCATATGTTTACTGGAAGTGGAGAATAAAATGAACAAGGCAGGAACGTGCACACGCTTCTTTAGCAAATGAAGGCCAGCAGCCATGAGTAGGTAGATACTCTGTGGCAATTACTTTCTTGCAAGTGGTGAATTAAAAATCATAAACTCTTACGGCCAGACTGGATTAGAGAGTTAATGTAGTTTGAATTCTATGAATTGCATCTGTAGAAAAAGTAACATAGGGATGGTAAGTGATGTGTTTGGGCAGACTGGTATTAGCTGTAGAACCAGAACAGAGCTTCTGAGTCCCCTGCCCAATGTTCACTTTCCTTTCTTTAGACCAAATTCTGTCCTCTGGCTTAGTTTTTCATTCTTGTCCCCAGGTTGATCAGAAAGCGAACCTGACATAGTCATGGTGTTCATGGGTTACACATGACACAACTCATCCTTTATCAAAGCTGCTGGGAAAAATTCAACTGAATTTTTTTTCCCCTATACCCTCAGACATTTTTGTATTCTCTCATTTTCACTACCTGCCTTTTTCAAGAATGTGTTCTTTTTGGGCCTGCCTGTCTGTAAATTCCATTTTCTCTTACAGCCATGCCTTCTCTCTTGATTTTCCTCTCTGAGTCTGACTGCTTTCTAGTTGGGCCCTTCGTTCTCGGCTTCCGGATCCCTTTTGAAACAGGGAGCAGCCCTCTATCCTTTCTTGGCAGACATCTACCTTCCTTTCAGAGAAGAAAGAGTCAGGTAGGATGTCTGTGAAAACAAAGAACAAAAAAAATGGAAATGACAGAGTAAGCCAAACAGTGAGAAAACTAAGGCTTTGTCTCAAAAGACATAAAAAGTACCAAAGGAAAGGGAAGGAAAAGGGTGCTGGGAAAACGTGTTCTCTTTTCATTCTGGGGTTTGCGGGGTGGGTTAGTGAGAGAGGAGATCCTATTTGTCAATGCCTTTTCCCCACCAGTCATCCCTCAAGCTGAGCCCTAACTGGCCTCCCCGTCAGTGCTGCTCTGAATAGCATCACCCTTGCTTTTTCTCATCAAAGTACGAGCGCCCACTATGAATCTCTCTATTCTCCTTTCAACTCAACCACAACAGTAGCCCAGCAATGAATAGTGTCGGTTTAAGCAGCAGACCTTTGCTTTTGCTTGTTTAATGCCCTCCGCCTTCAGACCTGAGAGGTATCATCTCAAACTTCCTTTTTTATATTCACGCACCCACTTCTTCAGGCTGAGCATATCCTTATTAGGGGTTAAATAACACTTAAGGTTACCCGATGGGAGGGAGGAGGTGTGAGAAACTTGCTTCTTTGTTTCTCCATCACTGTCTCAAGACTCTGGGATCCCCTCACCAGCACCAAGATGACCAAGTCTAAACCTCCATTATGGTGGCCCAAGTAGCAAACCTGGAGATGGGACCAGGACTCAAGTAGGACTTTTCCGTAACGTCCCCAAAGGCAGAGTGGGGTGGCAGGAAGGGCCACACACTGTGTCATATTTTTGTTCTTTTCCCACTTCCCTGTCCAGATTTCACATGAAATACAGCCAGAGAAATCCATACAGATATCAGGGTCTGGAAACCACGTAGATACACCCGCCCCATTTTAGTTTTCAAGCTCTTTTAGTAAAATCCTCTTTTTGAAGTTGCCCCCAGTTACCTGTTGATGCTGTTTTTCTGTGCTAACATCTGCCAGTCTTTGCCTTTGGCGTTGGGGGTGTCAAATGTAGCACAAATCCGCTCTCTGATGGAGTAGGGAATTTTGAAGGCTTTGGGGCCAGTCTGTGCAGGGAAAGTGCTGTCCTCTTGTGCAAAGAAAGTGATGGTCTCTCTTTCATTCTATAAACAAAATAAGGAAAGCAGGATCAGATCTAAGTAGAAGCCTTACTGGTCAACACTTTTATTTTTTTTAAGAGAAGTTGTGTTAACACACATGCAAAAAATGCTTGCCTGTTGTGATGGAGTCTATAAAATACACTGACAAGTTCCCCTTTCTTCTAAAACAGTAAATAATGTCTCTAGTAGCCTAGGAAACCGTGTACTGGAGCTTTCAAAAGCCTCTTCCACTCAGGGAAGTCACAATCTTCAGCTTCCTACATCCAAGGAGGTGTCAGGTGAGAGCAGAATTAGATTTTTTTTAATTCTCAAAAGAAAAAAAAAATCTAGAATCAGTAGGAAGAAGCTTCCAGATGACAGATTTCAGTTCACTGTAAGGAGACCTTCTGAGAGTCAGAGCTGATCAGAGAAGAATGCGCTGATCAAAGGAGCTGGCTGGGAAGCCACGTGTCGGGAAAGCTACAAAGGGGACCTGATTGTATGTTGATCATTTTCAAGTGTGTGTTTCTCCCAGGCCTCAAGTGTGATTCTATAGGAAATATTTTGGTTTTGTTTCAGAATTAAATTGCTTTTGTAAAATGGGAGGTAGCCGCGAGTCAGCGACGAGACCTGGACTAGCCGGCGGAGTGCTGCAGGCTGGAGAGCTTCTGCCTGCTGTCTGCCCACTCTTCTGACTTAAGAGCTGTCCAGTGAGGATTAGTTATGCATCATAACAATTAGATCATCATATCCAATGTGAAATCACACATCCATCCATCATATCAGAATAGCTGCTGAAAGTTTATATGGACTAACAGAATTTTAAGGCTTGAAAGGCAGCTGAATCACTCCTGTGATTAGGATGGGATACAAGGCAAAAGGGATTCTGCAAGTCCCTAATCAGTTGACTATGCATTGACGAAGAGAGATTTTTCCGGGTGGACCTGACCTAATCAAGTGGCTCTTAAAAGAGAGAAGATGCAGCTCCTATCTGGAGGTATCTCTCCTGCTGGCCTGAAAGAAAGCAAACAGCCACGCTGTGAACTGCCTGTGGTTGGGGGTGGGAGGGGCTGAAGCTAGGAACTGAGGGTGTCCTCTAGGAGCTGAGAGTGAGCCCTATCCAACAGTCAGCAAGACATTGGGGACTTCAGTCCTACAGCCACAAGGACCTGAATTTGTCAACAACCCTAATAAATGGGGGGACAGACCTCTGAGCTCCAGATGAGAATGTCCTGCTGCCACCACCACCTTGACCTCAGCCTTGTGAGATCCTCATCAGAGAACCCAGTTAGGCCATGCCTAGGCTTCTGCCCTCAAAAAAGGTGGGACAGTAAGCGGGTGGTGTTTTTTTCTGATAGATTTGTGGTAATTTGTTATGCACGAGAAGAAAACTAACGCAAAGGGAAATTAAAACACAAATCTGAGGTCGGGTTAAGGGACTAGTTAGCACTGTTTAAACGCCAAGAAACTATCCTTTGCATTAGGAACTTGTCGACTTGGGCTGTCCTTTAAGTCAACACATGCCCTTCCTGAACTGCCCCTGTGAGCTTCCCCTGATGTTTTTCTGACCTTTTACACATCTCCTTCTGTGGACACCACAGCCATGGAAGCCCTTCTTGGCTGGGGTCCAGGCTCATGGAACTTTAAGCCTTCAGACTTGGTGTGTCTTACATCTTCAAAAATCTGTTAATTGAGGAAACTAGTTCATACAAAGATCTTATTAATGAATGATAATGTGTTTTGTCTTTCTGTAAGCATTTAACACAGTTACATAAGGGGGGATGTTTTGGAAACACAATGCCTTAACCCAGTATTCCCACAGGGTATCTCAGATGTTCCAAGAAAGAGCAGTCATGTGGTCAAATACTTTCTGAGAAATGCTGCACGTTATATCTTACTCTTGGAACTTCAAAGTACATGTTATCAGATTAAACAGATTCTACTTACTGGTTTTAGTTCTATTCCCTGGACTATTATAGAACAACGCTCATCAAAATTCGTCCAGTTTTGGAGGTTAGGATGGACTAACAGAAAAAGTGTGGTTTTCAGAGTCAGAAATGTCTTGCTTTGGAGTATAAGTTCACATTTCGTAGCTCAGTGACCTTGGATGCTACAGGACTTCCCTCAGCCTCAATTTCCTAATCAGTCTTTGACATTTTTTATAGACTCCACAGGGGTATAAACTTTGGTAGAAGTTATCCAGGTAATTGGTGTCAGAGCTAAAACTAGAATTCCGATACCCTAATACCTTTACCAGGACTCACTTCACTACATTACCCTGCATCAAGACAAGTACCCAAAATCCACAGAGCAGGGTGGTTCAGAAAAACGCTCTCTGAGTGATATTGGCATTGTATTTCAAGAATTAAGAGTAGTAGAGCTTCATGGAGGAGGCATGTGAGTTGACCTTGAAGCATAGGTAGCTATTGAGTGAACAGAAATTGTTCTGTATTAAGCAGTTATTTTGGGCAGAGTAGTCAATTCCTTTCTTTTTTTTTTTTTTGCCTTTATTTTATATATTATTTTATACAGCAAGTTCTTATTATCTATTTTATACATATTAGTGTATATATGTCAACACCAGTCTCCCAATTCATCCCCCCACTTTACACCCTTGGTGTCCATACGTTCTCTACATCTGTGTCTCTGTTTATACCTTGCAAGCCAGTTCATCTGTACCATTTTTTTTGGATTCCACATATATGTGTTGGCATACAGTATTTGTTTTTCTCTTTCTGACTTACTTCACTCTGTATGACAGTCTCTAGGTCCATCCACCTCACTACAAATAACTCAATTTTGTTCCTTTTTATGGCTGCATAATATTCCATTGTATATTTGTACTACATCTTTATCCATTCGTCTGTCGATGGGCATTTAGGTTGCTTCCATGACCTGACTATTGTAAATAGTGCTGCAATGAACGCTGGGGTGCATGTGTCTTTTTGAACTATGGTTTTCACTGAGTATATGCCCAGTAGTGGGATTGCTGGGTCATATGGTAATTCTCTTTTTAGTTTTTTAAGGAACCTCCATACTGTTCTCCATAGTGGCTGTATCAATTTACATTCCCACCAACAGTGCAAGAGGGTTCCCTTTTCTCCACACCCTCTCTAGCATTTGTTGTTTGTAGATTTTCTGATGATGCCCATTCTAACTGGTGTGAGGTGATACCTCATTGTAGTTTTGATTTGCATTTCTCTAGTAATTAGTGATGTTGAGCAGCTTTTCATGTGTTTCTTGTCCATCTCTATGTCTTCTTTGGAGAAATGTCTATTTAGGTCTTCTGCCCATTTTTGGATTGGGTTGTTTTTTTTTTAATATTGAGCTGCATGAGCTGTTTATATATTTTGGAGATTAATCCTTTGATTCATTTGCAAATATTTTCTCCCATTCTGAGGGTTGTCTTTTCGTTTTGTTTATAGTTTCCTTGGCTGTGCAAAAGCTTTTAAGTTTCATGAGGTCCCATTTGGTTATTTTTGTTTTTATTTCCATTACTCTAGGAGGTGGGTCCAAAAAGATCTTGCTGTGATTTATGTCAAAGAGTGTTCTTCCTATGTTTTCCTCTTAAGAGTTTTATAGTGTCTGGTCTTACATATAGGTCTTCAATCCATTTTGACTTTATTTTTGTGTATGGTGTTAGAGAGTGTTCTAATTTCTTTCTTTTACATATAGCTATCCAGTTTTCCCAGCACCACTTACTGAAGAGACTGTCTTTTCTCCATTGTATATCCTTGCCTCCTTTGTCATAGATTAGTTGACCACAGGTGCGTGGGTTTATCTCTGGGCTTTCTATCCTGTTCCATTGATCTATTTTTCTGTTTTTGTGCCAGTACCATATTGTCTTGATTACTGTAGCTTTGTAGTATAATCTGAAGTCAGGGAGTCTGATTCCTCCAGCTCCATTTATTTCCCTGAAGACTGCTTTGGCTCTTCGGGGTCTTTTGTGTCTCCATACAAATTTTAAGATTTTTTGTTCTAGTTCTGTAAAAAATGCCACTGGTAATTTGATAGGGATTGAATTAAATCTGTAGATTGCTTTTGGGAGTATAGTCATTTCACAATATTGATTCTTCCAATCCAAGAACATGGTATATCTCTCCATCTGTTTGTGTCATGTTTGATTTCTTTCATCAGTGTCTTATAGTTTTCTGAGTACAGTCTTTTACCTCCTTAGGTAGGTTTATTCCTAGGTATTTTATTTTTTTGTTGCAATGGTGAATGGGATTGTTTCCTTAATTTCTCTTTCTGATCTTTTGTTGTTAGTGTATAGAAATGCAAGAGATAACTATGCATTAATTTTATATCCTGCAACTTTACCAAATTCATTGATTAGCTCTAGTAGTTTTCTGGTAGCATTTTTAGGATTCTCTATGTAGAGTATCATGTCATCTGCAAACAGTGACAGTTTTACTTCTTCTTTTCTGATTTGGATTCCTTTTATTTCTTTCTCTTCTCTGATTGCCATGGCTAGGACCTCAAAAGCCACGTTGAATAACAGTGGTGAGAGTGGACATCCTTGTCTTTTTCCTGATATTAGAGGAAATGCTTTCAGTTTTTCACCATTGAGAATGATGTTTGCTGTGGCTTTGTTGTATATGGCCTCTATTATGTTGAGCTAGGTTCTCTCTATGCCCACTTTCTGGAGCGTTTTTTATCAAAAATGGGTGCTGAATTTTGTCAGAAGCTTTTTCTGCATCTATTGAGATGATCATATGGTTTTTATTCTTCAGTTTGTTAATATGGTGTATCACATTGATTGATTTGCGTATATTGAAGAATCTTTGCATCCCTGGGGTAAATCCCACTTGATCGTGATGTATGATCCTTTTAATGTGTGATTGGATTCTGTTTGCTAGTATTTTGTTGAGGGTTTTTGAATCTATACACATCAGTGATATTGGCCTGTAATTTTCTTTTATGGTAGTATCTCTGTCTGGCTTTGGTATCTGGGTTATGGTGGCATCATAGAATGAGTTTGGGAGTGTTCCTTCCTATGCAATTTTTTGGAAGAGTTTGAGAAGGATGGGTGTTAGCTCTTCTCTAAATGTTTGATAGAATTCACCTGTGAAGCCATCTGGTCCTGGACTTTTGTTCGTTGGAAGATTTTTAAGCACAGTTCAATTTCAGTGCTTGTGATTGGTCTGTTTATATTTTCTCTTTCTTCCTGTTTCAGTCTTGGAAGGTTATACCTTTCTAAGAATTTGTCCATATCTTCCAGGTTGTCCATTATATTGGCATAGAGTTGCTTGTAGTAGTCTCTTAGGATGGTTTGTGTTTCTGTGGGGTCTGTTGCAACTTCTCCTTTTTCATTTCGAATTTTATTGATTTGAGTCCTCTCCCTCTTTTTCTTGATGAGTCTGGCTAATAGTTTGCCAGTTTTGTTTATCTTCTCAAAGAACCAGTCTCTAGTTTTATTGACCTTTGCTATTGCTTTCTTTGTTTCTATTTCATTTATTTCTGCTCTGATCTTTATGATTTCTTTCCTTCTACTAACTTGGGGTTTTGTTTGTTCTTCTTTCTCTAGTTCCTTTAGGTGTAAGGTTAGATTGTTTGAGATTTTTCTTGTTTCTTGAGGTAGGATTGTAGTGCTATAAAGTTCCCTGTTAGAACTGTTTTTGCTGCATTCCAACAAAAATGTGTTTTCATTGTCATTTGTCTGTAGGTATATTTTTATTTCCTCTTTGATTTCTTCAGTTAGCTCTTGGTTATTTAGTAATGTATTGTTTAGCCTCCATGTGTTTGTGTTTTTTATAGTTTTACCCTGTAATTGATTTCTAATCTCATAGTGTTGTGGTCAGAAAAGATGCTTGATATGATTTCAGTTTTCTTAAATTTACTGAGGCTTGCTTTGTGACCCACAGTATGATCTACCCTGGAGAATGTTCTGTGTGCACTTAAGAAGAAATGTAATCTGCTGTTTTTGGATGGAATGTCCTATAAATGTTTTTGGATGGAACGTCCTATAAATGTCCTATCAATTAAATCTGTCTTGGTTTATTGTGTCATTTAAAGCTTGTGGTTCCTTATGAATTTTCTGTCTCGATGATCTGTCCATTGGTATAAGTGAGGTCTTAATGTCCCTCACTATTATTGTGTTACTCTCGATTTCCTCTTTTATAGCTGTTAGCAGTTGCCTTATGTATTGATGTGCTCCTATGTTGTATGCATATATATTTATAATTGTTATATCTTCTTCTTGGATTGATCTCTTGATCATTAGGTAGCGTCCTTCTTGTCTCTTGTAACATTCTATGTTTTAAAGTCTATTTTATCTGAGTATTGCCACTCCAGCTTTCTTTTGATTTCCATTTGCATGGAATATCTTTTTTCCATCCCCTCACTTTCAGTCTGTATGTGTCCCTAGGTCTGAAGTGGGTCTCTTGTAGACAGAATATATATGGGTCTTGTTTTTGTATCCATTCAGTGAGCCTGTGTCCTTTGGATGGAGCATTTAATCCATTTACATTTAAGGTAATTATCGATATGTATGTTCCTATTACCGTATTCTGAATTGTTTTGCGTTTGTTTTTGTAGGTGCTTTTCTTCTCTTGTGTTTCCCACTTAGAGACGTTCCTTTAGCATTTGTTGTAGAGCTGGTTTGGTGGTGCTGAATTCTCTTAGGTTTTGCTTGTCTGTAAAGCTTTTGATTTCTCTATCAGATCTGAATGAGATCCTTTCTGGGTAGAGTAATCTTGCTTGTAGTTTCTTCCCTTTCATCACTTTAAATATATCGTGCCACTTCCTTCTGGCTTGTAGAATTTCTGCTGAGAAATCGGCTGTTAACTTTATGGGAATTCCCTTGTATGTTGTCATTTTCCCCTTGTTTCAATTTTTCTTTGTCTTTAATTTTTGTCAATTTGATTACTATGTGTCTCAGCGTGTTTGTCCTTGGGTTTATCCTGCCTGGGACTCTCTGCGCTTCCTGGACTTGGGTGGCTGTTTCCTTTCCCATGTTAGGGAAGTTTTTGACTATAATCTCTTCAAATATTTTCTCGGGTCCTTCCTCTGTCTCTCCTCATTCTGTGACCCCTATAATGCGAATGTTGGCATGTTTAATGTTCTCAGAGGTCTCTTAGGCTGTCTTCATTTCTTTTCATTCTTTTTTCTTTATTTTGTTCTGTCCAGTGAATTCCACCATTCTGTGTTCCAGGTCACTTATTCGTTCTTCTACCTCAGTTATTCTGCTATTGATTCCTTCTAGTGTATTTTTCATTTCAGTTATTGTATTGTTCATCTCTGTTTGTTCTTTAATTCTTCTAGATATTTGTTAAACATTTCTTGCATCTTCTCGATCTTTACCTCCATTCTTTTTCCTAGGTCCTGTATCATCTTCACTATCATTATTCTGAATTCTTTTTCTGGAAGGTGGCCTATCTCCACTTCATTTAATTGTTTTACCTTGTTCCTTCATCTGGTATATAGTCCTCCGTCTTTTCATTTTGTCTTTCTGTGAATGTGGTTTTCCTTCCACAGGCTGCAGGATTGTAGTTCTTCTTGCTTCTGCTGTCTGCCCTCTGGTGGATGAGGCTATCTAAGAGACTTGTGCAAGCTTCCTGATGGGAGGGACTGGTGGTGGGTAGACCTGGGTGTTGTTCTGGTGGCCAGAGCTCAGTAAAAGTTTAATCCATTTGTCTGCTGTTGAGTGGGGCTGGGTTCCCTCCCTGTTGGTTGTTTGGCCTGAGGCAACCCACTGGAGGCTACAGGCTCTTTGGTGGGGCTAATGGCAGGATCTGGGAGGGCTCATGCCAAGGAGTACTTCCCAGAATTTCTCCTGCCAGTGTCCTTGTCCTCACGGTGAGACACAGCCACCCCCCACCCCCGTCTCTGCAGGAGACCCTCCAACACTAGCAGGTAGGTCTGGTTCAGTGTCCTATGGGGTCACTGCTCCTTCCCCTGTGTCATGATGCACATACTACTTTGTGTGTGCCCTCCAAGAGTGGAGTCTCTGTTTCCCCCAGTCCTGTCGAAGTCCTACAATCAAATCTCTCTAGCCTTCCAAGTCTGATTCTCTAGGAATTCCTCCTTCTGTTACCAGACCCCCAGGTTGGGAAGCCTGACATGGGGCTCAGAACCTTCACTCCAGTGGGTGGACTTCTGTGGTATAATTGTTCTCCAGTTTGTGAGTCACCCACCCAGTGGTTATGGGATTTGATTTTATTGTGATCACGCCCCTCCTACCATCTCATTGCAGCTTCTCCTTTGTCTTTGGATGTGAGGTATCTTTTTTGGTTGAGTTCCAGTGTCTTCCTGTTGATGATTGTTCAGCAGTTAGTTGTGAATCCAGTGCTCTAGCAAGAGGGAGTGAGCGCCTGTCCGTCTACTCCGCCATCTTGAACCAATGAGCCCAGTGCTTTTCTGATATATAAGATGTTCATAAAATAAACCACCTCAGGCTTCTTACTGCATAAGATAGGTTACAAGACACGTCACTTTTCATCATGGTATGTAAAATTTCTTCTAGCCTTTAAAAATACAAATCAAGTAAGAATCATTCCTTTAAAAATTTTCCTGACTTAAGGCAGGGTAATGTCCTTAAAAAGAATAGTAAAAAAAACATTGAGAGAGAGAATAAAAGGAATTCTGTACAGGATAACATGGTAATTTTCATTGTAAAATGGCACTAAAGGGTGTTAACATGTGAAAAGGTGGCTTGCCAATGAAACTGAAAACACAGTGTATCCATGTGAAAAGATGGCAGTAGACAGAGACAGATGCCCTCATGGCATCTATGATTTGACCAACTTGACCAAGCTCTGTCTTCCCTGTTGGCAGAAGAAAGAGCACCCTGATACACAAAGTCTTCAGAAAAAAATGGACAGAGTGGTACGATTTAAAGGTGAATAAAGTACTACATGAGACTGACTTGTAAAAATATGTATTTCTTCTACTTACTACACTTTAATAAATGGGCCCCCATGTCCCTCACAAAGTTTCCAAATTTAAATATTTCCCATGTGTAAGGATGACACTTTACATAACATTTATGATGCATTCTAAAAGACATCTGGGCCGAGTAATAAGACTCCAGTGGACGCATCACATCTTCTGATTGTTTAAATTAAATATGCAGAGGAACAGGAGATTTTCATGCTCTGAACACAGGAGATAAGGTGCTGCTACCTGGTTAACGTGGGAGCTGCAAATCAGTGAGGAATTCCAAGTATTCTGTCTACTTTGTAACAGACACATCATCCCTCAACTTCTACCACTTTTATTAGAAAGATAAGAGAATTTCTTGAAGGGAAAATTTTAACATGCAAGATTCCCATTTTAAGTTGTTTCTACAAAAAGATAGATTCTTTAATATTATTACATTAATAAGGAAGGAGGAAGTAAATGACTTGGGGATTCTTCCCTTCTGCTCAATATTAGCAAACTTACTTTGCTTTAGTCCACAATACTGTTGCTTTATAGAGTATCAATTGGCTATCATCATTAGGTAATGTAGTTGGGTTAAATTTAAGGAGAACCAACCTGCTTCCAAAGATTGACACAATAATGGCTACTCTAAAGAACAGAAAAGATATATTACCTTGATCACTGAAATAATTTTTAAATTTGGGAAGGATATGAATGATTATTTGGAAAACCATTTAGATAAGAGGCATGAAGGAATATGATGGATGTGGAGCTGAACATAAAGAACCAAATGCCTTCACTGAGGGTGCTCACTGCATTAATTAATTTAAAATCAATGTTTTGTATTTCATATATATATATATATATATATGTATACACACACACACAGAGACACATACATATTTTACCTCTCATGGTTCCATTGCTAAAATCTCGAAATATAGTGAGACTAAGGCAATCCATTTTAAAGTAAGGTAGGAAGGGGGAGCTCTGAGCCCAGATATGTGAGGATTCTTTTTTCTTTGGTGGGTGAGATATTAAACTACATATTTCAAAGATATCTATTGAACGTTTCAAAAATTTTAGTTCTTTATTATTAATCAATGACACCTTATTATTAACTTATTAAAACCACCTAAAGCAGAATCTTTCAGCATAGTGGCCATGAAGTATGATGACCTTTAATAACTGATCTATTATTCTTGACTCAGTAATTGATATAGACCCATGTCTTGAATATATCCTGCCTCTGCTCTCCAGCTATTCCCAATTTCTCAGAACTTTATGTATCTTCATGTTTCTCGAAACGTCTACCATAAAAACCAAGTCAGTTTTAGGGAGAAGAAGATGGTTTTTATCACCAGATATATGCTTTTCCCAGGAATGAAACAATCCCAGGGTTGGAAGGGCCTTGAGTGATCATTCAATCAAGACGTCCTTTTGCAGGCAGATCTACATGTAGGGAATCAATTCTATTTGTGAAGATGTATAGAATGAACACTTATTCTAGCCCAACACACAAACAGGTACATCTCATCCTTCTGCAGTCTTGAGGAAAGAGCTTCCCAATTTTCATCTACTTTTAGACTCAAAGGCAAAATTGGTGATGCTGTGATGTTTGTCACTAGTGCCTAAGGCCCCAAAGAGAGGGCTTATGTTATGGACAAGGCCCATGGTTAGGACGAATAAATTAAACCTCCTCGGTTGGGTTCCTGGAGTGGTATTGAATAGAAATCCAGACTTTGGTCTTAAAGTTTAGTATCTCAGCTGGGAACTCTGGCTACCCATCTTATTAGCTCTATGATCTTGGATAAGAAGGTTGACTTCCTTGAGACTGTTACATCATGTAAAACTGTGATGATATAATACTAATCCACAGAGCTGTGATGGTTATATGTGAAAGCACATGAAGTGGTGCCTGAAACATAGTGGTTTTCAAAAGTTATTACTTTTCCTCTGATGTAGAAAATGATGGCCAACGAAATTTGCCTAAGCAATAGAGTTTGGTACAAAGAAATGGGGATGCACTGGGACAAATTTCAGCAGGGACACTTAAAGCAATTAATTAAATGATCCTTACAGGATCAAACAAGTTACTAAAGCTTCTAAAATGCAGTAGCCTACAACTTAGATTGCTGTAGTCCACCACTGAATGTCTAAATATTCTGCTAACTCTGCCTCCATTTACCAAGAGGTACTGTGATGTCATGTTCTTTAAGGCTTTCCAAAGTGATCGTAAACTTTGTTAAGCATTAGAAAAGGAACTGGAGAGTAAAGAAGATTATGTTTATTAGCTCATTTTCTATTTTTTTAAATTAATTCATTTTTGGCTGTGTTGGGTCTTTGTTGCTGCGCGCGGGCTTTCTCTAGTTGTGGTGAGCAGGGGCTACTCTTCGTTGCGGTGCACGGACTTCTCATCGCAGTGGCTTCTCTTGTTGCGGAGCATGGGCTCTAGGTGTGCAGGCTTCAGTAGTTGTGGCTCGTGGGCTCTAGAGCACAGGCTCAGTAGTTGTGGTGCATGGGCTTAGTTGCTCCGCAGCATGTGGGATCTTCCCAGACCAGGGCTCGAACCTGTGTCCCCTGCATTGGCAGGCATATTCTTAACCACTGCGCCACCAGGGCAGCCCCTATTAGCTCATTTTCTTTCCATGCACTTTATTAAGCAAGGAGCAAAGGTGCCAGGATGTGTCAACCTTATCACATTCCTTTCACACAAATATCCTGTAATAGCTGAAATTGATCCTCAATATCTGGGTACCTTAGATAGTAAAAACCTTATTTATTTATTATTATTCTTTTGTTGACCTGTTGACAGGTATTTAGGGCAATTTTCATCAGAAGCATCTTTATGTCCTGCCTTTTCACTCTTTATGTCCTGCCTTTTCACTCTTCCTTCTGAAGTGCAGCTCTTCTCAGATTTTCTTTTTTGTTTTTATTTTAAAACTCCCATACAATTTGTATTTTACTTTGAAATAAATTGTCTTAAATATGCCATGACTGTTCAAGAAAGAGACTCTAAAAATACCTTGCCTGAGGTTTCTGGATCTACCTTCCCTGTCAGAACTATGTTAGCACATAATGCTAACTGGCAATAACAAACGCAAATATGGTAGAAACATGTCAGTTAAGACAGCTATCAGTTTTGAGATACGCTTCTTTGGAAAGCCATCCGCACTTTAGAGAAAACTATTTGGGGAATTAGCCACACTCATTTTGCATAAACAGTGAACTGCAATGAGAAAGGAGGGAAGTGATAATGCTTGTAGGCTACAAGTTTTTGTTTGTTTGTTTGTTTTGTGGTACGTGGGCCTCTCACTGTTGTGGCCTCTCCCGTTGTGGAGCACAGGCTCCGGACGCACAGGCTCAGTGGCCATGGCTCATGGGCCCAGCCGCTCCGCGGCATGTGGGATCTTCCCAGACCGGGGCACGAAGCCGTGTCCCCTGCATCGGCAGGCGGACTCTCAACCACTGCGCCACCAGGGAAGCCCAAGGCTACAAGTTTTGAGGAAAAAACCGCACCTGAAATTGAGTTGTACGGATACAAAATGCATTAAACCTTCTGCTGAGCTTATATATTATTTATATATGTATACGTGAATATGTGTGTGTATGTATATATACACATACACGTTCTAAGGTGAACGATCCAGTATGTGTGTTTTTCTAAACTAGCCAGGGATTACCTTGGAATTGCTAAACAGTGCGTTACCAGCTCCCCTGATTCTCCCCCTCAGCTACTCTCTCCCTCTACCCTCAAATAACCATTCAGGAGGGAATGTCATTGTCTACTTGATAAACTCAAGTCCAGAGCCATGGAGTCATTCAGTGGTTTAGGGCCAATCAAAGCCATGGCATTTCAGGTATCTTTTTGCAAAAGTTCCCAAGTGAATTCTCCTCTGACTCCGATTCTAACCCTGCCCTTCAGTTATATGACCTTGGAGGAAGTCCTGTCCTTTTGCACTGCTGTGTCCTTACTGTGTAGAATGAGATTATTATCTACTCTGCCTTATATTATTGTATTGATGAAATCTAGGCTTAATGGAAATGAGGATGTGTAGAAACCCTGATCCTGGAGGGTAAGAGAAATTGTAAGACAGTCAGGAACCAAGGCCTTGAAAATGAAATAACACAGATTGGGCAACTGACTTCTGAACAACTAGTCAGAACTGGCAGAAAAGCAGCCCACTGGTGACCTTGTGTCTTCTTAGGGTATGTGTCTCAGTTCAATAATAAATCTCAGCTGATATTCCATGTCTGCCATGAGCTGATAGATTGATTGTAGTTTTATGTGTAGAAAGCCCTGGACAAATGCCTTCCCCAAAGGTCCCTCCACAGAGCCTATGCTCTGATGGGTTGCGTTTCCCCGCCCCAGTGGGCAGCTCAGTTCCATCCTCAGCCTGAGAAAAAGTTAATTTTCCCTTATCAGTAATGAGGATTGAAAGAGTGAGTGCCTTTCGAAGCTCTTTCATGCTATATGTATAGCCCAACCGAGACAGGTATACAATCCTTAATGTCCTTTAGAAACGGGGTCGGATGACCTGTAGACCAAGGACTCACCTCAAGGATTGACGTCTGCACTTGGAGGATCTGTTCATGGCCTTTGAGCTGCCGAATGCAGATTTTGCAGGACAGCTGGGTGGTGGTGGGCGTGTAGCGTTCCAGGGAGAAGGCACAGTGCAGGGGCTGCCGGTTACCGCACCACACGCGGGAGAATGGGACTTCCTGCGGGGGAGACGGGGGAGAGAAGAGGGCAATGGTGTGCAGAGCCCGGCTGAAGTGAGCAGAGAGCAGGAGGGACCTAATCACAGTAATTAGGATGATGATGATGGCGGTGATGGCAGGAGAGGTAATTGCCTAAGCGACTCCGGTGGAATTGTAGAAATCATGTTCCAGCATATGCCGAGCAGCACAAAAGTAATTAACGTCAATTCCAATGGATAACATTTGAATTCCAAAACCACACTGCAAGAGCTCAGCTTTCACTTGGTGACTCACACAGTTAGAAAGAACACCATCAAAAGTTAATCGTCGTGTCTTTCCATGACAGAAATATTCTAAAAGACTCCTATGGGTAGATTCCTAGGATTAGATGCCTACTCCATCCTCCTACCTAAGCCCGGGGTAGGATGACATCTTCTCACTTAAATGAAAATTATGCTGAAGAACTGACTGGCCAGAACTTATGCCCATACCACAAACAAATGCCAAATCGTATAAACATAATGTTGCTAATGTATCCAGCATAAAAATTATACCTACTGCAGAATCATACACACACATACACACACACCCGAGAGAGACACACACAAACACAACAGGCTACCCCAGAACGGTGTAGTTTGCCAACTCCTCATTCATTCAGTTCATCCATTCTACAGTTACGTGTACAATGCCTACTAACAACCAGACACTGTACTAGATAAACAAGAAAAGAACAGTAAGAATTGAGGTCTGGTCCCCACTTTCAAGGGATTTATAGACAATTGAGTGGCAAAAGCAATTTTCACTAAATGAGGGGGGAAATTGTAAAATCTATACACATTCCCCTTTTCCCCATGACCAGCTGGTGCTTGCCACCAGTGGCTCAGGCACGTGGCTTTACACTAATGTGAAGTAGAGGTCAGTCACTGATAATCTTCCATGTGCTAAAATGTCTTTCATTCCTACTCAGATCAGGCTGTGGTCCTTGGCAATGACCTCATATTTCCAGCCTATAGTAATCTTCATTCTCCCTTCTTTCTCTTTTCCGCATCCCATTCATTTGCTCTTTCACCTGTTGCTACAAATACAATTTTCCCCAATACTGATGCTGAAAAGCAGCAAAAGATGTATCAAGTCTGGAAGTCTGAGTCTCTGAAGTGTGACTGGCGATGGACTCAGCAGGTGTTTTAAGACCAAAGGCCATGATTAGAATTCAATCTACCCACTTTGAGGAACTATAAGTTACCTAGTTATCCCTGAGCTCCAATCTGTACACTTGTTGGTGTCCTCATTTTCTCTATAGGAAGTCTCACAGACCCGGATTTTGGATACTTGCTGGCGGGGGGGGGGGACCAGCAGGGAGGGTTGGAGTTTAGATTGTTGCAGACTTGAGTACGAGAGAGCCAGCTTTAGGGATTATGAAGGAACGAACTCACGCATTAAACCCTACCACACATCCCGGCAAGGGATGTAAGGGTGTCGTGCTTTGTTTTGTTTGTTCTGAAACCTGAACCAAGGGAAAGGCAGTGGATCTTTGTCTCAAGAAGTAGAGACAGGGACTCAGAGAAGGTCTATATGTTGCCACTGCAGACTTTCATCGACTTTATCCCCGTGCAGAATGTGCGCCGTTAGGAGGCAACTCTCTCTCCACCATCCTCAGTTCTCCCCTACATGGCAGGGGCTGGAAGCCTGAAAACTACATTTCACAGCTCTCTCCAGCAGGGAGTTCACATTTCCGTTCTGCCAGTGAGAAGTACTTGTTTCAAACTTGGAAGGAAGAGGAGGGAGCAGAAGCCTCTTCCTCGCTGCTCCTCTGACAGCAGCGAGCAAACCCAAAGGGTTCAGCTGACAGCACATGTGAGGTTTGCAGGGGCTTCTGAGAGCCATCTGCTTCAGGGGACTTGTGTTTTCCTGAAATCACCAAACTTGCTGGTTTCCTTATATCACTAGTGGCTTTCTCTGCCCTTGGCTCTCCTAGGCTTTCCAAAGGCTTTCTAAGCACATAAATCCTTTGATTGCATTTCCCCTTGATTGAAATATCTTTTCTTGACCCAAACCATTCTCCAATGAAACACCAGTGGCTTAGAAGAAGTTCTCTTAGAAACTAAGATGAGCTGGGCAGCGCTGGAAGGTTCACTAGTGGGTTCCACAGAGAGGCTCTCATCCAGGGGCAACTCTGGGAGAAGCGTGAAGCTAATGGTCACTAAGGAAGCACGTGGCTGCCGCACAGCTTGCTTACGCCACCAGCAAGACAGCACAGGTCCAGCCCACTTTCTTCCTAAACTGAGAGTTTTTCTTATGAGCTCTTCCCTCTCTCTCCTAGCAGCAGAAGGCAGTTCGGATCGGCGTGGGCTCCCAGCAGCCTTTAGAGGAAGTCATTCCCTAAAACACTCAAAAATGACTTTTCACCTGCCCCCAATCCTATACCAGAGAAAACAGTAATAATACGTATTTACAAGGTCTGCCGTTTCTCCTCATTGTGTAATCCGACGCTTTTCACGCTCCTCCATGGTTTAGTAAACCACGGGTAACCCTCACTTCGTATCTCAGCCTCCAGCTCTTGTGTCTCTGTCTCCTGAACTCTTCAAAACCCCATCTGCTCACATACGCCCAACTGCCCATTTCTCTGTGGAGAACTCCAACAGCTACATCTTTGGTTTTTATTTCATTATCACCCATCACTGACATTATACCCCTAATCAATTATAAACATTATAAACAATTATAAACATTATACCCCAAATCAACCAACAATTTTAGCTGGCCTTTCCCTTCTCAGACAGGTCTACCTTTTGAAAACGGATCATCACCATCTCTCTCTCATCATCATTCTCCTCCAATTTTTCTATCTCCACGCGTAATCTTCTCTGATGTCATCATAGCTAACTGGGAGTAAAGTGTTCAGCAACCTTCCTATCTTCAGTCTCTACTACACGAGTTAATGAGGGGGTTGAGGCTTGACTGGGGAGGAAACAGGAAGCAGTTGATTGGTATTCTTTAGGGAAGAGCTTATGGTCTCTCTTTTACCTGTAATCATGAGTTGGTGGGGGGGGGGCACTGATGTGACCACATCACTTGGGAACTCTGCTTTCATTACATGATTCCTCTGCTTGGGGGACCAGGATGGCCCCAGGATGCCTGCGTGATAAATACAGCCCCCTGGGACTTCCCTGGTGGCCCAGTGGTTAGGACTTCGCGGTTCTGCTGCAGGGGAACTAAGATCCCACATGCTGTGCGGCCAACAAAACAAAACAAAACAAACACAGTCCCTTGCCTGGCCTTCAAGGGCTTCTTCCATCCTCGATCACCTCATCCTCACTCTCTCCAGTCTCAGTGTACAGACCCTCAAACTCACTCCCTTCCCCAAGCCAGTACGTTTTGATAGAGTTACTCTGCACCATCCCCTTCAACGAAAGTAACTATAACAGAGGGCGCTACGGTTCACAGGTGTTTTTGCCTAACTAAGTTAACTAAGGAGGTTTTTGTTTTCTAAATCTGACATTTGAGTCATTACAGTGTAATATCAATGTTTGCGCTTCAGGGCTCTAGACAGAGCTGAATTCAAGGTCCAGATCTTAAACAAACCTACATTTTTTCTGCAGTAGCTTTGAATCCTAGGTAATGCTTACCTTCCTTAAAAATAAAAAAAAAAAAAAGGCACTGACCACTTACTGAAAAGTATCTTCTGTGGTGTCCCTTGCTAAATTTTGTATATTTTCTCCTGAGAACACTGGAAAAACCCACCACAGAGATAATGTTTTCTTGCAGAAAGACGTGAGAATCAGCAAACAAAAAAATTCTTCTCTTTTCTCTTTCCATTCTACTGCACACAATCAAAACATTTTAAAAATCTGATATTGAGACAGTGTCAAAAGAATATCTTTTAATTGTTGAGTAGCAGCTACCAGTAGTGCTCAACAAAACACTGAAAAATAACAGAATTAGAAGCACTGTGATTAGTGTGTTTTCAGGGCAATCACCTTTGCTTTCATTTATTCAAAAAAAAAAAAAAGGCAAAACACCAAGCTGCTCACTGAGCTGGGAGGAATTATGTGGAAAGTAATACAAGAGGACAAAGTGTAGCAAAGTTCTGGGTGTTTAAAGAATTCCGGAAATGTTTTCATTTTGAGTCCCATTATAATTAGTTTCCTAGCAGATGGGGACCATGTAAATCATATCCTAGCAGGAGACAGACACTGGGTTCTCCAAGATACGTAGCATGCTGTAAGACAAGCTGCTTTTATCCTACAGAGGTGACAGCCTGGCTTGGTGTTTTGTAGGATTTAGAAAATAAATTAATATTTTATCGCATACTGTTTACTACAGCTTCTTCACCCCACAGGCAGCAAGGAGTAAAGGAAACAATGATTAAGTAGCTCTCAGGTCCCAGTAACCTACTGAGAGCAGAGTTATTTCCCTCTAAAGGAGGGTTGCTAAGTCTTCCAAGGGGACAACAGCATATTACTAATTGTGGTAAAATCTTAAGAAAAGGGGGCATAATTAATTGTTTATTTGGGAAGGACTAGTGTTGTGGGCTTCATTTTTTTCTTTGAATCAAGGTTAGTGGGGGCTATGGTAACCAGATCTCCTAAGAACTCACATACCCTTCCCTTTCACCCATCATACCTGGTTTCACAAGCAATAAGGGTTGTAGCCTAGCATTTTATAAACTGTCGTCCTCCAGAATCGAAACCAACAAGATTTAAAATCTAGTTGGTCCTAATATGTAGGCTCTCATCACATAGCTCTGGACCCAGTCTTGAACTCACATCATTCTAAAAACATCTCTTGGTTGGTGTCTGAGAGCGCAACTATTCTATGCACTAGATACCTCCCTGAGAAATTCCACCTTTCCCGGAAGAGAAAAGGAAGGTTGTTTTTAGGAGAGTAAGCTTTGGGTACCAACTGGAATATGTCAATTCCCAGATTCCTGATTTGAAGTTAGAGAAAGGGAGAGAGGAATAAGAAGACAAGAGTACCAGAGGTCTTCTACCCACTGACTTGGAAGATGACAGGGACATTTACCGGTTGAAGGAGAGACCTATCAATGATGTCAGGAGTAGTGAGGTTTTCTGTCTCCACAATAGTGCTCTGTGAGCTCTTATCCACTAAGCCTTAACAAAAAGCCATTCTCTATCATCCACACTGAGTTTGTCAGCGCACATGATGTTCTCCATGAAGTTCAAGCATTCTGAACACAAACCCTCCCCAGAGTGTGAGAATCTGATGCCTGGGGCAAACACAGCATGGCCATTAAGACAAGCACAACATGTAGGCGTACTGCTGGGGGTTCAGTGATCACAGGAGCAAAGAAATTGGTTCTAAGGGTGGTGAAGAGAAAGGAAGAATAGAGCAGAAAGCCATTTGTGGGGAAGAAAAATGAAGTGGAAATGAAAACTCAGTGGCAAGCCTCCTGGTGCAGAGGAAATTAAATTGTTTCTCAGCCTTCCAAGACTCTTTCAAATGATGCTCAATTACAGAAGGCAAATGCTTCTAGTTGTTCACAACCTCTATGTAATCCAACCCATCCTGGCAGTAAAGCTGGTTGGGTTTTCTTGCTAGCCAGTGCCCGTTGCCTTTGGCCGTCCCTGTTGCATCCTCTGGGGTGGGCAGGCATTAACCTCCACCAAGCCTTTTCTACCTGAGGCTCTCTTTGGAATCCCTGGTGTTGGAATTGTTGTTTAAGTGCCACTGAGAGGTGATGGTTCTTTCATCTGATTTTTTTTTTTTTTATCTCCAAGCATTAAACTTAATAGTTACTTTGGACTGAGTCACTTGTACCAGATCCAGTGAAATGATGCCCTTAAATCAATAAAGATTAATACACAGAGGAATTTGCATGACTCAAGGGTTTGTTTTAATAATACCCTGAAGTTCAATTTGGACTAGAAACTTTGAATACTGCTTTCTGGGAAACAGAGACACCTAGGTCTAGAACATCATAAATAATACACGTATTCATAGAAAACCTATCTCCATAAAAAAAAAATATGGTAAAGTTTTCCAAAAAATTGTACAGGGCCCTGAGAGAGATTCTTGTTGCTTTGAATGTGCTAAAGTTATACACAGAGGGGGCAATTCCCAAGGTCATGAGAAATCTGAAAAGTAAATATAAAAATATGGCCTGAACCAATTTGAAAATTCTGAAGTTTAGAAGTGTAAGGTGTTGGTGGTACAACTTTTTTCTAACTCTCAGGGCATGGTCGAGGTTTTTCTCTTTGAGATTTGGCTTATTTCCATTCTGACAAGCCGGTGTATCTTGTGCATGGTTTTTAGAAAATGAATGCTGTAAAGGTGGAAAGGTCAAAGAACCACAAGGCTCTGCAGGTTATGCTGATGGGAAGAACAGAGAAGTCTGAAAGCGTCCTGTGAGTCCAGATCGATATGCATCTCCCAGAAGCTTACCCAGAGTGAGGGAAATGTCCTGTCACTTGAAGCACAGATGACTCTAGCTTAAGAAATGGTGGTAGACCAGCTGGCTGCTTCTGATGATGATACTTATCACTGGAAATTTTCATAGAATTCAGTGACAAGATCACAAGTTGATATCTTTTCGTGCTAAGCAACTACTCAAAATCCCTAAAAATGATCCAAGGAGACTCGTAAGTCATCCTGCAGTTTTTTTTAAAGTCTCTAATGATGAGGTGTGTGAACAATCATACGTAAATATTTTTATAGTTATAAAAAGATTCTAAGAGGCATTGACATTGCTTTGTTTTTCAATTTGTGATTTCTTCTTCCCATCTTGCTCAATTCATCTGGTAGCAAGCACTTCATATATACAGGACAGAATCTCTGGTTCCCATCTGGTTGGCCAGAGCTCTCTACAACTCAAAATGATCACCCTTAAAAGGTTTCTCCCTGACATCCGGTTCATTTGTACTTGAACAGGATTAAAACTGTGTCTCATAATGAACTGATCTGAATCAAAACAAACCCACAAACATCCTGCTCTAAGTTGTTAAATGACCACCTTCAACCTATCCCGAGTGGTGATTTAAGCAGGAGAGAGAAATGTCACATTACCTGACACACAAGCCCCTTTTTCCCCCACGTGTTAGAAACCCATGGATTTATGACAATAGGTTTCATTCCCTGGGTGTAGTCCAAACTGTTACATGTCTGTGACAGTTTTGAAATTAAATCCATAGTTTTAAAGGAGGAGGAAAGTCAAGAGTACCTTCACCGGGGCTTGTGATCTACTTGCTGGTTAAAGCAAAGCTATTTCTGTCAGAAACCCATTTGGCCAGTACCTGGCATGCAGTGAATGGTTTAATTCTCCAGAGGAATGGGGGGATATCAAGGACAGAGATCTGAAGACTAAAGGTATTCCCTTTGAAATGCAGCAACTTTGGTTCTTCCAGGAGTTGTCCGCCTTGATGCCTTTCATCTGAAACCACTTCCTAGAGGGCAAGAAAAAGAAAGAAGCACAACAATAAAGTACCCAATTTCCTCCACGTTTTCCTTCCACAGATTCGTATACTCCCTCTCATGTGTCTCCCAGGAATCGACAAACAGCGTGATGAGCACGCTCTACTTTTATACCCCACCCCCATCCTTGCAAGGTCAGGACTAAGGGGCTACATACAGGCTGCTGAGAAATAAGGATCTGGACACAAAGAAACAATTGTTCTTCATTACTGTATTGTTGAGGCTTTTACACACAGCGTGCCTGTCTTTAAAACTGGAAGACCTCCTTTGCCCCAAGCAAACTGTCATACTGTTGAGTTTCCAGAACTGTGTGAATTTCATCCTGATATCGCCATAATCGAGGGATGTATTTGTACTTAACCTAACGCATCATCATATTTCGTGAGAAAGGGAGACACAGCCCCTCCTCCGCTCTGGTTCCCTTGTTTGTCACTAACACAGGCATCATCCAATATTTATCCTCTAGCTCAAAATAAATGTTGCAAATGCATGTATCATGTTTATTTGTAGTAATGTTCCCAGAAGTTATGCCAAAAGGCCAAGAGAAACTAAGTTGCCAAGTCAGTTTCAGCTCAGAAAAAAAAAGGAATCAAATTCCTGAGATAAATACTCCTTTATCTTTCACTGACAAATCTTTATATCTCATACAAACACAGTTCACATACATTCTATTAAGCAAACCATTTAACTGGTTTCAAATTTGTGGCGTTTAGAATCATCTCCATAAGACAAGTGAAATAACAGAACAGACATGAGTGCTATAAGATGTCAAACTACTGTAGGGGGTGAGGTTTTCAGTGTTAGTGGAGATGAAAGATTTCCCTAAATCCCCATTTAAAAAAAATCACCGTTAACTGACTTATAATTTCCTTGCAGAGCTAGGATAAATAGGAAAACTGAAATCCTTTAATGATGTCCTATAATCTTCCCAGAGTCTCAAAAAGGTTGTAAGAAGCCAAGCAAATAGGTTTATAAATACAATGAAACTTACATTTCAATTATCAGGGAGTGAAAACAGCTTCAGAAGTTATCTTTCCCATCTCTTGTCTATGTATAGATTAACATTAATGAAAATGTTTCTAAGAGGCAGCTTTCCAGCTTTTATCCTTAATGTACACACAAACTGTTAACAGGCTACTAGTGTCTCTTCTCAGGACTAAACGATTCCATTCCAGTGTCATTTTCTCCAACTCTTGGGGTGTGGAAGGGGTGTGCCTTGGGGCCCTGAGTCAGCACTTGAACTCGCTGCGATGATGGAAGTGGTCCACACCTGTGCTTTCCAATATGGTATCCACTAGCCAGAGTGGTTAGAGTGACTAAGGAACTAAGATTTTCATTTTAGTTAATTCAAATGTAGATACGCACACATGGTTGGCAATTACTGCACTGGACAGGGCAGTGCTAGATGATTCATTACCTTGTGGGTCTAAGCGTTGGACATAATAACACAGTGGTCAGTGTCTAGTGAGGGCTGCAAGCAGTGGAAGGAAAGAGGCAGGGTGGGAGGGAAGGGAATTAATGCCAGACGCTGGCTTTAGGTCTTTACGGATCCTGGTCTGTTCCCTCTTTTGAGATTTAATGAGTGTCCAGTGGAGCAGTGCTTGAGCTGGGCACTGGGTGGACAGAAATGAAACACCAAGGAGCACACAGTCTAGAGAGAGGGTCAGAACAGCAAGCATATGAGTATAATATAGTGTCTAACTATTACAAATATGTATATTCCCAAAGGTTCAGGCAAGACAGAGGGTGCCTAACCCAGATGGGCAGAAAGGCCAGGAAATGAATTGGGAAATTAATAGAGGAAGTGATATTTGAACTGAGCCTGGAAGTAAACATAGGGGCTACTCATGGGAAAGGGAGGGAGAGTGCATTCCAGACACTGAATGGGCTCTGCACAAAGCTGGGATAGAAGGTTAGGGTGGAAAGTGTATGGCTGGAGGTGATGAATATTATAGGGCAGGGGCCAATCACGAATTCTCCCTTACCATGCTAGGGACTTGTATTTTTGTTTAGAGTAATGTTGTTCGGGTTTCAGGGAGTAGGAGAATTTTCTGAGGGTTATACATACTCAAGAGGGCACTCATCTTGTAAGCCAAAAATGGAAGCACGGGCTTCTAATCACATTTCTGCATGGTCTTGGGCAAGTCACTTAATCTTTAGGCATCAGTTCTTTACTTGGGTTTACCCACAGCCAAGCAAAATCATTAGCATGGTAATATACTACCTGCTTTTTGCCATTCAAGGTTAGAAACAGGGACACATAAGAAATTGGCTTATTCAAACCATATTAAAGCCATGGAATAACAACGATGTTGACTTGTCAAAGTATATTTGACTGGGTAGGCTCTCTGAAGTGTATCCCTGTTCTTTAAATCTGACTTGCCTGAAAGTACAGAGAAATAAACCGAGGTCAGGCGATGAAGTGACTTGTTCACTTGGTGAATTACTTGGTGTAGAGCTAGTCTATTTTAATATTTAGAAATGACATAGCATCATCACACTTGAAGGGAACTTAAGGTAGTTAGTGATTTAAAACTTGATTATTTACAGAGGAAACCATGGAGACCCTCCCCCCTACCCCCAAGAAAGTGATTTGCCTGAAGCCACATGGCTAGTGACAGAGCTGCTGTATCAGTACCTGTTCACGGTCTAGTATTTTTTCTACTAGATTTCCCTGCATTTTCCTATACTATGCTTGATTTTTTTAAGAGTCATGTGAAGGTCAGACTGCTATTAACACTGTCCCATAAGTAATTTTTCATTACTGCAAGATATATGTAAAGATGACATAAGTCAGTCTGTTTTTCAATAAATGCTGGAGAGGGTGTGGAGAAAAGGGAACGCTCTTGCACTGCTGGTGGGAATGTAAATTGGTGCAGCCACTGTGGAGGACAGTATGGGAGGTTCCTTAAAAAACTAAAAACTGAGCTACCATATAACCCAGCAATCCCACTCCTGGGCATATATCTGGAGAAAAACATGGTCCAGAAGGAGACATGCACCCCAGTGTTCACTGCAGCACTATTTACAATAGCCAGGACACGGAAGCAACCTAAATGTCCATTGACAGAGGAATGGATAAAGAAGATGTGGTACATATATACAATGGAATATTACTCAGCCATAAAAAAGAATGAAATAGTGCCATTTGCAGCAACGTGGGTGGACTTAGAGATTGTCATACTGAGTAAGTCAGACAGAGAAAGAGAAATATCGTATGATATCACTTATATGCGGAATCTAAAAAGAAATGATACAAATGAATGTATTTATAAAACAGAAATGGACTCACAGACTTCGAGAGTGAATTTATGGTTACCGGGGAGTGGGGGGTGGGCGGAAGGGTGGAGGGAAGGGATAGTTAGGGAGTTTGGGATTGACATGTACACACTGCTATATTTAAAAAGGATAACCAACAAGGACCTACTGTATAGTACAGGGAACTCTGCTTAATGTTCTGTGGCAGTCTGGATGGGAGGGGCGTCTGGGGGAGAACGGATACATGTACATGTATGGCTGAGTCGCTTAGCTGTGCACCTGAAACTATCACAGCATTGTTAATCAGCTATACTCCAATATAAAATAAAAAGGTTTTGCCCTGTGGTTATATATACTATCTAAGCCATCCCTGAGGATATTAGGAATTTTTAAAATGGATATCCACTTACAATTATCACCGAGGAAAATGGCACCTCTTAAAGATTTCTGCTTTAGGGCCTCCAATTTAAATATAACCATAATTTATTTTTACCTTTTTTTTTGATTACTTTAATCTCCACATACTGAACCAGCTACATACAATTAACAGTGTCTTGTAACCTTGTACAAAATATTAAGCAATTATAGCTATTTTGTAACAAACCAATTACTTATTAAAATGAAGAAGCCCAATAATGAACTCATCACTGTATTTATATATTTGTAAAGGCACAACTGGCTTCAGAGTGCAAGCTTAAATCCCTCTCCAAATAGGATAAATTGTACTTAACGCAGAATTCCCAGTTACGCCCCTTAAACCTATTGTATTCCGCTCAGGGGCTGGGCCTAGACATTGTATTTTTAAATACTTCTCAGATGACGCCAATGTCCAGCCAGGTTTGGGAATCAGTGGTACAAACAACCCCGCTGAGCTCCTTCGGAGTCATTCACACGGACGCATCACCCTGAGAGTGGAATCTGATATCCATTTGACTTTTTCCTATCTGCCTCCTATGTGATAAGGGCCCTTGGCCAAACCTCTGAGTCTACTGTTAAATTGATATCTGTGTTAATTAAAGTAGAAAGTAGGGTCTGGCTGGTTTCTTGTATATAAGATGCACCTAAAGGCTATGGTTGGTGGTTTTTCTGTCTCTTCTATTTCATCATTTCACATTGGCGGTTGCTAGTCAGCCAGGGCTAGGAGTTGTGGCCAGGAGAAACTTGTGCTTTGTGCCTCACTGAGCCATTCATGTTGATTTAATGAGACAGGCAGCGACATTCAGGTGTGCTTCAGGGATACTAAAACAAGCAGGCTGAATTTACATATTTATGAGACAAAACTGTTGAACTTAAGTGCGCGCACACACACACACACACACACACAGAAGTTATGTCGCTGTGGTGTTTTCCTTTAACTGCTTTACGTGAATGATATTTTCCAAGGTTGTATTATTGATAAACACAAGAGCTACATCTGGAGGAAATCCTCTGAAATTAGATTCTAAATCTCCATTAATGCCAAGTAAGTAATGAGGACCCAGAGGTACTGAATAGCAGTGCTGGGAGAAATTGAGAAAAAAATTAGTTGTGTTTTTTTTTTCCCCCTAAGATAGGGCAAGTGCTTAATTCCTTGCTTTCCCTATGTTAAGGTTTGTTTGAACTGTGTGTGTGTGTGTGTGTGTGTGTGTGTGTGTGTGTGTGAGAGAGAGAGAGAGAGAGAGAGAGAGAGAGAGAGAGAGAGAGAGAGAGAGAGAATGTAATAAAATACAATAACAAAAACCTAGGTCTTAACATGTTACAACTTTGAAAATATATCACCGTTCCTCAACCTTTAGTTTGAATTCATCAAAAGTGCCAATGTCAAACACAAACATAAAATTGCAGCTCTAATTATTACAGAAATACAGGAACAGGAAGGACAAGAAGTCATTGGTCCCTTTCTCACCTTAAGGCAGATGGCATTTGTATTTTTTTAAAAAAGCCTATCTGAGCGGATTTAATTTTCCATTGAGATGGTTTTAGATGTATTTATTAGAACATAGCTTCAAAAATCTGACACCAAATTAATTATGCCTTACCAAGGTGCATGAGGCATTTTGCTTTTGTGATTCAAAGAAATTGCTACTAGGATTCAGATGAAACATCCCCAGAGCAAATGGGAAGCAGCCCTGCAGGAGGCAAAGGAGGGCATGGCAAAAAATGAAGAATGTTTGTTTGATTACTAAAATCCTATAAAGGAATATTTTTGGTGAGGCCACTGTCTTGCCAGGTCCCCACCTAGTTCTAAGAGGACAGGAGAGTTGGGTCTAGAAGCTGCCCTTCTTCCAAGCACTTCCAGTGAGAAGGTGGGCTTTTGCGGGGACATAGTTTCCCAGGGAGATGGAAATGGCGTGAAAATGCAACCATGTCCTTTAACCAGGCTTCCTTCTTGGTTACAAGCCCAGGTCTAGCTGGGCTCATAGGTATCATTACTTTGAGCTATGAAAGATGTACTACAATAAATACAGCAACTGTCACAGCCACGCTTGGTCTCTATTTCCAAATCATGACGAACATTTTCATTACAGTGATAACGGAACAGAGGCAAATTCCAGGGTAGGCAATTTCTGCAGAAATGCTTCATGAAAAAAAAACTACCTATGAATTTTGATTAAGAAGTTAGGGTTCTATTTGAGTTAAAGAAGGTGAGTCATCACTGCATACAAGATGTTCAGCTCACACCACACAAGTTGGGAGGAGCGGATATTAATGTGTGAAGTCTTTTAGAGGTTCCAAAAGTGTCCTGTTGCTACGGCTTTCTTCAAGTGGAACTGTTTTAGTGGGTTAGTAACTATATAATATTTCCCTCTAATTAGATACCATATATGAAGCCATGAAAAAATATGACATAGATGATTTGGGATACGAAGGACGTTTAAATGAACCTGGGGAGGAGGTCCTGAACACATTCACTTTAGCAAGATAAAAATCCAGAAAGCAAGATTCCTTTCTTGCACAGAACTCAGAGACTAAGACCGCGGAGTAAACGGCTGTGTTCAGAAAAGCTACAAGTTATGTTCTGTGGGCCAGAAAAGTTATTCAAGCAAGGCTGATGGTCTCTCAGAAGCCCAGGGGAGAAGCATACCCTTTGCTGTTCACGACAGCTGTCACATACATCCTGTCAATAACAAGTATAACCCAGCTCAACTTTAAAATCAGCTTTATTTGACATAATAGGAGAGGGAAGAATCACTGGAGGTAATCAGATTCCGATCAATGGGGCCAAAGGTATCTCCACTGGAGAAAACATTTCTCTACAGCAAAATTAAAGAATTTTAAGAAATCTCTCTCAGTGATGAAATAAAGACATTTATATTCAATACAAGGGAGCATACCAGTTTCTCGAGCATTGATTAAGAGGGGTCTACTACCCACAGGGATGGTAGTGGTTTGAAAAGCTGTGGTTTGAGCCTCACTTTCATGATTCCCACTGCAATTCAGCTGTTAACAGTTGAGCTCTTCTAGAATCTGAGAGCAGTGAATGGGAATGAAAATACATTATCTGCAAGTCCCTTAGAAGAAACTCCTTGGGCAAATGTCTAACTCACTGGTATATACATCAGCAGTGAGACTGTTATTCAAAGAAAATTCCAAACTGGTTATGATGGCTGACTTCCAAGGCAGTTGTGATGAACAGATCCTCAACAGTAACCCTAGTTAGCAGTGGGTTACTCATATGAGCCCGGGAGATTGGAAACCCTCCCCGCCCTCTATGTTTACTCAGCTTTCAAAACCTGTCCGAGTTACTAAACATCCAACTTGTGTGATGGTGCATTTTACAACTATTCAGTGGCGGTAGGAACCTCAATTTTCTTTCTGAAGTACAGTTGATTTACAGTGTTGTGTTAATTTCTGCTGTACCGCAAACTTTTTTTTCTTATTAGTTATCTATTAGTGTATACATGTCAATCCCCATCTCCCACTTCATCCCACCACCACCACCACACTCTGCTCTCCCCGCTTGGTGTCCATACATTTGTTCTCTACATCTGCGTCTCTATTTCTGCTGCCTTGCAAACCGTGTACTGCAAAGTGATTGTATATACATATATATACACACACGTTTTTCATATTCTTTTCCATTATGGTTTATCACAGGATATTGAATATAGTTCCCTGTGCTATACAGTAGGACCTTGTTGTTTATCTATTCTATGTATAATAGTTTGCATCTGCTAATCCCAAACTCCCACTCCCTCCCTCCCCCCATCCTCTTGGCAACCACAAGTCTGTGAGTCTGTTTCTGTTTCGTAGATAGGTTCATTTGTGTCATATTTTTAGATTCCACATACAAGTGATATCATATGTCAATTATTTTGATTACTGAATGTCTGTCAGGTATTTTATCTTGGAGAAATCCTCTGATTGGGGGGTCTCAGAAGCAGATGAAGAGTTTAAAATGCCATTCCTAGGATGAAGTTTAACTGCTTACACTGAAGTTCTTTACAGAGAGGCACCCCCTTATGAAAAAGGTCCCTTTTGTGAACAGCCAAATATGAAGCGTGCCCTTTATAATGACCTGTGCTACTGAAGAGGTGGTCAGGGAAGATCTAGGCACATAGGTTGGCACTGTGTCACCTTTATTGGTTTATATTCAGGATTCAGGTCACTGTATCTCTTCTGTTGGTAAATATGAGTTTTCCAGCTCAGTGTCTTAAAAGCTAGTTCCTGAGGAAAAGCTCTGCATCATGGACTTAATGATCCAGAACTGGAATAGCTGGCATCTGGGATGTGTCAGGAGAGCTATTTATATAAGGGTAGAGCTTACACAGGCACTTCTGCATTATCTTTGCTGCTATTAATAAACTTGCAGTCTTTGTGAGTAGCTAATTTAAAAGGAATCATGCATGATTAAAAGGACCAAAAATGGAAAGGAGCCATCTCTGCCCTAGTAACCCTAAAAATGAATAGACTGTGTGTCCAGGATGTCACGTGACAGCCTGCTGAGAGGTATGCTTTATAATTGCTGTTACCCAACTACAACCTTCAGGTGACCAAGCACTTTTCTTACTGCTCGCCGTACATCAAATAACTCTTGTTCCTGTGGTTCACGCCATTCTCTTTTCTGGACATGGTATCCCTTCCTCTTTTGCTCTTAAATCTCATTCATGCAAGAAAGTACCCTGAGGGTCCGCCAAAACTCTTTTAGACTCCTCTCTTGCAATTGGGTCTCTGTTTTCTGAATCTCAACTATACTTCTAGTCAATTTTCTCGTTTAGCACACAGTGTTCCTTATGTGTTAATTTAACTCTTCTCTCGACTAGCAAGTATCTTGTACCCTCAGCACATTGTTGGACACATAGTAACACAGCTCTTGTTTCGAGAGAGGTATCCCCATCTAGCCAGTGATGTGGGTTCATTTTCCAGACCCTCTGCAGTCAGATTCTCTATTGATACCGATCTTCAGGAAACCCCATGCTTTCATGACACCACAGGAAGAATTATAGAGAAAAGGCTGACCTGAAATGCACAAGGGGTATTGTCCACACAGTAGACCCTCAAGTTGTAGTCCAGAGAGTTACAGGACATGCAGCCAAAAACCGCAACCTTGAGCTGCTTCACGGCACAGTCTGTGATTGGTTCTCCGGTGAGGGCGTATGTCCCAAAGCTGTCTAGGAGCACGTGGCACGCAAAGGGGTCCAAAAGGCAGTAACAGGATGTGGATTCATCCTCCACCGACATCACTTCCTGTTGGGAAAAGGTCTGTTGAATTCTCTCAGCTTGGGAAATAAAATGTGATTTAACAGTCACTTTGCAAGGACATAACATTTTTTTTCAGAATATTTTTATTGAACTCATTTTCTCAAAATAACTGCTGACATCAGGAACTGAATGAATGGCTATATTCAGGGTGTTGGGATTCGATTTAGTAGATTATAACAAACGTCACTTTCAAAGTTCTCCAATTTTCAGTTAATTTGTTCAAGGCCAAATTAAAAACAACAACAACAAAAAACAGCCCTGAACATTAATATCAACGAGCAAACTTTTATGTTTTTATAAAGGTCTATTTCTGAAAACCTCTTTCCCTATCCTTAAGGTAATATTTATTTTCTTTCAAATATTTTTTCCTCTTTCATTACATCAAAATCATTCACGAGGGACCATTCAATAAATGGTTTGGATAAGACGTATCAGAATATTTCACCCTCCCTGAGAAGGTATGGGCGGCATGTGATAGGGCACGAATCTGACACCATCTGGATGTAAATGACAGTGCGGAAGTGCTGGGAAGAAAAACAAAGATGGTAAAAATCAAGGCAAAGCAAGACGTAATGGAAAAGAGAAAAAAACCTGGTCCCTTTAGGAAACCCATGGAACTTAACACCCCAGGAAATTTGCCTGTGGTTGTATCATAACTGAATAAATAGCAGAATGCACTTTCAATAAGAATAGCGACGAGTTTCAAGACATAGCCGGGCAGGGTAAATGTCATCCACTGACGCAACTGGGAATTTTCTTCTCCTCAAGAAACATGATTTTCCTTTGACTTCTTTTGCCTGAAGCACCGACTGGGGAGGTAGGATCCCAGGGCTGGACTAGGTCATTGTGTTCCAGCAAGATAATTCACCTGCTTTCATGCAAACGGACCTCAGATACCAAGGAATCCCAATCAGACAGACACATCAGAGGTTTCACTAAGAATACTCATCCCGCTGCCATCTTTCTTTGCCGTGGCCGTCTCCCTCGTCCTTACTCTCCTCTGTGGATTCTCATTCTGTCCCTTTTGTTCTCTCCTTGTACTGTTTCTTACATGTACTCATACACACAGGGCAAGATAGAATGATTTTCAATGCATTCATTAATTCATGAACATCTATTTAGCAGCTACTCTGTTTCTGAATACTTCAACATAGATTTGTTACAATCCCTATGATGGCAAAAACAGAGTGATTCCTTTTATGAATCCAGCTTGCTTGCCCTGGGCCTCTTCCCTAACCCCACAGAAGCCACAGAGGAAAGTCAGTTCAGACAGGGACATGGCCTGGGAACAAAGGCGGGAGTCACAGCCTTATGTACCAAAGGCAGATACACAGGGTACATGTCTATGAGGGTAATTACAACTGTATTCTAAAACCCAAAGAGAAAGCTCTGTATCCTCTCTGGCCTCTCTTTTCCATATTCTCTCTCTCTCTCACACACGCACACGCACACACACCCTGCCCCAAAACACTAGCCAATACCTTGAGGATGCTGTGAACACTTGCCACCAACCCTCTGAAAAACAAGTAAATGCTCACAAATTTCACAACTGACTTGTGTGAAGAGAGGGTAAAAGTTAAATCCATTCCACGGGTGGAACCCAAACCCCGTTTTTTAAAAAAGAAAGACTCAGGTCTCACCTCCCACTTGCCTTGCTGGGTCCTCTTCTTTAAATGGATATTCCAGTGCTCAGAACTGACGTCTGCACAGTGTGGAATGGTCAGGGCAAAGGGAGTGGTGACAATCATGTCGGGGGGACCACAGGTGACTTCCGGACTCAGGAGCACCTCAGAGCCATCTGACTGGAGGCTGTACGGTTGGGAAAGGATAGAAGAGAGAAGCATGTAAAGGAGAGGGGCATATTTGAGTGAGAATTTAGTTGCAGGTTTAGCAAAATCCTTTCCCGGGACTCCCTCCTGAGTAACATCACCTCCTGGAGGATGGCTCGTCTAGACCACAGCCATCTCTCCTGAACTGCTCAAGCACACAGGCTGAGGTTGAGCCTAGATTTCAAATCTAGGTTTTGAAAAACAAAATGACAAATGCTTCTTCAGAAATACAGGGCAGAGCAGGAGAAAGCAAAGACCTGGCCGGCGGGTCACACACCAGGCTGCTGAATCCTTATTCTCACTGATAACGTTATCAATGACCAAAGCCAAGGACCTCATAGAAATGACCGATCTGGTAATCTTACCATCATCACACTCCTTTCTCCCAACAACACATTCTATAAATATGTTTAATGCTACTTAGCAACAAAACAAATTATTTTTGTAAACAAAGCAATACTTCAAGTGCACCAGGATTGAGTATGTCTCTTCTGGTTTTGAAAACATTTATTTTCTGCCAATGCACAAATACACAAGTTATGGAGCAAGAGCACAGTAGACAGTTATAAACGGGATAATCAAATACATAAATATATATGATGTTTCATGTCTTTCCTATTTTAGCTCTAAATTTAAAATCATTCTACCTAAACCTGGTGTTCAGATTTTTCTGTATTGTGAATAATTTACAATAGGAAGGCAGAGCCACGAAACAGATCAAAGAAATTTAACTAAAAGGAAATACCACCTTACTGAATGCCTCCCTCTTCCATTTTTGCATCTTTTGTTTTTAATCTCTGCCCCAAAGAGTAAATGGGGTAAGTTCACAGGACAGCAATCAGTGAGAACCCAGAAGTCTCCTCACTTTCCCCAACTGCTTATATGTTTTTGAACAAGCCAGTTGATTTTTTCCCCCTTTATTTTCACTTGTAAGAAATATACTGATATAGAATATAGTCCATAAAGCAGTTTAGGACGCTCAGATGGACAATGGAACATGAGAGCTAGGACTGGTATTATTACCTAAGCTTTCTCTCATCTCACGTAGGAAGGACATTTAAGAAATGTCATCCCTGGTCAAAAAAGCAGCCCTTTGAGCAGGATGGAATCAGTACTGAAAGATACTACCTTGTCTGTGATCTTGTGTGAACAAACAGGTTTTCTGTGAGCACGCCTAACATGTTGTTAATTTCTGAATTGCTTCTGATGACAGGACACTGCTTGTTCCCTCTCCAGTTGGTCATGGCCACATTTTAGCTCATTATCTATAATTCACTGTTACCATAAAAGGCACGGCCTATAAGCTAGAAGGAGCATCTTGTATCTACTGTATCTAAATTAGACCTGAACACCATCACAGCGTCTTCCTCCCTCCCCGAGAAGCACTGGAGCTGCCCTCTGAAAATTCAGCCTTCCACATAGGCAAACCAAAGTTACCAATTCTCCCCATACAGGCAAAGCACAGACTAAACTGAAAATGTCTTTTATGCATTTATATGTCGAAGCAGGGCAGGCAAGCCGGGGAGGTGGGTGGGTTTGGAAAGTCCTGTATTAGCAATGACAAATGCTCTATGAACAGCCTAGAACGCTATACTTGAGGTTTGAAAAAAATGTAAAATTCCAGCGTAAACTGTACCCAGCACGAGGTGGCAGCTTGCGTGTGGATGCCTGCCAGCGGCCACTGGAGAGGGTTAAGTGCTTTCTGTGTAATTGCTGCCTGCATCCTTCACAGACAGGGATTGCAGGGGTGCTTCTGAGTGACCAACGACAAGCTCTCCTAAAAGAACTATTTAATCGCTTTGAGAGAATGATCCCCCTTGTTGAACATATTATTCAAACATATGGGAATTGGGGGAATTATTTAATGCCACGTGAATGGAAAGTAGCTAATTAGGTGAACTCTCACACTCACTGTGAATAGCAGGGCTCCTTTCGGTAATAATGTAAGCAGCATTAGGAGTCGGAGGTGGTGCCCATGGAAACTTACGTGGGGACTGGGATGGGGCTTTGCATTAAGCAGCCGTTGGGCATTTCCGGAAGTGCAAAGGAAGTAAATGAAGACATATCTAATCCTCCTACCGTGAAAAGGGTGTCCGTGCACGTAGGTCTCTCTCTGGTGAAGGAACAAAATTTAATCTCTCCGTTTTTTTCCCCCGACAATTAATAATAATTTGCCCTTTTCTGCCACCTTCTATCTGTGGCAATCAGGGAGATTTGCAGATATTGATTAAAGCTCTCCACACGCCTGTGTGGGCAGGTGGTAACAATATAAGGTCACAGAAAAGTCAATCAAAGGGATGGCAGCCGAATCACCACAGATTTCTGACTTCCAGGCTCCTGACCCCTGTGAGCAGATGCACTTTGCTTCTCTGTTAGCACTAGGAGATTGCTGGTCGAACTGCTGGCTCTTGTGACATCCCAAGTGAAGATGGAGGAAGAGATGTAGTGCAAGTGTAGCCATGAATACAGACCTAGGACATCTAGGGACAAGATAGCTGAGGAGAGGAGGCTTTAATTGGGCAAAACCAAAGATTTGGGAGGAAAGCATGGATGGCATTTAAGTTTGCCCACATTACATAGTATATGCCAAGGAAGTATTCCTGCTCTTGCTAGGTGTTAAAAAAAGAAAAAAGGCAACACATTTTTCTAAAATTGCTGTGAGCTAATAATAACTGGGAACTAATAACAGCAGCGATTTCAGGACCGTGATATGAACAACGTCAGTGCATCACACACCCTCCTGTGTGAAAAGTCTGCTGGCGTGAGACTTTTGCTATTTAATTTTTTCATTGTGTCCCCACCCCCCCCGTGGCCTTTTTCTCCATATATATGCTGTGCATGTTTACGAATGCTTACGGATACAAAAAGATCAATCATTTAAGAGCCAGGTCTGTGTAAGCAGGTGGCTTGTTGAGTAAGTATATGGAAACATGGTTGTGAATTCAAACTTCTGCTCTCGCAGTGCAGCTGAGAATTCTGGAGAAAATTCTGCCAGCTTTGCAGCTCTGATGCCCCCAACCACAAAATAAATATACGTGGCAGGAAAGGGTGCTGGTAAAGGGCCTGGGAGCACCTTGCCTGGGAATCTGGCAAGACAGAAAGCCCCACGTGACTAACCCTGTTTAGTTACCGGCAGGGGAAACCAAGAGGAGCCGCAGAGAACACAGAATGTGGATGAAAAGAACATTCTTGTGTCCTCACTGTGCTCTTTGTGGCATCATCCCTGATATTACACCCCTCGTCTGACTTTTTCTGTGGCATGAAAACCAGACACGGTGGCAGAAGGGAAAGCCTTTCGGCGCCTCACTTGCCTCCCATGCAACGTAATACCTACTCTAAGATTGTTCTAGAGTTAAACGAAGTTAAGCCTAAAAAGCACCTAGTGTGTGCTCCATGCATAAAAGTTCTGCTTCTCAATTCTGAACTCCCACCTCTCCTGCCTTTTTATGAGTCTTATTTCTATAGCAACTGTGTTTTTGAGATGGCCGCTTTATTCACTAGATGGTTCTTATCTCAGCACGTGCCTTAGGGATGTGCACTATAAGAAATGAAGGCACCTTGCTAGTGCTTTCATGCTTCCTTTCCATGGTCTGTCCTCAACTCATGATATTGAGTTGAGGAATCCCACTAAAAATGCCAGCTTGTTCCCCCTCGAGGAACTGCAGCTGTTTCTGCTACTCTGGAATTTTCCTCCAGACGTCCCATGATTATCTCCCTCGTGCCCTTCAGACCTTTGCTGCAATGACACCTACTAACAAGGCGTTCCCAAATTATGCCTAAGCTGTGGAACTGCAACGTTCCTACATCAAAAGCTGATCTTTGTTTTTCTTTTTCCTCTTTCTTTTTTTTTCCTGCGGTACGCGGGCCTCTCACCGTTGTGGCCTCTCCCGTTGCGGAGCACAGGCTCTGGACGCGCAGGCTCAGCGGCCGTGGCTCACAGGCCCAGCCGCTCTGCGGCATGTGGGATATTCCCGGACTGGGGCACGAACCCGTGTCCCCTGCATCGGCAGGCGGACTCTCAACCACTGCGCCACCAGGGAAACCCTGTTTTTCTTTGACTTCACACTCATTGCCCTCCAATGCACTATACCATTTGTTTATTTTTCTCTTCCACAGACTGAAGCTCTATGAGGCCAGGGATTTTTTTTTTCTGTTTTGGTCATTGTTGTACCCATTTCCCGCACCCCAGTGCCTAATATAGGCCTCAAGCACTCACAAATATTTGTTGAAGCAAGCTTAGGAGCCAGTGGTTTCCACTGATCAAATCTAGAACATCTTGAGCATCAAAGTGAATAATGGTGGTAAAGGACGATAACCCACTGAATAACATAAGAACCCACGAAAGATACAGATATAAATGAATGGATGAGTGGGAAGGGAAAACTCTTCCATACAATAGGAAGCCAACTAAGAAATGTAGGAAGTCATCATTTGACAACCAATCATATTAATAACTGACTCAGTTAAGAATTATGAACGGGATGCTAATATAATTGGTGAAATTTTTAAGAAAAGAACTATTTATGTGGTTTCAAAGTATCTTCCCACACTTAATAATTACAAAGGGTAAACATGACTTTATACTTGAGAACCCTGGCAGACGCCACCTAACCCAAGTTATCAAAGTTAATCTTGCCAGTAAGGGGATGAATTTTCAGAACATACTTGCCAATAAGAAAAAGTGAAAAGAACTCAGCATCGCTTCTGTAACGTTCCTGCCAATAATACATAACCTGAATCTAATCAAGAGAATTATCAGACAAATACCAGCCCAAACTGAGGGACATTCTGCAAAATAGCTGATGTGCACTCTTAAAAGTAGTCAATATCATGCACTAGAGACAGACTCGAACTACTCCAGATCAAAGGAGGCCAAAGGCATGTGACAACAAAACGAAGTGAATGGAACTGGATTTTCATTTGCCATAAAGGACATTATTCAGATAAGAGGTGATATAGGAACCAAGTCTGCAGAGTAGATAATAGTATTGTATCGATGTTAATTTCCTGATTGTGATAATTGTGCTGTGTTTATGTAAGAGTTTGTGTTTAGAATATACACACTGAGGTATCTAGGGGGAAAAGGGACATCTTGTTCACAACAGTTAAAAAAATATATGTGGATGTGTATTTATTAATTCCTCTCTCCATATGTGCGTGTCTCTCTCCATGCACATGCGGAGAAAGAGTAGAACACGGTAAATGTAGTAAAACGTTAACATTTGTGAATCTGGATGTGGGAGAACTGGGAACTCTTTATACAGTTGACCCTTGAACCACATGGGAGTTTAGGGGCGCCAACGCTCTGTGCAGTCGAAAACCGTATCCGTGGTTCCACATGCGTGGATCCAACCAAGCACAGGTAGCAGTGTTTACTATTAAAAAGTGAACCCAGCCAGTTCAAACCCGTTTTGTTCACGAGTAACCTGTACTATTCTTGCCACTGTTCCTTAAGTTTTAAAATTTCATCAAAACAAACAAAAAAAAAATGAATGAATGAATGAATGAAGAGAGGCCCAGGGAGAATCTGTCCGGAACTCTTAAAATGAAGTCAGCAGGGTCGCTGACAGCTGCACACAATGTGTGGTGGAGGTGATGAACGTTCTGCACTTGGTGGTGGTGAGGTCACGGTCCAAACCTTGGCACACCGTGACTCACATTCTGCAGTGCCAAGGTCACAACATAAGGTCACGGTGAAGGTCAGCTACAAGGTGGCAAGTGCTAACCACGGCAGGTCTGGAGGTGCATCTGGGCACATTTTGCTTTTGCTCTCAGTATCTCTTGACCTGACCCTAGGCTTGTAGCGTGTCACTCTCTTCAAGCAAAACAATCAGCTCCATATTTAAAGACGAGATTTTCACTGTTGTCGTCGGCCATGCTGTGCTTGGTAATTATCGTTCCCTCCTTTCCTCCTCGTGGTCCGTATTATAGATGAACGTAGGTTTGATCACCTCTTCCCAGAGCATCACTCAGGAATGCGGGCAGGAGAGTAATGATAGTTTTACTATGCCAGGCCCTGGGTCGATCCATAATTAAAGCATATTTTAATGGAATAGACATAAAAGGCCGATGGATGGAAGCCGTACTTAGTTTTAAAATTGGAGCTCTGAAAGCAAGCTGGCTCCAGCCTCCTACAGTTTGGGGCCTGAGATGACACAGTTTTACTATTATTCTTCTCTTTTTCTCTTTTCATTGAAACCCTGGTACACTGACCTAGAGTGCTAACTTTGCTGTGGATAAAAATCAGTTTGCGGTTTATGATTTCTCATTTTACTCAAGTCAAGATACCTGTCTCACTCTGCAGCTCTGACCAGATCTTTGAGATCAGTCCCAGGAAACGATAATCACAGACTCTCTCGGACATATGGGCCCTTTAGAAGGCAGCGTGGCTCATCAGTCCATCCCAATAGCATGACTAGGTTTCCTGGGGGATTTCTCTCTAGTAACTGCTATGTATGATTTAAGAAAATAGACTTCTGGAAAGGGAGAATAGGGGATCAGGAGAATAGAGGAGAAAAGAGCGAAGTTGAGCAAAATCTCTTCATCACAATTGATTCCTCTTTCAGTCTTTAAGTGGCCCTAAAACTGTAACGTGGTTTCAAACTCCTTGGGTAGCTTGTTTACAGTTATATTCGCGGATACCACCCATGACGATTCGGATTCAGTATTTCTGAGGTAGGAGCCGGGAACTCATGCTTTTCACTTGCGTTTGTTGCTTGCAAGTTAGCCCTGGCGCTAACGTGTGAGCAAAGTTGTGTGGTTCTTGAGAAAATATCCGAAGCAGAGCCTCACGCGGCTGGGGCTGGGTGGTCTGTCAGATATACGTCGGGTGGGCTTCTGAAATGGAATTCAGATGCCGGTCAAGTTGAAATGCTCCCGATTATGGCTTTGGATGACGCCACTATGGTTGAAAGTGCAAAGGCACAGGGACTGTCCCTACATCCTCTTTCTCTAAGGAGCATGTGTATTAATATGGAAGGCTCTCGGGTTGGGGGGTTGATGAGCAGTAACTGGAAATAACGTTACAGCTCTTCAAGCCATTCTATGCCATTCGTTGGGGCGGGAGAGGGGCAGTTAGAAGGGTGGATTACAATAAGCAACAAGCCCAATTAACTGAGGATGGAAGCATACATCTCTGCTATTAAAGGGTTTAAAGATCTGTGTCACCCACTTGGTATTATCTGCAATAGGATCACGGGAAGGGAGTTGGCACAAGGGGCTTGGGGTGGGAGGGCAGTTACATACAGGCTGGAATGAGGATTTGACCTTGCTGAAGTTTGAGTAACACCACACTGAGAGACTAAACTGTTTGCGGATGTTCAGGGCTTTAGTTTACACACACTTCACAGGGTGTTTACCAATTAATATACTAAAGGAATCGCAAATCATGTGTAAATCACCAGTTCCTAGACACAATTTAAACCTCATCTTTCATGCAGTGTTGGCGTTTTAGCTTTGTTTACTATGAGAAGTGGAATAATGATGGCTCAGGGAGAGTGCTTTAAAGTGCAAGACGGGGAGGGGAGAAGATCTAGGCGGCATGCTGCTATGACAGTTTTTATTATCTGCTAAGTGGTTTACTCATTGGCATTTTGAATGGGCGAAACAGGCTTCCCTGGAGGAACCTGAGTCCTGTGTCATAGAATCATTTCATTTCGGGGGCTGGGAAAGGACCTAAGAGTAATCAGGCCAACACCATCACCATTCAGATGAGGAAACAGAAGGGCATGCTGCGGGGTGGAGGGACGTGGCCGAAGTCACACCCACTTGTGACAGAGCTGGGATGAGAATCTCCTGTCCTGTGGTGGTCCTGGGGTGTGTGTCTGTGTGGGGCGGGGGCGACAGGCGGTGGGAGAGACGGATGTTCCCTGGGACATGGTCTCCAAACCTGGAACTTCGAAGGTGTAATGTTGGCATGAGAATTGCTAAGATTGTTTTCATAGACCTTGGAGAAAGCCTTAGGAAAACAGGGCTTTGAGATGCGGAGAGTGGTCACAGAGGCCTGTGTTGGTTTCCTATTATTGCTGTTCCATAGACTTACTGGATGAAAACAGCCCAGATTCATAATGTTACAGTACTGTAGGTAGAAGTCCCATAGAGCTAAAATGAAGGTGTCAGTGGGGCTGTGTTCCTTCTGGAGGTTCTAGGAAAGGATCCATTACCCTGCCTCTTCCAGCTTCTAGAGGCTGCCTGCATTCCTTCCATCTGTGAGCGGTAATAACATGGTCTCCTTATCTGTGTCTGGTATTCCCGCCTTCCTCTTATAAGGATCCTTCTGTGGGCTTACCTGCATCATCCAGGATAATCTCTCCTTCTCGAGGTCCTTAACCTTCATCACATCTGCAAAGTCCCTGCTACTATGTAAGGTTCCGGGTATCAGGATGTGGACATCCTTGGGGCGCCACTCTTCTGTCTACCACCGGGACTTTCATGGCTTCTTCACTTTAAAGTTAGGACCTAAAGACCCCTCTGTCGCTGCCTCCTGACCTACTGCCGTCTCCCAGACACCACATGATCTTGGAGGCGTCGGTTGACTTTTGGGTTATCTTCACACTTCAGCTGCAGAAGTTTCTATGCAGAGTGAAGCTCCGTATCTGCATATAACTTTATGGGGTCCTGGGAAGTTGTTAAAAAGACCGTAACCAAGGGAGTGAGGCGGTTGACCACCCAGGTTTTCAAAGGGCGTGTTTTAGTAAGCAAGGCGGGCAGCCTCAGTGTGCGTTGGCATCTTCTCCCGGCATCTTTATTAGGCTATAACTAAGTGAAGTGGAAAGGATGATATATATTAAATATCTTAATAGGACAGGTTATTTCTATTTCCAGCATGGGCAATAAAAGAGATGGCACATACAAAATAAAAATAATTATAGTATGTGCTGTTCCTTTACAATGTACAATCAAACTCATGAACCAATGATTTTCCTCTCATTGAATTAAGGTGCCCCTTCCCTTCAGACCTATTAACCATGTTCACAAACCATTGTTATCTCGTCAATGGCATCTTTAATTAAAGACTCCTCTGGACCACTCTAATCACTTCGCATTGTGAGCTCACATGGGCTTCGAAAGCACTTTGATTAGAATGACAGCAGTTTTTATTTATGCGTGTTTGTTTGGGGACCAAGGGGGTGGTGTGAGGTAGAAGGATGGGTAAAGGCCTTGATGTGAAGAAATTCTCCTTTCCAAAAAGAGCAGATCATAAAATGACAAAGTGAGAATCTCCCCCCGCCTTTTCTTTTCCCTGGTTCGCTATTTTTCTCTTCCCCTCCTCGTTCTGGGGGCTAATGGCATTATATTCTAACCTAAATGTGAAGAAACCACTATGATTTTACTGCGGAAAAGAGCACAATCTTCAGCTAAAGTTGCATTAACCCTTCTAGGCCATTAAGGTACCATTTGATAAACTGCCCCTTTTATTACACTGCATGACACTGGCAGCCTGAAAGAATTAATGTGTTTCCCAAATGGCAGCAATGCACTCCCTCTCGCTAGCACAAGTAGTACCTTTGTTTGTTACTTCAGAGCCTCTCTCCTCCTCAGTGGTCCCCTATGCCTGTTATAGAGTTAATTAATGCCAAATCTCCTCAAAGGGATAGGTAGACGCCACTAATTTGATTCTTCCAATAAAGATTTCTCAAACTCAAAGCAACAAACCCAATTCAAATCCATGACTGACTGCTAAACAGAAATAGTGACAGGGATAATTCGTTCATTTATATCCATCACTATCTAGCACGGAAAGCCTGGCAAAGTGGACAGGGACAAAGCTTGCTTAAGGTGGCATAAGCACCCACCCCAGCCTGACTGGTCATTCATCTCCTAATCTAAATACCAGCCCGCCCAGAGTCCATTGTTCGGACCCATAGGATATACCTCTAAAGTACCCATCATAGGCCAGAATGTTATGAGAAACAGAGGCAGACAAAGGAACTGATGCAGGATGTCCTTTGTATCATCACAAGGCTCTTGATTTTACTTGTAATTTAATTTTTTATGGAAGTATGGTTGATGTACGATGTTGTGCTAATTTCTGCTGTACAGCAAAGTGACTCACTTATACTCATATATACGTTCATTTTCTTTTAATATTCTTTTCCATTATGGTTTATCCCAGGAGATTGCATATAGTTCCCTGGGCTATATAGTAGGACCTTGTTGTTTATCCATTCTAAATGTAATAGTTTGCATCTACTAACCCCAGACTCCCAGTGCATTCCTCCCCGCTAACACTCCCCCTTGACAACCACAGTCTGTTCTGTATGTCTGTGAGTCTGTTTTGTAGATAGGTTCATTTGTGCCATATTTTAGATTCCACATATAAGTGATATCACATGGTATTTGTCTTTCTGACTTCACTTAGTATGATCGTCTCTAGTTGCATCCATGTCGCTGCAAATGGCATTATTTCATTCTTTTTCATGGCTGAGTAGTATTCCATTGTATATATGTACCACATCTTTATATCTGTCAATAGACATTTAAGTTGTTTCTGTGTCTTGGCTATTGTAAATAGTGCTGCTATGGACATTAGAGTGCATGTATCTTTTCGAATTATACTTTTGTCTAGGTATATGCCTAGGAGTGGGATTGCTGTGTCATATGGTAACTCTATTTTTAGTTTTCTGAGGAACCTCCATACTGTTTTCCATAGTGACTGCACCAACTTACACTCCCACTAACAGTGTAGGAGGGTGCCCTTTTCTCCACACCCTCTCTAGCATTTGTTACATGTAGACTTTTTAATGATGGCCATTCTGACTGGTGTGAGGTGGTACCTCACTGTATTTTTTTTTTTTTTTTTTTTTTTTGCTGTACGCGGGCCTCTCACTGTTGTGGCCTCTCCCGTTGTGGAGCACAGGCTCCGGATGCGCAGGCTCAGCGGCCATGGCTCACGGGCCCAGCCGCTCCGCGGCATGTGGGATCTTCTTCTAGGACCAGGGTGCGAACCTGTGAACCCTGCATCGGCAGGCGGACTCTCAACCACTGCGCCACCAGGGAAGCCCCTCACTGTAGTTCTGATTTGCATTTCTTGAATAATTGTGATGTTGAGCATCTTTTCATGTGCCTACTGGCCATCTGTATGTTGTCTTTGGAGAAATATCTATTAAGGTCATTTTTTGATGGGGTTTTTTTGTTGTTGTTGAGTTGTATGAGCTATTTGTATATTTTGGAGATTAAGCCCTTGTCAGTTGCATCATTTGCAAATATTTTCTCACATTCCACAGGTTGTCTTTTCGTTTGTTTTTTTTTTAGTTAAAAAAATTTTTTTATGCTTTCCTTTGCTCTGCAAAAGCTTGTAAGCTTGATTAGGTACCATTTGTTTATTTTTGTTTTCATTTCTATTGCTTTGGGAGACTGACCTGAGAAAACAGTGGTATGATTTATGTCAGAGAATGTTTTCCTACACTCTCTTCTAGGAGTTTTATGGTGTCATGTCTTGTATTTAAGCCTTCAAGACAAAGCTCTTGATTATAGAGTGAACACTTAGTATGTTTGCTATCACTGAATTAAACTTTCTGCTGAGTCTAGGCATGTGTTAGTAGTTAAATGGGAATGACTCAGTATCATTGAGTCAGAGCTCAAGCAAATTCCATGGATTTTGTATCTTTGTAATTAGAAAAAAAAGGGTAGACAAAATAATATCAAAATGTAGCATGTAGTTTGCACAGGACTTCTCATATTTAAAGTCACTTTACTGACCTCACTCAAATCCTGGAATGCAGTTAATAATACACAAAATTTACAGATGATAAAATTGAGGCTTGGAGAAAGAAAGTGACTAGCTCAAAGCCACCCAGGCTGGACGTGGCCAAGGGGATTGGAACTCAAGCCTCCTGGATCCCTGTGTTGTCCTCACTCTGCTATATCATCTCATTTCTGATAATTCTTTATTTCTCACGCAGTGTCAATGACTAGGTCTGTACTACTTTCCTGACAAGTTACGTATGTCATTAGTTTACTTCAGGATTGGCAGAGTCTTACCTAGCTAGGAAGGCAAAGAAAACAAAAGGAAGGCAGGAGACCCCCCTGTGCGTGAGGCATACGAACGTGGTCCATGCCCAATACTGGCACATTTTGCTGTAAGTAGCATTGTTGTCACGTGCTCGGGCCAAATGTGGGATTTCAATTCAGCAGTTGTCTGCTTTCTTGAATATATTACATATTATTTTTGTCTTTTATTTATTTATTCTTTAATCAGTTTTCTTCCTATCCCTTTTCTTGTTGAGTCAAAGAGCTGTGCTTATTCCCTGGAAAGAAATCCAGAGCTGCTCCCAGAGCAGCTGTTATCACAAACTCTCAGGTGACTTCAGCTGGCAAGTCTCTCTCTACTAATTAATCATCAGTTTCCAAGCCAGAATTCTGGGAATTATCTCCAAGTCCTTCATCTCGCTCACCCCACATTAACACACGCATGCGCACACCAGCGGACCTGGCCGAGTTTCTCCCCAAGTCTATCTCTCAAAGCTCCCCATTGGGTGAGAGCTCCGTGACCCCCAACTAGGTAGGGTCTACAAGCCCCTTGGCAACCTGAAGAAGCTACAGAAGACAGACCTTTATCCTTCCTCCTCCCAATAAAGATTTCTTGGGGTTCATGTCTCTCAGGGGGGATTTGAGGCAGGAGGTAGATGGACCCCAGGCTGAATAGTTTCTCCCTTGTGGACAGAAACTCCATAATAGCAGAAACTCCATAAAAGCAGGATGATGGAGGAGGCTGGGCCCTGCCCAGATAGAAGATAAGAGACCACATATTCCTCATTCTTGAAGTCAAGGAGACCTCCCTGACTACACATGCGCAGAAAGGCTCCCTGGAGGTCAAAAAGGGAAGGGGTGCCACCTCATAGTAAGTGATGAAAACTACCCGTAGGCTTCTTCACTAGAATCCATCTTGGCTAAGAGATGCGGACGCACACAGGGGAAGACCCTGACCACAACCTGGCAAAGCAAGATGATTGGTCAAAGGAAATCCAGAAGAAATGCCCCATAAAAGTGATTCAAACTGCCATGAGGGTGCAACTCTCTCTCTCTCTCTCTCTCTCTCTCTCTCTCTCTCTCTCTCTCTCTCTCTCTCTCTCTCCCTGAGTCTGCCCGTGTCTATCCACACGTACTGTACTCTTTTTCCTAATAAACACTTGCTTCACTTAAAAAAAAAAAATCCCCATTGACAGCAACGTGGGGATTAGAGAAAGGATTTAAAACGTTCGCACCTAGAGACAAGGACACTCAAAAGTAGAGTGACTATAATTTACTGTCCAAATTGAGATACTTCTGAGTGTGAAAAGGAGGGCTATTAATATCTGTGCTAGGCAAAATGAGGCATCTTTTCACTGTGCTCAGAAGGAGACTAGTATGATGAAGACTTGAACGTGGCCAGTGGCAGTGGAGATGAAGCAGAAGATAGTACATCTCAAGTGTAAATATGACCGGCTCTCCCGAATCTTCAGCCTCGGCAATCCCTACCCATCAGGTACATTTCAGTTTCCCCTAGGCGGCAGCAAACAACACTCTACACGGTCAAACCTTTATTTTTTCAGCTGCATTCCTCATCACTCTTCCTTTCGTATTTTGTTCTGATTTGCTTAGCTCCAAAATACGTGATGCTATTTATTTTTTTACTTATTTATTTTTTAATTAATTTATTTCTGGCTGCCTTGGGTGTCAGTTGCTGCATGCGGGATCTTCTGTTGTGGCGCGCAGGGGTCTCTCTCTCTAGCTGTTGTGTGCGGGGTCCAGAGTGCGTGGGGTCTGTAGTTGTGGCGCACGGGCTTAGTTGCCCTGGGGCATGTGGGATCTTAGTTCCCTGGCCAGGGGATTGAGCCCGCATCCCCTGCATTGGAAGGCAGATTCTTAGGGAACACCAGCAAAGTCCCTATGTGATGTTACTTCTACCTCTGTGCCTTTGCACATTCTGTTCCCTTTGATTGGAATGCCCTTTACGCTCTGTCAGGTCTTAAGTCAATTGTCACTTCCTCTCTGAAACCTTCCCTGAGCCTTTACCCAGGGTTCATCCCTTCACTCCTGGTTAGTATTCGGGTATCTTTGTCGCCACATGTAGCACACTGCAACATCATCATTCATTTAACTGGGTTTGCTTTCAGGGTTTCATCTATTATGGTATGAAGTGGCTCTAGTTTTCCTAGTAGTCACTCTAATAGTTGTGCTTCATGGAATTGTCCATGGTGGCAGGGTACCCTGAAGATATTTAATTTTGAGTCCATAACTTTTCAGTAACATCGAATTATTAAAATAGTTTGTTTCTGGGACTGATTTTTGTTCGTTTAAAAACTTTAATCTCACATCTGATTCAAAATTCCACCCACACCCCCAGTAGCTATGCACATGGACACATCTGTGCCCACACACTCATGCATATTTGCATGAACACAAGGTTCTAGCTACTGGGTCTGAAGCAGAGAACTTGCTCCCTCATGCATTCCCTCTTCCACGAGCTTATCTCTGTGGCATTATGGTAGAGAAAAGGAAAGTATACACCATCTCCTACTTAACTGTGGTGTATTTTCCTTGGATGGCTTAAGTTTCTTAAGATAATCCTTAATGAATTCAGTATAAATAGGTGATGACTCCAAAAGGCCTCACTGACAGAGGGTGCAGGTGACTGGATTGCAAACAGTTACCCCTAGGCATCTGTTGTTCCCTGTGTGTTTCAGGTACACCTGCCAACCAGCCCCCAGCTGGCAGCATCTTTACCTGCTCTCTGAGCCCCTGAAGTGGCCTCTGGCAAACCTGTTTTCCATCTCACTTAACCTCTCTGGCTCCCACTTCCTGGCCCATCTTCTCTACCTCTTGAGAATATGGGGAATTGGAAATTACAGAAGCACACTTTCCCCCTCTCTCCTGGGCTTTCTCAAAGCTTTTTATTTTTTCCCTCTTCCCTGGAAGCATTGAACAAGTCAACAAACTGATAAGCAATGAGAAAATCAGGTATCCATATCCAGTTCCTGCAGATGACCTGAATTTTATGAGTAGTTCTCCTGGGGTTACTCTCTTTGGCTTTGGCGAGCAGAGGGACAGCCATCTTTGATCCCCATACTTCTCCAAAATGTGACTTCTCTTTTTCTCTCTTCACGTGCAATTCTTACATCGATAGGGAGGGATAAGGCATGATGTGTAGGTGGGCGGGGGAGTGGTGGCGCCCATTCTGATGAAATGATGCTTCTCTGCAGGTTCCGCAGGGAGGTGGGAAAATTAGACTTGACGTTATCCTGGCGAAATCTCTGAAATTAGAGAGATCTTCCAGACACGATATTCCTACATATACACAATCTGTCCTCCAACCAGCACCTCGGCCAGAGTAACCTCCTTACATATAAGGGCTCCTGTTCTTCTTGGTTCACAGCACTGAGTACATTTGGCCCTTGTCACTGACCGAACTGAGCTGATAACTCTTGCAGTGAGAAGGGGTAGTATTCTTTTGTTGTTGTGTTTTTGCCTGAGCTGCTGTAGGATGGCTTGAGACGTAACCTAGTGGGTAAGTCCTCCAAGCTGGAGAAGGCAAACAGAGATGCAAATCATCCCAGGGGTTTTGGCCAGGTCTCCTCCCTGCAGTAATGTCCTGATCAGTCACCTGGTGTCAGGGTAGAGCCAAAGGCAGGTGCCCTCATTTTACGCTCAAGAGGTAAGGTTTTGACTGGGACCCCTACATTAATTGCAGTAGCCTGATGGTAGGGGTTTCTTAGCTTCTGTGAAATCAGAGCCCTTGAAGGCTCTGATTCCTAAAATATGAACTCAGTTTCATATTTTACTGGGCTGGGTGCTTTTAGAATGGCCTCAAATGTCTGCTTTGACATAAAGAGTAGTTTACTAGAAACAGATTCATTTCATGAAGACCATTTTTACAAGGAGAATGGCCATACATATCTGTTTTCTTTTTAGCCTTCTAGAAATGAGGTCCTCCCAAACAGCCTAAGGACATTTCTCAGTGCTTGTATCCTCTCTCAGGCACGGTATGTGAGCAAGTGTGTGTTTATAATTTTGTTTGTGTGTGTGTCATTCTTGCAACCATGGAGGAAAGGCCACATGAAGCCATTCCATAGACGTAGCTACAGTGCGGTGCTGAATGGTGAGCCTGTTACCAGAGAAGAAATTGTCTACTCCCTTCCATTTCAGGCCTACTTTTTCTGTCTTCCTAGTCTTATATTTGGTCTTATTTCATGCTTTGCTATCAAAGCTATTGTACCATCAAGGCACCACTCCCCCCAAAAGTTAATGTTTCCTACCACCACCATGTCTGCCTTCTCACTCCTCACCCCAAGAAATCCTCACCCCAAGATGTACCCAGTGGGAAGACCATACCATTTGAGAGAAAATAAAAGCACAGGAGAAAAACAGTGGTTGAAATACTCCATCTAGGTTGAGCCCAAATTCCAAATATGTGTCCTTTTGTAAATTCTTCAGTAAGATGACATTTCCAACTCTAGTCTAAGCATTTGGCCAGGAATATCCACAGGACAGTGTAATTGGAAAAAGAAATGAATGTTTGTCTTTGGTTTCATTTTATTGCCTCTCAGAAGAAAACTCCATATAGTAATGTCCTGGTCCATTTCTCTACTCACCAACCATGGGTGGGAAGGGGGTACAAAACGAGAGCTGGGAGTGGGATGATCGTGCTACATCCGTAGCATCTTCTTATTGGGGTGTATATGGGGGACATCTCTGAAAGGAGACAATTGATTTTTTAATCCTCTTGTTTAAACACCTTAATTTTAAAAAAAAAATTTTATTGGAGTATAGTTGATTTACAATGTTGTTTCAGGTGTACAGTAAAGTGAAATCAGTTATACATCTATCCACTCTTTTTAAGACTCTTCCCATATAGGTCATTACAGAGTACTGAGAAGAGTTCCCTGTGCTATACAGTAGTTTCTTAATAGTTAATCTATTTTATATATAGTAGTGTGTATATGTCAATCCCAGTCTCCCAATTTATCCCCCCCTTTCCCCTCTGGGTGACCATAAGTTTGTTTTCTACATCTGTGACTGTTTCTCTTTTGTAGATTAAAAAAACTGGTACAAATGAACTTTTTTTTTTAAGATTCCACGTATAAGTGATATCATAAGGTATTTGTCTTTCTCTGTCTGACTTACTTCACTTGGTATGATAATCCATCCAGGTTGCTGCAAATGGCATTATTTCACTTTTTTATGGCTGAGTAATATTCCATTGTGTATTTATCCATTCCTCTGACACTTAGGTTGTTTCCATGTCTTGGATGTTGTACTGCAATGAACACTGGGGTGCATGTATCTTTTCAAATTATGGTTTTCTCTGAATATATGCCCAGGAGTGGGATTGCTGGATCATAGGGTAGTTCTATTTAACACTCTTTTTTTTTTTTGTGGTACGCGGGCCTCTCACTGTTGTGGCTTCTCCCATTGCGGAGCACAGGCTCCGGACGCGCAGGCTCAGTGGCCACGGCTCACGGGCCCAGCCGCTCTGCAGCACGTGGTGTCTTCCTGGACCGGGGCACGAACCTGCGTCCCCTGCATCGGTAGGTGGACTCTCAACCACTGCGCCACCAGGGAAGCCCTAAACACCCTTTTTAAATAAAAGTTACCAAAACCTGTTTAGAGAGGATGAAAAATCCACATCCCCCCAAAGCTCCTGAAGAAATGTTAGAAAGACCCACATTCTTTCAAATTCAAGTTTGGGAAGAGGCAGCCTTGTTGAGAGTGATCACTGCTGGTTTCCTACCCTCCAAAGCCGTCCTCGATAAAGGTGGCCACATGTGGCATCGACCGAGCTTCTTAAATACACTTGATCCAGGAGAATCCTAAGGGCCTCTCACCAGCAAATACTCTGGCAGCTCCAAGTTTATGCCATTGCCTTTCGGTGAGGCTACTCTAGCTTCTGTGACATCACAAAGCATCCTCTATTTTGTGAGTGGAGCAGTGCCTGAAACTTAACCCTTCTGTCTGTCGGTGGCTGGGCCTGGGGCAGAGTTGGAAGGAAGCTGCTTAAGGCAATATTCGGGCATCAGAGTGACTTCAAAGCAGAGAATAAATGCTTGGATTTCATACCTACACCCCAATGTTCATAGCAGCACTATTTACAACATCCAAGACATGGAAGCAACCCAGTGTCCGTCAATAGACAGATGGATAAAGAAGATGTAGTACATATATACAATGGAATATTCCTCAGCTATAAAAAAGAATGAAATATTACCATTTGTAGCAATATGGATGGACCTAGAGATTATCATCCTGAGCGAAGTCAAAGACAAATATTATATCACTTATATGTGGAATCTAAAATAACGGATTTATTTATGAAACAGACTCACAGACATAGAAAACAAACTTACGGTTACCAAAGGGGAAAGCTAGAGGGAGGGATTAATAGATAAACGACAAGGATTTACTGTATAGCAAAGGGAGCTACATTCAGTATCCTGTAATAACCTATAATGGAAAAGAATCTGAAAAAATATATGTATAACTGAATCACTTTGCTGTACACCTGAAACTAACATTTTAAGTCAACTATACCTCACTTAAAAATAAAAAAGCCTGGATTTACCTACTGTTCTATACCCCCTTCCTACCTTACACTGTATAAATACTGGAAAATGTATCCTGGAGCTGGAAATCACTGAGTTAATAACCCTTATACCTTTCTTTGTCTGGTGAATTTCTACTGATCTTTTAGCCACCTTCCTTCCCTACTATGCCTCTCTGAATCTATCCTTAGAACAGATTAAGGGCCTCCACTATTTTTCCCATTGTTTTCTGTGAAATCCTCTACTGCAGTGTCGTTCCACATTGAAGTATAAAGTTACTGTCTTCGCCAAATCTGGGCCCCATTCTGTATGTTTCACGGTGTATTTCCATTATTAGGCATAAGCCCCATCTCTCATCAAACATGTCTTACTGGACTCAAGAATAATACACTTAATTATTCCTTAAAGTGGGGAGTGTGACATAGTCTAAAAGTACATTATTAGGCAGAAACTTTTGTTTTGGTGCCCGGTCCTGCTACCACCTAGGCAAACCTAACTTCTTTTTGGTCTTCATTTTCAAGTCTACAAAATTAGGGTAATTATTATTACTTACCACAGCAGGATGGATAAGATTAAAGGAAATCTTGTAGGTAGAATACTTTATCAAATTTAAATGTATCAATTAGGTGTTCTTATTTTATCTTTCAAATTGTAGTATCACTGTATGTCATGCAATCCTACAACATCCCTATGAGGTAGGTACCTACTATTGCTTTTCAGATGAGGACGCAGTCAAGGAGCTTCATAAACTTACCTAAGGTCACATGCTTCATAAACTTACCTAAGGTCACATGAATAAAACCAGCGAGTCTTAAGTCTGAACCCAGAGCTCAGATGCCTGAGTGCGCACTCTTAGCCCAAGTTTCAGCACTGAGGTGACACCTGTTTCCAGACCTTTTTCTCTCAACTATGATGATGTAATAACAACAGCCAGTTACCTCTGTCCAGTCCTGCCTAATTCTCGGTGCTCTTACAGAGCGATTCCAGGCGATGCCTCTTTACAGCGGCCAAACCTTGGCATGCAACGTCAGAAAGCTGTTTCCCTAAAGTCTCCGACGTCAAGGAGAGGTGGCATCCTTTAGTCCGTGAGCACCGGAATTGGAGTCAGATATCCTGAAGTCAAATCCCAGCTCACCGGTAAGTAACAGGCCCTCGCAAAGCAGCCTCACTTCTTTGAACCTTCATTTTTCAGATCTTTTTTTCTCATCTCAAAAATTGGGACAAAATTCCCTTCTTTTGAACATAACTGGGGAGATTAAATGAGTTAAGCACATGAGAGCACCTTTGCAAGTTATACTGAAACAGAGGTAAGTAATTACTTTTCCAAGGATGCGAAGTCCCCTTCTAGCGAACCATTTAAGGTGTATATATGTACAAAAAGTCAACAGAGTTAATTCCCTCAGCATTATAACCAACCAAAAGTCCAGATTGCTGGAGGAGGTTAGAAAAGATTCATTAGGATGGTTGTTCAAGTCTGAGAGCGTAGACAAAGCAGGGATATTGAGGGAGGAAAGTGACATCATTCCACTTAATAGAAAGTACAGACTTGCCACGTATGCAAGTAGGACATCCCAAGAGAGACAGAGCACATTCAATTCAAACAATGAACAACCTCCGTTGAAACTTACCAGAATATTAAATATATCCATCTGAGACTATTTGAATACGGGGGCTTGTTTTGAGTCTGTGGTTAACGCCACACACCCATACCCCTGGAAATCTGGTACAGAGTTTGGATCCTTGATATCCATTATGGTTCCACTAAATCATCACCCTGCTACACCAGGGGTGTGTAACTCAGAAAGGAGCAACAGAAATAAATCATCAACAGCAAAACGGAACAGCCTTTCAACACAGCATAAAGATGGGGTTCAGAGAATCCCGCTGTGATTCTGTGTGTGTGGAGGTGATGTACTCAGAAAACCCAGTTCTCACACCTGTGACCCGAGAGGGAGGGAACTCAGATGGCTCTAGAGGAAAAGGTGAAAGAGCCAGAGCAGTGCCGTACCAGCTCCACGAACTTTGAGGAAATGCGCCTTAATCTGGACACAAGTTCAGAATAACAGAGAGCATGAGATGAACGTGGGTTTACAAGTGGCCTTACAAAGAAAAGTTGACACTGAAGAGCTATAGCAGTTGTCTTCTTCTGATTCATCACAGGACTAAAAGCAGAACTCGGATGCAAGCAGCCTCCTGGCAAGGATGGAAAAACAAATGTACCTGAGCTTTAGAAAAAGTAACTAAAAGGCATTTACTATTTTTAGTGTTTTTGTAAGTATGCAGTTTGGAGCTCCTCCAAAAGGAGTGAGACTAGCCGAGGAAGCGAAGTGGGCTGTAGTCTGGTGGTGTGAAGTAGGAACATCTGGGAAGGTTTCAGCAACATGGAAAAAAATGTGTGCATTCTGCAATTTTATTTCATCCTCTGTTAAGCAGAGAACTACACGCTTACTTCATAGATCTGAAGTCTTGGATGAACTCTTCTTGTTTCCATCCACCTTCCTGAACAGCAGCAATGAACCTGCGCCTCAGATACAGATGGATAAACCAAACTGATTAACATGGAACTTACAAAGCTTAGCAGGGGGTGATCCCAGGAGGCCAAAGCCGTCTTTCAGAGTCTTGGAGCTCTGGTGTGTTTTTATGTATTTCTTTCTTATTTTTTCAACTGCAGGATGTCCCAAGTCATATTTCCCTCATTTTTGAGCCATTTAATGTAAGTCCCTGTATGTTTGATGCCTTTGGACACATTCTAGCTCTGACCTCCTAAAAAGAAAGTTCTAGTAAGAGATGGGGATTGAGGTGAGCTGTGCATTAGGTGCCTTTGAAAATGTGGATGAGCCCTAGGCTGGTTCTTGCATAATGAGGTGAAAGACCCTGAGGCTGGGTTTGAGAGGAAGGAGCTGAACACAGGCTCCGTGGACTCGTTACCTCTAAACCACTAAGGGAACAGGATGCAGCGGGGAGGAGGGTTCGCAGGAGGCCATGATTTTCAGGCAAGGTTGACTGGATTCTGCCTCAAACTTGATTTTTGAAGGGTGATGCATTTAAGAGCATATGTATAATTGACCATGACCTCAATTTTGGACAGGTACAGTCGCTTAAATAAATCCACCATAGAGAGAAAAACGAGGTGACTCTCATCCAGAGAACTCCATTTTTAGGGCTGCTTAGTTGAGATTCTGAATAAAACCTCTTGCCCTTTTTGCCAAGTGGAGACATTTAAACACCGGCATGTTTTCAGGTAAAGGACCTAGGTCTACAGACCTGAGGAAATAACATAAGAGCCCGACATAGCACAGCTTATGTGCAAGTCCTCTGAAAGTCTCCCCAGCAACCAACTAGCGGAGCCTTTTCTTCCATTTTTTTCTCAAGCACCGTAGAGCAGAAAGTTAAAACCACTGGTTACCAACAAATCCTCTTATGGAGATAGCTATCAAAGTCTGTTCAAACCATCTGTTTCTCTGACTGTTTTTCCTTTCAGTGTTTTTCCTTCGTGTGTGTATTTTTTATTTTTATTTTTTGCTAAGAATGACAAGATCTATTCTAAAATAACCAAGATGTTATGACTGAAAATGCCAGAGGTATACAGACCCAGTTTATAAGAGAAATTGCTTTCTCAAGAGGAGTTTGGTTTATCTTGTGTGGAGGCAGGCAGCGTTTCTACAAATATTATAGTTGCACTAGGAAGATAACCAACTACTTTCATTAAGAGTATGTGGCAAGATTTGTATTTGTTCATGTAATTGAATTTAATGCTGCTGAAATTTGTCAGACCTGAAAGCTATTGAAGTATAGACTATTTTTTTCTTTGAGGAATATTGCCTAAGAAATTATCTCTCGGCTTTAGGGCAGGTCTTCTGTTGATATTAAAAGGTCACAGGTCAGTTATTCTCTGCATTTTCATAACGTGTGGCACCAAAGGGTACCTCCAGGGATGATATTTTCTTCTTTTGAGAGGAAGGCTCTGTGACCCAGTCACTGTTTGTGGAGAGACCCTGATTATGCCTTGCCTGTGGACTTACTGTTTCAGTGTCTGCCGTCTAGATGTTGGTGACTTGGGTTAGCTGCCTACAAAATGGACAGCCAACAGTTTTGCAACTACTTTTCGCCTCTATATAGTCAAGTAGCTCACACCACCATGTCACATTATCTTAATAACTTCAGATTTTCTGCAGAGGTTCCATTTCATACTTAAGATCTCATTAATATGCCATCCTTCTCTGTCTCTTACCTGGGTTCACCTTGGTTGATGGACATGTAAATCTCCCAAGAATTCTCCTCCGGGATGGCACTATGTGGTATCAGTAAACTCACCCCTGAAACAGAAAAAGCCAAGAAATCATTTGTAGATTCTCCAATTATCCTGAAGCACCTCAGCTGAACAGCTTACAGCTGCTCTCAAAGAGGGACCACCTCACAGCACTTTATGAAATTCCAATCCTGGCAGACATTGTTTCCTAAAGTGACATAAAGAACTGCATATTAGTCAACTGTGTACTCAAATTAGATTTTTATTTAAAGTCTTCCTCATGTAAATTGGTGGAGCTATTGTGGAAAACAATATGGAGGTTCCTCAGAAAACTAAAAATAGAGTTGCCATGTGATCCAGCAATCCCATTCCTCGGCATATATCTGGACAAAACTCTAATTTGAGAAGATATATGCACCCCAGTGTTCACAGCAGCACTACTTACAATAGCCAAGACATAGAAACAACCTAGATGTCCATCGACAGAGGAATGGATAAAGAAGATGTGGTACATATATACAATGGAATATTACTCTGCCATAAAGAAGGAAATAACGCCATTTGCAGCAACATGGATGGACCTAGAGATTATCATACTAAGGAAAGTAAGTCTGACAAACACAAATATATGCTCTAACTTATATATGGAATCTAAAATACAACACAAATGAACCTAGGAAAGAGAGTCACAGACAGAGAACCAGACTTGAGGTTGGGGAGGGATGGATTGGGAGTTTGGATTGGGAGTTTGGGGTTAGCAGATGTAAATTATTACATATGGAATGGATAAACAACAAGGCCCTACTGTATAGCACAGGGAACTATATTCAATCTCCTGTGATATACATATTTATATTCTTTTCCATTATGGTTTATCTGAATCACTTTGCTGTACAGCAGAAGTTAACACAACATTGTAAGTCAACTATACTTCAATAAAATAAGTTAAAAAAAATAGTCTTCCTAGCATTTAAAAAATTCTCTTATAAGATTTGGTGTCCTGAGACCTGGCACTGTCAAACATATCTGAGAATATATGAGTTTATCAGTTAATCAACTCTAAAATTTCAAAAGGTACTTCTCTGTCTCTATCCATTCATTTCCTGAAAAGGTATCTGGGATGATGCGTGAGCCATCTAACATTTTGCTAGAGCCTGGTGTGTAACTGTCTTCTAAATGGCGCATCTTGAAGTCAGTTTAGGGAGGTGATGGAGTAGTGCATTATTGTCAAGAAAACTGGAGAAGGAAAAAGCATGGCTAAGCTTAGGAACTTATACGTTGTTGTGTAGCCACTATTTGGCCCCATATTTGCAAACAGAAGCTAGAAAAGGGTAAAGGTGACTTAGCCATATTCATTCAAGGTCAAACTGAAAAAAACTCAGTAGCCTTACTTCAGTAAAATCATATAATGAAGGGAAGGGGGGCACAGGAGGGCACATCACACTGCATTTGAAAAGTCCCCTCTTTCCTCCTGAATGCTGTGAACTAAATATTTTCACTTCGGCCAAGAGGGAAGAGTCTAGAGCAGGCAGAGGTTCTCTTTAATGTACCTTCTTGTTTATAAAAAGAAATGAAATAGAGACACAGTAAGATCTTTACAAAATAAAATCTCAGGGCAGTCTCCTATCCTTTGAATAATGCAGCACTCACCTTTTCTCCTTTCATTAGAGCTAATGTAATCACCCAGGAAGCTTTCGGGTTGCTGATGATAATTTAAACCTAGAGATGGCAGGCTTTACCGATACCCTTCTAGGTGCCTGTTAGCTGCTATAGAATCAAGGAATGCAAGACTCGGCAGAACAAGTTATTTGTGATTCACATTTATGAACGTTATTCAGTAAGACGCTAGTTACCATCAGTATCCTTCACTAATACTAAGAATGAGGCCCATTTAAATCTTGCTTACAGCTTTTCAGCGAGGGTATTCATTTATGGCAATAGTAGGAGGACTGTAATTGTCATACTTAGTGGCCTCTGATCAGGCCCCTCCTTTAATGGCCCATTCTTCCTTACGTGTAGTTGCCAAATGACGTGGTCTCCATTACATCCTTCCCTGCTGGGGAGCAGAAGTTGTAATGCAGGATATTCAGTGTGTGTGTATGTCAACTTGAACACACACACTAGACACTGTGTATTTAGTTTGGCATCGCAGTTTCTCTCTGTTGCCTCTCTTCTAGACTATGATGACAACGGAGACATTTAGACCCTATTTTTTAGACACAGAATAGCACAGGAGGTTATCATCAAGAAGTAATGCCATCTTAGGCAATTAACCCAGAATAAGAGTTTTGTTGTGCTCCCGTTTCCCATTTTTCTTTTCCTTTTTTTCCCTTGATCTGGGGTATAATTCACATGCTTAAAAATGGACCCATGTTAGGTATACGAATTGATGAGTTTTGGGGCAAATGTATAGTCTCATGTAACCACCGAGATCAAGATACAGAACATTTCCACTGCCTCCGAAAGTTCCCTCATGCCCTTTAGAAGTCAGTTTGATCGCCAGCCCAAATGATCATTTATTTGCCTTCTGACATGTTGATTAGTTTGTCTTTTCTATAGCACAATGCCTGGCAGAGAGTAAGCGCTCAAAAAATAAATCATGACTATATGAACAGGATTCAATATTTTGAGGGGGGGAAAAATAAAGCCAGGCTTTGAGACATGCTGTCTGTCTTCTGCAGACCATCAGGGCCTGACAATCAATTCCCAGATCGAGTCAGAATAAAGGTGCGTGTGGACTTTTGAGAAAGGGCTGTTTGTAGAGCAGAGCCTATCACATTCCTTTGAAGTCGGCTTAATTCTTGTGTTTACAATGAAACATTATTCATAATACTCCTAAATTCAACCTGAATGTACGGGATCATTGGAGCTTTAAACAATTCTGCATGATTATCCTTTAAACATACTTCCGTCCCCCCATCCAAACAAACATGTAAATTGTATACGGCAACTGCAGATAGTCACAGAGGCAAAGGTCATGGGAGGTTGGTACTGCTTGTGGCAAGTTACCCCTTATGAAGAGTGAATGGCTCTGCGAATCTTTATGCCTGTGGTCCCCTAAAGACGTATCTATTTTCAACATGGCATTCACGAGTTCTCTCTGATTAAAGAAAAATATACTTGCCCCCAAACTCCACCTGCTACCCTGACAGCCTTTTATTTGATAGGACAACAGAACCACCTGAGTTTTTTAGTTCATGTTTTGCATAATCGTTCTGAGAGTGTGGGGACCACTGCCAGGCACCCCACAATAATTTGGGATGGATGACATTCCAACAATTTAATTTCTGTGCCTTGCTTCTTTATACTTTAGCTCCCCAGGGCATATTTTACATTTATGTTCTGCAAATAACAGAGCATATGTTTCAATTCCCTACACTTATTTTTCCTCAAACTCATTCCCAGTGAACAGCTTCAGTCTTATCTAGGGCTTCTTGTTCAGAGCTCTGAAAATGCACCTTCACAGAGGAACCGTTTGGGAATCATAGAAGACGCTATCAGAACTTTGAGTTTTCCACCCAAGTGCCTCTCAAGTCAGAAGGGAAACAAGAAAAAAATCTGTTTCATCGCGATTTCATCTCACATTCTTTGATGAACGTTAAACAAACGTGGCCAATAAATGGGTTGATCTTGGCACTTCCTCCATGTGTGTGGAAATGTACACACAAAGACACACAAGGATGGGAAGACAGAAGAGTGGGCCAATCTATTCAACCAGTAACTACTGAGAGGCACCTGAGTGCCAAGCACTACGTAAGAAAGTGGAAATCAAAGTATTCACACTCAACATGCAACTTCATATAGTTCTGATGTGTATATATATACTCTTCTTTTTGAAAGGGCAGGGTTCGTATCTTTTTCAGATCCCACACTTGCAATTTACAGATGCTTACAAGAACAGTGTCTGTTAATACGGCCGCCTACTCATGTCCCATCAATCTCCTATCTGGCAAATCTCACCAGGCGGAAGGCATCACACATTGACACTCAGACATACTTAGACAACTTTCCTTACCACATCTGAGAACACTGACCGAGGAAGATTTAGAGAACTGGAAGTTTAGAAACAAAATCATCATTGGGGCTGTACTGGAGGGCTATTTGCCTGAAATGAAGTTTTTAAGGAAGCGATTGATATAGGAAAACCAAACAATCATCAGCTTGAAACAAATTGCAGGCGCAAGTCACTAAACTACTTAGAGGGTCAGTTAGTGGAATGGTAGCATCAGACTAGTTCTACTACAGAGTTCATTGTATAAGAGAAGATGTTTGATATTTTAGGTGGGTTAGTTCTACCCTACAGAGAAATCTGCCTAGGCCCTGCTGGTCCTGACTCAACGCTAACCAGTTCTTTAACACTTGCAGATCTGATATATTCCCTTTCCTCTCAGCCAACAGGGATGATTCAGAGCACTCCCTAAATCTCGTTGCTCAGAAATCGGAGGAGAGATGGCTCTCTTCCTCCATCCAGTTAGTTAGGTCTTAGATGGCAACTCTGAAGACTAATCTATAGGTACGGTGTCATTTTCAAAGTGACCTGGGCTGTACACCTTGTCAAAACATCAAGAAAATCTTCCAACCCAAAGGAAGAAAACACTCCTGAGAACTATATGGCCATGGATCTGAAGTTTGAATTCAAAAGAGCAACGCCATAAGGAACCCTCATCACTGCGCATCATAAAGCAACATTACAGTAAGGCTGACAGACACCGATGGTGTTGATTAGGTCAGTTACTGAGGAAGGTTGAGTGTCATTGCAGTAAATTATCGACTAGAGCGTAAACCATAATTTGCTATAAAAATGGTATTTTTCAGTCATGTCAAAGAATGTTTTCAGTGCTTCCTGATCATGTTCTAGGAACTATATTTCAAGGGGGCTTAAACTCTGGGAACCACCCGAAGCTTTTGAGCCAATATGGCTGTCAGCCCTAACAGAGCATCTGATGGAGTGTACGGTCCATGCTGAGATGAAGATGGCAAAATCTAATCTCAGTGCTGGTTCTGGTTCGCCATGTAAATCAAGCCAACTTATGGAGCCACGGTGTCTGTCACTCTGACATGGGAACAGTCAACATCTTATAAATGAAACTTACGGGACATCATTATGTAAATATAACACGTTCAAACAAACGTGAGAAAATACACAAACGCACACTTACCACCCACCTGTATTTGGCATTACTAAGCGTCCTCCTAAATGGCCAAAGACACCAGTGGTCCTCAGTTCTGTCCTTGTAGGAAGTGATGACAGATTTTGGATGTAGGGTGTTTTATTTCTGGGATGCACGGTAGTGAAGCTGCGGTTGTTTCCATGGGGAAAAGTCCCGGAATGATTCTTGCCGTGGTACTCAGCTCTCTCAGACACTCCCAGGGAAACCATGAATGAGCTCTGCACTTTGACTTTGATGTCCGACAGAGGGTTAAAGAGTGAGGACTCCGTCATGAGTTCCTTGTCCAGGGGGTCCTGTAGACAGATGGGCCCACTGTATGTTCGGCTTACTGTTAGGTCTGGTTGCATGGAGGAATTCAAGAGCAGGGAGTTACCTGGTTAAAGAAGAATTGATCTGTCACTCAGAAACCGGAAAGCATCACAGTTAGGACTTCACATCTGCTTCTCCTAACTGCACAACAAAGGCTCGCCAGCTGCTCCGGTCAAGCCTAGCCCTTCAGACCCACCCTGGGCATCTAAAGCACCTCTAACGGGCTGATCATGAGTGCCCAGAGCCTTGGAATCAGGAGCTCTGGCTTTCACAGTCAATTGCCTGAATGCCACTGACCAAATGCATCACTTTCCAGAGTTCTTTACATGCTATCGTCTTTTCAAAACAAGTATTTCTGGCACTCCACCAGGCAACTCACTCAGGTATGATGGTTTATGGGATTATTTTAACTGGCAAAGAGAAGCTTCCAAAAAATAAAAAAGGAAAAAAAGCTGTTTGGGAAGAGAGCAAAAGTAACATCTGTTCATTTTAAATGGCAAGAGATGACACAGCATGGTGACGAGGGGCTGCTGTTTATAACCGAGGTGGGGTGGGTGCCGGCACATCTCACGTGGGATTCTGGGTAGTTTCTGGGGCTGAGGGAGGACATGATGTGTCCTCGGAGCAAAAGGGTCAGGGGACTTCTCAAACTGCTCCATGTCTGAGTAGCCAGTTGGCTCTAAGAGTATGTATGTCACTCTGAGAGGCAAAGAGGGTACCACACAGGGATAGGAGACTCAGATTCCACACGGGGAGCATCTTAGAACGGCTTCCTTTCTGACTCAAAACAAATGGAGAAAAATAATCCTTACAAAAACATGAGAAATTGGACCTTCTCATCTATTGGGACTTACCAATATTTTTTTTTTTTTTGCCAAGTATAAAAAAAGAAATGCTGTGACATTTTCTTGTGATGAAGTAATTTCATTTATTAGTAAATAACAAAATAACCCTCAGTTCCAAACTTCCCACCCATATTAGTCCGTCAATGTGATATCTCAAATTGAAACCCAAACCATATTAAACCCTTTTCCTCTGGGGCTTGACAAAACGGTTTCAAGTATGATATTTTTGAAAATGTTGCAATTGCAGGCCATAGTGTATTAGCCTCTTGTTTTTCCATTTTCATAATTTGTAACAATGCCAGCAGGAAATCTATAACCCTGACTTCTCCCACCTCCTTGTTCTGATGCTCTAGGAATCCAGAATCATAGAGGAGGTTTAAAATGAGATGAAATGACCTTATAGATCGAAAGGCACCTTGATGAGGCATTTTTTTCATGTTTGAGGCTCTTGTGCTAAGACACAGACATAATAAGGAGCTGAGGTTTGTAACAGAACTGCATTGAACTCTACAGGTACCAGCCTTACCCTGGGTTATGGTTTTCCTGGGCAAGAAGCGGGATTGAAGAACCCTCTCACATCTGCAAAGAGTTTGGAGCCAGACACCAGATACCTGAAAAAGCGTATCTCTGAGTCTCATGGCTGTTTTGTCTTACCTTCTGGAGTTGGCTACTTTTTTTTTTTTTTTTTTTACATGGTATGCAGGCCTCTCACTGCTGTGGCCTCTCCCGTTGCGGAGCACAGGCTCCGCACGCGCAGGCTCAGCGGCCATGGCTCACGGGCCCAGCCGCTCCGCGGCATGTGGGATCTTCCCGGACCGGGGCATGAACCCGCGTCCCCTGCATCGGCAGGCGGACTCTCAACCACTGCGCCACCAGGGAAGCCCCCTGGCTACTTTTAAGAGTAAAGCCAAGAAGCAAAAAACATTTCCTAGAGTTAGACTCAAGTCTAAAATGCTTGATTACCATAATATATACATATGACAGAGTCCACGGTTGAAGAAAAGTTGGCAGCCAACTTGATTCAAGTTTGATCGGGGACAATCCCCCAGTGACCCCAGGTTCTTCTCTGGATGTACTTCGAGGTCCCTGATCTGCTCTGCGTATGCCAATCTATTTAAGCCTCACAGTTCGCCTTGCTGGGGCTCCATCCATATTTGTTCAAGAAGGGATGTCACTAAGACAACAGAGCAGCAGTGTACGGTGTAGCCTCACCGTGAATATGGGGGAGAGTAGAATTTTAATAAAGGGTTTCTGCTTGTATCACTAGTTTTGTGAATTCTTGGTCAAAGAAAATGGTAAAGTGGCTTTGGAAAGGTTACATCCTCTCCTAGAAATTCACAGTGCAAGTACATCCTGAGAAGCGTCACCCTAACGAGATGTGTTTCAACTTGTACAAGTCAGCCTTCCCCAAATGTTCAGGTCAGGGACCCACTCCTCTCACATGCTGCCTGGTGCTCTGTGGAACTCACTGGTGTCCTGTACCAAGGTAAGAGGAAACAACTGGCTTCTAGAACGATACTCACTGCATTTACTGAGTCCCTTCCATAAGCCAAGGGTTTATGTCCCATGTTCTTCCAGGTGGTTTCATCCTTACAAGAACCCCCTGAGATAGATGTTAGTATCCCCCCTTTATAGCTATAAGAATGGAGGCTGAGAGAGAATAATTGATTAACTAGGTCCTACAGCAATTCTGGATTCAAGTCTATCTGATTTCAAAGCCCCTGAAGTCGTGCACAAAGCTGCCTCTTACACTATTGCATAGTCTCTATTTTTCAAGTGTTAGGGTCAAAGACATTGATATCTCATGATTTGATGGAAGTACAGTTCTAGTTTCTTACACACTACAAAGATCAGCTCTTGGGCTTCCCTGGTGGCGCAGTGGTTAAGAATCCACCTGCCAATGCAGGGGACATGGGTTCGAGCCCTGGTCCGGGAAGAGCCCACATGCCGCGGAGCAACTAAGCCCGTGCGCCACAACTACTGAGCGTGCACTCTAGAGCCCGCGTGCCACAACTACTGAGCGTGCACTCTAGAGCCCGCGAGCCACAACTGAGCCTGCATGCCACAACTACTGAAGCCCGCGTGCCTAGAGCCCGTGCTCCTCGATAAGAGAAGCCACTGCAATGAGAAGCCCGCGCACCGCAACGAAGAGTAGCCCCCGCTCACCGCAACGAGAGAAAGCCCACGCGCAGCAACAAAGACCCAACGCAGCCCAAAATAAAAATAAAATAAATTTTTTAAAAGATCAGTTCTTCACTGGATGTATTTCTAATTAAATCCTATATACTAAGCTCTATAACCACATTGAGGGGATGTGTTCTCATCTGAGGTCAACCAGACTCAGACTCACACCCAGACCTGAAGCCGAGGTGCCAGAGGTGAGTGGTAAGCAGACACGCATCCTGTCTCTCCCGGCCATCTCCCAATTTCTAGTCTGCTTGGGTTCCTGCTTCGCCATCCTGTCCCTACTCCATCACTGCCAAGCAGTGAGACTTCTTGTCGTGTGCTGCAGGTGCTACTGACAAGCAGTAAACAGAGATAAAAGGGACAATGTTGACCACGAGGGTCAAGGTAGAAAACTTCATCTATGGAAGCGAGACAATTTCATTTTTGTAAAATAAAAGCCATCCGTCTCACCCCCATCTCCCAATCAGGAATAGAGTGGTTCGGATAAGAGAATTAAATGACTCTGTGTTTTAAAAATGAATATTGCTGTAGTTTGACATGATACATTTTCTTGCCCCACAACAGAAGACCGCCTTAACTTGGCAACAGCAGAGTCACTGAGGCTGGGAATTTCATTTTTTCCCTGCCTAACTGGCCCATCAGAGATCCTTGAAAATCCTTTTACTTCTTTAAAATAGAAGCCACAAAAATAACTCCACCTAATAAGTGGTGTAATAAATATGTCTGGTATAGTCGTTGGCCCTTAGCCTTGAATAAGCAGTACTTTAGTTAACTAAATATGCATCCCCAAAGCAGGCTGGTTAAAATAGAAAGTTGGGTGATCTGAGATAAAATAACTTGTTAGGCTCACTACATATCAAAGATTTAAATGAGATGCCTCATATAAAATGTCGGTAGGAGTAAATCGAGACCCATTGATCCTCACAGCAGCCAAGGTCTCAGGCACACTCCTCCATCGAACCTGGAGGAGTGAAGACAATTTGGTAGCGGCTCCCAGTGCCAAGAGCTACCCTCACACAGGACCAAAGAGCGCCAGGGTCTTGCGTGAATGTAGTCTATGGTCCTGGGGACGCAGTGTTGGGGGGCCCTATGCCGCTGACCTTGACGGACTGTTTTGAAGTTGAAGGTCTGGAAGCCACCTGTCAATGCAGAAGAGTCGATGACGTCCACGCCGTAGTCACTCTGGCTCCGTCTGTAAAGCGTGATGCCGACGACCAGGACTGTGACGGCCACGACCGCAGCGCCCAAGCCTGAGTACAAAGCGATGTCGCTGGCATTCTCGATGCCTGAAAGACACAAGAGAAATTCTAAATGGCCAACATGGGCGCAGGGCCAAAGACCCACCCCGGGACACAGAATGAAATGCGATCGGAATTTTGGGAGATACTGATCAGACGAAATGACAAATGTAGCTAGCTGCGAGCTGGACTCTCTTTCACACGATAATCATGTTTCTAGAAGACCTTGTATAAATCAAAGGGATGCTCGTCAAATAACATAACTGCATTAAGGTAGCCCACCACATAATGGAATCTGGAACAGAATCAATTTTGCAAAGAATGTATTTTTCAAGGAAAAACAGGCAACTCCTTAATTTGCTTGTTTTAGGACGTCCTATTGCCCTGCCAAGTATTTTTTTATATTTTATTTTTGTTGGAAGACACGAGACCCACGTACAATGACAAAATACAGGTGAATTGCTCTGCTTGTCTATGACTTGGGGCGCATGCATTCACAGAGAGCGGTCTAGGGTGAGAAGGTTACGCATAGTCTATGAGTCGAGAGAGGAGACCAGAGCTCACAAGTATGAACTTGAGCTTTGGCACGTCACTCAGTTCATTAGAATAGTGACAGACATCAGGGTGTTTACAATCATTATGAGCGACTTTCTGTTGTGAGATATGAAAAGGGTTTGGTCCCAGGCGCTCTTATGTCCACGGTAAATGTTTTCTGGTACCGATTAAATGCTCGACTCTAATGCTTTTTTTTGTGGAAGAGGACTGGTCTCTAAGAGGACACATGCTGTTTCTCCCATACCTCTCCTACTCCATCCTATTGAATGCATGGGCAAAGCAAAAATAAAAGCGTTAGTTTGAATTTAGATTGTGGGTGTCTCCCCATACCCCAAGGTAAGCTGTAGCTGCTTCCCAACCCTTTTGCTAGCTGTACACTGGGTGTGGTTCATTCCGGAAGAGATTCATAACGGCTACTGCAACTCAGCATGACATTTACCCAAGACCACATAATCTTAAAAACGTGTAAAAATGGAAGGTGGCAAGTACTAACTACATGATTGATTTCCCTACAGATTATGCAGTAGGTATACTTAACAGGTCCAAAAATAATTACTATGTCACCCCTTTTGGGCTTAGCAGATAAAATAAACCCATCATATATTTACCTTGTAATTGCACAGCACTCACTCTGCATTCACTGCACCCTAATACGGTACTTACGTTACCGACTGAGTAATACTAACCATACAAGTCCATTTATTTTCAACGAAGTTAGTGGACTATAAAAGAAGGTGCGACCAAATTAAAGAGGGAACAAGGAAATCAAGCAGAACCGGTTCAGTAACAGGGCGGTCAACACATAAAAATAATTCGTGAGGAGAAGAACACAGTCATCCCGAAGAACAGTAACTGAAAGGTCAGAGGATTACCAGACACTTTTCGTAACCACAACAGCCTGGGAGGTATGGAGAAACAGGGTGTGATTTAGGCTTTAGTTCAACTTCATGATGGACCAAATGGGAGAGGGAGAGGGATGGGGCATTGGTGGTGGTCTCCCCTAGACACTCAGAACCATGGGGATGATGATCGATACCAACCCCAAATGTCTACCTACGTCGTGGGGAGAAAGGACGGCAGCTCTCACCCCACTTACAGTCTCACCCTCCCTCTACTCAATTAAGTTCCTTGGAGGGAATCGTTAGAGCAGGGAGAGGACACAGAACACAACAGGTGCAGCAAGCCAGGGTACCAGGAGCAGTGAGAGAACTTTGGATTGGAACCAATTAGCCTTCCCCCACCCCTCCCCTCCAGGTCCTTGGGCGCTGCTGACTGATGACACCACCATCTTAAAAGGTGTATCTGGGGAGAAGACACCTGCTCGGCAACTGAGCACACAGAGCAAGAGTCTGACAGTGGACTGAACGCAGCTGCTGTCTTGCAGAGTCGGCGAAGTAGACACAAAGGCATCTTTAGCTTCCCAGGTACTAAAATAGGACCAGGAGCCGGAGGATGACCAGGGTGAAAGTACTTCTGCTGAAAATGGACATCACTGGACACGAAATCCTGAAACAAAACTAAGTAGCAGGAACAAGCTGTCTTTGTTCCCCTGGATTCCTATCTTGTTCTTTATGTGTCCACCCTCTTGCTACCTAGGTAACCAGAATTCTCTGCCCTCCAGATACAAGTCCTGCTTTAGGAAAGGACCCTACTTATGCCTTCAGACGGAGGTATGGATGTTGGATATAGCTCATTGTGTTTCCTCTTCCAGGAATATGTGCAGAGTGTATTTGACTTAAGAGAATGAAATACTGAATTACAGAATTTTTAAAAATGAATATGGGGACTTTGGGGATAGGGCAGGGAAAGAAGGGAGAGAGGTTTGTTCAGAGAGCACTGCTTCCTCATGAGGCTCCCCCTGGCACTTGGCGGGACAGTCTGATCTAAAAGCAGAAGTCCGTGGACTCCTACAGAACGATAAGCAAAGGGGGATTTATTTTACAAGAACAATCTGTCCGGGGAATTCGAAGGTTCAGGACCTAATAATTTCATTCAGTCAGCATACACTTGTGGAAGCTCAACCACGCAGCGGAAATGATACAGGGGTGAATTAACATGGGGTCCATATTCTCAGTTGTTTCTTGTTTAAAACTGGTAAAAGACAAGGTGGTGATGGGACCCTGGTATCCAGGTGCAGCTACAGAGGTAGACACAAGTCCTCAAAGCCACGTGTGTGCGTCTGAAAAGATGTAATCAGTCATCCTTATAGCTCAAATTCTTCTAAAGTTGGGTCACCCTGCTTCTTTCTCCTCTTTTTTTTTTTTTCTCTTCTCTATCTATCTGCTTTCACTTCACCTCATTCTTTCTTCTTTTCTTTTCCCCCTCTGCCCCACCATTTTCTAATCTATTTCTCCAGGACAGTAGAGTGGGTTTCCCTATAAGGGTTCCTGTGTGCTCACAAGCGTAATTGATTCCCTTTTCATGTGTGTGCAGGACAGGCCCCAGGAGAACCTGAGGTTTAGTTCCACGTTTTTCACCACAGTCTCATGGGAGAAGGGGAGGGCTGGGTGTGGGTGTCTGTGAGCACATGGGCACTTGGAGGGGTGCCACTGCAGAATCACCCCAAGAGTGAGTGCGTGCGCGTACGTGTGCACATGAGCACACACTCAGCTCTCGTCAGAACATCAGAAGCCGCTGCTGGCTCCTTCCCAGGGGAGCTGCTCCAGTCACACGCCCACAAGGTGCAGCCTCTTCCCAGGACTGGAAAGCTTTCTCTACGTCCAGCCCTGCGCTCCTGCGCTCCACACTGCCTACACCCCAGATTCAACGGTCATTAACCTACCGGCTAGGTGGACCTCTGCTAGCGAAAAGCCCCATTCACCTTTCAGATTATAATGACGGGTCATTGCCCTGTACCCCCCATACCACTAGGCATCTAGGCCCTACCCATCTCTATCTACCCATCTGTCAGGTGCCAGCACAGGGCCTCGTCCTCCAAGAAAGTGACTCTGTCCTGGCCAATCCAGCCAACCCTGCCAACCCATGGTTTTCTAAACTCTTCTATCACTTACGGTCCCTAGAACTCTTTTTGGATCTTCTGATGGTTAATGATCTGACTGCCGGCGCATTCTGTATAACTGCTTTAAGTTCTTCACAAGCAGTTCTAACTCTATCATTTCCCACAGAAACTTGCGTCGAATCATTGTGCGACTGTTTGTTGATCGCTTGCCTGGTCTCAGACTGCGGGAAGAAAAGTAGGAAAGAGATCCCGGTCTGAGGTGGATTGTAGAAGCCTTGCGCCAGAGACCCTCTTTTTCCTTTACGTCCACACACATACATGTCTATACCTGTCTGCTTGCTCTCACACTCATGTGGTGCTGGTTTGTTTCCTCCAAGTGATTTTGAACAAAAGCCTTGATACCCCCTGACCGATCAGGGTATTTTGTGGGCATAGGGTACTCTTCTCTGAATTTCTGTTTCCCTATCAACGTGTGATTGATGTCTTTCCTGTGTCTTCATCCCTATTTTCCTCTCTCCGAGAGTTGCGAAAGTTTTAGGCCAAGCTCAGAAGGAGACAACGTGTGGTAGAAAAACTTGTGTGTAATCTATAGGCTAAAGAAAACAAAAAGAAAAAAACAAGGACTGGGAAATCTCTTATATTCCAAGTTAGTCAGAAACTACAGAGGAATCTGTTCATTGCTGGAAGGAGTGTTGAAGCATCTACAGAGAAAGGCTACAAAGATTAATAGTTGGAAACTAGGACCCTGGAAAGGAAATGTTTACGGGTCCATTTGGCCTGGAGAAAGGAGAACTAGAAAGTGGCCTGTGCGGGGCTCTTTCACGCGTGAAGCGTTGCTCTAAGAAGAGGCCACAGTAGGTGCCCAGTGAACCTTCATTTTACGATGAAGCTAGTAACGAGCTCTCCACCAGCTCTAACAAGGGCTGAAAAGGAGGACATGGCCTTTTGTTACAGCACTTGGGACTCTGCTTAGATATTAAAATGACCTTTTCTACAAGGAGGGTTAAAAAAAGCCACGCTGTATTTCTGAGGGAGCTTATGAAATCTCCTTTCACAGGCATTCAGAACCGGCGTCACTTGACAGTAGCCTGCGGTTATTTCATTTTTGGGCAAAGTTGGCGAGAAAGGCTAAGTGACCTTTCAAAGCCCCTTCGAACTTCAGAGTTCAAGGACTGGGTATTAGCAAGTTCCTGTCTTCATGAGTTATAATCACACCTAGTCATTCAGTGACTTATGTCCCCAAAGGAATAAAGCGAAGGGCTCTTTACTTAGCTTGCCTTCCCCTCTCCACAGGACTCTCACTGGAAGAACATATTAATGCCACTTAGTTATGGAAATTTAGCTCAATTCCCACGTTATGAGGTTAACTACGTATCAGATTAGAATCTATTTCACAGGATCAGATAGGTACATCAAATGAACAAAGGAGCACAACAAAATGCCTTTCAAGACATATAGTTAGGGAGTTGGGGACTGACATGTACACACTGCTATATTTAAAATGGATAACCAACAACGACCTACTGTATAGCACAGGGAACTCTGCTCAATATTCTGTAACAACCTAAATGGGAAAAGAATTTGAAAAAGAATAGATCCATGTATATGTATAACTGAATCACTTTGCTGTACACCTGAAACTATCACAACATTGTTAATCAACTATACTCCAATGTAAAATAAAAAGTTAAAAACAATATGCTAGGGCTTCCCTGGTGGCGCAGTGGTTGAGAGTCCGCCTGCCGATGCAGGGGACACGGGTTCGTGCCCCAATCCGGGAAGATCCCACATGCCGTGGAGCGGCTGGGCCCGTGATCCATGGCCACTGAGCCTGCGTGTCCGGAGCCTGTGCTCCGCAACGGGAGAGGCCACAACAGTGAGAGGCCCGCGTACCGCAAAAAAAAAAAAAAAAAAAAAGCAATTCTGTTTTATCTCATTAGGTATTATAAAATGACCACTGCTCCCGTTTCAGGGAAAAAAACACCTCAGCAACTTGAATTGGTATACATGTGAGGCAGTGAATTACTAAGGAATTAACACAAATATTCACAAAGAGAGGGCTGAGAGAGGCAAAATAAATAGGAGGCTAAAGAACCAGCTGCTGTGCTGGGCTCCCGGGAAACAGCCATCTCTGGACCAGTCCCTCCTCATCCCAGCACAGGCAGTGCTACGTAGATACAGAGTGACGTACCCAAGTATTTAACTGCACGCGGAAACATAACAGAAGTTATTGTTCGAGTTGTTTATACTTGCTGTCATTGAGAAGCACCATTTTTTTCTTTAACACATCAGAAAATAGCTTTTAAATGGTCAGCTATGGTCAACCATGGTAAGCAATTCCGATTATACCTGCATTGCTTGGACTCTCAAAATCCCGTCACCAATCACCATCTCGCTTTTCCAACTTGCCATCCTCCAAAACCTCGGTATTGTTGTCATTAATAACAACAGCAGCACATTCTTAAACAGCACCTACTACGTGCAAGGCACTGTTCTACTACTTTACGCTTATTAACTCATTTTAATCCTTCCAACAACCTTGTAAAAATGTGCCCATTTAAATGTGTAAACTGAGGCCAGAAAATCACTTGCCTTGCCCAAAGCCTCACGATTCATAAGTAGCAGAGCTGGGATTCAATCCCAGGCAGTTGGCTCCAGAACCGATTCTCTGGCTCATTCTCTATTCAGCTGTTAACCTCTGTCCTGGTCACGCTGCCTGATACTGAAACCGTGTACCAGCCCCTGTGTCCTCGTCTTCTGAAGTAAAAGTTTGACTCCAAAGTTAATGATTGGGCAACGTTAAGATGTAGAAATAAAGACTAGCTGTTGGGCTGGGGAACTGGTAACAACTTAGATGATAATTCTGCCACATAGCAGAACTCCCAGTTCCCTGAAAGATACAGATAAAGGCCTGACACACATTCCTAAATTGCTTTTATAGGAAGTAGACCGCCACCAGATGAAGACTGCTGCCCACAAGAACACAGACCCTAGACCGGTTGAAACCAGAAGGTTGATAATGCCGACTCCCAATGACCTCACCACCAGCCGATCCGAAGGACGTCCATGAGCTGATCACGCCCTGCTCCTTGAACCATTACTATAAAACTCCTCACTGCCCCCTCCAGGGCAGGACACACAGGCTTGAGGGCGTTAGCCCGTTGTGGTCCCCTTTGCCTGCCAAAGCAACAAGGCTCGCTCTTTCTATTTCATCCCAAACTCTGTCTCTGAGATTTCATCCGGCACCAGTGTACACAGGCCGAATTTCGGCAACAATACCTCTTGCTGGCAAGGGTAACCCAGTAAAGGAGCACTAAGCTTGTGTTTGCTTCTCTGAGAGCTACAGGTGTGATCACATTCTCATCCTCACAACCAAGTCTATTGAGGTAGGTATTATATTTCCTCTTTCACGATGATGACTTAGGTGCAGATAAGATAGAGACTTGCTCAAGGCTTTGCCATGAGAAAATGGCCAAGGCAGCATTTGGACACCCATCTGGCTTCACTCCCAAATAGCTTAACCATTAGGGTGGCTCCCTGCACTGAGGTCAACCTGCCCCGCTGGAGAAACTCACCAACTAGACTGGTGGGTATCACCAAAAATCCAATGCTTTGCAAACTCACCGGGGCCTTCCTTGCAGCCGAATAATTATTGTCTTCATGTCCTATGACCAAATAACGCTTTTCATCAACACAGTTACTCTGAACTTTGTTTCCTTTCTTCAACACCGCTGCTTCTCACTAGCCCCTTTTCTAGTTGAAAAAACAGAGGCCCTCCTATGTGAGTTCCTCCTGCACAACTCAGAATTCCTCTGCTCCTTCCCACATTTTTCCTTTCCTTTTCCCTGTTCCCTGAACAGCTGCTCCTCTGTGTCAGGCCAGCTCCGATCCGCCCTCTCCTGCGTCCGCGGGGGCCTGGCTTCGTTCATTATTCCCTTTCGGCCTTGCATCTTTCAACTCTGCCTCCACACATGAGCCTTGCCTTCTGCCTGCAGACACAGCCTGGTCTCCCTCATCACCTCCCGCCCAAATCCTTCTCCCGACTCTCTGATAAACCTTGCAAAGATGCAGTATCTTTTCACATCCACGAAATCCTTAGCTCTTTGTTGAAAAGAACTTAAAGCTTTTTTTTTTTTTTTTTTTTTTTTTGCGGTACGCGGGCCTCTCACCGCTGTGGCCTCTCCCGTTGCGGAGCACAGGCTCCGGATGCGCAGGCTCAGCGGCCATGGCTCACGGGCCCAGCTGCTCCGCGGCATGTGGGATCCTCCCAGACCGGGGCACGAACCCGTGTCCCCTGCATCGGCAGGCGGACTCTCAACCACTGCGCCACCAGGGAAGCCCAAAGCATTTGTTCTTAACATTAAACCTTTCGTGATCCATGTTCCATAATTTCCCTAACCACTTAACCTCTGTCCTGCTGAAACAAAAGAATAAATAGAATACATGCATATGATGAGAAAATGTTTTAGGAACTATAAAAAGTTACACTACACCAAGAGAAAATTTATCCTCCAACTAAGCCAGACAGAGAAAGACATATAATACTATATGATATCACTTATATGTGGAATCAAAAAAAAAAAAGGATACACATGAACTTATATACCAAAGAGAAATAAACCCACAGACATAGAAAACAAACTTATGGTTACCAAGGGGGAAGGGGGGAGGGACAAATTAGGAGTTTGGGATTAACATATACACACTACTACATATAAAACAGATAACCAACAAGGACCTACTGTATAGCACAGGGAACTCTACTCAATATTTTGTAATAACCTATAAGGGAAAAGAATATGAAAAAAACCCGATATATATGTATATATAACTGAATCACTTTGCTGTCCACCTGAAATTAATACAACATTGTAAATGAACTATACTCCAATAAAAAAAATAAATAAAATTGAAAAAAATAAAAGTAACCATTCTTGATAGTATCTTTCTTTGAGATCTTTCAGGGAAAAAAAAGTAAATTTCCTTTTTTTTTTTTTTTTTTACCATTTTTACTCGAAAAATTCTATTATCCTTATATTTCTAAATTATATTTCCTTTCCTGTATGTTGCTCTTTGCCCCCACCATATACAGTATCTTGTAGATCTTTCCTCTATCAGAACCTACAGACCTGCTTCACTTCTTTTTACACGTGTCTAAGCCCATTGCCAGGCTGTATAATGGTGTAACTCGTTCACTATTTCTGTCTTATTTGGTTGTTCTCTTACCCTTTTAGAGTCTGGCTCTTGCACAAACCACTGTTTCCTCTTGAAGACTGGTCTCAAACACTCCATTAGTAGTAATGTTCTTTTTCTTATTCTTTTCCACTGCTCTGCAGTAGAAACACAAGAATAGCCAACCCTCCCTCTAGGGGGAAGAAAAAGTCCCTTAAATTTGATTCTCCTAACATCTCTTTTCTTATTGTTTAGGAACTACCCTTCCTTCTCAAAGTTCTATAAAAGATCTTTAAAGCTCAGTTCTTGGCCCCTCTTGCTCATCTAATCGGATCATCACTCACACGCAGACAGCGCTAACTATTCCTCCGATGACAAACAGTCTCAAACCAAGATCTCCTGCCTCATCGCGTATGTGAAGACCTCATCCAACATTTCCTCCGGCTCGATGGATAATACCATCACGCAACTAGGTGTTGCGCTAACATCTCAAATTTGTCATCTGACTGATGAATTCACCATTCTTATCTCTTCAGATACTTTCTTTTCTTGAATTCCCTTTCTCTAGTAATGACATCACCAGAGACCAGGCTTGAGACGGAGAGTCATCTTTCCAATTCTTTCCATCGACCCCTTCCCCAGACCACTGACACGCCTTACTGATCGGATCCCCAGTGCCTCTCACATCTCCGTTTCAACAGGAGGCACCCACATTGCACAGTCTCATCTTACCTGGTACCGAGGCCCCAGTCTTCGTTCACTCTGAACCACTTTACACATGGATTACTCTCTCCAAACACGGTTCTGGCACTGACCTTTCAATAACTCTCTAGTAGGTGTTGAGTTCACTCCAACAGGGACTTTGCTTACAGCTCAAGACACTTTCTGCTCTGCCCCATTCTATTTTTCAACTGCTTGTGCCCATTTCTCATCCATAGGGACCCTACTCTTTGGCTAAATCTGGCTACAGGCATAACTCAAAGATACCACTACAATAAAGCAAATATCGTAATAAAGTGAGTCACACAAATTGTTTGCTTTTCCAGTTAAAAGTTATGTTTACACTATACTGTAGTCTGTTAAGCGTGCAATAGTATTATGTCTGAACAAAACAATGGATATACCTTAACTAGAAAATACTTTATTGCTAAAACATGGTAGCCATCATCTGACAACACAAGGTGGCCACAAACCTTCAATTTGTAAAAAGAAAAAAAAAAAAAATAAAGCAGTATCTGCGAAGCTCAAGAAAGCAAAACACAATAAAATGAGGTCTGCCCATATCCACTTTTTTCAAGTAGAACTTGTACTTCAGTAGACTTCTTTTTGTTCAGACTTTTTGCTTTCACTGAAAGGCTCTCTCCTCTAATATTTGTTTTAATTCTAACCGTCCTTCCAAGATTGACAGTAAAGATAATCTATTCTATAAAAAATATTTGCTTTAATTAATTAATCAATTAACTAATTTATTTATTTTTGGCTGTGTTGGGTCTTCGTTGCCGCAAGCGGGCTTTCTCTAGTTGTGGTGAGTGGTGGCTACTCTTCATTGCGGTGCGCGGGCTTCTCATTGCAGTGGCTTCTCTTATCAAGGAGCACGGGCTCTAGGCGCACGGGCTTCAGTAGTTGTGGCTCGCGGGCTCTAGAGCGCAGGCTCAGTAGTTGTGGTGCATGGGCTTAGTTGCTCCACGGCATGTGGGACCTTCCCGGACCAGGGCTCGAACCCATGTTCCCTGCATTGGCAGGCGGATTCTCAACCACTGCGCCACCAGGGAAGCCCCCAAAATATTTCTTGATAATGCACATTCACGTGTTTTATTCTTCCTTCTAAGTTGCCAGATCAAGCAAATACAAATACGACATAGTTAAATTTGAATTTCAGATCAAGAGTGAATAACTTTAGTAGAAGTATTTCTCATGCCATATTTGGGACATGCTTATGCTAAAATGTATTCAATGTTGATCTGAAATTCAAATGTAACTAAGGGTTCTGTATTTTATCTGGTAAGTCTACCTTCAGACTGCAAAAAGAACTGTGTTTTTTCCCGTCAGATACGAAGACCAAGGTAAAATGAGAAATAGAGTCAAAAAGCAGGATTTGAACTCCTGTCCTTGAGAAAATGACTTCACTTTCATCTTCTATTCTGGAAATTAAAGATATAAGCTCTAACTTTGAATACACTAACACGTGGAAAGATGGGGCCTGTGAATTCACATTTTTAGTGAGTACCCTGGGTTCCTCTGATGCTGATGGACATATTGGTCCGTCACTTATTCACTGTGTCTGTGCTTAGTTCCGAAGTATTGAATGAACGAAATCCCATCACGTCCAGTAAGGTCAATGATATTCTTGAAAATGGTAATAAGAAAAGGTATACACTTACAATGGAATAAAAATTAGGTAATAAAAAGATTGAACGTAGTAAGAAAATGATAAATGTTGCACATATGCATGGGTTGAATTGATTCGCAGTAGGAGTGATTCTGAAGGACAAAGCAAGTCACGCAATTTGTGGGAAGTGCTGTTTATGTAATGGAAAATAATCAGCAGGAGATGAAGAAAAATGCTGGGTAAAATAGAAAAAAAATGTGCTTTACATCATGGCTAGAAGATTAGCACTGATGCCAGTTGCCTCATGTTAGTTTAGAAGAATCTAGAAGTCTATTGAGAACTTAAAGGTATTATGGTTCAAAGTCGCAGATCGTTCTATGGGTTCAAGGTACCATTCAGGTCTACACAGCCTGAAAGAGAATGGTCCAAATTACCAGTGCAGACTGTGCATCTTCTGAGGAGTTCCCTAACCCTATGAGGATCATAAAGAATGTGTATTCCCAGAACCCACATCGTTCCACTATGGATGAAAGCAGTGTACTTGGGGAAAAGACGTAGAATGGAGCGTTAGTAAGGAGACGAGAAATACCTAATTTTCAGACGTAAGGACACATTTGGGTCATTCTTTGATAGAAATGATTCTGGGAAGCAGCCAGGTTGGACTTTAACCTAGCACCTGGCACAGAAGAGATGATTATTAAAAACTACCTGGCACAGAATAGATGATTATTAAAAACTATCTCCTTACTTCCCCCTCTTCTCAAATCCTTTATTATCTTCTACCCTGTATTGAAGTTGTGGGGAAGAAGCCTTTCTTACTGTTTCCTTCACACGTCACCGGGCCAGGACTATTTATATAGAATAATTGTGCAATAAATATCTACTACATGAATGAGTTAAAATAAATATAAAGAAGCAAAGTCTTTATTTTCACCTTAACAATAAAAGGCTCCGTGCAGAGTTAGCAGGAAGATGTAAGACCATAATAACAAGTATGAATTGAACATCTAATACATGCTAGGCACAGTGGTAAACGCCACAAGCATAAGGGTGAACAAGATCCTATACCATCTACCAGATGGCAGGAATTATGTCTAGCAGAGAGGGAATCCAGCCTGGGATAAAGGCAATGAACATATGGTGTAGAAATAGGGAAACTGCTTGATACTGAGCCAATTACAGGAGTAACTAACTCAGACTTGGGGGCTGGGGGGAAGATGGTGAATGCTTTGCAGAAGTGAGACCCAAGCCAAAACTTGGAGGAAGGACAAATTCAACAGGTTAAGATTAGGGGGAGAGAAAGTTTTCTGGCAGAAGTAACAGAACGTATAAGGAACTTTATGCCAACATGGGCCCAGGGTATTCAGACAACTAAGAATCTTTGTTTGGCTGAAGAATACGAGAAACGGTGAGAGGGTAGGAAGGAAAATACCTAATGGTTCAGGGGCTTGAGAGAAGCTGATACGCTTAAGAAAAGCCATCTCAGACCAGATCATAAACATTAAGTACTTTGGACTTTATCTTAAAAATAATGGTCAGCTAACGAAAAGGCTTGAACACAGAGGTCATGTGACCAGAACTGATGTTTTCAAAAGATCAGATAAATTGATGTCAGCCAAGACTGGATATAGGAAGCAATGGTAGAAATCCTGGTTAGGAAGAAAGGTGGCCTGAACTTTAAAACATTTTTGTCTGGGATACCCTTTTCTTTTCACTTGGTTTTTCTCTTACTACAACTGGCTGTTACTTTTCTGTCTCCTCTGCAGTGACTTCAGACCTTCTCTACGTCTAAATGTTGATGTCCTCCAGCGCTGAGTCCTCAGATACCTTCTCTATTCACACTCATTATTCGGTGATCTCATTCAGCCTAATGGCTTTAAGTATCATCTGGACAGTGACAAGCCCCAGATTTATGTCACCAGCCAGGACTCTCCTCTGACCTCCAGACTCATATATTCAGCTGCCTGTTTAACCTCTCCATTTAGATGTTTAAGAAGTATCTCAAATCTAGCATTTATAAGACTGAACCCTTGAGTCTCCCTCCAGATGTGGTAAACCAAGTTCTCCCCAGATCGGTGATGGCAAGTCCATCCTTCTAGTTGCGTAGCCCAAATTCTGGAATCATCCCTAATGCTTTTCCTTCTCTCAAACTCTATATCCAATCCACCAGCAAATCCTTTTGACTCTGCCTTCAAAAGATATCTATCATGGATTATGGCCCGTTTCTACAATTTCCAATGCATTCTGTCTGGCCCAAGCCACAGTCATCTTGAATCTAGGTTATTATAACAGCCTGGGTATTGTAACAGCCTAGATTATTTTAATAGATTATTGTTACAATAGATCATTGTAACAGATTTTCTTGCTTCTGCTCTGGTTCCCTGTATGTTTACACTCAACACAGCAGGTAGAGTTTATCCTTGAAACTATTCACTGTGAATAAACACCCTCAATGGCGTTCCATCTCGCTCACATGAAAGGTCAAAGTCGTTACAATGGCCTATGATACACGTGGCAGCTTTTCCCTGTGCCCCACTTCTTTGACCTGAGCTATTATGACTCTTCCCTTTGCCGCTCTGCTCCAGATACCTGCCCTAATTGTTCCTCGGATACAAGCTCCCGCCACACAGCCTTGGCATCCTGCTGTCCCCTTGGCCTGGAATGTTCTCCTCTCAGATATCTAGAATGTTTGTCCTTGTTTTCTTTCAGGTCTCTTCTTAAATGTGATTTTATTAGAGACCTTCTCTGAACACCTTATACAAAAAAGCAACACTCCCTCCATCCCCGCCTGAGCCCCTTATCCTGCTTTATTCCTCTTCACAACACGTCACCACCTCCACAGCACTGAGCACTCTTATTTTCTGTTTTTTTCCATCTCCCCTCACTGTAAGCTTTGTGGGAGCAGAAACTGTATCTGTCTGGCTCAAGTGTTGATTCTCCACCACCTAGAACATGTCCTAACCCATGGGAAGCACTTGATGAATAGCTGCTGAATGAAAGGAGGGATGGATGCGCAAGAGGGAAAATGGAGAAAGTCGGTGAACTTGATCTATGTAGGTGGCAGAACAGTTAGACAGTAGTGATTCATTGGATACTGAGCTGGAGAAGGGAGAGGAAAAAGACAGGGGTCTAGGAGGCTGTCCAAGTGTGGGACCCAGCTGAGTTAAAGGCATAGTATTCACTGAACTAGAGAAGGTGGGAAGAGGCCTGGGTTAAAAACAGGGACAGAAAAGGACCCATTCAATTTTGAAAAAGCTGAGATTCAGGTTATTGGGAGACATTCAACTGGCGAAGTCCTGGAGGTAACTGACTCTAGAACGATTAATGGGATTCCTGTGTAGCGTGCGTTTCTACTAGTCACAGAACAGCTACGTGGAAAGGAGATGGAGAAAGAATATGTTCTGAGTTATTTTCTAGGGGGAAGCTGAAGCCTTTTCATCCCTAAGGTGCACTTAACTGAAGCAGTCGCTCCTTGGGGGCTCACAGCCCCTCAGACAGCCTCATCCCCAAGCCCCCAGGAGTCTGCCTGCACATGACCATCCATCTTCCAGCCTGACTCTGGGGGTACATGTTTGCCATTCAGAACCTACTATATTTTACTGCACTTCCTGACATTGTTACACAACATTTATTGAAAGCACATTTGCTGGTAATGAAGTTTCTATTAACTATGATTAAATCTCCGAAAACACCTGAAGATAATTTAAGACGTGCAGAAGCAGAAAATGAAACATTCGGTTTAGTACATTAGGAAACGTAATTGATTAAATTATCTCATTTACAATAAGTGCTTTCAGGAGCGATGCTGTGCACATATTTCCCCCCGTTTGTCATTAAGATTTGCCAACAGGCATCTTAAGATTTCACTTTCTTTTCACACCTCCCCGCAACTCAAAGCCGGATCCTCAGCCCGCCTCACACGGATCTGCCCGGGAGGCTCCGAGGGATGGCTTCCATCCAACCAGCCTGGCAGAGGCTCATGCGCACAGCTATATATAGGAACAGGTTGCTTCTCAATTATCTTCATAATTGACTTTGATTTTGCATCAGTGATGATTCACGGAATCTTCAGCGAAGCCCCTCTCTTTCAACGAACCACCGCAGCCCGCCTTCATATAACGCACTCCTAACCGTGCAGCCTCCAGAACCCGGAGCCGATGCCTCTGGGAGCCTTTTGCAATCACATCGATTCTGTTAAGGTTTTATTTTTAGGAAATCACAAATTAAAACAGTTTAAGCGATTCCGTGGCAGTATCCAGCAATTAGGCATGGTGTAGAGGAGCGAGAACCCCAAGCAAAACCTCATTCACGAGTCCCCGAGGGCCAGAACTAGCCACGGTGGGGCTTATGGCTGGAATGTACCCAAATTTGCACCCAAATTAGAATGGCACAGGACTCACAAACTGAGCGTGGAATTAACGTTCAAAAACACACATGCATTTCTGAGGAACTCTCCCATTGGCCGCCACATGGATACCCATAATCTTGCCTGGGCGGCACACGGGGGCCAGCGGAGGGTGAGGGCTCTGTGACCAGGAAGCCCTGGGGGACCACTTACTCCAGCAGTCCCTCTGAGGCCTTGGCCCAGACACAAGCTGAACACCCAGTGCCCCCTTTTCTCCTCCACCCTCACATGCGTGCGCACACGCACACCCCCCCATCAGGCTTCCCCACCTTCAGTCTTCCCATGAGTTCCAAATCCAGCATGCATGACTCCGGAGGGCTACTGCCTAAGTCCCAATAACGACTTTATGGGCAGCAGACAGCAGGGAAAACAAGAAGGTTTGTTTCTGTTGTTCTGTAAAGTTCTCAGGCTCCAGAAGTTATGGCATCTTTCTATCTCAAGCCTGCCTGAAGCAACATCTGAAGTATGAACATCACAGCTTTACTGCATCTTTCTCTCATGTCACCTGACCCCCATCCCAAGGCACCGATTTCTGTCTATTTTCACAGGGTCTTAATTCTTTCAAAGAAGGTGGTTGATCGAAGCTGTTAACTCTCCCATGCTATTTGAATTTTAATACCCTAGGATTTAAAAGATCAAAAGCCATTCATTTCCGACCAAAATAGGAGATACTGGTCAAGAACGTCTTTCACAAGCTTTACAAACCAAACTGGCTAGGGAGCTGTCTCTTTCTACCATTGCTAAGAGCTGCAATGCAGATGCCCTTCTATATGGACTCTGACGTCTATATGATACCGTGGTATACTTTACACATTTCTGAGAATCATTGGGGGAACATATTAAAATGTAGATTCTCAGGAGCTGCCCCTGCACTGGGTGTTCAAATTAATTTGTTCTATTCTGAGGGGGGGCATATTTAACAAGCTCCCACCATAACTGAAGACTCTGATGCATGGGGTCGCTTATCTAAGTTTCGAGAACTATTTTTTTTTTTTTTTTTGCGGTACGCGGGCCTCTCACTGTTGTGGCCTCTCCCATTATGGAGCACAGGCTCCGGACGCGCAGGCTCAGCGTCCACGGCTCACGGGCCTACTCGCTCCGCAGCCTGTGGGATCTTCCCGGACCCGGGCACGAACCCGTGTCCCCTGCATCGGCAGGCGGACTCTCAACCACTGCGCCACCAGGGAAGCCCCTCGAGAACTATTTTTCTAAGAAAAATAGTTCTCAATCCAAGCTGCACATGGAAATCACCTGAGGAGCTTTTGATACTAGGGATTCCTGTGTTCTAAATCCCCTCTTCCCATTTTGATTTCACTGGGGTACAGCCTGGGAATCGGGATTTATAAACGGCCGCCGGTGGCCCTCAGTTTCAGCCGGGGCTGAGCACCCTGGGGTTGAATGCCGAGCTGCCAATCATTCAAGCTGTGCTCCGTCCCCCAAATCTACTGGATACGTAAGATGGAGAGAATGCAAAGGCGTCTCCAGGAAGCAAGCCAGGGGACAGAGACCTCGAGCCAGCACCCACCCAGCAGGTTCAATTCCTGGCCTTTTCACTGTGGAATACTGGTTCTTCGTCTACCCAGTTGCCATGGATTTCAGGATTCTTCTCTTAGGCACCCCCTGCCCCTTCCTAGGTGGAGAGTCTTGTAATCAGGCTATTGCCCAAGGCTGCTCTCATGAAAGCCTGTACTGACAAATAGTTATTAATTTTAATGAGATAAATCTCCTCAGAAATAAGAGTCCTAGATGACATTTGCAGGTAAATGGACTGCTCTCGGCAGGCGGAATCAAGAGGAGAGGTTTACTTTTACTCTGAAGGAGGGGAGGGGGTGTGCATATTTCTGTTCCATTTAAACCTCTGATATGTGACTCCAAACCCAATGAGAAGCCCCCCGAAAGCCCTGGATCTTTCGAAGGAACTTCAATTCTCTTTGGCTCCTAAACAAATACAACAGCAAAAATATGAGAATAAGTGATATTCACAAGAGGAAGAATAACTTACTTTGGGGTTTTATTTCATGAAGAGGTTTTTTATCTAAAAGAAAGAAAGAGAAAAAAAGAAAGTTGCATTTAATAATTTACACGGAACAGATATATTTCCTATATCCCTTCACGTCTACCTCCATAAAGGAAACATTTTCTCTCTTTCTGCAGACAATACGGGTTATGTTATTCATATTTATCCTTTTCATTCTAATTTTTAAAATTTTTCTCTTTTGCAATATTTTTCTAGGATAACTGCTTCATTCCTTCAAAAAAAAAAATCCCTCAGGCTTACTGGTTTCTTTCTCTTGCATCTGTTAGATTCTTATCGGCATGATGAGAGCAGTGAGCTTGCCGCCTGTCCGTTTTTTATATACAGCCAGAAGACTGCTCAGGTAAGGGATGCTATTTCACTATATATGATGATAGAAAAATGAACCATGAATAAATATTTAAAGGGATCCTGCATTGGTTTGCAGTTATCACGGTCTGGATAAAATGTTCCAAACTCTGCTTTTCTTCCGTTCTCGTTGGGTATAGGTGCTACGGTATTGTGAGCGTGTTGAAGGTTTATTTTGAAGAAATCACACTTTTTTGTTTCAGATCTTGATCATCTGTTAAAATGTGGATGATCTCTCTTAATGGAAAGGTGTCCTTTTTAATCATGCTATTGAGAAGGGCAGCGGTCAGATGAGATGGATACAGAGAAAAGACACTTGGTCTTTTCGAAAGCAAGTCAGACATTCTTATCCATCCTCTTCATGGCTGGCCGTTCATCCACCATCCCCTGCCATCTTTCATCACCTAATATTTTGCAATCATCTTGCAAATCACTTGGAGACGTGGTGCCTGTGGCTTGCTTTGTCTTACACCACAGTCCCTCCACTAACCTTTCCTCCTGCCCCTGGTCCCATCCCAGGCCAACACAACTCCACCACCACGCAGAAACCTGGGAAGACCAGGTCTGACACCGTGTCAAATTCCAGAGGATTTGCAGGGTGCACCATCCCTCTCATTCGCGGCTTCTTAGGGTGTAGATGGAACAGTCTGACTACAAGCACGGGGGCTGTTGCTAAGCATTCACAGACTCCCATAAGGCAGGGGACCTTGAAAAGTCACCTTGTGTAGCCTCCTTCCTTTCTTTGCCTGAAGGCGAGCCAAGCGGGGTGAGATCCTGTCATTTTGGATTATGTTTTTAACTGAAGCAAATCTCGCACAGTACACATTGGAGAACTTCATAAATATTACCTGGCTGACTGCACCGTAACCCCTCGCAGGCAGACAGACACAGCTAGGTTCCGAATCCCTCACGGAATATCTCTTAGCCTAACCCACTCCCTGCACTTAATACTGATTTTGACAGAAAACCCTTGCCGTGTGCTCCAGATACAACTCTTGTGTGTTCTACCATCTGATTTGTGATGGAAGTAGCTTATAAAAGTTGTGTGTAGATCACACTTTTGCAAAGGGGCCACCATTGTTTTTTTTACAATGAGGGGAAGTTAACAGGCAAAGGGTAATATCTGACAAATCTTTCTTTAAAAAAGAAATCCTCATAAAATAGAATAATGTGTTCAAGTTGATAGGATCATATTCAGATTCTTACAGTCAGGTTTCTTAAAACCAAAACCTTGCATTTCCCTTACTGCACAGATTCAATGCCATACTAGTTTCCTTAGAGCAGGTGGTCCCGCCCGAAGTCCAGATGCTAATGCACTGAAGAACTAGAACAAAACGACTTTGGTGGTTTTAACCCGACTTCAGTTTTTGCTTATCGTATGCTCTAAGCATTGGCATGGGCAGAGCCATGCTGGCAGGCCAAGGCTAAGACATCTGAGAGTGATGCATTGCTAGGACAACACAAAGAGACATGCAGAACATCTGTTTAGAACTCTGGCTGAGCTTAACAATATTTTCTTCCTTCTAAACCACAGGAACGAAGATTATGCCAGGTAGCAAAATGAAACTCCATTAAAAACAGGTGAGACGTATAACTACTCCTCAGAAAAACAAATCGAATATAGCCAAGATGTGAAAAAAACTGGGGTAGTAGAGTTCTACCCGGTACAGCTCTGAAAAAAAGACAGAGTGAACGGAGCTGAAAATCCCAGGGCTAAAGTCCCCAGATAGAGGGCGGGGGCCACATGGAGGCACAGAGCAGCAGCAGAGAGCATCCTCCGCTCTGACCTGATGACACCCAGCTCCGGCGTCGTCATTACTGACACGGATTAGTGCAGACTCTCAGGATCAGAAATGGATTTAAATCTTGGATCGTCTTCATCTATCTCTGTGACCTCAGTGTTCCCCACAGTAAAATGGGAATAAAAATGGCCTTGAAGCTTGGTCCCGGGGGGTTAAACATGATAACCATGAAGTCATGCAGCCTCAGGCTAGCACATGTTCAGCCATCAATACATAGCAGCTGATGAATAAAAACTTGAACATGTTATGAATATGATCATCATACTTGTTCAGAGGACAACAGTGACTCACGTGCTACTGCGTGGAGACAAGGCACAGCTCCAAATCGGAAACTCTAGTGAATTTCAGGGGTCCTTGAACGGGAGTTAAGAAACATGTGCCTAATCCTGTCCTCTGCTTGCTGACACCAAGGGCAAGTCGAAACTTCCCTTTCCTGCCATGTAAAGAAGACCCCTGTGCTACCCTGCTTTCACTCCTATAAATCTTTAGAATAACTACCAAAGACGTTCCACAGAAATCCACCTGAAATGAATTCTGAAAGCAGAGTCAAAATTATTCAAAGGGCCGCTCCTCTACCATCGCGTGTGTTATGCTGAGATCCAGCACGTGTGTTAGCCTGCATCGTCTCACGGAAAAGGCTGGAAGTCTCTGGTGCCCAAGAGATTTAGTCCCCTGGCATCGGCATCAACATTGGGTTCTGCTGTATTTTCTGAAAAGCAGTATCTTGTCAGCAAGCTGCTCTCAGAGACCATTTTTCCCAGCTTGAAATGTCTGATTAGAGATTGTTCTACCGTGAGCTCAAGAGAGGGCTACCACCAACCTCGCTATGTTTTGCAAGAATGGCCCACCCACAGTTCACGTTCTTTTATTCTGTTTGCATAATCATTTTCTCACAAGGCTCAGGGCCATGCAGTCACTGGCCTTGGTCAACCAAATCCTCTCTGTTTTACTTTTACCTCTCTCCAAGGCCATGTTCAAATGGCCCCTTAGTAAATTAATCCATTAGGGCCATGGTTCTTCACATGGGCTGCATATTCAAATGACCTGGGGAGCTTTTTTTTTAAAAAAAATACCCATGCTTAGGCCCCTCTCCAAGAACTCCTAATAGGGGTTTGTGTTTTTGTGATTACTGAGGGCACCGCCACTTCCTGGCAACAAATCTGGGGTTCTGTGTACTCAACTCCAGTTCCTCTCTGCCTCCCAAGAGGCTTTGGGGTAGCTGGAGTGTACAGAAGGGCCCATTTTCTCTTGCAGGAAGAGAAATGTAATTCTGAGCCAGTGGCAGCTGAGCTGTAGTTTGGGAAAATCACAAGTTTTCCCAGGGTCTAACTTATACACCAAGAGGTACCTTCTGGGTAAATAGAAATTGATGGTAATTATAACTCAGTCCTATAGTGATTTTGTGTATTTACAGGCTAAAGATGTGCAAGTGTTTTTTAAATTTTATTTTTAATAGTGTTTTAAATTGTTTTCTTTAAAAAATCAGTTTTATTATTTACACTTACCATATCAAAAAAATACAGATAAGTGCAAACCACCCCCCATAATTCCACCACCAAGAGATAACCACTATTACGTTGTTATATATACAAGTCTAGGCTTTTTTTCTCTGTGATTTTATATACATATAAGGTTACGTGCACACATATATGCTTACACACATATTAGCAGGAAACTACATGAAATTGACAGTAATTGATCATTTTTACCTACAAAAACATGGAATTGTCTTTTATATACTGTTCGGCAATCTGCTTTTGTCTCAGTGCTGTATTGCAAATATTGCTTTGTGTCTGCCGTGCGTGTGGTGAGTGTGTGCATAGAGGTATATATACTTATATATGAGGCAAGGGAAGAGAAGGGGGGGACAGAGAGAGAGACAGGCAGAGGGAGAGAGAGAGGGAGGGAGAGAGAGAGAGAGAGAGAGAGAGAGAGAGAGAGAGAGAGAGGGAGGGAGGGAGAGGGAGAGAGAGGACAATCTACCCTTTTTTTTTTTTTTGTGGTACGTGGGCCTCTCGCTGTTGTGGCCTCTCCCGTTGCGGAGCACAGGCTCCGGACGCGCAGGCTCAGTGGCCATGGCTCACGGGCCCAGCCGCTCCGCGGCATGTGGGATCCTCCCGGACTGGGGCACGAACCCGCGTCCCCTGCATCGGCAGGCAGACTCTCAACCACTGCGCCACCAGGGAAGCCCACAATCTACGTTTTTATTTTTGGTGGTGATTCATTTCTTTTCCACCTTTCTTTAAATTTTGGCTTCCTTTTTACATGGCATGCTCCCAAAGCATTTCCATTGTTCTTAGAAGCTATTTATGGCTGCATTCCTACCTTCCCACCCACCCTCATCCAGCCTTATCCTTTCTCTGCCAGGGAAAAACTGTGGCCAGCTGCATGCAGCCCACATCCCACGGATCTGAGTGAGCCAGAATAAGGAGAGATGACACATGTGTAAGGCGCACGTGCTGACAACTACACTACAGAAACGTTGCAAGACGACACATGTGGATGGATGGATTCAATCTCCAACCCACAGACTGGGCAAGGGGCTGCCCTCAAAACCCGTGCCTTGCGATTATTTGAAACCGGCTTCTATGGGTTTTGGATACCACACATATATGTTTCCTGAGACCCAGGCATCAAGCCACTCCGTGTGGACTAAATGCCCACCAGGACAGTAGCCGGAACAGCTCTCTCCTGCCGGGCAGCAGTTGACACAGGTCATTAGAGTTCACGATCACCCTTCTTTTCACTAAACCAGACACGTCCCATGTTTTCATCTCCAAAGACCATTTTCATTATTTCCTTCTTCATAGATCATATGCTTTGGAACCTTTTTCACCTCCCCCCAAAATATATGTCTTGAATTCAGTTTTATTTTCATTTACCCTCCACAGTCTTTGTAATCACAAATTATTTAGGAGCTGATTCTGAACTGTGTGGCAGATTCAGTCTTCTCTGCCCATTCTCTCTGGCTAGTTCCTTGTTTGCTGGAAGAATTCTCTAGCATCATTACGTAGGAATCTACCATGATTCCACAGCCTCCATGTCATGGCCAATTTCTCTGTCTACCTTTATGGTCTTCTATTAACTGGTCCCACCACATCAAATGTGACTCAGTTTCCGCTGCACCTCAGCAAAAATCCATATTCTAGTCTGATCAATCCGTGAACTCTCAGTGCTTTTGCCCAAGCTGTTTCCTCTCTAAGGACACCCTCCTCCCTCCAAGCCTCCGATATAAAAATGTCCTCTCTCCAATGCCTAGATCAATTTCTGATTCCCTCATGAAATCTTTGGTGATTACTACTCTGTTGGAAGAAATCTCCCCCTTCTCTAGACAGTTTATCTTACTTATACTCGCTAAAATACTATGCAATTTCTTTCAAAATATATTACTTTGTAAGTGTTCATCTGATTGATTTTATACTTTTGTCATCACCACTAGTTATGGGCTTCTAACATGAAGATCATATTTAAATGATGAGCTCACAAATAACTGGCACTGCAACAGAGGATCATGGCAAGAAAAAAAGTAGCAGGAGAAGTGAAATTAAAAGCTATTTGCTTGATTATTTACTGATTGGGAGAAAAAAAGTTGAAGTTATTGATTATCAGTGTGTTTCATTTACTCATGCTTTCCCTCTTCTCCCATAACCAGAAATAATTAAGAAGCCCTCTGAACGCTCTCCAAAGCTGCAGGAAATCCCAGGATCTGGTGGACCTGCTCTGTATTAGCACTAGCAGATAATTAGATAAACACGAGGTCTGCTTTCACTGGCAACACCACCGTGATTGAACGTGTCAGGCAGACACTGAAGATGACAAGCAGGGATTCTATTCTGTTCTCCTGTGGTTGGTGAGAGCTCACTACGGCTGTAGGACATGCAGGAACACAACCACCAGCTCTTGTAAAAACCATGAAATTCTTCCGGCGATGGAAAACACAGCGCATCTCTCGTTTTTTCACTCTTTCCAGTTGTTAATTTCTGCATTGCGTTTTTCTTTCGGGTTTTTTTTTTTTTTTTAAATTTAAAGATCCTGCTCAGAAATGACTCTTCAGAGACCGTATTTACCCCAAGTTACTGAGTTAATTCAATTCTTGCTTCCTCTCCCCACTTCCCAGCCTGTATAGACCATCGTAAGATCTACTGCCCCTTTTAAAATGCACTGAGCAGAGTTTCCTGTGCTCTACAGTAGGTTCTCGTTGGCTACCCATTTTAAATATGGTGGTGTGTATATGTCAATCCCACACTCCCAATTTACCCCTCCCCATGGGAAAAGAATTTGAAAAAGAATAGATACATGTATAACTGAATCACTTTGCTGTACACCTGAAACTAACACAACATTGTTAATCAACTATGCTCCAACATAAAATAAAAATTTAAAAAATGCACTCTGAGCACATCCATCCATGCAGGACAAGTACAGAGAACAGGAGGTTTTGAGAGATTCCTCCCAGGGTTTTCCAGTTGGTTACGTCTGTTAGAGGAATCACTGGTTTCCTCAGAGATATCTATCTGGGTAATTAGAGAAATTCCAGGACTGAATGGCAAAACCCTCCACCTGAATAAAACCCCGTAAGATCTGAGATATACATCAGTAAATGAAGATCAGCTGTATTAATATGTTCTACCAAAGAACTGTTCAAGATCCCATCGTATTAATTAGGGGAAATCAGATGGGTACTACAAGAGACAGCTCATGGATATGACTTATGATGACAAAGACCTTCCACAATGGCCCCTCAGTCAAATCACACAATTTGTGTGCATGAGATGATGTCGTCTTCCCTCTTCCTTCTTTCAAATTTGACATCTCTTATAGGAATGTCTTTTGTATTTCCTAAACTCAGATGAATAAGTATCCACAATGACCATACTCCCAAGGGGCATTTGCATATTTCATTTTTGAACTCAATCACTTCAATGTCTAGATTTCTTACCACCTTTGTCCATTCCCACCGATTCACTGTGGGTTAGTTTGTTTTTATGATGGATATACAGGGTACAGTATGCTTTGGGGTTACAGCAAAGATGTTTAAGCATCTGTCTGCAAAGACTTTCTTATCGGCAATTGGCCTCAAAGTGATAAAATGCGCTGTTTCCAATTCTGCTCCGAGGGAAGATGCATATTCAGATTCTTCTATGCTGTAAATTGTTTTGCTTGGATTCCCTCCCTTCTATCCACAACAGGAAAATGTATGTATGTGTATACAGACATACACACTCACTCAAAACTAACCATAAATGTTCAGGGTCTATAATTCAAGCTTAAGGGAATAATCTATTGATAAACGTCATCACGATCACTTGCCTTACCTTAAGGGAGGAGTGATATTCAAATTATTTAAAAATAGTTTAGAAGCCTCCTGTCAGTGTGAGCACCAGCCCTGACATAGGGTCATGGTGACTTTCTGCTGTGTCCAGGGCGGTCCCTTTAGTTGCTGGGTCACAGGGAGGTGTGGGTAGGGAATGGATTGGGGGTGGGGGTGGTGAGACTGGGGAGGGTGTTACGATGACTATTCACTGACTGCTAAAGAAATACTTAGCAACTGATATACACAGGCCATCAGTCCTGTCTTATCAAAAAAAAAAAAAAATGCTGAAAAAGAAACTGTGAATTGTGAATCTTTGACTTGTAGTTTTAGTCTAAGCTTCCTCAGGCCTCAGGCATGTAGAGTCTATATCTGTGTTTTTCATCTATTCTCAGTGCCTGGAACAGTAAGTGGAATATGGTAGGTACTCAATAAATATTTGTTGAACAGATGAGTGCTACTCAGCCTTGTATGTACTTTCAATCACGATCATTACAAAGTCAGGGTCCCTAAATTTCCTAATTTCTGTATGAATTCCTAGGACATTGTAGCTTCTCAATGAAGGGAATGGAGCAGATGCTAGAGGCCTGCTTTGATGACTCAGTTCTTAGGGGTGGCTGGCAACCGGCTTTGCTGGGTAGGGGAGGGGGTTACCTTTGTTTCAGATCTAAAAGATGTCCCCCTATCACCCTGCATATTCATCATCCAAACGGTGAATTTTAGGTGTGACTGAACTAGAATATCTCCTCAAAGCTGGCTAAAAGACAAGTATCTGTAAAATCATGATGACTTCAAGTTTTTATACTGAGATGAAGCTTAGAGATCACCCAGCACCCCGTATCCCGCCCCCATTTGATAGTTATGGACAGAAGGCAAGGGATGGTGAGAGATCTGTCAAGGTCACATGCTAGTAACAAAACAACTGAACTAAGCCCTAGGACTCCTTACTCCCGGTGCAGAACCCTTTTCCCTACCCCATGATCTCTTTCTAAATGATCACGGCAATTTTCTATTCCACTGCACAATGTCGTCCTCTCCCAAACACAGGTATGCAAGGCCGGGGCTTTTAGGAGGATGCTGACACTTCTCTGGAAAAAGGACAAGGCCAGGGTTAAGGATAATGTATGCTGGTGATGTTCATATCATCTTCGCTTTCTGGATCACATGTCTCAATGCTCTTGAAGACACACACGTATTTGATTTGTAACGTAAGGAGAAAATATAGAATCAAAACAAAGACGTTTCCTCCGCCACTATTAATTCACTTTGTTCAGCACACCCCAGAGAGCACTGAATCCTTTATAGGAGTAGATTACTCTGTTTTAAATCACTTCCCTGGTTGGGTTCTTGCCGTTTCTTTTACGGCTGGTCCACTCTATGATCTCAGACATTAAATCTTTCTCTAATCCAGACTCATATTTCTTACCCAGGGTTTTGTGGAGTCCTGATTAAATAGACTGCAGAGGTAGGATCTGGAATACACAGAACTGCTGAAATGGGGAGAGTCTGTTTTATAGGACAGAAAGCCTAAATTTTGGAAACTTCCTGACTCCGGATATCATTAGTTACTGACCAAATCTATTAGATAGCTTTTAAAAATACAAAAAATAATGCCAAAATCGCTAATTTGGGGATGTGGGAATGTCGAATGATGGAAGTGTTGACATGTAACAGATATCATTGATCCAGAAGAGCCGGCACCAGGACGATAACCCTGGGATGTGGAGACTGTGTTATGGTCTAGTAGTGCGTGTGGGGGATTTTCCCCCCACCAGTGACAAAGGATCTTTAAATGTGTGCTGACAAATTAGAATTTGCTTTATGAAAATTTATTTTCTAACACAATTGTTAGAACATGTGTATTTCATAACACGAGGGAAGCTCTCAGTATAATGAAGAATGATTTTCTCACTTGGGGACCATCCAGGCTTCTCTCCTGGGCCTTCCCCTTGAGTTATTTTTAATTAGTTGTTACAATCATAGAATTTTAGGACTTGTTGGGACCTCAGAGATCACCTGGTCTGTCTCCTCCTCATAACTAAATCCCCCCTGCAAAGGAAGACTGGAAAATCAAGAGCTGTTCTCTCAGCTACTTCTCAGACGTTTCTGGGAAAGGATATTGACACTTTGGTCTGACACCAAGTTGAAGAATCCTCATGAGTTGTTAGGGTCCTTGTAAACCGTGTTCCTCCAACTAACGGTATGTCTCAAATTACCCCTCAGAACTGGTTCATACAAGAACACAATTTGTGTCCCATAGATTTTAATGTGAAGCACATTTTATTTCATTAGACACTGTATTAGTCAGATATATTACGAAATGTTTTAACAAAATATCTAAAGTGTCACTTGTCAACTCTTCCACAGAACATGGAAAACACACTTTTTCTGCCACAGGAATCCCTTTACTAGAAGACACACACATTATTATTATTATTTACACAAATAGAGTGCTTACTACAGATGTCAAATGCTTTGCATGGTTTAGGTCATTTCCTCCTCAAAACGAACCCTTTGTAATAGACACTATTATAACTTTTCTTTTATAGAGGAATAAATTTAGGCATAGAGAAATGAAGAAATTTGCTCATAGCATTGCAACCGAAATTCAAACTCAAGCAATCTGACGCCAGAGCCCGGATTCTTCAACCTGTTACCTATAGGATAAATGTTCAAATCCTATAGGCTCAGCTCATTCATTTCTCTCAATTCTAGGTTCATGTCCATTTCTAATTTTTCAGAAAGAGAATAACATCTCAACTCAGAATCACAGAGGACGCTGGAAGGCCATTCAGCCTTTGCTCTCAATGCCAGCTCAACCCAGGCCCATCCTGGGCCAGCCCTCATGGAAACTCAACCTCTGTACCCTCTCGCAATCCCCAATTAGGAGCCAGTGCCTTCCCTGTGCTTCTTGGGGATGCCATCTACAAAATATTTCTCTTTTCTTTGTAATGAATTTGTATTCCCATCAACCATCTGGCCCTGTGGCTAAAATTTCCCGTCCTTAAGAAATGTTTTTAAGCTTTCTACTGGGGTTTCTGTCTCCAGTTTACACTGTCACGGGGATCTGTTCTTATTTGTCTATCTGGTTTTCTTGGGGTTGTTCTGTTTTGTTTGGTTTTGTTTTAGTCTTCTTCCTCTCTAATGTGACGTGTGTACCGTGTGTACCCTCTCTAAGTAATGTGATATGGAGTTATGTATCCTGTTCTCCAGCTGCCCAAATTTAATGTTAGAGTCTTTCCTATTTACAGGAGAGATGTTTTATTTCAATTCCTCTCATAAAATGAACAAAGTTAACAAGATGCCTCAGAGATAAACAATCTTCCAGACATGTTTCTGGAGTATGACAGCACTTCCTGTCCAATTCCACTAAAAGAATGTAAGCCCAGTGTAAACGTTCATATGGAAATATGGTGGTAGTGGGTCAGGGGGAGTTGATAGGAATAGGAAAAAGAAGAAGAAAGAAACAGAATAATTGCATTGGTTTGTATTAGCTGAGAAGGAAATTTTTATGTAGGTTACTCTGTCATGACTACGTACATGTGGCACATGTCTGGGAAGAAATAAAGAGATGATGATGACAGAGGGAAAATTTCCTGTATCACAAAAGGCATCTTAGGGCTTCCCTGGTGGCGCAGTGGTTGAGAGTCCGCCTGCCGATGCAGGGGACACGGGTTTGTGCCCCAGTCCGGGAAGATCCCACATGCTGCGGAGAGGCTGGGCCCGTGAGCCATGGCCGCTGAGCCTGCGTGTCCGGAGCCTGTGCTCCGCAACGGGAGAGGCCACAACAGTGAGAGGCCCGTGTACCGCAAAAAAAAAAAAAAAAAAAAAAAAAAAAAAAAAAAAAAAGGGCATCTTAAGTCCTTGTTTCAGAGCTGGTTGAAAAGAAAGGCCACAGATTTTTTTTAAATTGAAGTATAGTTGGTTTACAATGTTGTGTTAGTTTCAGGTGTACAGCAAACTGATTCAGTTATATATATTCTTTTTCAGATTCTTTTCCCTTTTAGGTTATTACAGAATATTGAGTATAGTTCTCTGTGCTATTCAGTAAGTCCTTGTTATTTACTTATTTTATATACAGTAGTGTGTGTATGTGAATCCCAAACTCCTCACTTATCCCCCACCCCACTTTCCTCTTTGGTAACCATAAATTTATTTTCTATGCCTGAGGCCATAGATTTTCAGTGGTTTACTAAATACATATCAATCATCAATGGGCCAATGGATGAAGGTCAGTCCTTACTTGGAAGGGGGATGATGCTCAAAAAGACAATCAGCTGTCTTTATCTTCTTGTTAACAAGGCATAAATGCAGAAAAGTCCACAGAGGGTGGATAACAAAGCGGAGACATTTTATGGTAATTTGCCGTATGTGGCTCATTCTTTTTCCTTTTTATGCTCAATTCCACACAGGATGTGGCACCAGAGTTCAAATCCTCTTACCACAAGGCACAAAAGTAAAAGTTTTAGCCTTGTAGAATTTAAAAAAAATGCTTTCACTAAGACATATGAGTATTGAGCTATCTCTATTTTCTTTTTTAATTAAGCACAACGGAAACTTCTGTTATGAGCCACTTCACTCTGTCTCGTTAAAGCGTGTTATTCACTGGTCTTCTTATTGGGTCTCATAACGGGAAAGTATTATTGGAGCATGGGAGAGAGCTTGTGGCTAAGTTGCTAATGACACCACATATGTCCAAATCCACATTCTTATCACTCCTGTGGGTCTGCAATATTATATCCACATTTTCTATGCTGTCTACATAAAGGCAACTCTGAATTAATCAATTGTTTGTTACGCAGAAAGGCAGCTATTGGGTATTTCTAGGGAAAATCTTCATGGAAAAAGGAATACCTACTATGTACTACAAATGGAATGGAAATGGGTTTTTAACATTAAAACTACTTGGGAGAATTAACAAGCAGTAGGAAACTTCATGACAACTTAATGCATTGTGCTAGCATGTTATCTTGCTGATGCCATTTTTATTTCTTTGCTATATAGAATTTCACTGTGCTATAATTAACCAATTATGTAGTGCGGCAGGTCCTGAAATATGACCTTATCCAACAAAAAGTTTTCAGAAGAGTCCAATATGATTCCTGACTCTCTGCCCAAAGAAAGGACATGACGGTTTTCGTTTTGGTAAAGGGACATCCATCTGTTATAATCTTATATATGAAACGGATATTCTGTAAACCACTAGCAAAAAGTAAGAGTTGTTTCGGATGCACTTAGCTAACTCTGGAGTGAATATTCTCTTATTCAGTGCCCTAAAGAAATACAGGGAAGGGACCCAGGTAATTACTGTAATGGATAACAATGAGAAAATGCTTCCAAGGCAACCTGTACTCTGATGTGATTACAGGCTCACCTTTTCAGGTGCTTCCTTTAGGTCACTTAAGTAGATAGTTCAACAGACAATGTGGTTAGATTATGAGATGTAGCTTGGGGATGTTTATTTGAACCTGCTATTGTATAGACATCTTTATCCTTGATGGGGTTTCCAAACTGTCACCTCCAACTTTTCTTATCAGTGTAACGCAGGAGAAATGAAAACAAAGCACGATGTAACTGATCTTTCCATTTCTGAACTGTCAATGTTGAAATGACCTAGCTCACATCCTGACAAGAAGGACTGATTAGCTATCAGGTAGCTCAGCCTTGAAGATTTCCTCTCTCTTTTGGGTCCCTGTGACATTTCTCTGGCTTCGTTCTCACTGCACATCTGGGCACTAATCCCCTCTGAAGCAGATTCACTCAATCCTCTGAAGCCAAAGCCCTTAGTTTTTCATCTGCTGGAATAAAAAGGAGAGGGAGCAGGCTCCCCTTACTTCTCAGACTCAAACTAAACACCCCACTTTTCACCCTTCTGTTCCTGCCAATGAGGAATGTACATGTCATTTACACGGACATTTCTGTGATCCTCCGGCACAGAAGCAGCTAAGTTCAGCAAGTAGGAAGGACAGCGGTCAGAAAACTACCTGATTTTGATGTTAATGCTTAAAAAACATGGATCCACGAGTTCTTGTCTCTCGACGGTCATCCCATGTAATTATCTTCCTCGAAAAGAACTGTTCTAGCGTAAAGGCCCTGGATGTTTAGTTTATGCTTGTCATTTGGAACCTCGGACTCACTGCTATTGGTACCAACTGCTTAATCTTACACTCCCCGGTCTTGGGGCATTTCTTTCCTTGTTGAGGGCATTTAGGTGTGGCCATCTGGGATAGCATAACACTAAGGTCCTGTGCTAGTCACAACCGACCTAGCAACAACCATACCCCAATATTAAAGTGATCACTCAGAGCTGGCAGCTCCATCTCTAGGAGGAATGCAGCCCTCAGGGACAACAAAAGGAATCCAGATGCTTTGTTGAGAGCTAAATAAAAGCAAAGAACTGTAGGTCATCCAACAGCCGAGCAATGTCATTGTGTAACTGCCAAGAGAAGTTGGGAATTGAGGACTTGCTTTAGGGTCGTATCTGGCATAAAGGGAAGAAAATTTAAAAGAAGGAAATCCCCAAATTGGAACATGACCTAGATCTTTCAGGAAGCGACTGCTCCATAGAGCTGTTGCCAAATGCTATTTTAATCAAACCAAACCTTCACTGGATCTCTATCCTGAGAGCACAGCTAGTTTCACCAAGAGCACCCTGGCGAAGTACCAGCTAGAAGCATAGAGTGATGTTGGCATCATCTAACTAGACTGCTGTTCATTGATTCCCGCAGAGATAGTAAAATGCTATTCATTTTTGTTGACATGACTAGCCACTCTCTGTCTAAAAGGGCAGAATACGTCCCAGTGTTGGGCTCTTAGAAACATACCCCTTTCCCACTGATGTGTAAATACATCTCATTCACCTCTATGATTTCACAGGCTTCACTCTTTTTCCATCACGAAGCTTAGTCATTGTAGCCATCAAGAGTCTCTGATCATGTCTGACAGACATCTTAATATGCATATTACAGAGGCAAAGAATGCTAGAAAAACTCATGCTTAAGTAGGAAAGGGAATAGGGGAACGAATAGATTGAACAGAAAGGAAAGGCTTACACAGCATTTTAAACTCAGGAGGGGATTTAACAGAGCTCTCAACCTTCAGTGCTGAACATATTCTAAACCTCACTGTTTCCCTACCCGTTTGATTTCCACTGTTGGAAAATGTAAACAGCATATCCACTAAACTGCACATGTGAGACTAAAACCACACATGGCAATGTCCAAAGAAGGGTTTCATTCAGTAATTAAAGCAATTTCCTGAACCTCGGCTTGACTGGCTCCAAGGAAAGAACTATGCTTTGGGACTTCCCAAGTACATATGCGTTTATGATGGTGAATTTTATGTGCCAACACAACTGGGCCATGAGGTGCCCAAATATTTGGTCAGACATTAGTCTGTGAGGGTGTTTTCAGATGAGACCAACACTGAAATGGACAGGCTGAGAAAAGCAGATTGCCCTCTATAATGTGGGTGGGTCACATCTAATCAGCTGAAGTCCTGATCCTTCCCAAGTACGAGAGACTTCTGCCTGAAAGCCTCTGAACTGGGCCATTGGCTCTTCCTGGCTCTATAGCAGCCTGCCAGCCTTTGGACTTGAACTGGGACATTGGTTCTGCAGATTCTGGACTTGCCAGCCTCTATAATAACATGAACCAATTTCTCATAATAAATCTCTTTACATATGTACGTATGTATGTGCGTATGTTTATAGCCTGTATCTTACATACGTATCCTATTGGTTCTGTTTCTCTGGAGAACCCTGATGAATACAATATCTCAGATTTTAAAATTGGGATCTAGACTGGTCACTATCCTCTTAGTGCTGGTAATTCCTTTTAGCCCTAAACATAACTCTTACTCAACTAAAAAATAACTATATATTACAATACAAGTGCAAATGAATAATATTTACATATTTGATAACAATTCTTTCTCACATTAGGAGCTAACCATTGTCTGTCTTCAATCAGTAACTCTAAGTGTCAGTCAACCAAGGTTGAAGCTTGACATTCATAGAATTTTCCCCAAGCTCAAGCTCAGTTGCTGGTTGTTAGGAAAGGTTATTATATGGTCATCTAAAATTCAACCAGTACTTTCTTATTTCTAATATTTCAAAAGTGTCTAATGATCATCTAAACTATAATCAGTAGCCACAGAGTTATACTGTCAACAGCTTTTTAGAAGATATATGAGATTAGAGTCCTAACTACAGTCCTAATCAATGGAAGAATATGTTTACAAACATGTTAAAAATAGTCATACCTTAAAGGTATATTTCAGATAAATCTGGTGGTAGTCAAGGGTGGCCAGAGACACATTTCCTTAAACTTCTTGCTAATGAATTTGTGTTGTTTCCTTACATTTGAAAAGACTGGAATAGACACTTCATCAAAAAACATAGATGAATGACCAATAAACAAATGAAAATTTGCTCAATATCGTTAGCCATTACAGAAATGCAAATTAAAATCACAAATGTACTTACTCATTAGAATGACTTACTTTAAAAAGACCAATACCAAGTGTTGGCAAAGATGTGGAACAATTAGCACAGTTACATCTTAGTGGTAAAAATTGAAATGATTACAGCTACTGTGGAAAGTTTCTTCTAAAGTTAAATATCTAATTATGATATGACCCACCAATCCCACTTCTAGGTATTTACCCAAAAGAAACGAAAATACATGTCCACACAAAGATCTGTACACAAGGGTTCATAGAAGCTTTGTTCATGGTAGCCCCCAAATGGTAACAACCCTATGTCCGTCAGCTCATGAAAGGATAAACAAATTGTGGTAGATCCATCAAATGGAGTACTACTTAAGAATAAGAAAGAACTAATTACTGATAGAGGTAACAGCATGGAGGAACGTCAAAAGCATTATGTCAAGTGAAAGAAAGTAGAAGGTGGTTGGGGTAGGAGGAAAGGACTGACTGCAAAAGAACATGAGGAGACTTTGGGGATTAATGGAAATGTTCTCTGTCTTATTTGTGATGGTGTATACAACCGTACATGTTTGTCAGAATTCATCCAACTGCACAATTAAAATGGGTGGACTGTATCATATGTAAATTAGACATCAATACAGCTGATTTTAAAAAAATGTTTCCTTACATTTAGGAAGGGGACGGGATGTATTTATTCGAGAGCAGGCCCTTTCATCACTGAGACTGGTGGGTAAGTTCCCTTTAGTTACAGACCCTTGTATTGTATCTGACACACGCAGGCTACTCAGCAGTAGTACCAGCAAACAAAGGAACTATGGGCTATGAGAAAGTGCTTCTTTCAATGTTTCAATGTATTAACCATTTAGACTTATTTTGAAAATACGACTGTTTGTAGAGGCTTGCTTTCAAGCACAGCTAGTCATATTGATACAGAAAAAAAAATGCAACTTAGATGTTTCCTTCATACCATAATCTTCCCAAATAAAAAGGACATATATTCCTGAAAAGATGACACACTATTGAACTACACTGTTTCTTTTTTGCTGGATGTTTTCCAAGAAGGCAACCTGGTTCTAGAGAATAGGTATGCCTTGAATCTCCTGTTTTTGAAGGATCTAAGAAAAATCAAATACACCTTAGCACATCTGAGTGGGCAAGTAGAGAAGGAACTGATATTTACTGAGCACCTATTCTGTTCCATGAAATATTCAAATACATTATTTTATCACTGAGCCTTGACGATAACCAACAATAGGTACTTTTTTGGGACTTACAGTCAGAGAAGTTAAGCAGCTAAATGACTTGCCCAAGACCACGAAGCTAGTATAGGACAGCACCAAATTAAAACCAATCTCTATGTGGCTCTATTTGACCCTCCCATACTTTCATAACCAGGCAGACAGTCACTTGAAGATGGCTGTAATGTAATCTCGGGAATAAAGCAAAGGCTTGGGAGTTCTGAAATGAGCATTCTATTTCCTGCCTTGCCAGACCAATTTGATACAAAACCCACCCACCTCCTCAGGGCCATATTTTCCCCCCATCTGTAAGGCAACAGTCACAACACGTCCCTTTGTTCCAGAACCATGGTCCCTGAGGACCACGAAACACTTGATAGTGCTGTAAAATTCCTGGGAGAAATACAAGCATATGGTGATCTGTATCAGAATTTCACCAAACCAAAAAATGCTGGCCCCTAAAAGAAAAGACTTGCTAAGCTCAAAAGCCTAACTCATTTTCTTTCATCATGTATCTTCAGATCATATCCGGTTACGTCCATCATAAACATAGCATTTGTGGAACTGACAGTGATAACGATGTTTAAAATGACCCCACCTCTACTAAACATCTCTTTGTCTACTGTTCGACACTTTTCACCCATATTCTCTTGGCTCTGGGAGATTTTGTTTTCTGTGAACTTATTTCACCGAATTAATGGTCATGGCATTTCTTTTCCTATGCTGGACAGACACAGAAGACGTGCAACAGAAGGTGTTACCTAGGATGCAGAGACCGTCTGTGCAGTTCTCGGATTCCTGGCTTAGGCCTTCGCAGAATTTGCCCCCATTTCTTGGGGCTGGGGCTGTGCACTCGCGGATCCGCAGATGCTCGCACTCTGGGCTGCAGACTGACCACTCTCCCCACACCTCCCAGCTCCCGTCCACTTCAAAGGGAAACAGAGGGAACCATCGTTAGAATGAATCTGGCAGCTGTTGGGAGACTCACCCCAGGGCCGCTGTTGTTCTTAGAGCTGGATTTTAAACCGTCACCACCACCACAAAAACAAAATAATATATGTGTTTATCTTCTCTCCGTGGTTTCTTTCCTAAAGAGACAGGCTAACAAAAGCAGTGGCGTAATTCTCTTGCTATTTCAGGATGAGACCAATTTACTGAATTTGGGCAAATATTTGAATTACCCATGCCCTTGGGTTAGCTAATAATGTCATTATCCATTCTTTCCCCATCTTTCATGCCCAAATGCATCTTAGATGGACAGATACACTATGTGCAGGAACCACTGGTAATCACCGCTTCCTTGTGGGTTCATGGTTTAGAACAGAGAGCAGAATAAATGCTCTTCAAGTCCTAAAAGCCCCTCAATAAGAAAAACTTAAACCCATATATACTGACAGTATTAAACTGAAACAGGTCAGCCAAACCCCAAGACGCCAAGACTTACACAAATAGAATTTCTTGGGTCGTGCATTGCTGCTGTACGTAGAAACGAACAAACTGAATCTAATTCTCCTAGAAAACCACCCTAGAGATTATGGCAGCTGTTGGAGACAAGTGTCCCACTATCTCCCAGGAAAAGGCCAACCATGCTTATGTGGGTTACTGAAGACACTGCCATTTTTAATCTAGAGTAGCTAGGCAAGAGCAGGGTAAAATACAAATACTGAACTTGAAGCAAAATGTCTGAGTCCTTATCTTGGTTCTGTCAACTTCTGGGTGGAGCACCCTAAGTAAGCACTTAGCCTGACTTCACTATTTCTGTCAACTGGGGGTCATAAAAATCACAACACAGAGCTAAACGACATTACATGTATACATGTATCTTGCACAGTACCCGGCACATAGTAAGCACTCAATAAATGTATACTGAATGCAAATTCAAAACAAAGCTCCAAGCATATGCTGCTGGTGAGAGCCTGGCCTTAGCTCTGAGTGGAACTAGACTCGCAATTTTATTTGTTTTTTGTTTTTTGTTTTTTTTTTTTGCGGTACGCGGGCCTCTCACCGCCGTGGCCTCTCCCATTGTGGAGCACAGGCTCCGGACGCGCAGGCTCAGCGGCCATGGCTCACGGGCCCAGCCGCTCCGCGGCATGTGGGATCCTCCCGGACCGGGGCCCGAACCCGTGTCCCCTGCATCGGCAGGCAGACTCTCAACCACTGCGCCACCATGGAAGCCCTAGACTCGCAATTTTAAAGACACGAGTCTCTGGTCCAGTGTCCTTGGAGCTAATGGTTGACCATGCATGTGAGACCCAGGATCAATTGATTTCTCAGTGGGAGGATATGCTTCTCATTCAGAAAGTCATCTTCCATCTCAGCTACTCCTCATTGTATAAATTGGGTGAGAGCCAGTAAGATGAGCAAAAGAACTCATAAAAGCCATATTTGGTAAAGGAAGCCTCTCTCTACTCAGAGAGGAAGGCAAGCAGAGCCCACATTCGAAATGGAAACTGCTGTGATACAATCTCTGCCAATTATATTGCCAATAAATACAAAGGTAAAACTGATGAGGTTAGTTGATTGGTGACTGATGATAAAAGGTCAAGGATTTGGTACCTGTTTTGTGCTCATAGACACCTCACTTAATCCCTATTATACAGATGAATGCTACAAAATGGGAGAACCCGAGGAGAGAAGGGGATGGCTTAGCCCAATCAAACACTGGTAGTATAAAAATACGTCAAAACATTTGGCTTATTGATGGTGAGTGTCTAGGGTCATCTGAGTATTAAGAAAAAAATTATGCCCCCAAACAGAGGTATTTCACCCATGTTCTTGCTATTACAATGAGTTCCACATTAGCACTTTGGACAAAGGCTCCACTCGAAGAACTTGGAAGATGGTAACTTTGGAAAGGAAGGTTCTACTGAGAGCTTCATACCAGCCCAATAATGTTGGTGGATCCGAAGGGAAAAGGGAATCTACGTATATCTCACCAGGACAAAGAGAGGTGCAGGTTATTTTCTGCACTGACATTCCCTCACAAAAGGCTCCACCATTGAGAGGAGCTGGGTTGGTGCAGGTCCGGGAACGTTTCTGCCATCCTCTACCACAGCGAACATTGCAGGCTGACCACTCTGTCCAGGAAGACCAGCCTCCATTCACTGAGAGAGAAAAATGGGGAGGGGAGAAAAAAAAGGAAAGAGGTATTTACTGATTGCCTACTATGTGCAAGCCACTTGTGAGTTGTGTTGTGAGTTGAGTACCAAGAGACTGGCGGGGACCCTCCCCGGCTGCCCCATCGTGAGGCAACAGTAGGGCTGATCTAGTCTCCACCCCTCAATCTACTCTTCTGATACAGGAGGGATACAGAGAATTTGCATTGCAAGGAAATGATGAACCATCAATGTATCTCTAAAGCACTTGAAAATCCGGAGTATAAGAAGAAAATGTCAGCATTTGAATTTCTATTAACTTTAAATGCTTCAAAAATAAATCCCAGGGCTCTTCTATTGTGGAAGGGAGTGCCTTTACTTCAATAGCTGGGAATTTCATTTATACAATACCTGAGATATTCAGCAAATAGTCATGTTTGTTTTTGGTGGATTTCATATGCCAGGAGAGGACGTGCCGACAGCAGGTCTGGGGAAGATGCGGGGGGGGTGGATGTTGGGTTTGCGAAGAGTGGGAAGCAGAAGTTGCCCACCTCATTTCGTTTCAAATATAAACACAATGAAAGAAAACAAACAACTTTTTAAATTATTTTGAAAAGAGATCGAAAATGTCACTGACTATCTCCAGAAGTCCAATTCTGGATGAAAGAGAAACAGGCATCTGCCTCCACCTGTCAAAGGGGTGAGGCAGGAGAGAACGCTATAATGGATAACCCCCAAAGTCCTTTCCGTTCTAAACATTGAAAGCTTTAATGAAATGCACCTCCCTCTACCTCTTTGCTTTCTGTCCTCTCTATCCATTCCTGGCCTTTGGGTTGGTCTTACCATAAACCACCACTGTGGCTGACAGGCTCCTCCTCTTGGCTACGATGTTGGCCGCCATGCATGTATAATTTCCGGAGTCCGAGAGCCGTGCCTGCCGGATGATGAGGTTGTGGTCTGCCCTGGTGTCAATGTTCTCATCTTGTTCAGAGTCAATGGGCTCCTCGTTTTTCAGCCATTCCACCTATCAGAAGACAGCAATGTTCATAAGTCATTAAAAAAAAAGAACTTTCCTGGAGTTGGAAGATGAGCAGTTAGGGCATATGGGAGAGAGCTGTACCTAACATTCAGAGTAGCAACAATGATTTTTAAAAATCTTTATTCCATATCCCATCCTTTTTTGTATTCTCAGGACATGAACACTCAAGCTACTAAACTGGAGGCTGGAAGAGAACGTAAATATCCTATTGACTTTGACCTATTTTCTAAAACTGCAGTGGGAGAGAGGAAAGACTGTAATTAGGTCATTTCATTATATTTCATTGTGTTACAACTCTGACGACGATGATGATGATATTTTAATAACTGGCCCAAAATGGAGCTCAGAAAAATCAACACCTATATGTAGACTTTGTAATTTGTGCGGAGAGGATATTATGTTGTCAGACAGGGTTTGAAGTCAATATGTTTCCATTTGAACACATTTTAACAAAGGTGCGATGGTGTCTAAAGGCCACTGTAACACAGATTTGGGTAATCATAGGCACATAAATGAAACTCAGATCTCAATATTCCCTGCTTTTGGGGATATGTTTCTTCGGTGATCATTTATGTTACTACTTCAGGGATTCAGCAGACATTTAGGTCGGATCAGGCACCCCAGACATCTAAGCCTGTCTCCCTTCCAAAGGAGCTCACTTTTCACATCCTCTGAGCGTAGGCTAGTCCCATCTTTGGTTTGTTTTCTCTAGCTTGCTCCTAGAGAACCTATTTCCCTCTTTCCATCTCTACCCTAATCCTATCCTTGGTCCAAAGTTCTCTTTCCTTGGACACCTGAGGAAGACCCAGATGAGACCTTCTACTCCCTGGATTCTCATCCTCCCCACAGCTGGGCTGCACCAACCCTACATCTCTTATTTCATCAAGCAGACCAGTCTTCCCAGACCTAACTGCCTTCCTTCCCCATTTTGTCCTTTGCTACCCCATCTAAACAACGTCTCCACTCTCTCATGCCATCTCAGTAGCACCAGACGCAGCTCTTGTTTGACAATAACCATTTAGCTCTAGTTATCAGTATGTGTTATACACAGGAATTTAACAGACACATCAAAACGGTAATTCAGGGCTTCCCTGGTGGCACAGTGGTTGAGAGTCCGCCTGCTGATGCAGGGGACACGGGTTCGTGCCCTAGTCCGGGAAGATCCCACATGCCGCGGAGCGGCTGGGCCCGTGAGCCATGGCCGCTGAGCCTGCGCATCCGGAGCCTGTGCTCCGCAATGGGAGAGGCCACAACAGTGAGAGGCCCGCGTACCGCAAAAAAAAACCAACCAAAAAAATGGTAATTCAACACAAAAAGCAACGGCAATGACTACAACAAAAAGACACCACGTGGAAGCACATGCATCTGGGTTCTTTTCACCATACCCTCCCTGCCCCCCACTAGCATAGATAGTTGAAAGTTGGCTTTAGTTGGCTCGTTTCATGTTTGTATCTAAAGACTTCTAATTTGTTGCCAATCATCAAGTAACGTCTGTTAGACAGCAATTTGGTCTAATAAATATTTTTGGCTTCTATAAAAAGGGATTTATTGGGGACTTCCCTGGTAGTGTAGTGGTTAACAATCTGCCTGCGAATGCAGGAGACACAGGTTCGAGCCCTGGTCTGGGAAGATCCCACATGCTGCGGAGCAACTAAGCCCATGCGCCACAACTCCTGAGCCTGTGCTCTAGAGCCCGCAAGCCACAACTACTGAGCCTGCGTGCCGCAACTACTGAAGCCTGCATGCCTAGAGCCCAAGCTCTACAACAAGAGAAGCCACTGCAATGAGAAGCCCACACACCGCAACGAAGAGTAGCCCCCGCTTACCACAGCTAGAGAAAGCCTGAGTGCAGCAACGAAGACTGAAAACAACCAAAAATAAATTTAAAAAAAAATTTTTTAAAAAAAGAGATTTATTTATCAGAAGAAAACCTATAACGATCCTTCAATATTTATCCCAAGTACCATCCCATTAATGAGAGTATAGAATACCAAAAGTCATCAGCCATCCAAAATGTAACCTAGATAATCTGAGGTCGATTTTTAGAAGAGAAAATGATGCCAAAATAGCCAAAAGAGGTCTGAGAATTGCTGTAAAACATGAAGAAGAGCTGAAAAAGTAACATGGCACAGGACCACAAAGTAAGGAAGCAAGCCTGGCTACCCACCCCAGGAGCTCCTCAAGGCATCACCACGTGCCAGCCTGGTGGGTTAAGAACTAGTGATGACCCAGAGCCCAAAAGCACTGCTCTGTTTAACAAAGCAGGACAGTGAAGCCAATTTTAAAACACATCTGACCACCGGCCCATGACAAAATATCCTTCACTCCCCACTAACACTGCATATTTTCCAACCACTCATTCATTCATCTGACAAATATTCCAACCTTTACTGAACATTGGAGGTCGTCCTGAGAGTTGAGTAAAGTCAGACAAACAAAACCAGCATAGCCTCTTTTTTCATGGATCTTACTTTTAATGGACAAGATGGAAACAAAGAAGTTAAATCCACATCACCACCAGAAAATAAGAGCTGTCACCAATATTTGGGATGAAACACTGTAAAGCCAATAGGATTGGATTTTTTTTTTTTTTTTTTTTTTTGCGGTACGTGGGCCTCTCACTGCTGTGGCCTCTCCCGTTGCGGAGCACAGGCTCTGGACGCGCAGGCTCAGTGGCCATGGCTCACGGGCCCAGCCGCTCCGCGGCATGTGGGATCTTCCCAGACCAGGGCACGACCCCACGTCCCCCGCATCGGCAGGCGGACTCTCAACCACTGTGCCACCAGGGAAGGCCAGGATTGGATTTTTTAAACCACCATCACTGTTGTGTCACTGGAAAGAACAAATTGGTCAGCTTAAAGTAGGTCTGAGGAGCTTCAGTTCCACTCCACTCTCCTCCTGGTCCAGAAATTCTGAGTGTAAATTGCCTGACTTTCTGATTGTAATTTCCTATCCTTGTTACTTCTAGCACCTACAAAGCCGTTCTCTCCTGTCTCCACCTCAAGTCATCTTCTTTTTCCATACTTTCCCCCAAAACAGCTGGTCAGGAAGTCGGGAAAGTCTGGCCATGGTCCATAAGTAAATAATTCCTAGTGAGGAAATAACCAGAAAGAGCCCTGGGGGCAGTGACCCAGGAAACAGAAAAGGAGTCCCAGCAGCTGGAAATCAAAGAAAGCTTTCCTAAACAAATCTTGGCCCAGAGAAAATTAAAGCCACAATCATCAAGTAGAGGTCTGGTTTCAAATTGAAAACTTATACAAAAATACATCATACACAAAATTAAGTGGGCAACAAACTAGGAAGATATTTGCCAGAAATTTGATATGTAAAACAATAATAGGGCTTCCCTGGTGGCACAGTGGTTGAGAGTCCGCCTCCCGATGCAGGGGACGCAGATTCGTGCCCTAGGTCCGGGAGGATCCCACATGCCGCGGAGCGGCTGGGCCCATGAGCCATGGCCGTTGAGCCTGCGCATCCGGAGCCTGTGCTCCGCAATGGGAGAGGCCACAGCAGTGAGAGGTCCGAATACGGCAAACAAACAAACAATAATAATATGATGATCTGAGGGATACTGATCTGAATCACTCAAGCTCTTGTATCAGTTGATGATAAAATGCCACCCAAGATAAGACAGAGAAAACACATGCTAATTAAACAATCGAATATTCTATACCACTAATAAAAAAATTGAACAACAATAAATGACATTTTTCTACCCAAAGAGCAAAGATTAAAGTTACACAAGCATACACAGACACACACATATATATAGTATTATTATTATTATTTTTTTTGCTGAACTTAAAGAGCATGGGGCATTTCTGTTATTGCTGCTCTACGATTATCTCCTTTCTGGGACGACACTAGTAGCCTCTTAACTACCTGGTCTGTCTGGTGTTTCCATTCCTGCCTCTACAGTTGATTCTCCACAAAGGGATCAGGTAGTATCACTTTCTGGGTCCAAATCCTTCAACAGCCTTGAACCCCACTAAGAACAGAATTGCACATCCTTACCGTGGCTAACAAAGCCCATCTTGGTCTGGCCCAGAGTTAATTCCCCACCTTAGATTCCCTACGTAACCTCTGCACAGTCTACTCCAGCCCTACTGGTCTCCTTCCTGTTCGAGAAAACTCAAAGCCAGTTCCAACCTCAGGACCTTAACACCTGCTGATCCCTCCACCCGGAAGGCCTTTCCTGCAAGTATCCCTACGGTTCAACGCTACTTTTCATTCAGGTCTCTAATCAAATATTTCCTCCTTAGAGAGGTCTTGTCTAACAATCCTTTCTAGTATAGCAATGCCCTTTCACTCCTGGTGTCCTGCTTTAATTTTCTTCCTAATATTATCTCCATCTAATAGGCTTAAAGATAGTAAAAGCCTTCTGTTCTTGTAATTGTGATCCCAGGAATTTACCAAAGGAAATTATTAGGGCTACAAACAAGGATTTAAACAAAATAAACTATTTTTTGTAGCAAAAAAGAATGAAAGAAAAAAAAAAGTATGCCAAAGCTACAGGCCAAATAACAGACCTTTGTTTAAATAAATGATTCAGTAATAAAATATAATATTATATTGCGGCGAGCCGTTTCTGACCGGCAGAATAACGAGCCGCCACACGCAAGATTCTTCTCGTATCACACTTTATTGGAGCACAGCTTGGTTGAAGAAAGATGGAAGGAAGACCCCGCAATCTTATAGCAGTCTGCTTATATAGGGATTAAGAACATGTGTCGCTCTGTGATTGGCTTTCGCCGATGGTGCGATTTGTGAGCCAGCATCGGATAGGTCGCTACTTTAAAACCTCATTAGTATACTTAGCGCAAGCGCAGTGGCCACAGGAAGGATGACTCAGCTTATTTCAGCTTCCTGCCGCGTAGCAGTTAGCTGACCGCGCCCTACATTATATAGCACTAAAAGTCTTGATTTCCACTAGTGAAAGCACTGAAAATGCTCATAATATATGGAAGAGTCAAAATGCAAAACTATGTTCATTGTTATCATAAATTTGTAAAAGCAACAAAAAAAAGAAATCACAAACTTACATACACTTAAAAAATGGTTGGAAGAAAATGCAATATGTTTGCAGAGGTTTTTAAGAGAAGACTTGGGGTAACTGTTGTTTTTCTTCTTGGTGGTTAACTGTGGAACATTCAAGGAAGAAGTATTTAGTAATCGGAAAAAAATCACTTTAGCTTAAAAAAACTCCTTTACTTATGTAGCACAGTGGTATTCAAATTTATATTTAACCATAGACTGTTTCCTCAATTTAAAGCTTATGTGATCATAGGATATATACGATATGTATCATATGATATCGCTTATATATGGAATGTAAAAAATGATACAAATGAACTTACATACAAAGCAGAAACAGACCTACAGACACAGAAAACAGACTTATGTTTACCAAAGGGGAAAGGGTGGGAGAGCAATAAATTAGGAGTTTGGGATTAACAGATACACACTACTATATATATAAAATAGATAACTAACAAGGACCTACCGTATAGCACAGGGAACTCTACTCAATATTTTGTAATAACCTAGAAGGGAAAAGAATCTAAAAAAGAATATATATATATCTGAATCACTTTGCTGTATACCTGAAACTAACACATTATAAATCAACTATACTTCAATGAATAAATTAAATAAATAAATAAAAATAAAGCTTTTCAGAAAGCCCCAAGTGAAAAACAGATAAATAAGGAAAGCTCTTACAACAGGTGCAGAAGTGAGGGTATTGGAGTTACAGAAATGAGGGGCCCTAAGCTGCAATGGCCCACACCCAGGGCCACTGTTTGTAAAATTCCAGGAGAGGTAATTCACATCCTTCCCTGTCTATGTCAATCATGCCCAATGGAGATGTTCAGCGCACCTGTACCATCATATAAGTTGACCCTGCCATACAATCTACCGCCACCCACCTACATGTGTACTATGAACACGTACAACGGTCTGCTACCTGGTCTCCCCAGATCATAGCTTGAAAACCATCAATACAGGATGAATGAGGTATCCCAGGTACACACACCTTCTGGTCTACTTGGTGTTCACGCTGTCATGACTCAGGTCCATCAACCCAATTATGTCTATAAACAATCGGCACATTAGGAGACACCTAACTGCGGGGCTGTTTTTTATTTGTAAACTAACAGTTTATCCATTTAACGGATGGCAGGATCTTTATGAGAAAATCAGTTTGGTATTTTCTGGGCTTATAAAAGTGACAAATTGCTCTTCGATTTATGCTTTTGTCACTTAGAGAAATGTTAAAACATTTTTGATGAGCTAAGTGCTCCTAATGTAGAATAGTTTAATAAATAATAGAAAAAAAGCATTCCTACAGCAGCAGTTGCAAACTCGAATGTTCCTAGGGGCCAGGGAGGTAACGTAAACTACTGAAGTGGAGCTGGGGGCAAACATCCACGTGCGTTGCTTGCACACTAAAGACAAGGGGCTATTCTTCGTGCCCACGAAGGAATGAGCTCACGTTCATTTTTCTTAAAAAATGTTACTTTCTTTCTCCTTTTGTTTCCCCACTTTAGATAGAGACACGAGTATTTTTAAAAATTAATGATTGTGTAAGGAAAAATGACCGTGAACTCATTTTTGCTTTAAAATTTCTGTTGCTTTTAACGTATCACAGTGGTCTTCACATTTACGGAGTATGCAGCTTCAGTATCAGGATGTAAGGCGACCTGGTGCTGATAATGACAAAAACGTAGATTCCATGGTGTGTGCAAATAAATATGCAGTCACCAGTTGGGTTCACACTACTGTGACTAGTGTAACCAGATCCTTCCATCTTTCTTGAGAAGCCACGGCTGTGTATTTTCATGCACTATTTCTTGATTCTAACGTGATGGCTCATACGTTACAAAATATATTGTGAGGGTCAAACAAAACATATCCGTGAACTCCCTCTTCTCTAGACACTCCAACACACCAGCTTTCTGGCCCTTTGTGAGCGTTATCACAAAGAGGAGCTCAATGTCCTTCACTGAAGTTAATTCCTTTCGGGGTAAGTCCACTTCCCCCATCATCCTAGAATGTTCCGGTTCATATGTATCAGGGCCCATTCTCAATGCTTTCTCATGTCAAGCACCTAAGAATTTTTGAACTTATATACAGTATCCTACAAGTATCATAAGGGCATGAATACTGAGTTCAGAAATGATTTTATAAGAGGTTGTCAACACAGGAAAGCCCCCATTAAGCTCTTAACAAAAGCAATTCACATTTTCAAATTAGCATTATGGGATGATACAGTGATCACCTGAGGCCAAAGGACAATTTTTTTTATCACTGATCCAAATGACCTCATACTAACAGGTCATCTCTTTGACAGAGAAGCTTAACTTTCTGGAATGTCATGGGAGGCATTCACGCCCTGAGAGGAAAAGAATTCTTCATCTGGTTTCTACTTATTTAGTTTAGATGGATAATCCCAGTTAGGAGTGTGGGAAGAAACCAGCTACTTAGAGGTAATGAGCTAATGGATTTTCAGGATGCATGAGTTCATTAGCATAGTGTTATGTGCAGATGGTCTGCAATTTGTAGATTTTTCCAGTTTATAAACAAATCTGGAAAAGCAGACCATCAAAGACAATTAGATTTCATGCCCAGCAGCAGGTTCCTGATCAGTCATTCTGGTTAGCTGGGGACAGAAGGTATGTAATTGACGACCCTGTAGGTTTCCTCAACAATAGGCAGCATGGTGTAATTGGATGGGAGGCAGCCTCCTCTGGAAGAGCGATGCTTCATGGGAGATTATCTTATCTGAGACATGGGTTACATTTGAAAATCTCTGCATGAGTCCTGACATTTCGCTTCTTCTGACCTTTTGTCAAAGAAGTCCTGTGCAGGTATACACATAAACTCTACACCTAAAGGTTTATTTCCATCAGACACATGTCAGGTTCTAATGCTCTTGTTCTTGTTCTTAATATTCCATAAGAGCATGAGAAGGTGAGTGCTGTTATTAATCATTTAGGAATGTAAAAGCTAGATGAGAAAGAGAAAGCCACTTTAATAGGCCAGCTCTCTTCCCATCCAGGATCCCAAGCCTGTTGTCTTTTGAATTCTAGATAGTATCAAGCTGGAACTCTCTCTCCCCTCCTATCCCACAGCAAATGCTAATGGGGGCCATTTGTTGGTATCATCTAACAAGTGTTCTTATCTCCCCCACCCCCAATTCCAGTCCTCTTGGGATTTGCTAGATGAAATATAAAATTGAGTTGCTCATATATATTAAAGATGTAACCTCAGATTTCTGACTTTAGAAGCTTTTCAATTCATCTACTCATTGCTTGGGGTCATTTTCTTCTTGCACAACTCAGTGGCAAGCTCCTTAAGAACAAAAACAGTATTTTAAAATGTTCCTGTATCTTGCACAGAACCTTCTTCTGAGGATATGCAATGACACCTGTTGAATAAATTTTTTAGCCCAAATTGATATACCTGCAAGTTTAGAGACTGGTATGATATACATACACACATACAATACAACTTCAAACTGCATTTTAGGGGTTGGACCAAGGGAGGGGATACTATTCTTTGCTTTAAATTCCAGGATCAAGCATAGATATGATCTAGAAGAGAGACATTTTTAGCGTAGTTGTTCTTAACTATAATCTGGGAACCACTAATATTTCATAATGGCTAAAAAGGGTCTCATGTTGAATTTCATGTATTTGCTCAAGATATGAGCTATGTACGAGTAATAAATGCTTTTTCTCCTCACTACAACGAAGAATGGCTTGGGAAGGCAACCTTGTCTGATAGGACAGGGTGGAGAGACAGGGCTACACGAAGGTGTACGAGAGAGGTTGAGCTAGGGAAACACTGGAAAGTCACCATTCACAAGGTGGTCATTCCCTACAGAACCTCTCAAACTTTTTTGTAAAGTTACCACCTTACCAAATAACAAGTGTGATTGGATTTCTGCGGGAAAACAAGAGAAGGCTGTAGCATGCATTCTAGCTGTTGGGGACTAACCAGAGATGGTACACAAGGACACAGGGGTGGGTAGGAGGGGACCAGGCAGAAGCAAAGATGGGGCTCCATTGGACCCTGGGGAAGTCCCTGACTTCCACACCCTAGGACATGAGTCTAACCAATGTTTCTTATTTACTTAAAGCCACATCATGAATTTTGATCAAATGAGTATTTCCCAGCCTAAAAAATGAGACCTAGCATTTCTTGTATACTCACTATGGGCCAAGTACTCTTTTAAACACTGTACATCTGTTAATTAATTTCACTCTTAAAATGTCTCTATGAGGTCGACACCATTTTCATTACCTCCATTTGCAAATAAGAAAACAAAGATGTTAAGTACTTTGCCAAAGTCATATATTATATATAGTTAATGGTAGAGCAAGAATTTGAATCCAAGTTTCAACTCCATGTCTTGCTTTTTTTTTTTTGGCCAAGCATCACGGCATGTGGGATCTTAGTTCCCTGACCAGCGATGGAACCCGCACCCCTGCCTTGGAAGCGCAGAGTCTTAACCACTGGACCGCCGGGGAAGTCCCTCCAAGTCTTGCTTTTAACCACTGTGTTCAGTCATCCATATCATTTGCCAGATTTGGGTGGAATGACTCTGTGCCATTTGCAAAATTACATTAAACATAATTTTGAAAACGTATTTGGGGATTTTACAATCATTCCTAAGGACGGGGTGCAAAAAATATCTTGACAAAAGCAACATTGTTGAATAAGTATATTGTCTCCCAGAGGGTTGATTGAAAGGCCAGCTCTCATTTGAATGCACACATTTTGGTTATATTATATTAGCGTGTCAGCATGTTCAGAATGTGACCAGAACTATTTTAACATCAAAAAATTATTCAAACTTACTATCTGTCCCTGTATAGCTCATTAGAGGTTATGGTAGCCCTCACCAAGTTATCTGGTGTTTGATTTTGCTTTTGAGCAATGGGCAGAAATGAATGGAACAAGTAGTCCCTGAAATCTTTGTGATGACAGCCTGTAGTCTTAAAATACTAAATACTCAAGAAGGCCAATTGTATCTAAGTCTATTGGGTGACTTACAGGAAATCATTTGCCTTCCTGAGAAAAGGGATAGGTGTTTCTGGCCTTTTACCTGGTTGGGCATGGATGTGATTGTGAAGCTAGGGCGGGCATCTTGCGACCACGAAGAAAAGGCAAAGGAACCCACAGAGATACTGATCACTGTCCTTCCACTCTCAAATGAACACACTGCTATACAATACTTTATCTCATTTGATCCTCACAACAACCCCAAGACAGGCAAAGAAAATCTTATCCTTCCCATTTTACAGATTACATGATTCACCTAAGGTGACATACTCGGAAAACGGTAGAACTAGAACCGGTAGCGTTCAAATCATTTTCCTGCCACACAACACCAGCCATTTTCTTGTCTCTTACTGACCCCACGAAGGGCCGGCCGCTCCTTAATCTTTCCCATGATTCGGCTCGGCATTCTAGAGCAAGTCTTAACTGGGACTTAACTATCGCAATAGAGGGACATGCCTCTACTCAGAACGGAGCCAATTACCTTCTCATGTTAGTTTAGGCCATCACTTGTTTTGCTACTTTCAGATTAGATGTCATCTGTCCTCTCTGCTCTCCTTGATAATACTTCCTTCAAGTTACTTATAACACTACTCTCGTGTTTCTCTTTTTGTCTTCCTTTTCTTTCCAGACTGGACAGCTTGACTTCAAAGCCACCTATACCGCGGTTGCGGCCATTCAGCTCCACTTATCTGATAATGCATCACAAAAGGAAGCAAAAATTCAGCTTAACTGTGAAGCCACAGCTGCAGAACCAGGCACACGAGAGAAACCTAATGATCACAGACAGAATCACACTCACTGATGCTGAATGAAATGACAGACAAGTTCCTTTGTAGAAGCCTGAATTCTGATTATGGAACTTTATGTTCCGACACTGTATGCCTCTTGTCAGATCAGTGCTGTCCTTTGACTTCCCCATTTCAGTTATGAAAGCCAGGTGCAGCCTCATTTTTTTGTTTGTTTTAATTCATTTTGACAGGTAAATGGTCTCGGAAAGTAAACACCCTGATCAACTGTTTACTGAAACTGTAACATTGTCATGAGTGAAAAATGAGACACGTTTACATTAACGTAAAGCATTTACAAGAATGATGATGAGAGGGAAAAGACAACACTGAACAGATGAAGCATGAATATAAAAATGGGGAGAGATTTGCAATCAAAGGATGATCCGTAAGGGAGGGTGTCTGCCACCATCAATTTTTCAGCTGTGCTTTCCCTAGTGCAATGGATCTTCCTCTTTGCTAATTCTACCTTTGCTCATTCCCATCTGCTACGGGAAAAGGAATGCTGGTTTTTGAATATTTGATAAAGCAACCCCTAGGAGATGCTTCCAAAGCTTCCCAGGCTTTGAATTGGATTGGATATCCCAAGGAGTGACCTAAAACATAGTATCTTGTGCCTCTTCATTTTAAGGGATTATTTTAGGATGGGAAGAACTCTTTAACAACATTACAAAGAGCTGGCTTTCAGAGAGACTCAAAATAGTTTCTGCGTTCACATTTCCTCCCGTAATTGCTGGTATGTAAATCAGGTTTTAAAGTGGTAGTGAGGGGATATTAACTAACAGTTCCCTTTTTCTGTTCCTTACAACCAGGTAACATATACTCAAGTGTTGAGAAAATAGCCATCTTAGTAAGGATTAAAGACTCAAAATGTTCATATTATAACTGGTTTTAAAAGCTGGTATCTTGAGTTACATTCGATAAAGAAATGCAAACATACCACTGACACGTGCATACACGCAAACCATTGGAGAAACCAGATCTGTTCAGAATAAAAATGTTTCTATCAGCTGCATTGAAAGGCTAATCATGTAATGATCTACAAAGGAAATGCAGGGACAGACATGCATGAGCTCAGCTTCCATATATTGGGTGGCTGAGAATGAATTAGCATAATCGTAAATTTGTTCCAATTACAGAAGGCAATTATCAGAGCCCAGCTTACAGCATTTTCAAAATGAAATCAGCAAAGTGCATCTACAGCCCAGGTATATGCCACTGAGTTAATGGTGCTTAAAAAAAAAGGCTCTATGCTCATTCACCTTTCATCCCTTTGATGACCGTATACTCCATGCAAGTCTCCTTTTAGCTGACAGACACACAAAGCCACCATGAAAGAGGAAAAAATACATGCTGTACAAAAAAAAAAAAAAGTCGTGCTTAGTATAATAACTCAAGTGCAAAAGAGCCAAATTCAAACTCTGAAGTCTTGTATGGACGATTTCTCTAGATCAGTGGTTCAGACAGTGCTTTTATATTTTAGACAGTAATTCACATCACCCCTTGTGTTCTCTCCAAAATGTTGATTAGGAATAAAACTGTGAGTAAGCCTGTCATTACCTGCTCCAAACAAAAGTTCTTTGTGCAAAAATGTAATGCTGCTGTTTTGCAAAGGTAAGCCCACCGCTATCCCTGTTGTTTTCATGTTGCTTTCCTGTTATAAATAGAACCTGCTGCCTTGTTAATTAATCATTGCCAACCTGGAAGGAGTACAGGAGACTCAAACATATTTTGTACAGAAGGCAACAAATTTAGCCTCCTAATTTTAAAGCTGAAAAGGCAATTCAATTTAATCAGTTAAGATTATGCTTATATATACTAGAATGTGCCCAGCACTTAGGAAGACACACACTAAAGAGGAATATTACTCAGCCATAAAAAAAGAATGAAATAATGTCATTTGCAGCAACATGGATGGACCTAGAGATTATCATACTGAGTGAAGTCAGATAAAGAAAAATATCATGATATCACTTATTTGTGGAATCTAAAAAAATGATACAAATGAACTTATTTACAAAACAGAAATAGACTCACAGACATAGAAAACAAAGTTACAGTTACCAAAAGGGAAATGGGTGGTGGGAGGGATAAATTAGAAGTTTGGGATTAACAGATACACACTACTATATATAAAATAGATAACCAACAAGGACCTACTGTATAGCACAGGGAACTATATTCAATATCTTGTAATAACATATAATGGAAAAGAATCTGAAAAAGAATCTACACACACACGTGTCCCTGAATCACTCTGTAGTACACGTGAAACTAACATACCCCTGTAAATCAACTATACTTCAATAAAAAAAATTAAAAAGAGATAGTCAAGAGATTGCAGATTAGTAAGAAAGACAAAAAAGAATTTCTACTGTAACTAAATGTGGTGGGTTTTACCCTTACATAGGATGATAGGCCCACTGGAGCTGAAGCAGGGGAAGAGGAGGAGAAGGGAAGGGAGACTGCCACATGTCAGAGGCTATTCTAGGCTCTTTCACACCTTAAACCACTTGGTGAGGTGGCCATTGTTAACTACGTCTTTACAGTTAGGAAAATAACTAGCACGAAAGAGCTGAAATATTTGAACATGCTCAAAATTCTGCCACCTTAAACAAGTGAGCAAACACAAAACCCTTCCCTTCCTTGCATTTCAGGCATCTCTCTTGAATTCTTTAGCAATTACTCCTTATCATTACATTTCAATCGGGCTTCCACCCCACCAACTCACTGAAATTGCTCTTGCTGACGTCACCGATGTTCCCCATGTTGCTACATTCAGTGCAAACTGTTCTGTATTCTTCTTTGACTCTCAGGGGTAATGAGAACCATTCTTGAATTGTGTCTTCCATTGGTTTTGATGATGCCACGTGTTCTCTCTTTGTAGCCTCAGGTCACCCCTGCTCTGTCTCTGTGTTGGCATCTTCTCTATCCAAACATGAAGTGTTTTTGGGGGGCCCAAGAACATTCCCAAATTATCTTTAGTTCACTGACCTTCTTGAGTTACAGCCTCTTATATTTAGACATCTACTCAGCATTTATTTTTGTAAGCTTCATAGATGCTTCAAGTTCGACAGGTGGAAGTGGCTTTGGAATTTTTTCTTGCAGAATTCAGAAAGTGATAGATGATTTCCTTACCTATTTGACATTAAAATATATGAATCTCATCATCTGAAAATAGGGATTCACTGAAAAAGATTGGATGGTTGTTGACATAATAATTTCACATTAAAAAGACGACTCTGGATACGATGTATAGAATATATGGGGTGGGGCGGGGCAGGCAAAGTGAGGAGCAGAAAGATCACTAGGAGGCTGTGACCATAACCCTGGGGAGTGATTGTGGTGGGATGAACTGGAAATTATAATGGGTATACAGGCATACCTTGAATATGTTGAGGGTTTGGTTCCAGACTACCAGAATAAAGCAAATTTCACAATAAAGCAAATCGCACACATTTTTTGGTTTCCCGGTGCGTGTCAAAGTTATGTTAACATTATACTGTAGTCTATTAAGTGTGCAACAGCATTATGTCTAAGAAAACAATGTACACACCTTAGTCAAAAAATATTTTATTGCTAAAAAGTGCTAACCATCATCTGATGACACAGGATTTCCACAAACATGCAATTTGCAAAAAGAAAAATGAAACAAAACAAAACACACATTATCTGCAATAAGGTGAAGCTCAATAACATCAGGTATGTCTGTACAATAAAGAGTCTTAACAATAAGTTAAGGGGTAAAATAGAATGAATAGAAATTTGTGGTTGATTTGATAAAATATTTCAAGAGAAGGCAATCAAAATTTGGCACCCATATATCTGAATTGGGTAACTGATATAGAGAACACCAGATAAAAAGGTCATTTTTGGATGGTGTACTTATATTTGCTGACTGAATATCCCCTTGGTCCCTAATATAAAAAGAACATTCTGAAGTCAAAAGAAAGTGAGAAAGAAAAATCAAATAAACATGGCAACCGCAAAACAGGCTAAGTACTCGAATAATTAACTCAGTGACGCCTTTAGTTAAACTTAAGATGTATATAGTAACTGAAATAAACAACTTCAACCCAGGTCTCTCTTCAGCTCCAGACTTACACAGTCAACAACTTTTGGGGCATACTTACTCCAGTCTTCAGGATAATTTGTATCCAAAGCTATAAGCATATATGAAATCATGCAGAAAGATGAAAAAAAAAGTTTAAGATACAACACTGAAGACAAGTAGCAGAAAAGGGAAAAGGAGGCTGCAGAAATACATTGATGACATTGAGGTAAGAGGAAGTAGAAATGTATGTGTCATGGAAGTCGAGAGAGAAAAATATTTTATGGACTTAAAATTACCACTGAAGTAAAAGGTGAGTGTATGTCAAGTCCCAGGCTCCATTTCAACATGAAGCTCCTTCTACAGCATGTTAATAAAAGGACTCCACTTGTCTTTGTTACTTTTAATGTAAATAATAATAATAAACCTACACTGTCCCCCTCTGTTCAGTTTCCTCGATATTCACTGAAACTTCCCCAAAGTTAATTGGCCACTTGAAAAATAAAGTGGTATCTCTAGCTCACTCCTTACAGCAAAACAAACCTCAGGCATATAAAATATTAAAAATACAATAAATGAAGACACAAAAGTACCATGAAAAAGCATGGGTGAATATTTTTGTAATTTTACAGTGGAGAAGGATTTCTTGCATGATATAAAAGCCAAAGCCATAAAGACTATTAAAGTGTAAAACTTCAATATACCAAAAAGATGCCATACACACGGATAAACATGAAAAAACGTTTGCAACATATGACAAAGTATTGACAAAGTATTATTATACTAAAATCAAGGGAGATAGTAAATACATTTTGCAACTTATGCAGCATGATGCCCATACAATAGAAATGGACGTTGGTTATTATGTTCTACCAGAATGTACTGAATGAATACCAGCCTGGTTTCTAATATATAAAGATCATGATAAAATCAACAGAAAACCAGCATTGCAACAGAAAATGAGCTGCGTACTCAAGCAGATTGTTTAGAGGAGAAAAATACAAATGGAGGACTAACATATGAAAAGTTTTTCAACTGCTCTAATAATGAATATGAAAATGAGATATTACTGTTAGCCTATTACTTTGGCAAATAGTGAAACTATATAGGTTTGACAAAAGTGTAAAGAAATAGATGTTTTCAGTGACTTTAGGGCTACAGTAAAAATTAGTACAATTAGTAAATCCTTTTGTGGGACAATGTTGCAATCTTTACCCAAACTGAAAACACTGATATCATCTAATGTAAATTTCCACTGGTTGCAGTTGAATAATCATCAGTAAAAATCCAGAGATATGCACTAAGATGTTAATTACAGTCTTGTTTATAATAATGAAGAACCTGTAAACAACCTAAACGTTCATTAACAGATTAAATCAATTATGCACATTTACTAAGTGGAATACTATGCAACCATCAAAAGAATGATGCAGTTCCAGGAGACATAATTGAGTGTTAAAAGCAAATCATAAAACTATATTTTTATTATCTCTAGTGTCTACATTCAAAGACACTCATAACTATCTTGAAGGCAGTTCACCAACTGTTATTTGGGTACTGGAATTTTCAGTGATCAAAATTTTCTTTTTTTACAGATTCCTAGATTGATTTAATTTTCAGTATGAGCCATTCACCAAATATATCTGGCCATCTCCTTTACAAGTATGGCTGTACTTCCAGAATCCTTCTGGGTTTGGTGGGGTTATGTGACTAGTTCTGGGCCAATGAGTTGTCAGTAGAAGTGACTTTGTCAGTTCCAGGCCTGAGTATTTAATTTCCTGCATTGAGATGCTCTCGTCTTTCCTCCTTTTCCCTCTGCCACAACAGCTCATAGGGTTTTGAAGAATGGCTACCCCGTTAACCTTGGAACTGCAGTAGGAGTGTCCATGAGCACCCAGCTGAGGTGTGATGGACACGTAAGGTGACAGAGAAAAAAAATTGTTGTTTTAAAGCCACTGAGATTTCCAGGTTGTTTGTTAACTGAACCATGATGTACATTACCCTATTTTCTACCATCTATATTATGTTTTTAAGCAGGGGGAAAAAAAGGCTATTTTCATTAAACAAACAAATATTTGTCCTCAAAAGGTTTCTAATACTCCTGGTCTCTGAGAGATGAAACAAATTGTCTTAAATTTCATCTTTCTTTTCCTAAACTAATACATTAACTAGAAAAACAATCCATTTCTAGATGGCTAGCAGACTAAGTGACTGTCCTATATCGTATTCTATCTTCACATCTGTCTTTACCCGGCTATTTTAGACAACTCCTTAACTTCTGCATAATCTCACACTGTGCAGATCACAGATAATAAGTCACTGTGTTAAAACTCTAACCTCCAAATCCATGGAGGGAAATTTAAATGAAATTGTTACTTTCATATGTCATACTTAACTTCAGTTGACTATACAATTTCATTAACAAAAGTGAGTTTTTCATTTGTTTTATTTTTTAAATAACATAAGTAGTTTCATGGATTACAAACATTCCAAGAGGAATCTAAAGAGAAGTGACTTTGTACATCCAACATTTTCTCATTTGGGGATGGTGTTTACGTTTCTTGTTTTAATCAGCCTGGTCAATTAAATTGGACAGTTTCCTATTTATTTTCTATCCAGTTTATCCTCCTTGTCTGTGCATGCTGGTTTTTATGAACTAGCTCAAAGCTGTTGTTTGGTCTTCATAACACTACAGGGAATGTTTAAAAAATAAACTAAATTGCCTTCGTGACTTTTTTTCAAACTTGCTGAAAATGAGATTTTTTAAAAGGTTTTACTCCATAACCCCTTCCTCCCTTTTTAATTTAAATTTTGGTACTAAAATGAGCTTACAATATTCCATTAATATCACTAGGGGAGACACTTGTTTCCTACACAATGTAGAGATTAGCCTGCAATCCTCTCCACTCCTATCTTTCATTGTTCTATCACCTTACAATGCCTGTATATAACATATTTAGCAGTTTATTTGCCTTAAAAAATCCACCTGTCCATCTTACTTATTGCTTCATGGACATATGTTTACCAAAAACCAAAATTACTCTGCAAGCCCTAGTGTACCATAAACTGTGTTGGGAAAGAGGTGGTGATTCTAGATTTATTTCCGAACACTTGGAGAGTTGATCCTATTAACACATTCAACAAAGGAAAACCATGATCGAAATTGTCAAAAAAGAAAGTACAACCTACTTGGGAATTAAATATTTGATTATTTATTTTGGGAAAAATAAATGTACATATGTGTATCTTAAATGGGTATACAGTTCATTAAAAAATCAGCTGTAAATTGGTGCAGTCACTATGGAAAACAGTATAGAGGTTCCTCAAAAAACTAAAAATAGAGCTGCCATGTGATCCAGCAATCCCACTCCTGGGCATATATCCAAAACTATAATTCAAAAAGATACATGCACCCCTATGTTCACAGCAGCACTACTCACAATAGCCAAGACATGGAAACAACCTAAATGTCCATCAACAGATGAATGGATAAAGAAGATGTGGTACATATATACCATGGAATACTACTCAGCCATAAAAAAAGAAAATAATGCCATTTGCAGCAACATTGGATGGACCTCGAGATTATCATGCTAAGTGAAGTAAGTCAGACAAAGACAAATATCATGATATCACTTATATGTGGAATCTAAAATACGGCACAAATGAACTGATCTACAAAGCAGAAGCAGACTCACAGACTTAGAGAACAGACTTGCGGTTGCCAACGGGGAGGGGGCTGAGGGAGGGATAGAGTGGGAGTTTGGGGTTAGCAGATGCAAACTATTATATATAGAATGCATAAACAACAAGATCCTATTGTACAGCACAGGGAACACTGTTCAACATCCTGTGACAAATCATAATGGAGCGAGTTCCCTGTTGGTCCAGTGGTTAAGAATCCACCTTCCAATGCAGGGGACGTGGATTCGATCCCTGGTTGAGGAAATAAGATCTCACATGCCGTGGGGCAACTAAGCCCCTGCGCCGCAACTACTGAGCCTGTGCACTCTAGAGCCTGTGAGCCACAACTAGAGAGCCTGCACACCGCAACTACTGAACCTGCGTGCTCTAGAGCCCACGTGCCACAATGAAGGGCCTGTGTGCCGCAACAAAAGATCCCGCATGCCGCAACTAAGGCCCGATGCAGCCAAATAAATAAATAAATAATTTTAAAAATCATAATGGAAAGAATATGAAAAATGCCTATATATGTATAACTGAATAACTTTGCTGTACACCAGAAATGAACACATTGTAAATCAACTATACTTCAATAAAATAAATTTTAAAAAATCAGCTGAATGTAAGCTGCAGAAGACCAGTAGTCTGCTAGATGGTAAAAGCATACATCACACTTTCTCCACCAATCATTCAAAAATTCTATAATCTACATAAGTATTATCGAGAGCTGGTTCTGTGTAGTACCTATGATTATGTCAGCATGGAGTTAATGCTGTATTCTTACTCTGTAAAATGAGAAGGAAAGGTACCTTCTTTCCTCTGCCTCATGGGGATATTGGGAGTTTGAAAGTGAACCTGAACAAAAGGATTTTTGTGGAAGGGTGAGGAAAGAAATTAATGTAATGTGGTCGCAGATTCCAGGAACACATCATCTCACGTGGTTTCACTCAGGATGCAGAGTCAACAGTTCAAAAACATGAGACCAGAACAAATGCAGGTTGAACATGGGCCCTGCATGCCACTCAGAGAGGCTGAACTTAACCTTCAGGCACTGAGCGGCCACTGACGGATTCTTTTTTCCAATTGTTGCTTTTTAAATTTTAATTTTATTAGAGTATAATTGATTTACAATGTTGTGTTAGTTTCCGGTGTACAGCAAAGTGATTCAGTTATACATATACGTATATTCATTCTTTTTAAGATTCCTTTCTCTTACAGGCTATCAAAGAATATTGAGTAGAGTTCCCTGTGCTATACAGTAGGTCCTTGTTGGTTATCTACATTATATATAGTAATGTGTGTATGTTCATCGCAAGCTCCTGATTTATCCCCCCTTCCCTACCAGCCACGTGTCCCCTTTGGTAACCATAAGTTTGTTTTCAATATCTGTAAGTCTTTTTCTGTTTTGTAAATAAGTTCATTTGTATCATTGTTTAAAATTAGATTCCACATATGAGTAATATCATAAGATATTGTCTTTGTCTGACTTACTTCACTTAGTATGATCACCTCTAGGTCCATCCATGTTGCTGCGAATGGCATTATTTCCTTCTTTTTTATGGCTAAGCAATAGATTTTAATTAAAGGAGTTTTGCTGAAGAAAAATCATTCTGGCATCCATGTGGAAGGTGCCAGGTGACACTGGGGATTAGAAAGTCATTACTCCACTAAGAAAGATGGAAAGTCATTACTCCACTAAGCAGGAGAAATGATGAATAAGGCAGTGAAGTAAAGATAGAGAAGACATAAAGCAGAATGAATAGAATTAATAAGTAGCCGTAACTGAAAATGAGAGGAAACGTGAATCAAGGAACTGAGGAAACATGCATAACTCACTGGGAACTCAAGTTCCCAGCTTGGGCAACTGGTACCCTTAAGTAAGACAAGGGGTCCCAGAGTTTTAAGGTCAAGTATCTGTTTTGTACATGTTATCCTTAAGGTGCTGTGGGACGCTTTAAAGAACTGATCACTGACTTAAGCAAATGGACCCATCCAGTGAAACAGACATCCCCAAAACATGCAACCACCGGTGTCTCTGATTTGAGGATAAAGTACTTTTTTTTTTTTTTTTTTTTTTGCAGTATACGGGCCTCTCACCATTGTGGCCTCTCCTGCCGCGGAGCACAGGCTCCGGACGCGCAGGCTCAGCGGCCATGGCCCACGGGCCCAGCCGCTCCGCGGCACGTGGGATCTTCCCGGACCGGGGCACGAACCCGCGTCCCCTGCACCAGCAGGCGGACTCCCAACCACTGCGCCACCAGGGAAGCCCTAAAGTACATTTTATACCAGGCACTGTTGAGTCCTCATCAATGAAAACAAGGTTTGTTTGTGGGCTTCAGGTTGGTAGTGATGACTTCATAGGTCAAACTATAAAATAACGTTACAATTCTTGAGTGAAGATATATCGCACCCAGATCCAGAATACCAGCACTCCTTGAAGACAGCAGTCCATCAATCTCTGGACACAAGATAAAACTGGAACCCGTTTAATATAAAAAAGGTCAACAGCTAGCTGGTGGTCACACGGCATTTTCTTAGAACCTGTTCTTTTCAGTTTATAAATCATCCTCTTGTTAAAAAACTAAAAAGTACAAGGTTCTTTACCCTTTATTTTTCAACCAACCACTTCTCATCTGCATTTTCTAATGTAAGTAGGACACAGCCAAATAACCGCTCCGTACTTCTTTTAATCATTTTACAAAGTACATAGTACCTAGGATTGAAATGAGGGCATTCGACTGGACAATTATCATCAAATTCTTTTCCCCATTTTGAAAAACACCGTCTCCCCCCCCATCTCTGTTTCTCTCCCACATCTACACATATTCATCCTCAGCCCTACATACCGCCCTCTTGACAGCCACTGCCACCATCACTGGCACCCGAGTGGTCTAGGCAGATACAGATGTGACTCCCGAAAGGGGTACCTTCCTCATTTTCCTGTGGATTTTTAGCTTGTCATGAATATTCACTTTACCTTTAGGCCAAAAGGCTCAAACCACCAAATACATTACAGCTACCACTGCAATTAACAGTACCAATGTTAGTGCTTAAGACCAGCAAGAGTGCAAGCTGACTACATCTGTCTTCAGACTACAATGAACTGGAGTAAGGACAGGATGGCTGTTTGGCCAGGAGGTGCTAAAAAGATCAATCATTTTCTACCAGGCTCCGGCCGTCTAAACACAAGGAATGTGTCAGCTGTTTTTCCTCCGCCCTGAGCTCTGTATCAGTACACGTCAATTAGCTCAGGCCCATCTTATTCATTGATGTATCTGTACACACTGGTTGGTAATAAGTAAATCCCCTTAAGGACACCCGAAAGGAGATGCGTGGTAACAACCTCTCCTCTTCCAGCAAACTTGTGGCTGCAGACTGACCGTTTATGACTTCTTTTCCTTTTTAGGGCTGTTCTTTTTTAGTCTGGATTTGCTTGTGTGAAAATGTGAGCAGGGGTGTGATGGATTTATAAAGGGAGGGCTTGGGGTAACCTGCTCTGGGTTCCTCCTATCCCCACCTCAGGACCCTGGAGCTATACGACCCTTTCCCTTTCTCTGTATTTATTTTGCTTTAAAGCAAGACTCATCTCTTAAAGGCTCATAATTTTTTACACAAATCACAGACCGAGGGCAGCTGTTCATTTTCTCATCCTCACATCTGCAATCCCTATCAACCTTGGCGGTAATGCAGTATCAACAGAGGGCATCACGTGCTTTAGGAACTACTGCAGGTTCAATAAAGCACAGGGCCTGCCTTCACTCCACCAGGCTACTCTGTAACTCTAACTGCTGGACCACATCTTATCATAGAACCAGATTTCACTTACATCAGTCTAAACTACAGTGCACAAGTTTTTTACGCGGGCCTCTCACTGTTGCGGCCTCTCCCATTGCAGAGCACAGGCTCCGGACGCGCAGACTCAGCGGCCATGGCTCATGGGCCCAGCCGCTCCGCGGCATGTGGGATCTTCCCAGACCGGGGCACGAACCTGTGTCCCCTGCATCGGCAGGCGGACTCTCAACCACTTGGCCACCAGGGAAGCCCCACAAGTTGTTTTCAAGGTTTTTTTTTAAGCTTTTGTTTTGTTCCCTTTTGGCTCTGCTAAAAGCAAGAGATACGAGGAAGCACGCCTCCTAGAAAGTTCATACAGAGAAAGTGCTGGAACTGATACAGGTCTTTGAGGATCCTCAGGCCTGGCAGCAGAAAATGTGTTCTGCAACCCATTGTCCTTTTTCCTAGGAGAAGATAATGCTGACAGAATGATGCTAGGTCCTCAGCCACAGAATGTGGAGAAGAGGAAAGAAAGCACATACAGCTGGAAATGAGTGACTGCCCCTCTCCCTCAGTCAGAACAGCCTCAGGTTTCATTGCAGGGGGGGCACTCAGGAGTCCCAGACTAGAAGCTTCTAGAGTGAGAAAATCATTAACAAAATACAGATACTGGTTTGAATGTTTGCTTATTAAATTACATGTACCTTACTTGGGACTGAGGGTGGTTACAGGCTAGTAGTCACTGTGGTAAGACAGGAACAGAGAAGTGGAGATAAGCTCTACTCTGGGCTGGCGGGAAGGCTGATGTGCCCTGTGTGTCTCGTGGATTGGCCAGGGCTCCTCAGAGCTCCCTAACCTGGCAGAGGATTGCTTTTTTTCTTTTTCTTTTCCAGTATGGTTTATCTTAGGCTATGGAATACAGTTCCCTGTGCTCTACAGTAGGACCTTGTTGTTTATCCATCCTATATATAATAGTTTGCATCTGCTAATCCCAAATTCCCCATCCATCCCTCCCCTGCCCCTTCCCCCCTGGCAACCACAAGTCTGTTCTTTATGTCTGTGAGTCTGTTTCTGTTTCATAGATAAGTTCATTTGTTTCATATTTTAGATTCCACATAAGTGATATCATATGGTATTTGTCTTTCTCTTTCCGACTTAACTTTGCTTAATAAGATAATCTCTAGGTCCATCCATGTAGCTGCAAATGGCATTATTTCATTCTTTTTCATAGCTGAGTAATATTCCATTGTGTGTGTATACACACACACATATACCACATCTTCTTTTTCCATTCATCTGTCAGTGGACATTTAGGTTGTTTCCATGTCTTGGCTATTGTAAATAGTGCTGCTATGAACATAGGGGTGCATGTATCTTTTTGAATTACAGTTTTGTCTGGATATATGCCCAGGAGTGGGACTGCTGGATCATATGGTAACTTTTTTTTTTTTTTTTTTCGTGGTACGCAGGCCTCTCACTGTTGTGGCCTCTCCCGTTGCGGAGCACAGGCTCCAGACGCACAGGCTCAGCGGCCATGGCTCACGGGCCCAGCCGCTCCGCGGCATGTGGGATCTTCCCGGACTGGGGCACGAACCCGCGTCCCCTGCATCGGCAGGCGGACTCTCAACCACTGCGCCACCAGGGAAGCCCCCATATGGTAACTTTATTTTTAGTTTTCTGAGGAACCTCCCTACTGTTCTCCATAGTGACTGCACCAATTTACATTCCCACCCACAGTGTAGGAGGGTTCCCTTCTCTCCACACTCTCTCTGGCATTTATTATTTGTAGACTTTTTGATGATGGCCATTCTGACCGGTGTGAGAGAACAATGAGAACTACTCCTTGTGGTTTTGATTTGCATTTCTCTAATAATTAGTAATGTTGAGCATCCTTTCATGCGCCTATTGGCTATCTGTGAGGATTGGTTCTAGAACCTGACATAAAGATCAACCTACAAGTGGGGGTAGGGTCCTGAGCATTACGTCAAAAGCTGTATACGGGGGCTTCCCTGGTGGCGCAGTGGTTGAGAGTCCGCCTGCCGATGCAGAGGACACGGGTTCGTGCCCCGGTCCAGGAAGATCCCACATGCCGTGGAGCGGCTGGGCCCGTGAGCCATGGCCACTGAGCCTGTGCTCCGCAACGGGAGAGGCCACAGCAGTGAGAGGCCCGCGTACTGCAAAAAAAAAAAAAAAAAAGCTGTATACGGGCAGGAAGGAAAGCTAGTCATTGCAGATACAAAGGTTACGCTAGGAGAATCTCTCTTTCAGTGGTTTCTTTCCTTCATAGGCAGCCATTCAGGGCCCATTCCCAACCCTTTCCTTCCTAGCCACAAATACCTCCTTGGGGATTTAAACCAGAAACAAGGAACTTAAAAATTAAACTAGAACAGTGATAAATTCGGAGTTTGGGATTAACAGATACACACTACTACCTATAAATAAACGACCAACAATGACCTACTGTATAGCATAGGGAACTATACTCAATATTTTGTAACCCACAGGGAAAGAATCTGAAAAAAATAGATACATATGTAGGTATAACTGAGTCACTTTGCTGCATACCTGAAACCAACACAACACTGTAAATCAACTATACTTCAATAAAAAATTAAACTATATGTAAAAGCTTACATCTGCTAACGCCAAGCTCCCACTCCATCCCTCCCCCACCCCACTCTTCCCTTGGCAACTACCAGTCTGTTCTTTATGTCTGTGATTCTGTTTCTGTTTCATAGATAGGTTCAGTTGCATATTTTAGATTCCACATATAAGTGATATCATATGGTATCTGTCTTTTTGACTTACTTCACTTAGTACGATAATCTCTAGTTGCAGAAATTAACATAACATTGTAAATCAACTATATTCAATAAAAAATTAAACTCAAACAATATTTTAAAAATTAAATTAAAAAGTGTTTTAAACTAAAAATTAAACCAGAAACAAAGAAGACATTAGAACTGGCAAGCCTAACCCAAAATTTAGATTTAAGATCCTGAGTTTTCTCTATTCTCACCAAAAGAGGTCTCAGTATTTCAACCATTAGAAATGAACAACAGAATCATTCAGATAAGCTCCTCCCTACACCAATGATGCTCATAAACATTTCTTGTCTGAGGCAACTCTATGTGTATAACGCCATGCCTTGCAGTATTTAACCTGAGAGGAGTGTCAGAGGATTTACAAGTCATCCTTAGTCACCAAGTGATCAGAACTCCTAAATACACACCTTAGGCCTAGAATTGTATGGGGAAGGGGAATGGTGGCTTGGTCCAAAGTCAATTCATGGAATAAGAGAAATTAGAACCCGCAGAGTTGGGCGGTGGGCAGTAGGCGGTAGGTTATTGTTAGCCAGAATTTGCTGTAAATAGACAGCCCTGGGGAGAGAGAATCCATCTATTCCCACCCCTCCTCTCTAATCCTCTAGTCCCATGGTGTTACTTTATCTCAATAGATTACTGTATATACCCAACTCTGCTTCCCTTCTTTCCCATTTCCCCTGTTTTACAACATAAACTAACTCGCAACAGAAGCAGAGTGATGAAGGGTGTCTTTGACTCTGCATACATTACAGGGATCAAAACTAAACGCTGGGTGATAACCACCACTGTAGAGCACAGAATGCTCCGGGAGAAAATGATCTTTAATGAAGTTGCTCTTAAAAGTATCTGTACGTGGCAATGCTAAGTACCATGACGTCTCGGTTACAGATCTCAGACCTCCAATGCATGAATATTAAAGTAGGAAACAGCAGCGGAGCAACTAGAAGTGAGTGCAGGAAGCTACCAAGAGAAAATCACATTCATCAGGCTAACTTCCTTTCACACAGCCAGCTCTAGGCAAAACTAAAACACAGATAAAACCTTTTGTTCTGGATTCACTGTTTCATCCTTTCTCTCTTTTTATGCTCCTTAATTGTTCCATTTCATCATGTTCTGCCCACAGAGATAGGATCTGAAAATAATTATTTAAAAAAATTTTTTATTGATGTATAATTAATTTACAATGTTGTGTTAATTTCAGGTGTACAGCAAAGTGATTCAGTTTTTTATATATATATATAAATTTCTTTTTTATATTCTTTTCCATTATGTTATTACAAGATATTGTGTACAGTTCCCCATGTTACACAGTAGGTCCTTGTTAATCACCTATTTTATATATAGTAGTGTGTATATTTTAATCCCAAACTGAAGATAATTATTTGGAAAGTACATAAATGACATACCCCCAAATATTTGCATTTTAATTGCAACAAAAAGCTTAATCTAAGAAACGACTCTCTAATAGTGAAATTTCAGGCAAGGATGGGAAAATGAAGGCGAGGTGGAAATGGATGGACATTTTGGGAAATGAATTCTCCTTTAACTCATTCCCCCATAAATGGTTTTCTTCATTCGTGATATTTTCCACAGGGCTGACTTCCTAACTCTATTTTTATCCTTTTCAAGAATGGGTGGTGTGGTGGGATTTACCAACGTTTTATTAGAGCTGGGATTTACCAAAGTTTTCAAGTATTGACCCTTTAGAAGTCCAGTTACTACTAAGACCTTTCACAAAACTCCCTCCGTTGCTCCAGCAACATGGAGGTACCATGCAGAACCTATTCTTGTTGAACTTGTAGTTGTGGTGAGGCCAATACCCATTTAAATTGTCATCACCTTCAAGATAAAGCATGAGCTCAAGCTTCTGTGTATGTATATGTGGGTGTGCAGGCACCTGTGCACGCACACGCTTGCAAAAATGTACCTTGAACTCCAAACTCATGAATAAACAGAGGCGCACGACCAAACTGCTTTGAGGAAGTCAGCAGTCACCATAAAACAGAACACAGGTGATTAATCTATACAAACCTCCACAGTACCCACAGCACGTCACTCGGTTTACTACTTCCATCTTGTTCCTCTTTGCTTCTATGATCATATTGCTATGTCACTGGAATAATAACGGACATACATCTTCATTTCACAGAACTGACCACAAACCTAGGAGAAGAGGAGGTCACTTTACCCGCTGTATTGTCTAAACAAATCCATCGCGGGATTTGAGTCGTTTAATCACAGTGCTGTTGTTTGGTTTGGGTAAGCATATTTTCCCTTCCTTACATTTAATGTATAATCTTATTATAGAAATCTGACACTCTTACTGACTCTCAACTCATAAATCAGCTTCTACTTCTGTTACTAAGGCCCAAGGAAGAAAAAAGAAAAGCAACAAAGTGTGATAAAAATGCATAGTATAATTTTAGCCATTCAGATGATGCCACGGTACCATTCCACTTCTTATTCTCTTGTCGATGCCCCCGGTTCTACTGTCACATGGGCTATCACCCTGACTTCCATTTTTCCATGCAATCAGACATTTAAAAAACATTTCACTCATGAATCTTTCCAAAAGGTCACTTCCTAATTTTCCCCCCATCTAATCACATCAGCTATTCCTTTTTTATAACATCATGTAACATCTGGGCACTCTCAGACCACCAACATATCTATTTAGAGAGCATCTACAAGTGTGTCCTATACTTGGTCCAGTGTTAAACGGGATGGGAAAGAGCAAAAGATATGTTCTCTAGCTCCAAAGATGATGTAATACATTTGGAGAAAAAAAAGACCCTAGTTTTAATCCCAGTTAAAGTGATTTTCTAAATGTTGGTATGTGTATGCTGGTACATCTATAATGAATAGACATCACTTATAAAATACCTCTATAAGGATGGACGTAATATACTTCTAATTAACATTTTAAACATTTAAAAAAGTTTTAAAACTAATAATTTCCTAGACAGACAAAATAGTGTCTCCTTTTTGTAATATTTTAACCCTTAAAAAATCATTAGTCTATTGAGGTCATGTCATGTTTCAGCTCCAAAGAGAAATAAAGTCAACCTAAGAAGATGTGAATTCTATTAAGGATTAGAAGGATGTTAAAAAAAAAAAAACACATTTGCCAACTCACACATAATGTTAAGATGCCTTCTTATGTCACACGTATGTAGTCATTATGTCTTCGATGGTAACAAATTACAGAGCAACCGTCCTCGGCTTGCTGCCTGACTTTCCCAAGTTCATTTAAATTTCCATTTTACATATGAAGTCATAATAGTCTGCCTGGTTGAGTTAATAATTCTTTACAGATGAACAATTCCCCTCTCTTGATGTCAAATTTGTAGAAATTCTGCTAATTTTAAAGTACTGTAAAAAGTTATCACAATCTCAGGCAAAATGCTGGAGATGTTCAAGAATTATAACGTGTAACTATTACTTAGCCCTTTAGGTTTCTTGGATAAGAACCATAAACCTTTGTACTGCCCCTCTTTTGCATATGGAGATTAGTGTAAGTACCTACTGTACCTGAGAATCTAATCCAGCCTGAGATGCATGAGAACAACACAAAATTCCCAGCAATTTCAAACTTTCAGCCAGATCTTTGTATAGACAGAGAATGGGTGTCAAAGAGCAACTGATGCTATTATTTTTTAAAACTACAGTATCATCTGTGCTGTGTGTGTATACACACACACACACACACACACACACACACACACACACGGCATTATTTCATTCCTTTTTATGGCTGAGTAATATTCCATTGTGTGTATACACACATATACACGACGGAATATTACTCAACCATAAAAAAGAATGAAATAATGCCCGTTGCAGCAACACGGATGGACCGAGAGATGATCATACTGAGTGAAGTAAGTCAGACAGAGAAAGACAAATATTACATGATATCACTTATGTGTGGAATCTAAAAAATAGTACAAATGAACTTACTTACAAAAGAGAAATAAACATAAACACAGAAAGCAAACTTATGGTTACCAAAAGGGAAAGGGGGGAGGGATAAATCGGGAGTATGGGATTAACAGATGCACACTACAATATGTAAAACAGAAAAACAACAAGGACCTACTGTATAGCACAGGGAGCTATATTCAAAATCTTGTAATAACCTACAATGGAAAAGAGTCAGAAACAAAATAATATAGACATATACATATATATGTATAACCAAATCACTTTGCTGTATAACTGAAACGAACACAATACTGTAAATCAACTGTACTTCAATTAAAAATATATATATATAATATGATAAAGGGCTGAATGTGGTTCTAGACTAACCAATCTTAAAAGTAATACTTGTTTTGGGAGGAGCATGTGTGTGTGTGTGTGTGTGTGTGTGTGTCTGTGTGTCTGCCTGTTTGTTCTATTATTAAAAAGCTTCTGTAAGCTAGAAAGAATGAGGAGGCATATGTGCACTTTACTTTTTACCGAAATGGACAAACCGTGACACCCATTCCACTCTGAGCTATGCTGCTAAGGCTTCCCTGTGTGCAGTCCAGAGTGAAGAACCCAGACTTCGGGGAATGTACTGTTCTTGGTACCTGCACTGCCGCGATTAAAAACTAGCGGGTGGGAGGCGGACTCCGAACTAGGGCTCAAGGCTACAGTGGTGGAGCTTTGGGGTGCAGCTCCCCGAAGATGGTTAAGGCTTGCATGACAAAAGTTCAAGGAAACTGACTCTCTGAGGTCTGACTTGATGGTCTCTCTATGGAGAGAGAGGGAGGAGAACAAGGAAAGACAGGAAGCGGGGTATGTTCCAGAGGGGAAACCCTGTGATGGGGTTAACTCAATCCTTTTCTCTTGCAAGATGAGGAAAGCCCTATGTCATCTACTGTATTTGATGTTTCGCTTCTATGCTAGAATTCCCTTTGCGTTAACCTTCGATGTCTCAGGAAAACCTGATACACCTTTTAGCTTTGGCTGGTGCTACTGGGAGGAGGAAAGGCTGGAGATAATGAAATCAGGCGTGTCCTGCTAATCACACATCCCTTGGCCTGAAGTTGACCGTACTGTGACGGGTTCAGGAGGCCGGGGGCAAAGCAAGCAGAGATCTGTACTGAGAGGGGAGCAGGCAGCAGGAACGCACTGCACCCTCACATCAGCTGAGAGGCAGTTGTCTCAGGAGACAGATCCTGGCTCTAACAGGTAAAGAAGAAGGTGATTCACTGAGGAGGCTTACACTTGGGTCACCTAAATATAACTTAAAAGAGTAACTGTTCTTCCTGTTGAACAAAGAAAGGGTTAATATCAACAGTGCCTGAGCTGAGTATTATTCGCACACAAACTCAGATAGCATTTCGTATAAATATATGACTGAAGTTGGGCCCAGCTTTAAATATTCCAACTTAGAATATAAAGTTACACCCAGCAAAATCTGTAAATTCCAGACAAAAGCCTACATGTTATAGCTGTTTATTATAATTTGGTTGTTGGCACGTTTTCTTCTCTTGTTTGTACAAAACTGGCAAGAGGGACTGTTTTTCCTCATGATGATTTATTCATCTGTATCAGACTATTTTATCTTCCTCCTCAAAATTTCTAGAGCACTTCCTGTCCTACACCCCAAACTGGGCCTTAGCATCTTCTGTCTTCTATTGTTGATACTTTTTCATAAATTCTGTCTCCTCGACTAAATTAGAAACTTCTTAAAGGAATAAAATCGATCTCTGGGGATCCCTAATACCTATCTTTATTATGAAGTAGTTATTAGTAAAATGATGACCACGAGGCTTCTTTTTAAGAATAAGTACAGAAACGATCAATGTCATTCTAATAGAGCAGCTGGAATACACAAAGAATGAGAGAGTTATAAAGTCTATCATCTCTAGGCATGACTCCTTAGATACCAATTAAATACCTTAAAGAAATGGGCACTCACCCAATATCACCGACTGAGAAAACAATGAAGACTTGGTTACGTAACCAGGAGACTTTCATCTCAATAAGAGAAGATGACAATATTTTTGGCTAATATCCATGTGATAATTGGCTAAAACCGCAAGAATATGAAAAACTTAATTATGGAGAGAATGGTAGCTTGAACATTTTTAGGGTCCATGTGAAACAATTTATGATCCAATGAACTCCTAAAAAATGGCTATAGGAAGCAGGCTGGAAGAAACTTTTGTAGAATTATTACCATATTTCTTTTTAGAAAAAAAAAACTGAAGAGGTTAATTTTATGAGCAAGCATATTCTATATGGCCACTAGTTTCTGTTGAATGTCACAGGACATAACAAAGTAGATTTTGTGCATCATTTTTACCACTGTCAAATCATAGGATTTTAGACATGGAAGAGACTTAGAGTTGATGTAGCTCAACTCCCTTGCTTTTGATCTGAGAAACCCAGGGGCAAAGGAGTGACACAAGTTACTTGAAATCACACAATCGATCTGTAATTTCTGGCCTCGTATATTAACTTAAGTTAGCTACTCACACCATGGAAAGATATACCAAGCTCTGTCCCCCACCCCTGCCCCCCCCCAAAAAAAGTTTGGAAATTCTGTTTCTGTAAATTAGACAGAGCAGATGTGCAAAGACATTCTTACTAGCACAGAATAACATGCTTGGTAGCATGTGGGAAAAAAAACCTCTTTAAAAGCATGGCTAGACTGGTGATAAAGTAAGGTAAAAATTAGAGGCCAGACATCTCAAGATGTTTTCTGGGTAAGTGAGCCTAGGAGTAGGCATTTTGCATCAGTATGCCTTCCAATCCCTGGGGTAGTGAGAGACACACACAGGACAGGGAAAAATCCTGACATCTAAGTAGAACAGGAGGTCATCAGAGACCCTGCACAAAGACGGTAGCCACAGAGGGCAACAACTCAGAGAAGATGCACTAGAAAACAGTGCAGTCCACAGAAAACTTGGCTTTTCTTGGAATTGACATTGAGCGGAACAGGGAAAATAAAAGCCTCTCTTGAGAGTTCCTCACCCAAGGTCCATTTTCCAAAGAGTGAGGCCGGGATCCATATAAGAAAAATCTCAAGAAAAAATTCAAGTATCAAATAAGCAGTGTCTTGAAGTACGTAGCAAAAACAATCTCCAAATCCTATCTAGAGAAACATATTCCAAGCATAGGTCACAAAGAATTCCTTTTGATGAAATCCCACAAACACAAGCTCATCATAAAAAATACCTCTAGAGCACATGAGCAAACAAGTCCTATGAATCAATCTGCAGAAACAACAAAAAAAGAAGTATCAGATTCACAAGACTGATGATACGTAATTCACAAGTACAGAGTGTGTACTTCAAATAAAAATTATATGACTGTATAACACATGAAAATGAGTCTATCAGAATCGATCAGAAAACACTGAAATAGAAACAAATGGAATTTATAGAAGTGAAAATTATTCAAATTTAAATCAAATGAATAAAACTCAAAATATAAAATTGACATAGTTGGAGAAAAACTTTGTAAACTGATACATGCGTATCCAGAAATGACATGCAAAGTAGTAGCACTGAGAGAGAAAAAATGGCATATATGATAAAGTGGTTAAGAGGCATGGGGAAAGAGAGTGAGAGGTTCTAACAGAGTTTGTTCCAAGTGTGGTCCAAAGACTGATAGCATCCTTACTGGCACATTCTCAAGACACAACGCAAACCTACCACGTGGTAGGAATTTGTTCCATACCAGTCATCCAGCTAACTTTTTTTGTAGGCTAAATATGAGAAGCACGGACCTAATGTAGCGCTAATGTAAGTTCTAACAGAGAACATATAAAATATTGGACTGGTAACATTGAAAAAATAATAGTTAAAGTTCATTAAATTAATGAATGATACCAACCCTCGTACTCAAGAAATTCAATGGATTCCAAACAGGATAAATCAAAAGAAATCCTCACAGTGAAAATGAATACCAAAGACAATAAGAAGATCTTAAAAACAGTCAGTGATGAAATTCAATTCAGAGTCATAGGAGACCATAAGAAGAAAGTCTAGCCCAGAAAGAGATCACTCCGGTTAAAAGCACATAAGGCTAGAGAAAAGATTTCTTCAAGATAGTAACATTCACTAAACATTCAATACCTAATATTCTTGAATATATAAAGAGAAGATTTTCATACCTGGCAAAAATTGGGGTGTGTGAATAGCTGATAACCACATAGAAAATTAAGAAAATGAAAAAAAATCTAATAATTACTCTCCAGGGAAAACAGAATATTGTGTAATAAAAGTAATCATGCTATAACTTGCACATTTGTGAATAGATTTTATATATTCCTACTCATATACATCATAAGATGATCTAGCAAAAAGTATACTGTAACTAGATTGGGGCTGGAAAGTACTTAACGAGGGTCAAAAGGAAAGAGAAAGGGAGATCCTCCTTTTCTATGAGTAATACAGTAAGCAGTATCTCCACGTGAGAAATCAAGACAGCAACCGAAACATGGATGGAAATAGCAAAAAAAAAAAAAAAAAAAAAAAAAAATCTAAAATGGTTATAAGTAGTCAACGCTGAGGAGCAATATATATGGTTTCTTTATAGCAAGCTTTCTTTTTTTTTTTTTTTTGCGGTACGCGGGCCTCTCACTGTTGTGGCCTCTCCCGTTGCGGAGCACAGGCTCCGGACGCGCAGGCTCAGCGGCCATGGCTCACGGGCCCAGCCGCTCCGCGGCATGTGGGATCTTCCCGGACCGGGGCACGAACCCGTGTCCCCTGCATCGGCAAGCAGACTCTCAACCAAGCAAGCTTTCTTAAACTAGTTGACTCTTTAAATAAATGCAAGCATGTTTAACTTCTATAAAAGACCAGTTTACCCTCCCGCTTGCTGGCAAAACATGGAAGGTTTGAAAATAAGAGGTGTCTGCCGGGTATGTGGAGCCACAAAGATCACGCAGAGCTGCTGAGAGTTTACTTTTATATAACCACTCTTAAAAACAATTTGGCATTGCATGGCAAAGGTGGATATGCACAAACTGTGTTATCCAGCCTAATCTTACCTCCGTACCTTAGAGAAACTCCAGCACATCTGGACAGGAAGTCTGTCAAGAGTGGGAATAACAGCATTGTTTGCATGTATCTCAAACCTGGATACGATCCAAAGGTCCTTAAGTAGGAGAATGACTAAATAAACTGTGACATATTCACATAGGAAAACCGTACCCAGCCGTGAGCATGAATGAACCAGAATTACACACATCAACTTGGGTGCATCTCAATCACTTAAAATTACATTAGATAAGACATAGAAGAGTACTATTTCACTTACATAATATTCAAAACTAGACACAACTAAATAACACATCATTTAGGGATGTATCTTCCAGGTAAAACAGAAAAAAAAAAAAAGAAAAGTAAAGGAATGAGTAGCGCAAATTTCAAAATCGAAATGATCTTTAGCAGGGAGAGACAGGGACTAAGGTGGGTAGGCGGGGTCCACCCAGCAGTGTTTCATATTTTAAACTGTTTTGGTGAATTTTCTTATTCTTATTTAAAGCTAAAACTGTAAGTTATATACACTCTTTTCTAGTTCTCAAGTAAAGCATATCCTAATTCATGCCACATAACTAGAATTTGATTTCTCAAACCGTCTGGTTTCATCCTCTCCAAACCTAGCTTCCACTTCTGTTCCTGGCCTTGTTCTCTTCCCTTTTTTTTCCCATTTCCTGCTTCCATCCTTCTCGTCCTTTGTGCATCTTGCATGGTGACTCTTAGCTTCTAACCTTGGGTCTCTCCAGCCATGCTTTTCTTCTTCTTTGGTCCCCTCTATTTACACACAACCTTCCTGCTCTGGCCTGGCAACTGGGAAGTCCTATTCACATACACTGTTTCCATGGAAAATCCTACCTGGATTGGCCCACCTTATATGTAGGCACCAGAAACATAAAGATTGTGTATCTTTACTCCCCACCCAGGGCCATCCTTTAAACCACACTGGGACTTCCCTGGTGGCACAGTGGTTAAGAACCTGCCTGCCATTGCAGGGTACACGGGTTTGATCCCTGGTCCGGGAAGATCCCACATGCCGCGGAGCAACTAAGCCCTTGCGCCACAACTACTGAGCCTGCGTGCCACAATTACCGAAGCCCGCATGCCTAGAGCCCGTGCTCCACAACAAGAGAAGCCACCACAATGAGAAGCCCACACACCGCAACAAAGAGTAGCCCATGCTCGCCACAACTAGAGAAAGCCCGCGCGCAACAACAAAGACAGAAGGAAGGGAGGGAAGGAGGGAAGGAAGGTAGGAAGAAAGGAAGGAATTAAAAAAAAAAACCCACACACTGACTCTGTTGTGTGGAACAGTAAATACAACAGGGGCCAGACCACAGGGACACCCCACTATCCCTGATAGATAAGGAAGGTTCTATGAGCAGACCTGTCACTTGACCACAGAGCCAAAAACCCGACAGGATGAGAATATAAGATCTTGAAGGGATTTAAAGGAACAGATTTTTTAAAAGCCTATTTCTTGACAAGGTATCTCATTCTCATTAAAAATCATGATTTGCAAAGATGCTCATGAGTACTAAGCAATGCAAATTCAAGTTCTCTGGCTTCTTTGCCGCAACTGCCAGCCCGGTACTGCATCAAAACAGAATCGTTTTTTTCTACAGTGCCTCCTCTTTGTAATCCAGGGTCGTGATGATTAAGGAGGAATAAAAATACTCCTGCTCTCAACAATCTACCACATTAGAAACTGCTTCATCTAAGGTAACGGAAGATCTGGACACCCACTGTAAGTTAACATTCCCTCAAAGAGAAAACCATAAGATGGGCTAAGTGACAAGATTCACATCAAGTCAGTAATGGAGCAGAAGCTAGAGTCTTAATCATCAACTAGTCTCTATTCTAAATGCCTGGTGCTATGGAATTTTTAGGTATGGGTTCAGTGGTTGCTTTTTCAAATCTCAGTCTTCATGGTCTGAGTTGCAGGTTTGCAACTTCTTTTCCCTGTTAACTACAAAGTTCTATATTATTTTGAGAACTTGTCCCCATTCCAGAAATAGTCTCATCCAACAATTCTAAAAATCTGATGCCTAAATGTGATTATGAAAATATGACAAGTTCCCTTTCCTTTGTTCTGTCTCTAAGAACGTAATCTCAAAGATAAGCTAAAACTTATGTGATAAAAATGCAAAATCACCCCCTTCTGATAATTCTTGTTCTTGACATTGCATTGCCTTATGAGATCCTAGAGAGTTGCTTGGACTTCCTGTGAACGTTGAAATTTGTGTTCGGTATTTAGATTATAATCTATTAGCTAGAGAGGCATTGTTCGCCTTGTTCAGTGTTCAGTAGACTTCCTCAGCACCACATCATGCCAAAATATAATGAACTCAATCTGTCAGTGACATAACTTTACATTATTAGATCCTGACTTGAATATTGCCGCAAGTTATCTTGACTCTTGTTCTCTGAAGCTTCTCTCACTACTGACTTCAGAAGGAGCCGGGGATCTTTAATTTCCCTTAAGAATTCAGACCTATGAGGATATTGTGGGAACAGGTACCCGTGTCCCACCTGTTAATGATGGTTAACAATCCTAAAATGTTATTTCAGGGTAAAGGGTTCAAGTTCTAGATTTAGGCCACATCACTAAATAATAACTTTGTACTTTAAAGATGAGATCAAACAGCTAATGGAAGACCACAGTCTATAAAGAAGAGCTATTCGACTTTTTTTTTTTTTAGTTGGAACACTCACTCATTCTTTCCTTTCTGTAGATGCTGTCCTAGGATTCACTGTTGGCAGAAGGGACTCCAGATGGTTCAGTAGGTGTATGTGATACACTCTGAACTGATGTACAACATACGTATCAGGTGACTTCAATTATTTTCTAGTAAGAAATAAATGACCCGACCATGGCAGAAACTCTGGATCCCTTGACTATATAGTTCATGGGAATGAGAACAGCAAATTATCCGAGTTGTCTCCGGGATACTGCTTTATCTTGTTAACTTGGGAAGTAAAGATGTAGAGAAACACGAAGCCTTCCTTTCCACAATGCTTAGGTAAGCAGATTTCTTGAATCTAGAGCAAAAGATAAAAGAATTCCAAACCCATTGTCTATAATTATTTCTAGTTCGCTTTCATTTCCAATTAACCAGGAAGCGCCTGCACGTTGCCAATAGATAAACCAGGCCAAATGACACCTGTAGATAAGAATGTGGCAACTGTATTTTTGTATAATCTACAAAGGGGGCATCTGTCTCTACAGCACTCATTTCAAACATTAGGATCCAGACAATAATCATAGAAAACTCATGCTATAAACCAGTAAACTTCTCCTTGCAGATCTCCTTTCCCCTAACATGAAACTGAAGTATTAAAAAGACTGAATAAAATTTAGAAAAAAAATGTAATGTATAATGTTGGATGTAAAGACACATCATTGAATGTACACAAACACAAGCTCTTGCACGCGCTCTCTCTCTCACACACACATACACACACACCCCACACAGGAGCTCAAAACCAGGATTTTTAATGATAATGAAGCACCTTGATAAATGTACCGTGGTCTCAAGAAATAAATTGTTTTTTACCGCTGGCTTATGTGGTCCTTATTTTTGATTACAGCAGCAACTTGAATATTTCTTCACGGTATATAAAAGCAATAGAGTCTACGTGTGATTATGTTTCGAGTTATAGCTAACCAGGAAGGCACAGATATCAGACATTTTCTCTTGATAAACAGTTACTTTCAAAGGGTACATTTGTTGTTTGTTTATAAGATGCAGGTGAAGTGAGACAGATAGAAACATCATTAAGATCTGCTAATGAATCATCCTCCTGTTTGCACTGGTAATAAGTGTTTGAACTCAATGCTATATCCATGTTTGAAGAAATACAATTATTGGTTAACAAATGTGTTACATTTAGATGGTAGGGCTGGATGAATACTAACGAGAAGCAAGCCTTGGCTCTCTGTGCTAGAAAAAATTCAGTACAGCAATGGTAGTATTCCATTTTCACCTAAGCAAATACATTTATATTGTTATGTTAAGTATATGTATCAAGTCAGAGTTATTACTTTAAAATTCATACTATTTTTCACTGGTAACACGTTTACTGTAAAAGAAAATGTAGAAAATAAAGGACAAATAATCATCATCAATGATCCCTTCAATGATAACCACGGTTATAACTTTGCTGTCTATGCTATCTATCTTTTGTGACAGATACACAAACTCATTTATATGTACAGGTATACCTCCTCCTGCAGCAGCAGAGGAGGTATATGTACATATAGTAGTATTAGTCTTAAAGTACTAAATACCATCATTGAATTCCCCCCTCCCAGTGCATTACTGACAAATATCAGTCATGAGACAGGTGACCATAGTTTTACAGTCCTGATTATTTCAATGACTGGGTTGAAGCAGTGTATTAGTAATACTGTCCAAACTAAAGATGACATCAGGAAAAAACAGAGACGACAATGGTGAGCTGATTTTAGTTGGCTCCTGGCCACCTTCCAATGTTCTTCCAATGCTCTCTCGGTGCTTCATTCCAGAGTCTTTCTTGATTCAAACTATTTCTCAACTTCACTTATCCCCTAATTATCTGAGTTTAAAGCATAGATTGTTTCAGCTACCTTTTCCAAACCCAACATGATACCTGACAGGTAGTAAGTGCTCAGAAAGTGTTAAATTTGCTAAATTGTAAGCCAATGCCCTGCCTTCAATAAAAACTTTACTTAATATTACTCTAATCTTAATCTTAATATTACTCTAATCTTTTTTTTCCCCACATGTTCTCACGTCATTTACGTTACATGGGTCAATAGTCTTTACTGAACTCAACAGAGAGAAAATACTATTGGTTTAACTTGGGAATCCTTCAGTCAAGGAAATAGACACACACACATATCCAGATATTCTTAAAAGAAAACTCTAAAAAGTAAAATGATTTTAAGGAATTCAAGCCCGAAAGAACACAGACTTCACTCTTATCAAGGACCAGTGGGCTAAAGACAAAAGGGAGTTGGGTCTAAGACTTATCAATGTCTCATCTGTCTTGACCTTGACCAGCAAGAGTCTAGGAGGGCAGAAAACAAAAGTCTCAAGAGAATAATGTCATTCCTCTGCCTGTCATTATGAATTTTCCAAAGAACACCCATATGTACTTGGAGGTGTCCTAGTTCAGAGACCCTCATTCACAAGTAATAAGACTCCAGGATTCCTGCCCAGGAAAAACATTCCTCCTTAGGTGACATATGCTAACAGAAGGCTGGGAATACTAAAACAAGCAAGAGTTCACCCTTTTTTTTTTTTTTTTTGGTATGGAGAAATGTTGCACATGGGTTCAAGGAATCTAACGATTTGCATGTGTTTCTTCCTCCAGTTTCTTTCACTGTTCTGTTAAAGGGTCACCTGGAGGCTAAAACTGCAAGCAGGCAGCATGCACGCATCTTTTCCACAGAACTCTATGCATGCCCAATGGATTCAATAATTGATTAATTAGGGAGACCAAGTGCTGCTTCAGCTTCCTCCAAAACAGTAAATTAAGCTCAAATAAGGGCTCTGTCACCCACCAAGCGGAAATTCCTCTATGTAGCTAGCTCAGGCAAGCTTGTCCAAGGATTCCAAAGTGCCTGCAAGAGACATTTATATTAAGAAAGTAAAATCAGATTTGTGTAGAATGAAGAGTTGGGGCGGTGAGTAGGTTGCAGTGTGTGTGTGTGAGAGAGAGAAGGACAGAACTCTCAAGAAACTAGATGTGGGAGGCATTAAACACAGCTAGGGGATATTGTACATACCCTGCCCAAAAGTCACTCTCTGATTGTCTGATTGCTCGGATTCTTAAATTGTTCAAACAGATCCATGGAATGGACCTTTTTTTAGCTCCAAAGACCTTTGTTTAGAGTCCCAAGGTATTATTATATTTACATCAGCTATTCTAAAAAGAAACCATGTCCAGAATTCCACTAGTTACTGTTCCAAGTCTCTCTGCTTGACATGTGTCTATGTCAAGGGAAATTCCCAGTGTAGAACATCTGACTGAGTGATTTCACCTCCTTTAGATTACACAAACTGAAAAGAAGAGGAATAGTACTAGAAGCGAGTGAGAATTCACTTAAATATATTTGTTTTGATGGAGAAATGTTACAAGTGGGTTCAAGGAATCTTGTGGTTTGCATGCATTTCTGCTAGCTAGGCACACATGTGATTAACCATAACCCTTCAAGATGATCCAAGAAGAACTTCCACAGGAAGGGGGAAAATGCTATGCTTTCTTGAACTAGAATCTCAGATGGTCTTCATTAACGAGGGCAGAAATAGGCTGGTACCGGGTGGACCACCTGAGTGAGGGGGACAGCATGTACCCACTGAGTGCTCACTGAGTCATTCTCAGTGTGATAAATTAGCCCAGAGAGCTTTAAAAACGCTCAAAATGGTTCTAGGTTGTGGACCCAGGAGCTGAGGGTGATTGAGAAGCCTTCCATTCTGAAGCCCATAATCAACTTTAATTCTCAAGGTCATATAAATAACTAGGGGGATGGAAGGAGGGAGAAAGAGGATGGTGAATCAGCATAAATCAACACAGCTATGGTGAAGACAAAGTTTTTGGTCCCCTGTGGATGGGTTACTGACATCAAAGGTGCTGATGAGAAATAAGGGTTTTCTTTAAATGCTCAGAGGATGGCCATAGATCTGTCTTCAATAGACCCAAGAGAAACCCCATCGCCCCTTTCTCTATTAACCATTTGCATCTCAACTTTTCTTTCCTATTCTTACAGAGAAGCATCAGGAGATCAAAACCCCTGATGCTATACCAACCTCAGTTTCATCCCTGCAGAGCTTGGATGTGTGACGATTTGTTAGCGATTACAAATTCCCATGATGCACTGCAGTTTCTAATTTGAAATGTGCATCGTGAAGCTGTGGGCAGGAGTGGATCTTTCAACTGGTGACAACATAGCAGATGGCCCAACACCTGGGACAGCTTCATTGGTCCCCCTTGTTTCCTGTAGGTACCATGAGGAAAATGACGGGCTGTGTTTGAGGTTGGGGAATGATGAAGGTCTTAGGATATTATTAGCCTGATAAAGACCAGGGGTTTATTCCTTATCATATTTCAATTTTGCTGATGCAGCTAAATTAAAATGGTAAAACAGTCTCTCCAGACCTCGTTCTCGTTCCCATTCTCCTTCCTTACCCATCAGCATTCCAAAACGTTTTTAGACAAGTAGGAACCATTCAATGAGTTTGAAGCTATACAAGGGCCAATCTGCTTCAAAAAACTCAACTGTAGAGCTTTGAAAACAGATATGGTCTCTATGAAGGAGAGTCAGGAGAAAAGGACAGAATTAGGGCACTGTTTCTCAACTGATGGGTAACTGTTTCCCCAGCCCCGCCATGGGACTTGGTAATGTCTGGAGACATTGTTAGCTGTCTCAGCCGGGGGGGAGGTACTAGTGCCATCTACTGGACAGAAGCCAGGGGTGCTATTAAACATTCTACTGTGCACAGGGAAAGCCCCCGACAAACAGACTGATGTGACCTCAAATGTCAATAGCACTGAGCTTGAGAAACCCTGAATTACGGAGACTAAAAACTTGCACTTTCCCATAGCCAAGAATTAGCAGCATGACCAGAAGCACTGAGTCTCTTCCATTAAGTATTACTTTGTAGTGTCTTCCTCAACCTGAGATATTGAACCACTCAGTGGGTGTTAACGCTAATTCCACAAAGGACACGTATTTTACCAGATTTGGGGCGGGAGAAGGGGAAAAAACAACAACAACAATTCCTTGTAACTAACGATAGGGGGAAAAGTCATTGGTAATTATGCAAAGATGCATCTTCTGTGAGCTTAGTTCATCATTAAGATGTCTTATAGGTGCTTAATACCTCATTAAAATTAAATCTGTACGTGCCCAAAACCGGTACTTCCCAGTAATCTGCAGAGTATGTACTAATTAAATTTAGCAAATGCTTTGAGATTAGCCAGGAGCCCAGCTAGGAAAGCAATCTGTTGATATGCCTCCTTTCCTGATGGATTTGATGACTTGGGGTCCAGAGGAACACTGTTAGCCAGGGCCCTTGGCTTATCAGGGAAAGTACAAGCCTACTGGTTAAAGCCTGAGTGTCAATCTAGGTGGACAACTAAGATGCGTCCACTGAAAGACCTGGAGTAAGTGAGAAGGCAGAAAAATCTCTAAAGACAATGCTGTTGTCATGTTGTTCCTACTGCTTTTGTATAATAGAACTGTGAAAACTCAAGAGTATGATCTATACCATTAGCAAAATATGGGCAAAGAGCAAAGATACAGTAAAATAAAAATCTCTTGATCCCCGGTCCCGGGTTCTAAAACTGCTTTCAGTAACGCACGGGTCCCACAGATCACGTGTTTAATTTAACGGCCATAAAACAAGGCAAGGCCTCAGCACTCATGTTAATGCTTGCTATTTTAATTGAGCCTATCATGCTTAGATCGGCCGTTTCTGTAGCTCTGCAAGACTAAAATCAGCTCCAGGAGTAGCAGGGTCAGAATCTCGGCCAGAGAAGTCATTCTGAGGCCAGGGAGTCAGGGGAAAGGTAAAAGTCTCAGACAGCAAATATAAACTAATGGGAGTGGGCTTTACAGAGATGCCCCAGCTCTTTGCTGACCACAGGCCTTGGAGTGTTTGAGAGGATTATCAGGGTATTAAAATGTGAGATGATGCCACCATATGTATCTGAGAAAGGACCTGCAGAAATAAGCTCCCTATGAGATTGTGCCAGCCCTTTATGTTTAATTATGAAAATCTTGGAGCTGAGATCTGTTAGCCCAGAGTTTCAGATAAATGATACCGTTTTCAAGGTCTATCACCTTAGAGGTCCCATTCCAATTTTCCCAAGTAGCCTTGAAAATAGCACTGTTTTTGCACAGGCTCTGTGAATGGCACACAAGAATTTGAGTCCTAGCTTCTCCTTTCCTTTCTACCTATGAAATAATACAGAATGGGTTATACTGTCATAAGATATTACAAATGATAATGTATGACACTCTCTAATGAAGGCTAGCATATCTTTTAAAATGAAAGCTATATGTGTTCTCACCAAGGGAGACATAATTACACTCCTGCAAGCCACTGACTTAAAAAGTTGGCAAAGGGCTTCCCTGGTGTCGCGTGGTTAAGAATCCGCCTGCCAATGCAGGGGACACGGGTTCGAGCACCGGTCCAGGGAGATAGCACATGCCTCAGAGCAACTAAGCCCGTGTGCCACAACTACTGAGCCTGCGCTCTAGAGCCCGCAAGCCACAACTACTGAGCCCACATGCCACAACTACTAAAGCCCATGCACTCAGAGCCCGAGCTACACAACAAGAGAAGCCACCGAAATGAGAAGCCCTCACACCACAATGAAGAGTAGCCCCTGCTCGACGCAACTACAGAAAGCCCGCACGCAGCAACGAATACGCAACGCGGCCATACATAAATAAATAAAAAAATAAATAACTTTGTTTAAAAAATAAAATAAAAATTAAAAGTTGGCAAAGATCTGATGAGGCCCACCATCCCAGTGACCTCTGACTTCCCAAATGTTATATTCTCTTGTTTCCGGGCCCACCACCCCAGTTATAAGGTACGTCATATTGCCACAAATCTGCTGGCCCAAAACCGAAAAAAAAGCATGATTAGAAAATATTAGCAGCTATAAAATATTGCTTAGTAGACATTGCTTTCATATCAGATGAGGAGATAAATACAAAAAATTCTGCTCATTAGTCATATATGTTAATATAGATACATGTGTCAGTTGTATGCGTGTGTATATATATGTATATATTTTTCTAGAAGTGTGTGATACTTTTCTCTTTAAGAAACTTTCTAAACCCTAAACAATACTTTGTGAATGTCTATATTAAACAACTTACAGCTCCAGGCTTTGACTGGGCCCAAATCTAATCCACTTTCATATCTCAAAAAGGCCATCTTACAAGGAAAAAGAAACCCAAACAAAGACATGCTCTCGGTGGTTAAAATTACAGTTCCAAGAATTATTAGAGAGAGAACGAGCCAAAGCGGGGGTGGTCAGAGAGGCATAAAGGACTAAAGACAACTAACAGAGAAAAAAAATTCTAAAAACATCTATTCTATAGAAAATATTCCTTTACTCATACAGGGGGACTCAGGCATACATATATATATATATATATATATATATTTTTTTTTTTTTTTTTACATCTTTATTGGAGTATAATTGCTTTACAATGGTGTGTTAATTTATGCTATATAACAAAGTGAATCAGCTATAGGATACATATATTTGCATATCCCCTCCCTCTGGCATCTCCCTTCCACACTCCCTATCCCACCCCTCTAGATGGTCACAAAGCACCGAGCTGATCTCCCTGTGCTATGCAGATGCTCCCCACTAGCTATCTATTTTACATTTGGTAGTGTACATATGTCACTGCTATTCTCTCACTTTGTTGCACCTTACCCTTCCCACTCCCCGTGTCCTCAAATCTATTCTCTACATCTGCATCTTTATTCCTGTCCTGCCGCTAGGTTCATTAGAACCTTTTTTTTAGATTCCATATACACGTGTTAGCATACGGTATTTGTTTTTCTCTTTCTGACTTACTTCACTCTGTATGACAGACTCTAGGTCCATCCACCTCACTACAAATAACTCTATTTCGTTTCTTTTTATGGCTGAGTAATATTCCATTGTATATATGTGCCACATCTTCTTGGTCCATTCTTCTGTCAATGGACACATAGGTTGCTTCCATGTCCTGGTTATTTTAAATAGTGCTGCAGTGAACATTGTGGTACATGACTCTTTCTGAATTATGGTTTTCTCAGGGTATATGCCTCGTAGTGGGATTGCTGGGTCATACGATAGTTCTATTTTTAGTTTTTTAAGGAACCTCCATACTGTTCTCCATAGTGGCTGTATCAGTTTACATTCCCACCAACAGTGCAAGGGGGTTCCCTTTTCTCCACAACCTCTCCAGCATTTATTGTTTGTAGATTTTTTTGATGATGGCCATTCTGACGGTGTGAGGTGATACTGCATTGTAGTTTTGATTTGCATTTCTCTAATGATTAATGATGTTGAGCATCCTTTCATATGTTTCTTGACAATCTGTATGTCTTCTTTGGAGAAATGTCTATTTAGATCTTCTGCCCATTTTTGGATTGGGTTGTTTGATTTTCTTGATATTGAGCTGCATGAGCTGCCTGTATATTTTAGAGATTAATCCTTTGTCAGTTGCTTCATTTGCGAATATTTTCTCCCATTCTGAGGGCTGTCTTTTCATCCTGTTTATGGCTTCCTTTGCTGTGCAAAAGCTTTTAAGTTTCATTAGGTCCCATTTGTTAATTTTTGTTTTTATTTCCATTTCTCTAGGAGATTGGTCAAAAAGGATCTTGCTGTGATTTATGTCATAAGAGTGTTCTAACACTTAGGTCTCTAATCCATTTGGAATTTACTTTTGTGTACGGTGTTAGGGAGTGTTCTAATTTCATTTTTTACATGTAGCTGTCCAGTTTTCCCAGCACCACTTATTGAAGAGGCTGTCTTTTCTCCATTGTATATTCTTGCCTCCTTTATCAAAGATAAGGTGACCCTATGTACATGGGTTTATGTTTGGGCTTTCTATCCTGTTCCATTGATCTCTGCTTTTGTGCCAGTACCATACTGCCTTGATTACTGTAGCGTTGTAGTATAGTCTGAAGTCAGGGAGCCCGATTCCTCCAGCTCCGTTTTTCTTTCTCAAGATTGCTTTGGCTATTTGGGGTCTTTTGTGTTTCCATACAAATTATGAAATTTTTTTGTTCTACTTCTGTGAAAAATGCCAGTGGTAGTTTGATAGGGATTGCACTGAATCTGTAGATTGCTTTGGGTAGTATAGCCATTTTCACAATGTTGATTCTTCCAGTTCAAGAACATGGTATCTCTCGCTATCTGTTTGTAACATCCTTAATTTCTTTCATCAATGTCTTATAGTTTTCTGCATACAGGACTTTTGCCTCCTTAGGTAGGTTTATCCCTAGGTATTTTATTCTTTTTGTTGCAATGGTAAATGGGAGCGTTTCCTTAAGTTCTCTTTCAGATTTTTCATCATTGTATGAAATGATGTATAGGAATGCAAGAGATTTCTGTGCATTAATTTTGTATCCTGCTACTTTACCAAATTCATTGATTAGTCCTCGTAGTTTTCTGGTAGCATCTTTAGGATACTCTATATATAGTATCATGCCATCGGAAAACAGTGACAGTTTTATTTCTTCTTTTCCAATTTGGATTCCTTTTATTTCTTTTTCTTCTCTGATTGCTGTGGCTAAAACTTTCAAAACTATGTTGAATAATAGTGGTGAGAGTGGGCAACCTTGTCTTGTTCCTGATCTTAGTGGAAATGGTTTCAGTTTTTCACCATTGAGAATGATGTTGGCTGTGGGTCTGTCATATATGGCCTTTATTATGTTGAGGTAAGTTCTCACTATGCCTATTTTCTGGAGAGTTTTTATAATAAGTGGGTGTTGAATTTTGTCAAAAGCTTTTGCTGCATCTATTGAGATGATTATATGGTTTTTATCCTTCAACTTGTTAATATGGTGTAACACATTGATTGATATGCGTATATTGAAGAATCCTTACATTCCTGGGATAAACCCCACTTGATCATGGTATATGGTCCTTTCAGTGTGCTGTTGGATTTTGTTTGCTAGTAGTCTGTCGAGGATTTTTGCATCTATGTTCATCAGTGATATTGGACTGTAGTTTTCATTTTTTGTAGTATCTTTGTCTGGTTTTGTTATCACAGTGATGGTGGCCTTGTAGAATGAGTTTGGGAGTGTTCCTCCCTCTGCTATATTTTGGAAGAGTTTGAGACGGATAGGTATTAGAACTTCTCTAAATGTTTGATAGAGTTCAATTGTGAAGGCATGTGGTCCTGGGCTTTCGTTTGTTGGAAGATTTTTAATCACAGTTTCAATTTCAGTGCTCGTGATTGGTCTGTATATATTTTCTGTTTCTTCCTGATTCAGTCTCGGAAGGTTGCGCTTTTCTAAGAATATGTCCATTTTTGCCAGATTGTCCACTTTTGGCATATGGTTGCTTGTAGTAATCTCTTATGATCCTCTGTATTTCTGCAGTGTCAGTTGTTACTTCTCCTTTTTCATTTCTAATTCTATTGAATTGTCTTCTCCCTTTTTTTCTTGATGACTCTGGCTAATGGTTTATCAATTTTGTTTATCTTCTGAAAGAACCATCTTTTAGTTTTATTGATCTTTGCTATTGTTTCCTTCATTTGTTTTTCATTTATTTCTGATCCGATCTTTATGATTTCGTTCCTTCTGCTGACTTTGGCGTTTTTTTGTTCTTCTTCCTCTAACTGCTTTAGGTGTAAGGTTAGGTTGTTTATTTGAGATTTTTCTTGTTTCTTGAGGTAGGATTGTATTGCTATAAACTTCCCTCTCAAAACTGCTTTTGCTACATCCCATAGGTTTTGGGTCATCGTGTGTTCATGGTCATTTTTTTCTAGGTATTTTTTGATTTCCTCTTAGATTTCTTCAGTGATCTCTTGGATATTTAGTAGCGTATTGTTTAGCTTCCATGTGGTTGTATCTTTTTTACAGTTGTTTTCCTGTAATTGATATCTAGTCTCATAGTGCTCTGGTCGGAAAAGATACTTCATATAATTTCAGTTTTCTTAAATTTACTAAGACATGATTTCAGACCCAAGGTACGACCTATCCTGGAGAATGTTCCATGAGAACTTGAGAATGAAGTGTATTCTGTTGTTTTTGGATGGAATGTCCTATAAATATTAAGTCCATCTTGTTTGATATGTCATTATTTATTTTTTTTCTTCTAAGTATGGCTTTGGGGATTCTCCGTGTGTGCCAGTGGGTCCCTCTTCAAGTTTTCCTGGGACGGGTATGTGGGCCTCTCACTGTTGTGGCCGCTCCCATTGCGGAGCACAGGCTCCGGACGCGCAGGCTCAGCGACCATGGCTTAGGGGCTCAGCCGCTCTGCGGCATGTGGGATTCTCCCGGACTGGGGCAAGAACCCGTGTCCCCTGCATCGGCAGGCGGACTCTCAACCACTGCGCCACCAGGGAAGCCCTGATGTGCCATTTAAGGTTTGTGTTTCCTTATTTATTTTCATTTTGGATGATCTGTCCATTGGTCAAAGTGGGGTGTTAATGTCCCCTACGTTTATTGTGTTACTGTCGATTTCCCCTTTTATGGCTGTTGGCATTTGCTTTATGTATTGAGGTGCTCCTATGCTGGGTGCATAAATATTTACAACTGTTTTATCTTCTTCTTGGATTGATCCCATGATCATTTTGTAGTGTCCTTCTTTGTCTCTTGGAATATAGTCTTTATTTTAAAGTCTATTTTGTCTGATATGGGAATTGCTTTCTTTTGATTTCCATTTGCAAGGAATATCTTTTTCCATCCCCTCACTTTCAGTCTGTATGTTTCCTGAAGTCTGAAGTGGGTCTCTTGTAGACAGCATATATATGGGTCTTGTTTTTGTATCCATTCAGCCAGTCTATGTCTTTTGGCTGGAGCATTTAATCCATTTACATTTAAGGTAATTATCAATATGTATGTTCCTATTATCATTTTCTTAATTATTTTGTGTTTGTTATTGTAGGTCTTTTCCTTCTCTTGTGTTCCTGCCTAGAGAAGTTCCTTTAGCATTTGTTGTAAAGCTGGTTTGGTGGTGCTGGCTTCTCTTAGCTTTTCCTCGTCCGTAAAGGTTTTAATTTCTCTGTCGAATCTGAATGAGATCCCTACTGGGTAGAGTAATCTTGGTTGTAGGTTTTTCCCTTTCATCACTTTAAATATGTCCTCTCACTCCCTTCTGGCTTGCAGAGTTTCTGCTGAAAGTTCCACTGTTAACCTCATGGGGATTCCCTTCTATGTTATTTGTTGCTTTTCTCTTGCTGCTTTTAATATTTTTTCTTTGTATTTAGTTTTTGATAGTTTGCTTAATATGTGTTTTGGCATGTTTCTCCTTGGATTTAACCTGTATGGGACTCTGTGCTTCCTGGACTTGATTATTTGCTTCCCCATATTAGGGAAGTTTCCAACTGTAATCTCTTCAAATATTTTCTCCGATCCTTTCTTTTTCTCTTCTTCTCCTGGGACCCCTATAATTCAACTGTTGGTTCGTTTAATGTTGTCCCAGAGGTCTCTGAGACTGTCCTCAGTTCTTTTCATTCTTTTTTCTTTATTCTGCTCTGCAGTAGTTATTTCCCTTATTTTATTTTCCAGGTCACTTATCTGTCCTTCTGCCTCAGTTATTTTGCTATTGATTCCTTCTAGAGAATTTTTAATTTTCATTTATTGTGTCGTTCATCATTTTCTGTTTGCTCTTTAGTGCTAGGTTCTTGTTAAACTTTTTTTTGTATTTCCTCCATACTATTTCCAAGATTCTGGATCATCTTTATTATCATTATTCTGAATTCTTTTTCTGGTAGACTGCCTATTTCCTCTTCATTTGTTAGGTCTGGTGGGTTTTTACCTTGCTTCTTCATCGGCTGCATATTTCTCTGTCTTCTCACTTTGCTTAACTTACTGTGTTTGGGGTCTCCTTTTTTTGCAAGTTGCAGGTTCGTAGCTCCCGTTGTTTTTGGTGTCTACCCCCAGTGGGTTAGGTTGATTCAGTGGCTCGTGTAGGCTTCCTGGTGGAGGGGATTGGTGCCTGTGTGCTGGTGGGTGGGGCTGGATCTTGTCTTTCTGGTGGGCAGGTCCACATCCGGTGGTGTGTTTTGGGGTATCTGTGAACTTAGTATGATTTTAGGCAGCCTCTCTGCTAATGGGTGGGGTTGTGTTCCTGTCTTGCTAGTTGTTTGGCATGGGGCATCCAGCACTGGAGCTTGCTGGCCCTTGCTTGGATCTGGGTCTTAGCTTTGATCTCTGGGAGAGCTCTGGGAGAGCTCTCACCGATTGATATTACATGGGGCCTGGAGGTCTCTGGTGGACCAGTGTCCTGAACTCGGCTCTGCCACCTCAGAGGCTCAGGCCTGACACCCGGCCGGAGCACAAGACCCTGTCAGCCACACAGCTCAGAAAAAAAGGAAGAAAAAAGAAAGAAAAAAAATAATTAAAAATAAATATATATATAAGTACAAGAAATAAAATAATTAATACAAAAAATGTTTAAATTATTAAAATAAAAAAATTCGATAGTAATTAAAAAAAAGAAGAGAGCAACCAAACCAAGGAACAAATCCATTGATGATAACAAGTGCTAAAAACTATACTAATATAAAAATCAGAAACAAGTCAGTCGCAGGGAGGAAACCCCAAGTGTATAGTTGCTCCCAAAGTCCACCAGCTCAACTGTGGGTTGATTCGTTGTCTATTCAGGTATTCCACAATGCAGCGTACCTCATGTTGATTGTGGGGATTTAATCCGCTGCTCCTCAGGCTGCTGGGAGAAATTTCCCTTTCTATTGTTTGTTCCCACAGCTCATGGGTTCAGCTTTGGTTTTGACCCCGCCACTGCGTGGAGGTCACCCTCAGGCATCTGTTCCCACCGAGACAGGACAGGTTTAAAGCAGTAACTGATTAGGGGGCTCTTGCTCACTCAGGCTGGGGGGAGGGAGGGGCATGGTAGTTACACTTGGAATGTGGGGCAAGTCTGCAGTGGCAGAGGCCAGCATGATGTTACACCAGCCTGAGGCGCACCATGTGTTCTCCAGGGGAAGTTGTCCCTGGATCCGGGGACCCTGGCAGTGGTGGGCTGCACAGGCTCCCGGGAGGGGAGGTGTGGAGAGTGACCTGTGCTCGCGCACAGGCTTCTTGGTGGCTGCAGCATCAGCATTAGCATTTCATGCCCGTCTCTGGGGTCCAAGCTGATAGCCATGGCTCACACCCGCTTCTGGAGCTTGTTTAGGTGGTGCTCTGATTCCTCTTTCCTCATGCACCCCGAAACACTGGTCTCTTGCCTCTTAGGCAGGTCCAGACTTCTTCCCGGACTTCCTCGCGGCTAGCTGTGGTGCACTAGCACCCTTCAGGCTGTGTTCACACAGCCGACCCCAGTCCTCTCTCTGGGGCCTGACCTCTGAAGCCCAAGCCTCAGCTCCCAGCCCCCGCCCGCCCCGGCGGGTGAGCAAAGCCTCTCGGGCTGGGGGGTGCAGGTCGGCACCGATCCTCTGTGCGGGAATCTCTCCGCTTTGCCCTCCGCACTCCTGTTGCTGCGCTCTCCTCTGTGGCTCCGAAGCTTTCCCCCTGCCCACCCCCGATCTCCGCCAGTGAAGGGGTTTCCTAGTGTGTGGAAACTTTTCCTCCTTCACAGCTCCCTCCCAGAGGTGCAGGTCCTGTCCCTATTCTTTTGTCTCTGTTTTATTTTCTTTTGCCCTACCCAGGTACGTGGGGATTTTCTTGCCTTTTGCAAAGTCTGAGGTCTTCTGCCAGCGTTCAGTAGGTGTTTTGTAGGAGTTGTTCCACATGTAGCTGTATTTGTGATGTGATGGAGGAAGATGATCTCCACATCTTACTCCTCCGCCTTCTTGAAGGTCCCTATCTTTATTTTTTTTACAGTTTGTTCTCTGTCCTCTAATAAGGAAAGGATGAAAACTTAATGTAATGTATCCTGAGACTAGCCTCAGTCACAGTACCATGAGGAGGTAAAGAGTACTGAAATGAACAATCTTTTTTTTAAAATTATTTTATTGAAGTATAGTTGATTTACAATGTTTCATTAATTTCTGCTGTACAGCAAAGTGATTCAGTTATACATATATACACATTCTCTTTCATATTCTTTTCCATTATAATTTATCCCAGGGTATTGAATATAGTTCCCTGTGCTATACAGTAGGACCTTGTTGTTTATCCATTCTATATATTATAGTTTGCATCTGTTAATCCCAAAGTCCCAATCCATCCCTTCCCCACCACCCTCCTTTCGGCAGCCACAAGTCTGTTCTCTATGTCTGTGAGTTTGTGAAATGAGCACTCTTAATATGGAAATGTATTTTCGTTAAGACAAGGTAAAAGCAATAGAGGGTATATGAGTTATACCTACTCTGGTTTATTCCATTTTTCCTACTAACATTTGTTAAGTCTCCTATAGGTCGGATTCAGGAAAGATGCTGCAGGTATCATGATAAACATGCCCTTCCCACGTTGAACTGTGTACCCAAAGCAAACTTCAAGTATAAGGGGAAATAAAAAATTTTCAAACACGTACTGGATCCAGTATAAGAGAGAAGTAAATTGAATTCTGAGAATTACGGTGAATGAAATCCAAACACCATGACTCAGGAAATCGTCTGTGCAGCAGGCCCTGAGGCAAGTATAGCCCTGACTAGAACTTAGGGAGAGGGAGATCCAGAAAGAATGTCTCAAAGAAGAAAATGGAACTGTAGGTTACTGTCAGGAAGGAAGAAAACTTCCCTCCACCCTCCTAGATTCTCCTGGCTGGTCAAAGAATGAAATTGACATGAGACAGATTAACAGGAGAAAATAAAATTTCATTGTGTAAGTCTGGGAATCCCATATGCATGAGAGGTTCAAAGACAGAAGGGTAAAATGAAGTCTGCCATTCTGAGCTAAGGAATGGACTAGGGGCCTGGGGCTTCCAAGGACAGAAGGATAATTCACAGGACAGTAAGAACAGCAGATGTGTGGTAATCAGATATCTGCCCTGCCACAGAGGTGGAGCCACTTAGATAAAATCTATCTCTGGTAATAAGTCTTTCTTGGAGAAAAATCCCAACTTTAAATAATTCTAGGTAATTAAGGGACAGCCTGTAGTTTCTCTCGAAGCCACAGGATCTTCACTGCCTTTAGCCCAAAATAATCCTCTTACAAAAGGGCCACATTTAGGGGAGACTCGTTCTGAATCCTTACATAACGTAATTCATTTGTACCTATTGAGAGGTTTACGTTTCTTCTGGAACTGAATTTGGAAGAAAAATTGCCTGCATCAAAAATGAATGGCATTATTAACTCCAGGGGGAAGAAAGCATCAGGAAAGAAAAGTAATCACAGCAAATTAAGTAACTTAAGTGCAAACAGTGCTAAATATTTCCAATACTGTAAACCTTGAATATTAATTTAATCAAATGCGTAATATATTTATTACACGGGTAGGCTGGTGATTGAGAAACGTGTTGCTGAGGCATAGTATGATACTAAATCCTCCTCCTCAGTAGCGAGAAACAAATAAGTACTATAATCTAAAATCCAACTGATACCCAGAAAAGCACATTAATTTTACCTACTGATATAAATCCTAGAAGTTAAACTCAAAAGTAGGGAGGAGTTGGGGAGGGAAATTAGTCTTTCTCATTTAAGTCATATAAAATCTTTTGACTTCTAAAACTACGCACATGGTGCACTTCCTTTTTTTTTTTTTTTTTGCGGTACGCGGGCCTCTCACTGTTGTGGCCTCTCCTGTTGCGGAGCACAGGCTCCAGACGCGCAGGCTCAGCGGCCATGGCTCACGGGCCCAGCCACTCCGCGGCATGTGGGATCTTCCCGGACCGGGGCACAAACCCGTGTCCCCTGCATCGGCAGGCGGACTCTCAACCACTGCGCCACCCGGGAAGCCCCAGTGCACTTTCTCTTGAAAAATATTTAAGATATCACATAGAATTCATAAAATTCAAAAAAAATAAAGAAATTGAAAATAGTCCTATAGCAATTATACAAGCCCAGTTCTCACTTATACTTTAATTCCTATTTTGTATGTAATGAGGTTAAACCCAAGCTAGGCCAAATATTTTCCAGCTCTCAAAGTTCCTCAGTTACACAAAATTGAGGATTCATTCACCCCCTGGCTTTTAATTTTTATATTCTGATCTAATTATGATGTCTGCCCTCAGGGCTGTGGAGTAAAAGCATGTAACCCTTTAAGAGTTCATGTGCCCACAAGAAAGTAACTGGAAATTAATATGAGGTCAAACTGCTTTTGCTCTATGGACTGAGTAGCTTAAATTCAGATTCTGGACTTTGATCTTGAGAGGATTACATAAAGCTGTCATGAGCCACTCTATATGAGTAAGAAGGCCTGGTGTTAAAGACCTTAGGCATCTTCCATTATCACAGACCTACCTGGAGAAAGAGGCCCTAGAAGGATACAGCAGTCAAAGTTGAAACTAACAATTCTGCTCATTCCAAATAACTGTGTCTTCCAAAATCTAAAATTTCTGGAAGCTCAGATGTTTTCAGACTTGTCACCTTAACTGGCATTTTTTCTAAATTCTGACCTATTGCATATTTTCTGTTTAGTAGATTACAGATTTAAAAACATGCCTGACCTGTGCCGCCCGCCACCGCCAAGGCCCTGTGATCCAGGGACAACTTCTCTGGGAGAACACACGGAGCGCCTCAGGCTGGTGCAATGTCATGCTGGCCTCTGCCACCGCAGGCTCACCCCGCATCCGTACCCCTCCCTACCCCGGGCCTGAGTGAACCAGAGCCCCCTAAATCAGCTGCTACTTTAACCCCGACCTGTCTGGGCGGGGAACAGGCGCCCTCAGGCGACCTACATGCAGAGGTGGGTCCAAATCCAAAGCTGAACCCCAGGAGCTGTGCGAAAAAAGAAGAGAAAGGGATATTTCTCCATGCAGACTCAAGAGCAGCGGATTAAATGTCCACAGTCAACGTGACGTACCCTGCATCTCTGGAATACCTGAAGAGACAACAAATCAACCCAAAATTGAGGCGGTGGACTTTGGGAGCACCTGTAGACTTGGGGTTTGCTTTCTGCATCTAATTTGTTTCTGGTTTTATGTTTATCTTACTTTAGTGTTTAGAGCTTATTATAATTGGTAGATTTGTTTACTGATTTGATTGCTCTCTTCCTTTTGTTTGATATATATATATATATATATATATTTTTTTTTCCTTTTCCTCTTTTTGTGAATGGGTATGCGTATGCTTCTTTGTGTGATCTCTGTACAGGCTTGCTTTTACCACTTGTCAGAGGTTTCTATCAGGTTTTTTTGGGTTTTTTTAAGTATAGTTCTTAGCACTTGCTATCATTGGTTGATGTGTTTACTGGTTTGGGTGTTCTCTTTTTTTATTACTTTTTAATTTTTTTATTTAATAATTTAATTTACTTTAATAACTTTATTTGGTTTTATGTTACTTTCTTTTTTTTTTCTCCTCCCTTTTCTTTTGTGCCATGGGGCTGACAGGGTCTTGGTGCTAGGGCCAAGGGTCAGGCCTGAGCCGCTGAGATGTGAGAGCCAACTTCAGGACATTGGTCCACCAGAGACTTCCGGCCCCACGTAAAATCAATTGACGAGAGCTCTCCCAAAGACCTCTGTCTCAAAGCTAAGACCCAGCTCCAAGCAAGGGCCAGCAAGCTCCAGTGCTGGATGCCCCACGCCAAACAACCAGCAAGACAGGAACACAACCCCACCCATTAGCAGAGAGGCTGCCTAAAATCACACTAATTTCACAGACACCCCAAAACACACCACCGGACGTGGCCCTGCCCACCAGAAAGACAAGATCCAGCCCCACCCACCAGTACACAGGCACCAATCCCCTCCACCAGGAAGCCTACACAAGCCACTGAATCAACCTAACCACTGGGGGTAGACACCAAAAACAACGGGAACTACGAACCTGCAGCCTGCAAAAAGGAGACCCCAAACACAGTAAGTTAAGTGAGAAGACAGAGAAATATGCAGCAGATGAAGGAGCAAGGTAAAAACCCACCAGACCAAACAAATGAAGAGGAAATAGGCAGTCTACCAGAAAAAGAATTCAGAATAATGATAATAAAGATGATGCAAAATCTTGGAAATAGTATGGAGGAAATACAAAAAAATAGTTTCACAAGGACCTAGAAGAACTAAAGAGAAAACAGAAAATGAACAACACAATAAATGAAATTAAAAATTCTCTAGAAGGAATCAATAGCAAAATAACTGAGGCAGAAGAATGGATAAGGGACCTGGAAAATAAAATAAGGGAAATAACTACTGCAGAGCAGAATAAAGAAAAAAGAATGAAAAGAACTGAGGACAGTCTCAGAGACCTCTGGGACAACATTAAATGAACCAACAGTTGAAATATAGAGGTCCCAGAAGAAGAAGAGAAAAAGAAAGGATCAGAGAAAATATTTGAAGAGATTACAGTTGGAAACTTCCCTAATATGGGGAAGCAAATAATCAAGTCCAGGAAGCGCAGAGTCCCATACAGGATAAATCCAAGGAGAAACACGCCAAAACACATATTAATCAAACTATCAAAAACTAAATACAAAGAAAAAATATTAAAAGCAGCAAGAGAAAAGCAACAAATAACATAGAAGGGAATCCCCATGAGGTTAACAGCAGAACTTTCAGCAGAAACTCTGCAAGCCAGAAGGGAGTGAGAGGACATATTTAAAGTGATGAAAGGGAAAAAGCTACAACCAAGATTACTCTACCCAGTAGGGATCTCATTCAGATTTGACAGAAAAATTAAAACCTTTACAGACAAGGAAAAGCTAAGAGAAGCCAGCACCACCAAACCAGCTTTACAACAAATGCTAAAGGAACTTCTCTAGGCAGGAAACACAAGAGAAGGAAAAGACCTACAATAACAAACCCAAAATAATTAAGAAAATGATAATAGAAACATACATATTGATAATTACCTTAAATGTAAATGGATTAAATGCTCCAACCAAAAGACACAGACTGGCTGAATGGATACAAAAACAAGACCCATATATATGCTATCTACAAGAGACCCACTTCAGACCTTGGGACACATACAGACTGAAAGTGAGGGGATGGAAAAAGATATTCCATGCAAATGGAAATCTAAAGGAAGCTGGAGTAGCAATTCTCATATCAGACAAAATAGACTTTAAAATAAAGACTATTACAAGAGACAAAGAAGGACACTACATAATGATCAAGGGATCAATCCAAGAAGATATAACAATTGTAAATATTTATGCACCCAACATAGGAGCACCTCAATACATAAGGCAAATACTAACAGCCATAAAAGGGGAAATCGACAGTAACACAATAAAAGTAGGGGACTTTGACACCCCACTTTCACCAGTGGACAGATCATCCAAAATGAAAATAAATAAGGAAACACAAGTCTTAAATGACACATCAAACAAGATGGACTTAATTGATATTTATAGGACATTCCATCCAAAAAAAGAGAATACACTTCTTCTCAAGTGCTCATGGAACATTCTCCAGGATAGATCATATCTTGGGTCACAGATTAAGCCTTGGTAAATTTAAGAAAACTGAAATCATATCAAGTATCTTTTCTGATCACAGTGCTATGACACTAGATATCAATTACAGGACAAACCTGTAAAAAAAATACAAAACACATGGATGCTAAACAGTATGCTACTAAATAACCAAGAGATCACTGAAGAAATCAAAGAGGAAATCAAAAAATTTCTAGAAAAAAATGACCATGAAAACACGATGACCCAAAACCTATGGGATGCAGCAAAAGCAATTCTAAGAGGGAACTTTATAGCAACACAATCCTACCTCAAGAAACAAGAAACACTTCAAATAAACAACCTAACCTTACACCTAAAGCAATTAGAGCAAGAAGTACAAAGAAACCCCAGCATAAGCAGAAGGAAAGCAATCATATGAGATAAGAAATAAATGAAGGAAACAATAGCAAAGATCAATAAAATGAAAAGATGGTTCTTTCAGAAAATAAACAAAATTGATAAACCATTAGCAGGAGTCATCAAGATAAAAAGGCAGAAGACTCAAATCAAAAGAATTAGAAATGAAAAAAGAAGAAGAAACAAGTGACACTGGAGAAATACAAAGGAGCATGAGACAAGCAACTATATGCGAATAAAATGTACTACCTGGAATAAATGGACAAATTTTTAGAAAAGCACAACTTTTCGAGACTGAACCAGGAAAATAGAAAATATAAACAGACCAATCACAAGGATTGAAATTGAAACTGTGAATAAAAACCTTTCAACAAACAAAAGCCCTAGACGAGATGGATTCACAGGCGAATTCTATCAGACATTTAGAGAAGAGCTAACACCTATCCTTCTCAAATTCTTCCAAAATATAGCAGAGGGAGGAGCACTCCCAAACTCATTCTACGAGGCCACCATCACCCTGATAACAAAACCAGACAGAGATGGCGCAAAAAAAGAAAACTACAGTCCAATATCACTGATGAATGTAGATGCAAAAATCCTCAACAAAATACTAGCAGACAGAATCCAACAGCAAATTAAATTGATCATACACCATGATCAAGTGGGGTTTATCCCAGGAATGCAAGGATCTTTCAGTATACACAAATGAATCAATGTGATACAGTATACTAACAAACTGAAGGAGAAAAACTATATGATCATCTCAATAGATGCAGAAAAAGCTTTTGACAAAATTCAACACCGATTTATGATAAAAACCCTCCAGAAAGTAGGCATAGTGGAAACTTACTTCAACATAATAAAGGCCATATATGACAAACCCACAGCCAACATCATTCTCAATGGTGAAAAACTGAAACCATTTCCACTAAGATCAGGAACGAGACAAGGTTGCCCACTCTCACCACTATTATTCAACATAGTTTTGAAAGTTTTAGCCACAGCAGTCAGAGAAGAAAAAGAAATAAAAGGAATCCATATTGGAAAAAAAGTAAAACTGTCACTGTTTGCCGATGACATGATACTATACATAGAGAATCCTAAAGATGCTACCAGAAAACTACTAGGACTAATCAATGAATCTGGTAAAGTAGCAGGATACAAAATTAATGCACAGAAATCTCTTGGATTCCTATACGCTAATGATGAAAAATCTGAAAGAGAAATTAAGGAAACACTCCCATTTACCACTGCAACAAGAGGAACAAAATACCTAGGAATAAACCTACCTAAGGAGACAAAAGACCTGTATGCAGAAAACTATAAGACACTGATGAAAGAAATTAAAGATAATTCAAACAGATGGAGAGATATACCATGTTCTTGGATTAGAAGAATCAATATTGTGAAAATGACCATACCACCCAATGCAATTTACAGATTCAGTGCAATCCCTATCAAACTACCAATGGCATTTTTCACAGAACTAGAACAGAAAATTTCACAATTTGTATGGAAACACAAAAGACCCGGAATAGCGCAATAAATCTTGAGAAAGAAAAATGGAACTGGAGGAATCAGGCTCCTGGACCTCCGACTATACTACAAAGCTACAGTAATCAAGACAGTATGGTACTGGCATAAAAAACAGAAATATAGACCAATGGAACAGGATAGAAAGCCCAGACATAAACCCATGCACATATGGTCACCTTATCTTTGATAAAGGAGGCAGGAATATACAATGGAGAAAAGGCAGCCTCTTTAATAAGTGGTGCTGGGAAAACTGGACAGCTACATGTAAAAGAATGAAATTAGAACACTCCCTAACACCATACACAAAAATAAACTCCAAATGAATTAAAGACCTAAATGTAAGGCCAGACACTATAAATCTCTGAGAGGAAAGCATAGGCAGAACACTGTATGACACAAATCACAGCAAGATCCTTTTTGATACATCTCCTAGAGAAATGGAAATAAAAATAAACAAATGGGACCTAATGAAACGTAAAAGCTTTTGCACAGCAAAGGAAACCATAAAGAAGACAAGAAGACAACCCTCAGAATGGGAGAAAATATTCCCAAACAAAGCAACTGACAAAGGATTAATCTCCAAAATATACAAGCAGCTCATGTAACTCAATATCGAAAAAACGAACAACCCAATCTAAATATGCGCAGAAGACCTAAATAGACATTTCTCCAAAGAAGATATACAGGCTGCCAACAAACACATGAAAGGATGTTGAACATCATTAATCATTAGAGAAATGCAAATCAAAACTACAATGAGGTATCACCTCACACTGGTCAGAATGGCCATCATCAAAAATATCTACAAACAATAAATGCTGGAGATGGTGTGGAGAAAAGGGAACCCTCTTGCACTGTTGGTGGGAATGTAAATTGATACAGCCACTATGGAGAACAGTATGGAGGTTCCTTAAAAAACTAAAAATAGAACTACCATACGACCCAGCCATCCTACCACTGGGCATATACCCTGAGAAAACCATAATTCAAAACGAGAAATGTACCACAATGTTCATTGCAGCTGTATTTACAATAGCCACTGCATGGGAGCAACCTAAGTGTCCACTGACAGATGAATGGATCAAGAAGATGTGGCACATATGTACAATGGAATATTACTCAGCCATAAAAGGAAACGAAATTGAGTTATTTGTAGTGAGGTGGATAGACCTAGAGTCTGTCATACAGAGTGAAGTAAGTCAGAAAGAGAAAGACAAATACTGTATGTTAACACATATATATGGAATTTGAAAAAAAAAAGGTTCTGATGAACCTAGGGGCAGGACAGGAATAAAGACGCAGACATAGAGAATGGACTTGAGGACACGGGGAGGGGCAAGGGTAAGCTGGGACGAAGTGAGAGAGTGGCATGGACATACATACACTACCAAATGTAAAACAGATAGCTAGTGGGAAGCAGCCGCATAGCACAGGGAAATCAGCTTGGTGCTCTGTGTCCACCTAGAGGGGTGGGATAGGGAGGGTGGGAGGGAGACGCAAGAGGGAAGAGATATGGGGATATATGTATACGTGTAGCTGATTCACTTTGTTATACAGCAGGAACTAAGACAACATAGTAAAGCAATTACACTGCAATAAAGATGTTAAAAAATAATACAGAGGATATAGTCCATCTTTGTAGTTGTCATTCATTTAGTCAAATTGAGTATTTATTATGTGCTGGATACCACTTGCTGGCATTGAATCCTTACTGAGGGCACTCTTTCTGTACCTAAACTGGTTTCTGTACCTAAACATGCACACACTGTACCTACATTAGCTGATTCCCATTAGCAACTTTCTCAAAGAACTACCATTTAAGCTACTCTGCCTTATGGTTTAATTGCTATAGAACAAGCATTTGGTCTTACAACAAAAATATGTGCAGGAAGTTAGGTGAAATATCTTCTTTCACTGTTATGGATAAAAAAGCAAATAACTACCTTCTCTTAAAGATGAACAAAGTTTGCAAAACCTCACATTGGTACACATGTAGTTCTTGGAATAAAAATATATGAAGGAAAGAGTCTGTTCAAGGATGTACCACAGGCTTTTTCATTTGTTCCTTCCCATCCATCTCAAGACCTAGAGAACACTGTCTCAGAGACACACTAGATGGCAAAGACCATGAGTGACAGCTGGTCCCAAATCAGAAACATAATGAAGGGACTTCATCCACCATTTTGTACGTTGGTTGGTTGGTGCATGAGGCATAAAGAGCAGGGCCAGTAAACCCCAGTTCAAAAAGCAGCTCTTGAATAATATCAGAGGGTGAGTGTCTCTCAATAGCATCCTCATTACCAGGCAAGAGTGAAGAAGCTCTCTCCAGGGAAATAGAGCACACCGTTTCCCCGCACCCTTTTGATTTAAACCTGTGAAAAACTCCAATTAGCATCAAGATACACCAGTGCCAACAGAGTAAGCTGAATTCTCCTGTTAAGATAGGATCTGTGTGTGTTTATTTCATCATCAGAGTTTAATATACTGGTACTGCCCAATCCTAGACTGCCCCAGACCAATTAGACAGGACTATGAAAGTGGAAACCCTAATCCCATTGGTCACATTCATCTATAAAATGGGCTCAGTATCACCGGCTCCCTCTCAATTTTACAGATGTATTACAGAGATAAAAGGGCTATTCCACAAAGTGCTTTGGGGATTTTAGACGAATGGTGAGGCAAAACTACATACAAACTCATTTATTCTATGTACCTGGGAAACTTGACCTCCACATGACATCTAAATAAAACAATGTTTGTTGTGACGACTGAACCCGAGTTGAGCTAGAATACGTTTGTGATTCAATCTTATAGAAAATGTGTGATTATAACAAATAAGACGAAACAGGTAAACTCCTTCAGAGTACAATTCTGTTTATGGACTTCACATAAAAACAAAGAGTGCTACAAATTAGGAACCATGTTAGGAAACTAGTTATTGGACCTTTACTTACAAAACTAAGCAATTCATTATTTAATATGCTTGGGCATGATCATATTATAATCTAACCTTCTATGTTTCAAACATTTCTTCCTTATTAGTTGAATGGGAGAAGATTTATTAGAGCTTTCCCCATAGGAAATCAGAATGACTACAGGAACAGACCTCAGGCAGACATGTAGAACTGTTCCCACTAGGGAATAGAGTCTGTGAAAATGACTTGTGATTTGTCGACTGTCAAGAGTAAACACACAGGATGGTGGCCAGGGTTATTTTCAATGGTACTGGGGTTCCTTGCTGAGTTAGCGGGAGTGCAGTGGGGGTCTCCAAAACGTTTGGATGGGCAAGATACACAAAGACCTCCTGAGAACAGGAGGAAAGGATATCCTACTCGGGGAGCCAATGGGAATCTCCACACCTTGAGGCACTTTCCTTGGCAGTGTAATTCCCTCACTGGGAATGCGAGAGCCAGGGAAGGATTCTGTGGTGTCACCTGTCTATGGGGCAGTCTCTGTATACGTCTTTACCTAAATCAATGGTTATCCTGGGGGCAATGTTGCCCACCAATTAAGGGGAGACATTTGTCAACATCTGGAATCATTTCTGATTGGCTCAACTGAGGTGGGAGGGGGTTTTCTACTGACATTGAGTGGGTGGAGCCCAGGGATGCTACTAACCTTCCTACAAATCCCCCTGCTGAAAAAAATCACTGGGCTGCAAATTTCAATAGTGCTGGGGGCTTCCCTGGTGGCGCAGTGGTTGAGAGTCAGCCTGCCGATGCAGGGGACACGGGTTCGTGCCCTGGTCCGTGAAGATCCCACATGTCGCGGAGCGGCTGGGCCCGTGAGCCATGGCCGCTGAGCCTGCGTGTCCAGAGCCTGTGCTCTGCAACGGGAGAGGCCACAACAGTGAGAGGCCCGTGTTCCGCAAAAAAAAACCCAAAAAACAATAGTGCTGAGGTTTGGGAAACCCAGCCTAAGTCAAAAGAATGTATCCTTGATACAAATGAACTTATTTACAAAACAGAAACAGATCCACAGCTTAAAAAACAAACTTATGGTTACCAAAGGGGAAAGGTGAGGGGAAGGGATAAATTAGGAGTTTGGATTAACATATACACACTACTATATATAAAATAAATAACAAGGACCTACTGTATCACACAGGAAACGTTACTCAATATTCTGTAACAAATTATAAGGGAAAAGAATCTGAAAAAGAATGGATATATGTATAACTGAATCACGTTGCTGTACACCTGAAACTGTCACAACTTTGTAAGTCAACTATACTCCAATGTAAAATAAAAAATTAAATTAAAAAAGAAATAAAAGGTGATATCAAATAACACACAGAAAAAACACTGTACCCTTTATTTGTTTAATTTTAGGTCCTTCACCATCTCCTTTGTGACAGATGCTCAGTTACTAAAAACTATTTATTTTTATTTATTTATTTAACATCTTTATTGGCGTATGATTGCTTTACAATGGTGTGTTAGTTTCTGCTTTACAACAAAGTGAATCAGTTATACATACACATATGTTCCCATATCTCTTCCCTCTGGCATCTCCCTCCCTCCCACCCTCCCTATCCCACCCCTCTAGGTGGTCACAAAGCACGGAGTTGATCTCCCTGTGCTATGCGGCTGCTTCCCACTAGCTATCCACCCTACGTTTGGTAGTGTATATATGTCCATGTCACTCTCTCACTTTGTCACAGCTTACCCTTCCCCCTCCCCATATCCTCAAGTCCATGCTCTAGTAGGTCTGTGGCTTTATTCCCGTCTTACCCCTAGGCTCTTCATGACATTTTTTTTCTTAGATTCCATATATATGTGTTAGCATATGGTATTTGTTTTTCTCTTTCTGACTTACTTCACTCTGTATGAGACTCTAGGTCCACCCACCTCACTATAAATAACTCTATTTCGTTTCTTTTCATGGCTGAGTAATATTCCATTGTATATATGTGCCACATCTTCTTGATCCATTCATCTGTTGATGGAAACTTAGGTTGCTTCCATGTCCTGGCTATTGTCAATAGAGCTGCAGTGAACACTGTGGTACATGACTCTTTTTGAATTATGGTTTTCTCAGGGTATATGCCTAGTAGTGGGATTGCTGGGTCATATGGTAGTTCTATTTGTAGTTTTTTAAGGAAGCTCCATACTGTTCTCCATAGTGGCTGTATCAATTTACATTCCCACCAACAGTGCAAGAGGGTTCCCTTTTCTCCACAGCCTGTCCAGCACTTACTGTTTGTAGATTTTTTTTATGATGGCCATTCTGACCGGTGTGAGATGATATCTCATTGTAGTTTTGATTTGCATTTCTCTAATGATTAATGACGTTGAGCATTCTTTCATGTGTTTCTTGTACGGTAGGTATAAAATCTATTTTTACACCCTGCTTTCCATGCCCTCCACCCCCAAAATCGATTTACACAATGAGTGTAGATCAATAGCTCCTGCATAAAGCCAGGCAAGTGTAATATAGAATTGGGCAGCAGGTAATCAGAACTCTAAATGACTAGGAAAAATGTAATCACTACAGAGTTTTGCTTATTCTGTGGTCTTCCTGCTATACACCTCTTCTCAGTCAAAAATACGATCATCCAAGATTTCTACTGTCTTCGAGCAGAAGAAAGAAGAACTACAATCCTGCAGGCTGTGGTACAAAAACCACATTCACAGAAAGATAGACACGATGAAAAGGCAGAGGGCTATGCACCAGAGGAAGGAACAAGATAAAACACCAGAAAAACGACTAAATAAAGTGGATATAGGCAGTATTCCAGAAGAAGAACGGATAAGTGACCTGGAAGACAGAATGGTGGAATTCGCTGCTGCGGAACAGAATAAAGAAAAAAGAATGAAAAGAAATGAAGACAGGCTAAGAGACCTCTGGGACAACACTAAACACAACAACATTCGCATTATAGGGGTACCAAAAGGAGAAGAGAGAGAGAAAAGACCCGAGAAAATATTTGAGGAGATTATAGTCGAAAACTTCCCTAACATGGGAAAGGAAATAGCCACCCAAGTCCAAGAAGTGCAGAGTGTTCCATACAGGATAAACCTTAGGAGAAAAATGCCAAGACACATAGTAATCAAATTGACAAAAATTAAAGACAAAGAAAAATTATTGAGAGCAGCAAGGGAAAAACAACGAAAAACATACAAGGGAACTCCCATAAGGTTAACAACTGATTTCTCAGCAGAAACTCTGCAAGCCAGAAGGGAGTGGCATGACATATTTAAAGTGATGAAAGGGAAAAACCTACAACCAAATTACTCTACCCAGCAAGGACCTCATTCAGATTTGACGGAGAAATCAAAAGCTTTACAGACGAGCAAAAGCTAAGAGCATTCAGCACCACCAAACCAGCTCTACAACAAATGCTACAGGAACTTCTCTAAGTGGGAAACACAAGAGAAGAAGAGGACTTACAAAAACAAACCCAAAACAATTAAGAAAATGGTAATAGGAACATACATATCAATAATTACCTTAAACATGAATGGATTAAATGCTCCAACCAAAATACACAGGCTTGCTAAATGGATACAAAAACAAGACCCATATATTTGCTGTCTACAAGAGACCCACTTCAGACCTAGGGACACACACAGACAGAAAGTGAGGGGATGGAAAAAGGTGTTCCATGCAAATGGAAATCAAAAGAAAGCTGGAGTAGCAATACTCGTATCAGATAAAATAGACTTTAAAATAAAGATTGTTACAAGAGACAAGGAAGGACACTATATAATGATCAAGGGATCAATCCAAGAAGAAGATATAAGAATTATAAATATATATGCACCCAATATAGAAGCACCTCAATGCATATGGCAAATGCTAACAGCTATAAAAGAGGAAATCGACAGTAACACAATAATACTGGGGGAATTTAACACCTCACTTACACCAATGGACAGATCATCCAAACAGAAAATTAATAAGGAAACACAAGCTTTAAATGACACAATAGACCGGGTAGATTTAATTGATATATTTAAAGGATATTCCATCCAAAAACAGCAGATTACACTTTCTTCTCAAGTGCACATGGAATACTCTCCAGGATAGATCACATCTTGGGCCACAAATCAAGTGTCAGTAAATTTAAGAAAACTGAAATCATATCAACCATCTTTTCTGACCACAAGGCTATATGATTAGAAATCAATTACAGGGGGAAAAAAACGTAAAAAACACAAACACATGGAGGCTAAATAATACGTTACTAAATAACCAAGAGATCACTGAAGAAATCAAAGAGGAAATCAAAAAATACCTAGAGACAAATGACAATGAAAACACGATGATCCAAAACCTATGGGATGCAGCAAAAGCAGCTCTAAGAGGGAAGTTTAGAGCAATACAATCCTACCTGAAGAAACAACAAACATCTCAAATAAACAGCCTAACCTTACACCTAAAGGAACTAGAGAAAGAAGAACAAAAACACCACAAAGTTAGAAGGAAAGGAATCATAAAGAGCAGAGCAGAAATAAATGAAATAGAAACAAAGAAAACAATAGCAAAGATCAATGAAACTAAAAGCTAGTTCTTTGAGAAGATAAACAAAATTGATAAACCTTTAGCCAGACCATCAAGAAAAAGAGGGAGAGGACTCAAATCAATAAAATTCGAAATGAAAAAGGAGAAGTTGCAACAGACCCCACAGAAATACAAAGCATCCTAAGAGACTACTACAAGCAACTCTATGCCAATAAAATGGACAACCTGAAAGAAATGGACAAATTCTTAGAAAGGTATAATCTTCCAAGACTGCACCACGAAGAAATAGAAAATATCAACAGACCAATCACAAGTCATGAAATTGAAACTGTGATTAAAAATCTTCCAACAAACAAAAGTCCAGGACCAGATGGCTTCACAGGTGAATTCTATCAAAATTTTCGAGAAGAGCTAATACCCATCCTTCTCAAACTCTTCCAAAAAACTGCAGAGGAAGGAACACTCCCTAACTCATTCTATAAGGCCACCATCACCCTGATACCAAAACCAGACAAAGATACCGCAAAAGAAAATGAAATTACAGACCAGTATCACTGATGAATATAGATGCAAAAATCCTCAACAAAATACTAGGAAACAGAATCTAACAACACATAAAAAGGATAATACACCACGATCAAGTGGGATTTATCCCAGGGATGCAAGGATTCTTCAATATACGCAAATCAATCAGTGATACACCATATTAACAAATTGAAGAATAAGAACTATGTGATCATCTACATAGGTGCAGAAAAAGCTTTTGACAAAATTCAACACCCATTTATGATAAAAACTCTCCAGAAAGCGGGCAGAGGGACCTACCTCAACATAATAAAGGCCATATATGACAAACCAACAGCAAACATCATTCTCAATGGTGAAAAACTGAAACCATTTCCTCTAATATCAGGAACAAGACAAAGATGTCCATTTTCACCACTATTATTCAATGTTATTTTGGAAGTCCTAGCCACGGCAATCAGAGAAGAAAAAGAAATAAAAGGAATCCAAATCGGAAAAGAAGTAAAACTGTCACTGTTTGCAGATGACATGATACTATACAGAGAGAATCCTAAAGATGCCACCAGAAAACCCCTAGAGCTAATCAATGAATTTGGTAAAGTTGCAGGATACAAAATTAATGCACAGAATTCTCCTGCATTCCTATACACTAATGATGAACAATCTGAAAGAGAAATTAAGGAAACACTCCCATTTACCATTGCAACAAAAAGAATAAAATACCTAGGAATAAACCTACCTAGGGAGACAAAAGACTTGTATGTAAAGAACTATAAGACACTGCTGAAAGAAATTAAAGATGATACAAACAGATGGAGAGATACACCACGTTCTTGGATTGGAAGAATCAATATTGTGAAAATGACTATACTACCCAAAGCAATCTACACATTCAATGCAATCCCTATCAAATTACCAATGGCATTTTTTACAGAACTAGAACAAAAAAAATCTTAAAACTTGTATGGAGACACAAAAGACCCCAAATAGCAAAAGCGGTCTTGAGGGAAAAAAAACGGAGCTGGAGGAATTAGTCTCCCTGACTTCAGACTATACTAAAAAGGTATAGTAATCAAGATAATATGGTACTGGCACAAAAACAGAAATACAGATCAATGGAACAGGATAGAAAGCTCAGAGATAAACCCATGCATCTATGGTCAACTAATCTATGACAAAGGAGGCAAGGATATACAATGGAAAAAAGACAGTCTCTTCAATAAGTGGTGCTGGGAAAACTGGACAGCTACATGGAAAAGAATGAAATTAGAACACTCCCTAACACCATACACAAAAATAAACTCAAAATGGATTAGAGACCTAAAGGTAATACCGGACACTATACAACTCTTAGAGGAAAACATAGGAAGAACACTCTTTGACATAAATCACAGCAAAATCTTTTTTGATCCACCTCCTAGAGTAATGGAAATAAAAACTAAAATAAACTAATGGGACCTAATGAAACATAAAACCTTTTGCAAAGCAAAGGAAACTACAAACAAGATGAAAAGACAACCCTCAGAATGGGAGAAAATATTTGCAAACGAATCAATGGACAAAGGACTGATCTCCGAAATATATAAACCACTCATGCAGCTCAATACTAAAAAAACAAACAACCCAATCCACAAATGGGCGGGAGACCTAAATAGACATTTCTCCAAAGAAGACATACAGATGGCCAAGAAGCACATGAAAACTGCTCAACATCACTAATTATTAGAGAAATGCAAATCAAAACTACAATGAGGTATCACCTCACACCAGTTAGAATGGGCATCATCAGAAAATCTACAAACAGTAAATGCTGGAGAGGGTGTGGAGAAAGGGGAACCCTCTTGCACTGTTGGTGGGAATGTTAATTGATGCAACAGCTATGGAGAACACTATGGAGATTCTTTAAAAAACTAAAAACAGAACTACCATATGACCCAGCGGTCCCAATACTGGGCATATACCCAGAGAAAACCATAATTCAAAAAGACACATGCACCCCATTGTTCACTGCAGCACTATTTACAGCAGCCAGGTCATGAAGCAACTAAATGGTCATCCACAGACGAATGGATAAAGAAGATGTGGTACATATATACAGTGTTATATTACTCAGCCATAAAACGGAACGAAATTGGGTCATTTGTAGAGATGTGGATGGATCTAGAGACTGTCATACAGAGTGAAGTAAGTCAGAAAGAGAAAAACAAATATCGTATATTAACGCATATATGTGGACCCTAGAAAAATGGTACAGATAAACCGGTTTGCAGGGCAGAAATAGAGATATAGATGTAGAGAACAAACGTATGGACACCAAGCGGGGGAAGTGGTGGGGGAGGGATGGTGTGATGAATTGGGACATACATATATACACTAATATGTATAAAATGGATAACTAATAAGAACCTGCTGTTTAAAAAAATAAATAAAAATATAAAAAAATTAATCTGGTTGTTCACCCCACACTAAGTAATCATTCATGCTTATAATGAAGGGACCCTGGAAATATTCTGTCACTCATTAGCTCTTATAACTACCTGGATGTTTTTGACTTCTGAGGCTATACGACACTTTATGCTAATACATTTGAAGGAAAACACATTTCATCTAATCAGGCATTGTTTAGACATCTGCCACCTAACTGATTCCTATATATCCTTCATCACCCTGTCTCAGATGAAGCATTGGTTCTCAAATTAATTTGCTAGCTGTGTAGAATAGCACTGGTTCGGGGAGGAAGGAAATGGATGATTTCTTATGCCGTGGTAAATAAAATGTCATGGATGTATAATTAGCTTCAATCGAACTCCTTAAATCTGTATGAGAGGTTTCTTAGTCTGAGCAATTTAATCCACATTTTCTTTCTGACACTGCCACTAAGCCGGCTTTGAGAAAGCTCATGATCCCTTCCCATTAAAAGACCAGTAATACAATATAAATGACAAAAAAAGAAGAAAGAAAAAAAGAAAGATTTCTACTCTCTTCTTTCTAAATATAATTTCCTTCCCTGTGTCCACCATATAATTTTACTGGGTTTATTTCCGTGAGGAATGAATTGCATGTCTCCTCTTCAGGGCATCTCAGTGAGTCTGAGAGAGGGAACCTAAGACCATAACCTACGTCTATCGCCTTGATGAGGAGGAAAACACTACAAGCATAACTCTTTTCCTCTCTCTTTCCATATGATTCTTGATCTCCCATTTCTACATACATAACACTCTTACTGTATATGCATCTTTTATTATCAGCCAGCTCAAATCCTTCTGTGAATGTAAGCAGGGTATAAATTACAAATAGATAAATGCCACACAGAAGAACCCTTTACTACATGCATCATGTGCTATTTATTGCAGTTTTTACATAGCCTTCATCAATAAACTGCCAACAGTCAGTGTTGTTAAAATGATTTCTTACAACTAAGGGGCATTATCATGTTTTCCAAGCAGCCGAGGCAATGAGTTATTATAACTTCTGCTTGACTTCTTATTAAGAGCTGAACCACCTCAGAGCTAGAGCTTGTCTCCTGGGTAGGTGAGCAGACCCTAGATGAGTGACAGGTAAAGTGGAAGCCACACACTTAATGCATTAGGATAAAATGTGCATCAAAGTCAAAATACTTTTTGTGTGTGGATGTGGTGGGTGATAGCAACGGAGGTATCACTCTATAGCTGCATCGCTGGAACCCGAAGGACACACCTGGGTGCAAATACACCCTGGGACTGAGGTCGGGAGGGAGATTCAGGAGGAAGAAGTGAATGAGGAGGTAAATACTCCGCACAATGGGATGTAGATTATGGTGCCCAAGGACAGTAGGGAAAAAAAATAAAACGCTAGTGGACTCTTCTAAGAAGTCTGTACGTGTTTTGTGTAACTTTGTAGAAAAATCCAGAGAGGGAAAAAAAATAACCCATAAGAATTGTTCCTTTATTTACCTTATAATTGCACAAAAGGCACTTTGAAATCAATATATGCCGTCACGTCATCTGTTTTTTTCCCTGCATCATAAAGTGTAATCTTTCAAAACTAAATAACTTGTCTCTCTGTACCCTGGAACTCAGTATACTTCTTCTAATGCTCTAAATTCTCTCAAATAGATCCATTTAGGTCACCCAAGGCCCAGGAAATGAATTCACACGGCTCTATCAGGAGCTCTCTAGTCAGTGCCAGAGGACCTTGGGATGGAAGTCATTCTCATTTTAGCGATCCCATTAGTAAGGATGTGTTTTGCAGTGTCTCTGTTCTGTAACCTTTGCTACTCCTTTGTGTGTTGCCTAGTTTAGTTTACAGTTTAACACTGAAGTAAAAATATGCAGGCTTCTTGCTTCTTGGGGAAAATGAGCACCGTGTACACAGGCCTTGATTGAATGGAAATTCTCTGTGATTCTGGAAAAATGCTTAAGAGCACAACACAAACAAAATGGTGAATGTTGTTTAGTTTTTTGTTTTAGTCTCACTTATGAGTTTATAAACCATTTTCCAAACAATCCTGATTTAAAATTTTAACAACAACATAGGGCGATAGATGTTATCTGGACTGAGATTCAGAAATCTTAAGGTCACATAGGTCAATGAGTGGTACAGTTAAAATGAAGTCCAGGGTTTTGTTTGTTTGAACTACAAAGCCTGTGTTCTTCTCTGTACATTCCAATGGGTGACTGGTTTGGACCAAACACCGGGCTTTGATCTGGCTTCTTGTCAAGATTCTACCTTCCACATGATCGTTCTTGTGGATTCCTACCCGTGGGTAAAGTGACCCTGCCTCGTGCCTAACCCAGGCTCTGTGACACTACATTGCTGCCTGCACTCACTGCTCTGGGCCTCCGTGTGCCTGGAAGTGTGTACTGGACACCAGAAAATGTAGGTCTAGCCATTCTGACCAGATATTTTAAAGGCTATACCTGGGATCGAAACAGAAAATAATTCTTCATCTCAGGGAACAAAAAAAGCATAAAATAAATTGCTTAGTATTGGACTAGAAGGGATATGTGCACCTAAAATTACTGACGGTGGTCTAGAAAAAGTCCCTGTAAATCAGAAAAAGGTGGGACACAGGGGACCACCGACAAGAGAATATTTAGATTTTGAATCGGGCAGCAAGTTAACAAGCATGTAAAGATAGACAACTGGTCTACCTGAACACTGGGGAGTTGGGATCCCAACGTTTTGCACACTGAGTCATGTCCCCAGGGGAGCAGAGAATGCCAAGGAATACAGCAGGCGGCATGGCTGCAGGCTCTACTGTCAACGGTACTATTGGAGGGAGGTGGAGAACCCTGCAGAGGAGACCCCAGACTCCGTGGGAATTAACTGGGACCCAGACTATCCGAACTGCAAGTTGGCACCTGAGAACCAACTTCTCTTCTGTAAGGAGGGAGCCGATTATTAAAGCTAGAGGCTACTGGTGCAGCCACTGTGGAGAGCAGTATAGAGGTTTCTCACAAAACTAAAAATAGTTTCCTACTTGGAAACTACCATATGACCCAACAATTCCACCCCTGGGTATATATGCAAAAAAACAAAACAAAAACAAAAACACTAATTCGAAAAGATACATGCGCCCCTGTGTTCATAGCAACATCATTTACAACAGCCAAGATATGGAAGTAACCTAAGCACCTAACAACAGATGAATGGATAAAGAGGATGTGAGACACACACACACGCACACACACACACACACACACATCATGGAGTACCACTCGGCCGTAAAACAGAATGAAATTTTGCCATTTGCAGCAACATGGATGGACTTGGTGGGCATTAGGTAAGTGAAATAAGTCAGAGAAAGGCAAATACTGTATGATATCACTTACATGTGGAATCTAAAAAGTACAACAAGCTAGTGAAGATAACAACAAGAAGCAGACTCGCAGAGAACAAACTAGTGGTTGCCAGCAGTGGGGGAGCAGCACAGGGGTGGCGGAGTGGGAGGTACAAACTATTGGGGGTAAGACAGGCTCAAGGATGCATTGTACAACACGGGGAATAGAGCCAATATTCTGTCATAACTATAAATGGAAAGTAACCTTTAAAAATTGTACAAAAATAGGGGCTTCCCTGGTGGCGCAGTGGTTGAGAGTCTGCCTGCCGATGCAGGGGACACGGGTTCGTGCCCCGGTCCGGGAGGATCCCACATGCCGTGGAGCGGCTGGGCCCATGAGCCATGGCCGCTGAGCCTGCATGTCTGTAGTCTGTGCTCCGCAGCGGGAGAGGCCACAACAGTGAGAGGCCCACGTACCGCAAAAAAAAAAAAAGAACCCATTTCTATGTCTATGTCATTCCATATAACAAACAAAAGTAGCTGGTCTTTCAGCTCCAAGTTTTGGAGGGAATCAATGCCATGTTAAAGAGGTTTGTTTCCCAAATAATGTAGGTTTTCCTCATTCACATACTGAGAAGAAAGAATGAGTGGAAAAGAGACTGAAGCTCACCGCAAATAGGAGAAAAACAGAAAACTTTTCTGTCCACTATGAACACAGATCCAGGGCAGGTTTATAGATTTGCCACTGGTTGCATCTCCCATATGCAGATATCAGTCAGTCATCTGGTTTCAGCTGGGTCTTCGTTTTAAGTGCAAGGAGGCCCTGATTGCTCTGTGGCAACGCAACTGATTTCAGTGCTTGAGTCTGGGAAGCAAAGCTTTGATGATGAGCCTGATGGAATAGTGGGTGATGCAGACACGTGCAGAGTGCAGATGCCTACACGGACCCCAGTTAGGAATTCATCTTGTCCTTAGAGGACTGGATACATGATGCAGAGGAATTCTTTTTCTGGCTAATATAAAATCATATGACATAGGAAAATAAGTTAGTCATGTTAAACACCCTCTGAAGAAAGTCCAAGAGTGAGGGACCGTGGATCCCAAAGCTGTATCGCAACTACACATAATCCCTGCACATAATCATATAAGGTCAGGCCTAAGGGTGATCTTCGTCATATCCTCATACTACAGGTGAAGGCACGAAGAGCTCTAAGCAAAATCAGAGGAAGTTCCTCTTCCTCTGCCCCGTTCAGACTACTGGTCACGGAAGTGAACAGCTTGAGCACTTTTCTGCTTCCATCAACTTGAATTCCCCTGGTCCGTACACGTGCTGGGGTGACAAAGTTGAACAAGGCTGAACACCTAACGATCTGCGGCCACCGGGTCAACAACTTTCCAACAGTGTAGAGTGGAGCCGTCCAGCCGCGAGTGGTGCAGGTGATCGAAGACTTGACCGAGAGCCAGAAGAGGTGTGTGAAGCGGCTGCCGTCACACCGACTAGCTGTGTGACTTTGAGTAAAGCATAGGCGTCTCTGGATCTCATGTCACCGTCCCTAAAGTGAGGCAGTCAGGTCAAATCGTTTCCGAGGCTCCTTCCTTCCAGATCAAATCGTCTGCCTTTTCACGAAGCAGAGATCAGAGACCCACCATCCAGAGAAACTGCTGTCATTCACAAATGAGGATCGCCGAGCAGAGATATCCAGGTGCTGTCTTGAATCCTTGAGACCCAAAATTATGCCCTTGGGAGAAGCCTGGCTTACAGCAGGGATGAAGTTGGCAACATTCTGGCAGATTTTTTTCTCCCTTGTAAACTATTCTGGCTCTGATTTAATCGTATCTTTGGTAGCACTTTAAACCAGTTAACAGAATTAGATGGGGAAGATTTAACTAGCCCTTTTTTTTTTCTCCTCTCTAAGAATCACTAGATGAAAGTGAAATTGGATCAGAAGGTACAGTCCTAAAATTCCAGAGAAAATCCTGGGAAATTCTACAAGACAAGAGTTTGCAAGGCAGTCCCTAGGGAGAGCCAGACCATTCTCAACACACTTAACTGCCACAATATTTCTGGCTTGATGACACAGAAACAGAGGACTCTGTTGCTTCTTCAGGGCTAATAAGACTTAGCTTTGGCTTTTTCTCTGCTCCTGGTATAACCAGGCTGGATGACTCAGCCAGCGTCAGAGGAATAGTAAACTATCCCTAATGCTAGCCTTATTTTCTGAGATCAGGACTGCTCAGAATTCAAATGAGGGCCTATTAATCCCTGATCATATACTGATCATACAAAGTAATTGCAAGCGGGGGGGGGGGGGGGGGGGAAGTACAGATCAGTGAATGCAAGAGTGTTTGTACATGCTCCAAGTCGCTGAAATAGCTTTACCACGAATTCCAATATCATAACCACCTTTCCTGTAAGTAGATAAAGTCCAGTATAAAAGGTCCAGAGTTCTGCTGTCAGGGAAGCAACTCATGACATTTACTTCATTGGATTCATCAACTTAAATCCAGAAAATAAAAGACAAAATTAAAGCCTTTTGCACATGTAACTATATTACATATTTCTTATTTTCAAGGTATTAAAAAAAAAAGTTGCCAGGTAAGAAAGGGTTCAAATAATTCAATAAGAAAGGGAAATCAAAAAAGCTGGGAAAACCAAAATCTTATGGCTACCCCCAAGTTAAAATAATTCTGGGTCTAGGCATCATACAGATGACCTCATTTATAATGATCTCAACACTTTCATGACTCGGAGGGGAACTTAAGACTGATAAACAGACAACACATTACAGCACAGAAGTTACAGCTGTGTGCTAAAATTTGTACGCACTTTTGTGAAACTAAAACATACCCCTTCCTAATTATGAGATGACCGAGTGATTGAAAAAGGGCCCATATTTAGGTAGCTTTTCACTCTTTGATTTAAAACAACAGAAAACATTGCCACCATCATTTAGGGGAAAATATAGGTTTGCTATTGAAACAGCACTGGCAGTTTGGGAGAAAAATGGCAAATACAAAAGGCAAGAGGATAGAATCTTTGGATGTAAACTGTACCCTGGGTCTCCTCCCCATTTCTGCACCAAAGAAATCCACAAGAATGTCCACAGCGATGATGGAGCACCAGCCTGGAATGTGACTGTGTTTGCATTCTGAGGTTGATTTCCTCATCTGTATAAACAAGGGGTTGGACAAGTCTGGCTAATCATTATGATCCTATCCAGATTTAACATTCGCTAATTCTATGATGTATACAGATATTTTCTAGAAGGGGCCACCCTGTGGGAAATCTCTAATTATTATATCATCAAGAGTGAGTCTCACACTGTAACACAGCATTAAGCCAGCTCCTCAGAGCGCTTATGATAACAAGCTTGTTCTTTATCCCCTTCATAAACCTAACTTCTGTTTGAACCTATAAAACCTATCACTCTAGGGTTCTGTAGGACACAGTCATTTAATACGTAATCCATTTCTGAAAACATTAAGTTCAGAGTATCTTTTTAAAAGACAATTGTTTGTGCGTTGGCAAGTTTCTAAAGTATAATAACAAGGAAAAGCAAAGAAAGAAGGACAGAAATATTTCTCTGATTCTAAAATATACAAGCACACTTTGCACACTGACATCTTGGAAATCTGGTTGTGTTTATAGTTGATAACATCCTAAAATTAAACACTGGCTTTCAGTGGTATACAAAGTAATTGCTCTTCTTACAGTTGATGGCATCTCAAAGTCTATAAAATGCAGTATTGCCTGTCACCTAGACACAATGCAGTATTGCCTGTCACCTAGACACCAGACTCACACCTTTCTTCCAACCACAACAAGAAAAGACAGTGCAGTAAGTACAAAAAGAGAGCCTTTTTTTTTTTTTTTAAATAAAGTGCTATCAACTAGAGAATGGCAATGGCATTTGGAATTTTCTGCCATGATAACTACTTGAAAATCCTGGGTTACTGCCCACAGAAACAGGAGGGCTAGATTTTGCTAAGTAAAGATGGCTGCATTCTCAGACAGAAGACCCACAGACTATAAATTATTCACCAGGGGAAAAGACTGCATGCTTTGCTATGAAGGGAATGGTGACAAATCAATATAATAAAGGTGCCCTGAAGGTACTAAGCGTCTCCCCCCAACGCCTGCCCCCAGCTCCTCTGTCTTCACAAGATGATGAATCGAACAAATTAGGGCAGAAATTACTAGATTAATTAAACCAGGTGATTACGTCTGAACGTTAATGTTTAGAACTCCATCTTAAAGGTCACTGGGTTTTATTCCGGGGGTGTGTACAAAACTGGTAAGAAAAATTGGGGAAGAGGCTAATATGATGGACTGTATGAAGAGCTTTTTTTCACTTGTTTCTGTTTTCTGTTTAAAAATCCCTGGGGAATTCCCTGGCGGTCCAGTGATTAGGACTCAGCACTTTCACTGCCATGGGCCCGGGTTCAACCCCTGGTTGAGGAACTAAGATCCCACAAGCCGCTCAGCGGGGCCAAAAAAAAAAAAAAAAAAATCCCTGATAAGGGGAAGGATAAATTAGGAGTTTGGGATTAACATACATGCACTACTATATACAAAATAATCAACAAGGACCTACCATATAGCACAGGGAACACTACTCAATATTTTGTAAAAACCTATGACGGAAAATAATCTGAAAAAGAATGGGTATATGTATAACTGAATCACTTTGCTGTACACCTGAAACTAACACAACATTGTAAATCAACTATACTTCAATAAAAAAGAAAAAAGAAAAATCCCTGAATACATTTTGTTGACATCTGTGTTTAATTTGGAAAGATGAACGAAACGGTCACCTCTCTAACCATTCCTTAGTAGAGGGGTGCTGAGGTGTCGGTAGGAGAGAGGCATTGGTCTCTACAGACTAGCAGAGTTAGTGCATACTAGGTTATGAGTACTAAGTGTTCTGCAGTGTGGTCAGAGCCAGTCTAGAGTTTTACTAAGTGAAAATAACCTCCAGTACCAACAGACAAATGCAATGTCTGGCAGAAAACAAGAGCAATTACAAACTAGCAAAGCAGTTTCATAAGCAGATTTGGTCCCTACATGGACACACAGGTTTGCCTGATAGTATCATCCAAAATATGTTTGAACTAGTACAGAGAAATAATGCAACGTCCCTTTTGCTAGAGCACGGAGGCTGCCTGGATGATACATATTCCCAGTCTGTGCTCTAGGGAAGGTAACAGCAACACAGCAAGTGGAAATCGTACCTTGCTAGCTCTGCTTTAATCATTTTCAAGCACTTGTAATCTTTCATATGGCTTTGAACCCAAATGTGCTGAAGGCTACGTGTGCCCTGCTATCAACGCAATACCTTACAGCATCGAATTAATCATTTTCATTCATTTCTAGCCCAGGAGCATGGTTCACCAAGCACCATCATCACGTCTATGCATATAGCTCATCACAGTTAAATTCCAAGGGGAGGCTATATTTTAATCTTTTGGTTATAATTACAATCTGAAACAAAGTCCTATACAAAACCCGTATGGATCTTTTATGAGTTTCTAAGATATGATGATTATTATTTTAGCATTTATAAGATACTCTGAGAGTACCACATAGAATTTATAACTTGAGATTTTCTTATACATTGAGATTTAATTCTTTTTTTGCATTTAAAAAAAATCTGAGTAGCCCAAGGGGGAAAAATCCATGTGGTATTTTACTGACACTGTGGGACATGGGGTCAGCTGCCCCTTTACTGCATACAGTTCCCATTAGTATTGATGAGAAGGCCAGACATACAACAAAAGGAAAAAAGAGAACCCGTGGGTTCTAAACCAAAGCCGAGAAATAGTCCCACTCTCCGCCAAGGAGCAATTTAATTAAACTCTTATTTACTGCTACTCAGTCCGCTTTCATGCATCTCAGCAAGAGCAGCAGCAGCGTCTGTGTTTGCTTATCACCAAACCAGCCTTGCTTACTTTCAACAGAGTTTCTAGATCAATAATCATCGGCATCGATTGCACACTCCGCCTTGAAAACTGAAGCCAGTGTGTCCTCAATGAAAAATGAAACACGCTTATTGTATTTGTAACTAACGTTCCCTGAAAGTAAAGTAAAGCAAATATTGATATTCCAGGCACACATAAAAACCTAGACGTATCACGAAGTGTAAAATGCACACGGCATGCATTTAATAATCATACTACATTTTCAATAACGGGGAACAAGGTACAACGACTGCTGTAATTCACCAACCCCATTTTTTCCTTCCGGGAGCACCACATTGTTTTATTACAATATAGCAATCCTGCCACATTATATCTTACAGTATGTGTACAAGAACCGTAAACAGACTAGCCCATCTACAAAGGCAGCAACGACTCTCCCAGCTTTGGCAATACTTGCAACTTGGCTTTTATGGGAATTTCACATTTTGTTGATGGGTTTGCAATGAAATTCGGTACTGCCCAGAAGAGAAATTATTCTACATTTCTATTAAAAGCTATCGTAGTAAATAAACCGTAACAGTTTATGTAGATATCCACGGGAACATCAAGGGGAGACCATCTAAGTGCCAGACCCTGTGTTCAACATTTGATAAACGAGCACCTATAAGGCACATTTCTAACATTTTTTTTCAAATGATAGACTTTTAAAGGTATTTTAGAATACTGTACCAACCTCTGCAGAACACTCAAAAATCAAAGGAGGTTTATGTTTGTCAGAAAGCAGCTGTAGAGCTCATCCCCGTGGAATGCCCTGTGAGGGCTGGAAATGAAACAGTGTTATTGGAAAGCAGATAAAGAGCTACCATAGGGCTTCCCTGGTGGTTGAGAGTCCACCTGCCGATGCAGGGGTCATGGGTTCGTGCCCCAGTCCAGGAAGATCCCACGTGTCGCGGAGCGGCTGGGCCTGGGAGCCATGGCCGCTGAGCCTGCGCATCCAGAGCCTGTGCTCCGCAACAGGAGAGGCCACAACAGTGAGAGGCCCGCGTACCGCAAAAAAAAAAAAAAAAAGGCTACCTTAGGCTGCTGAAGTTCACGGACTACTGGGTTAAAACACACACACACGCATGCACACTCAAAATAAGACTGCAGCAGATTACAATAATTAAGGGTGATAATAATTAATATCCCTGTAATTGAAAAAGGCCCTATTTTAAAGAATAAATTAACAAGGAGGTGTATGTAGGCAAATACGTATATAGAACACGACCCAAAACAGGTGGCTGATGGAGGAGAGGGAAGAACCATAGCAATTAGTTAATTTAGAGAGAGACCATGAACGGTTCTGAGACGCCCTATTTAGGTTTTCCCTTTTAAACGGGGTTGCAGTGAAAAAGGATAAGGGAGCATCTCTGTATCCCCAAAGGCTTTGTGCCAAGCACTGTACCAGTCATTCTTACCACCTCCTTTCATTTAAATCTTGGGACTACCTGGAGGTGGGCATTATTAGCAACTCTTTTGTTTTTATAAGTGAGAAAATCAGCGGAGGAGGAAGTCGTCCAAGATCACACAGCCAGTGATCGACAGATGCAGGGTTTGAATTCCTCGCTGTTGACTCCAGAACCCAGGGCTTTTGCGCAGGAAGGTACAAATCAAATACAAAACTAAAACCATCATCATTGGTGCATGCATGCTGTGAATGGATGATATACGATAGCAATTTTCAAGGCCCATCCTGTTCGCTCATGGAGAGCTAGTGGGCAACACAAGGTCTGGCTGTTTCTCCATGTTCTAGCAAATCTCTACACAAAGTTTGATGCTTTACTCACGACTGTAGCTTCTAACGGAAATGTAAGCTCATTTCTCTTTTGGGCAGTACTGATTTCATGGCAAACACGTGGACAAAATGTGAAGAAAGGTATTCCTGAAAATAAGAATAACGCAGAGGAACTGATTAAAGAACTAAAGAGATCTTTGATGGTTCCTTCCACTATAGATAGCCTTGAGCACTATTCTTAACTCTAATCCACCAGCGTTGTCCGAGGGAAGGTGACAGGAGCCTTGTATCCCTCATTCACAAGATGCATGGACTACAGTGACTTTGCTTTCAGTCTTGTAGAGGAAAAAGGAAAACAGTAAAATTCATTAAAAAGTTAATTTAAAATGTATAACTCTGAATGAAATAATGCCGCTTGCAGCAACGTGGATGGACCTAGAAATGATCCTACTAAGCGAAGTAAGTCTGAGAAAGACAAATCTCATATGATATCCCTTATATGAGGACTCTAAGAGAATGATACAAAGGAACTTCTTTACAAAACAGAAACAGACTCACAGACATAGAAAACCAATTTAAGGTTACCAAAGGGGAAAGGGGTTGGGGGAGGGATAAGTCAGGAGTTTGGGATTAGCAGATACACACTACTACATATAACATAGAAAAACAAGGACCTACTTGCATAGCACAGGGAACTATATTCAATATCCTGTAATAAACCATAATAGAAAAGAATATGTATATATATATATGTATATCTAAATCACTTTGCTGTATACCAGAAACTAACACAACATTGTACATCAACTATACTTCAATTAAGAAAAATAAATGTATAATTCTGTGATTTTATGTTGTTAAATGCCCTTTTCTGAATGAAATAATATTTATGGAAAATGGCTCTTATGTCTTAATGTCCTTCCTTGAAAAAAACAAAAAAGTTGGCAACACTCGGCTAGCCCATCCTCTTACAGGGAGGGGAGGGGATTAATTTGATTGGTCTGTGAAATGCAGAAGTCCGGGAGCCACTGACTGCACTGAAGGAGGAAAGCCAAGCCGTGGCACCAGCTCACTACCATGCAGCTGGACTAAATACATGGGGAAGCCAAAAGAAGAGGGCACTGAAGAAAGCAAAAGGGAGAAAAACAATCTGGGGAAAAACTCACACATAAGGGAATAATGAAGTCATCACAAAAAAGAATAAGAATAAAATAGAATGTGCGCCTCGGGTGTTCACAGCACATTCTCTGTTCCTGAGCCCAAAGTAATAGAGATTTTACTCAGCCAGAGAAAGTAATAAGGGGAACAAACAAACATAAAAATGACTCAGAGTTTGATGCACGAGATGTATTGACCAAATGCTTCCCAGGCTTGGTTTGTCTGACAGCTGCTGTGGCAAACACAACGCTGGCCATCACAGATGAGACAGTGAGAAGAAATTACCATCCGAGAGGCAGGGTGACACTTTATCCATTTTGCTGACTCTACCACTTGGAGCTCAGATCCCTTCCTCATATTGATCCTGATCTCCCACCTTGACTGGTACAGAGCACTTCCAACGACAAAATCAAGTTGTTCACACGTCGCACTGTTTTACTTTGAAAATAAATGAATTTGTCACTGAGAACACATGACTCCCACAGTCTCTACATCCTTAAAACCGAGGGAGATCATGATCGCCTGGATGGAAACAGGATGAGAACAGGTTAAGCCGGGTGGGAACGAAGTGGGACCACATGGTTCAGGAAGAGAGAAGAGTGGATGTAAACCTCAACACGACCTCACATCAACAACATATTAACAATGTGAGAACATCACAGAGGCAGATCTGGTTCCCCAATCATACACTATGGAGAAACAGTAAAAAATAAAGCAATAAAGTGTTAATGGATTTTATTATCTATCTAACACGACTACTATTAACAATAACCATTTACTATGCTACGTGGTAGGAACTCAGGTAAATGTTATAACCACGTGATCTCATTTGAATCAATCTTCACAGCGTCCCTATGAGACATTAGTATCCCATTTTGTTCATGAGGACCCTGAAGTTCAGAAATGTTACAGAATTAGCCCAAGATCAGACAGCGAATAAAAGGAGGGGCTTAGATTGAACTCTACCTGACTCATGATTCCAAGGTCCATGTTCTCAAATAATGTGATTTAGTAAATAATGCCTCCCTTGGATTTTAAGGCCCCCCCCCAAAGATTGCTTTTTTCCAGCCCCCTGTCTTTTCAAGTAGAAAAGGTAATGATGTCATTAAAGCAAAACAAAACAAGGGATTTAGCTTTTCTAATTATGAGGTAGAGAAAGGGGTCTAGAAGCCAGGTCTACCACTTCAACATGTGACAGTCCCGTCACGTGAAGCTGTGGAATAAGCATGCCCATCTTGGGTTTGCCCTGGTGGAGAATGAGGTACAAGCTCCAAGAATAGGTTGTCCCCCCAACACCCCCTCTGTCAGCGTTCTGATACAGTTCAGCAGACTTCCTACTTGGAGGCCACTTCCTCAGCAGGGTGGTGGTCTCATGTGATTCATCCATGGCATGCATTTTTGACCCACCGGTTCAAGGCCACAGATGCGGTCTACAGCTGTGCAATGTGGCTTATTTTTTCATGTGAGGCAAGTTGGGCCACTTGAGAAGTAGAGGCGGAGTGTAGACTAGGACCACCTCTTTTGGGAACAGAACTTCTGTCTGCCTGACTCACTCTGTTGCTCACACTGGTTTTCTCTTTATCCAGCTCTTCTTACATGGATTCATCACGTCCTTCAGAGCCCAGGTCATGTCCACCCAACACATGTAACTCCTTGATGAATCAGTCTATCATTTTTTAAAATTTTATTTACTTTTGGCTGCGTTGAGTCTTCGTTGCTGTGCGTGGGCTTTTCTCTAGTTGCGACGAGCGGGAACTACTCTTCGCTGCGGTGCGCAGGCCTCATTGCAGTGGCTTCTCTTGTTGCGGAGCACGGGCTCTAGGCGCGCGGGCTTCAGTAGTTGTGGCGCATGGGCTCTAGAGCTTAGGCTCAGTAGTTGTGGCACATGGGCTTAGCTGCTCTGCAGCATGTGGGATCTTCCTGGACCAGGGCTTGAACCCGTATCCCCTGCATTGGCAGGCGGATTCTTAACCACTGCATCACCAGGGAAGCCCTCACCACCAGTTTTATTCTAAAGACAGACAAATTCACGAAACCAAGCCAGGACTGAAGGAAAACTCTGCCTGTGTGGGCTCAGCGGCTCCCCAGCACTAAGGACGAGCCTCCTTGGGGAGCTGGAGAGTCTGAACTAAGGAGATAGGCAGACACATGTCTGTGCCCAAAGGATCGTAGCTGTGGCAGGCAGGGTACACCCCAGAGAACAGCAGGCCAGAAGGGCAGCACGGGGCCTTCCCCTTCACCTGCTGCAGCAGCACAGGCCACAGTGGGACATCTGCACCCTCTGAGCCCTACAGAGGCCGACACCCGGTGCAGCGAGAGCAGGCCCGTGCTCCCTCCTTCCACCACCATGCCCTCTGGACATGGGAGGCGTGGCTGCCGTCCACGTCCGTTCACCTGGAAGTGGGCCTGGGGCAGTCAGACATGCCCTGGGAACTGGGCCCTGGGAACATCTCCATCACAGCCCAGTGTCCAGGCTGGGGGGGCAGGGGCGGCAGCAGGGCCAGCAGAAGCCCAGAGTCTCATACGCTGTGGCAGCAACCACAGGGCAAGCCATTCTGGGCGCCACTGTGAGGTTAAACGTCGCCAGCCAGTTGGCAGAGCGATGGAGGCAGCCCGGACGCGGCCCTGCCTCTCTGCTTCCCAAACAAGCACTGTGCCGGCCACATTCCCTGCAACACACGCACACAGGAAGGCGGCTCTTCACTGCCAAGGCACAGGAGGATGGACACACAGCCACGCACACCTCGGCCTCGGGGACGCCCTGAAGAGGATCACATGGGGACACAAGGCTGGGCGGGAACCTGGGCCGGAGCCCAAACTCTAGGTAATGCCCGAACAGCCAGCCTCTGCAGCCCCAAAACAACACGAGGAGCTCCCGATTCCACGCTGGCGTTCGGTGCAGTTCCTTGGAAATTCCCTTGGTGACTCCTGAGGGCCAGGAGGGAGGCTTTCATAGTGTGTCGGGAAACGGTGGCCTGAAGACGGGTATTTCCTACCTTCAGATAAAACAGACCCAGAAACGACATCTGCCATGGGTTTTGTAGTTTAACGCCCTCTTTGATCCACATTCCCTCACTTAATTCTCACAGAGCTGGGGCGGCGGGAGGGGGGTGCTAAGGACCCCCTGATACCCTTTCCTGGGGCGCACGCATTTACAGAAAGAAAGTGTCCACAACGGCTGTATCCCCTACTCCCCACTGGACGCAGCGAGACTGTCTAAAAACATGCCAGTGGTCCCCTGGATGACCGCCCTTCCTAGGCCCTGCTAGGCCTCCGCTGACATACTACACTTTCCGTTTTCAAAGGAAGACTCCACAGCTCCGCCCACCATGGCCCAGTGAGTAGCAGAGGATGCCCAGCATGGAAGGGCCTGAATCTCCTTGTTTGCAGACATCACCCACCAAGGAGACAGGTGCAGAGAAAACAGAGCCTTTTCGTGACCAGACCCGGGGCTTCGTGTGTTCGCGGCAGGAATAAGGGGCCGCAGCCGCAGAGGCACGAAAGACGAGCTCCATCCGTTGGGCCCTGGGGTTCCGGCCTCGGGCGCCTCCTCCCTCCTCCAGCCTGATGGAGGCGTGGCCTCCCACGCGACGCCCTGGAGAAGATCTCCGCCAGTCCGCTCCCGGGGTACAGAGGTGCAGTTTTATCCTGACTGAAGATGGAGCAGAAACCTGGCCTCTGCAGGCTTCTCTCTGCTCCCCGAATAAAACCAGCACGGCGGGGCGCGTCTGCTGGTCACCGAGGTGTGCGGACCTCCCCACCGCCTAGAGTCGATCCTCGCGAGTCCAGCTGGTTGTATTCTACAAAGTCACCGCAAACACGGCGTTTGCTCATCATAGAAGAAACAGGTACACAGGTACGTACGCATCTCACGCAGATTAGAATCTTCATTCCTCACTCATCCTGGTACATTCTGTTTCCTTTATTTTACAAAACAGAAAACGAGGAGCCGCAAGTATGTACCATGTCTTAGAGGACAGGGGCCAGAGCTGGGTTCCATCCAGTCCCCACTGACCAGCCCCTGGACCGTGAGTGGTGATTCTGAGGCTACAAATAAAGTTACAGAGTAGGCAGATTCAGAAACACGGAACTTGGAGGTATTGGGATGGACGACGCGGTTTTCCCTGGGTCTCCGTGTCGGCCTGCGGACCCGCAGCAGGCCCATCCCAGCCCCCCACCTGCTCGGCGCCGTCCTCACCACACAGCCCGACTCAAGCCACACACTCCGACCTGACGCCCGGGGACCATGGCTCCTCTAGGGGGAGGGCACCAGGCGCTGGCGTCCGGCTTCCTGCTCTACCTCCTCCCCGGCAGGGTGCTCTCGGTCTGGCTGCTCCCCGCGACCTGCCGCATCTCGGACCTCCCGATGTGCTCCCCGTAGGTCTGGATCACCTCGGTGTGCCGCTGGTGCAGGGCGTTGCACTCCTCCTGCATCTCTGACGCCGGCTCCTCCAGCCGGGAAATCTGATCTGCAGAGTTTCTGGCCTTCAATTCCGGCTGGCGGGGTCTGAAACTCGCAGTGTTCCACCTGGATTTGTAGCTCTTCCTTCTCTTGTTCCGAGGCATCTTCACACTCGATAAACTTCTCCTCGGCCTGCTTGCGCAGCACCTTCTCCGGCTACTACTGGGTGAGCAGAGGCTCGTCCTCGCACAGCGGCTCCAGCGCCGCCTCGTGCTCCTCTGCTTCTTGCTGAGCGCCGAGTCCAAGTGCTCGAGGACGCTGACCACGAGTGGCATCAGCTCCTTGACCACCTCCTCGGTGCAGCAGTGGATGAGGCGCTCGGACTCGCGGTAGATGGACACCCGCTCCGACAGCACCGAGCCAGAGCAGTAGTCGCCCTGGTACACGACCACGGCGCCGCCCTTGTCCGTCTGGATCTCCATCATCGCGGCCACCGCCGCCGCCAGCGGATACCGATCTTGGTCTCATTCTTGAGACTTTTCTGCAAGTTTGAAGTTACTTATTTACAAATACAGAATTTTCATAAAGTCACTTCCCATGATGACACAGAGACACACACATTTACAACTTCCTACACGCTTCCTTGTTGCCACCTAACTATTGGGTCCTTGAACTAAAATATATACGGACATGGAAAAATACAGACAGACACATAAATCTGGCATCTCACTTCTCTGATTCGAATCCTTCACTGGCTCCCTATCCCCTGCGAGCAAATAGGCCAAGTTTTTCTAAACAACAAAGATTTACTCTACAGCACAGGGAACTATATTCAATACCTTGTAATAAACTATAATGGAAAGGTATGGGAAAAAGTGAATATACATATATACACATATATAGGTATAACTAAATCATTTTGCATTTTGGAAACTAATACAATATTGTAAATCAACTATACTTCAATAGATTTTTTTAAAAATTTAAAAAAGAAGAAAAATCAAAGTTTTTTAGATGGCCAACAAGGCTTTCCATCAGTCTTCACTTCAGTGATTCTTCCCCGTGTCCTTTAGGGTCTCTCAAAAAGAAACTAACTGTGCTTCCTGGCCAACCATGCTGTTTGATACCTGCCTGCTTTTAATCAAGCTGATCCTGCACCTTGAGCTTTCTGTGTAACTTTCTACCATGGTGACCTCTTATTCATCCTTCAAAACCTCTATGGGAGAAATTGAGCTATTTGTAATGAGGTGGATGGACCTAGAGTCTGTCATACAGAGTGAAGTAAGTCAGAAAGAGAAAGACAAATACCATATGCTAACGCATATATATGGAATTTAAGAAAAAGAAAAATGTCAAGAAGAATCTAGGGGTAAGACAGGAATAAAGACACAGACCTACTGAAGAATGGACTTGAGGATATGGGGAGGGGGAAGGGTAAGCCGTGACAAAGCGAGAGAGAGGCATGGACATATATACACTACCAAACAGTAAGGTAGATAGCTAGTGGGAAGCAGCCGCATAGCACAGGGCCATCAGCTCGGTGCTTTGTGACCGCCTGGAGGGGTGGGATAGGGAGGGTGGGAGGGAGGGAGACGCAAGAGGGAAGAGGTATGGGAACATATGTATATGTATAACTGATTCACTTTGTTATGAAGCAGAAACTAACACACCACTGTAAAGCAATTATACTCCAATAAAGATGTAAAAAAAACCAAAAACAAAAAAACCTCTATGGGAATTACATTCGGCAGGGTCTTGGTTGACCACTCTGGCCAAAAGAAATAATCATGTCCCTCCTATTTTATTAATGTTCTATTATTAGAGGTAGCACACTCTGTTTTAGATAGTTATTTACACATTCATTTCATTTATTGGATGCTTGGGCTTGTCAGGAATAGAGACTGTGCCTCATTCCTGGGTATGCCTTGAGGCAAAGAAGCCATCTATTGAAGTAGTGACAGATTAAAGCTGTATTAGACCAAGCAAGAGACCTGTCCATGAGCTGTCTTTAAATCACGCTCTGGTGTCAGTTACAACAAAGTTGACCCAGCACCAATGGGATGGTCGTGTGATGTAACACAAAGGATCCAACATGGGAATCAGATACACCTCTGCTGGGATCACTACTTCCTCGCTTACCGAGCACAGGGTTAAACAGCAAGACACTATAGGGTTGTCTAAAGATGTGGGCTTTGAAATCAAAGAGAACTAAGGCCCCTCACTCTCACGGGAACTTTGGGGAAGTTACTTAATTTAAGCCTCAATCTCCACATCTGTAAAGTGAAAATGATAACAGTACCTAACTCAGCTGTGAGAATGAAATAGGACGACACATGGCAAGTGCCTAGCAGAGGGCCTGGCACGTGGTCCTCACGTGTAGGGCAGCTAACAACCACGGCCATTCGTGAGGATTCTAACATCGTGGCTCTGAGTGAAATGACCTATACACACAATCCAGCATTTGTCAGCTCCCATCTGCTTGGAGGTCTTTTCTCCCCATTAGCTTTGTTATCTTTTTTCTTTATCTGCCATTACCATCACCCCTCTACAGCGCCAATTCCTATCAATGATTATTTGAATGAGTTAATTAAAAAGGAGAATGTGAGTTCCCTGCCTATCAAGGAGGCACATTTTTCCGGGCAAATGCATGACGTTCATTCCCACGTAATACTCTACTCCTTCCAAACATACACGGATATGGTAGCTAAGGTATTTCAAGCAGTACACAGATGACAAGGAAAGGTCAAACTGACCACCTAGCCTCATACAGAACTTAGGTACCAGTGACTGCTCCTGTCCAGCTGGGGTGGCATTAGGCAGATCTGCTCTTCTGTTCCCCTGCTGTGGCACAGCTGCCTCCCAGAGGTGATCTCCGAATGCTACTGTGGAGCTGGCACACGAATCAGCCATCTGACACTTCCTGCACACAGAAATCGATGTTTAGACCATCACTTGTAACTAGCAGGGGACAGTGCTGGTGGTGCACGGAGGATGACAGCTCTCACACATGATGAACGAGCACATCTAGACAGAGAATCTGTTGGGATGACTGACAGTCAGGTCTGTAAGGCAAGACTGAATCAACAATTAAAAGAACAGTTCCAATTCTGTTAAGCCCTAGCCAAGGCAGACTCCATTATATTTAAATCAAAAGTCACCACAGCAGGGGATGATCAGCTGTTCGGCTCTGAACGCTGGATGTTTTTTCTCGGAAGCTTAACTGACAGAGGCAAGTGAATTGGAGTTCTATGCAGATGTGAGCTATGCTAAGCTAGAGTGGCAGGCCTGTCCTTTAGGGTGTGGAAGCCACTGTGACTTGCACCAGCTAAAGCTCTGGGAGTTTCATGGAGTCGCTCTTGCACTCAATGTACTTACTGCGCTGAATCTCAGGTGGCTCCGTGGGAAGATCACAGCTTCTTAAGATTTTACAGAGTGAAGAAGCGTGAGAGCTGTACAGGGCGATGAAAGAGGCCATCTAGGGTTCTTGAAACGGACACAAATTCTGGATCTGAAGCTAACTTGTCATAAGATGAGCTGGGCGTATCTCCACAGTACCCGGAGGCAGGTGCTTATTCTGCGGGTCTCTAATGACCCCACGAAGGAGAAACGGGCACACTCTATTTGACTAGCAGTTACGTGAAAAATCATGCAGGGTGCTGGTGTGCCTTTCAGTTGCCCAAAGTTAACTAAAAACAAAAGGCATTAGAGAAGGCGGCATTTCTTCCCCAAGAGACCAGACAGGTAGCCAGCAGAATCTGGGAATCACAGCAGAGGATTACCAGGAGAAGCTGTGATGGCACTGGTTGGTGGTTTCTATTTGAATAAGTTCTGCCTAAAAAACAAAGGCAGTCTACATTTGCTAAGTGTATCAGGATGGCATGTGGTGTGCTTCAGAGAAGCATTAAAATCCACGCTCCCTCAGCAGGGTCAGGACGGAGTTCTTGATTCACGCCCATGGAGCGTTACTGCTGACTTACAGAACGGCAGCTCTTTATGTGGAAGCCTCCCAGACTGCTTTTACGTCTGCATGATTCAGGACATAAAGCCTGTTTCTGGCTGCTGAACTGTGTAAGGCGGCACAGGACAGAGAAATCGTTCTACACCTTCGCTTTGTTAACTCAGAAATTACGCATTTCCTTTTCTTATGTGTTTTTTTTTCAATGTTTACTACTGATTGATTGACTGCTGACCTTCTCATATTTTCCTCCACACTGCCTTCCCTCTTGATCTGTTTGTTTGTGCTCCCAATTTGAGAACTCTTAAGCACAATACAAAATTTTTATATTTTGAAAGGATAAAGCATGTAATTTTCTGCTGGAGGAAAAAAAAAAGGAGGGGAAGAGAGGGCGGAGGATAAAGAGATATTCTGCATCCCATCAAAGTTTGTTCAAAGTGGTCACTGGCACGAAGCAACTCTGCCAGTGCATCTCTGGGACTTGAAAACAAGGCAGATTCCAAGGCCAGCGAATGATGGGGTTTCATTGCAATTGGGGAACAGTAAGGCTCAGGCCTGGAATCACAGCCAAGAGTAAAGAAAGGGAGGAAACCGTATGATATCACTTAGACGTGGAATCTAAAATATGACACAGATGAACTTATCTACGAAACAGAAACAGACTCACAGACATAGAGAACAGACTTGTGGCTGCCAAGGGGGGAGAGGGGCGGGGGATAGATGGATTGGGAGTCTGGGGTTAGAAGATACAAACTATTATATATAGGATGGATAAACAACAAGGTCCTACTGTATAGCACAGTAAACACTGTTCAATAACCTGTGAAAAACCATAATGGAAAGGAATATGAAAAAGAACGTGTGTGTATATATATATGTATAACGGAATCATTGTGCTATACGGCAGAAAGTAACACTACATTATAAATCAACTATACTTCAATGAAATAAGTTACAAAAAAGAAATTGAGGAAAAGCAGTAGGCTTGCGTGTGTGCATATACACATATGCCTTCACTTATGCCATTATCTTGTGTCCACACTCTTAGCTGCATATGCATGAAATAAGATGGTGGGCGAGCAAAGGACGGGCTTCTTATCTTACTCAGCTTGTGCTCAGCATACAACGTCCAACACATAAAGAAGCTTCATCAGGTCGAGTTTAAGAGAACAGGCTCGGAAGCCAGGCTGTCTGGATTCAACGACTGGCTTAATCACTCAGTAACTGTGCCCTTGAGTAAGCTGCTTAATTATTCTGTGCCTCAGTTTCCTTATTTATAAAACTGGCGTGTAATTGTCACCTACCTCAGAAAGTTGCTGTGAGAGTTCAGTGAACAGTGCCTGGCATGGAGTGCAAATGCAATGAAATGTTAGCAACAGAGTAGTTTCTCTATGAAGTTATAGATGGAATCAATGATGCTGTAAAACAGAGATGCTGCTATATTTGGCTACCCACACATGGTAGCTTTAAGGCCCAAATGAGTCAATATATATGAAAATCTTTGTAAATTTGAAAGTGATCATTTGAATTTAACAGTTTATTGTTATGTATACCACTAAGACGTAGAGGCTTCCAGACTATTCCCAGAAGCCTAGGTGTTATCTGCTAAGGTGGGAGGTGGGAGGGATGGGGTGGAAAAGGATACTGAAAGGTATCATTTGCATTTCCTATCCTGAAGGGAATTAGCTTGAGGAAATACGACGTACAGTCATAGAATTTAAATACAAGAGGTAGGGGGGAAAAAAATGAAAACAAACAAAAAAAGTGCTCACAGCATTACGCTATAAAAGTGTTTTGGAAGGGGCTTCCGTGGTGGTGCAGTGGTTAAGAATCCGCCTGCCAATGCAGGGGACATGGGTTCGAGCTCTGGTCCGGGAAGATCCCACATGCTGCAGAGCAACTAAGCCCGTGCACCACAACTACTGAGCCTAAGCTCTAGAGCCCATGAGCCACAACTACTGAGCCCGCATGCCACAACTACTGAGCCCGTGCGCCTAGAGCCCATGCTCTGCAACAAAGAGAAGCCACTGCAATGAGAAGCCCGTGCACCACAATGAAGAGTAGCCGCTGCTCGCTGCAATTAGAGAAAGCCCGCGCAGCAACTAAGACGCAACACAGGAAAGAAGGAAGGAAAGAAAGGAGGGAGGGAGAGGGAGAGAAGGGGAGAGGGAGAGAGGGAGGGAGGGAGGGAGAGAGAGAGAGAGGGAGAGGGAGAGAGGGAGGGAGGGAGGGAGGGAGGGAGGGAGGGAGGGAGGGAGGGAGGGAGGGAGGGAGGGAGGGAGGGAGGGGGAGAGGGGGAGAGGGAGAGAGGGAGAGAGGGAGAGAGGGAGAGAGGGAGAGAGAGAAAGAGAGACAGAGAGAAAAAGGGAGAAAGAAAAAAGAGAGAGACAGAGAAAGAGAAAAAGAGAAAGAAAGAAAGAGTTTAGGGAATTCCCTTGTGGTCCAGTGGTCAGGACTCTGCACTCTCACTGCAGAGGGCCCAGGTTTAATCCCTGGTCGGGGAATTAAAATCCCACAAATTGTGTGGAATGGCAAAAGAATAAAATAATATTAGAAACAGAGTTACAGATATAGAAGACAAACTTACGGTTATCAGGGGATAAGGTGGGTGAGGGATAAATTGGGAGACTGGGATTGACATACCTACACTACTATTTATATATAAAATAGATAACTAATAAGGACCTCCTGTATAGCACAGGGAATGCTACTCAATACTCTGTAATGACCTATATGGGAAAAGAATCTAAAAAAGGGTAGATATATGTATATGTATAACTGATTCACTTTGCTGTACACCTGAAACTAACAACATTGTAAATCAACTATATCCAATAAAAATTTAAAAATAAAAAAATAAAAGTGTTTAGAGAAAGGGAGAAACTGTGGTCCTTACTTGAGCAGGCCACACCAATTAAATTAGGTATTTCTAAGAAAGAAAAATGAGTGTCACCTGGGACGGCCAGGAATGAAATCAGAGATTGGCTGGGTTAGTACAGATCCTCCCAGACTGTGAAAATGACTGACAGACGGAGGATGTCAAGGACCTTCCAAAGAGAAATGGTTACGCAGACACAGAGATAGGACTGTAAGTAATACAGCCAGAGAGTAGCGCTTGGAAAGAAAGCAAGCTGAGCGTGTGAAGCTGACCTAGAAGAACGTAGGAAAAAAAAGTTAAGAGGCGGCAAGACCGGTAACTACATTCCCTTTGTCATCTCATTGTGTGTCTCTACCCTTGGCTTTGAAAAATGTAATTCTATCTTCCATGTTTCGCCCCCCCCCCCCAACTCCAGGAATACAGAACAAGAAGAAAAAAGAAAATAAATACGAATCAGGAGCTTTACATGGCTTCTTTTCTTCCTCGGTAAGGAACCAGAGCTTCTCAGATCAGGATGTGGTAAAAATTGGTCCATTAATAAGATTTACTTAAGGACCAGTATTAATGATGAGGGTATTTGGGCTGTAGACATTCACTTTTTAAATAACTTATATTAACCTCATTTTCCCATCTCTCTTAAGATAGCAAATTTCTTTTTGCAGGAATGTTTTTAGAGAAGTAATTTACGGGCACTTAATTACTAGCATTTAAACAATTCAACATTCCCTTTTCTAAGAGTCCATTAGGTTTCTGTTACAATATTATACATTCCAATCAAATGTCACTTTCTGTAAAGGTCTTCACTGTCAGTCTCCTCAAAGCAAAGTTTATCTGGACTATTAGACATTCGCTCTCTGCTTTGGCTGTACCAAATTAATTATTTATACCTGAGGTCCACCGCTTCAGAACTTGGGCATCTCAACATTTCTCCAGTGGATTATTAAGAGTCTGCTTTTTAAATACAGTCCTCATTTCATAGTCTGTTTGCTTGAGGTTAAACATAATAGTCTAGTGACTCTTGTATGAAATAGTTCAATGTCATAAGATGCTCTCCTGGGTTTTATGGTGATGAACACATTTGAAACAAACGAACCTTTAAGAATACCCTCACAGGGAAGAAGGGGAAAAGGCTTCTGACTTGAAAACTGTCTGGCACCAGTCTCGCAGAATTATTAAAACAAGTCAGGGGGCTTCCCTGGTGGCGCAGTGGTTGAGAGTCCGCCTGCCGATGCAGGGGACACGGGTTCGGGTTCTGGTCTGGGAAGATCCCACATGCGGCGGAGCAACTAGGCCCGTGAACCACAACTACTGAGCCTGCGCGTCTGGAGCCTGTGCTCCGTAACAAGAGAGGCCGCGACAGTGAGAGGCCCATGCACTGCAATGAAGAGTGGCCCCACTTGCCGCAACTAGAGAAAGCCCTCACACAGAAACGAAGACCCAACACAGCCAAAAATAAATAAATTAATTAATAAGTTTATTAAAAAAAACAAGTCAGAGATATTATGCAGATCCTACTGTTCATACATCAGGAATAATGAGAGATACGAAAGGGACCTTAGGGGGATTCTAGCCCCTCTCCTTATTTTATAGATTAAAAAAAAAACAGAGAGATCACAGCCCACAGACAGCCTTTAGCTTACAGTGACTCGCTTGGTTCCACTGGCCACTCTCAGATAGTCGTCAAAGGCATCCTTGAAAGGGTAAGACAGGGCGCAAGCCCTGTCATGCTCAGGATTCTTGATTGCTAGCAACTAACACTGCTCTGGCTTGTTTAGTCAGGAAAAGACTTTATGAAAGAAGATTAGCAGCGCCCGGAACCTCCAGGAGGGCCAAAAAGCCCAACCGGACTGCCAAGTAGCCAGGAACAACGACCAACCACATCGTAGGGAAAGGGACGGTCGCCTAGCAACACCCTCACAGTTCAAAATTCATGGCGCTGACACGGCTCGCAACCATGAGACCTGGGAGAGATAGATGGCAGTTCTTCTGGCTGCCCCTAGGAGCTGGGCATCTCCGCCACCACCATCCCTTCCAGAGAAGCATTTCCGTACAGGTACCACCTCACATTGCTCGTTTCTCCATCCCATCTTGGGTGAGAACCACAAAGTGGGCCGAACCACAAAGAAGACTAGAAAATTCGTTTTTCAGCTTTTACCTTAGGGAGGTAAGACTTCAAAAGAAATTGCCTAAACATCAGAAACTAGGACAAACGTCCACCAAGTCTACCAAGACTAACAGAGCTCCTTTAACAAACTTTCATTTCCACGTGGGCATCCGGAAGGAGAATGATCATCTTCCCTTAAACTTCCCCCACCCCCAATAATTTGGCTTCTAACACGTGTGTGATTCTGACACACTTTATAAAACAGAGAATACATTTTTTCATTCCACTCCTGGGACCTCCCCTTTTTACACAAGAATGCCAAAGCCCACTCGGTGGCCAGCAGAGAGAAGGGAACCTTCTCCAAGCTCACACTACATTGACTAAGGCTCTTGACCTTTTTTTAAATTACTTTTTTAAACTGAAGTATAGTTGATTTACAATGTTGTTAATTGCTGTTGTAGAGCAAAGTGATTCAGTTATACATATATACACATTCTTTTTTCGTATTCTTTTCCGTCATGGTTTATCACAGGATATTGAATATAGTTCCCTGTGCTCTACAGTAGGACCTTGTAGTTTACCCATTCTCTATATAATAGTTTGCATCTGCTAACCCCAAACTCCCAATCCACTCCTCCCCCACCCCTCCCCCCTGGCAACCACAAGTCTGTTCTCCATGTCTGTGAGTCTGTTTCTGTTTCGTAGATAACTTCATTTGTGTCATCTTTTAGATTCCATATGTAAGTGATACCGTATGGAATTTGTCTTTCTCCATCTGACTTACTTCACTTAGTATGATAATCTCATGTTGCTGCAAATGGCATTATTTCATTCTTTTTTACGGCTGAGTAGTGTTCCATTGTATATATGTACCACAATTTCTTTATCCATTCACTATGGAAAATAGTATGGAGGTTCCTCAGAAAACTAAAAACAGAGTTGCCACATGATCCAGCACTCTCACTCCTGGGTACATATCTGGAGAAAACTATAATGCAAGAAAATAACATGCACCCGTATATTCACAGCAGCACTATTCACAATAGCCAAGACATGGCCCTTGACCTTCTTGACCTTTCTGAAAATTCCAGCACCGTCTTGACTCCTTCAAGAGATAAAAACAAGAAGATTGCCCAGCATGCAGTGGCTCAAGGCTAGAATCTGTCAGTTGCTTGGCTTTGGGCTTTAATTCTCAGACACTGAATGATTTTGAGGAGGCTGTTTCCCTTGATGTGTGCAGAATTAGTCTTAGATACTAAGCCTTTAGGGCAAGTTTTATTGTCCAAGGCAAACAAAACCTGTTAAGATTTACAGACTTTATTAACAGCAATAACCATTTTACAACCAACATCAGTAAATCAGGGTTTATTGAGAACTCTACAATTTTAATCTGTGGAAAAGCATTAAAATGTCGGATTTTCATTGGACATAATTTCTAACTTTTATGAAAGATAGATTTTCCATTTAACTGGGGAGTATAAAAAAGTGCAGCGTGGGATAATGAATTGTTTTGAAAAGAGCAAATTGGTTTTAGCTAAACAATGGTGTCAAACACTAAAAAGCTTCCATCTTTAGTTAGAACTGCCCCAAGGTTAAGGTTAAAAGCAACTGTAGTAACGAATACGTTCGAATACATCTAGTGACAGGATGCGCTCACAGCATTTAGAAAAGCTTGAATTATCATCCGTTCACATTTCAGGTATTTTAGGAAAAGTGTACGACCAATTATTTCATCAAACCTGTGTCTATATGAGTCTGGTGAGAACCTCCGAGTTCCTATACCATTTTTCAAAAGTGTTTTAAGTATAACAATAATGCCATTCATAAGACTCTTTCATGGGATAAGCAAGGTGAAAAACATTGATAGTCACCAGCTTCTGTAAATAACCTTTTATTTCCTCCACGCACAAGATTACAAGAGAGGAAAGCAGGAAACTTTACGGTGCCTTCAACCTCTGATGAGCTTCAAAGGCAAGAACAAAGGGCACAGGCTGGGGAGCCCACGGTGACAAGGGATGGTCTTAGCAGCAACCTTCTTCATGGGGCTCAGAATGTGTTAGAAATTGCAAGCGTTTTCGGCTTTAATCTGAATCCCCAACCATACGGAGCCCTACATCTTCCTCTGAGAATCAAAGGCTCATGATGCTTTAGAAAAGGAGGAAGAAAAGAAGTCACAATAATCTCTACTATTTATTTAGTATTAGAAACTGTGTTAGATGCTCTGCAAATTCTCGGGTTTCCTTCTTCTTTGGTTTGAGCAATCCTACAGGAAAAGTACTTTTCCTATTTTCAGATGAGGACTCTGAGGTTCAGGGTGGCTAGTACTGCTGTAGGTCCTAGAAGTTAGGAAGTGCTAGTCAGTGTTGAACCCCAGTCCATTCGACTCTGAAGTTCATACTTTCCCCCCGCGATGCCCCACTAACAATCCTCAGTTCCCTTTCGACCATTTCCAGACGCCATGGCTGTATCCCAGGAGAGAGCGCCCTGGGATACAGACATGAGTATGTGCTCATCAGAATATATCCGGGGCCCTTTACGACAAGGAGATCTGTCGGGGCCATGGCCAAATGTGGGGAAAACTGTAATGAGAGTAGAGATTACCCTTATCCTCTCCCCTTCATATGCCCCCTTTTCTTCCCTTCCAAGGCACCCTCTCTGGAACTGCAGACATTCAGTACTTCTCATTCGCTAAGACAGCATCCAACCCAGGTTCCTGGTCCTTGGGAGCACAGAGACTCCACAGCGGCCCTGCTCCAGGCTGCTTGTTTCCTCAGCTCCCAAAGCCTCTATTTTCTCTCAGTGTTCTGTTCTTAGTTTTATCACCAGATTACCTATTTCAAACAAAGAAACACAGCATTTATAGCAGATTTAGGATTAGCAAATTAGCTAGAAGAGATTTTAAACAAAAAACTCTATGTCTAAGGGTGGGTGGAATGTCAGGCAGCAGAACAAGCAGGTATGCCATCACTGGCCTAGGGGCTCCCAAGCTTCATAAAGGCTTTGGGGGAAACCAACTAAACCCACCATCTCACTAAAAAGAAACATAAACTATCAAAGAAAAGAAAGATCTGAGCTTTAAGGTTCAATTGGCTTCTTGGTGATCTGGGAGCTTGGACAAGTTCTGTAAGATGGACGAAAAGTACCAATAGCTTTCTAGCATCTCACAGCAGTCTTCTGCAAATTAAATGAAATAACATAGAGAAACTGCTAAACACAGTGCCTGGCCCACGGAGAGACTCCATAAATGGTAGCTCTTTCTGTTCTTATACAAACTACCTTCTCTGGTCATATAGATGGAGTTAGTTAATTGCCAAGTAAGTTCTACCTTGCAGAGAGAAGGCAATCGTGTATGTCTTGTGAAAGTAAGACTTGCCCCCGAGGTTCCTTTCAATGTGCCAAGTAGGAGACCTCCACCTCCTATGCCACTGCAGGTACAGCTGGTACATCAGTAGCCCTGCCAGCCACAACTCCTTCTACTGATGACCCCTTGGGTCCCACAGGAGGTGGGCAGGAAGGGAACCAGTGGTGCAGTGGAGATGGTGGAACACCGTCTGCTCAGGGAAGATAACTCTGACTGATGCTATTTCACAGTGACAATTTCACAACTAATCAATTTCCAAGCACAGTTCCCAGTTTCCGCCATTCCGAAGAGTCATTACTGTAGGTTCCTCACACGACTATGAGGTCAGTAAGCACAAAAACACTCTTTGAGACCTGAAGACCCCACGACAGGCACTGGCAGACATCTCCACCCTGCGAGACCCCGACCGTGGAAGGTATGAACATTTTCACCTTCCTTCCCTCTCTGTGTCTGTCTCTCTCACAGCTTTCTTCTCTGGGTCTGCCTTCCCTTCAACAAAAACACGGATGTTGGTGGTAATAACTAGTGTGTAAGCTATTGCTGAAACTAAAACAGCTGTAAATACTGGTGCACAGATATAGGTAGTATCCAACTCACAAATAAGTGAAATTTCAAAGTAACTCAAGTGTTTGGAACCCAGCTGCTTTCCCGCCTTAAGATAATGCTATAAAAAGCTTGTTAGGGGCCCACGATAGCCATTAACCCACAGTGTAGCTGAAACACTCTCTATTTTCATCTATAATACAAAATGTAGAAAGCAAAGCTTTCTCCTCCACCTTCCACCTCAGCTCAGAATTTCTGTTTTAAACCATCCTCCAGCCACAGCTGCTCCTTGAAATGGCCCTCTATCGACTTTCAGCCAGCCTGGCTCTGAAATTTATTTCTAATGACATCTACATGCCTAAAAATAAGAGTGATGTGATGTCAAAAGGGGAATGGGGAGCGGACTGAGTTCAAGAGTGGCCCCCTTCCAAATTTCATGTCCACACGTACACTGTGCACGTGACCTTACTCGGAAAAGGGTGTACTGTGACCCAGAACATTAACACGAGGCCTTACTGGGCTGAGGTCGGCCCTAATCCAATAATTCATGTCCTTATAAGAAGAGGAAAATTCAGACACATGGAGATACAGAGACAAGAATACCATGTGAACTGTTTGTAGTAATGTGTCTACTATCGGAAGCTTTTCACATCCTGATCTGCTCCCGTGGTTACAGCTGAAAAGCAGATGAGAAGCAAATAAAGACGGAAAATGAATTGAGCCAACAGGCACGACTCATTTGCCTTCGAGAACAGGGTGCTGGGGCAAGAAACCTTCAGAGGGATGTCCAAAGAGCTGCGTCAACTTCAACCCAAGTTCAGCTTTTCCCAGGTAGGTGAACAGCTAGGAAGGCTGCTTACTTCCTAGAGGCTAACCCCTTTCCACACAGGGCTCCTCCCTCCCGACCATGGCCCCAGAGAGCCTCAGAGTCCTTAGAATTCCAAAATCCTTGCAGCCTCTGGGAAGATGCTTCAATGTGCGTGTGTGGGTGTGCATGCCTGTGTACACACTCCTGCACGCATGTACACACCAAGTTTTATTTTCCCCTTTGGCTACTATTCTATATACTTTTCCAGACTGCACGTTCTTTACCCTTCTCTCCTTTGTTCTTTGTTTCTACTTATGTCTTCAAAGACCGAGTGAAGAAGGTCTTACCCATTTTCTAGTACCAGAATAGGAGAAAAACAAGAGTCTAGTGGATTTCACAGTTTAGTCTGGGGCTAGTCCTGGTACAAGCGCAAATATTCAGGAATAAAGGCAGGAAACAATTTTTCATTCATATTCAACAGATATTTATTGAACACCTGGATGTGAAAAGCACTGTTTTATGTTCTGGGGATACAGCAATAAAAAATGAACAAAATTCCCCGCATGGAGCATAAGTTCTAATAGACGGAAAATAAGCCAAATGAATACAGTATGTTTGTGCTAAGAGCTGAGTTAATATAAAGCAGAGAAAGGGGCTTGAAAGTACACACATAGGATAGGGAAGTGACATTTTCATCAGAGTGCCCTGAGCAGGCCTCACTGAGCAGGTGATACCTAAGCAAGCCCTGAAGGAAGGGATGAATCGATGTAATAACTGGGGAAGAGTGTTCTAGCAGAGGGGCCGGCATGCGCAAAGGCCCTGGGGCAGTTGCATGGCTGGTGCAGCTGAGGAAGAGTGAGGAGGCCAGTGTGGCTATAGCAGGGTCAGAAGCGAAGGAGCAGAAGATGAGGTCAGAGGCAAAAGCAGGCTAGGTTATGCTGGACCACATAAGGTGCCAAAATAAAATAGACTCTTACTCTGAGTGCTCTGGGGATCTTTTGGAAGACCGAACAGTTATCACTTAAACAGGTGCAAGACCTTTGGTGGGGCTTGGGTCTGAGCATCAGTTTTCTTGCCTCTAAAGTGCAAAGGCTGTGCCAGGGCAATATCTAAGTTCTCCTCCAGTTGTAAAAATTAATTTCTAGACATCTAGAGAATGTTCGGTTCCCACAGGACAGCTAATAAAAACCATGACCTTCCTTCTGTCTTCACTCCTCTCTGATGCTGGCAAAGTTGACAGAGTGACCCAGCCCAGGCCTGGAAGGAAGCCTGGTTATGAGAGATGGTGGTGACTACAGCAAACTGCTGGTACCCAAGTCAGACTCCCAGGAGCACATGGCGCGTCCTCAACGAGATTGACATTCACCTGGGCACTAACGCCCTGCTGCCTGTCCCCCTGCTCGGGAATCCAGGGCACACTCTCCATACGGAAGAACCCAAACGAACTTTTTGGCCAACCCAATACAAATCTAAAAAGAAGCATTTTCCTTTCTCATCATTTCACATCATGCATGGAATGTTCACTTTAATTTTCAAGCCCGTTTACTTCATTTCAGGGAAGCATTTGAGTTTTGAACAGTGTCCACCCTGCAGGCTTCCTGTCTAGATTGGCAAGTGTGTATGTTTTTTCATTCCCTTTGATACTTTCCACGCCTTTGTCCTTCCAAATGCAGAATCCCACAGCAATGTTTGCTAAAAGGCGAGGCAAAGGATCCTTTTTTGTTGTTTTTTGTTTTTTAAATATCTCTACTTCTCAGTGACTAAACGACGGCTCTTCGGCCAGTTTCCTAGCTTCCCAGAGAGAAGCCACAGCTGGCCTATCGACTGCTTGACTCAAGCCTACATTTATAAACACAGGATTCTACCAAGCATTCTTTATACTTCTGAGTACCCCCGCACAATACTGCCTTAATAACCATATTACTAATCCATGAGAACCTCTTTTAATAGCGACTGAAAGGACACCATCTCTACTACCACAATGTGTTATGACTAATAATTATATTCTAACCCTATGATAGAAGTTTCTAGAAAACAAGGAGCAAAAACCACAGTGACTCTGGATTCCTGCTGCCTCACTGTGAACAACGGATAACTGATCAGAGACCTGTGGCTTCAACACTTCTCGTATCCCTCATGCCAGCACAGCACCTAAAACACAACAAACACTCCTGGAACGTTTGTCCCGTAAGCAAATAAAGGATGAGTAAGTGCAGACACCCATGAAACGTGGCACTAGGGCCTGACCTCCTTCTCTCTGCACTTTTTCACGTGAATTTGCCTATTAGATTGATCCAGAAGCCAAGGTCAGATGGAGGACACAGAAGATGCTGCCTGTCCCACTGAGGTCCCGAAAAGCAAAGGCACGGAACACATCCTACCCGGGCTGCTGCCTAGCAAGAGCCTGTGCCGACAAGAAATTAGAGGAGACACAATTGCCTCTTCCAACTTATTTCCGACAGTCTCTTCAGCATCTTTAGCAGCTGGGGCCAGGCAGCAACAAGGCCATACCCAGGCTGGCTTTCATCACCTGTAGCACACAGGACTCGGGCCCTCCCTCTCGGGAACAGGCCTGGTCTTACCTCGGCAGCAGGAACTCCCTCAGGCGGGCGGCAGTGCAGCACGATCATGCCTTCGATGGGAACCTCCCTTCCCTGCGGGTCCTGCTCGAAGTTTTTCCGTAAATCTGCAAAGAACGTGAAAGATGTGACACTTTGCTCTGGGGCCAGTAGGATCCACATTTGCTCCAGAGATTATAAAATAGTGAGCTGAACGTCACAACCTAGATACACACACAAGTCACTGGTTTCAGGGGTTCCTAAATATTCACAAGCATCTTTGTTCAGAAAGAAATCTTAACAAAACTGTCCCTAATGTTCTATACTGAGGCGAAGGATAAAAGATTTACTGGGGGAGCAGGAAAAGGAAAAACCTCATTATTTCATGAGTCTTTGCCAGCATTACCTACTTAGTATCTGATACATCACTTGGCCTAATAACTTGCCATCCACAGCTATTATGCAGTTGAGATGCACGTGATTTTTTTTTTTTATTAACTAAAGAATGCATTATTAACCTGTAACCTCTGCCATTCCCTTAACCCTCTAGGGAGCTCTAGAAGATGGTAATAGAGTGAGATTACCTATTAGTCTTTTATTTGTAACCAGGGAGAAGAGGCAACGTTCAACCACAACAAAATCTATAACCTATCCAACCAAACATATAAGTAAAAAACACAACACCCTCCAGTCCAACAGCAATGCTGGGTATCCATGCAGTGCGTTTCATGGAAGGCTCCAGGCTCTTTGCAAACAAGCTGCACCATTAACCTTTTACACACGGAAGGGTGACACTTGGAGAGGTTAATTGGCTTGCCAGTGGTCACGGAGAGTATTAGTGCCAGTGATGGGGAAAAATTCATCAAGTGTCTGGACATCAGTACCTGACTGCTCACCAGCAAAGCTTTCTCCGGGAAAAGGATACAGGGCCAGTTCGAAAGAGAGAAAGAGCATCATTGGCACAGCTTTCCACTTAAGCATATGCTTCATTAGCGAGAGTGGGAGTTGGCCTTTGCTTCTTTTTGAGGTGCCATAACAACACTTCTATAATTTTACAGCACGAGCTTAATTCCCACTGGCACTTGAAGGCCTGGGCTGGTGGAGCGAAGACAGTTTTACAAGTCTTTCGAAGATTTCCCCCTCCCTCCCGGACAACGTATTTTTCTTCAATCGAGGATCTCAAATTACAGGCTGCGGATTTATTGATTTAATTTTCTTTAGTGCTTACAATAACGTGAAATATGTCCTCTGGAAAGAGCAGAGCTTCAGACTCAGTTACATCTTTATAAATTGTATAAATACATTAAACTTGCTTTTAGCAAGTCAAAAACACGCCATGATTAAAAAGAACAGCGATCCATGTATTCACTTCCTTCAGAATTTTACTATTAATGTTTTCCCTCCCAGAGGCAACTGACGTCTTCTGTCAGTACTGCTGTCTATTCGGAGATCTTCGGGAGTATCCTGGAAGCAAAGGATCTTACAAGGACTCACACTGTAGGCAGGCGGCAGGATCTATTTTCCCATTTCTCTGCTGTCCCCCAAATTGGAAAGCCAAGCTTCCTTCTACTGGAGATCTGTAAACTGCCACAGCCTTTACGATTCAGAATTTCTGACTCTCAAGTGTGAGGAAGTTCACAAGACTGATGACAAAATTACAAGTGATGAAAATGTGAATAACCCCCAGAATGAAAAATCTCACATTTCCTGCAAAACGTGAACACAAATTCTCCTTTGCTCTCCCCCAAGGGATCCTTGAGTCAGAAATCCCCTTTCTGTATGACCAATATAGTCTTCAGGACTATAGTAACCCCCCTTTATCCATGGAGGATACATTCCAAGAACCCCAGTGGAAGCCTGAAACCACAGATAGTACCAAATCCTATATATACTGTTTATTCCTATGATAAAGTTCAATTTATAAATTAGGCACAGTAAGAGATCAACAATACTAATAATAAAATAGAACAATTAAAACAATATACTGTAGGGGCTTCCCTGGTGGCGCAGTGGTTGAGAGTCTGCCTGCCGATGCAGGGGACACGGGTTCGTGCCCCGGTCCGGGAAGATCCCACATGCCGCGGAGCAGCTGGGCCCGTGAGCCATGGCCGCTGAGCCTGTGCGTCCAGAGCCTGTGCTCCGCAACGGCAGAGGCCACAACAGTGAGAGGCCTGCGTACCGCAACAAAACAAAACAAAACAAAACAATATACTGTAATAAAAGTTATGTGAATGTAATCTCTCTCTCAAAATATCTTGTTGTACAAATTTAATGCTTTTCCACCTTAACGAAGTACTCATCATGTGTTCTGGCCATTATGGGGTATGACGGTAAAACTAGCATGAATTTCATTTTCCTTCTCACAATTTCACGGATACAAGATTTGTGCTTACTATAGATCTTAGCAACCTCAGCATAAAATTTTTTCTTTCTAAGTCAAGAATTTTCACTTTTTCACTTAAAGAAAGCACTTTTCAGCACCTGTTTGACATATACGAATTTCCAGCATTACCACCCTTGCACTTTGGGGCCATTATCAATTAAAAGAATGGTTACTTAAACTCAAGTACTGTGATACCAGGACAGTTAATGTGATAACCGAGATGGTTACTTAGAGATGAATGGGCGGTTTACTGTGGACAAAGGGATGATTCTTGTCCTGGGCAGGATGCAGTTGGATGGCATGAGATTTCATCATGCTTCTCAGAATGGCATGTGACTTAAAACTTATGAATTATTTCTGGAATTTTCCATTTAATATTTTCAGAGTAAGGTTGACCATGGGTAACTGAAACCACGGATAAGGGGGATGACTCTATATTGAAATGAATCTATTGGAGAGTGTGAGCGACTCTTACATGACACATCAGTTTGTTAATGGAAAGAAAGGGTTGTGTTTTTGTGGTTAATTTTGTTTGGTTTGTTTGCCACGTTTTTCTTTTCTTTGATTGCTTTGTTTTCTAAAGGAAGTCTTATCCAGTGTTGCTACATGATGACTGCAGTTTTGATAACACCAAATAATCTGCATTCACCCAAATGAAGCACAGAAAATGACTAGCGTGAATTTCTATTTTGTCTTATACTATTTCTATTTTATCTTCTGTTTCCTTTCTTGGCTCACCAGAAATGGAAAAGGTATAGTTTTCGGGTACTTCCACACTCCCCTACAGTAACTACATTGGCTGATGAAAAACTAGCGTGAAGTCGTTTTTCCTCCCCATTCCCACCTACTCAATGAACTAGCTAAGCAAATATGTATATAAAGAAGGAAAACCCCGTACTGACACTGGGATGTAGGAAAGGGTATAGTCTATAAACAAGAAGCTTTGAGAAATTTCTAGTAGATCTCATACAGCCAGGATCAGATTGAAGAAAGGACCCACACAACTTCTTGATCTTCCCAACTGACATTTGCCATCACCATTTGAAGGGTTCCAACAAGAAGTATATGGACACTTCTAAATGTGGAGATACAAAGATTAAAGGCAGGAGAGTAGGGGGTCAGGCAACAACTGGGGTGTCATATATATGGATCCAACTCATCATAGCAGCCCCACACACACTAGATATCACACCAAATGAGAAACCCAAGTGACACTGAGTCCTGGCCTGTGCCTAACACTAGTGGCAGGAACACTGGCATTTTTGATTCCCAAGGAGGACAAACACACCAGACAAATTCCAGAAAGCTACTGAAAATAGTAAAAATTATGGAAATAAATTCTTAGACATAGAAGGAAATGCTTTCCATTCTACCTACGATTCTCACGATAGGTTACCCAACCTGATTAGTTTCTCTCCCTCTTTTTTTTTTTTTGGCCACGCTGCACGACTTGCGGGATCTTAGTTCCCTGACCAGGGATTGAACCCGGGCCCCTGGCACTGGAAGTGCAGAGTCCTAACCACCAGACCACCAGGGAATTCCCAACCTAATTAGTTTCTGAATTGGCAAACTAGATACTTTTATCGCCTATGTTAGTTCCAAGGCTTGAAAGATTCAGATAGGAACCTGTGTAACTTCTAATGGTAGGAAAAACATCCCCAGCCATATAAAAAGAATTATGCTACAAATGAAGGAGACAAACCACAGAACTGAAATTAAATGGCTTCCTCTAAGACTGGAAACAAGAGGCATTTTTAGATAACTTCTAATTTAAGTTCTTTAAAATCAAAAGGAAATAGTAACTGAGAATCTAGAGTAGGGATTTATAAATAGGATAACATCTGAGATCAAGAAAACTGCCACTATGCAGGAAGGAAAAAACAACATAACTGCTGAATTAGAAATATATATATATGTATATATGTGTGTGTATATATATGTGTGTGTATATATATGTGTATATATATGTGTGTGTATATATGTGTATATATGTGTGTGTATATATATGTGTGTATGTGTGTGTATATATATGTGTATATATGTGTATATACGTGTGTGTATACATGTGTATATATGTGTGTGTGTATATGTGTGTGTATACGTGTGTATATATGTGTGTGTATATACGTGTGTATATATATGTGTGTATATGTGTGTGTGTATATGTGTATATATATGTGTGTGTATATATGTGTGTATATATATGTGTATATATATATATGTGTGTGTGTATATATATGTGTGTGTGTGTATGTATGTGTGTATATATATATATGTATATATCATGGAGATAGTAGACAGCATACTGAAGACTGCTGAAAACTGAACTAGTGAAACAGAAGACAGATTTATCAGTCAGGATCCAGGCAGGAAAACAAAGCATACCAGATGTTTTAACAGAAAATATTAATGTAAAAATTGAAGGACTAAAAAGGCAAAAGGGGGAACTGCTAGGATCTGGTCCCACCCTAAGGATGGGGAATGGGGGAGCAAAGGGAAGAGGCTGGGGTTATAGAACTTTGAAGCTTAGAGGCGGCTCAGTTCTCCAAGGAGAGGGCACTGGGTTTTGGTGCTCGCACCTCAGGAACTTGGAAGAGGGACCCAAGGCATCAAGACCTAGACCTCTGAAGAAAGACTGTCCACCAGACTGGGGCTGGCATCTCTTGGGGGAAGGGGATGGAGCGGGAGAGCATAATAAAGCTGGATCTGGAAGTACTTAAAATAAGTGTGAAACAAGAAACTGCCACTTCTAACATAAAGCAACTCTGCTGGGAAGATGGTGACAAAGACAGAAAATGAACAGAAAGAAGTAGCCTTCCTCCCTATTTCACTGTCCAGTCTCCTGTGGCACCCCCTATTGGTGGAACCTTACAGGGAGCCGGGATCTGGCAAGGAGGTCCCAGCCTTAGCTTCACAAATTACAAACCAGTGGTTTTCGAGATAGAAGGCAATGGCTTAGCATCCAGCAAAACCCAGTTTAAGAAACGTCCTCTAGGGACTTCCCTGGTGGCACAGTGGTTAAGAATCCGCCTGCCAATGCAGGGGACACGGGTTCGAGCCCTGGTCTGGGAAGGTCCCACATGTGGCTGAGCAACTAAGCCCATGCACCACAACTACTGAGCCTGCGCTCTAGAGCCCCTGAGCCACAACTAATGAGCCCACGTGCCACAACTACTGAAGCCCGTGCGCCTAGAGCCTGTGCTCTGCAACAAGTGAAACCACTGCAACGAGAAGCCCGCGCACCACAACGAAGAGTAGCCCCTGCTCGTCGCAACTAGAGAAAGCCCACGCACGGCAACAAAGACCCAATGCAGCCAAAAATAAATAAGTAAGTAATAAAATAAATTTATAAAAAAAAAAAGATATGTCCTCTAGTAGGGCTCTAATAATTGCTTACTCCATATCTGTTTTCCTCACTAGATCATCAGTGCAATGAATGTGGGCTTTATGTCTGAGATGTTCACCCTTATAGTCCCAGTGCCTACTAACCAGCTGATACAGGGAAGGTTCTTAATAAACACAAGTTGAATAAATGAGCTAAGAGGAAAATGATAAAATGGTAATGAATTTACCAGAAGAAAAAGGTGAAATAAATAACAAAAGATAATGTTGAGATAGAGAAATATGATTTAAATATCATTGAAAATTTAGAAGGAGACAACAAGCCCAAAGAAAATAAATGATAATTAATATAATAATGGTAACCATGTCTTCTCCAAGGTGGAAAACAAACCAACTTCAGTTTACAAAAGAGCTCATTGCACACAAGGCAAAATAATTTTGAAAAGAAAAAAAAGTTCCTGGATATATCATAGTTGAAAGTTTGAATTAACAAAATTTTTAAAAATTGTAAAAATAATTTTACAAGTATTTTACAGTAAATAAACAGAAGTAACTAAAAATTTCACATATTGAAAGAATTAATATTGTTAAAATGTCCATATTGTCCAAAGCCAATTCAATGCAATCCCTATCAGAATCCCAATGTCATTTTCACAGAAACAGAACAAAACTCCTAAACTCAGCATGGAACCACAAAAGACCCTGAAGAGCCAAAACAATCCTGAAAAAGAACAAAGCAGGAGGCACTGCATTTCCTGATTTCACACTATACCATAAAGCAGTAGTAATCAAAACAGTATGGTATAGGTATAAATACAGACAAATAGATCAATGAAACAGAATCGAGAACCCAGAAATAAAACCTCATATGTATGGTTCAGTATTTGACAAGGGATACAAGTATACCAAACGGGGAAAGGACGGTCTCTTCAATAGTGGTGCTGGACAAACTGGATATATGTACATGTGAAAGAGTGAAATGTGAAAGAGAAGAACTCTTCCCTTACACCACACAGAAAAGTTAACTTGAAATGAATCAAAGATTTAAATATAAAGCCTGAAACTGTGAAACTCCTAGAGGAAAACAAAGGAAAAAGAAGAAGCTTCTTGACAATAATTTTTTTGGATATAACACCAAAAGCACAAGCAACAAAAGAAAAAAATAAACAAGTAAGACTATAACAAATTAAAAAGTTTCTGTGCAGCAAAAGAAATGATCAACAAAGTGAATGCCAACCTAAGGAACGGGAGAAAATATTTTGAAACCATTTATATGATAAGGTGTTACTATACAAAATATATAAGGAACTCATTAAACTCAGCAGCAAAAAAAATTCAAATAATCCAATTTAAAAAATGGGCAAAGGACTTGAATAGACATCTTTCCAGAGAAGATATACAAATGGCCAATAGGTACATGAGGTGTTCAACATCACTAATCGTCAAAGAAATGCAAAAATCAAATCCACAGTGAGATATCACCTCACTCCTGTTAGAATGGCCAATATCAAAAGGATAAGAGTTAAGTTTTGATGAGGATGTAGAGAAAAGGGAACTCTTGTGCACTGTTGGTGGGAATGTAAATTGGTGCAGCCACTATGGAAAGCAGTATGGAAGTTCCTAAAATTAAAAAAAAAGTAACAACCATATGATCCAGCAATCCCATTCCTGCATATATATCCAAAGGAAACAAAATCACTATCTAGAAGAGATATCTACACCCCCGTGTTCATAGCATTACTTACAATGATATGGAAATGACCTAAGTGTCCACAGATGGATGAACAGATGAATAAACTATGATACACACATGCATACACACACGCTAAGTGAAATAAATCAGAGAAAGACAAATACTGCATGATCTCACATAGATGAAGCATATAATGTATGATTCCACATACACAAAATCTAAAAAGGCTCAACTCAAAGAAACAAGGAGTAGATTGTTGGTTGCCAGGGGTTGAGGGAAATGGAAGATGGTGGTTAAAGGATACAACTTCAAGTCATAAGATGAATAAGTTCTGGGGACCTAACGTACAGCACAGTGGATATAGTTAACAGTACTGTATTGCATATGTGAAATTTATTGAGAGCAAATTTTAAATGTTCTCACTACTATACATATAAAACTGTGTGAGGTGATGGGTGTTGTTAATTAACATCAGTGTGGTCCTCATTCCTCAATATAAATATATATCAAATCATCACACTGTGGTCCTTAAAGTTACACAACGGTATTTGTCAAATATATCTTCTCCGTAAAGCTCGATGAAGAAATAAAATCTGAAATAAAGGACTGACAATGAAACAAAAAGCAGGCTACAACTGAAACTTTTCCCTGTATTAGCCAATACCAGAGTATAACTATGTAACCAAATCTATGTTTTTGTTTTTTAGTGAAAAAGTATGGGTACTAATTTTCCATTCCCAAATAAGTTATTATTCATGAGCAAACTAATAATAATATAGTCTCAGACATGATAATTTCAAGAGATTGTAGGCAGCCACATATCCTTTCTGAAAACATTACCTTTTTACATAAATTAACTAATGAGAAGACAAAGTAATGAATTAAGTATTTGAGTTATGATTTAAAAAGAAAATCTGGCGGTGGACAATAAAAAGCACTTAAAATTTTCAAATCCACTAGAAGGCTGTTTCGTCTACACTGAAAATTTTCAAATCCACCAGAAGGCTGTTTCGTCTACACTGAAGATCTGTTGTTTAGCACAGCCTCCCTCATTAATTATCTCAGCTAGATCTTCTGGATAACCTGCTGCAGCTTCTCCCTCAGCACTCGCTGCTCACCTATGTTCTGAAAATGCGCTTCTTTGCTTATACCTCATGAATGAACCTCTGCTACTTCAAACGTTTCTTCTGCAGCTTCCTTGCCTCTCTCAGGCTTCACAGAATTGAACAGAGGTAGGGTCTTGCTCTGGATTAGGCTTAGACTTAAGGGAATGTTACGTCTGGTTTGATCTTCTATCCGCACCATTCGAACTTTCTCCACATCAGTCACAAGGCTGTTTTGCTTCTTATCATTTGTGTTTTCATTGAAGTGGTTTTAACTTCCTTCCAGAACTTTTCCTTTGCATTCACGACTTGGCTAACTGTTTAATGCAAAGGGTCTAGCTTTTGGCTTATCTCAGCTTTCAGCATGCCTTCCTCACTAAGCTTAATCATTTCTAGCTCTTGATTTAAAGTGAGTTATGTGCAACTCTTCCTTTCACTTGCACACTTAGAGGCCATGGTAGGGTTTTTAATTGGCCTAATTTCAATATCATTGTGTCTCAGGGAATAGGGAGACTCAAGCAGAGGAAGAGAGAGAGGGGAACAGCTGGTTGGTGGAGCAGTGAGAACACATACAAAATTTACGGATTAAGTTCAGCATTTTACATGGGCGTGCTTCATGGCACCCCAAGACAATTACAATAGTGACATCAAAGATCACTACACAGATTACCATAATGAATATAATGAAAAAGTTTGAAATACTGTGAGAATTTCCAAAATGTGACACAGAGACACAAAGCGAGAAAATGCTGCTGGAAAAATGACACTTGCTCAACACAGGGTTGCCAGAAACCTTCAATTTGTAAAAAAACGCAGTATATGCAATAAAGCGAACCACAATAAAATGAGGTATGCCCGTATTTGTTTGAATTCTTGGTCTGCCACTTATTAGCACCTTGACTTGATAAGAATCTTTATCTCTCTATACCTCATTTACTGTTTCAATCGGGCTTTTACTGGCTTAAAAAATTTTTTTTTTTTTTTTGCCTATAGAGGCTCTCGTTTCTTTCTTCTAAGTCTATGCAAAATGCTTGCCTAGCTACCTCTCTTTCCATAAGTTATCACATCACATAAGGACACTCTTTTATTAGCCTTGGTCTTCTATTCATATATATTGAGAGGGTGGAATATAAATAGATTTCCACCTTCCGATCTCACTTATGCTCACGTGGTCTATGGAAAGAAGAAAAATAATAATTTCACATTATTTTGTATAAGGGAACTGAACCAAACTGCATACATACACATCAAGATTGAAGATTTAAAAATTTTTAAATAGCAACTGGTATGGGATTACTATACATATGTCATAGGAAAAGCCCTAAAGAGAAATCACTCAACATTTCAAAGATTTGCTACTGTATGAATATGGGTATATTCAGTATCTTCTGCATCTGTTTCTGTATTTTCTAAAATTTTCTGTGATGAATGTGGATTACTTTTATAGCCAGAAAAAATAATGTCCCCCAAAAAAGCCCTTTTCCTACAAGTTGTCAAGATTCTCTCAACTAGACGAAACTGAATCAGAAGCCAGGGAAGAAGTACATTTTGTTTTATTTTATTATATCAAGTTTCACTCCTACGATGTCTATTAAAGGAAGCAAGAAGAACTATATTTTTCAATCTTTAGTAAGTGCTAAGATAGTCTTCTTTGATTTTACGTATGGGAAATCTCTGCACATGAGAAAAAAATCTTTCATCTGTTTTGTTCCTTGCCTTTCCTCTAGTACCTGGAAAGGTATACAGTAGTCACTTAATAAATATTCATTGAAAGAATGAATAAATCAGTGAGTTTCCATTTCAGCTCATCTGAACGATTATAAGAAACTAATATACAACTAAGTCTCCAATAGTTAAACTGACTAGGAGAAGCAAAAACACCAATAGATAAATGTACTACGGCGATGTTAAAGTAACACTTATTCATTCTCATCTTCATTGCTAGTATGAATGATACTAACAGTCATCAACACTGACCAATTTGGAGAATTATCCTGTTTGCTTCTGCTCCCTCTTCACCCTGTCCCCCTGTTCAGTTCCACAGCAGAATGCCAACGAGGCACATGACGACTAGAAACAAAGCAGATGGCAAGAGGAGGGGAAGGTGATGAAGCCAGGTATTTGGCTAATCTGTAAATCATATAATCGGCAACAGGACCAACCAGAAGCAGCACCTGCCAATAAGTAGTCCATCTGGGGCCGGGCCATGGGGAAGCAGCAGCCTCCCTTTCCTCACCCTATTCCCTCTTTGGCCTTTTTCTCATTTTCCTTTCATGCTACTATGTTAGAAAAGTCATTGTAGCACAAGAAAATCAATAGCAATTCAATTCCAAATAATAGTTCTTTGCAGCTCAGAAACACCAGGGAGTTATCGGCTCATTCAATGTTCTGGCAGTTAACGCAATGAAATAAAAATAATTTACTCATTCAAACCATATCAGCCAGTGAAAAATCATAGTCATTTTTTTTTTCATAGTCATAGTCATTTGTTAAGATTGCAAGAGGACGGCACGACGTACCACTAGCGCTCAAATACACTGGTATTCAAATCAGGGTCAGATCCTTCCCAGCCACATATTACTAAAGGAACAACAGACCACATTTTTCATACATAAAAGGAATTTGTAACTCGGCCAAATACAGATCACTTGTTGTAATAAAAGCGCTGGTTCAAATGCAGAACAGCTGGATGCCCACAAAACGGAAGTCAAGGCTTGGTGCCCCCGTTTGGTTCTGCCTAAATCCTCCAGCCCCAGATGGTTAGAACCTGAGGACTCAGCTCCTAACTTTAGTTCCCAAAGGACACATAAAAAAGGCTTTCTGTCAGGTCAGTGCTTTCCTTGGTGATAACCTCCTCGTATTTGGTGCATTTACCAATGCTTCTCTTGCCAGCCTGGCTTAAAACCTCTGCCTCGCTTACGTCTATGAATTCTGCCCATTGCTTGACCCACTAATCCCTGTTGACGCCAGGCTGCTCGCAGCTCTCACTTCGTGGCTTTGCTGTGGATCCTCCAGTGCAGATGTTGCTGTCTCTTTGAAGGAATAAAGGACAATTCCACATGTAGATTTTTTTTCTTCTGGATTCGGAGAATCCCAGTTGTTTTTTTTTTTTAATTTTATGCAGCAAATTCTTGTAAGTTATCTATTTTATACATATTAGTGTATGTATGTCAACCCCCATCCCCCAATTCATCCCACCACCACCCGCCTCCCACCGTATTCCCCTCTTGGTGTCCATACATTTATTCTCTACATCTGTGTCTCTATTTCCCCCTGGTAAACCAGTTCATCCATTCCATTTTTATAAATTCCACATATATGCGCTAACATACAATACTTGTTTTTCTTTCTGACTTACTTCATTCTGTGTGACACTCTCTAGGCCATTCACATCTCTACAAAGGACCCAATTCTGTTCCTTTTTATAGCTGAGTAATATTCCATTGTATACATGTACCACATCTTCTTTATCTATTACTCTTTTGACGGGCATTTAGGTTGTTTCCATGACCTGGCTACTGTAAATAGTGCTGCAATGAACACTGGGGTGCATGTGTCTTTTTGAATTATGGTTTTCTCTGGGTATATGCCCAGTAGTGGTATTGCTGGGTAATAGGGTAATTCTAATTTTAGTTTCTTAAGGAACCTCCATACTGTTGTCCATAGTGGCTGTATCAATTTACATTCCCATCAACAGTGAAAGAGGGTTCCCCTTTCTCCACACCCTCTCCAGCATTTATTGTTTGTAGATTTTCTGATGATGCCCATTCTAACTGGTGTGAGGTGATACCTCATTGTAGTTTTGATTTGCATTTCTCTAATGATTAGTGATGTTGAGCAACCTTTCATGTGTTTGTTGGTAATCCGTATATCTTCTTTGGAGAGATGTCTATTTATGTCTTCTGCCCACTTTTGGATTGGGTTGTTTGTTTTTTTGATATTGAGCTGCATGAGCTGCTTGTATATTTTGTAGATTAATCCTTTATCAGTTGCTTTGTTTGCAAATAGTTTCTCCCATTCTGAGGGTTATCATTTCATCTTGTTTATGGTTTCCTTGGCTGTGCAAAAGCTTTTTAAGTTTCATTAGGTCCCATTTGTTTATTTTTGTTTTCATTTTCATTTCTCTAGTAGATGGGGCAAAAAGGATCTTGCTGTGATTTATGTCAGAGTGTTCTGCCTATGTTTTCCTCTAAGAATTTTATACTGTCTGCCCTTACATGGAGTTCTTTAATCCACTTTGAGTTTATTTTTGTGTACAGTATTAGGGAGTGTTCTAATTTCATTCTTTTACATGTAACTGTCAAGTTTTCCCGGCACCAGTTACTGAAGAGACTGTCTCTTCTCCATTGTATATCCTTGCCTCCTTCGTCATAGATTAGTTGACCATAGGTGCATGGGTTTATCTCTGGCCTTTCTATCCTGTTCCATTGACCTATATTTCTGTTTTTGTGCCAGTACCATTCTGCCTTGATTACTGTAGTCCCATACAGGATAAACCCAAGGAGAAACATGCCGAGACACATAGTAATCAAATTGACAACAATTAAAGACAAAGAAAAATTACTGAAGGCAACAAGGGAAAAACAACAAGTAACATATAAGAGAACTCCCATAAGGTTAACAGCTGATTTCTCAGCAGAAACTCTACAAGCTAGAAGGGAGTGGCACGATATGCTTACAGTGATGAAAGGGAAGAACCTACAACCAAGATTACACTACCCAGCAAGAATCTCATTCAGATTTGATGGAGAAATCAAAACCTTTACAGACAAGCAAAAGCTATAAGAATTCAGCACCACCAAACCAGTTCTACACCAAATGCTAAAGGAACTTTTCTAAGTGGGAAACACAAGAGAAGAAAAGGATTTACAAAACAAACCCAAAACAATTAAGAAAATGATAATAGGAACATACATATCAATGATTACTTTAAATTTGAATGGACTAAATTCTCCAACCAAAAGACACAGGCTCCCTGAATGGATATAAAAACAAGACCCATATATATGCTGTCTACAAGGGACCCACTTCAGACCTAGGGACACATACAGACAGAACGTGAGGGGGTGGAAAAAGATGTTCCTTGCAAATGGAAATCAAAAGAAAGCTGGAGTAGCAATACTCAGATTAAATAGACTTTAAAGAATGTTACAAGAGACAAGGAATGACACCACATAATGATCAAGGGATCGATCCAAGAAGAAGATAAAACAGTTATAAATATATATGCACCCAACATAGGAACACCCCAATACATAAGGCAAATGCTAACAGCTATAAAAGAGGAAATCAACATTAACACAATAATAGTGGGTGCATTTAACACCTCACTTATACCAATGGACAGATCATCCAGACAGAAAATTCATAAGGAAACACAAGCTTTAAATGACACAATAGACCAGGTAGATTTAATTGATATTTATAGGGCATTCCATCCAAAAACATCAGATTACACTTTCTTCTCAAGTGCTCATGGAACATTCTCCAGGATAGACCACATCTTGGGTCACAAATCAAGTCTCAGTAAATTTAAGAAAATTGAAATCATATCAACCATCTTTTCTGACCACAACGCTATGAGATTAGAAATCAATTACAGCAGAAAAAATGTAAGAGACACAAACACATGGAGGCTAAACAGTATGTTACTAAATAACCAAGAGATCACTGAAGAAATCAAAGAGGAAATAAAGAAATCCCTAGAGAAAAATGACAAAGAAAACACGATGATCCAAAACCTATGGGATGCAGCAAAAGCAGTTCTAAAAGGGAAGTTTATAGCAATACAATCCTACCTCAAGAAACAAGAAAAATCTCTAACAATCTAACCTTACACCTAAAGGAACTAGAGAAAGAAGAAGAAACAAAACCCAAAGTTAGTAGAAGAAATCATAAAGATCAGAGGAGAAATAAATGAAATAGAAACAAAGAAAACAACAGCAAAGATCAATAAAACTAAAAGCTGGTTCTTTGAGAAGATAAACAAAATTGATAAAACTTTAGCCAGGCTCATCAAGAAAAAGAGGGAGAGGACTCAAATCAATAGAATTAGAAATGAAAAAGGAGAAGTTACAACAGACACTGTAGAAATACAAAGCATCGTTAGAGACTACTATAAGCAACTCTATGCCAATAAAATGGACAACCTGAAAGAAATGGACAAATTCTTAGAAAGGTATAACCTTCCAAGACTGAAGCAGGAAGAAATAGAAAATGTGAACAGACCAATCACAAGTAATGAAATTGAAACTGTGATTATAAATCTTCCAACAAACAAAAGTCCAGGACCAGTTGGCTTCACAGGTGAATTCTATCAACATTTTCGAGAAGAGCTAATACCCATCCTTCTCAAACTCTTCCAAAAAATTGCAGAGCAGGAAACACTCTGAAATTCATTCTTTAATCTACTTGTCTGCTGATGGGTGGGGTTTGGTTCCCTTCCTGTTGGTTGTTTGCCCTGAGGTGACCCAGCACTGGAGCCTACCCAGACTCTTTGGTGGGGCTAATGGCGGACTCTGGGAGGGCTCACGCCAAGGAGTACTTCCCAGAACTTCTGCTGCCAGTGTCCTTGTCCTCACGCTGAGACACAGCCACCCCCCGCCTCTGCAGGAGACCCTCCAACACTAGCAGGTAGGTCTGGTTCAGTCTCCTATGGGGTCACCGCTCCTTCCCCTGGGTCCCAATGCACACACTACTTTTTGTGTGCCCTCCAAGAGTGGAGTCTCTGTTTCCCGCAGTCCTGTCAAAGTCCTGAAATCAAATCCCACTAGCCTTCAAAGTCTGATTCTCTGGGAATTCCTCCTTCTGTTGGCAGACCCCCAGGTTAGGAAGCTTGATGTGGGGCTCAGAACCTTCTCTCCAGTGGGTGGACTTCTGTGGTATAACTGTTCTCCAGTTTGTGAGTCACCCACCCAGGGGTTATGGGATTTAATTTTACTGTGATTGCGCCCCTCCTACCGTCTCACTGAGGCTCCTCCTTTGTCTTTGGATGTGGGATAACTTTTTTGGTGAGTTCCGGTGTCTTCCTGTCGATGATTGTTCAGCAGTTAGTTGTGATTCCGGTGCTCTCGCAAGAGGGAGTGAATGCACGTCTTTCTACCCCACAATCCTGAACCAATCCCTCTGTAGATTCCCCTTTCTTAAGATTTCTGAATACTGTAGCCTTAACTCCTGCTGAGGAAATCTAGCAGCAACAGTGAAGGAGGGGCACCTTTGATCATAGCTGGATTGTGTGAGCCTTTCCATGTTCCCTCTGACTCCACTTGGGCGCAAGGCAACACGCAGGCTCTGTTTATTGGGACATCAAGGAGTTTGGATGACGCCAGGTGGGTCCTGTTGTGCAGAGTCTCCTCAAGGCTGTCTCTGTGAGCCACAGAATAATACTGGGGCTTTCTTAGATCCTCTGTGCTCGGCCATTCCTCTGCTGTTAAATTGCTGTCATCAATAAATCATTTCATAACTAGCACGGGGTATCGTTATCCCTTTCACAACAAGTAGCATAGTTTGTCAGGCAGCAGTGGTTGGGAAGACAGCATCCAGCAGCAGGGACACACAGAACGGTGGCAAGAAACAGCTGCAGTTTCACAAAATGCTTTGAGGACTAATTTCACCTGCTCTGTATCGAGTCATTCCCAACTGAATACATTCCATTGTATTTGTTTCTTCTTTTGTGTACAAGGACACGCAAAAATTCATTCAGATTCCATCAAAATTTGAGGATGAACTGAACATTCGGAAAACAATCCTAATTCTGAGGCCAGGATTGATTAGAAACCAAGAAAGGCCGCACGCCAGGCTTGGAGGAAACAGTAAGGATCACAAAGTAAGTAGATCTTAAAGAGACTGGAACATGGCCAAGCAAGGGGGTCAAGAGAGCCAATGTAATTCTTTGAAGTGGGTTATTTCATCGTCCTTTTAGCACACACGTTGCTTCTGTCACTTGTGTCCCTCCTAACCAATTGCCTCTCACTCTGTTCTGTCTTAATGGCCTCTGCTTATCCGTTACTTGCATTTACTCATGTCTTCTGATATCTCATGGGCACTACTGCCTGCTTCTTTGTGTCTTTACTTTCCTGGTGCCTCTATCAGCTACTGATTCTCTTTTAGGATCAAGCCATACTCAGAAGAGCAAGAATCCACAAGTACACAATCACTTCACCCTTCCTGGGCAAGTCTCACTGAGTCTACACTCACGAGCAGCTAACCCGCCTCGGTGTGCGTGCCTGGTCCGGTTGACATGCCAGTAGCCGTATGTGGTACACGGCATGGCCACCTATGCTTAAGAAGGCACTCAGCACCACTTCCCCCAGCAGGGACTATGGGTGGGGACTCCGTAACGAAACCATGCCTGCAGAAAGATTTCGAAGGTTGCTTTATCTCCAAGTTCCGTAAAAGGCTCTTCCTGTGTATTGATATTGATTCGGCTATGTCAGTACGTAAAGAATGGCTGAAGCATGACCTAAATAGCACATCTTGACAAAAATTATTAGGTGAAAATATAGGAATTCTCTGCTACCTTGTTTTCACGGTATTAAATCATATTAAAATAAAGTTAATAACTCACGTTCTGTATCTTTACATCACATTCCACTGAAAGCTATGGAAATAAAATACTCAGAAGTTCCATATTCTGTATGTTTGAGAATACTACTGTTCTACTTGTGATTCTAACAGGAAAACTGAGTTTTAGGTGAACTCAGAAAGAGCCACTGAACCAAAGGACTTTTTTGGTTTTGTTTGTGTTTTTGTTTTCTTTGGCCGCACCGCATAGCATGTGGGACCTCAGTTCCCCGACCACGGATAGAACCTGTGCCCCCTGCAGGGGAAGCACAGTCTTAACCACTGGACCACCAGGGAAGTCCCCCAAAGTGCTTTTTAACTGAAGTATAGCTGATTTACAATGTTGTGTTAATTTCTGCTGTACAGCATAGTGATTCACTTATATAAAATACATATATATATTCTTTTAAAAGCTCTTTTCCATTATGGTTTACCACAGGATACTGAATATACTTTCCCGTGCTATACAGTAGGACCCTGTTGACCCCAAACTCCCAATCCATCTCTCCCCTCCCCCCTCCCCCTTGGCAACCACAAGTCTTGAACCAAAGTGCTTTTGATGGAGAGAAAAAAAAGGAGTGCAGTCCGAGGAGCCATTGACTAGACTAGTCTACTCAGTTCTCAACAAGTATATAGAAAAGTCACACTCCTTATATTTCTACTGTCAGGATTCCCCATCTATGGTGTTGCCTAAACCCCACGTCCCCACAAGCAGCCCTAGAGCTTATCTTCAGCTTAGCATCCTGAAGAAGACTTGAATACCAACAAACTACATGCTCAGTAGAACAATTTTAAGAACACAGACGCGAAGAATCATTCTGGACTTTCATTCTGGTGTCCGCCCAGCCCTCCCCAGGAAATTAGAGGCGTGTGAACTAGAAATAAGTTTAAAAAGAAATGACCTAAACATAACCTTAAGCTTTCAACAGCCACCATCTCATTGTAATTCAGGGAGAAAGAGTGAAAAAGAAAAAGCCAACCTAGCAGCAGGAAGAAATATCTTTTATCCTGCATTGTTAGCTTTTTGATTCTCCCCTCACCCCAGGTCTCCTTGAGGCCAGGAAGGTCGATCAGGACAAGACATGGCCACGTGTCTTGAGCATGTAAAGGCTGGAATATGCCACTAACCAGCTAACACTCAGCCTACAGCTCGGCCCCCATGGCAAGTGGCTGGAAGAAAGGTGAACGGCATTTTGCCTGGCCTTTTAAATCAATCTTGCCAGAACAGGAAGAATCTAAGAGATCACTCCAACCACTCCGAGGTCTGGAGGATGCTTTCCAGGAAAAGAGAACGGCACAGGCTCTGAGGCAGTGACAACCGGGGATACCTGAGTAATAAAAGAAGTCACCAGGGCTGACACAGTGAAGGGTAGCATTCTGGTGCAAGGGAAGGTAAGAGGGGGCTGGTTATTCCTATGGGGCCAATATCATGGAGTTCGGAAATCCAATGGGAGAAATTCAGCCAAGAGAATAGCAGGATCTGATTTGTCTTTTGTTTCTTAAGTAACCTTTCTGGCTGCTGTTTGGAGAATGGATTTTAAGATGGCAAGAGTGGAAGCAGTGAGGAGATTATCACAGCAGAGAAAAAAACCAGATGGAGGGAAGTGGGCAAATTCAGGATGTGTTTTGGAGATAGACGGGGCAGGACTTGTTGCTGGATGGGATGTGACTGAAAGAAACAGAGGAGTCAAGGATGACACCTATGTCTTGTCATGAGCCCTGAGGTACCATTACTGAATTGGGAAAGGCGGGAATAAACACAGGTTTGCAGCAGTGCTGCTGGGGTGAAAACCAAGAGAGTTCTCTTTGGGACATATTATGTTTGAGATGCCTACTAGATATTCAAGTGGCTATATCAGGTAGGCAGTGAATAAAGTCATCCGGAGATGAGGTACAAGGTCAAAGTTGAGAATAATCGGTATATAGCCAGTATTGGAGCCACGGAGTAAGAGATTTCACCTGGGGAGAACCTGTGCGTGAAGGAGAGACCTAGGGTATTGCAATATTTAGAAATGGGAAGAGAAGGAGGAATCTGCAGAGAAAACGGAATTGTGGACAGTGGGAAGGAGAAGAAACAGAAGACAGCAAAATCACAAAAGCATCCCTGGACCCCACTCCCAGACATTATGATTCCACAGGTCTTGAGCAAAACCCAGTAACCTTAATTTTTAAAGAGCGCCTGGTGTGCTTCACATGTGCTGCGAGTTTTAGGAAACACTATTACAGAATACAAAGCTGATTATGAGACGGGCTTTGCTGCAGTGCCGGCACCTGGACAAATAGCTCCTCCACCAACAAAAGACAAAGAAACTATACGGGACTAAAAATAACCATGTGCACGTGCAGTTGAGGCAAATTATGGACAACAAGATACAAAAAGAGCAAAAAAACCCAACTGCCACTTCTGAAGAGCCGGGAGCAAAAGCAGAGGGGTGGGATCAAACGCAGGGTACTGCGCATGCCCCCTGCACTCAACATCGCCAAAGGGGTGGGCAAACCAACTAAGCCACCCCTACCCTCACCCCATATAAGGAACCAGCTCGCCGCCCCCCGCCTTGGTGAGAACAAGCAAGGGAGTGTGTCGCTTACCTTTGCTCCCCACTGCTGCAGCAGGGGCGCCAGTAAAGCCTTGCCTGAATTTCTTGTCTGGCCTCTGATCAATTTCTATTGATTGAGGAGGCCGAGAACCCTGGTCAGTAACAGTTAGTTGAGCCCAGAACTCAAACCCAGCTCTTCTGACCTTTACTTGTTCACTCTTTCTGCTGCTCCTATTCCTTCACATTTAAAAAAATGAGCCCATCTAATTGTCATGCTTGTATTAAAATACCATCCATTCCCTAAATGGTTAACTCCAGCTAGTGCTCTAGACTTTTTGTCTTCTGTCAAATTTTTGGAAAGGGGTGTCCGTACCATCTCTGTTTTCTCATCTTCCACTGATTCCTAGACCTATCATTACCTCCTATCACCCCCTCATTACACTGCTTTGCTCCGGTCAGTGGAAGCAAATCAGTCCACTCTTCTCACTTCTTACTTTAACCTGGTGATCACACTGACACCATGGACCATTTATTCCTTCAAACAAATCTCCACTCTCTTCAATCTCCCAGTCCCTCTTCCATTTTTTTCTCCTTTATTTTCTTAATGGCTCCCCTCTGTCCACCCCTTAACCACATGCAGAATTCTACTCATGGTCTGTTGCTCTCTCTTCCCCAGCAGTTTGGGTGCTGGGGGTTGGATAGAAAAAATGTAGTGTGGAAAACCACTGAGAAATAAAATATTGCCTGCCGTATCAGTAAACAAAGGTTGTTACAGCCATCAAGCCATCACATTACAGCTGCCCGGACTGTGAGCCCTGAGGGAACTCAGGATGGAGACAAATGGGCTGCCCACTGCCAAGCACATCTGGCCGTCAGCCGCTGTAGCCACCCACAATAGTGCACCTGAGGAAACTCAGGATGAGAAAACACAGGATACTGGGCCCAGAGGGCCGAGGTGCATAGCAAAGGAATGATTTCAGTCAGCCCAGACTCTTGCATCTTCCCATACATAGAAAAGCGCTGAATTCCTTAACCTGAAATATCTGGGTTTTTTTTTTATTAACAGTAATCCTTTGATGTTCCGACTACCCGGTCTTTTGTTGCAAAAACTTCTACATATCCTGGCTTCCCCCTTGGCTCTTCAGAACACTTTTTTCAGCATTTATCTAAAGTCCTCAGAAAGTCTGCTGAATAAAACGTAACTCTCAACTTTTAGGTTGTGTATTTTTTTCAGTTGACACCATTTTAAGTATTTCAGATAAAATCCTCCTATCTTCCTGATGGAGATCTATTATCCTAATGGGCACCTACTTGCCAATGACCTTTTTTTGTTTGTTTTTGTTTTGCGGTACGCGGGCCTCTCACTGTTGTGGCCTCTCCCGTTGCAGAGCACAGGCTCCGGACGCGCAGGCTCAGCGGCCATGGCTCACGGGCCCAGCCGCTCCGCGGCATGTGGGATCTTCCCGGACCGGGGCACGAACCCGCATCCCCTGCATCGGCAGGCGGACTCTCAACCACTGCGCCACCAGGGAAGCCCCAATTCTAATGTTTGATGCTGATCCCTGGGCTTTAGGCTCATAAACACAACTGCATGATGAAAAGAGTTCGCTGAATGTTCCATGGGTAGTTCCCACATAACATGATCAAAAACCGAACTCAGTATCTTGTTTTGCACACTAGTTTCTTCTACTCTAATCATAACCTCATTTAATGGAATCATCATTAATTCAGTCACTTTAGCCCCAAATCAAGAAAGCCCCAAACGTGGGGTAATTCCTCAATTCCTACCTCACTTCTCCTCACCTCTGCATGCAAGAAGCCACACAGTCTTGGTAGTTTCACCTTCCTGGAATCTCCAATTTGCCCCTTCCCCTTTAACATATACCATCCCAGCAGAAGTTCAAGCCCCGTCAGCGGCTTCACAGGTTGGCATGAAGCTTCCTTGCCTTCAGTTTTACTTGCCTTTAAATCTCTGTGGCTGAATGGGAAGGTGGGGTGAGGGTCCGAAGATACGATCACGTCACCACCCTGCTATGACACTTCAGTGGCCCTAGACTACATCCTGAATAAATCTAAACCTTAGCAGAGAATTCAAACACCCTCTATAATCTGACCTACTTCTCCCTGGGTAGCTCCATCTCCTTGTTTTCCCACATAGTTCCATGTAGTTTTTCCATTCTGTTCCATCTTTCTGTGCTTGCAACTCAAACTCTCCCTTTAACCTGAACATGGGGTCTTTAAGTTAACCCTCCTTCTTCCTAAGGAATTAGCTCAGGAAGTATACCACAGACCTTTAGGATCCACAAGTTGAACCTCTGGTGAGCTCCTGAAACAGACTGTGCTTATCTAACCGTGCTCCCTCGAAAACACTTGTTTGATTAAGTCTATCCTCTCGCGAGAGTATAAACTCTTCAAAAGAAAGGATGGGATTTTATTTATTGCTATGCTATCTAGAACATGTAGACAATTATTCATGGCTGTCCGGCACTTACACACCTTAGTTAGCATTTCTTTGACACTTAAGAAGTTTCTAGAATGCACACCCTTGTCCTTACTTATCCTGGTAGAGGGATATTAAGTTAAGAATAATATCACTAGGCTAAAAACGTCCTCAAAGACACGTTGTATTTCTGTTTTGTGTTTTTTCGTTTTGTTTTGTTTGCTTATCGTCTGCTCGTATTATCTGTCAGAAGATTTCTTCGATGGAGAAAATGAGAGCTGAATTGAAGTAAAATCTATATCCTCTTCCTATTAAACTTCCACTGAGGTTTTTAGAGAAATGGCCATTTTCCAGGAAGTTTAAGGTTTATTTCACAAGAATGGCAGATTGAATAAACTGAGATTTCCTAAAAAGGGGGTGGCCATATTTCTACAAATTCTTCTCAGTAACTAATAGCTGGCAATCAATAACATGAAGGAATATTATTTGGAGAACTTTTTCATCACTGACTGCAGGATACGTTGTAAAGTAACGCACTACTACCCAGCAGTTCTCATCTTTAAGGCTGATGTACTCAACTGTGTACACGTTAGGCAAAAGTAGCATAATTTATACCAAGTCCATAGAAATAACCCTACTCTGTTCATAGAATCACAAGCTCTTATACTTCAGTGTTACTCATACTTTCGACTGAAGCGCTCCCACTGGCAGAGGAGGATAAATTCATATCCCCAAGGCATTTATAGATGGAGCCTAAAAAGATGTGGCATGCACAGAATGGCTTAGACGTTTCAAGTTGCATCTTCACAATTCAAGAAGTTTTTTCCATAATTGTGTTCATGTTTATATTTTACTGACCTCAAAGGGAATACCACTGACTTTCAAAAAGATGTAGCTTGTCTATCTTGTGGATTCTTATATCCACAGAACACCCCAGCCCCAGGCTGGCATTGTGAAAGACGTGTGTAGTTAAAAAATGACCAATTATGTCAAATGTTCCTCATTTTAGGTTTGTCCAATGTTTTCCTGTGGTTAAATACAGACGAACTATATTCGGGAGGAATATCACTGAAGTGACGCTATCTTCTCATTCTATCCCATCAGGAGTAATTTGTGGATTTGTCCCATTGCTGGTGATGTCAACTGTGACCACTTGATTAAGGTGGTATATGGCAGGATTCTCTACTGCTAAATTACTAACTCCCCCTTTGTAATTCATCAGTATCTTGTGGAGAGATACTTTGCAATCCTGTAAACATCCTGTTACTCCTAAAACATTCAGCCACTGGTTTTAGCATCCAATGACACTTATCTTAATTAACTTTACGATACATGCTAAATAATTTTCCATTTCCATCATTCCTTCTACATTTATTCATTTATTGTAAGGAAGAGCTGCCTCTTTCCCTCCATTTATTTTTATATTCATTTAAAAAATATACCAGTGTAGATTCATGGATTCTTATTTAATGAGTTACAACCATTACGATGATCTCTTTGACCAGTGGCAGTCCCTTCTAGGTGACTGCTATTTCCTTTTTACATGTTCAATTTGAGGAATATATAAAATAACTGACTTTACACTTGAAAAATTCAGTGTAATGAACAATAAGGGAAGACCAAGCAATTATTTGGGTTAAAGAAGGCTGAAGAGATCTCTCAACTGAATGTAAGCCATGATCTAGGATTTGTTACTGTTATAAAGGACTTTACTGAACAGTTGATGAAAGATGAATAAGGTCTTTAGATTGGATAATAGAATTGTATCAATGTTAATTTCTTGGTAAATATACTACAGTCATGTCAGAAGATATGTTTTTTAAAAACATACACCATAAAGTATTTAGGGGAAAGGAAGCATCATGTCTGCAAATTAATCTTAAACAAGTCAAAAAATAAACCGTAATTGTCTACATACAAATACATATACTGATAAACACAGAAAGAGACGATGCCAAAGCGAATATGGTCAAAGGTTAACATTTGAAGATTGTCAGCAAAGGCCTGAAGGGAATTTTTTGGTACTATATTGCAATTTTTTTTTGCAAGTCTGAATTATGTCAAAATAACTTTTTAAAGAAAACCCTATTAGTCACCTACTCACCCAATGCAGTAATTCCTTCTTCAGTATCACTGCCACCAGACATACATCCCTCGCTTGCCTCTGTACAGACTGAAGGAGAATGGGGCCATAGAAATAATGTTCCATAATGGGCATTTCTAGTTACCCCAAATATGCCATCTTAAAACTTACCTCCCGTGATGCTGCCTCTGGCTTTGGAGGAAAAACAGAATAATCTTGTCTCTAATTCCACGTGGAATCAGTTTGAATACGTCTCTAGCCTTTCTAGGCTAATTATTTCCTTTGTATAATAGCGTTACACATATAAAGTGATTTCTTGAATCATCACCATTACTGCCATTATGGCCACCTTCATGGGTGTGGGACCAGTATAGTCAAATGGGGCCCCATGCTTGATTTAATGGTCTAATACTGATGTCTTGAAATGCTTAATTTTTGAACAAGGGGACCCACATTTTCTTTTCTTTTTTTCTATTGGAGTATAATTGCTTTACAGTATTGCATTAGTTTCTGCCATACAACGAAGTGAATCAGCTATATGTATACATCTAGCCCCTCCCTCTTGGACCTCCCTCCTCCCCCCCCCACCCCGCCCATCTAGGTCATCACAGAGCACAGAGCTGAGCTCCCTGTGCTATCCCGCAGGTTTCCACTAGCTATCTGTTTTACACATACTAGTGTATTTATACCAAACCTAATCTCCCAATTCATCCCACCCTCCCCTTCCCCTCCTATGTCCACATGTCCGTTCTCTACATCTGGATCTCTCTTCCTGCCCTGGAAATAGGTTCATCTGTACTATTTTTCTAGATTCCACATATATACGTGTTAATATACGGTATGTGTTTTTCTCTTTCTGACTTACTTCACTCTGTATGACAGATTCTAGGTCCATCCACATCTCTACAAATGACCCAATTTCATTCCTTTTCATGGCTGAGTAATATTCCATTGTATATATGTACTACATCGTCTTTATCCATTCATCTGTCAATGGACATTTAGGTTGTTTCCATGACCTGGCTATTGTAAATAGTGCTGCAATAAACACTGGGGTTCATGTGTCTTCGAATTACGGTTTTCATTTTGCACTCAGTACCACAAATTTTGTACCCAGTTCTGCTGCCACCAGCCTATGTGGCACCTTTCTGTAAACTGGACACCTGTGAGAACACAGGTCTTGGCTATAAAGCAGCAGCAAGAAAAACCAGTCCCTACCCTCATGTGGTTGTAGCCATGCTCTGGGGGGCAGTCCTGCCTAGTGGAATGCAGGCTGCATTTCAACACCAATCCCCTTCCTTGGCTAGATGCTCCTGTGTAGTGTGCAACTCCATCAGGAGGCCTGGACTCTCAGATCTTTCAGTAATATTCATAGAAGTTAATTTCAGTCCAAAGGGAAGAAAGATCAACCTTTGGCCAAGTAGATAGTATTTTCTCTTCACTCTGGCCACATTCTTCCAAGAGAAGAGGAAGGAGGATTTTAAACTTTTGTGCGATTGCTAGCCGGTGCTGAGAATTGGTCATAACATGTTTTCCATAACCTCTGAACAAATTCCATGTTCTGAAAAGGAAGGAAGGGAAAAGTGCAGATAAAGCTGGACGCCTTGGGGGCCACATGCTGCACGTCGCAGGGCTGTGATGACTCACCTACTCCCGATTCCCTTTAGACCTCTTCTTTACTGCAGTAAACATTAGGAGTACTTCGCAAGCCAGGGAGGACAAAGACGGTCCTTATAAGAACAGCATCCTTGTGAGCTATGGATTGGCTAAAACCAGTTGCCGTGTTAGTCCCATGGCATCATCATGACACACAGCTCACAAATGCCCTTTCACAGAACCATATCCAGCATTGATAGGGTTGCCTTTCAAACCAAACAAACATCTATAATACAAAGGTAACAGATAAGGCTCCCCACTAGGCTCAGAGGTCAAGACAATGAGAGCAATGCAACGGAATCTTACAGCAGGTTACCATCGAACAAGGGAAAATCAATCCACAAATAACTTCACGATAACCATGATTCTGGGAAAATGATAATAAGTACCATGGGAGAAGGGCTAAAAAAAATGCTAGGAGAGTTCGAAGATGGATATTTACGTTTTATCAATTTTGAAGCTGCAGATGCTGGAGGGGACCCCTTTTTAAGGGCTCAGTTGGTATGTCAGGCTGCTGAGGTCAATTAGTATTAAGGGATTTGCTAAACTAGGTTTCATAAAGGACACGGTATCCACAACAGACCTTGGATGTAGGAATTAGGTGGACAAAGGCAGGAGTGCGAGATGCGGCTGGGAATACACTCCAGGAAGAAGAAAGGATATGAGCACATCAAGGAAAAAGAAAAGTCTATGTCTCAGAATCTAAGCTGTCCTAACTCAGCTGGAGCCCCGTACGCTTGTATGGATATAATGGGTAATAAGACGAAAAACAGAGGTTAAGGCTGACTGAACACCAGACACACGTGCCGATGTGTTTTTATATTTATTTTTGCTATCAAGAGGGGGTTATGGACAGTTTTTAACAGGTGAAATTATTTATCAAAGCCATGAAGCCAAGATCCATAACTGAGGTCTAGTTGGATATCTCCTCTAAGTTCTCAAAAAAGATACCGCCCTCCCCCACCAAAGCAAATTAAAATAATACTGTTTTCGCTATGGGCCTGTAATTAGGTAGGGAGTTTCATAGCTTTTAAATGAGATTCTCTAAGTTCTTCACTCGTTCTTGGCAGGACTGTATAGATATTTTAGAAGTCTCTCAAATAAGCCATCTATTTAAATTATATTCAGGATGCATGTTTTATAGATTCCTTTTCTTAAAAAATCAGCAGAACAATGGGTTCCTGCTGCGTTTTATCCCAAGTGGCCAACTTGCTATGTGACTATAACAGGCCAAGGTTTCCCTCATCCCCCCAACCCCAACTCCCATATTGAAGAAAAGGCTCAGGTGTTAAGAAGAGTGTGCCGGGGACTTCCCTGGTCACTCAGTGGTTAAGAATCCGCCTGCCAATGCAGGGGACACGGGTTCGAGCCCTGGTCCGGGAAGATCCCACATGCCGCAGAGCAACTAAGCCTGTGTGCCAAAACTACTGAGCCTGCGCTCTAGAGCCCACAAGCCACAACTACTGAGCCCTCGTGCCACAACTACTGAAGCCCGTGCACCTAGAGCCCATGCTCCGCAACAAGAGAAGCCACGACAATGAGAAGCCTGTGCACAGCAACGAAGACCTAACACAGCCATAAATAAATGAATAAATAAATAAATTTATTTAAAAAAAAAGAAGAGTTTGCCCGACCAAGGGGTGATGATAGAGGCCAAACATTCTGAACGCAGATGAAGAAGAGGGAAAAACGGCCACAGCTAAGCAGCCAATTGTTCACCCATGAGAACAAAAAACTACGAATAACTGAATATTCCTCCTTTGACAACTGTCCAGGGGCAGAAATAACAGATGCCAGAGCAGCCCGACTTCCTCCAGCGTGATCGAATCAGACAAACGAGAGGAGGCCAGTGGGAGCCACTCGCTGCAGATGGACTTCTGCCAACCTGGTGGGGGTGAATGTGGGTTGCTTTATTTATTTATTTTCCCTCCAGAAAATCACTTTGAAATGGAGCCTCAGCTATTTCCAGCCCCAGGTGATCGGATGGGCAGCCAGCAGACACAGGGTGGAATTATTAAGGAAAAGAAAATGGTTTAAGATGACAGGCACTTTGGCTACTACAACAAAATCTGTACTGGTTTTTTTGTGACCACTAAGGCAGCAATGAGTCATGATTTATATATAAAAATATATATTATATATATAATATATAATAACATACATATAAAGTATATATATTATACATATGTATTATACATGTGTGTATGTATATGTGTATATATATAATAACTTGACCATGTGGAGGAACTCAATTTCTTCAGAAACAGAATAGGAAAGCAATCACTGCTTTCCTCAAGGAAATGCTCAAAGGCACATGAACTTATCCTTCTATGATGGTTCTCAAACTCCCATTTAATAGAAAGCAATCAACACGGCTTGGTAGCAAGAGCACCCAGGGAGGGTGAATGGATGAATATAAGATCTGGTTCCATGTCTGCCGGGTGACCTCTGGTCAAGCCACCTAACCGTTCTGAATATCACTTTCTCAGCTATTAATGATGACATTGGAGCTATCGGTTAAATCCGTATTTCCCAAATAGTGCTTCCTAAAGGTGTTCTAAGGGTCTTGCTACTCAAAGCAGGGTCCACAACTGGCAGCATCAGCATCCTATGGGAACCCTTAGACATGATAGAACCTCGGACCTTGGACTGGACATACCAAATCATGTCAACTGAATCATCTACATTTCAATAGGAACCCAGTTGACTTGCATACGTGTTAAAATTTGAGAAACACTGTTCCTGACCAAGCTGTCCCAAAGATACCTGATCATAGACTCACCTGGATAACTTCATACAAACACAGCTTCCCTGGTCCTTCCTCAGGTCTGAGGTAGAAGCCAGGAATCTGCATAGTTAACTGATACCCCAGGTGGGTCCATTTCAATAAAAATATGAGTGACATAAATAAAATAATTGTGTCTATATTGTTTCCCTTTAAAATCGAATGATCTCTAAGCGATACCTTGCCAGCGAGCTTCCTGGTGTTTTTATAGAGATAAGCTAACATGATCATGACAAGACATCCCTCAGCTGATGGCCCAGATGCCATGAAGGTTTTGCCCACTGCATTTCTGAAACTGTTAAATTCTTAATGGATCATTGGTTAAATGCAGGAAGCATAAGGAGCTCTGATGTTGAACTACAATAATTTAATGAATAATATAAAAATGATACTAATTTTGCAAAGTCCCCTCAAGACAATTGTCAGATTCGTAAGCTACATTCATATATCAAAATCCTTATTTGGCACATGAAGATGTCTTTAGCACTTCAAAAACCAATCTTAAAAAGTAGAAATATCATGACAATTATGTCCAATTTGGCTTTTCATTTATTGGGAATAAAAACCATCCTCATGGGCAATGTGTTATTTGCTGGGAAGTGCCTGCAAATAGCAGCGAGAAATCTCTTATTTAAATAAAACATGAAAGTTATACAAAAGTAAGTGGTGTTTTTTTTCCCTCCTGCAAGCAAATCAAAAGACTTCCAAGCAAGGTCCTAAAGGCAGCTTTTCCCCTCCATTTTCAATGCCAATAAACATAGTTAAAATTCAGTGTACATTTTAATGTATACTGGTCTCCAAGTCCAATGCAATATTTAATGACCAATCATGTCTTGACTTGCATAAATAATTTTAAATAATCTGTCACTTGCTACATAGAAAGAGATTAAAAATATATTGTAAATATTAGAGCTTATATTAAGCTAACTGCATAATACAGGCTTTAAGGATATTCTTTTTTTTAATTTAAAAATCAGATCTTTATCATATTCAGATATGCATATCATACATAAGAATGACAAAATGATTTTTTTAAGCCCTGAAGAGGTTTGCAAGATTAGTACCACAAAAGTATCAGCTGACTCTAAAAAAGTAGGAAGTGATAGAAAAGTGTTTTCCATTTTTTAAAAAACATTCTGTGATCCTATCATACTTGGGAGAGTTGGATACCTCGGGCTGGCCTAGAATGGAGTTTGAGAGTCTATATAGCCATGAGCCACAGAAAAGTCACTAAGGCACTAGAAATGTAATTCAGTTCAATTAGTTTAAGTATTAACACACTTACTGGTGAATGATGTTCAGGCTACAGAGGATCAACTATGTCATAAAATAATAGCTAATGACTGATAAGAGTTAACACCGTGTTAGGTGTGGTTTCAAACACTTTGTAGTTATCAATACTTCTGACTCTTCCAGTAACTATGAAGTCAGTACTCTTTTATCATAATATTAAGACACAGAGATGAATCGATTGTCCATCATCACAACACTAAGTAGTAGTGGATTTAGGAACTGGAAACCAACAGGACTTCAGTATCTGGGTTCTCAGCCACCAGGGTACACATTCATCCAACTGGAAACTCTAGGAGCAAAGGCCCACGGCAGAGAAGTGAGGGTGAAACACAGAACATTAAAGTGTTTAGAAGGATGAAGCAGACTGTACACGATCAAAGCCTATGGGAAATTAACAAACTGGGTCTGAGCCATTCTTTGCCAAACTTTATAAGCAGGGGGAAAATCTCTGGAGGTTTCTAGCAGGCACGTGACAGTCAGGAATGAAGTGAGCAAGTATGGAGATGACAAGAGATTGGAGACGGACGGATTAATGAGATGCTATTTATAGGAATTCATAGAATAGGTCATGTGGGGCTCAAAGAAGCAGAGGAAAAAGAGAAAGGGGAAAGTGACACTGACAAGGAAATCCAGGGAACTTGTGTTGAAATTCCCTGCGCGGTTTGGCTTCTCCTTTCTTCAGGATCCGGAGGATAACCTGCCTCACCCTGACCAGGATCAAATACTGGGTTGGCCAAAAAGTTCGTTGAGGTTTTTCCATAAGATGTTACAATACAATACCTCGGCTAGCCTAGGCGAGGCCATGCCAGGAGCACAAAGCTGGACTTGTTAAGGAAGAATAAAATCAAACACATTCCCTTTCTCAACTGACCTGTCAGAAAGTATTCGTGGGCTAAAATTAACTAAAATAACAATAGGAAAAATATTTCCCATGGCTCTTACAACAAGAGCGCAGCTTGCAAGGTCCTCCTTGGTCTCCTAGGACCCAGGCAACAGCCTCCCAGATCACCAGGATAATGAAGGTGAAATGCCTATGCTGACAAGGAGATTTCATTTCCCAAGAAACATAAACGTCTCTGCAAAGAGCAATTCACTCCTATTCTTAATCCCTAAACCATCAACATCTGCTACAAAGAATTCCTCGAGTCCTTAAATAAATCCCCCTTGTCCCGTATTCTTGTCTTCACGGCACTCTCAAAAGCAGCATTAAAAAAAAGGAGACAATAACCATCTCTGCCCGCCATCTCTTTGCTGGGGGAGGGGTAACACTCCTGGGCTCACAAAGGAGATTTTATGGGGACCCATGGGGTGGGTAAGATACGTTTAAGGAGGAGAAAGGAAGTTGGTGTATTTCTAAACATGTTTGAGATGATAAAAACGCTGATGCTGAAACATGATAAAGAAATCTTAGACTCTCCTGAAAGGCAATCTTCTTTCTTTTTTTTTTTTTTTTTCCTCAAGCATCTTTTTTTCAGTCCTACTTGGGTCAAAAAAATGCAGTTTTAAAGCCCATTTCCATGTTTTAAGATTCAGAGGAAAGAGGTTTAACAGGAGGCTATAAAACTCCCTTAATCTTTAATGTCTTATTTTCACAGATTTGCTGGCGAAGTAAACCGTCATCGCTCAACTTCTCTCATCAATGCCCCTTGAACTGTGTCATTCATGACGAACAGCAGAATCCATTTGCGTGGGTTTTTTTTTTCTTTTTCGGAAACCATTTTTCCCGGTATTGTGGAGGCACCTGCATTCTGGCAACCTAGGCAGAATCTCTTAGCCCAACTGATTTGCTGATTGTCTTCTAGGGGAAATTATCAAACATTTAAAATACAATTTTAAAAGAGTGAATTGAGTAGAGGTGGAGACAGTTCTGATGGTGTCTTGCTCTCCTCTCATCCCTGTTCTGCAGAAGCACCTGGCCTGTCCAAATGCTCTTCAGCTCTATGGAAGGCTAGTCTGTGCTCCTACACGACAAGAAGGTCACCGAGAGTATACTCACAGGCTATGCGCACGGAGGCCTTCCTGCTCTTGGAGGTCCCCAGGTGGCTCCACGCCACACACTGGCACCAATAGTCCTCGGGCCCATGGAAGTCCTCTACCTGCTGCCTGGTGACGTTGATAAACACCTCCCGGACCTTCAGGCCTGCAGAGGAGATAGAACCAATCCACTGAGGCTGGTGTATTTCTCAAACGGAAAGTTAAGGCCAGCCCAACCTCTTCCTGTTAATTAAACCATTCTGTTTTTAATCAAGGTGAAGTTTTAATTACTTTGACAATAATATATTACTACTAATTAAATTCCAACGGCTGAGTAGGCTGGAAAGAACAAGTGTAAAGTATCATCAGCCAATGTGGTTCCCATACAATAGAATCATTTTCACAGTACCTTGACACCATGCTTTTTCTGTCTTCTTTTTTAGCTCTTAGAAATATTTATTGTTCTTTTTTTGTTTGTTTTTTCTTAAATTTTTATTGGAGTATAGTTGATTTACAACGTTGCGTTAGTTTCTCCTGTACAGCAAAGTGAATCAGGTATACACGTACATACATCCACTCTTTTTAAAATTCGTTTCCCATATAGGTCATTACAGAGTACGGAGAAGAGTTCCCTGGGCTCTACAGTAGGTTCTTATTAGTTATCTATTTATATATAGTAGCGTGTATATGTCAATCCCAATCTTCCAATTTATCCCTCCCCACCGCTTCCCCCCCTCTTTGTCTTTCTTGGTGTAAAATCTACCATGAAGAAAGTAGCACCAAATTAATTTCTGGGATTCCAGAGGCTAAACAGTCCTCAACAAACCAACCCCAGGGACATAGTTCCAAGTGCTTCGAAGTGTTCCCACCCCTGGGTATGGCAGCAGGAGAGGGTCACTCTGGACGTGTGGCTTAGAATAACGAGAAGACAGCGAACATGCATGGGACGGGTGAACGGCTGGGAATCCAAGGAAAAGCCAGAACTCCAGACAACAAATGGGATGCAGACAAGTTGAACTAAATTGGTCTTGAAGCCTTGAAAACCCTGGAAGGTCCCTGGAGCAACAGAATGAGGAGGTGAAGAAAAGAGAGGCTTTCACAGACAGCGGGGTTAAGGCTACACCTGGGAAATGAGATAAAAAATGCCAAGGTCAACGTCTTAGTTTAATCACTATATCTTTGCATTCCCATCTAATAGTTAAAAAATTTGCCTGGTGTTTCTGAAGAGGGAGTTTCTTCCAAACCTCCAGCCATAGACTATCAGCCTTTCTTTCTTTGGGAAGGATAGCCACCTCAGAGCAAGTGCCAAGGAGCAAAGGACGCCCTCCTCGACACCATCAGTTAAATCATCACAAACAGGGGAGCAGCCTTTATAATCGGCATGCTCTCTCCAGCTAATGGGCATCTGCTGAGGCTGTGCCCTGCTCTGAGACAGGCAGCATGGGAGAAGGAGGCGATGCTTACTGAGCTCCACTAAGTGCCCAGCATCATAAGCCTTTAGCCTATTCACTCTTTGCATTTCCGCAGTGCCCTAATGTAGCAGAGGCTACTGCACCCCCACTTTACGGAAGAGAGAACTGACTTAGAGAGTCATTTGTCAATCATCACACAGCCTATAAATGGAAGATCCAGGGTTTACACCCAAACCAGCACTTTGCACAGGTCCCTCATAAAAATTCGACTCTGTCCTCGTACTTTAGGTACTTATACATAATTATGGAAATAAGACTAATGCATGGAACATTTAAGGAAAAAATGAGGTGCATGACTAGGATTTTTCCTTTACGTTCAAAAGGAATTCAGGGGACAGAACCATCAGTATAGTCAAAAGGAGCCAGGGACTGTTGGTGGAGGAGGTGGAATGTGATTATATCCTGGGTGCTGGTAGGATTTAAAAAACAAGAACGGAGGTGGATTAGTCAGGCTTGGGAAACATTCCCCTCTACCCAATCAATAACATGTTATTTATAGTGTGTGATGAGAGTTTTATGGCCACATCAATCACCATGTACACAATCTGAGTTAGACTTTCTAAATTTGTAGGAGGTACCGCGTATAGAAAATCATCCTGATGACAGCTGATAATTCCCATTTCTTCTGTTTCTGCAGAATGCAGAAGCATGCCTTTTACCTGTCAGAGACGTAAGAGTCCTGAAAGTCACCTCCTACGTGGGATAGGAAAGAAGCCTTAGAGGGGCTTTTATTGTATTGTTGCGGCTGCTTTTTTAAATTTGCACTTAAATAAAAGAGAGAATGAGAGGACCTGGAGAAGGTGGAGCTGGCAGGTGAAGGGAAAGGGAAACGGAAGTCAGATTACAAAAAAGTTGGTGAGGACAGAAAGCAGACTGGAGCGCGACACCCATACTGGACTTTTTAAAGTTAGGCTGCATAAACAAAAATAAGGAGCTAGGCTGTAGACAAGAGGACTTGGTTTATATTTCACAGCTTTGATTTGAGACAAATGGTGGAGGATCTACTTTGCATAGTGCAAGAGAGGAGAGAAAACCCTAAATCAGCACATCCAGGTTCCAGGTGGAGTAACTTTGATACGTCTGAGCTCCCCTGTCATGTGATGGAGAGACCTATGAAGTAAAATACGCCAATCACGTGGGAATCAGGTCTCACTGAAGAAGCACGATACGCTTAGAAGGTCAGAAATGTGTTCAAGCTCATGTGGAATTTATACATATATATATACATACACACACAACTTATACATGTGTGTATATATGTGTATATATATGTGTGTGTATATGCATTATTTTTTTACTTTCTCCATCTTATAATATCTAAACCCATCAGCTTTCTCTAGGCTGCAAATGAAGATAATCACCATCTCAAAATGGTTCAAGATCATCATATTTATAAAGCAGAGAGTTCCCCATCCAAACCTTAAAATATGCTATGATTTAATCTAGGCATCATGGTGTTTTAAGGGGTACATGGGGCCTGTTTTAATGAGCTAAGGTAGGACACTCAAACAGAAATGCGCATCAGGAAAGAATAAGTTTACACTCACAGATCCCTAGAAACAAGAGGCAAAGCACCCGGGGCCACACAGGGAAGCACCAGGGTCAGGGGGGAATGTGGGCAAGAGCCTTTATTGTGGTTTCCACGGAAAGGAATCAGAGAGGCAGGGGAAAAAGATTTAGAGTTGGCACGTTTGCATCATTTCAGTGGGCTCCGGGACAGAAGAGCTGTCCCTACTTGTCTGGTACTGGGTTAGGGCAGGGGGGTATGGGTCAGCAGTGTAAGGGCTTGATAAAAGAAGGGGTTGGGGATAAAGCTCTGGATCGGTTGGTTTGCATATGAAAGGCACGCTCTTGGGCCAGTTGTTTGCTAGGTCTAGGAATTAGCCCGCCCTGGGCAGGGCAGTCCCTCCAGGGTCAGCAAGACCCTAAGATGTCAGAGCATCAAATACAAACACTTGAAAACATGGTTATTATACATGGACAATCACACAATTGTTTTGGAAAGCGTAACAGTAGGCCACAGACCCCCACCACGAAGGTCAAAATTGATCTCACCCCATTCATGTCAGGAAGTCTGGCAACCTCTCATTCAGACTAAACACAGCTGAAAGGAAAATGCTTAAGTCACGATTTCAGCATTACGATGGCTCAGTCTCAAGTCCCTCACAGAGGTTCCCCATGGGTTTGGAGAAGCAGAATGAATTATCAACCAAGTATTATCCAAACACAGTGTATTTCGCTTCGGGTAGCATCAGCGTATCAGGTTTCTTTAAAAGGTCACAAGTGACTTCACTACCCCCGCCACCACCATCCCCACTAGTACAGTGTCTCTCTGGAGTAGGCCTTTTTCTTCTAACGTGAGGTCTTTAGCCTTGTCAAACCATCCCCGCTAGGAAAACCTTTGGGAAATCATAAATATTTTGTCTCTATGATACTTTTCTCCACTATAACAAATAACTATTGATTAAAATAAAAATTTTAAATAGTATATTCTCTTGCAAATCTTCACTATTGCTCTCTCTAGTGATGTATTATATATATGCATAAATATATATATACATATGTAAAAATGTCCGCGTGTGTGTATATACACACGAGAAACCACACCTGAGAAACATCCATTTAAAACGGCTCTATTTCAGGACAGCTCCCCCCACGCTCCTGCACTGAAGTTCATCCAACAGTGTTACAGAGATAACCATCTATTTCTCCATCTGAAGAGACGGCAGCTAACTTATTCACAGGAAATGCTACAGGGGAACAAAAATCCCAGGCAAATAGAAGACGGCAACTCATAAATAAGACTAGCATTGTACCTGATAACTTGTGTAACTAATGGGCACGGAAAAGTCCAACCCTTTAAATTATCGTGCGATTATAACTATCAGCCTTTGTTATGGAGAAGAGTCCTACAGAAGATGAAAATATGACTCTGGAGCTGAAATGCTAATAAGCTTTCTACGCGGCGGATGGTTGAGTTGTAGAGAGACGAATGTTGGCAACGGATGAATAATTGCTCTGCATGTACTAAACATAACAGAGCAGCACAGAACTTCATCATCTGTCAGCTTTATTTGTTTAAATGAGAAAAATGCTGACAGCAGTTATTGCTATAATCCCCTTATTTATCAGATGGGAAACACTAGTTACTCTTAGCAGGTCTAATCCTGTTGGGAGAATAAAAGGGAATCTTCAAACTAATTGAAGGTGTATGTTTCACTGTTCAAAGAAGAGAAATATGGAAGAAAGGAGGGAAGAAATGGAGAGAGAAAAAGGATGAAAATTATTTATTTCTGGTCAACGTCTAATAAAAGGGCTCTAGTTCTAGTCCTAACTTATTCTGTAGAAAAGAAAAGAGTTCTGGAGTAGAACTGAATATCCAGCACCATGCCAGCTGCAGACAGTGCCTACTAACAGCTGTCCCCCTGCCTTTGATCTACTGCCCATTATCACACTTCAACAAGGCTCATCAGCGACATCCTGCCGTGGTCACTGCTGCCCACCAGCTCTCAGATGCACCACTCAGCACAACTGGATGTCCAATCTTTGGAAGTTCTCTGTAGTAGGATACTCGGCTTACTAAAGTAAATAACTAGATTCAAGAAAAAAGATGAGAATCCCTCTTCCTCTTGTCATATTCCCAAACTACACCTAAGCAGTAAGAGGCTAGCAGACTAGGCTCTGGTGAATTGTTTCCTCACGCTAGTCGCTGTGCCTGTCTCCCCGGACCATTTTAGCCCAGTGTTATACCCACTCCGTGCCTGGTTTTTTTTTGCACTGTGATGTTTCATGATTGGGGATTAACCCAGAGAATAGGTCTATGTAATTAGCTTCCACAGACAAAGCCCCAAAGAACTATTCTAATACAACTTCATGAGTAGCATGGGGCCTTGCTCAATTTGAGGAGAGAGAAAAAAAAATCAAACAGCCCACGAAAAGCAACCATCTCCGCGCTTCCCTGGTGGCGCAGTGGTTGAGAGTCCACCTGCCGATGAAGGGAAAGCGGGTTCGTGCCCCGGTCTGGGAGGATCCCACATGCCACGGAGCAGCTGGGCCCGTGAGCCATGGCCGCTGAGCCTGTGTGTCCGGCGCCTGTGCTCCGCAACGGGAGACGCCACAGCAGTGAGAGGCCCGCGTACCGCAAAAAAAAAAAAAAAAAAAAAAAGCAACCATCTCCTATTCAAGAGCCTTCTCTAATAGACCGTCATCTCCTTAGGTATCTCAGTACCACTGATGCCTGGGTTTGGCTCTGAGATAGGCCCACCTTACTCCACTGTTTCCTAAGAAGATGGAAAACAGTCCACTCAGCTGGAAGAAGTGAGTCCACCACTTACATAAGGAGATGTTTTTCATTTGTCTCTTACTAGCCCAGGTTTAGAGCCTAGAAAATAAGCTTGAACAATAAGTTTCCCCATATTTTGAATAACATATTATCATTACTGATTATTATACCATTTGTATAGCCCTTTACTTTTATTAATGTCATCACATACCTTATCTTATTTCATCTTAAAACCACGCTATTATTATAATTATTATTTTGCTGCAGGTTCCGTATCAATAGGAAATAGATCAAAGATGTCATACAGTTTACAACATATATTATTTTCAAAAAGTTGTACTGAGTGCCTCATATGTGCTTGCCATTTTGCCAGGTGTTGAAGATACTGTGACAAAGTAAATGATCAAGATTCCTGTCCTCAAGGATCTTGCAGGCTAGATGAGGAGACACTTCAACCTGTGCCAATGTGATGTGACAGTCGCTATGACAGAAGCACAGACTGCTACAAGATCACACAAGAGGGGCTTCTAACCTCTCCACAGCATCACCAAAAGCTTCTGGGAACGGTTGCCATCCTACCTTTGACCTGAAGGCTCTGTCCTCATCCAATATTTATCTCAGTGTCTAGGGCAAGGCTCTGGTGAAGACACATGAATCTGATCCCTATTTGGAGTTTTAAAACTTTGAGATACAAGAAAACTCTTCAGGGAACTGTGCCTCCATTTCTTGGGGGAAGCTTAGATGTCTTCAAGCCAACATGCTACTGAAAGTAGCAAATTAAATGTAGATAATTAAAACGCAGAACCATATTCCATTTTACTGGCAGATGCTTAATTAGGGCTAAATGTCTTTTGCCACTTCATCCTAGCAACAAAATTCAAATGTATTTTGATTAAAAAAAAATAGTCCTCCTTTGAACGGGCACAATGCCTAATGAATACTCTTTAGTTTCCCCTGGATAATAAGCACCCCACATATTCCTCAGAAGCACTGCAAGTTCAGTCTTAAGTACAGACACTAAGAATACACCCAAGCTCTCCAGTTTCGTCCTCACTGGAGATTAAAATTAATCAGCACAGAGATGTGTGGCAGAGAAAAGCAAATTAACTCGGTAGTGTTGTCTGATAACAGAGAGAAGGGCAACTCACAAGGCAGAAGTGGAGGGTCAATTAGAGGACAGCGTCCCCTGAATGACTCACTCAGACCTCATACAACTTGTGGGAACCACACTCATGATTTCCAGCCCTGCTGCCCCAATCAATGGCTTTCCATTCCTGCAGCCACTAAAACTACTTCCTGTTAGTAGATCATCCCGAGATCAGGGCATACATCCTACCAATTCTATCTCCCATGGCAATACCAGGGGCTCTGAGAATAACAAAGACGAAATGTAAACTGAGGGGGTGAACCACAGGCAAATAAAATGTCATTCTATGAAAGACAATGATTTACCTGTTAATAGGACTAGCCCCTTTATCTTTCTGGAACTGTAATTACGTTCATAATTTTCTATTTGTTTTTGGAAGCAAAATCACCAGCCACTTACCCCATGTAAAAAAAATTGCAGTTTTATATTTATCATTTTGAAGGCTAACCTTGATAGTGTACTTGCTATACACCAGACCCTGAGCAAGGTATGTCATATATATTAGGTTCTACGACTCCTGCTATAGTTCCATGGGGTAGATATACTTGTAACTGCCATTTTATACATGGGAAAACCGAGGTGAAAGGATGCTAAGGAACTATCTACCTTTAAAAAGTCTGTAAATGGAGAGCCAGATCTCAAAAATGGAGGTATCGGGCTTCCCAATGGTTGGGAGTCCGCCTGCTGATGCAGGGGACACGGGTTCGTGCCCCTATCCGGGAAGATCCCACATGCTGCGGAGCGGCTGGACCCGTGAGCCATGGCCGCTAAGCCTGCACATCCGGAGCCTGTGCCCCGCAACGGGAGAGGCCACAACAGTGAGAGGCCCGCATACCGCAAAAAAAAAAAAAAGAAAAGAAAAAAAATGGAGGTATCATCTTGCACTAATATCCATACTCTTAATCCCCAGACCATCTTTTTTTAAATATCCTTATAATTCCCACTTCAAATTAGAAAAAAAAAAAACATTTAAAATGTTGTATGAACAGAGAAGACTATAAAAAAGTCCAAAGACACTCTTTAAGAGTTTAGGGTTTAGAACAAATCTCTGGCCAATATTAGGAAGTTATTAAATTGCATAAATGGTTAGCTGCCTTCTATCTCTGCTATGAATGAAATGATAGTAAACGGTCTCTTTTTGTAGGAAAGGCTTAAATTAGACACAAGGTCTTCATGCTCTGTCACAAGTTTTTGGAAGGAATTCATAATATTTTCCTGAAAACCTTTTTAGAATATGTCAGTCCTCTCTGAGCAGCAGAGTGATGAACAGGATGAAATCTGGGGTGGGGTCGGAGAATGTTTCTATAGTTGTGGGTTTTAAACCCACAAACTGTCAAATGGAACACTTCAGAGATGGATTACTGCTGTGTTCTGTGGTCTCAAATATATGCTTCCCAAATGCACCTCGGTGATTTGTGAATCTTTGGAGGTAACTTCAAATTAATGGTTTTCTGGAGGATACGATATTCACATCCCCATCACCAGCAGAGCGAAGTTCTTAGATACAAACTTTAAAGATTTAATACATTTTTTATTCTACTCTTTTCCCTTTTCTCAACACAATCCATTAACCTTTTCTTCCCAGAGAGTGACTCCAGTTGTTTAAGGAAATCACACACAATGAAATCCCTGAAATGATATTCTTTAAGAAGAAAAATTAGTCTACTGGAGTTGAGACTTTTCCCATAACACATTGAAATACGCGTTATTTCGCTCATTAAGACTTTGGTATCTCCGAGGTAGAATAAAAACCATGGAGGCTTGTTCAGGGAACTCCGTTTTTCTTGAACAGTAAAGAAGTGGTTTAGCTTATTGATAACTCAAGCTTCCCACAGGCTACATTATCCTGATTGTCAAGGATGGGTTTTGCTGGTTGCTGTTTTTCTCTCTCTCTCTCTCTCTCTGTGTGTGTGTGTGTGTGTGTGTGTGTGTGTGTGTGTGTGCGCGCGCGCATTTGTGCATTATTGAACAATCCACCCCTTTCCTTTCTCAGGGGCATGATTCCTGAATTGGGATTGCCTCTCAACTCCAGATGCTAACAGAAGAAAAATACAAGGAAGAAGACTTCCCATATTTCCAAATGAAATGAGGCAGAACAAATGGAAGAGGATCGCTCGGCTTGTGCAGAGAACTAAAAGTGTACATTACTAAGAGGTATAGCCGTGTCTGTGCAAACACAGTAACTCACGTCAAATAAATTGTGCTTTCTGCAGGAAAGAACTCTAGCTCTGGGTTTTCCAAGCTAAATTGCATGAAAACATACAATCCTTTTTCTTCTTATTTGAACTGTTAGAGGACGGGGCCAAATTGCCAGAAAGACCAAAGGCAGTGTGCAGCCTTTAACAACTGAAAGGATTTATTGCTCCAATTTGGAAATACAAAAGATTCTGTGTCGACTCCCAGCACTCCCAGGTCCTATGCATTTCCCATTAGTTCTGTGAAGAAAGAAAACCTCTAAGTAAAAAGAATCAAAGTTCTCTAGGATTTTAGAAATAGAGACCACGTTGGCCAAAGATATTGAAGCAGTTACTTTCAACTTCTTAAAAGAGCATGGAGCATTCTCTATCTCTGGTCAAACGTGGTCCCATTATCCTTGGTCTCTCGGTATCATTCCCTCCCACTGGACTGGCAGGAATTATTTTTCAGACCCCATCAAAAGCCATTAAGGCTGTAAAGGTAGTCAATCCCTATGCTCCAGCTCCACGCTGAAGAACCCAGGGGAAGTAATGCATCTATTTTTCAATACCTGAGGCCATTTCGTTTCCAACCTTAATTACACTTATGCATTAGTTTTGGGTCTAATATCTCCACTCATCTTGCTCCAGTTTCCACTTTTCCACTATTACTGCAGAGCTTAGGAAACATAATTGCAGTGTGTGGTAGACAGTGATTTTCATTAACCACACAGAAGAAAAACAGTTTTAGGGAGAGACATTTCCTATTGATTCAGTCAAAATGACTTGGAAGAAATGGTTGTGCTTATTAAATTCTTTTCCAAAAAGTAGCTGTTAAAATTCTTTCTCAACAGGTTATTTTTTAAATCGGTGTATAATCTCTTCAGATTTTGTCGTTCATGTTTTTTTTGTTCTTCCCAGTTCCTTTGAAAGTTGAGACTTTTATTGGTCTTATTTTTTTAAAGGAAGCCAAGAGGGGAGTCTTTTTCATGGAGGCAGAGAATGTAATCAACGCTGCTATCTGCAAGACATGGAGCTGCCCAGCAATGCTAAGGGAATTAAAAGGGAGAAGCAATAACAAAACAGAATGTTGTGAAATGACAAGAGGGGAGAGTGTTAAATTGGCCTGCAATACTTATCAAGAGGTCTTTAAATGAGAACGGATATAGGATTTTCTAGCAGTGGTATAAAAAAATAGTTGATCATTTTTCAATGTTCTTCCTATCTTTTATTTGGAGCAGTTTACCCTAAGGGGTTCTGCTATTTTAAGTTCATTACTGGGCAAAATCTAGGGCAGCAATGTCTGAGGATAAAACACACAGCCCCATGGAGCCACTAGTATTTGAGTCCCTCTCTGGTTGGACTAACTGAATACGAGACATAAACCTTTCATATTCTACCATTGTTCTATAGGGTTTTGTTCCTATGGGAAACGCTGTTCCCTTTGCTGCTCTCTTCCAAAACGCCAAGTGTCTTCTTGGAAGACTGCATGCCAAGGTAAGTGAGATAGCTATTGTTTGTGACTTAACTCTCCAACACCAGGTCAATCCACCTAGGTCTCTCCAAAATCCCAACCTTGGGAGCACAGAAGCAGAAAGTTTCCTGGCACCAAGATTCAATTTGTCCTCTTCCTTTGCTTTGATTTTGCCAAATTCCTCTTTAAAGAAGGAAACTATACCTGGAATCCTGGAAATGTCTCCATACCTTTGGTTGTTATAAACTTTAACAGGGCCAGAAACACAACATAGAATAAGGGATTGGCCCTTAGAGAGATGGCTGAAATGGTCAGGAATAAAGAAACTCCAATGGAACAGTATTGGATTATATACTTGGGAAATTAAACACTGAACAGATTCATGACAGGAAATACTGAGCCAGGTGCTGAAACCCACCCTTATGTCAGTAAGGGAATGTGTCAATATTTTGACTGGGAAGGAGACCGCAGGAATAAGTATGTAAAGGTGGCTTACAGTGTCAAGGAAATGTATCTAAAGTGAAGATCAGGAGACTTGGGTTCTAGAAAGAACTATACCATGAATACTTGTATCTCCTGGAACCTTTTATTTCATGAATAAAATACGCCTGTTAGGTTTACCCCTGAGATCCCTTCCCATTCGCACACTTAGATTCCTAAGTTCTAAGCATGCTTCTGGTCTGAAGAACAGCATCTCTAAAACAAGCACTTTCGGTTTTCTCCTCATACTAGTTCCAAAGTGGAACGGATAGGGAACTGTGGTAAGATTTTAGGTGCTTCTCTACCTTTTGATGCGTTCATACTACAAACACGGATCAGCTCAGAACTGCATAATGCTTAGCACTGCTGATATATGTGTTTAGTTCTCTGCCTCCTTCTTCATTGATTCCTAAGTAGAGCCAGGGTAATTCCTGAAGATCTTTATGAAATGATTTTCTCCTTTTGCTTTGGAACGCAGCATACCCTGCTCACTTCTTTGCTGGCTGCTGACGTGTCTCCTTCCTGACCCTGAGGGAGGTGTGCCTCTACCTCCGTTTTCTTGTCATATTACCCACTCTCTCTTGACAACTCCTCCACATCCATGGCTTCATTCTTTATTGATGATTACCTAATCTACTTTTCTATCTCTGAACTCTACCAAGTTCCAGATCTATATCTCTTCATTATACCCCATAAGTATTTCAAGTGCAGTTTGTCCAAACAATGATCTTAGACTTTTCTCCTTGCTACTGTGATGACTACCCTTTAGCTTCCGTTAAAAGATTAGTTTTTATTTCTCCATTCATTCATTTATTCATTCAGCTATTAAGTCTGATTTGTTGAAGTGTTTCTCACATCAGATATCTAGTTCTTATTTCTGTGGCCATTGCTCCAGAAGCAGACCTTACTTTCTCAACTGAATTATCCCAGCCTCCTAACTTCCCCATTCCTACTTCTCCTTACCATTCCAAAGGCCTCTGCTAGATTCATCTTCTGAAGCATAGCTTCAAAGCCACTTCATTCCCATGTGTCGATATAATCAACCCCCACCATTAGCAAAATATCCATAAAATTAATTAAAAGACTCCTTGCTCTGGTATTTGAGGTCTTTTATGCCACTGATTGAGCTGTTTTCCAGCTATCAGCTGCTGTCTCCTACATCTATTTCATATTTCAAGCAAACCAAGCTGTGTGGAACATACACTCAGCTTCCTTTCATTTGCTAATGTTGACCTTTCAATTGCTAATGTTGCCCATTGAGACTCCTCACTCCCCCATAGGGTTTAGCATCAATTATGCCTAACTGAATTACATATTCATCAATGTCCCTTTCAAATACCATAGCTTCCACACTTTTCCTGAGAGCTCTAGTTAGACATGTTTTTTTAAAAAATCCTCCCTAGTGCCATCTACCTCTCTTCAGACATTTATCATAACTTCATTTGTACTGCACTTACAGGCGTATTGGTCTTATACCTATTAGTTGCTATGAAGGTCTAGAGATCAGTGTTTGCCTCTTACCCTTCTTGGAATACTCTGAAAGGCCTAGCCTAGTGTATTGAACAGCACTGGTATACAGTTAATAAATTAAGCCACCTTGAAACTTCTTAATTATACTCAGGCTTTTTGATTTATTCAGAATCTGACATCTAGTGAATAAGTTCAGAACTAATAACATCAATAACCTAGGGTGACACCAGACTGGACTTAGGATGAGGCTAAATTTTCAGTTAGTCTGAGGAGATAAAGTTCAAAAGCATATACTCTTTCTGTTACATGTTAAAATATAAAAGTTATAAATTTTTAAAGTTGAGTCAAATGATCTTACTTTCAGATCCAGCACAAGCCCATAGTTTACTTAATTTCTTTGAGCCTCAGTTTCCTTACCTATAAGAACGCAGTGACAGCATTATTTACCCCAGAGAGCTATTGAAAAGACAGTAAGATAATGTCTATCAAATGCTTAGATAAGGCCTGGTATATAGTAAGTGCTCAACAAACATTAGCTAGTGTGATCACTATTCTCATAACTCCTCATCAGCCAAAGTAGCCAAGCCAATAACGATAGTCCTGAAATTCTTTTATACTGGAGAGCCTATCCGAATTTGGTCTTCTAATTTGGGCTCTATGACTACACGGTAATCAAAAGAACTTAAAGACGACACAGAAACCACCAACTGTGGAGAATGAAGCACACAAAAATAATATCCAGGAGGAAAGATGAGAGAAACTGAATTTATGCTGCTTAAAAAGGTGTTTGGTGGGGCTTCCCTGGTGGCGCAGTGGTTGAGTCCGCCTGCCGATGCAGGGGACACGGGTTCGTGCCCCGGTCCGGGAGGATCCCACGTGCTGCAGAGCAGCTGGGCCCGTGAGCCATGGCCGCTGAGCCTGCGCATCTGGAGCCTGTGCTCCACAACGAGAGAGGCCACAGCAGTGAGAGGCCCGCTCCGCAATGGGAGAGGCCACAACGGTGAGAGGCCCACGTACCAAAAAAAAAAAAAAAAAAAAAAAAAAGGTGTTTGGTGAAGGATTTATGTCTTGAAAAAGTATTTAGAATTCAGAAAAATGAAAACAGTGAATGCCTGGTTTTATTTCCAATGAGAATATTAACTTCCATACAAAATTAGGTCTTAAAGTTATATAGAGCAGGAAAATAAAAAACTCTACCATACTGGAGTACACTAGGCAAGGGAGCTGTGGAGTCATGTAAAGATATGACTGTACATGATATTCCAAAGATGATGTTACTATGACCTCATTCAAATGAGGTAATGGGGGTGGCTTAAGCACTCATATAACAATGTGAGAATCTGAGAAGCTGCCGTAGGTGGTTCTGATTGCTTCCTGTTCTTACCTGAACTCTCATCCAGGCTCTCCTCAGAGACATGCTCATTTTGATGGACCCACTCGCCATTGCATTTGAAGAATATCTGCATGGCTGGCCTTGCTTTGCACCTCAGTGCAATGGGGTTGCTCTTGATGATGTAAGCATCGCCTGGCTCCTCTATGAAATGAGGCAGCGTCCCAGGAGCTGATGGGATGGATTCAGGGAGGACTTCGCCATTGTCAGTTCCTGTGAAATTGAAGAAGATATCAGAACACAGTCTACACTGGCAGCACGTACATCAGGCCAAAAAGAACCACCTGCTTCAATGATCTGTGCTGGAAAACTCTGTATCCTAACACAGCATGCTTGTAAGGCCTGTGCAGATGAATTATCTTCTAGAGACTGAATTAGCATGATACGGTACCTTTAGACACACACTCAGTATTACCGGACGAGTGAAAACAATGAATAGGAGACCCTCTCAAACTACAGTTTTGAATCTGCCTTTGCTGAAAGACCTGAGATAAACATCTGCGGGGTGACAGGCTAAATCTTAAGATTCAGTCTGGCAAAGTGTTCAATGAGGGGCCCAAGCTGCCTCAAAACTTTGAAATAATGGAGGGAATAGATTTGGTTTTCCCATAAATAAGTGTAAATAATGGTGACGTTGGTGGAGGATGGTCGATCATAAGACATGTCCCAAAGATTCCAAACTGTCCACTTTCTTTACCTATGAAACTTTGGAGATTGTCTGGTATTGTACTTTGGATAGCGTTTCTTCCCCAAATTTACTAAACATTCTAAAAGGAATACACATTTCTTCTGCTTGTCTTTGACCATCATTCTTTACACCCAGCACTCCTGACCCCAAAAGCTACCTCACTTTTAAGGTTAAGAACTAAAACAAATCACTACAAGCTATAAGTTTTTAGTTTAATATCTATAGTTACATCTGTTCAAAGGGAAGAAACAGATGTGAGTCTCCCCAAGTACAGGGAACTGACGAGTGGAGAGAAACAATATGAAAAGGAAAAAGCATAAGCCAAGACCTGGCTTCACTGTCTCTTCACTCCATTTAGCAAGGACTTAAGTCCCAGGAAACTAGCACAAAGTCAAGGGAAGAAAGATGTAACTGCTGAGCAATGTGGAGCATAACCAAGAGAAACCCTATCTTGTGCCTTCCCGTGGCCATTCCAAAGAACAAAGCAAGCAAAGATTTCAATAACCAGATCAGCTATGCCCCAGAGAGGATTACTCCCATTCAAAGCAAATCAGTCTTTAGGGCTAAGCTGCAGAAAGGGACCGAATGAAACCACTGGAACAACAATCTAGCTCAACAGGACAGAGCCTGGAGACCAGGTGCATCCTGTGTCCTAACCCGGCTTTCTGGGTGGCATCAATGCAATTCTGAACAAACAGAGCCTCTTATTATTCCCACTCAAGTCAATAACCTAAATGAGTAAGCACTGTCAAGGATAAACATATTCACGATATTAGGGGGAATGTCCTGCTGTAAGAACCTGTAGAGAGAATTAGTAAATGTAAAAGGGGGGGAACTAGGACACAGGAGGAATGACTGCCTATAATTATATGTTTGTGTAAGGAAGAAAATAAAAGACACTGAGTTATGAAAAAGACTGCTCGCCAACGGGAATACATAAGCACTATGTCATGCCACTGAAATGAATTAAACACAATAGTTTGATTCTCCAAACTTTTTTTTTCATTAAACGTATCAACTTGGGGGGGGGGGCAATGCCTCACATATTAAAGAGTTTGATATTTATAAGCTACAAGTGCATTTGTAATAGAAAAGTTAACTCATGTTAATAGAAAAGCTAACGCACGCCAAAAAAGCATCATAACACAAATATTCCAAATAATAAGAGAGCAAACAGTTTAAGTTATAAAAGTTAGATAAACTCCCTCAGAAAATAAAATGTGTACATATCACATGGAATAAGAAGGGTTTCAGGACAGAATCTGAGAGGTGCTTTTTAATGTTTTAAATTATATTTACAATGGACTTCATAATATGTATCATATATTAATTCATTCTGTTACTGACTGCTCACAGCAATTTCCATCTTCAATAAATACCAAGTCCCTCAGGCTTCTGTAAATCCATGCATTAGAGGAAATGACAAAGGTATTAGAAGACTTTATGTGGGCATCAAACAGCTCACACTCCCATCAGGGGCTTGAGTTCTGTCCAAAGTAACTCACTGTTGCAGAAAAGGGTCACCTGATAAAGAATATATGCAGACCCCCATGGTGGTAGCCTGAGTGAACAGGGGTGTAAGTGCTAAATGCTGTATGAGGTGTTTTTGCTTAATTAGTAACAATGCCTAAATGTCAGAAGTAACTACTGACATGGGGTGTGGGTCACAAAAAACCAATCTGTAAGTAAATAGTGAGACCACATTTAACCACTTTAAGTAAAATGACATACAAAGGTATTGGATGATAAGATAAATCAAGTTTTAACCATCTGAGTCACAAAACAGAGAGATCTGAAAGCAATTAGGTTACCTTCCTGCTATTTTAGTAAAACCCCATCAGATAAAATAACAAGTTGAGTCTTCATCTAAAACAGAGAGCAGGAGAGTGGAACGGGAAAATTGGCTGTAACCGTCCCGGCGACCTCGAGGCCCTGCATTAAGAATCAGTCAATCTAACAAAACAGAAAGACTCACTGACACAGGAAACAAAGTTATGGTTACCAAAGGGAATATGGGGTGAGGGGAGATAAATCAGGAGTTTGGGATTAACATATATACACTACTGTATATAAAATAGGTAAGCAACAAGGACCTACAGTACAGCACAGAGAACTATACTCAATAACTTGTAATAGCCTATAATGGAAAGGAATCTAGGTACATAGCAAAACAAAACAAAAAAATATATATGTATAATTGAATCACTTTGCTACACATTTGAAACTAACACACCATTGTAAATTAACTATACTTCAATTTAAAACAAAATGAAAAGCAATTTACAAAAGAATCAATCAATGTTCAAAGGAAGAAGAAAAGGCAGAATGTAACATTCTATCTTAACTATTACTGAGGCCATGTTAATATCATGTATGTACAGGAAACAGGTCAGGGTCCAGGAAAGCAAAAAATAACCAAAAAAATCAATTTATGAGGGTAAGAGTGGAAAGGTGAGACACTGTGGGTATACATTTCTATATGTATTACCATTTGTTTGCATCCTAAGAAATGAAATACAGTAAGTGAAAACAGAAAAGTTACATATTTTCCTTTTGTTGTTGTTGTTTGCTTTGTATGTATAGTGAAGTGTTAGGAGTGCTGTTTGCCATATACAGATCCCTCTCCCCGCTTCCCCTCCCCAGGATCCTCACCAGGCTCAGACCTGAATTGCTGGTATAGCAGTGCCCTGCCCTTCACATGCCTCCCTTGCAACAAAAAGGCTGCTACCCCAGGAAAGTAGCCCCTTCTTAACCCATCAGGCTGGGAAGTTGCCAACAGAAGTTCCAAGCTGGGGCGTAGAAGTTGCTGACAACCAGATTCATTGGTTCGAGATCGAGGAGGAGAAGGACGTGCTCTCACTGCCTCTGGCGAGAGCACTGGAATCACAACTAACTGCTGAACAATCATCAACAGGAAGACACTGGAACTCACCAAAAAAGATACCCCACGTCCAAAGACAAAGGAGAAGCCACAATGAGACGGTAGGAGGGGTGCAATCACACAAAAATCAAATCCCCTAACTGCTGGGTGGGTGACTCACAAACTGGAGAACACAAACCACAGAAGTCCATCCACTGGAGGGAAGGTTCTGAGCCCCATGTCAGGCTTCCCAACCTCCGGGTCTGGCAACGGGAGGAGGTCAAATTGGCAAGAACTAAAGACAAAGAAAAATTACTGAAAGCAACAAGGGAAAAATGCCAAATAATATACGAGACAACTCCCATAAGGTTAACAGCTGATTTCTCAGCAGAAACTCTATGAGCCAGAAGGGAGTGGCATGACATATTTAAAATGATGAAAGTGAAGAACGTACAAACAAGACTACTCTACCCAGCAGGGATCTCATTCAGATTTGATGGAGAAATCAAAAGCTTTACAGACAAGTAAAAGCTAAGAAAATTCAGCACCACCAAACCAGCTCTACAACAAATGCTAGAGGAACTTCTCTAAGTGGGAAACACAAGAGAAGAAAAGGACCTACAAAAACAAACCCAAGTCAGTTAAGAATATGGTAATAGGAACACACATATCGATAATTACCTTAAATGTGAATAGATTAAATGTTCCAACCAAAAGACACAGGCTCGCTGAATGGATACAAAAACAAGACCCACATATATGCTGTCTACAAGAGACCCACTTCAGGCCTAGAGACACATACAGACTGAAAGTGAGGGGACAGAAAAAGATATTCCACGCTAATGGAAATCAAAAGAAACCTGGAGTAGTAATACACATATCAGATAAAATAGACTTTAAAATAAAGAATGTTACAAGAGACAAGGAAGGACACTACATAATGATCAAGGGATCCAAGAAGAAGATATAACAATTATAAATATATATGCACCCAACATAGGAGCACATCAATCATAAGGCAACTGCTAACAGCTGTAAGAGAAAATCGACAGTAACACAATAATAGTGGGAGACTTTAACACCTCACTACACCAATGGACAGATCATCCAAACAGAAACTTAGTAAGGAAACAAGCTTTAAATGACACAATAGACCAGATAGATTTAATTGATATTCATAGGACATTCCATCCAAAAACAGCAGATTACACTTTCTTCTCTAGTGCACACAGAACATTCTCCAGGATAGATCACTTCTTGGGTCACAAATCAAGTCTCAGTAAATTTAAGAAAACTGAAATCATATCAAGCATCTTTTCTGGCCACAACACTATGAGATTAGAAATCAATTACAGGGAGAAAAATGTAAAAAGCGCCAAAAAACGGAGGCTAAACATTACATTAGTAAATAACCAAGAGACCACTGAAGAAATCAAAAGGGAAATCAAAAATACCTAGAGACAAATGACAATGAAAACATGACGATCCAAAACCTATGGGACGCAGCAAAAGCAGTTCTAAGAGGGAGGTTTACAGCAATATAAGCCTACCTCAAGAAACAAGAAAAATCTCAAACAATCTAACCTTACACTTAAAGGAACTAGAGAAAGAAGAACAAACAAAACCCAAAGTGAGCAGAAGGAAAGAAATCATAAAGATCAGAGCAGAAATAAATGAAATAGAAACAAAGAAAATAATAGCAAAGAGCAATAAGCTAAAAGCTGGTTCTTCGAGATGATAAACAGAATTGATAGACCATTAGCCAGACTCATCAAGAAAAAGAGGGAGAGGACTCAAATCAATAGAATTAGAAATGAAAAGGAGAACTTACAACAGACACCACAGAACTACAAAGCATCCTAAGAGACCACTACAAGCAACTCTATGCCAATAAAATGGACAACCTGGAAGAAATGGACAAATTCTTAGAAAGGTATAACCTTCCAAGACTGAACCAGGAAAAAATAGAAAAAATGAACAGACAAATCACAAGTAATGAAATTGAAACTGTGATTAAAAATCTTCCAACAACCAAAAATCCGGACAAGATGGCTTCACAGGTAAAGTCTATCAAAATTTTCGAGAAGAGCTAACACACATCCTTTTAAAACTCTTCCAAAAAACTGCAGAAAAAGGATCACTCCCAAACTCATTCTATGAGGCCACCATCACCCTGATACCAAAAGCAGACAAACATACTACAAAAAAAGAAAATTACAGACCAATATCACTGATGAATATACACGCAAAAATCCTCAACAAAATACTAGCAAACAGAATCCAACAACACATCAAAAGGATTATACACCATGATCAAGTGGGATTTATCCCAGGGATGCAAGGATTCTTCGATATATGCAAATCAATCAGTGATACACCATATTAACAAATTGAAGAATAAAAACCATATGATCATCTCTATAGATTCAGAAAAAGCTTTTGACAAAATTCAACACCCATTTATGATTAAAAACTCTCCAGAAAGTGGGCATAGAGGGAACCTACCTCAACATAATAAAGGCCACATACGACAAACCGACAGCAAACATCATTCTCAATGGTGAAAAACTGAAAGCATTTCCTCTAAGATCTGGAACAAGACAAGGATGTCCACTCTCACCACTATTATTCAACATAGCTTTGTAAGTCCTAGCCATGGCAATCAGAGAAAAAAAGGAATACAAATTGGAAAAGAAGAAGTAAAACTGTCACTGTTTGCAGATGACATGACACTATACATAGAGAATTCTAAAGATGCCACCAGAAAACTACTAGAGCTAATCAATGAATTTGGTAAAGTTGCAGGATACAAAATTAATGCACAGAAATCTCTTGCATTCCTATACGCTAATGATGAAAACTCTGAAAGAGAAATTAAGGAAACACTCCCATTTACCACTGCAACAAAAAGAATAAAATACCTAGGAATAAACCTACCTAGGGAGACAAAAGACCTGTATGCAGAAAACTGTAAGACACTGATGAAAGAAATTAAAGATGATACCAACAGATGGAGAGATATACCATGTTCTTGGATTGGAAGAATCAACATTGTGAAAATGGCTATACTACCCAAAAAAATCTACAGATTCAATGCAATCCCTATCAAACTACCAATGGCAGTTTTCACAGAACTAGAACAAAAAATTTCAATTTGTACGGAAACGCCAAAGACCCCGAATAGCCAAAGCAATCTTGAGAACGAAAAACGGAGCTGGAGGAATCAGGTTCCCTGACTTCAGACTATACTAAAAAGCTACAGTGATCAAGACAATATGGTACTGGCACAAAAACAGAAATACAGATCAATGGAACAGGATAGAAAGCCCAGAGATAAACCCACGCACCTATGGTCAACTAATCTATGACAAAGGAGGCAAGGATATACAATGGAGAAAAGACAGCCTCTTCAATAAGTGGTGCTGGGAAAACTGGACAGCTACAGGTAAAAGAATGAAATTAGAACACTCCCTAACACCATACACAAAAATAAACTCCAAATGGATTCGAGACCTACATGTAAGACCGGACACTATAAAACTCTTAGAGGAAAACATAGGAAGAACACTCTGACATAAATCACAGCAAGATCTTTTTTGATCCACCTCCTAGAGTAATGGAAATAAAAACTAAAATAAACGAATGGGACCTAATGAAACTTAAAAGCTTTTGCAAAGCAAAGGAAACTACAAACAAAATGAAAAGACAACCCTCAGAATGGGAGAAAATATTTGCAAACGAATCAACGGACAAAGGATTAATCTCCAAAAAATATAAACAGCTCATGCAGCTCAATATTAAATAAACAAACAACCCCATCCAAATATGGGCAGAAGACCTAAATAGACATTTCTCCAAAGAAGACATACAGATGGCCAAGAACCACATGAAAAGCTGCTCAACATCACTAATTATTAGAGAAATGCAAGTCAAAACTACAATGAGGGGGCTTCCCTGGTGGCGCAGTGGTTGAGAGTCCGCCTGCCCATGCAGGGGACATGGGTTCATGCCCCGGTCCAGGAGCATCCCACATGCCACGGAGCGGCTGGGCCCGTGAGCCATGGCCACTGAGCCTGCGCATCCAGAGCCTGTGCTCCACAACGGGAGAGGCCACAACAGTGAGAGGCCCGTGTACAGCAAAAAAAAAAAAAAAAAAAAAAAAATTGAAAAAAAAACTACAATGAGGTATCACCTCACACCAGTTAGAATGGACATCATCAGAAAATCTGCAAACAGCAAATGCTGGAGAGGGTGTGGAGAAAGGGGAACCCTCTTGCACTGTTGGTGGGAATGTAAATTGATACAGCCACTATGGAGAACAGTATGGAGGTTCATTATAAAACTAAAAAGAGAACTACCGTATGACCCAGCAATCCCACTACTGGGCATATACCCAGAGAAAACCATAATTCAAAAGGACACATGCACCCCAATGTTCACTGCAGCACCCTTTACAATAGCCACATCATGGAAGCAACCTAAATGCCCACTGACAGATGAATGGATAAAGAAGATGTGGTACATATATACAATGAAATATTACTCAGCCATAAAAAGGAACGAAATTGGGTCATTTGTAGAGACGTGGATCTATCTAGAGACTGTCATACAGAGTGAAGTAAGTCAGAACGAGAAAAACAAATACCGTATATTAATGCATATATGTGGAACCTAGAAAAATGGTACAGATGAACCGGTTTGCAGGGCAGAAATAGAGACCCAGATGTAGAGAACAAACGTATGGATACCAAGGGGGGAAAGTGGCTGGGGGTGGGGATGGTGGGATCAATTGGGAGATTGGGATTGACATGTATACACTAACATGTATAAAATGGATAACTAATAAGAACCTAGTGTATAAAAAAAATTTTTTTTTAAAAATTTGATGACAACCGTAATCGAAAAGAATATGAAAAATATATATGTGTACCGATCACTTTTCTGTACAGCAGAAATTAACATAGCATTATAAATCAACTATACTTCAATAAAATTTTTTTTTAAAAGTTGCTGACAAATCCCATCCTTTGGAGGGGATTGGGGTGTGGGGTAGTGGTGATGACTTACTTTAATAAATGGTTTTATGGAAGACTGCATGGGTATTTTGGGCTTCAAGGTAAATTTACTTGTAATCTCAATACATTGGCCACTGCTCTATAATTCAGATTATAGTTTTAAACCTGGTGTGAGAAATGCTGATGACTGACCTGCCAACTGCCCTCTCTCACCTGGTAGAGGCATGAAAAGTCACGGACTGAGTTTACTTTTCGCAGGTGGGAATGGCCACGTGACACCCCTCAATGGCAAATGCGTGATAAACAGAACTTTCTGAGATAGCTTTTATTTTCCTGATAAAAGGAATAAATGTGGTGGGTATCGACGTATTTTTTTGTTTCTGTCTTAACCGGGGAAGATCACAAGGAAAAGTTGAAGAAGGACACAGAGATACCAGCTCTGACAACAAAGAGGCTGAACACACACCAGGAGGCATATATCTCCAGATAATTTGTTATTTTTAAATCAGGTTTCCTGTTTTTGCAGAAAATACTCCTCACTGATACACCCAGATCTATGTTTTTTTTTTTTTTTTTTTGGCGGTACGCGGGCCTCTCACCGCTGTGGCCTCTCCCATTGCGGAGCACAGGCTCCGGACGCGCAGCCTCAGCGGCCATGGCTCACAGGTCCAGCCGCTCTGCGGCATGTGGAATCTTCCCGGACCGGGGCACGAACCCGTGTCCCCTGCGTCGGCAGGTGGGCTCTCAACCACTGTGCCACCAGGGAAGCCCCAGATCTACCTTCTTAAAGACAGAGCGCCAAGCTTCACTATTAAATCCCAATGCACTCAGTGTTAAGTAGTTTTGGGGAAGCTAAAAAAACATGGAAACTATGTTAGCAGAGAGAAAAATAAGAGCTGCCACTTACTGAATGGTTACAGGTTATGGTAATGAGGCTTCTACATGGATTAAGTCATTTAAGTTTGACACTATCACTCCGAGGTGGGGACAGCGAGGACCCCCTTTTGCATTTGAGGAAACACTTCGGTTACGTGTCTTGTCTAACGTTATGTAGCTTAGTAAGAATCTGAACACAGATCTGACTGAAACACCTCACAATTCCATTTCAGTTCAAGTGAATGGACCCTTAGAAGCGCAATAGGGTCATTTAGTGAGTGCCTGTCTCATGGCAATTATGTGCAGTTCATAAAACCAAAAGAGTGGCGAGGAACCACAAGATAAGTCTAATATTCATCTTAAAGATCGCTCAGTGATCCCTTTGGCTGGACTGTAATTCCAGGTCAGCATGGGTGTGTGATGGACACACCTAGAGAGGGTCTTGAGAAAATATTTTGGAGAGAATCGCACAGCAAGTACTCAACTAATTATATTCAACTGACTAGGCATCCTTTCTAAAGTCAGGAACAGAAAAAGAAGTCAAAGAATAAGCCTGTTTGAGAATAAAATAATGAGAAGGATTTTTCAACATTGCACTTAGAAATAGTTTCATCTCTTTTAAGCAGGAATATTTAACCACTAAAACTCCAATTAAAATACAAGGAATATATATATAAAATACAAGGAATTTTATATATATATATATATATATATATATATAAATATAAAATACAAGGAATATAAAATACAAGGACACAGTTCAGCAAAAATAAAGGGACTGGAACTGGGGCTTTTTCATTCCATCATGTTTTTAACCATATAAAACTGCCAATGTTGGACTGTCTGAAATGTGAAATTTGTAATGGGACTGGGTACCCTGGAGCCCAAAGTCATTTCAAATTGGGAGTCACAAACCCTTGGACCATCAGTGAAGGATGCTGGCACTCCATGAGGTTAGAGTATAAATGATGTTGACCTTCAACAGACTTTGAGGAATTCTAAATTCTTTTCATACTTTTTTGCCAAGAGTACTTTGAAATACATTTCATTTCTTTTTTTCTCTTCTATCTCCAAAGTACTCTTATCTTCTCACTGGTACAAAACATGCAGATTTGTTCCCAAGTCCAAGCAATGACCCGGCCGTAAAGCAAAGTCTAAATCCGGTAAAACCAGAGAACTCTAGGATCAAGTAACCTGATTTAAAGTCTGGTTCAGGGCTTCCCTGGTGGCACAGTGGTTGGGAGTCCGCCTGCCGATGCAGGGGACACGGGTTCGTGCCCCAGTCCGGGAAGATCCCACATGCCGCGGAGCGGCTGGGCCCGTGAGCCACGGCCGCTGAGCCTGCACATCCAGAGCCTGTGCTCCGCAACGGGAGAGGCCACAGCAGTGAGAGGCCCACGTACCGCAAAATAAATAAATAAATAAAATAAAGTCTGGTTCAACTCTATTACCTTGGGTAACTTAATACTGAGGTTCCATTTTTCTCATCCATAAAAGGGGTGATAAAAATGTATTAGTATTTTGTGATGGTAAAGTGAGATAATATATATAAAAAATATAGTAAATGATAAAATGTTACATAAATTTAATTTGCCACCACTACCAATGCCATCAGCATCATTGCCTAGATAAAGAACTGCAAACAAAGGAGAGAGAATTATAATTATGATCTAGATTTCCATTCTAAAACTTATTACCCTAAAATTTATATTTCAATTTTTGTGATGGTTATTATTTTCATCCCAGTGCCCTCATGATATGAACTGTTTATAAACTATCTTTACTCTTTGCTACCCATATGTATGTTAGAGCAATCGTGTTAGGTCAAAAACTCGGAAAACATGCTGTGAGGCACTTATCTATTCAGTAAACACGTAGTGAATGGTTAAACCATACGCCAGCCTCATGGTTATCCTGCAAAGCAGTGTAATAATACACAATGGATTTCCTGTTGGCCACATCCCAAAACTACTGGCTTTAACAGGCAAGCAGTTATTAAATGTAGGAAACTGCATAGTATTCCAGGGCCCCCCTCACTGCAATATTTAAATGAAGCAAGTCACCTTAGAAATAGCTCTTTAAATTCCATTCAATGTCTGGGAGCGTATTTGGTCTACGGCAATATCCAAGTCAGAGCAGAAAGCCATACCAGGGAAACCAAGTTACATAATCTAAGACAACACAATAGAGCTGGGTTCTCTGCTTTTGTTTATGTAAGTATGACTTGTCTCCATACGGTTACTTAATTAGATGGGGGATACACTGTATCCATTTAATGCAGAACAGCCGGAATTTTACACACCAAATATTTAATGCGATTTATGAAACCCAGACTCTTCCCCTAGGCCCCAATAAAACCTTTTTTTAAACTCAGAAATTATCTGCCTTCTTCCCAACCTCTAATAAAAATGGAAATGCTTTATATCACTGCATGTGCATAGTTCATGTCACCTGTGTCATTCTCATGCATGGTCTAAGATATTGTTCCATTGAGCAGATCTTAAATTCTGCAGAGTAGATGGTAAACAACACTTCAATGCATTCAAAGGAATCTGAAGAGACCTTCTTAGTTCCTCACACAAGAAACTTCAGAATTCAGTAGAGCTTATAAAAGCACATTCATCATTCCCCAGCTTATCACAATTTACCTTAATATATTCAATCTTTTTATTAAATTGACATATGGGTACATATGCACTCAGGTTAGACCGTGTTCTAGGTACTGGACATTGAGTTGAAAGATAACTGAGGGGACTTCCCTGGTGGTCTAGTGGTTAAGACTCCACACTTCCACTGCAGGGGGCACGGGTTCGATCCCTGGGTCAGGGAACTAAGATCCGGCATCCCATACAGTACAGCCAAAAAACCAACAACAACAAACACTAAGACATAGTTAATTTCCTCAAGGAGTTCTCAGATTAAATTAGAGACAAATAATTACAGAACAATGACAAGCATGCTACCAGTATACTGGAAGTATAAACAAAATGTCACAGGGCACAGAGGAGAGAAAGCCTAACTTTCCTTGGGATGGTCTGTGGCAGGCACCTTGCGGAGGGTTACATTTCAGCATAGTTCAGGTGTAGGAGTTGAAAAGGAGAACACTTGGGGAAGGCATTCCAACTGAGGTCATTGTACGTGCACACGTCTGCCATGAGTGCATGGAATGGCAGTTGAAGAGTTATGCAGAGTTAAATATCATTTTCCTTATAACTCACAGTTGGAAGAGTTGACTTTGACATTTGTACTAAACTATTGGACCTACTTGGCTCTAACATCTCTTATTTCTATGCACCTTCCTTTAAGTTTTCTGAGACGTAGACACAGAGTAATCAGCATATCAAAGAAAGACGGATGTCTTGGTCTATAGCATGAGCCCTAAGGCCAGTTTAAAGTAATTCCATGTGCATGCTTTCAATGAGGAAGAAACGATGTTTGTTCTAATATGGAAGAAGGAGTTATTTTCTTTTAGCCGCACTAACACAATTGACATTTCTCCCAAGACCACAGGGGAAGTTGTTTTGTTGTTTGGGTTTTTTAAATCATCCACTATTTCAGCTCTTGCTTGAGTCATCTGCAAAACTGAATTCTGAAATTGGGTCAAAGCCAGAGATTTTATACTAGTTTTGATGGTGCCTTGTCCCTTAGTGGAAACAAGCAACGTGCAATCAGATTCAGCATGAGACGCCTGTTCCCGTAATAACAGTTTGTCCAAAGGGATTCTAAAGTAAGAGGCCAAATTTAGCCCAATGGTTTTCTATGTGTGGTGGGATTACTGATGATTTAAATTTTTATTGTTTTGCTTTTTCAACATTTTAAAATGTGTTCTTAAATAAACAGTTTGAATCAGAACACACACACACACACACACACACACACACACACACACACACACACACTTTTCTATTCCAGTGAAGGCATATAAAAGGCTCTGTAAACTAAACTATGGCAACATCTAGATTTTACTTCATGGTGTCTAACCTCTAGTATATTGAAATTAATCAATCAGGACAAAAACAAACAAATATGTCCCTAGGGGGGGAAATGGAAAAAATTAGACTGTAAGGTTGATAAAAATTATTCATTTTAAAATGTAAAATTAAAAGGGTAATATTTTATTGAAAACGGTGTTCAAGATGGAGCTTAAAAATTGTTTAAGTTTTCCCCCCATAATGGATACATTTAAGTATGAGTGTGGGCCATTGATTAGGTTTCAAATTCATCTGAAAACCTAGTGGGAATTGGGAAAGGCTTTGCTTTCAGCGTGTTATCACTTTTCACTTGTAACTGACAGTTTAAGAGTGAGGCCATTCATGGTTATGGAAGAATGGTTGTTTTAACGCAACACTGAATGACAGAAAACCAAACAATCCAACACCATTCTCATATTTTTCATTCTTGGAAAATTACCTTTCAGGAAGAGCTTGGCGTTTTATGTTCTACACGTTAACACAGCAGGGACTTTCAATATTTTCATGACAAAAACGAGCAACGAAAGAGGGGAAACAAAAACATAAGGAACAGACACTAAATTCTCTCCGAAATAAATACACTTCCATTAGATGTCAGGTCACATTTAAACAAACACTCAGACTGTGACCATTTAGTCATATATCTGAATAAATATGGGCTGACTTAACGGGAACATGGTTTGATACAACTTTTTCTATGTGACCTTGACTCAGGCAAAATAGAGTGGGAGTTCATCTTCGATAAAATCTGGGCCAATTCTCTTATCCTAGAAGCAAGCGAGGCCCTCAGAGGTTCAACAACTTGCTAAAGAGCTCTAAGGAGCAGACTTGGTTGAAATCTCTCTACTGACATCTACTAGAGTATTTTCCCCATTATATATGCTGCTTTTGTCTGGGTGGGACACAAATGATTAAATTTACAACTACATTTTGTATCAATGTCTACTGAGAAATTCTACCGAGCAAACAATCTTGTAAAATCTCTTTTATGATGACACTGTAACTTGCAAATATTCTTGTAAAATCAAATACAATGCAAAAAAATCTAACATTTTATGATGTACTTTCTATTGAAAATCATGGCTTATTATACAATGCTACATTATAGAAAAGTACAAATAATATATGTATTTTAAAAAAACATTGTTATCCATAGTTACCAAGTTCCCAAAGACTAATACTATTAATAATTAGGTATCTTTCATTCTCTCATCTTTCTTTTTCAGATGTATATTTAATATTTTGGCTTTCTGTGAATAGGATATATATATATATATATGTATGTATACTTCAAGATAGTATCTCATTTTGTCTCATAGTATCTCATGGTATTATTAACTTTTCATTAAACCAATTCTTAATGACTGAGAGTAGATATGTCAGTTTTGTTCTTGGTAGTTCCTTACTTTTTAACATTTCGTTGTTTCCAAATGTTAGGTTTATAGCATTGATATTTTAATTCTCCACTTATCATCTATATCCTGATTACACATGAATATATATCTTTAGCAGTTCTCTCTGCAGCTTCAAACCTGTACATTAAATTGCCTCCTAATGTATTCACCTAAATGTCCCCATAGATCTCACAGACTTCTTATGCCTAAAACAGAACTTAGGGCTTAGCCCCTCATACCTACTATTTGGACCATATGCCCTCAGTCAAAGAATAGTCCTAATATTCACTAAGTCCCCCAAGCTAGAACCTGGAGGTCGCCTACTTTTCCTTTGCTCACCCTCCCACATCCAATTTAACACTAAGCTCTGTTGGTTCTGTCTCCTAAATTCAAGACCAGCTCTTCATCCCTATTCCCATTACGCTGGCCACCACCATCATTCCCCTCAATGACTACAACTGGTCCTGTCGTCATCAACATTCTTGATTGCCCTCCTTCAATCCACCCTACACACAGAATGAGCTTTGCCAAATCCAAATTCAAACATGTCATTCTGTCGTAAAAACCCTCCAAATCCTTTGGATAAGATTCCTATTTTCTGACATGGCTTTCAAGCAAGACCTTTCATGATCTGGTCTGTGCTTACGTCTCTAGCTTCCTGCCAAATCACTTCACCACAAGGGGGCTAGAGGGACTGTTGCTCAGTTCTTTCAGGGGTCAAATGCTCTTCATCTGGGACTGGCATCCAAGTTTTCCCTTCTGTCCAAAGTACTGTTTTGGCCCTCTTTTGCTTAATAGCCCGTTCTTATCCTCAGGGCCCAGCTTAGTTGGCACATCATATATGAAGCCCTTCTGGAACAACAAAAATTCTGTGTTACCTTCCTTTTCTTGGTCCTTCCATAATGCTTTGTACTAATACATAGTTTTTCATATATATCAGTTCACCTTCCTCTCGATTTTAAGTTCCATGAAGGCAAAGAGTGTGATATTCTAAATAATTACATAGATAAATGAAACTGTGATGACACTTTTGACCATTATCTTTGAAATAAATGTGTACTAAGTGCATATCACGTGTGACTAAATTTATTTTCAAAAGGACAATGCAGGGCTTCCCTGGTGACGCAGTGGTTGGGAGTCTGCCTGCCGATGCAGGGGACGCGGGTTTGTGCCCCGGTCCGGGAGGATCCCACGTGCCGCGGAGCGGCTGGGCCCGTGAGCCATGGCCGCTGAGCCTGCGCGTCCGGAGCCTGTGCTCTGCAACGGGAGAGGCCACAACAGTGAGAGGCCCGCGTACCGCAAAAAAAAAAAAAAAAAAAAAAAGGACAATGCAAACTGACATTACCACCAGCATTATAGGAGTTTACCAATTTTCATCCTCACCACCAAAACGTGTTTGGGGGATATTTGTTAATTGATGGGTAAAACAAATATTGTTTAAAATATACTTTCTGATCACTAGCAAACTTGACTATTAAAGAATATTCAACTATTTTCATTTACTTTTTATGAATTGCATATTCATTTTTTTACCATTTTATGTTTTATAGATTTTAGGAAGTTTAACTGTATAATCTCTAAAAGTAAAACAACTTGAATCTAAAAACTGTATAGCTTCTACTGTTTTAGTATCAAGTGCTAAGCAACACCAAACACCTTACTTTTTATGTTATTTCCGCCAATCCATTAATTCCTTTATTCATCTCCAATTTGGAGTTACAGCAATGAAGAGATCAGTTTCACTACTCCAAAATCAACAACATTGACAAGAACGGCTAGCTCTAGACCAAAAAAAAAAGGTCTTATGCAGGAAAAAAACTGACATCTTAAAAAAAAATCAGTATTTTATGTGCGAGATTCATAAAGAACAGCAAAAGGAACAGGATTTGTCGCCCATTTCTTAATGAGATGACCTTCTTTGGATATCCTTCTTTGGATAGTCCTTCTTCTGGATATCACCTAAGACGTTGATAGAAGGATGAGATTTTGATGCTCACGTAAAAGCCTTTAATTCCTTTGTTATTTTTCCTAATACACAGATTTAGTTGAGCCTGCTGGGATGTGGGATTCAACAAAGGCTGACAATACAGCACATGGCACTAGTGACCAACAACAGAAGCTGCATCCTGATCTGATGTGACAGTTATCTGATTGGGAGGTGGAACTTGTACAATAGAGGGGGCTTACTTTTTTCATCCTCCTTAGACAAGCTGCTAGACACCGTCGGAAACAGATTTATACCAAGTTGTATTGAAGCACAAAATATTGTTCCTCCTGATAACTTTTATCAAGGGGCAGCCTGATGCAAGGAAACTGATGTGGGCTTCGGAGTTAGATATCTGGCCTAAGACCATATAATTCATTAGGAAGAAAACCTGGATTTGAATCTAACTCTAAGCTACTTTATCCTTCATATTATTTCATGTAGAAAGAGAATAATATAGTATTATAAGCCTATTAGGATATTATATGGCATATTAGGCAATCAATAAATAACAACTTATTGTTAGCACACTACTATAATTATTAAACATAAACTAAGGGATGGATGGATGGGCAGAGGATGAAAAAGTAGATTTTCATCCTGAAGATTATTTTGTTTGCGAAGAAGAAACCGTCAGAGCAAGAACCCCGTCTATTCAGCAGCACTTCAAGAAATGTCTGAAAATTTTACATACCTTTTCCTTACAATGCTCTATCTAAGATGGAAACCCAGTGGCCAATACTGGGGACCTGGATGTTCTTGGAAGATTAAGGTCACTCGTCTTTGCTGGAATGCGTTTGGACACATTTAGAAGACCTGAAGTTGTACCTTGAGAACCTGACATCCGACTTAAGGAATTTCAGGGGGGAAAAAAAGCAACAACAAAAAAGCCTACCACATACTTGAGCAGCTTAGTATCACCTAATCAGCTTAATTGCACCAGGGTGAAGCCTGGTATGCATGCTGTCAGCAAGAAGAATGGGAGAAAAAGAACACTCTAACAGAGAAGTTTAATTGCTTTATGTGATTTAATTTAGCTGTCTCAGCTTCCTCCTCCATGCATAAATGACTATGAATCAATCATGTGAATATTGTTAGGCCGTTCCTGTTTGCTGTTTGTCATCAGTAGGTGGATAGCTTGCAGGTACCTAGAGCCTATAGCAAGCACTTAGCTTTCTTGGTACCTAGGGTCTGGGTGAGGAGAGCAGAGATTACCTGGGCTACTACGGAACAAGTTTTATTAAAACTAAAAGAAACAACCAACACTAGAGTTGGTACTTTGGCGGCAGATATTAAACCATCAATTAAATGCGGCCACGTGCTGTAGAAGGAATGAGACATTCCCCAACATTTAGAGGTGACTTCCAGAGCAGCAGTGGGCAGTCCAGGGCGGAACACAATGTTCTCGTTAGGTAAGTTGGGATAGGAAGGGAGAGGAAAGAATGGGTATTGACATGTTGAGACAGACCGGGACCCAGGACCCTTTGCTGCAGTGCTTGCACCTGGACAAATATCTCCGCTAGCGTCAAAATACAAAGAAACTCTAAGGGACTAAAAATAACTGTGTGCATGCACAGTTGGGGCCAACTATAGACAACAAGATACAAAAAGGCCAAAAACCCAACTACCACTTCTGAAGAGCCAGGAGCAAAAACAGGGTGTCTGGAGCAAAAGCAGTGTACTGCGCATGCCTCCTGCACTCAACACCCCCAAAGGGGTGGGCAAGCCACGTAAGCCACTCCTCCCGCCTGACCCCTGGATACATCCCTACCCTCACCCCATATAAGGAACCAGCTTGCCCCTCTCAGGGACGGAGCAAGGGAACCTGTTGCTTGTTTTCACTCCCCCCTGCTACAGCAGAAGCCTCAATAAAGCGTTGCCTGAATTTCTTGTCTGGCCTCTGATCAGTTTCTATTGATTAAAGAGGGCCAAGAACCCTGGTCAATAACATCACTTCACTATCATTTTTTTCCTCCTATCTCTATGTTTTTTGTAGCCCTAACATCCATTAAAACAAGCTCACAGACATAGAGAACAGACTTATGGTTGCCAAAGGGAAGGGGAGATGGCAGAGGGAGGGAGTGGGAGTTTGGGGTTAGCAGATACAAACTATTATATGTAGGATGGATAAACAACAAGGTCCTACTGTATAGCACAGAGAACTATATTCAATATCCTGCGACAAACCATAATGGAAAAGAACATGAAAAAGAATGTATACGTATGTATAACTGGATCACTTTACTGTACAGCAGAAATTAACACAACACTGTAAATCAACTAGACTTCAATAAAAAAAACTCTAGCACCGTCAACCCAAAGGCTCTCAAAGGTGTTTACAGTCGATTAGGGTTAGGATTCAACATAACTGCAAAACAGAAATAAAGCACACTTAGTACCTCTATCGGAAGACAACAATGTCAAGACATTAAAAATCAGTGTTAAGACAGTGCTTCAAGTTGACAGTACGATGTACCCAAAGCACAGCAATGCCGGAGGAAGCTAACAAGCGACATTACAAGTTGCTCATTGGAAAAAACCCTAGGTGAGTGCTATGGTACCATTTCCTCACTAATATCTAATTCCTAGGATGCAAAACTGAAAAAGCAAATCTGACTGAGTCTCAGAGCAAAATATTTTTATATGCTAATTTTTAGAATTCGAAGTATATAAGGTTATTTGGGTTAGTGGGGGGTTGTGTACAAAGTTTTAGGGGTGGGGAATGTGGCATCATGAAACCTACGTGGAAATGATTCTTTCCACTGAATGGATGATAACGTCAACTCTAAAAATGACTAGTTGATTCCAGAAATCCAGTAAACCTCACTGGACATTGTCCATCTTTTGGGAAGGAGCCACTGCAGTACAGTGATTTTCACCACATAGGAGGGATTCAAATCAAAACACCACCTCCTTGGTCATCGGCTCTATGCAACAGCCACTGGCACGACAACAGAATAGCTCTGGAGGTCCTTAAAGGGAAAAGAGAAGATCCTAAAAGTCTCAATTTGGAACAAAGAGAAAAAAAAGTAACCAAGGAGCCTATAATTGTTGACTACTCAAGGTCTCAGAGTGCAATTTACAAGGTGTTTCTTATTCTTTAAGTTTTTCTCCAAGTGACTTCCCGTTACAAAGAGAAACCCAGAATAAACTGTGATGAAAGTGAAGGCATACAAACTTTTGACTGATGGTGAATAAAAGTAATGAATTACTCTTCAGACTGAAGACCGAGCCAGGGAGAAAGCTAGTGTGCCTGGCCACATGGTTATAGGACGGAGGCAGACACGGAGCGTACTGAAAGATGAGATACATCACAACATGCAAACACTTAACTGGAGCAAACTGGGCATTCGCAGGTCATTAAAAAAGTGGGGGAGGGACATTTGAGTACTCAGTAAAATATCAACGTATTTAAGGTAAGCATTTATCTTTCCTGGTTAATTCCCACTTCCTGCATGGCAGAAAGTAGAAATATCTTCTTCATATGCGAAGACAAAATAAATTCTTCATCTCTCAACATTTAAAATTCTTAGAAATAATTCTGCAGAGATTAAGATGTTAACATTCCAGAAAACCAAAATAACTCACTCATCTCGCCTTCCACCCTGAGGTCCCCATCCTACCCCACACAAATCCCAGATGAAAGAGCTGTGACAAGCTCAACAACTCAGGCGGTGTATTCCTCTACCCAGGAGTCCACTTGGCTTCCAAAGTAATAAATGCTTCTGAGGCCGTGTCTTGTGTTACAGAACATGGCGAGATGGATGAGACAAGTTCCCGCTCTTATTATAACTCTGGTGTCCAAGGACTCAAGGAACCGCTTTCTGAAGAATGTACTACTCTCCCTATGACTGCAGGGAACAACACGAACCTTCAAGATCAACGTGGACCCCAGGTTTGGTTGAAGGTCTGGGCTTGCCATAAATGCGGATTATTGGTTTTCTATTAGTCAGTGGAAGACACTAGATTTCAGTGAGATTAGTTATACATCAAAGCAATGTTCTCAAATGACAACAATAGACTTAAAGGTAAAACTACTAGAACAGAATCGTGCTTTTTCCCTTTGTCTCACAGGCAACTATTTCATGGCTGGGGCATTGTCACGCTGCAGTGATTCACAGAAGAATGTAATGTTTAATGAGCCAAATACGGAGATAATTATGCCACTTATATTTGGGACACACACAAAGTAAGACCATATTTGTAGAGACTATGAACATTCTAGGGCAGGAGAGAAAAGATTTTCTTTTTTAATAGCTGAACTGGATTTTACTATGACTAAAAACTTTGGAAGTAACACATTGCCTCTCTGCCCAATTAAAACAAGTTAAAGAGCTGAAAGAGTACATTTTTAATTTTAGAAGTTCTTTGAAGTTGCTCTGAAACTCCAACTTGATTTTATCCATGGGACCCTCCAATAATCAGATCTGTCAGTTCTTAAAAATCATCTATTGATACATAATTATCTATTGACACAGACGTGATACATTTCTTCACGGCTGCTTTTCTTGATTGTGAATTAATGCTCTAGATAAGCCAAAAGAACGATGCCATTATAATTATGAGTAAAAATAGGTCTTAAATCACAAAAGTAAATAAAGAAGGAACTCTTTCTAGATCTGTTTAATATACTTTACTATCATAAGCTGGTAGACAGCAAAGAATCATTACTTGGTAAATGCTCTTAACCAGGTTTCTGTAAGTATTTAGAGCAAAGGTCAAAGTCAACATCGTGCTGTGTTTTTGAAAACACATGTCCTTAAGAAAAAAGCTTTAGATGGATAGTTGGGGTGTCTTTGTTATAGAAAAAGCAGAAAGGGGCAGAGTGGTCTAAATCTATCTTTGTGAACACTGCGTGTTAATGCTAGCAGGCATTCTAGAAATCATCCATTTTAACTCATACTTTACAGACGAGAAAAGTGCCAATCGTGGAATCTAAGTAACTTGTCCAAGTTGACAAATCTGGTTAATGGCAGAGTCAAGATTAGGGGACTGGAAACACCTCTCTGAAGAAACAGAGCTCTTTCTACCACGGAATACTGAGATTCAAGTGAAAAAATGTGACATTTAAACCCAAAGATGCCTTAAACTATTTCATTCCTTCTAGTTGAAACTTCCTCTCTTTGCATAAACAGCTTGCAGGGTAAAAATATCCCAAGGCATGTTAGGAATTGGTTGCAATCGCGGTGCTCATTGTAATCATCTTCGAAAACTCTTGGAGTTCTGTGAGGGCTCCACTGATCAGAAAAAGGGCGAGTGAAACGTCTCTCTTTGAGGGAATTGAGAGTTGGCTCCACATGAGAGCTCATCAAAGACTAGGAGAGTTGAGTTTGGATCAGATTATTGCCGAGTGGGTACAAAACTGATTAGAGAAGTGATTCCTTGAATCTGATTTCAGGCATCCAAGTACCATGCCAGTTAGCTAGAGCATTATCACGGCATTTATTCCAAAAATAGCCACAGAACAAAATAAACATTTTAAAATGTTAATTATCAGAATTAGCAGATATTATATGAGGATATTAGGGTTAGTGGGGGTGTTGGGTACAGTGTCTTGGGGGATGGGGAACATGGAGAATGGATTTAAGACTTTGGATACTCCAACAATCATGTGAAATGTTCCTCAGGGGACCTGAAGTTTTAACATCTGAGCTAAGCACACAGAGCCTGATGGTTGATCACTGCTCTAATTTTTAAAAACATTTCGATTAAGGCTGGGTTAATAAAGAGTTTGTTCATTAAAGTGCTGATGAGATGCAATTTAGATAAGTGTGTCACAACCTTAGAGCAGCCACTAAAAATGTCACGCAACTTTTACAATTTTGAAAAGAGGGCATATAAAAACAGAAAGACGTATAAAAGAGGTCAATAGGGATGTTTCAGATGGAAGGGTAGTCATGTAACCCAGGGATACACTACTATTTTTTAAGATTCAAAAGGGATTTCAAACGAGGTTCTCACCTACCAAACTGAGTGCATTCGTGGGGTTGGAAATCACAAATTAAGATCAACTACCGCTAATATCTGTAAGGAACCTATGGGAGAAGTCGGGGAGACTGAGCATTTTCTTAGCTCTTTTTCCCCCCTCCCTAAATTAGTTTATCAGCTAAATCTCTATGTCATTGATGCCATTCCTCTTGACATAATCAGTCCTAAAACAGCTCTTTTCCATGATTTCTTAAAAAAGAAAAAAAAAATCTGCACAGCAAAAGATACCATCCACAAAATGAAAAAGTAACCTACCAAATAAAAAAAAATACTTGCAAATCATATATCTGATAAACGGCTAACATTCAAGATATACAAAGAACACATGCAACTCAATAGCAAAAAAAAAAAAAAAAAAAAAAATCCTATTTATAATGGGCAGAGGACCTGAACAGACATTTTTACAAAGAAGACAAAGAGATGATCAACAGGTACATGACAAGGTGCTCAACATCACTAATCATCAGGGAAATGCAAATCAAAGCCGCAACGAGACATCACCTCATGCCTGTTAGAATGGCTATCATCAAAAAGAGAGCAAATAGCAAGTGTTGAGGGTGTGGAGAAAAGGCAACTCTTGTGCACTGTTGGTGGGAATGTAAATTGGTGCAGCCACTATGGAAAACAGTATGGAGTTTTCTCAAAACTTTAAAATAGATCCAGCAATATCTGGGTATTTATCAGAAGAGAACAAAAACACTAACTCAAAAAAATACATTTTTCATTAAAGCATTATTTAAAATAGCCAATATATGAAAACAACCTAAGTGTCCCTTGATAGCCAGATAGACAAAGAAAATGTGGCATATACGTATACAATGGAATATTATTCAGCCAAAACGGAGAAGAATCTCTTGCCATTTATGACAACATGGATGAAATTTAAGGGTATTATGCTAAGTGAAAATAAGTCAGACAGAGAAAGACAAATACTCTAGGATCTCCCTTGTATGCTGAATCTAAAAACCAAAGCAAACAAACAAAAAACTGAGCTCACAGATACAGAGAACACATTGGGGTTTGCCAGAGGCAGGAGGTAGAAGATGGGTGAAATGGATGAAGGGGGTCAAAAGGTACAAACTTCTACTTATAAAATGAACAATGGGGATGTAACGTACCACATGGTGACTACAGTTAATGACACTGCATTGCACATTTCCAAGTTGCTAAGACAGCAAACCTTAAAAGTTCTCATCACAAGAAAAAATATTTGTAACTATGATGGTGATGGATGTTAACTAGACTTATGGTGATCATTTTGCAATAGATACAAATATAAAGTTATTAAGTTGTACAACTGAAATATAATGTTATATGTAAATTATATCAATAAAAAACCATCAAAACATTAAAAATAAATGCTCAATCAAGTTTACTTACACAAAGTCTTTGTTAGACAGCAGGATAATATTAATGTCCCCAGAGCTGGATGGCATTTAAATTTCAGGAAAACATAATATAAATTGGGTATCAGATTTCCGTTTTCATGAAAATAACTTGTCTACTCCCCCAGGTAATTTTGTCATTTTTCTCTCACTTCTTACCCTCACCTATTCCTCCCCTGCCTATTCCTTCTTAAAGGGCAAAACAACAACAAAACTGACTTTTAGGAAAAACTTGCATTCCCTCCATTTTTTAATACGTAACAATTCAGATTTGTACAACCAAAAGCTCATTAATGTACCAGCTAAGCAATGGGCCACGTCTACTGGACGCCCACCCACAGGCCCTCCCTACTATCTCTCTGAGGGAACGGAAACAGTATAAACAGAGCACACGTTACATTAGTGGAACAATATAGGTTCTTCATAAGGCAGAGAAGGATGCATTCAGAATTTTACTATAAAGTACTTGATGCAGATAAAATTTTTAGTAATACACACTGATTAAAATATATGGAAACATCAGAAATGAAGCATGACAGTAAAAGGAACACACGATCCAACCTAAGAAAACAGAATATTCCCAACACCATGGCTCTGTAATTTTCTGCTGTGATACCATCTGAAGCTCAGTGCTAACAACCACCATTCTGTGCTGTTGGGTTTTTTCCTTTCTTTTTTCAGATAATTTCCCCCTTTCTGTTTATGTTTTTACCATATGGGTATACAACCCTCGACAACGTATTGTTTAGTTGACTGGTTCCGAACTTTATAAAATTGCAAGAGTATACTCATTCTTCTGATTAAAAAAAAATCTTTGAGATAGAATTCCCCTTCCATAAAATCCACCACTTGAAGTATACAATTCAGTGGTCTCAGTAAAATCACAGATTTGTGTAACTATCACTACAATCTAAGCTTGGACTATTTTTATCACCCCCCACAAAGAAATCTTGTACCCATTAACAGCTACTCCTCCTCTTCCCCTGACCCCAGCTCCTGGCAATCATTAATCCAATTTTTCTCTAAGTTTGCCTATTCTGGACATTTTACATCAATTGAATTATACAGTATGTGATCGTTTGTGTTGCGTGGAAGGTTCATCCATGTAGCGTATCTCTAGACTTCCTTCCTTATTATCAAGGAATATTCCATTGCATGGATAAACCATAGTTTATCCATTCATCAGCTGATGGATATCTGGGACATTTTCATACTGTAAATAATGTTTCTACGGACATTTATAAACAAGATTTTGCACAGACATATGTTCTCATTTCTTTCGGGTATATCTAGGAGTAAAACTGGTGAGTTGTATGGTTACCCTACGCTTAACTCTGAACAACCAACTCTTTTCCACGATGGCTGTATAATTTTACGTTTCTGCCAACAATGTATAAAGATTCAAATTTCTCCATATCCTCTTGTTCTTATTATCTTTGTTATTGAATACAGCTTTGTTATTATCTTTCTTTTTGAATACAGGCATCCTAGTGTTAACATGAAGTAGTTTCTCATGGTTGTGATGTGTAGTTCCCTAAGGGCTAATGCTTCTGGCCACTTTTCATACGTTTATTGGCCATTCTTATTCTTCTGATTGTTTTTTGCCCTCAACATTGTTTTTAAAATTCATCATTGCCAGCGTATGTGGTTGAGGTTCGTACATTTCATGGAAGTATTCCATTGTGTGGCTACATCATGATTTCCTTATCCATTCTCCTGTTAATGGCCATTTTACTTTGTTTTGTTTTGCTATTGAAAACAATCCTGCTATGAATTTTCTTTATACATTTTCTGGCATGCTCTAGTCACCCCCCCTTTCTTTTTTTAATCAACTAAAATGCCTAAATAGTAAAAACTGTAACAACTGTCTTTGTGCAACATATCAAAAGGCATAACTGGCCAACCTAATAGGCCACATGCTAAGTATAATCTAGCCATGCAGTACTATGAAAGAGTGTGTGTGTGTGTGTGTGTGTGTGTGTGTGTGTGTGAGAGTATATGTGTGTTGTAAATGTGTAAGGCTTGCTAAGCAGAAGGAACACAATATATCATTTCCCGAATAAGGAGACAAATACATATATACATAAGTATAAACACAGAAGTCACATATAAAAGCTATGAGGTGATCCCATCAGTCCTGTTCAAGGCCATCATAAGTTTTTTTTTTTTTTTTTTTAGCTTTAAGCACTATAAAGATATAAATAAATCTAAAAAAGGCCTGCATTAGAACTACCCAAATGATCTAGGGGAAGAAATCCTAGGAGAAGGATTTAAAGAGACCACATTCCTGCAGGCTAAGGGAAGAAAGAACTTCAAATCAGCATATTGGGATAGAAAGGGTTATTTTAAGACTGGAATTAAGTACCTGGTCTTCAGTACTTCTGGAGAAAGCAAGAGGAAATGGGGCTTCAATGACAGAAGTAGGAATGTAGGTCAAATGCTACGAAAAACTTCTGAACTCTAGTGTTTGGAGAAACTAAAATATGTAACCAAAGGGATTTGTGGACTCATACTCTTGGTATTTTTTCAAAGGGTAGAGTAGAGAGAAAATCTGTAAGAGGACTTAAATTGAGCCCTGTTCATGGGCAGAGAGGTGAATTACATCAATGGCATCCAAATACTTTGACTAGTTCTTCCTTTGGAGTCTACGATTTAAAGGATTCTGCCTAGCAAACGACATTTGTTAAATAATTTCTCCCACTGCTTTTTAGTAATTAAAGAAATATAGAAACTTCCATCAGGACATGAGCCCAGATAAGCACACATTAAGTATGCTCTAGATGCTTTCTAGAAAAAAAATAAAATATAACTAATGAGAGTAGAACAAATCAAATAAGGCGTATTCATGGAATAAACTATTATACTGTAGTCAGCAGGGACCATCAATTGAGCTACCAACATGGATACGTCTCAATTTATGTTACATGAGAGGAAAAAAGAATGAAACATGTTACAGAAGGATATATTCTGTAGGATTCCATTTCTGTAAATTTTTATAAATTATAGTCATAAAGCAATGCAATGAAAATTATGTATTCACAAGTATATAAATGTATGCTAAAATACGAAAATAAAATAGAAGGCTATTCAATTATTGAGAGAAGCTACTCTTGGAAAGATGGTGAAGGGAAAGAAGACGGAAGGGGGTTTGGAAGAAAAACACTTTAATTTTATCCGTACTACTTATTTCTCTTGTTAAAAAAAATCTATCAAGCAGATATGGAAAATACTACTACTTATGATTAATAATTAAGAAACAGCAGGGTGAAAGATGGGTGTACAAGTGTTTGCTTTTTCTGTATTTTTAAAAATTCTCAGAGACAACAGTCAGAATCTCTGATTAATCCATCATTACCAATATAATTCTACCAAATTTCAAAAATTCCAGCCGAAAGCAGAAAAATGCATTGTGAGTAAAGGCACACTTTGCATTATGCTTTGTGACCTGTTGAAAGCAGTGCACACCCCCAACTGCTCTACAAATCTACAGCATCTAGGACCCTAGGTTAAAACTCAGCGGATGTGGCCATCATCAAAAAACCTAGAAACAATAAATGCTGGAGAGGGTGTGGAGAAAAGGGAACCCTCCTACACTGTTGGTGGGAATGTAAATTGATACAGCCACTGTGGAGAACAGTATGGAGGTTCCTTAAAAAGCTACAAATAGAACTACCATATGACCCAGCAATCCCACTACTGGGCATATACCCTGAGAAAACCATAATTCAAAAAGAGTCATGTACCAAAATGTTCATTGCAGCTCTATTTACAATAGCCCAGAGATGGAAACAACCTAAGTGCCCATCATCGGATGAATGGATAAAGAAGATGTGGCACATATATACAATGGAATATTACTCAGCCATAAAAAGAGACGAAATTGAGCTATTTGTAATGAGGTGGATAGACCTAGAGTCTGTCATACAGAGTGAAGTAAGTCAGAAAGAGAGAGACAAATACCGTATGCTAACACATATATATGGAATTTAAGAAAAAAAAAATGTCATGAAAAACCTAGGGGTGAAACAGGAATAAAGACACAGACTTACTAGAGAATGGACTTGAGGCGATGGGAAGGGGGAAGGGTAAACGGTGACAAAGCGATAAAGAGGCATGGACATATATACACTACCAAACGTAAGGTAGATAGCTAGTGGGAAGCAGCCGCATAGCACAGGGAGATCAGCTCGGTGCTTTGTGACCGCCTGGAGGGGTGGGATAGGGAGGGTGGGAGGGAGGGAGACGCAAGCGGGAAGAGATATGGGAATATATGTATATATATAACTGATTCATTTTGTTGTGAAGCTGAAACTAACATACCATTGTAAAGCAATTATACTCCAATAAAGATGTTAAAAAAAAAAAAAAATTCAGCGAATGGTAGCCCCTCTCTTAATCTCTCCCAGCTGTAGAGAAGCACAGATCCATACACAAACAAGTAAGTGTACCTTCCCGATCTTACTTCCCTCTCTTTAAAAGAGAATGGAAGCAAAAAAAAAAAATCCCTATTGTCCCCCATGTTAAGATCTGCTTTATTACAGAACTGCCATGACACCAGCAAGAACCAGGTCCTACCCTTTCCACTCTTTTCCATCCATAAATCTGGGTCCCAAATTCTTTGATCCAAACTGCATGACAATCTAGACGCTCTATTAGCCTTCTGCTGCCTCAAACAGAGAAGTTAAAGGTAGGCACATTTATGACGCTGGGGCAGAACCGTTGGTTTGGGGGAGAAGTAAAGAAAAAATCTTAGAAAATAAGGCAAAGGGACTTCCCTGGTGGCACAGTGGTTAAGAATCCACCTGCCAACGCGGTTCGATCCCTGGTCCGGGAAGATCCCACGTGCCGTGGAGCAGCTAAGCCCATGAGCCACAACTACTGAAGCCCGTACACACACCTAGAGCCCGTGCTCCGCAACAAGAGAAACCTGCGCACCACAACAAAGAGAATCCCAGCTCACCCGCCGCAACTAGAGGAAGCCTGCACTCAGCAACGAAGACCCAACACAGCCAAAAAGAAATAAATTTTTTTAAAAAAGAAAATAAGGCAAAGAGAGGGGACAAAATCAATCACTAAAGAGGCTAGATGACATCACAGTCTTCAATTATTGTACTGAAACCATCCTGCTGGCAGAGAAGACTGAATGTAGCTCTCTAAAGAGTGTCGGTGAAAATAATAGCAGGACCGTGAACAAGACATCTCTCCGGTATCTACTGCATCGTAAAATTCAGCCAAATTTTGAATTTTGCTTTATAATACATCTCGTGAATAAAACCAAAGCAAAAAAATAATGACCTCATATCTTCAAGTAAAATTAACACTCGAAAAAGACGTGGCATGTCCAACCTGGGACTCTTTATACACTTACACGCCGCCGCTTACACAGGATGGCACTGCTCTTCTTGGGATGCACAAAGTAAAGGTATCCTCAAGGATTTGTGCCCAGATAGAGGGAGGAGGAAGCAGCCCCTGCAGGGGCTGAGCCTGAAGGGGAAGGTCTGGGTAGGTGCATCTGGGGGTTGGGGGGGCAGCAGAGACAGACCGAGGAAGAGAGCTGAAGGGTTGATTTACGATCAGCTTTTCGGTTCTGTCTCGGGTGTTCCTGGTGTGAACGCTGCTGTTCCCATCAGTTGAAAATATCATATGGGAAAGATTATGATCAACACAGTGGCTTTCTGCAGATTGGTGAAGCTCTGTTGGGGTGGCAAAATGCCAAACGACCAGTCAGCTGACACTAATGAGCTGTGAGAGGTACAGCTGAACCCTGAACAACATGGGGGCTAGGGGCGCCCACTCTCTGTGAAATTGAAAATCCAGGTATAATTTGCGTCCGCCTCCCACTGAAGCACTGCCTCTGTATCTGCAGTTTCTACACCTGCCAACTCAGACAACCACAGATCACGTGGCACTGCAGCATTTAATATCGAAAAAAACTTTGTGTATAAGTGGACACACGCAGTTCAAACCTGTGTGATTCAAGTGTCAACTGTACCAACATCCAGTACAAACCCGAGCAGACTTTAAGAGAAACACGCAATTCCGTTTGGAGCAAGGCTATCATGTTCACGTTAACAACACAACAAAATGCTTTTAACGATGGAATCTATCTTATTCGAGATTTGTATGCAACTGATAGGAATGAAAAACAAATGGAAAGATTTCATAAACCATGTCTATGAAGTGGTCCGAGTTCAGGAAGTAATATATTATCTGCAGCTGCATAGTTTTTGGAAGGCTTTTTGGGGAGAGTAGAATTTGAGTTAGGTAATGAGGGGTAGGTAAAATTTGAATTTGATAAAGATGAGAAACAGCACAGACAAAAGTATGGGGATTAGGAAATCTACAAAGAATGCGTAGGAAATAATAGTTCAGTTTCACTCACTTGTAAGGTAAATGGGAGCATAAGAAATAAGTGAAAACAGCTAAGTCAGAGCCTCATTAACCAGGGACAGGAATGCCAGCCCAAGAATTTTAGCCTTCCCTCTGTGGCAACTGTGGAGTCCTGACATGGCACAGTAAAATCTATGCTCCAGAAAAATTCTTCTGACAGCCGCAATATTATTACTTATGAAGTCCATAAAGTGTTGGAAGAAACAAGGGAAAAACAGTTTTATATTTATTCTGACAGCTTAAAAGGTTGCTGCCATTACGCACGGAATTTTGAAATCTGTTTCTGCTGATTGTACTGACTATGCCGAATATACCTATCCAACAACAGAGGAGTGTAAAACTCAACGGAGACAACACATTACTCGAACCTGAAATCAAATGACAATTTCATCTATAGCCATGGACCGGTGCTCCTTCTTGGTTCCATTTACCAGGAAGATGAACAACAATAATTTCAGGCAATTAATGCAGATCTTTGGCGAGGCCACACAAGAGTTCTGCTGAATACAAGAATATTGTTACAGCAAAAAAAAAAAAAAATGAAATACATCATTTGCCACGCAGCCAGTTGAGAGTGTGTGTGTGTGCGCATCATTGAAGCTAGTCTTTCAGAAATTGCCCTAACCATCAGAAATCCATCCACAACTTCACAGACGCTTTAGCAAGCTGGACTCTGATATCAGGGTAGTAGTTTCATTAGACCTTCTCACTTCCGAAGGATCCACAGTATAAACTTTCAGAGGCGGCAACATAATCCTTCTCATCAAATATTTGGGCGACAGGTGGAAAATTGTTCTGCCAGCTGAAGAAGACAAAATCCATTCCTTCTGGCAATTTTCTGCAATGGAAACTCCAGGAATGAATGTGCAATAACTTGTGGAAATTTCAAATATTCTCACACAAAAGCAGCGTCCTCCAAATCTCGAACTGTAAACGAACTCCAAACGAACTCCTTGCTTATCTGAATGTTAAAATGTTGATTTCGCTTTATGTCTGAATGGCCACTAAAGAATTAGAAAATACTTTCAGACTTTTGAAGCCAAAGAAATGTTACATTCAAACAAAGTAAAGGCATGTTAAAAGCTGTACTTGGTTAGTAGCATCTCCCAGGTCAGGATGCAAGAACCAAAAGACCATTTTCTACCACTACCTTGTTCCCAGCGACAGGAGCTTATCTGCTCAGATTAGGATACTGTGCACACGCCAGCCCGGAAATGGATGTCGGGTTTGACTCTTCTTGGTTGGTTGCAACAAGTTCCATCTGCTCTGTGACGCACAGCTGGATCACTCTGGTGTTCTGATAATGTCTCTTCAAGGTTTCTCTCGAAAGCCCTCGTTTGCTCACTCCCTAAGTGCTTGGCAGGTGGGTAGGTGATGGCAGGGGAAGCTAAAAGGTCTGCAGCATGTTAATGATGGAGAGAGGATTGCACACCAGCACTCCAGGTCCTCAGTTTTGCACATGAATTGTTCAACCGTTCTTTCCTGTGTGGGGTTTACACTTATTAGGTCACCTGGCTGCTGAGATGCGTGACGGATCCAGTTGAAGGACAGGTGGGGAATGAGGGTTCTATTAACACCATACTGAACAAATTAATTCAATCTACTTTAATTTGGAGGCTCTTCCTACCCCCACACCCTTTTCACCAATAGATTTCTTATTTATGTGGCTTGTGTTTGTAATAAGCAATTGATTCCAATTTCCTCAAATGGAATTTTACGCAATCCGTCGGTGAAGTGTATTTTTGCAATGCTTAAAAATGTTAAGTGAATGATGTAAACAAAATGACCAGTTGCATGCATTATCTAGTTCTAAAAAGCAAACTCTTTTCAGAGGTTTTAAAAGAACCTATTTAACAGGTAAGTAACCATTATACACAACACCGTTCAGTGGCTCAAGGACAATTTCTCTGATGCCTTCTCTGCTTCATGCACCATGCCAGGAGTGAAATACTGAGTATCAGGAGACAAAATCCCTCCCCTTCAAGTAGTTGACGTTTTTAGGGCAGGGAGAGACAGACAATATACACATTTTCAACATCTTTAAAAATATATAGCATGTTAGATGATGACAAAGTTCTGTAGAAAAAATAGAGCAGGGAAAAGATTGCTGGGTAAAGAGGGAATTACAATTGATGACAGTGTGGCTAGAAGGGCTTAGGATGGCAAAGGAGGTAAGAAGGCAATGCATATCTAGGAAAGAACATTTCAAGCACAGGGAATAGTACATGCAAAGGTCCTGAGGTGAGAGTGTGCCTTTAATACTAGACACACCATAGGAAGCAAATGCGGAGAGAGGTATGTATGGGGGAGGATGGGGAGGTGGCAAAGGGTAGAGAGGAGAAGGAGATGAGAATAAGGAAGGGATGGGGACAGCACACATGCAGTCCCTTTTAGGTCCCTGGATTTTTGAGTTTGAGTCTCAGCGAGATTACGAACCTCTGACATTTCCAGACAGAGGAGTCATCATCATGATCTCACTTTCCCTTTTTTAAAAAAAAAAAAAAAAAAAAAACTAGGCAAAGAACTTCATTAACCTTTGTTTCAAACTTTATTCCCAGGCTTCTTCACCTTAATTAATTAGTGGCGAAGAATGAATTGTATATAAGCAAAAACTGAAAAGAACTGCAGTGTCCAGGGGCTTGGGCTTAAAAATATTAGAGATCTAGATTTTATCAGATCCGCAAATAAAATTTTAAAAAGCAATCACAATATAAAACAGCAGGTCCCAGTAACTTCAAGATTTATCCCCTTCAGAAGCTGACTCAATTGTCTGCTTCGTTCTTGGAAGCCTCATCAAAATTCTCCACGAGATCGGGAACTTCATCAACCTCCTCCTCTCCAGTAGCAAGCGGTGCCTTTCCATCCAGAGACTGTTTGGGCAGAGCTCCAGCCAGTCTCCTTAAACTGGTCAGACTGTCTGCGCCAAGCTGGTTTAAGATGCTGGGTAGCACTTCTGTCAGCTGCTTTGTCTCAGCATGGCCTGTGCAGGGTGAAAGTGTTTGCTGCCAGAGATGCCTGAACTTTAGGGTTGTTGAAGTGGATCACTGTTCCTTGGTTTGTGAACATATGCAACCCCTTCAATACCAGAGATATCGTTTACCCCTAACTTCTTTAAAGAGGACTGAAGTTTTCTGTCCTCTGCTGTGGCTGTTCTATGAACCACCTTCTTTCTGCGAGCTGTTCCTTTCCCACCCACGCGCACTTGTGCCTGCAGTTTGGCGAGTCTCTCCTGGCGCATGATCGTTTCTTTCCTCTGAGGCTCCTGTCCTCGGGTTCCGCCGCGAGGTGGAAGAGACAAGAGACGGCATCGCCTGGCCCCCAGGGCGGCCACCGCTGGCCCGACCTCGACCCCGAGAGTCAGCCTGAGTGGGTGCGCTTGTCCGTAGCATCGCCTTCCTCTCCTGCCCTGTCTCTCCCTGTCTCGCTCCTTCCGGGCACTTCCCGCCCCCGTTCCCATCCTCCTCCCATGCCGGTGTCCAGAGCCTTTCTGTACCTTGCTGGAGCGGAAATGGGGCCACACGGGGGACTAGGGTTGGCGCTCAGGGGATCTCGGGCAGACCAGCTGAGATAAGGCACACACACGTGGGGACGCAAGATGGCGGCTAGTCACTTTCTCTACATCGGCTCAGATGTTACCTTTTCTCTGAGGCCAACCCTGATGACCCTGTTTAACCCTGAAACCCATGTCCCTCTTCACTCCCTCATGGCCTGACTTTTTCTTTTTCCATAGCATTTTCACCTTCTAAGTTTCTAGATCACTTTTCTTATTTATGAAGCATAGTCTATTCCTGCTTCTCTACTAGGATGTCAGGTACACAAAGGCAGGGACCTGTCTCTAGGTCACTGGCAAATCCCAAGTACCTGGACGAGACTCTGGCTCAGTAAGGCTACAAACCTTATACGTTCTTCTTATTGAGTCATGAAAGCTGATATAAGGATCTGCTAAGGATGATTTCCAAACAGCTCGAGAAAGCTATTCTATCCTGAATGATAAAGGGAAATATGGGGAAAAGCAGGTACTAAGAAAAAAACAGTAGTTCTTAATCATCCAGGTTTGTGAAGTGGAAGACAACAAAGGGTAGAAAAAGGTTGACAGTCCTCACCTTAAATGAGTCACTATAAGAAAGAAACTAAAATAATTTGCCACTGTTTCTCCTCAAGATTGTGATACCTAAATGCCCATCAACAGACAAATGGATAAAGAAGATGTGGTACATATATACAGTGGAATATTACTCAGCCATAAAAAGGAACAAAATTGGGTCATTTGTAGAGATGTGGATGGACCTAGAGACTGTCATACAGAGTGAAGCAAGTCAGAAAAACAAATATCGTATATTAATGTATATATGTGGAATCTAGGAAAATGGTACAGATGTACTGGTTTGCAAGGCAGAAATAGAGACACAGATGTAGAGAACAAACGTATGGACACCAAGGAGGGAAAGTGGCGGCGGGGCGGGGGGTTGGTGGTGAGAGATTGGGATTGACATGTATATACTGATACGTATAAAATGGATAACTAATAAGAACCTGCTTACATGGGAGTGAGTGAACTGATGTGGATGATTATAATTTTTGTGACTTTCTGTCTGAATAAAAAATCTCCCCCCCAAAAAAAGAACCTGCTGTATAAAAAATAAAATTAAATTTAAAAAAAAGATTGTAATACCCTCCAAAGTTCAAGAAATTGCTCTTGGTCAGATTATAAGAATCCTACCGCATAAACTGCAAGGGAAGAAATGTAATTTAAGTTCTTAGTAAATTCAATTAGTTTTTTAAAATAGATAATGGTAAAACTTTCTAAGAACCAAGGTTAATGCAGCCAGGTAACGAAGTGACCTCAGGCCCAATTACTCTTTTAATATTTTAATATGTGGAGAGACAGACTTCCTTCCCTTATTCATTTTTTCTGTGTGTCTGAGTAACGAGTCCTCAGAATACATGGTGAATTGAGATACAGTGCAAACACATCTGCAATCTGCTCTCACATTCAATAACTTAGTAGACATACACATTCTGCAGTAGAGTATCCCTAATTTATACCCTAATTAGAAATGATGATACTTTATACAGATACACCTCTAAATTTTCTATAACAGGAGAGTTTGCCAAGTAAATTTTAAAAATGTAAATAAGACTGGAGGAAGAAACTGTTGAAACTAGTTTAAAAACTATCTTTCAAGGACTTCAGAAGCCTCCATTCTACATGAGGGCTAAGTAAATCCACTTAGTAATCTATTCAGAGAATTCAACTCTATTTGCATGGCTATGAATTGAGGAAGTTATCAAATGTCTTTTTAATTTATGCTATATGTTTGTAACTTGCCTTAGCATAGTACATAGATCATAGTTGAGATTGTATGGGGGTGAGGTGTTCTGGTCAGGTGTGATTTCCGGTTAGAATTACAGCATCTCAGAGTTGGAATGAAATTTAAATATAACCTTATCTCAACATCCTTCAGATGCTTGAACTTCTATCAACATATTGTCCATCTTCTGCCAAAGCACATCAGACGAGGAGGCAATCATTGCCTCTCAGTCTCCTTTTCCTTCTAAGAGTCAGAGGCCCAGAAGACTCTGGCAGTGGTTAAGCTTAATCAGCTCTGGAGTCAGAGAGCCTGGATTCAGATAACCCCATATCACTGTGAGACCTTCAGTAATTTATTTAACACCTAAACCTCCATTTTCTTATATGCAAAATAGGGGTAAACCTAGAACTTCCTCCCTACGGTGGTTGTGAAAACTAGAATTTAAACCATATAAAATGCTTATTATTGTATTCAGGGTATTGAAATCAGTGTTTCTGCTCTTGTTATGATCATCATTCTGCACACTGGGACAATGAGAATTAGCCAGAAATCATGTCAATTAGAATTACACAAGACTCATCTATTTTCTTGGCATCTCAGGGTTTTACAGCACCTCATGAAGCCTGGTTACCGAGAAAGATCAGAGTTCCGTGAAAGAGGCGCTGCTCATATATTGACCCTAAGGAATAATCTAGAAATCACTTCTGAGAGGCAAAGTCCCTGAAAGCTTGATTTTCCTAAGAGCTGTGAATTCTCTTACACATGAAGACTCAACAAGTGATGAATTGAGGTCTTGCTAGTCGGATTCCAGTGAATAGAGACTTCACTATATAATTGGCCTTTCTATCAATTAGTCCCAATTGGTAAATTTTACTGTACATTTGTCCCTGTCAAGAATGAATTAATAATTTAAGTGTGACATTACATAAATACCAGACATTGATGTATGTGTATCATCTTCGGTATACATCAATATTCCCGTTAAGTCCTTGAGAGTGGCAAGAGCAGGCCAGGTGATCAGGAGGAAGTTTTGCAGGACCTCTGTGAACCACACAGACCCAAAAACAGTGCAAAAATCACCTCCTGAAAAAAACAAGGAACTGGGTTCCAATCAGTAGACTGCAAACCTGACTTGTCTTGCCAAGCCAAGATGCTGGGCAAACTGTCTGTGTTTGAGTTCACTGGTGAAGCTATTGGGCTCCGGGCAACCACACGGGGCAGAGGTTGTAAGAGGCTATTTGTCACAGCCTCAACAATGAGGCTTTATTTTCCCTAAAGGAGTCAGAGCCAGGAGCTGCTAACTGGTCACAGGTGTGCACACACGCAAGCACACAACCAATGATGCCCATTTCAACTCAGGAGCTGATGAGAAAGGTTGGGGAAAGCGACCAGCCCGGGGGAAGAATACAAGGGAAGAAATTCCGCATGTGCTATGTCCCAGGGTCTCCAAGAGCCACACCTGCCTCAATTATATACAATGGAATATTACTCAGCCATAAAAAAGAACGAAATAATGCCATTTGCAGCAACATGGATGGACCCAGAGATTTTCATACTAAGTGAAGTCAGTCAGATAAAGACAAATATCATATGATATCACTCATACGTGGAATCTAAGTTTTAAAAATGACACAAATGAACTTATTTGCAATGCAGAAAACAGACTTACAGATATTACAAACTTGTGGTTGCCAAAGGGGAAACATGGGGTGGGGGATACATCAGGAGCTTGGGATTACCTTACACACACTACTACATATAAGATAGACAACCAACATGGACCTGCTGTATAGCACAGGGAACTCTACTGACTGAATACTCTGTTGTGATAACCTATATGAGAAAAGAATCTCAAAAAGAATGAATATACGTATAACTGAATCACTCTGCTGTACACCTGAAACTAACACAACATTGTAAACCAACCGTACTCTTATAAAAAAATAAAGTTAAATTAAAAATTCTTAATTCCCCTAGCAAGCTAGCCAAGCTACAGATCTTTACACAGGCTCTGTATTTGGCACCGTGTTCCCTTTCTAACAGCAGGGCCCTACTCATCTGCACCCTTTCCTGGACCTCCCTTCCCACTTCTTGGCCCTGGTGCGTCACCCTGTTTCCCATGAAGGCCACTTGCCCTTGTTCCTACTACTTTGATGCAATAAGGAATATATTTTCCTTGATCAATCCACAAGAAATGAAGCTGTGCTCCTCCTGGGATATTGATTACTCCCTCCTGCCCCCACACTCCACCCTACACTACTTCCCCGTGTCTACGTAATTTCCGCGTATAGACCTTTATCCTACGACACAGTATTAAATAGGAGGAAAGAGCACGTGTCATCAACCAGACACCACCTGAACTTGCACAATTTTAGTCCCTTAGCCTCCCTGAGGCATCATATCCTCCTCCTATTAAGATGGAGTTGATGATATCTACCTTAAGGAACGGTGGCAAGAATCTAAGTAACTAATTCTGTATTTCAGACATTAGCTATTATTAATTCAAACTATTTAAGAGTTAAAAATATGCTTACAAAAATCAAATCTGAGGCATGCGTACTGCTCTATTTCATTTTCTGAAGGTGGCAGAATTCTGCCATATACCTCCGATTCATTGCTAGACTACAGACAAAGCCCCACATCTTGCTTTTCCAACGCTCTCCCTCTCTGCTCAGCCTAAGCTTATCATCAGTGTGTGTAATTAAGGGGCTTAGTGCTTGGCTGCCATTCTGAGAGGCAGAGCCCCTGCCATGGTGCCACCTGGCAGTCTATCAGAATTTGTTTTATGCCATTTCCTGCTCTGAAATCCTCTTTTTGAGAGGAAGTTGGAAAAGACATAGAACCATTTTCTACTTCCCAGCGGGACTTCAAAAAAAAATGTGCAATTTGTCTTTCTGGAGGGCTCACTCTTGACTTGCCTGTTTGGTAATTACAAGAGAAGACTCAAAGGCAGTGGTTCGGTAGAAACTCCCCATCTTTGTATTTCTTTTCAGCGTCCAGTGAGTGACAATCTTTCTCATTAGAAAACTCCTGACGCTCCCTGGTCAAGTCAGAATGTCAGGCCCTAAGCAGATGAAGATAATTTTAAAAACTGAAACGATCTAGACCTCGGTCAGAGTTTCAACTTCTCTTCCCAGCTGCATATGAAAATAACCATTAACTTTAAACAGAACAAACTAAAGACCCTCCAAGGTCACTGCATTACAAATGCACTGCAGTCCACACAGTGAGGAAACAGTATCAGGGTGTCAAGAAGTTTCCAGATGGGAGTTTCAAGTTTTTAAAGCATTCCCCATTCCCACCTGTGTTAACCCACTGGTTTCTTATAACAGCCCCGGGAGATGTCATTATAAAGTTCATTTCACTAAGAAAATTTTAGTGCCCAATTTGCCATCTCAGGACCAGTGAGTGACAAGAACAAGGGCTTCTGGCTTCAACTTCAGCATTTTTCCATCAAACCAGAGCCCTTGCAACCTACTCAGTTCCAAAGGAAAGGTTCCTCTGTATTTTTCTTCTCGATTTGTGTTTTATCAATAACTGAGACCCATGACAATTTCTCCATCTGCCAGACTGCTGTCACCGTCCTCCAGAACCTTGTTCACAAAGCCATTCTTACACAGACAAGGACAGACTGCATCTAACGGCACCAATAAAGGTGGCATTTCACCCACACTGTAGGTCCGTCAACAGGGGCTGATGGGAAGGGAGGTCCCGATGGAGAGGTGCCCAAAAGGCTCAGCCCTCCAAAAACACCTTCAAAAGGGATGGGTTAACCTGAAAAACATGATTCTGAAAACTCAGGACAATATTAAATAAATCAGTTAAAGCCATGCAGCCCCTCATCTACTCCTGGAGCTTGACAGTCCTCTTCCAACAATGCCGATTCACAAAATCATGCCTGTCCCACTGGGGATCCGCAGGTCCCTTCCATCTCACAGTCCTTGAATGCCTACAGAGTCATTAGCCTGTGCTGGACCACAGCTGCCCTGTTCCGAATCCCCCTCTGATAATATCCCCTGCAATGACTTCACTGGCACTCTCAGACTCAACAGATAGGAGTCCTTCGCAAAGCAAACAGGTCTCTGAATTAGGTTGTAAGTTATAATCTGTACTTTGTGAGCTCTAGAATCAACAACTGGCCCATCATTTCCTAACCGTGTGGCCTTAGGCAAGCTTTTTTTTTTTTTTTTTTTTTAAAGCTGCGAGGCATGCGGGATCTTAGTTCCTCCACCAGGATCGAACCCGTGCCTCCTGAAGTGGAAGCTCTGAGTCTTAACCACTGGACTGCCAAGGAAGTCCCTTAGGCAAACTATTTACATCTTCAAACTTCAGACTCTTTGTCTCCAATGCTGAATAGTTCTACCTACATCTCTAGTGGATACCACTGCTTACGAGCTCCTTCCTCTTTTTGAGGAGGAATGCCGTCTACCACTCTCCTTTGCAAGGCTCTGCAATGTTTTATGCCCATCAGGATAATTCCAATTCCATTTGCCTTACCAGTAATAGGCATGGGAAACAATTTCGACCATTAAGATGTGAATGACAGTATGCTAGGGGACTTTGAGACTTAAAATGATACACTCACACAGAAAGGACCTTTCTTCTACTAGACGATGTTGTGTCTGGATGCGATGGCTGGAACGGCTACAGTTATCTTGTTACCATGAGTGGAGTCAGCCCGAGTATACAATTCAGCTAACTCACTGAGGATTATAATGTTCCAGAGTACCTGGTTTTCTGACATCCTCAATGAATGGCTGAATCAATCACTTCTGTTGCATCGAATAATAAAATTCTTATAATTTAGATCATCTGAGTCAGGGCTTTTTCCTACCACTTGAAGTTGGCAGAAAGCATATTAGCTGACAATATCGAACAAAAAATGTCTCAATGTCAAGTATTATTTGAAACATGTCAGTACATTAGCTTATTTGATGATCACAACAATCCTTTCAGGCTGCTAGGAAACAGCACAGAGAGGTTGTGTTACCTGCTCAATTCACCTAGCGGGGAGCAGAAAAGGAGGCATTTGAGCCCAGGCGATCTGGGTCAGAGCCAACCACTGTGCAAAATCTCCTTCCTTCCTTACATGCATTATCTCAGAGGGGGATAATAGGCTTAGCTTTAAAATAAAGTCATCTAGACAACCTCTAATGCAAAGTTGGAGGAACTTAAATATGCTGGTAATTTTGTACTAATGATGACGTGTTTCATATGCTTCCGACAGTATCAGCAACCTCCTCACCCACTGTAATTTGCTTCATCTCATCCTCCAGTATCTGAGTTTATTTTTTGCACTGACCCTCACCACAAACCTCCCAGTGGTTTCTTGATGGTCTACACCCCCAACATCAAACTGGTCACAAATGAGCCCCGACTTACACCTGATTCTCAATGCTGGCTTTTCTTCTCTCTGGAGCTTCCAATGTTACATGCCACTCGGACTCTCAATTTTTTCATTGATTTTTTAAAATTATTTTTTGAACAACTGATTTAGTCTCTTCAAGCCAGCTTAGCAGAGTAGCTTCTGGCCATTCAATGGCACTAGGACCCATTTTCCTTTTTGTCTTCTAAATATTCCCCTAATTTTCTGACATCCTTAGATCCAATCATTCCCAAGTAATTGAATCCTGAATACGTTCATATAATCCCATCCCTACCCAGTCTAGAACAATGACTCTTATCTCTTAGTGGCCTCTGTGAGTCTGGCTTAGTTGTTCCTCTATCTGCAGAGGGCACTTCAGGAGGGAAACAGGTTGCTGAATGGTGGGGGGAAGGTGGATTCCGCTTTCCTGTCAGGGAGGAAGAGCCATAACAAAACCACCATGACCAGAGTCCTTAGCTATATAGTTTTACAGCAACTATATGTAATACTTCTTGGTATTCCCAAGGTGGCTTGAAAACTAACAGCTAGCATTGATAGATCATCTATGATAGGCAATGCCCAAGCAAGGATGTATATCAGTTCTTTTAATCACCCTTACAGTGCTACCTTCCTGTTAGCGCTCCATATGCCAAAGGTCAAAACAGAAAGGTTATGTAAGTTGCCCAAGGCTGCACAGCTGGTCATGGCTAACCCAGGCTTTGACTCAGGTGTCTGGGTCCACAGCCAATGCCCTTTAACAACAGTGTCGTAACACCAGAACAAAGTGAAAATGTATCAATAACCATTGCTTCCTTCCAGCCAGAAACTTCTGTCAATGTGTGACCCAACCTCCCTCTAAACTTGACCTCATACCCTCCCCAGCCTAGGAGACCCTCATATCTGTTATCTTTCTGCCTCTTATCCATCTTTCGAGAACTAAAGCTAATTAAGATCAGCCGAACATGGCAACGGTTCCATGTGTTAAAAATCACAAGAGATAAAACTGTAAAGTAGGAAATACTGTTTCTTGAATTTAAGTCATATGTGTTCAATATTAATGAACACTCTGCCGGGCACATAGCTAGCATGCATGTGACAGGTAGCTATATTTAATGTTCTTTTCACTGTCCCACTCTCTTTCTTTAGATCTTAAGATAGCGCCAAACAAGGAGGCATTTTTAATATACACTCTTCTGTAATGATGATTCAGAGGGAGGGACACTAGGGGTGGGAGTGGAAATTAAGATTCTAACTCCCTTTCTATTAGGAAAACTTCCAGCACAGCCTTTAAGCATTCTAATTAACAAAAACTTATGGAGAAACTTATTAAGAATAATGAGTAGCATAAGAGAATACAACTCTAACAGAGAGTGAAATCCCCAAATTCTTGAGCTGAGGTCAAATTCTATCTCTGACATTTGCCAACTCTGATCTTGGGCAAGTCATTTCACCCAAGGGCAGATTCTGATGCCAGCTCTACCTCTGTTTGAGTCCTGGCTTTGCCATGTTATTAAGCTGTGTGAATTTGGGCACTGCTGCAAATCACCTGGGGATGCTGTTAAAATGCAGGTTCTGATGAAACCATTCTGGGGAAAGGCATGACATTTTGTCTATCTACCAAACTCCGAAGTAATATGCGAACGGCCTATAGATCCACTTTGAGAAGTTTAAGCAGTTTCCTCATCTGTTAAAAAAAAAAAAAGAAAAATGAAAAGAGAGGTATCTACCTCATGGAGTTCTTGATACTACAGCTGACCCTTGAACAACACGGGTATGAACTGCGAGGGTCCACTTACAGGCAGATTTTTTTCAGTTGTAAATACTACAAATCTACACAAGTCGCGGTCGGTTGAATCCGCAGATGCCCAGGGCTGACTATATGTTATGCGGAGATTTTTGACTGTGTGGAGGGGGGACACCCCTAACCCTCACATTGTTCAAGGGTCAACCGTATATGTGAAAGAAGGCTCGTTACTAAATATTATGATCACTGAAGCTCAGGGAGCTTTCACTTTGATCCAAGCTGGTAAGGGCAGTCCTGAAATTTGTCCCTGCTCACACGCATATGTGACAATTCTGCTTAGATCTGAACAGTACCTAGTCTTTATATGAAAAAGGACTTTGGGGATTTCCCTGGCAGTCCAGTGTGGTTAGGACTCCGAGCTCCCACTGCAGGGGGCACGGGTTCAATCCCTGGTCGGGGAACTAAGACCGCACATGCCGTGAGGCGTGGCAAAAAATAAAATGAAAACAAAGATGACTTTGGCTCGTAGGAAGGATAACTTTATGGGCTGCCCTTATCTCCAAGTTCACCCCACCCTGGGACTCGTTATCTTGTTCTCTCTGCGCTTTAGGTGAGCTATGCCATGATGTCCTTACCTCAGTGAGGCTCTGCAGAAATGAAGAGGGGGAACGTCCCATAAAACATGTTTATAATTGGCTGTGTGAGACCAACACATTTATATCCACCAGTGAGGATTAATAAGCTCATAAAACACCAGTAGTAGCTGTCTCTCTCACCAGCTGAGAAGAAAGCATTATTCCACTGCAGTCTCTTTTGTATCTAAATCCATATTTTACCTACCTATATATTTACAAAACAAATTTTAAATATTAAGTAGAATGCAAGTTATAACAAATAATCACGTCTCCCACGCTTATTCAATGCCAAGGTTAAGAAAGGAAATCGCATCAATAACATGAGTCAGTCCCTCAAACACAAGGTTTTATTTGTTAAGACATCAAATAAAGCACAAGATGGTGTTTGCTCATAGGTAAAATACCAAAGCAGGAAGGCCATAAGCTCAGGGGAATTCTACATTCATTCAAATAGATTCTAATGATGGTAAGAATGGGGGTAATTTAATCCAAATTGTTTAATTCTGAATGAGAAAAGAGGTGACTAAACGTTTCTTTTTCCCTTCCTTTTTGTCTTCTGTCTGCCCTTGCACAGAGACTTCAAAAACCAAGACAGACGCAGTGAAGCTTTGGTTCTGGGTAACTTGAGCGGTTCCCCCCAAAGGGAGTTCATTTCTCTCTCCCTCACAACACTCAGCCCCTGCTACCTAGCTCAGCGCATTGTGATCTGCTTTTGAGAGCTCTCCTCTCCTTAGCCTAAGATCTCTCGTACAGACACCTAAATGCAAGCAGCCATCAGCACAAAAGCAACATCTAGGGGACAAGCAGGCTGCAGGCTAGCCAGGGAGGGCACCTTTGCTTTTAGCCTTTGTCAGGCAGCGCCCAGAAGTGATGGAGTTCTTTGAATTTATTTCTGACCCTAAGCCCCTCTATACACACGGACTTATTCTGTCTGCCTTGGTAATCACATTTTGTGAACCCTGTAAACTTTTCCGCAGAGCACTTTCATGCCTGACTGTCTTCCTGCTTCCGGTCGTCAGACATCACATTTACTGAGCGCCTACCATATACCCGCTAATGTGCTAGGCACTGGTGCGCAAATCAGACATGTTCCCTGACGTCACCGAGCTTATGGCAAAGCACCCACGGAGGCACCAAGCATCGCGGTCCTCTAAACGACTAAAGGGATCCTTCTCACTACTCCCCCGGCCCCACCAGTTTTTATAACAGTTTTATGAACCCCTATTATAGGGTTTTTGGTTTTATTTTTAACGAACCCATTTTTAAAAGGTCATATTTACCCATCTCCACTCCCCAAAGTAGACAATATCTGGTCAATTTCACAATGATCTTGCCCAGTCGTTTGCTTTAATTTCACTCACATGCATGCATTCAATCAATCCCCAATCCTTTAACTGAGCAGCTGTGGTATGCGGGCTTTGTACGAAGCCTGAGGATAACCCCCGGCCCTCAAGAGGCTCCTAGCCTAGCAGGCAAGGTGGAGACACTCAGTAAGATTTGATGAGTAGTATAATGGGAAGTTCAGTGGCACATATATACAATGGAATATTACTCAGCCATAAAAAGAAACCAAATTGAATTATCTGTAGTGAGGTGGATGGACCCGGAGACTATCATACAGTGTGAAGTAAGTCAGAAAGAGAAAATTAAATACCATATGCTAACACATATATATGGAATCTAAAAAATAAAATGGTTCTGAAGAGCCTAGGGGCAGGACAGGCATAAAGACCCCGACATAGAGAATGGACTTGAGGACACGGGAAGGGGGAAGGGTAAGCTGGGACGAAGTGAGAGAGTGGTATGGACATATATACACTACCAAATGTAAAATAGATAGCTAGTGAGAAGCAGCTGTATACCACAGGGAGATCAGCTTGGTGCTTTGTAACCACCTAGAGGGGTGGGATGGGGAGGGTGGGAGGGAGGGAGATGCAAGAGGGAGGAAATATGGGGATACACATATATGTATAGCTGATTCACTTTGTATAAAGCAGAAACTAACACACCACTGTGAGGCAATTATACTCCAATAAAGATGTTAAAAAAAAAAGATGCCCGAGACGACTTCACAGTGGAGTAGTTAAGTCATTGGTTCATGCATACACAGCTTGACTAGAAACATAATAGAAGCATTTCACATCTTACAAGCCTAACAAGTCAATAGAAGAGAGAAAGACAAATATCCTTGAAAACTAAGTAATACTATTAGAATACATAGCTTAATGCCACCAAAACATGAAATCAATTATAGTCAACCCTCGGGACCTGCGGGGGATTGATTCCAGGACCCACTATGGATACAAAGATCCAGAGGCTTGAGCCCCAGTGTCAGCGCTCTGTATTCACAGGACCCACGTCCACGGATTCAACCAACCACGGATACAGAGGGCCACCTGGTTTTAAAATGGAAGGTGATGCACTAATCTGTTGTTTAATGCTGTCTTGGGTTTGAGCGGTGCAAGATAACGTTCACGCCTTCCCAATTGGATATCTTCACTTGCACAAAAATTCAGTTAGAATATCAGATGTTTTGCATTTCCAGCATGGACATTAATGAAACATGGAGGGAGGGGGATAAGAAAATGAGATCTTTGAGTTGCCATGATTCACATTTTTTTTTCAATATCATGCAATGTTCCCACTAATGAGTAATAGCTGAGAAGCAATATAGGGTATTCACTGTTACGTATTAATAACGCCCTGCTGCTTGAGAACAAAAACAGGCCTTTTACATGCTGCTTATAAACAGCATATACGCTCCTGCAGCTTCTGCTTTGCTCCGTTCCTCCCTCCAAGCTATTCTTCTTAAAAGCTTTTCAACATTAAAACCAAAACTTTCAAGGGAGATGAAATGGGCTCCTGAAAAATTGCTTCCTCTGGCTAGACGGTGCCAGAACAGATATAATTAAAATATACTTACAACATTTATTTAAAAGTCTTCACCCCAGAGAACAAAGTTTTGCCAACCACTAAACTCGGTGTAGTCACTGAATCACATGTGGTTTCTTTAGTGGCAAAACTTATCCCTTTGGTCAGTTATGATAAATCAAAGAAAGAAACTTCCATGGGGGAGAATTAACCAACAGCAAGGCTAATACCCAACTTTCACAAAGGATAACTGAAACCAAGATTCCTCCCAAATGCAACTACAGACTTAAGATAGGTGCTTATCAGGCCTCTGGTCTGAATTGTCTGCTAATATATGGACTTGCAAACTGGCAGGAGGACAATATTGAATGAAAGTGAATCCTGCCCTGATCATAATTGCACCTGTGCTGTGTGGTGTTGATTCTTTGCTAGAGAAACACTTCATTTACCGAAGCTGTTGGTCTGAACCAATCCCCAAGCTCTTCCCTCAACTTGATTTGTAGATCAATTGTTGTGATTAAAGTAAGGGGATTTGAGGAAGCCAAATGCTGATTCGAACATTCGAAGTGCTTACAGCAGTGTTATACACATGCTGCTTTTAGACTAAGCTGGTGGAGTTCTTGTTTCCAAGCAAGGAAGTCTCAGAAAATTGCTCAATGCTTGGAAGCTACTGTGGGGTGGGGGTGGGGGGGCGGGAGAGGATCTACCCAGGGAAATAAGAGCATGTGGATGAAAGTAATGAGAATATAGAGGGTAAGTTCGTAAAAACTAAATTTTTGCCAACGATGGTGTGATTCACACACTTCCTTACGTGGCTGTGAGTTTCAAGCTAATGAAGCTGGGTTTGCGGAGCATCTATGTACACTCAACTACGACTCTGTGGTCATGCCTGATGACTAAATCCAGCCAACCACCTTAAGAGGAACAGACCAGCCACAACAATACGATGTGCGCCAACATGGCTGAAACACAAGTCCTGAAACCAAACATGTATCTGCTCACATCTCGCCCCATTTTCTTCCCGGGATACTGGAAGGGGTCCATCTTCTTCTTCCTCCAAGGGTGCATTTGATCCTATCCCTCCTGCTTTTCCAGGATGCTCGCCTAATCACATTTTCCTCTCTTTCCTACAGTATACAGCTTTCCCATTTCCCTGTAGTGATCCTTCTGGTCAAGATTTAGCTGTGATTAAATCTCTATCATGTTAACGAAAAACAGTATAAGATCTACACTCCACTATCTTTCTTCTCCTTCACGAGAGTGACCTACATTCACAGTTCCTTGATGCTCAATCTGTAACCTACTCAGTCTAGAAACAGTCAACCAACACAGATCCCACCAACATCACCAACGGTTTCCATGACGATAGCTCCAATGGATATGTTCGGCCTCCAACTTAATTTATAACATCTGACACATTTAACAACTCCCTTGTTCTTGAGATGTTATTTTGCTCTTGTTTGTCCTTAATCTCAAACGATGTTTCTTCATGGTTTCCTTCAAATCCATCCCTGACTCGATTATTAAAATGTTGGAACACCCCCAAGGTCCAGTCCTAGGTCACGTTTTTTTCTTGTGTTCTTTCTATCCATGTTCTGAGCTTCAATTAACAAAAAAGGCACCTGACACTTGACATATCCAAGACCTCCCTCATTTCTCCCTTCCTCATTGCCAACCCTGCCTTACCTCTGGTGCCGCCCCTCTAAAGGAAAGGTCCCACCAGGTTTCAAACTGGGTAGGTCAGCTACAATACGGATGCACCTCAAATAGTCTGGTGAGTGAAAAAAGCCAGAGAAAAAAGAACAGATTCTATGATTCCATTTATACGAAATGCCCATAAAAGGCAAATCTATAGAGATCAAAAAGTAGATGAGCTGTTGCCTAGGGCCAGAGATGGGAAAGGGGAGTGACTAAAAATGGTCATAAAGATTCTTTTTAGGGTGACGGAAATGTTTTAGAATTAGACTGATGTTGGCAGTGCAACTCTAAAAATACACTGAATTTTATCGACTTGTACACTTAAAAATGAATCAACTGGGCTTCCCTGGTGGCGCAGTGGTTGAGAGTCCGCCTGCCGATGCAGGGGACACGGGTTCGTGCCCCGGTCCGGGAAGATCCCACATGCCGCGGAGCGGCTGGGCCTGTGAGCCATGGCTGCTGAGCCTGTGCTCCGCAACGGGAGAGGCCACAGCAGTGAGAGGCCCGCATACCGCAAAAAAAAAAAAAAAAAAAAAAAAAAAAAGAATCAACTTTGTGAGATGTAAATTGTACCTCCATAAAAGTTTTTAAAAATTACATAAGTAGGAATTATATTTGCCTGTCCCCCCTTTTCTCTCTTACCTCCATGTTCAACCTATTCCTAGGTTCCACCCATTAGACTACTAAAATATTACTCAATTCATTCATTTCTCTCTATCGTGCTCTAACCTAAATGAGCATCACCTTTTCCCTAACTATTGCAATGGACTTTTCACCAGAGTCTCCCTTCAGTTCTGGCACCCATAACAAAGTGTTCTCCACACTTCAGCCAGAAAGATCTTTTCTGCTTAGAAATCCTTTATTGACTCCCAGAAGTCCTTAGATAAAGACCACACGCCTTAAGTGACCCGAAAGACCCAGTGTGACTGGCCAGCTGACCCCTCTCCAGCCTTTCACCCCAGTCTCTCCTCCCCACACCCTGCTGGGTCAGCTACATGTTTTTATCTGCAGTGTTCTTCCACCCCTCCTTCACCTGCTCAATTCCAACTCCCCCTTCTCTGGGTAGCAGCCCAAGAATTAGCCTGAGGGAAATTAACCATTGGTTACTGCCCTTATAGAACCATGTTTCTTGTCTTCAGAAAACTAATCCCCGTATTACTCAGCCATAAAAAAAGAATGAAATAAGCCCATTGGCAGCAACATGGATAAACCTAGAGATTATCATATTAAGTGAAGTCAGAGAAAGACAAATATGTCACTTATATGTGGAATATAAAAAATGCTACCAATGAACTTATTTACAAAACAGAAATAGACGCAGACATAGAAAACAAACTTATGGTTACCAAAGGGGAAAGGGGGGGAGGGACAAATTAGGAGTTTGGTATTAACATATACACACTACTGTATATAAAATAACCAACAAGGACCTACTATACAGTGCAGGCAACTAGACTCAATATTTTGTAATAACCCATAAAGGAAAAGAATCTGAAAAAAAGAGATATGTATGTAAGTATAACTGAATCACTTTGCTATACACCTGAAACACAAGATTGTAAATCAACTATACTTCAATAAAAAATTAAAAAACAAAAAGAAAACCAATTCCAGTTTGTAATTAAACATTCACCACTGTGACAATTTGGGTTAATACCTGCCCCTTTTTCCACCCATGGAATTTGCATCAGAGCATGGAGTACATACGTATTTGCCCTTGTGGTCACCATCGTATCTTTAGCACCTAGACTAATACTTGGATGTAAACAATTAGTTCAAAGAACAGCTTCTCTGATAGTAATAGTTAATATCAACAACTTTTATTAATATATAATTCCTTTAAGACAGTCAACGGGTAGGACACGGCTATTACTTTTAGTATTTCAATGATATTTTCATACACACACAATCCTTAATACACCTGAGAAATAATCTAGTTTCCGGATCTTCACTGAACCCAGGTAAACCGAGGACTGAAATGAACAAGCTAGTTGGGCCCAGAGGCCCAGAGAGTAGCAGGCAAATGGAGATAGGACCAAGCACGTAAATATCAGGCAGAAATTACTTTTAAAGCTTGTCTCTAAATCATGGCTTTTCTTCTATTTAATAGAATGAGCCTCTGCCAGCCAAAGAGAAATTTCACACTCCTCAAAGTCTGCTAGGAAAAAAGTGTTTTGACATCCTTTCCTTATCTCTACATACACTGACTTCTCCTGGAGCTTCTGTATGACAGCACCTCCGGCAAGGCCAGATTCCTCAGCCTCTCTTTTCCCTGTGATTAAAAATAAGCTCCCAAACATCACTTGGCAATAAGGCTAGCTGTCAGGCGTCTGGTCCCAGCTCAGACACTCTTTTTATGCCCTGGGCAGAACTCTGAGACTCACTGGGCCCCTTCCTGGAGCACCACCCCCTAATCCAAAACCAGGAGCCCTTAAGAGACCAGACAGAGAAAGAAACCTGAGATGCTGGGTAGGAAAAGTGCCAAAACTATGTTTCTAAGATTCTTCTATCAGAGACTTTTTAAAATAAAATCATTAAAAAGTACAATGAAAACAGGACAAAGCAAAGTTCCTTTAAAAAAATACATGTGAAAGATGAACTAAAATCACAAAAATGTAACAAATTTTGATGTTGTAGATGGGGACAAAATTCTGATTTGTCAGTATCATTCTGGACAATTACATCTAAATAAATATTCCAAGCATTTGACTCAACTTATGCGAGGCTCACTTTAGAAATTAGAATTCTGCCAGTGTGTACAAACAGTTTGAATAGCAAATAGTGAATGGAGAATACTGCTTTTGACCACGGTCACTATCTACCTGTAATTCCTAGGATTCAATTCGTAGGAAATCAATTCTTTCCAGAGATTACAGATATTCTCCCTAAAATAAACATAACACTTGGCGCTCTCATAGGATTTTCGGAACAGTAACCAAAATATTGTAGGGTAAGTTTCTAGGAGTTTAGGAAAAATATATTATCAATATCATTTACCCATGCTAGGTAAACACACCTAGCATGTCAAAGAAGTTCACAGTAATGCAAGATATTGTTAGAGTGTAACAGCATGTTTAATATACATTATTTCATTTTCTTTAGAAACATACTGAACTCAACTCTTAGGAGCTGTTCTGAAGAGAAACATTTAATTAGATTCTGTATTACTGGAAACCACATAATTTTATATTTAACTGTATAATACCAAGGACCAATCATCTCACAGAGAAGGTAGTCTGTATATATGTTGAGAGTTCAGGAGAGGGAAAACCAACTACAGGGACACTTTAAGCGTTTAGAACAGACAGGAAAGAGAAGGTGAGAAAGGTCACTTTGAGAACTTGACTCTACTTGCCATCCATTTTACTAAAGGGACCCATCTACTAGTAAAAAGTGACTTAAATCATCTTTCAAAGTATTCAAATGTCAGTTATTTAAAAGCAAAATAATTAAAAATCAAGTTAATTTCTAAATATTTTCATGTATATTCCTTTTGCTTAAGAAAAAATTCACCTATCGTTTTCAGTAACTTTTTTCCCAGTATAAACTAGTAAAACCTAGAAATGCAGGGTCTCCTATTCATGGAAATATGGTAGAAAGTTTATCAATTAAAGAAAGAAAATAAGTCTCCATTAAAACCCTTCTAAAGAATTCTACAAACTTAATATAACTTAATATTCTGTTGAATTAAAAAATACCAAAATCTCAGTATTAATAAGAAAGAAAAAATTTAATAACACCCACAACTCTTTTTGTTTTAATGCCATTTGTGGGTTTGGAATTTTGTTGGTTTGTCTAATTCTTGTTTTGTGATTCAAACAACCTAAAGATACCTTGAAATTATTTGCCAACTGGAAAAGCAAATTCAGTAACTGTAAACATAGGACCAACAACGTAAGGAAATTCTAGTGGGTTTTAAAGCATTTGGCTTCCAGACCCACTGTGACACAACATTTCATACAACACACAACCTAGACACTCCCTCTCAGAGAGACAGATAACAGGATTCCTATTTTCAAGACTAGGAACAGACGCCTAACTACAAAGTGAACTGCCTTTTCTTTTTGTCACAGGATTCCTTGACGCATATCTTAATTGTTAATGAAATTCGAGTATCGATAAAAGCAAATTTTCAGTCACGCATATGACAGCTTCTGGGACCCCAAGTTCTCATCCACTGATGGCCAACTCTAGCTTTTCTTAGATTAAGGATGAAAATGCTAGTAGTCCCTTTATATTTCCCTCCTTTGCACCCTGACAAGTTCATTTCTTTTACCTTACATCTTGTCAGTTAAAAAAGATGAAAGATCAGAAAAAGAAATCTAAGCTCTGAAGCAGAGTAATAACATAGCAATCTGTTTCCTTTGACCTAAACTTGAAGCTCTTTCTTTAACAATGACAAGAAAGTGTAAACTTATATTCAGACTCTAGAAAGCCAAGAAAGAAAAGTGCAGCATTCAGGAAACAATGGAAATTAAAGAAAATTAGCTATCAAAATATTTGAGAAGATTTAATTATTGTTTATCTAGTACTTGCTTCATGCAAAGCCATCTACCAAAAGGAAGCTGATGGGCACTCTTGTCCCATTAAAGCATTACAAGAGCGATGAGAAGGAAACGGGTTTTTTTAAAAAGCTAAGGAACAAGGGACTTGATTAATAAGTATTCCCACATAAGCTAATGAGAGTAATGTACGTAGTCAGTGTCTGGCAAATAGAAGTCTGAGTGTAGAATAAATAAGAAAAAGGAGTTTAAATACTAGAAGCATATGACAAGCTGGGGGGGGGGTGGTGGGAAATGAGACCAAAGGATACATATGTCACAAAGTAACATTTTGGAAGCGTTTTTCCCTTTCCTGTTTGTCTATTTCTGTTGCCCTTAAACCTTAGTCATAAAGATGAGATCACTAGGTAACATTTAACCTAACTCCTGATCTTTGTTTTACTGAATGTACGCAATGCCTTGCCCAACTTGTTGATCCATTTCCTGGATTAGAAGGAGTAAGAATGAAGAATAAGTAGTTAAAGAATGACTGCTTCTCTACCCCCAACTTTCCCCTTAGCAAATTTGCAGGTGGACCACACGGGCAAGACAGCATCCATAGAAAGATCAGGAGAAGCCAGGAGTCTGCATGCAATGGAAAAATGATGAAGAATCTGACCTCCTACCTTAATGATGAACTGAGATCATTTCCCCTTTTTCCCTTTAAAGACTGTCATGGCTAGAGCAGAATCTTCAGAGTTGGTCTCTGGACAAGAGTCCACCTTCTCCCCAGGTTGCCGGCTTTTCTGAATAAAGCATCTGTCCTTTCTACCAACACTTGCCCCTCCATGACTGGCTTTTGAGTGGCAAGCAGCCAAACCTCATTTCTGTAACCATTTTGTCAATCTCCAAATACCACTCCTAGAGGCTTCAAAACAGAAATAACGGAGTTGTGGATCTCCTCCCACAAGGAAATAATTTCTAAAGTGTTGCCTTCTTGGAGTACATTTTGAGTATGTTATGTTACTAGCCACCAAGGATGAGAATGCTGGGGTTCCTTATTTTATGGAAACAAACATCTATAAAACATCTAGTTTTTAAAAATTAATTAAAATGGAAGGACACTGTGATGGAATGATCTAGAGTGGAGGTATCTTTAAATGATGACATCTCCTGTTTAAGTGAAACAATTTATCAAGCCCAAACCGACTGTTTAAAGCCAAGTCTGTCATAATAATGGTCATTAATAGTATCTCCCTAAGTCAGTTAATGTTTATTTTGAAAAATTACACATGGTAAATAAATGATCATACCTTCTCTAAAAGAGAGCATGCATCTCTATTTCACTATCACAAAGGCTTCAAACATCATAAAGAGATACTTTCCAGAAAGGTGTCCTTGCTTGATGATACTTATTATAAAGATACTTTCTTTACCTAAAGTTCACTCAGCAGTCTCAACTATCTGAATGTAAACAAGCAAATGGAAAGCACTGATAACCTCTTAAAAACTATTAATGCTGCAAAATTCATGAACTAAGAATCAGGCTATCACCACAGCCTACATGTGCTTAGTTTGCAAGCAACTATAGCTAATTCAACTATTTAAGCACCCAGTGATTAAAAAAATCAAGTAAGGAATGGGGAAAAGGAATGCTACAGGTGAGTGAACAGAAAGGAAAAGAAACAGCCAAAAAGTTAACAAAATTTTTGTTAAAAAAATAATAAAAGTGATAAAACTGTTCCTAAGAACTCCAGGTACAGAGAGCCACGTGAAGCCTTTTCATGAAATGACAAGCAGGGCTAAACCTTTTAATGTCTCCTGAGGGCCCCCCTCTCTTCCAGAGGCCAGCAGAATAATGTTCATAATGAAACCCTAAATCACCCAAAACGTCTAATGCAGGGCCACTCTCTGATATACCAAGCTAAGGATTCATATAATGTGCTTTAAAGACATCTCTATCCAAGATTATCTGGTGTTTCAGTTTTGGTACAAAGGAAACTTCGGTCATCTAGATATTTCTCTTCCACGAGCCTCCAAATCCTTAATAAAGCAAACGAATAAGGGATTTCTATACTCATGTTTCTGGTGGCTGCCAAAAGGGAGAACATAGAATTGCTAAGTAAGGAAATCTCTGGTTACAATAACAACCAACTCACAATTTTAATAAAACATACTATAACATCCTTATAATGGATCCTTTCCCCTGGGGTTATATTGAAGTCAAGTCGAAGCTTGCATGAATAGTGATCTTTTAAATGGACAATATTTACTAATTGTGGAAACTCAAAAATGATCTTCAACAACAACAAAAAACATAAAAACAATCAAAGCTGCACGTAATTTTAACTGAGCATAAATCTTTCACGCACACACCTCAGGTGATGTCTCATGATTCCAGAGTAGATGGAATACCCTGGATTGCAATGTTTAACTTTTGCAGTAACTCAAAGCATCATGTTTGTGGAAGCAGACATCAAAGATACAACTGACTCTTTAATAAGTGAACAGTTCAGAATTATATAACTGGAAAAGTTCCCAAGTGTATTAGATTCCTACGGCTGCCATAACAAAATTCCAGACCAAGATCATGGTATCAACAGGTTTGCTTTCTCCTGAGGCCTCTCTCCTTGGCTTGCAGATGGCCACCTTCTCACTGTATCATTACATGGTCTTCCCTCTGTACTGCACACCCCTGGTGTCTACTGTCCAAACTTCCTATTCTTATAAAGTCACCATTCAGATAGGATTGGGGCCCATTCTAACGGCCTCATTTTAACTTAACCTCTCTAAAGGTCCTAGCTTCAAATATAGTTACATTCTGAGGTACTGGGGGCCAGGATTTTAATACATGAATTTTGGAGGGACACAATTCGGCTCATAACACTTTGCCCTCTGGCCCTCCAAAATGCATGTTTTCGTGTGCAAAATAAATTCATGCCCACCTGAACAACTCCTAAAGTTTTAAACCATCCGATATGGGATGGGCATCATATGTAAGACTCTAATATCATCTGAATCAAATGTGGGTACAACTCGAGGTTTAATTCCTCCTAAGGCAAAATTCCCCTACAGCTATGAACCTCTGAAACCAGACACATTATCTGTTTCCAAAACACAATGGTGAGACAGGCATAAGATAGACATTTCCTTTTCAAAAGGGAGAAAAAGGAAAAGAGGGAGAAAAAAAAATCACGGGTCCCCAAGCAAGTCTGAAACCTACCAGGGCAAATTCCATTAGATTTTTAAGGCTTGAGAATAATCCTCTTTGGTTGGATGTTTTTGGTCTGGGTCCACCAAGATAGCAGCCCCACCTCCCAGGTTCACTGGGTTGACAGGGTTGACCCTGTCCCAGTAAACATAGGCAGTAGCCCTGCCTTCTGAAACCAAGGAGGGGACAGACTCACTCCCTGGGCCTGTGTCATCTGAGTCCACAGTGGCGGTGGCACCTCTGCCACTCTGAATCACCTTTGGAGTCATCCATCCTTCCCTTTTCTTGAAGGACAAGACATGGTCACTGCCAGACAGCTCTTGTTCATCCAGTAAAGACTCAGAAATCTGACAAGTCTTCCTTCATTTTTATCCCATGTCTGTCCCCTGTAGCCCAAGCTGGCTGTATTTCTGCTGGTCCAACCCCATCTCTATTCCTAACTTCTGCTGACATGGCCAGCTGGATCTATGAGTTGCACATGTAATCTCTTTATCAAATGACTGCCCAGCCACCCCCTTGGTGTTCTCTTCAGAAAATGCTTTCTCATTTTTTCCCCAACACGGATAGGCTGAGGATTTTATGAGTATCCAAGTCCTGGTTTCTTCTTGCTTCCCAATTCTTTTTTTTTTAAATCTATTTATTTATTTATTTTTGGCTGCATTGGGTCTTCATTGTTGGGTCTTAGTTGCTGCATGCAGGCTTTCTCTAGTTGCGGCGAGCGGAGGCTACTTTTCATTGCGGTGCACGGCCTTCTCATTGTGGTGGCTTCTCTTGTTGCAGAGTATGGGCTCTAGGCACACAGTCTTCAGTAGTTGTGGCACGCGGGCTGAGCAGTTGCGGCTCATGGGCTCTAGAGAGCAGGCTCAGTAGTTGTGGCGCATGGGCTTAGTTGCTCCATGGCATGTGGGATCTTCCTGGACCAGGGCTCGAACCCGTGTCCGCCGTATTGGCAGGCGGATTCTTAACCACTGTACCACCAGGGAAGTCCCACCAATTCTTTCTTTAATTTCTCTACTCTGGCATTTTACCCTAAGAAGTAGGGAGAAACCAAGTCATACCTTCAATGCTTTGCTTAGAAATGTCCTCAACGAATCCCCAACAACATGTACAAATCCTGCCTTCCACAAAACACGAGAACACAATTCAGCCAAGTTCTGTGCAATTTTATAACCAGGACTTCCTTTCCTTCAATAGCATGTACCTCATTTCTGAGTCCTCACTCATTAAAGTGAGGAATCACCACTGGAGTCATCCTTCCCTTTAATGTCCCCATTTCTACCAAGAGTCTCTCCAAGACAGTCTAGGCTTCTTCTAACATGTACCTCAAAAACTCTTCCAGCCTCGACCCACTGCCCAGTTCCAAAGACACTTCCGCATTTTTAGGCATTTGGTACTGCAGAACCCTACCTTCCCAGTATCACAGTCTCTATTAATCAGGGTTCTGTAAGGAACAGGATCGACAGGATGTATATGTGGTCTCTGCTGGTTTTCCCAGGTCTGCAAGGAGAGCGAGCAGACGGAAGATCCAGGGACAAATTGCAGTTTGGGTCCGAAGGCGGTCTGCTGGCAGAATTCTTTCTCGCTCAGGGGAGGTTAGTGTTTATTCTATTAAAGCCTTCAACTGACTGAATGAAGCCCACCTACCTTATGAGGGTAATATCCGTCATTCAAAGTCTATCGATTTAAATGTTCATTTCATTAAACAAGTAAACAAAATCACAGAAACATCCAGAAAAATGATTGACCAAATATCTGGGCACCACGGTCCAGCTATGTTAACACATAAAACTACCCATGACACCAAGTATCATTTCAATTTTATAAGGCATAGGTGTCGGGTGCAGTGCTGTGATCCATCATGAGATCAGCAATGATGGTGAGGTTCCAAAGACTCTGATAATCTTTACCTTCTAAGAAGAGTAACTGGACTTTAACTGCTTAGTCATCGAGCATAATAAAAGCCATCTGCTGAACCTTAGCTCTAACACTGTGACCTGGGGTTGGATAGTATGGCCTGGGATTCTGTCACTGTTCTCTGCAAGAGTCCTGGGCTAGCAATATTAAGACAAAGTATCCAACCTCAAAAGCAACTAGTTCGGGCTTCCCTGGTGGCGCAGTGGTTGAGAGTCCGCCTGCTGATGCAGGGGACGTGGGTTCGTGCCCCGGTCCGGGAGGATCCCACATGCCGCGGAGCGGCTGGGCCCGTGAGCCATGGCCGCTGAGCCTGCGCGTCCGGAACCTGTGCTCTGCAACGGGAGAGGCCGCAACGGTGACAGGCCCGCGTACCGCAAAAAAAAAGCAACTAGTTCTATAACCCACAGAAAGTCCCTTCACATCATTCAGCTTGGATTTCCTTAACTGCTCAAAGGGTGCATTAGAAGATAAGGCTTCATCCATCTCTACGATGCTAATACTGAGGGTAGCCTCTTAAGACATTTTGGGGAATCTCCACGAGTTAGAAACTGGACATGCATGATACTTTCATATGGACAATAACGATACTAAATTCACTGAAGTAGGTACTCATTTTGCATTTTTTTTTCTAGTTTTAAAGACAGACATTATTCAATCACATATCCTTACCTGATTCCTTGGTGACAAAGCATAGGCATTCTGACTACCGCTGGCTTTGATCTCATGCAACAAACCAGTCAATGATGACGATTAAAACAAAACCAAGTTAATAATCATTCTGTTGTTGTACCTCAACTCTAAGTTTGAATTTTTTTTTCAGATTCAAATCCTCTTACGTTTCCCATGGAGTAGGAAAGGTCAAAGACCATTCTCATATTTATCACGAGGAGAAGCTCCGAGTGAGAGTTCTGATGTCTCCACGTCTCCTTGGGTCCCGCTCTGAATCAGCATCAAAACAGGGATTGAACCTCTTCTGGCTCCCTGCCCCCCACTCCGTGCACTTGAGTTTGTGTTTAGGGGATGGGTCCCGTGAAACAGCATGCCCTGGATGAATCACTACAGCAGAAGGAATACATTCTGACGTATGCATAACAGGAATTAGAATGTGCCCCTCACAGAGCTCAGCAAATGGTTTTTCTATCTGCTCATGCTAATTAGGAAACTACTGAAAATATTTCCCATATTTAAAACGGCACCTCTCCTCATTGAATATGGCAACCCTGCTATGAATCAAAGCTGAATAATAACCCATCACTGTCAAAGGTAAATTACTGCCTCAAAAAAATTAAAAAAGCAGTATGACATTTAAAGCATTGAGAAACAGCTAGTTCCCCGTGCAATCGCCAAGGTACACACAGTCCTGAGTGAAATCAGCACCATGGTGGCACCAGAGCTGGGGCAGGTCATGTGCAGCTCATACCTGGGACATCAATGCCAACAACGGGGCCCATGGAGAGCAGCCATCGTTTGATCATCTCCCGTGTCTACTATGGTTTTTACATATACTATTTCATCGGATTCTTGGAGCAACTCAGATTCTGATCATGTCCACTTTACAGATCAGAAAACCAGACCACAGCAAAACCAAAACTGTACTCAGGTTCTCATTACTAGGAAAAGGGTGAATCAAGATTGACGAGCAAAGTCTGTCTGAATTCAAAGACGTCGTTATTTTCACGGCTCATACCATCCACGCTACTTGGGAGATGAGCGCTATTTGGGTGGGTGGTACCACAAAGTAGCAAGGGAAGTGGGTCAACATACCGGACATTAATGCAGGATCTAAAATATAAAATTACCTGAAGCTTTCTATGCAGAGTACCTTACCATAGAATGGAGTAATTATTTGCCTTATGTTATAGAAATTAAATGATACTCTTCACATCAAGTCGGCGTGTAACCCACAGTCAGAATATGGTAAACCACAAGATTTCTTTCTAACTCTAAATTCTGAGATTAGAATATATTTCTCTTAAATATATCAATAATCCATTTGTCCATCTCTCAGTAAGGTTATCCTGAAGGTATTCTAGAAACAGGTACTGGCTCAGTCCTAGGGTTGTAGGAGAGATTACTATTGTTTATGACCATCAGCGCCAGGATGAACTTTAAGGCAAATAGCAAAATAGATGGTATCAGTCTTTATTTATTACATCACTAACTATCCTCCTGCCTACTCTGTTTTCTGTACATTCAGCTTCTCAGTGTTTTTCTCTCGTGAATTTATGGGTTTTTCTTGTCGTATCAGATAGTCATCCAATGAAATTACATAAAGTATTATGTTGGTGACTTAGAGTGCTACAATCCTAACATCCTTGCTTCAAGTAAAAACAAAACAATTTAAAAGAGGAGTCTCTTCCTTTAAGGCAAATACATTAATGAGTGCTGTTAAGATATGGAGAATTGGAATCAGACCACCTGGTTTTAATCCAGGGTTTGCTAGCTATATTAACATTGAGCAAGTTGTCCAAGGAACTCATAGGGTTGTTGTAAGTGTTAAGCAAGCGATTGAAAGTGCTTAGCATGGTGTCAGGCACACAGTACGTACCTGGTACCTGATACATGTTAGCTCTCCTCCTTGTAACACTAAACTCCATGTCAGTTAAGTCAAGGGGAGACCTTAAGATCTCTAGGATCCTTGCCCAAATCATGCCTTACTGCAGGGGGGCCCAACCCCCGGGCTGCAGACCCGCGTGGCCTGTTAGGAACCTAGAGGAGGTGAGCGGCGGGCGAGTGAGCAGAGCCTTCACCTGCTGCTCCCCATGGCTCGTGTTACCGCCTGAACCGTCCCCCGCACCCCATCCGTGGAAAAATTGTCTTCCATGAAACAGTCCCTGGTGCCAAAAAGGTTGGGGACCGCTGCCTTACTGGCACCGTGTACCCATAAAACAGGCTGGGATCAAACACGCAACATGTGGCATCTGCTTAAGAAGCTGTACTAGGATTCTGCCATAGATTCTGAGGCAGGAAACAGAACTGCCCTGCCTTCTCGTGGGAGGTACCATGAAATTCATTCTTCTCTCTGGCTCCACCTGTAGATAAGAGCATAGAAAATCTCTACCACTGAAAAGTCTATCCATAAACATTTAATTTTATTGGGAAAACGATGATTAAGACTGACTTGGTCCCTGATCTCACGAAATACATATACATATCCTATTGGGGGGGGGGGAGGACTGAAACAAAAGTAGATAAAGAAACAATAATTAGTTTGCAATGAATGGTGTGAAGGAAACAGGGTAGAGAGATGCAAACAAGGTAAAGAATGTTGGGAGGACCTATTTTAAATAGGAAGGTTAAGGCTGCCTCTCTGAATAGGTGGTCTTTCAAGTGAGACCTGAAAGACAGGGAAGAGGGAGATTGTTATACACAGTCGAGGGGAAAATATTCAAAGCAGAGGAAAGGGCACACTGGTCCTGAGGCTGGAGACAGGTAAGTGTGTCCAAAGCAATGAAAAACTAGAGTGATAATCAGGGAAGAGGAGTGACTCAAGAAGGGGCCATATTAGTATCCTAGAAGCCCAATCATGCAGCCCTGGAGGGACAGGGTATGCCTTTCACTGTAAGGTCAGGAGAAGCCCTCACAGGGTCTAAGCAGGGAGTGATACAACCCCATTTACCTTCTAAGAAGATCACTTTTCTACTGGGTGAAGAATGGCCCTCAATGGTGCCCAGGTGAGAAGAGGGAGACCAGTTAGGAAGCTGCTTCAATGACAGGAAAGAAGAGATGGTGCCCAGCACAGGAAATCAGTAGTAAAGATGAAGAAATAAAAAGGTAATAGAAATATATTTTGGAGCATAAGTGATAAAACTTACTGATAGATTGGGGTAGAGTGAAGAAAAGAGAAAACGAGGGCAACTAGAGCTTCTGACTTGAAGAGCCAGTCGGCCAGCCCCAGTGGAAGCCCAGGCAGTGAGCAGAAGCAACCCCAAGTTTTGGCTCAGTGGGAATGTTTTGACAAGAGCAGAGCAGTTCTGTGGGGTTGCAGGGTTTTTCCTTTATTTTTCTTTTCCTTCTCCCTTCTTAGCAGGCTTTTGACAAGGAGCTTGACACTGATGTCCTGGTGATTGAATATAAATATGCTTAATTCATTACAGGCAGAGATAAAGGAACTCAAGGAAAAGCTTTCCCTTAAGGGTCATTATCTAGATAAGATTATAGCGTAAATTGAAGCCCGGTCTCTGGAGGTAGCGATCGATTGGCTAGTTCGCAAGCCCCGCTCCACCTCCCCTCATCTGGAGGCAGTGCAAATTTCCTGCCTAGAATCTCTACTCCAGCTGCCCTGTCTTAACCACATTCTGAGCCTCTGATGTCAGAAAACCAGTGGAAGTGACTGCCTAAAGACAAAATTAATTAAAACGTTTTTATCTGTTCTTGAGACGCATCCTAGGCTAATATATTGATTTAACCACTGCTCCTGTGAATGGTGTTTATGAATCAGTATCTCCTGAGACCATGGAGGTTGGAGGTAGGTTAAAAAAAAAAACAAAAAAAAACAAAACAAAAAACCTTAATTTTTCTTTGTGCCAACTGACCTATTACAATTAATGGAGGGATAAACGTTCATTGGGTCACTCTGTCGGTAGGGAGTTAAACATTGGTGGAAGAACCATACGCTATATATTGCTATTAGGAGGTAAGTAAAATGCACTAGTTCTTAGATAAGTTTCCACCTTTCAAGCCAAACTCCCTCAACAAATGCTGCCTTAGGAGTGACCCAATCCAATCTATGATTCAGGAAGACCAGCCTGGTGTGTGACATAAGACTAGGACCTACGTCTGACAGGCACACATACACACACCCACTGATTGAGGATTATAAAGATTGACTATCTTGATCCCTTTATGGCAGGTAAACTTAGCAGGTAAACAAATGCTTCTCATTTGGCCACCCTCAGTAAACAGCACTAGTAGTCGGGGGTGAGATGTCTTTCTGAACTTGGGAAGGGTCTTTTGGAAACTGATTAGTTCACAAACCTTCAAGGAGATCTGTATCACCTTGGACTGTCAACTCATGAATCCGATATTTACAGGCCTGTCCACCAAGATCCACAACTCCAGATGAGCAGCAACTTTCCTAATTCTTGTAGGATTGGACGGCAGCCCTAAAAAATTGGAATTCTGCATTTACCAATGTAGTCACTTTGCAAATGACATTCATTTTTAGATTTGATGTTTGCATCTGTGGTCTCTCCTTTCATAAGGTTAGTTTCTCTATTTCATTATCTAGTACATAGTATTGAATCTGCACCAAGTAAGTTCTTAAAAAAAATACTGCTGAATTAATGAATTTTTTCTTAGGCCTCATTTAGACAACTGTTTTCAATCCTAAGGTCCATATTTTAAGAGGATTTTTAGTGTGCCCAGAACTGGCAAACTAGAAAGCTCGTTATACCAGCAACAAAAAAGTCAGCAGTCCCATCTAGGAATGGGATGGCGATGTAGCAGAGTTCTTTATGGATCTGAAAGTTATATTTTAGAGAAATTTGACTTATTCTGGAACTTTAAAAGGCACAATTCAGAAAAAATGTGGGGAAAGCAACCAAAGGCATTAACTCAAGGTTAGGAAGAAGATGCTCATAATCTGAATTATCTAAAAAGTTAAACCTCTCCCTTGGGAAGAAGTGCAGATTCCTCTAATATCTCTAATATCCTCTAATATCTCTAATATCCTCTAATATCAAAACCGCAGCTCAAAGACCACGGCCACCTGAGATGCTAGAGAGAAGATGCCTTGAAAGAATGTCGCTTCCTCCTACAACATCAGGATTCAGTGACTTTTCATCTGTAGATTAAAAGATGCATTTTGGCTTGTTTTAGGTACAAAGCGACATATATACAGCATGTTCTAACTGCTTAATTTGGTAGACGGTAGGATATATTGGATGGGATAAAGACAAAAGCACGGAATTAGGTTTGAAGTCATACATATTTTAACGAGGATGCTAGAAGTGAGGATGAATAGGGAAAAAAGGATTTGAGGGACATGGAAGGAATCTAATCCACATAGTCTTGTGATGAACTGGATGTGGAGGTGAAGGGGTCAAAAGGTACACGATGATAGTCAAGTTCTGGGCATAAATGAGGAGAGGTATATTGGAAAGATGGATGGAATCTTACAATGTTGGGGAGAACTAGCTTTGGAGGAAAAGCTCAAGTTTGATCTTGAAATCATAAGTTTAGTGTGAATACTGTGCATATGGAAATATCCACCATAAGGTAAGATGTTGCTCTCCAATCCAAGGGCGAGTTTGGAACTCAGTAAATGCTACAGCTGTTACAAAACAAGGAGGCAAGGAGAGAGAGGGAGCAGGTGGAGAGGTGTGTAGTAACAATGTTAGACCACAGGCTTCGAAGATGGAAACTGTTCAGACCATGGCTCCAGCACTTACTGTGTCAACTTGGCTAACGATCCCACCAGCTAATATTTACTGCGTGCTTACTTTGTGTCAGACGCTGCATAAAGTGCTTTATGAACACTACAGTCATGACCAAAAAAATCTGGACTGTCCATCCATAGAGGAACAGTTAAAACAGTAAATAATACGGAATATTGGGTATTAAAAACAGTGATTACATCTATATCTAGAGGCCTGGAGAGAAATTCGCTATTCAGTCTAGCTACAGAGAAATTTAGATAGTATGACCCTAAAACCACAGGTTTTATATATACTCTACCTACCTACATATTTAAATCCAATTTTTCAGGAAATTCTTTTGACTTACTCTTTCACATATACCCAACACTATACATACAAGGTGTGATGGGCTAAACATCAGATTGTTAACACTGGTTATCTTGGAAACTGGAGGGTGCTGGAATGGGATATTTAAAACCAAACCAAACCCCAACCGAACAGAAAGACTCTAGTATATTCTAAAATTTAAAAAAAAACCCACAAACAAAATTCTATCCATATTAACATAAAGCCCAATTATTACATATGCATATGGAGGATAACAAGGTAGCATTTTTTTTTTTTTGGCAGTACACGGGCCTCTCACTGTTGTGGCTTCTCCTGTTGCAGAGCACAGGCTCCGGACGTGCAGGCTCAGTGGCCATGGCTCACGGGCCCAGCCGCTCCACGGCATGTGGGATCTTCCTGGACCGGGGCACGAACCCGTGTCCCCTGCATCGGCGGGCGGACTCTCAACCACTGCGCCACCAGGGAAGACCGAAGGTAGCATTTTTTAATGAAACCTTTTTTTGTTTTTAAGAAGGTGGTGAAAATCCATTATTTTAACACTTTTTCAATATTACACTTTTCAAAAAGCTATTCCTTATTTTATACCTGAATTCAGAGATCGACAAGGATATATGGGCAGTGAAGAGTTGAGTATTTATTCTAGAATTTACTATTACATTATGCAGACAAACAAATATGTCATCAAGTGTTAAGTATGTAGGGCTTGAAGGGCTAGTACAAATCTACTGTATAAGATGGGGATTTTGTTTTAATGTTTATGTTTTCACAGTAGTTTTCATTACGCTGATTGTGGCGTTAAGAGCACACACACAATGCCTCAGCGCTGATACCAGGAACCATATTACTCCATGCCTTCTGCTTCCTAATCCTCTGCCCGTCAGATGGGCTGCGAGCGCTTTATTCAATGTTAAAGGTCAATCCCCTTTTCTGGTAGGATATGTTTGCCCGACAAAGTGTGTGCACAGCTTTTCGACAAAGATTATTTAATCCACACAACCAGCTAAGAAACTTCGTCACAGATCTTATTAACTTCTCGGGCTCTCCAGTCACCAAAATTACAGATATTCTGACATAACTCCACATCCCCACATGGCATCTCTCCATCTGGAAGTCTAGTCGTCACCTTAAACATATCCACAACTGAAATCCCTAACCCAAGATGATACAAGATCCCGCATCCAACTTGATAAAAATGAACTTATTTACAAAGCAGAAACAGACTTACAGGCTTCAAAAATGAATTTATGGTTACCAAAAGGGAAAATGGCAGGAGAGGGGGGCAGGGAGGGAGGGATAAATTAGGAGTTTGGGATTAACACATACACGCTACTACATATAAAATAGGTAATCAACAAGGACCTACTGTATAGCACAGGAAACTCTACTCAATATTCTGTAATGACCTATATGGGAATAGAATCTAAAAAAGAGTGGATGTATGTATCTGTATGACTGAATCACTTTGCTGTACACCTGAAACTAACACAACACTGTTAATCAGCTATACTCCAATATAAAATAAAAATTAAATTTAAAAAAGCTGTCTGGAGTCACTGTTGGTAGACTTTTTTCTCACATCTCAAATCCAATTATCAGGAAATCCTGTGGGCTTTCCCTTCAAGGTATATCCAAATTGGATCTGTTTCTTACCGCGTCCACTGCTCCTACTCTGATCAAAGCACTCATAATTTCTTGCCTGGACAAATCATTGTAATAGCCTCATAACTAGTCCCACTGCTTTCTCCCTTGGGCTCCAGCAGTCTGACAGAAGCCAGAGCGATGGTTTGAAAAGGTAAAGCACATCATTTCATACTCTGTTCAAAACCCTCAACTCCTCATTCCCATATATTCCCCCTACTTGAACTCTCCCCACTTACTTCTACTGTAGAGGTTCTGCTTGAGCTTCTCCTTAAGTGTTATTTGATATCCACATTGCTGACTTCCCCTTTCAGGTTCAAAGATTATCTTCTCAATAAGGGCCACCCTATCTACTCTAAATAAATGGCAGCGTCTCCCGATCTCCTTCACCTTGCCGTCTTTTTTTTTTTTTTTTTAATAGCACTTACCACCTCTGGAGTTCTCTGTAATTCACTTAGTTATGAGGTTTATTATATGTTTTCTGCCCTGCCTCTGCTTGAATGTAAGCCCTACAGGAACGGACATCTGTGTCTATCTAATCAGCAATGTATCCTAGCATTCTAGAACAGACCCCCAGATCTACGAGGCTGACAAAAAAATATCGTTTAATAATGATCTGTTTTGCTTTACTATACCACCCCGAACTGAAAGAACCGAACAATGTGAAGATTTTGTCCTTTCTCGCTACCAAGAAACCTCTTCAAGTTTCCTCAGGAACTCCAAAGAACAAGGATCAATCAGACCCCTGTAATGCCTAAACAAAATAATTCGCAAAATCTAGCCTGAGTTCTTCGTCTAGCTGACGACTTGAACAAAACGAAGCCTTTCTTCTTCTAGAGATTCCAAAATGCCTCAGGGCTGCTTTCTTTAGTTTTGATTTTTCCCTAACTTAGAATTTATTTTTTAAGTGACAACATGTGTACTGCTATTTATAACTTTGGTTTCCCTATTCTTTGGAAGAACATTGTTTTGATAGTGCAATCACATACCCTCAAGCACAAATATAAAGAAACCTCTTGTCTATGAAGACCATGGGTTCAACATTCTACATTTAAATCATTAATTTATTATTGAAATAAAACACAATACCATACTGGAAGCTGAAATGATCTTGAATAGACTTTTAGCATTTAACTGATAACTTAGAAGAGACAGTAATAGTTTGTCAGGGATCACCTTTAGGAAACTACATGGTACAGGTGAGTCAGTGATTAGTGCCTTCCAGAGGACAGAGGAATGGATTCGCCGCATTTTAATGCATATGTTGTTAATGGAGGCTTCCAGAGCCCTGGAATTGACACGTCGGCCCCAGTAATCAGCTGATTTCAATTCCTTTGTATTCCTTCTCTAACAAAATACCTTAAGAATCAAAGCCTCTCAAAGACTAGCAACTAATTTATTAGAAATCCCAGGCGACTTTCTGTCCCAGGTTTGAGGCTAAGCGGGCTTACTGGTTTGTGTGTTTGTATCCTCATCATCAGAAGGCACAAGGAAAGCTTTTCGAAGCCTCTAAGAGCAAACAGTCTGAGTTTGATAGAAAATGCAGCAGCCCAGTACTGAAGATGTTTCTATCAACATTCCTCTTTCTGAGCTACAAACACAAATACCATTTCTCCAAGTCTCTCATTCTAAAAAGACATTATGCTCTTCAAAGACTTGCCCTTTATTTCACTGCGAACATTCTCCAAAACCCTCTTCTACAATGACTAGTTTGAGATGTAATTTAAATAAACTCAATAGCTAAGAGTGAAGACTGCAGTGTAATTCAACCAACAGAGCCTTAACTCCCTAATGATCTCATTAAAAGCAGGTTAAAAAAAAAAAGGGTTGTACTTGACTTTTTGCTTCCTCAGATACCTCACTCACACTTGATCAGAAATGTTTAATGTTATTAACACATCGCAATACCAGTACAGCTTCAGAGCTGCTTATTCAAAAACACTGAAAATAAAGCCAAACTAAGGATCAGAACTCGGTCTATCCTTTCAGAGACAGATATATGCCTATTAAGTCAAGCTCGGTCTTTTGCTTTAAGTGTGATTCCCTTATGGACAAATAACCTTAGCGGCAAGCAGTGAGGGATGGGGACCACAGGCCTTTGTAATAAGAATCTTACTAAGAACCGATGTTGAGGGCTAAGTTCGCTTATATATTTGTATCAGAACATTAAAGTACAATGTTGCAACAATTTTATGCTAACAAGTCACTTTTTGTAGAAGCTGCTAAAGGAAAGGGGGCTTTCATATTTGTGCTTCTAACCTGTGGACTGTTATGTGGATACAGGTTGTACTTTTAGGCTGTATCTCAGCACGTAAACTAAGGCCCCTGTGCTGGCTTTCTCATGGCAGCTCACTCAGTTTCTATCACATTGTGCAATGAGCTAAATAAAAATTCAAACACTTTCAGTGGTGAACCCGTCTGTGTTGATTATTATAATAAGAAAAACTCCAAACTAGAGATTCTCAATATTGCCCTTAGATGTGTCAGTAGCTAAGGGCCATGGCGAGGAAGAGCACTGCTAAGTGCATGAATTATGAAATCTGCGTCCAGGTCCTTCTTACAATGGAATTATCTGTTGATTAAATAAGGCCCTTTATCCATCTTCATTACTGATGTCAGCTCTGTGGCAGAGAATTCAAAATTCCTTATGAATATTTACGTTTATCAATGGTCATGTTCAAAGATTATCTTCCTACTTAAACCACTAGTTTGGGGGAATAGAAATATAAATAGAAACAATAGAAGTAGTTAATCACTTCCGTCTGTGTGGTCACCAGCAAACATTCAGGACATAGTGGAGTAATGATTTTTATAAGCTGCACTGTGTATCCAGATGTTACCACTGAGTGTTGATAAATAGATGTTTGGTAAAAAGTACAGAGGAACAGTAAGATATTGAATTTCTGGTCCACTGTGAATATAGCTAGTTTTTAGTTTTTACTATTCTTTTTCTTTCCCTGTTGCTTAATAGCCACCCATGACTATCTTTGACTGGGCATCAGAATACCCTGTTTACAGCTCCATTCAAATTTTCCCCCCCGAAAACACAAATTCAAGAATAATTCTTTCTGCGCAAAAAGCGACATCATTAGCAGCGGCATCTTTAAACAATGAGCATCATAAAAATCATCTGTGAAGAAAGAAAAGCAGCTGATTTTCAATGATGTGATACAGACTTTGAAATTATGCAGGTAAATACCCAAATGTTATGGAATGGATGAGAAAGAGGAAAAAAGACAAAAGATAAAAATACGATGAGTCTCAGTTTACGGAAGCAATATATACAGTAGGAATAATTATTATGGAAAGTGAAAAGGAAACTCTTAAACCTATCAAAGAGAAAAAGTAAAAGGCTACATTCTAAGATTTAACAAAATTAGGCCCCCAAATAACTTCAAAATTAAGTGAAAACAATCACAAACACAGACAAATATCCTTTTTTTTTTTTTTTTTTTTTCAGTACGCGGGCCTCTCACTGCTGTGGCCTCTCCCGTTGCGGCGCACAGGCTCCGGACGCGCAGGCTCAGCGGCCATGGCTCACGGGCCCAGGCACTCCGCGGCATGTGGGATCTTCCCAGACCGGGGCACGAACCCACGTCCCCTGCATCGGCAGGCGGCCTCTCAACCACTGCGCCACCAGGGAAGCCCACAAATACCTTTTAAAGTACAAAGAAAATTATCTTAGAAGACTAGGAGGGTCTTGCAGCACTTCAGGTAAACCAGAAGGACCCACAAGAGGGCTGCCTGGTCAACGAAATGGATGTTGATAACCATTCAAATGAATGCCCTCCTAGAACGATCACAGAAGGAATGAGATGCAGACTTCAGAGAGATGGGCCTAATTCTAGCAGTAAGGGAGGAAAAATAACAAAGGGGAGCAGAATGGAAGTCAATATTAATGCCAGAATGGGTGATCAAAGCATCCAGACCCTGGGCTGTGAAGCTTGAAAGAAATGAAAAGATACATACGTATAAGCCTTCATTTATTTTTCCAGCCTGAGTCTGTGGAGAAAAATAAACAGGAAAGAACTTCTATCAATGGAGCCTGTCTTAATTTTCGGGAGAAGGCATGAATTTCACATGAGGCTCAGCTAGAACAAGAGGTCTTGAAGAAGGCAGGGCGGGAGAAAACAGAAGGGAAACTTGGCTTGGTAACAAACTAAGGGAAGACAGACACTTGTCAGTGGTGGTGCTGAGGACAGACATGGCTCTGAGCCTGTGTCACGAGGTTCCAAGTTAAGACCAGAGCGTGTTCAAGTTCTGTCACAGGAAATACCCTCTCTCCCATCTGTCTTCATACACACTCCCCGAGTTACATTCCTGGGAAAATACTGATATAAATGAAAGATCAGATAGTCATCCAATTTTCGAGTTGGAAGAAAATTCTGTAAGCATTTCGTAAGACATGTTAATAGCTAGATGAATAAACTAATACCCAGAGAGGTGAGTTGTCTAGTTGATGTCACGGCAGAGCCAGGACTAGAGCTCAGGCATCACTTCCTCGAGGATGGGATATGTGGATCCCAGTATGCCTGCCAAGGCCCACGTCCCAACTCCCTGGTTCTCAACAGTGTGTCTGCAGCAGAGTCATTTGGACGCTTGTCTAAAGGGGACTGCAGCGACACTGCTCCTGAGGCAACAGCAAGAGACAGCACGCAGCCCTGAGCCAGGAAGAACCACTCCAGCTCTCACAGCATTGAGACAGGCTGGGACGTGGGACCCTCAGCTGCAGCGCTGCAATGCCTGCACCTGGACAAACATCTCCTCATGCAACAAAATACAAAGAAACGGTGAGGGGCTGAAAATAACTGTGTGCATGCACAGTTGGGGCAAATTCTGGAAAAGATACAAAGAGACCAAAAAGCCCAACTGCCACTTCTGAAGAACAAAAGTCTGGAGCAAAAGCAGGGCACTGTGCATGCCCCCTGCACTCAATACCAGCAAAGGGGTGGGCAAAACACCTAGGCCCCCCCTCCAGCCCCACCCCTGGACGCATCCTTACCCTCACCCCATTTAAGTCATCAGCTCACCCCCTTGGGGAGCAAGCAAGCAAGGGAACCTGTTATTTGTTCCTCCTCCCACTGCTGCAGCAGGGGCCCCAGTGAAGCCTCGGCTGATTTCTCGTCTGGCCTCTGACCAATTTCTATTGATTAAGGAGGCCAAGAAACATGGTTGGTAACAGCATCACTACTTTAAATCCAACAGGAGAGATGTTAATTGAGGTCTCTGTGTGTAAGATGCTGCCTGATGATGGAGTCACCGATGAAAAACACTGCCTTCAAACAGCTTCCAATCCAGGAATACACTTATTTCAGGCCAAGCATCCAGTGCGTGCTCTATAAACAAGTTGAAAATGATGTTGCTAGAACCTGCCAACTGGTGCTCAGCACACGCTCCACAGTGGAAACAAAGGCTACCTCTCCAAGCATAACATGGGTTGCAAACCCCCTACATGTGCTCACAACAGAAATGAGGATGGGTCTGGTCGTAAGTACAGTGTCAACAGCATGAATCTATGCCAGTTTTTTAAAACCCTGAAGAACAAGAAATTAGGACCTAGACCAATTTGTCCCCACCTCCCTGTTAAAACAAAATGCAAAACAGAAGGTTCTGTAATTCCAGAAGAAGGTGCCCAACGTGCCTCCCCCGCTTCTCCCACACCCCTGTTCAGAGGGGTCAGGCCTGGGCTACGGCTGGGTCCTTTGGGGAGGGCTGTTCAAAGCTAGAGTCACGAGAAGCCTGCAGCTCTTTAAGAGGCTCGAGGCCCCACACACCAAGAACAGAAGCACAGACGAGCACGACGTTCGAGTCCTGGGACAAAGGCAGCGCAGGGAGGGAGGTGGCCAGGCTCTGGGTGGCTGTGGTCACTGCTCTTATGTCACCTTTGGGGCATGCATGTGACTGCTGTGTGCGCACGCCTAGCAAATAGGAACAGGCCATGGAGAAAACTAGGTGTGCAGCCATCCCAGACTCACCCTGTTCTGTCTTATCTCATCAGGGTGCTATTTTTATTTTGGCCGTGCCCTGCGGCACGGGGCATCTTAGTTCCCCGACCAGGGATCGAACCCGCGCCCCCAGCAATGGAAGTGCTGAGTCTTCACCACTGGACCGCCAGGGAAGTCCCGGGGTGCTCTCATTCTGATGGTCACTGTTAGCATCAAGGGGAGACTCCTGAGTTAAACTCCTCTATTTAACATTTTTATGAATGCTTAGGAAACATAAAACGAAAGCAAATCCAACCACACACACACTCTACTCCTTACTCCTAGATATCCTTTCTTATTCCTCCAAATGTTGAAAGTCCAGATTCAGCCTCCCAAACTCCACTGGGGGCTGGGGGGGACGCTGACCTCAGTCCGTTTCTTCCCTACAGTTTAATCCCCCATGATTTAAGTAATTCACATAATGAATGACGTCACCCACTGGGGCTCAGATTATCAACTCCAACCACCTATGAAGATTTTTATGATTCATCCTTCTGGTGGGCCTCCTTTCCACCACTGTAAAGCAGTTTAGTTCACTAAAGCCTTATATAAAATTTTATTGGGCTTCCCTGGTGGTGCAGCGGTTGCGAGTCCGCCTGCCAATGCAGGGGACGCGGGTTCGAGCCCTGGTCCAGGAAGATCCCACATGCCGCGGAGCAACTAAACCCATGCGCCGCAACTACTGAGCCTGCGCTCTAGAGCCCGTGCTCTGCGGTGGGAGAGGCCACTGCGGTGAGAGGCCCGTGCGCTGCAATAGGGGGTGGCCCCCGCTCGCTGCAACTGGAGGGGGCCCACAGGCAGCAACGAGGACCCAACGCAGCCAAAAATAAATTAACTAATTAAAAACAAAAACTTTATTAGTCCGGATAGTTTGTCTTAGCTACTGCAACAAACCATGAAATCTCAGGGACCTCCGACAATCAAGGGCTATTCCTTGCTCACAGAAAATCCAAAGCAGGTCAGTGGGGGTGGGCCTCCATCCAGGACTCGGGGACCCATAATCCTGCCATCTTGTGAGGCCACCATCTCAACAGGTGGCCTTCAAGTTTGCTGAGGCAGGGAAAGTGAGAAGGCATCCCACTGGCTTTTAACTACCTTGACCCAGAAATAAGGTATCATATTTATGTTCAGGGGCCAGAATTAGTCCCATGGCTTTACCCTAACTGCAAGAGAGACCAGTAAAAATAAGGAAGCACATGGACTATTCAATGTGCACGAACCCTAAGAGAGCAGTAATTATTTGCATATAATAGTAGCATATACATCATATCTGGAAGGATCTTTTATCCATATTCCCATAACCCACATCTCAACAGTTGTCATCTCTCTTTTGGGAGCTAGGAAACATTTTCTTCTGGTGCTCTAATGAGGTGTGGGTAAGTTGAAAATCGTTTAAAAAATCCAAACCAACCAAAACAATGCCAAACAGAAAGGAATTCTTGTTCATGCATGTACTAAGGACCAGAAAGTAGAAAAGAACTGCGGTAAACAATCAGGAAAGGGGTGAGTAGAACATAAAAGGAAAAATCCCAAGTGGTAACATCTCTGATGAACAGATCACATGGATTTGCACCTGAAGGTCAATCTCCTACAGTCCAAGTACACACACACACCCCCAAAACACCACCGTTACACTGTCAGTTGTTTGCTCACATGGCAGGCTCTTAATACTCCAAAGCGAATGGAATCTAATTGTTATCCTGGTGGTTTCTCATCTCCACCAATCGGGGTCCTTAGTTGAGAATGCTGACTTAAAAAGCTCAGATGTCCTTCACATCATTCTTAGAGCTGTAGAGGGCTCTTGAGCTTGGGAAGGGAACTCTTTCAGCTTCTGGATGAGCGCCCATTATTGTGCAATGGTTGGGAAACAGTAAGAATCTGAGGAATAGGCTTATCACCCACCCATCTTCTCATCGTCCATCCAACCATCCATCTAAACATTCAACAAACATTGAATGCTTGCCCTAGGCCAGGTACTAGTCTAAAGTTTGCTGATATAGCAGTGACTAAAGCTTACAAAAATCCCTGTTTTCATGGAATTTACCTTCTAGAATAAATCTGGATTCCATAGTTTATAAGACACCTTTCTGGCCGGGCATTTCCTTTCATCTTCCTTTTCTTCCCGACCCCCCACAGGTGAACCAGATAGGCCTATTTCCAGATCCTACACCCTCTTATTCTTCCCATGTTGTCAGTTGAGATTGACCTTTTTCCTTGTAATCGAGGTCATCAGCACATTCGTTTCTTGGAGGCTCTGTCACCAACTGTCAGGGCAATCACACTGAAGGAAACACTACATTCTACAACGGACAACTTGAATATTATTTCCACATCCTGTTTTGCCTGGCTCATTGCTCTGTCAGCGTGACAGGAGGACAACTCAGTTTCGCCTCTAATTTCTGTTTGCTACTCACACACCTGTGCCATTGAACCTGCGTGGAAAAGTTGGCTTCCAACACTCCACCTTTATGCCACGCCTTCCATCCCGGTGTCATTATTTACTATCTTTTATACTTTCTTAAATCTCTACTCAGAGTTTCACGTCACGGTAGGTAACATATCATGGAAAGATCCAGGGTGAGAGGAAACTTGGGATCTATACTTATCTTGGCAACTAAATACTTGTTACTTTAAGCAAGTCACTTTTCCTACTTTTTTGCTTCAAGAGGAATCTTGGTGCAAATTTTGAGCCAAGAACATTTTCTCCCTCTTTTGTTTACCAAGGGGTGATGGAGAACACACGCTCTATTTTAATTTTCCCAGAATGGTCTATTTCCCACATCCCTTCCCATAAGCAGGCTTATCACTCTTGTTGGACTATGTCTTAGTTTCCATTAAAAACACAAGTTACAGTTCATAAGGTGCTTACCAGGGCATTCTATATTCAGATCAAAAGCTTCACACTTTTCTCAAAGTTGTTTTTTTTTTCTAAATAGTTCTTTTTCTAGCTTCTTCCCACTCCATTCATCGCAACTTAAGACCACGTACCAACTTACTGCCAATCCTGCCATCCTACTCATGTCTCCAGGAATTATTCATATTCCCTCATTTGTGGACTGCTCTCCTGGTCCGATGCTCACCAAATGCACTCTCTCTCTCTCTCTTATTAGTGCAGGTTTGAAACTACTGCTGCTCAACTATTATATATAGAATGGATTAACAGCAAGGTCCTACTGTACAGCACAGGGAACTATATTCACTATCCTGTAATAAACCATAATGGAAAATATGAAAAATATAGATGTATAACTGAATCACTTTGCTGTACAGAAGAAAATTAACATAACACTGTAAGTCAACTATACATCAATAAATTTTAAAAAAATAAACTACTGCTACCCAACTGTTGTATACAGAATGGATAAACAAGGTCCTACTGTACAGCACAGGGAACTATATTCCATATCCTGTGATAAATCCTAATGGAAAAGAATATGAAAAAGAATGTATGTATACGTGTAACTGAATCACTTTGCTGGACAGCAGAAAATAACAACATTGTAAGTCAACTATACTTCAATAAAATAAATGTTTAAAAAATAAACTACTGCTCACTCCTGCACCGGCACCCCCCAACCCCAACCACGCCCCCAAGGCCTACACAACACCGACATCCCCTCTCCTTCACTGTGAGGCTTCTCCCAACCTGTGGGAATAGTGAAGTGTTCCTTGAGGTGACCCTCTGGTCTAATTACACAAATCTCAAGACTCGTCTTGCTTCCTTATAGTAGATGCGATCCCTAGTTTCTGCTTCAGTGGAAAACTTCATTTAAACACTATATACTTGAGGTCTGTCTTACGGTCTCCTTACACTTTGCTCTTGTTGCCTTAACTCCTCAAAGACAGAGACTATGAAAATCCGACAGCTCTCCTTGTCCAGCACCGAACCACAAAGCAAACACGGAAGTGTCTGCTTGTTTCAATTTATAGAGCCATCAAATGGTTGGCCGTGATCTACCATGAGGCTTCAATATATTTCACTGTAGTGGCAGCTTCCTCTTCTGATAACTCATTGGATCTTTAAATACTCCAACACTGCAGTGCACCACAGCCATCAGGCAAAAATGTGTCCACCAGTAAATGTCTGTTTAATTTATTAAGTAAAACAAAAAAGCGGTTGTCTACTGCATCTCCAATAACATCCCTAGATCCCAGAATACTGGATGGAGGAAACAGGGATACTACTAGCAACAGAAAGATGTAATATGGCACTATAGGATAAAAGCATCAGTAGGATGTTTTTACTATGCTTCTTCTGGTATGAATTGCTTTAAGGTCCACTAGGGAACTTGAATTAATACAGTAAAAAACTATGTAGTGTCTTCCCCAATGTTTTTTATGTTGGGTTGCAAGGTTGGGTTGCAATTCATTTTAATTATAAGAGCTTTCACTGAATGCTTTCTTAACTAAAATATGATGAATTTTATGCAATGCCTTCCAGTTGCAGGGATGGGGATGGCAAGGAGGTGCTTTGCCTACTTCCTGAATTCTCTATTCCTGGTGAAACATTTTAATCAAATCTACTACAGCATAAAACAAATCAAGAAAGATTTGTTAACTTAAGGAATCTCTTGAAACGGCATTCCTTGGATATTGAGGGTTTGAAATAACTGAGGTGATGAGGGTGTTAGTGTCTAAACATTATCACCTTTAGATGCAGAGGAAGGTCACCAAATAGTCCTTCTCAAGCAAGGACTCCGAAGGAGGGGTGTGAGTTGGGTAGACAGCTGTGATCAAGGAATGGGCTCCATGCTACTAGAAACGGGAAATCCAGGTTCAAGTGCTGGGACCTCTATCACCTGGCAGTGTGAACTTAAGGGTATTCTTGAAATCTTTGAGTCAGTTTCTGTAGTTGTGAAATGAGAACTCAAAGAGTTGTTGCAAACTTAAGTGAGATAATCTCTATGGAAGCACATTTTAACGACACACAGAAGATAAAAGTCCTTGAGGGGGCGGGGCGGGGGAATTGTTCTCAAAGCTGCCAAGTTGTGCTTCAGTCAACGCCGTACCAACCCCCACTAAGTCTTTACACTAAATATACGTCTGTCTGTCTTCCTTACCCAGCTAAACCATAACCTCCTGAATGAGAGTCACAGTTGATTTCCCAGAGTGCCCTAACCAGAAGAAAAGATGCTTAAAAAATGTCTGCTGTATTTATGAAAAGAATTACATAGATATGTTTTGGTCCCAAAAGCATATTTAAAAGAGTAGAGTCTTTCCGTAAGATTCTGCACACCACCTTGTGGTGTCTCTAAACCATTTTGTGCAGGCCTACATTAATACATGTCTCAGTTATAATTATTAGAAGTTTGTCTTCTCGATTACTAGCTACATGTATTTACCGTTTTGTCCTTAGCTCCTGGCTGATTATTTGTTCATGATGTTACTTAATATTCTGCTGGAAAGTCATTTTAAAATCAAATCCAGAACGTAGCTACTGAGACCAGTGATCTGCTCAACACTGTTTACAACATCCTTCGTCAATGGTACCCGGAAGACAAGGAAGGAGTGGGCGAGCAGTTATGTAGCCATCACTCATTCAAGAAGGGCAGGAAGGTCCAACATTCTTTCCTTCATTCCCATTCCCCAAGAAAATGCCTCTGCATATTCCTAAATCTCTCCCATCATATTTTGAGATTTCTTCTTAAGGTGCAAAAACTGATGTATGTCAGGCATAAGTGTAATAATGGGGTTGGGAGATCTGATTTTGAGCTGAAAACCTTATATTGATCACTCAGGTCTTCTTGGGAGAATGCATTATAGTTTCCTTTAAATGCCCTTCTTCAGTTGAATGGAACTATCATGCAGACTCATGACATCTACATTTCTGGCTTCTCTGCCAGATAAGGGAGTAGTGAATGCTATCAAGCTCCTGGAATGGTAGGCAAATTAAGGTATAGAAATGATAAACAGGGAATCTGAAGTTGAGTTACTCCGAGTTATTAAATCAAGGCTGCATAGTTCCCCCCACCCCCAAATATATTTATACGGTCAATATGGGCTGTTCCAGTAAAAGGTGACACTGTTTTTGGTAATTTATAGGTTCCTTAGCTTAGGTCCTGAAAACACTCTTTAATCACATTCTTTGAATACCACCTATGAATAGATACTAGCCCAACTGCTTTCTACGCATGATTTCACTGACTCTAACTTGCAAGATAATACAATTAGGCAAATATTATTCCTACTTCAAAGATGAAGAAAATGAGCTTCATGGAGCCTAAATGAATCGCCTAAGTTGAAGTCGAATCTGGTTGGCTCCAAACTTTCACCAAGTCTATATTACCCTGATAATTAGAAGTTTTTACGTACGCCAGTCTGAAATTGAATGTTCATAAAACCTGTTTTCTCTGTGATCAGAATAGGTTAATAGCTCCCATCGGCTCCCATCACATCACTAGAGCATTTTTAACTTGCTGAGAAAGGTGTAATAATAGATAATATGAGATAATCAGCTACCACCCTCTACAACTCCCACCTTGCACACGGCATGCATATTTTCTTTTTCTCTCTGCAGAGGCCCCTTTGACTACTTTTCGCCCATTTCTAACTCCAATTAACAATGGCTCTCCCATTTCCCAAGCACTCCTACCCCCTCACTTTTCTTCTAGCCCTCCCGTGAATACAGCGTGCTGAAGAGAAGAAACCTAATTAAAAAGTCCTCGGCACTATCCCGTGGAAATTATACCTACTTTGCCAGGAGGTGTTCAGAAACTGTGCGTTGTTCCTTGGGAATGACAGCAAAATGGGACTCTAGTCACTTTGCAAGATTAGAAGGCCCAGAGCAATTTGCTGCCACTGGCCAGATGAGAAGCCAATAGTGCTGGAAACCATTCTGGGTGGTGACGTAACTTGAAGGAATGAAGAATCTTGATTTCCATCAATACAATCCCTCTACAAAGGAGAGGCCACAGACAATAGCACTACCAACATGGGGAATCACAGCTGTGCAAAAGAGAGCTCAGCACTTAATATCCAACTTAAACAACTCGTTTTTCCTGTTTCCATTTATCTGAGGGTTCGTTTTCACGTGTTCTCAATGATTATTCACCACTCTAGCGTTGCCAAACTCTGTGCCTCCAGGTTTAGTTTCATCAACTATTGAGTTAAGAGCGCCATCTTGATTTTGATCCTAAGGAATTTCTGATTAAAATCAACAGCAGGTAAAGTCTGCTCTAAGACTAATTTAAATTAGGGTTATTATCCTTAAGGAATAAGTAGGCACATTTCTGGATTTCTTTTAAAGAAGCTTACAAATTCATGAAGTCTCTGTGTGAATGTGTGTCCTTTTGGTAGCATCACAGAATTTTAGATTTGGTAGAAAAAGAACAAAGGTCATCCGATACCACTTCCCACCCAAGGTTTTGCTAAAAAGGAACCACCCGGCCTTTGGGGGAAAGGCTTTGGTTATCAGAAGCTTATTCCATCATTACACAGCTCTTGTAAGATAACGCTTTGTGACAGTGAATGAATTCTTCCTCCTCACAACACCTGCCCCTACGTTCTACCTTTACCCTAAAAGGCCACACTGAAGGAGATGAATTTTCTCTGTTATCTATATGAAGTTCTTTAAATATTTTGATACGGTTATTGATAGGTTACTCAAACAAGCGTGATTTTTTTTTTTGACCTGTCAGTGTCAATATGGCTGGGATGCTTTCAGATATAAAATGGCCCTAGATGACTCGGAACATTAATGCTACTTACCTAAGGGGACGGACCTAGCAATCCCATGTGGTTCAGCTTAATTAAGTTATCTTCTACCCTGCCTTCATAGCTTAACCTGTTCTTTCAAACTGTCAATCCACCCAGTTTGAAAGAAACTAACTCCGTGTGTCCACACCCCTCCCCTTCTTTATCTTCCCAGACCACATTTCCCTGACCAAGTTAGTACTGGAAAGAACAGGTAGTTTCAGCTGGGTTCTCAGGTATCAGAGACCAGCCATCCATTACCTAATGGAAAGACAACTAGCGCTTGAGTTAGGGGCAATTTTTAAGGAAGGTATCTGAAAAACTGATGAGAGCACATGAACGTCTGCACTTAACATATTCAAAAGCTGCTTGTCAGAAGAAGCTTCGGAAGACACCGTAAGTGGCTTCACATGCTAATTTTATTCCAGTCCTACATGTTCACGCAACCTGGAATTTCACCCCTTGTCCAAGAATCTCTAGGAGAGAGCATCCTTGACTTTAATTTGTATTCCAATTGAAAAGGTGACATTCGATGGCAGTAAGCAAGACAATTTCCGCATTTCCTCCTGACCTCTCGCTAAAGGAAACACAGAAAACCACTATAATACAGCTATGCTCCATAAGACACAATAACCCACTGCACCTGTGAACGTGTGGTCACGCTGTTTACAGAAGTCCTGCTAGGCAAAGAGTTTTCTTAGTTTTAATGTATGTCCATACCGACCCTCATTTTAAAATGGTCGAGGACATTTTCGGTATATAAACTTTCTAAAAATCCTAAATTGTGACTGTCAATACAGGATTGAAATTCCAGCTAAAAAGGACTGAATTTCTGGTTTTGAAAGGGGTCAAAGAGAAATGATCTCATGGGATAATGAAAATTTTTGTTAAGGGAATATCTCCATCTTGTGGGCATTTAGGACTCGTATTTAGCACCATTTCCAGTGTGTTGCATTTTTACAGTCTGATTCAAGAAGTACTGACTTGAATGTGAAGCTTTTATGGGGGTGACAGAAAGAAATATATGGGTCTTATTCTGAACACTCGCAATCCAAGTTCAAAGAGGGAGACACACATATCTAATAAAAGAGGAAAAGTGCTGATACAGGACATAAGGTTTTAAACAAGCAGGGTTAGAGAGATGAATTTTGACTACAAGGGCAGTTTCGAGCAGGTGAGATTTATACTAGAACTTGAAGTCTTTATCAGACTTCAGTAAGTCGGTGTGAAGCAGCAACTCATTCCCGACATTACGATCAGCTTGAGCAAAAGCATGAAGGTGGGTGTATTAGCTTCCTACTGCTGCTGTTAACAAATTACTATAAACTCAGTGGCTTAAAACACACACTCATTATCTTACAGTTCTCTAATTAAGAAGTCTGACATGGGTCTCACTAGGCTAAAGCCAAGCGCCAGCAAGGCTTGCCTTCCCTTCTAGAGGCTCTGGGGGAGAGTCTGTTTCCTTGTGATTTCCAGATTCAAAAGGCTACTCACACCTCTTGTCTTAAGGCCCCTTCCTCCGTCTTCAAAGCCGGTAACAGCAGGCCGGGTCCATCTCACGTCCACCTCACCGGGATCTCCTCCCGTAACCACACCCACCCCGACCCTCCTCTTCCGCCTCCCTCTTCCATTTTTAAAGACACGTGATTACACTGGGCCCACCTGAGCCCTCCGGGATCCTCGCCCTAATTTAAGGTCAGCTGATTAGCATCTTCGATTTTTACCTGCCACCTTAGCTCCCCTTTTCCATATACCTTAACATATCCACAGGTTCCAGCAATTAGGACCTAGCGGGAGGAGGGGGAAGGGTATTATTCTACCTGATCACAGTGGGAGAAGAACTTAATAAGACAATGGTGGGGGAGGGTAGACTGGAAACAAAAAGGAGGATGAAACATAAGAAACAAAGGAAGGATGAAAGGGAAGATACAACAGGAAATGTGAGAACTGTGCCTCCTCAGCGACTTTTGAGCATGGAGAAATATGATTTGAGCTTGTTCTGAAGAATATAACCCTGGCAGCAGTATGGACGAGGGGTCAAAGGCGGTATCTACCGGTGCTGGGCAGACCAGCTAGCTGAGCTCAGAGAGCCCAGGTGGTTCCTGATACAGGTCTCAGCTGACACTGATTGTGTGAAGGCAGCATCAGATGTGAAAAACACTGAAGGAAGGACAAGATTTTGACTATAATCCGGGTTCTGGAGGGGAGAATGGAGGAGTCTAATAACATCACTCAAATTTCACATGTGAGAAAAATATTATTCTGTTGTCAGAGTTTGAACATAGTAGGTATTTCTTAGGTGGAGGGTCTGTGACTTAGGAGACGGTCAGAGGTAGGGATAAAGGGAGGTTTACTTAACGCTATAGACGCCAGGGAGATCGGCCGGGAAGGCTAGATGATGAACAGAAATAGACAGAAACGGGTCTTCAAAGACTACCTCCACTTAAAGGGTGCACAAAGAGAAAACACAGGAAAAAGGCTAAGAAACAGTCAAGGAAGGCTCAAGAACAAGATCACTTAAAGAAAAAAACAACAGGGAAAACTGAGAAGTGCGCATGTGCTGAGCAAGATAAGAGAGAAGACCTCCAAACCCAGAAAATTACAAATAAGCTGTGGGCACCCAAGCGCTGGAGTCATGCAGCTTCCCCAAGGCTTTTCTTGGGATGAAAGTAACATCACAGATAAGTACAGGTATGAAACTACTGGCATGGGAATCATTAGTCAACAATTTCCGAATAAATCAGTACAAAATTAAGAATCTGCAAGTGACTAGGGGAAGTTGTCACCAAAGCATAATGGCAGCCAACGTTTATTGGACATTTTCTACATTCCAGTCACTGTGTGAAGCGCTGTGTATTTAGTGCAACAAATTGTTTTGAGCATCGATAATATCCAGGCACCTTTCTAGGTGCTGAGAGTGTATCAATAACCAAACAGACAAAATTGCTAACTTTGTTAAAGCTTCCCTTCTAATGGATTTAATTCACCCAACAGTCCTCTAAGGCAGGGCTCGTTACTAAACATGTTAAATTTAAGAATATTCTGTGTATAATGGGTATTTTAAATACACCATTTGTATCGTTTGAGAATTCAACATTGTAGAATATACACGACACCCTCTTTATGATCTTTAAGTTTTAAATGGTTCATAACTGAGTAACTTTTAAAACTAAATTTAAGCCGGTAGCACTATGAAAGTTTTTCTAAAGCTACAAGTAATATTGTAACACGCAGAAGAATTAAGAACTACCATATTTAAAACTTTAACTTATGAGATTTACAAGTGTTATTTAAGCACGTGGGGAAGTTTATTTGTTCGACAATTTAAGTACTTAAAAAGAAAATCGAATATATTAAATTTATAAGTGCAGTTTAAAATAAGTTGATTTCAGTAAGTAGGTTGTAAAAAAAGAAACCCTTTCAAAGCAATTGCGAAAGTTGCTGGATTTAGTAAAAGAATAATGAGATTTGTAAATTGAATTTAAAGACTTAAGAAAGAACTCAGCTTTTAAATTTGTAATTTTAATAAGTTGAATATTACTATTCAAAATGAAAGTAGCCCTTAAATAATCTTTCTAAGCATTAAAGCCATGTTTAAGGACACCAAAAATCTTACCCAGACACCATGAACTACCCGGAGAGTCTGTTTCCTCATGTATTATGAAAGGTCTGGATTAAAGAACCTTTGAAATCCCTGCCAGCTCCTTCGAAGCATCTGAAGGTTTGTGTCTGGCCTGCTGAGCAATTTGTTAGCTTATCCATAGCTGGTAATATTTATAGTCTTCTACAAAAGGCAACCAGGTCTAATTTCAATTCTTATCACAGAACCATAGTTATGACCTTAAGCAAGATGTTTCTCCTACTCCCGCGAGAAGCAGACTTCCCAGCACCTGCTTACGGGGGTTGCCGTGAGGGCCAATGAGGCAAGATTCGTTCGTTTATGTAGTGACTGTATCTCTCCAAGATGTGCTCGTAACAACTTTCTGTTCTCTTGTTTGCTCCTACAATACTAAACAACATGTGTAAACAACGTCCAAAGGGCGGGATGTATGCGGGTCTTCTCCAGCACGAATGGAACTGCTATCACTATGTGTTACGATCTATTAATGGTCCTGTATATGGGAGTTTTTCACCTCCTCCAGCTGATGGATGGGCGTGCCATCGCCTCACACAGCTCTGCTTTGCTTCAGCTCATGGAATCTTTCCAGACACAATGCTAAGCATTCATTCCTCTTCATCGGGGTGTAGCACAGAAGTAAGAGAAAACGTAAAAACGTAAAGCAACATGGAAGCGTGAGATATAAACCCACCGATCGAGAACTCTGGAATTCAAAGGCCTCAGCTTATCTACAGAAACAGTGGACTATGAATTTGCCCCCAGATCTCCTGCATTAAACGTCTACTCTCAACCCAACTGGCCCATCACCACTCCTGTCGAAGAGTGTAATGAAGGCACCGTGACTTTGCACTAACTACCCAGGTCACTAACTCATCACATCAACCAAGTCAACAATACAGTAGCCTCTGCTGGGGGGGCTCTTGTTCTCAGAACCACCACAGCTCACACTCAAACCGCAGTGTCACATCCGGCAACTCCCAAGCATAGAGAGCCCATCTGCTTGCTTTACTGGTACCTAAAGGCAAAAGTGGAATAATCATAAGGCAAAGATCTGCTCAGGAACCAATAATGAAACTCATCCTGACCACACTTCCTGTTTTGCTTTCCAAATAAACAGACCACTGGGTGGACAAAGTCTGGAAAATATAAATAGTTTGACTCACTGCTGCTGATGGCGAGTGAGGACAAATGAGCCTTCCAACTGCGCTGAAGGAAAGGGAAGGGTGATCCAAATTAGCCTGAAGGGCACAGACGCGGAGCAGAGCAAGAAAGGGAGCAAAACAGCCGGAAAGAGACCGATAAGGAAAAAAATCGTCTCCAATATGGGAGCAAAGGCTTTGAGCAGCTTGCAGACCTTGAAAGGATTCTGAATCACAGGCTAAACAAAGAGGGGGAGGATGCAGGTGTGATAAATAAAACATAGCCTCAAAGATCAATGAATGAAAATTAATTGGCGCTGTGGCGCAGCATTGTAGCCATTGTATTTCCTTGGTTTCAACCTTATCTACCCAGGGGATTTGGAGTAATATGATGAAGCCGTGTGTGTTTCAGAGGTTTTGTGGTCCTGGTGTCATTTCAAGTGAACAAATCCAGGCTTTTGCATTTCATGCTGCAGCATCTGGACTATTTCCTGATGGGGAGTTTGTTTTAACCGACATTTCCATGAGAAATCTTGAATCTGGTATCTCTCAAGCCGTCAAGACAGTCTCCCTGGGGCGATTATAACCTTCTTTAGGGAAAGCAAGCCTCAGGAATATTTTGAAAAAGGGGATACTTCCCCCTCTTTTGCTCAGAAAGCGGCAGAGCCAGCATTTACCAGCTCACTGCCCAATTCAGAATTTTTTAACTTTTCTGGGAGTAAAAACAATTTGATAATCCAAGTTTTGTAAATTCGCAGTTTGTATATGTAAAAATGAGCTTATTTTTCCTATCCCTTCGCTCCAAACTTTCAAACTATTCAGAAACCAGCTCTCTTGCTCAGATAAGCTGGGTGGTATTACTAGTTACTCTCACCATCGGCAATGCTGATGAGCTACGGAGCTGAACCCTACAACAAAGAACTCTCCCATTTAGTTACACTTGTCTAAAGGCCATGGCAGGTCTAAAAATACCTAGTGAGACCTCCGTTCATGCAAATGTTTGTCAGTTACAGAAAGACTGTCCAATGGCATAAAGTCAAGCTAAAAATATCTGCAACAGTGTGTTAGAAATCAAAACAGAAGGCTCATTAGTGCAACAGGAAGAGTCTAGGTTTGAAATAAGATGCTTTCCCATTTGACAGTATATGTGGACACCATGCTCCCCCATTAATAAGCCCTGTTTAAAAAAAAAAAAAGATAACATTTCCTTCACCTAATCTGATAAATAATGCATTGGTGACGGTGACAGTTTTGTAAAGACTCTGGTAGAGATTGTGGGGACCATGCGTCTTCTTAATTCCTCCCTGTCTAATACATGCCACGACCTTCAGTTTTGTGATTTGAACATTTGGCCTCAAATGTCAAAAGGCTTGTGCAGCGAGCCCGGCAAATTCAGCTACGTGTGATTGGATTCACCACAAATTCCAGAATTAATGCGTGTTCAACAAGCAGTTATACTTCAATAACATTTCAGCATGAAAGAATAATGGGACCAAGAATTTAAAAATTGAAATGTTATTACCCTGCTTCTCCTTGTTATTGGCAACACTATCATCTCTGGTTCGAGGCTCAGCATTGCTGCCTGAAATCCTCCAGCCTCAACTAACCAAGGAAGATGCCCCAAAGGAATGAATGGAACAGTGTCTCGTGCGCATAAAGAACCAAAGGTTGTCATTCATAGGGAACCAGATGAAGAATTAGCCTCTCCAATGTACCCTCCCCACTCCTCATACCACCCTGCAAAAGAGCTAGAAAAAATGAATTATTAATACATCAAGCAATGACTTCAACTGAGATACTCTACCAGCTCACGGACTTACTGAAATGTTTTCCCCACACGTGCATGGGAGAGGAGGCCAAAGGCGGGGGGGGAACAAGTACTGAAAACAGAAGGGAGAAAAGTTTTTGTACTTAGATGATGAAAGTGCTACTTATTTGGATAAGAGTAAGACATAACAGTAAAACCCAATAGAGTCTGAAGCTTGCATTAGGTACCTTGGCTTTAAAAAGGCTGCTCGTACTGTTTCATCGCACTGCTTTCCTCTTGGAGCACACATCTGACCCGGGATGAATACCAACCATCCCAGCATCCCTGGGCTCTGCTCTTGGTGCACCTGTTTTCATACATCTGGAAGTGTCTTAAGTCTTTAAGATGGGCATCATAGTTTTCCTTAGTGCCATAAAGCAAGGGCTTTCCATGCCAGCCTTGTTCTCTTGTCTTCCTTTAAACTCTACTAAAGATTCCGTGTTGGAGTGAAGAGGGACCGAATCCCATGGCCAACAGGTCAGTGCTGGTGGCTTCAGGAAATGACAGCGCTATACAACGACCGCTCATGGTGTGCCCTCTGCAGCAAGGCAACTAACTGACAGGGTGGATAGCCACCATCAGCTGTGTTTCTTGCGGAACGTAACCCGATGATCAGTTGTGCTCAATGACAGAACTCATTTCTGGGTTCATTACAAGGTAGGGAAAGATATCGGTGGGCGTTCCTATGCCAGAAAATGGTCTCCCCATGAGGGCAGTGAGCTTCCTCTTCCGTACAACGAAGGGGTTGCACTGGGCACTCTCCAAGGCCCTGCTCTTGCTGACATTTTGTTCTGCACGAGTGGGGACGCTCCTGCAGCCACATTGTGAAGGCGCAGAGCAGGCAGCAATGCTCTTTAGCAATCCCCGTAAGGCTGAATGCCCGGTTCACCATAGAGCTCATCAACGAATAAGGCTTCACAAGGTCTCTACAGGATGCTCCGTGCTTTGCTGCCAATTTGAATAGGTCCTTGGAAAAATCGCTTGCCATTTTTCTTTCATGAGATTCCTGGATGTCTTGGGATTGTGTAAAAATTCCAAGAACATTGATATTTTAATAAGCTCCTTCATTCAAAAGTAATGACTGAGCCCGCACCGTGCAGACACTGGGTTAAGCACCGAGAGTAAGAAAGTAAATAAGACCCCGTCAGTGTTCTCACACCGATTCATTTTCCATTGGGCTCCTAAGGGACTCGAAAGATAAGTACCCAGGAAACTTATTAAAATGGCAGACGTGTCCCTTCCCCATGGACTTGGGACGCTAGACACCATTCCATCTCCAATTTACCCACTGAGAATCAGGCCCCAATTCCTGCCTGCAGGTAGCACCCAAACCAAAAGGATTGATATATTCAAAGAGCTTGAAAGACTCATTTAAATGGGGAATGCTTGGTTCTTTCCAATAGAACCTGATAAGCTATCCGTACCTATCAGAACTGTGAAGGTATATTCAAACTTGTTACCTCGGGGATGATAAATAGTATGATAAGAATCAACAGTTAGACCCTGGCCACTGCCATCCTGTTAGGACAGAAAAGGAAAAACAAAGGAGGAAGAGGTCAAAAGTCAGAATTGGAAGTTTACCAATTCTTAAACTGGAATGGCCTCCGGTCTCAGGCTGGAAGAAAACTGAGACACCACGAGACTCAAGAATCTTTCCAATTATGACTAGAATCAGGAAACATCAATTCATTTAAAAAAATTTATTAGGCAAATGATGAAAAGAGAAAAGGGAAGAATTAAGTTTTTATTACTTGCCATTTTACAAGCTATACCATTTAATCTTCAGAGCAACCCTAATTAAGGGTAGGCATTACTATCCCCTTAAGAGAGGAGGAAAATGAGGCGCAGTCAGAGAAAATAAGAAAAAACTTGCTCAAGAACATACATGAATAACTCTGAGCCATAACCCAAACCCTTGTCTAAACGCACTACAAGTAAAACAGGTAGCGGCGTTTCAGGCATTACACAAATTATAGCTCCTAAGGACGCTGACAATGAGATATATGTCTAGTGGGTGTGATCTTGCAATACCCCCAGTGAGTGGTCGCCCAATAAGCGATGTTTCCCATTGTCCTTTGCTAACAAGCCAGAGAACATCACTAAGGAGTGCAGCATGAAGGTCCAGATTCCTACGGAATGAAGCAAGGCGCTAATGAATTTAACAACTCATAACAAACATTCTGAGAGCTGAGGTCAATTACAGCAATAACTCTTCTTCTGGTAGCCCACTGTGGTTAGGCAGGTTCTGCCTCATCTGGCACATGGGTGTCGGTACTTTTAAGAAAAGTGATCCTGTCACAGGACACACTGAAAGTTTTCTGAAAGAGCATTACCCCTCCATTCTTAGAGTGCTTTAAGAACATGATGCTAAGTGTTAGGTAAAAGTGAAGATCTGCAACTAAATGCTAAACCCCATAGGGATCCACAAACAGAAGCTAATCTCACCCAAACTTATCTCATTGTTGTGACGCCTTGTGTCCTTGAGCAGTGAATCTCCAAGTGTGCGCCCTTAATCAGCAACCCCAGCATCACCCAGAAATGCAAATACTTGGCTCCATCCTAGACCTACAGAATCAGAAAGGCTGGGATGGGACCCAGCAATCTATGTTCAACAAACCCTCCAGGTGTTTTTGATACACACTCACGTTTGAAAACCACCAACCGAAAGAGAACAACAGTCTAGTTACCCAGGTTCTAAATAGGAGGGGAAAAAAAAACAAGAAGATCCATTGAATTATAATACTAGGTAATTTTCTAATCAAATTCCTTCCAGAATGTGGAATCCTGATTGCCTATTTTAATAAATGGATTCTCTTTCTTAAAATAAAACCATATCTAAACTATGCAGGCCACTGGGGATTTACCTTAACTGCTAGGAAATTCAGTCTCTAAATACCTGGCTGTTTTGTATACTTCCTTCACAAAAGCCACCCTGTATTTTGTACATGATATTAGAATGTCCATTTCTAGTGTAAAAGCTTTATTTTAGGGAATAAAATTATAGGAAGGTCATGCATTTATTACTACTTTATAAAATACAGTTACTTTATATCTGAAAGCAGGATGAGATGCATACTGACAGATACATCGATAGATAGGTAGATGGTAGGTTGATGGACAGCACTGTACCTTCTGTCTACATAGTAATTTTCACTGGAGCAAGTCTAAAGTCTCTATACACCCTAAAATTTTGCCTCTGCTACCTTGTCAACTACATGAGAGTAAGAAGTAAGCCTTGTTTATAAAGGTGCTCAATAAATGTTGAATGAAAGGATGAAATCCATGATGTGGGGGTATTTTTCATTTGAGACTCAGACTCATCAATGAGCTCGAGAAGGTTTCCTGGGTCAGAAAAGAGAAGCTGCCAGAAAGGACAGACGATTCTTCCCCAGGGCAGGAGACATAGAACTTTCCCTATACACTTTTAAATCCTAAACTGGGATCAGTGTATTAAACTGACAAAAAGCCAGATTAACAGGACAGAAGGCCAACAAATCTTACTGATGTTTTAAAATTTTATGTGATGGGAGATTCACAGAAAAGAAGTGAAAACTCAAAGAAGCTGTTAGACTTGAGAGCTTATATACCATTTTAACAAAGGGTGATAAATTGCGTGGGAAGTGACTAGACAAAGGAAAAGGGGTTTGAGTGAGCTTCTAGATGCAGTAAACTGTGGAAAGGTAAGTATATAAGGAAGCTACTGCAAGATAATAATTATTCAAATAACGTCTGTGCAGACTTCTCTCAGGGTTGACTTTCCATCTCTGGTTGATGATGGTGACTGTCCTCCTGGTTTGGGAGACGGGAGGAGGACACCTTCACACAGGGAAATCGATGCTCTGCTTTTTGGTAGACAGGGGGAGGGCACAAAGCTCTTCTCAGGTTCTCTTCTTCTCAACTGCCTTCAGCTCAGCGGCATATTTGCGGGTGGCCTAGTCTGATCCCCTTCACCTGAATCTTTGAGTTGGGGGAAGAGAATGCCTCTACTTGCTGATTCTCTTGTGTGATCCTATGTGCAACCTCTTTTAAAATCTAGAACCCTGCCTGTCCAGGCTGGAAAGGTTCAAGAACAACTATGGCTACTCCTTCCCACCCCTGTTCTATCTAACATGAAAAATGGAGACAAAAGAGGGAGGGTCTGTTGCTTGGTGGATCACACAGTAGGTCATAAACCCAAGACTCCAAGATCCAAGTATATCACGTGCAGTTAAATGTGCTATGCAATTATAAGGAAACAGTTTCCGTATTCACAATGTTCTTTTATGCTTTCATCTGTTTCTCTGATTCTGTATCTTTCTGCTATAAGGAGAAATGGCGGGGGGTGGGGGGGGCGAGGGGAGAAAAAGATGGCTTACAAAAATCAAAGCCAGCCCTTTGTACTGAGTGTGGGCAGGAGGTTAATTTTACGCTCCAGCTAAAGGAGGATGAGGAATGTCCTGGTAGGCAGGAGAGTAGGCGGGTGGCAGATGTCTCACTCTGCCTTTTAGAAACACATGTTGGAAAGCAGAGTCCTGAATGTGCTACCCCCTCGGGATGCAAAGCAGCAGAGCCCTGCAAGGAGGGAACACAGACAAAAAAAGAACTAGGCCAAACCACAATTAGGAGAAGAAATTAACTGAGAAAATGCCAGAGGACTTTATCCTCTTTTTTCTCCGTTCCGCGAATAGAATTTTACAACTAAATACTAAAGAAACGATTATTCTCTTATTTGATTTGTTCCTCTCTTAACTGTTCTTGGGACTCTTTAGTCAAGATGGTCCCCATACGTCTCTCAAATTATAATTATCAGATTATATCAGACTAAATCAGATTGCTGGGACTAGAGGTTGCCAGAAATTGGAACTTTCACGGGCAATGCCACACACTTCCAAGTTAACTTTGCCTCTGTAATGCTCCCATTTTTCAAGACCCTCAAGATACAGTACATTTGCTTTATAAATCTCAAATCTCCATTTTGATGGAGACAGGACGTAGAATGGGCAACCCTGATGATGACTCAAAAAGACCTCTGGAATTCTGGGATGATAATTCACTGTTCCCAGTACCAGTAAATGTTACTGGACACGAGAACAGAAATTCAAGTAGAAAACTGCAACTTCATCCTCATGCCCTTCATTTGAGGTCAGTAATTAAATAGATTTCCTCACTTTCCAATGAAGACATCCAGCATTCAAAAAAGTGGCTGTGGCTTTTCTGATTCTGCCAAAGTGTGAGAGCCAGCAGCCTGCAGGACAAATGCATTATTTAATTTTCCACTATCACACACTAAACAGCTTTTTTGGACCCTAGACATCAATTTGTTCCAATACTAAAGGCCCCAGTGGTAAAAAAATATGAAAATATTCAAAGGAAACGAATGCCTCTGAAACTCTTGGATCAGAATACTAATGCCTCCATCTGAAGAGGCCATAAGTCATAAGTTATCTTTCCATTAGAAACCTTTCACATAAGTCCATCTGGACAATAAATACCTGTGGCTCACAGAATGGTAGTCAGTAATATCCATTAATTTTTCTATGTAATGCCCTTCGTTGTCTGCATGTTTTATACAACTTCATCAGCAACACTGTTTTTTGTGCCTTAAATCCTAAAGAATTCAAAGAAAGCTACTAGTATGTGTCTCTTCAGCTAACTCTGGGTGGTAACTAGGATAGCAGCATGTGGATTAGGTACTTGAAAACGGTTAATGAAGGAAACTAGAATTCTCTTCTCTACACACACACACACACACACACACACTCACACACACTGAAACTCGAAGCAATTAACAAAATTGTATGATGCACTAGTGGCTCAGAGCATCGATTCACACACTAATTCATTAAATATTTAGTGGTTGCTATGTGCCAGGCACTGAACACTGCACTTTCAATTGGGTAGGTACCGCCTTGTCAATAAACAGCTTACCGTATAGGGAGAAGTAACGTATATAATCTTGAATTAAACAAAGGTGTTAAACTAGTGCTCACTGCCTGGGAGTGGGGAGGAAGGAGAGAGAAGGGTTCACAGGAAGTGTGAGGGGCTTCACAAAAGAAAGCTCTAGTTTCGGTTTGCCTCCAAGCAGGAAATGGCTGTCCCTTATTTAAAGGAACTTCAGGTTTCTTCTCTCAATCTCACAGTGCGTAGAGCGATGTGAATTTGCAGAGAGAACTCAGCTACCAGAAAGACCAACGGTACAGAACACTCAGTGATGGACCTAGAGAGTTCCAGCAACAACTGCAGACTTACAGTGACCTACGTTCAGTAATAACAGGAAAGGAGCATCGTAGCAGGGCCCAGATCCTTTAGGACACCCAGACGAGAACAGGGGAGGACCAAAGTTACAAAGCAGCGTACTGTTTAAGGGTGTGAGAGTGGATAAACAACCAGGTCCTACTGTATAGCACAGGGAACTATATTCAATATCCTGTAACAAACTATATGAAAGACTATGAAAAACAATATGTATATGCTTATAACTGAGTCACTTTGCTGTACAGAAGAAATTAACACAACACTGTAAATCAACAACACTTCAATAAAACTTAAAAAAATAAAATAACACCCCAGCCCATCTAAAAAAAAAAAAAAAAAGTGTTAAGAGATGAAAACTCCAGAAGGTTTCTCTTGGGGTTGGAATCTTAGCTCAACCGCCTATGTGACCTCGGCATAGCACTTTGCCTCTCTGTACCCCGTAACTTCATTTATAAAATTGAGATAATAATGCCTACTGCTTTGGACCATGGTAAAGACTACGGTCTGAATGCATCTAAGGAACTTAAAATCACGCCTAGTGCCTAGAAAGTGTTTAGCAAGGATCTGCTAATAAATGAACTATTTACTTAGTCACCTAGGTTATACAGATTATTACTAGAGTCTTACTGAGGAAAAGCAGATTGCTTTCAGAAACGACTATAGTTAATCTTCATTTGTTTGTAAGGATATTTGATATCATTATATAGCTCTCACTAGAGAATGTATAGTACCTGTGTCATAAGCCATCATAAGAATCATTACTTTATCATTAGACACACTCAAAAGCATTTTTGCCTTCCTAAATTCTAAGCTAAAGAACCAACTGAGATATTATAGATATTGATATTATAAACAGGTAAGAGTAAGCCCAGAATAGGAAAACCCAGATAAGTATATGGTCGGCTATCTTATGGAAGATTATTTTCTTTATTTATAGAGGATAGTACTAAGCTGTTTTGGGCAAGGCACAGGACATGTAAACTAATGGTCACCAGAAATAACAAGGATGAAATGTTTAGCGATCCATCGAAGTGCATTAGTGTGCATTTCATCAATCCAGATTCACTCAGCACTAATCAACAACACACCTTACCAAGTGCTAAACATTTCCATTTTCTGCCCTCAAGGAGCTTAAATTTTAGCTGAGGTACTGTGTCTAGTATAATAGAAACTTAACAAAAAGGTGTCACTAAATAGTTCTAGAGAAAAACAGAGTAACATCCAGACTAGAGTATTTCATAAGAAAGAAATCAGTATGAGTCAACATGGTCTAAAGAAGCTTTGTGGAGAAGAAAGATAAAAGATTCCAGGACCAATGTCGATCCCTATGGATTTCTCCCCCACACCACCAAGCAATTCTCCAACACCAGCTGGGTGTCCTACAGTTCTGACAACTAACCACCCCGAGACAGCATCAAATCCCACAGGGTAAGGGCTCAGTCCCACAAGGATGCCTCCAAGTCGGAGGGCCAATCACAAGTCCACGTTGTTCCCTGTGCTCCTGATGAAATGATGATAAATCAGAGGTTCCCCCCAACACATTCCCTAGGTTCAACTAATTTGCTAAATTGATAACAAAAAGCATTGCTGCTATACCTGAAAAATTCTGAAACAAGCAAAAGGGGAGGTAGCAGGAGGGGGAGATTTTGGAGAATGTTGGCAAAGACTTTCAAATATGAGAGGACGTTTAAAGGGAACACTTCAGAAACTTTCAGACAGAGGAGTATTATTTCCTGGTAGAATATTGTTGAATTTCCCTATCTTCTGAAGTTCTCCTGTGACTAGTTTAAGACTGTAACTATAGCATCAGAGAAAACACTTGGAGCTAGATTTTCTGAAAATCTCAACACTAGATGGAGTGGAGGGAGTGAATAATAATCCTCTAGGATAATTTTCTCTCTCCCTGCTATGTCAGCATCCACAGGTTAGCTCACCTGAACCATCTACTGTTTTAATTGCAAATGCCCATTTACTGGGTATTATTGCCTACAAGACACATTTGTAGCCACTTTAAATGTCACGTAAGCCTTACGATATCTCCAGAAAAAATATTAGTATTTTCTCCATTTTACAGATGAGGTAACAAGCTTAGAAAGACTTGAAGAAATGACTTGAAGATCAAAAAGGAATACATGTTAGTAGAAGGACTCAAACAACAGCTCCAAAGCCTGGACTCTCACACCTCTGCTCTCCTAGACCCATACCTTTATGCAGCTGATAAGAATTTTATAATCTGAACTTCTTGGTTGGACTTGAAGCTCTCAACCAACAGCTAGTGATTTGTCCTTGGGCAAAGCACATAACCCCTCTGAATGCCACAGTCTTCATATATAAAAGTTCATCAATTCAACAAGCATTTAGTACATTTTGCGATAAGCATTTACTAGATACTTATATCTACTAAACACTTAGCATCTCCACTTGTTTGTCATGTGACCTTAGGCAATTTTCTCCACCTCTTTGCTATTGTGAAAAATAAAGAGTATTTACTTCATAGAGTTTATATATATATATATATATTCAATGAGCTATTATATATAGAGCACTTATATATATATATATATTCAATGAGCTATTATATATAGAGCACTTAGAATTACCTGGCTGGCACAAAGTAATCACACCATAATGTTCATTCTTAGCTCTAAGGATATTGGTAATAATAATGACAGTGCAGGTGATGGTGATGATGCTAAGTGTTATCAATCCAGCCCCAATGTCTCTGTGTAAAGATAAAAGAGACTCATGCTCGTGAAAGCATGAACTGCAGAACAGTACACTGATAGTAATTCCCATCTACCCTCAAGGTAAACCTTGTAGGCAATGGCAGTTCTGTCAGGGAAGAAGTGATCTAGCCAAAATGGACCATCCATTCACTGTCTTGGGCAAGAAGGCATTAGATATGAAGAACTAACTGGGCTTCCTGTGTAAGTTTAACCATTTTCAGTCATCAACTAATATCCTACCTCAGACTTTACAAAGATAGGAAATGAGGTAAGAAATAGAAATCTTCATTTAAAAAGATAAGAAATTCTTGAAATTCAGAGAGGTCGAATGAGACTCATTCATTTATTCAAGAATTCCACAAATATTTACTGAGCCAATCCAGTTATTTTGCCAAGGACCTTTAAAGAATTTAAAGAAAAAAAGAATTCCTCAACTGATGACATCGGGTTAATGTAATTACTGGCTTTTTTGTTTTGTTTTACTTTTTCAAAATTTGACCTTCTATATCTAATATCAAAATGAAAAATTCTATGGGAGTTAAAGAACTAAATATAACCATCCAATTCATGAAGCAGCTACTCGAAAATCTAAGTGAATGCTTATCTGATTTTGAGTTGTAGACTCTTTAGTGTAAAGACAAAGTAATATGATATGTGAATTACATGCCAATAAAAACATCCTCAAAAATGTAAGAACCTAAAAACAAACACATACAAGTAAAATTTCTGCATATTGAAAATGCAAGGAATCATTTATAATGGTATTTTAGAATTATCAATGACTGAAAAAAATGCTCACAGTATTCTACATGAGTGTAAGCATATTATAAAGCTGTAAACACAGTAATTATTACTGCTTAGATTTCAATGTTTTTACGCTTTGATGTATTTTCCAAATTTTCTAAATTAACTCTCAATTACAGAACTGTTAAGACTTTTTGTTATTGTTGTTAAAAAGCAAAGTAAAAATAATTGAGAGATCAGAGAGATCAATCAATGAAAGACTCTAAAAGAAGGCGAACGTTAGGGGGCATCTGAATAACCAGTAGGGTTTGCCACTGGGCCGCACCCAAAGAGTTTCTGATTTAGCAGCTCCTGAAGTGACACTGATGTTCCTGGACCACGCTTTAAATTACTGCGTAACAGACAAGATCATGGACTTCTGAGCCAGACTGTTTAGGGTTAAATCCCAGCCTTGATGCTTCCTAAGTGTGTAAAGTACTTAATCCCTGAACTTCAGTTTCTTCATCTGAAAACGAAAATAGAGAGGGTACATAACAGTACCTACCCCTTAGAACTGTGATAAGATTTCTAAGATTTCTAGCATTCATTTATAAGTAGAATGAATTAACAGACGTAAGGGAACTCAGAATAGCATTTATTACAGAGTAAATGTTATATGCATTGTTTTAGAAGGAATGCAAATCTATCACTTCCTATTTCACTAACAATGTCAAGTAACAGTTTTAAAATTTCTATCACATTTTGGAACTTACTCATATTGATTAATAACTCCTTTTTTTTTCAATTCTTTTGTAAGTACTTGCCATAAAGTCATTCAGAATCTTCCAAAAAATTATGTTTACTGAAGGGCAGATAGTGAATAAGGTCAGAGGGAAGGCCAGTGGAGTACTGATCTATGAAGTACTGCACGGTGGCACAAGGGATAGGAAGCTGGAGAGCTGTGCTCTGAAGTCAACGGGAGAAACGTTTAAGGACTAATATACAAGTCACTGGGTCAGGAGAAACGTAAATAATTTAAATGATACAGTGTTACCCCAGGATGAAAACATCACCCATACCTAGGATGACTTCATAATTTCTCATACCAATTGGGACACTTAAAAAGTGCCCATAGGGGGCTTCCCTGGTGGCGCAGTGGTTGAGAGTCCGCCTGCCGATGCAGGGGACGCGGGTTCGTGCCCCAGTCTGGGAGGATCCCACATGCCGCAGAGCGGCTGGGCCTGTGAGCCATGGCCACTGAGCCTGCGCGTCCGGAGCCTGTGCTCCGCAACGGAAGAGGCCACAACAGTGAGAGTACCGCGTACCGGGAAAAAAAAAAAAAATGAGCATAGGGAGGTAATATGAATTGTTACAATGGGTCAAAAGGCATAAAAGGCATAAATGAGAGTTCTAGCTACAGTACCCTCCAAAATCACCAAATAAAAATTCCTTCTTTTTCCTATAGTCAAAAAGGATAGTTTTTATGAGGTTTGTATTACTGTGGGGACTTGGGATTCTGATATAGTCTTAGGAAAAAGCATGCTGTATTCAAAGTGATGGGGTTCAGGGCAGGCCATCCTAAAATATGCCACTTTGGCATACTGATTATTTCAAAACAGAGTTACTACTTAAGAAACAGCTGATGCAAGAAGGTCACTCTGACCCTCCTCTACCCCTCTGAAGGCAGGTGCCGTTCATAGAGAACGCTGTATAAACAAACCTTGTTACTTCTTGACTAATTTTTAAAAAATTTTTAATTAATTTATTTATTTAATTTTGGCTGCGTTGTGTCTTTGTTGCTGCGTGCGGGCTTTTCACTAGTTGCGGCGAGCGGGGCCTACTCTTCGTTGTGGTGCGCGGGCTTCTCATTGAGGTGGCTTCTCTTGTTGCAGAGCATGGGCTCTAGGCGTGTAAGCTTCAGTAGTTGTGTCACGCGGGCTCAGTAGTTGTGGCTCACAGGCTCAGCAGTTGTGGCTCACGGGCTCTAGAGCACAGGCTCAGTACTTGTGGGGCACGGGCTTAGTTGCTTCGCGGCATGTGGGATCTTCCTGGACGCCACCAGGGAAGTCCACTTCTTTACTAATTTACTACCCCAAACCCACACTTTTTTGTCTTGTCAGTTCTTCAGAAATGTATTGCTTATCTGTCTAAAACAGGTATAAAAGCTGCCTGCTTTGATCACTTCTTTGAGTCTCCTATATCTATGAGCTCCCACACATACAAATTAAATTTTTCTCCTATTAATCTGCCTTAAATCAGTTTCATCATTGGACCAGCCAAAGAACCTACAAGAGAAAAAAGGAAAAGATTTTCTCCCCTACAAAAGAATAGAAACTTGGGAGTCAGAGACCTAGGTTCAGGGTGGACCAGGTCAGAAATTTATATTTTATATACATATAATTCTAAATTTCTGTTGTCATTGACCTTCCAAAGGCTGGGATTATTTAAGGCAAGAGTTTCTCCCCCTCTTATTTGAGTTTAGAAGATGAATAAATTGGGAAAAATACGCATTCTATGTGTTACTTGAAAGGGGAAAAGAAAATCAGGCCCTTCCACAAAGACTGGGGGGAAATCTACTATAACAGACTGATTACTTTCCAGGAGGTAAGCATTCTTTCAATGTTTCAAGCAATCTCAGATTGAATGTGCTTCCAAACTAAAATTAGCTAAGTCCCCCAAAGAGGTTATCACTTGGTTCAGTAGGAAGAACTAGCAGAATATGCAAAGGGTATGAAACTAAGCCTAACAGCGAGCACTGGAACGCATCTGCACTTAAGTACGGCAGAAAGGAGAATGGGGAAGTTGATGTTTCTTCCAGTAATGCCTCCAAACTCAGTCACCTTCTGTCAAGAGGATGCACATTCAGAGATGGGTTAAGAAAAGGTCCTCTCAAATGCCTTTGAACACTGGATAAGAGATAATAGCAAATCAAATTATTTTATTAGGCTATATCAAATAATTTAACTTTTTCAACAAAATATGTGTGTTTAAAAAAATGAGTGAGGAAAAATACATACAACACTAAATACCATCAATTTCCACATTAGAAGCAGTGACGAAAGTGATCCTTTTTCTCTGGCGTGACAACTTTTTAAAAATTTTATTGAAGTATAGTTGATTTAAAATGTTGTGTTTAATTTCTGCCGTACCCTTTCTTATATCTCTATTCTAAGAGAAACTACAAATAGCATACAACTCCACTTTCTCTCCCCATGATGAAAGATGATCAGCTTCTAATATAGCCCCTTCAGATACATTTACATAGAGACTTTTATATGCAAATCGAATTCTGTATTACATTCCAGGTCTTAACTTTATGACAACCATCAAACCTCAAGGTAATACTTCAGAAAGCACCAATTCATTAAAAAAGTGTAGTTTTTAACCAAAATTTGTTAGAAATGAGAATTATTTCTAGTGTGAAGCTATTACCATCAGCAGGCAAAGATCGCGAGCAGAATGAATGCATTGCTTGCTTTCTTGGTTAGAACTAGCTATTTACCACGTTCTCATGGGAATCCAGAATCTATATTTTGAGAATCACCAAAGAACTAAATTCGCCATCATTTGTACAAACCTGCATCATGATGGAGTCAGAACATGTCTGGCTGTGAGCTTTTATGCTCCCATCTCATCTTACTTTTTCCCATTTATTCCAGCCTGAGTCTGCCAGCTTCTGTGGCTTGCTTCCCCTGCCAGCAGTAATTTAGTGATCTGTTGAGACTGCACCCCCTGCTGAAACTTCTCCATGTGCTTCCCCTAGATAGTGTACCTCATTGTCATACACAGCGAACTGACTCACTAATACAGAAGTCTCTACGTGCCCCAAGAACGCAGATGCAGTAGGGACATATTTTACAAGTGTTCTTAGAATTTCCATCTTGGTAACAGGTAGTGGGTCGTTCTGAGTCAAATAAACAGAGATTTTGGTTTTTAGCACCCAGAGAAAATAAGCCCAAGATGTACAGTATGGTATAAAGAATATGTATGCATATGGAGTCCAAAGCCATGGGGTCACTTCTCTCCTTTCCCAATTAACAGTTGTAAATCCAGAGGCGAATTGCTTAACCTCTCTGAGCCTAATGGTTTCTGTTATAAAATGGTGTTGTGATGTCTATAATACACTTTAAAATACTTAATCATAGTGTGGGGTGTGAGTGTGTGTGTGTGTCTGAATGTTTAATAAAGTTTTAATTTACAATCAAAGATAGTTACTTGCCTAAATTGTGTTGGCTCTCATATAATCTAAAGGTTACAGTAGCTACTGCAAACACTTTTTATCTCTGACCAGCAAAATAGGTTTTATTAAACATCATAAACTATTTTTGAAGTGGGTATTCATTGGCCAATGTTGTGGTCTTCAAATAGTGTGGATAGGCTAGAAATTTTATATATATTCTTGCATGAATAAGTTGTACGAAGACTTCCTTTGAAACGGGACCTGAACTTTGGTTTTTAAAAAGTCTTGAATCTAGTCCCTATTTCATAAGATTCTGGTAACCAAGGCCAATTATAAAATTAAAGAACTCTTGTCTCTAGAATAACTGTTGTGCTTGTTACAACCATTTTTTATGCAAGCTGTGGACAGAACTTATAAAAGAACAGAGCACTGGATATTATTATTGATGTAACATGATTATGATTAATTTCATACTTTCCTTCTAAAAAATATGTGCATTTGTAACAAGATTTGGTCCAAAATATAACTTTGTATGTGGCAGTAAGGTTATGCAGAAAGATATATATAACCCTCACCTACCTATAATGACGGCAGGTTCCTGATATTTCAAAACAATAATAACCAGTACCAGAAAAAACCTAACGATTATGAACAGCCAAATTTGGTTAAGTCAATTTACAAAAAATAGGAGGAAAAATAATTAACGACAAAAATAACTTTATATTTTACTGGGAGATACAGGACCTACAGGATATATATAGGACTGTAAGGACGCCAGGTGATATTATGTACCTGGTAATAGACAATACTAAAAAATTAGTTTGTTATCATTCTGTAAATCAAACAGGTCCTAGAATCACAAGTTTACTGGCACGTGGCAGGGTTCTTGACCAAAGCTCTTGAAGAATTTCTCCTTCCTGTTTGTTGCTCCCTTCTTTATTTTTTTTCTGGTTTTCTTCATCCATTTTTTATTGAAGTATAGTTGATTTACAATGCTATGTTAGTTTCAGGTGTACAGCAAAGTGATTCAGTGATACATGTACAAATTCTTTTCCAGATTATTTTCCATTATAGGTTATTACAAGATATTGAATATACCTCCCTGTACTATAGAGTCTTTGTCGTTTACCTATTTTATATATATTAGTGTGTATTTGTTAATCCCAAACTCCTAATTTATCCCTCTCCTCCTCTTTCCCCTTTGGTAACCATAAGTTTGTTTTCTATCTCTGTGACTCTATCTCTGTTTTGTAAATAAGTTCATTTGTATCAGTTTTTAAAGATTCCACATATAAGTGATATCATGGGATATTTGTCTTTGTTTGACTTCACATAGTATGAGAATCTCTAGGTCCATCCATGTTGCTGCAAATGGCATTATTTCATTCTTTTTTATGGCTGAGTAATATTCCATTATATATATATACCACAGCTTCTTCACCCATTCATCTGTCGATGGAAATTTAGGTTGCTTCCATGACTTGGCTATTGTAAACAGTGCTGCTATGAACACTGGGGTGCATGTATCTTTTCAAATTAGAGTTTTTGTCTTTTCTGGATACATGCCCAGGAGTAGGATTGCTGGATCATGTGGTAGCTCTGTTTTTAGTTTTTTAAGGATCCTCCATACTGTCCTCCATAGTGGCTACACCAGTTTACATTTCCATCAACAGTGTAGGAGGGTTCCCTTTTCTCCACACCCTCTCTGGCATTTATTATTTTGTAGACTTTTTGATGATGGCCATTCTGACCAGTGTGAGGAGATACCTCACTGTAGTTTTGATTTGCATTTCTCTAATGTTGTTGAGCATCTTTTCATGTGCTTGTAGCCATCTGTATGTCTTCTTGGGAGAAATGTCTATTTAGCTTTTCTGCCCATTTTTTTAAACTGGGTTTTTGGTTTTTTGATATCTTGTGTTTCTGGATTGGAAGAATTAATATTCTTAAAATGTCCACATTGCCCAAATGTTTCACAGATTCAATGCAATTTCCATCAAAATTTCGATGGCATTTTTCACAGAAAGAGAAAAACAATCCTAAAACTCCTATGGAACTACAAAAGACCCCAAATAGCCAACACGATCTTGAGCAAGAATGAAAGAGCTGGAGGCATCACATTTCCTGATTTGAAATTACATTACAAAGTTACAGTAATCCAAACATTATGGTACTGGAATAAAAATAGCCCAATGACCAATGAAACACAACAGAGAGCCCAGAAATAAACTCATGCTTCTATGGTCAATTAAATTTCTTCAGAGGCACCAAAATATACAATGGGGAAAGGACAGTCTCTTCAACAAATGTTTTTGCTTAAACTGCATATCCATAGGCAAAAGAATAAAACTGGACCCCTACCTTATTCCATACAGAAAAAGATCAACTCAAAGTGGATTAAAGACTTAAATGTAACATTTGAAAATGTAAAACCCCTAGAAGAAAACATAAGGAAAAAGCTCCTTGACATTGGTCTTGGCAATAACTTTTTGGACGTAGCACCAGAAGTACACACAACAGAAACAAAAATAAAAGTGTGGGGCTATATCAAATTAAAAAGCTATTGCATAGCAAAGGAAATAACTAAATTAAAAGCTAAGCTATGTAATGGGAGAAAATATGTGCAAACCATATATCCGATAAGGGGTTAGCATCCAAAATATGTAAAGAATTCATACAACTCAACTGCACAAAAACAAAACAAAACCAATAACCCAATTAACAAACGGATAGAGGATCTGAATAAACATTTCTCCAAAGAAGACATACAAGTGGACAACAGGTATATGAAAGGGTACTCAATGTCATTAATCACCAGAGAAAGGCAAATCAAAACCACAATGAGATATCACTTCACACCTATGAGGATAGCTATTTAAAAAAAATAAAAACATAAGAAGTACGGGCAAGATGTGGAGAAAAGTGAACCCTTGTACACTGTTGGTAGGAATGTAAATTGGTAAAGCTATTGTGGAAATTAGTGTGGTGGTTCCTCAAAAAATTAAAGCTGGCACTACCATACCATCCAGCAATCTCACTTACGGGTATTTATCCAAAGGAATTGAAATTAGGATCTTAAAGAGAGATCTACCCTCTCATGTTCATTGCTCTGTATTCACCATAGCCAAGATATGTAATCAGCCTATATGCCCACTGAAGGATGGATGGGTATAGAAAATGTGGCACACGTATACAATATCCAGCCTTAAAAAAGAAGGAAATCCTGCCATGTGCAACATCATGGATGAACCTGGAGGACATTATGTTATGTGAGGTGAGCTAGACATAGAAAGACAAATACTGCATGATCTCACTTATATGTGAAATCTAAAATAGTTTCTCACAGGGGGAAATGGGAAGACGATGATCAAAGCGTACAAAGTTACAGTTATGCAAGATCAATAAATCAGGGATAGCTACTATACAGCATAGTGCCTATAGCTAACAATACTGTACTGTATACTCACCATTTGCCAGGGAGGTAACCTTACATTAAGTTTCACACACACACTCACACACATAAAACAATCATAATAAACGGATGCAAGGAAACATTTACTAGCAATGGATATGTCTATGGCCTTGATGTCAGTGATGGTTCCACAGGTATACACTTATCCCCAAACACATCAACCTGTACACATTAAATATATACTACTTTTTACATGTCAATCATACCTCAATAAAGTGATTAACAAGACAAAGATATTCTTGTACAAGAAACCCCAATGCTCATGGAAGAGAGTGGGAAGTTAGTTATACCAACAGGAAATTGCATGTCCTGAAGACCCGCCATCTTTCCCCAGCCAACATTTTAGAAAACATCGAAACAGCAGACCCTTATTAAACATTAGTTAAGGGAGCAGATAAAATCTGGTCCTTGCCCTCATTTGAGAACATTTATAGTCTAGCCATGGAGATAAGATCACCATGTATGAATCACTGAACAACATATTAGAAAACGCACAGATCAGGAACAATATTAGGAAGATGAAAATAGCACCCATTAATCAAGGAATATATACAAATTAATTTGTGATGCATGTTTTATGTGGCGGAGCTGTTTAGGGAAGATAAAAATTGGCAACAGCAAGTAACATTTGCATACCACCTCCACAAGCGTTAATATTCCTTGTCTTTAAACAGGACAAGAGTAGCCAAGGAAGGCTGTGTGGAGGAGGTGAGATTCAAAGGGCTTCGAAGTTCAGTGTGGTTCAAGTTTAACAAAAGGCTTGAATGCATCGTGAAGGTACCAACAGAAGCAGTCACTAGACTATTTGTGTGCCTGGATGGCAGCTAAAAATTCCAAAAAAAAAACCCAACAGAGTGTACAAAAATCTTTAAATTCCTCTTTTATTATTATTATTAATTTTCATAAAGCAGGCTTCATAAAAAGCTGCCCAAAGTGAATGTATTTTCTGAGAGACATAGGCTGACAGAGTTTGGAAGAATGTACTTTCTAAGGGTGATTTATGTACCTGTGATGTGCTCCAAAGATGCAACAGGGACTTCAAAATGAGGTCAGCAACACACATTCAGAGGGCTTTTAGGATCTCAGATAAGCCCAGACGGCGGTGCTTAGTTTCTTACCTATCAAGAAACATTTCTCCAAGATGAAAAGATGGAGTTAGTTAGAGGCCTCTGGGGTCTGTTGCTACTGCTTAGCAATACAGGTCACCAGAGTGACAGAGTTGAACTTGGGGACAACTGTGGTAAGAAAACAGTGAGAATGAGTGAGCAGGTTGGGGAAAGAGTACTCGATCTGCAAATACCTGCTTTGTGACCTTTACATCCTTGTATCATACAATTGGATCTATCTTCTTCCAACTGAAAATAATTGCCCTATCTCCTTTTATTTACCTTTAAAAGGTAAATTATGACAGCCTGAGAGATTTCTGACACTTTGACTTAGGGAGGAGTTCAGTACAGTTATAGATTTCTTTTTGCAGCATAGCAAAGTGTCCTAGGAAAAGATACTTGCCAGAGCTAGCAAATGACACCCTTCCTGGGAATGACAGGGATCTCAGATATACTTCTGTCCAACCACTCCTAGTGCAGGTAGCAAAAACGAACCTGAGAATTTAGGAAGATGCTTTCCCATGGCCCCAAGAGACTTCTGCTAAAACAAGCAGCATTACGTCATGGATACAGGGTTCTAAACCAGACATTGATTCCTAAACTTACCCAATCAGTGAAACACTTGGAATGTGTTGATTTGGGAAGAAAAGCAAGAAATATTGATACTGTTCATTCATTTGTTTTGTCATCTATTGCCGCCCACTGGCAGGCAGGAAGCAGTAAACACCAAAGGGTGAAAACATCGATCTCAGGGAAGCTGCCAATTGAGAATATCCCAACCAAATTGGGTTCCCTGCAAATTAAGAAAAGGCTACACCCTCGTGCTATTTTATTCACAGCGGCACACGGTAGATCAGCGTGCAGAATGCAGCCACTGCACTGGGACACGATGACAATCACTATTTATTGAAAGCCTGCTGGAGAGCAGACGCTATTTTAAGTACTTTTCATGTCTTTAAAGCAATCTGTGAGGTAGGTATTATTATCTACATTACCCAAACTAGAAAGAGGTCTCAGATGGTTTAATTCACTTGCCCGTGGTCACTCAGCGTGGCAAAATCAGTCCTTGCACCTGGGCTGACTCATTTACCTCTTCAGATTTCCCGCCTCTGTCTCCTTTTCTCCCTAAATGGAGCTCTCTTTACCCCCAAATACAAGCTTAGCCCCACCTTCTCTAAAGCCAGACCTGACCTCAGAATTTCCCAATATCTGATTATAACCTCATGCCCTAATTCTGGTATATGTACGTCTGTTAAATGTTCCCTACACTTGGATAAACTGATAACCCAAATTCTCTATCTCTGATTCTCTACCTTGTACGTTCTTGATCATTAACTTACTAGAGTTTTAACCTGAACTTCAACCCTGTACTTTATATCTTGCTACTTGCTGAAGACTTTGCCAAAGGCAAATTATGCAAAAGCCAGGTTAAAAGCAAATCTCCCAGTAAAGGTGGTTTGTCTGTCTTATGTTAAATAGTCTCAGCAAAAAAAAATTTTTTTAAGAAAACAAATATATATATATATATATATATATATATATATATATATATATATACACACACACACACATACATATAGATACTTGATAGCATATGTGAGTAAAAAGGCATTTAGGGTTTCCTATATATAAGGTCACCGTATATCTTTGCCTAGATAGCACAGGGAACTATAATTAGTATTTTGTAATAACCTATAAGGGAAAAGAATCCGAAAAAGAATAACTGAATCACTTTGCTGTACACTGGAAACTAGCACAACGTTGTAAATCAACTATACTTCAATTAAAAAATAAAACAAAATATACCAAGAAAACATAAAGCTGAAGAAATGAGAAAAAAAGTACTGAAAAATAAAGTAAGGACTTAAAAGGAGCCAGATATAACTATAATATCAAATAAGTTAACATATGATTCAGTATTCTGGCCTCCCCGTGAAAGAAAGATAATAAGTTTACAAACCAAGGATCCATAAGAAGATAAAAAAATCAACTGCTCAGAAGAAACCCAACTGTTCCTGATACTAAAGTTCAGAAAGCAGCAAACCATTTCTCCTTAAGGGAATTCATAAAAGGGGCACTGCAATCCCACGAACAAAGATCATAACAACATCTTTACAGTAGGCTTGAAATTTTTCTACAGGTCTCTTTCTTATAGCATCTTTTGATATTGGCTAATGACACCCTCCAAAGCATAATTCAGAAGAGAGGAAAGTGTGAGTGATTTTACAGGAAGCTAACAACGTACCATTCAGGTATGTGAATGTTGGTTCAGTCTAATCCTGGGACAGATATTAGCACACTTAATGGTCTAGAGCATTTAATGGGTATTCATCAGGCAATCATCTATCAATGTTGTGCTAGTTCCCTTAACACTGATAGATCTGGGGAAGAATATCTGTTTGTCTGTCTATTGCCAGAAAAGAACTTAGTTGATCATTCTACACAGATCAAAAGGATTACTTTTTTGTCCACTGCAGCTATATCTTACAGATGTATCATCTATTTCTTCAATGCTGAAGAGGGAATGTAATACATTAACACATCAAGAAGCCACTGATAGTAGCAAAATGTGACAGTTTTCAAGGAAACACCTAACAGTCATGCCATATGTTTAGATTTTCATAATGAAAATGATATATCCAATATCCATCCTAAGACCACGAGGGCATGCTTTGTCACTAAGAATAACCAAGCATGAAAAGGAAATATTCTTAATGAAGTTCTGTTATAGTAACTGACAGTAGTAAACAGAACAACATTCAAGTATTGCTATTAAACATGTATTTTAAAATAGTTTCACTTGCAGCCACTATGGAAAACAGTATGGAGGTTCCTCAAAAAACTGAAAATAGAGCTACCATATGATCCAGCAATTCTACTCCTGTACATATATCTGGAGAAAACTCTAATTTGAAAAGATACATGCACCCCTATGTTCATAGCAGCACTATTTACAATAGCCAAAACATGGAAACAACCTAAGTGAAGTGTCCATCTACAGATGAATGGATAAAGAAGACGTGGTGTGTGTGTGTGTGTGTTTATGTATTATTCAGCCATAAAAAAAGAATAAAATAGTGCCATTTGCAGCAACATGCATGGACCTAGAGATGATCATACTAAGTGAAATAAATAAGACAGAGCCAAATATCATATGCTATTACTTATATGTAGAATCTAAAATATGACACAAATCAACTTAATTACAAAACAGAAACAGACTCGAAGACATAGAAAACAAACTTGTGGTTACCAAAGGGGAAAGGACGGGGGGATAAATTCAGAGTTTGGGATTAGTAGATACAAACTACTATATATAAAATGAATAAACAACAAAGTCCTACTGTATAGCACAGGGAACTACATTCAATATCTTGTAGCAACCTAGATGGAAAGGAATATGAAAAAGAATACATATTTAAATGAATCACTTTGCTGTATATCAGAAACTAACACAACAGTGTAAATAAACTGTATTTCAAAAAAAAAAAAAAGTTTTACCAAAAGACTGTTAGTACTAATAAATGAATTCATTCAAATTGAAGGATACAAAAATTAATACACAAAAATCTGTTGCATTTCTACACACTAACAACAAACTACCAGAAAGAGAAATTAAGGAAACAAACCCATTTACAATTTCACCAAAAAGAATAAAATACCTAGGAATAAATTTAACCAAGGAGGTAAAAGGCCCGTACACTGAAAACTTACACTGATGAAGGAAACTAAAGAAGACACAAATAAATAAATATGTAGTCTGTGCTCATGGACTGGAAGAATTAATTGTGTTAAAATGTCCATATCACCCAAAGCAATCCACAGATTTAATTCAATTCCTACCAAAATTCCAATAGCATCTTTCATAGAAATATAATGAACAATCCTAAAGTTTGTATGGAACCACAAAATATCCCAATAGCCAAAGGAATCTTGAGAAAGAAGAACAAAGCTGGTGGCATCACGCACCCTAATTTCAAACTACATTACAAAGCTACAGTAATCAAAACAGTATGGTATTAGCATAAAAATCAGACCTATAGATCAATGAAACAGAAAAGAGATTCCCCAAATAAAACAAACCCACACATCTGTGGCCAATTAATTTATGACAAAGGAAGCAAGGATATACAATGAAGAAGGGATAGTCTCTTCAATAAAAGGTGCTGGGAAAACTGGACAGCCACATGCAAAATTATGAAAGTAGACTATCATATACCATGCACAAAAATTAAGGATTGAAGACTTGAATGTAGGATCCTTGACATTAGTCTTGGCAATGAGTTTTTGAATCTGACTCCAAAACCAAAGACAACAACAGCAGAAATAAACAAGTGGGACTACATCAGTCTAAAAAGCTTCTACACAGCAAAGGAAATAATAAAATGAAAAGGCAATCTCCTGAGTTGGAAAAACTATTTGCAAAATCATATATCTGATAAAGGGTTAATACCCAAAAACATATAAAGAACTCAATACAGTGCAATAGCAAAAACAAACAAATGAACAAAAAATCCAATTTTTTAAAAATGGGCAAAATATCTGAAGAGACATTTTACCAAAGAAGACATATAGATGGGAAACAGGTATATGAAAAGATGCTCAACATCACTAGTCATCAGGGAAATGCAAATCAATATCACAATGAGATATCACCTCACACTTGTTAGAATGGCTACCATTGAAAAGACAAGAAATAACAAGTGTCGGCAAAGAAGTAAAAACACAAAAGGGAACCTTTATGTACTGTTGGTGGGAATGTAAATTGGTGCAGCCACTATGGAAAACAGTATGAAGGTTCCTCAAGAAATTAAAAATAGAACTACCATATGATCCAGTAATTCCATTTCTGGATGCATTTTTTCAATAGCCAAGGTATGGAAACAATCTAAGTGTCTGATGATGGATGAATGGCTGTGAGATATACATATATATACCTTGAAGGCATTATACTAAGTGAAATAAGTCTGAAAGAGAAAGACAAATGCTGTATGATCTCAACTATATGTGGAATTAAACAACAGCAATGAAAACAACAGAAGGAACCCATACATACAGAGAACAGATTGGTGGTTGCCAGTGGTAGGAGACAGAGGATGGGAGAAATGGGTGAAAGGGGCCAAAAGGTACAAATTTCCAGTTATAAAATAATTAAGTCATGGGGATGTAATGTGCAGGATGGTGACTATAGTTAATAATACTATAGTGCATATCTGAAAGTTGCTAAGAGGGGAGATCTTAAAAGTACTCATTAGAAGAAAAAATATTTGTAACTATGTATGTCAACAAATGTTATCAAGACTTATTGTGATGATCACTTCACAGTATATACAAATATTGAAACATTATGTTGTACACCTGGAGATAATACAATGTTATATGTCAATTATACCTCAATAAAAAAAGAAAGGTTTGAAAATATGAGTACAGAACTCTATTTTTTAATACAGATTTATCAAAGAACCAGAAGGAAGTTCCAGGAAAAATATACATAATAATTGAAATGGAAAATCCAATGGATGAATTTATAATGGATTAGACACAGCTGAAGAGAAAATTAATGGACTAATAATTCTTTTTTTTTTAACTGATAAATGGTATTATTCCTTCCACAGAAAACATTAGAGAAACTCTGAGCCAAAAATGTACGCTGACTTTCTGCACAAAGTGTAAAGGTTTTTTTTTTTTTTTTAATTATGTGTAACACAGACAAAATTATTTAAGTCAATAAATTTTTAAGGAATTTCAAATGTTCTGATTCTTTCCACTGCCAATCACCTTAGTTCCTCCAAACTCATAACCTTCAAGATAAAATAGCCCTTTCAAAAAGAAGTTGTCATGTGAGTCAGCCCACAATTCTTTTAGTTAGGTTTCTTTGATCTCCAATGGAATATAGACACACTTCAAAATTCCCCACCTGTAACCTTCGGGATCCAATTTCCTCAAGCGATTTACTTTAGGACCATGTTTAGGGTCGGGAGATGGATCTGCCTGGTTCTGAATTTGACATCCTCTGAAAATGTATAAGATTCAATCAAATCATATTCACTCCTAAGCCATCACGCCCTAGAAGAGTACAGATTATTGGGATATGCCAATACCTACGATAAAAAAAAGTTTGACTGTTAGGTTTTTCATAGTTTACTTAGCAGCTCTGTCTTGTACTTCTTTCCCACAGATCTAACAGGTAGTTCCATGAGTAAAGGAAAGTACGCAGTTACTCTGAGGCATTTCCCACAATGTAGGTTTACAGAAAAAGCCCCATCAGGATAGACCTCGACAAGATAATTCTTAAGAAACAATCCAATAGGAAGTCCTGACAAAGATATGGAAAACAAGCTAAGGTTAGAAGACACGAAAGATAGTGTGTGAAGGTCTAACATATAAAACTTGGAGTTCCAGAAGGAGATGATTGTAGAAATAAAGGGGCAGAGGGACCCTTCAAACAAATAATGGCTGGCATTTTCCAAGAATTGCTAAAAGACACCAAAACTCAGTTCTAAGAAGCACAATAAATTTCAAATAAGACAGGGCTTCCCTGGTGGCGCAGTGGTTAAGAGTCCGACTGCCGATGCAGGGCACACGGGTTCGTGCCCCGGTCCGGGAAGATCCCACATGCTGTGGGGCGGCTGGGCCCGTGAGCCATGGCCGCTGAGCCTGCGCGTCCGGAACCTGTGCTCCGCAACGGGAGAGGCCACAACGGTGAGAGGCCCGCGTACCGCAAAAAAAAAAAACAAAAGAACATATTACCTTTAATGGTGCTCTGGATAATGTTTATATTCACCATAGATTTAAACATCTTCAAACATTTGAAACTTTATTTATATATTTAATATTATGAATACTTTAATAGTGTTACAGATAGACCTTAGTGAGCACTTAAATTACTGTTAACATCAAATATATTTAAATTATAATGTGAAGAAATAAAACATTTATATATTAAGCACTCTGATAATGTTTACAAGCTTACTAAGACTCAATTTAAAATCATGGTTCTCAAATGTAAAATAGATAGCTAGTGGGAAGCAGCTGCATAGTACACGGAGATCAGCTCAGTGCTCTGTGACCACCTATAGGGTTGGGATGGGGAGGGTGGGAGGGAGACACAAGAGGGAAGAGATATGGGGATGTGTGTATATGTATAGCTGATTCACTTTATTATAATGCAGAAGCTAACACACCACTGTAGAGCAATTACACTCCAATAAATAAATTATTAGTCATAAAAAAATCATGGTTCTAAATTAATTATTAAAATTAAAATTTTGAATAATTAAGTTAGAATTAAAGTCACAGGCTAATCTATTTTTTATAATAATCCAAATGTTAAATATTGTAGGTACAATTTTTTACAAATCCTTTTTTATATAAATATTAATACAATGAGATAAATACCTCTTTTACTTCATGATAAAACTTTCTAAGCGTTTGACAAATGCTTACTCCCAAGGAAATAATTATTTCAGTCCCCACAATGTAACCTTGGAGTTGACTTCCCAGTGTTCTACAGCTCTCAAAATGACCAGAAATTCAAGCTAAGAGGCTGACTGCACTGTTGACACCCTCAGAGGAACTCTGAACACTTTATACTTTCCACGTCTATGACTTTATAACCCCAAAGAGGCAAGTTCCAACACCTGAAATTCAAGTTTTACAGTATCTCCCCACTCACAGCTGTCTTAGATATATCATTTGATTGGATTTTAAATTTATTTGGCCCTTAAGACATATTTTCACTTTATCTTCAAAAAAGTTTGTTTCCCCTTGTACAGATTTTTTTTTTTTTACTGTTTCATAGGCTTAGAAACATTATAATGACACATTCAGTTGTATTATGGTCATCACACATGGATCTCACACAACACACAACTGTGTTGTCACAATTTCCAAGGCCATTCTTCCTAAGTCATTGTAAGGCAATTTATTTTTCCAGTTTTCCCCAGAAATGCATGAAAGAAAGGACTAAAACTTAAGAGTAAAGTCAGAAAATACGTTTTTACTACTGCAAAGTTATACCATTCCCACTCCTCTTATTCCTGAAGTGAAATGTAATCCTTACTGTCTGTATTAGCATCTGGATCATATTCAATTGTTAATGAGTTTTTTAAAATTTATCTGTTTATCATGTTTAAGATATCCAGAACAAAATTAAGATAAAATGATCTGGAGATGCCCCAATAAAATCAAGTAAAAAGCATTTTTTGACCCAAATTACTGAACCTCCTTCAAAAAATAATACTCCACAGTCTTTCCAGTTTTAAAGGTCATTGACATTTTTTAAAATAAGTTTAGCACTAGCTAATGTAAAAGAATAATGAAGGGTACTGAAAGACCGAACAAAAATCACACACACACGTGAACACACACAGGTGCATGCACACACACACACAACTTGAAGAGACCAAGGGCTGATTCCCATCCTTTCATTAATAATTGACAGCATCATTGCTCTTGGTCTAACATTTGCCAGAGAAAATATTTTAACTCTGTAACATAAATTATAGGCTTTTTTATTTGTTGGAAATTGATCTAGTAAAGAACTTTTATGACAGTTCTCAGGTACCTAACTTGCTTTCGAATTTTGGTATATCATTAAAAATACATGGTTCCTAATGAATGGGTGTATGAGCCACTTCTAAGTTAAATGTGGCACTGTAGTAGATAATTACTACAATGAGGTACCACCTCACACTGGTTAGAACGGCCATCATCAAAAAATCTACAAACAATAAATGCTGGAGAGGGTATGGAGAAAAGAGAACCCTCCTACACTGTTGGTGGGAATGTAAATTGGTACAGCCATCATGGAGAACAGTATGGAGGTTCCTTAAAAACTAAAAACAGAGCTACCACATGATCCAGCAATCTTACTCCTGGGCATATATCTGGAGAAAACCATAATCTGAAAAAAATACATGTACCCCAATGTTCATTGCAGCACTATTTACAATAGCCAGGACACGGAAGAAACCTAAATGTCCATCGATGGAAGAATGGATAAACAAGAGGGGGTATATATATACAATGGAGTATATATGGCTATATACTAAGTCATAAAAAATAATGAAATAATGCCATTTGCAGCAACATGGATGGACCTAGAGACAGTCATACTGAGTGAAGTTAAGTCAGACAGAGAAAGGCAAATATCATATGATATGGCTTATATGTGGAATCTAAAAATATGGTACAAATGAACCTATTTACAAAATAGAAATAGAGTCACAGGTGTAAAAAACAAACTTATAGTTACCAAGGGGGTAAGGGATAAATTGGGAGATTGGGATTGACATACACACACTACTATATCTAAAATAGATGACTAATAAGAACCTATAGTATAGCACAGGGAAGTCTACTCAATACTCTGTAGTGACCTATATGGAAACAGAATCTAAAACAGAGTGGATATATGTGTATGTATAACTGATTCACTTTGCTGTACGCCTGAAACAATACAACATTGTAACTCAACTATACTCCAATAAAAATTAATTTTAAAAAATACATGGTTCCTAATAAATGGTATATGAGTCACTTCTAAGTTAGATAATCACCCAAGATTTACAGCAGGAGAATCACAATTATGCAAGGGGTGAGGGGCAGGGGGAATTGAAGAGGAGGAAGGAAAATGATAATTTTATTTCTGGGAAACACTTCCTTCTCAAAAACACCAAAATTATCTAAAAAAGCTAAAAGCAACTGTTCTATATTTTCATTTACGAAGTTAAGAGATGACATTGTTACACAGCTATCACTTAAAATTAAAATAATTTTAAAACCGTTCCCTTTAATCTTCCACAATTCCCCTGCCCCCAGTAAAGATATTTTCATTTTGGAACAATTCTAAGGCAACAACTGATGGCTTTTAAAATCAAAATTAAACCACTGATCCTTATTAGAACTTGCTCTATTTTCACTAAAATGTTATTAAATTCATTTCTATATTTCAGTATTATGAGTCAGCTAATATACAAAAATCCGTATGACATTGTTTAGATTTAACTTACTATGAAATCCTAAAATTTCATAACAGTCATTATTAGGCTTTGCAATAAAAGTTAAAATTCTTCCTTTCTCAAGTCAGGTAGTAGATTTTAGTGTTTTATCCAAAGACGTATTTTAAATCCTTAATGAAAAAAAAAAATGCTAGTTTAAGGGCTTCCCTGGTGGCGCGGTAGTTGAGAGTCCGCCTGCCGATGCAGGGGACACGGGTTCGTGCCCCGGTCCGGGAAGAGCCCACATGCCGCGGAGCGGCTGGGCCCGTGAGCCATGGCCACTGAGCCTGCGCGTCCGGAGCCTGTGCTCCGCAACGGGAGAGGCCACAACAGTGAGAGGCCCGCGTACCGCAAAAGAAAAAAAAAAAAATGCTAGTTTAAAAGGTAAATTATCTTCTAAATAAAGTGAGAATAATAGAATATACTGCAAACAAAACAGACTAGAAGTCAGAAAAAAAAACCTGTTAAATAAAATTTAACTGATAAAGTTTCACTGATATAAATTAGAATATAGGGTGATTTGTCAGTGAAAATGGTTCTCTTCATTAACATGAACCCAAGAATGATTTTATATTACAATATAAACAGTTTTAGGATTTTCTTTATCCTTATGGCATCTGAATACTGATGGTTTATAAACCAATTAAATTTCTGTTCATATCCTATGCTAATAAAATACACAACTATTATTTTTCTTTTTGGAATTATCTTGTTTTTAGTACAATAAGTAGAAATCTGGAGGGAAACAAAATTAGAATATACAAAATTCTCCTAATAGGAATTAGCATCTTTGGAGGAGCCTCATATTAAATCTGGCACCACTGCCTTTAGGACACTTGAAATAATAAACTCAGCATATGTGCCCCATTACACAACTATTTTTTAACACTAGTCTTTCACAACAGAGTTGAGTAAACTTTTATGATTATATTTTTGTTGAGAGGGATTGATAGAATTTACACATTTAAACATGTATAAACGACTATTTCCTTCTTTAGGAGTTAACTGGTGAGTTTTTCTTCTTGTCTATCATTCACATCATAAACCAAGAAAGAAATTTTAGAAAATCCATATGGAAAATATATATAATTTAAGGCTCTATGTTATATCCTTAACAAATGGACTAAGAATATATACATTTTGAGATGAAAGAGGAGATTCCAAGCTACCTGTGAATATTACTGACCAAGTGGAACAATCTCATCTCTAGCCCTCATCACTACATTAGATTATCCATCCTACAATTTGCTTATTGCTATTTTTAGAGAAATTTGACGTACCAGTAGAAATTTATCATCCAAATTTTCATGTGAAAAAGATAGTCAATGAAGATAAGTTTCAGCTTTCAGACAGCCTTGGAAATCAAGTAAGTCAATTCAATTACTCAAGAGTTTATGTGCCTCATACGTGCCAACACTATTGATTGTCAAGGATATAATAATGTATAAGACATGGACACTGACCTCCAGAAATCTCACAAGTAATTTGTGAATATCCTTTCTGTTTGTGTGTTTGTTTATTTGACTACAAACTCACTATTTACGTGTGCAACCAAGTGAAACATTCTTTATTAGAGTCGTGAGAAATTAATTGTTCCTGGCACTAGACAAAGCTGCCTTGGCCTTGAAAGTGATTGCAGATCAAAAGTACTTAGGCAGGACAGCCAACTATTTGGCAAATTAAACTAAAACATTGGGAACCTTTACTCTCATGTAAATATGAAAAATACACAAAATGTGGTTTCACTGCAAGTGAGATGAGAGATGGCTTGTTATTTAACTGACAAGTGACCCATTTTCCCACGTCTTTCCATCATCAGACAATTTTTCCTTGCTTTTCTACTACCAAGCAGACGTTAATTTCATAGAATTATGCACCAACCTCAGGATGCTGTAACCCAAGGGATTCTAGTTAGAATTAAAGTATTCAGTATAAAGGGTAGTATAGCAAAAAGGGACTGGGACTTTTCAGCATCTGGGACAGTACCATAGGGCCAGAAAGAGAGGAAATATTTCATAAGAGAATGAAAATGAGAAATCTCCCAGTGGAGTGTTTCCCAAATTTTTCTGAAATGTTGAACTGTGACATAATAATATATTATTTTTTCAAAACTGGGAGAATTAACTGTTTTGGGGAGGGATAATAATAATAGACGTCTTCCTGTATGTCTGATCCTATTTTAAACATTTTACATGGCTAAACTTGTTTACTCCTCCCAACAACACTATGATGTAGGCTGGCATTACTTTCCCTATTTTATAGATAAGGGTACTGAAATTAAATGACTTGCCCAAGATCACACACCTGGTACACCGCAGATCCAGGATTCCAAGCCAGATATCCTAACTCCAGAACCTATGCTCTTTTTTTTTTTTTTTCCGGTACGCGGGCCCCTCACTGTTGTGGCCTCTCCCGTTACGGAGCACAGGCTCCGGACGCGCAGGCTCAGCAGCCATGGCTCACGGGCCCAGCTGCTCCGCGGCATGTGGGATCTTCCCGGATCAGGGCATGAACCCGCATCCCCTGCATCGGCAGACGGACTGTCAACCACTGCGCCACCAGGGAAGCCCCAGAACCTATGCTCTTAATCATTCCTCTGTGACATAATAAGGAAGACAGTTTAAGTTACAATCAATATGTTTTTAAATATTTTATCATAAAGTTCCTTTTAATACTCTATGTATTTAAAGTTAATCGTAACTTGCACAGAAAATTACTTTCTTCTATTTAACAAGTGGTCCGTGCCACTTTATTTTAAGCATAATTTATTATGACTATTATTATTTGAGATAAAGCACAACTTATAAATGATTTTTAAATTAAATATTGCATTGTATTAAGTTTGGAAACCAAACGAACATTATAAAAATGTAAAGTGAAACTTAACTATGTACCACAGTCTCAAAATAGTGTAAACCTGTTTTCAATATCTGATGTTTAGGAGTCTTGTACTTTATTCATAAAGTATAAATTTGGTATAAATTTGGTATAAATTTGTAATGTTTGTGTGTTATTTCTAGATGATGACATAATAGAGATTTTAGGGTGTTATCTTCAAGCACGTCTTCACAAATAATCCATTATATTTACAGAGGCTTTATACCTCCCAAATGAAAAGCCAAACAATATAATTTTTACTATATTTTTCTTTCTACCATTGTTTGCCAACAGCACAAAAACTAGGTCTTGACATTTTAAAAGGTAGTTTTAAGGCAAATTCAAACAAAATATTAGGTTCTGTAGTGACAAAAAATAAGATCAGTAGTTGTCATAGGCTGGGGCTGGGATTGGAATAGACCAAAAAGTGATATCAAGAAACTTTCGGAGGTGATGGAAATGTTCTTTACTTGATTGTGGTGGTATCAAAACTCATCAAAGAGTACTCTTTAAATAGATATAGTTTATTGTACGTAAATTATACTGTGATAACATTGACAAAATGGGGGGAAATTTTTATTTTATAACGTGTAGAATAAGCTTATGAAAATCACTTCTCCAAGGAATATTTTCAACCTGAAAGGTTAAATAATAAAAAATCACAATGTCACAGTAAAATAAACTCAGGAAAGGTTAAAATTCAATACATTAGAGATACTGTGGCAAAAGTATCTAAAAATTTTGACATTGACATTGTAAATAACAATTGGGCTTGAATAAATTCACCTTGGTCATCACTACAGAGGCAAAACACTAAGTTAGTAATACTCTATCCACTAAAGTATTTATATAGGAAGAACTGGTTACATGGAGAAAAATCTAATTAATTGCTCAATTTATAACCTCAGTTTATTTATTATGAAAAATCTACAGTTAAAAATCTCTGGTACAACACTTTTTGACCTCTTAATGCCACTAACCCCCACTACACCCTATTCTGCATCACCAAAGAAGAAGGGGGGATACGTAGCTTTTGAAAAACACAGTCCATATTCATGCTGACAATCATCTATGATGTGTGTTTTATACAAGGTAAATGAAGCATCAAATAGCCAACAGATTTCACTTTCATTGCTGCCATATTTTCCATTTAACTAGCAAACTGGGGCAAAGAGATGGATTTGCTACAGTTTAGCAACGTCTCCCATTCTCTCAGTGACTAATCAATTACCATATTAGATTCCTTTGTAAACTGCCTACTTTTCCAGTGATTATGTACTGCTTATCTGACGGCACTAAAGCCTTTAACAAAAAGTTAAAATAGTCAGGAGAGTAGCCACTATCTCCCCAGTGAGGGTTGGTTTCTGCAGTTGTTGTTTTTCATGAGTGAGCTACTTCCTCACTACTCCAGATTTTTGTTTTGTTTTGTGTTGCCCAAGTTAAGCGATGTTAGAAAACTGATAGCTGAGTCCTTGATGATCAAGGTTTCAACAATAACTTGTTAACTGACCTCAGGCATCCAATGAGATACATGGATATCCAACAAAAATTTTCTCTGTGTGTGTGTGTGTGTGTGTGTGTGTGTGTGGTCTATATGTGTGTGTATGTCATAGTTTCTGAACACCAGCGTGTTTTCCTTATATTGAACAACAGAAAATGTGTCCTAAGTGGGGCGCAAACGTGCCAGGAAGAAGCACCATCCATTATTCTGCAAGAAGTAGGATTAAAAATATGATGTGACATACCTTTGGGTCCCTCAGTCTAGTGTCAGTGAATGAGGAGGAAACCATATAAGCAAGTTTCTCAGCATATCATGCCATGGGATTCTGAACTACCCATCCTCAGTTCCACCTGAGAACTACACTTCATTTATCTATATCCAATATTGAGCTTCCAGAAAAGATTTAGTTTGAAAAACAAGTTGGCTGTTGCAAGTGTTTGTAAACTACAATTCCATGATACACTCACCAGACCCAGGGTACCCATGAGTTTTAGATGCATAGGTTTTAAGTTGCCCTAGCATAGAGTGCCTTGCAATTTTATTAGCAGGAAAGGGCAAATGTATCCCAGAAGCCTGTCACTTCTGAATGAGCATTCCAGAGAAAACACTGGTTTGATCAATTTGACTTCATACTAGAGATTATCAGTGAGGGCAAAATTGTCAAAGAGAACCAAGAATAAATTAATCCAGCCTGGTCAGTATACAGAAAGGGCAGGGGTTAGGAAAGCATAGTGCAGGAAGATCCTAAATGAAATAATGACATAAACAGTTTCTCCCCTGTCTACCCACATTTCATCACTATTATATCTAATATCCCACTCTTCAAAGAGCAGCATATGCCAAGGGGGAGGGGGGTGGGGGAGGGATGGAGTGGGAGTCTGGGATTAGCAGGTGCAAACTATTATACAGAGAATAGATAAACAACAAGGTCCTACTGTACAGCACAGGGAACTATATTCACTATCCTGTGAGAAACCATAATGAACTGAATCACTGTGCTGTACAGCAGAAGTTAACACAACATTGTAAATCAACTATACTTGAATAAAATAATTTTTTTTTTTAAAAAGAGCAGCATAAATCCCTTTGTCTCTCAGGGTTGATGGCAGACAAAGATATCCAGCTCTGTTTGTCATCCATCCTGCTAAAAAAGATGAGAGGTTCTTTGATGATAAAAGCATTTCAGCAAGTAGAATTTAACACACAATACAGAGGTAGTCTGAAAAATCCCTGGACTTCTCATTCTGTTTACTGGCTGGGTGGATGCTACCCGAGGTAGCCACAGGTGGGTTTTTAGAGATCCATGTTCACCCATGCATGTACATGTATGTGTGTACTCACCTGTGTATATACGAACATCCACTAGAAGAGAAAGAAGGGACTTAGGTAAGCAGACGAGAGAACCGGGCACTGAATCCCAAGCATGCCAGCATCTCTTTATATGTAGTTGCATCTAGCGGACTTGACAGAATAATTCAAAAATGAAAAAACAAGAACAAAAACAAACCTTGAAATCTACATACTCTCTCCAGCTGGAGCTGGATAACCGCCAATTTCTACCATAAGCTGCTTTGTCAATGCAAGAGGAATAAAGCAGGGAAGATGTATCTCATCTTTAGTGGAGCCACGTGACTGTAAGAATCAACTCGTCCATCATGTTCCATCACTGAGAAATTTAGTAAACAGTAGCAGAGTAAGAGTCGATAAATGGGCTTGCACAATACCTTGGCTTTTACTTGCTGTGCTTTTAATTTGGTAAATAAATGCCTTCCATTGGGTGCGCACCCTAGAGGCCAGGCAATGATGTGGATTAAGTAGTCTGTTGGCTCTGCACAGTGGAATGCATCTCAGAGGTCTAGCTCACTATAATGGTCTGGACCATTCAGCCGAAATCTCCCTGCTGTTTAATTTCAAACACTAAAAAGGGGCATGCAGGGGCAACAAGACTCAGAAGTTAAAAATACCACTTTTTAATAGTTTTAAGTCTGCTCCCTGTACAAGAAAGAGATAGATGCCTTCAAGGTAAGAATACAAGCATAAGGATGCTTATAGAAGACCTTCAGAGGATCGTTTACTTATTATATTAAGTTAACCTGAAAACAAGTCTGCTAGTGTAATACCAGAAAGCAATATTTAGCAAAGGAAAGATCCCACTGTTCTCCTACTTGGTTTCACAAAAGTAATACAAGAAGTTTTCTGCACGATTATTTTCTACATTGTGAATTCTACGATCACTCAGAGGAGAAAAGAAAACCTTCACAGAGGTTTCCGTTGCTCCTTTATTTTCCTTATTTCATCCATATTTTGTGAATCTGTGCTGGTCAGATTATAAAGTATCACATTTTTTTTTAACCCTTCCCCCTCCCAGTGTCCTCAAGTCCATTCTCTACGTCTGCGTCTTTATTCCTATCCTGCCCCTAGGTTCTTCAGAACCATTTTTTTTTAGATTCTATATATATGTGTTAGCATACAGTATTTGTTTTTCTGACTTACTTCACTCTGTCTTACAGTCTCTGGGTCCATCCACCTCACTACAAATAACAATTTCATTTCTTTTTATGGCTGAGTAATATTCCATTGTATATATGTGCCACATCTTCTTTATCTTTTCATCTGTCAGTGGACACTTAGGTTGCTTCCATGTCCTGACTATCGTAAATAGAGCTGCAGTGAACATTGTGGTACATGACTCTTTTTGAATTATGGTTTTCTCAGGGTATATGCCCAGTAGTGGGATTGCTGGGTCATATGGAAGTTCTATTTTTAGTTTTTTAAGGAACCTCCATACTGTTCTCCATAGTGGCTGTATCAATTTACATTCCCACCAACAGTGCAGGAGGGTTCCCTTTTCTCCACACCCTCTCCAGCATTTATCGTTTGTAGATTTTTAATGATGGCCATTCTGACTGGTGTGAGGTGATACCTCATTGCAGTTTTGATTTGCATTTCTCTAATGATTAGTGATGTTGAGCATCCTTTCATGTGTCTGTTGGCAATCTGTGTATCTTCTTTGGAGAAATGTCTATTTAGATCTTCTGCCCATTTTTGGATTGGGTTGTTTGTTTTTATGATATTGAGCTGCATGAGCTGCTTGTAAATTTTGGAGATTTATCCTTTGTCAGTTGCTTCATTTGCAAATATTTTCTCCCATTCAGAGGGTTGTCTTTTCGTCTTGTTTATGTTTTAAAAATATGGAACGCTCCACGAATTTGCGTGTCACACTTGCACAGGGGCCATGCTAATTAAAGTATCACATTTAATATATAGTCCTTGAAGTCCATTCAGAGGAAAGTAAAGAAACTTAGAACCATGTTTTCTGAGGAACATGAAAGAACTTGAAAGAACTCAGAATCACTCAATCTAAAAAGAAAAAGCAGGTGGAATATATTGATGGAGGTGGGAGTGTCATGGCCAAAATCCTTATTTTCAAATACCTGAAGGGTTGTCATGTTTAGATGCTTCAAAGGGTAGAAGTTACAGAAATAAACATTTCAGTTAAATTAAAGGGGGAAATGAGCCATTTAGACATGAAATGGACTGGCTTAGGAGGTGGTGAAATTCCTATCACTGGTGTTGCTAAAAAATAAACTAGAGGATTAAATGTCAGGATATTCAAAAGGATGTGCAAAAATCATATTAGAGGTTAACTAAATGGGTTTGAGGTCTCTTCCAACCCTGAGAGGGTTAGAAAACAGGTCATGGTAATGTCACCAGAAAGCAAATCTTCACTAGCACACAGCCTGCCCATCTAATCTCTCTGAAGTGGGGAGCAGGGGAAGGGGTAGAAGAAAAGGAAGCCGATGACAAGAAAAGTAGTCAACAGGAGGAATTCAACTGGTTCTGAGGCAGAAGAATCAGAGCCTAGAGAAACGCACTGTCCTTGAGCAAGTCAATCTGACCTTCTCAAGCACAGCCTTGTTCAAATTTCTATAAACACTTACTTAACTCACGGGCATGCTGGGTAGCTTACTATAATCCTGAGGTGACATGGTATACAGAGCACAGCAGTGTTTTAACCTGGGGGTCTTCGAGTGTATATACATCAGCATTTACCACATTTTGTGGCTGGATAAACAGAAGCACCAAGAAGCTTAAAAGCGTAGCTAAAAGAATAATGCATTTAGCCAGGGGCTGAAACAGAACCTTCCCAGATTTCTGCCTTTTTACTGACTGTTGCGACACAGAGAGTTAAACAAGTAATGGGCACCCAAGGGGGCAGAAGACAGAGTGAAGACAACTTCCCCGGCACTCACCTCTGCTAGAAGAGGGGCAGTTTCAACTCTGTACTTGACCACCCACACTCTAAACAAATAGCCCCTTGGGACTTCCCTGGCAGTCCAGTGGTTAAGACTCCGCACTTCCATTGCAGGGGGCGCAGGTTCGATCCCTGGTCGGGGAACTAAGATTCCACATGCCTCAGGGTGCAGCCCACCCCCCCAAAAATAGCCCTACTAACCACTATCCCACAACCAAGGGTTAAACGGAGAGAAAAAGTTAGCACTCCTAGAAAATTCACTGTTTAAGTTACAGCAGCTAATACGTCAATCCCTTGCTTAATATAAAAACAAATTTGTTATCTGCTGAGTTAAAAAAAAAAAGAGCAGTTAGAGTGGGGGAGAGGCGTGAGGACTAAGCCCCCCTCAGGAGGCTCATGTGCGAAGCTGAACCTGAAAGTCACTGCCAAAACCACGCACAGAACTTCGTAAACAGATGCTGAGACCTCACCCCAGGCTTACCAAGTCAAAGCCTCTACAAATGGGGTCTAGGAAAGCTTATTTTGTAAAAGCTTTATAAATGATTTTGCAGCTCACACAAGAATCCCGGGGTTTGTATCTCATTCCTAGACAGATACCCTAGGTCTGACAGGTCCAATGTGGTAGACATGTGAGTTACTGAGCCTTTGAAACATGTTAATCCAAACTGAAATGTGTTGTACATGTGAAAGACACACCGGAGTCCCCAAACTTAGTACTAAAGAGATTGTAAAAGATTGATTGCATGTTGAAGTGATAATAATATTTTGGATATATCCCATCAAATAAAATATATCATTAAAATTACTTCCTCTTGTTCCTTTTTATTTTTTAATGGGGTAAATAAAAAATTAAAAATTACATATATGACACTGGTACTGTATTAATTACCTAATTATATAGGTGCCGTATTAATTATCTTACATTCTTATAGACTTTTGCATTTTCAGAGTGTGTGCTTTGCCATCCACTGTCTCACTTGCCACGTTATCCATACAAAAGCTCAACCAAAGGAAATCACTCAAGCTCACCCAGAACTACTATCCTCTTTATTAACTTCTTTCAGTTTATAAACCCCTCGCTGCTATCTTACATCCTAACTGACTCCAGCTCGAGCTCTTTAGTTTCAATTAAAGCCAACAGCAGTCACCCTTCATACTTCTGTAGAAAAGATGCTACCTAGTTTTCCATCCTTCAGGAGATATTTTCCAATGGCTGTATCTTCAAAATAGGGCACCTATTAAAAATTAGTCATAATTACTAATCTGGAGATCAACCGCTACTTGCCTAAAGTGGTGTTAACTCAAGTACTTGTCACCTTCCTAGGTACTGTGCCCAATCATTGACAATTTGAGTCAATTTCTATGCCCATGGGTCTACTAATCAACAGAAGGAAAGAAATAAGTCATATGGTTTCTAACCTGAATGAAGAAGACCTCTGCTCGTATGTGTAAGAGATGATCTCTGTCATCTAGAGTAGGAGCAGTGACAAGACGGGAAGAGAGAGGACATTTCAGAGAGAAGAAATGTTAAAGAGGGAAGGTCAGGGGGCTGCTGTGATAATGGCATCTGTAGGGCACGACATGACCAGCCTGGCTCCTGTGAATGTACTTAGACACACGAGCAGTGACAGTGGTTCGTGTGTGAGTGTGTGCGTTTGTGTGTGTGTGTGTGTGTATCAGTACAATCTGAGGTGGTGCCCTGCTCAGTACAACCACGTTATATGTTCTTGCATCACCAACTGAACTATAAGCACAGGTCTCCATGCAGGTGGAATTACCTCCTGCCATAGAAGTGACCAAACCACCAAACCACTGGCTAAGTCACACTGCGGCTGCTTCTCAGAAGCAAAAGTGTCATTCATTTCCACTTGATGGAGGTCAGTTTTTTTTTTTTTTTGGCCGTGTCACAGCATGCGGGATCTTACATCCCCGACCAGGGATCGAACCCGTGCCCCCTGCAGTGGAAGCACAGTCTTAACCACCAGACCGTCAGAGAAGTCCTGGAGGTCAGTACTGAAGGAAGAGTGACAAGACCTGGATTGCAGCAGCAGCCATTCAAATAGTAACCGTCTAATCCAAAGCAAGCCACTAAAACATGGAAGCTTTCTGTCCACCTCGTGGGATATTTATTTGGGAGCCTCAAATAAGACATTTGCACTCTTCACCACTTTAATTTCCTAGGATCACAGCACAGCAGACATGAAGGAGCATGGACACTGGAGGTAAACAAGTAAATCATACATCACTGCTTCTCAGTCTCGGTTCCCAAACTTCAAAAGAGAGAAAACGCCATGTAACTCACGTAGTTATGCAAATTAAATGCGACCATTTGTATAAAGCACCTGGCACACAGTATCCACTCAATAAATAACAGGGCTCTTCTCCCTATTATTATTATTCCAAGTGATGTCAAGCCGCCTCCAAATTTATATGCACACAAAATTAGCATTGGTTTTAGTCAAATATGAACAAATAATTATCTGTGTGCCTATATACTGAAATTTATAGGGAAGCAGAATGGCAACATTCGTGGGAGCATCTGTCACTGTATATCATGGAGGCGATTCTTCCATTTGTGAGTGCTAGAGTCCAATGAGTGGTCTCCCACTAGACATGGCAACTAAGTTGCTAGACCGTCACTAACAATGGAAGATTGGTTCTTTAGAGAACAGTCAAGCCCCCGCTCACATCAGGACCACTTTGAACACCCTCTGTTCAGCCAAACAAAGAGTAACTGAGAGAATGGTCTCCCGATGAAACTCAGTCCGCTCCAAGTTCTTTCTAAGCATGACACGTGTTTCTGAGCTATTCCTCTGTTCTGCCGTTTCCACAGAGTTCTAATAACAGCGGCCCAACTGCAGCCATCGCTGTGTGTCACACACTCACGGGAAAGGGGCCATATTGAGATCTGTTGTAACTGGCGGTAACCTGGAGAGTGTAAGGGCATGGGTCGCTATACTCGAAACAGCTCCGACAATCCTGGTGCCTATACACTCAACCACACACAAGTAACCACTGCAAAGGTAAAACAACCAGAAAGTCAATGTTGAAAAAGTGTTCTTTTAATGGACATGAAGAAGGCAGAAGGTACATTACCCTGTTCAAAGTTTGATTTTTATCTTGTATCTTCCAGGGGTCTTCAATGAAAATTTCTTTATTCAGAAAGGCCCACTACAGATAGAGAGATAGGTAGAGAGAGATATATATAGGCCAAGTTTCAATCTTCTTTTTCACCATTTTAAAAGCTAAATGATGGTATAAAGAAAAGTTTAGTCAAAAGTGATCTAAAACCGAAGGGCAGGGTTATATACATATATGTGTATATCTGATAAATCTTTTTGGCTGTAAAAATACATGCTTATAAGAAACGAATAACTCAATCAATATTGAAGCGTATAAATTACAACACTAGTTTGTATACAGAGCTGCTGGCAAGTAACAAATGGATAAATGACAAAAAATTCCCAGTCTGAAAACATAATTTAAAAGTCTCTAAAAGCAGGAGATGTACTCATTCTATGAATTGCTTCAGTAGGGATCTGACGTATATTTGTCAACAAAGTGCCTTCCTTCCTAAACCCTATTTATTCCCCAATACTAGGAATTCTCTTCTCCCCTTTCCAGTACAGTTATTAGGTGAGGTCTTGAGGCCAATGTCACAGCTGACTCTCCAGGCAAGGCTGGCAGATCGGGGGCAAGTCTCTCCTCCCAGTACAGAGGGGCGGAGGATACTGCATTTCAGCTTGTGGCATTTCAGATGTACCGAGAGGCCATGCTTGGTCCCCAAAGGCACGGCTCTCTCACCTACTCCTACCGTGCTTCTGAGAGAAGAAAACACTGACGCATACTCAGATTAATGTCATAACCTTTCCTGAGAGCAAACTTTGCCCGGGTGTGTGTGTGTGTGTGTGTGTGTGTGTGTGTGTGTGTGTGTGTGTGTGTGTGTGTGTGTGTGTGTGTGTGTGTGTGTGTGTGTGTGTGTGTGTGTGTGTGTGTGTGTGTGTGTGTGTGTGTGTGTGTGTGTGTGTGTGTGTGTGTGTGTGTGTGTAGTAGCGCTTGGCCGCAAATAGTCCCTAGATGGGGGGTGAAGAGGGACACAACATAGGTGGGAAAAGGGGACACTTCATACCTTCACAATGTCCTAGACCCAGCCTTGCAAAGAAAGATAGCAGCGACCAAGTTATAACTTAAGTCAGTCTCGGGTAATTCCAGAACAAAGGAGTCACACATCATTTCTGACCTGTATCCTACTTGACTTGTCAGACACTTTATATAATGGTGATTTTTATAGCTCTCCCGGGTCTACCCTTTCTATAAGGTGTGAGAGAAATAACACCCTTCCTTCCAATGTACTGAAATAGCAGCCTCTCCGGAAAAACCCACGGTATTAATGGATCTAATTAATATGGCATCAGTATGACTTTTCCACTCACTTACACCCTAAACTGTAGGCTATTACAGAAGGAAGGGGAGGACAAGAAGTACACCCTGCTCCCCAAGGGGGGAACTGGTGTCTTCACAAACACATATGCTAGTCTATTCTTTTTTTTTTTTTGCGGTACACGGGCCTCTCACTGCTGTGGCCTCTCCTGTTGCGGAGCACAGGCTCCGGACGCGCAGGCTCAGCGGTCATGGCTCACGGGCCCAGCCGCTCCATGGCATGTGGGATCTTCCCGGACCGGGTCACGAACCCGTGTCCCCTGCATCGGCAGGTGGACTCTCAACCACTGCGCCACCAGGGAAGCCCCTGCTAGTCTATTCTTGAGTTGTGGCTTCTACCGACTCCAGACTAATTGTACTCAAATTGATGGAGCCAACAGACACTTCATCCTGGGTTCCATTTTCACATCTTGCTTTAAGATATACCACGAGGCAGCTGGTACAGTACCATATTGGCAACTAGCTTTCTGAACAGCCAGAAGGGCCTAAGTGCAGGCGAAAGAAATAGGAAGAGAAGATGCTGTGTCAGTTGATTCTAATGAGAAGTTTCCTAGGAGGTCAGATCTTGTTCTTCAATCTCGAGTCAAGAGGATATGTGTGAGTTACTCACCAGGTTTGTGAACGCTAGTGAATTATACACATATTAATAAAAACTGCACAGCTTCTACAAGGGGGTTCTTTAATTTCAAATTCTTTTCTTATAGAAAAAAAAAAAGAGGAAAAGGAAAAAAATAGTTGCTCAAATGATCCTTCATTAGCTGGCCACAAAGATGCAAAAGATTCCTCCCGGCAGGAAGTCCGGTCAGCTGTTTAATTGGCATGACTTGTGACATTGGAGCGTCCTGGCTACACAGAAATCCACAGGTGATTTGTATCATCCTCACTGCAAGGCAGTGATGCCGCTTAACTGCAAGGGTTTAAAAGTAGGTGCTAATGAGCCAGTTTGTTGTTTTACTCAAGGCTATATTTTGGGAACCATGCAGAGCTGTGAATTCTTCTACTAACGAGTGATTCTTGAAGATTTCTGGCTGCTTCTCCCACTGCACCCAAACAGGGGATGATTCAGATTTTCAAAGTCCCAATGCCTAGCAGAAGTCAGTAACCATCCCATGGGTTTTCAGACTGTGTCCACACAAAACTTATTTGCAAAGCACAAACAGAGTCACAGATGCAGAAAACAACCTTACGGTTACCAAGGGGGGAAGGAGGGGGGGAATGTATTGGAAGATTGGGACTGACATATATATACTACTATATACAAAATAGATAACTTACTGGAGAACGGACTTGAGGATATGGGGAGGGGGAAGGGTGAGCTGTGACAGGGCGAGAGAGAGTCATGGACATATACACACTAACAAACGTAAGGTAGATAGCTAGTGGGAAGCAGCCGCATGGCACAGGGATATCGGCTCGGTGCTTTGTGACCGCCTGGAGGGGTGGGATAGGGAGGGTGGGAGGGAGGGAGACGCAAGAGGGAAGAGATATGGGAACATATGTATATGTATAACTGATCCACTTTGTTATAAAGCAGAAACTAACACACCATTGTAAAGCAATTATACCCCAATAAAGATGTTAAAAAAAAATAGATAACTAACGAGAACCTACTGTATAGCACAAGGAGCTCTACTCAGTGCTCTGTGGTGACCTAAATAGGAAGGAAATCTACAGAAGAGTGGATATATGTATATCCACTATATATAGTGGGTATGATTCACTTTGCTGTACAGCAGAAACTAACTCAACATCCTAAAGCAACTATACTCCAATAAAAATTAATAAAAAATTAAATAAATAAAATACAACAAAAGAAAAAATACGAAAATATTAACACCTGTGCACCTTCATCCTTCCAACCTTCCAAATACTTCCTCGACTCAACCACGGAAGTTCTAGGAATGTGTGTTCAACAGTTTTGAACACCACTTTTAAGACACTGTAGAGACAGAGGGAAGAGTTGCATATTCCAGAGTCTGCTGGTGAGACTAAGCCTATTTACCATGTTAGCTTTATGTAGAACCTGATACTATTAATGAGATATGGAATGGCAATGGGGCGGGGCTTTCCTTCCAATCGGTTTCCACTTTTTCTTGACTTTTTTGGTTTGTTTGTCGGCCTCACAATCAGGAATCCTGACCAGACTGTGAATGGCATTCTGACAGATATTTTGAAGACAGGAGACAATATGCTTCTAGCATCTGTCCAATTCAACACAAGTACTTCTGTGTTCAATCAGCCTGTAATGGGGGTCTACAGCACGTGGAAAAGCCGGACTGCAATACAGGCTTTCAAATCATCATTAATGTATATTGAAATGAACAATATGCCCCAAATGCCTTTACATGTCAAGTATGAAACCAGCTTCTAGCCCCTGCAGATGGAACAAAAATGAAATGAAATGCTGGCAGCGACTCTCCAGCCCTGGGAGGGAACAGGTTGAATCTCTGAGAACAACTGCTCCCCGGAGGCTGCGAGATTGCAGTTAGCAAACCAAGGGAGGCCGAGGTGACTACGATAAACCTCTGAGATTAGTTCTGAACACCACTGATGGGGCCCTGGGCAGGGAGAGGCAAAAGGAACAGGACAGACTTTTTTTTTTTTAATTAAATAAAAATAATATGTAACAGCAATTAGCTTTAAAGTGGTTTGATCCCCAACTCTGTTCTCAAAACTCAGCACTCAACTCTGTAGCAGGCTCGGCACCTGGAAAGAGGAAAGCTCAGGGCTTTCAAAAAGAAATGAATGCGCTCACCTGACTGACACTAGCTCATCTAAGTGGTGTTCAGTGGAGTTGGAAATGCGCATAGTTAAAATCCAACAGTCAGAGTCAGAAGTCCCATACAGCGCGACACAAATACGCTGCCTTGGACATTCTCACATCTGTGACTCTGGGATAATGATTCTTTTGTTGGATGGCTTAGAAATATAGAAGCAGAAACATGCCTGGGATGTCTCTTTGGCAAAATCACTTTTAAAATGAAGAGACAGTTTCCATTTCAACAGGGAAATTCAATAACCAAGAGGTGAACATATGTCATAATAAATAAGCAAATGAAAAGGCATTAGCATGTTTAAAAGAGGAAATTTATTTGGGTAACACTTAGACTCATGTCATTTAAAAAAAAAATCTCTATGTTTGACTTGTTACTTCAAGCAAAATAAGAAGGGTTGATTCATTCCATGTTATATTGCTTTCCTGCACACCTTTTTTTTCCCAAATGTTTCTGTTGGTGAAAATAAATCATTTGTACAGTCGACTCCTGAGCCACATCAATCCTACTTAAAATGTATATCCAAACCTAATACAAATCCCCAAACTCATTTTTTTTGCGGTACGCGGGCCTCTCACTGCTGTGGCCCCTCCCATCGCGGAGCACAGGCTCTGGACGCGCAGGCCCAGCGGCCATGGCTCACGGGCCCAGCCGCTCCGCGGCATGTGGGATCCTCCCGGACCGGGGCACGAACCCGCATCCCCTGCATCGGCAGGTGGACTCTCAACCACTGCGCCACCAGGGAAGCCCCCCCAAACGCATTTTGCCCCACTGAATCTGATGTCAAAATCAGCTGGCACGTCTGCCGAGTTCTGGATATTAACTCCCAGTCGCAGATCCTACCTTCAAACAGTTCATTTTAAAGAACCCTCAAATGGTCAAGTTCCATCTCGATAATCGTGGACTTTAAAAACTATACAGTTATATACCACATCTTCTGTTGATGGGCACTTGGGTTGCTTCCATATCTTGGCTATTGTCAATAGTGCTGCTATGAACATGGGGGTGCGTCTATCTTTTCAAATTAGTATTTTTATTTTTTCCAGATATATACCCAGGGGTGGAGTTGCCGGGTCATATGGTGGTTCCATTTTTAGTTTTTAAAGGAGCCTCCACGCCGTTTTCCACGATGGCTGCACCAATGTGACTCACAGACATAGAATACAAACTGGTTACCAATGGGGAGAAAGAAGTCAGAGGGAGAAATCAGGGCTATGGGATGAACAGATACAAACTACTATACATAAAATAGAGAAGCAATAAGGAGTTACTGTATCACATGGGGAATTATACCCATTATCTTGTAACACCCTATAATGGAATATAATCAACAAAAATACTGAATCGCTATGTTGTACACCTGAAATTAACACAATACTGTAAAGCAACTATACTTTAATAATTTTTTTTAAACTCACTCTAAAACCTGTACAATCATTGTTATATATTCATCTGCTGCCTTTCAGATGAAGTTTGCGTACAGCTGAGACAAACCTGTATATGGCAGGTCATCATTAAATAAGGCCATGCACATTTTCTTCTCTCCCAGTTGGAAACTCACAAGAGTTACTTCGGACCTGATTCTTATTACGAGAAACGAAAGGTCATAAACTCAAATACTTGCTAAAACACAAAGCTAAACCCAGTGAGGCCACCTGTATTTTCTTGAGGCATTTATCCTAATTAGAAATTTGGAGGGCCATCATCAACTTTCCCTCTTACGGCTAACTGCTCATTTTTTGTATTTACATTGTCCAGGCCTTTATAGATCAACTTGCTTATGAAACACTGATTAAAGCAAACGCCAGGTTCAAATGTGCTCTCAATCAGTCATTTTTAAGCGCAAACAAAAAAGTCAGTAGAGTACGATACGAAGATAATTTTTTTTTGGCTGGGCTGTCTGCTTTTTTATCTTACTCTCTGCAGTTCCTTTCTGTCCTAAAATCTGGTTCTGCTTTTCTGATTTAGTGATTAATTTAACGATGGAGCCAGCAGGTGCAACCCCTAGACCAAATCAATCTTCCTATGGTTATGCCTGAGCCTTCTTGGTACCCTGGAATCTCACATCATATAAGGGTGATGGCAACAGCAGTGGCGGTAACAAAACTCCACTTTGTTAAGTACTTTGCAGTTTGCAAGATGCATTCCCAGAGGAAATCAAACCCAAATCTTTTAACATAAGCTCAGTTGTCTTCCTATTCCATTGCTGTTCACTTTGATCCATTAAACAATTCCAAATTTGATGTAGCTTACACAGTTGATTTGGTTTTTTTTTTCTTCTTTATAAATATGGGTGGAATAGTTGAAGCTTTCTTAAACCTGGGGATGGCTGGCTTTTTTGGGGGGTTTTTTTTGGCCGCTCTATGTGGCATGCAGGTTCTCAGTTCCTTGACCAGGGATCGAACCCACACCCCCTGCAGTGGAAGCGTGGAGTCTTGACCACTGGACCACCAAGGAAGTCCTTGCTTACACAGTTGAGATTAAGAAAGTGGGGGGCATAGAGGGAGAGCTATCATGGCCTTCGTGAATAGTGATGTATCTTCTGAAATACTTAATGCTGAAATGGTATAACTAAAAGTGGACACAAAAATCCGGGGAGTAGCACAAACAGCTGATGATTGGAAATTCAAAATAACAACCTAGATAATTCTCCAGTAGCAAGTGAGAGGGTGCTGCATGCGTTCTCCATGATCAACAGGTAAGAGAAGTATATAGCTGCCTAGCCGAAAAGGAGTCAGATGAAGAATATTCAAGAAAGCGAACAGTGATTGCTTTGGGAGGTTAGGGAAAACTAAGTGGCCGGGGAACAGGAGAGAGGGAGCCTTTCTCCTCCCTGCTAACCTTGAATAGACTTTAAATAATTCATGATGTGCATTTGTTGCCTATTTAATACATAAATAAAATTAAAAGGAAAAAATAAATAAGTCAGATGGATTGCATGGTCAAAGAGGGTTTGGGAATTTACTTTTCAACCCTGATTTCACATCAGAATCACCTAGTAATATTGAGTCACTTGACTATCCATTTAGAAGAAAAATAAAGCAATATCCTGAAGTTTGTCAGACCGTAAACCTATACAGTTATGTCAAGATCAATTACAGACTTAGAAACAAAAACAAACTGTAAAACTATCAGCAGAAAATCTAAAATAATTTTTGAAATGATATTGGGAGAAGCAAAATTTTTCTAAGCAGAACATCTCATATAATTTTGTTTTAATACACTCATCTGAATCCCAGACCTTCCCTTCCCCAAACAAAATTTTGATTTCGTTGGTCTGAGATGAGGCCTAGCCATATGTTCCTCGAAGAAATTCCTGGCTTAAATTGGATTCACAGTCCTAGTTGAGTTGCATAAACTGCACTGTGGCACTTTATTAGAAGGCATTTTCTAATAAGTGACAAGAGAGAGAGAAAAATAATGAGTTTTCCTGTTCAGGGCCCAGCACATGTTTCCATGTTCACTACTGAGACTGAAAAAGAGATCAAGTTTATTATGATTTGGAAAACTGACCCTTAAGGAGTTGGAGGAAAACTAGGAATAAATGAAACAACCAGTGTGATGGACAAGAGAATTTCTTCAAAAGTAAGAGTTTGCACGTCTCCATCCAGGTCAGAGCTTGCATGTCTTTGGTAAGATGGGACAAACAAAACGATGTATTATTTTTCAAGAAGCTCAACTTCCTCTGCAATTAGGGTCATTTTAAAGTTTGGGTTCTTAAATCCCTTTTTAAAAAAGAAATCTGAATGATAGTAACTCATAGTGTTTGTTTTCATTCTAGAGTTTTAGGTTGGTAAATAAGGAGTTGGAAGACCTCCATCAGATTCACAGCTAGGCTAGAAGATTTTTTAAATATGACAAATGAAGACTGTAAGAAGGATATAGAATATATCAAAGGTAGAAAAAGAAGGCTACACTTGGAGAATATATGCAGATATCATGTGCTATAGCTACATGACAACAAAGTCATCACCATAAATTCTAAACTTTAATGACAACTAAAGTCCTGTACTAAGAAATGGAAGGGGTTCAGAATAAGCTTCCCCCAAAAGTGCCACTTTGGCATGTGGATTATTTTGACTTGAAGACAATTAAGGCTCAGAAGACTCAGGAAGAGCTTTTTGCCTCCCCTTAACTGCCTAAAAGAGTTTAGACAGGGGAACTGGTCCAGGAAGAGAGTTATCACCAGTGATAACTACAAAGACTGTGAGCTAGGTGTGGTACATCAGTAGAGCTCACAGGGCCTGTTTGTTCAAATTGCTCCGAGTCCCACGGTCTCTACAGGGCATGGCAAACATCTGCATCTCCATGTGAATTGCCTTCCTCCCCCTCTGAAGGCCCAAACCCCTGCCCACTTCTCCTTAGCTCAGGATGGCATATAAGCCTCAACTGCCAGGACTGCCTGTAGGTCTCAGATTCTTATGGAGCTCCTATACATATGTAATTATATTTGTCTTTCTCCTGCTAATATGTCTTAAATTAATTTAATTATTACACCTGCCAAAAGAAGTTAGAAGGATAGAGGAAAAATGTTTCCTCCCCTATAACACACAACATAAATATTCAAGAGGACACGAAGAAGACATAAGACACAGTTACCGCCATTGAGTAACTCAGAATCACAATTTCATCAAAGGTTCTTGGATTTCCATTGGAATCTTTACTGCAGACCTTCCAGTAAGATTAATATAATAGAGCTAAAGGGAAACTGAGCTGGTAGGATCAATTAATGCCACAACAGGTGATTCTCAACCTTAACAGTGCTTTAAAACAACGTGAAGAGCTTTACAAACAAACAACACACTGCAATCAGGAACCTAAGGATGGCTATAGGACTCAGGTAATTTTTAAAGCTCTCCAGATGAGTCTAATGGGAAACCAGCATTAAGACCCACTGATGTAAAGTTTATACTCTATGAGATTCTATACTTCAAAAATGTGTAGACCTTTTCTACTAGGAAGACAAAGAAAAGAACTCTCTGCTCCCAGCTTAAGAGATGGATTAAAGTGGTTCCACTTTTTGTGATTTCTTAGGCCGGCCTCACTACTTTCATATAGTATTTGAAAAGATCTTAGCCATTCTTTAAGTTGAATGGATGATTTGAAGAACTTGAAATAAGTATTTTGGGCTTTGCACACAATTACAAGTTCCCTGGGTAGGGAGACCCTTTCATCAAGATCAGATTGTCTACCGTTACATTTTGTCATGTGACTTAGATGATGGCAGAAAGTCAAAGGGTAATCATCATCATCATCATCATCATCATCAACATCACCAGCCCATTTAATGCCTGTTATCAGTACCTTGATAGCTGCTATTCTTACACTTAGAATGGTACAGTCAAAGGCTCTTGGTAGCATAAGGCTTCTGGCTACATTCTTTTTTTTTTTTTTTTTGCGGTACGCGGGCCTCTCACCGTTGCGGCCTCTCCCGTTACGGAGCACAGGCTCCGGACGCGCAGGCTCAGCAGCCATGGCTCACGGGCCCAGCCGCTCCGCGACATGTGGGATCTTCCCGGACCGGGGCACGAACCCGTGTCCCCTGCATCGGCAGGCGGACTCTCAACCACTGCGCCACCAGGGAAGCCCTGGCTACATTCTTAATGAGTTTAAGAGGGAAAGGAACAAACAGCTGAATGGCTTGAGTTTTTTTTTCTTGGCAAAGTCTGTTAAAATTCTAGTCTCCAGACATCCATCTTCAATTCGCCTAAGACTGCAAAGAAGAGGGGGAAAAAAAATCACAGCCCCTAATTAGGAAACCTAAGAGGAATATCCAGAAATCTAGGAGGCAGGGATATGGAACGCGACTAATGTCGATTTGTTTTGCACTGACTGCACAGACTAATTCACGGTTGCTCCTCGAAATACACAAACCAGTACTGGCAAACTCTGTATGCAGCTCCTGGCACTAATCCACTACCCAGTGACTTTGCAGCTGCTCAGTGTAAACAAGAAACTACCTTGACAGTGAAATTCAACAGAACCAGGTCATTTTCTGTGCTGAAAAGGAATCCAGCGAGACCCATATGTGAGTTAAAAAGCTCTCTCTCTGTAGACTGCGTACCTGCCTTCTTCTTAAAAGAGTTTTCTGCAGCTCTCAGTGGAGTCAGGGTTTGGTTCTATTTCTGCATTACTAGACATGGGAGTTGGAACAAACATCTAACTAGTTGTGCATGATAAACAGGAAGGGATACACCAGGACAGGTTCCAAAACCTGACAACAAGCAGTCTACGCAGTAGGAAAGGCTCATCAGAACTGAATGGCATTCTACCAATGTCTTGTCTTACTGTGAGACTGTCCTTTCTAAAAGGCTCAGAGTGCTTTATTTGCATGGATTGATTCATTATTTTAGGATGTCCATTCTGGAAAAAAAAAAGATGTCTTTTTGCCATATTAAAGATGATAAAACCATGGCAGGGAGAGGTTAAGTATCCTGCCTGGGGTCATAAAGAACCCTTGGTGTTTGGGATTAGACGTCAGATCTTTCTGATTTTTGGTTCATGTTTTCTCTGTTATTGCATACAAAAAGCAGAGGATGTAGGCATTGAAAACAGGGAGCATCCTTAGCCCAAGGGAACATCTCTGATGTTTCTGCCAAATCGTTTGTTTTCACTTAAGGCAATAGTGCTTATAATTTTAGCATAAGATCCGATCAGAAGAGGCAGTACCACCCATCTGAGCCAAACACTTTGTCCCTATTACTGTCAGTGTGGGCAATTTAAGGATATTCCTCACTGGTGCCCACTGGAGAGTTCTAAAAATAAGACACGGCAGGAGCTCAGGGAACCCTAGGAGCCAATACTGCATTCAATATTGAAGCATTTATACTGAAGTAGATATAAAATAGAACACTGACATTTATCAGAGGCTGTTTAGACACCAATAAAGTAACAGAGGTATAAAAACCATCAGGAAAAACAGAGGTAAACTACAGCACATGACAAAGTTTTTTCCATAAAAGATGTTCTGGGATTGTGAAAGACCACCCCCTTCCCTCTCTTTAATACTTTCCTAGCGTCACAGGGATAGGACAGGACATAAGGTGACCTGTGATCTATTCTTTCATTTTGAGTAGAATCATTCCAAGCAGGTAAGAATCATTACACTCATTCAGTCAAGGAGCACCTGTGGCACACACTTTAACACACCACGCCAAGGACTGTTCCAGGTACTACGGATACACACTGGTAAACAAAACAAACACAGCTCCTGCCCTCTACATTCTAGAGGAGGAAGAGAGACAATACATAAATACTGTCTATTATAAATTATAATATAATTTATTATTATTTAATATATTAAATATTGATATCATTTTATTATTTATTTATTTTAATATATTAAATATTAATATTATTTAATATAATTATAAACATTCTAGAGGAGGAAGAGATATAATAAATAAATATTGTCTATTATAAATTATAATATAATTTATTATTATTTAATATATTGAATATTAATATTTTATTATTAAGTTTATTAATTTTAATATATTAAATATTAATATTATTTAATATAATTATAAATATAAATAAATAAATAGCACTACAATGCCAGTGCTATTTCTAAGATGAGATTTAAAGAAAATAAAGTTGGTTAATGGAATAGTGACAGCGGCTGTGTTTACAAGGTAAGGTGGCCAGGGAGAACTTCTCTAAACAGGTAGCATCTGACCTGAGATCTAAATGAGAACTATTTCATTCACTCAAGTCATTCAATTCATCAAAAACTTGATCACTGTCTACTACGTACCCAGTACTGCGCATTAGAAAATGGCATTCACAAAGCCTCTGCTCCGTAAGAAATATTTCGTGGTCGGAAAAGAAAGAGATGATACTGCTTCTCTGAAATCAGGAATGGTATTTGCAGTTTTATGGAAGACTTATCCAATGTATGTCTGTAGTTCTTTTGTTTCTTCACAAAATATCAAGAAAGTCCAATTTACACTGTGGCAAGGAGTGCCACCTGCCATGTCAGCAAAGGATGTCGCGGCCATCAAGCCATCAGCTGCTACAGCTGCCCCTGACGGTGAGCCCTGAGGGAACTCAGGAGGGAGACAAACAGGCTGCCTGCCACTAAGCTGTCAGCCTCTGCAGCTGCTTCCAACGGTGCACCCTGAGGGGATTCAGGATGGAGAAAAGCAGGATGCTGGCCCTAGAGAGCTATGGTGCATATCAAAGCAATGATTTCAATGAGCCCAGACTCTTGCATCTTCCCATACATAGAGAAGAGCTAAATTCGTTAACTTGAGATGTCTGGTTTTCTTTAATTAACAATAATCTTTGATGTTCCAACTACCTGGTTTTTGTTGCAGAAACTCCTATATGTCCTGGGCCCTCTATATCCTCTACATCCCTTTCCTCTTGGGAGCAGTCCCTCAGAGCGATATGAGAGGCTGCCTCCGGGGCTTAAGCCCTCAGAAAGTCTGCCGAATAAAACACGATTCTCAACTTGTAGGCTGTGCATTTTTTTTCAGTTGTGATTGAAGAATCACAAATGCAAGCAGTTTAAATAGCTTAACTGGTAAATCTTAAAATGACCTTTCATCCATTCAGAGATAGCAGGAGACCTTTTAGTAAAAGGTAAAAACAAACTTTGGAAGCCCTGAGGCACCAGCACTGCTGCCCAGGGTGCCAGGGGTCCCGGCTGGAAAAGCCCTGTCCTATACCAGGAAGGGTCTTTAAACTATTCTGACACCTAGTTTTCAGTAATCTCTCTCCCAAGCCTGTCAGTATTTTCCACGTGGGTCACAGGAATAACATAAAATAATAAAATACTAATCATGGAGACTTAGCCATCAATGAGGGCTTCTTCGCTATGGGGGAGGGGCCTCAAGACATCCTCCTCTCGAATCAAATACTGAAGCTAAGATCAAGTCCAGTCACATGTCTCACTATAGCGGACAAAGGAAGTAAAAAACAGTTTCCATAGAAACATATAATCCAGTTTGAGTAAAATCTAAAAAGGCAGTCATTTGGAGCTTTGTCCTAAGAATCAGGAGATGGCAACTCTATTTAAGCTTCTAAAACAATCTGTTGTGTGACCTTGGGCAAGTTACATAATCTCTTTGAGGCTCAGTTTTCTCCTCACTGCAGTCATTCTATGAGGCTTTCAAATATCTCTGCAGAGTCTAGTTCAGCCTGAGCAGCTCTGCTTTTTACCTGTTTTGACTGCACGTCTGGGTAAGATTTCATTGGGAAAACAGGTGCCCCGATGAAATAAGACCCCCTCTTTCTACTCCAAGATACCACTGACAGCCATGTAAATGAACAGCCAAACACTGTCAGAAAGCAGTATCATTGGGGCTAACTCCCAGTGTAACTGTAGATTAACACAATGTGACCAATGACACAGATACACGCAGGCGCACACACACACACATACATACACACATACACAAAGGTTGTTGGTTACTGTAATGAACTTTTACACTCTGTCATTTTTGCCTGATGAGGTATGACTCTATCATTATTAAAATAAGAATGCTTACTCCTAAATTGTCATTTATACATGGCATATTTTTTTAAATACATGAAAGAATTTTCAGGAACACAAGCAATTACAAAGAAGGAAGGAGAACAAAATAGCTCTTTAATGTTTAAAGGCTGAGTGAATTAGAAAAACACTGAAAACAAATCATTACATGACTTCCCTGGTGGCACAGTGGTTAAGAATCTGCCTGCCAATGCAGGGGAAACAGGTTCGATCCCCGGCCCAGGAAGATCCCACATGCCGTGGAGCAACTAAGCCCGTGCGCCACAACTACTGCGCCTGCGCTCTAGAGCCCGTGCGCCACAACTACTGAGCCTGCGCTCTAGAGCCCGTGAGCCCGCCACAACTACTGCACCGTGTGCCACAACTACTGAAGCCCACACACTCTAGGGGCCGTGCTCCGCAACAAGAGAAGCCACCACAATGAGAAACCCGAGCACCACAACGAAGAGTAGCCCCTGTTCACCGCAACTAGAGAAAGCCCGTGGGCAGCAACAAAGACCCAACATGGCCAAAAATTAATTAATTAATTAATTAACTAAAAAGAACCCAAATCATTACATGTGAACACGCTTAAAATAGATTCTGTTGGTTTCTTTCCAAATAACAATTTTTTAAATATTTTCATTAAAAGTTTGTTAAAATGATATGAATGATCACAAACTTTCCTAGCCAGAGAGTAGATGCCAAATGACCTAAAAGTGGAGGCATAATTATGGTTTAGTGTTCCATTTTAAAACCTGTATTTCTATCAGGTGGCCTTGGGATTTTTCTCAGAAAGTGATCAATTCAGCGTAATGGTTTGTGTGTGTTTGTGTGTGTCTGAAAGTATCCCACTGGACAATCAAAAATAGTTTATGCTCGGGGCTTCCCTGGTGGCGCAGTGGTTGAGAGTCCGCCTGCCGATGCAGGGGACGCGGGTTCGTGCCTCGGTCCGGGAAGATCCCACATGCCACGGAGCGGCTGGGCCCGTGAGCCATGGCCGCTGAGCCTGCGCGTCCGGAGCCTGTGCTCTGCAACGGGAGAGGCCACAACGGTGAGAGGCCCGCGTACCGCAAAAACAAAACAAAACAAAACAAAAAAGTTTATTCTGAAAGATATTACTAGGAAATGTTTTTAACTTATATATATATGCTTTTTACATATATATACACATACATCCATATATACATGTTAATTCATACACATACACAAACAGTACATAAAATATACCATATGTTCCATGTAATGGTGGATGTGTAATTTTGCAGTGCTATGAAAATAATATTGGAACACAAGACTAATACACTAGAAGACTAGGATCCTAACTGCCACCGACCAGTGTAGACAAGACATTTGTTTTCCTTACCATTCAGTTTCCTAAATCTAGAAGGTCATCTCAAGTTCTGAAATCCTATCAAAGTCCTGACAAAACGCTTCAAGGGGACTGAAGCACTTCCTGCTCATTTCTCCTGCCAGCCTCTCTCTCCTCACCCAGCACCAAATGCACGCTGCAAAACACAGTCTCAGAAGCTGAGGCTAGGAGTGTCCTTCACACTTAAAACTTTTTTATGCCAAGTGACTCTACACTGATCTTTCAGGACCAGCTCGAAGGACTGGAACTGTCTTGGAAAATTAAGACAGCTAAGTTTTATCACAGTAAAGATATCCTTGAAAATAAGTATTTCTCATAATTCTTAAGAACATATGTAACTTATCAATACCCCAGTACACAATGTAAAAATAATTAAGGTTTACCAACTATTGTCATCTTTTGTATAGCCTTCAACTTACACTGTTGAAGATTCAGTGTTTTTTTATTTTTTGGTTGTTGTTTATTTTTTAAATTGAGATACAGTTGATTTACAATGTTGTGTTAGTTTCTGGGGTACAGCAAAGTGGTTCAGTTTCTATATACACACACACACACACACACACACACACACACACACACACACATACATATATTTTTTTTTCAGATTATTTTCCCATATAGGTTAATACAAAATATTGAGTATAGCTCCCTGTGCTATATTCAGTGGGTCCTTGTCGTTTATCTATTTTATATATAGTAGTATGTATCTATTAATCCCAAACTCCTAATTGATACTCCCCCTCTTTCCCCTTTGGTAACCATAAATTTGTTCTCTACGTCTGTGTGTCTATTTCCGTTTTGTAAAAAAGTTCATGTGTATCATTTTTTTAGGTCCCACATACAAGCGATATCATATGATTGTCTGTCTGGCTTACTTCACTTATATGATGATCGCTTTTTTTAAAGAAATGAAAGGTAATTATAATCTGGAGGATCAAAGTTTGTTACCCCTACTCTTATTGGAGGCACTATTTTACTAACAAGCCTAAAATATAGTAAAATGGAAGGAGAGGTAAACCCTCACTGAATTAATTTGTACTCCATAATTAAACTAAATGAATGCTCTATTAATAAATATAGAATGCTCAGAAACATTTAATTTTGCATTTGTCTTTTTAGTCCATTTAAATCTGCAAACCTAGAATACAGCTACATCTCTGAGTTACGTATGTCAGAATTCTAAATTCAGCAAATTATATTCATACGGATATTATTTTTATATACTCCAGTTCAGTACACCAAAAGGAAAGATACAGTCACATGTAATATTTTCCTACAGGAAAGCAGTGCTAAAAGCCGGTCGGAGTTGTAACTAGAAATGAGGCTGAAAATTAGAAGATGAATCAACTGTGATATTGTGATTTCAGGACCTATGAAAGAAGTTGTGAACAGAGAATGTCAGCTCCTGAAAACAGTTTAACATTAGGGGAACCTTCATTACCAAAGTGAACATGCATCTTTATAGAAGTAAAGAACGTGGGGGGAATCTTTTTTAAACTTTTTGCACATCTAACATTGGTTATTTCCAATTATCATAAAATATATACAGTCATCGCCAGGTCAGCTTTCTATGCAATTTAAAGTCAGCGGCTCAAACTCCACACTCAGCGTGAATCCACAAGCATCTCTGAGATTTGGTTCATTGGCTCGCTAGAATTTCAGAACGATGCAACATACGAATTAGGGTCTAGGGTATATTTTCGTTGGGAGCCTATATACTCTCACCATATACTGCCTGATTTCTATTGTGTACACCACCCACTCACTCCCAACCTTGACTTCTAACGATTCCTCTTTTCTCCATCATCTGGGTGAAATCAGCTACCATCTCTTGGGTTGGAATTGCCGTCGGGGTTGAAAATGAGCTTCCTTGTAGGAAGTCTCTGAGCTCTTGACAGCCTGCTGTTCAAATATTGCTTTTAAAAATGCTTCTGGTTGTATAAGTTCTTTATCTTAAAAATATTTACAACAGTGGTAAAGCAGCTACTACAATTCCCATTTTGTAGATAAGAATATGGGCACAAGAGCTTAACATATAAAGTCACTTTAGCCACTATCAGTAAAGACCAGTGTGTATCAAATTTGGAAGTGTCTAAGAGTCATCTGGGAAATCTTGCTAAAATGCAGATTCTAAATTAAAAAAAAAAAAGGATACGTATATATGCATAACTGAGTCACTTTGCTGTATACCTGAAACTAACACAACATTGTAAATCAACTATACTTCAATAAAATTTTTTTTAATGCACATTCTAATTTGATACAGTTCTGGGATAGAGCGTAAGAATCTGCATTTCTAAGAATGATGATGACAGCAATGACAACTGCTCTTCTCAGGTCACAGTTTGAGGAGCAAAAGACAACATTGAACCCCAGTTTTCTCCCAAGTCCAAGCACCCCAGAAGCCTGCTGTTCCCTTTATAACTAGCATCTATTTCTCCTCTTCCTTCTCAAACCCACTGCTGGGCATCAGGATGGTAGGGCGTACCTCACATAGGGGACTCAATCTTGAACCGCTCTCCTGGCCCCTTCCCCAAGCATGAAGAGGCCGATTCCTCCAGAAATTTCTAACCCTGCTGGACAAACCCTCTCTTCCACGCCCCCTCCACAAACCCTTGTGTTTTCTAATAGACCTACCCAAAGTTACCATTTATCTGAATGATTGTCTTTCTGTTTTCAACATGAGAGAGGCTATAGGGACTTCACGACCTCTCCCAGGCTGTCTCAGGCCCGAGGGGGCCACGCCTGGAGGAGGGAACACCATCTGCAGGACCTCATCCCAGCAGAACAAGTGCAGGCAGTACACGGCAACACCCACACGGCAATCTCCACGCAAGCGAACCAGAGAGCTGGCATGAGATAAGATCCGGTGGGAGGAACGGAGACAAGCCAGAGGAGGGAACAGAGGGCGAGATGGTCCGGGAAGCACTGTCCCAGAACAGGGTATGCTGCCCCACCAGAAGTGACCATCCCGATTTAGCTTGGTCCAGTCATTCTGAGGATGGTTGAAGATGGTGATGACTACCCTTTCTTAGATCATCTTCCACAGAAGCAGCAGAATGTTCTTACTGTAGCTGAACTCAAGGCACTGAAGCATTCATACTGCTTCAGTATTTCTTCTGCTTCCAGTACCTCGCAAGACTGTTTCCGGTATTTAGTTTACTGGCAGCCACAGTAGATGCAACAAGACAGCTCTTGGAATGGCAAGAAGGAGGAAGCTACAGGCTGAATCCAGAAGCTCCCTCCTCCAGCTGTCCTCACTGCCCAGAACGGGCAGCAACCCAAAGGTGTTAACACACAGCGTCTTTGCTGAGGAGGTGACCTGAATGCAGCTTGTACAAACGTGACACGGTGACAAGGGGTGGCTGACCAACAGGCTTCGGCAACAGGGGAGAGCATTACAAATGGCTTACGCTTTCACTTCCTTGATTTACACAGTGCAATGTGATGGCCCGGCCTGATTAATAAATACAGGCGACAGGGAGCAGCGACAGCAAAAACTTTACAAATGTTAATTCATGTATCCCCTGCCTCTGAGGATCTGATAATGCCAGTGTTCAATGACCCTGCAGGATCTGACGATGACACTGGAAGCAAAGAACAGATCTATGAGGCAAAATAAATGCCCACATGGGTGTGGCTTTCCAAGGGTGGCACTAGAATTGAGCACTGGACCCTTAAAATCCAAGGGGGATACACACATGGAGAATCCCTAAGTGAACAAAGAACAGGGTGGGATAACTTGAAGGGCGTCAAACTGCCCCCAATGCCTTATGGGTCATAGTTCTCAACCTCTCACTATTATTTGGGGGCAAAGAAGGGGTAATTATAACAAAGATAGAAGCGTACGTACTAGGGAGAAAGGAAGGGTAATCATACAGGCTCCTGATGGGGAATCCTAATGCAGCCTCCATTTGGAGAGTTGAAGATGGCAGCCATTACCAGGCAAATGCAAAGGTCAAGTTGGTGGATGGCCCACGAAAACCAACCTCTTAGGGTCTCATGAGAACAGAGAGTTTGCATAAATTTCAAATTCCAACTTAGAAGGATAGGAGATAATGACAGACCCATCAGATAAAGATTCAGTTTTCTCTAAGCCACTCAACACGACATCACCAGACCAAACTTCTTGCAGGTTATATTTTAACATTCAGAAATGCAGGGGCCTTTCAATGACCCACCTGGAAGGAGAATAATGGGGCAGAAATGCAATCATACAAAGACCAATCAGAGAGTGCACAGGTATGCAACTGAGCAAAAATTGTCCAGGTCAAATCCATAATTGACAAGGCAAAATTAAGATCAATATTTCTCGGGCTTCCCTGGTGGCGCAGTGGTTGAGAGTCCGCCTGCCGATGCAGGGGACACGGGTTCGTGCCCCGGTCCGGGAAGATCCCACATGCCGCGGAGCGGCTGGGCCCGTGAGCCATGGCTGCTGAACCTGCGTGTCCGGAGCCTGTGCTACGCGACGGGAGAGGCCACGCAGTGGGAGGTCCGCGTAACGCAATAAAAAAAAAAAAAATCAGTATTTCTCGCATTTCACTAAGAGGACAGTCCCGCAATTGAAAGTAAACATAAAGATGGCAGTATTTGCAGAGGATAATGCCAGCTTTGCTGGTTTCTTTCGAAGGCTTCTAAGAGGGTCTTTGCCATCTATTTTCATTCAAGGAAGTAAGCTAGAAGGCTCATAAACATCAGGCATGTTTTCTCTTTAATTTCTTCTAGAATATGAACTCAGGTGATGATCTTAGCCTGCACAGGGATTTAGTAAGACATCTCTCCCTTCTCGCCCAATGTCTGCTGTACCACCTTTCAGGGTAGGAAAAGAGAAGAATGGGGTTGGAACGAGCAATGCCTCTGCCCCTCTTGCAACTTATTTTAAAGAAAATCTTTGATGGTAGAAAGGCTTAATGGGAGATATGCAAACAGAAATGAGGTGCTCCTGGCTGCTGGGACTTCAAAAGAAGTAAGTATCGCACCTTTCAGCCCTAGAGTTAAGAAGAGCTCTGCTGGCAAAGAGGAACCCTAGTGGGTAAGCAATCGACTGTGTCTACACCCCGCTTTGATGATTAAAATTTAAATCGTTATATTGAATTAGGATCAATGAAAAGCCTTTATTCTGTAATTAAAGCAGTCTCAGTTCCAATTCTCATTCATTTCTTATCTTTTAATGGGACACAGATGTTAAGTATACTAACTTTTGACATCCGTATGCATGTAAATTTGTGATGCCCAGATGTGGAAATCAGTGTCTAAACAAATTTCCAAAGATAGTGGAAAATACGTGGCTTGAAAACTGATGGGCGAACCCTTCAGTGTGGGTTGAATCTGAACCAAAATAGAAGATCTCACTCTCTAGAGAATATGGTATCATAACAGAAGGTCGATAGTAGTTGAGCCAAATTTTTAGTTTAACCCACAACTTGTAAGACCTATTTGACTATTAAGGCCTTTGAAGAAAAAGAAGCCATTGTCTGGCTCACCCCCCGAAGGGCTGGAAATGCCAGAGGGTCTTCCTAGCATCTGGAGTATATTGCTTTGTTCATAGAAACCTATTTTGTGCTTGACCACTTCCAGGAGATCAGAGCAAATTCATTCCTACAGGGTGAAATGAATTAATTGATATAAAGAGAACTGTTTTTTTTTTTTTATTAAATAGTACTCCTGTTTTTTAAAAAAAATGAATGAAATGAAATTCGCAGCATGCCCTTTTAATTTAAAAAACACACAAATCACTAGCAAACCAATACGCCTGAGAGTTTTTGCACAAGTGAAACATTCCAACACATAACCAAATTAATTCTTTATACATTCAGTAAGGCAGCAACTGAAAGAGAAACCCAAGAATTTAACGAAGAGCTTCCCAAATACAACAACAGTGACGGGAAAAAATAAAGCAAGTAGAATGAATCAGAGACAGATCAAAAAATGCCTGATGGGATGCACTGCTATTATGTAATTATGAATTTAGGGACTATTTATAAAATGTCTACTGGCCCTGCCAAATGCTGGCTATATTGTCCATGAACTTGTGAAACTTCATAGCATTATGGGGTAAAAGATATGAAACAAATAATCACATAAATTAGTATAAAATTAGTGATTATGAGATGAGCAGTAGGAAAGAAAGTGGCAGGTTGTTATAGAGACGGTGATCCAATTTAAAAAGATGTGGTCGAGAAAGGACCCTCTGGGGAGGTACTGATCAGCAGGATGGTTACATCTCCAAGGTTACACCTGTGGACCACAAATAATTATAAATAACACCCCTTTTCACACTAAAAAGTGTCCTGGTTTGGATGATAAATTATGTGGCTGTCCTCCTTTGAAAGTAAGCTCCGAATAATTAATAGGTGTTAGCCTAACAATAAGAAAGAAACACTGGTGTTCCTGGGGTCTGAATGAGCTTGTTCAGAGCCTGAGGGTGGAGAGAGCTCAGTGAATTTGATAAAATCAGAAAGGACCCACACAGCTGCAAAATAACAGACGGAACGGTTCCAGATGGAGCTGGATGAGTGGGGATTCGTGGATGTCATATTCCAGACACAGGAGTTCATCTTAAGAACAATGTGAAGTCAAGGAAGAATTTTAAGTAAAGAAGTAACATCCTCCAGTTTTAAGAAACAGTCTCAGGCTGCCCTGTGGCGTGTGGATTAGCAGAGGGCAAACGCTAACAGAGAAGGCAGTTCGGAGGTTACCATGGCAGTGTCATCTAGAGATGAGAGCGGCATGAACTAGGACAGGGCAGGGAGAGAACAGAGCTGGGGGAACCCTGGTTGTCTTTTAGATGATTGTGTGTTGGGACAAGGGAGCAGGCAAGGAAAGCAACTGTTAGTTTCGGCAAGATGTTAGGTATCACCTGAGTTTTCAAGAAGTGCCGGCTGTGTACCAAGTGGCAACTTGATATACAGCTGCCACTCGGTACACAAGTTGAAAAGACTGTATATTATTAACACATAGATTGTGCAGAAAAGGGTTCACCTCGCAGGCCAGATTACTCATCCTTTAAAAGGCATGTTTACAAAGTTGGCCTTTAACTGGCCTCTGGGAACCTGGATTTTAAGAGGGTTTCCGACACTGCCAGAACTGATACAATGGCTCACTTGGACTAGACTGTTAACATAAACAACATGGTTTATGTTGAACATCTACTTTCCTTATGGGAGTCTGGAATCTTGGTTCATGCCAGGCAGAAGGTGCCCACCTTACCAGCCTCCAGTGAAAACCCTGGGCACTGAGTCTCCAATGAGCCTCCCTGAGCAGTAACACCTCACACGTGTTGTCACAATTTGTTTCTGGAGGGATTAAGTGCCTCCTCTGTGACCCCACTGGGAGAGGACTCTTGAATGCTGGTGTCTGGTGGCCCTGGACTCCACCACGCCCCTTTCCCTTTGCCAGTTTCACTCTGTACATTTCACTGTAATACATCACAGCCATGAGTACAACCATAGGCTCAGTCCTGTGCATCCTCCTAGGGAGGGTGGACCCCTGGCACAATGATCAAATGCCGAAATGTAGACTAAAATACAGTAAGTCCCCTACATACAAGAGCGTGTTCATAAGTCCAATTTGTTTGTAAGTCCAACAATGTTAGCCTCGGTACCCAAGTAACACAATCGGCTATCTACCGCTGCCTTTACGCTTGCTTCTGGACATCCTGGGCTTGAAATAAAGATTCTGTATTACTGGACTCTATATAGTACTGTACAGTAAAGTACACAAAAGCACAACCACTTGCAGAGGTTGCACGCATGTGACAATGTACAACTGACACGCGAACTAACTTATGTGACTGGACATGTGAAAGCACATTTGCATCTTCGAAAGTCCACAACTTGAAGGTTCGTACGTAGGGGACTTACCGTATAACAGCAGATCAAAGAAGGGAGAGTGGATAATACAGGATGAATACTTCACGGATATGACTGCAGGGACCACTTCATCTAATGACTATCAAAGCTACATGCTCTCCAAACAGGCGTTCACATGGCTTATGTTCTGGGGCTTTCTTTCCCTTCCTCAGGGAGATAAAGTCATCATACCAAGGAAAGAAATAACCGGTAACAATATATTCTTGTCATTCAGAGTAAATTTCCCAGTGTTCCTGTGCCTTGGCCACTCCACGGAGCTGAAGAGTCAAGTTTAAATTCTTCAGCTGTGGGCCACACAGAAGTGACAGAAGGGAGAGACTGGGTACTTGCAGACGTCAGAGGAAAATAATGTCAGAGGCTGAGGAAGTGTTTGTGGATTTTTTTTTTTCTGACTAAAAGGTGCTTTCTTACCTTGTGGTAAAACAGAATTAGCCATCACCTACCTATTCTGGAAGGAAGCACTGAACACAGAGATGTGAACACTGTGCAGATCTGGCGGACGCTGTGTTGATTATTCACAACCTCTCTGACCATTTGAAACGATTTACTCTCTAGGATCAAGTATAAAAATACATTCTTCACAGAAAATCTTCTTTAAATATGAAATAACAATTCCAGCAACAAAAGCAAACGAGAGTCCACAAAAACTTTAAGGTAATTATCTTGAGACACCGGGAGGGCTCATGCCAAGGAGCACTTCCAGAATTTCCGATGCCAGCGTCCCCGTCCCCGCGGTGAGCCACAGCCACTCCCTGCCTCCTCAGGAGACCTTCCAACACTAGCAGCCATGTGGCTGACAGGGTCTTCGTGCTCCAGCCGGGCATCAGGCCTGAGCCTCTGAGATGGGAGAGCTGAGTTCAGTACACTGGTCCACCAGAGACCTCCCAGCCCCTCATAATACCAAATGGAGAAAGCTCTCCCAGAGATCTCCATCTTAAAGCTGAGACCAGCTGAACTCAACAACAGGCAAGCTACAGTGATGGACACCCCATGCCAAATAACTAGAAAGACGTGAACACAACCCCATCCATTAGCAGAGAGGCTGCCAAAAATCATACTAAGGTCACAAACACCCCAAAACACACCACCAGACGTGCTCCTGCCCACCAGAAAGACAAGATCCAGCCTCATTCAACAGAATACAGGCACTAGTCCCCTCCACTGGGAAGCCTACACAACCCACTGAACCAAGCTTACCCAATGGGGGCAGACACCAAAAACAACGGGAACTATGAACCTGCAGCCTGCTAAAAGGAGACCCCAAACACAGTAAGTTAAGCAAAATGAGAAGACAGAGAAATACACAGCAGATGAAGGAGGAAGGTAAAAACCCAGCAGACCAAACAAATGAAGAGGAAATAGGCAGTCTACATGAAAAACAATTCAGGGTAATGATAGTAAAGATGATCCCCAATCTTAGAAATAGAATAGAGAAAATACAAGAAACATTTAATAAGAACCTAGAAGAACTAAAGAGCAAACAAACAATGATGAACATAATAAATAAAATTAAAAATTCTCTAGAAGGAATCAATAGCAGAATAACTGAAGCATAAGAACGGATAAGTGACCTGGATGATACAATAGTGGAAATAAGTACTGCAGAGCAAAATAAATAAAAAAGAATGAAAAGAATTGAGGACAGTCTCAGAGAAATCTTGGACAACATTAAACGCACCAACATTTGAAATATAGGGGTCCCAGAAAAAGAAAGACCTGAGAAAATATTTGAAGAGATTATACTTGAAAACTTCTCAAATATAGGAAAGGAAATAGTCCATCAAGTCCAGGATGCACAGAGAGTCTCATACAGGATAAATCCAAGGAGAAACATGCCAAGACACATATTAATCAAGCTATCAAAAATTAACTACAAAGAAAATATATTAAAAGCAGCAAGGGAAAAGCAACAAATAACATACAAGGGAATACCCATAAGGTTAACAGCTGATCTTCCAGCAGAAACTCTGCAAGCCAGAAGGGAGTGGTAGGACATATTTAAAGTGATGAAAGGGAAAAACCTACAAACAAGATTACTCTATCCAGCAAGGATCTCATACAGATTCAACAGGGAAATGAAAATCTTTACAGACAAGCAAAAGCTAAGAGAATTCAGCACCACCAAAACAGCTTTACAACAAATGCTAAAGGAACTTCTCTAGGCAGGAAACACAAGAGAAGGAAAAGACCTACAATAACAAACCCAAAACAATTAAGAAAATGGGAATAGGAACATACATATCAATAATTACCTTAAATGTAAATGGATTAAATGTTCCAACCAAAAGACATAGACTGGCTGAATGGATACAAAAACAAGACTCATATATATGCTGTCTACAAGAGACCCACTTAAGACCCAGGGACACATACAGACTGAAAGTGAGGGGATGGAAAAAGATATTCAATACAAATGGAAATCAAAAGAAAGCTGGAGTAGCAATACTCATCAGACAAAATAGACTTTAAAATAAAGATTATTCCAAGAGGGCTTCCCTGGTGGCACAGTGGTTGAGAATCTGCCTGCCAATGCAGGGGCCACAGGTTCCAGCCCTGGTCCGGGAAGATCCCACATACCACGAAGCAACTAAGCCCGCAAGCCACAACTACTGAAGCCCACACACCTAAAGTCACAGGCTCCACAACAAGAGAAGCCACCACAACGAGAAGCCAGAGCAGTGCAACGAAGAGTAGCCCATGCTCGACACAACTAAAGCCCACACACAGCAATGAAGACCCAACGCAGCCACAAATAAATAAATAAATTTATTTTTTAAAAAAAGACTATTCCAAGAGACAAAGAAGGACACTACATAATGATCAAGGGATCAATCCAAGAAGAAGATATAACAATTGTAAATATTTATGCACCCAACATAGGAGCACCTCAATATATAAGGCAAATGCTAACAGCCATAAAAGGGAAAATCAACAGTAACACAATAACAGTAGGGACTTTCACCAATAGACAGATCAACCAAAATGAAAATAAATAAGGAAACACAAGCTTTAAATGATACATTAAAAAAGATGGACTTAATTGATATTTATAGGACATTCCATCCAAAAACAACAGAATACACTTTCTTCTCAAGTGCTCATGGAACATTCTCCAGGATAGATCATATCTTGGGTCACAAATAAAGCCTTGGTAAATTTAAGAAAATTGAAATTGTATCACGTATCTTTTCCAACCACAGCACTATGAGACTAGATATCAGTTACAGGAAGAACTGTGTAAAAAATACAAACACATGGAGCCTAAACAATACACTACTAAATAACCAAGAGATCACTGAAGAAATCAAAAAGGAAATCAAAAAATACCTAGAAACAAATGACAATGAAAAGACGATGACCCAAAACCTATGGGATGCAGCAAAAGCAGTTCTAAGAGGGAAGTTTATAGCAATACAATCCTACTTCAAGAAACAAGAAACATCTCAAATAAACAACCTAACCTTACACCTAAAGCAGTTAGAGAAAGAAGAACAAAAAAACCCCAAAGTTAGCAGAAGGAAAGAAATCATAAATATCAGGTCAGAAATAAATGAAAAAGAAGAGAAGGAAAGAATAGCAAAGATCAATAAAACTAAAAGCTGGTTCTTTCAGAAGATAAACAAAACTGATAAACCATTAGCCAGACTCATCAAGAAAAAGAGGGAGACAATTAGAAATGAAACAGGAGACGTAACAACTGACACTGCAGAAAGACAAAGGATCATGAGAGATTACTACAAGCAACTATATGGCAATAAAACAGACAACCTGGAAGAAATGGACAAATTCTTAGAAAAGCACAACCTTCTGAAACTGAACCAGGAAGAAATAGAAAATATAAACAGACCAATCAAAAGCACTGAAATTGAAACTGGGATTAAAAATCTTCCAACAAACAAAAGCCCAGGACCAGATGGCTTCACAGGCGAATTCTATCAAACATTTAGAGAAGAGCTAACACCTATCCTTCTCAAACTCTTCCAAAATATAGCAGAGGGAGGAACACTCCCAAATTCATTCTACGAGGCCACCATCACCCTGATACCAAAATCAGACAAAATGTCACAGACAAAGAAAACTACAGGGCAATATCACTGATGAACACAGATGCAAAAATCCTCAACAAAATACTAGCAAACAGAAACCAACAGCACATTAAAAGGATCATACACCATGATCAAGAGGGGTTTATCCCAGATTGTCACGGACATATATACACTACTAAATGTAAAACAGATAGCTAGTGGGAAGCAGTCACATAGCACAGGGAGATGAGCTCGGTGCTTTGTGTCCACCTAGAGGAGTGGGATAGGGAGGGTGGGAGGGAGACGCAAGAAGGAGGGGTTATGGGGATATACGTATACATATAGCTGATTCACTTTGTTATACAGCAGAAACTAACACACCATTATAAAGCAATTATACTCCAATAAGATGTTAAAAAAAAGATAATTATCTTATAGCCTTGACTACCTAATCTCTCCTGGCCACCTTTCTTTTTTCCTCTTTTTTTTTCTTTTTTCTTTTACATGATCTTGAAAAGGCTGGTCAAATGAATGCTGTCTTTTACTCTATCAGATATGCCAATACTTTATTGGGTTAAATCCTCTATTACTGATAGCCATATCTTTAGGGAAAAACAATATTTACTGCATTTTCATAATTAAGTAGTATTATGAACTGTCCAAGTATTCAAGTGAGAGTGCTAGATATTAGCAGAAAGCAGTAAAAATAGAAATAGTCCCTGTTCTGTAAGATTTTCACATAGGACCACCACTGCTTTGAATAAAAGGTCTCCCTTCTGATTTGAGGTTCCCAAAGCACTCAAAAATATTATCCATGTAATTTCCCAGTAGTTCTATGAAGAAAGAAGAATAGCTCTATATTTTGGGGATTTTGTTTTTGTTTATAAATATGAATACCTAAAGCACTTGAAGGGGAACACAAATGAATATTTTGCCAAAGAAAGCTGAGGGTAGGCTGAGGTACTCCCATTTCTCCATCCACCTATTCATCCAAGTGCCAGGTTCTCACCTAGATTTTGGAGATACAGAAAGAATACTTACCCAACTTACATTACTCTTGATCTAAATAGAGACTGGCCCCTGTGCATTTCTCATTACTACAGTGACCTGATAATTATAATGACAAGATTTCTTGCAATGGGAGAAATAATACCTCTTCATACTCACATAAAAATTCTTCTATTTCCTTAATGTTCATAATCTATGGATGACACAGAAGCTGGCATTAGTTTGTCTTTTTTTTTTTTTTTTGGTGTAGGATCTCATCATACTTTTTGCTTTTATGTTTGCTTTAAACAGCTTTATTGAGGTGTACCTTATAAACCATAAATTCAGTCTCCTTAATTTTCATTTCCTTTAGACAGTAAAAATAAATGCTGTTCATAAATTTCAAGTTATCCAGATGTATAAAAAGTAGGAAATAAAACCCCCAAAACTACTTTAATACTATTCTTAGTTTTTAATATATCATTCCGTATTCTTCTTCTCAGCACAGAGATACATGGTTTTTTGAATATTATTTCAAATAATCTGTATATACAGAGAAGTCACTTGTCATTAGTGGACAAACTGTTTGTGTGAGTGTACAAACTCTGTAAATAGTTCCCAGAAGAAGAAACATAAATCCACCACAAATCCGATTCTACTGTTCTATAACTTTCCATGTCAGCATATAGTGACTACATTGCACTGCTTTCATAAATTATTTAACTCTATTTGGTGAGTATTTAGGTAATGTCCAATTTTTCATCATGTAAAGAATCATAAAATAAATATTCTTATACATAGAATTTTCTTCTGGATAGGGAGAACTAACTAGTCCTGTGACAAACCTCATTAGTTCCATGACAGAATGGTCAGGTGGTTTGCTTAAAATATACCTACATCACTTAAACATCTAGGGCTAAGAAGAAAAAGAGAGAAAACAATGAGAAAGAGAGAGAAGAAAGGAGAAATGGAGGAGGGAGAACACGAAGAAAGAAAGGGAGGAGGAGAAGGAAAAAGAGGGAAGGAAAAGAAATTCCTAAACCAGATATATATTTATTCCTTTAGCCATATGAAAGTTGAAAGCTGAGATCAACTTTGTTTAAGTTCTACAGTGGATTATTCCAATCTAACGCAAAACTTCTATAAAACTAGAAAAATGCCTCTTTGGACAGTTACAATTCAATTGCTTTCCCCTTCCCTTAAGTACTTCCCATCAGAGCCACAAAATTGTCACGAGGTGGTTTGAGGTGAAAATAGCATCCACGTCTGAAAGACCCTATGGTAATGAAAGGGGGGGGGCATGTCTCCCTTGAATCACAGGTGCTCTTCATTTTCAGTAATTAAAGTCAGGCACTCAAATCCATGCATTTCATTGGTGCTTTTCATATTATGCAAAGACTACACTGTAGAGGTCTTTAATTTGGTGAGTACTATTTGCAATGTGACAGAAAGGATTCCTAATTTACATAAAGCATTGCTGAGAATGATCTATATGACGGGTGATATAAAAAGCTAAATGCAAGTCACTCCTCACTGAAGATGATCTGAAATAGTACTGTGTCAAGGGAGTCATTAGATTACAGAGGATAAAAAGCAGGAATAGGTATTCGATATTTATTATATTTGTATAATCACCTTAAGTGTCCTGTTGGAGCTAACTAGTATACAAAGAATAGTAGTTTCCTCAAGAAAAACAAAACAACACAAAACTTTTTTTTGAAGAACAAAATATATAAATGTTATCAAATAGATCTCATTGACATCCATCTTATGACAAGGAGAAGCTCTACAATTCTTGCTTTTTATGAATGTAAATAAATGCTTCAAGAATTACTAAAGAATTATCTGTACCATGAGGTAACTCTGGTAGCCAAAGGCTGCAAGAGGACACAGTTTACCAATTTCTGTGGAATCTATCTCCCATGTGGTAGGCCAAATAACGCAGCCTCTCTACTCCTCAAGATGTCCTCATACTAATCCTCAGAACCAGGGAATATGTTACCTTTCATGGCAAAAGGGACTTTGCAGATGTGACCGTGCAGTAGAAGGAAGATCTTGCATTATCTGAGTGGATGCAATGCAATCAAAACGGTCCTTAAAGAGGAAGATGGAGATATATCAATAACTTTGAGAAGAAAGGTCAGAAAGATGAAACTTTGCTGACTGAAGATGGAGGAAGGGGCCACTTGGGAAGGTTTGTGGGCAACCTCTAGAAGCTGGAAATTTCAATGAAACAGATTCTCCCTGGAGAACCTCCAGAAAGAAAATATAGCCCTTCTGATTCCATGAATTGAGCCTAGTAAGACCCATATTAGAATTCCCACCTTCAGAATGGTAAACTAATAAACCTGTATTTTTTTAAGCCACTAAGATTGTGGTAGTTTGTTACAGCAGCAGTAAGACACTAATACATATCATTTCTCCATCATTAAGTTTGAGAACTGAAACCATGACATACTCCAGTTCCTATGGTAATGAACACTGGAACCAGTCAAAAGGAAATGCTTTTTTTGTTTTTGTTTCTGGAAAATAAGATTGTAAACTATGTAAAATACGTGACTCAACAGCAAGACTTGTTCACCAATACTCACACCCTGATCTCACTGTGCCCTCCAGACCAGTTTATACACCCAGAACTGCCCAATCCTGACCAGTTCCTCACCTTGCAAGACCTACCTCAAACTCACCCACCTAACTAGGTCTTCTATCTTACAAATATTCTCCATCACCTTCCTCCTCTTGCAAGGGTACTCCCCAAGTAGGTATTCTTCTTTACTACAATAAGTCTACAAAACTTATTTTGCTTAATCAACAGATTTTCCTATTTTGGAGAAGGATACACACAGATGGGCTATTTCTTTCATGGGTATACCTGGAAATATCTTTATATGGCTATAAAGGCAAAGACACGTGGATCTAGAGTACACTTTAGACTCCTACTAAGCTGAGAGGGGAAATTTAACAATGGAATTCCAGAGATGAAAATGTACATTGATTAAATATCACATTTTTTCATTTGTGTGTTGCTGTATTTTTTTAATTATACACTCAAATTCTGGATGTATTTGTTTCTCATATTGGGACAAGACCATTTCCAAAGAATAATTTGGTTGGCCTGTGTTGGATAGAACGGATCTGGAGCTGAGGAATGATGAGAAGAAGACTCCCGTGAATCCACCTGGGGGAGCATCTGAGATGGCTTTTTCCTCCCCTTCATAACCTTGTATTTTACAACACTAAGGTTGAATGAACCTCAACAGAACGAGGTCCAGTTTCGTCAAAAATGTCTTTATCAAGACGGTTCCAACTATGCCTAAGGCATATGACATGCTTAATGCCACTCTCCCAGCTTTAATTCCCTCCAGTCTGTGCCTGGTTGCCAGTGACAGATGAGAGGACAGAGACTGAATCCATATAAGCTCCAACTTCTCACAAAGCAAAAAGACTCATCAAATGTCTTAAAGCAGTTGGACATTGTGGCTAAAAGCAATTGTGTTTCTGCATATGGAATTTAGTTTTTGTTCTTGTGCTGTTTTTTTTTTTAAACTCTCTCATAACAATAAGGAGAGGAGGTTAATGCATTAGTTTAACCAGTTCAGATGACAACGAAGAAGACTTATCATCCATTACATCCAAGTTATCTGTCAGTTGGAACTTGATTTTCCCTAGAAAACATGACCATTTAATCAATAAGGAGGAACTAACGAGATATTTGAAAATGGAATACATGCATCAGTACATTTAGAGATACTTTGCTAAGATTAATAATGTGCCAGAGTGTTATCAACGAACAGGAAAAATATTTCTTTTGCGTGTTTACTTAACAAAAAGAGCACTTTTGCTTTTTTTTTTTTTATCCCTTTAAGATTCTGATTCTCAGAATTCTTCTCTTCGGAATTATTTTTTCCTTATATCGTACCCAACACCAAGAGAGTTCTCTTAAAAGGATCTTATGTAAAATGAGCACTGCCATCATTGATGACAACGCTAGCCACAACAATAGTAATATTGGCAAGAGGATTTACTATGTATGGTGAGTTTTTCAAACCTACTTTAAGTTAATGCTCTTAATAGGTAGGTATAACAACTAAGTACCTTCCTTTAACAGGCAATGATGATTATAACTGTATCTAGACAGCCACATACATATTCTTTCTCATTTCCTTTAACTTCTCATTGTTTCTATATATCGCCCTAAAAGACTGATTTTTTTCTTATCAGTCAGAACATTAACTTCTAGAATTACATTAAGGAGGTGAACCGTGGTTGCAAAATCCTTTCTATACCACAAAGTAGTTTTCAGGCTTGGTAATATATATATTTCATCTTGTAAAGGAAGAAAGGGCAACTCATTTAGCAAGTCATAATATTCCTTTCTGTTTATTATAAAATAGGCAGGGGAAGAACATGGGGGTTTTTGCAGGTTAAACAGTGGGCATCAGATTCTCCTAATTACAGTCATGGTATGGTATCCACAGTGCAAATCTTGACCCAGTTCTTTTCTACTCAAAATGTGGGTCAAGAACCTACAGCAAGGGAAGAGATATGGGAACATATGTATATGTATAACTGATTCACTTTGTTATAAAGCAGAAACTAACACACCATTGTAAAGCAATTATACCCCAATAAAGATGTTAAAAAAAAAAAAAAGAACCTACAGCATCTGCATCACCTCCAACATCTTAGGAATGCAGAGCTCTAGGCCTTACCCCGTTCTAACAAGATGCCCAGGTGATTTGCATGCACATTAAAATTTGATAGCAAAGCCCTAGTTCTTTTCTCTTACAGCTTGAAAAAGCCATAAGTAACAGGAATCAAAAAAAAAAAAAAAAAAAAAGGCAGGGCCACTCAATCCTAGCATTAGACACCGGCAGAACATGACCTACAAAGTCAGAATCTCCATGATGGACCCCGAGTTTCTGTATTTGTAAAGAAAATTCCACACAGGTGATTCTGATGCGTCGTTACTGTTGAAAACCACAGGTAAAAGTTTAAAGAATCTTATTTCCACCCAGTTAAGAAATAATCACTCACACACACACACACACACACACACACACACACACACACACACACACACTCCAAATGTTCCTCTGTCTACTTATCAACTCTGGAGTTCATGAAAAAACACAAAAAGCAACCAAAATAAACTATGAATGGATTCAGTGAGAGGAATCACACTAGTCACCCCAAGAGATGCTGACATCTATTTTTAAAAGTGTGTTATTCCGTAGAGAATGGACTTGAGGACACGGGGAGGGGGAAGGGGAAGCTGGGCCGAAGTGAGAGAGTGGCATGGACATATATACACTACCAAATGTAAAATAGATAGCTAGTGGGAAGCAGCTGCATAGCACAGGGAGATCAGCTCGGTGCTTTGTGACCACCTAGAGGGGTGGGATGGGGAGGGTGGGAGGGAGACACAAGAGGGAGGGGATATGGGGATTTATGTATACATATAGCTGATTCACTTTGTTATACAGCAGAAACTAACACAACAATGTAAAGTGATTATACTCCAATAAAGATGTTAAAAAAGAAAAGCGTCTTACTCATTTTTACTCAGCTGGGAAACCTGAGGTTTTCAACATAAGAGTGTGTTTTCACTTCTAAATGTTGACTCTCTTAGCAATGCCCAAATTTTACCACCAAAGATAATTTATTCAAACACATTCTGGAACAAATCAGTCACTCTCAATTCATAAAATCAGACAAACAAACAAAAGAGAACAGCCACTGCAGAAAATAACATGTTAGAATCTTGATAGCATGGGCTAATTTTCACGTATCTTTGTATCTACAGCACTGAGCATGGGGATTACACATAGGAAGAATGTCTGTGTTTAACTGAATTCACTGAAAGCATGCATACAGATTGGTATGAGTACTAACTCCCACCGAAACACTAAAGTCACGCCATGCACTTGCCAGGGACCTATTTGATCTTACAACCCTTTTATTTGGGCTACTCTTCCAAGGCTGTAGGACATTGATTTAAACCTTTGAGGCTGTGCAAACGAGGAAACACCTGCTCAAAGTACGGCGGACAGAAGATTCAGTGCTCAGCATCTTAGGGAAAAGGAGACAATTTAAAGAGTTGTCAATTAGTCTCCATTTCCAAATCTTCCTTCCCTCTTAAGAGAAAGCTGATTCCTGAACAGGACTTAAGAATTTCCTTGTCAGTATTATTCCTTACTCACTCTTGGCCCTTTCCTCATACTTTTGTGTGCTACTCTTTTGGAAATCTGGTATTCTTTCTCTTTCCAACTACTTATCCCTTCACAGCCTGCTTTCAGAAAAGAACTCAGGTAGCATTCATTTACACACTATTATATTCCCAAATACATAGAACACCCCTTCAAAAATTATTTTTAGTGTTAGTCATAATGAAAATAATAGCTGACTTCTATTGCATACTGACTAGGTCGCAGTCACCCTCTCTAAATATATGTACTCAGAAAATCTACTGAGATGGATCATCTAATGATCACTGCATCATCCTCATCCTGTCCACGAACACACTAAAGATCAGAGATGCTGAGGAAGTTATCCAGACTTGCACAGCCACCATGTGGCCTAGCTAGAGAATCAGCTCCAGGGTCTTCACACTGAATCTCAATTCCGCTTTTCTCTCTACTGTTTTTTATTTACTGAAATTATTTACTTAATATTGAAGAACTTAGCCGCATTAGCAAATAGAAGCTCTTTTTTTTTTTAAAATAAATTTATTTATTTATTTTTGGCTGCACTGGATCTTCGTTATTGGGTCTTAGTTGCTGCGTGCGGGGTTTCTCTAGTTGTGGCGAGCGGGGGCTACTCTTTGTTGCTGCGCGTGGGTTTCTCATTGCGGTGGCTTCTCTTGTTGCAGAGCACGGGCTCTAGGCGTGCGGGCTTCCGTAGTTGTGGCGTGCGGGCTCAGTAGTTGTGGCTCGCGGGCTCTAGAGCACAGGCTCAATTGTTGTGGCGCACGGGCTTACTTGCTCCACGGCATGTGGGATCTTCCCAGACTAGGGCTTGAACCCGTGTCCCCTGCAATGGCAGGCGGATTCTCAACCACTGTGCCACTACCCAAGTCCCAAATACAAGCATTTTGAGCAGGCAAAGAAGGTAATTTCAGAGAAGGGACATATCTCTGAAAACTGCTCAGGCCCGAGGTTCTCATACATCCTTCTGCGTCATTCTCCCCCGCTATGGGGGAGGGGCAGGTTCTTTCTTGCTATCGTTTTGCAAATTACAATAATCACATTTTACAAGTGACTTCTCACTGTCAGTGTGACTCCCCCTCATCATCTCCTTTAGAAGAGTCTCAGTGTTAAAGGGGGGAAAAAAAAAGTAAGCCCTGCCCGTACCATTTTCTACCAGAACTTTCAAAAATAAGAAAAGAAACTCAAATTGTCCCTTCTCCACAGTCACAGATTTAGCCACTTCTTATGTTTAAATTTCACGTGGAAAGCCTCCCGCGTGTCACTTTTGATAACAAACAACCCAGGATACTCTTCAATGCCATTTCTTCAATTATATTTTCTTTACTGCTCAAACACGATAAATGAGGGGAATCCAAAAAATTTTTCATACGTCACAGATTCCATGCAGCCAGAGTTTGGTTAAAAATACAGCGAGAGCTCTTAAAAATTATAACCTAGACGATTTTTTTCCCTCCTCAGGCTTTTTGTCGATTTCCCTTTCACAGCACTGTCTCCTTTTACAAAAAAAAAAATAATTAACAGAAGAAATCACTCAATCTTCCAGTTAAAATACAATGAGGAACTATGGTTAGAAAGGCAAGCAATTAATTTACTGGCTCTCAGAGCTGAGTGATTTCCCTATTTAAATCGTGTGTGTGTGTGTGTGTGTGTGTGTGTGTGTGTGTGTGTGTGTCTAAAGAAAGATATACCCAATTTCTGCTTTTAGCTAACGATTGTAATAATTTCTGTTGGAAAGTCCATCTTTAAATTTGAACACATGATGCTCTTAGAGAGTTTGGGTTAAATGGCTTGAAAATCAGTGATAGCTAACTTTCTTCTTCTTTTTCCACTTAGAAATTTTTTGCTAAAAAAGGAAAAACCAGCGAGAAAGAAGTTAAAAAAGTCATATTAGGCCTGAATGTTGACATTTCAAATACAGAATAATCCCTTTTATAACTCTGAGTACATACAACAATTGTTCTATGCTACCAGACATGCCTGAGAACTAAATTAATAAAATAAACCAATTATAGACATCATTGAATCATGGTTAGAAGGGGAAACTGAGGCCATCTACTACAACCAAATACAAAATTGTTGCTTGCATATGGTTAGAGATGTCAGAAATTCTTGTGAAACACGAGAAAAATTTTCATCTAGAAAGACCATCCCTTTGTATTTAATTCAACAAAATCCCAATCCCAGCAACTTTTTTGTCAATATTGACACACTGAATTTAAATTTGTATGGAAAGGCAAAGGCACTAAATAGTCAACAATTCTGAAAAAGAACAAAGCCGGAGGACAACCAACCCAGTTTCAAGACTTACTATAAAAGGACAGTAATCGAGAAGAGTAAGACGCGGAGATCACCTTCCTCTCCACAGATACACCAGAAATACATCTACGCGTGGAGCAACTCCTACAAAACACCTACTGAACGCTGGCAGAAGACCTCAGACCTCCCAAAAGGCAAGGAACCCCCCACGTACCTGGTTAGGGCAAAAGAAAAAACTAAACAGAGACAAAAGGATAGGGACGGGTCCTGCACCAGCGGGAGAGAGCTGTGAAGGAGGAAAAGTGTCCACACACTAGGAAGCCCCTTCGCGGGTGGAGACTTCGGGAGGCGGAGTGGGGGAGCTTGGGAGCCGCGGAGGAGAGCACAGCAACAGGGGTGCGGAGGGCAAAGCGGACAGACTCCAGCGCAGAGGATCGGGCCGACCGGCACTCACCAGCCGAGAGGCTTGTCTGCTCGCCCGCCGGGGCGGGCGGGACTGGGAGCTGAGGCTCCGGCTTTTGTCGGAGCGCCGGGAGAGGACTGAGGTTGGCGGCGTGAACACAGCCTGCAGGGCGTTGGTGCGCCCCGGCTGGCCGGGAGAGAGTCCGGGGAGGGGTCTGGACCTGCCGAAGAGGCAAGAGACTTTTACGTCCCTCTTTGTTTCCTGGTGCACGAGGAGAAGGGATTAAGAACGCTGCTTGAGAGAGCTCCAGGGACGGGCGCGAGCCGCGGCTAAGAGTACAGAGCCCAGAGACGGACATGGGACGCTAAGGCCGCTGCTGCCGCCGCCAGGAGGCCTGTGTGCGAACACGGGTCACTGGCCACACGCCCTTCCGGGGAGCCTGTGCAGCCCGCCACTGCCAGGGTCCCGGGATCCAGGGACGGCTCCCCGGGAGAGCGCACGGCGCGCCTCAGGCTGCAGCGTCACGCCGGCCTCTGCCGCTGCAGGCCCGCCCCGCACTCCGTGACCCTCCCTACCCCCCGGCCTGGGTGAGCCAGAGCCTCCGAATCAGCGGCTCCTTTAACCTCGTCCTGTCTGAGCAAATAACAGACGCCCTCCGGCGACCTACACGCACAGGCGGGGCCAAATCCAAAGCTGAGCCCCTGGGAACTGTCAGAACAAAGAAGAGAAAGGGAAATCTCTCCCAGCAGCCTCAGAAGCAGCGGATTAAAGCTCCACAATCAACTTGATATACCCTGCATCTGTGGAATACCTGAATAGACAACGAATCATCCCAAATTAAGGAGCCCTGTGGATGAAAGGCTCTTGGTGCTGCAGCCAGGACTCAGTGCTGTGCCTCTGAGGTGGGAGAGCCAACTTCAGGACACTGGTCCACAAGAGGCCTCCCAGCTGCACATAATATCAAACAGCAAAAATCTCCGAGAGATCTCCATCTCAACGCCAGCACCCAGCTTCACTCAACGACCAGCAAGCTACAGTGCTGGACATCCTATGCCAAACAACTAGCAAGACAGGAACACAACCCCACCCATTAGCAGAGAGGCTGCCCAAAATCATAGTAAGTCTACAGACACCCCAAAACACACCACCAGACGTGGACCTGCCCACCAGAAAGACAAGATCCAGCCTCATCCACCAGAACACAGGCACTAGTACCCTCCACCAGGAAGCCTACACAACCCACTGAACCAACCTTAGCCACTGGGGACAGACACCAAAAACAACAGGAACTACGAACCTTCAGCCTGCAAAAAAGGAGACCCCAAACACAGTAAGATAAGCAAAATGAAAAGACAGAAAAACACACAGCAGATGAAGGAGCAAGATAAAAACCCACCAGACCTAACAAATGAAGAGGAAATAGGCAGTCTACCTGAAAAAGAATTCAGAATAATGATAGTAAGGTTGATCCGAAATCTTGGAGATAGAATGGACAATAGAATGGACAAATTGCAAGAATCAGTTAACAAGGACCTAGAAGAACTAAAGATGAAGCAAGCAACGATGAACAACACAATAAATGAAATTAAAAGTACTCTAGATGGGATCAATAGCAGAATAACTGAGGCAGAAGAACGGATAAGTGACCTGGAAGATAAAATAGTGGAAATAACTACTGCAGAGCAGAATAAAGAAAAAAGAATGAAAAGAACTGAGGACAGCGTCAGAGACCTCTGGGACAACATTAAACGCACCAACATTCGAATTATAGGGGTTCCAGAAGAAGAAGAGAAAAAGAAAGGGACTGAGAAAATATTTGAAGAGATTATAGTTGAAAACTTCCCTAATATGGGAAAAGAAATCGTTAATCAAGTCCAGGAAGCACAGAGAGTCCCATACAGGATAAATCCAAGGAGAAATACGCCAAGACACATATTAATCAAATTGTCAAAAATTAAATACAAAGAAAACATATTAAAAGCAGCAAGGGAAAAACAACAAATAACACACAAGGGAATCCCCATAAGGTTAACAGCTGATCTTTCAGCAGAAACTCTGCAAGCCAGAAGGGAGTGGCAGGACATATTGAAAGTGTTGAAGGAGAAAAACCTGCAACCAAGATTACTCTACCCAGCAAGGATCTCATTCAGATTTGATGGAGAAATTAAAACCTTTACAGACAAGCAAAAGCTGAGAGAGTTCAGCACCACCAAACCAGCTCTACAACAACTGCTAAAGGAACTTCTCTAGGCAAGAAACACAAAAGAAGGAAAGGACCTACAATAACGAACCCAAAACAATTAAGAAAATGGGAATAGGAACACACATATCAATAATTACCTTAAATGTAAATGGACTAAATGCTCCCACCAAAAGACACAGATTGGCTGAATGGATACAAAAACAAGACCCATATATTTGCTGTCTACAAGAGACCCACTTCAGACCTAGAGACACATACAGACTGAAAGTAAGGGGATGGAAAAAGGTATTTCATGCAAATGGAAACCAAAAGAAAGCTGGAGTAGCAATTCTCATATCAGACAAAATAGACTTTAAAACAAAGACTATTAGAAGAGACAAAGAAGGACACTACATAATGATCAAGGGATCGATCCAAGAGGAAGATATAACAATTGTAAATATTTATGCACCCAACATAGGTGCACCTCAATACATAAGGCAAATACTGACAACCATAAAAGGGGAAATCGACAGTAACACATTCATAGTAGGGGACTTTAACACCCCACTTTCACCAATGGACAGATCATCCAAAATGAAAATAAATAAGGAAACACAAGCTTTAAATGATACATTAAACGAGATGGAGTTAATTGATATTTATAGGACATTCCATCCAAAAACAACAGAATACACATTTTTCTCAAGTGCTCATGGAACATTCTCCAGGATAGATCATATCTTGGGTCACAAATCAAGCCTTGGTAAATTTAAGAAAATTGAAATTGTATCAAGTATCTTTTCTGACCACAACGCCATGAGACTAGATATCAATTACAGGAAAAGATCTGTAAAAAATACAAACACATGGAGGCTAAACAATACACTACTTAATAATGAAGTGATCACTGAAGAAATCAAAGAGGAAATCAAAAAATACCTAGAAACAAATGACAATGGAGAAACAACGACCCAAAACCTGTGGGATGCAGCAAAAGCAGTTCTAAGGGGGAAGTTTATAGCAATACAAGCCCACCTTAAGAAGCAGGAAACATCTCGAATAAACAACCTAACCTTGCACCTCAAGCAATTAGAGAAAGAAGAACAAAAAAACCCCAAAGCTAGCAGAAGGAAAGAAATCATAAAAATCAGATCAGAAATAAATGAAAAAGAAATGAAGGAAACAATAGCAAAGATCAATAAAACTAAAAGCTGGTTCTTTGAGAAGATAAACAAAATAGATAAACCACTAGCCAGACTCATTAAGAAAAAAAGGGAGAAGACTCAAATCAATAGAATTAGAAATGAAAAAGGAGAGGTAACAACTGACACTGCAGAAATAAAAGAGATCATGAGAGATTACTACAAGCAACTCTATGCCAATAAAATGGACAATCTGGAAGAAATGGACAAATTCTTAGAAATGCACAACCTGCCAAGACTGAATCAGGAAGAAATAGAAAATATGAACAGACCAATCACAAGCACTGAAATTGAAACTGTGATTAAAAATCTTCCAACAAAGAAAAGCCCAGGACCAGATGGCTTCACAGGCGAATTCTATCAAACATTTAGAGAAGAGCTAACACCTATCCTTCTCAAACTCTTCCAAAATATAGCAGAGGGAGGAACACTCCCAAACTCCTTCTACGAGGCCACCATCACCTTGATACCAAAACCAGACAAGGATGTCACAAAGAAAGAAAACTACAGGCCAATATCACTGATGAACATAGATGCAAAAATCCTCAACAAAATACTAGCAAACAGAATCCAACAGCACATTAAAAGGATCATACACCATGATCAAGTGGGGTTTATTCCAGGAATGCAAGGATTCTTCAATATACGCAAATCTATCAATGTGATAAACCATATTAACAAACTGAAGGAGAAAAACCATATGATCATCTCAATAGATGCAGAGAAAGCTTTTGACAAAATTCAACACCCATTTATGATAAAAACCCTGCAGAAAGTAGGCATAGAGGGAACTTTCCTCAACATAATAAAGGCCATATATGACAAGCCCACAGCAAACATCATCCTCAATGGTGAAAAACTGAAAGCATTTCCACTAAGATCAGGAACAAGACAAGGTTGCCCACTCTCACCACTCTTATTCAACATAGTTTTGGAAGTTTTAGCCACAGCAATCAGAGAAGAAAAGGAAATAAAAGGAATCCAAATCAGAAAAGAAGAAGTAAAGCTGTCACTGTTTGCAGATGACATGATCCTATACATAGAGAACCCTAAAGATGCTACCAGAAAACTACTAGAGCTAATCAATGAATTTGGTAAAGTGGCAGGATACAAAATTAATGCACAGAAATCTCTGGCATTCCTATATACTAATGACGAAAAATCTGAAAGTGAAATCAAGAAAACACTCCCATTTACCATTGCAACAAAAAGAATAAAATATCTAGGAATAAACCTACCTAAGGAGACAAAAGATCTGTATGCAGAAAATTATAAGACACTGATGAAAGAAATTAAAGATGATACAAATAGATGGAGACATATACCATGTTCTTGGATTGGAAGAATCAACATTGTGAAAATGACTCTACTACCGAAAGCAATCTATAGATTCAATGCAATCCCTATCAAACTACCACTGGCATTTTTCACAGAACTAGAACAAAAAATTTTGCAATTTGTATGGAAACACAAAAGACCCCGAATAGCCAAAGCAATCTTGAGAACGAAAGAAGGAACTGGAGGAATCAGGCTCCCAGACTTCAGACTATACTACAAAGCTACAGTTATCAAAACGGTATGGTACTGGCACAAAAACAGAAAGATAGATCAATGGAACAGGATAGAAAGCCCAGAGATAAACCCACGCACATATGGTCAACTTATCTTTGACAAAGGAGGCAGAAATGTACCGTGGAGAAAGGACAGCCTATTCAATAAGTGGTGCTGGGAAAACTGGACAGCTACATGTAAAAGTATGAAGTTAGATCACTCCCTAACACCATACACAAAAATAAGCTCAAAATGGATTAAAGACCTAAATGTAAGGCCAGAAACTATCAAACTCTTAGAGGAAAACATAGGCAGAACACTCTATGACATAAATCACAGCAAGATTCTTTCTGACCCACCTCCTAGAGTAATGGAAATAAAAACAAGAGTAAACAAATGGGACCTAATGAAACTTAAAAGCTTTTGCGCAGCAAAGGAAACCATAAAGAAGACCAAAAGACAACCCTCAGAATGGGAGAAAATATTTGCAAATGAAGCAACTGACAAAGGATTGATCTCCAAAATTTATAAGCAGCTCATGCAGCTTAATAACAAAAAAACAAACAACCCAATCCAAAAATGGGCAGAAGACCTAAATAGACATTTCTCCAAAGAAGATATACAGAGTGCCAACAAACACATGAAAGAATGCTCAACATCACTAATCATGAGAGAAATGCAAATCAAAACTACAATGAGATATCATCTCACACCAGTCAGAATGGCCATCATCAAAAAATCTAGAAACAATAAATGCTGGAGAGGGTGTGGAGAAAAGGGAACCCTCTTACACTGTTGGTGGGAATGTAAATTGATACAGCCACTGTGGAGAACAGTATGGAGGTTCCTTAAAAAGCTACAAATAGAACTACCATATGACCCAGCAATCCCACTACTGGGCATATACCCTGAGAAAACCATAATTCAAAAAGAGTCATGTACCAAAATGTTCATTGCAGCTCTATTTACAATAGCCCAGAGATGGAAACAACCTAAGTGTCCATCATCGGATGAATGGATAAAGAAGATGTGGCACATATATACAATGGAATATTACTCAGCCATAAAAAGAGACGAAATTGAGCTATTTGTAATGAGGTGGATAGACCTAGAGTCTGTCATACAGAGTGAAGTAAGTCAGAAAGAGAGAGACAAATACCGTATGCTAACACATATATATGGAATTTAAAAAAAAAAAAAAAAATGTCATGAAAAACCTAGGGGTGAAACAGGAATAAAGACACAGACTTACTAGAGAATGGACTTGAGGCTATGGGGAGGGGGAAGTGTAAATGGTGACAAAGCGATAAAGAGGCATGGACATATATACACTACCAAACGTAAGGTAGATAGCTAGTGGGAAGCAGCCGCATAGCACAGGGAGATCAGCTAGGTGCTTTGTGACCGCCTGGAGGGGTGGGATAGGGAGGGTGGGAGGGAGGGAGACGCAAGCGGGAAGAGATATGGGAATATATGTATATATATAACTGATTCATTTTGTTGTGAAGCTGAAACTAACATACCATTGTAAAGCAATTATACTCCAATAAAGATGTTAAAAAAAAAAAAAAAAAAAAAAAAAAAAAAAGGACAGTAATCAAGAGAATGCAGTATTGGTAAAAAGGTAAGATAAGACCAATGGAACACGAAAGCTGAAAAGGGTACCTACTGTTGTTGTCTTTGTTGAGAACAGGAAGACAAAAGGATGTGAGCACAAAGCAACTAGGGTGACCCTGTCTAATAGAGTAACCGTCCCCGCCGGGAAGTGGCATGTAGGTTTCAGGCGGTGCGGAGCTACAAGAGTTTGTGTGCAGAATGACAGCTTGAGCAAATCAAAAGAAATTCAGAACCAGGGAAGATCGATACCTTATCACTTGCATTGTTTAAAAGTGGACTGGACAAAGAACTAGAGGCTCGAGTGTCAGGAGCAATTCCCTAGGCTGGCAGGCAGGGAAGGTGTGGATGAGACTGCGCAGACCCTTCCCATCTTAATTTCTATGATTCCACAGCACTGGCAAACCCAATTTCACTAGGGAAACAGTGTGCTGAGCCGTGGCTGCTACCCAAGGTCTCCTCTGATCTTACACCGGCGTTCTCAGGAGACCGCTTGGGGCGCATCTTCAGCACATGGCTCTTTTCACCACCTCAGCTTCAGTGCCTCTCCCAAAGGGCTCCCATGTAATTTACCATTCTTTCCCACAGGTTCCAAAGATAAGCCCCGTGCCTTCTGGGGCATCTAGACTGGTCTAGCTGCTGCCAAACTATAAACCCCACAGACCTAAAAAAATGTAAACTCCAGTCAGACCAAACTCCAGGGCTACATTTATGGTAGGTAGAGAAAAACCTTCCTTTGGGGGCGCAAATATCTCCAAGCACCTGTCGAGTTAAAAAATCGGAAAGAAATAAAGTGTCCCTTTTACCTGATAATTAATTGCATGATCTGTAAATGTGGGTCAATGGCTCACCTCTTTCTTCCCCTTGTCCCAGTTTGGGTTTGTGCAATGGCCACCATCTGTAACTTTGATGAAGAGCCCTGCATTTCATGAGGCAGTCCCAAAGCACTTAAGGAACAAGCAGACTTGTTGGAAAGCAAAATTCCACCAAATAAATGGGCATTGACAACAGAAGGGGCTTTTAGAGAGTTGATTCTGCCACCATGGACTTGAAAGACACAAAATGCTTCCAAGCTAACTAAATGGCGAGGAAGGAGACAGACTGGGACACAAGCAAGGCGTGTCTCAATGTACAGATGCAGATGCCCCTACACTGACGGTATACCCGTGTGTCTAACCAAGTATTCACTGAATCCCTATTCTATGTGCCCAGCCTATTCTAAACACTGTGGGAAACAGAGCTAATTTATAAACACACCCATAATTTTCTAAGACAACATTTTTCTTGTTGTTGGGTGCTTTTGCTGTCATGCACACACGTATATTTGATGGACTTAGCTTTATGAAAAAATCAGGACATTTGGGATTGACATGTATACACTGCTATATTTAAAACAGATAACCAACAAGGAGCTACTGTAAAAAATTAAAAAACAAAAAAAATTAAGAATATTTCAAGTACAAAACAAGGTCATAACTCAGAAGCTAAGCTTTAGTCTATAATTTATTTTAAATCCCACCTGTTCAGCCTCAGTTTCTACTTCTCCCTACAATCAGCCACAGGCTACACTCTCCCATGCCGCCAATGTTTTTGCCCACACCATCCCCCTTCCTGAGATGTCCTTTACCTACTTATTTATCCTTTAGTTCCTATGGAAAGATCTTTTCTCCCGGAAACCTCTCAGGTAACATATGTCAGTTCTGCCTCTATGAACTCAAAGGAATGGGTATAAAATTATCTAATTCTAATAGCACTTCTCAACCTGCCCTACAATTTTCATCCCCTCTATATGACTGCAGGCTCTTCAAAGGCAATATCTAATTACTATAATATGTATACAGATTTTCCCCACCCTTAACTAGGACATTTAACTGGAACACTTGTTTGTGACAGGCGTTGCAGGAAATGGTGCAGATTAGTGAAAGCAACACTAGTCCTAAGTTAAAAGGCATGGGGGTCCCAGCCTGGGTTCTGGTTCTCCGGGGGGTGAACTGCTGGTCAGGTCACTGTGATGAAGGTCCTTGTCCAGAAAATCATTATGATAATAAACTGCCCTCTTACTGAATTGCTTAAATCTGATCATTGATATGAAAGTGTTCTTTAAATTATAACGGGCTATCAAACCACCACGAAATGCATGTTCTTCTCCGGTACTTCCCAATGGGGAATATTTTAAGCGAGGTTCCATCCAAATCTGAACTGACTGGGCCTGTGCAGTCTTATGGCACGAAATTCCTGGCACGTTCAGTCAAAAGGAGATGATGTAAGTATTAACAAAATGTCTATAATATCTATAAACTAAGAGAGTGGTTATGATCAAGGATATAAAAGTGAGACACAAACTTTCACAGAAGCTTCACAGTCACAGTCATAGCACAGGGGCACAGACAACCTCCCCAGTATACTGGGCTCTGTAAACAAGCAATGTTTAAGCTGGCGGGTGTGAATGTCCTTTCTGAGATGTGACAGTAGGAACCAAGTCCAGTCACCATCACTATAAATCTACAAAGCAAAAAACTCCTTTGCAATTCTCATTCATCTTTTAGAATTATTACCAATAAAATATCAAAGCTCAGTCTCAAGACAACACAAAAGATAAAGTACTTTAGCCAGTAAACTCTAAGTTGAATAAAAAACTGTATATTTTTAAGTAAATAATAGATCCCGCAAAATCTCAAATCAACAAAAGGAAACGTTACTTTTTCAAAATCAAAAAACAAAAAGGGGCATCTCTGTTCATAATTGTGTAAGCTAAGGACCCCGAACAAGTTCTGTCTTCTCTTAGAAGAAGTGACTTGAGGCAATTCTGGAAGTCTCGCCAATGTTCTTTTCTCTTCTCTTTAAGGACATCACAGACGTGTAAAGGAGAATAAGAAATACAGCTGTCTGGCCTGAGTTACATATCAAAAAATGCCATCAACTTCCTGTAGGGGAAAACACAGAACCTTATATTCGAAGCTTCTAGATGCCTTTTAATTCACCTTGACAGATTTTTATCTTAGCCTCTGCAGAGCTGTGAAGAACTCCTCAAGGTTATTTGAGATTGCTTTATGTTGGGCGTATGGTGTCAAGATTTGCAGGAACTTGTTACTTAAAAACGTATTTGCAAGGGCTTCCCTGGTGGCGCAGTGGTTGAGGGTCCGCCTGCCGATGCAGGGGACACGGGTTCGTGCCCCGGTCCGGGAAGATCCCACATGCCGCGGAGCGGCTGGGCCCGTGAGCCATGGCCGCTGAGCCTGCGCGTCTGGAGCCTGTGCTCCGCAACGGGAGAGCCCACAACAGTGAGAGGTCCGCGTACCAAAAAAAAGAAAATATATATATGTATATATTTGTACTGAAATAATCCATAATTACAAAGTTCTATTAAAATCCCAAAGGCAAATGAATCCCTTCAAAGCGCTACAACATTCATTTTTGAGATCACATCCAACCTTCAAACAGGTGGTCCTGCAGGTGTGGCTGAACGACATCCACTCACCTTTTAAGTTAATGAAGATTTAATATGAAATGAAAACTCCGGCACAAAACGAAAGCAGCAGAAATCTGTGACAAGAAAGCATGAAAAGGAATCAACGGTTCTGTCAAATCAAGCCCAGGCGAGTGTGCAAAGCACAGGGTGACTATATGCTTTGTGATAAGGCTTTAGGCTAAAATCAAAGGAGCAAAACTTCAATATTTCATGTTATCGTAGTGGCTTGGCAGGGCTAAAAATTTAATAAGCGCTATCTAAACGCATGGCACTGCTCCAGACTGGAGGAAAAAAAAAAGATGCCTGAGATTAAGCATTCTAATGACTACTTACTGAAACTTAAAAGAATATAGATCATCATCTCTGGAATTAAATTACTCACTCTAAGTAATAATAGTTAAAAAACATCCAAATGGCCCAGAGCTGAGTCTGGTGGAAGATAGGGTAGCAGAGCTGGTGATTAGGTGAGGATCTCACGAAGCACTGAGTGAGGGGCTTGTGTGGGGCAAATAGCTGGGAGACATCTGTTAACAGAGCTGGCACCGCTGGCCCAGCTCCTAAGTCTGCAGTTATAAGTCACCTAGGATTCAGGGCCCTGCAACAGGCAGAGGTAAAAAGAACAAGATAAATTATTTGGACTCTAAAGGCAAAATTTAAGTGCCATTTGCTCCGTAAAATCTTTCAGGATCACCCCAGTCAACCCACACAGATCTCATTCTCATTCCTAGAAGTTTTCTCTTCCACTCCTTTGGAACATTCAGGAAGCTGATTTTTAATGCTGATTATCATACTGACTTGAATACCTATAAGGTACTCTATTTAACTAGATCAATAATTTCTCTGGCAGAATTTTTTTTCATGTACACACAGCTCTTTGTGTCTGTCCACAGAGTTTAACACAATACCTTCCTCTACTCATTATCCAGTGAACATGTTTTGGTTGATTAGAAGGTAAGGTCTAGAGCAAGGCGATGGCATACATAATGTTAGACAAATCAATAATCTTCAGGACTTTTTTATTTCTCTTGAAAATGGTCATGAAAACTGCTATAGGTTTAAGAACTTTGACACAAATATAGACGTACTATCAGTTTCCACACAACAAACACAGATGAACTGACATATTGCTGTAACTGTCAGTGTACATCACTCCTAATTGCATAAGATCCCAAATCTTCCTTCCTCATCTAATTTGTAATTTTACAGTAAACTTTTTGCTGTCTCTGCTTTATGAGCTCAAGTTCAAATAAGCCTCCCTTTCAACTTTCTAATCTAGAAGGCAGATTCTTACAAGCATGAAATTATAATTAAAAAGTATAATCAACATTAATAAAAAATCATACCCAAGGAATCCTTCAGTGGTATTCCTCCCGAAAAGCTTTCAACATTCCCCTAAATAAAAGATCACGCCTTAGAAAGCAACATCATTCTTTCAGACAGGATGGAATGTTTGTGTGCCCCATATTATATTTTTTAACTTTTTTTTTTTTTTTTTTTTTTGCGGTACGCGGGCCTCTCACCGCTGTGGCCTCTCCTGTTGCGGAGCACAGGCTCCGTACGCGCAGGCTCAGCGGCCATGGCTCACGGGCCCAGCTGCTCCGCGGCATGTGGGATCTTCCCGGACCGGGGCACGAACCCGCGTCCCCTGAACCAACAGGCGGACTCTCAACCACTGCGCCACCAGGGAAGCCCCCATATTATAATATATGCAAATATATTCAGACATATTTATGTGTGTGTGTATATATAAATATAGACAAGTATACAACATGTCAAAGTGTACATTGTTCAGGCTACTAGAAGAGGAAGCCTTAACCTTATGAAGCCCCGATATGCCCTGCGTCTCTCCTCACAGAGCCTTCGTGTAAAGGTGAGCCGCAGTGTTTGTTTTCTCCTCACTGAGTCGCTGGCTTCCCTAACTTGGGATCTCAGATGGAGATTCTAAGGCAACAGAGAGTCCAGGGACACTCAGATGGCCGGGGATGCAGAAGATAGATAGGATTGCAGCCATGCAATCGGAGGTGGGTCTGGCAGACAGATGTTAGGGCAGGATGCCCCCCAGGAAGTCAGGAAAACCCACTGGGGGCAATGGCGGGAAAGGGTCAGGCAGACAGAAGTGCCAAGCACAAAGAATACAAAGAGAAGGAAAGGAACAGAACAGGTAACATCAGATCCAGAGATGGTGGAATCCACCAGGCTTAGTGACGGACGGTGTGAAGAGAAAGGATAATGAGGTTAAGATGCCCATCCTGGGGGCCTAAGGAATTGGTGTGACGCCATTTACACAAAGGGGAAAAGAGGAAGGTGGATTGTTTCATGGGGTTGGTGGGAGATAAGCTGAAATGGAGCTAAACAAACTGGGCAGTGTCACTCTCAATGGGAAGGACACTGGAGAGGCAGTCAAGCGCCCTCACCGAGCGGCTGTGTGACCTTGGCAGGCATGTAAACCACCACAGGCTTCGGTTATCTCCTGTCAAATGAGCAGGCTGAATTAGATGACTTCTATTCTTTCCTCTGCTCGAGAGACTACAGCTCAAATGTTATCACTCCCATTTCCACAATCAGCAATATAGGAAATCAAAAGAAACATCTATTCTCCTTGACATGGAAGGGAGCACTAAAATAAGAGCTCTAAAATAGAGAAATGTCTTCTATCCCTTTTCCAGGGCTTTCCCCCAAATCCAAAGAGCAGCTCCACACCTGCAACCTGACACCATCAGGGGCTTGGCCCTTTGCTCTTTAGCGATGCCAGTGAGGCACAATGATGGGAAGGCGATTTGACTGGGACCACGGGCGGAAGCCCCCAGCCCAGAGCTACGATTCCAGGCTACACCTGAGCCATTCCTCAGCCTTCCTTCCACAGGGCTCTACCATCCTCAGCACCTTGAAAAGCCAGGTGTGGAACAGAAATACCCAGACTGCTCAGCGCTCTCCATCACTCCCACTAGCCAATGTAGAAGAACGAGTTCAAAAACTTAGGGACTTAGCAACAGACTTGTGGTTGCCAAGAGGCAGGGGAGATGGGGGCGGGATGGATGGGGAGTCTGGGATTAGCAGACGCAAACTATTATATAGAGAATGGATAAACAAGGAGGTCCTACTGTAGAGCACAGGGAACTATATTCGATACCCTGTGATGAACCACAGTGGGAAAGAATATGAAATAGAATGTGTGTGTGTGTGTGTGTGTGTGTGTGTAACTGACTCACTTTGCTGTACAGCAGAAATTAACACAACACTGTAAATCAACTATACTTCAGTAAAATAAAATAAATAAATAAAGTGAGAAAAACTTAGGGACTAATGGTATAAGCACCGTGTCCTGGGTGGTCACAGGCTTTCCAGAGCACTGGGAACCAGAAACCAGGCCGGGATCAGGCAGGTGCAGCCCAAAACAGGGGCTGGGAACTGAGGTTGGGGGAGGATGCTCCCCACTTTTAGCAGGAGACTTTGAATGTGCACCCTTACAGGGTAGGACAGGGTTTGGATATGGGGCAAACTGGAGGGGACGAACCTTTCGACACTATCTGGGGCTTGGAGTTCAAGGGTACGAGCAGGAGTCAGCCTCAGACAGCCTGGGTCATGGGGTCGGCAGGCCAGGGAACCTGAGACAAAGAGCACACCCGGGGCCTGCCGAGTGATTCTGAAGTACAGGAGCCTCTGCTTCCAATGGGATGTTTCCCATCCTTTTCAGCCTGACATGAAATGCAAAGCTTGCCTTGCTCTTCAGAACTATGCCAAAAATAGCACTACCATACGACCCAGCAATCCCAGTACTGGGCATATACCCTGAGAAAACCAGAATTCAAAAAGAGTCATGTACCACAATGTGCATTACAGCTCTATTTACAATAGCCAGGACATGGAAGCAACCTAAGTGTCCATCGACAGATGAATGGATAAAGAAGACGTGGCACATATATACAATGGAATATTACTCAGCCATAAAAAGAAACAAAATTGAGTTATTTGTAGTGAGGTGGATGGACCTAGAGTCTGTCATACAGAGTGAAGTAAGTCAGAAAGAGAAAAACAAATAACACATGTTAACACATATATATGGAATCTAAAAAAAAAAAAATGTCATGAAGAACCTAGGGGTAAGGCAGGAATAAAGACGCAGACCTACTAGAGAATGGACTTGAGGATATGGGGAGGGGGAAGGGTAAGCTGGGACAAAGTGAGAGAGTGGCATGGACATATATACACTATCAGATGCAAAATAGATAGCTAGTGGGAAGCAGCCGCATAGCACAGGGAGATCAGCTAGGTGCTTTGTGTCCACCTAGAGGGGTGGGATAGGGAGGGTGGGAGCGAGACACAAGAGGGAGGAGCTATGGAGATATATGTATATGTATAGCTGATTGTTATAAAGCAGAAACTAACACACCATTGTAAAGCAATTATACTTCAATAAAGACGTTAAAAAAAAAAAAAAAGAACTGTGCCAGTTTCCTCAAATCCTTTTGCTCTGCCTGGAACCCATGCAAGAGGCTGGATGCTTCAGGGAAATACTACAAGAGACCTGGACGGTTGAGACCAAGTGAAAAGTGAGTCACGAGGTAAAATTCCCTGTTTGGGCAGAAAACGGCATTCACACAGGTCATTCTATCTGCATTTAAGGAGGTGTATTTAAGGACCACGTGTGCACGCCCTTGTGGAGAGGGCTGTCACAAGACATCACAGGCGAGGAGACAGGGGACAGGATTAGGAAGGCAGCCTGTTTAACCTCACAGTAAAGTTTTTAAAAAACACTAGAAGTTTGGCGGTAGAGATAAACAGGAGGTGAGTGAGGAGACAGCAGCTGCTGGAAGTGATTCGTGATCACCTCATCACTACACACCAAGTATTACACAAGGAGTTCTGCGGAGGATGGCACAGAGGCAGCAAGAGCCCTGATGACAGTGGAGTGTTTGCAATATGGTAAGAAAATAAAGGATGCACCGCATAAAAAGGAAAACACAAATATATGTAATAGAAACGGACGACTTCTCTCACAGGAAAACTGTAAGCTCAGAGCAAACGGATGGGCTCAGAAGAAGAGCACATTTTAAAAAAGGCCAGATGTGACCCTTTTGCTAAATCCTTCAGAAAAGTGACCCGCTGTGTCTCAGAGATCACAGATATGGAATGTCTCCCCCATGGCTCACCTGGAGACTCTGCTAGTAAATATCACCACCTTTCTATGTAAACACAGATAAACCAGAGGAACAAGGGCAGATGAATCAAAGGCACTCCAGCTGTCCCTGTGGTCCCACAGAGGTTTATTAATGTGTTTGGAGGCTGCCCAGCAGGAGGCTGGGGTCAGCAGCCAGGAAGGTGACATGGGGAGCTTTCCCATTGTGCTGCAATTACAGCAACACTCTGCTTTAATAACCCCAAAGCCAGGAGCCACAGAGGCACACCACTCGCTCTCTGCCCTCGTGCTCCCGCTGTGCTCTGCAGGAAGCTGTTCCCAGAAGATTTCAAATGCAAATAGGACACCTGTGCTCCCCAGTGCAGGACAATAGTCACTCCACACCTGAGTCAGGGCAAAGTTCTAGCAGAAAGCATCTCCCTAACAAACCTAAAAGGACTCCTGTGCCCCAGATAAGGATGGTAGTATTGTGATCAAGGTTTGCAGTGATCCGTGTGGCCGAACAAAACATATGTGCTGGACAACAAAGTTCCAGGCAGCATGTGATCTGAGAAGAAGACAAATGATACGGCGTGTCATGCTTTTACGGAAGAGCCTCACATCTCGCCAAAGAAGACGACACGCACATAAAATAAATATATTAGGAGAGGTAAGGACACAATGGATGGCAACCCCAGTTTACCAAAGGCCATGTAGAAAAGAGGACTAGCATTATGAGGCAGTTGGGACATTTTTATGAGAGAAATATGGTTTTAACTGCCCATAGAAGATGGTAAGTACAGGCATTGACGGTGGGTTGGGAGCGATTGTTCCTGGCTGATGGAACAGAGGTGGAGGAGGAGGGTGGCTGGTTACAGAGCACAGATACATTGGAGAGCAACTGGATACTGTAGAAGCAGGTTGGGACCACACTGTAGAAAAGGTTTTGAATAAACTCCGTAACCTGGTTGGATCGTGACTTTCAAGAAGAACCAGAAGAGTCTTCTCATCTATTTCCATCAACTGTCTCTCTTTGTATCAATGGCATGAACTTGCAAAAGAGCATCTGCCTTCCCTCCTTCCCCTCCAAAGAGCCACGCTCCCTCACACACATCTCACTTGAGCTTCTTAGTCCAACATTCTTCCCAACGAAGCTCACCAGCCACCATCCCTTGGGTCTTACTCACTTACTACGGTGCCCTACGTTTGTTCTGTCTCGCAAAGGACATCTCACAGGCCAATGTCATTTTCTTCACCTAATACTTCATTCTGCAGAAACTCTCTCTGGCCTATTCTCAGAAGTTATGATAAGCAAAGCCTTTTCAGCAGAGGGCTTTCAGGAGAGGCTTAAAATTCACATGTGCCCGTCTTCACCTCAATCACTGGCATCTACATGTTTCCTAGTGTCAGGAGAAAGTGCACAGTACCATGGATCACACCAAATCAGAGCCCCCCAAGAAGGTGGTACTCAGCATGCTTTGCTTATGCTACTTCAGCGCCACTCAAGCACATTTTAATTCATTTTTGTAACCTCCATCTTACTGAAGACAGAAAGTGGTCATATTTTTTGTGATTAAAAAATTACACAGTCCAAGAACTTTTTCAGCATAACGAGATACAGACGATAGTTGGCACAAACGAACTTCTGATAATGTCCCACATTTCTTCTGAGCTTCAGGAGGTGGGAGGGTATAAAGAGGTGGTTTGAAATTTTCATACGGTAAGAGAATCTAAAAGTAATCGGCATTTGGGATTTCAAATACCGCCCTGGGCTCCTACTCTCAAGGGATTAAAAATATAATTCCTCTTTTCAAAAATGCAATTTAACAAATGGGACAAATTCAATTACCCAGCCATTTCTCTATAGCTTTAGGAACTGCCGACTCCATGAAATTCAGATGAATCAATAGTTTGGATTAGAGAAGAAAATTCTCCATGACCTTTTTCTTTATTCTATTGCTTTCTCTAAAATGTTGGTGATTTCTAGCAAATGGAATTCCCACGGTTAAAATTAAATATAGATTGTAAAGTCGCTGCCATTAATCTTATTTGTTATTATTGTTATTGTATGAGGATTGGTTTGCCATCACTGCACGTGGTCTCAACTGTAACTTTTATTTTGTGTGTGCACGTTGCCTTTTTTCTTAGATAAGAGCTCAACTGTGGGAGGAGGGTTTCTTGACCATCTCTAATTTCTATAGTGGAATTCATCACAAACACGTTCTTCTTCATCCCTCTCCTTCACCAGCACCCAGCAAGTGTGGCAATTATCAAGGTATGAAACATGAGTAAGGCATACTTCAGTGACTCATACTAATCATCGCGGTCCCTTTAACAAAGTGTCGGCAACAGACACCATTCACTTTAAATACTTTGTGGTTCCTCCGTGGACAGTCTTACACTGAAAGTAAACTTACAGAGCTTTGATTCCCCTCACCTCTCCAGGTGGGAGAGATGGCATAGACTGATGTATAAATAAATATTATTTTTTTCATTCTAGATTGTAGTTAACCTATTTCCTCCATAAGACAACCTCACTAGTTTCGACTGTTCATGACGGTCTCTAATAATTTAGGTACAATCCTTAGCTGAATTCCATCTTTATAATACACGATTAAAAAAAACAAAACTCAACTACGAAAATAAACAATAAAAAGGTTATAAAAGTTTATAAAAAGAACAATTAGCTCCTTAGGGTAAAACAAATTCTCTCATTCTTCTTAGGTTAATTTCTATGCGAAAATGTGATCTGCTAAGCTAAGTAAAACACGTCTTACCTCCGTATTAAAACAGAGCCTCAAAGAATCTCAGACAAAACAGGGAGCATTTAATTTGCAATGTATTACACAGCAATAAAAATGTGTTTTTAAATTCTGCTATCCGAAATTGTCACCAATGCCACTTCCTTCACAGAGGGTCTGAACCAATGAAGATCCCAGAGGTACGTCTGTAATCTCTGTTAGAAGGTAGAGGAAAATTAAGTATAACTGAAATGAGAATTCAGTGTGTCCTTTTGAGACAGTAACAAAAAGCACTTGGGAGTTTGCTGATGTTCAACAGGGATGTGAATGTGGGTGGAAGGAAGTGGAGAGGGACCAAGGTTGCTAATTTTGTTTTTGGCAGTGCCATGCAGCTTACAGAATCTTAGTTTCCCGACCAAGGAGGGACTGAACCCACACCTCCTGCAGTGGAAGCTCGGAGTCTTAACCACTGGACTGCCAGGGAATTCCCTAATTTTTAATAGCATCTTTTAGTTTGGTCTCTTTATAGGCCCAACCTAGCTCTACCATACTTAGTCCCTTCTTTATACATAAAAGCTTTGTGCCTTCTCTAAGCTGTATACTACCTTCTTGTAACCCCTCAGAAGACTGTTTTCAACTGGAAATGGGGGAATACCCTTCACAAAATCATTCTCACTTGTATGTCTTTCCTCCAACTTCTTTTGACCAGTGCAACTTTCAACCCCTAACATTACATCCCCCTCTTTGGACACCTGGCTCAGAAAACCAGACAAACTCTATTTAAAACACATACTTCTGTTATCATTTAAGTGAATTACTTCTTCTATTAAACAGCAAAGGAATGGTTTATGTTAAAAGCCAAGTACAGGCATGGTGGTAATTTCTCCGAGTGAAATGCAATATCATCAGTACACATCGAATACGTACATAAAACGACGAGCATGTCACCAAAAAAACCCACGATTTCTCTGCAAATTTCATAGTATTGTTTGAAGCTAATCCATCGTATAAAAAAAAATCGGCTTTGTAAATCTATATCATTCACATACTTGCTTATCCCTTCCCTTAAGACAAAATAACTCCCAACCCATTTTGGAAAATAAAGCATGCCGAAGAAAGGAAAATCAGTTTGGTTTCCAGAACCCTGGCGCTCAAATGAGATAAAGATGGGTCTGTACTGATGTATTCATCCATGTTAATTTTTTCTCTATAATGATATCCAAAAAAATGAAGAGGAGTTTAGACACATGCATTCTGAGTTAACTCTGGGATTTAAACTTTCAAATAATATACAGCTGCCAATAGTTGATTCTGGCCTCTTCTCTCTCAACTCTCAAAACCCCTCCTGGGATAAGCCAACTCAATGTACTGCTGATACATTCTCAAGACAGGGTACGTTCAAAATAACCACATCTGCCTTATCAGTGGGCCCCTCGGCTGCATGAACTGTTGGCTTTCTTGCACTAGAGAGAGGAATTAAACCTTCACCAGCTCAGGTGTATAGCCCAGTGCAAGCAGGACAAGTATGCAGCTTCATAGTAAAGGATGCTTATTAACTAGAAAATAAAAGCCGTGTTATAAGAATATGCGTGGGACTCCCCTGGTGGCCCAGTGGTTAAGAATCTGCCTGCCAACGCAAGGGACACGCGTTCGATCCCTGGTCCGGGAAGATCCCACGTGCCATGGAGCAACTAAGCCCGCACAACACAACTACTGAGCCTGCGCTCTAGAGCCTGTGCTCTGCAACAAGAGAAGCCACCGCAATGAGAAGCCCGCGCACCACAACGAAGAGTAGCCCCCGCTTGCCACAACTAGAGAAAGCCCGTGCATAGCAACGAAGACCCAATAAAGCCAAAAATAAATAAATAAATAAACTTATATTTTAAAACAAAAGAATATGCCTGACAGGAAAAGGATAAGTATGTCCAGGCTTTATTGCTACATGTAGTTTTTTAAAGAAATGCCTATTGTACTGTGGAGTAGGTAACATTTCCCAGTATGTTTGGAATCATTCAGTGTAGCACCATATGGTGTGGTAATGTCACTAAACAGTGGGGCACAAATAACACACAATTCATGACACTTTGCACTCTTATTTGTTTAAAAAGTAAACCTGTCCTGAGATGCAGCACTGCGATTTGATGTCCCTCAGAATCAGGACAGGCTGGGTACTAGTGAAATTATTCTTTGTTACATATGAAGCCACTGAAGAAATACAAAAGGAAAAGATATCCTTCTGGAAGGATATCTAAGTTAGCCAATGTGAGAGAAAGGGAGTGGACCAGGCAGAGAGAACTGAGATTCTGTTTACCTGGCACATAAAATAAAGCAAACCATGGGCTCTGGGACTAAACATCTTTTGGCACTCACTGGGGTGGTGAAAGAGACTATTCAACTAAAGGAAAGATGAGTGGGATGCGGGAATTAAAACACTCAGCTCATCTGACCCATTATGAACTCAGGGGCTTATTCCTTTTCATTTGGAAGTTTCAGCTGCAAATATCAAACAATGGCTATGGTAGAAAAGCCCATCTGCTTCCCTGTAAAAGTATATTAACCCCGAAAAATGTACAAGATTAACATGGTATCAAACAGCCAAAAACTAGTGGTGCACCAAATTAAATAATACATGTTATCATGTCATTATCAAATGGTCTGGGAAGGGGGGAGAGTGAAACAGACACTATCCAGAAATATTCACCATTATACACAGTGAGGCAAAAAAAACTATGAATAAAAATACCTCAAGGACCTAGAATTATAAAAGGATGTATAAGAAATATCCAGAGATACAGACTTCAAGAATTATGACCTGGACCAATTTTTCTTTCCGGTATGAGTCTTCCGAAGTGACGACAGGGACTTCTCTGGTGGTTCAGTGGTTAAGAATCCACCTGCCAATGCAGGGGACATGGGTTTGATCCCTGGTCCGGGAAGATCCCACATGCTGCAGAGCAACTAGCCAAATAAATAAGTAAAGAAAGAAAGAATTGCTTTGCCTGAAGTGACGACAGCTATCAAGACAGCACTCTGTAACTAGATTCAAGTTCCTCTCACCAAACCAGAAATGGATAGACCTTCAATCAGTGTTATTCCCTCTTATAACAGGTATTTACTAAACAAAGGCTTGATTTTCAAATATAATCTTCAATAAACTCTGCATGTCTTTAACATCTCCTAAATTTTTTAAAAAAGATAATATCAACCTAACACTTGCCCCTATAGAGAGTATCATCAAATGCAAGGGAAGAAACAGTTTAATAAGTATTGGCCTGGAACACAGCTTTACATTCCTCTCTTCCACATTAATGGGACCAAGGTGTTACAGTCATGATCAAGATGTAACAATCCAATGGAAAGTAACATGAGGTATAAATCAGAACACATCTTAATTGCTACCATTTTCATCTTTACTGTCTAATACACTTTTGGAAAAAAAATTAAAAATGAACCTTGTATGAAATGTTTTAACAACTACATTATAAGTAACTCTACAGACTTTTTCCTTGGGTTTCTTTAGATGTGATTGACTAGGCTGTTTCACCACTTACGTAGTGATGTATTTATTCAGATTATCTCCATGAGACAGCAACCATGATTATACTACCACCATAATTTCTAGTACTGTTAGCAAACTATTGTAGTGTGGTTCCGTAACAACAAACAGAATGGATTCAATGGCCTCAGCAAGGCTTTCGTGTATGTTTCATTTTCTTGGCCAAAAGTTCCTTTCATTATTTGGCTCCATTTTTTTCAGCAAACAGAAAATAAAGAAGAAGCTGACAGACTGTTACAAAATATATACAACAGTCTACACAGCACAAATAAAAGGGAACTATAAAAAATCTCAGGAAAAACTACTGTTTTTTTTTTCCTTCGAAGACAGTTTTAATTTTAAACACTCAATATTCTTATGAAATTTTCTAGACACGATTACATTGAAAAGGCTTCATACATTTAAAAAGAACGTGACAGAACACTCAGTTAAATGTTATATTAAAGATTCATCGTAAATTAAATATTAAAAAGTATTCAACAGATCCAAGTGTGGTTCGAATCCATCTGTTACTACAAACTATATTTTTTCTTTATCTTAGCATTGCCATATGTCATAACAGAAATCCAAGCTTTTTTCTTTAATTTTCCATTTGAAAACCTACCTTGGACATGAATGGCCATGGTTAATACACAGCATTTATACTGCACTATAGATTATCACAGAGTCATATTTTGCTAGGTCATTTTAGGAAGACCACAGATACGATTTAACTATAAACAGTTTTCTCCCTCCGAAGGTGTGTTAGCTTCTTAGAAACTCTGGATTAAAAGTTTATCATGAGGGGCTTCCCTGGTGGCGCAGGGGTTGAGAGTCCGCCTGCCAATGCAGGGAACGCGGGTTCGTGCCCCAGTCCGGGAAGATCCCACATGCCGCGGAGCGGCTGGGCCCGTGAGCCACGGCCGCTGAGCCTGCGCGTCCGGAGCCTGTGCTCCGCAACGGGAGAGTCCATGACAGTGAGAGGCCCGCGTACCACAAAAAAAAAAAAGAAAAAAAAAGTTTATCATTAAATTGGTCTCAAGTTATAAGAAAAAATGAAGAAAGGGAAACATACCTGGAATACTCCTAAGAATGGGAAACAAAAAAGTAGGAAGAAGAGAGATTCCAAATGTAAAGCAAAAAGATAGAAAATTGCCACCCAGAAACTGTGTCCTTATACCACTGACAATATAATTATTGAACATACAGGGAAAGCATGATAAGCAAAGTCCAATAAAATCTTTACTAAACAAAAGCTCCAGAGACATAGGTCTGCTCATTATACTCTATTCTGAGGGAAAATAAAGAAGACAATTATACAGGGAAAAATTGGAATTGTCTATATACCATCCCACAGCAACTATCATGCCTATTGCCAGGGGAGCTGTTTGCAAACAATGAAAACAAACCAGAAGAGAAAGAAAAGCTCTCCAGGACACACCTATACATGGACATAGCCAACCAGACAAACTCTCAGTACTACCTGACCATGCCAAGACGTGGAAACATTTGAGAAATTAAATTTATACCCTTAATGTGGATAAAGCCTTCTCTGACAGAGGCAAGAAAAATCCGAGGGAACAAAAGTACCTGCCCAACCCCCTTCACAAATATCCCGTATTAGGGTTTTCCACTTAACTATAAAAGTGCTATCACCTGAAGTGTGTATACACTTGAATTCTATTTCAAAGGTCCTAAAGCCTTACTATTTAGGGAATACCATTCTACCTGTTAATTTAGATAAAACTAGCTGACCCTTGAACAATACAGGTTTGAAATGCATGGGTCCAATTATACATGGATTTCTTTTTTCAATAAGTATTGATACATACTATACTACTACACAATCTGTGGTTGGTTGAATCCAAGGATACGGAACAGAGCCAGATATGGAGGAAGCTCGGACAGAGGGCTGACTGTGAAGTTATAGATGGATTTTTGACTGCATGGGGGTCGGGGGCCCTAACCCCAGCAATGTCCAAGGGTCAAATGTAATTCAAAGTATCGCTCAACTTACGACGTCTTCTGCACCCACTCAGTGTTATCTAGCTGCTGAGAACACAAAGATAAAAAGCATGGGAATCCTGAATGACACATGACTCTTGACGTTTAAGACATCACCCTCTAGGGAAAGAGACAACGGGAGAGATGGGTCTCGTCATTACTACATGCTAATTGCCAACACCGCTTTTCTGAACTTTATATCCCTACATCATTACATAAAACACGTTTAAAGTAGGACTAAGATATATCTTAAACATATGATTTTTTTATACTATAATATATTATACAGTATATTGTATAATACTGCCTCACTCAGCTCTAGCTGCTGTAACAAAATACCATGGGCCAGGTGGTTTAAATGACAAGAGATTTATTTTCTCACAGATCTGGAGACCAGACGTCCGTGTCTATGACCAGGTTACCAGCACAGTCAAGTGCTGGTGAGGGCTCTCTTCCTAGTTTGCAGAAGGCCACCTTCTTGCTGCTTCCTCACATGGCCTTCCCTCAGTATGTGCACATGGAGGGAAGGCCATGTGCACATACTGAGGGAAATGACTGTAAATGACTCGTGAACCGCCAATCTTTTTGTTCTGTCCCACACCGCACGCCACACAACAGAATGATTAACTGCTTTGGCTCATTTGGTCGGACAAGCCTGTGAGAGCGAACTTCAAGGCTTCCACAGCCCAAAGTACCACCAGTATAAATTCACACTTCTTGCCTATTTTGTTTTATGGATATGTCTGACTAATGTCATATTTTTTGCTTTCATTTTTGACTTCACTATTTTTCTATTTGCTCTTTTATACTGTTATAGAATCAGAACTGAAGTATTTTAGAGTTTATAGTTGAGATATGCATATTCATTAGTTCTATTATGTTCCTAATAATTATGAATGTTTCTCCCCTCTGGGAAAGTGTAGGGGCATATTCCCACACACATGGACCCCCAACATGATTTATTTATAATCAGGTTATCAGCTGGGGAGGGCGAGGTTCCTGCTGTAGTGAAAGTGGAGTGTATCTGAAATATTTCTTTTTGTATATAGGGAAGAAATGAGAAGTTAGAAAAACAAACAAAAAAAGTATAATGGCAGAAAGGAATTGTGGAATGGCATAAAAGCAGGGGGAGAGAGAGGAAGAGGTAAGAACTCAATAATCATTCTCTCAATAGGTAGGTAGGTGGGTAGATTGATGATCAGTTGACAGATGATAGATATAGATAGACAGATAGTAATAATCACTAATTCCATTTTTTTTTTTGGCTGTGCCATGCAGCATGTGGGATCTTAGTTCCCCAAACAGGGATCCAAACTGTACCCCCTGCATTGAGAGCATGGAGTCTTAAGCACTGGACCGCCAGGGAAGTCCCAATAATCACTAATTCTAGAACATGTTCATTTATGGGGAGAAAGAAAAACTACTCCATAATCATTTTGGAAATGCTGTATAATATATCCTCTGCAAGATTCACAGTGAAGAGTAGTATATGACAGGCTCTAAGAAGTTCTACAATAAAAAAATTACTAGTATCATTAAGTCAATAGATCTGCACCCTGTTGTTACTTCTGCTAACTAAATTATAACCACTACAGACATGTCAAATAGTTCCACATTTCACATTATTTTATTATATCCCACTTGGAGTTGTGCAAAAGAAGACTGCACCAGGCTGATGATCTCTATGATGACATGAGCTAAGAAAATAATTTCCATTAATCTTAGGTGATGACGCTTTTTACGAAGCTGTCTATCAAGAGATAAAGTAGAATATGTACTATATCCTAAATGATGGTAATCACACTTTAATAACCCTGTTGTCTTTTATTAACTGTTTTTCAATGCATTTCCAATTATATTTATAGCCTCTAAACAACTCAGCGGGAGGAGAACCCAGGTTTTACATTACCTCGCATCCTGGATTGCTGGACCACGGATGGATCCATTCATTTAGTAAATATATCATGGGTGGTAAATACTGCTCTAGGGGGATATAATCAGAGGTCGATGACAGACTAGCTTTATTATTCAAAGACCTTAGAGGAAGGGTAAATGAACACTTATGTAAGCAAACCAGTAAGATTTCTAGATGCACAGACAAAATAATACATAAAAGAAAAACCTCACCAATTCTGGATGGTCAGGGAAAAATTACCTGAGAAATGACATCTAACTGAGAGCTGAAGACTGAAAAGAATTAGCCAAGATAAGGGTGATTGTGTGTGTATTGGGGGGAGGGAAACAGGTAAAGTGCCATGAGCTCGAGCCTATAGGGAGGTGGAACATTAGGGAAAACTGGAAGAAGTTCATTAGCATCTCTATCAAAGAAGGGGCAAAGGTAAGAGGAATGAAGAGTGAGAAAAGTATACAGCTGGCCGTCTGTATCCACGGATGAGGAACCCATGGACATGGAGCCTGCAGATATGCAGGGTCCACTGTATACCAATATGCATATCCTTACACACTCCACGGTGTCTGCCTGCTTTAGGGGGAAAAAATGCAATTCGTTAATTAAAATGGGATTCAATTCCAAGCATGAGTACGTTTTGGTCAAGCGCCCCAGGAGCCCATATAAGATTCCCCTCTGCTTTCCTCTCTCTCTTCCCCACTCTACCTAAAATCATGACATTTTGGCGGTAGTCAATAAAGTGTGAAATGATACAATTTTTGTTTCAGTGGCTTATTATGGCTAAAGATTTAATTACATTTTGTTATGTTGATATTTTCTTCCCCAAACAACTGAGGATAGTTCTTTCATTGCCTAATTAATACCAACTAGTTTTAGGTTAGGGCATCTGCACAGTTAAGTGTTCATTAAACTCTTATTTTTCCCAGTAGAGTACATGCAAAGCATTGCCTAAGACTAAACCTAGCTGGCGTCTAGAAAGAAAAACTGTCAACACTTACTACCAGGATTCTATTCCCCTCCAGGGATCCCATTCCCCATTTCTCCAGTGCCTGGTACCTGTAGGAGTTTTTCCTTCCATCTTTGACCAAGGCAGTTCTCAAACCCTCTATTTCCTCAACTGTGAGTGACTGGTAACTGTGTTACTGTGTCATCGCTTCATCCCTCACATTTGCTTTTTTTTTTTTTTTGTATGAAAACTACAAGCTAAAGAGAGAATCCTCCAAGGGGAAAATCTGGGTACAAAAAGTGGTAGGGAAAGAACTGTGTTGGAGACACAAGTGCTCTAGGGGGTTCCTGCTGGGGCCCACTCTTAAGCTATTCCTTATGTTTTTTTTTTTCAGTTAACAATGTATCTTAGAATTATCTCCAAATCAGTTCACAGAGATCATCTTCATTTTTGTTACAGTTACACAGCGTTTCACTGTGTGCATGTACAATGTGCAACAGTTAATTCTGTCTCTCTCCTCTGTGTACACGTGGAGCTTGTTTCCGTTCTTTTGCAATCACAAACAATGCTGCACACACAAAAAACTATATATACATATATACATACATACATACATAAGTGTGCATTTCCTATTGCTGGATATAGAAGAATGTATAGAAGAATGTATGAAAATATCCACATATCTGCTCAACTGTATACAACGAAACATAGGAAGGATATGAGGCTATGCAAGGAACTAATGAGTTAAGTTACACCAAAGGAATAATAAGTGGGAACAGAATGGAAAGAAATGAGTAAGTGGGATTGAGGTGCAAGGAATAGGGGAAGGACATTTCTCTGAGCATAACTTTTCGTACACTTCTGACTTTAGAACTATGACAATGTTTCATGTATTACGGAACAAATAACTAAAATAAATATGGGAGAATGGTGGACAGACATTAACAAATGAAACTAACTTTATAATAAATGAATAGCATAACCACACTTAAGCATAACCTAAGCAACCTAGGAGTGAATATATTGACTATATAATCCAAGGCTCAAGACAAAAGGAATTGCACAAAAAGCTACTACGGAAAACAGTACGGAGATTCCGCAAAAAACTAACAATAGAGTTGCCACATTATCCAGCAATCCTACTCCTGGGCATATACCCAGACGAAACTATAACTCAAAAAGATACATGCACTGCAATGTTCATAGCAGTGCTATTTACAATTGCCTAGACATGGAAACAACCTAAACGTCCAACGACGGATGAATGGATAAAGAAGATGTTGTATATTATACAATGGAATAGTACTCAGCCATTAAAAAAAATGACATAATGCCATTTGCGGCAACACGGATAGACCTAGAGATTATCATACTAAGTGGACTAAGTCAGAAGGCGAAAGACAAATACCATATGATATCGCTTATGTGTGGAATCTAAAATATGACACAAAAGAACATACCTATGAAACAAAAACAGACCCACAGATATAGAGAAGAGAGTTGTGGTTACCAGGGGGGAGGAGGGGTGGGGAGGGGTGAATTGGGAGTTTGGGGATAGCAGATGCAAAACTATCATATACAGAATGGATAAACAACAAGGTCCTACTGTACAGCACAGGGAACTATAATCAATATCCTGAGATAAACCATAATGGAAAAGAATATGAAAGAGAATATATATGTATAACTGAGTCACTTTGCTGTACAGCAGAAAGTAAACACAACATTGTAAATCAACTGTACTTCACTAAATTTTTTTTTTTGGCCACGTCACATGGCTTGTGGGACCTTAGTCCCCCAACCAGGGATCGAACCCACGCCCTTGGCAGTGAAAGCGCCGAGTCCTAACCACTGGACCACCAGGGAATTTCCAATAATTTTTTTTTTGAGCCAAAGAATTGCACAAAAATAATAGGTTTGTTTTCACAGGAGTATAGGTTAGCAATTTCAAACGTACCTTGTGTTATTCTAGGATTGAACAAAAAATTAAATATATCATGGATAATGAGAGCCAGCTTTCTCACTGGAAAAGAAGATTGTTACAAAATAAGGAATAGGGAAAGGTTGAATTCTGTTATGTTGGATGGATACTAGAGGCAGTGGTATACTCTTGGGTTTTAATATACACAGATACATAGATACAAATGTGTGTGTGTGTGTGTGTGTGTGTGTGTGTGTGTACACTTTGTGCATACACTGTCTTGCTCTGTTCACTGAGAGGGCTTGGAGCCAATGGCGCTCCAGGACAATACACTGCGTAACTCTTTTGCTCACGGTTTCTGAAGATTATTCTTTAATAAAGGGAACCGGAACTCTGTGATAAAATGTCCTGATTCCAGGACTGCGACAAGCAAGGCACAAGATGAGCCAGGAGCATCTTGAGGTGCAATATAAGAAAGCACTTAAAGAAATGACAGGGACGTTCAAAACGATACACAACTAGCTTCAGGGGCCTCCCAGAAGCCAAACTTGGGGTAGTTTTGAAAACCAACATAAATCATGACAGCAATGGAACTTTGCCCAAAGTATAAAATAAGAATCCATGAGCTCATATTAATATAAATAACAAACAAATAAGGAATAAGGGAAAAGCAAATCTTTACTATAAAATTTTAACCGATAAATGTAGATGGAATAATGGAACTAAAGTGTCACCATATGGGACACAACAGATTATTAACTGGTTAGGGAAAGAATCATTAATGAACACTAATGAACACTAAAACTGATGGGCAGAAGTATGAGTAGATAGTCTCAAAGTATGATAATTACAAAGGTAAAAATAGTAACAATTAAATTACAGTTGGAAGAAGAATAACCTTAAAGGGGAAAAATGTGGCAGATAACATGCTAATAACCAAATGACCCATGTTAGCATCACCAATAATGGAAAAAATGGATATAACATGCCTCCTGACATAACGCACAGAGAAGGTCACAATATCATCTCTGTGTTGCTCTTAAAAATGGTACAGAGCAGGAGCTTCAAGAAGACGGAAGAGTAAGACGTGGAGATCACCTTCCTCCCCACAAATACATCAGAAAGACATATACACGTGGAACAGCTCCTACAGAACACCTACTGAATGCTGGCAGACCTCAGACCTCCCAAAAGGCAAGGAACACCCCACGTACCTGGGTAGGGCAAAAAAAAAAAAAAAAAAAAAAAGAAAAACAGAGACAAAAGAATAGGGACGGGACCTGCACCATGGGAGGGAGCTGTGAAGGAGGAAAGGTTTCCACACACTAGGAAGCCCCTTCGCGGGCAGAGACTGAGGGTGGCGGAGGGGGGGAAGGCTTTGGAGCTGCAGAGGAGAGCGCAGCCACAGGGGTGCGAAGGGCAAAGTGGAAAGATTCCCGCACAGAGGATTGGTGCCGACCGGCACTCACCAGGCCGAGAGGCTTGTCTGCTCCCCCGCCAGGGCGGGCGGGCGGGGCTGGGAGCTGAGGCTTGGGCTTCGGTCGGAGTTCAGGGAGAGGACTGGGGTTGGGAGCGTGAACACATCCAAAAGGGGCTAGTGCACCACGGCTAGCCGGGAGGGAGTCCGGGAAACAGTCTGGAGCTGCCGAAGAGGCAAGAGACTTTTCCTTCCCTCTTTGTTTCCTGGTGCACGAGGAGAGGGGATTAAGAGCGCTGCTTAAAGGAGCTCCAGAGACGGGTGCGAGCCGCGGCTATTAGCGCGGACCCCAGAGACAGGCATGAGACGCTAAGGCCGCTGCTGCCGCCACCGAGAAGCCTGTGTGCGAGCACAGGTCACTCTCCACACCCCACTTCCGGGGAGCCTGTGCAGCCCGTCACTACCAGGGTCCCGGGATCCAGGGACAACTTCACCAGGAGAATGCACGGCGTGCCTCAGGCTGGTGCAACGTCACGCCGGCCTCTGCCGCCGCAGGCTCGCCCCGGACTCCGTGCCCCTCCCTCCCCACAGCCTGAGTGAGCCAGAGCCCCCGAATCAGCGGCTCCTTTAACCCCGTCCTGTCTGAACAAAGAACAGACGCCCTCAGGCGACCTACACGCAGAGGCGGGGCCAAATCCAAAGCTGAACCCCTGGAGCTGTGAGAACAAAGAAGAGAAAAGGAAATTTCTCCCAGCAGCCTCAGAAGCAGCAGATTAAAACTCCACAATCAACTTGATGTACCCTGCACCTGTGGAATACCTGAATAGACAAATAATCATCCCAAATTGAGGAAGTGTAGTTTGGGAGCAATTATATATATATATATATATATATATATATATATATATATATATATATATATATTTCCCTTTTTCTCCTTTTGTGTGTATGTGTATGCTTCTGTGTGAGACTTTGTCTGTATAGCTCTGCTTTTATCATTTGTCCTAGGGTTCTGTCTGTCCGTTTTTCTTTTCTTTTTTAGTATACTTTTCAGCACTTGTTATCATTGGTGGATTTGTTTTTTGGTTTGGGTGCTCTCTTCTTTCTTTTTTTTTTTTTTAATTACTTAAATTTTTTTTAATAATTAGTTTTTATTTTAATAACTTTTATTTTATCTACTTTCTTTCTTCTTTCTTTCTTCCTCTCTCTCTTTCCCTTCCTTCTTTCCTTCCTTCCTTCCTTCCTCTCTCTCCCTCCCTCCATCCCCCTCTCTCTCTCTCTCTCTTTCTTTCTTTTTCTGCTTTTCTCCCTTTTATTCTGAGCCGTGTGGATGACAGGCTCTTGGTGCTCCAGCCAGGCATCAAGGCTGTGCCTCTGAGGTGGGAGAGCCAAGTTCAGGACACTGGTCAACAAGAGACCTCCCAGCTCCACGTAATATCAAACAGCGAAAACCTCCCAGAGATCTCCATCACAATGCCAATTCCCAGCTCCACTCAACGACCAGCAAGCTACAGTGCAGGACACCCCATGCCAACCAACTAGCAAGACAGGAACACAACCCAATCCATTAGCAGAGAGGCTACCTAAAATCATAATAAGGCCATAGATGCCCCAAAACACACCACCAGACGTAGACCTTCCCACCAGAAAGGCAAGATCCAGCCTCATCCACCAGAACACAGGCACTAGTCCCCTACACCAGGAAGCCTACACAACCCACTGAACTAACCTTAGAGACTGGGGGCAGACACGAAAAATAATGGGAACTACGAACCTAAAGCGTGAGAAAAGGAGACCACAAACACAGTAAGTTAAGCAAAATGAGAAGACAGAGAAATACACAGCAGATTAAGGAGCAAGGTAAAAACCCACTGGACCTATAAAATGAAGAAGAAATAGGCAGTCTACCTAAAAATGAATTCAGAACAATGATAGTAAAGATGATCCAAAATCTTGGAAACAGAGTGGAGAAAATACAACAAACGTTTAACAAGGACCTAGAAGAACTAAAGAGCACACAAACACTGATGAACAACAAAATAAATGAAATTAAAAATTCTGTAGAAGGGATCAATAACAGAATAACTGAGGCAGAAGAACGGATAAGTGACCTGGAAGATAAAATAGTGGAAATAACTACCACATAGCAGAATAAAGAAAAAAAGAATGAAAAGAATTGAGGACAGTCTCAGAGACCTCTGGGACAACATTAAATGCACCAACATTAGAATTATAGGGTTTCCAGAAGAAGAAGAGAAAAAGAAAGGGACTAAGAAAATATTTGAAAAGATTATACTTGAAAACTTCCCTAATATGGGAAAGGAAATAGTTAATCAAGTCCAGGAAGCAGAGAGACTCCCATATACGATAAATCCAAGGAGAAACACGCCAAGACACATATTAGTCAAACTATCAAATATTAACTACAAAGAAAAAATATTAAAAGTAGCAACGGAAAAACAACAAATAACATACAAGGGAATCCCCATAAGGTTAAGAGCTGATGTTTCAGCAGAAACTCTGCAAGCCAGAAGGGAGTGGCAGGACATATTCAAAGTGATGAAAGGGAAAAACCTACAACCAAGATTACTCTACCCAGCAAGGATCTCATACAGATTTGACGGAGAAATTAAAACCTTTACAGACAAGCAAAAGCTAAGAGAATTCAGCACCACCAAACAAGCTTTACAACAAATGCTACAGGAACTTCTCTAGGCAGGAAACACAAGAGAAGGAAAAGACCTACAATAACAAACCCAAAACAACTAAGAAAATGGTAACAGAAACATATATATTGATAATTACCTTAAATGTAAATGGATTAAAGGCTCTAACCAAAAGATATACACTGCCTGAATGGATACAAAAACAAGACCTGTATATATGCTGTCTACAAGAGACCCACTTCAGACCTACGGACACATACAGATGGAAAGTGAGGGGATGGAAAAAGATATTCCATGCAAATGGAAATCAAAAGAAAGCTGGAGTAGCAATTCTCGTATCAGAAAAAATAGACTTTAAAACAAAGACTATTACAAGAGACAAAGAAGGACACTACATAATGATCAAGGGATCAATCCAAGAAGAAGATATAACAATTGTAAATATTTATGCACCAAACACAGGAACACCTCAACAGATAAGGCAATACTAACAGTCATAAAGGGGAAATCGACAGCAACACAATCCAGAAGGGGACGTCAACACCCCACTTTCACCAATGGACAGATCATCCAAAATGAAAATAAATAAGGAAACACAAGCTTTAAATGATACATTAAACAAGATGGACTAAATTGATATTTAAAGGACATTCCATCCAAAAACAACAGAATACACTTTCTTCTCAAGTGCTCATGGAACATTCTCCAGGATAGATCATATCTTGGGTCACAAATCAAGCCTTGGTAAATTTAAGAAAATTGAAATCGTACCAAGTATCTTTTCTGACCACAACACTATGAGACTAGATATCAATTACAGGAAAAAATCTGTAAAAAATACAAACACATGGAGGCTAAACAATACACTACTAAATAACGGAAAGATCACTGAAGAAATCAAAGGGGAAACCAAAAAATACCTAGAAAAAAATGACAATGAAAAGACAATGACCCAAAACCTATGGGATGCATTAAAAGCAGTTCTACGAGGGAAGTTTATTGCAATACAATCCTACTTCAAGAAACATCTCAAATAAACAACCTAACCTAACACCTAAAGCAATTAGAGAAAGAAGAACAAAAAACCCCCAAAGTTAGCAGAAGGAAAGAAATAATAAAGATCAGATCAGAAATAAATGAAAAAGAAATGAAGGAAACAATAGCAAAATCAAGAAAATTAAAAGCTGGTTGTTTGAGATGATAAACAAAATTGATAAACCATTAGCCAGACTCATCAAGAAAAAAAGGGAGAAGACTCAAATCAATAGAATTAGAAATGAAAAACGAGAAGTAATAACTGACACTGCAGCAATACAAAGGATCATGAGAGATTACTACAAAAACTCTATGCCAATAAAATGGACAACCTGGAAGAAATGGACAAATTCTTAGAAATGCACAGCCTTCTGAGACTAAACCAGTAAGAAATAGAGAATATGAACAGACCAATCACAAGCACTGAAACTGAAACTTGGATTAAAAATCTTCCAACAGGGCTTCCCTGGTGGTGCAGTGGTTGAGAATCCGCCTGCCGATGCAGGGGACACAGGTTCGTGCCCCGGTCCGGGAAGATCCCACATGCCGCGGAGCAGCTGGTCCCGTGAGCCATGGCTGCTAAGCCTGCGCATCCGGAACCTGTGCTGTGCAACGGGAGAGGCCACAACAATGAGAGGCCATCGTACCGCAAAAAAAAAAAAAAAAAAAATCTTCCAACAAACAAAAGTCCAGGACCAGATGACTTCAGAGGTGAATTCTATTAAACATTTAGAGGAGAGCCAACACCTATCCTTCTCAAACTCTTCCAAAATTTAGCAGAGGGAGGAACACTCCCAAACTCATTCTACGAGGCCACCATCACCCTGATAACAAAACCAGAGAAAGATGCCAAAAAAAAAAAAACTACAGGTCAATATCACTGATGAACATAGATGCAAAAATGCTCAACAAAATACTAGCAAACAGAAACCAACAGCACATTAAAAGGATCATACACCATTATCAAGTGGGGTTTATCCCAGGAATGCAGGGATTCTCCAATATATGCAAATCAATCAATGTGATACACCATATTAACAAATTGAAGGAGAAAAACCATATGATCATCTCAATAGATGCAGAGAAAGTTTCTGACAAAATTCAACACCCATTTATGATAAAAACCCTCCAGAAAGTAGGCATAGAGGGAACTTACTTCAACATAATAAAGGCCATATATAACAAACCCACAGCCAACATCATTCTCAATGGTGAAAAACTGAAACCATTTCCACTAAGATCAGGAACAAGACAAAGCTGCCCACTCTCACCACTATTATTCAACATTCTTTTGGAACTTTTAGCCACAGCAATCAGAGAAAAAAAGAAATAAAAGGAATACAAATTGGAAAAGAAGAAGATGTCGCTGCAAATACCTATACAGAGAGAATCCTAAAGATGCTACCAGAAAACTACTAGAGCTAATCAATGAATTTGGTAAAGTAGCAGGATACAAAATTAATGCACAGAAATCTCTGGCATTCCTATACACTAATGATGAAAAATCTGAAAGTGAAATGAAGAAAACACTCCCATTTACCAACAAAAAGAATTAAATATCTAGGAATAAACCTAACTAGGGAGACAAAAGACCTGTATGCAGAAAGTTATAAGACTGATGAAAAAAATTAAAGATGATATAAATAGATGGAGAGACATACCATGTTCTTGGATTGGAAGAATCAACATTGTGAAAATGACTATACTACCCAAAGCAATCTACAGATTCAGTGTAATTCCTATCAAATTACCAATGGCATTTTTCACAGAACTATAACAAAAAATTTCACAATTTGTATGGAAACACAAAAGACCCCGAATAGCCAAAGCAATCTTGAGAAAGAAAAACGGAGCTGGAGGAATCAGGCTCCCTGACTTCAGACTATACTACAAAGCTACAGTAATCAAGACAGTATGGTACTGGCACAAAAAGAGAAATCTAGATTAATGGAACAGGATAGAAAGCCCAGAAATTAACCCACACATATATGGTCACCTTTTCTTTAATAAAGGAGGCAAGAATATACAGTAGAGAAAAGACAGCCTCTTCAATAAGTGGTGCTGGGAAAACTGGACAGCTACATGGAGAAGAATGAAATTAGAACACTCCCTAACACCATACACAAAAATAAACTCAAAATGGATTAAAGACCTAAATGTAAGGACAGACACTATCAAACTCTTAGAGGAAAACATAGGCGGAACACTCTATGACATAAATCACAGCAAGATTCTTTTTGATCCACCTCTTAGAGAAATGGAAATTAAAAAAAATAACCAAATGGGACCTAATGAAACTTAAAAGCTTTTGCACAGCAAAGGAAACCATAAACAAGATGAAAAGACAACCCTCAGAATGGTAGAAAATATTTGCAAATGAAGCAACTGACAAAGGATTAACCTCCAAAATTTACAAGTAGCTCATGCAGCTCAATATTGAAAAAATAAACAACCCAATCCAAAAATGGGCAGGAGACCTAAACAGACATTTCTCCAAAAAAGATATACAGACTGCCAACAAACACATGAAAGAATGCTCAACGTCATTAATCATTAGAGAAATGCAAATCAAAAGTACAATGAGATGTCATGCAACACCAGTCAGAATGGCCATCATCAAAAAATCTACAAACAATAATTGAGAGGGTGTGGAGAAAAGGGAACCCTCTTGCACTGTTGGTGGGAATGTAAATTGATACAGCCACTATGGAGAACAGTATGGAGGTTCCTTAAAAAACTAAAAATAGAACTACCATACGACCCAGCAATCCCACTACTGGGCATATACCCTGAGAAAACCATAGTTCAAAAAGAGTCATGTACCACAATGTTCAGTGCAGCTTTATTTACAATAGCCAGGACATGGAAGCAACCTAAGTGTCCATCATTGGATGAATGGATAAAGAAGATGTGGCACATATATACAATGGAATATTACTCAGCCATAAAAAGAAACGAAACTGAGTTATTTGTAGTGAGGTGGATGGAGCTAGAGTATGTCAAACAGAGTGAAGTAAGTCAGAAAGAGAAAAAGAAATACCGAATGCTAACACATATATATGGAATCTAAAAAAAAAATGGTCATGAAGAACCTAGGGGCAAGACGGGAATAAAGACGCAGACCTACTAGAGAATGGACTTGAGGATATGAGGAGGGGGAAGGGTAAGCTGGGACAAAGTGAGAGAGTGGCATGGACATATATACACTACCAAATGTAAAATAGATAGCTAGTGGGAAGCAACCACATAGCACAGGGAGATCAGCTCGGTGCTTTTTGACCACCTCAAGAGGTGAGATAGGGAAGGTGGAAGGGAGGGAGACGCAAGAGGCAAGAGATATGGGAATATATGTATATGCATAACTGATTCACTTTGTTATAAAGCAGAAACGAACACACCATTGCAAAGCAATTATACTCCAATAAAGATGTTAAAAAAAAAAAAGGTACAATCTGGAAATTCCCTGGTGGTTCAGTGGTTAGGACTCGGCTCTTCCACTGCAGGGGGTCCGGGTTTAGTCCCTGCTTGGGGAACTAAGATCCTTCAAGCCGAGAGGCACAGCCGGAAAAAAAGGAAAAGTACAATCCGAATATGACCATGAAGAAATACCACAGAAGCCCAAATTGACATCTAAACTACAAAAGTACTGGCCAATATGCTAGTTCTGAGGTCACTAAATATAAAAACAGATTGAGAAACTATTCAAATTTAAGGCGACCAAGAGATTTAATAGTTAGATGCAACACCTGATCTGGGATTGGACTCTGGACCACAGAAAGGTCATTCGTGGGAAAACTGTCAAATTTTTGCGAAAGGTTAGGATTAAACCTTTTGAAACACGTTCATTACCATTCATTTAAGTATAGTCTACGGCTGCCCTTGCCCAGTGGCAAAGATGAGTAGTAGCTGCAGAGACCTTATAGGCAACACAGCCAAAAATATTTATTCTTTGGCCCCTTATTGAAAAAATATGCTAAACTCTGGATTAGAAAAGAATATTGGATCTATAAAATAAACAAGGACCTACTGTACGGCACAGGGAACTATATTCAACATCTTGTAATAATCTATAATGGAAAAGTATCTGGAAAAGAATAGATATTTATACATGTATGTATAACCAAATCACTTTGCTGTACACCTGAAAGCAGCACAACATTGTAAATTAACTATACTTCAATAAAAACATCGTTAAAGTAAATAAGTAAATACATTTTTTTGAAAAGAAGAAAATAATATTGGATCAAGGCTAATGTCATGATTTTGATAATTGCACTGTTTTTCTTAAAAATTTTTTCTTAGTTTGAGGAATCTGAGAGAAGGATTTATAGGAAACTTGTTTTTGCCACTGTCTTGTGAGTCTGAAAATGTTTCAAAATGAAAAATTCAAAAATAACGTATACCTTAGAGCTTAGTTATTTCCACCATCAGAGCAGTCCAGTCGTTTATAAGATGGATTCTTCCACGGCTTAATCCATTGAAGTTTGGCCCTTCATTGCCTCTGGTGGCTACCCTCAGAGAGGACTAAATATGGAAATGCAAAATCCATGCACTTAGCCAGAAAATGCTCTTTTCCAGAAGGCACTTTATGGTTGCCATTTATTCTGTGTCCGTTTCTGGGCTAAGTGCTTTACACCTATTTTCTTGTAAAGAAGTGTATTTGCAAAAAGGAAAATCCATTTACTTGGAGATTTCTAATTCCATTAAAAAAAACCGTTTTAGTAGATAGTAAAGTAAGCAAACAAGGACTACAGAGGACCAACCTCAGATAGCGACTCAGCCCTCAACTGCAACTTGTAAAAGGGTTATTTTTAGCGAAATTCCTCCATGCCCAGCATCTCAAACATATTAATGGAGGTTTTCTGTCTCTACCTTATTATGAATATTGCTTGAATAAAGGGACTGATATCATGGCTGAGGATAAAGGTTAATACCATAATCCAGGGGTCCCCAACCCACCAGTCCGTGGCCTGTTAGGATCCGGGCTGCACAGCAGGAGGTGAGCAGTGGGCAAGTGAGCGAAGCTTCATCTGCCGCTCCCCATCGCTCACGTTACCGCCTGAACCATCCCCCCTCCCCCTCCCCCCTCCCCCCCACCCCCCCTGCCATCATGTCCATCTGTCCATGGAAAAACTGTCTTCTACGAAACCAGTCCCTGATGCCAAAAAGGTTGGGGACTGCTGCTATAATCCATGAAATCGTAGATATCATTGATTGCAAGACGCACCAGTATTTTATTTTCCCCTAAAAGAAAACGTTTTGCCCATTTTAATTGGAAAATGTCATCAATTATAAACACTTCAAATTCCGAGAGATTAAAATGTATGCCTTTGAATGAAATACAATATATAACATGTACTCAGTATATGGTCAGCAACACTTTTTTTTTTTTGCTTCTGTTTTAATTGAAGTATAGTTAATTTACAATGTTGTGCTAGTTTCAAGTGTACAGCAAAGTGATTCAGTTATATATATATATATATATATATATATATATATATTCTTTTTCAGGTTTTTTCCATTATAGGTTATTACAAGGTATTGAGTATAGTTCCCTGTGCTCTACAGTAGGCCCCTGATGTTTACCTATTTTATATATAGTAGTGTGCATATGTTAATCCCAAACTCCTAATTTATCCCCTGCCCCGACCTGCTATCCCCTTTGGTAACCATAAATTTGTGTTGTGTCTCTCAGTCTTTCTGTTTTGGAAATAAGTTCATTTGTATCATTTTTTTAGATTCCACATATAAGTGACATCATACAGTATCTGTCCTTCTCTGTCTAACTTACTTCACTTCATATGATAATCTCATATATTTTTGGAAGTACCTTTTACTAATTTGGATTGTTCTACGTAGAATGATATCCCAGGTCTGACTTAACCAAGAAAAATAATGACTAAAATAGATGGCCAGTTAAAACTGTTACTAAGACTCATATTAATGGGAATGCTGGTCAAGATTGGAAAATTCCAGCTCTGTCAAAGGAAAGAACCTTGCACAAGTGATTCTGAGAACCCAAATGACCTCCCGCACAGGTGCCGTAAGGCCGCAAGCTACTGACCTTCTCACACGTCTCTGCATTTGTATGCGTGCTCTGCTCCTGGTATCAATGACAGTCAATATCCCAGCTGAAAGAAATCAGTCCATTATGCTGATTTCTTAACATTCAGAGTTGGCATCTTGAAGACACTGGAATAAGTGGCTAATTCCTTGTGACTTCTGTCCTGAATGTTTGTTGTTCCCTAGAGCTTACACAGTCTGATAACATAAGGTCCAATTGCCCTATTTATTGCCTCAATTGCTTACTGTCCACATTAAAATCAAGGGTGGCCATGAGATTTCATATCTTCAAGTCTAGCTACTTCGGACCACAAAGGAGATAGAAGCAGTGAGAGGTGAGAACATGTGCATAAGAAAAGGAAGTGAGAAAAAGATACAAATGAACTTATTTACAAAACAGAAACTGACCCACAGACATAGAAAAGAAACTTATGGTTACCAGAGGGGAAGGGAGTAGGGATAAATTGGGAGATTGGGATTGAAATATACTCACTAGTATATATAAAACAGATAACCAACAAGGACCTACTGTAGAGCACAGGGAACTATATTCAATATCTTATAATAACCTACCGTGGAAAAGAATCTGACAAAGGATATATATACACACACACGTAATCGAATCACTCTGCTGTACACCCTGAAACTAACACAAAACTGTAAATCAACTAAACTTCAATAAAACAATTTAAAGCAATAAAAAAAGAAAAGGAAGTGAGGGAGACTCAAGCAGAGCCCAAACCAGAACCCAGGTATTCTAACTCCTGGTCCAATACTCTTTCCATTTCATCATGTAGAGGACTGAAGCTCGTTTAATATTTGCAACCACCCTGAAACTCCTCCACTGTCCACATACCATTATCACAATCCTGGCACAAACATGTTAGTCTTCAGATATTTGGGCATCCATTAAATTTATTTTCTTTTTGGAAAAAAAGAGTCCAAATGTGTTTTTGATGTTTGAGAGTGTATATATTTTAAAATATTTTTAAAGCAACTTGTATAAAAATAAAGCTGTCTGAAGCAACAGCAATTCGGCCACCGTATCCCAATCACAAGTCTTCCATCTGGGGAGACCAACCAGAACACAGTAGGAGTTTTAAACTACTGTCAGTACCTACAGTTGGAGCTTTTTAAAAACTCTACTGTCAATTTTATATCAGTGCTTGGAATATATATTCCTATGAATATAGCCACAGTTTATATCTACCACCATGCCCACACAGTCTTCCATACTCCTGAAATATGTACTCAGAGAGCAGGAATTATAGATTGAATTCAGAAATGCACGTACTTGACTTCTAACAGACCTGCAGTTAAAATTCAGATATGTGGAACAGAGAGGACAATTTCCTTTCTGAGTAATGACCGGTAACCTATCGACAGTGCACTAAACAAGACAGATTACAGAATCCTCCAACACACTCAGCATTCCACAGAAAACGCCAAGAAGCACACCAAGCCAATCAGCAGTTCAGCAAAGCCCAAGATCAGAGACCACATCTTCCCTAACTCTGATTTAATGAAGTTCACAAAAGCTGCTTTACAGGAAGATGCATTCGACAAAATTTAGGGTACAGAGATCCTCTAATTAAAACACTTCCTACAGAAGAGAAAGCTTCTGGTGTGAATTACAGGAATGCAACATGTTACTACTGTTTGGAAGGGATATATACATTTACATGTCAGAGGAAACAGGAAACAACGCTGATGTAGGGACCTGACGAGATAAGCTTAGCCACTGACCCGGCTTGAAAAACGGGCAGCAGAAAGAACCTTCAAGGACAGGGCAAGAATCTGGGAATGGTGCAGGGACATGGAAACAAACAAAGAAAAAAAACCACTAGAACAAATCAGATTTCTAGTGCAGTATTATTTGAGTTTGCATACGAACCAGAATAATTTCAACTAATTCAGAAAAAAAAAAAAAGGAAAGTGATCAGAGAGTCAGCTAATGTACAGAAACTCTCCACTAACCCTCACTTCCAAGCTTTTATGATATAATGATAATTGGTATTCATAATTTTAAAACCCATACTGCTCTCTGAATCATCACGGAAGATCCCAGAAGCACATCCACTTAATGAATGTAATGTAGGGCATACTTTGAATAAGCTACTGAACTCAATGCTGAGGGACCAGAAGATTTAAGGGTCATAATGTAGGAATTAAAAGAAAGGAGAGACCTAGTGATATTGTACTGTATTTTTTTAAACCTGATGATCCACGTATGGTATAAATGGTACCTTCATTAATCAGGATATTCAATTCACCAGAACAACTCATATCAAAGAATAGGGTTTACAGATGACTGCCATCTGACCTACAAGGACTTCAATAATGTTGTAAATGTCCACAAATAAAGATACATGCAATGGGATGTGTAATCTAAAGGAGTAACGAAGGATTCTCCTTATTCCATGAGTTGGTAAAAATATGGAAGTTGGTAGCTATGTAAAGAATTTCTGTTTTGAGAGCACTGATAGCCCAAGTGCATGAAGAAAAAAACAAACAACCCCCCCCACAAAGGGTCCCAGACGTGTTCAGACCGTGTAAAAGCAAGGATGTAAAACCAAAGGAAAATATGTGCATTCAAAAAGAAATACAGTTTCTGCTTAAAGAGACTTATAATCCCTAAGTCCATTTTGCAAGTGTATCTTACATATTCATAAGAAATCATGATTTAATATAGGTTAGTTTTTGACTGATTCCTGTAAAAATCCAGTTTCCACTTAACCCAATAAAGGCTTAAGGTATTACCAGCGCCACAGAAATACCAAAAGATAGATGTACTGCCAGCTCCTAAAATTTTATTATGTAAAAAGGAAAGCAAGAATGACTGTCACTGGACATAACTGTGTGTATCACAAACTTAAGAATGTTTCATAAGAAAATGATAGTTGAAATGGAATGATTCAGGGTTAAAACACTTCTTGAAGAAGAGATGGATACTGAATTCTTACTTAAATACATGACATAGCAGGTACAGAACAGAAGAAAAATAATGTTCTAAAATATCTGGATGGTAAGCAAAGATCTGGGTCCAGAGAAAAATTTCCCAGTGCTTAACTTTGACATAAATATGAAAAGGTGTTGTTACAAATTACAGTAACATCCCATTCATCTGGAAGTCAGTCATATGAAAATTTCAATCATGTAGATTAAAACATGGATGGATGGATGGAAGGAAGGAAGGAAGGATGGAAAGAAGGGAGGGAAGGAAGAATAAAAGAAAGAGAGAGAGGGAGAGGGAGGGAGGGAGAGAGGGAAAAGGAAAGGAAAGGAAAGGAAAGGAAAGGAAAGGAAAGGAAAGGGAAGGGAAGGGAAGGAAAGGAAAGGAAAGGAAGGGAGGGGAGAAAGAGAGAGAGAAGAAAGAGAAGCGGAGGGGAGGGAAAAAACAGCTAGCTAGCTTCTGGTCTGCAAAAATCATGTTGTCAAGATAATGAGCTAAATTGCTTTCCTCAAAGACCCACAGCATATCTGCCATCAGATGTACTTATTCGCACAACTGATCTTTATGTGGGGCTCAGGATGCACCAGGCACTGTTCTAGGCATCGGCAATAACACTCAAAAAACTCAGTCTCTATCCCCCCAAGCTCCCAGACTAAGAGAAGATATAGATGAGTGAGTGAACAAAGCGAATATAGTAACATGGAATGATATCTATTGTGGGGAAAATAAGGGGGCAGAAAAGGAGCGCACAGAAGTGGAATTAACCCAGCTTTGGCGGGTCAGGTAAGGCCTTTGGAAGAACTGTCCTTGAACTCGGAACTTAGGAAATTGTAGAGGGGACAGAAGGAAAACGGGAAGGGGAGAGGGATGTGAGCAGAACATCATCATGGGGAAAGCCTTGCCGTTAAGGATAAGCAGAGCGTACTAGAGGACCAAAAGGAGCCCCTGTAGGTGGAACATCAGGTGAGAAGGGGAACTGGGTCACAGTGAGGTCCGAGGAAAGCAGGGGACAATCACTCAGAGGCTTGTCAGTTATGTGACTTTGCTATTGCGGCAACAGAGCCATTACAGAAATCCAAGCAGAGAGATCACCTCGTGAGACTTTCACATCCAGATGCTCACCTCGGCTGCACCGAGAAGGGAAGAATAGAAGGGAAGCAAGACTGGTATCGGGGAAATCGATTGGGAGACTTTGGATGAACTAGATAAGATATAAAGGTAGCCAAAATACAGGTGGGGCATAGTAAAAGGGAAAGGGACAAAAGGGTGGGTTAGGATCATAGGAGGTTAAAGAAAGAATAATTGGGCTTCCCTGGTGGCGCAGTGGTTGAGAGTCCGCCTGCCGATGCAGGGGACACGGGTTCGTGCCCCGGTCCGGGAAGATCCCACATGCCGCAGAGCGGCTGGGCCCGTGAGCCATGGCCGCTGAGCTTGCGCGTTTGGAGCCTGTGCTCCGCAACGGGAGAGGCCACAGCAGTGAGAGGCCCACGTACCGCAAAAAAAAAAAAAAAAAAAAAGAAAGAATAATTGTCTATCACCATTCATTTCCATAGCTAATATAGCCAGCACTGACCATATTCTTAAGAGCTGCGTGGTGCTGGGGAAACAGACACAAATAAGATACAAAGCATACCCATACACTGATTAAATAACAAGATTTTTTTAAAAAATAAATTTATGTATTTTATTATTTATTTTTATTTTGGGCTGTGTTGGGTCTTCGTTGCTGTGCGCGGGCTTTCTCTGGTTACGGCGAGCGGGGGCTACTCTTCATTGTGGTGCGTGGGCTTCTCATTGCGGTGGCTTCTCTTGTTGGGAGCACGGGCTCTAGGCATGTGGGCTTCAGTAGTTGTGGCATGTGGTCTCAGTAGCTGTGGCTCGCGGGCTCTAGAGCACAGGCCCAGTAGTTGTGGCGCACGGGCTTAGTTACTCTGCGACATGTGGGATCTTCCTGGGCCAGGGCTCGAACCCGTGTCCCCTGCACTGGCAGGCAGATTCTTAACCACTGCGCCACCAGGGCAGCCCCAACAAGATTGTTAAGGAATTGGAAACAAGCCTCCTGGTCCTGTTGATGGGGACACTGCATTACAAGGTTCTCAGGGGCTACTTCAATCTGCTTTACCATATCAAAATGGAAGACGAAGAAAGCTGTTTTTAAAAGGCTTTTTATCAGGAAAGAAGAATCAGAGCTTTGCGACTGAGGGTCAGGTTACATGCTGCTGGGATGAAGAAGAAGAACAGAGGCTGACTCAATGTTCAGAGTCCCCATCTGGGCAGGTATTTCCTAACGAGATAAAGAAAGTTAAATTGCTTTGACTTGGCCCAGAAGCTCAGGTTAAGGAGGAAAGAAGGCACACTTTGGGGTTTGAGCCAAATGATCTCATTCAATAAGTTCCCAACAGAGTCCTCAGGATCTTGTCCAAGTTTTTCAAAAATAAGGAATTGACCTCAAATTCTTTGATGCACCTCCTATCTAGAGCTTGGGTCCATGTTCCCTCCCCTTGAATCTGAGTAGACTCTGTGACCTCATTGGCTAACAATTTAGCAGAAGTGACTCAACGCCTTTTTCCAGTCCAGCCCTAAAGAGACAGGCAGCTCTCAGTTCTGTCTCTTGGAAACCAGCTGCCAGAGAAGAAAAGTGACGCTCCTGATACCACCGTACTGTGGGCATCACGAGCCACGAAGAAAGGCCCCAGACAACATGCTGTGTGGGGAGAGAAGCCACAGAGAATTGAGATGCCACGCACCTGAGTGAGGAAACCATCTTAGAAATGGACCTACCAGCCCCAGCTCTGGATCCAAACCAAACTACACTCCCTACCATCCTTACCCAGAAAATCATGAGCTACATAAAACGATTTAGCTTCGAGGTAGTTTGTTATGTAGTAAAGAATAATTGGGAGGAAATTATAAGTGAACTAAGAAAACAAAACCACCATTTTAGGATCCTAAGTAAAAAACTGCCTCTATGGTCTCGAGAGAACCTCTCCTTCACCTTGGTGAAAGCGTACTGGCAGGATAAAAAGTGACCAGGCCGGTGATGGGAGTTACTATACAGACTAAGCGAAATAAAACAAATTTTGCATAACAGAAAGGAAATCCTCCGTTACCTTGAAAACACGTGCATATGAAATAGCTCAAGTTGCACTGGAGTTCACTACATCCCTCTGTTAACATCTTGTAAGATGTTAATTTTAAGTGCTCATTAACAAAGATGTCATAAACTCATAAAAATTCCCACAATGAACTTTTCCAGTGACAAGCTGTCACTCATGTATTTGAGTATTGTTCCTGCTTTGCCTAATATATCAGGAGAAAAAATAAGAGGAGGAAAAAAAAAAGAATAAATATATCGACACCGAAAGACATGACTCACTTATTTTATTCTATCTGCAGTGTAAAACACGATTCAGACTTTAAAAAAGAAAAACTAATAGTGCTCTGTGATTCCAATAAATTTTCCTGTATTCAACACAACTTTGAAAATAATTACCAAACATACCCGGAACAAGCTGCGGAATCACATTAATATTTTATTTATATGGTATTTAAAATATACATTTCATTTGTTTTCTGGCTAAGTAATATATTTACATTATCCAAACTCCAAACTTTGTAAAGAGAATGGAGAGAAAAGTCACCCTCCCAACCCTACCTTTAGCCACTCAGTACTCCTCCCTGGAGATGACAAGTATATTCAGTTTCCTGTAACATTTCTAGAAATATTTTATTCAATGAAAGTACATATGTTTTTATATAACTGTACTTAAATACATGCCACATATATCTGTACATATCTGTACACTTTATTTAAAAATTTTATGCACATGAGTAGGGATGTGCAGATGTGTGTAATTTTTCCCCTACTCCACACAATCATTACGCACTGTCCTGCACCTTCCTATTCCCAATATATATTCCGGAGATTTTTCAGAGTTAATACATAAAGAGGTATCATGTTCATTTTTAGAGTAATACCTAGTATACTGCTCTATATTTAATCCGCACCCTATGCGTGAACATTAGGATGCCTGCAGTGTTTGCTTCTTACCAGCAATGCTGTGATGACTAACCATCATTTGCTTGCACACATGACATCTAACATTTCTAGGATGTAAAAGTTCTGGGTAAGAGGGTATTTATAATTTAGATAATTCCTCTCAATTTTGCCTACATAGGGACTGTATAAAGTTACAATACCAAAGGCAATGGTTGATTTTATCCACAGATATGACAACAGTATTATTAATACCATTTAGATTTTTGCTAATTTGATAGGTGAAAAACTGGGTTTTGGTGTGTTTTATTTTATAATTCTTTTATGTATTATGTTTAAGAGCCATTTGTGCTTCCTATTCTGTGAATCATTGGCTCACAGTTTTTGCCTACTTTTCTAATGAGTTATTGGCCCTTTTCCTATTGATTTCTAGGAATTCTTTACTTTAAAGAAATTATCACTTTGGCTCTGCTGGAGCTCTGAAAATCATTTTCCCAAATAATCTTTTGAATTTGATCATCTAGGTTTCGCCATGAAAATTTTCTTAAGGCAGTTGAATTTCTTAAACTTTTCCCCAATGGCTTATGCATTTAGGGGCATAGTTGCAAAGACTACTTTGTTGATCTATTTTGCTGTAATGGGTCCAATATCCTGCAAAAAGATATTAGTCAAGTGTCATTAAGAGCTATCATCATTGAGAAAATCTTTATAGGATAAAAATGTCTTCGAGGATCCTTATTAGTGAATTATTTATTTCCAGCAACATCTGAATCAATGTAATTATAGTGCAATTTAAAGAAAACAACAGGGACAATTTCTTGGCTTTCACTAGACAATAAAATTTTACTTATAATTTTTGATGTTGACAGTTTTTTACTTCTAAAACTATTAAGAAGGTGATGTCAGCAAGGTGGAGGGCTAGAGGATCCCAACGCTCATCTCTCCACAAAAACAATAAACAAACAACTACAAATCAATGAAAGTAGCTCTAGGAAGGCTCTGGACTACAGCAAAAAGCAATCAAAACCCTGCAGAGCTCAAAACTCAAGGATTGCTGCACAGAAAAGTATAGGAAGCATTTTACATGCATCACCCCATCCCCGAATCCAGAGCAGCTTAGCACCAGGAGGGATCCACTCAGAGGGGTTTCACCCCACAGGGAAAAGGAGGTCATGAATATTTGCAGCCTTTGCTACCAAGGACCCCACGGTCTTAACTAGCACTGAACCCAGCTGACAGAGCCACCTGGAGTCCACAAAAATGTGTCTCCTCCCGGGACCAGAGCTGCTGCTGCTCTGGACCTGCTCTCTGGGGCTCAGCTGGGCTTTGACTCCCAATAACCAGGCCTGCACTGCTGATGCTTATGCATTTAGGGTCATGGTTGCAGACCCCAGGTCCTAAGTCACTGGCTGCTTTGACCCACCGTCACTGGGACTGAGCTGCTGCTGCTCTAACCCCATCTCTGGGTCCTGACGTGAGGCTTTCATGGGCCATCACCAGGTCCGTGCTACTGTTCTGTGACTGCCCACTGTGCATCCTAAATCACAGCTTTGCCCTGCCATCCTTGGGCTGTGCTGCTGCAGTTCTGTGCCCCAACCCAAGGGTTATAAGGCGTGGCTCTGACTTGTCATTTCACAGGTAGGGGGTGGGGCACTAAGGCTGCTCTGCAACCCACCCTTGGTTCTAACTCCTGGCTTTGTCCTGCCATCACTGGGCTGTGCTGCAGTAGCTCTGTGCCCGCCCCCAGGCTTCTAAGTCATGGCACTGACCCGCAATCATCAGAGCCAAGCTGCTGCTGTCTCCAACTACCCCCTGGGGGGCCAGAACTGGGACTCTGACCCACCATTCCCAGAGCCTACTACTAGACCCTGCCCCTGAACCAAAGCCGATGTTGTACCCTGTCACCCCAAGGCCTGTGCTACTGCCAGTCTCCCCAACACACACACACACACACACACACACACACACACACACACACGCACACACACACACACACACGGCCCAAGTTACTGCCCTGAGCCCTGGAGATGCAGGTCCTGGCTCCACAGGAGATAGGCACAGGCCTGCACCTCAGATACCAACACCACCACCATAAAAAGTGTATCTCTGTCCCAGGACCCAGGTGCTCTGGTAGCTCTAAAAGCACCTGATCCCAGGATCCCAGCTCTGCTGCTTCACTGACAGCCAGCACACCAGACCTGGGGACAAGGGAGATAACCTCAAATAAAATATCCTCCCCAAATAAAAATGTAGAACAAAAAGAGCCCAGCAGCCTTCACCTCTGAGGATGACAATAGCTCTAGCTGCCACTGCCCCTCAGAGAACCTCTGCAGTCTTCACCACAGAAAACTCCTGTAGTTTTATCAGAAGATGATCTCAGCTGATGGAGACACTCAGAGACTATGCCTCTGTGGTCTCCCAGACACGAGAGACACTGAACCCCAGCCAGCTAGTGCCTTTGTACCCAACTTAAGGAAAAGTCTTTCCCCACCAAAGCCAATCCAAAAAAGGCTGGAAGAGCTAACTGTTCCTTTAAATGCACAGGCATGAATGCAAAGCCAAGAACTCAGAAAAAAATTGTGAGAAGTTCAACAAAGAGACATAAATGATTAAAAAAAAAATACCAAACAGAAACTATAGAACTGAAGAATATAATGAATAAAATGAAAAATGCAATAGAGAGCTTCAAAAGCAGGCTTAATCAAGCAGAAGAAAAGAAAATCTGAGAACTTGAATACATATCTCTCAACATCATTCAGCAAAGAAAAAATAAATAAGAATGAAAGAGTTAGGAAAATTGACACGAATTATGGGATACCATCAAAGAAAACAATATTAGCATTATGGGAGTCCCAGAAAGGAGAAGAAGGAGGAGAAAGGAAATGAAAACTTATTTAAAGGAATAAGAGCTGAAAGCTTACCAAAACTGTGGAAATATACAGCCATACAGATAACACGAGGCTCAAAGATCTCCACATAGGTCCAACCCAAAGAGATCTTCACAAACACATCATAATCAAACTCTCAAAAATCAAAGACAAAAACAGAATTTCAAAAACAAGCAAGAAAAAAATATTAATCACATACAAGGGAACCCTGATAAGGCTAGAAGCAAATTTAGCAGCAGTAAACTGTAATAAATGAAAAAGAAGGTCATTATACAATTATAAAGGGGTCAAGTTATTAAGAGGGCATAACAAGTGTAAATATATACAAACCCAATATCGGAGCACCTAAACGTATTAAACTATTATTAACAGATCTGAAGGTAGAAACAGACAGCAATGCAATAACAGGGGACTTCAATACCCCACTTTCAACAATGGATAAATCAGGCAGACAGAAAATCAATAAAGAAATAATGGACTTGAGCTACACTTTCAACCGAATATGCCTAACAGATATATACAGAACATTCTATCCCATAGCAGCAGAACACACATTCTTCTCAAACACACACAGAACATTCTCCGAGATAGATCATAGGTTAGGTGACAATACATATCTTAAAAAAATTTAAAATATTACCAAAACCACAATGAGATATCACCTCACATCTTTTAGGATGGCTATTATCAACAAGACTTGAGGGACTTCCCTGGTGGTCCAGTGTTTAAGAATCCCCCTTCCAATGCAGATGATGCAGATCTGATCCCTGGTCAGGGGACTAAGATCCCACATGCCACAGGAAAACTAAGCCTGCACGCCGCAACTACTCAGCCTGCACGCCACAACTAGAGAGAAGCCCGTGTGCCACAAGAAACAGCCCAAACACCGCAACTAAGACCCAATGTGGCCAAATATATAAATAAAATAAAACAAAATAAAATAAAATAAAATAAGAACAAGACTTGAAGTAGTACGTTTTGGCAAGGATGCGGATAAAAGAGAAACACTGTTCACTGTTACAGGAAATGTAAATTGGTGTAGCCACTGTGGAAAACAGTACAATGGTTCCTCAAACAGTTAAAAATAGAACTACCATAGGACCCAGCAATTCCATTTCTGGGCATATATCCAAAGGGAATGAAATCAGTATCTCAAGAGATATCTGCAATCCCATGCACAATGCAGCATTACTCACAATAGCCAAGATACGGTAATAAACTAAATTTCCCTCGAGGGATGAATGGATAAAGAAAATGTGATATACACACACATATATCTACACACATACACACATGTGGAATGATTCAGCCATTAAAAATAAGGAAATCCTGTCATCTGCAACAACATGGAAGAACCTGGAGGGCATTATTCTAACTGAAATAAGCCAGAAAGAGAAAGACATATAATGTATGTTATCATCACACAAAGAATATTTTTTTAAAGTTGATTTCACAGAAACAGAAAACAGACTGGTGGTTGTAAGGGGCTGGTATGAGGGGAGATAGGGATATGTAAATTAAAGTATATAAACTTTCGGTTATAAGAAAGTTACACTTCAAGGATATAAGCACCAAGGACTTCCCTGGCAGTGCAGTGCTTAAGAACCTGCCTGCCAGTGCAGGCAACAAGGGTTCGAGCCCTGGACCAGGAAGATCTCACATGCCACGGAGCAACTAAGCCCATGCGCCACAACTAATAAACCTGCATACACTCTAGAGGCCACGAGCCACAACTACTGAAGCCCACGTGCCCAGGGCCTGTGCTCCGCAACAAGAGAAGCCACTGCAAAGAGAAGACCGTGCACCACAACAAAGAGTAGCCCCCACTCACTGAAATTAGAGAAAGCCCGCGTGCAGCAACGAAGACCCAGCGCAGCCAAACATAAATTTAAAAAATAAATAAAGGATATAAGCACCAGGGTTTTTTTTAATTTATTTATTTTTATTTATTATTTTTATTTATTTATTAGTGTTGGCTGTGCTGGGTCTTTGTTGCTGTGTGCGGGCTTCCTCTAGTTGCCGCCAGCAGGGGCTACTCTTCGTGGCGGTGCGCGGTGGCTTCTCTTGTTGCACAGCACGGGCCCTAGAGTGTGCGGGCTTCAGTAGATGTGGCGCATGGGCTCAGCAGTTGTGGCTCGTGGGCTCTAGAGCGCAGGCTCAGTAGTTTTGGCTCATGGGCTTAGTTGCTCTGCAGCATGTGGGATCTTCCCTGACCAGGGCTAGAACCCGTGTCCCCTGCACTGGCAGGCAGATTCTTAACCACTGCGCCACCAGGGAAGCCCTAAGCACCAGTTTTGGTCGAACTTCTAAGGCTCTAAATCTTAAAAGGGGAAAAATGGCACTTCCATATTTCAACTTGAATTTTTTTTCTCAATAATATTAAAAATAAAATTAAAGCCTTATCATTTATACTTCCACTAACACAAACAACTTCTCATATTAGGCAACAGCTGAATGAATGCTCCCTGGGAGCAATGAGATTACTAAGTTTTCTCTTTTGAACATGATATTATTTAACGCCATATTTTCTAGGGGATAATGAGTTTCATTCTCCATGAGCAGAAGATCAGTTCTTTGCTTCTATAATCTTGAAAAACACCAGAGGTAGGATGGCTCTGACTACAATTTATCAAGGAAGATGCTACCCTGATGGTGCCATTTTCAATAATATATGAGACTTAACAATACATACACGGGCATACGTGAACTTGTCTACCTTTATAAAATGCAATCAAACTGTATAGATATATTTAATACTATGAGTTCAGGTGCTTTAAATATCACTATCAGGGATATTTTAGAAAATCTTCTATAAGATCACTTATAACTTTTCAAAGTTTATAATTGTGTAAATGCTTCATGAGCCATGTGGGGACTTGGTGGGCAAGAAAAAGAAAAGGAAAAAAGGATTTTCAATAATCTTTTGGGAAAAAATGAGTCTCGGGGATTTGGAATTGGGATCTCTGTTAAGAGTACTTGCACACTTCCTATACACTAATGATGAAGAATCTGAAAGAGAAATTAAGGAAATACTCCAATTTACCACTGCAACAGAAAGAATAAAATACCTAGGAATAAACCTACCCAGGGAGACAAAAGACCTGTCTGCAGAAAACTGTAAGACACTGACGAAAGAAATTTAAGATGATACAAACAGACGGAGAGATATATACCACGTTCTTGGACTGGAAGAATCAATATTGTGAAAATTACTATACTACCCAAAGCAATCTACAGATTAAATGCAATCCCTATCAAACTACCAATGGCATTTTTTACAAAACTAGGACAAAACTCGTAAAATCTGTATGGAGACACAAAGGACCCTGAAGAGCCAAAGCAGTCTTGAGGGGAAAAAACAGAGCTGGAGGAATCAGACTCCCTGATTTCAGACTATACTACAAAGCTACAGTAATCAAGACAATATAGTACTGGCACAAAAACAGAAATATAGATCAATGGAACAGGATAGAAAACCCAGAGGTAAACCCACGCACATATGGTCACCTTATCTTTGATAAAGGAGGCAGGAATGTACAGTGGAGAAAGTACAGCCTCTTCAATAAGTGGTGCTGGGAAAACTGGACAGATACATGTAAAAGAATGAAATTAGAACACTCCCTAACACCATACACAAAAATAAACTAAAAATGGATTAAAGACCTAAATGTAAGGAAAAACAGTGTAAAACTCTTAGAGGAAAACATAGGAAGAACACTCTTTGACATAAATCACAGCAAGTTCTGTCTTGACCCACCTCCTAGAGAAATGGAAATAAAAACAAAAATAAACAAATGGGACCTAATGAAACTTAAAAGCTTTTGCACAGCAAAGGAAACCATAAACAAGATGAAAAGACAACGCTAAGAATGGGAGAAAATGTTTGCAAAAGAAGAAACTGACAACAGATTAATCTCCAAAATATATAAGCAGTTCATGCAGCTCAATATCCAAAAAAAAAAACAACCCAATCCCAAAATGGGCAGAAGACCTAAACAGACATTTCTCCAAGGAAGATATACAGATTGCCAACAAACACATGAAAGGATGGTCAACATCACTAATCATTAGAGAAATGCAAATCAAAACTACAATGAGGTATCACCTCACACCGGTCGGAATGGCCATCATCAATAAATCTACAAACAATAAAGGCTGGAGAGGGTGTGGAGAAAAGGGAACCCTCTTGCACTGTTGGTGGGAATGTGAATTGGTACATCCACTATGGAGATCAGTATGGAAGTTCCGTAAAAAACTAAAAATAGAACTACCATATGACCCAGCAATCCCACTAGTGGGCATATACCCTGAGAAAACTATGATTCAAAAAGAGTCATGTACCACAGTGCTCATTGCAGCTCTATTTACAGTAGCCAGGACATGTAAGTGACCTAATTATCCACTGACAGATGAATGGATAAAGAAGATGTGGCACATATATACAATGGAATATTACTCAGCCATAAAAAGAAACAAAATTGAGTTATTTGTAGTGAGGTGGATGGACCTAGAATCTGTCATACAGAGTGAAGTAAGTCAGAAAGAGAAAAAAAAATACCGAATGCTAACACATATATATGGAATCTTTAAAAAAAAAATGGTTCTGAAGAACCTAGAGGCAGGACAGGAATAAAGATGCAGACGTAGAGAATGGACAAGAGAACATGGGGAGGGGGAAGTGTAAGCTGGGATGAAGTGAGAGAGTGGCATGGACATATATACACTACCAAATGCAAAATAGATAGCTAGTGGGAAGCAGCTGCATAGCACAGGGAGATCAGCTCGTGCTTTGTGTCCACCTAGAGGGGTGGGATAGGGAGGTTGGGAGGGAGACATAAGAGGGAAGAGATATGGTGATATATGTATACATATAGCTGATTCACTATGTTATACAGCAGAAACTAACACACCATTGTAAAGCAATTATACTCCAATAAAGATGTTAAAAAAAAAAAAGAAAGACTTAGAATGAAGATGAAGGATAGGAAATTTGACTGTTTTTAAGTAATTATGTCAAAAATAGTTACTTGGAAAATGTAAGCTCACTTTTGGGGTCCATTTTAAAGCTAGAAATAAGTTTTGAAACCACAAGTGGTGAAGGAGCTTATTATTCCATTATTGTTCTCTAAAAATTATATTGTTGCGTTTTGCACAGTCTTGGATTTTATTAATTAAAATTTCTCATTTAGGGCTTCCCTGGTGGCACAGTGGTTGAGAGTCCGCCTGCCAATGCAGGGGACACGGGTTCGTGCCCCGGTCCGGGAAGATCCCACATGCCGCGGAGCGGCTGGGCCCGTGAGCCATGGTCGCTGAGCCTGGGCATCCGGAGCCTGTGCTCCGCAATGGGAGAGGCCACAGCAGTGACAGGCCCGCGTACAGCAAAAAAAAAAAAAAAAATCTCATTTTAAAAAGTACTTATTGAGTGCCTATTATTTGCTAGGAATTTGTATTTATTTACGATCCAAACGTGAATTAAATACACAAAGACACTCGATTTCACAGAGATCATATTTTAGAAGAGGCATATTTAGTAGTGTACCATAATTGTTTCATTTTTCTTTTTTCATCTAACATTATGATCTTGAGATAGAACCCCATTGTGTGACCAAAGGAATACCTTGGAGGTATTGTAGGTTCAGTTCCAGATCACCATCGTAAAGCAAATATGGCAATAAAGTGAGCCACACAAGTTTTTTGGTTTCCAAGTGCATATAAAAGTTATGTTCATAGTATACTGTACTCTATTAAGTGTGAAATAACATTATGTCTAAAAAATGTACATACCTTACTTTAAAATACTTTAAATCTTAAAAAGGCTAACCATCATCTAAATCTTCAGCAAGTCATAATCTTTTTTTGGCTGGTGGAGGGTCCTACCTCGATGTTGCTGGCTGCAGCACTTTGAAGAAGTTGTGGCAATTCCTTAAAGTGAGACAACAGTGACGTTTGCACACTGATTGACTCTTGGATGAAAAATTTCTCTGGAGCAGGCAATGCTGTTTGACAGTATTTTACCCACAGTAGAACATCTTTCAGAGTTGAAGTTAATCCTCTCAAACCCTACTCCTGCTTTATCAACTAAGCCTGTATAATATTCCCAATCCCTGGTGTTTTTCCAACAATCTTCACAGCATCTTCAGCCTGAGTAGAGTCCCTTTCAAGAAACCACTTTCTTTGCTTATCCATAAGAAGCAATTCCTCATCCTTCGAGGCTTTATCGTGAGATTGCAGCAATTCAGTCCCATCTTCAGGCTCCACTTCGAATTCTAGTTCTCCTGCTGCTTCCCTCACATCTGCAGTTACCTCCTCCAGTGAAGTCCTGAACCCCTCAAAGTTACTCATGAGGGTTCGAATCACCTTCTTCCAAACTCCTGTTAATGTTGATATTTTTACCTCTTCCCATGAATCACAAATGTTTTTTTTTAAACATCTTTATTGGAGTATAATTGCTTTACAATGGTGTGTTAGTTTCTGCTTTTTAACAAGGTGAGTCAGCTATACATATACATATATTCTCATATCTAATCACAAATGTTCTTAATGGCACCTAGAATGTTGAATACTTTCCAGATGATTTTTACTTTATTTTGCCCAGAACCATCAGAGGAATCACTATCTCTGGCAGTAACAGTTTTACAAAACTTGTTTCTTCAATGGTAAGACTTGAAAGTCAAAATTTCTCCTGGATCCATTGGCTACAAAATGCTGCTGTGTTAGCAGGCATGAAAGCAACGTTAATCTTGTTGTACATTTCCATCAGAGCTCTTGGATGACCATATGCTTTGTCAATGAGCAGTAATATTCTGAAAGAAAGCTTTTCTTCTGAGCAGTAGGTCTCCACAGTGGGCTTAAAATATTCAGTAAATCATGTTGTATAGAGGTGTGCTGTCATCCCGTCTTTGCTGTTCCATTTATAGAGCACAGGCAGAGTAGATTGAACATCTTTCTTAAAGGCCATAGGATTTTAAGAACGGTAAACGAGCACTGGCTTCAACTTGAAGTCACCAAATACATTAGCCCCTAATAAGAGACTCAGCCTGTCCTTTGAAGCTTTGAAGCCAGGCATTGACTTTTCCTCTCTAGCTATGAGTCCTAGATGGCATCTTCTTCCAACAGAAGGCTGTTTGGTCTATATTGAAAACCTGTTGTTTAGTGTATCACTGTCATGAATGATCTTGGCTAGATTTTCTGGATAACTTTCTGCAGCTTCTACATCAGCATTTGCTGCTTCACCTTGCACTTTTATGTTATGAATATGGCTTCTTTCCTTAAACCTCTTTCCTTAAACCTCACAAACCAACTGCTGCCAGCTTCCAACTTGTCTTCTGCAGCTTCCTTGTCTCTCTCAGCCTTCACAGAATTGAAGACAGGGTCTTGCTCTTGATTAGACTTTGGCTTAAGGCAGTGTTGTAGCTGGTTTGATCTTCTAACCAGAACAATCAAACTTTCTCCATATCAGCAATAAGGCTGTTCTCCTTTCTTATCATTTGTGTGTTCATTGGAGTAGCACATTTAATTTCCTTCCAGAACTTTTCCTTTGCATTTACAACTTGGCTAACGGGTACAAGAGGTTTAGCTTTCCGTCTATCTTGCCTTCCTTACTAGGCTTAATCATTTGTAGCTTTTAATTTAAAGTGAGAGACATGGGACTCTTCCTTTCATCTGAACACTTAGAGGCCATTGAAGGGTTATGAATTGGTCTAATTTTAATATTTTTCCACCTCCCAGAAAAGAGAGGCTGGAGGAGAAGGGAAGAGGGGAAAAGCCAGTCAGTGGAGCAGTAAGAAGACAAACAACATTCATCAATCAAGTGTGGCCTCTCATATGGGTGTGGTTTGTGGGTCCCCCAAACAATGACAATAGTAATATCAAAGATCACTGATCACAGATTACCATAACAAACAGAATAATAATACAAAAGTTTGAAATCTAATGAGAATTACCAAAAATGGGACACAGAGGCACAAAGTGAGCAAAGGCTGTTGGAAAAATGACGTCAACAGGCTCGCTTGATGCAAGGGTGTCACAAACCTTCAATGAAAAAAAATGCATTATATACAATGCACAATAAATTGGAGTGTGATACAGTGAGGTATGCCTGTGCGCTGCAGTGTATTTCTCCATCCTCAAGTTAACAGGCACTGGAATTACTTCCAAGTATTTTTGTATTACACACAAACGAAAACATACTTGTACCTATAATATGGTGAACACATGCAAGTTTTTCTAAGATAATTATTCTCAAAATGTGATCCACAGAACCCTGAGACTTCCCCACAACCACAGGACCAGGAAGAAAACTCTAGTCTACTAATACTACTAAAGTGTGATTTTCTTTTTTCACTGCATTGACATTCAACTGATGGTGTAACAATGGTGAGTAAACTGCGGGCAAAACTGATACATCGGCACCATACTCTACTGCATCTTTTACTGCCACACACTTGCAACAGAAAAAAAAAAGAAGTGTCAGCCTGAGGACTTCGATGAAGCAGTAAAAACAGTTTATTTTATTAGGTCTCCATTCTTCAGTCCATGCTTTTTAAATAACAGATATTACGCATACAGCGCTCCTCTTGCATACTGAAGTAGAAGAGCCCTTGTGTAACTGAGTTATAAACTAAACTAACTTTTTTTTCATGGAACACTGTTACACTAGAAGAAAGACTGAAAAAAACTATTATTCAAATTTGAGTATTTAGCAGAAATTTTCTCGAAAATAAACAGTGAGATTATCATTTCAAACAAAACTAAAAAACTGACAGTACTCATTGCCAATAACGAAATTTGTGCTTTCGTTTGAAAATTAGAATTGTTGAAAACTTTTATCTGCCACTGTGAATTTATAGCTTCCTAATACTCAAAGACTGTTCAGATGAAATTAGTAGTAATATGAATGAAAGCAATTTTTTTTAATTTTTATGATTTGTATTGAAACTGGATGTAACATAGATTCATCTTTACTGTTAGAATTTTTTTTTCTTTTACTCCTTCACTTCTCAATTTTTTTTTTCATCTTTACTGGAGTATAATTGCTTTACAATGTTGTGTTAGTTTCCACTGTATAGCAAAGTGAATCAGCTGTATGTATACACATATCCCCATAACCCGACCCTCTTGAGCCTCATCTCCCACCCTCCCTATCCCACGATTTTTCTACTGCATTATGAATGCATCCACATTTGGAAGATCTGCAGAACTCGGTGAATCAATATTTTCTAATTAACTGTTGCATGATATCACAAGATTATTGTGGATGAACACCCAACCAAAATGCAAGCTACCAGAATAGAAACAGTATAAATGTTCTTTGACATTGTTTTACATTGCCGCTAAACTTTACAAAACTAGCACATGTCAAGTTGCACGTAGTATCAAAAAGAATGTCCATAAATATCTAAAAAGGCTATTAAAACACTCCTTCCTGAGGGCTTCCCTGGTGGCGCAGTGGTTGAGAGTCCGCCTGCCGATGCAGGGGACGCAGGTTCGTGCCCCGGTCTGGGAAGATCCCACATGCCGCGGAGCAGCTGGGCCCGTGAGCCATGGCTGCCGAGCCAGCGCGTCCGGAGCCTGTGCTCCACAATGGGAGAGGCCACAACAGTGGCCGCTTACCACAAAAAAACACAAAAAAACCCACTCCTTCCTTTGTCAAATATACATCACTGTGGAGCTAGACTTTCCTCATATACTGGGACCAAAACCACATAGCACAACAGATTGAATCCAGAAGCAGATATGAGTTGTTTCCTATTTGGCCAAACATTAAAAAGATTTGCAAAAATTAAAAAGCAACATCATGTTTTTTAGTAAGTTTTTGTTTTGCAAAGCATAGCTCTTTGTCATAAAAATATGCTGTTTACGTACTGGGTACATTTTTGTTATTCTAAGCATAATAATAAATACCTGAAAATGGTCTAAAATTTATATTGGAAAAGATGGGTAAATTGGTAAAGATTGGTCATACTGGTAAAGATCCACAGATGAAACCTACAGAAACAAAAGCTCTCTGGGGTTCTCAATACATTTTAAGACTCTAAAAGGATCCTGAGACGAAACTATTTGAGAACGTTTGTTCTCAAGTACATTTCTAGAACGAATATGCGGGATTTGGATACACATAACCTTCAACTTTATTAGATAATGAAAAAAATATTTTCCTATTTTTATAGCTAGCAGCACATGTGTTACTCTTCTTTACATCCTATCCAATTTTTGGAATTATCAGAATTTTTTATGTTTGTCATTCTGATCACAGAGAAAGAGCATTTCATTGCCGTCTTAAAGTTCCTTTTCTCATCGATAGATGAGAACTTCTCAGTGTGGTAACTCCACAGTGATTTTCCCAGGCTAATCTAAAGCTCCAACTAGCATGTCTGTATCTATGAATGCTAGAAATAAAGAAACTAATCTTTACTGATTAATTAGTATTTGGTACATCTATCTTATCCTAGAGCATGCAATAGCCTTTGTAATCATTGAACTTGCTTCTCTCCCAACTGTGCATTACAATATTCCAGACACTCCCAAACTTGCTCCCCTGACTGCATGCCTTGTACTCACAATTTGTTCACTCCATGATATATTTCTTTAGTCAAAAAAGCAAATTAATGTGAACAGAATGATTTTTATTTTGGTAAAACACCACCAATGATATGGGGATTACATCTGCTTTAATATATTTGTATAAGCAATTTTAAAAGGCGTAAAGATAGACACTGGGACCTCCCTAGTGGGCCAGTGATTAAGACTCCACACTTCCATTGCAGAGGGCATGGGTTCGATCCCAGGTCGGGGAACTAAGATCCTGCGTGAAGTGTGGCGCGGCCAAAAATAAAATGAAAAAAAAGATAGGGGTGAGGCCAGGGGATGCTCAGGAGGCACTCGGCCAGTCCGGCCAGCGCACGCGTGAGCCACCTGCCAGTAACCGTCGCAGGAGGTCTGGGCGGGTGGGGAAATAAGGGGGTTTAAGTTATATTTTGAAAAACAGAGAGCGAAATCTAGAGGCATCGTGACCCAGGTGTCGCCGCTTCCTGCTACACAGGGCTTGGCACCCAGGTCCATCCCTCCGCACACCCCCACCCCTTGTGCCCTCCCCTCTGGAGCCATGTGGCTCTTAAGAGGCAGCGGTGGAGGATAGCATGGCTGCTGCAGCCCCAGCAGCCTTGGAGAAGGAGAGAGGGAAGCACAAAGCCGGCTTCGCACTGCAAGCCGTGTGCTGACAGAGTCTTGGTGCCCCGTCCTGGTGTCAGGCCTGAGCCTGAGGCGGGACAGCTGAGTTCAGGACACTGGACCACCAGAGACCTCCTGGCCCCATGTAATATCAATCGGCAAGAGCTCTCCCAGAGATCTCTGTCTTGATGCTAAGACCCAGCACCACTCAACGACCAGCAAGCTCCAGTACTGGGCGCCCCATGCCAAACAACTAGCAAGACTGGATCACAGCACCACCCATTAGCAGAGAGGCTGCCTAAAATCATACTAAGTTCACAGACACCCCAAAACACACCACCGGATGTGGCCCTGCCGACCAGAAAGACAAGATCCAGTCCCACCCACGAGAACACAGACACCAGTCCTCTCCACCAGGAAGTCTACACAACCCACTGAACCAACCCTACCCACTGGGGGCAGACACCAAAAACAACAGGAACTACAAACCTGCAGGCTGAGAAAAGGAGACTCCAAACACAATAAGTTAAGCAAGGTGAGAAGACAGAGAAATATGCAGCAGATGAAAGATCAAGGTAGAACCCCACCAGACAAAACAGATGAAAAATAGGCATTCTACCTGAAAAAGAATTCAGAGTAATGATAGTAAAGATGATCCAAAATCTTGGAAAAGGAATGCAGAAAATACATGAAATGTTTAACAAGGACCTAGAAGAACTAAAGAGCAAACAAACAATGATGAACAACACAATAAATGAAATTAAAAATTCACTAGAAGGGATCAATAGCAGAATAACTGAGACAGAAGGATGGATAAGTGACCTGGAAGATAAAATAGTGGAAATGACTACTGCAGAGCAGAATAAAGAAAAAAGAATGAAAAGAATTGAGGACAGTCTCAGAGACCTTGGGGACAACAGTAAACTGCTCAATGTTCGATTATAGGGGTCCCAGAAGAAGAAGAGAAAAAGAAAGGGTCTGAGAAAATATTTGAAGAGATTATAGTTGAAAAGTTCCCTAACATGGGAAAGGAATAGTCAATTAAGTCTGGGAAGCACAGAGAGTCTCATACAGGATAAATCCAAGGAGAAACATGCCGAGACACGTATTAAATAAACTATCAAAAATTAAATACAAAAAAAAATATTAAAAGCAGCAAGGGAAAAGCAACAAATAATATACAAGAGAATGTGTATGGACAAATTCTTAGAGAGGTATAGCCTTCCAAGACTGAACCAGGAAGAAATAGAAAATACGAACAGAACAATCACAAGATTTCAAATTCAAACTGTGATTAAAAATCTTCCAAAAGACAAAAGTCCAGGACCAGATGGCTTCACAGGTGATTTCTATCAAACATTTAGAGAAGAGCTAACACCTATCCTTCTCAAACTCTTCCAAAAAATTGTAGAGGAAGGAACACTCCCAAACTCATTCTATGAGGCCACCATCACCCTGATACCAAAGCACACAAAGATACTACAAAAAAAAAAAGAAAATTACAGGCCAATATCACTGATGAATATAGATGCAAAAATCCTCAACAAAATACTAGCAAACAGAATCCAACAACAAATTAAACGGATCATACTCCATGATCAAGTGGGATTTATCCCACTTGTGTATATCTTCAATATACACAAATCAATAATGTGATACACCATATTAACAAATTGAAGAATAAAAACCATATGATCATCTCTATAGATTCAGAAAAAGCTTTTGACAAAATTCAACACCAATTTATGATAAAAACTCTCCAGAAAGTGGGCACAGAGGGAACCTACCTCAACATAATAAAGGCCACATACGACAAACCCACAGCAAACATCATTCTCAATGGTGAAAAACTAAAAGCATTTCCTCTAAGATCAGGAACAAAACAAGGATGTCCACTCTCGCCACTATTATTCAACATAGTTTTGGAAGTCCTAGCCATGGCAATCAGAGAAGAAAAAGAAATAAAAGGAATACAAATTGGAAAAAAAGAAGTAAAACTGTCACTGTTTTCAGATGAAATACTATACATAGAGAATCCTAAAGATGCCACCAGAAAACTACTAGAGCTAATCAATGAATTTGGTAAAGTTGCAGGATACAAAATTAATGCACAGAAATCTCTTGCATTCCTATACACTAATAATGAAAAATCTGAAAGAGAAATTAAGGAAACACTCCCATTTACCACTGCGACAAAAAGAATAAAATATCTAGGAATAAACCTCCCTAGGGAGACAAACGACCTATATGCAGAAAACTATAAGACACTGATGAAAGAAATTTAAGATGATACAAACAGACGGAGAGATATACCATGCTCTTGGACTGGAAGAATGAACATTGTGAAAATGAGTATAGTACCCAAAGCAATCTACAGATTCAATGCAATCCCTATCAAATTACCAATGGCATTTTTTACAAAACTAGAACAAAAAATCTTAAAATTTGTATGGAGACACAAAAGACCCCGAATAGCCAAAGCAGTCTTGAGGGAAAAAAAACGGTCCTGGAGGAATCAGGCTCCCTGACTTCAGACTATACTACAAAGCTACAGTAATCAAGACAATATGGTATTAGCACAAAAAGAGAAATATAGATCACTGGAACAGGATAGAAAGCCCAGAGATAAACCCATGCACCTATGGTCAACTAATCTATGACAAAGAGGCAAGCATATAAAATGGAGAAAAGACAGTCTCTTCAATAACTGGTGCTGGGAAAACTGGACAGCTACATGTGAAAGAATGAAATTAGAACACTCCCTAACACCACACACAAAAATAAACTCAAAATGGATTCGAGACCTAAATATAAGACCAGACAGTATAAGACTCTTAGAGGAAAACATAGGAAGAACACTCTTTGACATAAATCACAGCAAGATCTTTTTGATCCACCTCCTAGAGTAATGGAAATAAAAACAAAAACAAATGGGACCTAATGAAACTTAAAAGCTTTTGCAAAGCAAAGGAAACTACAAACAAGATGAAAAGACAACCCTCAGAATGGGAGAAAGTATTTGCACATGAAGCAACTGACGAAGGATTAAGCTCCAAAATTTACAAGCAGATCATGCAGCTCAATATCAAAACAACGAACAACCCAGTCCAAAAATGGGCAGAAGACCTAAATAGACATTTCTCCAAAGAAGACATACAGATGGCCAAGAAGCACATGAAAAGCTGCTCAACATCACTAATTATTAGAGAAATGCAAATCAAAACTACAATGAGGTATCACCTCACACCAGTTAGAATGGGCATCATCAGAAAATCTACAAACAACAAATGCTGGAGAGGGTGTGGAGAAAAGGGAACCCTCCTGCACTGTTGGTGGGAATGTGAATTGATACAGCCACTATGGAGAACAGTATGGAGGTTCCTTAAAAAACTGAAAATAGAATTACCATATAACCCGGGAATCCCACTACTGGGCATATACCCAGAGGAAACCATAATTCAAAAAGACACATGCACCCCAATGTTCACTGCAGCACTATTTACAATAGCCACAGATGTAGAGAACAAACATATGCGGGGGGGTGGGGATGGTGGTGGGATGAACTGGGAGATTGGGATTGACATATAAACACTAATATGTATAAAATAGATAACTAATAAGAACATGCTGTATAAAAAAATAAATGAAATAAAATTCAAAAATTAAAAAAAAAGATGCAGATGTAGAGAATGAACTTGAGGACACAGGGAGGGGGAATTTTAGGTGGGCCAAAGTGAGAGCGTGGCATGGACATATATACACTACCAAATGTAAAACAGCTAGCTAGTGGGAAGCAGCTGAATAGTACAGGGAAGTCAGCTCGTTGCATTGTGACCACCTAGAGGGGTGGGATAAGAAGGGCAGGAGGGAGATTCAAGAGTGAGGGGATATGGGGATATATGTATACATATATATCTGATTCACTTTGTTATACAGCAGAAACTAACACAGTATTGTAAAGCAATTATACTCCAATAAAGATGTTAAATAACAAAAAAAAAAGATAGACACTGAGCTGTCAATACTGCTTTTATCAGGTGGGGAAATTAGGATAAAGTCAGGAGGAAAGGAAGATAATCAGCTTTGCCTTTATACATCTTTCCATCGTCTTGTTTCATTTGACCAGACAAGGAGGTACCACTTTTGTAATCTGAAGAACTCCAAATAAAGAAAGATAAAATATTAATATTTGTCCTTTGCATTTAGTTCCCAGGTTATCCTTAGCTCTGCTCATGTTAGACTTTCATTAGTCTTTAGTCAACACCCTTGGTCTCCCATCATGTGACCTCTTTGGCTATACATTATAAATTTAAATTGAATTCTAGAGAGTGCTACAGAGTGAAATTCACCATACACAAATCACAAATTAGGAAGGCCATGATAAAGTGCTGGGAGCACTGACCTTGAGGCCAGGTCGCCTTCTCTCTTTGCTACTTACGACCATGTCAAGGCTCCTAGCGGTGAACTTAGCGAGGAGGAATGTGTTGGAGCATGAACAATGCATGATGGCACTCATATACCTTCCAACCAAATCCTAAACATCATGTCACAGGTTTAGGAGAATGAGCTCTAAGCATACTTGGGGAAAAAATGATACCGATGATGATGACTCTAACAAAAACTTTCATCAATATTCATACGAGAACTCTCACTTCATCCCAGAGAACGCATGGCAGTTGCAATGAAAGTGACCACATGTTTTTCGGATTTAACTGAGAAGACTAAAGACGACTGGGTGCATGCCACATTTCCATCACACAATTTAAGCAATCTCCTTCTCAAAATATCTCAAAAATATATGGGTTACAAATCCTCTAAAGGAGACTGGCTGAATATATGCCCTAAAAAACCTACTCCATGGGTAGGTAGGTTACTGTCTCCTGAGTTACCACAGCTGCTGCTCAAGGGGTCAGCCTCTGTTTCGGCTCTTCGCACAAAGAACCTACTTCTGGTCCAATGAGTTCATTATTTTAAATTGTCAAGTGGTGCGATCTGTTGACCACACTCACGCCACAAACCTCAAAGGACATTTTCCAAAACATTAAGTTGTTCTTCACTCTCCTTTTAATGGTGGTGAGCATCCCTCTCTTATATTTGCTTCATTTTAGTTCAACTTCTATCAAGCTTCAATTAACATAAAGAAAAACGGCTATTGTGCTCGAATGCATGGATTTTCTGGTCTGCAGTGATGTGCTGTGTTACTCTGAAGAGGTCCAGTGTGGTTTTACAGAAACAAACACAAAGACAAAATCATTGCTGTGAATGCCAACATCTGACACATGGAATCATTGGAAATCATAAAACTGGGTAAATGAAGGAGTAGTGAAGTCTTTCTGCCCTCTCACGATAGCTAATAAAGAAATAAATATTTAGAATGGTGACCCTCCATTATCTACTGTCCAGATGAGCCACTGATTCCATGGTACATTGAAGACCACTATACAAATTTTTATCTGATTTTTTATTGTATCAAATGATGAATATTTATGCTTAAAAATTCTTGGTTATATGAAAATGTAATAAAATATTTATACATAGAAAACTGTACATATATACAAATATCTATACAAATTTTACATATATTTGTAATTATATATGACTCTTTTCATTTCATGGTTTTATATTTTCCCTGAAGTTAAGATGTTCTGTGAAAATTCCCCTATTCTATATTTTCCCTCCATTTTCTTTCTGACAATTAACCCTGCTCCAATTACAATCCATACATTGATCCTGAAACTATATACTAAAAAAAAAGCAGTAAAACAGCACATATGATTAACGAGGAAAATACACTTTGAAATTCCATATATCACCAATGTTTAAATTGACTCCTCAAACATATTTATGAAAAAAAATCTTTGCAGCCCTAATGAGTTTTCATTACTCTCTATATAAATATATATTTAATTAGTCACTATGATTGAAAGTCTCTAATCTGATTTGCAACTTCTCACAAAGACAATGATTATTTCTACACAGTTCCTGTCATTTCCTATTAGTCTAAATAATGATAATATCATGGCTTCCACTGACAGTTTTTACCTCCCATACCCCAAGCTAGAGTTCATTTCCACTTTTTCCCCAGGAGAATATGCAAAGTAGAAAGAGAGAATCAGGTAAAGCCAAAGATTTTTTCAATTTAGAGAATTTTTTTTTCTTTTAAGAATTCCAACATGATAAAACTGACGTGGAAATCCTCCAGAGAAAATAGACATCATGAACCAAAAGTTATACACAGTCAAGTCCACCAGAAATTAAATGTGCAAATCTTCTCCATCTTTCCACTGGTTAGTGATGCTCCCCACAAAGGGATTGTTCTGCTTTTTAACCTAATTTTTTCTGTCAGGTCTGTACCAGATTCATAAAATTCCTCTTCCTTCCTTTGGACTTTATACATTTTATTAGGCACTTCCATGCATGAGTTTTTATTCAGTGTTTGAGGGTAAAAAAAATGTAGTATGTGTTTCATATCCTCTAAATTCTTGTGAGCACACAGAAAAACATTTAAAATAAAAGTTTACTGTAAAGTCCCAGAGACACATAAAGTTGGGATATTGTGTTTCTGAGCACAAACCTAGGTGTACTTTTCCTCCCATGCCTTACACCATCAGAGATTATGAAAATTACTCTGCCGAATAAAAGAAATCTCTTCCTGTAAATAAAAATGAAAAGTGGAATCAGAGAAAACTTACTAACATCGAGATGTGTGATTCAAATGTACTCAGAGCAGAATACAGCAGAATCTTCACTTCTAAAAATGTTCCATACGAAAAAAAGAAAACACAGTAGGAAACTTCTTTCTAAGTCCCTTTAGAAACATTCAAGTGTTTTCTCGCAGGTATTTTTCTCTAATACTTCTGTTCTTCTTATTAACTTATTTTTTCATCTGATGCAAGCAAAGGGGGTTCACTGGAAATTCTAGAGAAACTCATTAAATGAAGATATAGCAGGTCAGAAATAAACATAGGCATTAAGAAATGTAAACAGTACTGTCTACAGTCAAATATAATTAGATTACAAGAATTATTTTCAGCTCACACATGGAGAAAAATGTGCATTGAAAGGTAAATGTCTGGGCTTCCCTGGTGGCGCAGTGGTTGAGAGTCCGCTTGCCGATGCAAGGGGACACGGCTTCGTGCCTCAGTCCGGGAGGATCCCACATGCCGCAGAGCAGCGCCCGTGAGCCACGGCCGCTGGACCTGTGCGTCCGGAGCCCGTGCTCCGCAACGGGAGAGGCCACAACAGTGAGAGGCCCGCGCACCGCAAAAAAAAAAAAAAAAAAGTAAATGTCTATAATTTAGCAAATACAGAAGTTAATATACAGATTAAACTTTGCCATATTTGAAAAATTAAACAAAATTGAGTTGCACAGTGTAATCCTTCTGGCATTTACCACTGCACACCCATTACTCAATAGAGACATGTGTACATTACCACTATATTATTTCTATGCAAGCACACAAACCCATTTATATAAGTATTAATATTTATCTAGGATATAAAACACTATAGAAGGAAACCATCTCACATGTTTAAAACTTGTACCTCTTAAATTTTGTATCTATTAACAATACCATACTTCAGCCAAAATGACATGCCCTACCAACCCCCCATGAAACATTTCTAGGTTTTAAAAGATAAAATATAAACAGTTTGAAGCATCAGAGTACTGGATAACCATTCAGAAAAGCAAAAGATTTTGTGTACTAAACCTCTTTATGAGACTGTAGTAGTCAGAGATAAAATTGTAAATGGGGAAGTGTAGATTGCTTTGATTTAGAAAATTGTTGCCATTAAACAGTTTACAAAGAGCCTACTGTTTCTGCATCATTATCCCCTATGTGTCAAAGTCAGCATTTTCACAATATTTAAAGCACTCCCAACTTCCCCATAAATATCATTTATATTCCTGCACAGCTATTCAGCATATCAAGGAATATCATTTACAGTCTTCTATAGTTACACAGTGTGACTATTTGAGCCCACGCATGTGAACCTGAAATAAAGATACAGAACAGAACAAAATTCTCTCCAAGCAGAAGCATGGAGATCATGTAATTTTACTGCCAAGTTTGATCCAAGACTCAAGGCCACTGTGTGCTTGGCGTGTAGAGAGTAGTCCAGAAGGTCATCTGGGCTTACACAAGCAGCAGAATCTTGCTACTGGGCAATTCAATTGTGGGTGCGCAGCTGGCCCATGTACTGACATTACCATTTATTTTTATTTACTTGCTCTGTGTTGGAAGAGGCTTTTCTTGCTTCTACAAGAATAGAGCAAGACCCACAATGTCTTTTTCTCTCTCTCTGCCTGTTGAAATCACAACAGAGCCATTTCAAGTCAGGGCCTCCCACAAGCAGCAACTGCTCAGGCTGACCCTGGTCACAGCCTTCTCTCAAATTCTCCAGCATTTGTCAGTAACACCACTTTGGATAGGCAATCTCATATACCCTTCAGATGGATCCTTCATGAAATTCTTGTGCAGCCTAGTAACTTTAAGCCATGAGAATGATAAATGCAATCCTTAAGTGGAATTTGCAAACACATTCATTTATATTCAACACAGCAATGCTACAGAATTATATAAAGTGGTTTCTTGTTTCTGAGGCTGTGAAAAAGGGCCACCCCAGGTGAGATGGTACCACATGTGCTGTGACTTAAAGAAGTGAGGCCTGTAGCAGCCACAAGGTAAAAGGGAATCATTTAGCGAAGAACATTTTTAATTTGTTAATTAAGACTGTAATTCTTCAAGTAGCCAATGTAACAGCTTAATGTTTTACAAAGAAAACACTACCCTGGGAAATATTTCCCAGACAAATGGCTAACATATTTTATCTATCAAACGCTCCTGCAAAACATCGAGACTAAAACCTCAATGAAAAAAGTAAACTACAGAATGAAAAGCAGTTTATGGAATGAAAAGAGGATTTTGTAACATACAAAACAAAAAAACCCCTACCAATATTAAGAGTGATTAAAGAAACCAGATTTTCCCACTCAGTGGTGAAAAACTGAAGGCTAGCACTCTAAAATTAGGAACAAGACAAGGATGCCCACTCTCACCACTCTTATTCAACACCGTATTAGAAGTCCTAGCCAGAGCAATTAAGCAGGAAAAAGAAATAAAAGGCATTAAATTGGAAAGAAGAAGTAAAACTGTCACTATTTGCAGATGACATGATTTTATGTACAGAAAACCCTAAAGACTCCATCAAAGCACTAATAGAAATAATAGACAAATGCAGTAAAATTTCAAGGTATAAAATCAACATACAAAAATCTGTTGCATTTTTATATGCTAACAGTGAGATAGCAGAAAAAGAAACTAAGAAAACAATACCATTTTCAACTCGAAAATAAAGGAATAAAATACCTGGGAATAAATCTAATGAAGGAGGTGAAAGACTTGTACACTGAAAACTGTAAGACACTGTGGGAAAAAACTGAATAAGACACAAATAAATGCAAAGATAGTCTGTGCTCATGGATTGGAAGAATTAACATTGATAAAATATCCACATTACCTAAAACAATCTACAGATTCAATGCAATTTCTATTAAAATCCAAAGGACATTTTTTACAGAAATAGAACAAAAAAATTCTAAAATTTATATGGAATCACAATATATTCCAAATAGCCAAAGCAATCTTGTGAAAAAGGAACAAAGCTGGAGGTATCACATTCCCTGACTTCAAACTATATTACAAAGCCATAGTAATCAAAACAGTGTAGTAGTGGTGGAAAAATGGATACTTAGATCAAGTGAGCAGAACTGAGGGTCCAGAAATAAACCCACATATGTACAAACAACTGATTTACAACAAAGAACATAAAATGGAGAAAGGATAGTCTCTTCAATAAGTGGTGCTGGGAAAACTGGACAGCTACGTGCAAAAGAATGAAACTATGCCACTATCTCTAACCATACACACACAAAAAATCAACTCAATATAGATTAAAGACTTGAATGTACAACCTGAAACCATAAAATTCTTAGAAGAAAACACAGTCAGTATGCTCTTTGACACAGGTCTTAGCAATATGTTTCTAGATATGTCTCCTCAGGCAAAGGAAACAAAAGCAAAATAAATAAATGGGACTACATCAAATTAAAAAGCTTCTGCACAGCAAAGGAAACCATCAACAAAACAAAGAAACCTACCAAATGAGAGAAGATATTTGCAAGTCATATATCTGGGGTTAACATCCAAAGGGGTTAATAACCAAAAGATATAATGAACTCACACGACTCAACAACAACAACAGCAAAACAAACAACCTGACTGAAAAGTGGGCAGAGGACCTGAGCACACATTTTTCCAAAGAAGACACACAGATGGCCAACAGGCACATGAAAAGATGATCCAGCTATCCCCCACTTCTGGGTATTTATCCAAAAAATATGAAAACACATTAAAAAAAATATGCACTCCTGTGTTCACTGCACCATTATTTACAATAGCCAAGATATGGAAGCAATCTAAGTGCCCATCAATGGATGAATGGATAAAGATGATACACACACGCACACACACACACACACACACACTCAGAGAAATACTATTCAGCCATAAAAAAGATGAAATCTTGCTATCTGTGATAATAGCAAGAGATTATTATGCTAAGAGAAATAAGTCAGAAAGATAAATACTGTATGATTTCACTCATATGTAGAATATAAAAAACTAACTAAATAAACAAACAGAACCAAACAAAAATAGACATGTAGATACAGAGAACAGAGTAGTGGTTACCAAAGTGCTGGGGTTGGCAGGGAGGGAGAACAAAATGGGTAAAGGGGATCAACCATATGATGACAGATGGAAACTAAATTTTTGGTGGTGAACATGCTGTAGTGAATACAGAAGTAGAAATACAAGGTTGTACACATGAAACCCACATAGTGTTATAAACCAATGTTACCTCAATAACATTTAATTAACAAAAAAAGAAACCAGATGTTTCACAAGATGCTATTGATGTATTTATTTGTTATCTGCCTATAAATTGACAAAGATTAAAATAGGATAACGACCTCTTGGGTTTTTGAAGTCCTGGCAAAATCACTATACCCATATATTGCTGGAAGATAAGACAGCAACATATATCAGAAGATTTGAAAATTGCTATCTCCAACCTAGTAATTCCACTTCTGTGAACGATCCTAAGGAAAGTAGCAAGTTAGTACATAAATATATACACACAGCAACGTATAACAGGAGAAAAAGTGGAAATACCATATATATTCAGGAATAGCGGACTAGGCAAATAAATTATACTCTTGAATTGAATCTATGAAATCCAAAAGTAATCATGACTGTGCATACATAATTATTAAAGAGCAAAGTATATGTGTTGCTAAGCGAAAAAAAAGCTGTCAAAGAAAAATAAGGCATGGTAAAAATATCTGTGCAATAGGACACACATTATTTATTAATGTCTTTAGATCTGCCTTCCCCCAACCTGCTAAGGGAGGCCGGGGACCAGTTCCTGCATTCTTTCTCTCCTAAGCCTTCTAAGGAGGGACCCAGAGAGTCAGGTTGCTTTTAGGTTTCTAATATCCTGTAACTTAGGAAGAAAAAGGAAGGAAGTGGAGGATAAATGATACCCATCTGATATGGGTGGGGAGTTTTATTTGGGGAGAAGTTGTATTTAAAAAAAAAAAGATGCAGGAGCTGCCCCAGTATTTGATGGGTGTGAACAGGAGACACCTATAATATGTTAGAGGTAAATGACCATGCTTCACACACTTAACCTTTAAATACTCCAAGAAATTAAAGAATCTGTGCTACTCTGAATTTCCTCTCCATTGATGGATGTGTTCTCTTCAATACAATGCTACTCTGAACCTGGATGGACCCTGTGAGTCATGGCTAGGGATGCGTGTTGGTGCAAGATTTTACCCTACGTTTACCTCTAGATGCTAGATAACTTGAACATTTAGGTTTGGGTGACCTGAACTGTCTAATTCTTCTGCAAGAACACTCATCACTAATAAAATAAATATACTTGACAAAAAGTTACTAAAAGCCCGAGTTGTTATATAAGTGCTCCCTGGATGGATGTTCACTTGAGTTTCCCAGTGGTACTCAAGTTTCAGCTGCACTGGTTGTCTTTCCTCCCGCCACGCAATGCAACCCATGAGACAGGGATTTAAGTGAAAGTTGGTTTCTCTGAGACATATTGCTAGGAAGTAATGGGCCGTGAATGGACGATGTCAACGCCTGCAGGTATAGCGTGAGCAAAGAGATACAGGGAAGGGAAGGAAGTCTATACACGGAACATACCTGAGCACGTTACCCTGACCCTGGGGCCCAGTCCTGCCAGAGACCCGTGGGAGAGGCTGTCAGGTGCTCTCAGAGCTCTCCCTGTCTCGGAATACTTATTCACTAACTCTGGCATTTCCATTTCCAGCATATCTGCCCCTCAGGTCCAGTAAGGTCACCAGAGAATGCCCCCGTGAGCAGGTTGCAGGGCACAGTCTTCCCATTTCTTTGGAGATGATGATGTAACAGCTACATAGTAACAATGCCATACACTGTCCTCAAAGTTCCCTCCTTTGCTATCCCATCCCCATAGTAGCACTCAAACTGAAAAAGAAGTGTTCTAACACTAATCTCACCCAACACAACTGGGTCCTACATCTCAGGCCCCTAGAACACAAGCCTTTGGAGAAGAACCAGAATATTACCCACTGTACTTGGTCTTAATTGGTGTTGTCATCCAGGATATTTGGTTCTCATCTGATGACCTTAGGAAGCAACAAGAGAAGGAACACATTTGATGGGAATAAAAACTTAGAGTGTAACTGAAAGTGTGACCCTCCCCCCTTCTCATTCAGTTAGAGAAACTTGAGGCAGGAAAGAAAAAGAGGCGAAACTTGATAGACTGGATAAGAAACAGGATTTTTGGACTCTTAAATAAAAACAACAATTTGTATCTCAACACACTACAACAAGCGATTCTCTTCTCCAGGTGTGGTCCCCAGACCAGAACCATCAGCATCACCTGGAGCTTGTTCAAAGCAAACACTCATTGGCCTCACCCAGAGGTACTGGATCAGAAATTCCAGGGGTGGGGCCAGAGTCTGTGCTTTAACAAGACCTCCAGGCAACTCTGATGCATCTTACAATGTGGGAACCACTGCCTGGAGGACTGGTTTCTAATGTATGCAATAAAATGTTGCTAGATGGTCCTGTACAATATACATACACTCATATGTACAGAATAGATAACTAATAAGAACCTGCTGTATAAAAAATAAAATAAAATTAAAAAAAAAAAAAGATGGTCCTGTACAGAGGTGAAGTGTCATACTGTCTGCAGCTTACTTTGAAGCATCCCCTCTATATCAGACACACACAGATATAAAGGAAACCTGGCAAATATTAACAGTTACAGAATCTAAATGGAGAGTATATGACACGCAGTCTCCCCAGAGACTGTGTTACAATACTTGTTTTTGCCAAGTATCCTGTGTTTTCCTTAGGATGATGGTTTACATCACTTTAAAAAACACTGTTAAAAAACACTGCTCTAGACATCTTCTGTATTTCTTAGTAAACGATGGATTTTGCAGAGCAGCCCTCAACCCCTCAATTTCTTCTTCTATTTGACAAACCAAACCTGTGGATGGTTTGGGAGTGTTGTTTCTCTTACCCACAACGCCCATTATCTGCAGGTACTGGGTTACAATTTTCCTGACGGTTCCTGTTTTTCTGCATATATCACAGAAGATATTCAACATCTTTTTTCTTTTTTTAAATTTTATTCAAGTATAGTTGATTTACAATGCTGTGGATTCAACATTTTTTGATTCAGAAGGCAACATGGCAAGCAATTTTATAAAGCCAGTGTGTGGTCACTCAACAGAGCATCAGGCCTCATACAATGAATAAGAATGAGTACTGGGATACAAGAGCATCTTTCCTTCTTTCTGTCTGTCCACAAGACAAGATCGAATCTACTTGGGATTCTGAGGTCACAGGGAAAGGTCAGAACTCATAGATCTGGATGGTTGAATTTTATATCATTTATAAGACTCCTATCTGTGAGCTCCACTGAGCCCTAAAACTTCCATGAATGGATTTGTTTAGATTGCAAATAACCTGGGACAAAAATCACTTCAATGCATCAGTGGCAAGTTAAATTTTTCAGAATGAAGATTGATAGCCAAGAGTCTTGAATATGGGGAAAAAAAGAAGAAAATAAAACCTATATTCTACAGTACTGATACTGTGAAATATTTAGGCTACTGTAAAACTGCAGTGTTCGACTGCAAATATATTCTCCCCAAATATAAAAAATTGGAAAGAAACTGCATGCTATTGCATAAGACATCAATACAACATCTTTTTAATATGCATTTGTCTCATAAAGCTGAGTTAACTATGATATTCTCATTTTTAGAATAAAAGCTGGCTGCTGCATGTTTCACTATTAATTCCATTTACACAAAGTATTTGTCACATCACTGGCCACTTGTTAATGACAAGCTTTGCTATTAATTCTCCTATCAAAGATGTGTCTGTTCTGCCTAATTTGCATGATTATTAAGCATCTCAACTTTATTCTGAGTACTTGTGTAAAGGTTATATCAAGATGACAGGCCCAAAATGTTTTTAAATGGGTCAAAAGAAGAGGAAGAAATAAATACAATGGCTGTTAGTTCAATCAGCTTTAAATGTGCCTCCTCTAAAAATGAAGGCTTCTTTCTCCCTCATCACCCCCACTGCCCCATTTTGGGTTTGGCCGCTCTGTTTACTATCTTTCTACGTGGAAGGCTATCAGGGTAATAGATCAAGTAAGAATTAAAATCCATATAACACGCAACTCTACTGAAAGAAAATAGGTGTGTAAGTAACCCTCACCATAGGCAGATATCAAAAGTGGGTGACGCCTATCTACAAGAGCCAGGACATGGAAGCAACCTAAGTGTCCACTGACAGATGAATGGATAAAGAAGATGTGGCACATATATACAATGGAATATTACTCACCCATAAAAGGAAACGAAATTGAGTTATTTTTAGTGAGGTAGATGGACCTAGAGTCTGTCATACAGAGTGAAGTAAGTCAGAAAGAGAAAAACAAATACCGTATGCTAACACATATATATGGAATCTAAAAATAAAAATGGTTCTGAAGAACCTAGGGGCAGGACAGGAATAAAGACGCAGACGTAAAGAATGGACTTGAGGACACAGGGAGGGGGAAGGGTAAGCCTGGACAAAGTGAGAGAGTGACATGGACATATATACACTACCAAACATAAAATAGATAGCTAGTGGGAAGCAGCTGTATAGCACAGGGAGATCAGCTCGGTGCTTTGTGACCACCTAGAGGGGTGGGATAGGGAGGGTGGGAGGGAGATGCAAGAGGGAAGGGTTATGGGGATATATGTATACATATAGCTGATTCACTTTGTTATACAGCAGAAACTAACACACCATTGTAAAGCAATTATACTCCAATAAAGATGTTAAAGAAAAAAAAAGTGGGTGACCCATGTCCAATATTTGTCATAATTAGCGTTTAGTACTTATAAAATCATGACTAGATTATAATGGAAAAAATAGGAATCATTCCAATACGATGTATACAGTAGAAAATTTTAAGGATTTTGCTCTGATTGTTCCTGAAAATTGCTATCTTTGTGATTACTTTGTGTCAACATAGTTATAACAGGTGACTAATTACAGATAACCCCTATTACAGTAGTCACAAGTCAGGGTATGTTCCTAGGTTCTGAAATCAACCATTTTTAAACTTAGAATATTAGATTCAGAAAGTCATTCTCTTCCCCTGAAACTATACTTTACTCTTAGGACAGTAAGTGTCAAAGAGCAAAGTTTTGACCAAAATACTTTTCACCCACCTAACATCTGACTGGAAATTTTTGGCCCCTGAGTTTCAAGGCTGGTAATAAGTCAACAAATCTTTGTTTCCTCGTGTGGCTATTATATAAACCTCAACTCTGGGGTCACCAAATCAGAGTGCTACTTGTTATCCACACACAGCACACAAAAATACAAATTCAGTTTTTTCTCCCAATTATACATCCCAAATGATCGAACACATTGTGAAGACGGGACCTGGGTACCAGAGACGAAGGAGAGATTAATTCTCTGTAAGCTGCAAATGGAAGATCCCAGATCATCGCAGTGACCACCCAGGGCTCTTCACTTTCTCCAGGCCCATTTATGCCTTAATGTTTCTACCCGCATATTATAATGCCCATGGAAACCCCCAAACATATCAAACGAGTGACCACACTGCAAGTAAAGCAACTACTTGTAAAGCAAGTAGTTACTAAAAGAAAACCCACAGAGTGAAAATTACTTTGGTCCATACACAACAATTTGCTACTTGCTGTATCTGTCATTCAACAGTTTGCTGTATTTGTCCATGACCTTGTACAGGGTATCCAGCACCAAGGCATTCCCAAGAATATTTTTATTTAGAAACGTATCGCTGCTATCACACAGAGAAGTATCTGTACTATCGTGATAAAGTGCTTTGTGAGTATTTTGTGGGAATGGAGGTTTGAAAATTCCCTCCCCATCATCTGTCCCTGTCTTCCGGTCTAGACGCATTCTTCCATCTGTCACCCACTCTCTGCTCCGGCAGCTCACAACTACCCCAGGTTTCCTACACCCTCCATGTACTTTTTAGAAATTGAAGTATAGTTGATTTACAATGTTGTGTTAGTTTCAGGTGTACAGCACAGTGATAGTTATATATACATATATATATATACGTATATGTGTGTGTGTGTGTGTGTGTGTGTGTGTATATATATATATACACATTCTTTTTTAGATTTTTTTCCATTATAGGTTATTATAAGATATTGAATATAGCTCCCTGTACTATACAGTAGATCCCTGTTGTTTATCTATTTTATATATAGTAGTATGTATCTGTTAATCCCTCACTCCCAATTCATCTCTCCCCCCCTTCCCTTTTGGTAGCCATAAGTTTGTTTTCTATATCTGAGTCTATTTCCTTTTTGTAAATAAGTTCATTTGTAACATTTTTTTAGATTCCACATGTAAGTGATATCATATGGTATTTGTCTTTCTCTGTCTGACTTACTTCACTTAGTATGATAATCTCTGGGTCCATCTATGTCACTGCAGATGGCATTATTTCATTGTTTTTTTACGGCTGAGTAATAAGTCCATTGTATATACACATACATCTTCTTTATCCATTCATCTGTTGATGGACACTTAGGCTGCTTCCATGTCTTGCCTATTGTAAATAGTGCCGCAATGAATACTGGGGTGCATGTATCCTTTCGCATTATGGTTTTCTCTGGATATATGCCCAGGAGTGAGATTGCAGCACAAAAAGGTAACTCTATTTTCAGTTTTTTAAGGAACCTCCATACTGTTCTCAATAGTAGCTGCACCAACAGTGTATAATTAAACCTTCCATGAACTTTTAGGATTTCATTTCTATGCACGTTTTGTTCCTTCTTCCTGGAATTCTCTTTCACCTCTTGATGCCCTGGAGAATTCCTACCCATCCTTCAAATCCCAAATCAAACACCATGTTCTCTGTGCAGACTTCACTGCAAGCATGGATAATAAACAGAAGGAGAGGAAACTGGGAGTCCCACCATCATCTGTTACTCAAAGTACCGCTGTGGGCACAGCCTCATGATATGAAAACTGGTCGCACCTTACAGTAATGTTTTGCTTATATCTCTTTCTGTCACACTATTTTATTAACTCCTAGTAATGGGTGGTAATGAGGAAATAAATGTTTTCTTGTCTTTTTACTCGTTGATCTAGCACACTATTAAGGACACAGTTGACTCTCAATAACTACTGAAGGCAGGAAAGAAGAAGGGAGGGAGGGAGGAAAAGTAAGCAAATTCCTTTATACCACCGCACAGCACTCTGGAGCTCAAAGGTAGAGTTAGGGCCAAATGGCAAAATGCTTTTCACTCTATGACACTATTACATGAATCTTGTCTCTTCCTATGTTCTCTTTCTTTTCCCTTACAACTAGTTTATCAGAAAGCCATTTTAGGCATGAAAGCATCCCTTACAAAATGATGTTCAGTAAAAAGCCCTAAAAGAGTGAAAACAGCAACCCCAAGGTACATACAGACTTCTATCAAGGGAGCCTAGAATGGGATGCCTGTCTGGTGGCTTTCAAGGGCTTGATCCTGTGAAGGTGGGTAATGGGACTTGGGGCAGAAGTAGGTCACAGTGCATTTAACAAGGCAGGACAGGGCTGGGGCATGGAGACAAAGGACTGGAGCAGAGGCCAGAGGAGGGTGAATAGCAGGAATGAAAGCAGTGAGGAAACTGCAATGTCTTTTCTAAATGAGCCAGGAATAAAATCGTATTGAAGTCAGAGATGGGAAGAGAACCTCTTTTCCTCCAGAACTTTTCCTCAGCCCCATTGGCCCAAAGCTAACACTGCAATGCGTCTCCAGTAAGCTGGTCTCTAACAGAAAATCTCCAGGGTTGCTGGAAACTCTGAATACGAGTTACACACCCACTGCTCTTTAGCTCAGATGATCCGGTTCTTAAATCTGTCCTAGGGAATCAAATGTTGTTCTTTGGGAGATCATCTCACTGGCTTCTCTAGTTTTACAAGCAAACAAAAAGCCAAACTGGATTAAAATGAATATTGCTGAAGGTATCACTACATTTTAAACACAAAGTCACGCCTGTGGATTGATATTAGTTGCTAAGCATTAAAAAAAAAAAAAAAAAGAAAAAACCTAAAGAATAGTAAATTTGAAAATGTGGGCAAATTTCCCCTTTGGAAGACTGGCCTTTGGCATCCTATCCTGTGAGAATATATTCCAGAGAAATTTCTACATTCTAAAGGAGAATATATTACTTCTGTGTTACATGATCATTTAACTCTTCAGGAATTAAATGGAAAAATATAGAGATTCAAGAACAAAGGGATGAAGGTTGGGAGGTTTCATCTCAAGTTTCCTTTTAAAACACTGAACTAGAACTCCGATTATGAATGCTGCACAATCATTTTAATATAATCATTTGCATTCTGCAAACATTTTAAAGCAATGAGACAGCAAAAGGCAAATTAAACTTTTACCGCAGGCCAGTCAATTTGGATAACGCAGGAGTGAAAAATAATCACAAACACAAACTTTTAATAATTTAGAACTTTGACAGTAATAACTAAAAATATGATTACCACTTGGGAAATGTTGAAATTAGACCAACAATTGACTTTCTTGGCTATCTGATTTGCTTTTTTTTTTTGCGGTACGCGGGCCTCTCACTGTTGTGGCCTCTCCCGTTGCGGAGCACAGGCTCCGGACGTGCAGGCTCAGTGGCCATGTCTCACGGGCCCAGCCGCTCCGCGGCATGTGGGATCTTCCCAGACCGGGGCACGAACCCCTGTCCCCTGCATCGGCAGGCAGACTCTCAACCACTGCGCCACCAGGGAAGCCTTGATTTGCTTTTTTTTTCCCCCCCAGAATATAGAAACATAATAGTTTTTCCATATTTGCATAGAATGAGCCTTTCACAGTTTTTCCAACAAAGACAACTGCAAGTTGAGTTTGTCTGAGAGAAACCATTCTAGCGGCTTACTGAAGGGAGTAAAATTCAATGTGTGCTGTGTATCGCACCAGAATGCTAAGAGGAACTGCCTACAGATTGGGGCAGATTCTCTTAACTCAGTAGAAAAAGCGGACTGCTTCCTTGATGATTGAAAACTGAAGTAAATACACATGCTCCATCCCAGCAGATCCACTGAATAGGCTAAACGCCTAAATAAAATGTCAGTAGTGACCCAAAACATTACTTCCTTATGTCAGAATGAAAAGAAAGGACTTCCCCGGTGGCACAGCAGTTAAGAATCCACCTGCTGATGCAGGGGACACGGGTTTGAGCCCTGGTCTGGGAAGATCCCACATGCCACGGAGCAACTAAGCCTGTGTGCCCCAACTACCAAGCCTGCGCTCTAGAGCCCGCGAGCCACAACTACTGAGTCCACGTGCCACAAGTACTGAAGCCCGCAAGCCTCGAGCCCATGCTCTGCAAAACAAGAGAGTCCAGCACAATGAGAAGACCGCGCACCACAACGAAGAGTAGTCCCCGCTCACCGCAACTAGAGAAAGCCCACGTGCAGCAACAAAGACCCAATGCAGCCAAAAATAAATATAAATTTATATATATAAAAAAAAGTGGAGGGCTTCCCTGGTGGCGCAGTGATTGAGAGTCCGCCTGCCGATGCAGGGGACACGGGTTTGTGCCCCAGTCCGGGAAGATCCCACATGCCACGGAGGGGCTGGGCCCGTGAGCCATGGCCGCTGAGCCTGCGCGTCCGGAGCCTGCGCGTACGGAGCCTGGGCTCCACAATGGGAGAAGCCACAACAGTTAGAGGCCCGTGTACGGCAAAAAAAAAAAAAAAAAAAAAAAAGTGGAAAGAAAGCATTCTGTTTAAAAGCAAGATCTAAATAAGGTACTGCCAAATAAGCTGCTCCTGCCTCTGAGGATTCCTCCAAGAAAATAACCAAATTTTAATTGAAGAGTTATTAGCATCAACCTTGGAAACTCCAATCAAAAATCTTCTCCTGGGGCTTCCCTGGTGGCGCAGTGGTTGAGAGTCCGCCTGCTGATTCAGGGGACGCGGGTTCGTGCCCCGGTCCGGGAAGATCCCACATGCCGCGGAGCGGCTGGGCCCGTGAGCCATGGCCGCTGAGCCTGCACGTCCGGAGCCTGTGCTCCGCAACGGGAGAGGCCACAACAGTGAGAGGCCCGCATCCCGCAAAAAAAAAACAAAACAAAAACAACAACAACAAAAATCCTCTCCTGCATACTACTAGGTGGTGATGTTGAAATGAGGGGGCAGGGAGATTGAAATTTATTAAAGACACTGACGTCTCCTCAAGTGTAAGTCTAAAAAAGACAACATTAAGATCACGCAGCAGTTGAAGCCCGTGATGTGCTGTATCAGAATTTATAACCACTGCAGTATTTCTAAATCATTACTCTCCTATGATGGGGTCAGCATTTCGAATATTACGGAAAAACAGCTAAACACATACATAAATAAATAAATAAATAAATATGAAAAATGCATGTGATCGTCCTGACAAAGTAGTTCAGGGGGGTTACTGAACGGCAATGGCTCACAGGCATCTGTTCATCCAGCTGTTAGCTGAAAAGACGGAAAGCAGGTGTCAATTTCAGGGCAGCACTGAAGTTAATTTCACATAAGGCAGTGCTGAAAAGAAAAGAATATCCAAAACAATAGTAGAACTAAAAATAAAGTCAAAGAAAAATCACCATGTCCTTGAATCTATCTGGCCTTTGCGTCTGAAAAACCACATGCTCAGGAAAGAGTCCTTTCTTCAAGTACTCCTGGAAGGAAAGAAAAAGGTCTCCCTACTACCCAGGTCCAGTCTATTTTCAAGCAGACATGGAGCGGGGCGGCGGCTACCCAGCTCTGACCCTCTCTATAACCTGAGAGCTCGGCTACATCACTTGGGATATTTGGCTGGTCCTCAGCATTCAGACCAAAAAGATAACAGCACGGAATCTGGAGACCAGTGAAGACTCCTGCATAAATGCATTAAAATACTACGCGCCTCCGTAGCAATCGTAAACGTCTCCATGGGCATAATTAACAGTGATTCAACTCGATATTTAGATTTTAGGGAGTGCCAGAATGGTTAAGGAGGTATCTTGTGACATCATATGTCACAGAATCATAGATTTTTGAGCTGGAGGCTCATTCTTCTAAGTGGCAGAGAGGTTAAATGATGTCCCCAAAGCAACATAGCTGATAAGGAAAATGGTCTTAGCCCTCAATCTAGAGATCACTCCTCAATTTACTACACACTAAAGGAGAAGCTTCAGAATTGCATTTTCTTTATCTTAGTTCTTTTATCATTGACTCTCCATATATAATAGTCTTTTAGAAACTGAAATTTCTCATTTCAACCTGTCACTTCAAAGGTCGATTGCCTATCATTCTCTGTATGTTGTTAGCTGGTAACCATGCACATACTTCATGTTCTAAGCAAATATAGCTTTGAAATATAGTTAGACCCACTATGATGCAGCATGATGGAATAATCACTTTACACATGGACAAACTTTCCTGAGAAGAAAAACGTATTTCAGGACTGAAATCTTATAAAGTTTTTAAATTGTTAAAGTTTAAAAAAATAATTATTTAAGACTGTAAATGCTTACGACAGGCGAGGCACAGTGCCAAGTGCTTTGCATGAATCATATCATTGAATTCTTCCAACAAATTTGTGCCCTAGTTACCATCTAACAGGTTAAGTGACTAACACAATGTCATAAGGTAGTTGATGGTACAACGGAGATTTAACTCCAAGTAGTCACCATACATCAAACATATAACCCAGCCATTCCACTCTGACATATTTACCCAAGAAACTGAAAGCATGTACACATGAAGACCCACACGGGTAAGTTCTTAACAGTTTCACTTGTAATAGCCAAAACATGGAAACAATCCATATGTCTATCAACGGGGTGAATGGATAAACACTGTCACAAAGACACACAATGAGATACTTACTCATTGATAAAAGCAACAAACACTGATACACACAACATGGAAAAAATCTCAAATCAATCAAGATGAGTGAAAGAATTCTGACAAACAAAAAACACATACGGTATGATTCCATGTATATACATTTCTAGAAAATGCAAACTAATCTATACTAACACAAAGCAGATCCAAGATTGCTTGGAAAGGGAATGCAGAAGAGGGAGAGATGGATTCGTAAGCGGCATGAGGAAATGTTCGGGGGTGATGGTTATGTTCATTATCTTTACCGTGGTGATGGTTTCACGTGTGACCATATAGGTCAAAATTCATCAAAGTGGACACTTTAAAGATGTGCACGTCACTGTACATTAATTATACCTAAGTTTTAAAATATAGGCAGTCTAACTCCAAAGTCTGTGCCCTTAACCACCAGAGTATATGGCCTCAGATATTATAAAATGTCCTACTTAGAAAAAGAATATTGACTTTAATTCAGCTTTACTTTAGTGCAACATCACTTATTTTAGTCTATAAACTATAAAGGGCTAATTGACGCCTATTGTTCTAATTAGTGATTTTGTTACCTCCCTGCAAATTGAATCCTGAAGGACAAATTTGGTTTTGATCCCTGTTCCCCTACAGTGAATGGTCCCACTTTCCTGCTGTTTCCATTGAAGCGGCTTCTGTCTTTTCCCAGCTGTCTCTGATCTTACCAGTTACTTTTTGCTTGTTTAGGTAAGACTCTTTTTTTTTTTTTTTTACTTATTCTTTTAATCTATTTTCTTCACTGTCTGCTATTCTAACCCCTCGGGCTGTGAAGTTAAATGAAAGTGGCAAGCATACACTGCATATAAAATTAAGTAAAAAAATATCAAAAAGGTTCTGTGCTGAAAGAGGGCTTCTGCTACACCTTTTCTATGGAGGAAAATGCTCTGTTAGAGAAATTTTTATTGACACTGACGGTTAATTCACTTAGAGCACTTAGAGCTGAGTCTGAGACACTCCCAAATTTTCTGAGATCTGAACGCTGGGTAATTGGTAATTTAGTGATACAAGTTATAGTATTAACATTTTAAAACATTCCAGTAAAGCATGCCATGTTCTTTTTTTTTTAAGTTCAAATACATATATAATTTTTCCAAGTCTCCAAATATTTTTTTTGTTAGTTTCTGCTTTATAACAAAGTGAATCAGCTATACGTATACATACATCCCCATATCTCCTCCCTCTTGCATCTCCCTCCTCCCACCCTCCCTATCCCACCCCTCTAGGTGGACACAGAGCACCGAGCTGATCTCCCTGTGCTATGCAGCTGCTTCCCACTAGCTATCTGTTTTACATTGGGTAGTGTATATATGTCCGTGCCACTCTCTCACTTCGTCCCAGCTTCCCCTTCCCCCTCCCCATGTCCTCAAGTCCATTCTCTACATCTGTGTCTTTATTCCTGTTCTAATTTTAGTTTTGTAGGAAAAGATTTACCCTGAAGTCACGATTGAAACAAATACTAATTTTCCGGTTTCTGAGAGACCTAAAAGACACAAATCAGAATTTGGAAGGCGGCGCATACAAGGAAGAGCTTTAAAGCTTACATGTCTTTCGCTACATGGAAAAATCCACCTCTGATCTCAGAGCAGCTTATTCATAAGGGCATCAGAGACTTGGGACATTTCCTCTGCCCGGCTGACTGGAAAATTATGCAGTCAGCAGTTGATCAGGACTGTGTATGAACCCCACTCAGAAGCAGAACCAAGGCTGGGAGCTCCGAGGGTGCCTGTGTCAGCTCAGTTAATGCTGAACTGAGGACCCTTTCTCTTCATGATCTCCACACTCCAACTGCCCAGACCTCAAACTAGACTCCCCCCGCACCTTCTGACACCACTGCAGTTAACGTGTGAGGGTGGGCAGAGGGGAGCATTTGGCACTAATCACCCGTGGCCCCATCATCAAATGCCTTGGCCCAGAAATAAACTGTCTAGAACCTGTTTGGTCTTAACCATGACTAATCTGCCTCTATATAATTGACAGTTGATTGGGTATAATTATATTGTTTAATTACCAATATTTTATGTTTTAAAAAAGAATGAAATAACGCCATTTGCAGCCCTATAGATGGACCTAGGGATTATCATACCAAGTGAAGCCAGAGGAAGACAAATAACAATATTTTATGTTTTAAAACCACAAGACCCTCTTTATAACAATGTTCTGACCACCAGAATTCAACATATTTAACTGTAGCAGCAAAAATAAAAGAGCTGTCAAAATCCAACAGGAGCTCAGATGAAATCTTTGCATTTCGAACAATCCTTCGCAAGGTATTCCTAAGAAACAAAGGAAAGAGATAGCTTCTCACTGTGGTTGTTAAGGCCAATATCCTCACTTGAACCTGAAGATTTGCATTTGAGAATATCAGACCAAGAACTTTGAACTTGAGCTTTTAATAAACCCGCTGTGCTGCATTAAAGTAGAATACTAAAAGCCTCCAAAGTGGATTCAGACTGAAAGCTAAACGTTGATCTAACATTATTATTTCAAAACACTGCTAGGTTAGTATACTCCTAGCGTCCACTCTAATTTTAGCAAATTTTGGCCTGAATCAGAAAGCTTATGATTTTATCCTCCATAGAGGGCACTCGCCAAGTCATGCTGAAGCCTGACCATGTATTAGATGGGTCAATGGACAGCATACTTACAGGAGAAGAAAAGTTTACTACCTTCAGGCAAGAGAGAAAACAAGAGCAATCAAAATCATAATGACCATCAAATACTGAACACGTGCTTTATGCCAGGAACTATATACCTTCTACACCTGTTACCACCACCTTTCCTGAGATCTGGGCAAAGGAACTGTTGGTTTCCTATTTTCAGTTGAGGCACAGAGTAGAAGCATTTGGCAAATATCCTACAGGTCGTAGTGATAGAAGCAGGAGGCAAGGCTGAATCCGTAGCCCAGACTTATTTTATGTCAAGCAGTTTGACTGTGTTCACTGCACTTTCATCATCCTTCTTGACAAGAACTGGTTCCCAATACAAAGGAAACATGAGAAGGATGTATATGTTAAAGTTGGTCAACGTTCAAAGGCTAGCGGACCCGACTGGTAATGTAAGCTCACGCTGCTTTTTCTCTCTGCTTAACTCCTGAACCAGCAGACAAGCAACGCAAACGACAGGAGAGATAAAGATAAGACAAGTGGACACAGCGTTCGCCTGCTGCATCAGTCCGAAGGTCCTGCATGGATGAAGCATTCCACCATATGCAGGGAGCATAGGAATCTGCGAATAGTCATGCCATTGGGGCTGGGGGAGGGGCAATGTCAGCGCTTTGGGGGAGGTCTGTAAACTGCTAGAGGAGGCAACTGCACTTTTGTTTTAATTTTTTTTGGATCATTGGACTCAAAGGCCTCCCCAGTATAACTGCCCTGTGTCTTTAAACTGTTTCAAACATCTATATAGGCTTCTGAATTAATCTCTCTCTCACACACACACACACACACACACACACACACGTCTTTCTTTGTCTCTGGTCCTTCTCTTTTTCTGGCTCTTTCTCAGTTTCTCTTTAAAAATCCCTTTTGGGTAACAATTCCTCAGAAAAGAAAAAAAATATCAAGACAAGGATGATCTTAACTTGGCAAACAACAAACCAACCCACCCAACCATGGCAAGCCTAAGCAACCCAGAAAGTCCTTAAAAGAAAGGAAATGAGGTTGCCTTACATTTCTGGTCTCCCTGGGGCTAAACACTTTCCCACGCGACAGTGCACTTCACTTTATACAATTTTTTTTTTTTTTTTTTTGCGTTACGCGGGCCTCTCACCGTTGTGGCCTCTCCCGTTGCGGAGCACAGGCTCCGGACGCGCAGGCTCAGCGGCCATGGCTCACGAACCCAGCCGCTCCGCGGCATGTGGGATCTTCCCGGACCGGGGCATGAACCCGTGTCCCCTGCATCGGCAGGCGGACTCTCAACCACTGCACCACCAGGGAAGCCCGCTATACAATTATTTTTAAACTCGCTTATCACTTTATCCACATTTTGTATAATACAGTGTAAGAATCCACTTGCAAGCCAAAGCATCTGTGCATTAAGGAGGCCTGCCATGGTTCAGATCAAGTTCAATGTTATAGGTTTATTTATTGCAGCCCCCAGCTAGGCCACTCTATGGTAATCAAAGTCAGCCTCCTTCATACCATCTTATGTATATTTCAGATTTCCAAACTCCGGGTTAGAAGCCTAAATGTATTTTGTTTTTCAAACAGTCTGAAAAATGAAAGAGGCCCTGCGAAAACATATCTAGATCGGATCTAAATGGAATTATACCACTACAGCTGAACTGAAGAGCAACTGCAATAACGCAATAGCTATTCGCCCAGTAACTGGTGCATCAGCGAGCGGCTCTGAATTATTTGCTAGTCACCACTTGTGGTTTTATTCACCAGAGTTTAGAGGAGATCTTAGGGCTCATTTAACCCTTTCCCTCTCATTTTACAGATGAAGAAAAAACAGTCCAGACAGTGGATGTGAACTGTTGAGGTCACGAAGCTAAACGCGGTATCCATCTAACTCAATCCTTCATCCACTAATTATAAGTCTCGTGTAGTGTTTCAGGAGCTTACAGCCTCTCTCTTACTTTTCAACACGAGAAGCATTTGTTGAGCAATCCGTATGTGACAAATACTGCATTCGATCATGGAAATCGAGTATGAACCAGGGTTAAGGACTTGGCCGATGGAGTCAGAAAAACTAAAGGTTTAAATCTGACTTCACTCCTTGCTATCTCTGTGCCTTTGAACAAATGACTTAGCAGCTGTGGAAGCCCAGACGACTTACTAAATTTCCAAATGGGATTTAGTTCTCTCCTTCGTAAGTGTGAACACTTTAATGAGATAATGTAACTAAAGTGCTCAGCCCAGTGCCTGGAATTTACTAAGGATTCATTATGATGATGATGATGATGGCAAGTTGAAGAAAGCATTGCTCATACCTGCTCAAGTGCTAGAAATTCAAATCTAGAGACATGCAGGGAAACAGTGAATAATGATGGACTGAGTTCAGTGCAATCCTGGAGGCCTGTATGAAGGGCACAGAGCCACCGATTCTGTTGATGGAAATGCCACCCTTGGGCAAGCTGGGCTGGGCCTCAGGTACAGACTTTTTGTTTTTATAACTTTTTTATTTTATTTAATTTTACTTTATTTTATTTTTTACTGATTCAGTTTTACAGCAAACCCGATCATGGCCTAATACAGGGGAAGGAGTCAGGGAGGAAGAAATATCGAAACACAACTAAACTAACGGGCAAGGGACTTCCCTGGCGGTCTGGTGGGTTAGATTCCGCACTTCCACTTCAGGGTGCACAGGTCTGACTCCTGGTCGGGGAACTAAGATCCCTCGTGCTGTGTGGCACAGCCAAAAAAAAATGCAGTAAACATTAAAAAACAATAATAATAGCAGGCAAGACGTCAGCCATTATTAACAGAATTTAATATGATGTTCAGCATTTTCCTGGTGATTTATTCTCTGGTCTTATTAGAACTCCAACCTAATTTAATGTTTTTAGGATTGGCATCTCATGTTTCTTTTCTTTTTTTTTTCAGATATAAATCACCCCAATAAAAACCAGGAAATTGGGAATATTATCTACCTATACAACTTTTATATGCTGAAAGAGTCCTAACTTTTTTTTTTTTTTGGATCAGAAATATGCCATCTTCCTATATGATGGAAAAGGGGCCAAAGCACTGGAGACTACAGCATTGAATACAAAAAATAGGACTTGGGACGTGAACAATTCCAAAATCAAATTTTGGCTCCGATTTTGAGCAAATTACTTAACCTCTCTGAGTGCACTTTCCTGTACAAGACAGGAATCATATCTACTGTATGGGGACCAGTGATGATTAGAGGATGTAATACACAAAAGAGATTTAAAAAAAAAAGTCTATTACCCACAAAATTAAAAAAGAAAACCTGGAGAAATAGATGACCTTATGAGTAAAGGAACGCTACCAACTCACTCATCAGCATCTCAGAAAATACAGTTGAGATAAGAGGCCAGGGCAGGAGTGTGTGCTTTAAAGCAGGGATTTGGGGCAAGGAGATGCAAAGAAGACAGAGAAAGACAGTGTAAAAAGGATGTGGGTGTGTGACTGGGGAAGAAACAGAAATAGAATCCTTCCAAAATGTATTATGAAAGAACCAATTCACTTCAAGGGTCACATGCGGAAGGATACCCCTGCGGCCTCCAAGAGTAAAAGGCAGCTCCTGATATAGACGGCCTGCCTCAGAAGAAGGAGTTTTCACATTGGGCCAATCAAACTTTTTCAAATTTATATGTGATGTGTGAGTTAGCACATTAAAATTTTCTCTGAAATCCAAGTCCTGTCTGCCTCGGGAATTACTATATTACATTAGGAGGCCCAATACCAGCTAGAGTTTACAAGAAAAGAGATCCGTCGACATATTTTTGAAACGGAATTTGGATAATTATTTACAGTGGGAAGAAAAGAAAGCACTTGAACCTTTGTCCTGACTGAAGGTATTAGCTCACAAGAATCAGGTGAACCTCGGTCCCTGCCAGGAAGTGAGTGAATGTCTTGCTGAATGCCAGTGTTTAGACTTGACAATACAAAAACAAACAGTGTTGCAAACGATGATTTCCTTTTACTTCCCTGTGGAGGATAAACGTATTCGTTGTCTAAAGCACAAAATTGTCAGGGAGTCTACAGTCTGTGACTAAAAGAACTGGGCCCACTACTACCTGTGACTTTGTACAGGGATTATCTTCCCACGGCTAATAACAGCACTAGGTACATACACAAAAGTAAATCTCTGTTAAAAAAAAAAAAAATGATTTCCAGGGTATCTTTTCCAGGGTTTTAAATTTATTTACAAATACATACTACATACACTATATGAAGGTTCTATCAGCTGAGACTTGAGGTCACCCACATCTTTCCTGGCACTGAAACAGTAGAAATGTCCATGGAGACCTTTCCTTACCCTGATTTCCCAGTCACACAGACGAAAAACCAAAGACCTTCTTATCCTAATCTTCCGTGAGTTATTTCTCTAAGTAGTGTGTCTAACAGCTGTCACCTCAAACATCCAAATCTCTGGGTTCACACTTCTGGTAAATGACTCTTGCAACATTGTACTTGTGAAATCCACTGACCAGCTGGGAGCTTAGGACTTTAACTCGGGCTGTCACCTTCAATCTATCATTGTGGATTGGAAGAGAATCACAGCTCTCAAACCGAGGAGCTTGCCAAACTCAGAAAGAGCAGTGGCAGTCAATTAAGCAGGTAAGGAATCAACTTCCCAGGTTCCTCCTCCAAAAGATAAGCCTCTGCTTAAAGGAGACACACGGAGAGTAAATGCAGACGACGGAGTTCGGACACTCGCCCTGGCAAAGGAGCCCTGCCAAGTCCCGCTTGCCATCACAGAGGTCTGGATGAAGGGAAACGGTCTTCCTGCCAGACACAGCCTATGTGGCAATTTCCATAAGTTGGGAATTCTCTCTTCGATCTTGGGATGTTGGGATGAACTGATGCCAGTTGTATGTCCAGGTCACCGGCAGGAGATGGGTCCGCAAACATGCCCCACATGGGAAGCACACGTGCAGAAAGTGCATTCCAGAGCCAAGAGCATCCTTGTGGTCACCTGGAAAGGCCATTTGGTCCATGAAAAACTTAACTGATATGACTTACATAGTTTCAAGTATGCTCAGCACTGAAATATCCTTTGGAAAACGTGCTTTAGAAAATATCATTACGGCTGTATGTTTCAGAACTCAGTGGTCGTCTAATTTTCACGGCCATTCCTCCCGTTGATCTCTCTGCTGAGGCACCGGGATAATGCACCTTCGTGGCTTTGCCCTTCTTAGAAATACATATTTGACCATTTCCACTCATTCAGAGAAATTTCCCCCTCCACAAGTCAATCCAATTGGGGGCAATGTTCATTACAACTCTACTGCAGCTGAACCTTAAAAACAAATTAAAATGATGCTACTTCTGGGAGGTGAACACGTTTAGACTGGCCATCAGCCAGGGTCCTGTATCACACACGCCCCCCTATGGTGCCTGTCACTGGGGTGGGGGGGAGCGGGGGCTGATTCTGCAGAACCTCACCTCAGGATCAATGTTCTAAGGGTGCTGATGGCTTCTATCTTATTTCTTTTCCACTTGAAACCCTGATCTTTGCGGTCCCACGGGCTCTCCTGCACCTTAACGACCAGCTGAGCTCTCCCTGCCTTGCCTTTTAAGGGAGTCTTCTGGTTTCTCACCCCCCGCCACTTGACTTTCCCTCTTTAGGGATATGAGGGATATGTCACTACACTCTGATATTCTATCAGTTTATTCATAAAATCAAGACACACATGCTTTCAGGGTTGGAAAGAATCTTAAAGGACATCCACAATCACCCTACAACATTTCAGTCAAGGGACACCCTGCTGAGGCCTGAATACCTCCTTTCTCCTACAAAAACCTATTCTACTGTAGAAGAATATAGCAGAAAAGCATTCATTATACTGAATATAAATCACTGTTAAAGTCTGTACTCATTGGTCTCATTTCTAACCCTTCAGGACAGAACAAAGTGGAGGAAAAGGAATATGGACTTTGATGACCAAAAGATCCAACTTGGGATCCCAGTAATACCATGGCATTGGGTTGGCCAAAAAACGTTCGTTTGGTTAACGAATGTGTTGTTCAATAAAGTACTTGGTGAAAATGAAAAATGTCTTTTATTTTTACTTGAAACCGAACAAACTTTTTGGCCGACCCAATACTTGCTGCATAAGTTTGTGCGTAACACCCAGACTCGACAAGCATCATTCTCTTTGACTATATACCGAACCACCAAGCTACGATTTGAGGGGGTGAAGATTAACTGCAGTATTTTAGTATCTAGTCCAGGGACCAGAACACAGAGGACATTAAACAGATGCCCTTACTTTTCTTTTTCTCCTCCTTCCACATGAAAGTCAGTCTCTCAGATGCGTGAAAGGCCATGATGCCTTTCTTGAACAGTTTCTTGGTTCCAAATTCCTTAATGCTAGTGGTGACTCTCCTTGAACATGTTGTTCTAGTTGATTCTGTTTTTAACATGGTACCCAGAATGAAATGCATTGTTGCACGTGCGTTCCAGTGTGGAGCAGAACCGTGCTGACTTACACACCCCATGCCTGCTCACTTAACACACACTCAAGTTCAATCCTCTCTCTGCCACCACCTGCTTGCCAGGTTATTCTAAGTTTTTTCAGTCTTACTTTTCTGCCTGTATTCCTTGTCCTGGTGCTTGTATCTGTCTCCCTTTGTTACAAAACCACGGATATTCCCGTTGAATTTTCACTGGTGGGCTCAGATTTTCAACCTAGAAGCATTTGAGGAGCATTATCAAGGTAAGGTCCTTTTAAAACAATCACTAGAAAAGATTTTTTTTCATCTCCAACCTCCAGCCTTTTAATGTACGTGCTTTAAATGTATGTGTTTGAAGAATTAGTTGCTTTACCATTAACCTCAAAGGCTGACAAGACTGCTTTGTCATTTCCCTCCCGGATTCTACGTACTTGCTTTAGGCCTGAATCCAAGAGTCTCCCATCTCTTGGTCTTTATCACTTTCAACTTTTCATTGGCTGGGAACAACCTACAGTCTTCCTGAGGTTTGCTTCTACTTCAAGAAATATGACTATATCAGATGCCCATAAAAGAGGTGATGGGTGGTATCACTCAACACAGTGCCCGGCACACGACACTGGTCCTCCCCTGCCGTTTTCTCATGTCAGTGCCAGAAAAAAGGGGCCAAGACCTTAAAGAAATGAGACTGCTTAACAAACACTGTCCTGGGACAAGTACAGGATGCCTTCTGCAGCACAGAGCACTAATTAGCATTCATTTTCTGTAACAAGCAAGTTTCTAATTTGATAGAAAAACCTAAGTAAATTTGCAGCTTCCCTTCATCATATCATATTCATTTTCATTTAGCAACTCGGCCATCACATGCTGAATATTAGTTTTGAAATTTTAATTGACTATGTGTCTTTTACTCAGTAACCACAAACACCAAGTTGAATTATTCGGCTGGAATATAAATGAAATTAACAAATGGCTGAAGTTACCTCTTAGGGCACATATTATACGTTATATTGTTGTTCAATATAACAAGCAATGATAAAAATAAAAGTGAAAATTTGCATAGCAGTTTAGAATTTATGAAGTGCTTGTCTAATATCTACATTACCCATTTTAAATACTTGAAAACAGCAGGCAAACAAAAGATGAAAATGATGTAAGGGACAACTTAAATGGCACAGGAAATTGGGAAAAGGATTTTTATTATTCCTCTTTTTGTCTCCAAGTGTCTTGTACTGTACCTGGTACATAGTAAGTACTCAATAAACATCCATTAAATGAATAAATGATGGAATGACTCATCATTATTCTCATGTTTACCCAGAACCTGTGTGCACATGACATGCTCTTGAGAGACTGAACAGGGACTTTGCCTAACAAAAATGGACAAGTTGACAATCTGCGAGCCTGAGGAAGCCGATGACTTTGCTGTCAATCATCTTTGTACAAGTGGTTAAATGCATATTGAGTTTGAAAGAAGATTCTGAAGATATACTGCTTGGGTAAGATTCAGCTTCACCACTTAGGAGTACTTTGGACAAGTAACAAATTTTCTGGGCTTCAATTTATTCATCGCTAATATGGGAATAATAAGAGTACCTGCCCCATACGGATGTTCCAAAGAAAACTATATTAATATGTGGAAAGATGCTTAGAGCTGTGCTCCATACACCATAGGCACCACATATGTGTCTGGAGTTAACAGGAGTAATACTTCCAGTTCCGTTCCAGCGCCTAGCAGAATGCTTACCACAAAGAGCTGATAATGTAATATTTGTTGGACAAATGAATGAACCTTCAGACTTGTTTCTACTTGGAAGAAATGTCTATTTTTCAGAGTCTGTAGTCTCTGGAATCACTCAAAGATGATAAAGGACAGAGTGGAAGGTGAGCACACAGGTGATTTTGAAACTCATTAAAGGTGGTACACAGCATTTCCCTAGAAACCAAGTGACTCCGAGGAAAGGTGTGTCAAGGAGAGTCAACAAAAACATAAAGCCAAATTAGGCAGCCCATTCCCCTTCAGAGACCATGTATAGTCTGTGGAGGCTAGGTTTAGTACTGATTACATCCTCAAGATGGTCCCAGGTCTCATACCGACTGAAGAAAGGCTTTTCTAAACTGTAATCCATGTAAAAAAGGAAAGTAGAAAGAGAAAACAGTAAAATGTCAAGTTGTTTTTTTTAATGTCAGAAATGGAAATCATGTAATGAATTAATATCCACTTCCTCTGATGGAGAGTATCAGTTCAGCTTTCAGGTTTAATATTGTCTGATTCTGTTCTGATATATGTGAAGGTCATATTAGCCCTACTGTTAAATCTGGATTGCCAAAGCAGAGATGTCTGGGCTGAAATAAAAAAGCGTGAAGATAAATGATTTAGAAACACAGCTTGCTTAATGGAAAGACTTGCCGCTACAACTAGATACTAGGTGGCAAAAAAAAAAAGTACTATATGATTGCTCTCTTTAAACCTGTCAATCCAACCTCTTGGGAGAGTAGTAAACTCATCATATCATTACAGCGATTTAGAAAGATCATTTAAGAAGTCATAGTACTGAGCCAAAACCTTGTGCCATGATTAGAAAAAATTAGAAGCATTAAGTTACCTATAAATAGGAAATCAACATATTAACCTTTACTTTATTTAAAGAGGCAGACACAACATGCATTGCAAATGAGGGACGTTCGCATACACTTATTGCCTGTTCCCATCATGATTAAATCCTCTAGAGAAGGCAGGATCAGAGAAGGGATTAAAGCATAATGTTTCATTTAGTCCCCAGGGGGAATCCAAAAATATTATGTGAAAGCAACAGATTGACACAGGGAGTATCAGACCAGGAGGAAAGGGATGTATCCAAAGCAGATGCAAATCGCAAGAAACTAAGAAGGTGAGTTTGTAAAATGAAGATTTACACATGTTTGTGTCTTAGTCAATTTAAAGGGGTAGTCTTGTAGAAGAACAGTTTTCTAACTTCAAGGAAAAGAAAGAAAGAAACAGAGAGAGGGAGGGTGGCAGTGAGGCAGGAAGGGAAGACGGAAGGAAGGAAAGGAAGGAAAAAAGAAAACCCCTATCTGTTTTCAATTCTTTACATGAGGAATAAGAACCATTAATTTTTACAATTTAGCATGTCTACGAAATGAGCGGGTAATAAATATTAATATGTGCCATCTTTAAAGAAAAAAGAAACCCTTGACCAAGTAGTAAATAAATAACCCCTTCAATATGCATAACTCTTAACACCAGAATCTGCTCCTATAATGATATTACGCACTTCATTCATAGTTGTCATTAAAAATATTTGTCCTCCAACAACCGATTCTTGTTCATATATAGGATAATAAAAGTTACATCTGTGATGTTTACGGTGCTGGGCTGAGGGTTTCACATACACGTTCCTAACATATTTCTCATAAGAAACTTGTGAAATAGGTACTGTGGGTTTTAGGTTTGTCTATAAAATGGGGATAAAAATATCCACTGAGCAGTTCAAAAGACTTTCTTAACCTGGACCACGATGTTTGTTCATCAGCATAAGGGATGGTGAAAGAAGAGGTGACCGAGGCACAGAAAGCAGGGCTTCCCTGGTGGCGCAGTGGTTAAGAATCCACCTGCCAATGCAGGCGACACAGGTTCGAGCCCTGGTCCGGGAAGATCCCACATGCAGCGGAGCAACTAAGCTCGTGCGCCACAACTACTGAGCCTGCGCTCTGGAGCCCGTGAGCCACAACTACTGAGCCCTCGTGCCACAGCTACTGAAGCCTGCATGCCTAGATCCCGTGCTCCGCAACAAGAGAAGCCACCCCGGTAAGAGGCCCAGGCACCACAACGAAGAGTAGCCCCCGCTCGCCACAACTAGGGAAAGCCCACGTGCAGCAACAAAGACCCAACGCAGCCAAAAATAAAATAAATTTAAAAGACACTGAAAGCAGCAGCTTTCTAATAACTTCTAGGCAGCACTTCCAATCTGAAACCCTGGTCATCCAGGGACCCCCAGCTTCACGGGAGACTTTGGCCCCTGATCTGCCTTTGCAGTTGGCTGGTCCTAGGATCAGCATATTCTTTTTTTAAAATTTATTTTATAGAAGTATAGTTGATTTACAGTGTTGTGTTAATGTCTACTGTACAACAAAGTGACTCAGTTATATGTACATATTTACATACTTTTTCATATTCTTTTCCGTTATGGTTTATCATAGGATACTGAATATAGTTCCCTGTGCTATACAGTAGGACCTTGTTGTTTATCCATTCTATATATAACAGTTTTGGTGTTTTTTTTGCAGTACATGGGCCTCTCACTGTTGTGGCCACTCCCATTGCGGAGCACAGGCTCCGGACGCGCAGGCTCAGCGGCCATGGCTCACAGGCCCAGCCGCTCCGCGGCATGTGGGATCTTCCCGGACCAGGGCACGAACCCGTGTCTCCTGCATCGGCAGGCGGACTCTCAACCACTGCGCCACCAGGGAAGCCCCTCTATATAATAGTTTGCATCTGTTAATCCCAAACTCCCAATCCATTCCTCCCCCACTCCTTCCTCCCCCCTTGGCAACCACAAGTCTGTTCTCTATCTCTGTAATTCTGTTTCTGTTTCGTAGATAAGTTCATTTGTGTCATATTTTAGATTCCACATATCAGTGATATCATATGGTATTCGCCTTTCTCTTTCTGATTTACTTCACTTAGTATGAACATCTCTAGGTCCATCCGTGTTGCTGCAAATGGCATTATTTCATTCATTTTAGGCTGAGTGGTATTTCACTGTATTATACACCACATCTTCTTTATCCATTCATCTGTCGATGTAGATTTAGGCTGTTTCCTTGTCTTGGCTATTGTGAATAGTGGGTCAGCATATTCTTGAACCTGCTACAGAGTTCACCTTTCAGGTACAATGCCCGTTGCAGTCACGAGGACAGAATCAGGTTCTGCGTGAGCTTATGGAAAGGCAGTACGGCAGTTTGGGTAACCTGCTAACAAACATTCATGTACTGAACACAGTTTGGCATAAGACCTGCTATCACTATAGCCCACTTCCCAAAGCAAACTGTGCTGCCGAGAATATACAGTCCTCACTTCTCTTTGGTCTTCAGATGCTGCTGCTATTTCCCGGGAGAACATGACAACTGTGATGGAACATTTTGTATGTGGTCACTTTACAGAGTTTTGATCACGTCAGAAACTTATAGCCAAAATAGCGTCTCGTTCTTTTCTGCCTTCCTCGCTATGGAAATGGAAATCAATGTATTTCAGTCTAGTGATTCCCTTAGCAAAACACTATTTTAAAAGAGAAAAAGGCAGAAGCTCGTGGAAAGTAAGCGATAGTGGAATGATCTTCACCAAAGAACACATTTCAGAGAGACAAGAACCTATTAAGTCATAGGGAAAGAGACAATCCTATTAAGGAATACAGATTCATCTGACCTTTACCCAAGTGCACACTGGATCAAGGATTCAGACAGCCTCACACACAGCAAAGGGAGATATACCCCATGTTTCCATAAATGAGAAGTTAAGTTGGCCTGAAGGGTATATTTTAATAGGCAGCTAAAATGTGGTTGTACCCCTCATACGGGGAGAAAATCCAGACTCTGTTACCATACTAGTGCAGCCGAGCTCGAAGATGCTTTATCAGCTAAAGCATGGCATGCAGACAAGTCATGATTATGAAATGCTACCATGGGAGAGCCCAGAATCCCTTTTTCTTTTTCCAAAGACCTGAAGGAAGAGTAGATGCCTTGTTTGGTGAACGCTGGTGAGATCCTTCTCTAAGATTCTATGGACTTGGCTAGATTTTCTGTTACATGAACCTCCTGAGGGAGTATTCATTTTTGTGCGTTCTAAGGATACACACTCAGGTGCACTCTGAATGAATAGGTGACAGCTCTTCCGTAAACCCACACATTTGCTGCTTTGGTATCCAAAGGTCACTGGTCAAATCTGTGTTCTTACTGAGAATATGCCACAGTGGGGCCCAGCCTGACTGTGTTCAGGCTATTACGACTTGCTTAGGATAATAAAGTGTAATCCAATGAGAAGTGACTTTCTGCATCTTTAAATACGGACAATCTCCAGTTCTCAGATGGAAGAGAAAACACATAATTACTAAACACCTATGTGGTAGTCACATCAATAAAGCATTAAAGGTACAAAACTGCTTTAAATCCTAAAACAACCCTAAAAGGCAGGTATCATTAAAATGTAATGGGTGATAAAACAGAACCATTCGCAAAAAGACCTGCCCCAGATCCCACAGCTGGTAAGAAGTGAGGCTCACTTCAAACCCTGAATCTGATTTCCAAGCCTATCCTTTCTGATTCTACCTTAGGGATTCATGCATTTCTCATGCGCTCACTTCTTCTACTGCTTACAAGTGACCTAATCCGTCTGTCTCGTTACTATTAACGGGTGAAAGACAACTAGTATTTCTGGTTCTTTACTGGGCACCAGGAAAAAAAACCTGCTCTTTATAGATCAGTCCATCTAAACCCTGTCAAAGTATTCTGACACAGATGTAGAATTTGGACTCCAACCTACAGGCTGGACACAGGACATGGAAATGACAGTGAGGTGATGTGATATCTTCTAAGAACTGTGAAATAAAGGGAACTAGGCTGTCTTCTGCGAGTGAAATAGTAAAATTAGACCAGAGATATGTAAAATCCCCTTTCAGAGAGAGACTCTCTTCTGCCCAACAAGACTTGAAAATGTATTAATATATATGGTGGTCGGGATGTGGACAGAGTATCAACCACAAGAGAGGACAGTCAGAAGTTGAGTAAAAGGAAAGAGAGCCACCAGAACAAGCTTCGGCAGTGCCTGTCCTCCTATTGACCAGAAGTTGTGTCACACACACCCCAAAGCTAAGCTGCCTTGTCCCAGCAGGAGGCGTTCCTACAGCGAACATGGACACGATAGGCAACATTAGCTTGGAACCATGAAATATCTGTCCATTATCAACACCTACCCTCAGTCTAACTCCGAGCTCACCAAGTAACCTGGTTTTCCCAGCTCAGGAGAAGCAGAAGAGCACACAATAGGTTGAAGGGAACGTCTACTTTGACAGATTGCTCACCGTGCTTCCCATCGTTGACTGATGGGCACTCTGCGTTCACTCTGTTAGTCTCCTTCAAGTACTTTAACGTGATTCAGCATCCTCAGTTGTGTTCATCCTGATAGTTATTATTTAATTTTTGGCTGGTAAGCTAAAAGTTATACCTTTGACCATGATAAATTTACCAAGATATTGTTATAGGGTCCTTTGTAGCCAGTGGAGTCAGCTGGTCATTAGCTGGTGACCAGAACAACCAAAAACCCCGTACTTGCAAACATCTTCGGGCCCCATGGAGCAATTCAAGAGATGTTCTCTATCAGTGGATGGACAGGTTTGTTTTTTTTTTTAATTACAGTAGTAACAGGTACACCAATCCCCTTCTGACACATACTATCTGGGGATGAATTACTCATAACTATTACGCACCACTGAAATAGCAAATGATGACGGACGACGCATTAGACGGGAACTAGAAAGTTGGGTTATTTTCCCAACTCTGCTGTTAATTAGCTACATAAGCTTAGAAATGTGACTTAACTCTTCTGAGCTTCATGTCTTTATCCATAAAATGGAGGAAGTGAAATATATGCTGTCTAAGGACTTTGCAAGCTCTAATATTCTCTCACTATAAGTTTAGATATGAGCTTGTCCTCTAAAAGTCAGAACAATTATTTTATGTTGTATGATTTGACTTTCTTTCAAAGATTAGCTTTTCGGCTGTCATGGCTGCTCTCACTGATTACATGAATGTCCTCTGGTGGCCCGTAACGTCGCCAACCCATCTGACGGTATATTTCCTAAAAATGCAAAGTATTGTAAGCAATGAGGAAAACTCATCTCCACAGTTTCTGCATTATCTGTGGCCTTACTTACTCATCACAGCGAACTGCAGCCTCGATAAAAACTTAACCTAAATAATTATACTCTCGATTAAATCTGTAATCATTCTCATTCAGGCTCACACGAACCATTCCAGAAACCAAGAGGCCAGAAATCGCTAAATCAAATAAGATAACAGAGTCCTCCTTCCATTCTCAAATAGTTAGGGCAACGTATCTGATTTTTCTAAGCTGCTGAGTCAGTCAGTATTCTGTAGAAATATTTGTTTCACACCTTGTGAGTTAGTTTCGCAGACAGACAATCACAGAGGAGTTTTGTGTTCACTGAATAAGTACCATCTATACATCTCACTTAAGGAGACAGAATGGGGACAGGCATCTTTACAATGCCAATTAGCAAATGTATTCATTAAAATCCCTTTCACACCTCTACTGTCAAGTCCAATCATTTATTTATATCAACTAAAATCATCTGCCTCTATTACTCATTACTGACTAACAAATGATAAAGAAATTGTACTTCCCTAAATGTGTTACAAGCTCAAAATTCTACTTTCCCCAAGCTACTGACACCCAGTCAATAGTGTCATATTTGTATGAAAAAAATTTAATGTTTCCTTAGTTTAGGTAAAATTATATAGCTATTCAACTACCACTACCTTAGAGCAGTGTTCTATCAGTCAATTTCCAATATTACCCTCCTATAATTTATTCTCCATCATGCAGTTCAAGTGAGCTTCCTAAGCAGTAAAGCTGATCGTGTCAATCTTCTGATCATCATTCTTCAATGGCTCTCCAGTGCCTTCAGGATAAAATCCCAGCTTCCTGCAGTGGCACACAGCGTTTCTCATGGTCTGTACCTATCTTACGGTCTGCCCCAAGGAACCAGCAGAGCAGAATGGGTAAGAATCAGACTCCTGAATCAGACTGTCTCCTTGCAAAATCCCAGACCCGCCTGCCATTCATACCCAGACCTTGACCAAGTTAAATCTCCCTGTACCTCACTGAGATTTTTTAAGTTGTACAGATGACAAACTTGGTCACACATATTTTCACTCTTCTCAAGATGTTCAGTCACTTATATCTCACTTACATCTCTCTGGCCATGTGACTTCCTTTGGACCTTAGCAGAGGCTTGGCATGTGCTTGAACACCGAGATTTGTCCTCTTGCTAATTGTGAGTCCCTGGGACGGTCACGTGAACAAGCCTGGCTGACGTGCTGAATGACCAGACACAGGGCCACGTCATCTCCACTGCCCCAGCCAAAAGCAAAACACACGCCAAACATGTGAGTGAGACCATTCTAGACCATCTACACTAGATGAACCACCAGCTGAGCACAAATGAATGAGAAAATCCAGTCAAGATGGTCCAAGCCTGGTCCATTGCAACAGAATTACCTTTCTGACTCCTAGACTCATAAGGAACAGTAAATGATTGTTATTAACATAAACCACTAAGTTACCGGTTGTTAAATAAGCAAAAGCTGGGCTTCCCTGGTGGCGCAGTGGTTGAGAGTCCGCCTGCCGATGCAGGGGACACGGGTTCGTGCCCCGGTCCGGGAAGATCCCACGTGCCGCGGAGCAGCTGGGCCCGTGAGCCATGGCCGCTGAGCCTGCGCGTCCGGAGCCTGTGCTCCGCAACAGGAGAGGCCACGACAGTGAGAGGCCCGCGTACCGCAAAAAAAGAATAAAACTAAAAAATAAAAAAATAAGCAAAAGCCAATGGATACAACAGTATTAAATGAGTTAATATATGTAAAGCACTTATAAAAGTTTCAGTCAGGCATATATGAACATTAGCTATTAGAACTCAGTGGTCTCTGCCTCACTTGCCATTGTCACTTGCATCACTGGTACAGACAATTCTGAAATATACATGTTCTCACATCCCCATCTACAATTTATCAGCCTGGAATACCCCTGTCCCTACCCTCACATGGCAAACTCCTAATCCTCTTAGCTTAAACTATAGCCTTTTTTGAGAATCATTTCCTGTCACCATTACGTGGTGTTCAATACAAATTGAACACCTGACACAAATGAACTTATTTACAAAATAGAAATATACTCACAGACATAGAAAACAAACTTATGGTTACCAAATGGAGGGGGAGAGGGATAAGTTAGGAGTTTGGGATTAACCTATACACAGTACTATATATAAAATAGGTAAACAAGGACCTACGGTACAGCACAGGGAACTATACTCAATATCTTCTAATAACCTACAATGGAAAAGAATCTGAAAAAGAACTATACTTCAGTTTTTAAAAAGGCATTAAACAGGAAAAAAAAATGTCCCTTCTGTGAATTCTCAAGAACTCTGTGCTTACTCTGTTGTTACTGTTTCCACAGTGTACAGCTATCACTCACTCATAGATTTATCACCGACACTAGTTTACAAGCTCCTTAAGGGTAGGGGCTATGTCACTACTGGGTGTTAACTACTGCTTTACTTTTGAGTCTTCCTTAGCATAGTGCTTAAGTCAACCTTATCTAACCCATCAGAGGTGACTCTCCAAAAGAAAACTGTTTCAAGGTTCAAAATGTGTTTAAATAAACTTTCGTTAAACCTAGTCCACTTTACTACTGTGAGTTTTTAAAAATATACTAATGTGATTTGACATACACTGTATTCCTATCAAATGTGACCTCACTTGTTTCAACCATTGTTCTTACTATATTTTTGAAACTTATATATATTTTTTAAATTTAAGTACGGTTGATTTACAATGTTGTATTAGTTCCAGGTGTACAGCAAAGTGATTCAGTTATACATACATACATATATCTATATATCTATATCTGTATCTATATATCTCGTTTTTCAGATTCTTTTCCATTATAGGTTATTACAAGATACTGAATATAGTTCCCTGAGCTATACAGTAGGTCTCTGATGTCTATCTATTTTACATATAATAGTGTATATCTGTTATGAAACTTACATTTGTCACCAACATTAACTACCTCTCCAAAATGTGTATCATTCACACATCATGCATATTTTCCAAGTCTTCTCGGAAACCATGGATACAAATGTTGAATGGAAGCAGACAAAACAACCGTACTTTTTTAAGCTCTGAGAGACCTCTCACGAGAATAAGTCACTCTTGTGGTATTCAACCGATGAAACAGTAACTCCACTTGATTAAGCTTATGTTTCTTCATTTTGATCAAAGTACATAATGAAAGAATCCACATACCTTGCAGAGATCCAGATAAGGCATCTCTTATTCCAACAACCCAGTAACTCTTTCCAAAAAATGAGATCAGGCTAGTTCGGAATGACTTGCTTTTAATTAACACATCGTGATGGTTAGTGACCATCACAGTTTCTTCTGAGCGCTCAAAAGCCATCTGTTGAGTAATTTTGACCAAAATTCTTCAAAGGAGAAACTGTAACGATCTATTATTTTCGGAATCCAAATGTTCCATCAATTTAGAAAATTAAAGCATTTCCATTCTCCTGATACCTTTCTCGTGCTCAAGAGAAACATTTTAACAGTACTTAACTTCCACACATCAATTCATATTAACAAAAGTTATAATAATAATAATAATAGCTAACATAGCACAGGGAGATGAGCTCGGTACTTTCTGACCACCTAGAAGGGTGGGATAGGGAGGGCGGGAGGGAGACGTAAGAGGGAGGAGATATGGGGATATATGTATATGTATAGCTGATTCTCTGTGTTATAAAGCAGAAACTAACACACCACTGTAAAGCAATTATGCTCCAATAAAGATATTAAAAAAAAAATTACACTAAAGTTTACTCAGCTCTTACTATGTGCCAGGCACTGCTCTGAGCTTATTAGGTACATAAACCCATTCAATCTGCAAAACAATCCTATGAGGGGTGTACTATTATTATGTCTATGCAACAGATGAAGATGGAGGTATAAAAAGGTTGTAACTTGCCAAAGTCACTGAGCTCCTAAGTGGTAGAGCCAGGATCTGGACCAGGGTAGCCCTATCCTGCATCCATCCTTTTAACTACTGTAGGGGGCAACAAAGAGAGACAACTCAAGTAAGTCTCTGGTGTAATCAGTCGAGCCTCCCATCTGCATTCTTCCATTTGGAAGAAATGTCAGTGGAAGACCAATAAGAGAATCTGCCCACCTCTGGCTTGAAAGGTTCTTCGGTTTCCTTTCCGCGAATAATCACAAAACTTCCACGTGGAACGGGATAATCATAGTAATTTTCTATCACATGCGACACGGCTCCAGAGAAGAGAATAGTTGACGAGCGGTCTCTAATCTGCTCAAATGTTTTCTGTATGGCAGCTCGGCACGGTCAAATGCAAGATCACAGGAACAAGTCACCAGGATATTAAAGAGCATTATGCTCAATGTCAAAGAAACGATTGCCATGAACTGTATCTTTCCAGATAAATATTTGAATGGATGCATCGTATTTGCAATTTACAGGAGCTTGCACTCCTTGTAGTTTAAGAAATGCACAGTTCATACTAATGACAGACATATCATGGGTGAGCTCTAATCAAATAAATGTGGACTCATATCTATTCCGGTGGTGACGGCTGTACTCCTTTAAGTGGAAATTTCCATTGAATTTGAACCGATTGTTCCTTTCAAAGGACCTGCTGAATGATTTTAATGTGGTTACCCAGATGTCTGACAGAACCCTCTTGTCATCTGACACAGAGTTGCCAAGTGAGTGCATGTTGCTATAGCTAGGGATGCTGCTGGTGGGGGGAGGAAGTTGGCCGCAGTGCGGGCTACTAATTTGACAATTTAGGTTATAAAGCAAAAGAGTAAATAAAGGCTAAACAATGGTGACAATTTAGTGGGAGTTTATATCATGGAATACGGCCCTGAATTGAAACGCTCAACGCTAAAACAGAAGAAAATTCAACACCAATTCAACACTTCCCCTGACATCCGTGAATCTGTGCTCTGATCTGATGTCCCTGCTAACACAGAGGGTCACCAGAGTCCATAAAGTAGTCTGAGATGCTAATTATGTGTTATGAAGCCTACTGAACATGTCAAAATTCATTCCGAAATATGACCCAGTATGACAAACCCATCCTTACTCCGTTCAAAAGATCCTTGTATCCAATTTCCACACCTAATAATTCTTCGTCGCACTGACAGGGCTGGACTCCCCTGCACTCTTCCCAAACTTGAAATGCCAGGTGAACACACCGAAAGACACTTCCTGATACTCAGGGCATTCAACTTTAAAGACACCAAGGCGTCACGATGCTTTTAAATCTCAGCAGGGGATTGCTTCTAGACCTGGACCTAAACGTTCCACGTGCCTGCAGTAGTCATTCCTGACATTTTCCAGTAGTAGTGAACGCTGCAGGCAGTAAAAGCACAATTACAGATTTGACAATTATGTCATCCTGGTTAAACATTTGGGATATGACTATAAACTGTGTCAGCTCTTGCCACGAGAGGTGCTTTCAGAAGCAGGTTGCTAAAAGCAAAGCATCACAGTGATTTATGGTGCTGGTGACAGCGTTCAATTAAATTGTTCTTAACTGACTTTAATTAATTGAAAAACAATGTTAGCTTGGGAAACACGACTTTACCTCCGAGGAGGAAATACTGATTGAATGGAGTACAGGACTAGCATAAAAGCCCAGAATTTTAAAAAGAATGAGGGAATTAAAAAAAAAAAAAAAAAAAAAAGCTCTAGGAAACAGATGGAAATAGATGATGCTGACATGGAGTCTGGAGTGCTGATACAAGGAGTGTAGCTACGACAGGTTAAAACATATCCCACTGGGACTTCCTGGTTGGCGCAGTGGTTAAGAATCTGCCTGCCAATGCAGGGGACACAGGTTTGAGCCCTGGTCCGGGAAGATCCTACATGCTGTGGAGCAACTAAGCCCGTGAGCCACAACTACTGAGCCCATGTGCCACAACTACTGAAGCCCGTGTGCCTAGAGCCTGTGCTCCGCAACAAAGAGAAGCCACCGCAATGAGAAGCCCGTGCACCGCAACGAAGAGTAGCCCCAGCTCGCTGCAACTAGAGAAAGCCCGTGCACAGCAACGAAGACCCACCGCAGCCAAAAACAAATAAATTAAATAAATAAATTTTTTTTAAAAGGGAAAAAAGAAGAAATAAAACATTTCCCACTAATTCTGGAGGACCTAACAGAAGGTTCTCTTCCTTGTACTTTTCAAATAGCTTTGATCTGTTCTTTGCCTCCAGCACTCCCACTATTTTTTCCTCCCCCCAATTCCTCAAACTACTTGCCATGCAGGTTGGTGCTGACGGTATGACAATGTATTCTATTTTATTTTTTCAATTTTATTGAAGTATAGTTGATTTCCAATGTTGTGTTCATTTCTGCTATACAGCAAAGAATTTCAGTTATACATACATGTATATTCTTTTTCATATTCTTTTCCATTATGGTTTATCACAGAATATTGAATATTATTCCCTGTGCTATACAACAGGACCTTGTTGTTTATTATTTTAAATTCTTTACAATTTTCATCATTTTGATACTATTAAACCCCAGCTCCAGCACCAAATCCATACTACACATCTGCTGAGTTATTTGAGGAATGAAATAAATACTGTCCACTCTAGCACAGGTTGAAAGTCTGCAGTATAGCAAGCACTTCGTGTGCATTACCTTATTCAGTTCTCTCAACAGTCCAGTGAAGAAGGGGAGAGTGTTATCTCTGTTTTAGAGATGAGGAAGCAAAAGTTTCCTGAGGTTCGGTAACCTGTCCAAGCAAGATCATACAAAACCTTGGCCTGCCTAGCATCTGAGTTGGAACTTTTGACTATCATCACTGTAGGACCTACCATTCAATGAACAAAAAGAATACAAACATCCATGGTCCAAACTCCTGCGCAGAGAATTGACAACTTTTCTAATATTCTCTGAAATAACCTTTCCAGTCTCATGAGCCACTACTTCCCTCTACATATGCTTGCATGCTCACTTCTGTATGCCATGCATCCTGCCTCAATCCCCCACCTCTCCCCTCCTTTCCCGTAATTGGGTTCAGCTCCACAGATCTGTAGCAAACATAATCTCCACCGTGAAGCATTTCTCCCTGGGTCCTATCATTCTTCCCCAGGCTTTCAAAGGCTCTATTTTTCACATTATTTGCTAGAATGGACATGGCCTTTAGTCCAGTTAGCCCATTAAATTATGTATCTGTACCTCTGTCTTACTCTTACCTTTGTACCCTTTGTCACAGAATAAATTGTGTACCCCCAAAAACTCATGTTGAATTTCTAACCCCCAATATGACTGAGAGACAGGGCCTTTCAAGAGGTAATTAAGGTTAAATGAGGTCATAAGGATGGTATCTTACTCAGACCTGTCTGGACCTTCGAAGAAGATTAGAATTCACAGAGACTTACGGAGGACTGGTGGGTGGGCCCCCAGAGGAAAGGTCATGCAATGATACAGTGAGAAAACATCCATCTGCAAGTCAAGGACAGAAGCCACAGGACAACCAACCCTGAAGGCATCTTGACCTTGACCTGCCGGGCATCCAAAACTTGGAGAAAATAAAGTTCTATTGTTTAAGCCACCCAGCCGCGGTATTTTGTTATGGTACCTCTAGCAATCTAATACATCCGTGGTAGTTTGTCCCATTCACGGTAGATACTTGTCAACGTTTAGTGAATTAAATCAGCAACATATTCATGACATACTCCATATACAGTGAGAGCCAAGCTTCTATGCAAATATATTTGCAGTATATAATTATTTAATAGTTTTTTCCCTTCCTTTCCCTTTTTCTCCTTCCCCCTTAGTGTCTTATTCACTCTTTATCTAAATTATTATTAAAACTCTGTGAAGAATGCTGTTCTGCTACCTACATAATTCTCTTTTGCCGTAGAGTTTGCAAATTAGCAGCAAATTCTTGAAGGCCTAATAATTTCATGTAATTTAAGTATAGCTCCCCCTCTGTTACTCACCTTTTGTTTATTTTATGTATTTACTGAGACTTCTTTAAAAAGATGTAAAACAGAATTTTACTTTCACAATGGATTATATACTAGAGCATAACCAAAATTTAAAAGTTAAGTATTAACGGCTATGGCATTGTGGTCCTTCTAAAAAAAAGACACTTGTAACTTCCAAGAAATATGTGAATAACATGTCTAAGTATAAAAATCAAGTCAACAAAATAGAGGCAGAGACATGACAAATCTTCAATAGCACCCAAACTACAGAAACACCTATGTACAGTTCATTCAAAGACAATACCTTTAATATATAATTTCTCAAAAAACAATGACTAAATTAAAATTAATCAGAATTCAAAATCAGCACACTTCGTTGATGAGGACCAAAATGTCTTCTGATGATCTGTAACCGAACCACCTGGAATCTTTGAACATGCAACTTCTTGGGCCCCAGAACTGCTCAAAAGCCATCTCTGGGGATTATAACCATAGTCTTATTGAAGAATCTGTATCTTCAATAAGGTCCATAGAAGAGGCCTATGTCTTTTAAAGTCAAAGAACATTCTAAATTATTAGGTAAAAACAGTATGTTCTATTGACAAAAATGTGAGACAAATGACTTATAGGAATTCTGCTTATTTCAGTCCCGAACAAATAATTTTAAAAAAATATTTATTTTCCTTTTTTTTTTTTTTTTTTGGCTGCGTTGGGTCTTAGTTGTGGCACACGGGACCTTTGTTGAGGCATGCGGGATCTTTCGTTACGGCGTGCGGTCTGCTCAGGTTTCTCTCTAGTTGGGGTTGTGTGGGCTTCTCTCTAGTTGCGGCGTGTGGGTTTTCTCTCTCTAGTTGAGGCGAGTGAGCTCAGTAGCTGTGGCGCGTGGGCTTAGTTGCCCCAAGGCATGTGGGATCTTAGTTCCCCTACCAGGGATCAAACCCGCATCCCCTGCATTGGAAGGCAGATTCTTTACCACTGGACCACCAGGGAAGTCCCCCGAATAAATTTTTTTAACATCTTTATTGGAGTGTAATTGCTTTACAATGGTGTGTTAGTTTCATGCTTTATAACAAAGTGAATCAGATATACATATGTTCCCATATCTCTTCCCTCTTGCGTCTCCCTCCTTCCCACCCTCCCTATCCCACCCCTCTAGGTGGTCACAAAGCACCGAGCTGATCTCCCTGTGCTATGCAGCTGCTTCCCACTAGCTATGTGTTCTACATTTGGTAATATATATATAAGTCCATGCCACTCTCTCACTTCGTCTCAGCTTGCCCTTCCCCCTCCCCATGTTCTCAAGTCCATTCTCTACGTCTGCATCTTTATTCCTGTCCTGCCCCTAGGTTCTTCAGAACCTTTTTTTTTTAATTTTTATTCCATATATATGTGTTAGCATTCGGTATTTATTTTTCTTTTTCTGACTTACTTCACTCTGTATGACAGTCTCTAGGTCCATCCACCTCACTACGAATAACTCAGTTTCATTTCTTTTTATGGCTGAGTAATATTCCATTGTATATATGTGCCACATCCTCTTTATCCATTCATCTGTCGATGGACACTTAGGTTGCTTTCACATCCTGGCTATTGTAAATAGAGCTGCAATGAACACTGTGGTACATGACTCTTTTTGAATTACGGTTTTCTCAATGTATATGCCCAGTAGTGGGATTGCTGGGTCGTGTGGTAGTTCTATTTTTAGTTTTTTAAGGAACCTCCATACTGCCGAACAAATAATTTTTGAAAGCTACTATTAATAAGTATCCACAATCAAACTTTCGGATTAATATTTATGTTTTTAGTGTTCTTGGTTTGTTCCAAAGGGGATTCACGCTTAAACAGTATTTATACTGACAAAGAAAAGTTATTTTTCCAGATGCATATTTCCCGTTTAATGTAGTCCAAGACCCACAAAGGCTAAGAAGAACCTGAATGCGCTACGGGGGAAAGACGGGACATGCAATGATTCTGGGCTTTGTCCCCAAGCAAATGAAACTGTGACCACACCATCTAACGCTCAGCTTCACTCCTCTGCACTCAGTGTCTCATCTGCAACACGAGTGTGCAGGGCTTTTCACCGCAGCTCCTTCTAACCTGAAAATATGACTCTGGGTAGCAAGGTCATCAATTTGAGTCATGCCTCAAGTTTCTAAATCTATAGGCTGAAACAGAGCTCGGTTCACTGGCAGACATTATTGCTTGCTAAGACCAAAAACTGTGGGGGAACTTTCCAAGCATTCCAATGTCCCAGAATTGTTCCCTGTTGAGGAAGGAGAGAGAGCCCAGCTGAGCAGGGACCAGCTCTCGGCCAGTGTCCTTGTGGAGAGCACTTGTTCCAGAAGCACAAAGCATAAAACAACTGATACACAGACACAGTTGTCTTGCCATCAGTACCCCTGTGTTGCTGGGGGCTGTCATCTATCCAGCCTGGCTCTCTCCCTCCTCTTTTTCCCCCTTCAAGCACGAAAAGCACAGTTTTCATGTCCTGTAAGTTTTATAGCATAATGGCTCTTTCCTGATAAAGATGAAACATCCAAGGCATGGAATAATTGTTATTGATTGGCAAATCATGGCTTCTGTGTGTAATTCTAGTATCAACTTTAACGATGCGTTCACTTAAGTTGAAACCATCCCTTCTCAGGAATTGTCATTTTGTATGTATAAATATTGCTGGAGTTTTGGTTCCTACGACCAGATGGCAGACCTGTGAAATGCAAATACAGCTGAGGAGATGCAAACAGATGATCATTCACTGACAGGCACCAGAGACCCTAGTGAAGGCCAAAGTTTTTATTTTGAAAAGAAGTAATTAGACTTGACAGCAGAAGCGTAAATAGGGCCCAAATGAATAAATTTGCTAATTGGACTTCCCTATGGTAGTTGTTAACCCAGGACTATTTGGCCATAAAACATGTCTATAGTTTCATTTTAAGAATGTCCTTGGATTCATGTCACAAAAGGTGGTCCCAGGTGAGAATATAGCATTATATTAACCAATAAGAATTTGGTCCTGCCTGTCTACTCAACGGAAGGCTTTGTTAATTACTTGCTGACAAAATGTCCTTTTGATAGAGACCCATGATACTCAAAAGTCACGTGCTGGAATGAAGCTGCCCTCTCTCTAAGCTGGTATTTAGAGATGCATGTTCTCCATTGTTATGTAAAAAAGGCTTAAGGCAGGTAACTCTATTGCTTCCATCTCAAACAAGGCCTTCTTTCTGAGTAAGAAATATCTAAGGCATAATGGAAGTGGTACAAAGGAGCTGCCGCCATAGCAAATGAGAAGTCAGTAATCACAGGCCTCAGCAAACACCCTCGATATCTCCACCAAAGTCAATAACGCGGGCTTGCACTTCTACACATCCCAAATGAAAGCTTCAGGAGGTCCCCCGCCCCTGCTTCCCCCCACTCTCCCCCCGCCCCCCCGCCAGGCTTTTCCATCGCAATCAGTGTTGTGCTTCTGACACGGAATCAATATTAATTGTAAAGCCCCTGCCTGACATTTCCATATGCATGTGGAGGAAAGCAAGGTCAATTTTATCCCAGAGCATTCTCTCTGCACCTCCCCCAAAAGACTGCACAAGTGGAAATGCAAGGTTAATTAAACCAGGTACATGGCAGATGATGGTGCATTGCCTTTTCCTTCTATTTCAAACTCTCTCATTTTAATCTAAGCCAATTTACATGATTTTACACTACTGGGGACTTCCCTTCCCCCTACTCATCCCTTCTTCTCACTCTCTTGAACCTCTCCTCACTTCACCAAAGAAGAACTTTTAGGTCTCCTGACTGTCCCATTAGTGACTAGTACCAGGCAAATGGCAGGGCCACAACCATCTCATGGAATACTGAAGAATACCTACAGCTTAGATGAATGATGTCTCCTCACCTGAGTCCCCTGGGAAAGAGCAGAATCTACGTCAAAGAACAGCAGGCAGATAAGGAATCTTGTCCAGATGATCTGTAATCACTTAGTAGTAACGAGTCAATGCAAAGGACATCATTCACCTCAAGATAAGTCCTGGGCTTGAATTCTATGCTATGGTGTTAACCATCATTTTTATTTTCCCAACCATGAATACCTTTTGCTAACAAAATTTGCGATTTGCCAAATTGTCTTTCAACTGGAAATGTCAAATAACAAAAAACAACAAAAGTGACAACAGCAGAATGAATGTGATCAATACTGTTTTCAAATTCTCAATTAAACAATTTGAAACCATTCGAAACATAAATGATGGAACTTTAGCCTTGGAACAACGTCTATTGATCCCAGAAGCATATTCCAACTTAAGCAGATACGGTCTGTGGAAATACCTCAATGTCAAATTTCAGAGATAATTCATTACGGTGATGATGTATTACAGAAGGTCTCCTTCCTCCAATCGCCCTATATAAATCTAACTCCCTTCCAAAGGTAGTTCATAAAAGTTACCAGGCTGGTTAGTAACAAGCATTACTAACATTTCAATAAGAACTTAAAAACCTAAATAATGAAGAAAGCTCACTAAAAATAATCCCTCAGAAGGAATAGTTCTCCCCCTGCCCTGTTCTGTGTGTGTGTGTGTGTGTGTGTGTTCCTGTGTGAATAAATATTTTTCTTGGTATGTAGGTAAAACCTCACCACTTACAGTATCTCTCCCTTGAAGAAATAACTAAAATTATGCTTAAAATTTTTTATTTCAAATCTAACAATATAACTAGTAACCTTGAGAAACTGAGTAAAAATTCAGGGGTAATTTTTAAGCAAGAAAGTCATAGGGTGATCCCTAGGTAAGAACATTTGTAAGTCATCTCACAAATGGAAAAAAAAAATGTAAAAAATCTGTCACCCGTTCCGAAGTTCATAATTTTATATATATTTTTTGCCTAACTTGCATCATGCATTCACGACTCCATGTAAATTAAATCAACTTACTATTATTCTTCATTTCCAGTAAAGAATGAAACAGTTAATTATCTGTATGTTGAAGTAGGATTTACTTATTTAAAGTTCAGTAAATAGATCAATACATCGCACAGAAAGCCATATTAACCTAATCATATTTGTGCATGTAAAGGGGGTAAGTATCATCATCGTCTCCATACATATAAATTCAGAAATCGTGGCAGGAGGAATTTTCCCAAATTTTCCCAAATCATGACACCTAGGTGGCTCACTCACAATTCTATAACATTTTGCTACAAATCCAGGCTCCTTCTAGTGTTCTGACTTCATGGGTCTCTGGGTTGGAAGGAAAAGGACTTCAGATGCTTTTTTTGTTTGCTTTTTTAAAAATCCACCGACCTGACTCTGGAGCGTCTCCAGGAAGGGACCTACAAGTAGGACGTAAGACTCTAGAAACTCACCATCTCTCGAGGAATTCTCTTCTCTTTTAGATAATTCTGTCCAAGATCATTTCTTCCTTATGTTCAGTTGAAATCTATCTTGTCACTGCCCGCCACTGATCCTATTTCTCCCCACCTGAAGTCATATAGACCAAATATAACCCCTCTTCCATACATCTTCAAATATTTGATGACAGCTATCATGATGTGCTTATATCTCAAGTAAAATGAAAAGGCTGAAATTATCACATTTCATGAAGAGGACCTTCAGAGGAAAGCCGGATGACCAGGGGGAAAAAAAAATCATCAATGGCCCTGCCTCAATTCTTCAGCCTAAAATAATACATTTCTGTGGCTTTCAAACTAATATAAATGAATATAATAACGTCCTTTTGTTCATGGCCGATTATACTACAACAGCACGACTTCCAGGGTTAGCATACAAAAGTAATTTCTTTTTCTCCCACATCTGCAACTATTTAGGAGAGCAGCTAAGTCTTCATAATCATGCTGCAGACACAGTAAATGGAGCAAACCCAATAGGTCACACTGTGACTATAGTTCAGGGAGAGAACAATTATTTTATCCCATATAATATGCTTCCAACACTTCATATAGAAAGCTAAACAGAAAAATAAAAACACTGGCTTACAAGATTACTATAGCCTTTTAATATTCACTTTTTTTTCTCTTTAACAGCTTTTCTCTCTGAAACAGGCACAGACACATACACACACAGTGTAAATGACACGTCTGAACAATTTTCATTAAAAAGTCATTTCCTTTTACCTTGTGACTCATTTTACTTTGTCTGACATAGGTTAAGTTATTATGAAATTAACTAAAATTGCCGGCGTGTCAATTTCTCTTCTTTTACTCTTTTCCTTCCCTCTGTACAAAAACAATTAACCACCATCTAAGAAAGAATGGTCAAAGTCAAGAAACAGGGTTTTCTGCTTTCATTGACAGATACTGCCCAGCACATTTTATTTTTCCTAAGTAGAGGAAAACGGGCTCTGAAAAATGCAAATCACTAACAAGCAAGCGTCTTACCTGGGAACCATGTCTGGACCAGGCCAGCATTAAGAAACGAAATCAGTGTATTTACGGTTTTCTTAATATATTATTAGTGAAAAATATGAAAACATCAAAACGATTCTCTAGTGATGCTGAAGGAGAAAAAAAAAAAAAATTAAGCCCTGGCAATGTTCCCTGCCAATCAAAGGATTCTGTCTAGATTTCTCTTGTTTTAGAAGCCAAAACCCCTCTTTGGGGAGATCAATGTGAGTCCCTTGAGAAGAGCAGTCTAATGGCTTTTGTTTTTTTTTAACATGAGAGAGCCCCAAAATGTACAAAACAAAATTAAAAGCACTATGACAAGGACAAACAATTCAGACTGTTAATGAAGTACAACTAGAGAATGCTGGTACAAACAGAAACAGCCTCAGAGTAAAACGGCTTCAGCTGACCATTGGCATTCCCATCCCCATTTCACTGTGGCAATGACTGAGAATAACTAAGAAATACATTAGCATTTTGGCCTGTGAAGTGTATACGCTGCTCTCAAGGCCAGCTTTTTCTCAGGCTTATAAACAAGCTGCCTCACCGGAGACAACTGATTTTAGGCATTCAGGCCCATCAGCTTAAGTACAATTATCAAAAAGCAGAGGAGACATGCATTCAACTAATTCATTCGAAGCAACCACATTTTCATACTGGAAGTCAGAGTTAAGATCACAGAATTCTGAGTCGTGTTAACTCAGATTGAAATGTCATTTCCAGCACTTAGGGGCTCTCAGGCCGGGGGTAATTAAGTTTAATTCTCTAAACTTGCACCATACCCTATGATAGCCACCGGTCAGTCACAGGTTACTCCTGAGCTCTTGAAAAGTGACAAGCGTGACTCAGGGGCTGAACTGTGAGTTTTATTTCATTTTAATTAATTAAAATTTAAATTTAAAAGCAGATACTCAATTCAATTATTGAAACAACTTTTAAGCACGTTGGAACAACTTGGGTATGTAAATTTGTACATTTCATGAAATCTAAATACAGACCAAGTATTTCCAATGAAAATCTAGCATCCAAATTGAGATGTGTTCTCTGTAAAAATAGGTTCCAATTTAAACACTTAGTATAAAAAATGTAAAACATATTTCATTAATAATGTATATTGATTACATATTGAAATAATATTTTGGATGAATTGGAGTTAAATAATACATATTACTAAAAGTAATTTTCACCTGTTTCTTTTTACCTGTTTTAACATGGCTACTAAAAATTAAAAGTTACATATGTGGGGCTTCCCTGGTGGCACAGTGGTTGAGAATCTGCCTGCAAATGCAGGGGACACGGGTTCGAGCCCTGGTCTGGGAAGATCCCACATGCCGCGGAACAACTAAGCCCGTGCGCCACAGCTACTGAGCCTGCGCGTCTGGAGCCTGTGCTCCGCAACAAGAGAGGCCGCGACAGTGAGAAGCCCGCGCACCGCGATGAAGAGTGGCCCCCGCTCGCCTCAACTAGAGAAAGCCCTCGCACAGAAAAGAAGCCCCAACACAGCCCCAAATAAATAAACTAATTAATTAAAAGTTACATACGTGGCTTACATGCGTGGCTTGCATTATGTTCCTATTGGGCAATGCTGCTTCAAACCTTAGATTCCTTATCCGTCAAATAGTAAAGAACTACACTGTAGGGTTTTGTAAAAGTAAAATGCACATAAATAAATCATATTCCTTAGCGTCTGGCATACCACTCAGCAAACGGTAATTTTTATTAATTCTACTACCCAGTATAGAAGAAGGCTTACTTACTTTTAACTTTTTTTTTTTTTTTTGCGGTACACGGGCCTCTCACTGTTGTGACCTCTCCCGTTGCGGAGCACAGGCTCCGGACACGTAGGCTCAGCGGCCATGGCTCACGGGCCCAGCCGCTCCGCGGCATGTGGGATCTTCCCAGACCGGGGCACGAACCTGTGTCCCCTGCATCGGCAGACGGACTCTCAACCACTGCGCCACCAGGGAAGCCCCTGAACATTTTTTTTTAATTTTTTTTATATATTTATTTATGGCTGCGTTGGGTCTTAGCTGTGGCGCGCGGGTTTCTCTCTAGCTGCGGAGTGTGGGCTCTAGAGCGCACGGGCTTAGTTGCTCCGCGGCATGTAGGATTTTAGTTCCTCAACCAGGGATCAAACCCGTGTCCCCTGCATTGGAAGGCAAATTCTTAACCACTGGACCACCAGGGAAGTCCCTTGAACAATACTTACACCTTAAAATCTTAATAAACTATCAGATTTTCTGAATTCCCTAGACCATTATTTTTTTCTCTTTAATATTTGGCAATATAAGATCTTCATGAATGCCTAATGTGTGTTCTCCAAAGAAGTAAAAGAATTAAAAAAAATTATCTCATCTTCCCTCCTGCCTTCACATAGCATCCCTTCAAAATTTCCACTCTCTGTTCTACTCTGTGTATTCTGTCTCTGTCTCTCTCTCTTACACATACTCATATACGTAGAGCTACCACTATTATATCTGGTCATGAAAAGAAGGTTCTTTATGCATTTCTCTAATGATTAGTGATGTTGAGCATCCTTTCATGTGTCTGTTGGCAGTCTGTATGTCTTCTTTGGAGAAATGTCTATTTAGGTCTTCTGCCCATTTTTGGATTGGGTTGTTTTTTGGATATTGAGCTGCATGAGCTGCTTGTACATTTTGGAGATTAATCCTTCGTCAGTTGCTTCATTTGCAAATATTTTCTCCCATTCTGAAGGTTGTCTTTTGGTCTTGTTTATGGTTGCCTTTGCTGTGCAAAAGCTTTGAAGTTTCATTAGGTCCTATTTGTTTATTTTTGTTTTTATTTCCATCTCTCTAGGAGGTGGGTCAAAAAGGATCTTGCTGTGATTTATGTCATAGAGTGTTCTGCCTGTTTTCAAAGTAAGTGAGAAAGAGAAAAACAAATACTGTATGCTAACACATATATATGGAATCTTAAAAAAAAATGTTCATGAAGAACCTAGGGGCAGGACGGGAATAAAGACGCAGACCTACTAGAGAATGGACTTGAGGACACGGGGAGGGGGAAGGGTAAGCCGGGACAAAGTGAGAGAGTGGCATGGACATATATACACTATGGAACGTAAAATAGCTAGCTAGTGGGAAGCAGCCGCATAGCACAGGGAGATCAGCTCGGTGCTTTGTGACCACCTAGAGGGGTGGGATAGGGAGGGTGGGAGGGAGGGAGATGTAAGAGGGAAGAGATATGGGGATATATGTATATGTATAGCTGATTCACTTTGTTATAAAGCAGAAACTAACACACCATTGTAAAGCAATTATACTCCAATTAAGATGTTAAAAAAAAAAAAAAAGGTTCTTTAAAGCAACTTCTGAAAATCCTCTAAAAGTCCGGGTGGCACACAGCACCCAAGGAAAAGAAAATATGTAGAGAGAGCGCCCTGCCGTTTTTCCATCTGGTAATAAGGTCATTTGGTTGCGCCACATTTCAGTTCCATTTGGGTTAACTTTCCCCTTTTATAACACAAGAAACATCCAGAATCCTAAGAAAAGGAAATAGTGGAGAGACTGAATTTCTCCCAAGACAGGATTTTCCAGCCCATCTCCACTGGAGAGTCAGGACTTCTCTCATTCTTTGAAACCCAATGGCACTGCTGAGCCGCTCAATGGCAAATAAATATTTCAAATAGAAGGGTGAGCTGCTGAATTTATCCAAACTGGGTTAACTAGAGTCAAATTCTACCCTTTCCTCTGACCCCAGCCCCGATTATCTCTCACCCCATACACTTAATCAGGCACATTTTGTGTCTCTCAAACTCATGGGTTTCTCACCATTGCTGAATTTCTCAACTTACCACTCAGGCTCCATCTCTCTCTCTCTCTCTCTCTCTAATAATTTAAGCTTACATTGCACTGAGGGCTCTTCTACACTCCTCACTCATCTTTCCCTAGTGTTAATATCTTACAAAATCATTACACAATTATGAAAGCCAAGACATCAACACTGGCACAACACTAGTCACTCAACTACAGGTCTCATTAGAATTGCACCCGGGATCCCCATGATGTCCTCTTGCTGTCTAGAAACCAGTTCAGGATCCCCCATTGCACTGAGTTGTCATGACTCCTTAGTCTCCTACAGCCTAAGACAGTTCTCAGGCTTCCCTTACACTTCATCACCTTGACACTTTTGCAAAAAAAAAAAAATCCGAAAAACAAAATTGGTCAGTAATTTTGTGAATGTTATGATTAGATTTGAGGTTACATATTTTGGGCAAGAATGGCACAAAAATGATGTTGGGCCCTTTTCAGTGCAAGGGATATCAAGGCATACATGATGCTAATGTCTTATTACTGCTGATATTAACTTTAATCACTTCATGAAAGTGGTACCTTCAGGATTTCTCCACTGTAAGTTTTCTATTTTTCCATTTGTAACACAATGAATACCCTGAAGGAGATACTCTGATATACTGCAAATATCCTGTTTTGACTCAAATTTTCACCCACCAATCTTGGATCCAAGCTGCATCCATTATTACTGTGTTGTGTGCCCAGTGACAATTTTCTATTTCCCTCATTCTTTCTATATTTATTAAATGGAATTCTCTGAAAAAGTCCCTTCTCCCCCATTTTTCTTTTTTTAAATATTTGTTATATTTGTATCAGTATGGACTTGGGGATATTTATCCTATGGGTTATAATGTAATATTGTCATTGTTCATTTATTTGCTGAAGTTGTTATGGCTTTGGCCATTGGGAGTTCTTTCGGGTTGGCACCTGTGTCTTTTCAACATATGCCTTTTCTTTGAAAATTCCTTACTTTCTGGCACTATAAGATATTCCAGGGTCATTTCTCCAGTTCTGGGATTTAGTTTCTTTTATTGAAAAATGGTATTTAGCAACCAAGATCTAGGTGCTGAGTGTGCTCACTGCTAGCCGGCGGTACTGCTTCTGTCTGTCCCTCTCAACGAACAGAGCAAGTAAATATACCTATGCACATACACACACACACATATCTATGTTTCAGTGTGTACCTATCTGCACATATATTAAAAACCACTAATTTTTCCTTGATTTTAATTGATATGGATGACATTAAAATTTATCATCTCTTTTACCCTCCCATCCCCCAAAATGTGCTCATTTTGATACCTCCAATTCCAATCCAATACCACAGCATTTATTCTATCCTTTGTCCTTTTCTTATTTGTAACTTTTTTGCAATACTGAACAATCCAGCTCTCCAGTATCTACAAAATAGTCACCTATTTTTTCAGTCCTAGAATACTCAAAGCAGTTTCACAATCGCTAACCATACCTCTATGGGAAACAAATTCACTAAATGGAGCATAACCTTTGTGTACACTTCTTTTGACTTTAGTCTTACAGCATCCAGTCAAAATGCTGTTCTCCACAGTTACACAGGTTAGTTGTTTTTCCTTCAGGTGGCTGTTTAAGTCATTTATGATGGTTAGGTTCATTTACTATTGCTTGTATCCCCTTTGGGTTCCACCCACACCCTGGTTAATTTTAATTATTTTTTAACATATGAAACATTACTCTGGTTCTAAAAGGCAGAACCAAACTAAAAATATAATCAGACGAGTGTCATTTCCTCATTTCTACTACCCCATTCCTGTTCCCTTCTTTCTACTCTTCCCTTACCCCCTCCTACAGGAAATTCATCTCATTGGTTTCTGATTTATCCTTCCTATATTTCTTTGGCACAAATTGGCAGATACATGCATGCATCGTTTTCAGTATTCTTTTTTTCTTGAATGAAAGGTTCCACATAGATGACCTTTGTATTTTGACTTTCTATTTAACAGTATATCCTGGGAATTACTCAATAGCAATCAGTTCACAGAAATCATCCTCATTCTTTTTTACAGCTGCACTGCACTCCATTGTGTGGCTGTAATATAGTTTATTCAATCATGCTCCTCTGTGGAAATTTAGGTTGTGCCCAGTATTTTGCGCTTACAAACAATACTGCAATAAATAATCTTATTCCTATGTGTCTTCACATTGTTGGAGGTGGACCTTTTGCATAAATTCCTGGAAGTGGGATCCTGAATTACCAACTTCATCTCCAGAAGGGCCATACCAGTTTGCATTCCCAGCAGCAATGTGTGACAGTGCCAGGCTCCATATACTTTTTATTCTCCTTCTATCACATACTCCACAAAGCACATAAATCATCTAGAAGGAAGAAAGGGAGGGAGGAAAGAAAGAAGTACTGATACAGAGGTCTTTCCAGCTTAAAAATAATAGATAATTCCCTACTGTCTGTGAAATGAAGCTCCCACGCTTTTGGAAGTACCTACAAGGCTCCCTCCAGAGAGCTCTGAGACTAGCCTCATCTTCAGCAACTTTCTCTTGATGCTCATTCCACCAAGGGACTTGCCATTCCTCAAACATTCCATGATCAGTTCACAATTTCATAGCTTTGCCCATACTCTTTTTTTCACTTGCAATTCCAGGCTTTCACCCATACCACTTAGCTGATATGCCTTAGTTCCATTCACCCTTCAAGCTGAAATGTTAACCCTGCTTCCTCAAAAGTTTTACATTTAACACACCCCGTAGTGTTCTAGGAATTCTTTATTCCCACCATCTCTTTTAAATTTTTAATTTATTTTATTGAAGTATAGTTGATTTACGATGTGTTAATTTCTGCTGTACAGCAAAGTGATACAGTTACACATACATTTTTTCATATTCTTTTTTTCCATAAATTTATTTTTGGCTGCGTTGGGCCTCTGTTGCTGTGCGAGGGGTTTCTCTAGTTGTGGCGAGCAGGGGCTTCTCATTGCAGTGGCTTCTCTTGTTGCGGAGCACGGGTTCTAGGCACGTGGGCTTCAATAGTTGTGGCACGCAGGCTCAGCAGTTGTGCCTCATGGTCTCTAGAGCACAGGCTCAGTAGTTGTGGCACATGGGCTTAGCTGCTCCGCGGCATGTGGGATCTTCCCAGACGAGGGCTCGAACCCGTGTCCCCTGCATTGGCAGGCAGATTCTTAACCACTGCATCATCAGGGAAACCCCTATGTTCTTTTCCACTATGGTTTATAACAGGATATTGAATATAGTTCCCTGTGCTATACAGTAGGACCTTGTTGTTTATCCATTCTATAAATAATAGTTTGCACCTGCTCATCCCAAACTCCCCATCCATCCCTCCCCTACTCCCCTTACCCCTTGGCAACCACACGTCTGTTCTCCATGTCTGTGAGTCGATTTGTTTTGTAAATAAGTTCATTTGTGTCATATTTTAGATTCCACATATAAGTGCTATCATATGATATTTGTCTTTATCTGACTTACTTCACTTAGTATAAGAATCTCTAGGTCCATGCATGTAGCTGCAAATGACATTATTTCATTCTTTTTTATGGCTGAGTAGTATTCCATTGTATGTATGTACCATATCTTCTTTAGCCATTCATCTGTTGATGCACATTTAGGTTGTTTCCAGGTCTTGGCTATTGTATTCACACCATCTTGACTGCACTGAACCCACTATGTTATGATTGGCTCTGGGCAAATCTGGCTTCTTTGCACACTTTGACAGTGGGGACAATATCTTCCTCAACCCAGAAGGGCCAATATGGCAGGTGTACAAGTTTTCAAATGGATAAAAATGAATAAACAAGACACGCAAATAACATTGCTCTTTATTCAAAAGCATCCTTCTCTTTCTCATAGCTCTTCTAGCCTAATGGTTTTTATCAATGTTCAAGTACCACTTCTCTTAACACCTTCACTCTGGAAGAGTGAACACTGATACTTACATCCAGTGTTGCCAAGTCCTTCCAAGACTTCCTCCTGACAACATCTGGGAATTTGCTCTATTTTCTTTGCTTTATTTTCATTAGGATATTCTGCAACCCTTGCTGCTGCTGAATGCACAGGTCTGAACCCCAACTCCACGTACATATATTTTGTCAGCATTTCTCATTACCTCCTCAAAGCATTCAAAGAAACCAGGACAATCAAAAATATTACAGGTCTAAGCCATTTTGAAAAATGTTATTGTAGTTGATTTACAATGTTGTGTTTAATTTCTGCTATAGGGCAAAGTGACCTGGTTATACATTTATTCTTTTTCATATTCTTTTCCATTATGGTTTATCACAGGATGTTGAATACAGTTCCCTGTGCTCTACAGTAGGACCCTGTCGTTTATCCATCCTATATATACTAGTTTGCATCTGCTAACCCCAAACTCCCACTCCATCCCTGCCCCACCCCCACCTTGGCAACCACAAGTCTGTTCTCTATGTCAGTGAGTTTGTTTCTGTTTCGTAGAGATAAGTACATTTGTGTCATATTTTAGATCCCACATGTAAGTGATATCATATGGTATTTGTCTTTCTCTTTCTGACTTACTTCGCTCAGTATGATAATCTCTAGGTCCATCCATGTTGCTGCAAGTGGCATTATTTCATTGTTTTTCATGGCTGAGTAGCATTCCATTGTATACATATACCACATCTTCTTTAACCATTCATCTGTCCATGGACATTTAGGTTGTTTCTATGTCTTAGCTATAGTAAATAGTGCTGCTGTGAACATAGGCATGCATGTACCTTTTCAAATTACAGTTTTTATCTGGGTTTACGCCCAGTAGTGGGATTGCTGGATCATACAGAAACTCTGTTTTTAGTTTTTTGAGGAACCTCCCTACTGTTTTCCACAGTGGCTGCACCAATTTACATTCCCACCAACAGTGTAGGAGGGTTCGCTTTTCTCCACTCCCTCCCCAACATTTATTATTTGCAGACTTTTTAATGATGGCCATTCTGTACTGGTCTAAGCAATTAATATTCACTCTGACAAAGAGTTCGGGAACAGTGTCATCTACTGAGATATTAATGTGTGTTCTGTTGTGGTGCCACAGGACCCCTCCCGATGCCCTTGTCTCCAACACACACTCTCAAGAGAATACCCAAGCCTTTGGATCTAGGAGAAATGGACCTTCTCTGTTCCCAAGTGAGAACTAACAGTTGTGGGTTTTTGTTTTTTGGGGTTTTTTTTTTTTTAATACACAAAGAGGCCATGGAGCCAAGTTTAGGGGCGAGTTGGGTAGGGAATGTCTAAGGGTGGGAGATGGCCAGAGGGGCTCAACCTGGAAGAAAAGGTTGGCTTTCCTGAGATTAGGAAGGAGCCGGGGGATGTGCGCGTGTTTCTGTTACAGAGCCTGGACCCTGCTTATATGCAGAGCCCCCATCAAAGAGAAACGGCTCTAGACAGTGGCGTATCTGCTCCCTAGAACTGCACTTTCCAGAACAGCAGAGGAGGGCCCTATGGATTGCAGAGAAGACCCATGTGAAAGGCAGCCCTGCGAGCAACATCTCTGAGACTGACCGGAAAGAACACCAGTAACCAGTGCTGACTGTACAGCTAAGGGGGAACCCCATCAACTAAAGACCAGGCTCATCTACACTCTGTTCCAGACACCAAGGAAGCTCGCCAGTTTCTGAACTCTCCCAACGGAAGGCATGGGACCCCTCCAAACTTGAATAAATCCAGGGTCTTAGTACTCAGCATCTGCTGATGCAAAATTAGAAAAACTAAAGACATCTTACAGCAGAATACTAGGGAACACAATTCACACCTGTCACAGTTATTAACCGCTAAAGCAACAAGGATTGGGACTTCTCTATGTCCCTCATCAATAAGTCCTCTAGTTACGAAGGGAGGTGAGATTAGGCCTTGGGGAGGACAGTCTGGGACTATGTCCTTAGTGGGAGGACAGGGGACTTGCTGGAGTGAATTCTAGGTTCCTCTGGCTCTTCAATCACCCAAGGTGGCCTCAGCCAGCCTATTAAGGGGAACCATCTCCTAGAGAGATGTGATTCCAGTATTTAACTCCTTCTATCCTCCGCTACGCAAATCACTGAAAAGGAAGGTCCCAGTAACCGGACACAACATCATTTCAGAGGCACCTCCACCCTCCTACTCAAATTATTTTCTGCTATCTAGATGCCTACAATTTATTGAAAAATGGAAAGGCTGGTTAAGCCACAACTGAGAATAAATTGTTTTCTTAAAAATTAATCCAACAGCCAAAAATTATCTGTATGATTAGTTATGAGAATATTTTCTAAGTACAGAAGGAAAGTGAGAGAGATAAAACATTTATTTTTGTCGGAGGCATAAAAGAAGTGGTCAGATAGAAGCAGTTACTGATATACTTCACAACTCTGTCTGGGGTCAACCCTGTTGATTCAACTGAATGGAGACGAACATAAGCTTCCCAGGGATGGTCATCACCTAGACATCTGTTTTTCCCATGACCTATAAAATATTTTTGTGTTTTTAACTGAACTAGTTTCACTATAGGAGTCTCAACTCTAAGGAATTTACTAATATCATTATTTTTATGTGGTTGACTTTGAATATCACAAATTGGTATGACATTATTTGCCAAATTCCCATAGACTTAAAAAAATGGGTATTACAGTATACTGTGTGGGGTATGAGGGAGTAGTGTGTCATACTTATTTTTGACTCTAGAATATAATCAACTCATTCATTTTAAAATAAATTCAAGTTGTTTATAACCATCTCTGAAAGCGTTGACCGATGTCCAACATTGCAATGCTACCATACTTAGAACATTTTTCCGCTAGAACTGAATTAATAACTAAAGTTCTGAATATGCAGCAGGCACTAATCCTGGTTTTAAAATCCCTAATGGGCTTTGTAGCAATGCAATTTGGCAAAGTGAGTAAAATCCTAACATAATAGATAAAGGTAATTAGAGATGCAGACAAATTCTTTTTAAATGCCCTGCATGCAATTCGGACACTTTATTTCCTTCTTCAGCAATGGAAAATTAGCGAAGGGAGGAAATAAGACAAATCAGGAAAAGAATATGAGAAAAATCAACTTGTATCAATCATAAAGGGGTTTGGGGCTTGAGAGTTGTTAAAATCCTTCCAACTATTTTGACTTTCCAAAATCTCCCAAGAAACTGGCCAACTTACAATTTAATGCATCTTCACTGCTTAGAAAAAGCCTAACTTCAATTAGGTGGCCAAAATGCAGAAGACAACTGATGGCCTCAGGAACTAAAAGAAAACCAGTGGATAAATGTTTTAGGGAAAATGTATCCTTTTTGACATGGCTGCACAAATCTTTCCATAACTAACAGCCATCATTTCAAGTAAGTACATATTTCTCCTTGGAACATGAAGAATAAATTTGGTTTTATGACATATTTTATATACATATATAACTATATACAATATAGATATTTGATTTATTTATGTATTATGTATATTTAATTACATACTTATATTTATTATATATTATACTATACATAAATATTTACTATATTATAACATAATTATATAATTAAATAGGTTACATAATAAATATTTATAGTATTATAATGTTTTATATATATACTTCTTGTGTTGTTAAACTTCAGCTAACCAAATATAAAAGTGATACATTTGCTATAGAGATGAGGTTTAATTTAAAGTCTGAGTACTGATTTTAGATTTTATATATGTATACCTATGTATATATTAAAAATATTTATATTATAAATAAATATAATGTATCATAAATAATGTAGTGTTATACATGTTTATTATTTACTATATTAAATATAATACTGAATATCTGTATTACAGTATATTAATATAATATTTAATACATTAAGTATAAAATAAGTACCCAGTTAGACTTCAAATTGAACCCCATCATTACAACAAATGTGAGCTACACCTCTAACTGATTAGCTGAAGTTCAGCGACACAAAAGGTAGAGATGGAAGAATGGAATGGAAGAAACGGAATTTAGAATCAAGGCCTATCAGAGGTCGGATGGCCTTAAAGGTCACACGATCCACCGCCCACCTCATTAAAGCATAAAAAAGAAAACAGCCCGGAAGTCACCCAAGTGTCTAAGAGCCAACCACAGGGACAAGTGAAGTTGGGTCCAGAGCCAACTCTTCAGTTTCCCAGCTCAATGATTTTTCTGCTGCAAAAGCCGGTCTGTTTTCCCACCAGCAGCTCCAAGGCCACCAGATATGCCCATCTGGGGCTACAAATGAGCCTCAGGCCACCAAGGATGCCACGTGAACTTGTAGAGATGTTTCCTCCATGGTACTTATTTTTAGAATAGTTGGTAGACTGACTTGTACAACAGTAAAGAAGTGGTTTCAAATTCCTTCACTCTCTTTGCTCTCAGCTTATGATCATTCTGAGCAGCTTAGTTTCCACTTAGGGTCCTCAGCACTGGTTTGGGGGGCGTTATTCTAAAACCTCTCCCCAAGGGTAGCCAGAAGTAGCTGATCTTTGGTGATTTCTTCCAATTCCTTTGACACACCTTATTGTCACACTTTCTTCAAGTCCTCTATGTGGGTTATATTTGACAGACAGTGAAATGCAGCCCTTTTTCTGATTATAATGACTTTTAACAATTGTCAAAACAGATTTAACAGAAGGCTACAGGAATTCGTAACTCGCAAACAGCTTTTTCATCTTTATATAAAACTTTGGGGCCCCATGAATAGTTATCACTTTGAATTTTTTCCTAAAAAAATGACATGCTCACTAAATTGTGACTTATGTTTCTAACGTTATTTTTTAAGTATTGGGTTGGCCAAAAAGTTCGTTCGGGTTTTCCATGTTACAGAAAACCTGAACGAACTTTTTGGCCACCCCAATATATACTGTCATGTAAAAGTTCCTAACTGCATAATCACAAGACTTTTACCTCTGTGGTCTACAAACTCCAAACTGCAGGTAGGCAGATGTGAAACTTCTGGACAATGCCGGAAGCCTCACTGCCAAATTCATGGATGAAGGAATAGATCTGTGATTCCACCAGTCCTCAGTGTGGTAACTTCTGCTGGGTTTTTCCCAGGAAGGTTTCCTCAATAAGAAGCTTACTTTGATGGGGAACAGTGATTTTCTTTACCATTCTGTCATTGGGAGCAAAAGAACAAATTGCTTACTCCAGGTTCCTAAATAAATATAATTGATCAACTAGCTTGATCTTTTTTTTTCTCCTTCATTTCATATAATAGCAAAGTGAATGCTACCCAGAGGCTCACTCAGATTCATCTATCAGCTCCTATGGAGAAATTTTAATATTATTTACAGAGTCATAGAACACTACGAACACATAACTTACTCAAAGCTTCATGTGAAACCAGTAACTACTTCTAGAGCCAAACAATAATGGTTATCTTCCCTATGCTACAGAATGTCCTAGGATGAATGCTATAATCCCCCTAGGAAGGCCCAGGGAAAGGTATTTGCCTAAAGATAAATTGGCCTTTTCCTGCAGAGAAGGAGCTGGGAAACCCACTTTTCCTCATCCTTGAACGAAACCCACAGGCATTTTCCTCATCCTTGAACCTGACAATGAGGCTATCAACACTGTCAAACAGTTTCATGTCTGCCTGGGTACAGTTTGGGGCTTGTAGGCACAGAGGTGAAAGTCTTATGATTATACAATTAGTGCCATTACATGAGAGCAAAAATGTAAAAAAAAAATCAGAAACGTGAAGGTCACTGTTTAGTGAGTGTATCACTCAGCTGTTAATAACTATCTCAAAGCCAACCAGAATGGGTCTATTTTAAACTCACTGGTCAGGAAGGTATCAAAAAGGAAAAATGCGATCCGGGTCAGGGGAGGCAAACTGATTAAAATAACTGTGTGGTATCTAACTCAGAGCTAGAAATGTTTTACTATAGAAAATACACATTATATTTTTAAATAATTTTCCCAGACGTTTTCTACTGCTACATCGAAAATAAATAAATAAACTGCTTGCTTACCAGAGATAACTGGTAAAGGTAACTGAAACTGCCAGAAGGTCATCTACCTCCAACTCACTGCATTAACCCTAAAGTTTAGACGGACGATGCTCGTGGTGGCAAAGAAAGGTGGTATTTTTGCTATTTTTGTGCAAAGAAAATCTCTACCACCAAAGCAGTGAATTTTTAAAAATTAGTTAAAAGAAGGTTTTGTAAACTACATTTTGAAGAGATAAATATTTGCTATTAGTTTAATAAAAGCTCCTTATACCTTCTGTAAGTCTGTCATAGTTTTGTACGTATAATTTCTAAACTCAGTATGATTATTTCAGCAAAAAGTACACACAAGCATAATATAGTTTGATGTAGTTTCCTGTGGTCTTTGTCTTTTTCTATTTATTCGTAGAATTGGCCAATACCAAGTTTCTATTGGTACTGTCACTAAATCCTTTCTCAATTGAAAATGAATTCATCCCCAGTAAGACTTCCTTTCTACACCTACAGAAATTACTTCTGTTAAAAGGTTTCAGGTTTTTTTTTAAGAGTCTTGGTACTTGAATGATTCTTAATATAAGTAGTTCTCAACCTTGGTTCTGCTAGAATTATCTGGGGAACTCTTAAGAAATATTTATTCTGGGCCCCATTTTAGCATAACTGAATAAAAACCTCTGAAGCTAGGGCCTAGGAATCAGTAATCAAACCTCCCCAAATGATTTCAACCCGCACCTGAAAACTTGGCCCCAGGCTCATTTGTGACTTGACATGGCACATCTCAGGAACAGAGTTTCTTGAATGTTTCATCTTACATCCCAGACCGTATTACAGAGAAACAGACTACTAAATGCTGATGGGCAGACACTGACTTATTATGAATAGTTAGAAATCAACCCTTATATTTGTATACTGGGGACAAAGGGGGTCCAATGGATCCCCGAACAGACAATGCTCTATTAAAAAAATAAAGATTACACGAACATATCTTCTCATGTAAAAGTTATTCTCCCTTGCACATGATGAGGTAGTTTCGCGTTAATGTGTTAAATTAAAACTATCTTCAGAAACATTTTTACTGAACTATTTTGAACTTTTATTTAGAAATTCAATTTTGTTTGTAAATAGATTTTGTAGTTAAAAGGAACACAAATTAGTTTTACGTACTCTATCTTAATATTTTCTTAACTGCAGACTATTCCATAGCTTTGTGAAATACATTTTCTTATTCTCTGCCGTTAACAACCAACCTAAAGAGAAAAACCTCCCCCAAACAACCTCCCAAGAACATTAAATCATCCAATGAGTAATGTTCGTGTAGGCCACATGGAAAGTGACAGTATTAGTTTTAGTCAACCTAAGAATTCGTAAAACATCGAAAGCATGTATCAAGACTGAAAGTCTACTAAGATTAACATACTAATGTTTCCATACAGTAAGATTTGCCAAAAAAGAAGGGAATCCTTTATAAAGTGCTTCACTCTAAATTTCAAAATAAAAGTCCATAATCAATATATTTAAACTTCCATTAGGATTATTTCAAGTAGTTTATTTTATGTTAGCTGATGAAAACTATTACTCCAGGATGAGACGCCATGGAGGAAATATGTTGTTGTTGTTTTTCTGACCCGTTAAGCAAAATAAAGTTCAGTACAGAAATAACACATTTAAAAGAACATGGGGAGCATCTTTCCCTCAGAAATTACGATGCTGAGTCAAGTTTTGTAAACTTTCTCGTATATCAACTTCAGTAACATAGAGGTTTTTACACAAAATCATATACATGGGACAAAAATTGAGAAATCCTACCCTCTCCCAACAACCCCTCCTCCCTGCTGAAGAAACCTCACATGTAACCAAAATGTCTGATAATCCATTTAATGGAAGTCATTAGAATTGGTATCAAGGAGGGTCATGGAGTCGTATAGTCAAGTTTGAGCTGTTGGCTCCTGTAAGAGGAGGCTACTTATTACATTTACATAATTTGCAACTAAATTTTAGCAGTAAACAGGTATAAAGGAAAGAAAATTGGACTTCCCTGGTGGCACAGTGGTTAAGAATCCTCCTGTCAATGCAGCGGACATGGGTTCGATCCCTGGTCCAGGAAGATCCCACATGCCACGGAGCAACTAAGCCCATGCGCCACAACTACTGAGCCTGCGCTCTAGAGCCCGTGAGCCGCAACTACTGAGCCCGCGTGCCTAGAGCCCATGCTCCACAACAAGAGAACCCACCACAATGAGAAGCCCACGCACCACAATGAAGAGTAACCCCTGCTCACCTCGACTTGAGAAAGCCCGCACACAGCAACGAAGATCCAACACAGCCAAAAATAAATAAATAAATAAATATTTTAAAAAAGGAAAGAAAATTATGCACCAAGGTTATTCAAAAGGGCTGGTAAACAGCAAGCCCAGAGCACACTGTCCTGGGATTTGGGTGCTGCAGTAACACTGACAGCAGCAATATTCAGAGACTGGCCACCATTTCAAGAGATATTTTAGAAAGAGACCAACTATGCCGAGGTTTGTGTTTCCTACTTATTTTAAGAAAGCAAAAGAAAATTGAGACCAAATTCCTGCCTCTGCAAATTGCTCTGAGCCTTTTGGAGATTTAGAACTGTTTTTTTTTGTTTAACACTGGAATCCTGCTTAGGCGAATATTAATAGAAAATAATGTAATATTTTAGTACCTAAAAGAATAACGGAGCACATGTGAGGGGACAGGTCACTAAATGCGGATATTCAAGAAGTGATATAAGAGCAATTCATAAAACGGAGAATATGAAAGTGAGAAGGATACCTAAATTTAAGATACTATCATGACACCATTCACCAAACGAAATGAAGCAAGTAGGCGAGAAATGGAAAAATAAAATCCACTGAGAGGCATCAAGGCACAGCAGGATTTATTTCCTGTGATAATTTAGATGCAGGTCACAGGGGGCAGTGGAATGGGGTTATCCTAGACCTCAGCTAGAAGGCATGCCCACAGGGGAACACTCTAAAGAATCCTGTACATGACTCGGAAGAGTGTCTTCTAGCTGGATGGTATAGCAACGTGAGAGTTTCAAAAATAAGAGAACTTTGGCCAAGAAAGATGTTCCAAGGAAAGAGTTGTAATTACTCACTTAGTGCAAGAAACATTCACACACAGTGACAGAGGGATGGGTCTTTGATAAACGGTACCCCAGAGCAGCTGTGGAGCTGGCCATGGAAAGATCTCTCCTCCCTTCAATCAGGGCACTGACAGCCACGAGAAAACGAGGAAATGCAGCAGCGTCAGGAAAGGGGTAAATTTTCATGAAGGCAAAGAGTCGGAAGGAAGATTTGAAACAAGGGCTTCAGTATAGAGAGGAGTTTGCCCACAGGGAGAAGGATACACAGAAATATGATCACAGAACAGAGATCTGAGGCAAAGCAAAGAGCTGCTGAAGAGCTGAGTGAGCTTTGGCTGGGGAAGCAGAGGCAGGAGGCTTTGTGCCTGGAGTGACAGGTAAAAAGAATCCAGCTGAGAGAGATAATGAGTGGGGAAGAAGGACACACATATGCTTTAAATAAATATCATTTGGGAATTTTATTTGTTAGGCAACAGAGAAATGGAGAGGGAATCTAAGAAGGGAGAGACATTATTCGGGTTGAACATTAGGAAGATTAACCTGGCAACCCAGGACAGAATGGATTGATGGGGGAAAGCACCAAGGAGAGACGTCCACTTAAATGCAGTCTTTTGGGCAAGAGAACACTAGATGCAATGGGAAAGAAAAGAAAGGGCAGTGCTAAATTAGAATGTGCAGATTTCTAAAGATATAATTTGTATAAGAAGCATAGGCGTGTTTCAAGTACTGCCTAGCCAGTAGGAACTCTGTTCTGCGTGACAGCGGGTAAAGAGAGTCACCAACTAGAGAGACGCATTCCTTGTTACTCTGCCCACACTCTCACATTAACAATCCCTCCACCCACACATGCGAACATGCAATTTCACAGATGGATGCAGATGCAGGAAAAAAGTATTATTAGTAAGGTCAACTCTGGATCTAACACATAACACGGGACACGGACTCTCAATGAACATTAAATGATTAAATATCAAGACTTCTCTATAGTCTTTCCCAAAAGATCCTCTAGCACAGGTATTTTGCAGAGTAGATAAAGTACAGCTCAACCTCTATAAAGAAAAGGTAGCATTTCTTCATACACAGTACTTTCGGCCCCCTACACTTGCGGCTTCTGCATCCGCATTTCAAGCAACCGCGGATACAGAACCCCCAGCTACAAAGGGCCGCAGCGCGATGCCATTTTGTATTATAAAGGACTTGGGCATCCGCAGATATAGGTCTCCATGGCGGTCCTGGAACCAATCCCCCACGGACACTGAGGGAGGACTGTAGTATGTTTGAGTCTTTAACTACTGAAAAGATAATGTTCCATTTCCATTATAACAGTACCCAGAATCCTGCATTTTTCTTGATTCTACAAGGCAGAGTGTATAGAGTCTGTCTTCTGTTTCTGTTTTGACTCCAATTTGCTGCAGCTAATGGGAAGCTGAGGATCTTTTGCCTATGGGAGAGCCCACTACAGCTACCACCTGGGCTTGTCTCTATGCCAATGTCTTTCAGAAGCAAAGCATGGTCATTTCAGGAGTGTTTAATATCAGAGCATTTGTGTGTGTGTGTGTGTGTGTGTGTGTGTGTGTGTGTGTGTGTGTGTGTGTGTGTGTGTGTAGGTAGCTGGAATAAGGGTAAGAAGGAAGAGTCACCATCATCCCTTGAGGTTTACTGTGGCAGGAGGCCTGGTTACTTACTGGCCATGGAGGACTGATTCCTCCATATTTTACATTTGGGAACGATGTCCATTCATCACCAGTGTGACCTACAACGAAAATAAAATGCTGACAAATTTTCTCTTCACTGCAAAGGGTCATTCGGCTTGGGAGCAATTTGCCACCCACATAAAATTTATATTATGTTTATGTTCTCTGAATAGTTTACAAGTTCATCATTAAATCTCACAAACAGCTGGCCCTCATTCCCAACACCATCTCTCCCCATGGTAAATACGAATACACCAAGTTGTCAGTGGAAGGACAACTGAGTGAAGTCCCAAATATTCCTCTTGAGTTTATTTACCTTCCTCTTGCAGAAATAATGCCTTAAGCCTGTAAGCGTGAGTTGCTATTTACAAAATGACTGAGCACACAGGCATTGAATCCACACAGCATCATTAGAATTCAGGGGCTACTCCTCTTCCTCGGTGTATCTCGGCAAGGTGTGAGGGATTCTGCTAGGCTCTGCAGAGTCTCCCAGGCTCACAGCAGGGAGCCCAGGATAGAGCAGAAATTGGATTTCTTCAAGGCTGTAAAGCCTGTATCTTTCTTAGGGCAGATAATCACTCACTACTGGTGCTAATAACTGGACCCTATCATATTGCACAAAACTTAACATTTATTGAGTTCCCTGTGCTATACAGTAGGTCCGTGTTGCTTATTTATTTTACATACAGCAGTGTGTGTATGTTAATCTCAAGCTCCTAATTTATCCCTCCGTCCTCCCCAAGTTTCCCCTTTGGTAACCATAAGTCTGTTATCGAAATCTGTGAGTCTGTTTCTGTTTTATAAATAAATTCGTTTGTATCATATTACAATATTCTGTAACAACCTATATGGGTAAAGAATCTGAAAAATAATATATGTATATGTATAACTGAACCACTTTGCTGTAATCACAACATTGTAAATCAACTGTACTCCAATAAAATAAAAATTAACAGTAACAACAAAAAACCTTAAAATTTAGTGGATTTTTTCCAAAGACATTTGGTTCTCCAGGTAATATACAGCCTTGAACCCATGAAACTCCATCCCCTAATTCACACACCCACTGAAATGACCATCAACTGGATTTTTTAAAAATAAAGAATAATCTGCTTATATTTTTCACACCAGAAACTTCAAGGACTTCATAGCTATAATGCAGACGGATCCAAATTAAGGAAAGCACAACCTGATGAAGACATCTTAAACGTGAAGGAAGGAATATGCCTGCGAAGGTTGTAGAAATGACCCTGGAAAATTAATTTTGCTAATGCCCATTAGGTAACAGTGGCAGGGCGGATAATGAGTGTGGGTGTGGTATGAGGCACAAGTGACTTTCCCAGTGTATCTGGGGGACACAAGGAGCTGCAGGGCTCTCTGAGATCAGAAGTCACTGCTAGACTAAACCTGGCTTTCACTGGGCATGAAGAATGGAGTACAGTCCTGGCTGGCTGCTAACTGGAAGAACTAGACGAGGCCAAGGAAGAAGGCAGTAGTCCAGTGAATTCCTGCAGACCACTCGAAATACAGAAACTAGCAAATAGGTCAAGCTGCCTGGGGTACTTCCTTTGGTTTGGGTCATCCCAGCCTCTGATGCTGAATCTCTGAAAACTTCCCTTCTTCTTTCATAAGAGACTGAGAAACTGAAAAGTATTCAATACCATCTCTAAGAGAACACATTGCAATTGCCCAACCTTTGAAAAGAATAGATCTTTCCACTTGTACATAAGCAAAATTTTGAAGAAACAAAGTGTGTCTTCCTCAGAAACACAGTTACAACAAGATATGGGAGAACTTCTTTTAAATATATTCTCTTAGTAGAACTCAAAAGGACACCACATCTCTGAAATGACAGGAGAGGGTCATGAAAAGAAGCAGTCGAGAACAGGGGAAAAACAGAAAGCCCAGCCTACATAATTAGAGACAGCAATGAAGGCAGTGAGTAGCAGTCAGGATTGCGGAAAAAATCAAATCAGTTAAGTAAAAGTTCAAGGAAGGTCTCTCAAGACTCAAGGGGAAGGGTAAAGAGATGAAGATCAAAACAGAAAAGCTAAATGACAAAGCAAACAGGTACAGGACGGCCAATATGCATTATAGCAATACCAGACAGAGACCACAGCAGACATGGAAAAAGAATTACCAAAGCAGAAAGTAATTGAAAACACTTCTTCACTGAGAAAAATCTCTGAAAATACACAGTCCATTGACCAGTCTTTAAAATACAGTCCTAAGGATATATTCCTGCCAATGGACAAACCAATAGCTCCAGTGCTTATGTATTAATTAAAAATGATAGATAACTGGCTCAAGCACGATCTCATGCAAAATTCACCCAGCATCTCCTTGTTATATCAGAACTCAGAAAATTACTTAGCGAGTATGGGATCAAAACAAGTGGGAAAAGCTGGATAAATCAAAGCTTTAATGGCATCTGCTTAAAGTGGCTGGATATGGCCATCTCAAAATATGCATAACTACACTAACGGCTCAAAAATATTGGAATCCACTGGCCAAAGCTCACCCTAGCTTGGAGAGTGCTTGCACTGCCAGGGACCATGTGGGTCTTCTTGACCTCACTTGTCTATGCATTGGAGTCTGACTGTCACTCTGATGTGTTATTTATTACCTGTGTTAATTTAATCAATCAGCTTCCGGTTAAATCTTGCTGGCCCAGAAGCAATTCGCCCCCCAGCCCTGAAGCAACCTTCCGCATACGTAACCCTTGTTCTACTATATATCAATATTTAGAGATAGCCTCATCCACCAGAGGGCAGAAGAAAGAAGAACTACAGTCCTGCAGCCTGTGGAACAAAAACTACATTCACAGAAAGATAGACAAGATGAAAAGGCAGAGGGCTATGTACCAGATGAAGGAACAAGATAAAACCCCAGAAAAACGACTAAATGAAGTGGAGATAGGCAACTTTCCAGAAATAGAATTCCGAATAATGATAGTGAAGATGATCCAGGACCTTGGAAAAAGGATGGAGGCAAAAATCGAGAAGATGCAAGAAATGTTTAACAAAGACCTAGAAGAATTAAAGAACAAACAAACAGAGATGAACAATACAATAACTGAAATGAACACTACACCAGAAGGAATCAATAGCAGGATAACTGAGGTAGAAGAACGGATAAGTGACCTGGAAGACAGAATGGTGGAATTCACTGCTGTGGAACAGAATAAAGAAAAAAGAATGAAAAGAAATGAAGACAGCCTAAGAGACCTCCAGGACAACATTAAACACAACAACATTCATATTATAGGGGTCCCAGAAGAAGAGAGAGAGAAAGGACCAGAGAAAATATTTGAAGAGATTTACAGCCGAAAACTTCCCTAACACGGGAAAGGAAATAGCCACCCAAAGTCCAGGAAGCGCAGCGAGTCCCATACAGGATAAACCTAAGGAGAAACATGCCAAGACACATAGTAATCAAATTGACAAAAATTAAAGACAAAGAAAAATTATTGAAAGCAGCAAGGGAAAAACAACAAATAACATACAAGAGAACTCCCATAAGGTTCACAGCTGATTTCTCAGCAGAAACTCTACAAGCCAGAAGGGAGTGGCATGATATACTTAAAGTGATGAAAGGGAAGAACCTACAGCCAAGATTACTCTACCTGGCAAGGATCTCATTCAGATTTGATGGAGAAATCAAAAGCTTTACAGACAAGCAAAAGCTAAGAGAATTCAGCACCACCAAACCAGCTCTACAACAAATGCTACCGGAACTTCTCTAAGTGGGAAACACAGAGAAGAAAAGGACCTAAAAAAAGAAAAAAAAACAAACCCAAAACAATTAAGAAAATGGTCATAAGAACATACATATCGATAATTACCTTAAATGTGAATGGATTAAATGCTCCAATCAAAAGACAAAGGCTTGCTGAATGGATACAAAAACAAGACCCATATATATGCTGTCTACAAGAGACCCACTTCAGACCTAGGGACACATATAGACTGAAAGTGAAGGGATGGAAAAAGATATTCCATGCAAATGGAAATCAAAAGAAAGCTGGAATAGCAATACTCATATCAGATAAAATAGATTTTAAAATAAAGAATGTTACAAGAGACAAGGAAGGACACTACATAATGATCAAGGAATCAATCCAAGAAGAAGATATAACAATTATAAATATATATGCACCCAACACAGGAGCACCTCAATACATAAGGCAACTACTAACAGCTATAAAAGAGGAAATCGACAGTAACACAATAATAGTGGGGGACTTTAACACCTCACTTACACCAATGGACAGATCATCCAAAATGAAAATAAATAAGGAAACAGAAGCTTTAAATGATACAACAGACCAGATAGATTTAATTGATATTTATAGGACATTCCTATATTATAAATTAATTATAATTAATTTATAATTAATGCACAGAAATCTCTTGCACTCCTATACGCTAATGATGAAAAATCTGAAAGACAAATTAAGGAAACACTCCCATTTACCATTGCAACAAAAAGAATAAAATACCTAGGAATAAACATACCTAGGGAGACAAAAGACCTGTATGCAGAAAACTATAAGACACTGATGAAAGAAATTAAAGATGATACCAACAGATGGAGAGATATACCATGTTCTTGGATTGGAAGAATCAATATTGTGAAAATGACTATACTACCCAAAGCAATCTACAGATTCAATGCAATCCCTATCAAATTACATATGGCCTTTTTTACAGAACTAGAACAAAAAATCTTAAAATCTGTATGAACACAAAAAAGACCCCAAATAGCTAAAGCAGTCTTGAGGGAAAAACACGGAGCGGGAGGAATCAGACGCCCTGACTTCAGACTATACTACAAAGCTACAGTATTCAAGACAATATGGTACGGGCACAAAAACAGAAACATAGATCAATGGAACAAGATAGAAAGCCCAGAGATAAACCCACGCACCTATGGTCAACTAATCTATGACAAAGGAGGCAAGGATATACAATGTTGAAAAGACAGTCTCTTCAATAAGTGGTGCCGGGAAAACTGGACAGCTACATGGAAAAGAATGGAATTAGAACACTCCCTAACACCATACACAAAAATAAACTCAAAATGGATTCGAGACCTAAACGTAAGACCGGACACTATAAGACTCTTAGGGGAAAACATAGGAAAAACACTCTTTGACATAAATCACAGCAAGATCTTTCTTGATCCACCTCCTAGAGTAATGGAAATAAAAACAAAAATAAACAAATGGGACCTAATGAAACTTAAAAGCTTTTGCACAGCAAAGGAAACCATAAACAAGATGAAAAGACAACCCTCAGAATGGGAGAAAATATTTGCAAACAAATCAACGGACAAAGGGTTAATCTCCAAAATATAGAAACAGCTCATGCAGTTCAGTATTAAAGAAACAAACAACCCAATCCAAAAATGGGCAGAAGACCTAAATAGACAGTTTTTCCAAAGAAGATATACAGCACTGCCAACAAACACATGAAAGAATGCTCAACATCACTAGTCATTAGAGAAATGCAAATCAAAACTTCAATGAGGTATCACCTCACACCAGTTACAATGGCCATCATAAGAAAACCTACAAACAACAAATGCTGGAGAGGGTGTGGAGAAAAGGGAACCCTCTTGCACTGTTGGTGGGAATGTAAATTGATACAGCCACTATGGAGAACAGTATGGAGGTTCCTTAAAAAACTAAAAAGAGAATTACCATATTATCCAGCAATCCCACTACTGGGCATATACCCAGAGAAAACCATAATTCAAAAAGACACATGCACCCCAATGTTCACTTTACCACTATTTACAATAGCCAGGTCATGGAAGCAACCTAAATGCCCATCGACAGAGGAATAGATAAAGAAGATGTGGTACATTATATACAATGGAATATTAGCCATAAAAAGGAAAGAAATTGAGTCATTTGTTGTGACGTGGATGGATCTAGAGACTGTCATACAGAGTGAAGTAAGTCAGAAAGAGAAAAACAAATACCGTATATTAACGCATGTATGTGGAAGCTAGAAAAACGGTGCAGATGAACCGGTTTGCAGGGCAGAAGTTGAGACACAGATGTAGAGAACAAATGTATGGACACCAAGGGGGGAAAGCCGCAGGGGGGTGGGGATGGTGGTGTGCTGAATTGGGCGATTGGGATTGACATGTATACACTGATGTGTATAAAATTGATGACTAATAAGGACCTGCTGTATAAAAAAATTAAATTAAATTAAATTCAAATATTCAAAAAACAAAACAAAACAAAACAAAAAAAGTTACCCATCAGCTGTAACTCTCATGCAAACTGCAGATTTCATTTGCTTCAGTGATATTTGATTATTGTCTACCTCTCCCTCCCGATTTAAAGTTTCAGGATGGCAGGGGCTGCATGTATCCCCAGAGGGGGGGAAAAATAATTTAATGTTCTGGGAGCAAGCTCACTGCCATTGTAACTATGCTGTTAGGGGGCAAATCAGTATAACCCCTTGTTCTGACAACTTATCCAGAGAACTTGAAAAATTTATTAAGAGGCGTGACTAGATGGATATACACGAAAACCTTCATAAGCTGCCAATAACAAATACGGACAGTATTTTTTTATTTCCATGAAACCATCAACAAAGAATTGATCATCTATTAAACCACAAAGGAAATCTTATTATATCTCTATCTATCCCATCTTCCAAAAATACAATCAGACCTTGAACAGATCCCATTTCTCTGGCCATACTGCCCCTAATCCCTTAGAAATTCTGCACTGTTTTGCTTACAAAAGGGCTGGGTACTGTGACAAAAATTTTAAACTACAAATGAAAACTATCTGGAATCTAGATTGATTGGTAGATACAGATGTGTGAAAGGTAGGACATGCAAACCAAACTGCAGTTAGAGGCAAATCGATGGTACTTCATATCCTATCTCAAGCCCTAGGAAATAAGTATCATGATACTCATTTTACAGATGAGAAAACCATGGCACAGTGATTTCCTCCAAGTCACACAGTGAGTAAATGTTGAAGATGAGATTATATCTCAAAAGCTCACACTTCTTGTCACCTCCGACTCCAAACATAAAGAAAACAAGTGAAATAAGCATAATTTCATGGAGCTGAAATACGAACAAAGAAAATTAAAATATACTAAGTGAAGGAATACCAATTTTCAATTTTATTGCCCCAGGGAAAAGAAATGCAGATCACATCCTTCCGTATGAAAGACATGTTTTGCCACATTGATTTGTCACAATAATATTGATTTGTATTTATGGAACTATTTTTCCAAAGCACTTTGCCTGAAATTAGGACACACTAATTTACTTATAACAGATGGGGACATATGTTATGAACTTTCGATCCACAATATTAGATTTCTTCTACCCTAGGTCTTTGGGAAGAGTCATGGCATGAAAAACAGAAACCGGAGGATGAGAATAAAGAGAAATTTGGTAAAAATTTGAAAGGCAAAATGAGAGAGAAAAGTAAAAGAGGAGGCATGCAGATTTATTTTCCTATTTCATTATAATCAAAGAGAGGTTTTTAGAATTGATAACTATACATTACTTTTAACACTATATTAAGCCATTTTGCCTACTAAAATTTCCTCTGGCGGTGGTTACCTTTGGTTCATATACATATTCAATGTTTCAGACACAAACAAACTTTGAAGTGGCAGAGCTGCTGCTCGGCCCACCTGTTTTAGGGGACATATAATGAATTAAAGTTGGTATCAAACTCCGCCACCAAAGGACAAAATGGGGGTGTCTCACAAAGCAATGAGATTTAGAGGTTCTCTTCTAGGCTGATGAAAACACTTGTCATGCATCCACCTGTTACTGTCATCTAAGCTGGACACGTGCATCCCTGTACACACGTGGACACGCACACGCTGTACCCCAGAGGTGCTGGACCTCTTCCAATATTTGCTGGGTAAACAGGTTACAAATTCAATTTGGCTAGAGAATCATTTTCTCTCCCTTGTGAGACAATATAGTTTCTTAGGACATGATCGCTGCTATGCTCAACTTAGGCAATGGAGTCTTAGGACAAATCCTGCTTTAGAGATCTGCTAAATCATCTGAAGAAACTATTTTGCTCTTAGCTTTTCACTCTGGTGGTCCTTTTGCATCATGGTGTCTTTATTTTATTTTTATTTTTTACAGTTCCTTTAAAAAATTCACATTCACACCGTCATCGGAGGAAACCTATACATTATGATGACTAAGAAAAGATTTTACTCTTTAAATGCCAGCTGGGAATGAGCAAGGTCTTTTGAACTTTAAGAGACAAGATTTGGGGTTCTCAATGGTAAGAATGAGCTCCATTCAAACCATAATTACGCACAGTCAATTGAAGTAGACAAATGCATACTCCTTCATGAGTACATTAAAAAAAACGACAATAAGTTGATTAAAAGTCCATAATAGGCATAAAAATGGTACCAGGAAACCCATGAAAACATGAAATGCTGTGGGTTGTTAAGGCCTGTGTTTTTCCCAGAGTTATAAATAAAATTTATGCGGAAGATATTAAATTTAACAAACTTTTTCAGGCTCTGTGGTCACTTGGTAAGAGTTTTCTGACCCCAGATTACAATGGAAAATCAACTGGATTTACATAAACCAGTAAGTACCCAACAGTCACATGGAAAATTCTCAAATATTACCTATCTGGAGGGGTTATGATGTGGAAGTAAAACATCAAAATTAAGTTGGTCTATGTTTTTGCTGAGTCTTCACCATTTTTTTTTTCCTCTAACTTCCCTGGGGAAAAATATTTCTGAAATCAACATTTTGGGGAACTTTCCAACATACAGGAAACTCTTTAACACTGTGCTTCACAGCAGAATTCAGATAGACCCCAATCAAGGGAAGTTGGATTCCTTAAGTCCAAAAGAAGCCTGGCTATAAGCTTTTTCATCCTAACAAGATCCGACACACAAGCTGCAGCCAGGAACTTCAGCACTTAATCACACCTCCTGATTCCATCTTGAAACGCCTACATGTTTCCTCACCGTCAAGTGTGTGTTAACATGATGGACAGCAACCAAAGGATCATCAAATACACGAATCTCCACACTTTCATGATTGTTTTGAATGGCTCCAGTAGATTAATTTAAGAAGTGGTATTTTGTTTGATGTGGTGTCTACAGACTTTTAAGACTTGTATCTGGCAGGAAAGTTACTCAGTATTTATTCCCTGTAATGAACGCTACGGGCTGCATCCAGGTTCCAACTTTAGGACAAAACACTTTTTCTCCCAGCTAGGAGCACTGGTGGCTGACAGCTTCCAGCTGAGCCCTTTTCTCCCAACAACTGCTCTCGGCCCAAGTCCCTCAAGCATGATTACTTCTGAGAGCGCTTCATGGCAGTCAAATTAAAGAGAAACCCGACCTTCCGTTTATAACTAGGTCAAACAACTTACTAAGTATTCAGGTCCACTTAGCACCCATTGGGCACTACGATTTCAAGTCCTGGACGATTAGACACCACCACCCTCCTTTTCTGTTTTGCACTGATTTTTACACGGTACTTGCTTTTTCTCCTACTGATTGCTGAAAACCTGGGCTTGAAGGGAAAATAGCAATGCCGTGTGGCAACTGTGAATTATCTTGAGCTTGTAGTTCAGGCAGAGCCCCTGTGAATCCACCGGGGAGCCAAGGGCACTTAGTGCATGGTTTGGAAACCAGCCCTGAGCTGATTTCTCACTCAAGTCTTACTCATTCAAAGTAACCCCCCATCCCCATGGGCAGGCCAGATCTGGTGACTGTCAGAGGCGGAAGAGGGACAGAAGGGTATATTTAAAGTGGTAGGCACTGGCCTCAATCTGGGACAATTCTGAGGGCCCATTCCAGTCTCAGAGCTCCGTGGAATCTGTGAGGCCTCTGTCACAGCTACATTGCCCTTCAATTTCTCCCTCCACCACTCCCACTCCCCTCCCCCACCCCACAGCTGGTCCCCAGAAGCTTCATCCCAGGGCATCCAACCTATGATGGTCACTTAAAAGGAAAAATGTTTAAATGGAAGAAAAAATCACATTCCCCAGCTAAACAATTGAAATCACACTTTAAGTAACATTTATTTTTTTAAACATCATTTTCAGTTTTGTTTGGGGCTGCACAAATACTCAGCAATTCAACCTCACTTCTTTCCTGAAAATCCAACGATTCCCAGAACAGCAGAGCACTAACTTCTTTCCACAGCTGCTGTGTGTTCTGGACTTTTATTTCAGTGGTAGGTAGACTGACCATATGACACAACTAACCACGGCTACACTGCACACGCAGCTAAAAAGAACTTCCATTCTTATTATGTTCACTACAATATTCTTATCTATAGCGACGACATGAAAGCGTGTAAAAAGCAACCCTTACAGTTATAACTCGTTTTAAACATATCCATGCAAAGGGAAACCCCATGAGGGGAGAAACCTGTCCAGCTTATCCCAGTGCCTACAGCAGCACCTAGCAAATTACAGGCACTCAATACATATCTTTGTTGAATGACAGAATCTGAAATTCAGCTTCACACTCTTTAAGAACAGTGACTTTCCTACACTCTAAGTACAGGACAGAAGTCATTAATCTCTCTTAAAAGCTCAGTGGTGTTTCTTCTATACATAAAATAGATAATCAACAATGACCTACTGTATAGCACAGGGAACTCTACTCAATACTCTGTAATAACCTATATGGGAAAAGAATCTGAAAAAGAATATACATATGTATATGTATAACTGAATCACTTTGCCGTACACCTGAAACTAACACAACATTGTAAAATCAACTATACTCCAATATAAAATAAAAATTTTTTTAAAAGATCAGTGGTGTTTATTGTGACATTTGTGTATTTCAAAAACAAAGCTTGCCCAAACAGATGTGCTCTGATGAGAAATGGCGAGAGGCCGTCCCCAGTAGTACAGTAGTACCTTCATAATGTACCTTAGGGGTACGTTTTGATGTTAAAAGTTAATGAAATAAATAGTGATTTTTTTTTTTATTGCAGTCACAAGTACAGTACCAAAAGTTGGCAACGGCAAGAAATGACTGCCTATAAATTTACTGTATGTTACGAGCCACTGTTTTAAATGGCCATGAAGCAGGTGTCTGCTGGAGACTTGTACAAAGCTAAGAGGTTCATAAAACTATAAATGAACAGTGCAGCTCTTCGATCTTATAATTTGAGATCTGACAAGACACAAGGTTTTACTTTTAATTTGAAGAATATACTAACCCACACCACCCACTCCTCTAAAGATAATTACATACAGTCTATCAATGTGTCATAACTAATTAAGACGACAGCCTGTTATTATTATTGTTGTTATTATTCAGGCTATTTATAAGAAAAAGGCAAAAAGGAACTCAATATAGCCAGAACCAAAATCAGCAAATTCATAAAGTTCGTCTCCTGAGAAAAGGAGGAAAGAATGAGTCCCTGTAAAGACGGATGGCCACTGGGTGAATTAAATCAGTGTTTTGGATGGAGCAGGTACGGTGGCACCCAGCACCAAATTCTACAAACCACTACAACCACAGGCGATCTTGTATCTGAAGCCTGAGAAATGGACTGTCAATCACATAATGAGTTTACCTGGCCACACTCAAGCATCCAGTAGGCGACTGATTAAAATGAGAGATGAAAATCACAGGAGGAAAATAAGGAGACTTTCTTACCAAAGGACACTGAGCTAAATCCCAGGGCTGCTGGAAAGAAAAGCATCATATCTTGGATTGCCTCTGTTTCATTTCTTGCTCCCCACTCTTAAGATTCTTACTTTATCCGGAAGAGAAAACATTCAATGTCAAATGATAGAATAGAGTATCTCTTTCCATCCAAATCCCAAGTCTTAAGAGTCCTCTTCTGCACCTCTAAAGATTTCTCAAACTTTGGTGGTTGGAAGGTGCTATGAAAGCTGACCTGAAGAGGGACTTTTATCTAGCACAGGGGATGCAAACCTGCACATCCGTCACTGACCCATGTTTGAATCTCTCCATCTACCTGGGTGACTCCGTCTCCCACGAGATCTGCCTCACTGGACTGTTGTTCAAATTAAATGAAATAATCTACTCAAGAGCTGAACACGGTGCCCGATGCATAAACGGGCAGCGGGCGTCAAAGCAGCAGCACAGCAGCGGTGAAAACAGTGACAGAATGGGCCTGGCATTGTGCCAACCAATGAGGATTAGAATTAGACATGGTTCTTGGCCTTTATAAGCTCACACTCTTAAAAATTTAAAAACAATAATACAGGGCTTCCCTGGTGGCGCAGTGGTTGGGAGTCCGCCTGCCGATGCAGGGGACGCGGGTTCGTGCCCCGGTCCGGGAGGATCCCACGTGCCGCGGAGCGCCTGGGCACGTGAGCCATGGCCGCTGGGCCTGAGCGTCCGGAGCCTGTGCTCCGCAGCGGGAGAGGCCACAGCAGTGAGAGGCCCGCGTACCGCAAAAACAAACAAACAAACAAAAAAAAACAATAATACAGGAATACACCGACACTACATAAAAGAAGTGGGAACAGTAAACAGTAAGAGCTGTGAATTTTGCAGAGGTAGTCAAGAAGGACCTCCTGGAGAACGGGCATTTGAGCTGGATCTCAAGGGATGAGTGAGCACAAAGGGATGAGTGAGCACAAGTAAGACTGGAAAGGCCAGTATAGGAGCGAGTACATCCCCGATAAGGAGGCATGAAAGAAGATGGGTATTCAGGGCCACTTAGGGCTTGACTAGACCAGAGGAGAGTGTCACTGGAGACTGGAACCATGCTGCAAAGAGGCCCAAGGTTGTACATCACGCTCTAGGTCAGTGGTAGCCAAACTTTATCTCTGCATACCTATTCTCAACAACAATTGTTAATGCCCTAATAAATATACATTTATTTATTTATGAAATATTTACAGTGATACGTCATAGCTTAGCTGTGGGACCTTGCATCAGATACTTCTCTATGCCTATTCTCCTCTTCCATAAAATAGAGATAACAGCATCTTTTTCAAGCAGGTGTTACGAGGATTAAACGTGTTCATATAAACAGTATATTTTAAAAAGTGCCCAGACCCTAGGAAATTCTAAATAAAAGTTAGCCATTAGGATTATATTATAAAATACATCCCAAAACAGAAAATTTTAAATAATTAGAAAACAGGAAGTAAATATTTAAAGACATAGGTGATTTTATTAAGAGCACAAAAATGTTTCTCTCACAAAATATTAATTACTAATAATTTTAGAGAAATGTGATTGAATATGCTTTTAATAATTTGGTTAGCTCAGTTTACTTGGTGATGAAGGAATTCATGGCTCTGGATTTAAATTCTGTTTATCCCAATGCTAGATGACGGCCACTGGAGTTCCAACAGATCTCCCAGGGAAACAGGAGACCAAAAAGAAGAGTTACGTTTCTGCATACACTTACCAGGTCGTTTAATCACTGTTCAGTCCTATTCATGTTTTTCGGTCATTTCTTTGTTAGTTTCATCCAGTAAATTTTCGTTTTCACTGACGTCATTCAATTGTTCTTAAAATAAATTGAAAGACACTAAAATTTTTTACTTTTAACAGAAGTTTGAAATCCACTGAACATGTTACCATTTGGAAAACGTCAAAGCAGGTTTATAAAATCCTGCTTTTAAGTTTTTTAAATGAATAGATATAGGAATTTATAGGAAACACAAACTGTATTTGACAACAAATCATAAATTAATACAGTCACTTCCAAAATCTTATTTTTAAATGTTCTGTGTGTTGTAGAAGTTTATTTTAAAAATCACCTCTGCCTGAAAAAGAATGTGTGTGCTTGTATAACTGAATCACTCTGCTATACACCTGAAACTAACAGAACATCGTAAATCAACTATACGTCAATATAAAAAATTTTTAACAAAAAAATCACCTCTGTTTTCACTCATTTTTATAATGATGAAAAACATCAAATGGAATTTTTCAAAAACTTGGCTGAAAATCTGGTGACACTCATTTGTCCCCACAGAAAAGGTCAGCAAACTTGGAACAATCTTCTTTTTGGAAAAAATATGTGGTACTTATCTTCAAGCTTGACAACTCTTTAGATTACTTTGCTTAAATAACCAGAGAATCTCTATATGGTTCAAAAAATACACCATCACTTCCCAACTCAGCACAAAATATTGTCAAGATTCTACAATTTAACAGTCTTGTTCTTTTGTCAATAAGCCGTATCAAGGCAAGATGCCACCCTTAGTGTCTGTCTAGTTTAAGGTTCTTCATTTGTAAAGAGCTCAGTCATGAATGATGGGGAAATACACTTCACATGAGGTGCTTTCTCATTAATCTTACCCTAGAAAATTTTTTAGCCCCATCAAAGTGGCTACTCCACCACCAGTGATTATACTCACATAGGTTTATTTATTTTCTACAGTTGATAATATATCTTTTCTCCTACAACTTTCCCTTAATGGGCCATCAAAGGAAAAATTCAGTCCTTGTGGCAGTTTTATACATGGCCCCTAATACCCTAACGCTCTTCCCATCTAGAGGTGAGGTCTATGCCCCCTCCTTTTTAATCTAGGCGGGATTTCGATGGCTTCCATCCACACAGTCTGGCAGAAGTGACTTCTGAGGTTAGGTCATGACTTCTGTCTGTTCTCTTGGAACACTCACTCCGCAGAGGCCCCATCTGGGATGCTGTCTCTCACAATCTAGCTGCCATGCTGCGAGAAGCTCAGCTACTCAGAGGCTATGTGTAGGTGCTGCACGTGAAGGAAGAAACCTCCGGATGATTCCAGCCCCATCCATTCTCCTCACTTCCAGGCATTCAAGCCTTCCCTGATGAAGCCCCAGTCATCATGGAGCAGAGGACAAGCCACCCCCATTACGTCTACTGAATTCTTGACCCACAGAATCCAAGAGCATAATAAAATGGTGGTTGTCTTATGCCACTAAATTTGGGGAGGTTCATTATACAACAATAGTAATTGGCATAGATCTCTATATATTTCGCTACTGGAATGCAGTCTAACAAACGTTAGCTCTGAGATGTTGAAACCTCTGTACTTTTATCTAACACTTTGGCCAACTTCCCATGTGGTCTAGTTTCTTCTAATACTTGTTCCTTCAAGTCTTCATCAGTATTTATGATCTGTTTTACAAAAGCACTTGCAAACAAAGGAATGCATTTCAACTGAATGCCATAATGTTTCGGGCACATAATTTTGGCCATTTTTACCAAGGAAAAGAGAAATAAACTTTTCTTCCAGTGGTATATAGCAAACTACCTTTTGTCTCAAAAACCCTCAAATAAGCTTCTAAGCATTTATCACCAAAAACAGTGAAATTTTATAAGCTACTACACTGAAGCCTGATTTTAAACATTCCAAGAAGAAAAAAGAGAGGTCTATCATAATGTTCTGGGGGTTTACTTTATTATGGAAAATTTAAACACATACAGTCAGAAATACATAGTTAACCCTCATACGTCCATCACCCAGCTCCCACAATTATCAACACGTGGCCCATCTTTCCTCATCCATACCTCTATACATTTTCCCCATACTTCCAGGGTACTTAAATGCTAATCCCAAGCAGCCGCATGGCACAGGGATATTGGCTCGGTGCTTTGTGACAGCCTGGAGGGGTGGGATAGGGAAGGTGGGAGGGAGGGAGACGCAAGAGGGAAGACATATGGGAACATATGTATATGTATAACTGATTCACTTTGTTATAAAGCAGAAACTAACACACCATTGTAAAGCAATTATACCCCAATAAAGATGTTTAAAAATAAATAAATAAATAAATAAATAAATGCTAATCCCAGACATCATATCATTTCCAGAAGCATTTCTATATGTATCTTTAACACAAGGGTCAGCAAACTACACTGCAGCTCAAATCCAGCCTGCTGTGGCCTAAAGCCTATGGCAAAGCCTAAAATTTTTTTACTATCTGGCCCTTATTCAGAAAATGCATGCCACTCCTGCTCTAAAAGATACACCATCTTTTCAAAAAAGAAAAAGAAAGAAAAAGACGTAACATAACATGTCTTGCTAGTCATTATGGCTCCATACATAGATTGGGTGATACGATTAGGTAACAGCTTCATACTATGATGAGGTAGTAGTCTTACTACAAACTAGGGGTGGAATTTATTATGAGCTGGAGTCAAAATAAGGTCACTTTAAAATGATTGGCCGACTTCTTGTCAAACCTGACGCGACTGTTATTGTTTTTCCTCCCAATATGGATGACGGGGAGGTATGCACTCAGACCTGGAGAAGCACATCTCTGCCATTTTCTTCGAGTTTCCTCTGTGGTTGCCTTATTAGGACTGTTTCCAATGTACCATTTGTACACAGGAACATTTACAAACCGTCTTCCCATTTTGTGCACATCAGTTAAGACCGGAACATCACTTAGCCATCCAGGGCAAGCCCTTTGGACCTTGTCGCCCCACTTCTCCCAGGCTATCTCCTGACCCCAGGATGGTCCTGCTTATAGGCTGAGTGGGCAAAAGGGTCAATTTATGCTTTATAAATTTTAAAAAAACTTAATTTTTAAAATTAATTTCTAGATGCAAAGGTAAGATATTTGATGAAGCTTGGAACAGACATATATGGATTAGTATTCTCTACGTCATTCTGTATACCTGCAACAGTTCACAGAAAAAGGTATTTTGCTCCTGCAGCCCGAGAGATCACATTGCAAAACCCACTTCAAAGGCATGTGGAGGAACTTTATCACTCTATTTATTTGCACTTACAACATCTGCAGTGCTGAGCAAATAGATCAATGAATTGATAAGCTACAGCGTGTGCTGTAAATCCGGTCTGTATAATTCTGTGGCTGGGTATAAATGAGCCCATGCTTTCACTCTCCAAAATGCCACCAGATCTTAGAGATCACATAACCTAGTTTGATTATGTTTGTTCCTGGACCAAACAGAGGATGACCCAGGTAAGCTCAGTCTCAAAAATTAAAATGCGGCTTTTTTCTGGGAAATGTATTAAAATGAATACTGGTATTAATTATAGCCAAGAAACCCCACATGTGAACATCATTCAGTTAAATTTCTGTCAATTTTCTATCATTGGAATTTGCATCCGGTACAGTAGGAAAGGATAATATTATTTACTCTCATTTATCAAATGAGAGTTACAGGCTAGGAAATCTGCTGACAGACACAAGGCAAGTGGGCAAAGGACGATCGTCCAGAAGAATGTGAAGAACCGAAAAAAATAAACCACCTAATTCTCACTCCTAACGTCACTTCACTTGTTCTGTTCGTATTCTTAAATTTACTGTCCCATGATCAAGGCTTAATACTCAAATGCTCTTTTAAAGCCTAAAGGCGTAATGTTCAGATACAAAGCCACAGACATGGAGTTTCATCACCCCTAGGTTGAATGAAAGAGTCCATTTTTCAACACAAAGAAAAATAACAATTTATTAAGTAGCTATGACGGGCCACACACAGATGAATAAAACTCAATCCCTTGAAGTTTAGAAAAAACTTACAGAAAGAGGCAATCTATTCAGTGCCATTGAATACCATCAATGCCTATTTTAAGGACTGGCTTCAGAGAGGAAGTAGAATTATTAGAATTGCCAGTTGTGCTCACCTTTGAAATGGGCTTAAAGACTAAGTAGGAGTTCATCAAGCTGATAGAGAGGTCAGGCAAACGTGTCCTGGAAAAAATCATATGCAAAGGTGCACAGCTGTGAAAAGTTCATGATATGTTTTTGTGGCTGGAACGCAAAGTACCCTGTGGGCAGTGGTGAGCAATGAAGCTGGAAGAGTAGATTGAGGCCACACTGCCACATCAAGGAGTTTGTACTTTATCAAAAAGGCAACAGAACTGCTGTCGATTTAGGGGGAATAATAAAAATGAGCGTTTTAGAAACAGATTCCTGGTACTGAAGATTAATTAGACTATGGGACATGGGAGGGTAGACAAATCTTACTCCAGTACCTAATATTCAGGATTCCATCTTCAATTTATGAAATGATTGTTCTGCTAAGTCTACAAATCACTTTGGCGAACAAGAGTTATTTTAAACATCGTGCTGAGAAGTGAAATTTCTAGAAGAAACCTCAGTGTGAGGGGGACATTTGGGTGCGAGGCTGGGATGCAAAGCAACCGTCATTCCCAATCCCAGAAACTAGCTCACACTGGCTTTCCAATGAAGCCCTTCTTAATTCTTTCAACAGAGTCTTAGCTGCTCTGATTTGGGTGAAAATCTGTTTCCTGCTGAATACAATGTTTTGCATTTAACTGTGCTTGGAAAGGCTTTCTTTTTTTAAGCTGGTATGGCTCTGTTCAATAGTTGAGTAAGCTTTTAAAAAAGATTATTTCAAATTGAACCTAATATAAAAGGCCAAATATTTAAGAAGGTAGGGCTGTCTGTTGGGCAAATACTTACACAATCTTTAAAACATTCAATATTTATTAAGCTGACTATAATTGTCATTACCGAGACATGAGTCAATGTAAATACATGCTACCTGGAAACAGGAAGGAGAAATGACTCCAGAAGAGAAGAAGCTCTTATTGTGGTTACCGTTCTGGTTTTTGGTTCCCTGAAGTTTAATAGACTACAACTGAAGGATTTATTAATTTTAAAAAGTTACATTATAATCTCTTGTTTGTTGCATCAAAACCAAAGAACGCTTTTGATGCCCCTTAAAATTCGGTGTCCAGGAATGCAACTTTAATACCGTCCACTGGCTGTAAACATCCCCTTACATCATGAAAGAATTCTGGAGTTTTCAATGCTGTACCTTGGAGGGATTATTCGTACAGGTCAATAAAAAGAGATCAAGAAACCCAGGCAGCGAAATTGAGCTATTTGTAATGAGGTGGATAGACCTAGAGTCTGTCATACAGAGTGAAGTAAGTCAGAAAGAGAAAGGCAAATACCATATGCTAACACATATATATGGAATTTAAGAAAAATGTCATGAAGAACCTAGGGGTAAGACAGGAATAAAGACACAGACCTACTAGAGAACAGACTTGAGGATATGGGGAGGGGGAAGGGTGAGCTGTGACAAAGCGAGAGAGAGGCATGGACATATATACACTACCAAACGTAAGGTAGATAGCTAGTGGGAAGCAGCCGCGCAGCACAGGGAGATCAGCTCGGTGCTTTGTGACCACCTAGAGGGGTGGGATAGGGACGGTGGGAGGGAGGGAAATGCAACAGGGATGGGATATGGGAACATATGTATATGTATAACTGATTCACTTTGTTATAAAGCAGAAACTAACACACCATTGTAAAGCAATTATACCCCAATAAAGATGTTAAAAAAAAAAAAAAAAGAAACCCAGGCAGCTACAATAAACCCACCTTTACTTTTGCTAGCACTGGCTTTAGTCACATCAGATATACTCTTGCTAGGGATATATTTGGCTTCAAACAGTGAAATAAAAGCAGCTGAATAGCTTAATTAAAAACAACCTCCTTTCCAAACCTAGCAGCACAGGAACTTCTAAATGAAACTTCTAAATATTCCCTATTATCAGCCTCTAGAAAACAACAGAACACTTAAGATTTTCCTCATCAGTTAAGAAAATGTCTGAAAACCATTTTTCCCTCCATGGTGAGAGCAACAATCCAGATTCTGAACCAGTAATGAGCCTCCATTACACACACACACACACACACACACACGCACGCACGCACGCACGCACGCATCATTGTTAAGCCAGGTTGTATCTCCCTTAAAAGGAAGTGCGTGAGGATGAGTGGCGGGTCCTCCACTGAGGAACAGCTCCGGCTGGCTCTAGCATAATAAACTGCTGTTTACCTTTCGGATTCTATTTATGCCACACGCACATTGTTCATCATTATTAAATGATCCTTTTTTATCTTTCTGTGACAGTTACATATTTTAACAGGTGACAGTTTGCCTTTATAAGCAGCAAAACACTGGTCTATTAGTATTCTTGTGTGGCATAAAATAGAGTTCATTTTTTATTGAAATAACTGGAGGAAAGAAACATCAATTGTGCAGAGTTCTGAAGAGCTCAACGGGTAGAGAAGGTCCTGGCCGTAAATTAAGGTAGGTTTGCTTTATTTATGAGTCTTAGGTATTCCTTCACAGTTGCTACTGTGCATGAATTTTAATGGCGCTTTCATGGGCAAGTCTATCTGAGGCAGCTTCATGAACTCTCACATAGTTCCACAATTAATCGCTCCTCTGCAGTAAAGTCAAGGAAGAGTGGGACTCTACCACTCAGAAGAGTCTCCCTGTCTCCGGACTACAGCAGTGCAGGCTGACTTAAAAAAACAAAAAGAGTATCATCACGATACCCCTGAGTCACTGAAATGGCAAAGTATCTTCTTTATTGGCTTTAAAGTCCAGCAAACCCCCAACCCAACTCATCCTGGAAACAGCCAGCAGTGTCCTGGGTGTCTTCTTAGAACAAGAGTCTGGGACAATTCCTCAGCCTGCTGGTTAATGCTGTAACCCTCGGGGTCTCCAACAGAAGACACCATCTCTGGCAAATGGCATTTGAGAATCACAACCGCCACGAACGCCATACGCCATTGTTCATGTTTATATTTAATGATAAACATAAATAAGTAAAATCCTGCCTGCCGATAACACTTTACCTGTGCTTTGGGGAGGCAGAGAGGCCCATCTAGCACAGAATGCCATCACCCAGGACTGCCAATGAAGCCTGAGTTAGTAGATCATTTCTATGGCCCCTCATAGTAACCACCTCATTGGATAAAATATGGCCCTTTTGAATGCTGGACCTCTCCAGAGGTGTCTGCTGTGTGCAGGTGTGGTGCAGGGCTAAGACAATGGGCCTGGCTGGTAGCTTGGTTGTTTGTTTCTTACCTGACAGGTTAACTGTTCTCTCTGCATCTTCGAGGTGACATAACTATACCTGTCACTCCGAAGGCAAAACTCACTCAGGAATAACACAGCCAAGTTCTTGTTGGTTATGAGTTCATCCTCAGGGGTCAGAGATTTGGCAAATCAATGTCAAAGAAGGAAGCCATCGTTTTCTCAATTAAAATATTGAGGCATATCTTAGCATGCACTTGGGGGAAAATGGTAAGGATTGTTTCTTCTCCAGTAAGTTAAAAAGGAAAAGAATAAAATCCCAGCAACAGAGAAAGCCGTATCACTTTCCAAATATGCATCCTTCTCTGCCTTCTCCCCTCCCTACCTTGGGCACCTTTTAAACCAGTGTCCGTACATACAGACCCGGAGGATATGTCTTATACATGTTTTCATTATAGCACTTAAAAAAAAAGAATCAGTCGGCTTTTTGCACTCTTCTCTCTCGCTGAAGTTGTTTCTGCCCTTTGGAAATATGAAAGCCCTTGAGTGATTTTATATTTTCAAAGGGTAAAAGTACTAAAGAGCACTTCTCTATTTCAGAGAGGAGGAAAAAAAGTAAATCAGTCTGCCTAAAGTGTTCACTTGGAAAAGGTAAAAATGAACAACCCATGTGCTGGGGAGTAGTTACAGCGTCTGGAGTTACATATATAGCACCCTGGAGTCCGCGGCTGGAAAACAAAACACGAGGCATCGGCTGCCGCTCAAATCTTCATGGTATCTGTTTCCAAAGGAACCAGTTCTTTTCCAAACTATGAGGATGATGAACATCTAGCCTGCGTTAATTTCCACCCTGGACAATAAACCAAGGTCCACTCCCGACCCCTCCCATCCTGTCCACCCGCCAGCCGCCACCAAACACCAGCTCTCCCTTCCCTGATGACTGACTTATCCTTGGTGTGAGCCTCCTCCTTCCTTCCTTTCAGAAGTCTTGCCTTTAATGCATGGCTGCTGCTTCTCTCTGCCCTCCCCACCCTACTATTAGAAACTACTTTATAGGAAGGATTGGATTTCAGAACTTAACACCTCAGAACAAGTCAAGAGAACCCTCTTCCAAGGACATTTCTCCATGGAATACAAGGTTTTATCTTCTGTTAGATGCCTAGCCAGCCACGGGGAAGGGCATTTCTTAGTGGAAGGGATCTTGCCCTGATTTGCGCTGCCTTGATTGAATGCCCTCTGTCTCCCAAAACTTCCTACTCAAAATTCATCCCTCAGCTAGCCTGGTTATGGCTTCCTCTGGGTAAACTTCCTCTTCCAAGATTTGGGGGCTCTTGGCTGTGCTGCCAGAGCCGCCTGTGATGTTTCACTCCCTGCATTTCCCACAATGCCTTGTAGAGTTTATTCCGGCATCTCCCTCACTCGACTGTAAGGTCCCTGCTGGCAATCACAAGAGCTTTTATTTCTAGACCCCAGTTTCTTGCACAGTGACTCAACACGGAAGTAGTAGTAATAAATATAGATAAAATATTACATATCAGAATTATAATAAGTACTTTGCATATATGGATTTACCCCTATTTACTCACAATACCCCTAGATAATGGGTACTATTACTGATCCCCATTTTACAGATGAAGAGACGGCACACAGAAAGGTTAAGCAATTTTCTTATGGTCACACAGCTGATTAGTGCTAAAAACTGAATTCTAACTCAGACAGTCTGATTCTAGAGACTGTGCTTTACCACTATATTCTTCATTGCCCCTTTCAAAAATAATATGTGTACACCTTAAATATACTCAACAAATGTTTTTTGGAAGAAGTTTTTTTAAATATTCAGATGCATCACTTAGAATCTGTAATGACCCAAGAAAAGCTAGTTAATGCCTTCCAACTTTATTTCCTTCTCTATAACCTCAACTTGTTCCCCTTGAGGACTAAATTTAAAAGGTCCTATAATCTGGCCAGCACGATACATGGCTGTGCTAAACACATGTTAGTTCCCCTGCCCAAGTACACACCAATGGGGTTAATTCTATTAGTGAATCTCAGCAATGAAAGCCCCGTTAGAAACGCAGGTTACTAATTTTACCTGAGGTGATCATTTGGCCTATAATTAATATTGCCAACTATTATTAGTTTGTACATCAACGCATGCACACTCTTTGCCCAAAGCAAGGTCAGTCATACATAATACCATATCCACGGCAGGGGTCTTACTGCTGCAATTTTCCTTTCAATGTACAGGAAGCAACAGATAGGCCCTGAGGACAGCAAGGACCATATGAGCTAGGGTCCAGTCCCAACCAGTATAAGACCAGCACAGTGGGTCTGTCATCCAGCCAGGCCCCAGAGAGCCAGATGCTGTCATTTCCAGGCTCACCGTTTAAACTATCAAAGGTGAAAGCGAGACTGATATTCAAGGACATTTATATGTTAGGAAAAAGCGTAATCTATAAACTGCTGATACCAGAGACAGCAGCCAAAGACAGAACCAAGAAGATGGATTTCAACACACATTTGCTTAGGAAACCCCTATCATATGTGGTGACGAAGAAGTGGCTTGGAAACCTACTTTGTTGTTGTTGTTTATGGAAGTATAGTTGATTTACAATATCGTGTTAGTTTCAGGTGTACAGCACAGTGATTCGGGAAGAGTACTTTGGAAAACCAACCGTAGCTGGCTCTAAGAGAAGTATTATATCCAAAGAATCCTGGATATTCATGTACATCTTCTTTGTTATCAAGTTGGAGAGCATCATTTTTTAATTTAAAATTTATTTTAATGCGTTATAATGACAAAAATTTACTTTGGGGGATACAAATAGTATTTCTTGTACTACTCATGTAATACTTTTTTATTGAAGTATAGTTGATTTACAATATTGTGTTAAAGTTTCAGGTGTACAGCAAAGTGATTCGGATACATATTTTTTTTAGATTATTTTCCATTATAGGTTATTACAAAATACTGAATATAGTTTTCTGTGCTCTATAGTATGTCCCTGTTGCTTATCTATTTTATGTATAGTAGTTTGTATCTGTTAATCTCATACTCCTAATTTATCCCTCCCTCCCTCTCTCCATTGGTAATCATAAATTTGTTTTGCATGTCTGTGACTCTGTTTGTTTTGTATATAGATTCATTTGTATTACTTTTTAGATTCCACATAAGTGATATCATATGATATTTATCTTTCTCTGACTTACTTCACTTAGTATAATCATTTCTAGGTCCATCCATGTTGCTGCAAATGGCATATTTCATCCTTTTTTATGGCTGAGTAATATTCCAGTGTGTGTGTGTGTATACACACTACACACACACACACACACACACACACCCCACATCTTAAAAGTTAGAAGGTACACTGACATGATAGTAGGAAAGAATCTACACGCTAGAATGAAAACTGACCTGGGCCCAAATCGCTACTCTCCCACTTACTGGAAGTATGGACTTGGATACGTATATTTGACTTTTAATTTCCTTATTTCTAAAGCAGGTAATAACACCTACTTTAGAGGACTGTTGTAGAAATTAAAGCACATGTATGTTAAGCCTCTAGCATGATGGATGGCACGCAGCAAACATTACCATTACCACATATAATTATCAAGCCAGAGCTCATCCAACACACAAATACCCATTGTAGTTGGTAACGATTCATCCATTCATCTATTCATGTATTCTCTGAATTACTAAAACGGGCCAAACAACAAGTATTCAAAGATTCAGAAAACTAGCAGCCCCTGTCATCAAGGTATTTTATGAGGAAACACAAACAGACATTCAACTCACTACAAAAACAACTACCAGCAACAGAACTCTGATACCATTACATATACACACATCTAGGGGGAAACACTTTTGAAAGTTAGGAACTGTAGACGTTTTCACTTTGGAGGTAAGTACTTTGACCAGGAGATAGGGTAGGGATGGAGGGATGGATGAACTGAGAACATGTGAAGTCATGGCGTACCATAAAACACGGTCTTCTGATTTTAATTTTCTACATCTTAATTATATCAGATGCATTTTATTAACAAATTAGAGTAAGAAGAAGGTGGAAGGGGACCTGGCAATGACTAATTGCTCTAATCTTAATTTTGCCTAGGAAAATTCCATACAATTGTTTGTTTCTATCCAACTCCAAGAAAAAAAAATGCAGAATATAATTTGAGTCTATGTAATGCTATTGTTGCCCTTGGCTCCCTAGAGACAAGGCTTTAGCACAACTGAGACAACCTCCATACACATAAGAACAATAAATATTCTAAAAATCGTATCCCTATTTATTCACGTCTACAATAGTCAGAAGAACACATATTGGCCAAGGTTTGATTCATTCTGACGCGGAGATAAAACCAGTATGTGGTAACATACAGAGAATAGGAAAACCATCCTTCAAAGCTATCTTGGGAGAGTTAAAAACAAAAAAAAAACAAAAACAAGAAATTTTAAAACTCTGTTCTGAATGTCAAAGTAGTGCTTCAATCCGTGCCCTTCTCATACTGAGGGATAAAAAATAATTGTGCATCTTATTCAGTTGGCTCAGTTAACACAAAGCTCTGCTATGTAACTCTTCTGAAGAGCCTGCTACCCGTGATCTTGGGCACTACAAAGGGTGTGTGTCCACTAGCTTTGGTCAGTGGTTGAAAAATAACAAATATGTGATAATTTCACATTTTCCAAAGCACTGAAGATATGTCACAGAGGTACTCAGAGTCTGCTACCAAGAAGTGAACATTCCGAAAAGACAGGAAGAGCAGAATTAAAATATCTGGTTTAGTACTTGGGTAACTGGTTGTTCCTCTTTCCAAAAGATGAAGGATAGGAGGGACAGCAGACACCTGCTGACAACGAGAGGCACCGTGAGAACTCCCCTGAGGTGGAAGCACCTTTCTGGATGATCTGTTTGGGATTTCCGTTCTCTTTAAAACTTTCCCAGAAGACGGTCTCTTAGGGACACTAGTCCGCCATCTTCTCAGTCTGTTGGCTTCCTGAATACGCTATTCCTTGCCTCAGCAACAAAAAAGACCTTCCTGTATTTTCAAACTTCTTACAATGAGCATATAATATTTTTATGTCAGAAAAAAAACTTCCACCCAGAAAAGCTATTTGGAGTAGATGCAAATAAAGCTCCCCTGGGCTCGCTAGTTGTGTTCATCTAACCATGCAGCCCACATGTGAGTAAAAGAGTGGAGAAGAAAGCATCCGCTCCAAGAAGTTCTGCTGTCAGCCCTGCTGGCCCCCTGACTTAGCTTCTGGACGTTCTCCTGCCCAGAAGCTCCCAGCAGTAAACAGTCAGGTGAAATAAACATTGAGAGTCCCCCATGCTATTCCTCCTTTGGAACGCTCACTCCAAAAGTGTGATCATCCCAAGATGCACTTGCCAGGACCAGTCATTGGGCCAAAGGGCTATCTGTAGTTGGTGCCCTCTTCTCTTCATTTTTTTTTCCTATAATTATCCCTGTTTTGGACCCTCAGTCCAAATACCTAGGGCCTTGAAGTTCTCTTCTGATTATACAAATGCCCAACTGTACAACCTCATTCAATCACAAACCTAGCATGCTTTTTTTCCCCAGCAATATCTCCCTGACAAGGAATCTTTGAAGATGTGTATCAAGTTCTTTAGCTAATTTGGACTACTGTGATAACAGCTAATACTGTGGAAGTGGGTTATCCTTCCTATAGTTTTTATATTTTATTAGGCAGGGGAAGCACAATGATTTCATCCAGATTACACATCTAAATGGTGGAATGACAGGACTTATTTGTAAGCTCACTTGAAGGCTTTGGTTTTTTGCTTGTTTGATTTTCACATATAGAACATCTTAAAAACCTAACTTAGAGCAGATATAACCCTGTGCTAGGTGCTGAGGAGACAGAGTAGAATAGAAAATAGTCTCTGACCTCAGGTGATAAAAATCAAGAGTGAAAGACATAAAAAAAGAATTAAAATATGGTCTGACTGGTGCAGGAACAGAAGTGATGTCAAAGTATGGAAACAGCATTTAACAAGAAGAGATTTACCTCTAGGAGTACAGAGACTCATGGACAGTGGTCCGTAAGAACAGTTCTGTTGAACACGAAGGGTGAACAAAGGCCCAGGGATGTGAGTCAGCAGAGCTGCTTGGGTGATGCTCGATATTTCCGGGTGATGCTCGATATTTCCATGTGATGTGAACATCGGGTCCGTGCATGTCTGAACATCACTGTCTGACTCAACCAGCCAAGGGGTCATGGACCTGCCACGTGGGTGTCTTCACCTGTTTTCCAGTATCTTCATGTTAGTTCCTACTTCTGGATAGCATCTGATATTATCAGTTCTATGGGCAAAGAACTGAAGTGAAAGATGTTCTGGAATAAGCTCAAGAAAAAAAGTCAGGGACCCACCAGGGTATATGACCTTGGGCGTTGCATTTAAACTTTGCAAATCCCAATGATCATAGGTGGGCAAATCCAGTGAGACTGGCTGGATAATTTCTATGATCCTTTCAATTCCAAACCCCAATTTAGGTCAATGATTTATCATATAGCTATTCAGTAAAAGGCACCAGTTTCTGCTCAAAAGTATCAAAGATGAACAAAACATAAAGCCTGCTTTCAGAAACCGATATACAATGTGAAGCAAAAGAGAAATAAATATACCTGAAACAATAGCATAAGGCAGGATATGAGAGGTATAAGAAATGCACAAGATGCACAAGACAAAGGAAATCATGGGACAATTTTGAGGCACAGCATGGAGTCCAGATGAGTAGAGGCTACATGAAAAAGCAGTAAAAAATAAAACCAGAAAGGTTTGCTGGAACTATTGGAAGAACACTTAACACCAGACTAAAAAATCCCCGTGCATCTATGAAACCTTCGCACGTTACAAAGGTGGCACTGCAGATCATTAGAAAAAGGAGGGAGACCCCTCAATGGTTCTGTGACAACTGGTTATTCACATGAAAGAATGAAATTAAATCCCTAACTCAAACTCTACACGGAAAAAAAAAATCTATCCTAGGTCGATTAAAGGCATAAATACGAAAGACCAAAACTAGAAAATTTTAGAAGAAATACAGGAGAATATAGTTCATGAGATTCAGGCAAGATTTCCTAAGCATGACACAAAAGAGCATAAAACCAGTGATAACATTGATTACATCGAAATTAAAACCTGAGTTCATGAGAACTTAACATTAAAAATTCAAGTCATCAGAAAATACCATTAAGTTAAAAAAAAACTGGGGGAAGAAATTCCAATCACACATTAACACATTAAAGCTTACTAAAAATATATATATATACACATATATACACATACACATATATATACACATACACATATGTGTATTTAAAGCTCCCTATAATTCAATAAATTATTAATTTAATAATTAATTATTTTCTATTAACAAATAGAAAAAATGAGCAGAAGACTTGAGTAGGTGTTTTGTAGAAGAAATATAAATGGCAATGAAATAAATGAAACAATGTTTAATTTCATTAGTAATCAGGGATATGGAAATTAAGTCCATGTGGAGATAATCATATTATACCCACTAAATAAGCAGAAATCTCTAGGCCTGGAAATATCAAACGTTGGCTGATGTGAAGTGATGGGAACTCATACGGCTGAAAAATGCTTTGGCATTACCTGGAAAATTTAACATGTTCATGCTCTGGGTCTTAGTAATCTACTCTCAGATGTACGAGAAACACTTGAAAAGTGGGTGCCATTGACGTGTACATGAATGTTCCTAGTAGCGCTTTTCAGAACAGAAAAAAACAACCTGAAAACAAGGCAAATGTCACTGAGAGTAAAATAAGTCAATTATGGTTTAGTCACAGCATCAAATATTGTACAGGAGGGAAGTGATTCAACAATAGTACATCCAATAACATAGCTGAAACCTAATACTGGGTGAAAAAAACAATTGCTGAAAACTATAATATATGTCAAAAAGAAGCAAAAGTAAACGCTGTTTAGGAGTACATACGTATTTGTGTAAAATAGTTTTAAAGACCAGGAAACGATAAGCACAAAATTCAAGCAATATTACTTTTGAAGGAGAACCAGAGGGATGGGAGTTAAAGAGAGACATACAAATGAGTCGTGTTGATAATGGTTTATTAATATGGTGGTAAGGGCACAGATATCCATTTTAAATTGATTTTTTTAAACTAAACTCATGTGCAACAACTGGTCACAAAATGTCTTGCTTTTGATTTCACAGACAAATAGGGAACCGTTGGCAGTTGTGAACAGACATATTAGAAACATTTGCTTTATTTGGAATTCCTATGCCACATTTCCTAAAACAGCAAAGAGGCATCAGCTGTCCCCGCCCAACTCCTTAGTCAACAACAACGGTGCTGACTCGGGCCCTGCCCTACACTGTAAGGAGCTATACTGCTTTCATCCTTCCGACACCAAGACCAGTACAAAGTTATTAACCCACTCATAAATGTGATCACTTATCATTTACATCCTGGACCTAAGACATATTAGATGAGAATTAATAGGAATGTCCATTTGTGGGCCCCTGTGCTTTTGTTCAGAAGGGAAACATGGTGCAACCTCCAACCTTGGGTTCTTAAAACTCTTCTCCATGATTATGTAATGTTTCTTATTTCATCACATCTCTTTCATGAATATCTAAGTTCTTCCATCCTAGCAGAAAAAGTCTAGCTCCTAAAGACTGAAATGTTGAGTGCCATTATCCAGTTTCACTCATCCAAGTCATCGGAGATCCAACATGGAAATATAACGCCTAACGTGGAGGGGTGTGCAAGGGAGAAACATGGGTGGTCACCTTTATCCCTTACACTTTGCTGTCTCTAAATCTCAAAAAAGAAGATCAGTTTCTACATTTGCTCACAATCAATCCACCCATTACACCAGCGGCTCTCAGGCTTTGATTCCCAAACTAAGAATAACCTGAGGAACTTAAAAAAATATATATCAGTGGATCCTCTCCCCTGACATTTGGGCTCAACTATTCTGAGATGGCTTAACTGTTCTGTTCTTGGCATCAGCTTCTCTTCGAAGTTTAAATTACAAACACACGTATTTCTCTAAATGGGGGTTACATTAAACTTTTGGTGCTCATTTTTCAATCTACTATGTTTCAATAAAACTGTTTAAATATTAAACATCAATTTTAAACTTAAAAAACTGATGGCCACACATATTCAAAGCACCTGTCTGTGTGATCTTCTCACCTAACCCCGGGCAACAATACTAAAGATGTCAGCCTTTCTGTGAGTTTGAAAAAAAAAAAATAATGGCTTTGGGTGATGACCGGGAATTTGTAGCTTTAAAACCTAATCACCATTTCCAGCAGCAAGATCTTTCACTGATAACTGCTAAAAATAACCAAACCCTGAATATTTTGACAACTAATCGCCAAGAATCTGAAGTTTTCGACACCCTCCACATCTAACACTTTCCCAGTAAGGTGGCTTCAAAGTGAATAATCATCATTACAGGGTCACCGGGGTTTATAAGCTTCAGCTCAACTACAGCGATTGCATTTTACAAGTTATCACGACCGTCAGAAATGCAGAACTCAGCTTTAAAATAAAGAACAACAGAGAATGCATGAGAAGAAGCAACGGAGGCTTTTCAAATTAGATCCTCACTCTCTTTGGATGCAAATTCACGGCCTTTTGAGGGTATCACTGGCAAGCTGCTGCCAACATCAGAAGTTTTCTGCGAAGCGTAAGTCAATTGCTTGCGCATCTTTAAAACCTTCTCCACCTACTGGTCCTCTAAGTGGCCAACTACTGTATCCATTTGAATAAAACCGCCTCATCACAACAGACCTAGCATTCCAGCTGGAAAGTGTGACCTTCTCGTCACACATGAAAATCCAGATTTAAACAGGGAAAAATGGAAATTGGAAGTAATTTACTTATCCAGATAAGAATTAGTAGTTGTGTGGCAAATACCGTTCTGAAGTTATTTCCTTGGGTGAAGCATAAGGTTTCCTGTTCTAACTCATGGCACTAACATCCCACAGTACAAGAGAAGTGACTATCTTCATCCTATGTATAGATTTTTTTAAATAATTATATTTAGAAAGTATTTAGGGTCTGCTAGTAGATTCATACTGAACAAAATTGTTACCAAGGATGCAGAGGGTAAGTAATTGGAACAAAAGCTTGACTCACTGTAAATTCCATAAAAACACAAAATAAACCTATAATGTAGATATAGATAATGTAATATAGATAATAATGTAATACAATATCCATCAGCTCTGCTACAATGAACCAACTTGAGCCCCTCAAATCATAGCCCCAACACTGTACGATTCAGAACAGTGCCAAAGATGAAAAATCTATCCTATTTCAAAGGTATTTAGAAAAATATAAACATTTTAAATAAAAGGAAAGCATCCTCTAACAGAAGTGTAAAATGATCAATAGGCTTTAGTCTTCTGGTATCATTCTTTTGATTTCCTTGGTGCCTCTATCAATTGCTTTTGTTATTATGGGCCTGAAAAGGAGAAGGGGCAAGAACAACATTGAAAAAATGAAGATCTGGGTTCATGGGCAAACACTGACAGAAATGACCTCCTACAAGTCCAGCAAGCTACGCTGCTTCTCTAGACTTTTGTTGCCCATGTAAAGATTTGAGCTTCAGCCTAGAAATTTTAGGGCCCTTCCCAGCAATATAATTGTATGATTCTTCTTTACAAATGGGATAGAGAGGCACACAGAAACTCAGTGATCAAATTAGTGTTTTTCATATGTTAAATAAAAGGCCACTCAAATACTTTTGATCTTTTGATCTTCCGCTTTTAGGCAACGCTCCTCAAATGCTAAAGGAACTTCTCTAGGCGGGAAAGAGACCAGCAACTTAAAACAACCTTGTACCTACATAGACTACCAAACCTCATGGAAACAGCAAACCCCAAAACTACGATACATACACAAAAAGAAAAAGCTACCCAAACACAACACTAGAGATGGTCATCAAATCACGAGGACAAGAGAGGAAGGGAAGACAATAGACAGTGTGCTCCTTCACAAAGGTAGAAAAAGCTTTATAGGCAGAGCTCAAAGACAATGATTGAAAATGAGGACCAACTGACTCCCTGATCCTTTAAATCTCTTAACAAAAGGTGGAAAAAGTCACTGACTTGAGACACACTGGAAGGTTGAGTGCTGTATCTTGTGACTCTTGCTTAAACTAAAGGTGTTTTATTAAAATGATGTGAGAAGAGTTCAAATCTGGAAATTTACCATGAGATAGCATAGAGGTGGTTTCTGCTAAAAAAGAAAAAGTCAATCGAGCAACCATGGGCCCACGCACCCAACTGGGCAACACTGGGCTGCCGTGGAGGATTCCAGCCCCCGCGGTCCTTTCCCACCCATCCCACTTCTGCTGCTGTAGCAGCATACGTATGCATTAGTGTACAACCACTGATTTAAGAGAAACCGATACATAAAATTACACTTCTTTTATTGAAGATGCATTCTTAAAAACGCTAAAGCCAAGGCTCACCAGCATCATTCTTGAAGTCCTACAAACTTGTCCTGAAAATTCTACTTTCAGAGTATTTGTTATCGAAGGTTTTGATGCCTATTTAAAATGCCAAGAAATGCTTCCTGAAATGATTAAAAAAAAAATACCATGAATAAAGGGTACTGAAAACGATACAGAGCATCATAAAATGTTAGAGCAGGAAGGAGCTTTCATGATAATTGTGTTACTTCTTCTCATTTAAGAAATAAAAGGAACCAGAAAAAAAGTGACATGTTGGAGGCCATGTAGCCTTGAACTTTGCAGCCCACCACACTGCTGGAACGGGAAGGCCGTTTTGACTTGAGGAGACAGGAAGCAAGAGCAGACTGAGAGTTGGGGGTTAGATGGGAGAGACCAGGGAGAAAGAGAAACGGGAGCGCTCAAATTAAGAAGCTAACTTTCAAGTCAAAACTGTGTCTCCGTCTCGAGTTTAAGTGTTACTAATGGCATTTAAATTAACAGCATGGAAGTTTAATGATGTAAGTTTGCCATAATGATGATATATGACATTCTACTAATACATAATACATACACACAGATATCCATGCATTAAGCACTTATCCCCTTGACAATTATTAGTAACTGGCTGCACAAGTAATGGTGTTATCTGCTGCAGGATATGACACGGGAGAGCTGTCTTTTCACATTGCTATCCGAGACGGATGTACATTTCAAGCTGTCTGCTAAACTTGAGAAAACAGCCAATGGGTTTTAGTTTTCAGTTTTGTATTTGGGGTGGGTGGGTTTGTTTTGTTTGTTTGTTTGTTTTCTCCAAGGTGAGAAAAAAATGACAAACATTTTAAAAACCTTTCTTTCTTTAAAGCAAACCCCCAAACACTTACATCCCACCCACACACCTCACACTGACAAAACCTGTGAACCTCCTGACTTTGCTTTTTTTTTTTTTTTTTTTATGGGAGACAACTTTGGAAATTTCCTGATGCAAGCTGCCGGCAATCACTGTAGCTGCTGGTCCCTAGGCTGAGAGAGATACAGGGGTCACCTGTTCGGATGAAGGACAGTTACAATCTCCTCAGCTCCTTTCAAAAGGCCTACAACACACATATTTCTCTGGCAAAGAACTTTATTTTGAGGTCTGTATTTTTTTCTATTTCTTTCTAAAATAGGTTAGATAATTCTTAAAGACACTTTGATGAAAATTATTATCGCAACTCCAAATGCACTGTGCCACCACACACCTTCCAAATACCAATTAAAATACTTTAACCTTGTTCCGCAACTACATACAGAAAGAAAAAATAAAGCACAAAGTTAAGAATAAAGACAGGGCTTCCCTGGTGGCGCAGTGGTTGATAGTCTGCCTGCCGATGCAGGGGACACGGGTTCGTGCCCTGGTCCGGGAAGATCCCACATGCCTCGGAGCAGCTAAGCCGGGGCACCACAACTCCTGAGCCTGAGCTCTAGAGCCCGGGAGCCACAACTACTGAAGCCCACATGGCTAGAGTCCGTGCTCCACAACAAGTGAAGTCACCGCAATGAGAAGTCCATGCACTGCAACGAAGAGTAGCCCCCGCTCGCTGCAACTAGAGAAAGCCCACACGCAGCAACGAAGACCAAATGCAGCCAAAAATAAATACATAAATTTAAAAAAAAAAAAGAATAAAGACAAAGTATTTAGAAAGTGATGCAGATTATGAAGCCAGTACCATATTTCTAAAGAGTGTCTGTAATGACAACTTTAAAATAAAACTGCAGAACTAATTGTGATTTTTATTTAATGAACTAAATTTTAAATCCTTTGTTGTTTTTAAGAAAACATGGGACTCCCCTGGTGGCACAGTGGTTAAGAATCCGCCTGCCAACGCAGGGGACACTGGTTCGAGCCCTGGTCCGGGAAGATCCCACATGCCGCGGAGCAACTAAGCCTGTGCGCCACAACTACTGAGCCTGTGCTCTAGAGCCCGTGAGCCACAACTACTTAGCCCACGTGCTACAACTAATGAAGCCCATGCGCCTAGAGCCTGTGCTCCGCAACAAGAGAAGCCACCGCAATGAGAAGCCCATGCACCGCAATGAAGAGTAGCCCCCGCTCGCTACAACTAGAGAAAGCCCGTGCAGTAACGAAGACCCAATGCAGCCAAAAATAAAATAAATTTAATAATTTTTTTTTAAAAAAAGAAAATACTATAGCTCAGCAAATTCCTCAGAACTTTTTCCATACCCCTTAGGCCACACCGCAGTATACCATTTTTCATATACTCACAATTTTACTTGCCTCAAACCACTGCTGCCACATTTCCTACCATCCCCTCTTCCAGATGACGCCACTTCTGTTCATAACCATGAGAAACCTACCACCACATAAACCCAGAAGCCAACACGGTATCACTGAAATTTTGTACTCGTTTCTTTCTCTGTCACACGTGTTCATGTACCCATGCCCTGTCTCAAAATACAAAGTGAGCAGAATGTTGTATGGTCCAACTTAAGTGCAACCAATCTAATTGGTAATAAAATAGAACGACCTCATAGTCAAAAAGGCCCAGAAGCCATCTGGACACTCAGCTGCTGGTCCTAGTACTAGTTGTGGCTCTCTGTCTAGCCTTGGTTGAAAAAACCTCTAAACCTTAATTTCATCCTCTGTTCAACATCAGGGTGAATGTAAAAATCCAAAACAATCCAAACTGTGAATGCACCTGAAAAATGTCGAATTCCATGCAAATGAATTATTATGCAAAAGAGCCATCCATGATAGTGTCACATCTTACACTTAATCGTCTTTGTAGAATAATCTATCTAGGGACGTAGGCTTTTCAATCTGTTGGGGGGCGGGAATGTAAAACCCTCTTACAGTTATTTAATTTCTTCTGGCAACTAATTTTCCTGAATGTTTCAGCACCATATTGAGTAAATTTTAGCAATGTTATCCTCAATATTATTTATACCTTAACGCAGTAAGTTTAGAGTAAAAATGATTGTTTAGCATGTGCTATGGGACCAGCACCTCCAGGTGCTGGGTAAGTTAACAGTAAGCATGATGGGCATTGCCAAGTAGACATAAGTGTCCAGCAGCAAGGAAGGACCCCAAACCTAGTCCCACACCATGTTGAGACAACAAGGATCCAGCTCCTTGGCGAGCATCCCTATCCCATGTGAACATTCCTCTGTTTTTGTTTCTAACCAACTGTTTTTGTTCTACCTCTTCCTTAAGTGTAGCCTCGCTCTCTCAATATCCTGAACTCGGGATCGTTTTTAAGTGCAGCGCCAGGCAAGAGATACAGGAAGATAAAAGGGGGTAGAAGCTTAGCAAAAATCTGACTTTGGGCAAACTGTTCAACTTCTGGGGGACTCAGTTTCCTCTTTCTTACAGAAATGAAGTAGATGCAGACGTAAGTCCTCAATTACTTCAAAATAAAATCCAAGCCTTTGAAAATACTGCATCCATCTTTACGAACGCCGGAAGCAAGACGCTATATTACATCGGAATGGTACTCCCAGAATGTCTATTTGTTTTACGAGTAGCTCTAGGTTTTTGTGTGTTAAAAGTGACATTTGTCTTTGCCTATTCTTCTGTCACGTTTACAATATTGTTACATAGAATTCCACTTCGTACTGGCTTCCAAGTGAAAATCAATATTAAAAATCAAAAACAAACCCCCAAAACTTGAATTATTGTCATCCATGACCCTGCTACTCAAAGTGTGGTCAGATGGTGTCATCTAGAAGTTTGTTAGAAATGCAGGCTCTCAGGCCCCTCCCCAGATTTACCAAATCAGAATGTGCATTTTAACAAGATCTACAGTGATTCAAATGCACATTAACATCTGAAAAGCCCTGATTTGTATGTTTCAAATATTACCAGCTTAGCTTTCATAACCCAAGATCATTGGGTTTCCCTTCCTCTTCCAGTAGCTTTTATTAAATTAAATTCAAATAAAGATGCTAACTACTAAATAAGTACTGTGACGAGGCAGAAACCACCAATCACCTGCAAACAACTCTAAAAGGCATGCCACAAATTTCTTTACAGGCAAATCTTCTAGTCCAATATTTAGTAAATACATTTGCTTTTATAGTAAGTGAGTAAAATCTATGAATGATATTAAGCGTAGTTATTCCAGTGTTGGTTGGACCCTTGAAGTAGTCAGGATGACTTCACTTTAGCCTCTAGTACCTCCTGCTTCCTTTGCATGTCTGCCAATCACTTACCTTCTGGGATGTCTGCAATGTCATTTTCCCTTGGACTTACCTGAGGGAGAAATTACACCATTCAATCAGCAAAACAATGCATCTTGTAAAGTCCATCCTGAGCCAAGTTCCTGGGTGTTGTGGTGAAATTACCCCATATTATTCCTCCCAGCCTTACAAGGCCAGGTTCAAGTGGAAACATACACTTAAGTGCCAAGGTCTCCCTTTCTGGGGAGGAAGGCTCTTTTGCATTTTATGAACCAGAAATTTAGGGGCAGAAAGTCAGTATCTGCATTAAGTGAGGCTGTTACTGACTTCACTTGGAAGACAGCTTTCGGCTTCCAGCTTTCTTAATTAGGAAGGAAACTGTCAGAAGAAACTGATCATATAGGAAAAATACAGGCCTCCCTGTACTCTTGTCCTCTTGGAAACAATATTAGGAAGTATTTTACATCCTGTTGTGGTCCCACGTAAGCCGAGAAGAGTACTACTGTTTTAGTTTCTACTGTAGCCCCATCAACACAACCCGAATACTTCTGCCCCTAATTTCTCAGTCCAGTGAAGTCCAGAGGGGGCAGGGGTGCTGAGAACAACATATGCGGTCCACACTGTCCTGCACACAAACCCACTTTCCAAAGAAATCCTCCAAAAGCACAAGAGAGTGTGCAGTGGATTTCTCATGGGGTCCAAACTGAAATACATTAACATCCGCCTAATTCTGAAAACTATCTACGCACAGCATGTGTATGCTCACAGTAAGAGCATACACCGCAATGTGGTACAAACAATTAAAAGTTCGTTTCAAAGTGGAAATGCAAAATAGAACGAATATCTATTTTCTGGAAATGAATCTAGCCATCTGCCTTGCAAGAGCCGCAGGAGGAGTACCCAAAACAGCAGAAACAGCAGCCTCTGGTGTTAACAATCTATTCTCAAATCTCATGCTTCACATTTCCCCGGCAAACAAGGCTAAAAATATAAGACAGGCAACAAATAGTCTCTCGGGTTCTGCCACTCCATGGATGGCGTATTCAGAGTAATATTTTGTGCTGAAATTCAAAACCGGGGGGGAAAAGCAAGCTATCATATTAGAAGCTGGCACTCAGAATTTTAAGTGTGAATCTGATCCCAAAGTATATTAAGCTGAATGGTGAGAGGGTGGCTGTTTGCGTACAACATAAATCTCTGAGACGTATCTGAATACATTTATAGATTTATTTAAGCTCCTCTAAATTCTTCTCCAAGTCTCAGAGTTATAGAGATATAATTTTAGTACTTATGTCACCAAAATACCAGACTCATTTTGTTTCGGCACAGTTTAGAAAAGCGTCTTTATCGTGGGCTCTGGAGTCGGATTGCATAGGTTCAAATCCAGGCGCCACCACATACTAACTCCGCGGCCTTGAGCGAGGTACTTACCTTCTCTGTGCAGCTCTTCTGCTATCTTCAAAAGGAGGATAATAAGAGTGCTCACCTCAAAGAGTTATTTTAAGTTATGTTAAGTTACTTTAAGGATTATGTAAGTTAATGTGTGTAAAACTCTTTAGAGTAATGAATGGCGCCTGCTAAAGACAGTCATTACTATTATTATCTAATAGTCAAGCAAGACTGCACAAATGCCTTCTCTTAAGGAACAGGCATAACACAGAGAGTGGCAGCAACACGATGACAGGTCTCATGCCAGTGGTGGCCATGAAGCGAATGACTGGGTACGCAAACAAGCGTCTTTACCTAGAGTATGCGGCCAAGAACGACAGAGGTAAGTCCCCCTTGGTTATTCGGTCATGCTGTTAGTTCATGAAGGTGGCAGAATAAGGAGGACAGAAGACAATGACACGGCTGGTCAAGGAGCACTGCCCAGTGTACGGGACAATCAGAATTAATGGCAAAGGTATAATCAAGGAGGGGGACACATCCGGGCTCTCTGTGAACATCTGTGCCTGCCGCTTAAGAGGACATCCTGCATCACCACCACCACCTTCCTTAAGAGAATGTTATGGAATAAATCTTTCTTCATACACTTGGTCTTCGGGATTAGACTGCAACACGTATGGTCTGGGTCCCCAGCCTCCATATTTTAAAAAGAAAGAAAGACCCGAGGGAGTGATATCAAATATTCATTATCTCCTGAACAACCAATTTCTTGTTAAACCTTGAAAGTTGGCAGTATTTCAAGTTGGGTCCTTATTTGGTAGAAGGAGGATGATAAAACATTTACAAGCCATTGAGGCAACGGACAGAAAAGTGCTTCTTCCCTAACTACTAAGACAGTGGGGTCTAGAACTACGAGACCCGCTCAGTCATAGAGTTCTGATGGAACTCACGGAGGATTCCTGGGGTTCCATAGGTTTCCCCAACCTATGGGGTACCACTTAAAGAACCAGAGACCCACAGATGGGTCACTCAAAGAGTGAGGAAGAATGGAAGGCTGACATTACTATTTTTCCTGGTAAGATTATGAAAAGCGGTGACAGATGCTGCCACTATAGGGTCAGGTAAGAACAATGAATCTCTTCTTATCAGCTGAGATACTTAAGAGATTTCTTGAGCAGAACCCTTTGTCAGGCAGGAAAAAAAGATACCACCGGACTGCTCAAACGAAGAGTACAACCCAAGAGTCACAAAAAGGAAAACCCACCAAGAAATTACAAGAAAAGGCTCTTTTCTTATAGCCCTTTGGAGGGGAAGATTCTGGAGGAAAAAGAAACAGAATGCGGGGTGGTGGAGGCAGTCATTATGTTCGTTAAGGAGAGAGTGAACATAGATATAAAACTGCAGGAACGAGGTAGGTAGATGGATTTAAGTATGCGTGAACCATGCGACCCTACTGTGCCTATAAAACAGATGTATTTCTCTTGCCCTTAATGCATCACTATGGTTACCATAAGGAAGATTTCATTGTCCGCGAAAATTTTTAAAAGGAGGACTTGTGTAAAAGCTCAGCCCAGCTGAGATCATCTTCCTCCCTGCCTTCAGGCTGGGATATCTGTGTACAGTATCTAATAGAGGAATCACAACCGGATCCACAGCAGCGCTCCCTTTTTTCAAAGAACAAAAACAAATCAGTGTGACATGATGTGGATTCAATTAGCACTTGGCAGGTCATGAATAACTTTTAAACCCCCTTCTTTTAACTTGGAAAGTGTTAAAATATACGGTAATCATGGTACCCAAGCGCTTTCCTTACAGTAAGTATGCTATCCATCAAGTACATAAATCTCAAGAATTAAGTCTAGCTTACAAAGGAGGGAACCAGAACATGGCTCCTTGGGCCACTACTAGTTTCTGCAGGCAGTCCCTTGCCCCGTGTATTTTCCTCGCTGAGGACATTCAAAGCCAAAATCATCTGAAATCTCGTTGCAATTTTCAGAGGGTTTTTACATTAGGTATGGAGGGAAAGAAAAGGGGAAAAAAAGGAGTTGGTACAATGATCTTGGAAACAAATAAATGATAATTGTAAAGAAATGGCTACTGAATTGTTCAATCTTCTTAATATAATCAAAGCAAATGGCATAGTTCTGTCTATCCTGTTGTTTCGGGAAGGCGGAGTACCTTGGTTCAGACCAACATGAAAAGGCTTGTAGAACAAAAAAACTATTTACTTGGATAAGTAAGAACACTGTAGAGCCAACCCCAGAGAATGCGGTGAAACTACTCAGCAAACATGTCCCCTGGGTGCATCTCATCTTGCTTTTAATGAGGGGGCACCTTCCTGAGCTGGGAGAACTTAAATAACTTTGAAACGCGCCCTTTGTTCTGAAAACCCTAATTGTACCCACCTGTCCCAAGCCAGGTTATGTGGCTTCACAGATTTTATAGCCTGTTTACTGCTCATTTCTTGGGGAATCTCTGACAGGTGCTAAAGGTAACAGGCTTTCTGCCCCAGAAAGTAAAACACCACAAGGGAAATATTAGTCAGATGTACTGCTCCACTCCATGTGTCTTGAACATTACTATGATCTGTGCAAGACATTTGTTGTAAATAAGCCTGCGGAGTGTACAGTGTGTTTTCCAGGAGTCCTTTGAAGAACAGCTTGCAGACAGGAGGTGCTAGCCTTAGTTTCACAGCCAGCAAAACTCCATCCAAGAGGCTTTTGGCAGGTCCACACCTCTTGTTTCAAGCTGGCTTCAAGACAGCCCCACCAACCAAATTCCAAGGGTCAGTATGTGGAGTCAGTCACTCTTAGGTATTCAGCATAGAACAGCAAGTGGAAACTCAGACATTTACATCAACACTCAGAAAAGGCCCGCTTTCCCCCCTAATAGTGTATTAAAAACAACTCAGAGCTGACTTTGCAAGGAGGCATTCTCTGTAGTAAATTAAATGGCTGAAGCTTGTGTTTCTCCCAGCGAGGAAAAGAACTATGCTTCACCATCACCTAGTGTGTGCAATCACTTGAGGCTCATTTTTAAACCTTTCCTGCTTTTTAAAAAGCCTGCTCCATTTAAAAAAACACAAAAAACAAAAACTTTTCAGGAAATGAAATGCAAATAGTCACTGAACAGGATCATAAAAGGGAAAAACCTCTATCCACTTTTTTCTTTTTTTTATTCTTCATTCCAGACAGCACGACTGCTTTTAACACACCGTTAGCTTTTATAAAAATGAGATTACACTGGTTTTTCTGTGATCATCCTCAACCCTTTCCACCCTTTCCTGTCTCCCGGCTACTCACAATACGTTCAAGGTAGAGGTAAGGTGGGCAGATCAGTTTCACCCCTCACCAGTCAAGCGTTTGGTAAATCATTTAAGGCAATTACAAATTCTAAGCCTAATGGATGACACCTAGGAATAAAGAAAGAGCGGGAAGGAAGAGCTTCCGGATGATTTCAAGGGTAAAGCCACAGTCCTCAAGCTACGTGTAAAACTGCCTCTGATCAGCTTCAAAGCAAGTCCGCGGTTTTAGGTTCATGCTTCCAGTCCTCGCTCAAGGTGGAGCTGAAACCAGGTGCAGAATGTCACTCTGCCGGAGTCCAGAGGATCCAGGAAAAATGGGGTCTACGTTTCTAAGTCGGAAAGAAGCTGCGGCTTCCCAGCCGCTCAGGGGTCCCCGCGCTCACGAGCTCCCGGACTGGAGCCGGCACCGGGCAGGGAGAGGAGGCGCCGGGTGGGCGGCCTCGGGCCAACTGCTAACCCGGCGGGGCACTGCCGGCGCAGTTAAACGCGGAAGGTGCACGCCGCTCTCCCGAGCTCCCGCACACCGCGGCCTCCTCGAAAGCAAGCCCACTGCTGCCCAGGACCTCGGGCTGCTGTCGCCCGAGAGGTGTCGAGCTTCGCGGACTTCAGCCTGGGCGCTGCTCCCCCAGAGAAAAGGCGCCCTCTCCATTCAAGCGCACCCTCCAGAGACTCTCATCACCCGGCGCCCCTCCCAAGGAACTCTCGGACACCCCTACGGGCGCCCACCCGTGAATGATCTCGCCACGGAAGGAAGAGGACTGGGGGGAGCGAGATTGGAGTGAAGAGGTGGGGACTCCAGTCTGCAGCAATTGGGCAGGGCTCGGAAAATACAGCAAACGACGAGAGGAAAAGAAGGGTAGGGGTCCCGGTCCCAGCAACCTGTAGGGCTGCGGCTGATCGCGAACTTGGGGTGGGAGACAGTGGTCCCCTCGGAGGTCCTCCGCCCGAGTCCCACCCCGCTGCGCTCAGCGCGCGGAGAGGTGCAGGGCGCAACTTGGGAAGCCAACGCCATAGGTGCGGGTCCCGCTCGGCCGCCTCGCCCCCGGCTCCGCCTCCCGCTAGACCCCGCGCTTACCTCGGGCAGCCGCAGCCCCCGCCGCCCAGAAGCAGAGCCCCAGCCAAGGGAGCCACCGGCGCGCCCCTCCAGCGCCTCCTCTTGCGGCGGCCGCTCTCCGCATGCTGCTTGCCCCGTTCGGGAGTACGGATCCTCTTCTGCGCGCCGGCAGCCCGGGAGAAAGGCACTGAGAGCCAGGGGCCAAAGCAAGTGGGTCCCGGGGGGCTTCGGCGAGTGACTGCTCCACCGCCGCTCCCTACAGCAGCAGGGCAGGGCGCTCCGAGCCGCCGCGCGCTGGGCACCCAGAGGATGCGCGCGTCCCCATAGCCTCCCACGGCGGGGCGACCGCTGCCGCCACGGTCACTGCCCGAGTCACCCGCCGTCCCTGCCGCACTGCCCGCTCGCGGTGTTTCAGCCGCCGCCGGGTTCCGGACTAGGGAGCGGAGGAAGGAGCCCGCAAGGCTAATGAGACCCCCCCCCCCCCAGAGGCCGCCCCTTCTCCTCCCCTCCGAGAGGCAACCAATGAGCCGGGCCGGGGCGGGGCGGCGGCGGCGGCGGCGGGCGGGCGGGCGGCGCGGGGCGGGGCGGGGCGGGGCTGGCGGCAGGGAGGCGCAGGTGAGCCTCGCGGCGGCTGCGCGCGACCCCAGGTGCCTCCGCGATCTCGGGAGCAGGACCGCCGCTGGGCTTGCGGAGGTCACGCTCGCCCCAAGATGGGAGCAAAGCCTGCGGGCCTGTTGGAGGCGAACCCAGCGCAGAAATATGTGGGCATCCCGGCAGCCTGAGTCTGCTGCTTCCTGCAAACCACTGTTTCGTTCAACTTTGAGCCCTTTCACAGCCCTGCCCCTCTTGCTTCCATTTTTTAAAATCAGACCAGACACCACTCCAGAAAAATTCAAAAAAAAAAAAAAGACAAATGCCAAGTGGGAAAAAAATAGCACCGGAATAAACCCATTATTGCCACTAAGCTAAATGTGCATGCATGTACATAAAGAGGTGGGGAAGTCACGGGTGCATGAGGGGTATGTGATCGATTTTTATTTTTTCTTTTTTTCCCCAATTCCCTTGTCTGTGGTCCTAATCACCCAGGAAGCGCCCAAATTTTCAGAAAAGCTCTTTCGTTTCTGATGGCTCCTGTTTCGTTTAAATCTGGGCCCTGGCAATTGCCTTCCTCCTAAGTATCTGGGAAAGGAAGTCGTGCTGGGCCTTTGTCATGAGAAGGAAAGACTTTTCTTAAAAGTGTGGTTTGTTTTGAATGGGTTGTCAAATCTTCATTTCCCTGCTTTTGAAAGTACCTCCCGGTTGCCTCTTATTCTCCCATTTGCAGAAGGAGTCATTTAAGAGAGATTGCCTCGGGCCACACAGTTTCAGAGCAAAGAACACACTTGGGGGGTTGGCCCTGAGTTCAAGGCTCCATAGAGCACCATATTCGAGCCCCCAGAATGATGCCAGAACTCAGCTGGTCAGAATATGTGTCCCCTTTTGCCTGGTGGACCCCAATAGAAAATGAAATCTTGGTTTGAAAGAAAGACAGCGTTCCCAACACCTCCCCACGGCCCACAGTCAATATCAATACAGTACTTTCAAAAAGTCCCTCTCTCTGGTCAAAGAACCACCTGACCCGAAACACGTTTCTCTGGAGAATAAACAGTTTAAAGTGAGGTAATAGTTCTGGATGAGGTAATTGCGCTAAGTCGCTTTCTTCCTAGGAAAAAGAGGATGATAGGCAGAAAGATTGATTCCCTGATAAGCACATATGCCATCCCTCTCCTGAGTGCCACCAGACACGTGACTGTCAGCAATTGCTTCCTCTGGTCTTCTTAGCCTCAATAAAAGGTTTGGGACCTGGTCAAGAAAACCAAGCTCTGGGGAATGAAGGCTTCAAAGCAAAGACTGATGTGGGGTTGGCTAGGGACTCGCCTGAAAATCTCTTTAGAATCTTGGTAAATGAGAGTTTTGTCCTTTTCCTCTGAGAAGGTGAACTGGGAATTAATCTACCAAATATGCTTTACCTGTCCTCTGGAAAATAGTCATTCATCCTCTGACTTTCTTTATTCTTCAAGACCATGTGGCAGTTATATCATAAATGAGTATTTTCTTAAAGAAAAAAAGAGAAAAGAAAGAAAAGGGAATTACTGTGTTTCTCCAAAATAGTACTTAAGTATTACTACTGTCTCCAAAGGGGTGCAAAAGTAAAAACAATTTTATTTTGAAAAAATATCTAGGAAATAGATGAGCTAATAAGGTTAATAAGTGAGATTAATAAGTCAAGTAAAATTGTGATGACAGTTAAGAGAGAAGGAAGGAAACTAAGAACCTTTGAATACATACGCTGCTCAAGGAATGGGATATATATACATACACACACACACACACATATACATATACAAATATATATTTTGTTATGCATAGAAATATTTGTTATATGTAATTGTTGTTGTGTTTTAGAGCAGAAGCGAACCCAGGAAGTCAGGTACTATTATCCCTGTTGGGCAGATAAGGAGAGTCAGGCTGAGTAGAGAAGTGATTCGCCCAAGGTCACATAACCAAGGGGCTGAACATTAAGAATGAGGCACCAGGGACTTCTGTGGTGGTCCAGCAGTTAAGATTCCGTGCCCCCAGTGCAGGGGGCCCGGTTCGATCCCTGGTCAGGGAACTAGAGCCTGCATGACACAACTAAGAGCCTGCATGCTGAAACTAAAGATCCCGCACACCACAAGGAAGATCCCCTGTGCTGCAACTAAGACCCAGCACAGCCAAATAAATATTTTTTTAAAAGAGGGGGGGCTTCCCTGGTGGCACAGTGGTTGAGAATCTGCCTGCCAATGCAGGGGACACGGGTTCGAGCCCTGGTCTGGGAAGATGCCACATGTCGTGGAGCAACTAGGCCCGTGAGCCACAACTACTGAGCCTGCACATCTGGAGCTTGTGCTCCGCAACTGGAGAGGCCACGACAGTGAGAGACCCGCACACCGCGATGAAGCGTGGCCCCCGCTCGCCGCAACTAGAGAAAGCCCACGCACAGAAGCGAAGACCCAACACAGCCAAAAATAAATAAATTAATTAATTAATTAATTTTAAAAAAAAGAATGAGGCACCAGCTTGCACAATTCTAAACCCAAGATGAAGTTTGAAGTCCTGTCCGTTCCACTGAGCTTTCCAGAGATGAGACATTCTGCCTCGTCCTCCTCAGTACTGTTCAGCAACTGGGTTGGGAGAGGTTCGGTCTTCAGTATTACCACACCTATTACAGACCACATATTCATTATACATCTTGTACTAACTGTGTTTCACATATCAATACACCCTGTATTAATCTAATTCTGGCTATTTTAAAAGATGCAGGAATTGTACTCCATTGCATTTGGAAAAATATCCATATCCATCTGGAGACATACATTGAGTAGCCACTACCTGGGATCATAGTCTCTGGCCAAGGAGCAGCCTGGAAGAACTGACCTGAGAATCAGGAAACCAGGTGCTAGGCCCTGACACTGCCAGGGACTGTGTGGCTTAGGGCAAGTCAACAGCTCCTAGTCTCAGTTTCTCCATCTGTAAAATGGGAGTGTTTCACTAGATGAGCTTAAGATCAACCCTATATAAGATCCATCATTTTCAACTTTAGCACATTATAATTTTGAATGCTCAATACAACCAAGTTGGAAATTAAGCCACTTCTTCTGAAATTGGGACAATTATGTGACAAATGCATTGTGTTCTAGAGAAATGATTTTGGATTATAGCCAACCTATAAGTATTAGCTATAACCAAGTAATATTAATTTAATGAATAGGCTTAGTAAAATGTTCTTCTCCATTCTTTGCTGCTTGAGTTGACTATGACTGTTTTCTAACAATTGATACTTAAAGATCAAGAGGTAGAACATTTCTACGTCCATTGTCTTTTTTTACTGCATAAATAATTGACATATAACATTATATGTTTCAGGTGTACAACATAATGATTCGATATTTGTGTGTATTGTGAAATGATCACCACAGAAAGTCTAGTTTACATCCGTCACCTTACATAGTTACGATTTTTTTCTTGTGATGAGAACTTTTAAGATCTACTCTTTCAGCAACTTCACATATACAATATAGTATATTAACTATAGTCACCATGCCATACATACATCCCCAAGACTTATGTATTTCATAACTGGAAGTTTGTACCTTTTGACCCCCTCCACCTATTTCACCCACCCCTCCCCCTGGCAACCACCAATCTGTTCTCTGTATATATGACTTTGGTTAGTTTTGTTGTTTCTGTTTTCCTTTTAGATTGCACATAAAAGTGAGAACATATGGTACTTTTTCTTGTCTGACTTACTTCATTCAGCATAATGCCCTTAAGGTCCATTCATATTGTTGCAAATGGTAGGACTTCTTCTTTTTTCATAGCCTTTTGATCATCTCCAACCAAACTAGTCTCAAAAGATAGAAAATGTTTGAGTCTAATTTGGAGGAGGAGAGATACAGACTTTGCACGGTGAGATATGCCCTTCCAAATACAGTGAATTTTTTTTTTTTTTTTTTCGGTACGCGGGCCTCTCACTGTTGTGGCCTCTTCGGTTGTGGAGCACAGGCTCCGGACGCGCAGGCTCAGCGGCCATGGCTCACGGCCCAGCCGCTCCGCGGCATGTGGGATCTTCCTGGACCGGGGCACAAACCCATGTCCCCCGCATTGGCAGGCGGACTCATAACCACTGCGCTACCAGGGAAGCCCCAGTGAATTATTTTTTAAGTGGTTTACTATAACTCCTTATGAAAACCTGTGTATTTGCCTGGAAAACATATGTTAAATGATTTGGCCCCCCTGTTTGGTGTAAGTGGTAAAACTCCAAGGGACATTAAAGGAGGTACAAATATTCTACAAGAGTAAGAGGAAAGAATTTGTCGTTCAAGGAGATGGGGAAGGAGAGGAGTGAAGGAGTGGGTGGAAAGCCACACCTGCCAGCACATGGCCTTTCTCCCGGGAGATCCAAATCATCATTAAGGCTATGGAGGCAAGTGAATTCTTCATGAAAACAGAGCAAAGCAATTGTAGTTTGAATCTAGATAACTAAAGACAAAACAGACACTCAGAACAGAGAGAAAGGACCTTAGACAAGGAAGCTTTCAGAAAGTATGGAGACACTGTGGGGCTTCCCTAACAACAGAACTGAATTCTCTTTAGGCCCAGGAGGTGCCTATTTAAAAATCTGAAGCCAGGTGTCAGAAGTCAGTGAGCTCAAGACCCCTGGGAATAGAACACAGCTGTAGCTACAAAGGAGAGGCAGTAGGCTTAGAAACATTGGGTGAAGACTTAGGGGGAAAGAGCGGGAAAAAACTCCACCATACAGTTGTACATCTTACTTTTACCTAACCTTCTGGACTGAATAGGTAGTTTTAGTTGTAACCACTGTAAGAATCTTTCTTTTAATGTTTGTAGGGCCTTTGTAGGCTGCACATAGATCCTTTCCTAAGCATGCGCCATAGAGGGGCAATCTTCCCACGTTCGTAGCTTTCCTCCTCCGGACACCTGACTGCTATTCTGAAGACCCAACTATTTCTAGCTCTGCCACTACCGGATGTTTCTGATAAAAGCCCGTCTCTATTAATCATACAATTATGATAATTAATAGGTGAAGACCAAAAATCAACCGACAAAAGAGCAACAGTTGGCAACCTCAATTGGTGAACTTGGCAATCCAATTAAATGAGAGAGTCTACAAGCAATATTGCCATTGGAAATACTCTGTGTCAATCATTACCCCAGAAAGGTCACGTTCAATCAGAGCAGCACATTTCAGAAAGGCATGCAACTTACAGAAAGCAGGCAGAATTTAATTCACCACTATGTGCTCACGGTCTCACTCATAATTCAGGAAACTGCTGGAACAGGGGGAGAAAATGATGCTAAGAGCCGGAAAGCCTTGAGTGCTTCCCAATGTGATGTTTATCCAGATACAATAATCCAGGTTAACAACCGTCCCTGTTAAAGGTAATATGGGATCATTTGCTAAGGAAACTCACACACACAATATTAGAGAAGTCTATTTTGGATATTGGGCTATGGAGCAGCAATAAAGTACAGAAATCCAATACATTTGTTTAAAAAGGACAGCGGGCACCAGAATAAGACTCTAACTAAACACAGTTTTCCTGACACCGCAAGTGTGCCTTCCTCATTTTCTACCCTGGTAATTACTTCCCGGAATCAGGTGTCTAGGAGTTTCGGCTGTAGCTGCTGACACAGACAAAGGAAAGAACTTAAAAATAATAACAAGGACTTCCGTGGTGGCGCAGTGGTTAAGAATCCGCCTGCCAATGCAAGGGGACACAGGTTCGAGCCCTGGTCCAGGAAGATCCCCCATGCCGCGGAGCGACGCGGCCCGTGCGCCACAACTACCGAGCCTGCGCTCTGGAGCCCGTGAGCCACAACGCTGAAGCCCGGGCAACTGGAGCCGGTGCTCCGCAACAGGAGAGGCCACAGCAATGAGGGGTCCGCGCGCTGCAACAAAGAGTGGCCCCCGCCTTGACGCAACTAGAGAAAGCCCACGTGTAGCGACGAAGACCCAACACAACCAAAAATAAATTAATTACAAATTTTTTTTTAAAAAGTTAGGTTTTAAATAAATAAATAAAAATAATTACAAGAAACACAATTCTTTGGCAGTAAAATTAATGTGTTAGTGCTTTAAAAAATAATAAACTGGGATGAGAAAAGACAAGATGTATAAACTCATAAAAGATGTAGCCTCTGATGACAGTGTAACATGCAACCCCTGACTTACCTGACCTTGGCACTGAGCATCAGAAACGCGACAACTTACTCCTCCCAGCACTTTATGGTAGCTCAGGGACAGCCTGGTATCTTTCCATATTGGGAGAAAATGCTGTGATTCTTAACCGTCAAGTGGAAGATGCTGCCAAACCTTCTGTGGGGTATGTGTTTTCATTTGTTCCTCTTGATCTACTCTGGTGGGTACTATGCCTGCTGGTGAATAGAGAAAACAAGGCAAGAGATTTCCCGAGATAACTAAAGTAAATTTATAGTTCAAAGTCACATGACTGCCATGCCACCATCACTACACCACACATAAACCACACAGCTATCTCCTGTCAACAGAAAAAAATGCACAATCTAGAAGTTGAGAATGATGTTTTATTCAACGGTCTTGTCGAGGACTCAAGCTCGGGAGGCAGCCTCTTGGATAGCTCTGAGGGACTGCTCCGAAGAGGTAAGGGAAGAACCAGGATATATAGGAGTTTTTGCAACAAAAACCAGGTAGCTGGAACATCGAAAGATTACTGTTAATTAAAGAAAAAACAGAGGTCTCAAGTTAATGAATTTAGCGCTTTTCTATGTATGGGAAGATGCAAGATTCTGGGCTCATTGAAATCATTCCTTTGATATGCACCTAACTATCTAGGGCCAGTATCCTGCTTTTCTCCATCCTGAATCCCCTCAGGGTGCACAGTCAGTGGCTGATGGCTTGATGGCTGCAATGTCCTTCATTTATTGACCTGGCAGGTGACATTCTTCCTTCACGCTCCAAATAGAAGAAGACTGAAGGCAGGAGGAGATAACTGCCCTGTAGGTTCTGGTCAAGAATAGAATCAAGAATCAAAAATACAGCAAGTGGAACAAACTTGTATTCCAACCTCTCCATCTCCTCATTAGTATTACAAGATCCAGAGCTGTTTCATTTTCCTGGAACTGGAAAATCTACCCAGAGCCAATTGCTGGGGAAACGTAGGGTTAGATGCACAGTTTCCAGTCTATAGACATGAATAGAGCCAGTGGCTTTCTTTTTACTGAAGCTGCCTGTTTTCCTGCAGAACAAGGACTAAGGAATACATGGATGCAGTCTGTATGTCAAAGTTGGAGATCAGAAGGGCCTGTATTGCCTGTTTGGAGTACCAGTACCAAGAGAAGAAACAGGTGTCTGGCCTCTGGAAAAAAGTATGACAAACAGAATGGTAGTGTATACATTTAGGGGGTGGATTATGCTATCGAAGGAGTTTATCAAAGAGCCTTTAACCATAAGAAGCCACTCATGCAAATGCCAATCACTAAGAAAAGAATGCTTCTCTGAGAAGTAAAACAAAAGGAATAAGCAGCATAAGTTTTCTTTCTTTTTATTTTTTAATTTTCTTCTCTCATTTCCATTTTTCCTTCAGTTCCCTTGATCTCTCTTCTGGAATAAGATATCATAAATGACTCCCTGTCACTAAGAGGAGGATGACAACTCCTGTGGATTCTTCAAAGCAGGACTTAAGTAACTGTTGCATGATTCCAATCAAAGTTGTAAAAAGAGAAAATGCTAGCTTAACAAACAGGGTCGTTTCCAATTTTCAAATAAAGCTTTGACTTTCCCGACCCAAATCCTACCATATACCTGCTTCCTTTTATCCATCTTTACAGGGAAAAAAAAACTATGAATTTATAATTTGTTATATCTTAAGGCTCAGGCAGTAGATTTAAAAGCATTCATTAGTAAATGGCTGTCACGCATTTTGAAGGAGAAAAGATCTGCTTTACATGTTAAGTATTATTTTACCAAAAATAAAATTTAAGAGAGTACCATTTGCAGTTTAATTCAACCACATATTCCACTCAACTTGTCAGGTATAAGGATGACTTTAACCCCATTCAAGTACCAGCTTCCCTAGAGACAGACAATCTAGTTCCAGAGTAGATTTTGGGGATCACTAGAAGGCCATGATTATTATTAGTGCTTATGTAAGAAACTAATCCAAACAAAATAAATGTAGAATTTCTTTGACTCCTTTACACTCAGCCACTGACAATATACTCCTGTTGAGAAGATAAAGCAAATTACACATGTACGCGCACATACGCACACACGCACGCGCACACATTCACACACATACACACACACTGGGCATCTGGCTGGTTGTGCCAGTTCATTTATTTATATAGATTGTCCCCAATTTACAATGGTTTGACTTACGATTTTCTGACTTTATGAGAGTGAGAGTGTGAAATGCATTCAGTAGAAACTGTACTTAAAATTTTGAATTCTGATCTTTTCCGGGGCCACTGGAATGCAATATGATGCTCTCTGGTGATGCTGGGCAGTGGCAGCAGCCACAGGTTCTGTCAGCCACATGGTCACGAGGGTGAACAACCAACACACAACCATTCTGGACCCATCAGCCATTCTGTTTTTCACTTTCCATACAGTGGTCAATCAATTACATGAGATAGTCAATACTTCATTAGGAAATAAGCTTTGTGTTAGATGATTTTGCCCAACTGTAGGCTAATGTAAGTGTTCTGAGCACTTTTAAGGTAGACAAGGCTAAGCTATGCATTTTGCGTATATATTCAGGCTACAAATGATCAAACTATAAAGAGTAAGACACTCTTCTGATTGACCATTCCAAACCCAGAGCCAAAGTTATAAAGCAAAGTGCACGTCGTTCTCATTAAAACTGTGAATAAACTAGAATGCTATCATTCTAATTATTTAACAGTGTTCAGGATGATTCAACCATTGCAATACATTATTTTAAAATTATACTTATCTGAAAGGAGTGTAGTGAACAAACATTGTTTATATGTGTATGATATCCTACTTAGAAAATCCCAGAACTAAACTCTAAATATTACCAAAACCCCTACAGAGATTTCTGCCTGTGGCATCTGAAAAACAAACAAAAAACTAGAAATGCTGTATAAAATAACATATACTCCTCTATAGTACATAGTTCCCTTCAAATTACGGAGAAAATGCACAGGCCACAAATAGACCTGGAAAAGACAAGCTTACTTTGAGGCTGGAGTTGTCCTGGGGAATTTAACAAAGTTTACAGCCTATAGGATTGCATTTTAATGCTAACTCTAGGGACATGAGGCTAACTCTTGGTTCCTCAAAAGGGGAGGAAGTAGACTTGAGATCTGGACACAAACCAGGGACCCATAAAGTACTTCAACAAAACTGAAAATGTGAACCAGAAATACATCCACTTAACAAAGAGAGGCCACATGAAAACTCATTTGTCTTGGCCTAAGATCTAGGTTAGAAAAGTTTTTAAGAATTTTACATGAGGCTTTTCCAAATACAGGTTTCAGGGTCGAAAATATATTACCTATGTGGTCACAGAAAATCGAAACTATGAAATTAACTTGTGCAAGATGGGTAGTGTCCTGGGCTATATAGCAAAGGAAAAGAATGTCCTCTTTGGAGAACAAACCCTTGAACACAGGGATTTTCCTCCATAAAACCCAGACAAATACCTGGAAATGAGCCTCAATAAGAGTGCATTACCAGAATCAACAAGCTAAAGAATCATTTTACTAAGGAATTCAGATATTGCAATTTTTAAAATAAAATTTAAACAAGGCTTCTGTAGTATTAGTGAAGCAAAATAACTGAAAACACGGGCAATAAACAAGATGTATACCAAAAACAACTAAATAGATATAAAAAAAGAACTAAATATATCATTTCCTTCACGAGGGTCACAAGATAATCTCTTTCAAGGAGTGTGTCATATTTTTCTCCGTATGACTACAATCCAGCGTAAAATTAGTAGACAGGAATTGTTCCATAAGTGTTTGTGGTTGATACAGCTGCCCCAGAAGCAGCTGAAGACAGAAGTTTGCAGGGGAGAATTTATGAAAAAAAAAAAAATATTAAGAAGCAAAACAGAAGAAAACCTACAGAGATGCTGCTTTATCTAACTTACTTTGGTGGGCTATAGAATACAATAACTGTTTCAGACTATTCCAAAGTTGATAAAGAAGACAAACTTCGGCCTGTGGAGGCATTGAGTGTCAGTGAATCCTACCTAAAAAATGAGAACTGTAGCTTTACCAGCATAAAACTGGCCAAAAATCCTAGCAGATTTGCTGCGAGCGGGAGACTCAGTTTGGGCAGAGGTGACATCTTGTAGCTTTGCCAGCTTTAATTGGCAAACTCAATAGGAAATGAATGGGAAACACCTGCAACCATGCTACCCCAAGATTGAGGTCTCAGTGTGGCAAGCAGGCAATCAGGAAGAAATTAATGCGAGATTCTGGAAAGGTGAGAACCACAGAAGTGCTGAGTTACGTTCTCTGTATTTACCTGGCTGAATGGGAAACTACATACAGGAGCAAAGTAGACCTGAGAGAATGCAGCAAGAAGTAAAAGTCAAAGGAGATGTGGGAACAGGCTCTAAATATGAATGTGTTCCCCAAACCACAGAGACATCTAACTGCCTAGGATGGCAGCCTTATGGGCTTCAGGTGTTTGAATATAAGCTCTTCTCAAATTATTGGCTAACCACTAAGCTATGTAAACACCAGAGCAAACCCTAGAGAGCGAGGCTAAAAACTAAAATGGAAAAATCAAAGAACTAAGCAGAAACATCACTTGCACTGAGTAGGAGACCGATTCCACAGCTTAAGTCTAGGCAAGATATTAAAAACAAAACAAAATAAAGAAAAAACAGAACAGAACCTAGGATGTTGCTATATTATGTTAAATGTCCCATTTTTATTAAAAAAAAAAAATTATGAGCCATGCCAAGAAAAACAGGAAAGTTTGACTTGTACTCAAGGAAAAAGACAGTCAATGGAAACTGACTGAGTGGGCCAAGAGGTTGGATTTAGCAGAAAAAGCTTTTAAAGCAGCTTATAAAATTATTCAAAGGACACAAGGTAACTGTGTTTTAAATATTTAACTGAAATAGAATAAATTGACTCAGTAAAGAGGCAACTGAATGCCAAAGGAGAAATAGAAACTATACTGAAAACAAACATTGGAAATATAGTTGGGATAATAAAGCTACAAGACATACAAAGAATAAATAACAAAATGTCAAAAATAAGTCCTCATTAGTAATTACTTTAAATGTAAATAAATTAAATTATCCAGTCAAAACACATAGAATGGACATAAAGACAGAATCCAACTATGTATTGTCTACAAGAGACTCATTTTATACCTAAACAACACACATAAGTTGAAAGTGCAAGGATGCAAAAAGAAACTTCATGCAAATAGTAACCAAAAGAGAGTAGAGGTGGCTAACTAATATCAGAAAGGATAGGCTTTAAGTCAAAATCTGTTACAAGAGACAAAGAAGGACATTATATATTGATAAAAGTTATCAGTTAAGTAAGAAGATATAACAATTACTAACATATATGTACCAAACAGCAGAGCTCCAAAATATGCAAAGCAAACATCAATAGAATGTAATGGGGAAATATGCATCTCTACAATAATAGTAGGAGACTTCAACACCCCATTTACAACAACAGATAGAACAATCAGACAGAAAATAAATAAGGAAATAGAGGAGATGAACACAATAAACCAAATGGACCTAACAAACATATACAGAATACTCCAACCAACAACAGCAGAAGGTACAGTTTTCTCTGTGCATATAGAACACTCTTCAGGATAGACCATATGTTAGGCCACAAAACAATTTTATAATTTAAAAAGATTAAGATCATACAAAGTATAATTTCTAATTATAATAGAACTAGACATCAATAGCAGAGGAAAAGCTCAAAAATTGCAAATATGTGTAAATTAAACAACTCAAACAAACAATGGATCAAAGAAATCATAAGTGAAATTAGAAAATATCTTGAAACAAAGGAAAATGAAAACACAATATACAAAAACTTATGCGAGATGAGCATAAATGAAACAAATTCCTAGAAAAACACAATCTACCAAGACTGAATCATGAAGAAATAGAAAACCTGGATAGATTTATATTTAGTAAGAGATTGAATCAATAATTTAAAGGAGTAATTTGGGAAAATAAATTTTGGAGATGCATATGGTGATGGTTTAATAACAATATGAATGTACTTAATGCCACTGAAATGTACATTTAAAAATGGCTAAAGGGTAAATTTTATGTTTTGTATATTTTACTACAATTAAAAAAAAGAAACAAAAAAAAGTCCAACATTCATTCATGATCAAACATCTCAACACTTTAGGAATGAAAGGGTACTTAAACTGTTAGAGAACAGCTAGAAAAAAACCTACAGATACCATCATACTTAACAGTAAAGGAATGAACTCTTTCCGTTTAAGATAAAGAACAATGTAAGGATATTTACTTCTTCCATTTCTATTCATCATTGTAATTAAGGTTACAATTAGTGAAATAAAAAGAAAAAAAAGAAAGCATACTGATTGGGAAGGATGAATCATTCAGATAGCATGATCTTGAATGCAAAAATCTAAGGATTTTACAAAAAACATCTGCTAGAACTAACAAGTGAGTGTAGAAAGTTTGCAGGATACAAGACCAATAAACAAAAAGGGAATTGTGTTTCTATATATAGTTGACCCTGAACAACATGGGTTTGAACTGTGCAGGTCCACTTATATGCTGATTTTTTTAATAAATATATTGAAAAAATTTTCTGAGATTTGCAATAATTTTAAAAAACTTGCAGATGAACCACATGGCTTAGAAATATCAAAAAAATTAAGAGAAAGGTATGTCATGAATGCATAAAATTTATGTAGATCCTACTATCCTGTCTATCCTTACTTAGTCATAAGGTGAGTGATATTTAATATAAAATTAATAATGTGTTAGTGTCTTTAATAACTTTGCTTTCAAAAAATTACATTATTGTACAGTGTGCCTTTCTTTCTTTAACATGTAACTATCATTACAGGTAAGTATTTCAATAAAAATATAACAATGTTTCCAATACTGTATTACAATTATGACTGTAATACTGTATGCCATAAAAATTTTATAACGATTCATCCATTAGTGTATATGTTAGGCTACTGTGAAGCAGTTTTATCGATTACTCTAGGCTCCCATAGTGCTGATTCTTCAGTATCAATGCATAAGTTGTTATAAATAAAGATGAATTTTTCACATTATCTTTTCATTTGTGATGTCTTTGTATTAGTATTACATTTAACCTCTACAGTGTTTTGTATCATATAAGACAATATTCATGTAGGCACTGACAGACAGATGATTCATCTTATAAACAGAGGATGTAAACTTACAGTATCAATAAACACAGTACAATACTGTAAATGTATTTTCTCTTCTTTACGATTTTCTTAATAACATTTTCTTTTTTCTACTTTATTGTAAAAATACACTATATTATATATATAACATACAAAGTATGCTATAATCTACTGTTTATATTATCAATAAGGCTTCCAGCAAGCAGTAGGCTACTAATAGAGTTAAGTTTTGTGGGAGTCAAAGCTTATTCATCGATTTTTGACTGCACAGGGGTTGGTGGCCCTAAGCCCTGTGTTATTCAAGGGTCAGCTGTACAATCAGTGAACAACCTAAAATCGGAATCCTCCTCAAGTTAATCTACATATTGAACACACCCCCGACAAAAATTCCAGTAGGTTTATTTGTAGAAATTAGCAAGCTAATCCTAAAATATATATGGGAAGTAAAAGAACCCATAAAAATGAAACAATTTTTTTAAAGAAGAACAAATTGAGAGAACTTAAACTTCTGGATTTCAAAAGTTAATATAATGCTACTTTTCAAGGCAATGATACTGGCATAAAGGTAGACATACATACAGAACAGAATAGAGAGTCCAGAAGTATATACCAATTGATCAATTGATCAATTTTGATCAATTGATATTTGACAAAGGTACCAAGAAAATCACATAGGAAAAGATAATAATTTCAACGAATGGTGCTTTAACGATAGGATATACACATGTAACAAACAAACAAAACTTAGTCTATCACCTCACACCATACATAAAACTGGACTCAAAATGGATTATAGGGCTTCCCTGGTGGCGCAGTGGTTGCGAGTCTGCCTGCCAATGCAGGGGACACGGGTTTGTGCCCCGGTCCGGGAAGATCCCACATGCCGCGGAGCGGCTGGGCCCGTGAGTCACGGCCGCTGAGCCTGTGTGTCCGGAACCTGTGCTCTGCAACGAGAGAGGCCACAACAGTGAGAGGCCTGCATACCGCAAAAAAAAAAAAAAAGGATTATAGAAATAACTGTAAGTGTTGAAACTCTAAAATTTCTAAAAGAAAATAGAAAAAAACGTTGTGACCTTGAGTTAGGTAAAGAAATCTATGCTATAACACCAAAAGCATCATCCACAAATAAAAATTGCCAAAGTTGGATTTCATCAAAATTTAAAACTTATGTTTTTCAAAAGACACCATTAGAAAATGAAATAAATTACAGACTGGGCGTAAGTTATTTGCACATTATGTATTTGATTATAGACATATCCAGAATAATTAAAGAACACTTATAACTTAATAATAAGAGGACAAAAAGTCCCCAAGAATGCACAAAAATTTAGTCACTTCACCAATTCAAAAGTTAATTAAGGGACTTTCCTGGTGGTGCAGTGGTTAAGAATCTGCCTGCCAATGCAGGGGACACGGGTTCGAGCCCTGGTCAAGGAAGATCCCACATGCTGGGGAGCAACTAAACCCGTATGCCACAATTACTGAAGCCCGCACGCCTGGAGCCTTGCTCCGCAGCAAGAGAAGCCACCGCAATGAGATGCCCGTGCACCGCAATGAAGAGTAGCCCCTGCTCTCCTCAGCTAGAGAAAGCCTGCACGCAGCAACGGAGACCCAGTGCAGCCAAAAATAAATAAAATAAAATAGGACTTCCCTGGTGGCGCAGTGGTTGAGAGTCCGCCTGCCGATGCAGGGGACACGGGTTCGTGCCCCAGTCCAGGAAGATCCCACATCCCGCGGAGCGGCTGGGCCCGTGAGCCATGGCCGCTGAGCCTGCGCGTCCGGAGCCTGGGCTCCGCAACGGGAGAGGCCACAGCAGTGAGAGGCCCGCATACTGCAAAAAAAACAAAAACAGAAACAAACATAAAAATAAAATAAAATAAATTAATTTTAAAAAAAGTTAATGAAGACAACCCAAAATAGAACAGAGTCTATTTATTCAGAGCTTACTATAGCAAGAGTGTCAGCCACCATCCCTTGAGTCTGGAAGAGACTCAAATGCAGGCAAAGGAGTGGGAAATTTTTAGAGTAAAAAGAGGAAAAAGTTTCAGCTATGCTTTAATGAGAGAGTATTGGCACAGAAAAGCTGGAGGTGGGCTAACTGAAATGGGGCAGCCAATGTGATTGATTTGGGAGAATATCTGGCTTTCTCTGATCCTGATTTGAAAGCAGAGGCAAAAATACGGAAAGCTGACAATTATTGGCCAATTCCTGACCTTTCTGAGCCAATTGCTGCAGAGGTTTTTCTTTGCCTTTCCTGGACTTGTTGCTGCAGAAGTTGTGGGTCAGGGTGTCATATGTGGTCAGGCCATGGTCCATTTTCATGTTCAGTCTTTCACCAAAGAAAATATCTGAATGAACAATAAGCATATGGAAATGTATTGAACATTATTCGTCATTAGGGAAATGCAAGTTAAAGTTACAATGAGATACCACTACCTAATGACTAAAATGGCTAAAATAAAAAAGATGGCCGATACCAAATTTTTGTGAGAGTATGTCGCAACTGGAACCCTCACACACTGCTGGTGGATACAGTGACTTTGGAAAACCGTTTGGCAGTTTTCTCAAGAGTTTAGCATACACTTAGCATCTAATCTAGCAATTTCACTCAAAGGTAGCAGGTAGCTTTCTCAGTGTTTTCTTGGGGCTGGAGGTGGGGAGGGAAGGGTGGGAGCAAGAATTGCTTGTAAACCTGTGTGTGGTAACACTTTGAGGTGATAAGAATTGTCCTACAACTGAACTGTGATGATAATTACACCATGTCATGCATTTCCTCAAAAGCACTGTTTATTTAAAATAAGTGGATATTGTCTTATGTAAATTATAAATTTAAAAGGACTAAGTTGGGACTTCCCTGGTGGTGCAGTGGTTAAGAATCCTCCTGCCAATGCAGGGGACACGGGTTCGAGCCCTGGTCCGGGAAGATCCCACATGCCGCGGAGCAACTAAGTCCACGTGCCACAACTACTGAACCTGTGCTCTAGAGCCCATGAACCACAACTACTGAGCCCGAGTGCCACAACTACTGAGTCCATACACCACAACTACTGAGCCTGTGCTCTAGAGCCCGTGAACCACAACGACTACTGAAGCCCATGTGCCTAGAGACCATGCTCCGCAACAAGAGAAGTCACCACAACGAGAAGCCCGCGCACCGCAATGAAGAGTAGCCCGCGCTCGCCGCAACTAGAGAAAGCTCGTGTGCAGCAACAAAGACCCAACGCAGCCAAAAATAAATGATAAATAAAATTAAAAATAAAAAAAAAGGATTAAGTTGAATTTCCAGAAATTTACGTTTAGTAATGAAAATTTAAAACTCAGTAAATAGCTTAAACCACACAGTAAGTGATCTTCTTGACTTCAGAGTCCATATCCTTAACCACTGTCCTATATCCTATATCCTGAACGTGTTTTAATTTTACACATTTCCGAATTGTCCATAGTTTAATGTCTTGAATAAAGACTCCCTTTTTAATTTTCAATAAAAGATGCACAAATAATTATCGGGGTCTTTTTTCATTCTTGTTTTTTATTTTCCTGGACAACACAACTAGGCTGAGCTCTCATGTCTTTACGGCATGATTTTGCCCATGTCTCTCTGCCCTCCTGTATCCTACAAACTGGCAGGTAAATCAAAGTCTCAATTACAATCTTCCTTTCTGGCCTCAAAATATACAATGGTTTCTTGCTTCTTATCCAGTGAAAGTAATTCAAGTTGGTATTTTAATAATATGTGCAATGCTCCAGGTTCTGGAGGATTAGTAATAGGATATTACATAAAATAATATAAAACATATATTAGGCTCCAGTTCCCAAAAATCCATGAATTCATAAATTTGAATAGTAGGCATATTCCATTTTGGGGGGATAAATAATCACCTTCTCTGAATTTCTTTCCTATGGGTTAAAAGACGGAGGTGAAACTTTAAAATAATTTTTATGTCTTTAGTACAACAACTAGTGTACCCCTCACAAGCCCTAAGAACCAACTACATCTTTCCTGACAGGGCAAAGAGGCGCTTCATGCTTTGATAGAGCCAATTTATCTAGGTATTTAAAAAGTATGAATATTCACAGCACACCTCCCATGACATCAGTCCACTGGTAAATTCCAGTGCAAGAATCTTGAACTCTGGAGGTCAATTATTAAACAAAATAATAAAGACTATGTCTAATATGTAGTTAACATTTTGATTAAAACTCATTTGAAAAATTATATTTTATTTCTTTTTATGTAAACAACATCATTCTATTGCCAAACAAATTTTTAAATATTTGAGGCTGTATCATTGGGTAAATTACCAGTCCTTGGACTTATGGTCATTCTATTAGAGATAAAAAAATAATGCCTTGGGCTTCCCTGGTGGCTCAGTGGTTGAGAGTCCGCCTGCTGATGCAGGGGACACGGGTTCGTGCCCCGGTCCGGGAGGATCCCCCATGCCGCGGAGCCGCTGGGCCCGTGAGCCATGGCCGCTGAGCCTGCGCGTCCGGAGCCTGTGCTCCACAACGGGAGAGGCCACAACAGTGAGAGGCCCGCGTACCGCAAAAAAAAAACCAAAAAAACAGAAAACGCCTTGATTCCACTGCTGTAAAGGGAAGTACTTCTTTGCAAGTATTTTTTTTCTTTGCCTGTGTCTTCCTGAGTGGGCCCTGTTGTCTGTATAAATGTGATGATGACAACTTTGATCATGATCATGATCATAAAGAAATATAGGGTATTAGAGAAATTAGAAAAAAAATTAGAGAATATTTTTTAAAATTTTATTTTATTTTGGAGCATAGTTGATTAACAATGTTGTGTTAGCTTCAGGTGTACAGGAAAGTGATTCAGTTATACATATACATGTATCTATTCTTTTTCCAGTTCTTTTCCCACTTAGGTTATTACAGAATATTGAGCAGAGTTCCCTATGTTATACAGTAAGTCCTTGTTGGGAAATTTCTGAATATTGACATAATTTTAGAACAAGTGAATTGAGGACACAGAAACTAAAATCTGCCTTGGCTTTGTAAAAACCATGTTATGTGTAAGTAGTTCCATTAACTGCTTACTAACTAGCATGTGACAAAAATAATAATTTTGCTACATTGGACAGAAAGAACTTAGCATTCAATTCAAAGCATGGCTACAAGAATGACCTGCAGTTTATTTTTGTCACTGCTAATCGAATCTTGTCTCGCCTGGATGGGTTCAAGAACATATTCTCAATGGTTTGACCTGAAATGATTTGGCTGTTTTGTAATTCCAAGCCCATAGGAAACTGACAGACAAGAATCCTCAATTATTACAATGTACAGGAATATCTAAATAAATAATCCTTCCCGTCACTGTGGGATTGTGGTGTGTGGTGTGTACGTTGGAGAATTCTGAATAGTAAACCCCATGCTGTAGGCAGTGGTTGTTTTGAAGGCATAGAACTGAAGATGAGGGAGCCCCTTGAGAGACGTCTCTGACACGTTATCGTTACATCATAAACTGCCACTCTTCATTTTAGGGTCTTTCCACTATATAATCAGGGCTGGTCAATAGACTCATCCTCTACACCAGGTACTTTGGAAAATATATAATGGCAAATGTTTTAATTCACAATGGCATTCACAATGGCAAATCATTTAATTCATGGATTTCCTTTCTTTGCTGTTATTTGAGCCATCAAAGTATTCTGGTCTTACGACATTACCAAATAATGTGTATATATATATATATATATATATATATATATATATATATATATATATTTTGAAGGCATCCCAAATGTCATCAGTCTCAGTTGAACTGTTTTCTTTTGAAAGATTTATTTTAATGGTTAATCTAAAATAACTGTTGACATAATTCAAAAAAAGTCATGTACCGCAATGTTCACTGCAGCACTATTTACAATAGCCAGGACATGGAAGCAACCTAAGTGTCTACCAACAGACGAATAGATAAAGAAGATGTGGCACACATATACAATGGAATAGTACTCAGCCATAAAAAGAAACGAAGTTGAGTTATTTGTAGTGAGGTGGATGGACCTAGAGTCTGTCAAACAGAGTGAAGTAAGTCAGAAAGAGAAAAAGCAAATACCATATGCTAACACATATATATGGAATCTTAAAAAAAAAAATGGTTCTGAAGAACGTAGGGGCAGGACAGGAATAAAGACGCAGACATAGAGAATGGACTTGAGGACATGGGGAGGGGGAAGGGTGAGATGGGACAAAGTGAGAGAGTGGCATGGACATATATACACTACCAAATGTAAAATAGATAGCTAGTGGGAAGCAGCCACATAGCACAGGGAGATCAGCTCGGTGCTTTGTGACCACCTGGAGGGGTGGGATAGGGAGGGTGGGAGGGAGATGCAAGAGGGAGGGGATATGGGGATATATGTATACATATAGCTGATTTACTTTGTTATACAGCAGAAACTAACACCATTGTAAAGTAATTATACTCCAATAAAGATGTTAAAAATATATATATATACACACATATATACATGTATATGTATAACTGAATCACTGTGCTGTACACCTGAAACTAACACAACACTGTAAAGCAATTTTTAAATATTCTAAATAAAATTTAATTTAAATTAAAAAAATCAATATTTTAAAGAAAAAAATGTTTAAAATTTTAAAAAAGGCATAAGGAGTAAAGACATGTCCCATGAGCTAAACCCTCACTCAGCACTGACTTTCTGCCTTGGTAGCAACTGATATTTTGAGTGTATTCTCCTTCACAATCCCATTATTATGATCCAAATAAGACCTGAGAGCAAAGCTCTGACAAAATAATTCAAGAGTATGCATGACTTTTTGGTGAACAATCACAATTGCTGGTGCAAAACTTGTCAGTGTGATAAACGATCATGTATGATGGGGAGTTGAACTGAGTTGAATGGTAGTGTTGCTGCTAAAAAGATCTGCCTTTTGGCTATGGTGAGGTTTTCTCCAGCCTGTGTTCTAGGGATGTGGGAGTAACTGGGCCTTGTCTGAATTTAGTTCACGTCTCCTTGTTAATGCTGGTTTCAGGTTGTTCTCATAGAAAAATCTCTCCCATATGTGGTGTCCTGTTGAAGAACCTCAAATACAATGACGCTGTGCTTATTCCATGGTATAATAGAGGTGGATGGAATTCCATGACAATGGACCCTGTGCAACTGGTAATTTTTAAAGACCAATCTCACACTATTCATGCTTCCTGAACAATCAAATAAAAGGCAAGGAGTTAAACCAGACATAATTTGATACCTTAACATCCAAGAAAACATGGTTTAATCTTAGCAGGATCTTGAGGAATTGAGAATTTGCTGACTTGAAGGTTGTTCAATTTTAAGAAGCCATTTTAAGCATAAGATCAAAATCCTTACTTGAATAAGTAAGCAAAAATAGATTGCAACCAGAGTCAAAATATTAGTGACACCATAAGCACAGAGTCTGGGTTAGGTACTCCAAATAAACATCCTAAGATGAACAAGAACTTCTTACAGTGATTATAGATTATCTCAAAGTATAATTCAGCTTGATGAATCAACTGATTTTGTAGCTGAGTCAGATGTACGGGTTAACACCATACAACAAGGAGAAAGAATGATTCTGTGAGTCACTGTAACTAGTTGAAAGGGGAATCACCACATTCAATCTCTTTAGAAATTTTTTTTTAATTAACCTAAAATACAGCTTAGTATATGAGGATAAATTTGCACCTGCTAAGCTGGTTTAAAAAAAATCAGATTAAGGGCCTGTTAAAAGAAAATAGCTTTCGTGAGCATATAGCATCATGTAGCATCAAGAACTTGCCACAAAGATTTTGCCCCCAAATTAAAAGACCTTGTTTTCACTGATTTTCGTCAGTACAAACAGCATCAGAGGCAATGCTCAAAATAGTCATGCTTCTTCTGTGATTTTTGTGATAGTTTTGCTTCTGTAAAGAGTTAACATTTTTGCTGAAACTCCTGTGTGAGCAAGAGCTGTCCCTTTTCAACACCAGCAGAGAGAAGAATGTCCAAGTACTAGGGCAAAGCACCCATGACCTTGCTGATCTGAAACAGCAGGTCCTGATACCATCAACTACTTCCAATGAATGAATGAAATATTTGAATGAATATTCAAATGAATATTTGAATATTCATTTGAATGAATTTTTGAATGAATATAATGAAATATTTACCTCTTTCACACATCACATGCTTGCTTCCGTGTTCCTGCTTTCACCTGATCAGTCTGTAACATATAAAACTCCTAACTATCTGAAGGTAGGACAGATCCTCCTGCTGGCAGCAAATCAATGGTTTCTTTTTATCGGTCCACTAGGTGACCTATGTTTCAAAATGTTCCTTCATTTCTGAGCACACTGTTCCTCTTTTCCACATAGAAATGAAGGGGTATCTCATGGCCACATAAATATACATATTTTTAAACTGAGAAATTGAGTTTTATAAGCCTGAGAAAAACTAGAGATTTTTAAGTTAGCCCTTTAACTGAATCCACAAGTAGGAAAGCCTGAAAAGAGTCTGCTTATTTAAATACATTTTTCAATCAATTTCTTTTTTTCAGTTGATTGGTCTTGCAGGCAGTTCCACTTCCGGTTTTGTGTGCTTACATGTCCCTGCTAACTCAGAGTGAATTTGAACAGATACATTAGTGATGCGAGAGATAAGATTATTTGAAAATAAAATCGGGGCTTCCTCTAGGTAGTCTGGACAATGAACTAGTACAGACTAACTTAGGTTTTAAAATCCTTGATATGTACAAAGCACTTTGACATATATTATTACTTATTGACCCTGATAATAATATTGTAAAGAAGTTTTAACATTCCCATATTATGGCGGAGGAGACAGAGTTCCCTCCGCAATGCCTGCTGTATTAAAGTTTAAAAGAGACAGTGAGTGATTTTTACTATGATGCATGGGGGTGGAGGGGCCTCAGTGTAGAGGTATCTGCTACAATTAGAGTATTCTCCTCCTTATTCATAGCATACAACCAAAGCTTTCATTGGGGTTCAGAAACAGTGAAATACAAAGATCAGCCACGCGTTAATTCAAAGCTTTGGGCAACAAAACTGATGGCTGGAATTCAAAAGATTCTGCTCATGGTTGCATCCATTCATTTACTTATTTTTTCTTCAATTCATCCACCCACCCATCGATCCATCCATCGATTCATCATTCTCTGCCCCACAAATATTGAGTGAGTGCACACCACGTGCTGGAATTTCCAAAGGGACCATGACAGAGCATCTGTTCTCATTAAGATGAAGTTCTAACAGGGGAGAAAGAGACATTAAAGAAAGGTATGTTTCTTACACAGCTGGATTTGTGGACTAAAATCATAGCGGCTGTACATATTATATAACATAAAAATAATGAAATCACAATTGTGACATAGGGTACTGTTTATGTATATGAAATGAGGACTTAGTCTGGGATTGGAAATTGCTTCCCTAAGGAAGAGGAAATTGCTTGTGCTAAGGTTTTGAGGTGGGAAAGAGATTGACAAAAATGAAAAACAGAAATGTTTGGGGCATGTTGATCAAGTTATAAGAGCTAAAACTTGAGAGATGGACACGGATGAGATCCTGTAGGGACTTTTAGGATGTGTTAAAAGATTTTGGTCCTTATGTTTAGGTCAATGGGTTACATTTGAAAGATTTTTTGCAGAAAACTGCTGTGATCAATCAAACTGCTTTTTACTTTCTCTTCTAAATGCTGCAGCTTTATTATTATATATAACATTTTTTTCTATTTTTTGAAAATGTAATACTTTCTCTTAGTCCAGCTTTAAAGGATTAAAAAAATTATACATTGAAAAACCTTCCTCCCACCATATTTTCCTACCCCCTTATTGCTCCTTACCAGAGGAAACAATTTTACTACTTTCTTTGAATCCCTCCAGAGATACATTTAGTGTGGATGTAATTTCATAAAGCTTTTTATTATGTAAAATATTAAACGCCTATAAAACGTAGTGATAACAGTGTAATAAACCCATCACATACCCATCACATAACTCCACCAATTATCAAATCAGAGGCGATCTTGCATGTCTATAGCTCCACCCACTTGCCCAGCAACCCTCTCATAAATTATTTTGAAACAAACCCCAGGCATCATATACTTTTATCTGTAAACGTCTTAAAGAGCATCTCTCAAAGGACCCCTTTAAAAAGCATAGCATCAACCCTATAATCACCCTCCAGACAAATAAAAAATAAGTTATTATGATAAAATTCCCAGGGTGTTAGCCTGCAGTCCCCAAAATAACAGACCCTGAGACAAAGACTTGGATGTCACTTTGGAGGGTGACAGCAGTGGGAGGAAGTGGGCAAGTGGAGGGGACAGAAGTCGAGGAAGAGTGTGTCAATGGAGAGGCACTATTGTGTGAAGGAAGGATTCAACTCCTCTGAAGACCCTCGGAGACGTGTGGGGCAAATGTCAGAACAGTTCCAAAGCAGGTCAAGGAAACAAGGCATTTATCCTCTGTCACATCTCACAGTTACCTCCTGGGACGTCTGGTCTTTTACTCAGGAAGACCCAGGTAAGAACTACTGCCTCTGACCGCCTGGATAGACTGAGGGAAAGTTCCTGGGGCAGAGTCAGCAGCCCATACCTCACACAGATTTCACGAATTCTATATTATTTTCACTCTTTGCCTATTGGATTGGGATCCAAGCAAGAGCCATGCATTGTGATTGGTTAACATCTTTCCTTTTTTTTTTTTTGAAGTGTTTCAAACTTCAAAAATTTTATTTATAAATGTTCTGGAGTTTATGATATATGCACATGTAATTTCACATAAATGTTTTTATGGATTTGATAATTTTGATATCCTATGAGAATTCTTAATAGACTAAATTTATTTTCTCCCTAAATATCTCCAGTCATATTTCAATTGATACCACATTTTTATCTTAAAAAATATTTATTTATTTATTTGACTGCATCGGGTCTTAACTTGCGGCACTCAGGATCTTCGTTGCGGCTTGTGGGCTTCTTGCTAGCGGTGGCGTGCATGCTCAGTAGTTGTAGTGTGCGGGCTCTAGAGCATGTGGGCTTAATTGCCCTGCGGCATGTGGGATCTTAGTTCCCCGACCAGGGATCGAACCCACATCCTCTGCATTGGAAGGTGGACTCTTAACCACTGGTCCACCAGGGAAGTCCCAATACCATGTTTTTAATACAAAATACATTCCTTGGATTGTGTAGAGATTATTTTTTCTGTTTTTTATTTTATTTATTTTTAAAATTTTTATTGGAGTATAGTTGCTTTACAATGTTGTGTTAGTTTCTGCTGTGCAGCAAAGTGAATCAGCTGTAAGTATACATATATCCCCTCTTTTTTAGATTTCCTTACCATTTAGGTCACCACAGAGCATCGAGTAGAGTTCCCTGTGCTATACGGTAGATTCTCATTAGTTACCTATTTTATACATAGTACTATATATATATATATGTCAATCCCAATCTCCCAGTTCATCCCAGCCTCCTTCCCCCCTTGGTATCCATAAATTTGTTCTGTGTAAAGATTGCTTTTTAAATTCTATTGGAGTATAGTTGATTTACAATGTTGTGTTATTGCAATAACTTGTTCTTAAGTGTCTTCTAATTACAGATTCATCCTCCATTTCTCTTTGTTTTTACATTTTTTTTGTTATTGTTATAGAATTGTCATTTTTCCAGTAGAATTTCTTGCAGACTGTGCTGTGGAGTTCATCTCCATAACACTCACATGCTCTGTCGTTCCCTGCATTTCATGTACATTGGTAATTATCATATTCAAGTTTGATTTTTTTCCAGGCCAATTTATACACAGGTGGTGGTGTATTCCTCCAACAGAAGGTGTATAGTTTCCAGTTTTCCTTCCCGTTATGATAGTAGTAGCTACTGAAAATCATTAATTAGATGCATTAATTCATTAGAGGTTATAGAAGGGTAATAGTCTAATTCTATCATTCTTTCTTCAATCATTACTGTGAATACTTCTATAAAGAGAAACTTGTCTTCATCAACTATTTGGTTGCCCTAAGGTATAGCTCTTAAGGGTTAAATGCTTGGTTATTTTCTTTTATCTCTGAGTTTTCAAAGTAATGAGTTAGTCTTAATATTTTCCAAAGGTGATGACTTTTTTTGCATCATTATAAACTCATGGATTTAAATAGTTTAATATTTTTCAAGCCACTGCAATTATTATCTTTACTGATGCTCAAATTGGCTTATCTTGGACCCATGAGTACCTGTTTAAGTTGGCTCCTAAGCTTTTTTGACCCAGTATGGTCCTATTTGATAGCTTCCTTGCTTTCTGGTGTAGAAATGTTCATTTTGTTTCCTTTTATCCCCACTTTTCCAGGTACCCTCTCCTTGTTTATTTTGAAAAGTATCTAAGACATATTTTCCTGCCTGTGAGAAGTCCGGGGTTTTTTTCAATTGGTTTTGGTATGTCAAGGCCACAGTTAGGCAGTAGGGGTTTTAATCCACTATTTGGTCATTCATTGTTTTTAGGCCTTTCCAGTGGGCAGAACTAGAAAATACACATTAAAAAGTGTAAGATGTGGGACTTTCCTGGTGATCCAGTGGTTAAGACTCTGCTCTTCCACTGCAGGGGGGGCACGGGTTCAATCCCTGGTCAGGGAACTAAGGTCCCGCATGCCTCGTGGCACGGCCAAAAATAAGTTAAAAAATAAAATAAAAATAAAGTAAAAATAAATAAATAATAAGATGCGTTTTGAATTTATACTGATTTTCCAATTAAAAATCAAGACTATAGGGCTCCCTTGGTGGCGCAGTGGTTGAGAGTCCGCCTGCCGATGCAGGGGACACGGGTTCGTGCCCCGGTCCGGGAAGATCCCACATGCCGCGGAGCGGCTGGGCCTGTGAGCCATGGCCGCTGAGCCTGCGCGTCCGGAGCCTGTGCTCCGCAACGGGAGAGGCCACAACAGTGAGAGGCCCGCGTACCGCAAAAAAAAAAAAAAAAAAAAAAATCAAGACTATAGAGATTTTACTTAATATCATTGAACTTACATCAGTATCTCATTTATCCCATGCTTCAAATCTTAGTTCTCAGTTATGCCTTAGTTCTCAGTAATGCCTTAACTACTCATTTGCTTTATCTCACATTATACACACAAAGGCCTCATAAGAATAATATAACATTACCACCAATGATATGGTTACTGAAAACAACCACATTTTTTATTTTGCAATTTGTTTTCTTTGGGATCTATTCCACTATGGATGTGTGGCTAAATTATAAAGTCCCTTGAAATATTTATTCTCTGACTGGCTATGCCAAACTTTGAATCACACAGTTATTTTTTATTTCACTTTAGTGTTTATTTCTAAGGTTGTTTTTTAAATTATGTAATACATGTACATGATTTCAAAGTCTAATTTCTAAAACAAGGGATAGTCAAAGAAGTTTAGCTTGAATTGGTGTTCCCTTTACCTTATTCTCACCTACCTACCGCAGGCACCCTTAACAATGTAAGCAAAGATATATATGTGTGTGTATATACATATATATTATATACATATGTATATAGTGTATACCTACACAGATATATACATTCACACACACACACAAGTATTTGTATTCCCTTCCTCCTTAGATAAATGATAAACTGTACATACTCTTCTGTACCTTTGAGAATGATTCTTTAATTGGCATTGAGTCTGTACCTAAGAAGCTGATGTGCAGTGAAGGGCAGGAAATGTATGGATGTGAGGTGTCTGGTAAACACAAAGCTGAAGTTCATTACATAGTATAGTGAACAATTTGTATTGTTTTATGGCTTTTTCTAATGAAATTCCTAATTGCTATTTACTTGCTTGTCTTTGTTTGTGCCTGGTTTTGCCAGATAAAAATGCTTCTTTGATTTGCCTGAGATAAAGATTACCCTTTTGAATTTTGATAGAGTTTCCTACAGGTTTTTATAAGAACAGTCTGCAAAATTCCCATTTGCACACACATCCCTTATTGCTACATGCACACCCTAGCAAAAAGACCTAGGCTTTCCGATGTATTAGCAATTTCAATTTAGAAACACCATGTACTCTTTTGTTATTTTCAATTCAATGTACTACTTTTTGCATTTAACAGAGTTGGTAATAAGTGAAACTGGATTAGTCAATTTCACTATGGATTACTGTTCAATTTAAGTCAGTTTCTTTTGCTGGCCCTCTGGAATTAACACAATGAAGTAAGCTCTGGCACGGAAAGGAAAACAAAGGCCATTTTTCAGGTTATATGTTCTTTTTTTACTTTTAAAACCCATTTTCTTTCAATTGTGTCATGAAAACGAGTGTTCCTCTATTACCTTAGACAAAATACAATTTCAGATTCTTTTACAGCACACTAAGTCTGGAAAATGGAGTTGACATTAACCAGAGGAAGCAAGTACATACCAATGAGCTTGTGGATTTAATAACATTTTCAAAACAGGTGGGTGTATGGGTGGGGAGGTCTAAGAAGAGACCCTGGGATGGAAGATGAAGGAGCTTCCATGAATGGACACTATGTGGTATGTAATTGAGGTGGCTGAATTGTAATGCATGAACTGCCGCCCTTGAACTAGAGTATGAACACTTTGTGAAGCCTTGTGTAAATACACACCTACTTACAGTCACAGATCTTTTTAAAATAATGTAATCAAAAAGTCATAGTCTTCCTGAAATTTCATTTCAAAAATCAAAATCATTCCATCTAACATTATTTTAACAACACTGAAACTACCAAAAATTGCAACATGAGAAAAATAAATGAGGAGTTAAATATCACGTACTAAGAAAAAGATTCATTTCTGGTTTCCTCTAAATAGCAAGCTTCCCTAACATTCTCAATTCACCAGCATTTGCTGTAGCTGTAGCATTTACACAGCTGTTAAGTAAAAGTAGGTATATTAATGATAGTAATTTTTATAGCTTCATCCACATAAGATCATGGGTGACACTGGGAAGTCAACTGCAAGTATTAATGTGGTAAGCAGAAGATGGTGAGGAAGTAGAAAAAAGCTGATATAATTTACTCACTTTTATTGAAATAATATTACTCTGTTAACGAGTCCATGTGTATATGAAAAAGAAGTAGGATGGTAGTATGAAGGCACAACAGGATCAAAGGACAGTTTCCTTTTTTGTTTTTTTGGGCCACTTGGCTGCACCACTCAGCTTGCGGGATCCTAGTTCCCCCACCAGGGACGGAACCCGCGCCCCCTGCAGTGGAAGCGTGCAGTCCTAATCACTGGACCACCAGGGAAGTCCCAAAAGGACAGTTTTCTGATGAAATTTTCCCGTTTAGAATGCAATTTATTTTATATCTAACTATTTAACATGTTTTAAACTTTTATTTTAAATAATAAAAATGCATTTTTTGCAGGTAAGACATTCATTTTGGTTTAAAAAAAAATGAAACCAATATAAAAGGGTCCTGTCTCCCTTTAAGGCAAAGCCTCATTTATTCTGGTTTTTGCCTGTTGGCCTCCAACAGGTAACCACATGTATCATTTTCTTGAATATATTTACTGATTTTTCTTTATGCAAATATAAGCAACTATGAATATATGTGTTCACTGCTGTAAGTAGGCTCTCAGTCACATGGTGTGAGGTATGGTGGAAGGAGAAGTATTCTGTGGTCCTTGATGAGATTTCAGGCTTTTCCTGACCCTATCTATCCCTCCAGACTGTGAAATTCACAAGTGTTGCTCAGTTTTTTTCTCTCCCCATGGGTGGAGGAGGATGGGAGAGTTGGCTGGAGTTGGGTATTTCCTTTCCCCCAGGTCAATTAGGCTCTGATAACTACCCCAGAAGATTAGGCTCTGGTTCACCGGTTTCTCCTGAGAGCCGACTCTACTATGTTGACTTTTATTTTTAAAAATTGTACATCCTTCAATATTTAAAAAGTTCACATTTTCAGATGATCACCACTATGATCATACCTGGTATCTATTATTTTAGTTTCTTTGTATGTGCATTAGAAAATGTATATCGTCCTATGTTCTTCATCCATCTTCCTCTCCCTCCTTTCTGTTCCCTGTCCCGCCAATGACTCAACAGTATTTTCCCTTTATGTTCACCAACGCACCCTTAAGTATGCTTATATTTCCACTATTTGATTTGCCAGCTCTAAAGGCTATCTTTTGCCTCCCAGCTACTAACGATGAGGCATCTGCAAGTTTTTACTTGAACCTCTCACTTTCTTTTTTTTTTTTTTTTTTTTCTGCGGTACGCGGGCCTCTCACTGTTGTGGCCTCTCCCGTTGCAGAGCACAGGCTCCGGACGCGCAGGCTCAGCGGCCATGGCTCACGGGCCCAGCCGCTCCGCGGCATGTGGGATCTTCCTGGACCGGGGCACGAAGCCGTGTCCCGTGCATCGGCAGGCGGACTCTCAACCACTGCGCCACCAGGGAAGCCCCTCACTTTCTTCTTTTTGTTAGCTGTTTTCTATGTTATCAAGCCATCTTGTATTTCCAATTATTCTGTTACCATTATTCTCACATTGGTTTTAATTTTAATTGTAGCAAAACAGAGTCTTTGTTCACCACCAGTCTGCTGCTAATCCTTCCCCAGTCATTTCTAGACTGAGTAAAATTCCTATAATTTTTCTCTTCAAGTAGAACTTATGGAAAAAGTATTCTCTGAATTTTTCCATTTTAAACTGTTAGTTTGTAGTTATTGTATGTGGCTTTTAATCTTTTATATGCTTAAAGGATAGCTTGCCTAGATAGAAAATCTTTGACTCATACCCTGTTTGCCTTTAATATTTTCCAGGGGCTACTTCATTGTGTTCTGGCACTGGGTATCATGGTAGAGAGAGAAGTCTGATGTTAATTTAATTATATAAAGGACTTTTTTTCCTTAGAATTAAATTTTTTTTTTTTGGTGTCCTGTATCTGGAAAATTCTTTCATTATCGTTAACATTCAAAAACTTTACTAGTATGCATCACAGAATTGACTATTCTGGTCCAGTTTTTTTCTGGGACCAAAAGGTAGGTTCAAAGTTTCTCTACTTTCAGAAAAGTTTTTTTTGAATTACATATTAAAACATTTGTTTCATGCCATTGCGTTTTTTTCGTTTTTAAGAATTCCAATATATATGTATAACTGAATCACTATGCTGTACACCTGAAACTAACACAATATTGTAAATCAACTATACCTCAATTTGAGAAAAAGAATTCCAAATATAACTATGTTGCCTGCCCTCTGCCTCTCTTCTCTGTATCCCTTCTATCTCCATCCATTTTCTTTCTTTTATTTTCTCATTTTTACTCTGTCCCTTCAGTGGCTACTGACAGCCACAGTCACGACTCTCCTTGCACTCTTTCCAGTAATCTTCATTTCCGTGATCCTCTTGTCATTCTTCTCTTTTTTCTCTGGGTTCCATCAGCTCATGCTCACCTCTCCCTGTCATGTGGCCATTTCCCCCTGTGTCCTTATTTTTCTGCCTTGTGGTCTTCCTTCTTGCAGTGAGTGCTTCATAACTCATTTTAATGGTGGGATCTTTGGCTAGATCTTCAGCTGCAACTTGGCAATATTTTTCTGGTGACTGTTCTCTTGTCGGAAAGCTTAACTGCTTTTTTACACCTTTGTAATAGTATTTTTGTATGGATTCTGTGCCGCTGTTCCTTTACGACTCAAGGATAAATGGATTAGATGTTTCCGGACCTGCTGTTTGCAGTTTTCCATGGCGGGTGGGATGGAGGATGTGTGGGGCAAGGAAAAATCCTTACAAATCAAGGGTTTATCTTGTGCTGCTAGATATGCAGACTGTTGACTCCAGTATTACATTTCCTTGTGTTTCTCTATGTGACTTCTCAAGAAGCCTCCACCCTTTTCCAAAATTAATTTGGTCCAGGAGGGTTTCTGCTACCAGCTCTGGGCTCACAGGTGGCTCTTTCCATGGGATTTATTTCAGGGATATTTCATAAAATACTTTCTCACATCAGCCATGGCTTGTCCCAGCCTCCCCTGTCACTTTTCTTGCCATCTCTGAAGCTTCTGGATAATCCCCAGCTCTGTTCTCAGCTGTTGTACCTTAGCGTATGCTGCCCTTTCTCTTCAGGAAGTAGATTGTTACCAGTGCTTTCTGGGGGATCCCACACTCAGATTCCTTACCATTTCCTTCACAGCTCACTGCTACTCTTGACGCCAAATACCATGCCAGCTGCCTTACAACCCTGCCCCATCGGCTTTCCATATTCGTTTCACTTTAGAGTATGTGAGCCTTTTTGCTGGCACTTTTTCTTTCATCATTTCTTTCTGTAGTTTCCAAGACGAAAGGGGGAGATTCTAATTTAAATTCTTACCAGTATATACTACTGTGTTTTTAATTTGTTAGTTTTTAGTTATTTTTATGTGACGAGACTTGAACACACTAAAAAGCAAAAGGGAAAGAAAAGCCAACGGAAAGCTAGAAACTAAAATTGTTTTTAAAAGAACTAGAAAGAAGTTCTTGAGAGATGCAAAAGACTACAGTGTCAATAATACACACAAAGATGTCTTGTCCTCCAAGACAGGAGGGAAGAGAGATTAGGGCAACATCCATGGGGATGGAGGATACTGAGATAGTGGGAAGCCTCTGTTGTTAGGTGAAGTGGAAATGAGATTAGGAATTGATGCTAGATGCAGTGGAATTTCTCACCAAGGTAAAGAAGAAAACAAACAAACAAAAAGGTCACCTCTTGAGAGTCAGGCATAGAGAGATGACTCTGGGCATCCGAAGGCTACAGAAAGGATTTAGAATCACCTCCTGTGAGATATTAAAGGTGTTAACAAATGATAAATAAAAGTTTTTCTGGGCAGTCCACGCACCTAAGTGAACTTGGATAGATGAGTGAGGAGATGACAGAAAAGGAAATTTCACGACTTTCCATGTTTAGCAACTGGGAGTAAAAGATTGGGAGAAAAAAGAAAGATGAAAGGCTCAGGGATAAGAATTGGTACAGGAATGGCAGAAGTTCATGGGGAGGTGTTGGTGGTGAGAGGTTCTATAGTACTCAAAAAGGCTGTAACTACAAGGTCTGCCACTGTCTGGCACCTTAGCCTTCACCTGAAGCTCTCTCCATCAATCACAGGTCATTCACAGCTCTGTTCAGCCTATATAGTAATAAAGAAGAAAGGCTTGATGTAATGCAAAGAAAAATAAACTTCTCTGGCTATTTTTCATAGTTATGAGCATCCACATAAATACTACCCAAAGTCTAAAATTCTACATAAGACATTATGGCCAATAATGTTCAACTCATTCTTTAGTTAAGTGCTCTGATTTATCTCAACATGAAGATCATTTCAGGTATGTAAAAACCAGGGAAAACATTTTGGTTGGAAGGAATCACTTTATTTGAAGAATATATTCTAGTCCTTTCTAATTTAATCTGAACAAACCCAAATTTTGTGTGTGTGTATGTGAGAGAGTGAAATTTGTTCATATTTCAAGTTTAGGTTGTGTATGTAACATAAACGCATGTGTGTTTATATCGGAAATTTCTAAGTATGTTACCGAGTCCAAGCTGGTACTGTTCCCCACACAACAGCACAACAAATCGAGAGGCTGGGTGCTGGGGCAAGGAATAGGGACTTTATTCAGAAAGCTAGCAGACCAAGAAGATAGTGGACTAGTGTCCCAAAGAACCATCTTACCCGAGATAAAATTCAGGCTTCTTTTATTCTAAAAGGGGAGGGGTTGTGGCTGGTTGTTACAAACTTCTTGGTGCTGGAATCCTTTTGCAGCTATCCAGGCAGGTCTGATCACAGTGTTCCTATAAACCTCCAATAAAACACTTGCTGTTTTCTGTTCTGCAACTTTTTATCTCTATGTGAATGGAAAAGTGTTAACACCTTTAAGGGTCAAGCCTGTGAGGCAGAGCCTTGAGAATGGGCTACCCTGTATATTTCAGGCTACAGGCAACATTCTATTACAAAAAGTGCAGAGCCAGCATGACTCAGCACAGGCAAGGGGCACAGGGTTAGAACTAAAGGAACAGATCCTGTATGAGACACGTTTGCTCTTCTCTGTTACAACTAATCTTTGTTTTTATTCACAGAAGTGCACATGTTCTGTTTTTTTTTAAACATCTTTATTGGAGTACAATTGCTTTACGTTGTTGTGTTAGTTGCTACTCTATAACAAAGTGAATCGCTATACTGTATACATATATTCCCATATCTCCTCCCTCCTGCGTCTCCCTCCAACCCTCCCTATTCCACCCCTCTAACTGGTCACAGAGCACCAAGCTGATCTCCCTGTGCTATGCGGCTGCTTTCCACTAGCTTTATATTTTACAGTGGGTAGTGTATATATGTCCATGCCACTCTCTCACTTCGTCCCAGCTTACACTTCCTACTCCCCATGTCCTCAAGTCCATTCACTACCTCTGCGTCTTTATTCCTGTCCTGCCCCTAGGGTCTTCAGAACGATTTTTTTTTTTTAAGATTCCATATATATGTGCTAGCATATTTGTTTTTCTCTTTCTGACTTACTTCACTCTGTATGACAGACTCTAGGTCCATCCACGTCACTACAAATAACTCAACTTCATTTCCTTTTATGGCTGGGTACTATTCCATTGTATATATGTGCCACATCTTCTTTATCTATTCATCTGTTGATGGACACTTACGTTGCTTCCATGTCCTGGCTATTGTAAATAGTGCTGCAATTAACTTTGTGGTTCATGACCCTTTTTGAATTATGGTTTCTCAGGGAATAAGCCCAGTAGTGAGATTTCTGGGTCATATGATAGTTCTATTTTTAGTTTTTTAAGGAACCTCCATAATGGCTGTATCAATTTACATGCCCACCAGAAGTGCAAGAGGGTTCCCTTTTCTCCACAACCTCTCCAGCATTTATTGTTTGTAGATTTTTTGATGATGGCTGACTGGTGTGAGGTGACACCTCATTGCAGTTTTGATTTGCATTTCTCTAATGATTAGTGATGTTGAGCATCCTTTCATGTGTTTGTTGGCAATCTGTATATCTTCTTTGGAAAAATGTCTATTTAGGTCTTCTGCCCATTTTTGGATTGGGTTGTTTGTTTCTTTAATATTGAGCTGCATGGGCTGCTTGTATATGCTGGAGATTAATCCTTTGTCAGTTGCTTTGTTTGCAAATATTTTCTCCCATTCTGAGGGCTGTCTTTTCGTCTTGTTTATGGTTTCCTTTGCTGTGCAAAAAATTGTTTCATTAGGTCCCATTTGTTTATTTTTGTTTTTATTTCCATTTCTCTATAAGGTGGGTCAAAAAGGATCTCGCTGTGATTTATATCATAGAGTGTTCTGCCTATGTTTTCCTCTAAGAGTTTTATACTCTCTCTCCTTATATTTAGGTTTTAATCCGTTTTGAGTTCATTTTTGTGTATGGTGTTAGGGAGTGTTCTAATTTCATTCTTTTACACGTAGCTGTCCAGTTTTCCCAGCACCACTTATTACAGAGGCAGTCTTTTCTCCATTGTATATTCTTGCCTCCTTTATCAAAGATAAGGTGACCATATGTGCGTGGGTTTATCTCTCAGTTTCTATCCTGTTCCACTGATCTATATTTCTGTTTTTCTGCCAATACCATACTGTCTTGATTACTGCAGCTTTGTAGTATAGTCTGAAGTCAGGGAGCCTGATTCCTGTAGCTCTGTTTTACTTTCTCAAGATTGCTTTGGCTATGTGGGGTCTTATGTGTTTCCATACAAATTGTGAAACTTTTTGTTCTAGTTCTGTGAAAAATGCCACTGGTAGCTTCATAGGGATGGCACTGAATTTGTAGGTTGCTTTGGGTAGGATAGTCATTTTCAAAATGTTGATTCTTCCAATCCAAGAACATGGTATATCTCTCCAACTGTTTGTATCATCTTTAATTTCTTTCATCAATGTCTTACAGTTTTCTGCATACAGGTCTTTAGTCTCCTTAGGTAGATGTATTCCTAGGTATTTTATTCTTTTTGTTGCATTGGTAAATGGGAACGTTTCCTTAATTTCTCTTTCAGATTTTTCATCGTTAGTGTATAGGAATGCAAGAGATTTTTCTGCATTAATTTTGTATCCTGCAACTTTACCAAATTCATTGATTAACTCTAGTAGTTTTCTGGTGTCATCTTTAGGATTCTCTATGTATAGTATCATGTCATCTGCAAACAGTGACAGTTTTACTTCTTGTTTTCCAACTGGATTCCTTTTATTTCTTTTTCTTCTCTGACTGCTGTGGCTAAAACTTCTGAAACTTTGTTGAATAATAGTGGTGAGAGTGGGCAACCTTGCCTTATTCCTGATCTTAGTGGAAATGGTTTCAGTTTGTCACCACTGAGAACGATGTTGGCTTTGGGTTTGTCATATATGGCCTTTATTATGTTGAGGTAAGTTTCCTCTTTGCCTACTTTCTGGAGAGTTTTTATCATAATGGGTGTTGACTTTTGTCAAAAGCTTTTTCTGCATCTATTGAGATGATCATATGGTTTTTCTCCTTCTATTTGTTAATATGGTGTATCACATTGATTGATTTGTGCATATTGAAGAATCCTTGCATTCCTGGAATAAACCCCACTTGATCATGGTGTATGACCCTTTTAATGAGCTGCTGGATTTTGTTTGCTAGTAATTTGTTGAGGATTTTTGAATCTATGTTTATCAGTGATATTGGCCTCTAGTTTTCTTTTTTGTGACATCTTTGTTTGGTTTTAGTATCAGGGTGATGGTGGCCTCGTAGAATGAGTTTGGGAGTATTCCCCCCCTCTGCTATATTTCGGAAGAGTTTGAGAAGGATAGGTGTTAGCTCTTCTCTAAATGTTTGGTAGAATTCGCCTGTGAAGCCTGTGAAGATAGAATTTGCCTGTGAAGGTCCTGGGCTTTTGTTTGTTGGAAGATTTTAAATCACAGTTTCAATTTCAGTGCTTGTGATTGGTCTGTGTATATTTTCTATTTCTTCCTGGTTCAGTCTCGGAAGGTTGTGCATTTCTAAGAATTTGTCCATTTCTTACAGGTTGTCCATTTTTTTGGCATATAGTTGTTTGTAGTAATTTCTCATGATCCTTTTTATTTCTGCAGTGTCAGTTGTTACTTCTTTTTCATTTCTAGTTCTGCTAATTTGAGTCTTCTCCCTTTTCTTCTTGATGAGTCTGGCTAGTGGTTTATCAATTTTGTTTATCTTCTCAAAGAACCAGCTTTTAGTTTTATTGATCTTTGCTATCATTTCCTTCATTCTTTTTCATTTATTTCTGATCCGATCTTTATGATTTCTTTTCTTCTGGTAACTTTGGGGTTTTTTTTAATTCTTCTTCCTCTAATTGCTTTAAGTGTAAGGTTAAGTTGTTTATTTGAGATGTTTCTTGTTTCTTGAGGTAGGATTCTATTGCTATAAACTTCCCTCTTAGAACTGCTTTTGCTGCATCCCATAGATTTTGGGCCATCCTGTTTCCATTGTCATTTGTGTCTAGGTATTTTTTGATTTCTTCAGTGATCTCTTGGTTATTTAGTAGCATATTTTTTAGCCTCCATGGGTTTGTATTTTTTACAGTTTTTTTCCTGTAATTGAAATCTAGTCTCATAGCATTGTGGTTGGAAAAGATAATACGATTTCAATTTTCTTACATTTACCAAGGCTTGATTTCTGACTCAAGATATGGTCTATCCTGGAGAATGTTCCATGAGCACTCGAGAACAAAGTGTATTCTGTTGTTTTTGGATGGAATGTCCTATAAATATCAATTAAGTCCATCTTGTTTAATGTGTCATTTAAAGCTTGTGTTTCCTTATTTATGACCATTTTGGTTGATCTGTCCATTGGTGAAAGTGGGGTGTTAAAGTCCTCTACTGTTATTGTGTTACTGTCAATTTCCCCTTTTATGGCTGTTAGTATTTGCCTTATGTATGGACGTGCTCCTATGTTGGGTGCATAAATATTTACAATTGTTATATCTTCTTCTTGGATTGATCCCTTGATCATTATGTTACGTCCTTCTTTGTCTCTTCTAATAGACTTTATTTTAAAGTCTATTTTGTCTGATATGAGAATTGCTACTCCAGCTTTCTTTTGGTTTCCATTTGCATGGAATATCTTTTTCCATCCCCTCACTTTCAGTCTATATGTGTCCCTAGGTCAGAAGTGGGTCTCTTGTAGACAGCATATATATGGGTCTTGTTTTTGTATGCATTCTGCCAATCTGTGTCTTTTGGTGGGAGCATTTAATCCATTTACATTTAAGGTAATTATCGATATGTATGTTCCTATTCCCATTTTCTTAATTGTTTTGGGTTCGTTATTGTAGGTCTTTTCCTTCTCTTGTGTTTCCTGCCTAGAGAAGTTCCTTTAGCATTTGCTGTAAATCTGGTTTGGTGGTGCTGACTTCTCTTAGCTTTTGCTTGTCTGTAAAGGTTTTAATTTCTCCATCAAATCTGAATGAGATCCTTGCTGGGTAGAGTAATCTTGGTTGTAGTTTTTTCCCTTTCATCACTTTCAATATGTCCTGCCACTCCCTTTTGGCTTACAGAGTTTCTGCTGAAAGATCAGCTGTTAAGCTTATGGGGATTCCCTTGTATGTTATTTGTTGCTTTTCCTTTGCTGCTTTTAATATTTTTTCTTTGCATTTAATTTTTGATAGTTTGATTAATATATGTCCTGGCATGTTTCTCCTTGGATTTATCCTGTATGGGACTCTCTGTGCTTCCTGGTCCTGGACTTGATTGATCTTTCCTTTCCCATAATTGGGAAGTTTTCAATATAATCTCTTCAAATACTTTCTCAGTCCCTGTCCTTTTCTCTTCTTATTCTGGACCCCCTATAATTCGAATGTTGGTGTGTTTAATGTTGTCCCAGAAGTCTTTGAGACTGGCCTCAATTCTTTTTATTCTTTTCTTTTTTATTCTGCTATGTGGTAGTTATTTCCACTATTTTATCTTCCATGTCACTTACCTGTTCTTCTGTCAGTCATTCTGCTATTGATTCCTTCTAGAGAATTTTTAATTTCATTTATTGTGCTGTTCATCATTGTTTCTTTGCTCTTTAGTTCTTCTAGGTCCTTGGTAAACGTTTCTTTTATTTTCTGCATTTTATTTCCAGGATTTTAGATCATCTTTATTATCATTACTCTAAATTATATTTCAGGTAGACTGCCTATTTACTCTTCATTTGTTTGGTCTGGTGGGTTTTTACCTTGCTCCTTCATCTGCTGCATATTTCTCTGTCTTCTCACTTTGCTTAACTTACTGTGTTTGGGGTCTCCTTTTTGCAGGCTGCAGGTTCATAGTTCCTGTTGTTTTTGTGTCTGCCCCCAGTGGGTAAGGCTGGTTCAGTGGGTTGTGTAGACTTCCTGGTGGAGGGAACTGGTGCCTGTGTTCTGGTGGATGAGGCGGGTTCTTGTCTTTCTGGTGGGCAGGACTACGTCCAGTAGTGTGTTTTGGGGTGTCTGTGATCTTATTATGATTTTAGGCAGCCTCTCTGCTAATGGTGGGTTTGTGTTCCTTTCTTGCTAGTTGTTTGGTATGGGGTGTCCAGCACTGGATCTTGCTGGTCATTGAGTGGAGCTGGGCCTTAGCATTGAGATGGACATCTCTGGGAGAGCTCTCACCGATTGATATTACGTGTGGCTGGGAGGTCTCTGGTGGTCCAATGTCCTGAACTCAGCTCTCTCACCTCAGAGGCTCAGGCTTTACACCCTGCTGGAGCACGAAGACCCTGTTAGCCACACGGTGAGTATGTGGGGATTTTCTTGCTTTTTGGGAAATCTGAGGTCTTCTACCAGTGTTCAGTATGTTTTCTGTAGGAGTTGTTCCACATGTAGATGTATTTTTGATGTATTTGTGGGGAAAAAGTGATGTCCACGTCTTACTCCTCCACCATCTTGAAGGTCCACCAGTGCACATGTTTTTAATCACTAATATATATCTCATGTAAACTGATGAAATACTTACTTTTGAGGTTCTGAAACAGCCCAAATCAGACTGCATAGATCAACGCCAACATATACTTCAATCATAAACCCACCTCGAGAGTGAATAAGCAGAATATTCTAAAATGAAGGTGAACAGACATTCAAAATCGAGCCAAATTCTATAGAGAAACTTCTGACCAAAGCAGAACATAATAGGAGGTGCTGCATAGTCAGCAGAGTATGTACAGAGCTGGGATTCTAGTCACAAGCACATAGTCAAATTCAAGCTCTTGAATCATTGGATTCAGTTATTTAAAGAAGTAGCGTAAATCCTTATAATACTTTACTTGTTGTGTAACTGAGAGAAATTATCCCTACGTGATATTCTCTTGACTTAATTGTGTCATGATCCAGTTTCAGGGAAGGAACTGGTCATTAACTACTTGCTTGCTTCTAATTGCGAGTAACTCTGATCTACAGAAAGCAAGAGTTCAAATGCATCTTTTCCGAAAGGAGTGCCACATCTATGATACATTTTCAAAACACAAAGGTCTATATTTTCTCATATTGACTCATTACCACATACAGAAGTTAAAAAAAGAAAAAAACAAAACCAAAAACACCTGTCTCTGGTTCTTAAGGGATATCTTTAAGGCAGCCTTATAATAGCTGCTTGACGAACAATAGCCACAGAAGCATAGAAGGAAGACAAGGATGCCAACTCCTGGCTGTTGTGCTTGTTAGTTTGTTGCTGCCCTTTTGATTTTAACCTGGGTTAGAAAGTTCTTAAGGAGGCTTAAGGATGCTGATTAAATTATTAGAACACATAACTTTTCCCCATTTGTTAAAAGTTAAAATTTCTGCCAAGTATTTAATGTTGAAAATTGTCTAGAGTTTTAGAAGGGAGGAGGGAGACATGGCAATAGTGGTGGGATTAAAAAGAAATTGGTAATATACTTGCTTAAGAAAACAAAGGAAATCAAATCAACAGAGTAATTTATTTCTCTCAGAGAGGCAATTTAGCAGCTTGACTGTATGGAAAATTGAGGGTTTAAGGGCTTCCCTGGTGGCGCAGTGGTTGAGAGTCTGCCTGCCAATGCAGGGGACACGGATTCGTGCCCCGGTCCGGGAAGATCCCACATGCCACAGAGCGGCTGGGCCCGTGAGCCATGGCTGCTGAGCCTGCGCGTCTGGAGCCTGTGCTCCGCAACGGGAGAGGCCACAACAGTGAGAGGCCAGTGTACCGCAAAAAAAAAAATTGAGGGTTTAGGGGAAAATATTTCAGATTTAAACATTACAGGAAAGTTACCTGAGGTGGTCTTTAAAATATCTTATACACTGTTTTGCACAGCACTGCATAGGGTGAAATAGGAGTTGTTAAGTACAAAAAGCTGCAGAGTCTCTATAGGAGAAAGCAGGATAGAGAAATTGTACTTAACATGTAAAATGTGGAGAAAGAAATTATCTGGGAGAGTTTAGAAAATAATTCTTCATGTATCCACTTTATTTCCTCTCTACCAGCTGAAATCACCTTTACACACACATGGGCCATAATAAATATTTGTTCAATACATGAATGCCTTATGCCACAATGAATCACAACCACCACAGTCCTTCTCTACAATGCGGAGAAGGGAAATTAAGTAATGGAAAAAGATAAGTGTAACTAGAAAGATGTGAGGTCAGTGTATCATCTGAATATAGTGGTTACATATAGAGACTGGAATTTGGACCCACCGAGGTTCAAATCCTGACTTTACCATCTCTTCTTGTCTGTCACTTGGCAAGTCATTCAACCCTCTTAACCTCATTCTTTTTTCATCTACATAATGAGGATAACAATAGCATCTACTTCATTCTGCTATTGTGAAGATTGAATGTTATAAGACATGTTAAGCAATTAGCATATTATTACCATACAGTAAGAACAAATAAACATTAGCTATCATCATTATTATTTTATTAATAAAACAATAGTCCAACTTCTTTATTTTTGCTCTTGTTTCAAGTGTTTTAGGTGTCATATATAAAAAGTATCATTGCCAAGACCGATGTCAAGAAGGTTTTTCCCTGTGTTTTCTCCTGGGAGTTTTATAGTTTCAGGTCTTACATTTAAATGTTTAATTTTGAGTTAATTTTCTGTGAGTTGTGTAAGATAGGAGCCTAGTTTCACTCTTTTTCATGTGAAAATCCAACTTTCCCAGCATCATCTATTGAGGAGACTGTCTTTTCTCCATTGACTATTCTTGGCTCCCTTGTCAAATATTAGTTTGCCATATATGAATGGATTTACAGCTAACAATACTGTATTGTATATTTGAAATTTGCAAAGACTGTAGATCTTAAACGTTTTCATTACACAAGAAAAAAAGTTGTAACTATATGAGGTGATAGACGTTAACTAACTTATTGTGGTGATCATTTCTTAATATATACATGGATCAAATCACTATGTTGCACACCTTAAACTTATGCAGTTATATATCCATGATATCTTAATAGAATTGAGAAAACAAACAAATGAAGAAAAACGCTTGATGGTGGTATAAGCTGTCCTGCACAGAGGGAACCAACTGAAACCTCATTATTTCAAAATCACTTAAACCTTGGATTATCTATCAACTTGTACCTCAGACAAGGAATGTTGACTGAGCAAAATAAGTAGTAAAAAAAATAAATAAATTACTAAGTGCATTTACATGTTCAATATAAAAAACTGCACAGAAATCTCTTGTATTCCTATACACTAATGATGAAAAATCTGAAAGAGAAATTAAGGAAACACTCCTATTTACCACTGCAACAAAAAGAATAAAATACCTAGGAATAAACCTACCTAGGAAGACAAAAGACCTGTATGCAGAAAACTATAAGACACTGATGAAAGAAATTAAAAGATGACACCAACAGATGGAGAGATATACCATGTTCTTGGATTGGAAGAATCAATATTGTGAAAATGACTATACTACCCAAAGCAATCTACAGATTCAATGCAATCCTTATCAAATTACTCATGGCATTTTTTACAGAACTAGAATAAAAAATCTTAAAATCTGTATGGACACACAAAAGACCCTGAATAGCCAAAGCGGTCTTGAGGGGAAAAACACGGAGCGGGAGGAATCAGACTCCCTGACTTCAGACTACACTACAAAGCTACAGTATTCAAGACAATATGGTACTGGCACAAAAACAGAAACATAGATCAATGGAACAAGATAGAAAGCCCAGAGATAAACCCACACACCTATGGTCAACTAATCTATGACAAAGGAGGCAAGGATATACAATGGAGAAAAGACAGTGTCTTCAATAAGTGGTGCCGGGAAAACTGGACAGCTATGGAAAAGAATGAAATTAGAACACTCCCTAACACCATACACAAAAATAAACTCAAAATGGATTCGAGACCTAAACGTAAGACTGGACACTGTAAGACTCTTAGAGGAAAACACAGGAAGAACGCTCTTTGACATAAATCACAGCAAGATCTTTTTTGATCCACCTCCTAGAGTAATGGAAATAAAAACAAAAATAACCAAATGGGACCTAATGAAACTTAAAAGCTTTTGCACAGCAAAGGAAACCATAAACAAGATGAAAAGACAACCCTCAGAATGGGAGAAAATATTTGCAAATGAAGCAACTGACAAAGGATTAATCGCCAAAATTTATAAGCAGCTCATGCAGCTCAATAACAAAAAAACAAACAACCCAATCCAAAAATGGGCAGAAGACCTAAATAGACATTTCTCCAAAGAAGACACACAGATGGCCAAGAAGCACATGAAAAGCTGCTCAACATCACTAATTATTAGAGAATTGCAAATCGAAACTACAATGAGGTATCACCTCACACCAGTTAGAATGGCCATCATCAGAAAATCTACAAACAACAAATGCTGGAGAGGGTGTGGAGAAAAGGGAACCCTCTTGCACTGTTGGTGGGAATGTGAATTGATACAGCCACTATGGAGAACAGTATGGAGGTTCCTTAAAAAACTAAAAAGAGAATTACCATATTACCCAGCCATCCCACTACTGGGCATATACCCAGAGAAAACCATAATTCAAAAAGACACATGCACCCCAATGTTCACTTTACCACTATTTACAATAGCCAGGTCATGGAAGCAACCTAACTGCCCATTGACAGACGAATGGATAAAGAAGATGTGGTACATATATACGATGGAATATTACTCAGCCATAAAAAGGAACGAAATTGGGTCATGTGTTGAGACGTGGATGGATGTAGAGACTGTCATACAGAATGAAGTAAGTCAGATAGAGAAAAACAAATATCGTATATTAATGCATGTATGTAGAACCTAGATAAATGGTACAGATGAACTGGTTTGCAGGGAAGAAGTTGAGACACAGATGTAGAAACAAACATATGGACACCAAGGGGGGAAAGCAGCGGCGGGCTGGGGATGGTGGTGTGATGAATTGGGCGATTGGGATTGACATGTATACACTGATGTGTATAAAATTGATGGCTAATGAGAACCTGAATAAATTAAATTAAAAAATAAATAAAATTAAAATTAAAATTAAAAAATAAATTAAATTAAATTAAAAAATTTAAAAAACTAATACTAAACTTTCTTTGGGTTATTTGTATGGAGATATGTTAATATAAATGTTTCAGACATTACATGAAATTTCTAAAAATCTTATATGTTCTGGTACAATGTTATAAGTCATAATTCTAGTTAATATTTTAAAATGTATATCTCAGAAATAACTAAATTTCCTTGTCAATTGCATTATTATGAACTTTCCTCAAATCTTTAACCATGGTCATTTTTAAGTCTTTTGTCATTTACAGACAGTTCTGGGTGTACTCTGATGCTTTTGCAAAAATGTTCCTATAAAAGGGTTTCATCTTCAAGGAATTCATGGAAAAGACTGACAAGTACAGGTTTCCGGTAACTGACTATACAGCTGAGCTGAAGGAATAAGCATTTTCAGAACTCTAATGGAAAACTGATGAATTCGTAACAGTGCTAACAAAAGATCAAGATGAAAAAGAAATTAATTACATGGGACTGAGTGAACTGATGAGGATGATTATAATTTTTGTGACTTTCTGTTTGAATAAAAAAAAAAAGAAAAAGTAATGCCAAAAACCAAAAAACTGTGAAAGTAGAGGTGACCTGGGGGTGCCCTGCCTACTTAGAGTAAAACAGCCCTGGGAAGGAGAATCAGGCTGAAGAGCACCTCTGGGGATGGGTGGAAGGAGACTCAACAGTTCTCACAGAAGCGGCTCATTGAACTGCGGAAGAGATCGCTTCAAGTGTTAATGATTACGGAGATTGCGAGTCAGGAGATGTTAAGTGAAGAGAGAAAAGGAAAAATGTCTTCCTTTGTCAACCGAAGTCTTGTTGGGTGGATAAAGTTGGAGGGGTGGGTATACAATGCAAGGTTTGAGTCTAGCTGCTTTCATCCACTATGTCTGAATCAGCTTGTTTTTACTACAATGAAATGTTTCATTGAAGTCCCATGAGCACAGACTCTCAACCACCATCCTGTGACAGCTACGGTTAGTCCAGTGGGAATAGAAATGCAAGACTTCACTCGCCCCATCAGTCCAAGATATTGAAACTTACAGTATATTGATGGTGTCATAAGATGGGCAGTACGTAAGGAGCCCTATCCTATAGGAACCACATGCTGACTGGATGCAAGGAAACCACTCTTGCAGGTCTAGAGCACACCACTCACCTAGCCTGGTGTTTCTTTTGATGGGAAATCAACCATTTAAGCTTGCAAAAATGACCCAGACGAATGGAAATGTGTAGTAAAGTGCGAAGTGAAATAGAAATCATCACCACTGTCACGGGTAACGCTCACTTAGGGCTTACTGTGTTGTGGGCACATGGGTAAGTGCCATTTGTGGATTAGCTCATTTAATCATTATGACAACCCTAGGAGATAGGAATATTATTATTCTCATTTGAAGATGAGAAAGGAGGCTTAGAGGGGTTGGGTCAGTTGAGGGGTGGATGGCAGGACACACCTGAATAATAGGCAGAGTATGGAACCTCAGTCTCTTACTAGTCAACAATAACTACCTACTCATCTAAGGCTCAGCTATTATTTTCAGGACTTTAGAAGACTTGTCTTTAGATCCCTTTAGAACATATGTAAAGTATAATATGTTACCTATGCATCAGGCAGTTTTTTATGGAATTGGGTTAATGTAGGCTAACAATTGGAAGTGACAAGCCAAAAGACCTAACTCAGAACTTTTTTAGCTGGTTTTGTGATTCAGAACATTTTACCACTAACCCAGTCTTTTATGCAGAATGAGGAGGCTATCAGGAAAATATGTGAGTGTCAAACTGGAGACACTACCAAGTACAACCCAAAGACATCAGTGTCAAAGCAACAGGAGATGTGGTTCATCACGCATCACGTACATTGTGGAACGTGTTGGTCCTGCTTGAAGACACTTTACTGGACTCGGTCTTGCTCATTGCTTTGGAGGAATCAGGCATGAACATTTTATTTCATCCTAGCTAACCAGAATATTGACACTTGCTAAGAAATCACGAGAAAGAAAAAGCTACATTTTGGGCTGACCTTTGTAAAATTCTCAAGAGTTTGGAAATGTGCCTCCTCCCATCATTAACCTGCTTTCTTCCGCAAAGAAATAGCACAGCCTTAAACCTATGAGGAAACTGAAAGCAATTTTATATTTCTTACAAACCACTGATCCAGAGACCCTGTCTACCCTGGTCACTAAGAAGCTGACTTGGGCTTCCCTGGTGGTGCAGTGGTTAAGAATCTGCCTGCCAGTGCAGGGGACACACGTTTGAGCCCTGGTCCAGGAAGATCCCACATGCTGTGGAGCAACTAAGCCCGTGTGCCACAACTACTGAGCCTGAGCTCTAGAGCCCACGAGCCACAACTACTGAATCCCATGCACCTAGAGCCCGTGCTCTGCAACAAGAGAAGCCACCGCACCACAATGAAGAGTAGCCCCGCTCGCCGCAACTAGAGAGAAGCCCGCATGCAGCAACGAAGACCCAACACAGCTAAAAATAAATAAAATAAAATTAACTAATTAAAAAAAAAAGAAGCTGACTTATTCAAGGCTCATGTGACGTGTAACAGGAGGGGCTTTTTACAGCCAGAGAGCAGGGAGGGACCAGTCATGGTTCTCCTAGATGGAAATTCCTCCCAAAGTTTGCAGAGAACTTTTTGATAGGGGGGGACACATCCATCACCCAGCCGAGTGGAAAAATAAGAGTACCACTGAATCTGGATTATACTAAGGTACAGGGAAGCTTCTGGCTAGAGAAGAGGAATTAAGCACAAGCAAAATAACTTGAAGTGGAGGTATCAGTTCTTTCTCCGTATTAGCAACACACCTACAGAGAGCTGGGGCGGTGTGCTTGTCACCAACAGTGGACATCCTTCATGTTCACTGCTAAGGCAAGATAGCCTCCCATTAGCTACACAATGAGTTTCCTCACATTTTCCACAGCACAAAGTAATATCAGAATTTGTGTCGGGGTGACAATGGTGACAAGATGTCCCTAACGGGGTCCTGTTTGAGGGTGAAGAAGGGTTATTCCTGTCATTATCTCTTTCTCGTCAAGTGCTTACTACAAACTAGACACCACATGGGATGGTGAGTTCCTCCCCATCCTGCCAGGGCCAAGCGTGATCCTGCACAAATGACACTGGATGGGGATGCTCCCGGGGGTGGCTCAAGCCAGCGACGGCTTTGATGCATTTCGGGCTGACAATGTGATTTTCAGCTGTTCTCTGTGATGCCTCAGAGACATTTCAAATGTTTGTCAGATGCCAACCCAGTGGGGACAAGCTGACTTTGGTCTCTTTATTTGTTCCTTTGGGAAGCTCAAAATTCAACCCCTCTGGAATATTTCCTGAGAATTCAGATCAACACTGGCTTGAGGGGAAGGGCAAGAGATAGGAACAGGCATTCCCTGATCCCTTGAATTAAACGGAACTTCTGGCCCTACAATGTTGCAGACTTAAAAACATTGGGCATAAGATAATACTATATAACATTGATCAGATACTTGTGTTATAGGTGTTTTTGAGGCACATTACAGATGTTATCTCATTTAATCCACAATCGTGTATTCCGTATAGGAGGGATGACTGTCGCCTTCGTTAGACCTGGGACATAAGGACAGGGTCTAAGTAACCTCCCTGTGGTCACATAGCTGGTAAGCTGTAGAGGCAAGCTGTGAATCCAAGCCTTCTGGCTGTTTCTAGAGTCCACCAGATAATTTGTGGCTTCTGTAGGCTTTGAACATCCTGGAGGCTATATTTTTGTGGCTGAATTAATGGAACCTCAATTTCATAAATAGTTTTCAATTAAATAATGACTTTTCATCACACTCTGTGCAATAAATGTCTTGTCATGATGTAAGAAAATTCAGGGACCCTCCTGTTGAAATACTGGATCTGACCTTATTACAGAGCCATGGCTCATAATTTTTTTAAAAGCAGCTCTATTTCTCCAGACATCACAATCTGTATTTGAGAGGCTGTCTGAAAAAGCCTTATTATGGCAGCTTGTTGCTGACAAGTAATGCACTATTGCCATCTATTGTAATGGAGAGTAAGCTGATTTACTGCAAAGGATAGTGAGCTAATAGGAAACATTCAGTATGCAGCTAGGAACCGCAATTCATCACTTCTGTTCACAAGAATCTCTAAATAGCTCAGGGCAACCTCCATGCCTTGTTCTCATGGACAGTATTTGACCTGAAGAAACTAAAACCTCACTCACTCCAGGGTCATGAATCCTATTCGCTGATGATGAGGCTATGGAAGATGAAACAATTCTTTGATTCTTTCTTCTTTAAACTCAAGGGGAAACACTAGTAGCATCTTTTGCAAAAGCAGCCTTTTGAAGAAGATCTAATTCCAATAGCAGCATTGGCGCAAGGAAGGCTGGGACTAAGCTCCTAGGGGCTTTCCAGTGTGACAGTGAAGGAAATGACCTCCTGTCCTTCCATGTCGGCACCACCTCCTATTTCCTAAGGAGATGCAAATAAAGGTTCACTGATTTTGGAAGACTGTCTATGGTATCTCATTGCCTTCTTGGCTTCCAAGCTGATCAGAAAGCCTTAGGGGGCCATGACACCCACTTCACTTCCTGCTGGTCTTAAATAAATTTGTGATCTGCTGGTGGGCGCTGGGATCATTCACAGCTGACATCGCAGGGTTTCTCATTTCTGATCTGCCATGGAGCCAGCCAGCGTATGCTGCCGTCTCTGGAAAGCACAGCCAGGCAGTCAGCATTACTATCCATTCAGCCTGTGGCTATTGAAAATCTGGCACGTCCAAGCCAGAGCCACGTCTCAAATAGTGTCAGTTCTTCTAGGAAATTAACTCGAATTCCTTTCCATTTATGCTTGACCCCTTTGGCTTGCTGCCTTTTCTCCTGTGCCAGGACAGCATACCACTTTACTTTGGTATCACTCCATTCTGTCCGCTTTCCTGGATTTAGTGCCTCTCTGGGGAGAATCAGAAACTCCCACTCTAGCTCTGAGACCATTTGAACCCCTCTGGTTACATCAGTTTCTACCTCTTTCCTCTTGGCTCTTCCCATGACTCCTAAGGGAAGCAGGATAGAGTCAATTAATTTTTAGAACCTTCCAATTGTGTTTTCCATAGCAATTTTGAACTTTAGAAACTTAAAAATTGGAGTTATGCCTCTGTGAGGTAACATGGAGTTAATTTGAACAAAATTCCTGTACAAGCGACCCTTTCTAAGGGATGCAGAGGACACTGCTGGTGCCTGGGACATCCAGCTCCCTGGTTTGCCTTGTTGAGTACCTGTCTCATCCATTCTTTACTTCAACAAATACTACTGAGGTCCAAGTACAAGTCAAGCATGGAGCTGGGCACGGAGGTGCAAAGATGAATAAGAAATGATCTTTATTCTCCATAAGTTTATGGAGACAGACATGATATACAGATGCCTGCAGCGGACTATTTCCAGGACATGACAGAAATGTTCATGACATGGAATGGGGCTTTGGAAATTTTCCTGGAGGAGAAGATATTTGAGCTAGAACTTGAAGCTAAGCAGTAGTAAGAGAAGTGAAGGATGACAGAGCAAAGAACTGAACCAAGTTCCAGAGCCCAACTTTGGTATGAAGCCAACTGCAAGAGTTTGGTATCACTTGAGTGTAAAGTGTGCAGCAGGCAAACATTCAGAAGGTAATTGTTTCTAAAGGAAATACAATGTGTACAGGCACTACCTTAGATGCCTAGAAGAATCTGGTTGTCTTGTCTACATCCCTGCCTCCAGTGTCTTAGTCTAGATGCCTGATAGTTTCATTGGATTCCGCTTTTTACCAAACCCAAAGACTCTGGATGGTGGCACAGAAGTCTTAAAACACTTGTAAGCCTAGGATTAGAAAGAATAATGAGAAAAAATAAAATGATTGGGACAACTTGTATGTAGCCTTTATCCAGGCAACTTGATTCCCCCAGCTCTAGCAAATGGTGTCAGCTCTTACAAACTCAACAAAGGGTTCCACTGCCCAATTTGCCAGGGATCCACTTGACTTGATTTGGGCAATTTAATCAGCATGAAGATGAATCTCCTGCATGTCCCATCTGGGTATGTGTCATTTCTCTCCCTCTCTGGAACCGGTATTTGCTTGAACAGTCTCTCAACGGGGCTCTCACTTGGGATGGGGGTACAGTAGGAGATAAGAGCCAACATAGACATGAAGCTCTAAACTTGGTGGTAACATATTTAGTGGGCATAAGGCGAAGTGTGAAGTGCATTTTAGGATTTCACAAGGCCAGTCTCTCTCTGTCTGCAACCAGCAGAGAAAATATCCCATCAATTTAGTATCATGATCATCATTCTTCCCATAAAGAAAAGTACAACTGCCTCTTCTAATGAAATAGACCTTTCTTCCTGCTTTAGTTAGTGGATTGGACTCCCTTTTAGGCTTAAATAATAATGGTCTTATAGTCTAATACAGTAAAAAGGAAATAAGCAAAAATATCTAGATGACCAAGAGTTATTATCCAAGCCACTTAAAGAAAACCGTATCTGCTCCGCCTTTTACAGATCTGGAATTTTAATATCTATGTAAGGGAAAAATAGTTACAGAATGTTTGAGGTAAGCAAAAATATCTGATGAAAATAAAATGTAAACCTTGTCAAATTATCTTCAGTTTGTGGACTAAACTTTGTAGCACTTAGATCACTTAACCCCTTCAAGGAAAGCGCCTCAGAAATCCTACTTCACAGGGAATCTTGCCTCTGCTGAAGTCCTAGAGAACTTGCAGACCATACTTTAATTTGGCTACTAATCCCATATGATTCATGACATTCCGTGTACTGAACTGATACTTGTCTCTTGTATTGCCATTTAACTTTTCACGGTTTGATAAGAGGTGGCTAGCCGAGGAGGAAGGGTGCGGGTTTTAGAGACAGCAAATCTGGATTCGAATGGGATAAAGCAACCTGGATTGCCCATTTTACAGCTATGTGGAGTGGTGCAATTAGGTACCAATTTGGACCCTCAGTTCCCTCATCTTTACTTTATTTTTTATTTTTTTAAATGATTTTATTATTTAGTTTGGCTGTGTCAGGTCTTAGTTGCGGCACATGGACTCTTTTGTCCACGCGCGGGCTCTCCGTTGTTGCGCATGGGCTTCTCTCTAGTTGTGGCGTGTGAGTTTTCTCTTCTCTAGTTGTGACGCACAGGCTCCAGGGCGCCTGGGCTCTGTAGTTGTGGCACGCGGGCCTTAGTTGCCCTGCGGCATGCAGGATCTTAGTCTCCTGACCAGGGATCAAACCCGCATGCCCTGCATTGTAAGGTGGAGTCTTTACCACTGGACCACCAGGGAAGTCCCTCATCTTTAATATAGGAATAGTGATACTCACTTTCCTGGGTTGTTATCAGAATGAAATAAAATATATTCATAGTATCTGGCATGGGGATCAGTGTTCATTAAACTATTATTTTATTTTATTTTATCCATTGAAAATGATTTTAAGCTCTTGGTCCACTTGCTTGGGGGAAGCCAGTTGCCATGTGAGAAGTTCAGCTATGCTGAGACTGCCATGTAATGAAGGAAGCCACGTGGAAAGGCTGCATGGGGAGAGCATGAGAATGAGAAGAAATGCCCAGCCAGCCCCCAGCTACTCCAGCCGACCCAGCCCAGACATGACATATGAGGGAAAGAGCCTCCAGATGACTCCAGCCTTGTTGCCATCTGACTGCAACAGCATGGGAGACCAAAAGAAAAACCATCCAGGTGGGCCCAGTCAATTCCCACAACCTAGAGGGACGATAATAAATGTTTGTTTTAAGCCACAAAAAGGATGGTGATTTCCTTTAAGTAAGTGTTACTTATTACATGTTTTGCACTTCCCAAGATCTAGCCCCCTACCTTATGCAAAAATCACTATTTACAGGTGGACTATTATTTCCCTTTTATATTTTTATTAAACTAAATACCAATATACCATATCAATGGATCTCTACAACAATATACAGATTTTGAAATGCTTGATTTTCTCTCCGTGCATTTTCACCAAGGGCTTCTTTTTTTTCAACACGTGTAGAGGCATAATCACATACATTTTAAAGTTGTGATTACTTATTGAGAATGTATGGTATGTTAATACTATGACCAATTCATCTACGAAACATAAGAATAAAAAAATCAGAAAAATCTCATGATAAAAAATATGTATCAGTCTTGGTGATGATTTTTTGAGTCTGACTCCAAAAGCAAAGGCAACAAAAGCGAAAATCAACAAATGAAACTACATCGAAGGAAATAATTAACAAAATGAAAAGGCAACCTATGGAATGGGAAAAAAATATTTGCAAATCATATATCTGATAAGGGGCTAATATCCAAAATATATAAAGAGCTCATACAACTCAATAGCAAAAAAACCAAACAATCTGATTAAAAAATGGACCAAGGATCTGAATAGACATTTTTCAGAGAGCACTTACAGATGGCCAACAGGTACATGAAAAGATGCTCAACATCACTAATTATCGGGGAAATGCAAATTAAAACCACAATGAGATTATCACCTCATGCCTGTTAGAATGGCTATCATCAAAAAGACAAGAAGTAACAAGTGTTGGTGAGTATATGGAGAGAAGGGAATGTAAACTGGCGCAGCCGCTATGGAAAACAGCATGGAGGTGCCTCAAAATTTAAAACTAGAACTACCAGATACATGATCCAGCAATTCCACTACTGGGTATTTATCTGAAGAAAGCAAAAACACTAATTTGAAAGGATACATGCACCCCAATGTTCACTAGAGCATTATTTACTATAGCCAAGATAACGAAACAACCTAAGTGTCCATTGATGGATGAATGGATAAAGAAGATGTGAAATGTACACACAGACAATGGAATACTATTAAGCCATAAAAAAGAATGAAATCTTGCCTCTTGTGACAACATGGATAGATCTTGAGGGCATTATGCTGAGTGAAATAAGTCAGACAGAGAAAGACAAACACTGTATGGCCTTATATATATGTAGACCAAGCCCATAGATACAGAGAAGAGACTGGTGGGTTGCCAGGGGTGGGAGGTGGTGTGGGTAGGTGAAATAGGTGAAGGGAGTCAAAAAGAACTGACTTCAGCTATAAAATAAATAAGTCACGGGAATGTAATGTACAGTATTAACTATAGTTAGAAATACAGTAGTTCCCCCTCATCTATGGGGGTATATATTCTATGACCCCAGTGGATGCCTGAAACCTTGGATAGTAGTGAACCCTACATATGTTTTTCTCCATGCACACATACTTATGATAAAGTTTAATTTATAAATTAGGCACAGAGATTAGCAACAATAACTAATAATGAAACAGAATAATTGTAACAATATACTATATTAAAAGTTATGTGAGTGTTGTCTCTCTCTCTCAAAATATCTTATTGTATATATTTAATGTCTTTTCTATCCTAACGAAACATTTATCATGCACTGTGGCTGTATCTTTTGCAGTTTGAGGTGTGAAGGCAAAGCTGGACTTTCACCTTTTTACTTAAAGGAAGCACTTCATGACTTCTCTTTTTTTTAAAACATCTTTATTGGAGTATAATTGCTTTACAATGGTGTTTTAGTTTCTGCTTTATAACAAAGTGAATCAGCTATACGTATACATATATCCCCACATCTCCTCCCTCTTGCTTCTCCCTCCCACCCTCCCTATCCCACCCCTCTAGGGGGACACAAAGCACCGAGCTGATCTCCCTGTGCTATGCGGCTGCTTCCCACTAGCTAGCTATTTTACTTTTGGTAGTATACATAAGTCCATGCCACTCTCACTTCATCCCAGCTTACCCTTCCTCCTCCCCGTGTCCTCAAGTCCATCCCTAACACCATACACAAAAATAAACTCAAAATGGATTAAAGGCCTAAATGTAAGGCCGGACACTATTAATCTCTTAGAGGAAAACATAGGCAGAACACTGTATGACATAAATCACAGCAAGATCCTTTTTGATCCACCTCCTAGAGAAATGGAAATAAAAACAAAAATAAACAAATGGGACCTAATGAAACTTAAAAGCTTTTTGCACAGCAAAGGAAACCATAAACAAGACAAAAAGACAACCCTCAGAATGGGAGAAAATATTTGCAGATGAAGCAACTGACAAAGGATTAATCTCTAAAATTTACAAGCAGCTCATGCAGCTCAACATCAGAAAAACAAACAATCCAAAAATGGGCAGAAGACCTAAATAGACATTTCTCCAAAGAAGATATACTGATGGCCAACAAACACATGAAAGGATGCTCAACATCACTAATCATTAGAGATATGACTTCTCTTGGGCATATTCGAATTGCCAGCCTCCTTACGCTTGCACTTTGGGGCTATTAGTAAGTAAAATATGGGTACTTGAGCACAGGCACTGTGATACCTCGACAGTCAATCTGATAACCTAGAGGACTATCAAGTGACTAACAGGATGGCATGAGGTTTTATCAGAACTGTGCACAAATTAAAACTTACAAAGAGTTTCTTTTTGGAATTTTCTATTTAATATTTTTGGACTGCTGTTGACCATGGGAAACTGAAGCAGTGGAAAACAAAACCATGGATGATAAGGGGGATAGCTGTACTGGGTTTCATATTTTAAAGCTGGTAGAGAGTAGATCTTAAAAGTCATCATCACAATAAAAAATTTGTAACTACATATGGCAACGGATGTTAACTAGTCTTTTCGTGGTGATCATTTCACAACATACACAAATGTTGAAATATTATATGGTACACCTGCAACTAATATAATGTAATATGTCAATTATACCTCAATTAAAATGTGTCTGCTCAAAATTGAGAGATTCCATAGCTTCTAGAGATCCCTGGTCACAGTGAAATGAAACTGCCTCACCTTGAGGAACTTCAGTAGCCATGGTATTTAATAATACCTAACTCCACTCTGTAAATGGTGCTTAGTTTGTTCGTAAATGTATATGCCTCCCCTCTTCCTACTGTCAAAGTTTTGGACAATCTGTTCAACTAACATTCCAGGAAAATTCAGGATGGCTAATAGCCACAGATATACCTTCATCACTTCACTAAAAGTTTAAGTGTAATGATTAATTCTAGGATTCTGTTCAGAAATCATGGCATGCAAAATTTTTTAAAAACTGTATTTTGGGGGGTTGTTTTCATATTTCTCCTAGGTTCCCAAAAGAGATCTGTGACTTCATAGAAAATCACAAAAATTCTCAGAGAAACTTCGATTAGGCAGTAATTACATTCAAATGTCATATTTAGCCTGAGCTTCCAGTTATTAAGCCAACAGATAGACAGTTAATAGAAAGAAAAGTTTACAGTGCCTTCATAGTCTGAAAAAACCACACATTTCAGTTATTTAGAAGAGAAAGTGTCTGGCGTTAAATTGTGTGCAAAACAGTCTAATACAAATCCTGCCATCAGAGTTCCTGATTAATAATGGACGAATCCTTCAAAAGAAAACTTGTTAGAAGATGCAAAAACATACTTCATGTAGGCATTTCTTATAGTGACCCTGAACAAAAATAAGGATGTAAGGTTAGATTTTAATTCAGTGAAAGTATTTTATTCTATCTGGTGTGATACCAGCAAAGGGATGAAGGTTGGTGGGAGCTGGTGGTGAGGGCTTTGCTGGAGAAGCAGCAAATTAATCTTAGTCATTCCCTGTGGTGAAGGAAAAACAGAGTTGAACACTGAGATCATGAAATATATAGAAGGTGACAAAAGCCATATAAGAGAGAAAACAGAGATAGAGCCAAGAAATTAACACCGGGCATCAGGAACTCAAAAATCAGGTGGAGCTGATGAGAGAAAGAGGTACAAGGAAAAAACAGACTCCAAATGACATTGGACGGACAAAATGCCCAATTACAGCAATTTCATATAGAGCTAGGCTACTGTTTGTGATGCCCCAGCGGTCCTCCCTAGCACCTGATAAATTGATGCCAGGTGAAGGAAACATATCCTAGATGATGTTTTCTCTTCACTAGCAAACTTGATGCTAAATAAACTTTAAAAAGGCTAGAAGAATGGACGGTTAGTGTTTGCCTTATACTGCCCTAGGTATGTTCCAATCATCCTGAGTTTTCCTTTTGCATGAGTAGAAGAAGAGCTAATCTAGATTAAGCTCTGACAAGAATCTGGAGTTCAGACTGTCGGCACCTTGATAAGGCACATCTTTTGGTTTTCATACGGTTGATGGCAAAGCTAACATTCTGATAACGACTTGTAATCTTCCCTTATGAAAGGTCACATAGCTTCTCTCAGAGATAGAGGTGCCTCCTTGTGGGCAAGGATTGTCAATAAAGCAACTTCAAATATTAGTAACTTACATTTATTAAGTGTTTACTCTGTGCTTGGCACTCCGTTCAGCACTCATTTCTTTAATCATTATGGTAATATTATGCTAGTACACAATAATATAACAATTATTATCACCATTTTACCAATGGGGAAACTGAGGCCAAGAAAGGCCAAGGCGGGGCGCAGTGGTTGAGGGTCCACCTGTCGATGCAGGGGACGTGGGTTCGTGCCCCGGTCCGGGAAGATCCCACATGCCGCGGAGCGGCTGGGCCCGTGAGCCATGGCTGCTGAGCCTGCGCGTCCGGAGCCTGTGCTCTGCAACGGGAGAGGCCACAACAGCCAGAGGCCCGCGTACCGCAAAAAAAAAAAAAAGGCAGGCCAAGGCCTCACAGGTAGCAAAGAGCAACTTCAAGTCTTTTGGAGAGTTTATATGAACATTTGCCTGCATGTGTGAATATCTGCTTATATGACACATCTCTATGTATACTTCTAGGATTTATATATGTCGGTATATATTATATATTTATATATGTTTATACATGTACTTAGTTTTATCATGCTGAACAGAAACATAATCACAGAGTTTATCCAAGTATATAAATTTATGTGTTCATCAATTAACTTCAGAATTTGTCACTGCAGTAAATCCAGGAAAGATCCTTAATGAAAATTAATTCCACAGAAACTAAGTAGTTATGTATGAGATGTAGATCAGTGACTGGCAAACGATTTTCCGTAAAGGGTCCCAAAATAAATATTTTAGGCTTTGCAGGCTAGACTGTTTCTGCTGCAACTACTCAATTCTGCCATTGTGTGGGCGTGAAAGCAGCCAGAGACAGTATGTAAACAAATGAGCAGGGCTGTGTTCCAATAAAACTTTATTGACAAAAACAAGCAGTGGGGCACGATTTAGCCCTTGAGTTTAGTTTACCAACCCCTGATGTAGAAGCAATATACATACACGTACATTATAACCAGATATATGCAATATATTACTACTTCCTTTCTTTTTATATAGTTTATTTCTCACACAGGTATGATATTCAGCTGGTTTATGTAACAGTACTCTGATATTCACTCTCTATGACAAGTATTATAATTTAAAAAATAATAAATGAGAATTCAGTTAAATATTATGTATTCATTATTGTATAGATTTTATTGTATACAATTACTGAGGTTTCTTCCTCAATAAATGAAGTTTTAATTCACACTGTCAGTAAATTAAGTTGGATGAGTTGGACTTTTAAGGGAAAGATACTGAGATTATTCTTATATTTGTAGGTAGTAAGTGACTCTTTGCCTTTTGATCTATTTGTAGATGCCTTACACAAAGAGTTTAGATTTTAAAAATATTTCTTGCTGTTGTTAATAATACAAAATATAAAATTTCTTTTCCCAACAGGAAAAGGAAGATTTTTCATCATTCATGATGTGCTTCTAAATTCCACTTAGCTTGAGTAATTAAAGGGTCAGATTCTTTCTATTACGTTTCTGGCTTTCAGCACTGCCATTTGTCTTTTCTTGGCACTTTTTTATAAAGATCCAGAAGATGCTTAAAAGGGTGAAATTCTATTTTTCTTGGCATTAAAAAACATACATTTACTTGTTGCTAATATTTTATATTTATTTAATGAATTAATTTATTTACTTTGGCTGGGCCGGGTCTTAGCTGTGGGATCTTCCTTGCGGTATGCAAACTCTTAGTTGTGGCATGCATATGGGATCTAGTTCCCCGACCAGGGATTGAACCTGGGCCCCCTGCATTGGGAGCACGGAATCTTACCCACTGAACCACCAGGGAAGTCCTTGTTGCTAATATTTTAGATTATTTTACATTAACTGATTCTTAATACTGTTCAAAAAAAACAAAAACAATAACAAAAACTCTTACAACACTAATATTCAATACTGAAGCTTAAACAATTCAAATGCTGTTTTTAAGGATTTAATATTTCATTGGAAAGGAAGGCAAATAAAAAATGCCTAGTTTCAGACATCCTAGATCTTTTCTGCTAGTTCGCACACACCTATTTCATGACCTTGGGAAGCTTCACAGTGTAGGACAGGGAAGTCAGAATCTCAGATGCTTGGATTGGAGTTACACCTCTTAGCTGAGCTGTGCCTGAATTATAAAACTTTGTGTACCTCAGTGTCCTCACCACTGACTTGAGATCAATGATGAGGAAAAAGCAAAATAAAACATGATGGAGTGTGAGTGGGGTATGTATCTCTTCTCTTCCTTTTAAAAAGTGGTGTCTTCCTCCTTCTGGAAGTCCCTTTTTCATTTTAAAACAAACACCATTCTTTGAAAATGAGAGTGCTAGTGAAGAGAACATCACCCAAGTACAGAAAACAAAGCAGAAAAGGATGAGAGGTTGCATACTGAAAGACATGTTTGAGAACAAATATCTTCATGGAGCGTGAGAACCCTCATTCCTCTGACCTGAATCCTTTAGCTGTAACCCAAGATAGAACTAAAGGTTCAAAGAAGGTAATTACTTATTATTTAGAGGGTAATTGTAATGAGCCGAGATAACAGAACGATGGCATTTCAAAGCCTGACACTGCTTTTTTTTAAGCAAAGAAAATGACTTCATTAAGGAATATTCAAAATTGTTCAGGTTGGCCTTGGGCATGATGTTTAGAGAGAGACAGATGACAAAATCCGCTTGCATGGTCTTGCATGTATTTGCTGAGGCACCCAGGAGAATGGAAGGGGTATGCATGAGGTAGGAAGATACCATCTTATCAAAAAACAAATTGGACATCATATGCCCTCAACTTGACAGGGGGAGCTTTCGAGAACAGCAACTGAGCTGCTTCTCAGTTTTGCGGCAGAAATTGAAGTCAAAGACAGGAATTTTTCATCTGCAGAGTTCCTAATTCACAAGAAAAGCAAGAACTTTCTTTGTAAATTGATTTTTGAGTTCCTCATCTGAGGTGTGAAAAAGACCAGGGTATTGTTTTCCTATTAAACAATTTTTTTGTTTGACTATCTTTTTCTTTAGAGATAATCAAATCCCTTAACCTTATCAGACTTTCACTTTGGCATTTGGGGATGCCAGAGAATGATTTTCTTAGTAAAGAAGGTTAGGGATCCAGAAATGTCTCCCTGTCCCTCTCTGCTGGGTACAGTTATTTTCCTCCGCGATTTCTCATCCTGTGTATCTATTTATCTAATGTCAAGCTAGCACGTCAGGACACCCTGTGACAAGCTGGGCTGATGATGTGACCGCATGGGGACCAACTAACCCTGGTCAGTACTCACACGTTTTCTCTCTTGGGGACTGAAACCAGGCTTCATGCTGATCACTGATGGCTCTTCCAGAACGAAGCTTTGGCAGTTTCCATCGCCTGCTAGATACAACCAGCAACTGCAGCTTTCCTGAGTGGGTATCCTCCTATTGATCATGTGCTGAAAGTCGGAACATTTCTGGGAGTGGATGTGTGTGAGTGTGTGTGCGAGAGAGCCAGAGAAAGAGCAGGCTTTCTTGTTGCAATGAAACAGAATTTATGAGTAGGGGCAGACAGCTTTCGCTCCTGTTTGGCACTGTGCATAAAAACGAGGCCTGTGTCTCCGTTTTCTTAGGGACTCAGTTCCAAAGAGTTTTTTTTGTGTGTGTGTGTGTGCGCGCACGCGCACCAGGGAAAAAGGATTTGGGCGCTTGGGGAGAGCTAAGGGAATTAGTGCAGGCAAATTCATAAGCAGGGCAGAGCCAGGAAAAATCAGGACTGGGGCACAGTCCTTTTTCCCTTCAGAGTATGGGGTGTCCATGGGATGAAAACCACTTCTGCAAAGAAGCCTTTGAATTTCCACAGTGATGTCGAAGTCTGCATGAGCATCATACTGCTCTATAAAATGAATGGAGCCCCTCTGGGCCATGGCCAAGGTGCCAGGCAGGTAGGGAAAAAATGGTGAGAGCCCTTGATTACAATTACCTGGGCTTTCTCTTGGCCTCTGGGACTCTGGCTGGGATCCCTCATTGCCATCAAATTCACAGTCTTTTGCACCATCATCTTCTGCCTGAATTAAAGCTCTCCCCCCTTTTTTTTCCTCGCTGAATCAAACCACACTGTGAATCTAAGGTTTTAACCTCAACATTCTATATTTTCAGTTTAATTAAGTTCGTATCCTAGGAAATGCTTTCCTGCCAACCTCTACAGTGAGACACTCTTGTCAGGCAAGAGCTGATCCTCAGTGCTCTCTGGACCAGCCCATAATTAATTTTAAGAACAAAAGGAGAATTATTAAGAGTTATCTATGTTTGATCATGTTGTCGGGAGGTGCAAAATATATGCTCACTTTCCAGGGTTACTGTGTCACATGCTGTCCAGATTTTGCATGGAATTGGATGAAGACACCTCCAGCCATGCGACCCCTAACCCCTACCCAGAATTTGTTATCAGAGAAATCTTGGCTTGAGCAGCAGTAAATTCCTAGGAGACAGAGGTTTTTATGGGTACCTTTTTACACTTTTCATTACCAGCAGAAAAGACAGAATTTTCCTCTCCCAAAGCAGACCGTTGTTTCCAGGCTTGATTCTCTGTTGTAATGAAAGCTAAGTATGTGTGTGAATCTATGGGGTGTGTGTGTGGCTGGCGGGATTGATACTTCAAAACACATGGCCAGTGGCATTTAATGATCGTCAATGAAACAAAGAGAGTGAAGGGAATTAGCTTCGGTGCTTCATCTGCAGTTCCTATCATTAGTCGAACTTCAGCTAAATAGCATGCCGACGTCCTAGAGGACTTGGCTTCGTATTTCTCCCATAAAATGTCTCCCATAAAATGAAGTGGAAAAGATGTTGCCCATCAATGAAGACCACAGAGGGCTGTTGAATGCCATAGAAAGCTTTCTAGATGGGGATTATAGGGGATGTGACAATACACAATACCACAGTCATTCCAGGCAGACTCCTTAACTAAAATAAATGTTAAATCATATAGAAACACTACTAACATTTCCAGTAAAGATGGCTCAAATACCTCAAGCACAAAGATGACAAGACTTTTGGATAGGGGCCGCCTTGTGGTGGGAAATAGCCAGTATCTGAGTATAGCGACTCAGGAGCACTTGGGAGAGACTTTGACTGACAATTGTTAAAGAAAAAAAAAAAAAAAAAATAGTGATCCAGGAAGCCTACATCATTTCTCAGTGTTCTAACCCACTCATAAGAGTTCAATCAGATGCCGTGACCTAACGTCTCCTCCTAAACTCCCTCTGAGACACTGACTCAAATAGATGTTTCATCAACTGTCTGGGGCAGTAACAGGTTAACTGACAGCTGAAAAAAATGCCCCAAACCAAATCATCACAGACGCACTTTTACTAGTCACACAAGTTGATGAGACAATGTCTGGATGATAGTAACGAACTCATCCTTTTATCTAGGAATAAAGGCAAAGATATTTTCATTTAAAAAAATAAATGTTGCAAGTAATTAAATCATGTACCTACATTGCAAAGCCATTATTTATACAATAAGAGAGTCCTGCTAACTCTGCCCTCCGTTATTCTCCAGCCCAAGATTCAGCTGGACTTGTTCACTCAGGACTTTCTTAACCAGCTGTGAACTTCTGCTGCTGCAATTCTGTTGTTACACCTTCCTCTTACTTTCTAGATCTCTGAATCGTAACTACTCCTCCAACACCCAATTTCTAATCTGTTCCCTTGTTGATAAGGTCCATACTCAACAGCGGTATCCTTTATCAGTTTTGGTCTTTATTACTCATTTGACATACGTTACTAGCTAACTTGTTTTCTTTCTGAAGTTTTATTTTGAAATGATTTCAGATTTACAGTGTTGTAAATATAGTACAGAGTCCTGTATATCCTCCATCCATTTTCCCTTTACGTTAACATCTATATAATCATGGCATGTTTATCCAAACTAAGAAATCCACATTGGTTCAATACTACTATTAGCCAAACTGCAGAGTTTCTTTGGATTTCTCCAGCTTTTCAAATATGAAAATATGACCTTTTTCTGTTCCAGGATCCAATCCAGGATCCCACGTTGCATTTAGTCATCATATCGCCTTGATTTCCACCAATCTGTTTCTTTTTTTTTTTTTTTTTGGTGTGTAACCTTGCCACTTTTGAAGGGTGCTGTACAAGTATTCTGTAGAATGTACCTCTGTTTGTGTTTGTCTTGGGTTTTCTCATGGTTAGATGGAGGTTATAAATTCAGGGGAAAAATATTAAGGAGATGAAATGCCCTTAATTATCACATTATACCAGAGGGCACATGACATCATTGTGACTTATTAGTGGTGATGTTAGCCTCAAACACTTTATTAAGCTATTGTCTGCCACCACGTTTTTCTGTTATTTTTTTATTTTTCTTTTCAGATTCTATTCATTAGAAGCTAGTCACTAAGGTCAGTCCACATTTCAGGAGAGGGGAATTAAGGTCCACCTCCTGTAGGGAGGAATACCAAAGACTTTCTGGGAACATATTAAAAACCACAATGGCAATTAATAAGTTATGGGAGAGATGCTTTCAGGCTATTCATTTATCCTATTTCTCCTTCACATTTTGCTCACTAAATTTTAGCATCTATCAGTGGATTCCTCAAGAAGCAATTATTACTATGGTGGTCCAGTGGTGCTTTTCTATCTCCTTCATTCCTTCTATATTTATTATTTGGGATTCTTCTGTGAGGAATATTTGCCCATGTCCCCGTTTATTCATTTACTTAATCATCTATTTATATCATCATTTCATGGACTTTTATATTGTTATTTGTGTTATGATCCAACACCCTCTCTCTTTATTCTGCTCCAGTGTTGGCCATGGAAGCTCATGTGTCTTTCTGACAGGCCTCTGCTTGGGGAGGGGGCACTTCTTTAATTTCATGGACTTTTATATTGTTAGTTGTGTTATAATCCAACACCCTCTCTCTTTATTCTGCTCCAGTGTTGGCCATGGAAGCTCATGTGTCTTTTCGACAGGCCTCTGCTTTGGGGAGGGGGCACTTCTTTAATTTCATGGACTTTTATATTATTATTTATGTTATAATCCAACACCCTCTCTCTTTATTCTGCTCCAGTGTTGGCCATGGAAGCTCATGTGTCTTTTCGACAGGCCTCTGCTTTGGGGAGGGGGCACTTCTTTAATTTCATGGACTTTTATATTATTATTTATGTTATAATCCAACACCCTCTCTCTTTATTCTGCTCCAGTGTTGGCCATGGAAGCTCATGTGTCTTTTCAACAGGCCTCTGCTTTGGGGAGGGGGCACTTCTTTAATTTCTGGCACTTCAAGATGCTCCAGAGTCATTTTGTATTTCCTGGATCCTAGAATCAACTATTTCCCCAAGGAGCCCTGGTTTCTATTATCAATGAATGGCTTTTAGAAACAAAGATTTGGGCACCAGTTGTGCTTGTTGCTGCTGGCCTGTCACTGCTTTTAGGTGCTCTGACTGCAGAGAACTAGGTAATATATATGTATGGATACTATATATTCCTTCTGTATTTCAGTACCACCCCTCTCTTCTCTCTTTCTCTCTCAGATACTACAGCTCTTACTCAAGCCCACCTTTCATTTGCTTTTGTCACTTCTCTCTTTAGCAGTGAGACACCTGGCTCCCTATTCACAACCCACTGACTGACTTGTTCAACTCTAGTATACATGTAAAGCAGTTTCAGAATTGCTAACCTGTACCCCTGAAAAACACACTTACCAACTACAGTACAATGTTTAGGTATAGGTTTTGGGGTTTTTAAAATTTAATTTATTTTTGGCTGCATTGGGTCTTTGTTGCTGTGCGCAGGCTTTTTCTAGTTGCGGCGAGAGAGGGCTACTCTTCGTTGCGGTGCGCGGGTTTCTCACTGTGGTGGCTTCTCTTGTTGCAGAGCACGGACTCTAGGCGCATGGGCTTCAGTAGTTGTGGCATGTGGGCTCAGTAGTTGTGGCGCATGGGCTTAGTTGCTCCGCAGCACGTGGGATCTTCCCAGACCAGGGTTCGAACCTGTGTCCCCTGCGTTGGCAGGCAGATTCTTAACCATTGCCCCACCAGGGAAGCCCTAGGTATAGGTTTTTTTGTCTTTAGTATCCTATTTTCTAGTCACCACTGCTTACTCCATTAACTTAGGTCACCTCATTTTTTGCCCCATTCTCTCCAGTGAGGTTTTCTCCCATATTTGTAATACAGTTAGATTCATTTGTCCGAGTCTGCATTTTATCTGGGATCCTCCAACATTTTCTGTTTGTTTGTTTTAATTTGTGTGTAATGAAGTTCACTCCTTGTGGTGTATAGTTTTGTGGGTTTTGACAAAGGTACAGAGTCGTGTATACCCCATCACCGCACCGTACAGAATTGTTCTATCACCCTACGATTTCCTCTGTGTCTCCCCTGAGTCAATCACTCCCCCTCCTCAAATCCCTCAAACAAATACTTATCTCTTTTCCACTCTTATAGTTTTGCCTTCTCAAGAATGTCACATAAATGGACCAGGGTATATGTAGTCTTTTGTTTTGGTTTCCTATACTTAGCAAAAATGAATTTGTTTCATCAATGACTCATTACTTTTTTTTTTTTTTAAATATTAACTGAGGGATATAGAAAAGTTGGATATAGCAAAGTTGGGGTGCTTACTTAGGGACAAATGACTGTGAAGCTTTTATTTATTTGGTAGTTGGTTTGTGTGTGGGGGGGTTTTTTTTTTGCAGTTTATTAATTAATTTTTGCTGTGTTGGATCTTCGTTTCTGTGTGAGGGCTTTCTCTAGTTGTGGCAAGCGGGGGCCACTCTTCATCGTGGTGTGCGGGCCCTCTCACTATCACGGCCTCTCTTGCTGCGGCGCACAGGCTCCAGACGCGCAGGCTCAGCAGTTGTGGCTCACGGGCCTAGTTGCTCTGCGGCGTGTGGGATCTTCCCAGACCAGGGCTCGAACCCATGTCCCCTGCATTAGCAGGCGGATTCTCAACCACTGCGCCACCAGGGAAGCCCGATGACTCATTCCTTTTTATTGCTGAATAACATTCCATTGTATGGATGCACCATGGTTCACTTATGCATTCACCTGTTGAAGGACATCTTGGTTGTCTCTAATTATCAGCAATTATGGACAAAGTGGCTATAAACATTTTGTGCAGTTTTTTGGTGAATGTAAATTTTCAATTCATTTAGGTAAGAACTAGAAGTGGGATTGCTGAGTCCCACAGATGCTGAGTCATACAGTAAGGGTATGTTTAATTTCATAAGAAACCAACAAACTGATCTCAAAAGTGGCTAAACCACTCTGCATTCCTACCAACACTGAATGAAGGAGAATTAACTTTTTATATTGTTTCCACCTGTAACACCAGAAGGTGTGGGACATTATTTACTCATCACAATTACTTATTGAGTCCCTATGGATCAACCAGTATTCCAGTGTACTTTAATAAAGAGTCACTCAATTGGAAGAGAAAAATAAATGGGTATACAAATAAATAATTTTGGAGAGTGATGAATACTATTAAGACGATTGTTCTGTGATTGAGATGAACCACTTTGAAGAATTATAGAATTAAAATTTCATTTGCCCCACTGACTAAGAATTTAAAAATTCACTGAGACCAATGGATATGTCATGGGTGTTCTGACATGATGCTTTGGAAATGTGCTGTTCAAAGAAAATTCAATAAACTAAATCTTTCACTGGATCTCTGGTTCTAAAATCTCTTCTTTGCATGCAAGTGAACAAGGATCTCTTGAAGTGGGCTTGAGCATCTGTTTTATGTTTATTTGTCTGTTTTTTAAATGTAATTTGGAGAATAAAGAGTAGAGGGCCAGAGGAGGAGGGATATCAGAAGTAGAGGGAATTTCTCGACTGTCATCTAAGACAGACTCTGCATTGACTGAAAGGTGACTTAAATACTATTTGTATTATTAAGGAAAAATAATTCAATTGGGTTATGAGTATTCTTGTCTTTAGAAATGGATGATACAATGTTTTTTTAAAAGAAAACTATGAATTAGTTTAAAAGACATCCTTTGGAGAGACGTATAGTATCGTGCATGGAAGCAGGAAAGAACTTAATGTTTAGCTGTAGGGGGTTTAGAAATGGATTTTTATAAAATCAAATTTATGATTTAATAATTTTCCATTTGGATGGAGGCCAGGGTGTCAGAGCAGTTTTCCTGATACCATCAAACTTCTCTTATGTAGAAATGCATTATTTATCTAACCTAGGAAGAGACAAACTTCCTGAAACTAGACATTTTAAAATGTTAATCATGGAACTTTGGCCAATAATATAACTTGAGAATGTCCAGAAATCTATGATGGTGCCCAACTAAGGTTCTAGATGCACTGAACACTGGGTGTGATAAATGTGTTTCTGGGGGGTTAGCCCCCCCTTAGAAAGGCTGAGCTTGACAGGGATAAATGAGCTTCACTGGTGATGAACATGGAGTTAAAACCAACTGAGTTCCAGTAACTGTAATATGGACGATTGCTATTGATGTCTGCTCTGCAGACATTCTGATCACTACCGTGCTACCCAGTTCCTCTAAGCTCAGGAAACTAACAATTGCCGGTTCTCAGTCAGGTAGGGAGTATGTAGCTGGCTTCCGGAGACTATTCGGTTTAGTAGGTTCTTGGGGAAGGGAATCATTTGTGCGGGAAGTTGTGTTGGGTGTCACTGGAAATCGATGCTTTGCCAGAATTATGAGCAAAAACGTTCAGAAGCCGTTTTAGAAGGCTTAGAGTTATTTTTCTGTGAAGCAAAAAATTCAGAAATGTCTTGTGAATTTGGAAGAGTTTGTACAGTTCCCTATTACATTCTCTGTGGCATCATAATTCCAGGAAGCTGAGCTCTGAAATCACTCACTGGCTAATGATCCCCAGAGCTGTGAAGAAGAGATGGACAGGCATAGGGTGGGCAGGACTCTTGGCCTTGTTTAGCATTTATTTCCTTGCAGCGTCTCTTTAGCTCATCAGCAACTCATTTCAGATGGATAGGAGTGATTTTCAACTTGTTGCTGTTGTTTTAACCTCACTTTATCTTCATGCACATCCTTTCAATGAAATAACTACATTTCTTCAGTCAAGATATGAAAAGACATTTATGAATAAAACATGGATGAATTCTGTAGGGAAGATAAATACATACATATACACATATATATGTATATGTGTATATCTCTTCTTGATCCAGCTTTGATTTTTTTCCTTGTCTCTGATGGACAGATTTCTGAAGTTAGAGCTTCTGTTCTTGTCCGTGGTCCCTGCCACCCTTAGATACTATTTCTCTCAAAGCCAAGAAAGACAGCACGAGGTTAAGGGAAGAAAAGGCGGGAAATGAAGTCTGGATTCTCATATATTAAAACAGACAACAACAATACTCTCGGGGCTTACCGAGGGAATTGTAATGTAATGAATATATAAAATATTTTAATGAGGTAAACTAGAGTTAAGCTCATTTAAGGAAAATAATCTGACAGTGATTAAATAAAAGCCTAGATTTATTTAAATGTAGGTCAAAGTTTGGGTCCTGTGCAAATATGCTATTTTAATTTGTGAATGAATCACCTGCCTAGTGATGAGTAAATATCATTTCTGGTGAGAGAACGAGGGCTGGCCCCTCTGCTGTCTGCTGCGGTGACACCCGGCCCCCAAAGCCGCTGGATACAAGCCTGCAGGCACTCCCAGCCTACTGATCCGCTTTGCAGCAGCGCCACCTGTCGGTAACGCCGGGCAGGGGACGGACCAGTGCAAATCAACCTCAAGGCAGATTTCATTCCGCTCGGCCTGTATTGTTTCCTCACTGCGAGGGAACAGGCAGAAGGACCTGGGACTTTCATTTTCAGCCTGACGCTGCATGTTCCCCAGACTGAGCTGAGGGAGAATCTGTCATCGCGTGTCAGTTTAGTGCTGGCTCTGGGAATTAACTCTGTTACACATAAAAGGACAGGGAGGGGATTTGCGGACTCAGTGAAGGGAAATGCTGTCTGAGGATTCCAACCTTGCATTACTAACAAATATGAATAAAGATTTTCATCCCTTGGAAGCCCTAGCAGGAGGAGCTTTCTCCTTTTTCCATCTGTCAGATGGCTGTGGGGCAGGAAGTTGGGAGCTCCTCAGAGGTAATGAGCTTTGAATATTCGATTAAGGAATTCCATTCCACAAGCAGACTTTCTGGCTTAGGGGTTTCAGAGGCCTTGGAGAGAGGGCTGCACTGACGTTCAAGATATAAAACCGTCCATCCTCTGCATCCTGGGCAGGGTGATGCCAGTCTGTTAAATGGTTGCTTTGGTGGTTGCTTGGGAAGGCATTATGGCCATGTTGATGGTAGAAACGAGCTACTTCGCAGAAATTCAGAAGAACACTGAATACCAATATTTCCTTAATTCTTCATTCCAAATGTAATTGGAATCACTTGTAATTTTTGTTGTTGTTGTTCTTATGGGGAGAAGAGAAAGAAGGATTCCTAGAAATGAAAGAACACCCGTGTTCTACTTTTCTTATGAACAGCTTTAATTATACCCTCTGCTACTGATTGATCACTTTCTCTTGTTTTCCCCTCCAAATTCAAAATGAGAGGTGAAGAGAGACAGATGGGTCATTTTGGTTTCAAGCAGGATACAGTCAGGGTTGAAGGTTAGGCGCAGAGACACCATTTCTTTTTTATGTGCTTTCAAACCCTAAGTTGGAGCAGGTTTATTGCTGCCATATAACCATGACTCCCATGATCATTTTTTTATGTTGACTAAATAGCCTCAAGGATCCAGCCTCAGGCCCTCATTTGATTCCAGTTCTTCCTCCTTGAAATAATATATGAATCTAAGAATCTGAAGTGGGTGTACAGTCATGAAGGAAGCAAATTCCTTCCCAACAGTATATATATAGTAAACACAAACAATGAAATGGGTGAAACCATAGCGACTATACCAGGGCATGAAAGAGTAAAGATTGTGAGTTAAAATCAGACTTGGCATTTAAACTCCATTGTTATTAACACAGAGTAAATCTTGTCCTCTCTGTCTTGTCATTTCTCAGAACCAATTCTAGAACCTTGTATGCTTCAACACTCAAGTCCTGAGCAAAATGATGTGAATGGCAAGATGATTCCTTTTAATAGCATCCCACCAAACAGTCACTGTTCAATTAAAATACACCAGGTGAGCCTTGCTGGACTTAAGTGCCTTGATCATCATCACAAAAGTAAGGGACAGCAAAGGATGAATATATAATCTACAGTTAAATTAAACAAACTAAGCAAAAGAAATGCACCCCTTACCCCAAATGAAACACAATAAGCATGAATATTTCACTGTGTATTCTAAGGGTTAAAACAAGTCAAAACAAAACTGGAGTGATTATTTGGATAGTATGAAACAGAGCATTAATTTCCAAGGGATATTTTATGCCTAAAGACTTTAAAATCCAGCAAAGAGATAAAGGTGTGTGTATATTAAAATTAAATAAGAGAAGCATAAGCTACAACATGGAACATTACATACGGCAGTGATTAATTAATTAGTAAATCAGTTCTATACCATCTTCTATGAGTTTATAAGAGGGAGTGATCTCTAATGGTCTGGAAAAGCAAAGAAGGATTCTTTGGGCTTTGAAAGATAAATTGAAATAACTATATGGTAATATTACTACCCTTTCTTAGTTCTTAAGTGTACTCTTCAGAGGTACCTTACTTTGAATCTCTTATGCATTTTCTAGGGTAAGTGGTTTATGCTTCTTAATCCAAGAAAAGCCTAAAATATGTCATAAAATATAAGAAAAAGTTAAAAGGCAGCTTTGAACTCCAACCTCTTCAAAGAGTTGAGATAAATGAACAACCAGAGAAAACAACAACAACAAACCTTTGATGAGCTGGAATATAGAGAGAGAAACCGTAAGACTTTGATCTGAAAGCAGAGTGGACATGAGCCATTTATCTAAACACCAGTACCTAGCAACATGTTTCATAAATGAAATAGTTTGCCCTTGCATTTGTACTTCCATTCATTTTCTCAGTCATTTGGCAAATCTTTTTTTTTAAATTAATTAATTAATTTTTGGCTGCACTGGGTCTTCATTGCTGCGCACAGGCTTTCTCTAGGTGCGGTGAGCAGGGGCTACTCTTCGTTGTGGTGTGCGGGCTTATTGCGGTGGCTTCTCTTGTTGCAGAGCACGGGCTCTAGGTGTGCGAGCTTCAGTAGTTGTGGCATGCGGGCTCAGTAGTTGTGGCTCGTGGGCTCTAGAGCGCAGGCTCAGTAGTTGTGGCACACGGGCTTAGCTGCTCTGTGGCATGTGGGATCTTCCCGGACCAGGGCTCAAACCCATGTCCCCTGCATTGGCAAGCGGATTCTTAACCACTGTGCCACCAGGGAAGTCCCCATTTGCCAAATCTTTACTGGCTCCTTCCTTGAAGAACAAAGCTTGCTCTCATGAAATAGGAAATAAACACTGGAAAAAGACATTGATACTTGGCTTTTAGAATCCCTCAAAATAATGAGGAGGCAAAGGGTTTTTAGAGCCAAGGTTAACACTGTGATGGAATAGTTACATACACAAAGGGTACAGAAATTAAGTCTGACCTTGGGATTAGAGAAACTACCACAGTACCACAAAGTCTTTGGGCCTTGAAGAGTAAGCAGAATTTTTACAGCAGAGAAAAAATATATAATTCTCTATCATTATAATTATATACTTATAAATAGAATAAATAAAGTGAGGGAAGAAGGAAGTGAATAGTTTTAAGTAAAATGTGAAACGTTGGAGTGGCAAAAGTATAGAGAAGAAAATTGTCAAAGAGACTTGGGGGCTTCCCTGGTGGCACAGTGGTTGAGAGTCTGCCTGCCGATGCAGGGGACACAGGTTCGTGCCCTGGTCCGGGAGGATCCCACATGCCGCGGAGCGGCTGGGCCCGTGAGCCATGGCCGCTGAGCCTGTGCGTCCGGAGCCTGTGCTCCGAAACGGAAGAGGCCACAACAGTGAGAGGCCCGCGTACCGCAAAAAAAAAAAAAAAAGAAAGAAAAAAAAAGAGAGACTTGGGTACCATAATAGGAAATTTGGACTTTACCCACATAGCAATGATCCTCAGGCCATGACATCATTCTAGGCACTGATATTTTAGATATTGGCTGTGTTTAAGAAGTAAGGCAGCAGAAGAGAGGGCTGAATTTTACAGGATATTTGAAGCAAAGTATAATTGAGAATAAATTACATTAGGTCTAATAAAAGCTATGAAAACATGAGACTAAATGGGTACAATTACATGGGGATAAGAGTGGTAAAAATGGAGAGATTAAAAAAAAATGATACACAGGGAGAATCCTGGGCATTGTGAATGACTGGGTATGCAAAGGAAATAAAGACGAGAGGGTCACTTGTGAAAACATTATTCACATAGGTGATAATGTTGGTCAGGGTAAGCTAATTTCTGTGACAACTAACTCCAATAAACTGTGGCTGAACACAACAAGGATGTATTTTACACTCGGTGACATTCTAATGAGATCTGACAGAGGACTGACCAGCTCTGTTCTGTGAGGTAACTCAGGGACCCAGGCTCCTTCCATTGTGAGCTCCACGACCCTGTAGGATCTTGAATTCCTACCCCAGAGCCTCTGCATCTGGCCAACAGGTGAGGTAAGAGACAAAGACAGAAAGGACTATTTCACAAGGTTTAGCATCACGCCCAGAGAGGGTGCCATCAGTTCCACTTCTATCCCATTAGACACGTCTCAGTCACATGATCCACTGAACCACAAGGGAGCCAGGAAATGTAGTCTAGCAGTGTGATATTAGGAATAGGACATGGACACTGGTGAACAATTGGCCAGTTTCTGTTAAAATGGTCAGTGGATGGTAATGCCATGAACCAAAAAAGAAAATGACAAAACCAGTCTGATGGGAAGCAAAGAACGTGAGTTCGAAGTTGGACATCTTGAGTTAGTGTTGTATGTGTAACTTCATGATGGTTGAAATATTCTGCAGAGAGTGTTCAGTTTGAGTTTGAATATCAGGGTGGAATTGCTGTTGTGGAAATCATGAGTATATAGGTGATGGTATAAACAACGTTGTGATTGAGATAAAGAAGGGAAAACCCTAGATGAAGCATTAGGGACCATGCGTGATAAGGCATGGTCGAGGAGAGGAAGCAAGCAAAGGAGACTGAAAAAACCAGTCAGGTGTGTGGAGAGAAAATATGGAGAAAAGGCAGTCAAGGTAGCCAAAGCGGACTAGGGCAAGGAGGAGGAGGACTTGAAAACCATCATGTACTTCAGGAGAGAGGCTGAGGAGAGGAAAGGTGGAGAAATGAGGATGAGTGAAGATAGAAACATTTGCTGAGAAGTGCAGGAGAGGTAAAAGGACAGGAAAACAGGGAAAGGATGGAATCAATTAGCAATGAATACAGGCATTGGCAAGAAGTATTTTCTTGTCAAATTGAATTATATAGTAGATTGTAAATTCTAGAAATGTGAAAAGAGCAATAGATGAGTTTGGATTAAGATTTCTAATTCAGATCTGCTTGGCCTTGAAACCTGGGGCTAAACATTTAATCTCACTTAGGCTTCCCATATGTGAAATGAAGCAATTGGACTCCGTGTTTTTCAAGTTCCTTCTCTCTTCACAAATATGAGTCATATTGTTAGTGAAGGCAATAAGGTATTACTGTGAAGGTGAAGAAATGAACTCTTCTTAGTTTCATTCCTATGATGCAGCTTTGATCAAATCATTAAAATTCTCTAAAGTTCATTCTTTTCTGTAAAATGATACTGATAGTTCTGTTCACAGCAGCACTATTCACAACAGCCAAGAAATGGAAGCAACCTGAATGTCCATCAACAGACGGATGGATAAAGATGTCATATATACACACACACACACATATACACACCATGGAATATTACTCAGCCATAAAAAAGAATGAAACAATGCCATTTGTAGCAACATGATGGACCTCAAGATTTTCACACTAAGTGAAGTAAGTCAGACAAAGACAAATATGATATCACTTATATGTGGAATCTAAAAAATAGTACAAATTAACTAATTTACAAAACAGAAACAGACTCACAGACTTAGAAAACAAACTTATGGTTACCAAAGGGGCAAGTGGGGGAGGGATAAATTAGGAGTATGGGATTAACAGATACATACCACCATATATAAAATAAACAACAAGGATTTACTGTATAGCACAGGGAACTATATTCAACAGCTTGTAATAACCTATAATGGAAAAGAATTTTAAAAAGTGTATAACTGAATCACTTTGTTGTATACCTAAAATTAACACAATATTTTAAATCAACTATGCTTCAGTAAAAATGACAATGATAGAATTTACCTCCTTGTTTTAAGATTTTTAAGTTATTGATTATAAAACACAGAGCACAATGCCAGATATTTAGTAAATAATTCTAAGTGTGAGTGCTAGTAAGACAAAAGAAGAGCAGTTAGGCCATTGGGATGCATATGACAGAGAGTGAATTCAGAGAAGGTTTTTGATGTGAAATTTTGGAAAAAGAAGAATCAGCTTGTAGTATCTAGGAGTTGCTTGATTCTTACTGATTACACAAAAAAGAACATGTGTAGGCTTAAACAGATTAGAAAACAAGAATGGAAATTTGTGTAGTCCCTCAAAAAAATTCGTGAGGATTTATAATCTATCTGGACTCTGTTTTTGGTGCAGGGAGGAAAAGAGAAGTAGATAAATAGAAAAAAAATCTATTTTCCATATTTATCTTGTATAAATGCCTAACTTGCATCTAGTTTGTTTCCTAGATGTCCTTAAAACAATGGAGAATGATCTTGTTCTCTAAATGACTGTGTGAGCGTTTAAAGGCCAAAGACTTACTAAAATAGAGAGGAAATAAAATGGGAAAAAAGTTTTGTTCCTTTTTTCTGTAACCTTAAATGGGCACCCTGTAAAAGACCAGCAGGAAGCACTTGAAATATCCACTTTTAAGCATCCCTGGTAATTTTTCACACACAAAAAAGACACTCTTATTTATCTGAGTAGGAGAACTGAAAAAAATATATGCGCCAGCAGCAAGATAAATCAACGTCCTCACTATAGTAGAATTAGTTGGCTACAGACAGTGTTTTATGGGCTGTTTCACTACCACTTTAATTAACTTCAAACAAGGAATACATTCTAGCTTTGCTCTCTTTTTCAAGTATGTGAAGCTGTAATCCGTGTGCGATGATTATAACACTGAATTCCATCCTTCGGGAAATCAACCTGACATTGCTCTGAATTGCGCATTGAGTATACAAGACACTCAAGTTCTTTAAATGATAAAGGACAATGTGAAGAGAACCTTGCCTTCCATGTCCTCATTGGCTGCTACCTTGTTCCTCTGAGCCAACAGCATTAGCAAGTTCAATTAGCAGAGCTAAGTGGGAGTCCGGGATAAGGACTGAGCAGACTGAAGAGATGTAAGGAGGACTAGAAATACAGTACGATAACTATTATAGCTATATGCAGATTTCTAAAGTTATTAAAGCTTTTCAGAAGGACATTAAAAAAATTAGAGTTCAGTGGTGCCAATCTTTTTTTAAGGATTTTTTTCTTTAGCTCATTTTATTAAATGCATGATGTATTCCTTAATTTTCTCTGTGGTATACATACATTCCTATGCTATCTGTATAGTTACTATTTATTAAATTTAAGTGCTAGGGAACATGATAAGTGCTTTGCATATATTACTCTTGTCATCTTCACAATCACTCTAAAAGGTAGTTATTATGATCCCCACTAAACATGGATAAAATGAGGCTAAGAACTAGCAGAGCTGGAATTCGAACACAAACTTACATCCCAAGCCAACACATTTTATAATCACCAGGCTATAGAGCCTACCAGTGACCACATATTAGGAGACTTAAAGAAAAGGCCCAGGGACTTCCCTGGTGGTCAAGTGGTTAAGAATCCGCCTTCCAATGCAAAGGACACAGGTTTGATCCCTGGTCGGGGAACTAATATCCCACATGAGGTGGGACAACTAAGCCCGCACGCAGCAACTATCAAGCCCACGCGCTCTGGAGCCCACACCACAACTAGAGAAGCCGTCACGCTGCAACAAAAAATCCTGCGTGCTGCAACTAAGGCTCGACACAGCCAAATAAATACGTAGATAATAAATAAATAAATGTTTAAAAAAATGATTTAAAAAAAAAAAGAAAAGGCCCAAAAAAGGATTACTCTTAAAGGGACTTAGACTCAGGATGGGCTGTATCATGTGTCAACAATTAGCTGAGCTTGTCTTTGGAAACTTCTGTAGGATCCATCCAGAACAGCTTCTTCTAAAGTTTCAAGGGAGTTAGAATAATGATTTTTTCATGCGGCAACTTGGCTGGAGAATTCTTATGCATGATGGATAAAAGATTGGAAGAAGAATAGGGGCCTGATTGTGAACTAGAAGAAATTCTTTTTACTTCTCAGCTGTGGGATGGACCAGATGAGGGTGTGGAGTTCCTTTCTCCTTTATACCTTCTGAGTCTGTGGTCAGCTTGTGAAAAAGAGGAAGAGAGATGGTCCCGGTTGGGTTTGGCTGCACCTGGAAACTCCCTCAGCTGGGAAAGCAAGACATTTCTCTCCCAGGTACTTTCACCTGGAAAGCCAGCTTTTCCTGGCTCTGGAATACTGTGTCACTAGCATACTGCATGAGAAGCTCAGAAATGGCCACGGCCTGGCCAACTCCCTGTTGTAAAATCAAAGTCCCTTCCCCCCCATCCCCGCTGTAAAGAAAGCTGTTATGAATTCTCACTGTGACTTTTCTAAGGTGAAACACACATGCATACAGCTCAGCGCTGTGTGTGGCTTCAGAAAAGTCAGTCATCGTCCCACCTAGCAAAGATCACTCACAAATAGGAACGGTTTTGACTCTTTGTTTTTTTGAATGGTTGTTTGTGGGCATAAATTCATCACCATTCCTCATTCTCCATGGATACAAGAGACAACTGTCACATACCCAGGCTACTGTCTCTGGAGATGTCCTGCCCTCCTCCCTTTTGAGATCCAGCACCTAGGATTTGTGAGTGTGTTTGAGTGTGTATCTCTGGGTCTGTGTATGTTATCTGGAGAGAATTTGTGATACAGAGGAAGGAGAAATGGCAGTTTGTTCAACCCTGATCCTTTCTGACCCTTCACTGTCATTTCAGTGAGCCACATCCTTTACTCTGGAGACAAAGAACTCCTCGAACTGGACATTGAAGACCGAGTTAGAATTCCAGTTCCCGCACACAACGTGTATGCACTGGGTACTCACTTGACAAGTCTGAACCTTAGTTCCCTGGGCTATGAAATCAATGCTATAATGCTTGTGTTACAGGTTTGTTGTGAGGATGAAAACGAGATGATGTAAGGAAAATAGTGTTGTGACGGGAAGGGCATCACGCAGCTGCTTGTGGTATTAATAGCACTGTTCTGGGTAGGTGTGATCAGTCCTGCTTTTCCCTTGCTATGGCGGGGTTACCTGGACAGGGATTAGATGCAGGTGATGGGCAAGGAGATGGAGGGGAGAGGACAGAGCCAAGGCTGATCTGTTAACTGCAGCTAAAACAAGCCAGGGCTCAAAACTGTGCAAATATTTCCTTAGCTTTCCCACAACCTGAAGGCCAAGCCTTGATATTGGGCCCTTTTCCCTTTAGATCTCTAAAGCTAAAATGTTCTGCAACTTATTATAACTTCTAATGTTCTTTGGGTTTATTTAAAACATAACTTATATAAATGTTAGGGATGGAATGAAGTGTAAGGGGAGATGCAAGAAAAGTTAAAAATTTCCTCTGACCTCATACTTCCTAGGGAAATCTCTGGGCCCTAAATCAACTTAAGACATCCTTAGGGATAAGATAAAGATTATGACCATTGTTTTCCTTCCTTCTTTCCCTCCTTCCTTCCTTCCTTTCTTCCTTCTTTCTTTTCTCTTTATTTTTTTGTTTTAATTTTTATTGAGGTATAGTTGATTTACAATGTTGTGTTAGTTTCTGGTGTATAACAAAGTGATTCAGTTATAAGTATATATAAGCAATAAGGCTAAGTTAACGGGAGCAAGTTTCTAAAATTTTGGCACTGATGTAACTAAAGAGATTCTGATTGTGAACTACTCACTGAGAGTCTGGCATTACTGTTGGTAGGTAAATTTCCACATTGACATTGTACTTGGACAAGCCAAGGGTTAGTAAGAGATTGAGTTATAAAACAGGTAAAGATCTTTGATTTACAAGTAGCTTATTTTTTTGTGGATTGCAGATGTTTCACTGAAAGGGAGTCAAAATACGCTCCCTTAAAATAAGACTGGAATTGATGTCAGAAAGTGAGTCAGACTTATTAACCCAAAGAGGAACACAGATTGTGTACAACTCCAGTGTACCAAGTACAAATCAAAAGAGGCTCATCACACATTTTTGCAGTTTTAGAATTTATATTGTTTCTCCTTCAGTACCGAGAAGAGTCCCTTGCAGAAAGCACTTCCCCATTAGTCCTTAACTAGCAGGGAAAGAGCCTTCTTCAGGCACTGAAACCATAGAGAACATCTGGTTGATTAACAGATGTTAATGCCAGAATAGCTTTGGTTTGATCAACGATGTAATCAATCACGACAGTTATAATTTTCGCAAGGTTTAGACCGTTCCATTAAATAAAGATGGAACATGTCTGGTGTTCCAGATTTTTAGAAAAAAATCTATTTCTCTAAAACCAGTATTTGTGCAACATCTGCATACATATAATTTTAGATGTGATTTTTACACGTCCATATGGCAACTACCTTATGTAAAAGTGATACAAGTGGGGGAAGAGGTGAAGGTTTATTTTTCTCTTGTAGGTGGGGGAGGATCTAAATTTAGTTTGATTTTATGAATTAAAAAGACAACAGAGAAAATATAGACTAAAAAAAAGAACTGAGATCCAATTAATTTATTTACGAGGGAATTGTTTAATGGATAATTATGTTTTATATGCTCATATTATGGCATCTGAATGTGGGTTTTAGTTTTATCTTCTGCCCCTAGACAAAAGAGAAAACAACACAACAAAATGAAAAATTAAAGTTAAATCAGAGTAAAATGACAGTAAAGCATTTAATGCCCATTCTTCTACACAATAGGACATTTTGAAGTCAAGGCATAAACCAAAAAAGAGACGTAATCTACAGCAAAGGAAGAACGCAACTCATCAGGGATACAACAAAGGAGAGGGACTGGAGGTGGAGGAACAAAGAAAAATAATTCAAATAATCCATGGAAAAGTTTTCCGAAATGAATTTGAAGATAAATTACTTGCCTACAAGTGGTTGCTAAAACAGCAGAAAATGAGACCAAAGCCCAGGGGCATGGTTTTCAGAAAACTTCTCAGAAGGGCCTCCAGTATCTAAAAGAGCTGATGATTGCCACCATCATCAAAAATCTGAGGCCTCCCATCGAAGGGCTGCGTCCACAGATGAGGTCGTAACAGGGATAACTCTGTTGCATGGACGCACAGAGCTCATATTTCAATTAGCTGAAAAGCACAAATATATGTAGCGAACAAAAGTTTTGAAACCAAATAATGAGTAACTAGTTCCTGTTGTTATACTGGCCTCAGATGTGTCTCTTAATCTCAACTAGTTTTATGTGTAGACACAAATCAGAAATATAAACTAGAACCTCTAATTATACATAAAGACCAAATGGATTGAGAGTTTCTTACATCTTAAGGGTTCTACATGCATTAAATTGATTTAGGTGACACAATAGCAAAAGGAAAGATACAACTATTTTCTTTCTTTGTGGATGAGAAACAGGCCCAGAGATATTAAAACTTGCCCCACATTACACGGCTATGAAATGGTAAAATTAGGATTCAAACTCAGACATTTGTAACCATGATGCTATACTGATGGGTTGTGTTTTGTGTGAAACTGTGACTCAAAAAGGAATTTAAAATATTTTACACATTATTTTTTTATCTTATAGTTCGGCTGACAGCAAAGCAGGGGATAGCCAAGTTTGATCCCCAATGGTGTAAAAGACAGTATTTCACCCAAATAAGCAGTTCACTTCTCCCCACCCCTTCGGTTCAAGCACATTAAACATGTGTTGACATAAAACTATCTATTTTTCTTACGTTACTTGGAAAAAAAAGGCCTTTTGAGAATAAATTTTAAGCCCAACTTCTCAAACATTTTGACTGAGAAAAGTTTTCTACTGTCAACCAAGGGTTGTGTTCTTTATAACTATTCTGATGAAAAGATACTTAATAGCCTATACCAGTAAAGAGAAACTTTTAAATCTATGAAATATAACACCATGGAAAGAGTTATATACTACCCTTTTGTAATTCAAAATTAGGAAATATTTTCCTTCTTAGAAGCACTGATATTTAAAAATAACCAAATAAATAAGCTTCTTGGTTTACTGATACCAAATTTAGTTCACCTTAAGAAAAAAGGGGAATGGAAAACAATAACAAATTTTAACGTTCCTTCCTATTAATTTGGAACTTTTTCCTTAGTGGTCTTAAACATCATGTGTATTTGTCAGGGTTCTCCAGATAAGCAGAACCAGTAGTCTCACACGATTGTGGAGGCTGGCAAGTCCAAAATCTTCAGGGCAGGCCAGCAGGCTGGAGACCCAGGGAAGAGCTGATGTTGCTGGTGAAAGCAGACAGAAGGCAGAATTTGCTCTTCCTTGGGGACAACAGTCTTTTTTTCTCTTAAGGTCCTCAACTAATTAGATGAGGCCCACCTATATTATGAAGGGTAATCTGCTTAAAGTCTATTGATTTAAATGTCAATCTCACCTAAAAATACCTTCACTGTAGCATCTGGACTAGTGTTTGCTCAAATATGTGGGTACCATGACGTAGCCAAATTTACACATAAAATTAAACATCAAACGATGAAAAAATTCCTTCTAAGGATTTTTCCCCCTTTGGCAAAGTGATGCTTAACTTCTGTATCTAAATTCAGTGCCAGTAGATAAACATTTAAGGTATAATGTCTGATTTCACCATTTATTTCTATTACACATAGCAAGGTACATTTGTCAATTACATATCTCTCAGCTTGGGTGACGAGAGAGAATGCTGTTACTCAAAGTAGAAGAGAACAAGAGTTTCTTGTTACACTTGAAGGCTACATTCTATGCCAGATTTGAGGCCTGTCTGTGGGACTGCAGCCTATATGAGATCCCTTTAAATAAATATTGTTGCTCGTTGTAGAAGCAGAACATGGAAGAGGTCCAAGATGGATATCACTCTAGAGCCATTGTAAGGGATGGGTATAGAGCACTTCCTGTTGAGGAGGTCCTTTCATTACTTGTGGTGTTTTAGAAAGTTAATGCCCAACCTGCAATCTTTTATTATCTTTATGTGACTTTAAAAAGCTGCACTTCTGTGGAGCTGCAGGGCTTTTGAAAATGAATTCAGCTGACACACGGAATTGGGATGTATCAAGAGGGATGGCAGATTCATATTCCAGTACATCACATGATGTGCGTTAGCTGAAAAGTTTAAGGAGAGGGGAAAAAATCAGTTAAAGAAATTTTATCTCTGGCAAACCTGGTTTAGGAAACCTGTGGTTATTAAAGAAACTTTATATTGTGAATTGGCTCAGAGGTTTTAAAGCCTGTAAATATGGTGATATTTCTGTTTAAATTTGGATGGCAACACAATCAGTGGCTGAGATGTTGGACAGCATTTTGGAGTCCAAAGGGAAAAGCAAGGAAGCGTGAATGGCAAGTGGTGGATATAAGGGGGGTGGGGGGAAACGTGAAGATGGCGTATAGTTTAAGAGAAGAGTATCTGGGTGCTATTAACTGGAGAAGTAAAACTGCAACAATTTTATACGGCAGATAGTTCAGCTCAATCAATAAAGAAATTAAGATTGTGTGGATTTTTCTAATATTTAGGTAATATTTTTAAAATTAAAGAATAAAAGCACTTATGGTGTGAACCAGTATCTGTTACCTACTATGTACCAGACACTCTTCTATGGACCTAGAATTCAATCAATGAACAAAGCAGACAATCTTGGAGGTTGTATTTTTGCAGGAGCAGATAAAAATCAGCCATAAATATAAAAAAGAAGTAAATTGTGTAGTGTGCTCTAAGGTGATTAATGCTGAGGAATCATGAAAAAAATTCATCAGGACTGCAGAGATTGGGAGCCCCTTAGTGGGGGTGGGAAGGGCTGGTTTCTCAGGCAACTCTCACTGAGAATGCGATGATGGAGACAGGATATAGGGTGGGTGTAGGAGTTCGCACCACTTGGCTGACTGGGGGAGAGCACTCCAAGCAGAAGGAATGTCAAGGCTGGAGCCCCATGAGGGAGGGGGAGCAATGTGAGGTTATAAAGTCAGAGGAAGCCAGGTTGGTAGGGTTTTCTAAAGATCAGTGCATTGAATTTAGCTTTTATTTTAAGTGACATGGGAAGATGGGTGGTTTTGAGAAGGGAAGTGAGATAATCTGACATATGTTCTAAAAAGATGACTGTGGCTGCTGTGCTGAGAATAGAGTCTTACAGAGGGTAGAGGTAGAAGCAGGGAGACATAGGAAGTAACTGCAATAAGCCAGGAAAGGAATGATGGTGACTGGTCTCAAGATGAGAGCAATAGGGGACTTGAAATTCTAGATGTATTTTTGAAGGTAGAGCCAATGGGATTTTTGGCAGCCTGGATATGGGAAACAAAAGAAAGAGAGGGAAGAACTCAAAGACTTTTGATTAGGGTCACTGGAAGGATGGAGTTGCCATCAATTTAGATGGGCTATGCAGAAGACGGAATGGTTTGGTGGAAATGAGCAGGAGGTCAGTTATAAACACTCAAGGTTTGTTATATCTGTTAGCTTTGGGACATGCTGAGTAGCATCTAACTACACTGATTGGGATGGAGAGGACACATCTGCATTGAGAGTGGCACCATATAGATGGAATACAGGCTAAACCATACACAACTGACAAGACTTGATGATTTTTTTGATGGGAAATAATAGCAGTTTCATATGATTCAACCTAATAAAAATCTCTGGAACTGGAAGAGATCACCAAGGTTGATAGCACAGATAGAGAAGAGAACCAAGGATGGGGACTTAAGACAGTCTTACATTAGGAGGTAGAGGAAAGATGAAGAACTAGCAGAGGAGACTGAAGCAGGGCAGTGGAGAGGAAGAAAGAAACTGTGCTAACAAGCCAACCTAAAAAAAAAAAAAAAGAATCAAAGCAGAGGATGTAATCATTGAGTCAGATGCAGACGACAACATAGAGGTCATCAGTGACATCGATAAGATCTTTTCTTGCTGGAACGTGGGGGTTGAAGCATAACTGGAGTAGTTCCAAACAGAATGGGTGGGAGGAGAATTGGCAATCATATATGCAGACAACTCCTTTGTCACAAAGAGGAGCTGATAAATGGGGTGTTTGGTGAAAGTGGCCTTCACATAACCTTAGGTTATAAAAGAACGTAATATGTTCTTAATATGGGAAAAGTTTGTATACTGACTGGAATGAGTCTATAGAGAGGGGAAATTTTGTGATGTGGGGAAGATAGGGGACATTTACTGAAGCAGTGTCTTTGGGTAGGCAAGAGGGAATGGAATTCAGCTTACATTTAGATTTATATTGCCATTGTGTGGTCTTAGAAAACCACACAAACAGCTGAACTCTAGAAATGGAATGGAAATATGGGCACAAACACAGATGAATTGAAAGTTCTCTGACAGGAGCATGTGAAAGTCCTTTTTCAATTGTTTCTACTTTCTTAATGGAAAAAAAAGCAAAATCATCAGTTGAAAATCAGGAGGAAGGGCAAGATGATTAGAGACTGTAACAAAGGTAAGAAACAGTTACTAGGTGATTTGGAGATAGAATGGAATAGGGAAATGCGGTAGGATTGCCAAGGGGCACTAAAGGCCCTTTTGAGGAGGATGGTCATGAATCTAAAGTGAGGATAATTGCAGGGTTTATGCTTTTCTCCAGCCACATTCTGCTGCATGTGTGCTGGTATGAGTTGGAGGGGAAATGAATTTACTCAGGGTTAAAGTTTTCAAGGTGAATAGGATCAATGGAGAGAAAAGCAACTGAGTTGAGTGTATCTATAGAAGAGAATAATCATTAATATAATGAGACCATCGTATCTAAGGTGTGTTAAGAAATTCAGCGAGGATGTAGGGAGCGTGAGAGGAAAGTGAAACAATTATACGTTCTAAGGACTTAAGGACTTTGGAGTTGGAGTCCTAAATGCAGTGAACTGGAAAGGTAGGAGGTGGTACTTGAAATTGAGAATGTAGGAGAGATGTGGTTATTGACATAGGAGGCCTAGGATATGACTATAGTAGTGGGTGAATGAGGCCAGGGAGAAGATGAGATCACTGGAGGAGAAAAGGTTAAGTAACTGAGAGCCTTCATACTGGAAGTATCATCAGTGCAGATATTGAAATGATCGAGAATTAATCCAGTAGGCTCATTTCATTCTTGCACAAGACAACTGAATATTTTAAGGATGCCAACTTACTCTATGTGTTTAAATGCAAATGCATTGAAAATCACAAAAGTTCTTTTCTGGAACTTGCAAGCATAAGTAAAGAATTCTGTGAAAATAAAATGAGAATCCTGCAAAAATTTTGGTTCATTATTCCAAAATTAATATTCAAAAATCTGAATATTAAAAATCATAATGAGGGATTTATATTACCAGGTATTGCAATATAGTATAACTTAAAAAAAACCCAATAGAATAATGTGGTAATGGCCCATGAATTAACAGAAAGACCAGTTAAACAAAGTAAATAACTCAGAAATAGGCAAGAGCATATTGGATTTATTGAGTGATAAAACTGACATCACAAATAAAGATGTTTAGAAAGTCTTAATTAATAACTGAATCTAGGACAAATAGTTAATTGTTTGGAAGAAAAATAAACTCCATAACTTATATAAAAATGAAAATTTAAAAAGTTAATTGTAAAAAGTAAACCATAGGAAATAGAAGGTATCCCAAAAGAATTACATTTTTTTGTATTTTAATATAGGAAAGGGACATTTTCAGCAACCTGACAGGATTGACATTTTAAAAAGGTTACTCTGGCTGTTGTGGGAAGAGTGATTGGGAAATGTAAGATGGAATCAGAGAGGTGAGTTGGGAGGCTATTGCAATGTTCAGGTGAGAAATGATGGGGCCTTGCATGAAGGTAGCAACTTCTGATGGAAGGAAAGTGTAGATTTCAGATGTTAATCAGTAAATTACACCCCTAATTCCAATTATCAATCTCACTCAAAAATCACTTCCCTAAGATGGAAAAAACAACTCTCAGAATTTGAGTTTTTCCTGAATCTATGTTGTTTTTTGGCTTATTTCTGCTGTATCATTTCTTATTTTGTGTATTTTAGTTTATTTCTTTTTAAAAAAATTTTATTGGAGTGTAGTTGATTTACAATGTTGTGTTAGTTTTGGGTGTACAGCAAAGTGAATCAGTTATACATATACATATATCCACCCTTTTTAGATTCTTTTCCCATACAGGTCATTACAGAGTATTGAGTAGAGTTCCCTGTGCTATACTAGTCTATTTCTTTATTTCTTTTTATTTCTCTCTTTTTTATAGATTAAGTTATTCCCTTTTCTCTCACCCCATTCCCACCCCTAGTTTATGAGTTACAAACCCACAAGAAGTTGTAAACATAGTCCTGTGTATTCTTCATCTAGCTTCCCCAGATGGTACTTATTTTTTTAAATAACTGTAGTAAAATACTAAAACCAGGAAATTTGTGTCTGTGCGTGTGTGTGTGTGTGTGTGTGTGTGTGTGTGTGTGTGTCTGTAGTTCTGTGCAGTTTTATTCCATGTGCAGATGCATGTAACCACCATCACAATCAAGATGCAGAACCGTTCCATCACCACAAAGGGACCCCTTGTGCCTTTCCTTTTACAGTCACCCTCCCTTCATCACTATCCCCTGATAACCGTTAATCTGTTCTGCATATCTATAATTTTGCCATTTTAATTTTTTAACAGCTTTATTTGGATATAATTCACATATCATGCAATTCACCTATGTAAAGTATACAACAGTATTTGGTATTTGGTATATCACATTATTTTCTTAAATTGTGGTAATATATATTACAAATTATATGTAACACAACAGTTCCTTCTACCCAGTACATCATAACTGGCTATCAAAAAAATTATAAGACATACTGAAATGCAAAAAAACCCACATTTTAAAGAGACAGGGCCAACATCAACACCAAACCTGGATATGGCAGGGATATTGGAATTGTCAGACAAGGAATTAAAACAACCATGAATAAAATGCTGGGGGTTTTCATGCATAAAGGAGACAGCATGTAAGAACAGATGGGAAACGGACGCAAAGAGGTGAAAATTATAAGAAAACTAAATACTAAAAAAATAAATACTGAAGATCAAAAGCCCTGTAACAGAAATGAATGCTTAACTTTAATGGGCTTATTAGTAGACTGCACATGGCTGAGGAAAGAATTTCTGAGCTTGCAGATATATCAATACAACTCTGAAAAACTGAAAAGCAAAGAGAAAATAGACTGAAAGGCCATAACAGGCTATCCTAGAACTATGGGTTTCAAAAGGTATAACCTGCTTAATGAGAATACCAGAAGGAAAAGAGAGAGAGAAAGAAACAGAAGAAATATTTGAAACAATAATAACTGATAATTCTCCAAGATCAATGTCAGACACTGAACCACAGATTCAGGAAACTCAGAGAGCACTAAGCAGTGTAAATGCCAGAAAAATATACACCTAGGCTTACCATATTCAAAGTACAGAAGGTAAAAGATAAAGAAAAAATCTTGAAAGAAGTCAGAGGAAAAGAAAATCCACTTCAATTATAGAGGAAAAAATATAAGAATTATATCTGACTTCTCCTGAAGAACCATGCAAACAAGATGAGAGTGGAGTGACATATCTGAAGTATTGAGAGGAAGAAACTCACCAACCTAGAATACTGTACCCTCAAAAATTATCCCTCAAAAGTGATAGAGAAATAGAGATTTTCTCAGAAAAAATTAAGGGACTGTGTTGCTAGTAGATCTGCCTTGCAAAAAATGTTTTAAAAGTACAGTTAACTTTTGAATAACATGGGTGTTAGGGTGCCAAACTTTCGTGCAGTTGAAAATCCAGGTATAACTTATAGTCAGCCCTCCATATCTGTGGTTCCTCTGTATTGAGGTTCCACATCTAAGGATTCAACCTACCACAGATCATGTAGTAATATAATATTTACTATTGAAAAAAAATCTGCATATAAGTGGACCTGCACAGTTCAAACCCCTGTTGTTCAAGGGCCAACTGCACTTTACAGCAAAGGAATATGATGTAGGTCAGATACTTGGATCTACAAAAAGAAAACAAGAGCATCAAAGAAGGAATAAGTAAAAGTAAAATAAAAACTTCTATTTTTTTATTCTTGATTAACAGACAGCCATTTATTTAAAATAATAATAGCAATGATATATTTAATTATATGTATGTACATGTGTGTATAAAAATATGTTTATGTATAAGTGAAATTAATAACAGCAATCATACAGGAACAGTAGGGAGGATTTAGGATCATTTTAACACTATGTATGAAGTGACACAGTATTATTTGAAAGTGGAGTTGTATAAGTTGTAAATGTATATTGCAAACTCTAGGGAGATATAAAAATACTTTAAAAAGTAATAAAGTAAGTATGAATAATATGCTAAGAGAGGAGAGACACACAAAATGCTCGACTAAAACACAGAAAAAGGGAGAAACCAAAAAAAAAACAAGAACAAGGGCAACAAACAGAAAATATATGAATATTAAACAACACACCCCTTAATAACACATATACCAAAGAAGAAATTTCAAGGGAAATTCAAAACTATTTTGAACTTTACCTTCACTTAGTGAAGATGAAAGCACAGCTTACCAAAACTCGTGAAATGCAGGGAAAGCAGTGCTTAGAATCAAATTCATAGCATTGAGTGCATATATTATAAAAGAAGAGAGGTCTAAAATCAAACATCTATGCTTTGACCTTAGAAAACTAGAAAAAGAAGAGCAAATTAAATCGAAAGTAGGCAGAGGAAGAGAAATAGTAAAAGTGAAAGGAGAAATTAACAAAATTAAAAATAGGAAACCAGGGCTTCCCTGGTGGTGCAGTGGTTGAGAGTCCGCCTGCCGATGCAGAGGACACGGGTTTGTGCCCCGGTCCGGGAAGATCCCACATGCCACGGAGCGGCTGGGCCCGTGAGCCATGGCCGCTGAGCCTGTGCGTCCGGAGCCTGTGCTCCGCAACGGGAGAGGCCACAACAGTGAGAGGCCCGCGTGCCGGGAAAAAAAAAAAAAAAAAAAAAAAAGGAAACCAACAGAGAAAACGAATGAAACGAAAAACTCAATCTTTAAAAAGATCCATAAAAATTGATATGCTAGATCTTTAAAAATATCCATAAAATTGATAAGTTAGGCTAACTAGGAAAAAAGAGAGAGAACACAGATGACTAATATCAGAAATGAAAAGAAAGATATCGCTACAGAGCCCATGGATATTAAAAGGATAATAAAGGTATACTATGAACAACTCCATGCCCACAAATTTGATAACCTAGGTGAATTCCTTGAGAGATACAATCTGTCACAACTAACACAAGAAGAAGTACACAATCTGAATAGGTCTCTACCCACTAAAGAAACTGAGTCTATAATTAAACTTCCAAAGGAGAAAGCAGCAGGCTGATAGATTTAATGTTGAACTCTACCAGTCGTTTAAGGAAGAAATTATACCAATTGTCTACAACCTCTTTTAGAAGACAGAAGCAGAGAGAACAGTTCCTAATTCATCCTATGAGTTAAATTTACCCTAATACCAAAACCAAATAAGACATTACAAGAGAGGAACACTATGGACCAATATCTCTCATAAACATAGATGAAAAATTCACAACAAAATATTAGCAAATTAAATCCAACAATGTATAAAACAAATGATACACCATGAACATATGGGATTTATACCAGGAACGCAAGGGTGTTCCAACATTCCAAAATCAATTAATGTAATCCATCACATCAATAGGCTAAAGAAGAAAAATCACATAATCATATCAATAGATGCAGAAAATGTAGTTGACAAAATCTAACACCTGCTCATGATAAACTCTTAGTAATCCAGGAATAGAGAAGAACTTCCTCAGTTTGATAAAGAATATATGCAAAATACTGACAGCTAACATCATACTTAGTGGTGAGAAACTTGAAGCTTTTCCACTAAGATCAGGAGCAAGGCAAGAATGTACCTCTCACCACTCCTTTTCAACACTGTGTTGGAAGTCTCAGTTAATGCAACAAGACAACAAAAGGACAAATATCGGAAGAGGTACATGTTGGAAGGGAAAAAATAATACTGTGTTTGCAGATTTCACGATCATCTATGTTTAAAATCTGAAAGAATCAACAAAAAAACTCTTGCTAATAATAAGTGATTATAGCAAGATTGCGGGATACAAGGATAATACACAAAGTCAATTTTGGACAAGTGGGATTAGAAATTTAAAACACAATACCGCTCCACCACCTCAGCTTCCCAAGCAAGCCCTGCGGCTGCTGGAGCAGCTCCTGCGGCGGAGCAGGAGCCGGATGGTCAGAGGAACCCAGAAGCCCCAGCAGCCACGGTGTCACCTGGCCCCCCAGACTGACTGGCACAGTGGAGAAACCACCTCGAAAACGGAAAAGCAGAGAACAAACTGGTTTTTAAAAATATTTATGAGAGTTCTGGGGGGTTGGGCACAGCTGTGCTGCTCACGCTCCAGATCCAGTGCCAGGGCAGCATCTCTGCACATGGGCCTGCCCCCACTATGCCAACTTGAATAGCAGTGTTGTGCACAGAGCTCTTCATAGGCCCACCAAACTGAGGTATCTGCACTGCTGTTTAACACCAGGAAATCTGGTCTGAAGGGCCGGGTGCAAGGCCTCTGAACTGGGCACCTTCTGAGCGAGTGAAACTGGCCTACGCACAAGGAAAAGAAAAAAAAAGGCAAAGACTGCCACGTAAAAATGTTTACTACTACCGCTGCCCAGACCATAGGAAGAATTATGTGATGCCCTTTGCATTTTGTTTTGACGGAGAAGAAGACATTTAGCAGTTTGCTTACTGCTATGCATATACATACACTCGCTTTCAGCATTACCTTGACAGCCTGCAAAACAGAAACATGGATTACTTCTTCCGGGAGCAGCACGGTCAGAGCATGGGTCTTGATGCTCCAGCCGGCTATCAGGTGTGAGCCTCTGAGGTGAGAGAGCCGAGTTCAGGACACTGGTCCACCAGAGACCTCCTGGCCCCACATAATATCAATTGGCGAGAGCTCTCCCAGACATCTGTGTCTCAATGCTAAGACCCAGCTCCACTCAACGACCAGCAAGATCCAGTGCTGGACACCCCATGCCAAACAACTAGCAAGACAGGAACACAACCCCACCCATTAGCAGAGAGACTGCCTAAAATCATAATAAGTTCACAGACACCCCAAAACACACCACCAGATGCGTTCCTACCCACCAGAAAGACAAGATAAAGCCTCATCTACCAGAACACAGGCCCCAGTCCCCTCCACCAGGAAGCCTACACGACCCATTGAACCAAACTTACCCACTGGGGGCAGACACCAAAAACAACAGGAACTATGAACCTACAGCCTGCGAAAAGGAGATGCCAAACACAGTAAGTTAAGCAAAATGAGAAGACAAAGAAATACACAGCAGATGAAGGAGCAAGGTAAAAACCCACCAGACCAAACAAATGAAGAGGAAATAGGCAGTCTACCTGAAAAAGAATTCAGAGTAATGATAGTAAAGATGATCCAGAATCTTGGAAACAGAATGGAGAAAATACAAGAAAGGTTTAACAAGGACCTAGAAGAACTAAAGAGCAAACAAACAATGATGAACAACACAATAAATGAAATTAAAAATTCTCTAGAAGGAATCAATAGCAGAATAACTTAGGCAGAAGAATGGATAAGTGACCTGGAAGATAAAATAGTAGAAATAACTACCACAGAGAGGAATAAAGAAAAGAGAATGAAGAGAATTGAGGACAGTCCCAGAGACGTCTGTGACAAAATTAAATGCACCAACATTTGAATTATAGGGGTTTCAGAAGAAGAAGAGAAAAAGAAAGGGCCTCAGAAAATATTTGAAGAGATTAGAGTTGAAAACTTCCCTAACATGGGAAAGGAAATAGTCAATCAAGTCCAGGAAGTGCAGAGAGTCCCATACAGGATAAACCCAAGGAGAAACACACCAAGACACATATTAATCAAACTATCAAAAATTAAATACAAAGAAAAAATATTAAAAGCAGCAAGGCAAAAGCAACAAATAACATACAAGGGAATCCCCATAAGCTTAACAGCTGATCTTTCAGCAGAAAATCTGAAAGCCAGAAGGAGGTGGCAGGACATATTGAAAGTGATGAAAGGGAAAAACCTACAACCAAGATTACTCTACCCAGCAAGGATCTCATTCAGAGATGACGGAGAAATTAAAACCTTTACAGACAAGCAAAAACTAAGAGAAGTCAGCACCACCAAACCAGCTTTACAACAAATGCTAAAGGAACTTCTCTAGGCAGGAAACACAAGAGGAGTAAAACACCTACAATAAAAAACCCAAAACAATTAAGAAAATGGTAATAGGAACATACATATCAATAATTACCTTAAATGTAAATGGATTAAATGCTCCAACCAAAAGACATAGACTGACTGAATGGATGCAAAGACAAGAACCATATATATGCTGTCTACAAGAGACCCACTTCAGACTTAGGTACACGTAAAGACTGAAAGTGAGGGGATGGAAGATATTCCATGCAAATGGAAATCAAAAGGAAGCTGGAGTAGCAATTCTTATATCAGACAATATAGACTTTAAAATAAAGACTATTACAAGAGACAAAGAAGGACACTACATAATGATCAAGGGATCAATCCAAGAAGATGATACAACAATTGTAAATATTTATGCACCCAACATAGGAGCACCTCAATACATAAGGCAAATGCTAACAGCCATAAAAGGGGAAATCGACAGTAACACAATAACAGTAGGGAACTTTAACACTCCACTTTCACCAATGGATAGATCAATCAAAGTTAAATAAATAAGGAAACACAAGATTTAAATGACATATTAAACAAGATGGATTTAATTGATATTTATAGGACATTCCATCCAAAAACTACAGAATACATTTTGTTCTCAAGTGCTCATGGAACATTCTCCAGGATAGATCATATCTTGGGTCACAAATCAAGCCATGGTAAATTTAAGAAAACTGAAATCATATCAAGTATCTTTTCTGACCACAATGCTATAGACTAGATATCACTTACAGGAAAAAAAGGGTAAACAATACAAATACATGGAGGCTAAACAATACACTACTAAATAACCAAGAGATCACTGAAGAAATCAAAGAGGAAATCAAAAAATACCCAGAAAAAAATGACCATGAAAACATGACAACCCAAAACCTATGGAATGCAGTAAAAGCAGTTCTAAGAGGAAAGCTTATAGGAATACAATCCTACCTCAAGAAATAAGAAAAATCTCAAATAAACAACCTAACCTTACACCTAAAGCAATTAGAGAAAGAAGAACAAAAAACCTCAAAGTTAGCAGAAGGAAAGAAATCATAAAGATCAGACCAGAAATAAATGAAAAAGAAATGAAGGAAATGATAGCAAAGATCAATAAAACTAAAAGTTGGTTCTTTGAGAAGATAAACAAAATTGATAAACCATTAGCCAGACTCATCAAGAAAAAAGAGGAGAAGACTCAAATCAAAAAAGGGGAGAAGACTCAAATGGACAACCTGGAAGAAATGGACAAATTCTTAGATAAGCACAACCTTCTGAGACTGAACCAGGAAGAAAGAGAAAATATAAACAGACCAATCACAAGCACCTTGCATAGCCAAAGCAACCTTGAGAAAGAAAAACGGAGCTGGAGCAATCAGGCTCCCTGACTTCAGACTATACTACAAAGCTACAGTAATCAAGACAGTATGGTACTGCCACAAAAACAGAAATATAGATCAATGGAACAGGAGAGAAAGCCCAGAGATCAACCCATGCACATATGGTCATCTTATCTTTGATAAAGGAAGCAAGAATATACAATGGAGAAAAGACAGCCTCTTCAATAAACGGTGCTGGGAAAACTGGACAGCTACATGTAAAAGAATGAAATTATAAGACTCGGTAACTCCATACACAATAATAAACTCAAAATGGATTAAAGACCTAAATGTAAGGCCAGACACTGTAAAACAGAGGAAAACATAGGCAGAACACTCTATGACATAAATCACAGCAAGATCCTAGACAAGTGGGACCTAATGAAACTTAAAAGCTTTTGCACAGTAAAGGAAACCATAAACAAGATGAAAAGACAACCCTCAGAATGGGAGAAAATGTTTGCAAATGAAGCAACTGACAAAGGATTAATCTCCAAAATATACAAGTAGCTCATGAAGCTCAATATCAAAAAAGACAAAAAAAACAAAAAACAAAAACCCCACCCAAAAATGTGCAGAAGACCTAAATAGACATTTCTCCAAAGAAGATATATAGATTGCCAACAGACACGTGAAAGGATGCTCAACATCACTAACTGTTAGAGAAATGCAAATCAAAACCACAATGAGGTATCACCTCACACCAGTAAGAATGGCCATCATCAAAAAATCTACAAATAATAAATAATGGAAAGAGTGTGGAGAAAAGGGAACCCTCTTGCACTGTTGGTGGGAATGTAAATTGATACAGCCACTATGGAGAACAGTATGGAGGTTCCTTAAAAAACTAAAAATAGAACTTCCATACAACCCAGCAATCCCACTACTGGGCATATACCCTGAGAAAACCATAACTCAAAAAGAGTCATGTACCACAATGCTCACTGCAGCACTAATTACAATAACCAGGACATGGAAGCAACCTAAGTGTCCATCGACAGATGAATGGATAAAGAAGATGTGTCACATATATACAATGGAATATTACTCAGCCATAAAAAGAAACGAAATTGAGTTATTTGTAGTGAGGTGGATGGACCTAGAGTCTATCAAACAGAGTGAAGTAAGTCAGAAAGGGAAAAACAAATACCATATGCTAACACATATATATGGAATCTTTAAAAAAAATGGTCCTGAAGAACCTAGGGCAGGACAGGAATAAAGACGCAGACATAGAGAACGGACTTAAGGACATGGGGGAGGGGAAGGGTAAGCTGGGATGAAGTGAAAGAGTAGCATTGACATATACACACTACCAAATGTAAAATAGATAGCTAGTGGGAAGCAGTTGCATAGCACGGGGAGATCAGCCTGGTGCTCTGTGACTATCTAGAGGGGAGGGATAGGGAGGGTGGGAGGGAGATGCAGGTGGGTGGGGATATGGGGATATAAGTATACGTATAGCTGATTCACTTTGTTATACAGCAGATATTAACACAACAATGTAAAGCAATTATACTCCAATAAACATATGTAAAAAAATTAAAAAATAAAAACACAGTATCATTTACATTAGGACTTCCAAATTTAAATGCTTAGGTAGAAATCTGACCACAATGGTATGAAACAAGACATCAATAACAGGTAGAAAGCTGGAAAATTCACAAAGATATGGAAATTAAACAACACAGTCCTGAACAACAAATGAGTCAAAAACAATCAAAAGGAAGAAAATCATGAAATAAATAAAAATGAAAACACAACATACAACAAATTATGGGATGCAGCAAAAGCAGGGCTAAAAGGGAAGTTTAGAATGATAAATGCCCACATTAAAAAAGGAAAGATCTCAAATAAACAATCTAACTTTACACCTCAAGGAACTAGAAAAACAATAAACTAAGTCCAAAGTTAGCAGAAGGAAGGAAATAACAAAGATCACAATGAAAATAAATGAAATAGAGAATTAAAAAAACAATAGAAAATTTCAACAAAAATCATAGTTTTTTGAAAAGATAAACAAAATGGCAAACCTTTTTCTAGACTTACCAAGAAAAAAAGAGGACTGAAATAAATAAAATTACAGATGAAAGTGGAGACATTACAACTGATATCACAGAAATACAAAGGATTATAAGAGATTACTATAATTATATGACAACAAATTAGACAAACTAGAAGAAATGGATAAATTCTGTAAAACATAAAATCTACCATGTCTGAATCATGAAATAGAAAATATGAACAAACAAATTACTAGTAAAATGGTTGCATGATTAATTTAAGAACTCTCAACAAAGAAGAGCCCAGGAAGAGATGGCTTCACTGAGGAATTCTAGGAGGTATTTAAAGAATTAACACCAATTTTTCTCAAACTATTCCAAAATATTGAAGAGAAGGGGCCACTCACAAACTGATTTTATGAGGTTAGCATTACTCTGATATCAAAGCCAGATAAGATACTATAAGAAAAGAAAATATAGGTCAATATCCCTGATGAACACAGATGCAAAAGTTCTTAACAAAATACTAGCAAACCAAATTCAACAGCACATTAAAGTGATAATACACCATGATCAAGTGGAATTTATCCCTGAGATGCAAGGATGCTACAAAATATGAAAATCAACAAATGTGATATACCATATTAATATATCACATGAAAGATAAAAATTATAAGATCATCTTAATAGATGCAGAAAAAGCATTTGACAAAATAAAACATTATTTCATGATAAAAATGCTAAATAAAGAGGGTATAGAAGGAACATAACTCAACAAAGGTTGCAAACTTAGCTAACATCATACTCAACAGAGAAAAGTTTAATGCTTTCCGTCCAAGATCAAGAACAAGACAACGGTACCCACTTACTACTTCTATTCAACATAGTACTGGAAGTCCTAGCTGGAGGAATTAGGCAAGGAAAAGAAATAAAAGGCATCCAAATTGGAAAGGAAGAAATAAAGTTGTCTGTTTGCTGGTGATATAACATTGTATATAGAAAATCATAATGATTCCATCAAAAAAGTGTTAGACCTAATAAATAAATTCAGTAAAGTTTCAAGATACAAAATCAAGGGTTTCCCTGGTGGCACAGTGGTTGAGAGTCTGCCTGCCAATGCAGGGGATGCGGGTTTGTGCCCTGGTCCAGGAAGATCCCACATGCCACGGAGTGGTTGGGCCCGTGAGCCATGGCCGCTGAGCCTGCGCGTCCAGAGCCTGTGCTCTGCAACGGGAAAGGCCACAACAGTGAGAGGCCCGCATACCGCAAAAAAAAAAAAAAAAAGATACAAAATCAACAAGCAAAATCAGCTGTGTTTCTATACACTAACAATGAACTGTCTGAAAAAGAGAATTTTTAAAAATCCATTTATGATAGCATCAAAAATAAATACTTAGGAATAAATTTAACCAAAGATGAGAAAAACCACACTGAAAACTATACAACATTGATGAAAGATACTGAAGAAGACACAAATGAATGGAAAGATATTCCATGCTCATGAATCCAAAGAATGAATATTGTTAAAATTTCCATACTACCCAAAGCCATCTATACATTCAAGGCAATCCCTATCAAAATTCCAATGGCATTTTTTACAGAAATTTTTAAAAAATCCTAAAATTCATATGGAATTATTAAAGACCCTGAATAAATAAATCAATCCTGAGAAAGAACAAAGCTAGAGGTATCACTCTTTCTGATTCTAAACTATATTACAAAGCTATAGTAATGAAACAGTGTGCTACTGGCATAAAAACGGACACACAGACCAACAGAACAGAATTGAGTTGTGAGAAATAAACTCATACATATACGGTCAACTAATATTTGACAAGGGAGCCAAGAATACTCAATGGGGAAAGGATAGTCTCTTAAAGAAATGGTGTTGGGAAAACTGGATATTCACATGCAAAATAATTAAATTGGCTCCCTATATTATACCACTCAAAAAAATGAATTTGCAATGGATTAAAGATTTGAATGTAAAACCCATAACCATAAAACTCCTAGAAGAAAACATGTAAAAAGCTATTTGACACTGGTCTTTGTAATTTTTTTTTTGGATATAACACCAAAAGCACAAGCCACAAAAGCAAAATCAACAAACTTAAAACTACATCAAACTTAAAAGCTTCTGCACACTTTCTGCATCAAAGAAATGAAAATGTAACCTACGAAGCAGGGAAAAAATATATGTAGACTATATATCTGATAAGCATTAACATCTAAAACGTATAAGGAACTCATACAACTCAATAGCAAAAAACCCAGATAATCTGATTAAATCATGGCAGAGGACTTAAATAGATATACAACTGGCCAACAAGTACATGAAAAGGCACTCAAAATCACTAATCAGTGCAGGTAATGCGAATCAAAACCACAATAAGCTATTACCTCACACCTGTTAAAATGGTTATCATCATAGAAACGTGAGATTAAAAATGTTGGTGAGGTTGTAGAGAAAAGGAAACCATGACATTGCTCTCAGGAATGCAAACGAGTGCAGCCACTATGGAAAACAGTATGGAGGCGCCTCAAAAAATTAAAACTAGAATTACATATGACCCAGCAAACCCATTTCTAGGTATACATTCAAAGACAATAAATTTACCATCTCAAAGAGATATCCAGACCCCCATGTTTATTGCAGCATTATTTACAATAGCTAAGACATGGAAGCAACCTAAATGTCCACTGACATTTGGGTTAAAAAATATGATCTATCTATTTACCTACCTACCTACTTACCTACCCATCTAATTATATTTATCTGTGATGCGGTGTTATTCAGCCATAATAAAGAAGGAAATCCTGCCATCTACAACAACATGGGTGATCCTTGAGGATGTTATGCTAAGTGAAATAAGTCAGACAGAGAAAGGTAAGTATTGTATGACCTCGCTTTTACGTGGAATCTAAAAACATCAAACTCATAGAAACAGAGAGTATAATGATTATTTCCAGGGGCTAAGGAGTGGGGGAAATGGGGAGATGTTTGTAAGGGTACAAACTTTCAGTTATATGAGTAAATTCCAGGGATATAAGGTACAGCATGGTGACTGTAGTTAACAATACTGTATCGCATAGTTGAAAGTTGCTATGTGAGTAGAGCTTTAATGTTCTCACTATAACACCACCACCAAAAAAATTGTAATTATGTGAGGCGAAGATGTGTTAACTAAGTTTATTTTGGTAAACCTTGCACAATGTATACATGTATCAGATTATGACAGTGTACACCTTAAACTTATGTGATATGTCAATTATATCTCAAGAAACCTGGGAACAAAAGACAATGAAAAGATAACCCATAGAGTGGCAGAAAATGTTTGCAAATCATATATCTGATAACCATGTTGTATATAGAATATACAAGATACTCTTACAATTCAATAATAAAAAAGGCAAATAACCCCATTAAAGATGGGCAAAGACCTATTCAGACATTTTTTTTCCAATGAAGACATAGAAATGGACAATAAGCATACGTAAAGATATTCAACATCATCAGCCATGAGAGAAATGCAAATCAAAACCATGATGAGACGCCATTTCTCATCAGTTAGGATAGCTGTAACCTAAAACACAGATAACAAGGTTTGGCAAGTTTGTGGATAAGTTAGAATTTTCATACACTGCTGGTGGGAATGGAAATGCTGCAGCCACTTTGGAAAACAGTTTGGCAGTTCCTCAAAAAGTTAAACAGAGAATTATCGTTTGACCCAGTTATTCCACTCCTAAGTGTATACCTCTACAAAAGAACAGCTGCATTATTCATAATAGCCCCAAAGTGGAAACAACTCACCTGTTCACCAACTGATAAATTAATAAACAAAATGTGGTATATTATTTGGACATAAATAGCAAGTACTGATACATGCTACAACATAAAACATTATGCTGAGTGAAAGAAATCAGTCACAAATTATATGATTCCGTTTATAGGAAATGTCCAGAACAGATAAATCTACAGAGGCAGAGAGTAGACTAGAGCTGTCTACTTGCCTTAGAACCGGAAAGGGGGGCAATAGAAGGATTGGGGATAATATATGTGGTACAGAGTTTTTTTGGGGGTGGTGATAATTTTCTAAAATTGTGGTGATGGCTGCACAACTCTGTGAATGTACTAAAAATCATGAATTGTACAGTTTAAATCGATGAATTACATGTTGTGTGAGCTATATCTCAATAAAGCTGCTAACAACAAAAAAAAAATTCCAGCATTAATCTGCTGTTCCCTTGTGTTTAGGGAGAGGGATGTCATGTCAGACAGCTTTTCTTTCTTTTTTTTTTAAAGTGCATTTTATTTTATTTTTATTATTTAATTTTATTTATTTTTGGCCACGTCGGGTCTTAGTTGTGGCACGTGGGATCTTTCGTTGGGGCGCACAGGCTTCTCTCTAGTTATGGTGTGCGGGTTTTTGCTTTCTAGTTGTGGCGCACAGGCTCCAGGGCATGTGGGCTCTGTAGTTGTGGTGCACGGGTTCCAGAGCGCGTGGGCCCTGTAGTTTGTGGCACACAGGCTCTCTAGCTGAGGCACGCGAGCTCGGTAGTTGTGGCACGCGCACTTAGTTGCCCCGTGGCATGTGGGATCTTAGTTCCCTGACCAGGGATTGAACCCACATCCCCTGCATTGTAAGGCGGATTCTTTACCACTGGACCACCAGGGAAGTCCTATGTTATTTTTTAATTTTATTTTTTAAATTTAAGTATAGTTAATTTACAATGTTGGGCCAATCTCTCCTGTACAGCAAAGTGACTCAGTTATACACATATAAACATTCTTTTTTTTAATATTCTTTGCCATTATGGTTTATCACAGGATATTGAATATAGTTCCCTGTGCTTATACAGTAGGACCTGTTGTTTATCCATCCTATATATAAAAGTTTACATCAGAGGGCTTTTCTTAGTGTTTGTGTTATATTCCTACATTCAGCCTTTCATGCCTGTCCACACATGCACAGACGAAGGGCTGCTCCAAGTTCTTTCCCCTCTGCCGCTGCTAGGCTATGGTTCTTGTTATTCAGTGCTCTGCCAGGCTGCTGGTGGTGGTTCTGGCCCAGCCTCACTCTTAGGCAGGCCTTAAAGGTAGGGCTTTCTCAGCCTTCTTGTCTCTCCTCTCCACGGCAACCAAAGCCTTCTTTGTGGAAAATATTGTTTGGAAGAAAGTTTCCACCCTATTCCCCAGTAGCAAGTGACCTCCCATGGCGTTGATATAGGGTCTAGGACCCAATGTTGCTTTTTTACTTTTTAGTAGGGTTGTTTTATTTTATTTTTCCTTCTATCTCTCCATCAGCCATCATGAGTCTTGATGTGCATCCTGCAGGTAACAGCATTTTTTCAGCCCTTCTTAGAAGCTTAAGGCTTTGGTTTCAAATGAGAAAAATGTCTGTGGTAGGGGACTGGGGGTGGTGAGGCTCTGCGCCTTTTCCTCTGTGGCTCCTAATCTCCTCCTGCCTAAAAAGCACTGTGTATGGGGGGTGCGTCTGTTCTCCTGTCCTGTCACCAATATTTCTTGTAAGCATCTGATGAGGTTCCATGAAAAAGAGCCTCTAGGTGAACCCATCTGAGTAGCTTGAATAACCAGCTCCTCTTGCTCTGTTCTGTCACAACCAAGTCCGTCTGCCTATCTTGTCTCTCCTGGAAGGGGCCTGTCCATCTCTGATTATTCAAGCTACCCTGATGATGTCAAGAAAAGTTGTGACTTTTTTAGCTGATCCAGGTTTTTCTCATTGCTAGTGTGGGATCCATGCTTTTCGCATCTTTCTTCTTCTCAATGGAGGAGAAACTCATTTTGTTTTTTGTCTCCACAAATAATTCTGCAATAATCATCTACGTGCATACATTTGTACACACTGAGGATATTTTTTCAATGGGAAATATTACCAGGAGCAGGAATTAAGTATTAAATAGTGTATATTTACTTTACTTGCTCTTGCCAGATTTCTTTCCACATTCTACAATGACAGTATCAACTAATGTTTCAATCTCATATTTCTTCCAGCAATAAATAGTTTTTTAAAAAATATGCGCTAATCAAGGTAACCATAAAATATAAAGTTATAACTTTATATTTGAATTTATCTATAAATTGGAATTTTTATCCTGTGAATTGGAATTCACATTGGAATTTTTATCCTGTGAATTGCCTTTTTCTATTTTTGCCAATTTTTCTCTAGAGTTGCTTGTATTTATCTTGTATTCATAATGAATCCCTGTGCATCACAATTATAAGCACTTTGTTTGTCATCTGCATGGTTTTCCAAAGCCAAATATTTACCTATTGAATTTTAATTTAAGTTTACAATATTTGGTTTACAATATTGTGTCAGTTTTAGGTGTACAGCAAAGTGATTTATATATACATTTCAGATTATTTTCCATTATAGGTTGTTAAAAGATACTGAATATAATTCCCTGTGCTATACAGGAAATCCTTGTTGCCTATCTATTTTACATATAGCAGTTAGTATCTGTTAATCCCATACTCCCAGTTTGTCCCTACCCCTCTCCCTCTCCCCCTGGGTAACCGTAAGTTTGTTTTCTTTGTGAGTCTGTTTCTGTTTTGTATATAGATTCATTTGTGTTATTTTTTTATATTCCACATATAAGCGATATCATGTAATATTTGTCTTTGTCTGGCTTACTTAGCTAAGTATAATATACTTGATTAAGTATAACTGTTGCTGCAAATGGCAATATTTCATTTCTTATGGATTAGTAATATTCCATGGTGTGTGTGTGTGTGTGTGTGTGTGTGTGTGTGTGTGTATTTTCTTAAGCCAACTGTCTCTTAATGGGCTCTTGGGTTGTTTCTATGTTTTGGCTATTGTAAATTGTGCTGCTATGAACACTGGGGTGCATGTATCTTTTTGAATTATATTTTTGTCTGGATATGCGCCCAGAAGTGGGATTGCTGGATCATACGGCAACTCTATTTTTACCTTTTTAAGGAACCTCCATACTGTTCTCCATAGTGGCTGCACCAATTTACATTCCCACCAACAGTGCAAGAGGGTTCCCTTTTCTCCACACCCTATCCAGCATTTATTATTTATAGACTTTTTTAGATAGCCCTTCTGACTGGTGTGAGGTGATACCTCATTGTAGTTTCGATTTGCATTTCTCTAATAATTAGTGATGTTGAGCAGCTTTTCATGTGCTTCTTGGCCATCTGTGTGTCTTCTTTGGAGAAATATCTATTTAGGTCTTCTGCCCATTTTTGGATTGTGTTGTTTGTTTTTTTGTTATTGAGCTGCATGAGCTGCTTATAAATTTTGGCGATTAATCCTTTGTCAGTTGCTTCATTTGCAAATATTTTCTCCCATTCTGAGGGTTGTCTTTTCATCTTGTTTATGGTTTCCTTTGCTGTGCAAAAGCTTTTTAAGTTTGATTAGGTCCCATTTGTTTATTTTTGCTTTTATTATTATTATTATTGCCTTGGGAGACTGAGCTAAGAAATATTGCTTCAATTTATGTCAAAGTATATTTTGCCTATGTTCTCTTCTAGTTTTATTGTGTCATGTCTTATATTTAAGTCTTTAAGCCATTTTGAGTTTATTTTTGTGTATGGTATGAGGGAGTGCTCTAACTTCATTGATTTACATGCAGCTGTCCAGCTTTCCCAACACGACTTGCTGAAGAGACTGTCTTTTCCCCATTGTATATTCTTGCCTCGGTGTGTGGGTTTATTTCCGGGCTCTCTATTCTGTTCCACTGATCCATATGTCTGGTTTTGTGCCAACGCCATGCTGTTTTGATTACTGTAGCTTTGTAGTATTGTCTGAAGTCTGGAAGGGTTATGCCTCCAGCTTTGTTCTTTTTTCCTCAGGATTGCTTCGGCAATTCTGGGTCTTTTGTGGTTCCATATACATTTTAGGATTACATGTTCTAGTTCTGTGAAAAATGTTATGGGTATTTTGATAGGAGTTGCATTAAATTTGTAGACTGCTTTGGGTAGTATGTCCATTTTCACAATATTAATTCTTGCAATCCAAGAGCATGGGATATCTTTCCATTTTTTTGAATCATCATTTTTTGGCTATTCTCAAGCATTTATTACTAAATATACATTTGTAGATAATTTTATACAATATTAAATCAGATGATTTTTATGTTCTTATACTCTGGTGAATTTCCCACAGTGAGCATGAATTTGTCATTTATGACTAGCAAAAGATACATGGTATATAAAAGAAGAAAGAAAAACAAGGGTAAGAGTATTGAGGGTGAGGTTCGTGGTGTCTGCTCTGGGCTGTATGAAAGCAAGATTACATAATCATGTTGTACAATACAAGCTTTGAGGCAGACGAGGAGGCAAAAAGAATGCACACTTCTTGTTTCTGCACAAAGATATGCACCCTAAGTGACAAATCATATCAGACTCATATTTGGTGGAGCATTTTTGCAATGTGAAAGGAGAAATGAAAGCAATACTTTTTTGTTTCACACAAGGATTCCATGAATTATGCTTTGATATTGCAGCTTGACTAGAGTGCCTAGGATTTTGGTTCCCTAGTTATGTTTTGAGGAACACTCGTATCTCTCTTGGTGCATAAAGGTGTTCTTTGCTCAAACAGATGTGGGAAATGTAGCTCATTTTCGTAGAGCTCTCAAGAAGATGTACATGTAGCTTTGTTTCATTCAACATTTCTCAAATTTAACTTAATACGGAATCGTTTTTTCTGAGATATATTTTGAAATTATAATGGAACTCACAGAAGATACTTTGGAAGATGTTGGTCCTGGGAAAGGTAGACTGGGGATTGTCAGGTCAAGTGAGCTCACTAGGCAATGAACAAGGTGGGGGATATCACTGGACTCAGAATATGTTTATTTAAAATTACTTATGGCCAAAGTAGAAAATTTTTTTTAAATCTCAGAAATGTGAATTCTATCTGAATTCTTGCTAGATTCCTATGTTTGGCCATAGATTATGCCTTGATTCTGGGAAGGAGAAAAATTTATAAGTGGCATAGTTAAAATTCTCAGTGCCCTTTCCAATAATGTCCCAATTAACTCATCATTCATTTTTATTTCTCTCTTGCATATTCTTTTCCTTTGAGGCTGACAGTTGGTGTTTGGATCACTTAAAAACAAATCTCTTCCATGCTTTTCCCACTTGTCAAGTCTTATTCTTCTCTGGAAAGGTGCTCACAATTATCTGAAAAAGAAAATGCTCTATGTGTCTCATTTTCCCAAGGCAATTACTAGTTAACCATCTCTGCCTTCAGCAGAGGTAGGAATACTTATGGAGGTAGAAAAGTACTTACAGTGCTTGGCTTCATCTTCTGTAACATTAACATTTCCTTGGATACGTATAGTTGTTATTCTGAGGAACTCAAAACACTTATGCAACTATTTTTGTACATGTGTTTAAAAATGTATATAGATTATGTTTACAAATACTGTATCACACATGTTGACTGATTACTTAGCGTTTATTCTAGTTTAAATTCCTGGCAGCTAAGACAGGGCAGGTTTATGTATAACAGCTGTGAGTGGATCACTGGCGAGTGGAGGTTGGAAATTGGTGTATACCCGGTTTTCTGCTAAGAGAGTTGTGCCACTGAATCTCTAAGGTCTTTTCTACCTCCAAGATTTTTATTCTTCAGGGGAGAAAAGAATAGCTTCTCAAGTAAAGGCAATAGCCCACACACATAAAAAATGAGGCATGGCAGAGTTAGGATTGGAACCCTGGCATTTTATTCCCAGCCTGCAATTGTTTCATCAAAATGCTCCTTTTCATTTAGTTCCTGCCCTTGTGACTTGTGCTTTGGAGACTGGACGAAGTAGAAAATATTATTGTTTTTAGATTTTTGAATTCACATGGAATGGGTAGTCAGCTAGTGACCAGAGGCTTCTGCAGTGTCAGGGGAAATGGTGTTGCCAAGTGTCCTTGAGGCTTGACCACCTTCTGCTCGAGCAGATGGTAGGCAGAAGCAGCATCTTGAAAAGCTGAAGAAGGCCAAATGGAAAATGGTCCCTGGAATGGACTTTCAGAATGTGATGGGGCCATTCTCTATACCTCTTGTGTCAGTTGGTGATGTAGTCTTCTTTCTCTTTTGCTCTTCATTGCCTAGAACACTCTTTATTTCACTCTTTGTAGAACTGACTTCTTTCTGTTCCTTCGAGTCTTTCCTCCTCAGTACAGCCTTCCTTGGTGACCCTCCTAGGTTGATTTACCCTATTTTTCTCCACTGTTTTATGTTTCCAAGCCATTTATAAGCATCCACCATGCAATTACTGGATATTTTTGTTTGCTTCCATATTAGTCTCTCTCTTACTAGACTGCAAAATCCGTGAAGGCAGAGGCCATGTCTGTTTATTTTTCTGTGTAATCAGTATGATTTATGAATAAATATGTTTTATGAAGAAGTAACTCTAAAATCCGTTTTCTGGTTCTGAAGAGCCTAGCAGCAGGACAGGAGTAAAGACGCAGACAGAGAGAGTGGACCTAAGGACACAGGGAGGTGCAAGGCTTAGCTGGGACGAAGTGAGAGAGTGGCATTGACATATATACACTACCAAATGTAAAATAGATAGCTAGTGGGAAGCAGCCGCATAGCACAGGGAGATCAGCTTGGTGCTTTGTGATCACCTAGAGGGGTGGGATAGGGAGGGTGGGAGGGAGATGCAAGAGGGAGGGGATATGGGGATGTATGTATATGTATAGCTGATTCACTTTGTTATACAGCAGAAACTAACACACCATTGTAAAGCAATTATACTCCAATAAAGATGTTAAAAAAAAAGAAAAAAATCCATTTTCATATCATTTAAAAATTAATAATTGTAGAGTCACTTAGTAAAACATGTCACCTGTAAAACACTTAGTGAACACTAAATAAATGGTATTGCAAAATGAGAACTTATTTTAAAAAATTAAGCATCATACTAGGTAGGATGAAAATATGCAAACCTCTGAAAATTCTAACAATAAGTATAGGTATTTAAAATTACATTAACAACCATAAGACCAAAAAAGGAATAAACCTGCTGCCCAGAGGGGCGAGGGAAGTTGTCAATAATGTAATGTTGATGTATGATAAAGAAAGTACAATTTAACTTTAATTTTTTTCTCTAACCTTCGCTACTTTGGATATTGCTCTTCTGGACTAAATATGCTATAGTAGAAACAGGAGAACAGAAATCCAAGTTTAGTAAACAAACTATGAGAGCATATAAAGCTGCTGTGCAACTATTAAATTCTCTTGGCTATATAATATATTATATACGTAATATATTTTATAAACATATATTTTATTCCTGGGGCAAGAAGACTCAAAAGGAAACTAGGAAACTTCCACTTTGAGGAAGATGGAGTAGATGAACTTTTCCCTATTCTTTCCACTGAGTACAACTAAACATGTTGGAGAGTATGTATAAACAAACAGGAAGACTCTGATAGGCTGGAAAGAAGAAGGCAGAATGTCTAGGGTCCTCAACTTGAGAAAGAACATGTGTGAGTTCCCTGGATTTTCATTTTGCCTCATACATCCCAGACTGGAAGTAATCAAAGTCTGCTTTCCCTAGCCAAAGGTCCAGGAAAGAAGGACTACTACAAGATGAAAACATTGTGGACAATAACCACTCTTCTCCAGCCAAACACCACAGAGAACACTCCATCCCCATCCAATCCAACAACAGCCAAATCAGAAGCCTAGACTTCCACTCTCACCAGGGTAAAATGAGGCACCCCAACCCCTTACCACTGTGGTGTTGAATAGCAAGCTGAGACTACTATCCCTCTAGATGGTAATGTTATCCCCCCGCCATCCCACAGTGTCACCTGAGACCATATGGAAAGTCTCACATTTCCCCCCACCTACACACCCAGCAGTAATAAGGAACCCCACTCATTCCTTCTGGGATGGTATCAGACGAGTCCTAGTGGAGACTCAGGACTTTCACCACCATTCAGTGATAGCTAAGTCACCCCCTTGTGGTATCAGTGGAAGCTACATGGGGAGCAATATTAAAGCACTCCTTTTTTATGGCTGAGTAATATTCTATTGTATATACACACCACAACTTCTTTATCCATTCCTGTTGATGGACATTTAGTTTGCTTCTGTGTCTTGGCTATTGTAAACAGTACTCAGCCATAAAAATGAATGAAATAATGCTATTTTCAGCAACATGGATGGACCAAGAGATTATCATACTAAGTGAAGTAAGTCAGACAAAGACAAATATCATGTGATATCACTTATTATGTGGAATCTAATTTTAAAAAGATACAAGTGAACTTATTTACAAAACAGAAGCAGACTTACAGATATCGAAAACAAACTTACGGTTACCAAAGGGGAAATGTCAGCGGGAGGGACAAATCAGGAGCTTGGGATGAACGGACACAAACTACTATATATAGGATAGATGACTGACGGGGACCTACTGTATAGCACAGAGAACTCTACCCAATATTCTGTGATAACCTATATGAGAAAAGAATCTGAAAAAGAATGAATGTATGTATATGTATAACTGAATCACTCTGCTGTACACCTGAAACTAACACAACATTGTAAATCAACTATAATAAAATTAAAATATTAAAAAAAAAATAAAGCACCCCTTCCATCCCAGCAGGAGTGGTATAATAACGGAGTACTAGGGAGCTGGAACTCCCAGCCCTGCCCAGCAGTAATGAGAAGCCTCCACCCCCAGTTAGAGGTCAATGAACGCCAAGAGAGGGATGCAGATTTTTATCCAATCTGGCAGTAACAATGCAGTGCCGTCCCACCCCACTTTTCCTTGCCAGAGTGTGTCATAGAAAGCCAGATAAAGAAGAAGTTGTAAATAGGATCAAAAGTTTCATAACAATAGAAAAATACCCAGGTTTCAATGGACAAATACACACATAAGTTGAAAATAAAATGATGGGGAAAGATATATCATGAAAAGATAAACTGTAAGAAAGCCATCATTTTGTCATTCCAAGAATGTTATATAAATGGAACTGAGTAAGCGTTGAGATTTTGTTTCCATATGCATAATTATGTGGAGATGCATCCAGGTTGTGTGTGTCAATAGCTTGTTCCTTTTTAATTACTGCGTTGTATTCGATATTGTGTATGTATTACAACAGCTTAAGTATTCAACCACTGAGGGACGTTTCCAGGTTTTGGCTACTATGAATACAGCTGCTACAAACATTCACCTATAGGTTTTTGTGTGAACACAAATCTTCGTTTCTCTGAAATAAATACCTAGGAATGGAATTTCTGGATATAGTAGTTGAATGCTTAGCTTTTAAAAGGAACTTCCAAACCATTTCCTAGACTAGCTATACCATTTTACATTTCCACCAAGAACGGTTGAGTGATCTACTTTCTCTGCATCCTCACCAGCATATAGTGCTGTCATTTTATATATGCATATAAAAAATATATATATATTAAATGTTCTGATAGATGTGTAGTGATATCTCATTATGGCTTAAATTTGCATATTTTCATATACATATTTGTCATTTAAATATCTTCTTTAGTGAAATTTCCCTTCAGGGGCTTTGGCCCATTTTCTAAATAGATTTTTGTTTTAAATAGTTGACTTGTGAGAACTCATATATTTTAGGAAACAATCCTGTGCCAGAGGTGTGGTTTGCAAATATCTATTCCCCCCTGTAACTTTTTAAAAAATCCTTTTAACAGGGTCTTTCACAGAGAAAAAAATTTTGATGAAGTCCAGTTTGTCAATTTTTTCCTTTTGTTGTCAGGCATGTGATGTCAAGTTTAAGAACTCTTTGCCTAGCTCTAAGTATTAAGGATATCTATTTTTTCTAGAATGTTTTATTTTACATTTTACATATAAGTCCATGATCCATTTTGAGTTAATTTTTATTTTTTAAATTAATTTTTAAATAAGGAGTGAGATTTAGATCAAGGGTGTTGTGTGTGTGTGTGTGTGTGTGTGTGTTTTGGTCTATGGATGTCCAGTTGCTTTAGCACCATTGGTTGAAGAGCCCACCTTTCCTCCATTGAACTGTTTTTGCACTTTTTTCAAAAATCACTTGGGCATATTTGCGTGTGTCTATTCCTGACTTCTATATTTTGTTCCACTGGTCGATTATGCCCTTCCACCAATACCACAGAGTCTGGATTATTATAAATATCTGAAAGATCTTGAAATCAGGTAGGTTGATTCCTCCTACTTCGGTCTTCTTTACCAAATTATTTTTAGTTTATTTGCATCTTCATTAAATTTTAGAATAATCCAGTCTATATTTCCAAAAACAATTTGCTGGGATTTTCATACACATTGTGTTATACCTATATATCAATCTGGGGAGAAATAACATCATTATGTTGTTGAGCTTCCAATCACTGAACCTGGTATATCTCCCCATTTATTTAGATCTTTAAGTTTTTTCACCTGTGTTTGGTACTTTTTTAGAATACTCATCATGTCCATTTTCTCCTTGTTTACACCTAGCTATTTCATATCTTATATTATTCATTATATTATAGTATATTATATATTATATAATAATATATAATATACAATATATAAAATATAATATATAATATGTATTATATATTATATACATTATATATAAAATATATTATATTATTATATAATAATATATAATATACAATATATAAAATATATGTAATACATTATATATAATATATTATATAATATATTTAATATATATTATATATAATATATATCATATAATATACACAATATATGTAATACATTATATAATATATATTACATATCATATACATTATATATATGATATATAATATATTATACAATATAAAATATATTATATATAATATATATCACATATAATATAATATATAATATATTATATATTATATATAATGTATATAATATATAATATATATTATATATATTATATTATTAATTATTCTTATATTATATTATTCTTATATATATTCATATCTTATATTTCATATCTGATTATAAGTGATATTGGATTTATAATATTGGTGTCCACAGGTTCATTGCTAGGATCTGGAAATATAATTGGGTATTGTATGTTTATCTTATATCCTGAAAAATTACTGAGCTCACATTAATTCTAGGAGATTTTGCTAAGTTTCTCGTGAGGCACTACATAGGCAATTATGTCACCTCCCTACAGTGTCATGAGGATGGAGCACTAGGTTCCCATCTTGGCCTTTTCTGATGTGGGTGAGGGTTTGCTCACAGTTTTTTCTGTTGTGTTTGACTGGAGTAGAATGGTTATTATCTAACAATGTTCTGTCTTTCTAGCTTGTCACTCTCCTGGTCCTTTGAGAAGACAGAACAGGCTTTTGGGGGGCTCCTTTTCTCTGTACTTGTGGTATTTCTAGGTTGGTATCTACTTCAACTCTAAGCAAAGTGGACTATGCAAAGTAAAAAGGAAAACTCAGGGAAGTCATCACTGTAACTGTTCCTCATGTTCTGAGATCCTCAGCCAATCTGCCTTCTCTCCAGCTTTCAGAGTGTTCTTATGAAAATTTTTATTTATAATGTCCAAGTTTAAATTGTACTTAGTGGGAGGAATAGGGAAAACAAATACTCCATCTTCTTAGAAATGTAATTTCCAATACTGATTTTATAATATACATGGATTTATTTCTTCCATCTTATTTGTTGCTATTTTCCCTGCTTTTTGGTGCTTCTTGTTTCTCTTTTTTTTTCCTATCCTCTGGAGTTTATTTCTTTTTCCCACATACCACCACTGATTTAACATTATACCGTCTCTATTTTTTTAATAAATATCCTTAAATTTTTAACACACATACTTGACCTTTCAGATTCAACAGTTCACGTATACCTCACTTTCCTCTAGGAAGATACAAAGATCTTAGAGTTCTTTACTTTCAAAAGCTCTCTCTCTCTCACTTACAGTAGATTATTTCCTTATATGTTTTATATTTTGGTTCATGAAATGAATTATTAAGATTTGGGGGGGTAATTTCTAGGTGGCTTCCTTTGATATTATGAGAGGTTATGTGTTTTATCCTAACATTTTTTATTAATTTGGGGATAGGTGTTCTTAACCATTCAGGTATGATAAATTTAAACCTCAAATGCACATTATAAATTCTTAGTGAAAGGGACCTTTTCCAAGAACAGAAGGTAGGCCATAATAAAGTAAACAAACAAAAGAAGACCCCAAACAAACTTCTGTGATTCTTCCTATTGTGATGTCTAGACTTTTTTCTATTGTACCTATTTGCTAAGTCTGTAGTTCTACAGAGGTTCTGGTTTTATATGGGAATCTCAGTTTCACCTTTCCACCTTGAAAAGGCCAAGCTTTATTTCTAGCCTTTTCATGCATGTTAATATTCTAGTTCCTGTACAGCTTCAGAAACTGGCTTAAGTTAGTGAGTTACCTAATGCTGGAGATACTCAAGCATCTTTGAAAGTGGTATGGTGATTCCTCAAGATTCTTTTAACTTTAAGACGATCAAAAACTGCATAAATAGTATCTAACACTGTATCATTTGTGCTGTTTGTATGAGACAATTATCTAATGAACAATGCATGTAAAATGTTTAGAGATCATACTTGATGTTTGATGACACGGCATGATAACATGATATGGTTACAGAGCAAGTATACAGAAGGCAAAACGAGAAAGTACTGCATGACCAAAGTCTACGTGCAACATAGGAAAGAATCACATCTTTTCCTTGGAGATTACTATAAGCAAATACTTTCCAGTCTTGCACCAATGACTGACTGTGTTCTTCTGAGATGATCATAAATATAGATGTTCTGTTCCTATCATTAATGACTCAATAAATAAAATCCCCAGATAATCTTCAAAAGTACAGTGTGATATCCAGAATGTTATAGGCAGCTGTGCCTCCTGGTGATGTGTGGAAAATTTGATAAAATGCCTCAAATGTTCTGAAGATAAAAAGTGCCAGGCACCATAAATGATAAGTGATGGTCATAACTGTAGAGAATGGCCACAGGAAGAGACACTATTGCTACCTAGCAGAAGTTGCTTCCTCTTTTCAAACACAGTAACATTGTTATTTCTTTATAAAGGACTTTAAGAAACCTCATATAAATCTGGTTCTCATAAAGCTGGAAATGGTGTAGACTCAATGTACTATCCAGAGAGCATTTAGTCCACTCTCTGCCTCTCTTAAATTAATTGACTCTCTGGATAAGTCAAGCCAGGAAAATGTCCTGTATCCTCACATGGGTATTATTTTAGCATATAAGACAACCTAACCTAATCTTCTGTTCTCCTTCAGATTCACCTGTACTGGTTAACTACTTTCATGGAAGAACAACATAGACAAAATATAAGATGGACTAAAACAGCTGACATTTTAATTCTATATTTGCCAGCACATTTCATTGGTTAAAGGACCATGTATTTTGTCCATGTGAAGTCTGAAGGGTTACAAAAGTAGGAGTTAATTTGGTTGATCCAGCAATGAATTATGCCAATGTATGTAAATGGATTTATGTTCTGCTTAATAATGTAAGCAGTTGACCATATAGCGTGACTCACCAGGCTTTTAAAATTCAGAATGGAATGCATTAGTAAAATTACTGTGAGCAATGGTTCAGCTTGCACAGCTGGATCACCTTCAAAAATGCTGGTTTGGGCACGTTTTTTTCAGTAGGAGGTTGCTGTCATCTGGTGCTTAACCTGACTCTCTTCTCTTTGGATTTGAAGACATATGGCAACATTCATTTCCCTTGGAAAGACCCAGTGTTACCCTAGGTAAACAGTGGATCACAGAAAACACTGCAGGTGTTCACAGCTAAAGGTATCAATGCCTAATTAGCTTTACAAATCCAGAAGAGAGGAATAATTCCATTAAAAATAAATTTCACATAATAAAGTGTGATCCACAAACTCAGCAAATCTGCAATGAATATGAAAATCGTCTATATTCCTAGCACTTTGATCATAGATCTGCAGCATACAGGAACAGGTGTCCTATAAAAATATCAGTTCTAGCTCTTAATTTAAATGAGTTTCTCTCTTGTAATGCTCACTGATTCACTTAGGTTTACTGCTCCAGTGAGTAATATGCCAAGAGGACAACAAACACCTACTTTCTTTAAAGCCTACTTTTTTATTTGAATGCATCTCAAACAGGAAGCACTGTTAGGCCAAATGGCCACATTTAAGATCCATTCAGAGTCTCTAAAATGAAAAAGGTGAAATATTTTGGAGGTATATATTGAAGGCTATGTTATTTTTTCTGCTGACTCATCTCAAAATGGTTCCATATATGTTCGCGAGTCCAGAGCAGAGAAATTGAAGTATGTTCATTTCAACATCACTTCCAGAAGATAATAAGTAATGTTTTCAGATTTTAAGTTTCTATTTTCTGGGAAACTTATACAGAGAAGCATTTCAATGTTATGTGTGTTCATAGCCAAATAATAACATGGCATTTAATATTTGTTCATGAGAACAAACTTTATTGCACATTCTGGATCACAAAATTTCCCCAATTCTCCATCCTTTATTTAAGACAAGAGTTATTGAGAGTTTGATGTGAATGAAGAAAACATTTCCTTACACATTGAACCTTGGCCACATTTCACATTCCTCTTTTCCAATCTTTATTGAGCAACGAGAAAAGGCAAATATCAAGAGGGACTTCCCTGGTGGTGCAGTGGTTAAGGATCCGCCTACCAATGCAGCGGACACGGGTTCGAGCCCTGGTCCAGGAAGATCCCACATGCCGCAGAGCAACTAAGCTCGTGTTCCACAACTACTGAGCCTGTGCTCTAGAGCCCACGAGCCACAACTACTGAGCCCGCGCACCACAACCACTGAAGCCCACGTGCCTAGAGCCCGTGCTCCGCAACAAGAGAAGCCACCGCAATGAGAAGCCCGTGAACGACAACGAAGAGTAGCCCCTGCTCGCCTAAAGAAAGCCCGCATGCAGCAACGAAGCCAAAAAATAAATAATACAAATAAAATAAATAAATAAAAATATTAAGAAGAAATAAGGAAAAATGAGAAAAAGATTTGGAGAGAAGGAGATGAAAAGGTTAAGAGGAGTGAGAAACCCAATATATGAATGGACAATAGCCAGACCATATAGAAAAACAGAAATCTGACCCACAACCTACAGCAACTTGCTCAGTAAAGCAGGCCCTCTCTCTATCATGAACAGCCCAGGAACCGAGCCTGTTGTAAGTCAGAATGGTACAAAGTCAGATTGCTATCTCTAGTAACAATCTGGAAAGAATGAACAATAACTTCCGTAACAATTGTCTCTTAATGGCCAGGAATTGATTAATAACTGACAGCATCCCTAATTTTTGTCTTTGGTTCCAACTTAGCACCAAGCAGAGGAAGTCAAATATAAACCCATAACCAATCACATGGGATGTCCCACTTCTACTTAGCCTGCCTACAGCTTCCCATGCTAACAGCCTCTAGTCAGGCACACCTGAGCTTTCCCTCTTTCCCAATATAAAACTTTCCTTCTCTCTGCCTGCCTTTAAGTTTCCGTCAGAACACAAATGACAGTGGCTGACTCCCTGGCTGTAGCGAGCTCTGAATTGGTCTCCTTTGACTCTCTCATTTGATGGTCTTCATTTATTTTGACAGGACAAATAAAGAAAGGGAAAAAGGAAGAGGAAGAGAAGACAAAAAGGAAGGATGAGGAAAAGGAAAAGGAGGTTTATAGAAAATGAATAAATAGGGACTTCCTTGGTGGCACAGTGGTTAAGAATCCGCCTGCCGATGCAGGGGACATGGGTTCGAGTCCTGGTCTGGGAAGATCCCACAAGCCACGGAGCAACTAAGCCCATGCACCACAACTACTGAGCCTGAGCTCTAGAGCCCATAAGCCACAAATACTGAAGCCCATGTGCCACAACTGCTGAAGCCCACACGCCTAGAGCCCATGCTCCGCAACAAGAGAAGCCACTGCAATGAGAAGCCCGTGCACCACAATGAAGAGTAGCCCCTGCTCACCACAACTACAGAAAGCCTATGCAGCAACGAAGACCCAACACAGCCAAAAATAAATAAATAAATTTATATATTTTTAAAAAAAGAATAAATAAAACAAAAACCAAAAAAAAAGGGGAAGAATCCCTGCCATATCATTCCCAATTCCACAATCCCCACATATGCTCAACCTCTCAGAAATGTGGTCATGGAAATGAGGTTACCAAGTTCAGTTTCCTTTTACAATGTCATTTACCTCAGCCTCTTAATAATTTATGTAACTAAATTTTAATATAAAGCAGAATCCACATGGTCTTGAAAAGAACTCTCTAAAAGTTCTTTTTAGAGAGCTGATGAAAAGATCATCTCTCTAAAAGTTCATGCTAATGGTATTCAAATTTTGAACGGGATTCATAATAGCAAAAATATCAGAATAGTTTTTAGCATTTTAAATCAATCTTTTTTTTTTTTTTTGGTCAAGATTGACATTAATACTCTCCTAAAGGAATGGTCTCTATTGCTACTTTGACTTCCTATTAGGCCTTTGAATCACTTCAGATATAAAAAGTCAATGCTGTGGCAAAGAAGGGAAATCTTGGTAGTGGAAAGATTCTCACCTCTACATTTGGTTTCTCGTGGATACAAAGACCTTGCCTTGAAGTTAGCAGTAGGATTCAGATTATATTTGAATAGAAAAAAATAGCTTTTTTCCAGTGGAGAGGTGGAGAAGAGACTAGTTTTAAATGGAGATGATAAATGAAAGAAAGTCTATTTGGCAGCCAAATTCCTGTTTTGAGAAGAGACTTCTATTCGATATCAGAATGCACAGTCAACCAATGACTTTTTGAAACGAAGAACCTTTTTCAAATTTGACTACTTAGGATTCGGGTGGATGTGCTGGTCTGCACAGGAAGTAGCTGCAGCACAAGGAAAGATGGGATGAAGGTCAAGATGGCTTATTTGTATTAATACTATATCAGTGTTTTGGAACAAACAGTCTCAAGAAGGTTAAAGCCTGATAAACTCAAGGTAAAACAGTCCATCTGCTTCATTTTAGAGATGAGTAAAATGAGGCGCAAAAAGGAGAGAGAGGTTCTGTGTCCAATGTTGCAAAGCCAGGGAGTGTTAGGACCAGGATCTTGACCTCCTGGGGTTTGCAGCAGGCTACAGCAAACTGCAAGAGAAGGGATAAAATAACACCTGCAGCTCCATGATGGGTCAGGCACATCAGGCTTCCCTGGCTATGAGGTCTAAGGAAGCTCATCCAGGTGGGACATTGTAATCAGAGACAACGAGCACGTAAAACTTGGGTACTGAGACCCAAAATTGGTGTCCGGGAATCGTGGAGTGGTCCGTGTGGATACAGGCTGGATGTAGCCTCCTGTCTGACAGATGGCTATAGGCTGTGGATACGGGCTGCCTGACAGATGACTGGTCACCATCAAAGACGTGAAATGTAGGCATGCAGACCTCAGACTCAAGTCTACTTTTCAAAGGTGACAACAAGACTTGAACATGTTGTTGCCAGTTCTAGAGACTTACAGGATTGAAGCAGTCCTGGTCCTAAAGTAAATTTACAACTGGGTAAGGAATACGCCACAAAACAGGGGCCCTGTGTCCAAAGCCAGAGAGTGAGTTGGGGTTTGGGCTTCAAGAACTAGGCAGAAGTCCTATTTTGAAAGTTAGGCATCAGGTTCAGAGAAGTTCTAGTCCTCAGGTGAAAAGGTGACCTGAGTCATCTGACTCCTGACTCTTTAAATTCCCTCCAGTAGGGATCACATTCATCTCACCTAGAACTTCAGACAGGACTGGGCTTAAACAAGGATCAAAGAATTCTAACTCTTTTAAGACAAGCAGGTGATGAGGCTGGAATCCAGAGAAACAGGCATGATGTCTCATTTCTAGGCAGTTTGTTTTTTGACTATTTCATGCTACACCTCTGATTCTTTTAATAATAAATGGAATTCATTTGATGTCAACATTTGTGTTTTTCCACTGCTGAACACCTATGCACTGGAAGTTAAATTTCAGCAAACACTAAGAAACCTGTATGGATCTTTCATTTTTTAAAACAAATATTTACTTTGTGTCTATTTTCCTCAGTGCTGGAAGCTAGGGTGATGACAATACAAACCTTGCCCTCAAGAAGCCTAGATTCCAGTGGAAAGAAAGACATTTAAATCAAAAACTATTTCATGTTAATTCAGTGATCTGGTAGCTGAAAAAAAACACAAAAAACAGAGTTTCCTACATCCTGTTTGCTGTTTCTGCACTGTTACTTTTGGAGTCACAGAAGGAAAGATTTCATGCTACAAGTGGAATCTGACCCTGGTTGGGCTTAAGCAGTCATTGGTCAGTTGGCAGAGCTACAGAGCCTTAGAAGTGTATGCTCTTTTTAGTTCCCACTTATTTATCTGACCTTCTGCTCCATCCCTAATACTGACTCTCAATATCACCTGTATGCCTGTCACTCCTTCATCTATTATCTCCAGTCATAAATTCTTTGGAATAGCCCCACTGCCTCTTAAAGGAATAAAAAACTCAGAGTAAATAAATCCAAGTTCTTGGTAACCCCTCAAACTTGCCCAATCTTCTGCTTTTCCCATTTTCCTATTTCACAGGTGATTAAAGCTGAGCACTAGGAGAGTAACTAACTTGTTCAATTACATAAGTTGCCTAACTTGTCTCAGAACTAGTAGTGGGACAGGCAAAGTATGAACCAAGGCAGTAGGGTTCCAGAGGCTGAGTTCTTAACCACAATGATCTACTACCTTCTTTTCAATTTAAAGTGATTTACATTTTATCTTCTAAAATGTAAAGTTTTTGTCAGAATATTCCTAATTTCAGAAAGATTAAGTGACTCGCTCAGTGACACAGGCTAATAATTTGTAGATCTAGGATTCAAGCTTGGGATTGTCTGCCTTTGTCTTGCCTGCATGAAGGTTATTTATGTGTTATTTCCTCTCTCTCACTGATTCTAGTTCCTTGATTCAAGTTCCTTGAATATTTCATTAATTATTACTTCATTATTTGTACTTCATTTGACTTCTATCTCCTAAAATATTTTTTATGCACAGTAAATATTCATGGTGTATGATCCTTTTAATGTATCACTGAATTCAGTTTGCTAATATTTTGTTGGGAATTTTTACATGTATATTCATCAGGGTTATTGTTCTGTAATTTAGTTTACTTGTGGTGTCCTTATATGGCTTTGGTATCAGGGTCAAGTGGGATTTATTCCTGGGATGCAAGCATGGTTCAACATATGCAAATCAACAAATGTGATACACTACATTAATAGAATAAAAGATACAAATCATATGATCATCTTAATAGATGCAGAAAAAGCATCTGACAAACTAAAACATCCTTTCGTGATAAAAATGCTTAACAAATTGAGTATAGAAGGAACATCCCTCAACACAATAAAGCCAGATATGATAAACCCACAGCCAATGGTGAAAGCTTGAAAGCTTTTCCTCAAAGATCAGGAACAAGACAAGGGTGCCCATTTTCACCACTTCTATTCAACATAGTACCGAAAATCCTAGCTAGGGCAATCAGGCAAGAAAAAAGAAATAAAAGCCATCCAAAATGGAAAGGAAGAAGTAAAACTGTTCTTGTTCGCAGTTGATATATATAGAAAATTCTCATGACTCCACCAAAAACAAAACAAAAAAAACCCTGTTAAAACTAATCAACAAATTTAGTAAAGTTGTAGTATACAATAACAACATACAGAAGTCAGTTGTGTTTCTATACATTAACAAAACATCTGAAAAATAAAGAAAGAAAACAATTCCATTCACAATAGCAACAAGATAATAACATACTTAGGAATAAATTTAACTAAGGAAGTGAAAACTCTGTACACTAAAAACTACAAGACTTTGTTGAAAGAAAATGAAGAAGACACAAACAAATGGAAAGATATCCTGTGTTCATGGATTAGAAGATTATTGTTAAAATGTCCATAATACCCTAAACCATCTATAGAATCAATGTGATCCATAGAAAATTCCAATTACATTTTTTAAAAAACAGAAAAAACTCCTCAAATTTGTGTTAAGCCACAAAAGACCCTGAATAGCTAAAGCAATCCTGAGAAAGAATCACAAACCTGGAGGCATCACATTTCCTGATTTCAAACCATACTACAAAGTTACAGTAGCCAAAATAGTATGGTTCTGGCATAAAAATAGACACATAGACCAATGGAACAGAATCCAGTGCCTAAAAATAAACCCTCACATATATGGTCAATTACTTTTTGAAAAGGGAGCCAAGAATACTCAATGAAGAAAAGATAGTCTCTTCAATAAATGGTGTTGGGAAAACTGGATAACCACATGCAGAAGAATGAAATTGGACCCCTATCTTACATCACTTGCAAAAAATAAATTGGAATGAATTACAGACTTAAACATAAAACCTGAAACCATATAACTCCTAGAAGAAAACAGGGAAAGATATCCTTGATGTTGATCTTGGCAAAAGTTTTTCTGGATATGACATCAGAGGCACAAGCAACAAAAGCAAAAATAAATAAGTGGGACTACATAATAGATGTTCAGTAAATATTTACTGAAAATATTATTTTAAAACCTGAGGAATGGCCAAAGCCAGAACAATTGAGCAACAAAACGCAGAAAGTAGTTTTGGATAATATCTCAAGCTCCATAAATATCCCATAATATCCACGAGTCCATACTGCTAAAAAGACATGATTTAATAAATAAATAAATGGAGCAGTATAAAAAAATCTCTCATGCAAAATTTAAAATAATTTATGCAAATACTTAACCCTCAGGGAGAGGAGCATAGCCCCCCATTCCTTAAATATGGGCTGCATATAGTGACTTGTTTCTAAAGCAAGCAGTATGGGAAGAGTGAAAAAGAGTAATTTTACAGTAGAAAACCTGACAATCACTACTTCAACCAGGTAATCAAGGTCAAAATCAATAGTGATAAGTCACGTTGACAGTATTATCCTTGATATGATATGATGAAAATGTCAATTTACCCCAGTGGTCTTATCCTCCAAACGAATAACTCCATGAGAAAAACACTAGGCAAATCCCAACTGATGGACATCCTACAAATTACAAATGGTCAAGGTCATCAAAAACAAAGAAAAATATGAGAAACTGTGCCAGCCAAGAGGAGCCTAAGGAGACAGGACTACTAAATGTAACGTGACAACCTAGATAGGATACTGAATGGACAGAATACATTAGGGAAAACTGAGAAAATGTTAATAAAATATAAACCTTAATAATTATATATAGTTAATATTAATAAACTTACATTGATTTAATATAATTTATATTAATATTTATTTAATAATAATGTATCAACATTGGTTTGTGTGACAAATATGCCACACTGATGTAAGATGTTAATAACAGGGGAAACTGGGTGTGGAGTATAAGGGAACTCACTATATTATTTTAGCCATTTTTCTGTAGACCTACAAGTATTAAAAAATAGGAAGTTGGGCTTCCCTGGTGGCGCAGTGGTTGAGGGTCTGCCTGCCGATGCAGGGGACGCGGGTTCGTGCCCCGGTCCGGGAGGATCCCACGTGCCGTGGAGCGGCTGGGCCCATGGGTCATGGCCACTGAGCCTGCGCGTCCGGAGCCTGTGCTCCGCGACGGGAGAGGCCACAGCAGTGAGAGGCCCGCGTACCGCAAAAAAAAAAAAAAGTTTATTTAAAGAAATTATATGACAAAGTCACGCCTCTAAATTGATTTGTTTTCATGATTCCTTTCCAAATATCAGGTGTCTATCTCCCCAAGGCCAGTGGCTCCTGGTCACCTACTCTTCCGTTTTTACTCCAAATGTCCAAAAGTATCTGGGTGCAGGCAATACACGGAAGGAAGAGTGGCAATGAAAGAAAAATGGTAACTAGCTGGTTTCTATGAAACTGAGCACATTCAGAAGACTTCAGGATTTCCAGGATCATTTCAAAGGTTACCACATCTTTCCAACTCCATGTCTAAAGAAATATATTTTCAATGCCAATTATATTTTATTCCATGACTTGGAAAGAAGAACTGTAGGATGTAATCCAAAGAAAGGTGAAGTTGAAGAGGAGAGAGTTTAACCAGGGGTTACAAGAAAAGCCATGTTATACCTTAAAAGAGAATAAAGATTTTACTAGGGCACTCTTCCTATTGGCAGTGCCCGGGGAAAGTCAAAGAGCAGGTGTACAGAGGGAATGGACATTCAGGAGCCTTATATAATATCCTGCTTGGCCAACAGAGGGCCACCATGTGTTCAACTCTAGAATCACCTTCATGTGTTTATTGACCATATCTGGCTGAAATAGAGAATGCTTGGAAATGAGATGAGCTGCACACAGCCAGTGAGGGTGTGGACAATGGCGTCCACCTCATGCACTCAGCATGAGTCCACTCTATTCTATGTGAGTGCCCTATATATGCATGACAACTGGGCTATGAAACTGCAGCCACTGTCCTGTCCCAGCTTTAGGCAAACATATATTTATTCACATCCCCTCTTACATAACAGCTCAATTAAAGGCCTGTGGTCACTTACTAGCTGCATGTCTTATTTAAAGGGGAATGTAAATTCACACCCTACCCTTCCACCCTTGCTTAAAGGAATCACAGGCAACACTGTACTTCAGCAATCTGACTTCCGTCTTCTATATTATACAAGGGATGACTAGAGCTTCATGGACCGAGCCACCAGCCATCCACATGCTTTTGAAACCATCAGTAAGACGGGATATAATAAAGACATTGACCTACCCAGGGAAAACATTGACTGTGGGTAACCTTAAGCATCTCAGTGGTATGAAGAAAGATATCTCTGTATACTTCGTTTACAAATTAATGACAATAATCGCCTCTGTTTCATTTACATTTTGCAGTTGCATTTCTTCATAATCCTATTATATCAATAGTATACCTGACTTAAATTAGTTCTTGTCAGATTGGATTGTGGTTATTTCTGAGACCCCATCATGGCTCATCATGGATTCCCTTGGAATTTGCTAGGGAAGCACAGGTATCCCTGAAGAGGAGAGCTTGTGTTTATCTTATACTCTAGCACAGCAGTCGCCGATCTTTTTGGCACCAGGGACCGGTTTCGTGGAAGACAAGTTTTATACGGACCGGTAGCGGGGTGCGGGGAATGGTTCAGGCGGCAATGCGAGCGATGGGGAGCGGCAGATGAAGCTCTGCTCTCTGGCTGCTCACTGCCTGCTGTGCAGTCCGGTTCCTAACAGGCCGGGTACCGGTACTGGTCCGTGGCCCAGGGGGTTGGGCACCCCTGCTCTAGCACGTGGAAAGATTTAGCATTGATTTGTGATGCTGGATACACACTGTGTTGATTGATGCAAAAAATGCCTGATTTTATTTTCTCAGAAACATATCCCAAATATGTCATCTTCTTTGTCTATAATTAGAGCGTAACCGTATGCCATTTTGCCCACCTCACAGAGCTATAATAAGACTCAAATGAGATAATGTATATTAAAAAAATCCCTGGAAATAATAAAGTGTCAAATTACGAGGGAAGACAGGAGAGAAGTAACCTCTATAGAATGCCTACTGTTTTTCAATGCTTTACAAACATAATCCCATAAATCTCATTTACCTTTTACAATATCCCTTTTAGAAAGGGAGATCCAGATGAGTTGAACAGCAGCTCAGGCAGACAGTTCATATTAGCTGAATAATTCCACAAATAGTGGGAGAATCAGAATTTTAATCCTATGCTGTTTAAATTCCAAGATCTTGTTCTGTTTGTTTCTCATTTCTATAAAGATGAGATCCAGTGTCATTAAAAAAAAAAGCACCTAAGTCTTTTCAACACTTTATACCTTTTCCAGATGTAGCCTGATAAAATGAGAAACATAACAGACATAGCCAATGCTTCTACAATCTTTGAGTCAATATAACAAAGTATAATAGAAATAGTACTTAGCAGAATAGAGTTAACACATACACAATGAATCAGTGGTGCTTCTTAATGGCTACTTGTGTGACCTCAAGCAAGTCACTCAGATGACTTCTTTTCAGTAGCTTCTCTGTACAATCCATTGTAGTTGGAACTGAGAATAAAAAGATAATTAAGACACTGCCCCAAAGAGATAAACATGCAGACAATTATTTAATAAAATATTATTAGACTACAGTAGATGTACATCACAAGAAAAAAGTGATATGGACTTGCAGCCTTGAGTTGAGAATTTAGAGTATGTAGAAGCTGATCAAATGGAAGAACGAGAGCTGAAAGTTCCAGGTAGAGGTAGGACAAATAGTCGCTGGAAAGTGTGATGTATTTGGAGAGCAGGGACACTTTTCTCTGAACCTCATTTTCCTCATCTGTAAAATGAGGAGATTCCACACTATCGTCTCTAAATCCCTATTATACTTTACTCTTCCAAGATTCTGTTTTTGTGTCTTTGACTTCTTCTCATATTCCCATATTTGGTGTAAAAGCAAGTCATCTGCATGAACTAGCCCACTATTCTGCAAAAGTAATACAATTAAACTTTAACGTGAGAAATATACTGACAGATTTATCTACTCTCAGCTGTGAGCTTCCAAAAACATTAAAAACAGGCTACTTGAAGGCTAAGATTTCTCTTAACAAGGAGTGATTACATTCTTGAGCACATTTGATTCTCCCATAGGCATTAAAACAGCAGCGGCCTGAATTTTCACCGAGTTGTAAAAGGGTTAAGTGTCAGACATGACATGTTACCAGGGAATGTCATCTAAAATGGACGAGGCCACTGCCCTTAGAGCAAGGCTCGTCGTTGGCCATGAAAGAAATAGCCCTGACATTCAGTTACCTCACTGCACTTAAGGGAAAGGATCACTTTAGGCAAGTAGAAGACAAATTGTAAGTAATTATTTTAAGAAATTGCTCTCATAGGTCCTAACGGATACCTTCTGTAAATGTTGGTCAAGCAGTTAATCAATTCAGGAGCCAAAAATATTTCCCATTTTTATTTTAGATTTCAGAGGAAAGGAACATATAGGAGCTGGTGGTTATTAAGAAGGGAAACATCTTCCTGTTAATTCACACAGGCAGTTGGGGGTTGAATTTAACGAATTACAAGGTCCTCATTCCACTGGGCTTTCATACTTGGTTCCCTTAGATACTAGTATTAGAGGGCTTTGTTTAGTGGACTGTGTATACTGGGGGGTTCATTAAATTGTTTGGCAAAATAGATTTTTAAATTTTTTTAAGTGAAATACTGTACATAATGTAACAGTTCCCCCACAAAATGTTTACAAAATACAAATTTTGGATTTGATTTTTGCAGTAGGTCTATTTTTTTCATATGCACTAAGGTGCAATTCTGATCACAAATAGGGTACGTGGCATACGGAGCAAAGTTAGCCATGTGATATACAGCTGTTTGGCCACTGACTGAACGATCACTGGTTTCCTCTTGGGATTTAGGTCTTCTACTGATCAAAAGTGGAACTTTGGGGGACTTGATAGCAGTGACAACAAAACTATATCAAAATGTGTTGGTATGCCTTGTAACCTTAAGTAAAGAACAGCATCAATGAGAGACATTCTTCCCTGGGATTTTCAGGCCATAAAAAAATAGAGAGGAGAAGGGTACTGTTTTGAGTCTGCAGATCACCAGCAGGAGATGGCTCATCTCATCACCTTGAATAATCTTGGTGATCTCACTGGAGATGTGTGAGATTTTGACCACTAGAATGGATAGATCTAAGATGTTAGGAAACTTCACCTTCCTGGGAACTTGCTTTTAAGTCCCTCTCTGCTCATTAAAAATGAGACTTCCCACTGCAGGGCAGCCAGCCCAGGCACGGAGACGGAGGCATCATGGGCCTGTGGTGGTCTCTCATGTTCCATCCTCTTTTGTTCTCCAGCTCTTCTCTGAACCTAAGCCCACATTGGTATTTGGCAGAGTACAGGCTAGGGTTATTCCTAAGCAACGTGCCCTGCAAACTTGGTCATTCTGGGAGCATGTTTCCCAAAGGCTGGTCCTTGGAGCACCTACACAGGAATCAGCTGAGTCATTGTTAAAAAAATTAGTTTTCAAGACCTCACCCAGAGCTACTGGGGACAATCCCAGGAATCTGTATAAATGCTTTATCTCACCAAGTAATTTTCATATTCATTAATGTTTGGGAATCCCTAGTCAGACCAATGACAGAAGAGCCTAACAGATAAGAAAATTGTAGATTATAAAACCGATTGATATGAAATATCTCCTTTTTCCCCATGAAATTGATGGATAATCCTCTAAAATTGCCAAAAAACCCAAAAACACAAAAAATCAAAAAAAAACCCCGTAAGTTGATGAAAAGGGGCCATTACTGCAGTAGTTAAAGGCTCACAACAAGGGCTGTAGTACTTTGTAACTTCTCAAATGAGAGCCCAAAGTGTAGACTCATGGAGTCCGTACCTCTAAGGTACGGAAAGGGTGACACAATGTTGCACAAGAAGCTTGTCCATAATTTCAGTCTTCAAATTTTTAAAAAGCATGTTGACTTTACTGGTAAAAGGCAAAGTGAATCGTATTCTCAGTGGTCTCCATTTGTGAACATCTTATAGACACATTCATCAACATTATGTCCTTTATCCCAACCTGGGTACTAAACTTTGTGTTCACCTGTTACTAGTAAGGTATTCTCTATATCCTGCAATGATTCTGACGAGATTACTTCTAGATGTAAGGATTGGAGCAATCACAAGCGTTTCTCCCTGCCGGGTCACTGACTTGTTTCCCACTGCCTAGAATACAAGAAATGTTGTTTTACCTCCACATGAAGTGGGGGCCTGAAAGCACTGTCAAGCCTCAGCACTTTGCTACGGGGCATTTACCATGTCCTCATATAACAATTTATTCCAGGTGATTTTCTTTCCGCATTCTCATTACTTCTGGCCCTTTAAATCTGATCATTTTTATTTTACCTCTTACACAGCCCAAGGTAATAAGCACCGGCAGGTACCATGAGTCATGCTGAGTGTTTCCCATGAAGGAACGGAGTATGATGGAGGTAAAAAAAAAAAAAAAGGTGCTCTGTTTAATGCAGGGGATAAAAATCAGCCCCACTTCACAAAATATCCGATGTCTCTTGTCAAGGGGGAGGAAATCAGAAGCATGACTTGTGGCAGTATCTGTGCAGAAATTTGTTAGGTAGCACAATGTTTAGTCTGTACCGAGTCTGGTAAGGAAGTGCTGGAGACTAATTCAACTGTTGGAGTTACCTGATTATAAAATTATAAAAAAACCTCTCTATTATTTATTTGTTTAATCTTCGCCAGTCAGTACTCAAAGTTTATTAGCAATAGAAAGGATATAGTTCAAAACATTTGAATCAGTTATGTTCTGGGGAAAGTAAAACCTTGCAGAACCTAGTCACTCAGCAAATGATTCATGTTTATAAGCTGGTGGCTTAATTTATAAACTCTTGAGACGCTAAAAGGCAAGAGCAAAAGCAAAAGCAACGCTCTTACCTCCACCGGGCCCAGCTTTCATACTCCACTCCACACCATTGCTCCAAGCAAGAATGTCAGCAAACTTCTCAGGCATTCAATGGAGTGTTCTGATCACAGTATGCTAGTTCCTGGCATCGCCGGATCTCATACTCTCCCATCACCCCAATGCTTCCTAGATGTCTTATTCTGGAGGCTCTCTACTTTGGAACTTCTCAGACCTACCATATTCTGCTTTCGGCATTAGTGAATATAAACCCAAGCAGAGAGACACCAAGAGCTATTACCTCCAAAGGCTAAAGCACGTGCTCTAGAATCAGACTTCATAGGTTTTGTAACAGAGAAGAACAAGCCTGACTCCATATTGGATCTATTCATTTAGCCCTAACCCTTGTGCTCTCTTGCCTGTGCTGAGTCATGCTGGCTCTGCACTTTGTGTAAAAGAATGTTGCCTGTAGCCTGAAATATACAGGAGAGCCCATTCTCAAGACCCTGACCTTTAAATGTGTAACTCTTTTCCATTCATACAGAGATAAAAAAGTTGCAGAACAGAGAATAACATTTATCTTGTTGGAGATTTATAGAACATTGTGACCAGAGCCACATGGACAGCTGGAAAAACAAAGGATTCTGGCACCAGGATTCCAGCACCAAGAAGTTGGCAACAACCAGCCACACCCCTTCCCTTTTAGGATAAAAGAAGCCTGAATTCTAATCCGGGTGAGATGGCTCTTTGGGACACTAGTCCATCATCTTGGTCTTCTGGCTTTCCAAATAAAGCCACTATTCCCTGCCCCAACACCTCATCTCTCGATTTATTGGCCTGTCGTGTGCTGAGCAGTACAAACTTGGACTCAATAATGGTTTGAATCCTGGCTGTGCCACTTATTAGCTCTGTGATTTTGGCAGGTGATTTAACCTTCCTGTGCCTTGGTTTCTTTATTTGTAAATTGGGATAATATTAGCAACTCTCTTAGGCAGTGGTGAGGATTGAAGAATTGATAGATATAAAGTGCTTAGAATAGTGTGTGAAACATAGTAAGTGCTCAAAATTGTTACCTGCTATTATCTGGCATATGCCTAGTGTCTTCATCAGGGATAATTTGGTTTTAAAGGGACATAAAGGTATGGAAACTACTTTAAGCAAAACAAACACCTGAAAAGCTACATTTGTTTTTCAAAGTTAAAGCAATATCTTAAGGAACCCAGAGATGGCAGTATAGTTGGTTTTCAGGGTATTCCTGAGCCAGACTTGGAAAGCCCTCAGGAGCTCCAAGGCATAGACTCTACCTCTTACTTTTTTGGGGGGGTCACATGATTCCTTGTGCCTGGTCCAATCAACTGTGGGTAAAGGACCTGAATCATGAGTCCCACTTGTCCACTTAGCAATCATTGTGGGAACATAGTATATGAGAAAGGGCCTGGGAAAGGCATATAAATTGATTGTTTAGTCTACTAACTTCACCATGAAGCATTCTGGGAAAATACCCATTGTGTCTTGGCAGGCTCCTGGTTAGGGCTCCACTCTCCATAGATAAAGTGCAAATCAAGGAAAATAAAGAGGCCAGTGGTAAGATACATCTTCAGGAAAATCCCAAAGCATAGATCCAGACATCCTATTTCATTTCAGCCTAATTGAGTAAATTTGGGGCAATTTTGTCACATAGGTGGTGAGAACTCCAAACTTTTCACATGTGATATTTATCTTGCAATTCCTTCCTAATTCCTTTTTAATTACTTTTTGTTTGTTTGTTTTTGCAGTATGCGGGCCTCTCACCGTTGTGGCCTCTCCCGTTGCGGAATACAGGCTCCAGATGCGCAGGCTCAGCGGCCACGGCTCATGGGCCCAGCTGCTCTGCGGCATGCGGGATCCTCCCGGACCGGGGCACGAACCCATGTCCCCTGTATCGGCATGCGGACTCTCAACCACTGCGCCACCAGGGAAGCCCCCTAATTCCCTTTTTGAAGAGTACTGCTAGGAACATTTTCTTTTAATATAGGACTGGAAAAACAGGCTAAGAATTGTATCCTTAAATTATTGTACTGGGTAGGCCAAAAATGCCTTCAGTTTTTTAAATAAAAATAAAAGACACATTTTTCATTTTCACCAAGAACTTTAATAAACAACGTATTCACCCTTTTGTTCCACTACCTTCTGCCATCTTTCAGGCAACTTCATAATTCCATCTTCCCAAAACTTTTTATCTTTTTGAGGAAAGAACTGTTCCAGGTGCCTTTTACAGTCTTCCAGAGAACTGAAATTTTTTCCATTAAGAGAATTTTGTAAAGACTGAAATAAATGGAAATCCGAAGGTGCAATGTCTGATGAATATGGCGGATGAATCAGAACTTCCCAGCCAAGCTGTAATAGTCTTTGCCTGGTCATCAAAGAAACATGTGGTCTTGCATTATCCTGATGGAAGATTATGCATTTTCTGTTGACTAATTCTGGACGCTTTTCGTCAAGTGCCACTTTCAGTTGGTCTAACTCGGAGCAGTACTTGTTGGAATTAATCATTTGGTTTTCCAGAAGGAGTTCATAATAGAGGACTCCCTTCCAATCCAACCATATACACAACATCATCTTCTTTAGATGAAGACCGGACTTTGGTGTGGTTGGTGGTCGTTCATTTCACTTGCCCGATGATCTCTTCTGTTCCACATTTTTGTACAGTATCCACTTTTCATCACCCGTCACAATTTGTTTTAAAAACGGAACGTTTTCATTACATTTCAGTAGAGAATCGCATGCAGAAATATAGTCAAGAAAGTTTTCTCGCTTAACTTACGTGGAACCCAAACAGCAAAGTGATTTACATAACCAAGCTGGTGCAAATGATTTTCAATGCTTGATTTGGATATTTTGAGTATGTCGGCTATCTCCCACGTGGTATAACACTGACTGTTCTCAGTTATTGCTTAAATTTGATCGCTATCAACTTCAACTGGTCTACCAGACTAGGAGCATCATCCAGCAGGAAATCTCCAGCATGAAACTGCACAAACCAGTTTTGACACGTCCAATCAGTCACAGCACCTTCTCCATATACTGCACAAATCTTTTTTTGTGTTTCAGTTGCGTTTTTACCTTGCTTGAAATAATAAAGCATAATATGCCGAAAATGTTGATTTTTCCTTCCATCTTCAATATTAAAATGGCTACATAAAAATTCACCAATTTTGATGTCTTTTTTTTAATGCACGCTGATATGACAGCTGTCACATACAATCTAACAAAATTGTTTCGAATGAAGTTAAAGACAACTAAGTGCTACCAGAGCCATGTTACGGAAAAAACCGAACGAACCTTTTGGCCACCCAATAATTATAATTTTAATACAAAAGATTTCCAGATTGGATAAGTGACTTTTAGATCCTACATATTTTTACAGACTAAAACAAAACAAGACAAATAAAGCAAACAGAAAAACCCAACTCAGGGGCTTCCCTGGTGGCGCAGTGGCTAAGAATCCACCTGCCAATGCAGGGTACACGGGTTTGAGCCCTGGTCCAGGAAGATCCTACATGCCGTAAAGCAACTAAGCCTGTGCGCCACAACTACTGAGCCTGCGCTCTAGACCCCACGAGCCACAGCTACTGAGCCCACGTGCCACAACTATTGAAGCCCGTGCACCTAGAGCCCGTGCTCTGCAACAAGACAAGCCACCGCAATGAGAAGCCCGCACACTGCAGCAAAGAGTAGTTCCTGCTCACCGCAACTAGAGAATGCCCACGCTCAGCAATGAAGACCCAACGTAGCCAAAAATAAATAAATAAAATAAATAAATTTATTAAAAAAAAAACCAACTCAGAAAATAATAAAACACCCAGAATTTGAAAATGTACACAGAGAATTAAATTCATGGGCACTAATGGTTTAAAGTTCATAAATCTCAAATAATTTTTGTTTATAACCATTTTGAAAGCAACCAATTTCCTTAAGCTAGTGTTTAAACTAAGACAAGAGCACCTGTACATTACTATAAACATTTTAATAGCATGTTAATACAAGAACACCTAGAATATTGAATTATTACTGGCTATTGTGAGCACTTAAACTAGGGAAAAATGGAATTTAAATGCTACTTTTCTATTTCATGTGGGTATTTCAACTATCCCCCATTAGCCCGTTCTTTCATCAGGAAACATTAGGAGAGTTGCATTTCCCTATCCCTTGAATTTCTGCAGGGCCATAGGACTTGTTTGTCCTATAAAATGTGAGCAAAAGCACTACATGTCACTTTCTTGCAAAGCACTTTGTTTTCAATGCTTGACTCTCTAGTTCACCCAGAGATCTTGATAGCATGTGCTGCTGTGGAGGTGTCATGAGATTAGAACAGACTGGAATGCTGAGTTTTCATGTGGAAGAAAATTAACTTGGAATTCATTCAGACTCACAGCGGACGTTGTATGAATGGTAACCTTTACCTTCACCTTTAATTGACAAGTAAAAATGGTATACATTTGAGGTATACAACCTGATGTTTTGATATATATGTATGTTGTCAAACTACAAACTAACATATCCATTACCTCATTTAGTGACCTTTTTTCAACTTTTTTTCTTTTCTTTTGTGGTAAGAACACTTTAGATCTACTCTCTTACTAAATTTCAGGTATACAATACAGTATTGTCAACTGTATAGTCACATTGCTGTACTTTAGATCTGCAGAACTTATTTATCCTGCATAACTCAAACGTTGTGCCCCTTTGGATACAGATTGCAATTTGGGGGCTATTTGTTACTGCAGCATGACCTTAGGGTAGACACTGTCTGCTATACATTTCAGAACTAAACAGAATTCTGAATCCCTGGAAGTTGGGGAAAATCTAACACTTTGAGCTTTGGTGGCGAAAAGGAACAGTAAATAGGATAGATGAAGGTTTTCACAGCAAATTCTTACATCTTCTTTTATGACTTGAGGAATAGTGTAGTACAATTTCCTCACTTCACATGTAAATGACTTACAGACCAGAAAGAGGAACTGACTTTATTAAGTTTAAACATTTGTCAGTGGCAAAGTCTATTAATGTGTTACATGCTATTCCTCAGGGGAAGAATATGAGAAATAAAAGAAAAATAGCAGGCCAGAAAGAAAACCCCACAGCTGTTTGCAATTTTAATAAAATAATGTGTTGATCAAAAATTTAGTGGAAATGTGAGAATCCTGAATTCAAAATCAAAGGTTAACCTCACCATTCTACTTGAGAAAAGAAATGAAACTCCACGCAGTATTGCTAGCATAAGTTCCCAGGTTGAATTTACACTACCACCAGGAGACACAGAGAGAGGCAAACACTGCCTTTCTGTGTGACTTATATGTAAAATAATAATAAAAGGAAAAAAGCATGTAGTGATTAAAAATAAATCAAAGAAAGCTAGCTCATAGCACAGATGGGGCAAAAATATGAGTCTTTTGATTGATAGTTAATTAGGAGCAGTACAGTTAAAAGACATGAGTTCTATTCCCAAGCTGAGGAAGTTTAGACAGGTTATTTAACTTCATTAAATTCATTTTCCTTATTGTAAAAATTGGTTGAAATCTAAATTTCTTCCTCACTTTCCTTTATAATCTTTTTTCTCTACCAACCCTCAGTGATTTAGTTTTCAATATTAAAGTATTATCTATGAGTAGTGATGTGAAATGAATTTAGCAAAGAAGAGCTGAATAGAGCTAAGATATCTAGTTCTTATACAACACTTCCTTCATGCCAATTATCAATACTTAACTATTGTAGGAGCAAATCCTTTCCTTCCTGTCCACTCCCACTTTTTTTTCGGGTTAGACTTCCTGCCTTCAGAGCTCTCCACATTTTCCATCTCTCCTCCTAGCTCCTTTTAGTTGTGCTATAGGGAAACCTTGTGGTACTTTAAGCAATGAAATTTCCCTATGATTGAAACTTTTCCATTAGTGCTCTTTCTATCTCTTAATTTTCATTGAAAATTGGCTTTCTCCAAAGGTTTACTGTTCCTGCATTCCTTACCAAAGTCTTGTGTTCCCTCACCTTGACAATTTTTTAAAAATTTATTTATTTTACTTACTTATTATTTTTGGCTGCGTTGGGTCTTTGTTGCTGTGCGTGGGCTTTCTCTAGTTGCGGCGAGCGGGGGCTACTCTTTGTTGCAGTGCACAGGCTTCTCATTGCAGTGGCTTCTCTTGTTGCAGAGCACGGGCTCTATGCACGCAGGCTTCAGTAGTTGTGGTGCGTAGGCTTCAGTAGTTGTGGCTCACGGGCTCTAGAGCGCAGGCTCAGTAGTTGGGACACATGGGCTTAGTTGCTCCGTGGCATGTGGGATCTTCCCAGACCAGGGCTCAAACCCATGTCCCCTGCATTGGCAGGCGGATTCTTAACCACTGCACCACCAGGGAAGCCCTACACTGTCTTTATTACTAAAATTTTATAAGTCTACAAGACAGGTAGAGAGGATTTCCAAGTTTCTTCTTATTTTAAAAAGTTGTTTACTATGGTCATTTCTATTTTCTAAAGAATGTGTATAAGTGAACACTATTTTTTTAACGTAATTCTAAAAGAGTACAAGGAGGAAATAACTAACATGACATTCTCCAGAACAACTGAGAATCTGGAATTCTTTTCTTTTGTTCTGATTTAGTTCAGAATACAAAAGTTTCCCTCATCCCAAAATGAGGATCCTACTTCTAAAGGCCAACAGTCTAAGTCTCTGAAGCCATGTTTCACAAGGTCTGGTCTGTAATATTACATCAGTTGATCCAAAACTTTTATTTCTAATGATCATTCATTGTGCATATAGGATGTGACAATGTATATAAATCTCATATATTTATCATTTAAATAATATAATTTTTCTTAAATTTATAAAATTCTTCACAATTACAAAGTACTTTTTACAAATTGTTTCATTTGACCCTTACAACCATTTTTTAAAGAGGTTGTGTAAGCAGCATTAGTAGTATAATTATTATAATATGTATATCACAAGACTGATAGTAAAATTGTGGTATACCTATGACATATGTGATATAGTATATTACATATACCTTCATAGGGTATAATCTATAGTCTTCAAAAATAATAACTTACAAAAGACATAAAAAATACTTGCACATATATTATGAATATGTGCATTAAATTATACATTTGTACAAACTGTTATAAAATTATAAATTAATACTAACCAGGATATAAGTAACTAATAGTTGAGACAGATAGTATATCCTTTAGGAATTCAAAACAAGTAGTGATAATATTTAGTGTAACTAAATTAGCCATGAAACGATTCCTAGACTAAGAGAGACTTGGGTTTATTTTAAAGGAAAAATAGCATATTGAAAGTCAAGAAGGAGGAAGAGGACTTTTTAGGAACTACCAATAGTATGAACAAGGGCATGGGGGTAAAAATGCATACAGTTTGTGTCAAGATAATGACAAGAATATGCTCTCTGTAGGAAAGGAATTGCTTAGAGAAACAATGATAGGGGATTCTGGAATTGTATGTTGAGGTGGGTTGGTAAGGATCCTGAATACTTTCTCATACCAAGACACAGCTTCCATTAACACCTCTCTTCTGATGATCCTTGCATCCAAGTTTCCAGACCAGAATTCTTTCCTGAATTACAAACATATACTTAAGTGCCTGATAGGTTCAACGCCTGAGGAATCCCACAAATACCTCAAAATCAACATGTTCAAATCTGAACAGTATCTCTTTCACTCAAGCTTGCTCCTCCTCCTATATTCTCAATTTTATTGACGGCACTGTAACTGATGCAGAAGCCCAAGTCAAGAACCAGGAAGTCCCTCTACTACACTTTTTCATCTTTCTGTACAACTCTATTATGTGAATTTCAATTTCAAATGTCTCAAACTGTTTACTCTTTTTCATAACCAGTGCTATTGACTTCACAAAAGGTTTTTGTCTTCTTTTTTTCGAACCCTTGAGATGACCTTCTAATTAGTTTCCTTGACTCTAATCTTACCGACACTTGCCCATCAGAATAAGCAATCACATAATTTTCTTTACCAAATCCTTCTTCAGGAGCTTTCTATCAGTGATAACAATCTTTTCTCATGGTCTGTGCCCAATCTTAATTTTTTAATAGTTTCAATTGTTGCAATCCCTGCCCTTCCCCCATGTACCCTGCACTACCACCATCCCAACTCGGTGCATTTTCTTGGCTGTACCATTGACTCTGATGCCATTGTGCATTTGTTCTTGCTGGTCTCTCTAGTGGGGTGTTTTACTTATCATTTATTGTATCAAACTCAAACTTTTTGTGTCTGTGATGCTTTTGCTGGTTTCCCCATGTAGAGCTGGGTATTATTTCTTCTATGTTCCAGTGCATTTGGTGCAGGCTTTAGTTTGTTTATATAAATGTGTCTTAGGAAGACTGAACCTTTTAGGAAAAGGACAATATGCTATTTCATTTTTTTAATCCTCTTTCCCCAACACACACACACACACACACACACACACACACACACGTGTGGTTGAAGTGAATAGATAATTAAATCAAATACTTCAAAGTACTAACTTAGAGACAGTGAATTAGAAAAGCACAGATGGTGGTAGTGCGTTATGCTGGGGGGCCTGACATCAGAGGAGCTCCTTCAGAGTAAGAGGTATGATGGGGAGCACCTGCTCTTCAAACCTCGAACTTAATCTGCATATCAAGTTTTACCCTACCCTACTATCGATCTAACACTTTTGAGTCATTTCTACCCCATTTACCCAATCACCCACACCATTTTTTTCAGTCCATTAAGAATGTGAGGCAGAGAATTAGGTGGCTGAAAACTCTTAGGGCTAAAATTCCTATTAGAAAGATAAACCGGGACAGAACATTCAAGTGTTTCATTGTCAAATCGTAATTACGTAATTTTTGAAGACTTACCTCTGTTTCAATAGTGAGAAACTATTTGGGAAACTGTACTGGAGGCCTTACTTGCCCCAAAAAGAAAGGTGATGGTGGAGATAAGAGACACAATAAACTGCTTGAGGAACTCTATTAGTATATTTTGGGAAAAGTAATCGACCACTGGCAGGGCTGACATTTTAATCACATTTTCTCTTCCATTCACTTACATTCTTTAAACCCAGTCTGCTGCTCATTGAATTGGAACAATGTACTGCCTAATCTTGCTACTTTTCTGAAATTCACCTGGTGGTTAAATATTTTCAATGCCTTTAACATTCTTTAAAAAGGGTAATTAAATGATGCTTAGCCTTTGACACAATTAACATTTTCTTCACTTTTAAGAATGGAGATAGCACGAGGTACTAAATATAGCTGCTGTCATAGAACAGAATAACAAAAGCAAGAAGAAAGGTTCAAAAGAGGTGATGTTAGGACATGTCAAGTGAAGTTTTTAGGCCAACTGCCTTTAGTTTTCCCTTTTGGTTTTTGTATAAACTACATTTTTACAGACTTGGCATTTTACACCAAAAAGCAACACAAAATTGTCTTCAGGGTGATTTTTTTTTGGGGGGGGTTGGGAGACAGCAAAGAAAGTCAACGTAAAAAACAGTAAAACACCAGTGGTAGCAGTTGGTGATGGCGGATGAGAAATAGATGTCAGATAAGTAAAGCAACAGGGAACTCATGTTTAGCACCGCAGGGATATTGGAAATTCCAGCTGTGACAGAGAGCTTTCTTCATTCCTGGGTTCTCTGCCCACTATAAAATGTGTTTTTACAACTAACCAATCCCTCAATTATAAATCTACTCATTGTGTTGGATGTTACAGAGAACCGTAAATCAAGCATCAGATAGTACTTACCTACTAGGAGCTTATGGCTTTTCTAGGAAGGAAAGACATGCTGGCATTTTTTCCAAAAGGGAGCAAAAATCCCCAGCTGCTTTTTTGTTGTTGCTCATGGAGTATTCTGGAAAAGCAGGGAAGAAGAGTTAACTGAAAACTAGTAGGAATTTGCGTTCAGAATTTGGAAGTTAGAAGATTAAACTTGGTCTTAGTTGGATGCCTGAGATAAAAAAAGCTTCAGAGAAACACTTGGCACTCAAGGTAATCATATAAGATGGAAATAGTGGCCCATTCTGTTTTCCCCTTGGAGTTCCTCTATGAAACTGTCACCTGCTGTTGGTTTTACGATTATTAGTAACAGTAATCTAATTGTTATGATCTAATTTGCTGGTTAATATCAAATGAGGTTACTTTTAATTTAACTTTATTTTTTACTGAAGTATAGTTGATTTACAATGTTGTGTTGTGTACACCAAAGTGATTCAGTTATACATATATATATATACATACATACATACATACCTATACATTTAAAAAAATATATTCTTTTCCATTATGGTTTATCATAGGATACCGAATATAGTTCTCTGTGCTATACAGTACGACCTTGTCATTTAGAGGTTACATATATTTTAAAGTTTCAAATTAAAAGTGACTTCAATGCCTACTTGACAGTTGGGCAGAATTGTCTGTGAAATGATGGAGGCCTAGTCTGCTCATTATGCATCATAACAAAGGCATAATGAGTCCCCTAGAGGGCTTCCTCTACTGCTGCTTCTCATACTCCTGCCAGTTGGTAAAGTACTGGGCCAAGCAGTTTACAGCTATCTCCTTCACTGATATGCTGCTGTTCTTTCTGTTCCAAACACTTACAGAAGCCTCACTGGTTAGTGGTGGGTCCACTCACCCACTGTTGTTTTTCAGTTTGTCTCCTCGTTCAAAACGCATCCAATGAATGTGACTGGCCTTCTTCAGCCTACATAAACCTTTTGATCACAGTCTTTTCCCCTGGGTCCGTGGGTACCTATGAGTCTCACATTTATATTATAATGGAATTCCACTCAACTAATTCTTCCATGATCAAAATATAGCCCAAGGTAACTTGTGGTCTTCAACTAGACAAATTTCAACATCAGCTTGACTTAAAATTAGGAATATAATATATATGTACTGGGCTCCCTAGCTACAATTTATCGAATGCCCACTATATATTAACTTTGATCTGGACAATAATATTTTATTTAACATGTGATCCCAGTGTACAGACATAAGACATGTGACTGTTAAAACAACATTCCAAATAGGACTGTAATTTCTTTCTTTTTTTTCTTTTTAAATAGGAATCCTGATTCTTTTTCTTTTTTATAAATTTATTTATTTATTTTTTAAATTTTTGGCTGCATTGGGTCTTCGGTGCTGCGTGCAGGCTTTCTCTAGTTGCGGCGAACGGGAGCTATTCTTTGTTGTGGTGCGCGGGCTTCTCATTGTGGTGGCTTCTCTTGTTGTGGAGCACGGGCTCTAGGCGTGTGGTCTTCAGTAGTTGCGGCACATGGGCTCAGTAGTTGTGGCTCGTGGGCTCTAGAGCGCAGGCTCAGTAGTTGTGGCACACGAGCTTAGTTGTTCTGCGGCATGTGGGATCTTCCCAGACCAGGGCTCGAACCCCTGACCCCTGCATTGGCAGACGGATTCTTAACCACTGAGCCACCAGGGGAGGCCAGGACTGTAATTTCTAATGACAATTTCTCTGATTTCAAACAGTGTTGTCTTCCGTGTCAGAATTATTCGTGCCCACAGTATGCTAGAAACAGTTGAAATATCTGCCCTAAGATACAGATCAGTGAAAAGACTATTTCCAAATCTGAATATTTACAGGGTGTGAGCTGTCAAACACTCCCTAAAAGACAGTATATTTCTTTTTTAATTTTAGAAGGAAGAGTATTCTGGATATAGGTAGATAATTGGGGCTGGAAAGGGTTCAAGGACTAACATGATACACATTCAACACATATATATGTAAAAAATCAGCAATATACACAAATACAGTAAGGTTCTAAAATATTTATTGATTTGGTAAATATTGCTTAAATGTCCACTGTGTGCCAGACACTGAAATAGGTGCCAGAGATACAAATACTTTTTGTTCTCCATAAACGGTACAGTGGCAGAACTGAGTCTTTGAGTCACCTTAGCAACAGAGAAAATATTTTGAGATAACCAGATAATCAGCTAGCTTGGTAGACAGTTCCTATACACAACATAGCTCATTATAATTACTAGAGTAATAGAAAAAAGTAACACCCTCCTATAAAATGTTTCATAGCTTCTCCTCTCTCTTAAATTCTCTCAGTGCATAATTTATTTCCTAATTATCTTAGAAAATAGAAATAATCAGAATAAAGCTTCCACAATGTCCAGCTACCTCATTTACTATCCTGGGCACTCTCAGAATTAGAATTTATTCCATCTCCTCAAGGACATAACTATAGTAAGTCACCTTCACCCAACATCATTAGTAATTCTTTCTATTTTATTTTATTTTTTACAGACTTATTTTAGAGCAGTTTAGGTTCACAGCAAAACTGAGAGGAAGGTAGAGAGACTTCCCGTCTATCCCTTGGTCCCAAACATGTATAGCCTCTCTCATTATTAACACCATTTTAATACAATTATAACAGCTTCTTTAAAACACTTGTGTGCTAAACCCAATAACTATGTCACCTCAGAGTCACTTATTTTTTTTTAACATCTTTATTGGACTATAGTTGCTTTACAATGTTGGGCTAGTTTCTGCTGTATATCAAGTGAATCAGCTATACATATACATATATCACCATATCCCCTCCCTCTTGCATCTCCCTCCCACCCTCCCTATCCCACCCCTCTAGGTGGTCACAAAGCACCGAGCTGATCTCCCTGTGCTATGTGGCTGCTTCCCACTAGCTATCTATTTTACATTTGGTAGTGTATATATGTCCATGCTACTCTCTCACTTCGTCCCAGCTTACCCTTCCCCCTCCCCGTGTCCTCAAGTCCACCTTCTGTGTCTGTGTCGTTATTCCTCTCCCGCCCCTAAGTTTTTCAGAAACTTTTTTTTGTTTTTTGGATTCCATACATATATGTTAGCATACAGTATTTGTTTTTCTCTTTCTGACTTACTTCAATCTGTATGACAGACTCTAGGTCCATCCACCTCACTACAAATAACTCTATTTCGTTTCTTTTTATGGTTGAGTAATATTCCATTGTATATGTGTGCCACATCTTCTTTATCCATTCATCTGTCGATGGACACTTAGGTTGCTTCCATGTCCTGGCTATTGTAAACAGAGCTGCAATGAACATTGTGGTACATGACTCTTTTTGAATTATGGTTTTCTCAGGGTATATGCCCAGTAGTGGGATTGCTGAGTTGTATGGTAGTTCTATTTTTAGCTTTTTAAGGAACCTCCAAACTGTTCTCCATAGTGGCTGTATTAATTTACATTCCCACCAACAGTGCAGGAGGGTTCCCTTTTCTCCACACCCCCTCCAGCATTTACTGTTTCTAGATTTTTTGATGATGGCCATTCTGACCAGTGTGAGGTGATACCTCATTGTGGTTTTGATTTGCATTGCTCTAATGATTAGTGATGTTGAACATCCTTTCATGTGTTTGTTGGCAATCTGTATATCTTCTTTGGGGAAATGTCTATTTAGGTATTCCACCCATTTTTGGTTTGGGTTGTTTGTGTTTTTGATATTGAGCTGCATGAGTCGCTTGTATATTTTGAAAATTAATCCACTGTCAGTTGATACACTTGCAAATATTTTCTCCCATTCTGAGGGTTGTCTTTTCATCTAGTTTATGGTTTCCTTCGCTATGCAAAAGCTTTTAAGTTTCATTAGGTCCCATTTGCTTGTTTTTATTTTTATTTCCATTTCTCTAAGAGGTGGGTCAAAAAGGCTCTTGCTGTGATTTATGTCATAGAGTGTTCTGCCTATGTTTTCCTCTAAGAGTTTTATAGTGTCTGCCCTTACATTTAGGTTTTTAATCCATTTTGAGTTTATTTTGTGTTAGGAAGTGTTCTAATTTCATTCCTTTACATGTAGCTGTCCAGTTTTCCCAGCACCACTTATTGAAGAGGCTGACTTTTCTCCTTTGTATATTCTTGCTTCCTTTATCAAAGATAAGGTGATCATAGGTGCATGGGTTTATCTCTGGACTTTCTATCCTGTTCCGTTGATCTATATTTCTGTTTTTGTGCCAATACCATACTGTCTTGATTACTGTTGCTTTGTAGTATAGTCTGAAGTCAGGGAGCCTGATTCCCCCAGCTCCGTTTTTCTTTCTCAAGATTGCTTTGGCTATTTGGGGTCTTTTGTGTTTCCATTCAAATTGTGAAATTTTTTGCTCTAGTTCTGTGAAAATGCCACTGGTAGTTTCATAGGAATTGCATTGAATCTGTAGATTGCTTTGGGTAGTAGAATCATTTTCACAATGTTGATTCTTCCAACCCAAGAACATGGTATATCTCTCCATCTGTTTGTATCATCTTTAATTTCTTTCATCAGTGTCCTATAGTTTTCTGCATACAGGTCTTTTGTCTCCTTAGGTAGGTTTATTCCTGGTATTTTATTCTTTTTGTTGCAATGGTAAATGGGAGTGTTTCTTTAATTTCTCTTTCAGATTTTTCATCATTAGTGTATAGGAATGCAAGAGATTTCTGTGCATTAATTTTGTATCCTGCAACTTACCAAATTCATTGATTAGTTCTAGTAGTTTTCTGGTGGCATCTTTAGGATTCTCTATGTATAGTATCATGTCATCTGAAAACAGTGACAGTTTTACTTCTTTTTTTCCAATTTGGATTCCTTTTATTTCTTTTTCTTCTCTGACTGCTGTGGCTAAAACTTCCAAAACTGTTGAATAATAGTGGTGAGAGTGGGCAACCTTGTCTTGTGCCTGATCTTAGTGGAAATGGTTTCAGTTTTTCACCATTGAGAATGATGTTGGCTGTGGGTTTGTCAATACTTAATTTTGTTGATGATACTCTGTAGAGACTCTGAATTCCGTTATTTTCCTCTTAAAAGTAGTCATTTTTATTCTAGTAGCAGTGAAATTACTGGTTGATTACCTGCTTTTGACAGATGGGTTATACTTTGTGTGGGGGATCTAATGCTTTGCCATTCTTTTTAGGTATATCCTTAGCCCTGGGATGTAGTGTTTACTCTTAAGATATGAACCTAGTGGGCTTCTACATAACTATGAGGTCTTTTCTAAGCTCCTTTTGGCACAATTCAAACTCCAAACGCTGCCTGAGGCAAAGGGCATCAGCTGAAATCTCTTCTCAGACTTCTTTCAAGGGTTAAATCTTCTCAAGTTCGCCTGTTTTGGGTCATTCCCCAGTGTGATCCAATAAATGTATGTATATGAATGTGCACATGTGTATGAGTGTATATACTCATGTATATATAGTTACATATCATTTTACAATTGTTACAAACTACTCTACTATTCCTGAAACTGCAACTAGGTGAAGGTTTTTCTTGAAGTTTACCTCCATCTATGTTAGACATCCTATCATTAAGTTTTTCTTCACCTTTTCAGAAAACATTTCAACCTTGCCATCATAAGTAATCACCTGCAGCCATCTTTCACCCATCTTTGAAACTGGACCTTTCTTTGTATTAGTGATAAAGAATTGCTTAGGATAATAACTTGAGTGAATATGAATCATAAGTGTGATTGAATATGACTTTGTATCTTATTACTCTTAAACACTGAGCACAACTATAAAATAGACAGCTTTATAAAGTACAGATAATTGTATCCTCTCTAATTTTTTGGAATAATCAGAGTTCTTTGCATCTATTAATAAAATATTATTAAAAAATCAAAACACGTTCATAAGATTATCTTCTCTCTTATGTGCATTTTTTGATATTTTCTTCCATCCTTTGAATTAATTTATTGAACAAATTAATGTTCTACTGAACATATATATTTAGGTACTGGAGATTAAACAATTTGTTAAAAAATTCTATCAGAGGTCATAAAGTAGTAGAGTAGAAAAATCTGTCTTTCTCTACTTGTATTTTGCCTCCTGACATGTATTTAATTGTTGCTTTGTCTAATGCAGTGTTTCAAAATGGTTTTGGGGCCAGCTGGAGCAATTTACAGAGAGCCTATTTAATTCTTTTAAAGTACATGATTCAGCCCAATTAAGTACTCTTAACTCCAGACACTGAAAACATAAATGAAAGGAAAGAAAGAGCCACCTTATTGGGAACATTAGAATAAAGGAACAGTTGAAATTAGTGTGAATCACTCCCTAATTTCCCACCCTGTATCAGGGGTAGAATTATCTCAGGGTAAGGGCATTCTGCACTAGTGAAGTATGTATCTTACAGCAGATGTGATGCTTGTTAAAAGCTCCTTCTGAAACTCATGTGGTTTGGCTCTGTGCAGAGTTAGATCTTTAGGGTAGCTTCTGAACAGGATGGAAATAATGATAATCCCACAAGCTCTAGTGTATAAGTATGGATTTGCTGCTGTGTACATCCCTTAGCAGCCATCACATACACATACACACAAAAAGCTCCTTTTTGTGAAAACAATTTGCTTCTTCTTCCATGCTAAGACACCTCAGAAACAAGAACTTACCTCCTCATTGGCTTATGTCCTCTGAGTGGAGTCATATTTTCAATGGGGAATAAATAAGTTTAAAAAAATCTAATTATTTTTCTGCATAAGTTTGGTTAGCTAGAAGAAATTTACTATCAAGCAATCAGCATGCCATTTTGACCATTTCTTCTAGTTCAATAGGGAAATCCATGTTAGATATTGGAAAACTGTTATTATAAATTGCCCTGGCTTTATCTTTTGCATCTCAATTCTCAAGGTTGAACATATCAAGTAGTACTTGGTATTTCTTAGTTATTACATCATTGTGTAGTCTCTCCCAGGGAGATACACTTCCTCCTTCTTTGAGACAAATTTGAGGAAGAAACTTACATAGTTTTGAGACAAGAATAAACCAATCAAATTGAGGCAGGAGGGAAGAGGCTATAATTATAATTTAGTATGCATCCTAGACTTACATTTTGAGGAAGAAAAAGGCATTTAAGTAGAGACAGGGCCATCATTCCATGAGAGGAGCCCAGATTCCCAGGCCTAACTGGATCTTTGAAAATTGACTCCATTCATTCATGAAACTTCACTTCAGAAGTGAAAACAAACAGTTCTCATGTCCTTTCTTTTTTTTTTTTTTTTTTTTTTTTTGCGGTACGTGGGCCTCTCACTGTTGTGGCTTCTCCCGTTGTGGAGCACAGGCTCCAGACGCGCAGGCTCAGTGGCCATGGCTCACAGGCCCAGCCGCTCCGCGGCATGTGGGATCTTCCCGGACCGGGGCACGAACCCGTGTTCCCTGCATCGGCAGGCGGACTCTCAACCACTGCGCCACCAGGGAAGCCCTCATGTCCCTTCTTGATTCTAGTTCCTCAAATCAGGACTTTGCATTCCTTGGGCTCTGTCTCAAGACAAGGATTTCAGTGGTCCGCTTTGCCAACAGAATTCAACAATTCTCATCAGCATTTCACTTAATCTAGTTCATTAAGCATTCAAGGCAATCACAAAGTTAAATTACACAGAACAAACACCAGTGACTGGTGTACATGTAATAGGAGGAGGAGGTGTCCCCGGAGGGCAGAGAGTGGCAGGGCTGGTAATTTTGTGAATTGTATCATTAATAAAATATACTTTATTCTATTTGATGCTGACTTTAGGAAGGTTCCTGTGTGATCATTACATTTTTAAGCAGGCAATTTTTTTTATGGCTTTACCCAAGGCTAAAGGGAAATCTAATACAAAATTTAAAAAGACTTAGCTGAAATGCCCATTAAATTTTTAGTTGTGTCCTTTTAGCAGTTTTTAAGAGCTATAAATTCGAAGCTACCCAAGACAGAAAAAATGTTACTTTATCAACTGCATAATACATAATGGGGCATCTACCAAAGAAAAGTATGATGGTTCTATATTTTTAATTCAAAAACATTTTAGAAGCTTTTATTTTCCTGATTAAAAATATTTAAAGAAAGTTTGTGTTTAAAAAGAGATAACCAACTTTTTTTTTTTTTTTTGGTTGTGCTGTCTCCGATCAGGGATTGAACCTGTGCCCCCTACAGTGGAAGCGTGGAGTCCTAACCACTGGACCACCAGGGAATTCCCAAGAAAACCATTTTATTGGCATCTTTAAAAGTTAATTGAAAGACAATTTATTTATATCATCTTTTTATATCTCACAAACCTAGAAGAGTGTATTGGTATCAATTAATTAGTTATGAAGGTCTTAATCTGCACAATTATAGTTTTATTGATCAAATGTTAGTGTGGTGGCTAAGAGTACGGGCTCTAGAATCAGAATGCCTAGGCTCAGATACTAACTGACATTGCCAACATGTTGTTTGACTTTGGGGAATTTATTTCTTCTCTCTTGCTTTAGTGTCCTCACCTGAAAAATTGGGGAAGACCAGTTTTACCCAAATGGATTGTTGTGAAGATTTAATGAGAGCGAGAGGACATGTAGAACTCCTAATCTAGAGGCTGGCATATTCTAAAGCCTCAACAAACAACGGCCATTTTATTATTTACATTTCAGATCCATTTTCCATTGCATACAGAAAGTAATACTTTGCCATAATGTATATTAATTTTAAATGTGTAAATAGAACAAGCAAAAATCTATCCACAAATAGAGCTGAGTGAGGGGGAAACAAAAAATGGAAAGATAGATAGATAGACTGATAAATAGACAAATGTAGCATGGTGAGAGGTGATAAACTCTTAAAAGAAAAATAAGGAAGGGAAGGGAGTTAGAGAAGTTGGAAGATTCCAATTATAAGATGATCATGGGAGACCTCACTGATAATATATTTAAGTAAAGATCTGATGGAGGAAAGGGAACAAGGCACACAACTATCTGAGGAAGGCATTTCAGGAAATAAAAACATGGCATGCAAAAGTCCTAAATGTGTATAAAATGTGGAAAAATAAAAAGCAAGCAGGTGAGTGTGGCTAGAACAGAATAAGTGAGCAGAGGTAGCAGGAGATGACATTTGAGAGATAATGGGTGAGACTGATTGTGCTGGACCTTCCAGGCTCTTGAAAGCTTTTTGACCTTTACTTTGAGTTGGGAGAAAAGCCATTAGAAGGTTTGGTGCAGAGAAGTAATAGGATCTGACCTACTTGGTTGCATGTTGTGAGTAGATTCAGGTTTGGCAAAGATAGAAAAAGTTATGAGACTATGGCAATAATTCACAGAAGAGAAAATGGCTGCTTGGGCAAGAAGGTTATAGTAGGGATTTTGATAACAGAGGATTCTGAATATATATTTAGTGGAAGTAAGAAGCTTTCTTAACCAATTTCCCGACAGATTTCCCTAAGCAACCAGATGCATGCACTTGCCATTAACTGAGATGGAGAAGACTGGATGGAATACGTTTAGGGCGGAAAATCATAGATTCAGTTTGGTTTAGGTTAAGTTTGAAATGTCTATTTCCTGAAGGATGTGCTGAGTATAACAGAGTTGGGGAGTTGTAAATACATAGGAATTCATGAGAAAGGACCAGTCTTGACGTATAAATGTGAGAGACATCAGCATAGAGCTGCTATTTAAAGCTAGGTTCTTTGATAAGATCACTAAATAATAAGAGTAAATACAAAAGGGTGGAGGTCTAAAGACTGAGTCCTAGAAGACAAGGACATGAGGAAAAACCAGATGAGGAAATGAACAAGCAGCAACCAGAGAAGGAGAAGAAAGAAGAGAGTGTGATACCCTGAGACTCAAGTAAAGGAAATAGTTCCAAGGGGAAGGAGTAAATAATTATGTTAAGCGTTACTGTTACATTAAGTAAGATAACTAATAATTGACCAGTAGGTTTACCAACGTGGAGTGCTTATGTGAATTGGATAAGAGCAATTTCAGTAAAGTGTTATAGGCAAAAACTCTATTGGAGTGGACACAAGGGAAAAGAAAGGAACCTAATTTGAAGGCAATGCATATGTTACTTTAAACACGTTTTCTTGTAAATGGGAACAGAAATGATAGCTGAAATGGATTTGGGGTTAACAGGATGACAGAATGTGTGTATGTGAGCAGGGATGATGCATTAAGAAAATTATGAGTCATGGTTTCTGGTTCCACATATAAGGAGCTTGAAAGTTGCCACTCCTTTCTAATAGCAAGTAAAAAGCTGAACAGACTACAAAACTCAACAGCTCTTCTAGGCTCCATAAGTGAAATGAGAACACAGGGCAAACCACTGGCCCCACACTGGTGAGACAAACAGGAAAATACAGAGAATAACACCTTACTGGAAAAGGGAGTCACAAGCAGAAACCGCTGCTGGCACCAGCAGCACACTCTCTAACTTCAAACTATAACTTAAAGCTATAATAATCAAAAAGTACAGTGCTGGCACAAAAACAAACACATAGATCAATGAAACATAAAAGAGAACCCAGAAAGAAACCCACACACTTCTGGTCAATTAATCTACAACAAAGGAGGCAAGAATAAACAATGGAGAAAATACAGTCTCTTCAACAAGTGGTGTTGGGAAAACTGGACAGCTACATGTAAAAGAATAAAACTAGATCATTTTCTCAAAAACTGTACAAAAATAAAGTCAAAATGGATTAAAGACTTAAATGTAAGACTTGAAACAATAAAACTCCTAGAAAAAAGCATAGTATGCTCTTTAACATCAGTCTTAGCATCATATATCTATAGGATCTGTTTCATCAGCAACAACAACAAAGCAAAAATAAACAAATGGGACTGCATCAAACTAAAAAGTTTTTGAACAGCAAAGGAAACCATCAACAAAACTAAAAGGCAAACCACTGATTGGGAGAGATATTTGCAAATGATATATCTGATAAGGGGTTAATATCCAAAATATATAAAGAACTCATATAATTCAATATCAAAACAAATAATTTGATTAAAAAATGGGCAGAAGACCTGAATAGGCATTTTTTCAAAGAGAGGAGAGACATAAATTATCAATATTGTATCAGCAATGAAAAATGGTATATCAGAATAGATGTACAGATATTAAATGGTATTAAGGGAATGTTATGAACAATTTTATGCCACCAAATTTGACAACTTGGACAAAATGGATAAATTCCCTTGAGATTTAAAACCTACGCAAAGTGATAAAGATAAAATCTGAGAGTCATATACTCATTAAAATACTTTAGTTATTTATCAAAAATCCTCCCATGAAGAAAATTTCAGGACCATATTGCTTCAGTGATGAATTTTACCAAACATGTAAGAAGGTAATACTATTAATCCTACACAAATATTTTGAGAAAGGAGGGAAGGAAATACATACCAAGTTGTTTTATTAGGATAGCAAAATACTGATTTCAAAGCCTGACAAAGATATTCTGGCAATAAATATGTTACACACAAATATGTCTCATGAACACAGATGCCAAACTTTAAAAATATGTATTTGCAAATAAAATCCAGCAACATATAAAATGATAATATTTTACGAGCAAGTGGGGCTTACTCCAGAAAAGCAAAATTGGGAATACTATTCAGCCATAAAAAAGAATGAAATAAAGCCATTTGCAGCAACATGGATGGACCTAGAGATTGTCACACTAAGTGAAGTAAGTCAGACAAAGACAAATATTGTAAGATGCCACTTACATGTGGAATCTAAAAAATAGTACAAATGAACTTATTTACAAAAAAACCCAGATTCATAGATATAGAAAACAAACCTATGGTTAGAAAAGGGGAAAGGGGGAGGGATAAATTGGGAGTATGGGATTAATAGATGCACACTACCATATATAAAATAGATAAACAACACGGATTTACTATAAAGCACAGGAAATGATATTCAATATCTTGTAATAACCTATAATGAAAAAGAATTTGAAAAAGAAAAAAAATATATATGTATAACTGAATCACTTTGCTGTACACCTGAAACTAGCACAATATTGTAAATCAACTATACATCAAGAAATAAAAAAAAACCAAAACAATGAATGTAATTTGACATATTAACAGAATAAAGAAAACTCACATTGCCATCTCATTAGATGCAGAGAAGTCTTTGGCACAAGCCATCACTCATTCCAGTAAAAACCTTTGGCAAACTGGAAATAGAAGAACGCTTCCTCATTCTGACAAAGGGCATCTATAAAAAGCCCACAACTAACATCATACTTAAGGATAAATCATTGAATAAATTCCATAAGGGCAGAGGTCATGCCTGTTTTTTTTTTCCATGTAGAAATCTTTACGACTTTTTATAACAGAGAACAAAAATATAAAATAAAAATGTTTTGATAATATATACATAAATTAAATACATTTAACTAGAAAAATTAGATTGCATCAAAAACTAAAATCAAATTTCACACTGAAGTAAACAGCTTTCTAAACTTTAAATCAACATTTTTCAGAAATGCCAAGATAAAATCGTGGGAGGAAACAAAGCAAGTCAGAGAAGATAAAAGGAAAGTGGAAATGAGATTATGAATGGAGAAGAGAGGCTAAATTGGGAGGCAAAATCATTAATCATGAAGGAGAGGGGGTACTTTTAAAGAGGTCATGCCTGTTTTATTCACTTTTATATTAGCCAGTATTGGGCTCAGAAACTACACGGTGGACGCTTAGCTCATTTCTTCATTCCTTCATCCATTTATTTCTTGAATATTTAATGAGTGTTCACCATGTGTCACATGGTGTCTTAGGTACCGGGATATGGCAGTGAGCAAAACAAAAACCCAGCTTTCATAGACCTTAAACACCTGTCAAATGAAAGAATGAGTGAAAGAGAAAAACACCTCCTAATAATGATGCCAATAAACATTCATATTTTTACATATTCCATGCATATCATTTCATCAGGGTCTCATAACACTGATGCAGTGTAAGCAGAGTAAAGTAATATTCCTATTTTGTAGTTAAAGGAAACTGAAGATCAGAAAGACAGTGGGTTGCTAAAAGTCCCACAATGATGAATCAAGGACAGGCATCTAGGTCTCCAGAGAGGAAATCTCACTTCTGTTCTTCCTTTAAAATGAACCAGAGAAAGGATGAAAACAGACAAGCCCCACAATTTAGGATTTATGAAGGCTGCCGCCTTTTTTTTCCAAACATAGGAAAAATGGGTGCTTGAAGCACTTGCTTATTGTTCCACAGCAGCAGCTGTGGCTGCTTCAGTGAGGATGCCTTGTTAAAAGGAGAAAGAAGCATGGCTGCTTTGACAGAAGTTTTCTCTTGTGGCCTACAGAGGATCAGACATTCATCACGCGCTGTTATTTATTTATCATATCTTAGACACTGCCCTCAATAACACAAATGTGAAAAAGCAGATTCCTTTTCCCTGGGGAAGGCCAAGGCTGATGAGTCAATAATTAAAAACTGCCTCAACAGCTGACACTTGTGCCTCTCTGAGAAGCTGCAAAAGGGCAGGGGAAACGAAGAAAAGGTTCTTCTTCTTTTTTTTCTTTTCAAAAATTTCTTGTGAATAATTTTTTATTACGGTAGGAAAGTCCTATGGCCAAGGGACTTTCTTTGTTATTATTATTTTTTTTAACTGAAGTATAGTTGATTTACAATGTTGTGTTAATTTCTGCTATACAGCAAAGTGATTCAGTTATATATATAATATATTCAGTCATATATATTATATGTATATTCTTTTTAATATTCTTTTCCCTTATGGTTTATCATAGGACATTGAATATAGTCCCCTGTGCTATACAGTAGGACCTTGTTGTTTATCCATTCTATATATAATAGCTTGCATTTGCTAACCCCAAACTCCCACTTCATCCCTCCCCAACACTCTCTCCCCCTTGGCAACCACAAGTGTGGTCTCTATGTCTGTGAGTCTCTTTCTATTTCATAGACAAGTTCATTTGTATCATATTTTAGATTCCACATATATGAGATATCATATGGTATTTGTCTTTCTCTTTCTGACTTACGTCACTCAGCATGATAATCTCTAGGTCCATCCATGTTGCTGCGAATGGCATTATTTCGTTCTTTTTTATGGCTGAGTGGTATTCCATTGTATATATGTACCACATCTTCTTTCTCCATTCATATGTTGATGGACATTTAGGTTGCTTCCATGTCTTGCCTATTGTAAATAGTGCTGCAATGAACACTGGGGTGCATGTGTCTTTTTGAATTATAATTTTGTCAGGATATATGCCCAAGAATGGGATTGCTGAATCATATGGCAACTCTATTTTTATTTTTTTATTTTTTAAATTATTATTATTATTTTTTGCAGTACACGGGCCTCTCACTGTTGTGGCCTCTCCCGTTGCAGAGCACAGGCTCTGGACACGCAGGCTCGGTGGCCATGGCTCACGGGCCCAGCCGCTCCGCGGCATGTGGGATCTTCCCGGACCAAGGCACGAACCCGTGTCCCCTGCATCGGCAGGCAGACTCTCAACCACTGCGCCACCAGGGGAGCCCTATTTTTAGTTTTTTGATGAACCTCCATACTGTTTTCCATAGAGGCTGCACCAATTTACATTCCCACCAACACTGTAGGAGAGGGTTCCCTAGAAAGGTTTCTTCTTATGAGGTCAAACCAAAAATCATCAAAACAGGAAGAGTTATGTGTAAATGAAAGGGAGAAAGACTGAGGCAGCATGGTAGACTGTTAGCCTAATGTGAACCAGAAATGCAAAGGGTCCATTAAACAGTAAGCCTGATGTGAGTGAGGGTGTATAACCACAGACGTTCTGGGAGATCACCCTGTCACAGTATTTGCTGCCAGGAGAGGACAGAAAGTTTTAAACTGTGCAGCTTGAGTTAGAGATAAAATTCTAAGGGAAGTTTCTGATGACCCACCTACAAAAATGACAAAGCAGATAAAGGAAAATACAGTATTTAATTTGAAAATCCACAATGAACAACACTGAAACCCAGAAAAAGATGATAAACTTTCATTTCCACTGTACACAAGAGAAAGAAGGGAGGTTATACTGAGCAGAGGAACGTTAAGATAGTCCAAAAAAATAGCTAAAGATTTAACTGATAGTGTGTGAAACAGCAGCAGATTACCTGGGATTGAAGTAGCATCTTTCTCCAAAAAAGGATCTGACTATTGCCAGTGAGGGCTTTATCAATTATTATTGAATTGGGGGTGGGGGGAGCAGTGGATGGTGGGGTCTTGGAAATCTCTTCTAAAGCCCTACGGTCTATCTATCTTCATTCTTTTGGCTCCCAAGGATGCTACATTTCTCTTTTAGCTGATGGTCACTGGTAAGGGTCATCCATGCTGATTTCACTCCACAGGCCTCCAGATACTCCTGAGTGGTGGTGAGTTAATTTAAAAACATCCCCGTATGGCGTTTTGTTCTCCTTCTCTAGTCACTACAAAAAATTCCCAGAAGAATATAGGTAAGCTTTTAAAAGCACGTTTTCTCTGGTTGTGTTTTTCTTATTGCTTTTTCTAAGGCTTCGTAAATGTCTTGTCTGAAATTTTAAGTATCTTCAGCATTATTTTAGATGAAGAGAAGAAAAATTGCCAAAGTTCATAAAAGGTTTGAATAAAGTAACATAAATGAAAAAAATAATTATTTGAACTTATTACTTTCCTCATAACAGTGGCCTTAAACGTCTTTCATCTATAGTGGTTTGCAGGGGAGATGGCCATGAGGGAGAGAAAAAAGCAAACTAAATGTGAAAATGTCATTAAACCTACCCAGGTTAGGCAAGAGGAACTTCTTGGAGAAATGCCAGCCTTAACGGCCCCAGAATTATAATGCAGAGGATGGAAGTGTAAACCAGGGGCACTCAAGAGCCAGCCTCAGAGGGAGGCATGACCAGCCCCCCCACACGTGTCCTGATTTCAGGGTACTTGAAAATCTCTTTACATTGACAAATGCTTCTCCAATCTCTTCCATTGCCTTAAATTCCACCATTAGAACTTTTGCTCTTTTGCTTGAGGTTTTTGCCATTGTGATGAAGTTTCTGCAGAACGTGATGTTTCCTAGGGGTCATAGCATAAGGAAGGCTTTATACAAGAACATGAATTAGTTGATAAGATCCATTCATAATAGCTAATTTGGCTAAGGGATGAAAGTGTGTAGGGCATAACATCAGACTTCAGTGAGACAAATAAAAGCAAAGTAGAACTAAGAGTCAATATTAGAAATGATTTTTAACTCCATAGTATTATATCCAGCTGGGTCTGCGTGAAATGCTTATGATGCTGCGATTTTTATCTAGTTCATACTTTGAGTTTGAAACCATGGCAAAGAGAAGAGATGCCAAAAGCCTGGAGGTGATCAGGTGATGCCTCCGGTTTCAGGAAAAGAAGAGGAATTTCAGCATATAGACAACCGAACAGTGAAAATAATAAGCTCATTCAGTTTTTACAGCTTTATTGAGATATAATTCACAAACCACATAATTAACCCATTTAAACTGTATAATTTAATGACTTGATGTCTTTATAAAGTTGTGCCTCCATTGCTACAATGTATTTTATAACATTTTTCTTATCCCCAAAGGAAACTCCACACCGTATCACTTAGCCTCACATCTGATCTCCTCAGCCCCAGAGCCCCAGGCAACCACTGATCTATTCTCTGTCTCTATACATTTGCCTATTCTGGACTTTAAATGGAATTTAAACTGATTCTTAATGATCAGCATTTTATTTTTTAAGAATAAATCTTGCCCAAACATAGTGAATTCTTTGTTGATTAAATTGCTCTAATCTCCCTTAAAAATGTTAAGCACGGGCTTCCCTGGTGGCGCAGTGGTCGAGAGTCCGTCTGCCGATGCAGGGGACATAGGTTCATGCCCCGGTCCGGGAAGATCCCACATGCCGCGGAGCGGCTGGGCCCGTGAGCCCTGGCCACTGAGCCTGCGCATCCAGAGCCTGTGCTCCGCAACGGGAGAGGCCACAACAGTAAGAGGCCCGTGTACCGCAAAAAAAAAAAAAAAAAAAAAAGTTAAGTACAAGATATATGTAAATATCAACAAGGATCTCACTTTTCTGGAAGAATGAACATTTGAAACATTCCAGTCCACCAAAAAGAAACTAGTCAAGATAAGAAACTCAAAAATGGACAAGTCGTGGTATAAAATATCTCAACAATCATTTACACATAGAGTTAACAGTCATTAAAATGTTTATAAAATATAGCAAATGTCTAAACTAATTCTTTAAAGAATATATATGATGAAAAATACATTATAATTCATAAAATCTGAATCAGTTCAAAACAGCAACAAATTTGATAAAGACGGGGCAACAGAGAAGGAAGGAAAAAGTACTTTCTCATCTTAACAAAAAGAAGAGTTAGGAAGAGTTAAGGCACCATAATTAGAGGGAAAAAAATAGGTTCAACATGTTTTATAAAAACTTAAAGTCTTCTGGAATTAAAAAGTAAGGATACAGTCTATTTAGAGAGGAAAAAAGTCAAAGAAAGATGTTACCTTTAGAAGTGACAGAAAAATGGAGATGATGAGAAAGTATAACTAAACGGTCCCCATCTCCTGATCCCAGGCCCACTTCACATTGCTATGCTTCATTTTAAACTTCACTTCCTTCCACAGTGATGCCTAAACTAGACCTCGAGTTTATCTCAAGATTGAGATAAATTCCCTTAAACTACACTCCTTTATCTCTCTGAACTTCAACATTATTAAAATTAATCACACATATAATTATTTAACTGCCCTCCTAGGGAGGGCAGAGAATACTTTCATCCTGCCCACAGATGTATTACACACAATAGACAGTTTATAAACATGTTGAATAAATGGACGTGTGCTTGATAATAAATACAGAATGAGCCAGCAAGATTTCAGAAGAAAACATGTATTAATTCAACCATTACATGAAATATATACGAATCTATTAAAAGTCATAGTTTTTGGTGAACGTTTGTTGGCATGGATAATGCTCATGATGAAATATTAAATGAAAATACAATCCGACAGTCCAAGTTTCCAGAAAATACACCTGGAGAGAGAAGGAATGGATGGGAGAAAGAGAAGGAGAGAGACAGGGTTGGGAGGGAGAGACTGGAAAGGATTTTAGTTAACATTGACTATTTCTGGGAAGTTAAAATAAGTGTGTTTTTTTCCACACAAATTTCTTTGCTTTTTTTTAAAAAAAAATGGGTTTTATTTTGTTTTGTTTGTCCTAGAAAATGTCTTTTTATATTTTCCTTTGGTAAGCACCCTAATCCCCCTTTTTTACTTTCCCTTTTATTAGTTGGTTTGTCAGTTTTAAATGATTATCTTTTTTCCCCACTTGAACAATAAATGAACTTATTTTACTTTCCCATTTTTAATCCCCTTTTTTCCTCCATTTTAAAAGTTGAATTCTTTGTACTTTGTGAGATCATACTTACACACTACTCTTTCAACCTTTTCTTCATCTTTGTTTTAGTCTTATATCTATAAGTAAACATACTGAATGCTCACCATCAGTCCTTTCACCAAAAATTTCACATTATCTCTTAGTTGGATGAAGACCATTCCCTGGCAGCTTCCTCCAGAAAGACTCATGAGAATAGCCTGAGTCTTTTCAGGTGTAAACTTATTACCTGTGGTCTTGACAGCTGAACAGTAGCTTAGTTGAATATACTATCCTTGGATCATACCTTCTTTTCTTGAGTTTCTTAAAACTGCTGCTGCATTCTTGCCTCGCTTTGTATGCTGACTTTGAAAGGTCTGATGCCAATATTATTTTCTTACTTTGATCTTTTAGTATCCACGTTCTGAGAATTTTTGTCTTAATCTTTAACTTGGAATAGCTTTAGAAGTGTATGTTGTAGAGCCAGAATTTCAAGTCGATTATTCCAGAGGGACCCAGTGGATCTTTTTATTAGGTAGATGCAGTTCTTCTTTTATTTCGAGTTTTCTTTGATTACAATTTTTTTTTCCTGATTCGGTTTTACTAATATGTAATTAACATACATTGAGTCAACCATTTTAAATGTAGAGCTTGATGACTTTGGTTAAATGTATGCTATATAACCCATGTAGCCACCATGACAATCAAGATACAGGACTTTTTCATAACTCAAGGAAGTTCCCTTGAGACCCCTTTTATTCAATGCCTTTCCTCCAATACACTTGCACTACCTCCAAAATCCATTTCTTGGCTCTAAGGAAGCACAGATTTGATTCCTATCACTACAGATTAGGCTTTTCTAGAATTCACACAAATGCAATCACACATTATGAACTATAATATGTCTGGCTTCGGTTTTGTCTTGCTTCCCTTTCTCAGCATCATTTTGGAATTTATCCATACTACTGCATGTGTCACTAGTTTATTCCTTTTTATTGATGAGTAGTATGCTGCTGTATGTATATATCACTATTTGTTTATGAGTTTACCCATTGACACACATTTGTGTTGATTCACTTTTGAGCTATTAAGAATAAGCCGTATATGAACATTTGTGTACAAGTCTTTGTGTGAACATACATTTTTGCTTCTCTTGTGTAAATAGGAGTGAAATTGCCACATCACATAAGTGTACATGTACATTTAATTTTATAAGAAACTACCCTACTGTTTTGCAAAGTTTCTGAACCATTTCACGTCACCACCAACAGTGTGTTGGTGTTCTGGGTGCTCTACCTGCTTGTCAATACTTTGTAGTTTCACTTTTTTGTTGTTCGTTTTTTATTTTAGCCATTCTAGTGGGCATGTAGTGGTATTTAATCGTTGCTCTAATTTGCATTTCCCTGATGACTAATGATATTGAACACCTATTTTTGTGATTACTGGATACTCATATAGCTTCTTTTGTAAAGTTTCTGTTCAAATCTTTTGCCAGGTTTTTGGAAGCTGTTTGTCTTCATGTTATTGAATTGTAAACGTTTTTAATGTTTTCTCCATACAACTCCTTTATCAGATGTATGTATTGTGAATATTTTCTCTCCGTGTGTGGCAGCCTATTAGTTTTCCCTAGAAGTATCTTTTGAAAGGCATTTTAAAATTTGATGAAGTTCACTTTATCTACTTTTTATTTTGTTTTATGCTTCTAGTTTTCTAGGTCTTGTCTAAAGAATCTGAATCCTGCCTAACCCAAGATCACAAAGATTGTCTTCCATACTATCTTCTAGAATTTTTATAGTTTTAATCTTTATAATAGGTCTATGCATCTATTATGCATTATTTTGAATGAATATTGTGTATGATACGAGGTAAAGCTTGAGATCTACTATTTTACTGATGGATATCAAGTGGTCCAAGCACTACTGGCTGGAAAGTTAATTCTTTCCCTCTTGGAAATACCTGTGTGCCTTTGTCAAAAATCAATTGTTCTTTTAAAATTTTTTTAATTAATTTATTTATTTTGGCTGCAAAAAATAAATAAAAATTTTAAAAATCAGTTGCTCATAAATCTATGGGTTTACTTCTGGACCCCCTTTTCTTTTCCATTGACGTAAATATCTTTTCTCAAGTTAAAACTTCACTCTTTTATTGCTTTCGCATATCTCAAGATCAAGTGCACCGATCAACTGTTACTCTCCATCTACTGGGTTTTAACTTTGTTATTGTAGCTTTCAGTTACATAATATGCATTTTGTTGAAGTTTTTGTTTCTCTATTTATATTCCTTATTTGTTCACTCACTTTTATAATTTTTCCTCTCTTTGAACATTTTTCTTTTAATTCATTGAACATATTTATAATAGATGATTTGAAGTCTTTGTCGGCTACATCCAACAGCTGCTCCTGCATAGAATATGCTTGAAGTGACTCCCTTTCCTGTGTATGGGGTCACACTTTCCCTTTTTCTTTCCTAGTCTTTTGTTTTCTTAGTTTGATTTTTTCGCATGTGTTGTAGCTTTTTCTTGTTAAGCACACATTATAGATAATATGTTACAGTGACTATGGATTCCGTTGTGTCTTTCTGAAGAGTGTTGGTTAACCTGCTTGGATTCAAACTGAAAAAATGACTTCCTGACATGAAAAAGTGGGTATCTCAGTGTTGCTCCTAAAACTCCCATCTGCTGCTTTTAAGCTAGGTTCCTTTGGTGATCTTGGGCGTGTCTCCTAAATTTGTGGTCAGCCAAGAAATTAGGCAAGTGTTAAAATCTCTGCCGCCTCAGCTCAGCTGAGGCCATAGCACTCTACTAGAAACATCCCAACACGTCTAATCATAAGGTTAATCATACGGCTCACTGCATTTGCTTTTCTTCTCTCATGGACCGCAGTCCTTCACTGTGTAATCTTCAATGTTGAAAAACAGGTTACATAATTTTTCTCCAGTTTTCTAGTTGTTGAGACAGGAATATAAGCCTGGACCTTGTTTACTTCATGTGGCCAAAAGCAGAACTCTCTGGATTATAGTTTTATATACAAGGTCCATTACATTACATTGTTTGATAATCGTCTTCAGGGGTTTTATTTATTTTTATGTTAGATCTTCTTTGCCTATATTCCATTTTAATCACTTTCTTTCTCTTTTTTTCTTTTTCTTGTTGTTTTGTTTGTTAATCTGTCCCTATTCAATTCCCCTTGTTACATTTTCATCCATTCTCACTTAATTATCTTTTCCCTTAATCTTCCTTTATGACCTTTTCTTCAATTTCTTTCCTGATTTCAATCAACTCTTACTTCCTTTCTTGCTGTCCTATCTATTTTTGTTCTTAAATTTTGCATTTGTTATATAAATGTTATCTTCAAACACTTGTTTTAGGATATTTTATTCAGTTGATTGTTGTCTTATAGTTTTTTCCGCTTCACGGTTGGTTCTTTTAGGGGAATTTTTATCACATATACCATTTATCATTTTCTGTCTTTATCTTACAGGAGCTTTATATGGAAATAGGCTAATTTTATTCAATCCATTTCATAAACAAAGTTTCTATTTCAAAAGTACATTTTTTGTTAGTTTAATGAAGTTACTTCTTTTAATGTATATCTTTAATGTTGGTGATGATAGTGGGAGGAAATAATTCTTATGTCTTGTTGTTTATTTTTATTTTTTCAAGAGCCCAATGTTTTCTCTTAATTGCTTCTCTGCCTCCACAACTACAAGTTAAAAGAATGTCTCTCCCTTTCTAATTATCTTCTTCTCCCCCAGAAATAATGTCTGTACAAGACCGCCACCTATATATTTTTGAATCCTTTACTCGCACCTAGTACTTACAACAATTAGGTTTCAGACCTGTGTTCAGTGTTGGATTTTTCTTTGGTGATTTTATGTTGGCTTTGTCTGTGTCTCCTTTTCTCTTTTCCCATTTTCCATGTGTTCTCCTCAGACTTAGCCCTACTGTGCACACACAATGTCTTGAAGTGACAGTGAGAAGTCTAATAGTAGCTATGTTGGCCTGTAAGGTTGATTTCTCTAGGTACAGGTGATTTAAAGCTTGTAGGATTATCTGTTTTTTAATAGTACTAAAGATGTGTGTTCTGTGTGTTTTCATCTTCACTTCTCTGTTTATATGTATGTTTTTTTGCAAGCTATGTGCACCAATTCTGATTTTGACAGTCACCCTCACACTAGGGTCAACTGAACTCTCTAAATTTTTGTGTGATTTTGAAATTTTCTACAATAAATAGTTACGCATTTTATAACAAAAGCTTAATCAAAATTTTTTTTCAAATTTCAGCAAGACACATTAAATTTTCTCAAGTCATTGTAACTTTGGGAATAATATATGAATCCTAGCTGACAATATAGTAAGGTAAATTTAAAGCCTTTTAAATAATCACACATAAAAAATACAGATCTTTAGAATTATGTCAATTATGAGAGGGTGCTAAAGTTAAAGATCACAGAGTTCTGTTACTGGTCCTGTTCTATCTGATGTTTTAATCAATAACTTAAATAAAGGATAAAGGCATTTGTTTCACGGTTTTTAAATGATGAATCTTGGAAAAGTTACCAATGGTTTTGATTGCAGAAAAAAGTCAAAAAGAATCCTAAGAGGACGGCAATGGATTAAAATCCACCAAACTAATTTAGCACAGTGCATATAGATTACTTTAGATAAAAGGAAAAAATCAATTGCTGGAATTTAAAATGTGATGAACCTGATTTGTCAGGAATTCATATGAAAAAGACCTGATGCTTCCAGTTAACTGTCAATATAATATAAATCAACAATATGATGCATCTGCACAGAAAAGACCAATACAGTGTTGAGTTTTACCATTAGGTTGTTGTGTGGAAAAGCACATATGAATGCATTTTAGTATGGATTTTGCCAGAATATCCAAAGATTTTGAAGCCATGCCATTTAAAACATAATTGTGGTAATTTGCTAAGTTTAGTTTGGGGAGGAGATCGCTTATGATATCTGAGAGAGGACAGATAAAGTCAGTGGTGGCTCCAGGGGATGGGTCTAGGACTAATGGTTAGAGATGATTAAGATAACTGATTTATGATTGTATAAGCAGACATTTCTAAATCTTAAATAAACTCTATCATGATAAGCATTGACTGTGAATTCCATCAGCTCCCATCACTGTAGGTTACTAAGCAACGTCTGCTTACACTTGTGTATCTGCTTTGTGTGGGAGGTTGCATAGAGATGACTTCTAAGAACTTTTTGATCTTTAAAATTATTTAAGTCTATAATACTATGCTCACATAAAACGAAATAAAGTAAAATAATTTGAAGTCTATATATGACCATAGAGATGTAATTGGTAAGGAATCACTACCATCCTCCTTCCTCTACAACTGCCTAGGCAGCTGTGGTGAAGTTGATGAGAGACATTGAGAAAATCAATCATAAAATCAATGGGAGAGTATGTTTTCGTTCAGATTCAACTGGGAAGCTGCTGCATATGCAGAGGCCATTGTGGGGTAAAATGCCAACCCTTCCCTCCAGAAGAATGCATTTCAGAATTCTCAAGAGAGACAATGTAGGCCAGTGTAGACCTGGTAAAAAGAGTGATCCTGTGTGTGGAAGTGTTTTCAGTGTTGCTTTGAAGATGAAAAAACCTCCTGAAATCTTATATTACCAACAGAGATAATTAGAACTGCACAAAGTTTTCGAGGACTTGTTGCTTAGTCTGAACTTTTAGGAAGTAGAGAGAAATCGAAAATGTTATGCAATTAACTATCAAAACCGTAAAGCCTCTGGGATTTTACTTTACCTTCAAGCTAGTAAATTACCCCACCATAGATTATGGAAGAGGATGCTGACAGAAGATACACAACCTCTAGATTAGACACAAAGGACAAATAATTACTTACAGTAGCCAGAGAATCAGTCTTTTCTTACACTGGAGTCCCAAGCCCCAATTCCCCAAGGTGATGTGAAGAGGGACAGGTGATGCCTGTACACGTGATCGGCTGTATTACAGGAGAGAACCCTTGGGCTTAGAAAACCTGAATCTTTATACTGACCATTAAGCCAACCCTCCTGTTGCTCTGAAGGAAGACACCATCTCTATCTTCCAAGGCTGTTTGCATGCACACAGCCTTGAAAATATAGCTCAGAACAAAGGCAGCCAGTGCCTCTGCTTAGAAGACAGGCAGAAATATGAGAAACAAATGGAGAATTGTCTCCCAACTTTGAAATGTCATAGCTGCCGTAATGAAGCCACCATTGCACTGAAAATCAGAGATAAAGAAGAGTGACCCAGGATGACAAAGAAAGAAAAGAAAGAAGATGACCAAGCAAAGATATATTTTAGACTCATTTGGTTAGGATTATTAGTAATTTCTAGAAAGAAGGGATTAGGTCTTACAACCAGAACCATGTTAAATATCACTCTAATTATTGTCTATTTCAACATCTTCACTTCTATCTCTTTCTTATCCATACACATATATTCTAAAGTTATTCCATCGTGGACATGAAGGCATTTTCAATTAATCCTTTTGTTTCTTTTTAACTCCCAAGTTCAAAAGGTCCACAGGTTTTTTAAAAAAAAAAAGGTCCACACGTGTTCTTATGAACAGCTACCTCAACTAGCTGGACCCCAGCTCATAATTGCAATCAAGATTCTCATGCCAAGAATAAGCATAATTGGTATGAACACTGTGATTCTTAAATTTTGTTGACTGAAAATATCTATACCTGTATCTATATAAAAGATTCTGGGCACCATCACACAGAATTCTGTTTGAATAGTGCAGGTTCCATAAACCTGCTTTTAAAATAAGCCTCCTAGGTGATTTTCATGCAGCTCTATTTGAACAAGTATTTGAGAACTAGTGCTGCAGACATTACCTTACTGAGTCTTAGTGGGCTTTAAATTACTAAACCATATTGAAATGTAAGGCACTAGGTGAATGAAAGGGCACTGATGTATTATTATTGGAAAATACTTCTTCAACATTACCAGGCTATGTCTGTGTGCATTAGTGTGTGTGTGTATTTCACTGAGGACACCATGGAAGTGGAATAACAGAGAAGCAAAAATGGGAAGGGGTTCCAGAAGGCTTCCAATTTAGAAGAGATAATCGAGTCCTTGTTTGATGATAATAGGGAGTGTCTATGGTCAAGTTCACCATAATTAGTACAGTTATTAACATAGTTTAAGTCATTCTGACATAGGCAATGTTTTTATTTCATATCTGAAATTGCCATTGCAAAGTTAGAAGAAATTTTACTATTTATTTTCCCAAAACCTTAGTTTGCAAAATCACTGCCTGGTTGGTACAAGTTGCTATTAAACTTCTGGTAGAAGTCAGACCTTCATTTTCCTATCAGGGATAAGACCAAAGGGTTGATAGGTATCACTCCTCTTCTACCTGAAGAACTCTGAGCCCTTCACCTAGAGAATTCTACTGATGCAAAGGATGCTTTGTTATCAAAGCTTCAGTATAATGTGCCATGGCTCCTAGGTCTAGAGTTCTAACAACAATAGCAATAGTAACAATACATTTTAGGCAGGGAGATAAAAGCTTCATGAACCTTCTTTTAAAATTCTCCCTTTCATGCCTGGTTGAAGGGAATAATCACGTGGATTTCCTCACAAGCAATGCTTTAGTTTTTATTATAGTTTGCTTCTGCTCTACATTAAGAAATGGAATTGAAAGAGGTACATGAAAAATTTATTATAGCTTTTCTCTGTAGAGATTTTCTATTTAAATGTAAATTAATTAGAAAAGTGTGTTTTCATTTTTACCAAAAAGGGGTCAATTATGCTGAATGTATTGAGAGATAACTTCTAAAAATTTTTACTTATGTTTTCTTTTTTCCCAACATTTTATTAGAAAAAGTTTCAAACATAGAAAAACATAGAAGTGTACAATGAATACCCATATATCTACCACATGGCTTACATGATTAACTTTACTATGCTTTCTTTCTCACACAACTATCTCTTTCTCATTGTTTATCCACAAATCCACTTAAGTTTCTGATGCATTTTAAAGTAGGTTGTAGACTATAAACAAATACTAAACTCTATTTCATAATATGCATGCTGAATTAAGTACCTCTAAACACTTGAGCATACACACTATAAAATAGTATTCAGCATTTGTTTATTGTAAGTTAAAATTTTTATTAAGTATATGCAAAAATTTTTAGTGTACCATTTGATAGGTCTGGCATCTGCATATATCTGTGAAAACCAAATCCCTCTTAAGATACAGAACATCTCTAATACCCTGGAAAGTTTCTTCATGCTTTTTCCTCATCGATACCTGCCCCTAGATTCACCACCATTCTGATTTTTTCCACTATAGATTAGTTTTGCCTGTTCTAGAACTTTATATAAATTGAATTACACCTTATACAGTAAGTTCCCTACATACAAACCTTCAAGTTGCAAACTTTCAAACACACGAGCGTGCATTCGCACATCCAATCATATCACGTGTCTGGCGTACACTGTCACGTGTGTGCATCCTCTACAAGTGGTTGTGCTTTTGTGTACTTTACTGTATAGAGTACAATAGTACAGTATCTTTATTTCAAGCCTAGGATGTCTGGAAGCAAGCGTAAAAGCAGCAGCAGTATATAGCCAATTGTGTTAGTTGGGTGCCTAGGCTAACTTTGTTGGATTTACGAACAAATTGGACTTCTGAACGCGCTCTCGGAATGGAACTTGTTTGTATGGAGGGGACGTACTGTATGTTGTTTTATGTAACTCTTTCTTCATTCAGATTAATGCTTTCGAGATTAATCTATGTTGGAGTGTATCAGGAAATTATTCCTTTTTATACATGAGTAGTATTTTACTTTATAAGTATATGACTATTTATCCATTCTCTTACTGATGGACTTGTCTATTCTGAATAAAACTATGAGGGCTTCCCTGGTAGCCCAGTGGTTAAGAATCGACCTGCCAACGCAGGGGACATGGGTTTGAGCCCTGGCCTGGGAAGATCCCACATGCCGTGGAGCAACTAAGCCCATTAGCCACAACTACTGAGCCCGCCTGCCGCAACTCCTGAAGCCTGCATGCCTAGAGCCCATGCTCCAAAACAAGAGAAGCCACTGCGATGAGAAGCCCGTGCACCGCAATGAAGAACAGCCCCTGCTTGCTGCAACTAGAGAAAGTCTGCATGCAGCAATGAAGACCCAATGCAGCCAAAGTACATAAATAAATAAATTAAAAAAATTTATTAATAAAAACTGCTATGAATTTTTGTACAAGACATTTTTTGGATGTGTGTTTAATTCGTCTTGGGCAAATACCTATTATGATGGTTAATTTTATGTGTCAACATGGAGGAGTATTTTAGGATGAATTTAACATTTAAATTGGTTAACTTTGAATAAGCAGATTGCCCTTCAAAATCTGGGTGGACCTCATCTAATCAGTTGAAGACCTGAATAGAACAAAAGACTGGCCTCTCCAAGCAATAAGAAATTCTCCAACAGATAGCCTTTGGATTTCACCTGCATCATCAATTCCTCTGGAGTTGCAGCCTGCTGGGCTACATTGCAGGTTTAGACTTGCCAGCTTCTATAATCATGTGAGTTGATTCCTCATAGTAATTCTCTTGCTCTCTCTCTCTCTACACACACACACACACACACACACACTTTTTTTTCCTGTGTCTCTGGAGAATTCAAATTCATCTGTAAGTGTAATTAATGGATTTTATTTACTTTTAATAGGCTATACATGCATATGATTTTTAAAAAATCAACAGGAACAAAGTATATTCACTGGAAAATAAGTCCTTATATAATGCTGATCCTCACTGGTGCTCTAGGGTCCCTTTTATAGACAACTACTTTTACACATAGTTTTGTGTCTTTGAGAGAAATACTCTATTCATACTTTAAAAACTTCACAAAAATTGTAAAATGCACATTGTCCTCTACTACCTTGACCTTCTCACTTATGGGGATTTAGTTTTTAAATATGTACTTTCTCATTTTTTCCACTTAGAATAGGAAATATAAAGTTTAAAAATTTTAAATGTACACTAATTCATTATAGAATATTTATAATATGTGCCCATCACTGCTTGTTGTACTCATGAAAAGTATTTACTGAGATCCTCTTGAATATCAGGTGTTTTACATGTTACTAATTTAATTCATACAATCAACTCTGAATTGACAACTCATTCAAGAAATATTTAATGACTGTTTACTATTTGCTAGATGCTTTTTGAAGCACTGGGGATAGAGCAATGAAAAAGAGAGACAAAAATTCTTGTTTTCTTCTTTAATGGGAGGAATGATAACAATAAGCAGAGTAAATAAGTAAAATATGTACTATGGTAGAGGTGATAATTATATACTCTGGGAGAAAGTACTATGAAGGAAAATTAAGCAAAGTAAGAAGGACAAAGAGTGCTTACTGGAAGTGGGTGGGTTATTATTTTGAAAAGCTGACATTTGAGCTAATATTTGAAGGTGAAGGAGTGAGCTCTATAGATATCTCGGAGAAGAGAGTTCCAGTGAAAAGGAAAATCCAGTGCAAAGGCCTTGAGGTGGGAATATGCCTGGCATTTTTGAAGAACAGTGAAGGGGCAAATGCAGCTGAAGTTTGTTATTTTAGTAGGCTAGATTATTATTCATCTCAGGGAGTGAGGGGGAAAGCAGTAAAAGATGACGTTAAAAAAAGGGAGGTGCAGAGAAAGAGCTTGTAGTTTGTTGTAATCCTTTTGGTTTTCATTCTGACTTAAATAGGGATCATTGGAGGGTTTGGGGTAGGAAAGTGACATGATCCGACCTGTATTTTCAAAATTCACTCTTAATGCCATGATGACAATGTACTGGGGCAAAAGTGGAATGAAGATGACTGGTGAAAAAATTCTTACAGTAAGCCAGGCAACGGATGATGATAATTTAGTTGCAATAATTAAAGTGGTTAGAATCCCTTTTCTCATACAAAGTATAAATGCTTTAAGGTTCCTGGGAAGGGGCGGTGAATCCTATTTTTCTGAGGAATGAATAGAAGAAAAATTCCTCTATTTCTGAAGGAAGAACAGTAACGAGTTTTAGTTCAAGAACCTATACTGGAGGTTTCCTACTACTGAGATAGAAGCAAGAAACTCTTTTGCATAAGATCCATCACAGACATAGGGCAAATTTGGCTGTCACATGGAGGAGAAACAGAAATCCTAAGAAAGCTCTATATCTGAGGCCCATTATTAGAAGACCTGCCTACAACAGAACAACAAAGCATCTTCCCTGTCCCTGCCTCATGTATAGGAAGCATAGAGTGACAGTCAGAAAGCACCTGCCCCACTAAGGTGGGGGAAGAGTGTGGAGAGAGTCCCCCTGTTATCCAGTCATGAAAGGAAGGCCAAATATTTGGGCTAATTGGGAACACGGAGAAAAACTCTTCAGTACCCTGGGCCAGACTCTCAGCAGAAGTCAGTGACAGTCCTTAATTAGAGGGATTTGAGCTAATGGTACACTTAGGGTAACCATAGCAACAACGAAACCCAAACAGATCAATTCCTGACTAGATTGACTCACCCTTTTCTCTAATGGCCTAATAGAGAAACAAACAATCCTACTTTCAGGCATAAATATTATTTATCCCTGTATCTACTGCTCTACATAAAATGCCTAAGATTCAATAAAAAATTATGACACACACACAAAAAAGCAAAACAAAACAAGACACAATGCACTGTCAAGATAAAAAGCAATCAACAGAACCAGACTCAGAGTTGTTTCAGATTTTGGAACTATAAGACAGCAATTTGGGCTTCCCTGGTGGTGCAGTGGTTGAGAGTCCGCCTGCCGATGCAGGCGATATGGGTTCATGCCCCGGTCCAGGAAGATCCCACATGCTGTGGAGCGGCTAGGCCCATGAGCCATGGCCACTGAGTCTGTGCGTCCAGAGCCTGTGCTCCGCAACAGGAGAGGCCACAACAGTGAGAGGCCCGCGTACTGCAAAAAAAAAAAAAAAAAAAAAAAAAAAAAGACAGCAATTTAAAAAAATAACTGTGACTAATATCTTAAAGTGTCTATCTAGTAGAAAATATGAACAATATTCATAAACAGATGAGGAATTTTAGCAGAGACATATACTATAGGAAAGAGATAAATGAAAAGTGTAGAAATTAAGAATGATATCAGAAGTAAGAATTCTTTCAAAGTGCTGATTAGTAGACTTGGCATAGCTGACAATTAGCGAAGTTAAAAATAGATCAATAGAAATCACTCAAATCGCAGAAAGAGAAAAAACATAACTGAGCACCCAAGAGATCTAACTAGTAGCAAGTTATCTAACATAATAATGCTTGGAATCTCAGAAGAGAGAGATAACAGAAAAGAATAAGTATTTGAAGAAATAAAGGATGGGAATTTTCCAAAGATAATAAAAGACATCAAACCACTGAACGAAGAGTGGAGATCCCCAAACGGAGTACAAAACAAAGAACAAAAAACCAAAATGCGGAGCTTCCCTGGTGGTGCAGTGGTTGAGAGTCCGCCTGCCGATGCAGGGGATGCGGGTTTGTGCCCCGGTCCAGGAAGATCCCACATGCCGCGGAGCGGTTAGCCCATGAGCCATGGCCGCTGAGCCTGCGCGTCCGGAGCCTGTGCTCCGCAACAGGAGAGGCCACAACAGTGAGAGACCCGTGTACCACACACACAAAAAATAATAATAATAAAAAAATAAAAATAAATAAAAAAACAACCAAAATGCACACATATGTAATTAGATATACCCATTTTCCAATTTCTGAAAAGCAAAGCTATAGAAAAATTCATAAAGATACAAATGAACAAAGATAAACATTACAGTAGACTTCAGATCAAAATCTTTTTAAGCAAGACAGTGGAGTGACATATTTAAAAAGACTGAAAAAGTGTCAGCATATAATTTTATACCAGGGATAAAGTATTTGTAAAGTGATAGTAAAAGACTATTAGAAAAAAAAAGTAGGAGATATATCTGTACTATAAGAAATATTAAAGGAAGTTCTTCAGGTAGTAGATATATGATACTAGACAGGAACATGGATCTAGAAAACCTATAAATAACAAAAATAAAGGTAACTTTAAAGAGTCATTTTGTTCCTTATCTTTAATTACTTGAAAATACAACTGACGAAAACAGAAACAGTAATGACATATCTTGGGGTTTACAACATATGTAAAAGCAAAATGTATGACAACAATAGCAAAAACCAAGAGAAAGAGGAATTATAATTACACTGATTTAAGACTCTTACACTCTACATGAAGTGGTATAATATTATATGAAGGTAAACTGTGATAAACTAAAGCTGTATGTTATAACTGTAAGGGTAACCAACTACAATATTTTTGGAAAGATGTATACCTAATATGCTAATAGTGGAGTTAAGATAGAATCATAAAAACAATTAATTCAAAAGCAAATAGAAAAAGAAGAAAAAGGAACAAGGAATCAATGGAACAAATAGGAAAGCAATTGCAACCATATAATTGATTATAATCAATGAAACAATGATCAATAATGGTAAAGAGCAATAAAATTTAGAATCTTCTAAAAAAGAGTGGAGGAACATTAATTAGCAATATTAGAAATAAAAGGAGAAGCATACTAGAGGTTCAACAGACATTAAAGGGCTAAAAAGGGAAAATTACAAATATTTTATGCCAATATATTTAACAATTTAGATGAATAAATCAGGAAAGATACAAATTGCCCAACTCACCTAAGAAGTAATATAGAAAAGAACAGTCATACATCTATTTAGATAATTGAAACAATTTAAACTCCAGATCCTGATGGTTTCATTCATAAATTCCAGTAAACTTTTAGGAAGTAAATAATATCAATTTTATATAATTTCTTCCACACAATGGAAGAAAATGGAACACATCAGAACTCATTTTATGAGGCCACCATTTCCCTAATGTCAAAACTAGACAAAAACATTAAAAGAAAAGAAAACTACAACTCAATTTCCCTCTAAAACGTAAACACAAAAATTCTCAACAAAATATTAGCCATGGAATCCAGCAATATATAGAAAGGATAATACATTATGACCAATTGGGGTTTACCCTAGGATGGCAAAGATGATTCAACATTTGAAAATCAATGGATATAATTCACTTTATTGACAGGCTGGAGAAGAAAATTAATATGATCATGTCAGTGAATGCAAGGGAAAAAAAGCATTTAACAAAACAACATTCATTCAAGATAACAGATCTTGGGACTTCCCTGGTGGTCCAGTGGCTAAGACTCCACACCCCCAATGCAGGGGGCCCAGGTTTGATCCCTGGTCAGGAAACTGGATCTCACATACCACAACTAAGAGTTCACATGTCGCAACTAACGATTCCACATGCCGCAACTAAAGCTCCCGCACGCTGCAACTAAAGATTCTGCATGCTGCAACTAAAGATCCTGCAAGCAGCAATGAAGATCCTGCGTGTGCAGCTAAGACTCAGTGCAGCCAAATAAATAAATAAATAAACAAACTAACAAACAAATTAAAAAGATAACAGGTCTCAGAAAACTAGGAAGTAAAGATAACTTCCTCATGAAAAATCTATAGGTAAATTCTTTTTTTTTGCCCGCACTGTGCGGCAGGCATATGGGATCTTAGTTTCCAAACCAGGGATCGAACCCGCACCCCCTGTAGTGGAAGTGCAGAGTCTTAAACACCGGACCACTAGGGAAGTCCCTATAGGTGAATTCTTAATAGTGTAAGATTCAATGCTTTTCCCTTAACACTGGGTACAACAAGGATGCCTTCAGCAATCCTATTCTACATTACATTGGAGGTCATATCCAGCACAGTATTGGTAAGAAAGAGAAATAAAGGCCATACAGATGATAAATTAAAAAAAAAACTATCCCCAAATATGCACCAAAACCTACTAGTCAGTAAATGTTTCAAAGTTGCAGGATTGTAGACTAATGTATAAAAATCACTTGCATTTTTATGCATTAAGCAATAAAAACTGGAAATTAAAAAATTATTATTACAATACCACTAAAAAACATTAAATGCTAAGAGATGAATCTAGTAAATTATGTGCAAGGTTTGTAGTTGAAAACTACAAAGCATTGCTGAGAGGACTTAAATGAGATCTAAATAAATGGAGAGGTATACTATCCTAATGGATCAGAAGGCTCAGTATTGTTATAATGTCAACTATCCCCAAATTCATCTATAAATTTACACAATCTCAGCACGTTTCTTTTGCAGAAAGTGACAAATTGATTCTAATATTTTCTTATATGGAAAAGCAAAGGAGCTAGAATATCAGGAAATAATTGTTTTAAAAAGAAGAAAAAAATGGAGGACTCATATACTACTTGATATCAAGGCTTTTCAGAAAGCTACAATCAGCATGGTATTGGTGAAAATATAGACATATAGATTAATACAACACAATTATTCAGCAGTTGATCCAAACTTATATAATCACTGAGTTTTGGCAAGGGTACTGTGGTAGGCAGAATTCTAAGAGGACCTCCAATCACCTACACCCTTGTATAATCCCACACTTCTAGTGTAGGCAAGACCTATAAATACAATGGGATATTACTCCCAAGAATATGTTGTGTTATATGACAACATTGGTGCTGGAATAATTGGACATCCATATGTGAAGGAATCACCCAAATCTCACAACATAAACAAAAATGAATTTTAAATGTATCACAGATCTAAATATAAAACTTAACATGTTAAAATTTCTAGAAGGAAACACAGAAGAACATTGTTATTTTGGTTTAGGGAAAAAAATCTCAAATAAAATAGGAATATCATGAATCATAAAAGAAAAAATTAATAAATTGGACTTGATCAAAATTAAAACTTCTGCTTTTCAAAAGACATTAAGAAAATGAAAACACAAGTCTGGGAGAAAATATCTGCAAAATACCTATCTGCTAAAGGGCTACTGTCCCAAATATACAAAGAACTCTTACAACTCATTAATAATAAACCCAATAAAAATAGCCAAAAAGTTTTAATATACACTTCACCAAAGAAAATATTCAAAAGGCAAATAAACACATGAAAAGGTGTTCAACATCATTAATCAAGGAAATACATATTTAAACTACAAAGTGGTACCGCTTGTCTTGGTCAGTTCAGGTTGCTATGAGAAAAATACCACAGACTGGGTGGCCTGAAAAACAGATGTTTATTTCTCACAGTTATGGAGGCTGGAAAGTCCAAGATCAAAACACTGGCAGATTTGGTGTCTGGTGCAAGCCCACTTTCTATCTCAATGACAACTATCTTCTTGCTTTGTCTTCACATGGCACAAGGGAGAGGGAAATTTGGGGGGTCTCCTATATAAGGACACTAATCCAGTTCATGAGGGCTCTACCTTCAAGACCTAATTACCCCTCCAAAGGTCCCATCTCCTAACACTATCAAATTGGGGGTTAGGATTTCAACATGAATTTTGGAAGTACACAAACATTCAGTGTATAGCATTCTGCCCCTGATCCCCCAAATTCATGTCCTTCTCACACGCACAATACACTAAAAGTCATAACTCATTCCAGTCTTAGTTCAAAGTCTCAGCTAGATATCGAAATCAGATAAGCATGAGACCCAAGGAATGATTCATTCCGAGGCAAATAATTCTCCAACACTGAACCTGGAAACCAAACATGTTACGTGCTCCTTAAATACAATGGTGAGACAAGCATAGGAAAGACATTCCCATTTCCATAAAGAGAAATACCAAAGAAGAAAGGAAAGGCAGGTCCCAGATAAGTCCAGAACCTAAGTGGGAGAATAATACCTTAAACCTTAAGGCTCAAGATTAATCCTCTTTGGCTCAATGCTCTGCCTTCCAGGCCTACAAAGGTGGCAACATCACCCCTATACAGAGTGGCACTGTAGTGGGTAGAGAGTGGCCCATGATGGGAGGTGGCACTGGGCAGCCTATATTCAGGTCCACAATTGCCAGCTGTCCCTCCTTTGAAATGGCTCTAGGCCTTGCACTCTGGACCTGTGATGGGCCTATTGATCTCTGAATTGCCTTCTGGGAATTCTTCTGTTGTCTTGGAGAATAGCTGCTGGCTTCCTGCAGCTAATATCCAACTTCCTCGCTCGCACAAAATAGTAGAACATGAACACAATTCAGCAAAACTATTTACTACTTTATCATAAGGATCATCCTTCCTCCAGTGTCCAATAGCATGTTCATCATTTTTGACTGGTACCTCATCAGAAAGACCTTTATCATCCATGTTTTCACTGACATTCTGTTTAGGATTACTTAAGTATTCTCTAAGAAGATGGAGGCTATCTCTGTAGCTCTCCTCTTTTCTTTCTGAGCTCATTCGGGTTGCTGTAACAAAAATACCAGTAGACTGGGTGGCCTAAAAAACAAACATTTATTCTCACAGTTTTATTTTTTAATTTTAAAATTAATTTATTATTTATTTTTGGTGGTGTTGGGTCTTTGTTGTTGTGTGCAGCCTTTCTCTAGTTGCAGTGAGCGGGGGCTACTCTTTGTTGCGGTGCGTGGGCTTCTCATTGCGGTGGCTTCTCTTGTTGCAGAGCATGGGCTCTAGGCGCACGGGCTTCAGTAGTTGTGGCACATGGGCTCAGTAGTTGTGGCTCGCAGGCTCTAGAGCGCAGGCTCAGTAGTTGTGGCTCGTAGGCTTAGTTGCTCTGTGGCGTGTGGGATCTTCCCGGACCAGGGCTCGAACCCTTGTCCCCTGCATTGGCAGGCAAATTCCTAACCATTGTACCACCACGGAAGTCCCTATTCTCACAGTTTTAGAGGCTGTAAGGTCCAAGATCAAGGTGCCAGCAGATTAGATATCTGGTGAGAGTCCACTTCCTGGTTCATGGATGGTCATCTCCTTGCTGTGTCTCCCCATGGTGGGAGGACAAGGAAGCTCTCTGGGGTCTCTTTTATAAGGAAATTAATTCCATTCCTGAGAGCTCCACTTTTATGATCTTATTACTTCTCAAAGTCCCCATCTTCTGATACCATCATGGGAAGCTTGAATTTCAATATAGGAAATTGGGGCAGGGGGTGGGGGGGCACAGACATTCAGCCTATTGCACTAGTCCTTTCCTCTTAGAATGCTTTTTTAAAAAATGGACAATATCAAGTGCTGGTGAAGAAAGAGAGAAACTGGGACTCATACACTGTTGTTAGGTAAGCAAAATGGAAAAGGGATTGCAGAAAACTTCTAAAGTTAATCAAATACTTACTATACTACTCATCAACCCCATTCCTAATCCCAAGAAAAAATGAGAATTTATGTTCACACACAATCTTCTACATGAAAGATTATAGCAGCTTTATTTATAATTACCTCAAGCTAGAAATAACTCAAATATTTATCATTTTGTGTATGGTAAACAATCTGTGGTACACTCATACAATAGAATATCACACTATATTAGTACTCAGCAATCCCATTTGCATTATTTTAAGTGACAAAAGTCAGATTCAAAAGGTTACCTACTGCTTGTTTCTAGTTATATTACAACCTGAAAAAATCAAAAAGGACAGAAGAAAAGATCAGTGATTTTCTGGGACTAAGAGTGTGTGAGGGAATTGACTGAAAATGGGCTGAAGGGAACATTTGGGATGGTGAAAATTTTTTATGTTTTGAATATGATAGTCATTACTCAGCTATGCATTTGCTCAAATTCACAGAATTGTGTACCTAAAAGTGGGAAAATTTTTATGTTAATGAATTATACATCAATGAACCTTTTATTTTTTTTTAATTTTTTTTAACATCTTTATTGGGGTATAATTGCTTTACAATGGTGTGTTAGTTTCTGCTTTATAACAAAGTGAATCAGTTATACATATACATATGTTCCCATATGTCTTCCCTCTTGTGTCTCCCTCCCTCCCACCCTCCCTAGCCCACCCCTGAACCTGACTTTTAAAAAGAAGAGAATGGAAACAACAATTGCATTGGCAGAATCTGTCTGATGTAACTATATTGGAACTCTACTGAAGGCTTACAACTTGCAGGGTAAGGCTTAGACAGTAAACTGCAGTTAATTTTGCTCAATTTTAGTGTTTAGCTCATTACTTGCTGCCCTGTGACAGGCAGCTGTGCACTTGTTCCTGGAGAAGCTTGCACAAAGCTTGAGAGAGCCAGGGTGGGCAATAAGGACCCTGTCCTCCAGTATTGGGGATCCATGTTCTGACTGCTTCTTCTGATCACAGAGGTGCAGACAATGAGGTGAGCAGATATTTTTGTTCTCCCAACCTTGTTGCAAGCCCCTCCTTTTCCAGCTAAAGTGACTTCCAGTGGAATTAAAGGGCTAGTGTGCGTTTTTTGTCTCTTCATCATTTACTCTTTTTCTCCTTTTTGGAACCAGATATTAAAGGCTAGTACATTCAAAAGCAACCATATATATAGGGGAAATTAGGAAGTCACCATACATGCTCAGGGGAAGGCATAGAATCAGAAGAGACCTGAGAAGGCCTTAAGTTTACACCTCAGGCTGATCCTCAGCATGTAGACAGCCTAAAATTAAAACAAAACAAAACAAAACCAAAAAACAGCAAACCCCAGAAAATGGGGAGAATATTATTTCCAGAGTTATCATATCATTATATATGAATGTCAAATTTTCAACAAAAAAATCACAAGCCATACCAAAAACAAAATCAGGAAAGTATGGCCCATTCAAAAGAAAAAAATAAGCCAACAGAAACTGTCCCAGAGTAAGACCAGACGGCAATTTTCTTAAAGCTGCTCAAAGAACTGAAGAAAGTTGTGTAGAAAGTCATGAAAACAATATAAGAACAAATGCAAATATCAATGATGAATTAGAAAACCTAGAAAGAAACCAAAAAGAAATTCTGGGGTTGAAAATTATAACTGAAATAAAAAATTTACTAAAAGGATATAAAGACAGATTTGAGCAGGCAGAAGAAAGAATCAGTGAACTTGAAAATAGTACAATTTAAACTACTGAGTCCGAGGAACAGAAAAAAAAGAAGAAAAAAAAGTGAACACAGCCTAAGGACCTGTGGGACACCATCGAGGAAACTAACGTATGCATTGTGGGAGTCCCCGAAGGAGAAGGGAGAAAAGGAGTAAAGAGATTATTTGAAGAATAGTCATAAACTTCCCAAGTTTGATGAAATACCTAAATATACATCCACAAATTGGATGCATGAATATACATTGAAGAAGCTCAATGAATTCCAAGTAGGATGAACTTAAAGAGACCATTACCCAGACACATTATAATCAAACTTTCAAGTGGAAAAGAAAGACTTTATATATTATTAAAAGGTTTAGTACAGCAAGATGATATAACAATTATAAATATTTATGCACCTAATAGCAGACCACCAAAATATATGAAGCTGGCACATGGATGAACAAGGACAATATTCTAAGTGAAATAAGCCAGTCACAATTAGAGTAGCCAACATCATAAAGACAGCATGTAGAATGGGAGCTGCCGCGGCCAGGGGGAGTGGTAAACAGGGCAGTTATTACTTACTGGGTATAGAGTTTCAATTTTGAAAGATGAAAAGAGATCTGGAGATGGATGGTGATGATGGCTGCACAACAATATGTATGTACTTAATGCCACTGACGTGTACAAATAAAGATGATTAAGTTGATACATTTTATGTTGTATATACCACAAAAGAATTAAAAATAAAAAGACTGAGAGGAGAAAAACTGGCAATAACACCTTTTAAAAGGAATGTTGCTATAACAAAGAGCAGAAACAAGGGCCTGACAGCTGGGATGGAAAGAGGATAAAGAGTTACATTTTTATATGGGAGAAATTATGTTTGAATACTGATTGGAATGATCCAGTAGAGAGGATGGTATAGGACAAAGAGGGAGGAATTCTGGGAATGAACACTTGAGTAGGTGAGAGAGTTTATTGCAAAGTGGAAAGGCTGGCCTTAGGTAGCAATAAAAATATTTACTATTTAGAGCCATATAATAGTAGTAATATCTAGAGCAATATAATAATAACTGACAGATTTAGCACATACTGGGTGTCAGGTGTTATTCAAAGCATTTCATACATAAATACATGTTTCCCTGATAACATAATATGAGGATATGAGATAGTTGCAATTCCTATGCCCCTTTTACAAACAAGGAAATTAAGGCACAGAGAGGTTATGTAGCTTGCTCAGTTATGCAGTTAGACAGTATGATTCCAGACTCTGTTCACTAACAAGATAGATGCACTTATAATTTTGATCAGGAAATTGAGGCTCAGATAGGTCCATGAACTTGCCCAGGGTCACAGAGCTATCAAATGTGGAGCTGGCTATATCAGACCAAAGACAAAGTCCCTTCCAGGACCCCATGTTGCTTTACCTCTGCAAATAATCCTAGCACACGTCAAACCCTAACTTACCACACTTCTCTAGACTGTAGTTTTATTGGTGTAAAACTGACACCAGACAGCCTGAATATGCACCCTATCTCTGCCGCTTCCCTGCTGTGTGTGCTTAACCTGAGTTCCTTGATCTCTACGTGTTTCCTGTTTTTTATCTGAAAAGTGAAAATAATAATAATACTTAACTCCAATGGTTATCATGAGGATTAAATAATTTATAATAATGTTCTTCATACAATAATAAATTTATGCGTTAGCATTTAAAATTTTTATGCCATGCATTTTCAATAATCATTAATTATCTCATTCATGCAATGCATTGTTAACAAAAGCCTACTGAATTCTTCATAGTTATAGTGCCGTGTGCTAGGACACGTGAGATATAAACATGAATTATACTATATATAAACATAGAAATATAAATGTATACACACATATGTAAAGAGAGCCATATAATTTTTAATTTGGAAAACACAATTTGAATTACCAACTCCAAGCTCTTCGCTTCCCCCCATCTTAATGAACTCTCAATGCCTGACTGCACAAATGACTCAAAAGTGTCATAGTCAGGGTTGTACTTCCCACATTGCCTAGTACAAGCCCAGTCCACAGTAGGTATTTAATAAATGTTTGTTTAGTGAAGAGATCTGAAAGTAGCAGTCCTGAAAGGTAGAATGATCTGAGTGCCACAGGAAGAGCTGCCTGGGATGTGCTTCACGCCCCAGCTGAGCAGTACAGCATCCCTAAATTAATGCTGAGCGTTAAGCCTATCTGGACATTGGGGATGCTGATGCCAATAAGGAAATGTCAGGCAGAGAGGGAGGCACTCATCATTTCCAGAAAACTGCATGGATGCAGAGTGTGAAAGATGCATCACGAGCCACTAAAGCACCTTTTGTTACTGACTATTCACAGGCTTGTCATCTGGCTTCTGACAAGAGAGTATAGTTTTCCAAAGTGGAATCATTTTCCTAGGTAATTGTATCTGTGATCTATTCCACTTTGATGGAACTGACGTAGTACTTGCTGTTGGATGCCTTCCACGTGAAGATTTATCATTTAATTATAACTAAGAACACTGACTAAATCCCAGCTGCTTGGGGAAATTACTTACCCAAAATGCAGGATTCTCAGTAAAAGGCCAGGAGCTTATTTCTGATCCACAGACTCAAGATTTTGATTCTCTAAAAGTGACAAACGTTTCAGGCTCCAAGAAGGAGAGAAGCCCTAATTATGAGGTACATAATATATTCCAAATTAGAGAAGCACAAACAGGACCCACTTTGAAAGGCATTTTAGTGGTTTGAAGAGATCAGATGTATTAATTCCTCCCTCCACGTGGCTAGCACAAACCTCTATCAGCCATGACCTATAGCATCCTGGAAAATGTATCTCTCAGTGCCATGTGGGTAACCACACTGCTTAATTATTCTGTTCTGGTGAAAGGAAACACAGAATGTTGCTTCTGGGCTTTTCATCTTTTGCTCTCATAACTTCAAAACAGCATTAAAGGGATGGAGCTTCCAGGCAGCCTATTTCATTAAGGAAATTAATTCAACAGAGAGGTTTGGGGCTTTCACCATTCGTTGCTACGATGGATTCCTCAGATCTGGATGCAAGCACTGGAGGCAGTTTCCCACAAGGAAGCATTCGGTACTGTTTTACCATGTGGAATTTTGAGCGGTGGTTGTCAAATCTGGTTATACGTTAGAATTCTTGGGGATCTTTTAAAAAATACCAAAGCGGGACTTCCCTGGTGGCAGAGTGGTTAAGAATCCGCCTGCCAATGCAGGGTACATGCTTTCGAGCCCTGGTCCGGGAAGATCCCACATGCCTTGGAGCAACTGAGCCCATGTGCCACAACTACTGAGCCTGCGCTCTAGAGCCCATGAGCCACAACTACTGAAGCCTGCGTGCCACAGCTACTGAACCCCGCGCACCTAGAGCCCGTGCTCCACAACAAGAGCAGCCACCACAATGAGAAGCCCGTGCACCGCAACGAAGGGTAGCCCCCACTCGCCGCAACAAGAGAAAAGCCCACCCGCAGCAACGAAGACCAAACGCAGCCAAAACTAAATTAATTAAATAAAAATAAATTTAAAAAAATAAATAAAATAAAATAAAAAATACCAAAGCTTTGCTCCCCACCACATAGATTCTGATGTAATCAGTCTGAGGTATAGTCTGGGCACTGGTGTGTCTTAAAGGCTCCCCAGATGATTCGTATGAATAGATATTGTTGAGAATCACTGCACACTGTAAGATTTTCCAAGTCAATGTTGAGCCATGAGGAAGAAGAATATTGAATGGGGAACATCTCTGATGGAAGCTGAACTTTCTCCTTGGCTCCAGCTTCAAATGGACATGTGACCTCACCTTCTGCAGGTGATCCTAAATTTTGGACTCTAGTAACATCTTTCCCCCACACAACATTGTTCCTTTGGCCAGAAGGAATTGGTGGCCTACAGGTGCTAATCCTGGGCTCCTTCATCTGCCCCTGTTGGTGTCTCATCTCAGCTCTGGTTAAATTACCTTTATTTTAAATACTTAGAGAGATTCCTTTTTACTGGATGGCCTCTGATGGCTATATCTCCCATCTTTAGAACATTCTGCCCCAAACACTACATTCCTCTCAAGCTGCAATCACATTTCCTTATTCCCATTACAATTCATCAATATTTGTTTTTATTTCCTCTTCTCATATTTTGCCTTAATCTTTCCTGATCAATCTTTTATCTTCAATCCAACCAAGCTGTTCTTCTCATAGAATCAATTATGAAATGTAATAGATACTCTGTCACATGTCACTTGACTTCTCAGCAGCACTGGACAAAAGTTGATTACTCTCTCTTTTTGAAAGGCTTTTATCACTTGGTTTATGGGGTTCCTCTTTTTCTATTGGTCACTCCACCTTAGTCCCTTTTTCTGGATCCTCTTGAACTTCTAAACTCTAAGTAGAGTCAAAGCGCCAAAGGGATCAGTCCTTGATTCTACCAGTGATGCCACCTGAGACAGAGGGCCTGGGAGAAGCATCTTGGTTTTCATTCCTCTTGTCCTCCACTCTTCCACCCATTTTCTCTCATTGGCCAAACCCAGCAGGAAACACAGCCCATCAGGGCCAGACCCTGCAAATCCAGGGAGGTCGAAGCAGTAGATAGCATACGGGAAATGTTACTGTACATTTCTTTACTTCCAGGAATGACCAGTAAAAAAGGACAAATTGATGATGCAGAAGAAAGAGAACAAGGAGCAAATATGGCTTATTAGCAGCTAAAGGTGTCTATACCACTCCAGATCTACTCTTTTCCACCTTGGTAAAGGTACCAACATACATCTCATTGCCTGGTCCCCAAATACTTGAGTCTCTTTACCTCACACCCACATCCATCTGATCCATCAGCAAGTCCTATTAGCTTTATGTGATAATGTAGCTTAAATCCAATCACATCTCACTATCTCTTTGTTAGGCTTAACCTCGTCATCCATTGCCAGATTACTCCAATGGCTTCTTATAAGGTCTCTGCTTTCATTGTATTGCTTGCAATCCCTTGCCTACATAGAAGCCAGGGTCCTTAAAAATAAAATCTAAACAGATCTTGTTATTCCCTTGTTTTAAATGTTTAGCCTCAGGCCCACAGCCCAAACTCATGCCTCTGTCATTAAGCAACGCAGAGGCCCTGCAAAGAACACAAGCAAACAAACTCATTCTCCAGAGCCCTATGAGGTTGATCCGACTGCCTCTTGCTTTCCTGTCCCCTTGATCACCACACTATAGTCACACTGGCCTTGTCTTCTTGGACATGTCCACCTTATTTAAATCTCAGAGAATCTGCAATTGTTGTTCCTTTAACCCAGCCTTCCTTCACCCACACCTGTCACGTCTTGTCCGCATAATTTATTCAGATTTCTTTTCAGAAGTTATCTCCTCATAGAGGCCTTCCATGCCCATGTGTGTAAAAGACAGCCCTGAAGTTAGTCTCCTTTTCATTTGGTTTACTTTCCTTGTTATCATATTTATCTACCTTGACATTACATTGTATATTTAGGGCATATCGTTTCTTTTTCCCTCTAAAATGTGAGCAAATTTTTCTTATCTTGATCTCTGTTATTGATCCCAGTAACATGAGCAATAGCTAGCACACAGTACAGGCTTAATACATTTTTGAATAAATAAAAGAAACAATCAATGAATGTACGGTGGGCATTTGCTCTTGCCAGAGCTGAAATTGCCCCTCGTGTAAATGCCTAAGACTCTGCCAATGAAGTTATTTCCAATCACTCTATAAATCTCGCCATGTCAGAGTGTTGCTGAGTTCCATGCAGAAGGCAAAAGAGTGACTTTCTGCCAACCCCCATCTCACACATGGGCTCCTAAACTGTATTTATTTTGATCAGTGTTCTCAAAGTTTCCGAAAACGACTCCTCCAGACACTAGCCCTAACCCCACACTCAGACTCTCAGCCTTACATGGAAATTGTTCCATCTGCTTTCTGTCCTTTTCCAAATCATAGAGATTAAACTCAGCCCGAGGGGCCAGGCAAAAAACAGTTACCATACCATCACCATGTCTCTTGTCTCTAATTGTACCTCCTGAGCTCCCAAATCAGACACGCTTAGATTTCATCGTCAGTGGAGGAAAGCATTCTTGGCACAGAGAAGAGGGTGTGCTAAGAATGCAGCATCTAATCTCCAGCAGAGCCCCCCGACTTATTCTGTACCAGTTAAATACATCTCAAGAAATACAGGTTATACAAAGGCAAGGCACACTGGCCTATTCATGACAAAATGATATGATGTCTGAGATTTGCTTTAAAATAACACAGTGGAACTACAAGAGGCTGAGATGAAACAAGATTGGCAGATAATTGTTATTTTGCATCTCAGTGATGGGTACCTGAATGTACCCATATGCACTCTTTTCTTTACATTTATGTTTGAATTCTTCCACAGTTAAAAGCCAAAAGAAAGAAAGAAACAGGCAAAAAAAAGGAAGTATAAGTTTAGCACCAGCAGAATACCAAACACCTTGCAGCTTTGTATATCAGAGTTGTCTGGCATTATATTTCTGATGAAATCCCCCAGCAAACACAGACTCCAAAGACTACATCTTCTCTCCTTTTTGACAAGTGATTCTCCCTTGAGAGACACAAGTTCTCAATTCTAAATGAAATGGCACCAAAATGTACCCAAATCCATCTTTCTTTTTGTCCTCTTTGAGACAGAGTTTGTAAATGTATCTAGACTCTTTCTGAGGAGCTGTTAGTGGTGATGAAACGGGGACTCTGAGTGAGAATGGCAGGCCAGGCACGCACAAGATCGACTTGTCAAAGTCCTCACACGGAGGGTGCCTTTTCTGCAACCAAATGATTCAATTAGAGGGTCATTGGCAGCAGCAGCTGCATGCAGTGATGCTCATGGGATCTTCCATAAGCAGAATGAATAGGTCTACTCTCGTCATCTGTGGTCCTAGATTTCACTGGCTGGAATTTATACGAAACTTGGAGGAAAATGGTTTCTTACTTAGATGCAACGCATCAGCCTTCCTGGTCCCTTCTCTTTGATATTCTTTTCTAAACAGCATGCACTCACCCAACTGGCCACCTGCCCAGGCATGGCCTTATTAAGCTTTCCCTTTGGGCTGTCCAGAATGATTCTTTTCTACTTTCACCCAGGGTCTAACCTAGTGTTCCTAATCAATTTATGGGTGAAAAATTCAGGCAGCCAAGCTAAGCCATTCTGGGGCTGTCTCTTATGAGAGAGCTTGTGCTCTTGTTAGAATTTCTTCTGGTCTTAACAATTAAAAAAAAAATCCTTTCTTAAGTGCCCTTTCTTCCTGCTGATGTTTCTGACCCAAAACAGGGAAGAGCATTGCAATCAACACTGGAAACTCTTTGTTCTTTGGGCTCCAGAGTGGACACTCCTGCAGTCACTGTGTTAATCAGCAGCAAACTTCTGTGTCATGGTGATTTTTCAGTAGGTCTGCCTACTCATGGGCAGAAGGATGTTCATAAACCACAGGGAGAACTTCTGGCAGAGGAACCAAGGGCTCAGACTTCAGCAAGCTAATTACTCCACTCTGAAACAGGCCACGTTGGCCTGAGGTGAAGTCGTGAGGTAGCTGGCATCTGTGTGCCTCGGGGCATCACCTAGATTTTTCCTTCCTTCTTGCTCCTTATTCTTGCTTTTTATTATCTATTTCCCTGCTAGGTGCCTAGAATTTCCATGCCGCTCCCATTTTTTCCACACTTAAAAATTAATTTATTCTACAGTACTACAGATTTTAATACTAGTATCTTACTTCTCACAGGAGAATTTGAAAGAGAAGGGCCCAGAAGGAATGGATGGTGGAATTTTAGTACTGAGGATGCTCTGGAAAGGGTAAACTTTTCCTTTTAGAAAATTTCACCAGACTCTTCACAGCTCGACAATGTAATGAAGGGGTTATCTCGGAGACCTAACTTCTCATCTTTACTCTGGTGATAATTAGCTTAGTGACTGAGGAGAACTGACTCACCCATCTAGACCTCTTTCTTCACTTGCATAAAATGAAAGTCTGGAGCCATAATGTCCCAGAGCCCAGCATTACACCTGCACACAGTAGGTGTGCTTTCTAAATGTGTGCTAAATGAATGAAGGGAAACTACTTCCAGCCTTATCATTCTATGACACCAGTTCACATCTTAAAGCGACGATCTACTGATGTGTCTGCCTTGGCTTGGATCACCCACTTGACCAATGTGCTTACAAATTCCATTTGCTTGGTTGGAAACTTACAGAAGATGGGGCCACATTCTTGGGTAGTTCAAATTCTTATAGAGAAATTTCAAAGGGAGCTTGCAACTGAAAGACAGTTGGTTCAAGATTTGTGCCAGGAATAGGACAGGTTTATAGTAAACAGTATAGGTGAGTTATAGAATATAAAGTATCCATATAAAGTATAAAATAATAAGGAATACACAATATAAAGTAATAAAGGGTCATATCTACAGCTTAGCATACATAGAATATGTGCTTTAAAGCTTCAGACCCTTCACCGAGGTGGTCAGTGGGTGCTTCTACAAGGCATTTCTTACAAGAGTTTGCATTTTCTGGAATATTGCAGGAAATAATATCAATGATGCTAACTTTCTGTGGATTTTTAGGCCATTGAGAATCACACCTGCTAGAGCACTTTCTTTTCTTTCACACTGTATTCATATTCATTCATTCATTTACTCAATAAGTTTTCATTTGAAGACATATTAAGTGCCAACTACACTATGAATTATGGTAGCTATAAAGATGAAGAAAATACAGCCCTTATTACTGTGAGTCTCACAGTATGGTCACAAAGATGGATAAGTAAACATAATTACTTCAATACAGTATTGCAACAGTTACATTTAAATAATGCGATTCAATACTTCGAAATGATACGGAAGAACAGGGGAAAAGTACCTAAGTCTTACTAGCTGGGGTGTTAGGAGTGACCGGCTGAAGTGCTTTGAGCACTTCTAAATATGGAGAAGTAGGGAAGAGCATGGAAATCCATACCCCGCCCCTTTTCCCCCAAATAAACTGAATTATTTCTCCTATTTGGGATGCAAGAACATCAGGGGATAAGACTGAAGCTGTTGGCAGAATTCACTTTGTGAAGGAATTGAAGAGTTGGGATTTTATATTTTAGTCATTAGGGAGTTTGGAGTCCCTTTGGAAAAAAAGATCAGTTAGCCTTTGCCATTCCTATAAATGTCACGATTGTAATTGGTTATACACTCCAGAAACTGGTACTAGTGATAGACATACTCTTGGGCCTGAAAACACATCTCGGGGCACATCACTTATGATTTTTAAAATTTAACTGCCACATACATTAAGCCTAGCATTATACTCAAAGTTGATTACCATATAAAGGAAGTTTACAAAGAGACATATCTGCTTACCTTGAGATCATTCAAGAAGCTAAGATAAGGATACAAAGAGAATAAGGAGGAAAGTCATAACATATAAATAAGGGCTACATTGTATGACACCTACTCTCACACTAAGCCCTTAGTGGGAGAGATCACTGGAATTTAGAATAGTAGTCCCAGGATCGGTGGAAAAGGTAGGCCTCCAGCTTAACTTCGAAGAATGAATGAATTCAAATAAGCAAGGGAGGAGGCTATAGCATTCACCTTGGGAGATTACATGAATAAAGACTTAAAAGTGGAATTTACTATAACATTTGCTGATAAGATTAATCATTTGCTTGCTTTGCATTAATTAACCAAAGTCCATACATTATTCAGATTTCTTTAGTCTTATCTGAATGTCCTCTTTCGTTCCAGGATTCCAACCAGTATACCACATTCTATTTGGTCATCATGTCTTCCTGTCTTGTGAGAGTTTTTCAGACTTCCTTGTTTTTGACAATCTTGATAGCTTGGAGAAGGATTGATCAGGTATTTTGTAGAATGTACCTCAGCTGAGATTTGTCTGGAATTTGTCTCATTAGACTTGGGTATAGGTTCTTGAGAGGAAGACCACAGAACTAAAGTGTCATTTTCATCACATCACATCAAGGGTACACACAGCAACATGACATCACTGTTGATGTGAACCTTGATCACCGGACTGAGGTAGTGTTCATCAGCTTTCTTCACTGTAAAGTTAATGTCCTACTCCCACCCCCACTTTTCCATATGGTGTTCTTTAAAACGATGTCACCATATGCAACCTAAATTTAAGGAGAATTATACTCCACTTCCTTGAGGGCAGAGTATCTACATAAATTATTTGGAATTCTTTCGCCTCATTTACTTATTTGTTCAATTTATCATTTAGCTAAATCTGTATGCACCCATGGGTCTTGATTTTATACTTTTGGTTATAATCCAATGCTTCTCAATTATTTTGTTACTCAAATTGTTCCAGCTTTGGCCATTGGGAGCTCTATCAGTTGGCCACTACTTCCCTTTCCCATATCCCTTGTGTTTTTGGTTTTTAGTTAGTTTGTTTGTTTTTAACAGTTCCTTATTTTTGGTCACTTCATGATACTCTGGGCTCATCTTGTTTATTTCCTAGCCTAGTTCTAGATTCAGTCATTTCTCAAAGTTGCCCTCATTCCTTTAATGGAGAATGGTATTAGAAACCAAGGTCAAGGTATTAGGAGTGCTCGCTGCTGCTGGTGTCTCCTTGCTTCCAGGTCCTCTTAACTGATAGAGCAAGGGAATATATGTGTGTATGCTAACCCATGTCTAGACACATATCTAAAAATATTTCTATATGTAACAATCTGTATCTATATTAAGCTAAACATGAGTGCATACTGATATCTCCAATTCAAATCCATTTTCACATGAATCATTCCAGTCTCCTCCCCTTCCTTACCTGTCATCACTTCTCAAGCAATGAGAAACCTGGCTTCCATTATTCATTGCCCATTTACTTATTTGTTCAATTCTAGTATACAAGAAGAAGTATCAGAATTATTAGTCCATATCCCTGTGGGACAATTTTATCAACTAGAACACAATTCTTATGTAGAGTTTCTTTTGCCTTTAGCTTAACAGATTCCACTCATTTCCAAAGTTAGTTAAATCAGCAATTTTCCCCCATCCCCTATAATGAAGTTGTTTTATACATTTGTAATAGTGTTAGATTGTTTTGTCACTTTCTGCATTCCATCCTGGGATTCTCCTGACCTCCTAAATGTTGTTTATGTAAGTTGCATCCATTAAATCCTGTAAAGTTCTACGGGTTGTGACAGATGTATATTGCCATGTATTCACCATTACAGTATCACACAGGATAGTTTCTCCACCCTAAAAATTCCCATGTTTCACTTATTGAACTTTCTCTCCCCTGTTCCCAAATCTCTGGAACCACTGATCTTTTTTATTGTTTTTGCATCCTTTTTTGGTTTGCCTTTTCCAGAATGTCAAATAATTGGAGTTATACAACATGTAGCTTTTCACACTAGCTTCTTTCACTTAATAGTATGTACTTAAGATTCATTCATGTCTTTTTGTGGCTTGATAGTTCATTTTTTATTATTGCTGAATAATATTCAATTGTATAGATATATATCACAGTTTGCTTATCTATACACATATGGAAGCACATTTTGGTTGCTTCCAGTTTCTGGTAATTACAAATAAAGCTGCTATAAACATTCAAGCACAGGTTTTAGCGTGGACATAAGTTCTGATCAGTTCGGTAAATATCTAGGAGCCTGATTGTGGGACTGTATAGTAAGATTATGTTTAGCTTTGTAAGAAATTATCAAACTATCGTCGAAAGTGATCGTACCATTTTGCATTTCCACGAGTAGTGACTGAGAATTACCGTTGCTCCACATCCTTGCCAACATTTGGTACTGTCCTTTAAAAAAAATTTTTTTTGAAAAATTTTAGCCATTCTAGTAGGTATTAGCGGTATTTCATTTGCTGTTTTAATTTGCAATTCCCTAATGAAAATGATGATGAACTTCTTTTCATATGTTTATTTTCCAACTGTATATCTTCTTTGGTGATGTCTCTGCTCGGGACTTTTGCCCATTTTTTAATTGGGTTGTTTGTTTTCTTACTGTTGAGTTTTATGAGGTCTTTGTATATTTTGGATAACAGTCCTTTGTTACATACGTGTCTTGCAAATATTTTCTGCCAGTCAGTGGCTCATCTTTTTATTCTCTTAACAGTGTCTTTCACACAGCAAAAGTTTTCTTTTTATTTTAATAAAGTCCCACTTACTTTTTCTTCAATCTCACTTTTTGTGTTGTACCTAAAAACTCATTGCCAATTCTAAGGTCACTTAAATTTTCTCCTGTGTTTTCTTTTAGAGATTATATAATATTGCATTTTATATTTAAGCCTATGATCCATTTTGAGTTAATTTTTGTGAAAGGTGTAAGATATTTCTTTAGGCTATTTTTTTTCTTTTATATTTGGGCATCCAGTTTTTCCAGCATAATTTGTTGAAAAAACTCTCCTTTCTCCATTGACTGTCCCATGCTCCTTTGTCAAACATTAGTTTGACTATATTCAACTGGATCTCTATCCTGTTCCATTGCTCTGTATGTCTGTTCTTTCACTAATATTATACTCTGTTGATTACTCTACTTTTATGGTTAATTCTTAAAGACAGTGTGAGTTCTCCAACTATGTCTTCTTCAATATTGTGTTGGCTATTCTAGGTCACCTGCTTTTCCACATAAATGCAAAATCAGTTTATGTTAATATTTGTAAAATATAGGGACTTTGTTTGGGATTGCATTAAATCTCTGGATCAAGTTGGGAAAAATCAAGATCCTAATAATACTGAGTCTTCCAATATGAACACAAAATATCTCGCCATTTATTATCAGATAGTCTTTGATTTTTTTCCCATCACAGTTTTGTAGTTTTCTACATACAGATCCTCTACATATTTTGTTAGATTTGTACTTAACAATTTAATTTTTTGGGTGTTTTATAAATGGTATTTTTCTTTTATTTAAAAATCTAATCGCTAGGCTTCCCTGGTGGTGCAGTGGTTAAGACTCTGCCTGCCAATGCAGGCAACACGGGTTCGAGCCCTGGTCCGGGAAGATCCCACATGCGGCAGAGCAACTAAGTCCGTGCACCACAACTACTGAGCCTGCGATCTAGAGCCCGCGCTCTAGAGCCTGCGAGCCACAACTACTGAGCCCACATGCCACAACTACTGAAGCCCATGCACCTAGAGCCCGTGCTCCGCAACAAGAGAAGCCATCACAATGAGAAGCCCGCGCAATGCAACGAAGAGTAGCTCCTGCTCGCCGCAAGAAGAGAAAGCTGGTGTGCAGCAACGAAGACCCAGTGCAGCCAAAAAAAAAAAAAAAAAAAAATCGAATTGTTTATTGGTGGTATACAGTAAAGCAATTGACTTAAGTATTAATCAACACTGCACCCTGCAACCTCGCTCTACTTGCTTATTAAGCGCCAGGAGTATTCTTGTTGACTCTTTGGGATTTTCTACATCAACAATCCTGTCATCTGGGAACAAAGATAGTTTTATTTCTTCCTTGTCAATCTGTGAATCCTTGATTTCTTTTTCTTATCTCACCATTAAGGATGAGGTTAGATGTAGGTTTTTTGTGGATGTTCTTTATCAACTTGAGGAAGTTTCCTTCTATTGCTAGTTTGCTGAGAGTTTTTATCATGATGGAGTGTGGTGGTAAGTAGCAAAGAGAAAGCATTTTACAATTTTATAATTTAATCTCAGTCTTTCAAGGACCTAGGTCTCTGGGCTGTGACCTTCTTAAGTATTTCTTCATTTTTGTAGCTTTGTTCCCCTTAGATGAGACAGGAAAGCTAGAGGTCCTGGAGTGGCAACAGTCCCTTCCCTCATTTTGGATAAGGCTTTGCTGAAGTCTTTTTCACTGGAGAGTAGGCTTTGTTAGAGAACATTCTTAGGTATGTTTCACAATGACTACTCTGCCCCTGGCATGGCAAGAGTATCTTTCTTCCATCTTCACCTTGAGAAGCTAGTAGGCTCCTGGAGGTAAAACCCACAGAAGTCTGGGGTGGGGGTGGGGTCCCTTAAGAGTGCAGCACCCAGGAGGTTCTGGCTTTAAATGTTTCGACAAGGTTTTGACTCCAATGACCTCTGCTCTAGGTAAGCAGAGACCCTCTTGCCTTCCCCATCTCTCCAGATTTCACCCTGGAAATCTGTCCTGTAAACTCAGTTCTCTGATGGGTCCAAGAAAATTCACTGATTTTTAGTTTGTTCAGTTTTTCTTGTAAAGAGGGGAGTGACAACTTCCAAGCTCTTTACATGTTGGAGTTGAAACCTAAGTCAATGTATCGCTTTTTATCTTTTAATTTGGGAGCCCAAAAGCTTTAGATTCTGGTTTGTATTCCATGTATCATCATGTATTCTATTTATCCTGTAAGCTTCTGTTGGTCATGAAAATAAAGAAGCATTTACCTCTGGAGCAAATGGGGTAATTTGAATTTAATTGAGAAAATGCGGGAATATGCTGAATGAAAGCAGGACAGAGAATGTAAATGAATTGTCAATCTTCTGCTATGCAAAACCCTTTTATGAAAAAAAAAGTTCAAAGGTAACATTCTTCTGGATGGAAATGTTGAGAGCATGGATCATTTATTCCAGGTACTGATTAAATACCTATCATATGCCAAGCTCTATGACAGGTGCTGGGGGTTAGAGGAGGGTAGGAAGGATGTATTCATTGTACATACTGAGCTTAAAGTTTGGGGATGGATACACAATTACAGTACATTTAATAGTATGATTGGAGGATAATCTTCCAGGCAAGATCAAAAGCCTAAGTAAACCCTGGAGGTAAGAGAGAAGAACTGAAAAGAAACAAAGAATTCCAGAATTGAGGGAGCACGGAATTTGTTCAAGTCAGAGTCACAGCAGAAAATAAATGGCACATTTAGAAGGTATAACTGAAGATAATTTAAGGAAGGAACTGTTTGCAAAGATGTTGACAAGGTTACTGGAAACTATCAGGAGATGATAAAGTAGTTATCACCCCACCTAAAGGGTTATGGGAAGGGAATGGTTACTGAAGCCACCAGAAAGATATAACTGTAGGAGAAGCTTGCTAAAGAGATATGACCCTCAGCTGAGGAATGGAGCTTCTACCAATCCTGGCTTGACAGGCAAAGGTCCAAGGGCATAAATCTTCTGCCTTATGATGTCCCATAGTTGCCTATCCTTGGTTGAACGCAAGCAGAGGCAAAAGGGTTCAGGCAGTCCATAGAGTCTAGCCTTCTTGAGCAAAAAAACAGGGTAGAGAAGATGAAGGGTGAAACTGGTGGGGATGAATGTGGTAGAAATTGAGAGTATGTGGGGTAGTCCATTCATTTTTTTCCCCTCAGAATCTATTCTTGTTTCTTTATATAGATAACAATGTGTGTCCCCCACAGAGGGGACAGAGTCCCATCGGCAATCCTATATCACAGAGTGGTGTAATTTCAGTCATATTTCCACATGAAGCCCCAAATATTAGCCCTCACTAATACATTCTGTATTATGTAAAAAATGGGGAAAAGAGGAGTTATTGAAAAAGCAATTAATTAAAATACTATATAGCTGCAACAATCTCTGCTCCATAGCTGTTCATAATGCCTAAATTGAAAATCAAAGTTTTCTTTTTCTGTCATCCATTTCATAATCCTCTTGCTCTCTGCTAACACTTCCTTTGGAGGAAGTTCTTTACTGGGTGGAATGAACCAAAGCATAATTTGCACAGCAACTGAGTCCTTGGTGATCCTGATTTTATTAGTGCCTCACTGTCTACTGATTGACCTCCTTGATTAAGAGGAATCTAAATTAATTTGCTACATTTCAGTGAAGTCCCTGATTTATCAATTTCTCTTTTAGTAATGTGGATGAATCATCACAGACTTTTATACCTTTTGGTTGAATGATTATCTTTTCTGCCTATTGGTTAAGCAGCACGAGAATTCCCAAATGGCCAGGGGCCAGCCTCAGCTTCAGTTTAACAGAAAGATAACTGTATTCCCCAGTGGAACACTTCTTTCTTGAGTACTAGACTCTCCAAAGCCACTGTCCACAAGCTAATGGGTAAGGGAAATAGAAATCTTTTCAGTGTGAGGTGTTATCGTGAGAGTGACCTCTTCCATCCGCAGCCCTCAATTCCAGGACTAATTCACTTTGCCAGTGGGTAGACATATATATATATATATATAGCCCACATATGTAAGGCATATGCGGTGCCTTGTAAAACAACTCTCTAACCCTGGATCCTATTAGGAATAAATAACTGCCTATTCCATGATGGGAAAAGGTCGAATGTAATCAATCTGCCACCAGGTAGATGTCTGCTTTTCCTAGGTAATAATGCTCTACTGAGGCTTAGTGTTGGATTCTACTGTTAGCAGTTCGGGCACTCAAACTGGGGCACTCACTAAATGGCCATAATGTGATCAACGCTAGTAAAACAAAGTCTGTGTTGTTGAGCTCAAGATTAGTCTCCATCTCTGTCGTCATGACCACTTTTAAAATAGATGCCTTGAGCAAAAAGGGGTCGTTAGGGAAAGAGGCTGACTGACATTTAGCAAATGGGCCATTTTGTCCACCTCCTCTGAAACAGATGCCTTCTGGTGGGCATTTACTAATATCTTTACATACTCTTCCCATTCTAAGAAACCCAACTACATACGTCTCCTCAAGTCTCCCATATCATCCATCTTTCAGTCTTGTTCCAAGTCCCTGACCACTAAATTAGCCACTGTCCATCAATCAATGTTTATCTATACCTCAGATCAAATCTTCTTCAATGAAAGTGGACAACCAGATCGTTCTGCTTGAAGTTCTTTATACTGGGAGGATTTCCTTTCAGCATTGTTTTTTCAGAGCCAATGTTCAGTAAGGCTGTAATTCACCAACTATCCACTTCTACTGGTACCAGCATACTATTCATACCTGTTCATAAACCAGGACCATGTTTTTTTCCTCCTCTGTTAACTGATCATATGTGTGGGCTGAGGGAGAGGTGGTAACAGAGAATACTTAGGAAATCTGATCACCTGATAATGCAACTTTATCAGGTGGGACCTTTGGGAGCTTCTTAGATTTGTAACTTTGGGGGCTTCTTAGATTTTCCATTTGAAAACAGCTTCACCATCCGATTTTATGATTCAGTGTATCAAATAATGCCCAGTTTGGGTTGCAAAGTTACTAGTTGTCCTCATGGTCAGGTGTTTAGTCTCTACCAAGGCTCAATAGTAACCTAAAATTTGCTTAACAAAAGAAGATATATCTGTAGGATCAAGCATTGTTTTACTCCAAAACCCTAGGAAGCTCTGCCAGAAGCTCTGTAAGTCACTGCTGTTCCACAGATAACTTCCAGCACCATTGGGTCTCCTGGATCATGAGAAGTGGCAGGGCAAACTGCACTGCAGCCTGCTCTTGGTACAGAGCCTCCGCTTCCTCCAGACTCCATTCAAACTAGGTAGACTTTTAAGTCACTCACAAAATGGACAGCACAACACATCCAAATGTGGCATATGTTACCTCCCAGAATCCAAAGAGACGCCCCCAAATTTTGTGCCTCTTTGTATTGTGTATTGGATGGGTAGTACATGGGTAGAGACTTGTCTCCCACTTTAAAAGGGGCCAACTGACCTGCCCCCTCTTAGTGGGCCATTGGAAACTTCGACAATGTGGCAGGTCCTGCACTTTTGGGGTTTAGTTTTTGCCTTCTGATGTGAATGTGTGTTACTTAAGCATTTACAACAATGGCTAGAAATAACTAGGACAATTTAGGAAAATTACCCTTAATGTAATGAACCAGTACAGCCTCCTATGGGATATCAAGATTTTCAAGGTCCTCCAGACAATTGACTGAAGAGTTCATTATCTCTGAGCATAGCTATGAAGCTGAACTGCAGTCTTTGCCTTCTGAAGGCAAGCTGCTTTTGATTATCTTTGTTGATGTGGACTGAAAAGAAAGCATTTGTTGAGTCAATACCTGCATTATCCAGTACCAGGAGCTGGGCTGATTTGAGCTAGTAGATCCCACCTCTGAAACTATAGCCCCCACAGATCACCACCCGATTAAATTCATAACAATCTATAGTCACTCTTTATGGTGCATGTGAGATTTGTACCTGGCAAACAGGTGAGTTAAATGAGGCAGAAACCACCTACTTCTAAACCTCTGAAGCCCTTGATGGTGGCACTAAGAGTCACTGCAATCTTCCCAGTGAAGGGATCATGCTCCGGAGTTACGATCCTGGAGGATGTGAATGCAGCAGTTCCTAGCTTTCCAGGCATCTGAGTTCTGGCTTTATTCATCCAAAAGTAGTGGATGCCCAGGACTGCATGTAATATGATTCACCAAGCTTGTTAGAGTCTATCTTAGTGTTAAGCTTGAACAGCATTCTCCAGTGATATTAGCCTACTTTGAAGTGAAAAGTTAAAAAAAAAAAAAGATTAAGGGAAAAGAAAAGATTTCTCTAAGGTCAAGGTCCAAAAGAATGATATATAACCACTGAAGTGTTGTTAGACAAATAGGTCAGATTGTTTGGAGAAACTCTTAAAGTTTCAGTTGAGAGGGAAAAAAATGAAGCATGAAACATAAATACAATCCATTTACCAGCCATGGAGGTTTCCAAGGGTGACTTTTTGCTTGTTTGGATTTTCAGTATAGCCAGAAATATTGTTTTTTTCCCAGATACTGCCTCTTTCTCAAAATTAGTAATGGAATATATATGGTATTTTTCTTTGTACACAATAAAACGGCTCATCTCAAAGTCAGTAGGAAGAGTGAGAGTCTTGTCTTAAGACAAGAAAGTCTCGTCTTAATGGGTCTTGTCTTAATGGGTATGTATGCTTGTTTCATAAAATATTAAAGAGGCAAATATGCATCTGGAGGATAATTTGGAGGGGCACATTTTTTTGTCTGATGATGCTATGCTAGTGGCCTAAGACAAATCTGGGCAATTCTTCGAATATTGTTTCATCAGAACTTATTTATAGGTGGTGCTCTTCTTATAGGAAGTTTATAATAAATTCAATCTAGACTACTAATTTTATCTCTTCGTTTTAAAACTTTATTTGCTTTTATGAACATAAAGTGGTTTTTTTCCAAATAACATTGGGTTAAGTTATCTAGGGATATTAACATCCTTTATTTGTCTTATGATTTTGTCACTCTATCTTGTATGATCTGGGCCCTTGATAAACCAGTAAGTTATAGTGATTTCTAGTGAAATAAGGATGGGTTAAATAATAATTAAATAAAATAAAGAGTGTTAACATTCTCTCCAATTCCAATAATCTGTCTTGAAGATGACGAACTGTCACTAGTTCACTTTTGGTCCCCAACACAGAAAATAGGCATACTGACAAAACACAGATTGTGAACTTTGCCTGTTGACATGAAGAATATGTATCTATTCAAAAATATTTACTAAATGCCTAACATGCACGAATATGATGGCAAATATAAGAGTAGCGGTCTCTTCCCACAGAACTTTTAAATGTAAAAAGGGAAAGAGGTAAAACATCTCAGAAAAATGAACTAAATACAATTGTGATGAGTGTTTTACCGGAGAAGCCCTTCTGAGAATGTGTAACACAAGACTTGACCTACACAGGGTGTCAGAGAAGTCTTTTTCTAATAAAGTGAGCTTTAAACTGAAACCTGCCGCATGACTAAGATTAGTAAAGTGAAAGATGTGTGTGTCATGCACGCACATGCCAGTGAGTGTTTTTCAGGAGGAAAGTATTTCAGGGAGAGTGACATAATGTAAAAAAAAAAAAAAAAAAAAGATGTGAAATGGAAAGTAACTTGATATATATTAGAGAAATCAAAAAAAAGGCTGGAGTAGTGAAAGCATAGAGAGCAAGGGGGAAAGTGTTTTAAATGAGAAGAGAAATTTCATACAGGACCATGAAAGGCAATGCAAGGATTCTGGATTGGATTGGATTGGACTGGATTCTAAAAGCAAGGGGAAGACATTTAAGCATGTTAAGCATGGAACTGGACGTAATCAGATTTCTTATTTGGAAAGATCATACTGGCCTCTGTGTGAGAATGCATGGTATTTTCTATGGAAATAGTAGATCATTAATAGAGAAGCCAAAATGAGCCAACGGGAGGTTGTGGTCCACTCCAGAATGGAAGGGTTCCAGTGAATGCTTGTGGTTCCAATGTGAGTGAGGGGAGCGGGAAAGAGTGGGATAAAAACTAGATGGGTAGGAGAGGGGGTAGGAGTACAACTAGAAAAGTCTATAGAGATGGTGGAACAGGGCAAGAGAAACCCAAAAGGTCAAGTATCTTGGTATTTTACCTAGTTTTAAAACGGGATAAATATGAACCACTCTCTTCATTCTTTTAATTGGTAGTTATTGAGCATGTTTCATGTTCAAATACTGGTGGGGCCCGTGAGGAGACATGTATTTTAAGCATCATTAAGCCTCAATTTCTTCTCGTATCGGTTTGGATATGGTTAGGAAAATTGAGCTATTTCAAATATTCCTGGAATAAAAGGGTTCACTATAGGAGTTAGGGTTTACACATCTCGAACAATGACATTCTGGAAGGCTGCAGTTAGAAGATTGGGAAAAGAGTCATTGAAAACTAGAAACTAGAAACATGAGAGTGGGTGTTTTTCAAAAGCACTGTGATAAACCACTGCAAGTTTTTAGTCTTTGGGAAAGATATTTTTCCAGCTTACTGTAGTAAAGAGATAGCTCACAGAGAAATCAGAGAAACCACTACATTTGCTCACAGTGAGTCCCAAAGGATAATGATGACTCCTCCATTCTGCCTTCTGAATGTCATGCAAGTGACTTTTATAGGTAAACTCTATCCCAAAGCCACACAGGAAAGGAGTATCTTGGAATGTAGCTCCTGGCTTCCACTCCGCATTACAGAGGCAGCCTTAGAGTAGGGGTGTGTTAGTACAGGTCCTCCATGCAGTTGACTCCAAGATGGAGTTAAATGTGCAGTTTTTATTAGGGGAAATGCCTGTCAGAGAAAAATGAATTGGGAGCTAGGGAAAGCCGGGAGAGATGTCAGACCATGATGCTATTATGATTAGTATATAAAGAGGGAAGGAAAGTTGAGTGGAAATGACATAGGCCACTGTGCAGTCTAATGAAGGTTCGCCAAGGTGTCAGAGAGTCTCCAAGCCAAAGGAGGTCACTAGAGGAATCCCAGGTCTCCCAGGAAGACGTCTACCTTATATCCCTGTCACACTCAGTCACTGACTGACTGGAAGTAGCTCATGGCAAGTGTGGTCTCAATGAAAACGTGGCGATGAATCTCAGAGCACACAGCAGGGGCCCTTCCTCAAGAAGCTGTCTGCAGCTGGACGTTTGTGAAACCTGTTCTCATGGACATTGCATGGAGGGGCTAGTGAAAGGCTGGCATCTAACAGTCTAGCACAGTCCACTCTTTTGTCAACTTCGCATCCATAATAGCCCTGTCACCCATGTTTAACTTCTGAAGAAAGACCAGAACAACATCTGGCTGACATGATGTAGCTCTTCTGACTACAACCAAACACACCCTCATCTTCTCACAAAAATGGAGACATCGCGTTGTGGCTGCTACTTTATTTACCCTGGGTGATATTTATCACTCTTCTAATAAGTCACAATCCTTTTGACATCCTTTAACTTAAACACTGAGTTATAGAGTTAACCAGTATTAACACATCTTAGATAGAAAGTGAATTGGAGAAGGAAAAAATAAATGCTGTTATATATACACAAAACAATGAAAAATATGCATAAGTAATCCAGTTCTCATTTTTGAAACTGGCCATAGGCTATAACTTCAACGTGTAACTTTCTTCCTCCACTGCTCATTTCATTTTTCCCTTGCACTCAGCCAGTACCCCAGATGTATGGTTCTTATCCTCACGGATCTGTGCTTTCAGTAGTTTTGCTTGTATTTTGTTATTCAGTTTCTCAGTAATGTTTACTATGGAATATGGGGATACCAAGAGGTTCCCCAGAGAATCCCTTGGATCCCAGGCATGCTCCTTTATGCCCCACTGAGTAATACTAGCTCTGTTTCCCCTTGAAGATCAGGATTAGTCACCCAGCCAACATATAAACTCCTTTGTTTGTTTGAGGCATCCAAAGTGACCAGCTGTCAGTCTCAATTTTTAGGTCAATGAAACTCTTACTGACTGTGTCACCTGGAAGCTTAACAGTTTTGGAAACTAAGACCTCTAATCAAAAGGAACCCAGTTTGGCAGATGAGAAGCAAAAAACTTTTACTGGGTCACTATACGTCATAGTGAGAAAATCCATTCTCATTTCCACCCTTGGGTTCCCAGACTCATGCATCCTAGCTACATGTTGGCTCAAATCACACACCATACCCGAAGGACATTATCTAGTCCTGTGAAAGTACTGTAACCCAGGTGGTGCCACAACTGAGCACTTCACTCTTCTACCAGACCACCTCTGAAAGTGACCTCCTGTACTCATCCTCTCAGTTCATGGTGACCAAGGATGCCCCACGTTTAAGACTATTGTTTAGAGGCTGCAGAAACTATACATCTGAAGCACCACAGAGATGTGTAAGATGTGGTTCCCTTCTCTTAAGAAGTTTCCAGGGATAAAACAGTCACATCAATCATCATTTCATAATTAAGAAATTAAAGATGCTTTAACAGAGGCACAAAGAATATACTCTACTGGTTAAGAAGGAGGAAAAAAAAGTCACTTCCATTTTGGAGGTCAGATAAGCCTGCATGGAGAAGAAACGTGGACGTGAGGAGTTGTTCCAGGCAGTGGAAACAAGAGCAAAGGCAAAACAGGCAGCAATTTCAGGAACTCAGGAAGAGCAGGCTGACTTGGATGGAGATAAAACAAGTGTAAGAAACAGGTGGGAAAGGAAGTTTGAAAGGCAAATAGGTATGAGGTTGTTGTAGGAACAGGCATATCTGTCTAATGACTTCTTCCTGTCATGAGAGGCAGTAGGAGCGTTTTCTGTTTGTTTGTTTTCTTCCAGAAAAAAAAAACTGTTGCAGCATATTACAGCAGAAGAAAGGTCAGAGCTGAAACCCTGTTTCTACTGCTCAGCTGTACGGTATGTGCTCAGCTGCACAGCACTAGTACACAGCACAAGTACGTAGCTCTCTGGGCTTCAGCTTCATTGTTGGTAAAGGTGGATGACAATACATCCTTCACAAGGTTAAGAGGATGAAATGCCGTCGGTAGTATCTAGTCTTTTCTTAAAGAAGTATGCCTGGAGCTGTGCACTCAACTAGGTAGTGGATCATGATGATGATGAAGCCTGAGGACTATGCGTGGGAGGCGTCAGGTGCGGCTACAACCTGTGACTCACCTGCGCCAGGTCCCACGCGTGATTTTGCGACAGAGTTTGAGGTCAGGGCTCCCAGCACAGTGAGAGCAGTGGGCACGAGCAGGTAAGTGAGGGGACTCTTCTTTTCAAACCACAGTTTACTGGATCGTGACCTACGTCTTTTACTTCCTTTTCATCCCCTCATCCTCTAGGGTGAAAAATTACTTTAGGATAGTTTGTTGCAGTCACAGGTAAAAAACAATATACAAGTATGTAATTTCATAACTTCAAATATCAGGTAAAAGTGCCCATTGTTTAAACCATTTTGGAATTTTATACCAGAATCCCCCCTCTCAACGTCCCCCTCCCCATCACATCTTCTGCCTCATGGAAAGACAACTTAATCACAACGCATCATGATAATAGTATCAATCCTCAAGGTCAGTCAGTCAATATAATCAGTCATTTTAGTGATAGCTTGCTCTTGTGAGGTACAGGCACTGTTCTAAGTACTGCACATATACGACATTATTTAAATGCACAAAACAACCGTATGAGGTATGTGTTATTTTTATCCCAACTTTACAGATGAAAAAAACTATGATGGAAGAGAATCAAGTAATTTGCCAAAGCCTTACGGGCCATACACTTTCCTGGCTCCCTTGAGCCCACCCTGCAGGGCATCCTGGCGTCCCCTGTGGTCCTCCACACACAGTTCCACTAGTATTCCCCACCGCATGCTTTACGTTTCCATTAAAATGAGATCATCTGACTAGCACTCTCCTTAGTTCAGGCCTGTTGCCCTTGTTTTGCCTTTGATAAGTTAAAATACTGTTTCTCTATCTGACCTACGCCCTGCTTCAAATGATATTTCTATATCTCCACTTTTGAAATTTTAAAAACTTGGCGTAAAACCTAGATTTCTTAGCAGTGTAATCCCTCTGCTTCAGTTTCCTGCTCTTTCCCTCTCACTGCATCCAGCACAGGACGGGGCCTGCATGATTCGTGTATGGGTCCTCGGAGAGGCCCCTTGGCGTGGAGTGTAAGTTTGCTTAACTGCAGCACTTTTTTTTTACCTCCTCAGTAGAGAGCAAATTTGGAGTCAGGTTGACTTGTTGGAGCCATTAGAGCGGTCTTCAAAGTCTGCATGGGGAAAAAGAAGAAACATGCAGCAGTAGAGGAATTTAAGGAAAGATCAGAGATATTTTCTTAAATTTTGATATACATGAAAACCTTTCTCTTTGCCTGCCCATGAAAGCTTTATCTACCTATCTGTCTGTCTGTCTGTCTATCTATTTATCCATTTATCCATCCTCTCCCTCTCCCCCCACACCACACTAATATATTGGAGTTGGAAATTTTCAGGGGGGGCATGCAAAGTTTGGGTTCAAGTTGGGCTAAGTCAAGAGCCAAGGCTACCCAGGTCACCAGCCACATCTGGGTTACGCTGTCAACATCTTAGTATGAGCTAACATTTATCTAGCATTGATTATGAGTCAGCCACTATCTAAATATTTTAGATATATTAACTTACTTAACCTTCACAATAACTCTGTAAGCCAGATTATTACCAGCTTCCTTTTACAGATGGAGAAACTGAGGCACAGAGAAGTTACGTGCTTGCTCCAGGTCACAGTTAGGGTGCAGCAGAGCAAGAATTTGAACCTCACTTGTTTTGGAGACCATGCTGTTTACCACTATGCTGTACTCCCATGATTTCTGAAGTCCTATTACTGCTGTATTACACTTGTTTTTTCTCCATCTCAGAAACATAATCCCAGACACCTACTGGCATGACTGCTTAGGCTTTATTCATTGAGAACTGCCCATCCTCCCCGCAAGATATGTGCCCCTCACAGCATCTTCCTACCATGGGATTCTGACCGCTTGGACACATTTGCTTTCACCAGGGACTGGAACCTGACCTAAGAAAGGCCAACAAGATTCTCAGAGCTGGGAACTGACAGCGACAGTGGAAACAGCACAAATTCAGGGAAGGTTCGTGAACTCCTGCTGTTAAGATTCCCAGGCTGCTCTGGTTCCCATCTTCCTGAGTCCTGAATATTAATAATGTCCTTGGATTTTGTGTGGCCCCTGAGACTCTTTCTAATAGATTTCCTTTATGAATAAGCCAGTTTGGGGGCTTCCCTGGCAGTCCAGTGGTTAAGACTCCATGCTTCCAAGGCAGGGGGCATGGGTTTGATCCCTGGCTGGGGAACTAAGATCCCATGTGCAACGCGGCACAGCCAAAAAAAAAATAATCCAGTCTGAGGTGGGCTCTGTGACTTGTAAGCAAGGATCTTATGTAGGACATCATGCCTCCCACTGGCATTGTGCACACAGCCTACCTGTCAAAGACTTCTCCAGGGATAAATATTATTTTGCTAAGCCACTCACATGCTATTATTCTTCCCTCAGTAAAGGGAAGGCATGCTCCAATACACACCACAAAAGGAGCTTTAGCCATATTTCACTTTTTTTCTATCAATTGTTTTCTTATTTTATAGCTAGACATTTCCTTTAGGTATTTCAACACATATTTACTTTTATGAAATATAAATATACTATGGAATCTAAATCTTATAACTAAATCCAGAAGGCATCATTGCTCAATCAAACTGAAATAACACTTATTGCCTTGAGATATTACTGAGGCAAACCCTTCTAAACCATGGTGCACCCATTCCATAGCGAAGGGCACAGACAGTGACAGTTGTGAGTAGAGGCACTTAGCAAGAGTAGCAGTAGTACTAAAGCAAAGCTGAGCAGGGAAGATCATAATTCCACTCTTATGCCATTTTGTACTTTAACAGAAGAAAAACACATTTATCTCATAAAGTGAAATTTTGAAATGCATGTTTCATTTGATTTAAAATTCAAACCAATCAGCTTATCAATTAATACCTATGTTTAAGAAATTAATTAGGTGCCGGGTGCAATACTAGGCTATTTTAGTATTTCTATTCTTTTTTGGCTCTTTTAACTTTCCAATTTATCTTTGCCCGTTGCTCACACTGAAATCAGCAAAGATCAGTACTGTGAGTGCCTTTACTTTTCTTTTTAATTGAAGTATAGCTGACTTACAATGTTGTGTTAATTTCTGCTGTACAGCAAACTGACTCAGTTATACACATATATACATTCTTTTTTAATATTCTTTTCCATTATGGTTTATCCCAGGAATGTGAATACAGTTCCCTGTGCTATACAGTAGGACCTTGTTTATCCATTCCATATGTAATAGTTTGCATCTGCTAACCCCAAACTCCCAATCCATCCTTCCCTCATCCCCTCCTTGGCAACCACAAGTCCGTTCTCTATGTCTATGAGTCTGTTTCTGTTTCATAGATAGGTTCATTTGTGTCATATTTTAGATTCCACATGTAAGTGATATCATACGGTATTTGTCTTTCTCTTTCTGGCTTATTTGTCTTAGTATGGGAATCTCTAGTTGCGCCTTTACTTTTGATTATACCAAGGTTGCTCAAGAGGGGGAAGTTCATGATGAGGAGGGACTGACGATCACTAGTGCCCATACATCTCTCTCCGTCTCATGGTTCATTCTTTACATGCCACATTTGGGGCTGTATCTACAGTTTTCTTTTGTATCTAAACTTTCAAGTTCAAAATGTTGCTGCCACCTTTTCTTTTGCCTCTCTGAGCCTCCTAACTAGCGTGACCAAGGAGGGACAAGCAAACCTTAGCTTCCCTTTAGTGAAGTGGTTTTCAACCAAGGCCACTTTGTCCTTCAGAAAACATTCAGCTATGTCTGGGGAAATTTTGGTTGTGTCACATGGGTGGAGGGCGAGTGCTACTGGCAACCAGTGGGTAGAGGCCAAGGATTCTGCTATACATCCTCCAATGCACAGGACAGCACCTCCACCCACAAAGGTCAACAGTGAGGGGGTTGTGAGACTCTCTGTAGTGTTACAGTGAAGGCAGTGCAGTGAGATGGTTAAGAGCGTGAATTTTAGGGCCAGACAGAGTCTGGCTCTTCCATTTACTGGCTCTGATGTTATTGGCAAGATAGTTTTCCTATCTGTGTCTCAATTTTCCTATCTATGTCTCAATTTTCTTATCTATTAAATAGAGTAATAATTAGCATTACTGTGATTTTCCCAAAGAAACTTTTCTAGGAAATGCAGGCAAAAATAAAAGAAACAAAAACTGAATGCAAAAGCACACAAGTAGACACACATACTGAGTCACAATTCCTTACCCTAAGACCATGAAGCCCAATCAAAAGGCCTGCTAGACCCAGCTTACTGTTTTCCTTGTCTCAGTTTGTGTAGAGCACAGGTGTGGCAAATTCAAGTGATTACAGGGGCCAGACAGGTAAAATACATGGCACAGGTGGCCTAATGTTGGCATTTTAACATATAGGACTGTCTCCACTTCTACAAAGAGATAAACTCTCTTCCATTTTTCTTGAATCATGTGGCTCTTTTGTTTCCCTGGTGTTGACAGAGACATGGATACAGAGAAATATTTCTCTCCCATAATCCATCCAACATTACAATAAAAATCATAAAAGGCAAGTAACACTTGCCTGCAATGCTGGGGAGATAGTTGTAGGGTATGTGTGCCAACTGAAGAAGGCGGCCTTGAAAGGGCAGCCGCTATTCAAGTTTGGACAATTGTCGAAATACGGGAATACAGGTCCAGTGGATGCCAAATCGTTTCACTTTTTGGCAAGGGCCACAATTCTGGATTCTTATGTGAACTCTCTTGATATTTAAATATTGGCTTATATTGTTGAAAAATTGTTCTGTGGATAAAACAAAACATGGCTGAGGACTAAATGCTACTGTCTCTAATAAAACAAGGACTTTTTCCTACCTTTCAATCTCATTATCATTACTCAAAATTCTCAGCACTGTCGACTGCATTTATTCATTCAACAATTATTACTGAATGTCTGCTGTGGATCCAGTGCTATTTTATGTGCTAGGGATACAGCAACGAAGAACGCAAAATGCCTGCATTATGAAGCTTGCATTCTTGTGCAAAGAGACAATATATAGAGTGCCTTCTGTGGGAGGCCTCAAAAGAGAAAGCCATTTGAACAGAGACATAAAGAAGAGACGAAAGGAAACTTACTGATGTTTCAGGTACTAGAATTCCAGGTGATTGGTACAGAAGGTGCAAAGGCCCTGAGGCAGATGGATCACTTAGCAGAACTGAAGAACAGCTAGGAGGCCAGAGCACAGTGAGTGGGGACCAGTGTGGAAGGGCCTGCGGGCTATGGCAAAGGTTTGGATTTTGTTTCCAGCAGCAGATGGGAAGTCAATGGAAGAGTTTGAGCAGAAAAGTCACATGTTTCCATTTATATGTCATTAGGATTACTCTGGCTTTATTGAGAATAGATGGTAGAGAAACAACCTATTTATTGATAGATTGCTCTGAGAATAGTTGAGGCTGAATCTTGGTAGCAGTCAATTGTGAAAACAGCTGAAACTGGCTCTTCAACTTAATGCCACTTTTCCCTAATCCTCCCCATTAAAGTAAGTGTTCCCTGTGGAAGAGGCCGTTTCTCTCACTTAAAGGCACATTTTAAAGATTCCCAGGCATTGTATTCTTTTTCCTCTCTAGAATCTTCCAGATCTCATAGCTTTGCACCTACCCTTCTACCCCTTTGAAAGGCTCTTTATGGATGTGACTCTCGGATAAAATGGACTCTTCTCTCCCTAAGCTCATTTTTACCCCAGGAAGCTATCTTGTTTTACTCTCCATTCCTTTTCTTATCCTTGGATTTTGGAATCATGTCTTAGCACCTGCGCTCCGCAGCCCCAGGCTCCACTTGGTCTGGAAGAGACCTGAGGGAGACTCTTGCGTGCTGGATGATATTTATTCCTGGCCGTCTCTTCTTCAGTCATCAAAAGGTGGGTAACTGTGCGTCTCTTACTCTCTTGATCACTACACCACCTCCGGATAGCGTTCCTGTTTTCCTTTTAACACGTGTTTTCATTTCCTCATTTCATTAAGAACACAGGCTCTGAAGACTATCAAGGTTCAAATGCTGGCTTTTTCCTGTTCGTGGGTCCCTAGGCAAGAAACTCAATCTCTCTGAGTTTCCTTCTGTGTTAAATGGGGATACCAGGACTCATCTCATAGGACTGTTGTGAATATTAATTGAGTTAATACATGTAAAGTACTTAGAACAGTATCTGACACAGTTTTCTTTTAATAAATGTTAGTTATTGTTATTCTTATTGTTCCTTTTCCCTTTCATTATTTAGATGCTTTGAAAAGTATTGCATCTTTCAATGCATATTTAATGTGTGTACCTACTGCTCAATAAATCAGTATTTAAAACTAAAAAGAATAGTGTCATAGCTTACAGAGGTTTAAATATTCACTGAATGATATGATCACTATTAGCAAAATGTCACTTGAATTGAGTGACTTTTTTTTTTAACAGGAGGAAAAGAGAAGGATTTTAATTTAAATGAATCGAAGCTATTCTATTTCATAAGACCCTGCCAGGATACGTATGTAGCTTCAGAATTTTAAGTGGAAAGAGGCCACCTCCCATGAATCTACCTTTAGTATATTTATATCTGGTCCATGTTGGACAATTAGGTCCCTCATGGGGTATGGACAAAAAGGAGGTGGGGGATGGAATGGGAAGGAGGATGGATGCAGCTTTTTCTTTTGTCTTCAGAAAAAATAATGGCCCCAAGAGATCAGACTTAGTCTCCTTTTAAGGAGAAAGGTGTGGAGAGACAGAGCAGAGGGATGAAAGAAAGCTAGAAGGAAAAGGAATAGCCTGAATCACTTAAAAACTTCATAATGAGTTTTATAATTGGTATTTATTTATGATTTCCATTCTCTAGGGAATTCAATGGGTAGAAATCTGGCATACAAAACAAATACAAGGCAATCTTTGCTTTTTATAGGATTCAACACAGGGCTGCCTTTTAGGCAAAAGTTCCTTAGGTGTATTTAAAAGCGAACTCAAATTGCAGGAAAATCAGTTTGCAAACAGCTTTCCAGATCTCTCCTTTATTTATTAATTTATTTCATTGTCATCTTATCAAATGATAACTAAATCCTCTGGAAACCCTGTTACATCCTGAATCCTTACCTTCAAATTTCTGAATGAGCAATGATGAAGAGATTCAGGGAAACAGGTGATACCAGCATTTGAAAAGATTTTGAAAACGAGCAGGAAACTCACCAAGAGCTTGTTCATCCCTGATGGAGGGTTCATCCTGTATGATTTACAGTGTAGACCCAACTAGACAATCATTTCAGGGGTTTTTACTTGTGGTGAAGTGAGACACAGCCCTTCTAAAGATCACTTTTCTCTGAGCCCTATTACCTGGACTTATAAATTTTCTCCCTTAATGTTATGTATATTTAAATAAAATGTTTATACATGTTTAAATGAAAATATACAGTTAAACGAAAACACATGATGAAATGGAAATACATGTGAAAATAATTGAGGCTGACAGATGGATTAACACCATCCAGACTCAATGCTTTTTAGGAGGTGGTTCAATTTTTCTATCGGTTCGTTTATAAATCTGCTGCTTCCAGTTGCAAAATGTAGTAATTTGGTTTAACCACTGGCCTGGTGTGCTACATCTTCCTCTGAGTTGAGCACTTTCCATCTCTGCATGTCTTCCTATTAAATATTTATTATCAAACAATGTTGGAAATCAGATGAGATTTTGCATCCAACTAAGACACAAATGTCCCATGCGGAGCTCCTCCCCTAATTAAACCTCCAGATACTGTCCTTGTAATGAACACTTGACTGAAGAACAACTGAAAGAACTACGAAAGTTTCCTGATTAGGCCAGAATGTATTTCCAATGCCATTACATTTTTTTTTTCTAAGTTGGTGAGAAACACTATTATGAACCTTTTTCTTTCCTCCTTTAATTCTTAGGTGATACATCAGTTGCCTCTGCTTCAATACAGGGTATAAAGGTGATATACTTATTAGAACAAACTTATTTTCTTTATTAATTTTGACTTTTATTTTTGGAGTGCTGAGATTAGGAGTAGAAGACAAAAGTATATTTCACATATGAGAGAATTTGATCAGTCTTTTATTTGAGTTATAAAGGAAAAAAATTATTCCCTCTAACACTGGCTTTCCTGCCATGTGTTCACAGTGTGAGCCCAGATTCTCACCAAGAAGACATGATTAGAATGCCTTTTGAAGGGTAAAGTTAAGTTCATTCTAAAGTAGACATAACTCATTGGTCTGTTTTCTTCTCTGGCATTCTGGTAACAGCTCACCTGGCGCCAAATCTACATTTGTAACTCTCCTCCCTCAAAAGCATCCCAGTTAGGGCCAGGAAGGTCAATGTATGGAGACCAGAGTCTTTGAAACACAATGACCCTCATGTACAAAACATTGTAGCTTTCTCTATATTTTACATGATCGCATCTTACTCTTGAGAAAAATAATCTTGTTAAGTCATAGTAACTAAGGCTCCCATTAGGCAACTCAGCATGTAAATTCTCTACCAACTCCACATCCCTTCCCATTATGGAGACCAAATGCAGGGGAAACCGTGGGGAGAATGGCCTTTGGTCTTCTCTCGCACACGTGGTCCTCCCTACATCTCTGGAGGCATCCGTCACCTTGCTGGGTCTCTGCATCCCTCGGTGTTCTTTGCTGACGTCTTCTGAGACGTGGTGGTTCCACGGGTTTCCTTTGGGTTTCTTATTAGCACTTGCTGCTTATTCCAGGCTCAAACAGCCACGACACATTTTCTGCTGTCAAAATATCTCACAACGTAATGACTTCTAGTCTTCATTCCAAGCCTTTATAATGGGGTCCAGTAGCAGGATGGGTTTCATTAAAGACACTGAAGAAGATTTTAAGAAATTATTTTTGTTTACCGATCTTAGCTGTATGTAAATCTTGAGCTGCTTCACATGGTTACCCCTTTCTATGCATTGTCTTCTGCTTTAAATGAAGGCGTCATTAATATTTTGACATTAGATACAGAACAGATGCCAGGCATAACTTTTCTGCCAATAGGGCCGATATTTGGGTGAATAAGAAATTGGCACAAAGTGATAAACAAGAAGTATCAGCCACTTTTCCTTCCTGCAAATGAAAAACATGAGTCCAGGGAAGGGGGATGGTACTTGAAGCAACTTTGCAGCCAACTGATTGCCCTGGAAATTAATGTCTTAGTGAAGCAAGTTTGGGTCAGCATTTCTTTAAGAAGGTCCAGGCTATTTTTCTATAATACTTGTATATATTTTTGCACATAGCAGATATTCAGTTTAAGCCTTTATTATAATTAACACTCTCAGTGCCTAGTACAGTGCCTGGCACATAAAAGGAACTCAATAATATTTGTCAAACAAGAGACAAACGAATGAATGGATAGTCATCACGCTGTTTCTACCTGGAGGTGAAGATGCTAGAATGAAGCCTTTGAGTTCAGCTTTTTCAGAAGTCAGGAAAATGGATGGACCTAGACATTATCATACTAAGTGAAGTTAAGTCAGACAGAGAAAGACAAATATCATATGATATCACTTATATGTGGAATCTAAAAATAGCACAAATGAACTTATTTACAAGACAGAAACAGACTGACAGACATAGAAAACAAACTTATAGTTACCAAAGGGCAAGGAGGTGAAGGGAAAATTGGGAGTATAGGATTAACAGATACATACTACTATATATAAAATAGATAAAAAATGAGGATTTACTGTATAGCACAGGGAGCTGTGTTCAATATCTTGTAATAAACTATAATGGAAAAAAATAAAAAATATATATTATTTTAAACTAAATCACTTTGCTGTACACCTGAAACTAACACAATATTGTAAATCAACTATACTTCAATAAAAGATAAAAATAAATAAAAAATAAAAAGTCAAGAACATTTTAGAAAATGAAGGAAGAGAGGGAAAAGGGCATGAAAATCAGAGCAGAGAAGAAACATGACTCCATAACACAGGAGCTAAAGGAGAAATTTTTCAGATTTTTCTATGACATTCACGGTTTACTTATTATTCTTAGAAAGCTTTGGCTCTCTCTATAAAAATGTCTTATGACTCTTCCTCTATTACCTATGTCTTGCTCTCTTTATTTTGTTGCCCTTGTTAAATTTTCCCTTTCATGCCTAGTTGCTTTTATCTTTCAACAGCTCAAGAGCAAGGAAAATCAAGGAAGCATATTAAGGACATTCAGAATTGCAGGAAGAAGAGAGCAGAGAGGAAAGGGTTGTCCTTGCCCACTCCTTTCAGAGATGTTCCAACGTCAAATATCCTGCTTTATCAACACACAAGGATGCTTCTTTTAAACTCAAAGAGGCATCCAAATTCATGTTAATCCTTGATTATAAAGTGCTCTCCTTCAAGGGTCAGCAGAAAGCAAAAATCCAAAACAAAAACACCACTCTTTTTTTATACTGAGATCTGGAAAAGCACTCCCCCCCACTCCCCACGCCCCCACCCAAAGGTGGAAATTCTCTAATGATGACAGGAAACAATAGTTCCCCTTCTACTGGTCTTGGTATTTACAGACTCCTACGGCCCCGAGGCTGGGGGCAGCCCCTTGTAGGCAGAAAGGTGACTTTTGAGGCTCACAGTTCTCTGCAACCCTTCCTCACCAGTTCACTGCTCAGACAGCACCTGCACTAAATATTTTTATGCCAAGGCCATGAAAATCCAGGGAGTGCAGCCGTCCTCAAAATTTCTCATTTCTTTCCTGCCATGGCAAGGTCACTAGGTGGCCACGCAAATGGCTGTGGGATAGACTGCATATGGCAGGACAGGCAGAAAACAGGAAAGGGATTATATCGAAATGGCATCGAGGCCCTTATAGAGACTTCCTTCTTACTACGGCAATTCACAGAGGTCCTTCAGCACAGGTCAAGCAAATGGGCTTCTTTGCAAAATTCTGAAAGCTTTTCCCTTATCCACCCTTGGTTCTGCCTACTGTTTTAGGAGTGTGTAAACATGTGGTTTTACCTCTTGGTTTCAGAAGAACAGTGCTCTTTCCTCAGAGTGTAATGCTCTCTACTCCACGCTTGTCAGCTCTGTGAATCTCCAATCTCTAGGAACCTGTTTCTTCCTGAAGGTGCAGATGATCTCTGCTCACCTCATGAAGTTGGTGTAAATGTCAAAAGGGAATAATAAATGGGGGGGGGGGGTGCTTTCCAAATCTACACAAAGGGCAAATGTATGTGATGAGTATTGATTCTATGTGTCACATTTTTTTTTCCCCTAGAATTTTTCAAAGGCCAAACTGGATGCTGCTGGTATCAACCTGGGGCTCGATCCTAATTTACACAAATGAGACCCAGGCCCTACCATGAAAGCTACTTGACTGAAAAGTTCTCTCTATGTAGAGTTCCTGAGCAGAACTACTACTTCAAAGGACAAATTTCACTGGACGAAGAGGAAAGCTACAATACCCCTAAGAAATAAGTTACAGCAAATTCTTGCTCCTGGTCAACTGATGGAGGATTTTCTCAAGCTTTTAAAATTGCCTGTTTCTCTAATATTCAAGCCCTCTTTTCCATTTTCCTTTAAAAACATTTTCCTCCTAATGCTTCTTTTTCAGTTTCACATTTTTCAACTTTACATTTTAAGTTCCTCATTCTATTCTCCATCCTTAATCCATTTTTCTTTTACATATTTAACTTTTTATCTCTTGGACTTTAGCCTCTTATCTTAATTTTTTTATTTTCTTGACTTTCATGTGTTTCTTTTATCTCATTGGCTTCTTGCTCTTTATCTTTTACTTTACATCTCATCTATTTTATCCTATTATTTTTAACTTTTAACCTTTTAATTTTATTGGAATTTGAATTTTTTTATTTTTAACTTTGACTTGATTCTTTTTATACTCTCAGTATTTCAGTTTTAATTTCCACTGGACCATTTACCATACAGTCATTATTGTTAAAGAGTAAAAAAGTAAGTCTTTCTCCTTTAAGATTTATTCTTATTTTTAAATTTGTTTTTATAATGACTGGCCAGGAGGATGGCTGAAGGTGAGGTGGCATAAATGAGAATCTGAACCTGTGATTTCCTCTTAACTGTTTCTCAAGGCTCCCTTAGAGGTGTTTCACTGGTTAGGCTGAGTTAGTCACACAGCTTACACAGAAAATCAAGAGAGCTGGAGGCTGAGCCTTCTCTTTTCACATCAGTACATATGATTTACCCAAGGGATGTTGCTTCCCACCACTGATCCCTCCAGTGCCTACATGAGTTTTGGTGTGCTCATAATCCCTAAGAATAAAACTTTTTTTGGCTGACTTACCTGGAAGACCCAAACCCAGACCACAACCCTATAATCTTCCCCATTTCCAGTATTAAACCCACTTTGGGTCAGATGAACAGAGATAGAGATGGAGCAATGTACTCTGCTGGGAATAGCTGGTTTCAAAGACCTAAGATGCAGAGCAAGCCCAAGAGCTCTATTTTCTAAAATTTAGGAGACTCCCTAGAGCATTTATTATCTCTCTCAGATGATGACTGGTTGAGAGATGAAAGATAAAGATCTATAGGTGTCATTTTCTCAATAAATCTGATATTATTTGTGTCCAAGAGGTGAGATTTTAGAACAGTTAATATTCTGCTCTCCTGACTTTAGCATTTATTATCTCATTGGCTATCAAGGAAAAAAAAACTATGACATCTCTGTCATCCTTAAGGATCCTACCACTGAATGGCCCATGTCATATGACCTGAATCTGTTCATCCCTTCCTTAACTGGTTTCCTACAAATGAAGAGGTGATTTTTTCATAACAGTTATATTATTCTTTTAAGGATCTTAGCGCTGGTGAAACATATGATTTTTGATAATCTTTTACTACTTAGCCAACATAATCCATGGTAGAGTTAATAACTTCTGCTTTGGAAGCCACTGCGGATTGATGAGGAGAAGTGGTAAATTTCCTAAAAGCCATTATTTGAGAGTTACAGATATGCTTTCAATATAAAATCTCTCATCAAAGTCAGTCATGAACTTCAGTATCATAAGTCATTAGGGAAATACAAATTAAACCACGATGAGATATCACTCATCAGAAAAGCTAAAATTAAGAAATGATAACACCAAATGCCGGCAAGGATGCAGAGAAACTGGATCATTTATACATTGCTGGTGGGAATGTAAAATGGTGCAGCCACTCAGAAGTAAGGCAGACAGAGAAAGACAAATATCGTACAATATTGCTTATATGTGGAATCTAAAAAAAAAAAAAAAAAAGATGCCGATGAACTTGTATACAGAACAGAGATAGACCCTCAGACATAGAGGACAAATTTATGGTTATGTTGTGGGGAGGAGAGGGAGATAAATTAGGAGTTTGGGATTGACATAAAGACACTACTATGTATAAAATAGATAGCCAACAAGGACCTACTGTATAGCACAGGGAACTATACTCAATGTTTTATAACTGTCTATAACAGAAAAGAATCTAAAAAACGTGTGTGTGTGTGTGTGTTTATGGCTGAATCACTTTGCTGTACACCTCAAACTAACACAACTTTGTAAATCAACTATACTTCAGTAAAAAAAAAATTTAAAAAAATGGTGCAGCCACTCAGGAAAGCAGTTTGGAAGTTTCTTCAAAAAACTAAATATGGAATTCCCATACCACTCAGCAATTGCACTCCTATGCATTTATCCCAGAGAAATGAAAAGTTATGTTCACACCAAATCCTGTACACAAATGTTTACAGCAGCTTTGTTCATAACAGCTGTAAACTGGAAACAACCCACATGTCCTTCAGTAGGCAACTGGTCAAACAAACTGTGGTACAGCCAGACCATGGAAGACTACTCAGCAATGAAAAAGAATGCACTACTGAGGGCAGTGTGAGGGCTCCCTGTGATGATGGAAATGTTCTGTACGTTGACTGGATCAATGCCAATATCCTAACTGTGATACTATAATTTAGTTTTGCCAAATATTTCAACTGGGAAGAACTGGGTAAAGGGTACATAGAAACTCTCTGTACTATTTCTCATAACTGTATGTGAATCTATGATGATCTCAAAATAAAATTAATTAAAAAAGTAAATATGTACTCAGTGATGAATACAATTTAGTGGTATTAGATGTACATAAGTTAAGTATTCAAAAATATTTCTATGCTGGAGTTTGGTGAATCAGCTTTGTCTTCACGGATTGGGCTCAGGTCTAATTGACGTTTCCCATTCTGGAGCCTGGGCCCACGGTAATGGCTGAGGCATACAAACACCAGTGGAAAAATTTAAGGCCACTTGCAACCTAAGCTTGGAACTGGCACTGTCACTTTTTCTTCATTCAATCAGCCAAAGCAAGTCACAATGTCAAACCCAGAGTCAAAAGGTGAGGAAATACATTTCACTTCTTAGTGACAGGAACCATCAAATAAGATGTCTAGAGGGAGGGATGAAGAATTCATTAATGCAATCGTCCATGTATAGTAACAAGAGTGAAGGCAGAGGAGGCAGGCACAGATTAAGGTAAGTGAAATGAAGTAGATGTTATTTTCTCATTGTTTCTATTTCCTCAGAAAAATAAAAATCAAAGTCATGAGCAAAGATTGAGAATGTTTTAAATGCTTGTAGAAAGAGAAGATACCAATGGTCCCAGGAAAGGGGAGAATCCATGGACCAGAAATATAATACAACTACTGAGCTGAACACATGGACAAGTTCAAAGTGAGACAGCTCGGCATGGACGTGTTTCCTCCGAGGCTCATCAGCTGGGTGGATGCTGCAAATGATTAGCCTGATGGCTGCACTTAGCCAGGTTTGGGATTTTGCCGGGGAGTAGAAACAAGTGAGTAGAAACAAGAAGGGAGTTAAGGACACATGCATGGAACATGGAATTTAAGCTGGGTAAGGAAGGAACCAATGACATTAAAGGAATGGGTTGCTGTGAAAATTTAATACGTTCAATGGACTGAAGATCCCAGTAGGGTCAAAGAATTATAAGAGTCAGGGTGCTTAGATGAAGTGAGCTCAAAAGACAGAATGTGGAAATCAGAAGGTGGGATGCTTGAAACTGAGGAGATGGAGGGAGTGTGGTGATTGGTAAAGTCAAGATATAAGGTATAACTATCTGAGAAAGTGGCTGAGGTTGGGTGAAGTGCAAGGTCACTAGAAGAGAGGAAGGTCAGGGTCTGAGACAATAAAGATTTTGAAGGGTCAGAATTGAGGCTATTAAAAATCACCCAAAATCGTCCTGTGACTAGTGGTTGACAGCATGAGCCATGAGCTGAAAGAGTCAGGGAATGAGAGTGAGAAAACTGAGGTGTAGAGGTGACCTCAACTAGGAGGCATGGAGACCAGCAGAGTTCGCATTAGCTTCAAAGCTAAAAGCCTTTACAGCATCTGGAGGACTATGGCCCGAGAAGATCTTGAAGGGCAAGGAGGACACAAGTACACATCCTAGCCCAGGGTGAGAAAATGGGTGGGAGACAGACCAGCTGCCAGCAGAGAGAGCTGCCGGAGACAAACAGCACTCTCCTCCCTGAGCCAAAAAGAACAATATGGAACCGAGGCATTCAGAGAAGGGTCTGAAAATAAAGGAGATGTAGCTGATGAGGGATCCTGAGTTTCAGAGGGCACCGTGGAAAGGTGGCAGGCATTGAGAGAGGGTGGAAGATGCGTTCAGATTTGGGGATGTTGCGGGACCAGAGTCCAGAGCGTGAGCGAAAAGCTATGAGTACTGAGTTTCTTGGTAGCAGTGGGTGATGGTAGCAGACAGGGTCAGAGGGACTGAAGGGGTTCCTCTTCTGGTGGCGGCGGGGGCAGGGAGTGTCCCAGGAGACTGAACGGAGCCCTGCACAGAGCCAGGCGGCCCTGACTTCCCTCCTGCCTATGGCAACTTGAGGTCAAGGGAAGGGTATTGACAGTGGGAGGAGATCCCCGCCCCCCTCCCAGGTCTTCTTTCACCCTGAGAACAAATAGTCTGGATTAGAGACCACCCGTTAAGTTGTAACGTTGGTATGGCTGCCTGGAATCCATCAGCGCTCATTAGTTAAGACTTGAGAGGTTAGAGGAAGGAGAAGATTCAGATGTCCTGGGGGAATTTCAAACTCTTTCCCTGTTCTGTGGTTAACCGAGGACCTTTAACTCTGCCTTGAAAAAGGATATGAATAGACAATCCACTAAAGAAAGACGACCAAGAGCCCATAAACATAGAAAAAAAAAAGTTTAACCTCTCTATACTCAAACACATGCAAATTAAGAATACAAGGAGATAATGGTTTTCAGCTGTCAAATTAGCAGTGATAAAAATAATTATAACATTTAAAACTGGTGGAGTAAGGTCACAAGAGCAATATTATAGCTACCAGTATAAATTATTGTAACTTTTTTGGAAAATAGCAACATTCTTTTAAGCCTTAGGGCTTCCGTGGTGGCACAGTGGTTAAGAATCCGCCTGCCAATGCAGGGGACACGGGTTTCAGCCCTGGTCCGGAAAGATCCCACATGCCGCAGAGCAACTAAGCCCGTGCGCCACAACTACTGAGCCAGTGCTCTAGAGCCCGTGAGCCACAACTACTGAGCCCACATGCCTAGAGACCGTGATCCGCGACAAGAGAAGCCACTGCAATGAGAAACCCGCACACCACAACGAAGAGGAGCCTCTGCTCGCTGCAACTAGAGAAAGCCCACACACCGCAATGAAGACCCAAAGCAGCCAAAAATAAATAAAATAAATTTTAAACACTTAAAGAATGCACATCTTTTGGTCTACTAATATTACTTCTAAAAATCTATCTGAAGAAATTTATCAGAAGGTTTGAAATGTTTATAATATAGAAATGTTTCCTTCTACATAATTTGTAAGAGTTAAATTAGAATAAATATATAGATTAAAAATTAAAAAAAATTTTAAACTTTATGGCCCATTTCTTTTGGCTGCGGCCACCTGGCATGCGGGATCTTAGTGACCTAACCAGGGATTGAACCCATGCCCCCTTCAGTGGAACCATGGAGTTCTAACCACTGGACCGCCAGGGAATTCCCTACGGTCCATTTCTATGATGGGAAACCATGAGACCATCGAAAATCATACTTTCAAAGAGGTATTAATGAAATAAATACACACTCATAAAATATTTTGTTAACAATGTAACAACTTTGTTAACAATGATATAACAAAAACAAGACAGCATGTGTAATTCATAATTGGTTCTCAAAATTGGTATAGATCAGGATCACCTGGAGAATTTATTAAACTCACAGACGTCCCGGTCCCATCCCATACCTACTGAATCAGAATCTGAAGTTAACTGTGAAGTAGGAATATGGACAATTACAGTAAAAAAAACCCACATGTTTTTAAGAGGAACACAGTGCTTTTATAATCAGGAAAAATGCAGTAAATCTCATTTGGTATTCTGGCCCTTGAAAACAAGGTTTCCCTTCCAACTCATTATCAACAGATTGCTGATGCTCTAACATCAGTCCTGTCCTCAGAACACATCAGTCAACAGGAGACTTTTGTTCTAGACAGAGTTAAGTTTAAGAACTAGCAGGTAATAAAATAAAACAATATATATTGGGCTTCCCTGGTGGCGCAGTGGTTGAGAGTCCGCCTGCCGATGCAGGGGACGCGGGTTCATGCCCCGGTCAGGGAGGATCCCACATGTCGCGGAGCGGCTGGGCCCGTGAGCCATGGCCGCTGAGCCTGCACGTCCGGAGCCTGTGCTCCGCAACGGGAGAGGCCACAACAGTGATAGGCCCGCATACCAGAAAAAAAAAGAAAAAAAAAAAAAAAATATTAACACTGCAAAATACTAAGAACGCCTCTAGGATTTTTATTCTACTTAAATTTTATTGTAAATCTCAAAAACATAAAACCTCAGGTGTAATCACAATATGCAGTAAAATCCAAGACTTTGGTTGGACAACAGATCTGGGATGGGAGTGATGTAAAAGTACAGATCCTAGTGACACAGAGGAGATGGTTTTCCCAAGCTTCACAAAGCAGGCCGACTGCCCCGAACTTCATAAAGCTAAAGTCCCCTTCTGACTAGGTGCTGACAGTATTTGTTTATTTACATGATTGGAAGAAAACTCAACAAACTTAAAAAAAATATGGAGTTGATTTCCTGCTCTTACACCTGTCTAAATACCACTCTTCACGGTTGATGGACACACATCCTCGCCAATTTATTTACCTTAAAAAACTCCACAAACATCATCTGGTTTGCTAGAATCCATTGTAGAACTTATCAATTTTGTTTTTAAATAAGAATTTATCAATTTTGTAATAAGCCAACCTTATTCCTCCTAATTGGCTGCCATAGCTCGTTAAGTATTCCATATAAAACATTTGCCAATTCTCTTACTGATCCTTGCGTTGTTCATTCTAAGGCTGATATTCTGCACAAGAGGGAAACAAGCTTGATGTACAGTTATATTGCTGTTGACCCCCAAGTAATGGCACTATTTATCACCCACGTAGAAATCCGCTGGAAGAAACCAGGCTATAGCTGTTACTGACATTTCCACTTTCTTCGTCTCTGTTGACATCAATTGTTGCCAGGTAAACTGCTGCAGCTCAATATAAACTCTAGTTACGAATTATCATTGTTCATACAAAGCCTTTATCATAATATTAGACGAGCTATATCAGATAACCATTCAATATTTAGCAATTAAAAAAATGGAGATGTGTTTTGCACCTCCATTCTTTAATCTGTTCCTCAATAACTAGAAATCGCTCTTGAATAAAATGGATGTATGTCGACACAGACGTAGAGAACGGGCTTGAGGGCACGGCGTGGGGAAGGGGAAGCTGAGACGAAGTGAGAGAGTGGCATGACATATATATACTACCAGATGTAGAATAGATAGCTAGTGGGAAGCAGCTGCATAGCACAGGGAGATCAGCTCGGTGCTTTGTGACCACCTAGAGGGGCGGGATGGGGAGGGTGGGAGGGAGGCTCAAGCCAGGGTGGGGATATAGGAATATATGTATGCATGTAGCTGATTCACTTTGTTATACAGCAGAAACTAACACACCATTGTAAAGCAATTATACACCAATAAAGATGTAAAAAAAAAAACTCAAAGGAAAAAAAACATGGGTGTACGTCACTTACCACAGAGAAGAAAAAGATGTTACCTTCTCTTCTATGCAGATTATACAGATTTTTGTCAGGAGGGATTGGCCTTAACAGACAACTGGCTTTTTTTGTCAACTGCTGACACAAATGGCTGCAAAATAAATATTACAAACCAATTTAATGATGGGTATATGATCCCTGATATTCAAGTGACTGGAAATCAATATAGGTTTCCTTCTCTTTTCGAAAGTTCACTTTTCACCACTTTGCTTTCACCAAAGACCAGCATCAGTACCTGTTTTCTCTAACTGAAAGAAATCAGAAGAGGATTTGCGCTTTTATGAAAAAAGGTGAAAATTGAAAATAGCGTTCAGTATTTGTTTTGCGGCAAACTTGTTATACAGAGGCAGCGGGCACCCCAGGTAGGGAGGGTGGCCTCACCAAGCTCCTTCCCAGGGAACTACACTCAGCATCCCAGCATCCAGCCGCCGTAGCTTTGAAAGGTGTCTGTGGGCATCTGTGCTTTGTCTTGATTTATTTTGTGTGTCATTAGCAAGACGTGTCCTAAGGTAATTGCTTCTTTACTTTGCACCATTTCAGCTTAGGAGAGGTTTCATAGGAACACTCTGCCTTCCAATAGCAGGGAAAAACTGTAATTGTATTTAGTGAGTGAATTCATTTCGTTAGCTAGGCTTATATTTTCAACCAATATAGCTTAGAGAGTACATCAGGAAGTTATATGGCCCAAGGTAAAGAAACCATGGAGGGGCAGCTTATAATATTTGGGGAGGCCCTCTTTATAAAATAGTATAAAAAATTAGGTGTAAGTGTGAACGTTTACTTAGACAAGAAAAAAAAGTCGCAACAAATTACAATTCAGAATAAAAAAGGCCAGCAAATTCCACAGGCTTTACACGTTTTCAGGCTCTTTCTAGAGCCTTAAAGGATCCTGCAAATCAGGAGCAGTGAGACTTAATACTCATTAGCTTCTTGGTATAGCCACCTGCATCCCTGGGAGCTTTATCGAAAAAAATAAGAATAATGATGCAGCACGTGGGTTTGTCTGCTTTAAATAGTTTCAGACCTAAATGATCATAGTCATAGGATTTAGAGGCAAATACGCAGTTTATCTGGTGTTTGACTGTGGCCACAGGAAGCTACTTTTCAGAGAGAATGGTGGTCTTTGTGCCGAGTGTGTTTAGGAGGTCTCTGTGAAGCAAGAGAGAGAGCGCTTAAGAGTATGGATGTGTCTTTTCCAGATTCTCACCTTTTATAAGAGGATGTCAGCCCAAAGCTTACCTTAGCAGTTAAGAGCTAAGGCTCCACTTCACTGTTCTCCAGACTCTTGTCAGGAAGTTCACTGCCCTTAAGGCTTATCCACAGCTTGCTTAGTGGGGGCAATGTTTATTCTTCACTCTCTGGAGCAGGTACATCCAATCCATTCCTCTTGTAACACTGATCACCTTTTCAGAGCAAGGAATGGAGACGCTAACTGAATTGGTGTCACCTGGGGTCATTATTTATTAGCACTTAGGGTCAAGCTCCTGGGCTGCACCCTCAGCTACTCTTTTCAAATCTGTGCTTTCAGACAGAAATATTTTTTCCAGATATTCTTATTTCTATCACACTCTACGTACTCCCCCCAGAGCCTAAAGACTTTTATTAAATTCTACCTTCTGCAACCTGGGGCCAGATTATCTTCATAATCTGTAAAACAATCATACCATATTTTTTAAGAAAAATTCAAATGCCCCCTTTGTATGCAGAATCAACTATAAATTTCCTAATTTTGGAGTTAGTATCCTTTCATCCTTATGTACTCTTTCATCCAGCTGAGTCATGAACTCCCAGACTTTACCCTACACTTTCGCTCAGCGTTCATCTTCACCTGTTTCAGCCATAATGTTCCTCTTCCCGTGTGTGGCTAACCTTCAAGGTATAACTAAATTTAAACCTTTCTCATGAGTGTTCTTAATCATCCAAAGCAGAGTTAATTTCCTTCCTGTTCGTCCGCTGACTTTTTTTTTCTTGTGCGTGTGTGTGTGTCTACTGTATACATATTACAATTTCCTTGGGCTGTCTGTTTCTTTCTCTTCCATGACTATGTGCTGGTACGGTGAGCCCATAATACTCAGCACACTTTCCTACACTAGGTCAGCACACACTAGGTATTAGGAGGAAAGCTCTTGCCAAATGACTGGAGATGAAAACAGCTCCCCGCTCAAGCTGGACCTCTGAGAGGCTTGGTGAAGTTAGGGGGAAATTTAGAATCAATTAACCACTGACCAAATCCCGACTCTGCCATTATTCACAAACTGGGTGACCCTGAGAAGGTAAAGTAACCTCGCAAAGCCTCAGGTTAGTCACGTGCACAATGGGTGGAATATTTACTTGCAAAGATTATTGTGTGGGTTAAAGATAACGCTAGTAAACCAAACAATGCGTGTCTGATTAACGTGGCTGTTTTGCCACTGTTTCACTCCCTCACTTCGCGTCCCTGTCATGAGGATTGTGACTCTCCAGAGTGGACATCATGTCTGCACCTACTTCAGTCCTGAGCCCCGGGAAGATGTGTGGGATTTACTCGCCTTCATTCTCTCTATGTCTGAGTCAAGACCGTCTTCTTTAATACTGATTCCCTCAAAAGAGCTTTACCATTTCTCATGATAACTTAAAAACAATGTTATGCTGACAGGCTATGAATTGAATCTCAGGAGGCAAAAAAATGGAAGGAAATTCAGCAAAGACAAGGCTCTGAAGCTGTAAGAGCATTTAATTCTGCCACCATGAACAGCTGTGTGTGAAATCCCTTAACTTTGCCAATACGCACCTGGTGTCTTTAGTTACTGTCATTCCCTTACCTGACTTCTTAAAATTTCCTTTCCTTATGGCTGGTGTTTTACCAATGCCTTGCGGGCTGAAGACTAGCTGAAGGGTGAGTGATTAGGAACTAAGATTCACACTGTTTCCTTATACCATGTAAAGGTCAGTGACTATATTCTCTTATACATAGATAAATTTCATCCACGTACATAGAAATAAACCAGTGAGCCAACCCTCTTGGGGATGACTTGGCTGCTGAAAAGAAGTACAGCAAAACAACAGTATACATGTGTGTGTACTTTTTTTTTTTTAACAGATTAAAGACATCTCAAAGTATCTCATAATAATGAATTTCTTATTCCCAGCCCACTCCATGTGAATGAGGCAAACTACCTATACATGGCACTACATTTCCTGAGTCGGAGAGATCAAACGTTTTAAATTTAAAAAAATTTTTATATTTTATCTTTATGAGGCTGAGAGACTGTGTAAGACCCTAAAATATATCATATGATCTTTCTCTCTTTTTTTTTTTTTAAGTTCTAGTAATCTACTCTTACTAGCCCACCTAGGGAATAGGCTTCTGTGAAATGATTTGTCAGGAAATGGTGTGCTCCAGGTGCGTCTAGCAGCAAGTGGCATTCCTGTGAAGCAGCTGTAGTTCTCTGAGGAGCATTTCTCATCCAATTGTAGATATCCTGTGGTCTAGAAATGTGGCCGTGTATACCCTTTAATATCCAACCATACCATTCCTCCTTCTCTCCCTCTCTTACCCTCACGCACACTCGCTCACACAAACACATACTGACACAGGCACGGCGGTTCTCTTTCTCCACACTGGGGGGGCCTTACCATTTCTCCAATTACATATAATAAGGAAAAACATTAACATAACAATGGAAAACAAGTTATGACATGGCCAGGCATTTTCTTAAACTGAAGGAATGTCTTCTCCTTCAGAACAAATACTCATCTGTGTGATGTGTTTCGGCCTAGGGTGTTGTGTTAATTGATACTAAGAAATTTAATACTTGGAACTTCTGTTTAACTGAACAAGATGGCGAAGCTGAATCTAGCCTCTGTACCCTGACACCGAATTAAATCTCTGAGGCAGAGTCTGGGTGAAGTAGAAAAGAACAGCTTTGTTGCTTTGCCAGGCAAAGGGGGCCACAGCAGCCTAATGCCCTCAAAACTGTGTCCTGACCTGGAGAGGGCAGTGAGGAGTTTTATAGTAATGGTTCAAAGAGGGCGTGATCAGCTCCTACGTTCTTCTGATTGGCTGGTGGTGAGGTAAGTGGGAGTCGGCATCCTCAACCTTCTGGTTCCAACCCATCTGGGGTCTCTGTGCTTGTGGGCAGCACACAGTTAACTTCTCCCACCTGGTGGGGGATTCAGTATCTGCAAAACAGCTCAAAGATGTTCTTGTCTGTATCCCTTGAGGGGGAACCAGGACCTGCCCCAAGGCTGCACTATTGTTTCTTGACTGCTCCTCCCTTGTCTCTGCATCATCCCCTCCCTTCCCTAACTAGCAACTGTTTGAACCTGCCCATTGGAGCTCAGGGAAGGGCATGGAGGCTGAATGAAGCCTATTTCCTGCAATCAAGAAAAGGGGAACAGAGAAGGAGCTTCAAGATGGTGGAAGAGTAAGACTCGGAGATCACCTTCCTCCCCACAGATACACCAGAAATACATCTACACGTGGAACAACTCCTACAGAACATCTACTGAACGCTGGCAGAAGACCTCAGACCTCCCAAAAGGCAAGAAACTCCCCCATGTACCTGGGCAGGGCAAAAGAAAAAACAGAGACAAAAGAATAGGGATGGGACCTGCACCAGTGTGAGGGAGCTGTGAAGGAGGAAAGGTTTCCACACACTAGAAGCCCCTTCACGGGCAGAGACTGCGGGTGGTGGATGCGGGAAGTTTCGGAGCCACGGAGGAGAGCACAGCAACAGGGGTGCGGAGGGCAAAGTGGAGAGATTCCCACACAGATGATCGGTGCCGACTGGCACTCACCAGCCCGAGAGGCTTGTCTGCTCACCTGCCGGGGCGGGTGGGGCTGGGAGCTGAGGCTCAGGCTTCGGAGGTCGGATCCCAGGGAGAGGACCGGGGTTGGCTGCGTGAACACAGCCTGAAGGGAGCTAGTGCACCACAGCTAGCCAAGACAGAGTCCGGGAAAAAGTCTGGAGCTGGCAAAGAGGCAAGAGACTTTTTCTTGCCTCTTTGTTTCACAGTGTGTAAGGAGAGGGGATTAAGAGCGCCGCTTAAAGGAGCTCTAGAGACGGGCGCGAGCTGCGGCTATCAGCACAGACCCCAGAAACGGGCATGAGATGCTAAGGCTGCTGCTGCCGCCACCAAGAAGCCTGTGTGCGAGCACAGGTCACTCTCCACACCTCCCCTCCCGGGAGCCTGTGCAGCCCACCACTGCCAGGGTCCTGTGATCCAAGGACAACTTCCCCGGGAGAACACACAGCGCGGCCCAGGGTGGTGCAACGTCACGCCGGCCTCTGCCGCTACAGGCTCGCCCCGCATTCTGTACCCTTCCCTCCCCCCGGCCTGAGTGAGCCAGAGCCCCCGAATCAGCTGCTCCTTTAACCCCGTCCTGAGTGAAGAACAGACGCCCTCAGGCAACCTACACGCAGAGGCGGGTCCAAAATCCAAAGCTGAACCCCTGGGAGCTGTGCGAACGAAGAAGAGAAAGGGAAATCTCCCCCAGCAGCCTCGGGAGCAGAGGATTAAATCGCCACAATCAACTTGATGTACCTGCATCTGTGGAATACCTGAAGAGACAATGAATCATGCCAAATTGACAAGATGGACTTTGGGAGCAACGATATATACATATTTTTTCCCTTTTTCTGTTTTTGTGAGTGTGTATGTGTATGCATCTGTGTGTGATTTTGTCTGTATAGCTTTGCTTTTACCATTTCTCCTAGGGTTCTGTCTGTCCGTTTTTTTTGTTTTTTTTTTTTAGTATAGTTTTTAGCACTTGTTATCACTGGATTTGTTTTTTGGTTTGATTGCTCTCTTCTTTTTTTCTTTCATTACTTAACATTTTTTTTAATAAATATTTTTTATTTTAATAACTTTATTTTATTTCATTTTATTTTATCTTCTTCTTTCTTTCTTTCTTTCTTTTCTTCCTTTTATTCTGAGCCGTGTGGATGACAGGCTCTTGGTGCTCCAGCCAGGTATCAGAGCTGTGCCTCTAAGGTGGGAGAGCCAAGTTCAGGACACTGGTCAACAAGAAACCTCCCAGCGCCACGTAATATCAAACAATGAAAATCTCCCAGAGATCTGCATCTCAATGCCAAGACCCAGCTCCACTCAATGACCAGCAAGCTACAGTGCTGGACAGCCTATGCCAAACAACTATCAAGACAGGAACACAACCCTATCCATTAGCAGACAGGCTGCCTAAAATCATAATAAGGCCACAGACACCCCCCAAAACACACCAGCAGACATGGACCTGCCCACCAGAAAGACAAGATCCAGCCTCATCCACCAGAACACAGGCACTAGTCCCCTCCACCAGGAAGCCTACACAACCCACTGAACCAACCTTAGCCACTGGGGACAGACACTAAAAACAACGGGAACTACGAATCAGCAGCCTGCGAAAAGGAGACCCCAAACACAGTAAGATAAGCAAAATGAGAAAACAGAGAAACACACCACAGGTGAAGGAGCAAGATAAAAACCAACCAGACCTAACAAATGAAGAAGAAATAAGCAGTCTACCTGAAAAACAATTCAGAATAATGATAGTAAAGATGATCCAAAATCTTGGAAATAGAATGGAGAAAATACAAGAAACGTTTGACAAGCACCTAGAAGAACTAAAGGGCAAACAAACAGTGATGAACACCACAATAAATGAAATTAAAAATTCTCTAGAAAGGATCAATAGCAGAATAACTGAGGCAGAAGAACGGATAACTGACCTGGAAGATAAAATAGTGGAAATAACTACTGCAGAGCAGAATAAAGAAAAAAGACTGAAATGAATTGAGGACAGTCTCAGAGACCTCTGGGACAACATTAAATGCACCAACATTCGAACTATAGGGGTCCCAGAAGAAGAAGAGAAAAAGAAATGGACTGAGAAAATATTTGAAGAGAGTACAGCTGAAAACTTCCCTAATATGGGAAAGGAAATAGTCAATTAAGTCCATGAAGCACAGAGAGTCCCATACAGGATAAATCCAAGGAGAAACATGCCAAGACACATATTAATCAAACCATCAAATATTAACTACAAAGAAAACATATTAAGAGCAGCAAGGGAAAAACAACAAATAACACACAAGGGAATCCCCATAAGGTTAACAGCTGATCTTTCAGCAGAAACTCTGCAAGCCAGAAGGGAGTGGCAGGACATATTTAAAGTGATGAAGGAGAAAAACTTACAACCAATATTACCCAGCAAGGATCTCATTCAGATTTGATGGAGAAATTAAAACCTTTACAGACAAGCAAAAGGTAAGAGAATTCAACATCACCAAACCAGCTTTACAACAAATGCTAAAGGAACTTCTCTAGGCAGGAAGCACAAGAGAAGAAAAAGACTTATAATAACAAACCCAAAACAATTAAGAAAATGGTAATAGGAACCTACCTATCGATAATTACCTTAAATGTAAATGGAATAAATGCTCCAACCAAAAGACATAGACTAGGTGAATGGATACAAAAACAAGACCCATATATATGCTGTCTACAAGAGACCCACTTCAGACTTAGGGACACATACAGACTGAAGGTGAGGGGATGGAAAAAGATATTCCATGCAAATGGAAATCAAAAGAAAGTTGGAGTAGCAATTCTCATATCAGACAAAATAGACTTTAAAACAAAGACTATTACAAAAGACAAAGAAGGACACTACATAATGATCAAGGGATCAATCCACGACAAAGATATAACAATTGTAAATATTTATGCACCCAACATAGGAGCACCTCAATACATAAGGCAAATACTAACAGCCATAAAAGGGGAAATCGACAGTAATACGACAAAAGTAGGGTACTTTAACACCCTGCTTTCACCAATGGACAGATCATCCAAAATGGTCATAAATAAGGAAACACAAGCTTTAAATGACACATTAAGCAAGATGGACTTTATTGATATTTATAGGACATTCCATCGAAAAACAACAGAATACACATTCTTCTCAAGTGCTCATGGAACATTCTCCAGGATAGATCATATCTTGGGTCACAAATCAAGCCTTGGTAAATTTAAGAAAATTGAAATTGTATCAAGTATCTTTTCCGACCATAACGCTATGAGACTAGATATCAATTAAAGGAAAAATCTGTAAAAAATACAAACAAATGGAGGCTAAACAATACACTACTTAATAACTAAGAGATCACTGAAGAAGTGAAAGAGGAAATCAAAAAATACCTAGAAACAAATGACAACGAAAACAAGACGACCCAAAACCTATGGGGTGCAGCAAAAGCAGTTCTAAGAGGGAAGTTTATATCAATACAATCTTACCTTAACAAATAAGAAACATCTCAAATAAACAACCTAACCTTACAACTAAAACAATTAGAGAAAGAACAACAAAAAAAAACCCCCAAAGTTAGCAGAAGGAAAGAAATTATAAAGATCAGATCAGAAATAAATTAAAAAGAAATTAAAAAGAAATGAAGGAAACAATAGCAAAGGTCAAAAACACTAAAAGCTGGTTCTTTGAGAAGATAAACAAAATTGATAAAGCATTAGCCAGTCTCATCAAGAAAAAAAGGGAGAAGACTCAAATCAATAGAATTAGAAATGAAAAAGGAGAAGTAACAACTGACACTGCAGAAACACAAAGGATCATGAGAGATTACTACAAGCAACTCCATGCCAATAAAATGGACAACCTGGGAGAAACGGACAAATTCTTAGAAATGCACAACCTCCCTAGATCCATGAAGGATCTAGGGGCAAGAAAGGAATAAAGACGCAGACGTAGACAATGCACTTGAGGACACGGGGAGGGGGAAGGGTAAGATGGGAGAAAGTGAGAGTGTAGCATGTACATATATACACTACCAAACGTAAAATAGATAGCTAGTGGGAAATAGCCGCATAGCACAGGGAGATCAGCTCGGTTCTTTGTGACCACCTAGAGGGGTGGGATAGGGAGGGTGGGAGGGAGGGAGACGCAGGAAGGAAGAGATATGGGGACATATGTTTATGTAAATCTGATTCACTTTGTTATAAAGCAGAAACTAACACACCATTGTAAAGCAATTATACTCCAGTACAGAGAAAGGAAGGAAGGAAGGAAGGAAGGAAGGAAGGAAGGAAGGAAGGAAGGAAGGAAGGATGGAAGGGAGAAAGAAAGAAAGAAAAAGAACGAAATGGGGGACACAGAAAGGCTTTTGTGCCCAGGAGCCCCACAGGGTCCTGCTCAGTTTTGTCAGGTAGTTAGTCAGGCACTAGCAGCAAGGAGGTGACAGTGGTGAGAAAAACAAGAAATCAAGTCACACACCCAACCATCTGGGGACCCTCCCAGACTTGAGCAGCAAGGAGGTGAGAGTGGCGAGAAAGACTAGAAGAAATAAAGTCACACACCCAGAGCCTCCTGGGGACTCTCCCTTGACCCCGCCCAGAACGGGTGAAAGTATGGTCATGTGGTGGGTGGTAAAGAGGGGCACAGTAACACGAGGGGACTTCCCAGGACTGCGCATGCCCTTATCAGAGAGGCGTATAAGCTACAGTAAACCCAAACTCATATAATAAAATCCATAGGTGGTTTTGCCCCCCACCCCCCCAGTGGGCGTTTCTTAGCAATTCAAGGGTGACAGCATGCGCAGCAGTAAACTTGTTACAGAGCTCAGGGACTGCTGATCAAATAATGATCACCTCTCACTCCTCCCCCCACCCCACCTCCCCGCAAAATGCTCCTTAAAAGCGCCCTGAAGCCTGTACAGGAATGCTGCTTTCAATTCGCAGAAACAGCCCACTGTGTCTCTGAGAGTGTACCTTTGCTTTGATAAACTTTGCTTTGGGCCTGCTTCACTTCACTGAAACAGCCCGCTCTCAGAAACAGCCCGCTCTCCTTCTCCCTCTCTGAGAGCGTACCTATGCTTAAATAAGCTTTGCTTTGTGCTTAAGCTTAATGTGCTTAAGCTTAACGTGGTAGCTTGCAATTCTTTGCTTACTATCATGGAACCAAGATCGCTGGTCCGGGCCTTCAGTTGAAGCTATTTTGTTACAACGCACGTCCACCCGGTGACATTGCCAATGGCCCTTCTGAATATATCCTTTCATTATCCTGATGCTTAACTCAGGCTACCACAAAACAGAGTCTACTAACTCATAAAATGCATCAGAAATGCTCCTATAAAGGCGTAGTTGATCCAATAAGAAATGAACAGTTTCAAGGCCTACATAAAAATTCTCCAGACTCCACCATCTTCTCCCTTCTTAAACCTGAATGTCAAACCTACACCTTTTCCTACAAAAGTATGGTGCCCTTCCCCTTCAAACTGCTGACACAGTTCCAGAGGGAAGTGACAGGGTCACACATTCATATCAAGTTTGTGTCGAGAATCAGGTAAACCCTAAGAAAGGACCAAGCCTTCTCTTTATTTCCAGTCCTAGATTTAAAGTAACTTCTCTATGTAGCTTAGCTCATCCCCTCACTGCCTCAACAAAAAGATATGTTTTTGTCACTTTCATGCACAGATAAGATTTGTATCAAGGTCATTGGGGAAGGCACTGAGATTTTTCAATTTAAACAACAGTTCACATCAGTGAAGTCTTGGTTAAACAAATTCCCAGCGAAACACAAGATAAGGCAAACCTATTAGTATATTAAATGGAAAAATTGTTGCTGTATTATGTGTACCAGTGGGGGACAAAAGGAAGGAGAGAGCATCTGGGCATGGTTTGATAATTATCCATTAACCAGTGCAATTAATAAATTCTCCAGACAATTACCTTGACCCAAATATTTGCTCAAGCCCACAATGATCATTTTGATGGTAGATGGCAAGAGATCTCAGACATAATCTTGTCCTGCTTTGCCTCTGCCTGCCTGTGCTGAGCAGCAGTCAGATGGCCCTGCTCATATCCATGTGTTTGACTTGCTGGTGTTTTGTTGCAGAGATTGGAATCAGGGAATAAGACAAAGAAGTGAAAGCAATCTATGGAGGGTGAAGTGATATTTTTCCTCTTCTCCAGCTAGTGATTAAATTAAAACAATATTTGTCTTATTCAGTAGTTCAGGCTACTATAGAAAAAATACCATAGACTGGGTGGCTTAAACAACAAACATTGATTCCCCAAAGTCTGGAGTATGGGACGTCTAAGATCAAAGAGCCAATAGATTCAGTGTCTGGTGAGAGCCCACTTCCTGGCTTGTAGACAGCAGCCTTCTTGCTCACATGAGGCTCATATGATAGAGAGAGAGTTTTGATTCCTTCATCTCCTTATCAGGGCACTGATCCCATCATGGCGGGGGGGGGGGGGGGGGGGGGGGCTCCACCTTGAGGACTTTGTCTAAACCCAATTAACTGTGAAAGACCTTACCTACAAACACCATCACATAGGAGATTAAGGCTTCCAGGTATTAATTTTGGGATGGCACATACATCCAGTCCATAGCAGTATTCTCTGGTCACATTTGAGGTATCAGATGTAGTGGTTTAATAAAACAACAAAAACAAACAAAAAATGAAAACAAACACAGACTGGCTTAAGAACCAGTGAAACTGAATTTGAATCTTAATGTTGACAAAATATGTTTGGTACCCTTGCTCAAGTCATGAAAAATGAGAGTTAAGAAGGGGGAAGAATTGTGTGGTTTCTAAAATGGCTCATGGCTTACACACTGCATATCTAAATAGTGGATCTGTCTTTATCTTTGTCTCTGGGCATCTGAAGGTGTTTAATAAAGTAAGTGAACCTCTTTGTGAGGTCTCTTCACTTGCAACCCTATCATGAGATGCAAAGGACACCATTCTCAGGACAGAAATATTGAGAAGACAAGTCCTGGAATTTAAAGGCAGCAACATGGTTGCATAGTTGAAGGATATAGATATATTCATACTGTTTAGGTCCAAAAAAAGAACTCACTCATTTCCAAACCAACTCTTTGATATCAGTCTGAAAAAAAATCAGATTAAAATAATCCCAGGCTCTTGTGACCATCTAGAGTGGTGGGATAGGGAGGGTGGGAGGGATACACAAGAGAGAGGGGATATGCGGATATATGTATACGTATAGCTGATTCACTTTATTATACAGCAGAAACTAACACAACATTGTAAAGTAATTATACTCCAATAAAGATGTTAAAAAAAGAAAAAAAGAAGAATCCCAGGCTCACTGCTGCATGCAAAGCAGAGTGACGATGTCACGAGGCAGATGCAAATCGGACCCTTTGCAGGAAGCCCCTGTGTTCACAATGTCCTTTACCCTGAATCTCAGGGGACTTCAGCCCTGTCATCTGCCTTCCCTGGAATCTCTCTCTAGTTTCATTCTCTTTCTTGACGTAGTTTAACCAGAAGTACACATACTAGCCCAAGTGTGACCTAACCAGTACTTCGTAAATTTTTTTCTTGTTTTATGACCCATATTCTCGTCTGGTGTAAAAACTGTACTGATCTTTTGGCCACAGAAATATATTTGACAAGAGCCATCCGAAAACAGTCCAAAATGATGGCTAGGTTTATTTTCTTTATTGAAAAGATAATCAGTTCCAGTTATAAAACGGATTGTTATATCCAGGAATAATTTTGCTAATGTGGCTAAGGCAGTGCTTCTCAGGCTGAGAAGTGGGACTCATTAGTTGGTCATGCCATATTAAAAAGAAAGAAAGGACTGAAAGAAAGAAAAGAGAGAAAAGGGGAAGAAAGAAAAGAAAACGGATAGGACATTAAAAATGTCTCACAATATGGTTCAGTATTGTTTTATAAAACATTTGTTTCACTGATATGTACTTAAATGCAAAAAAATCTACTGTGTGTATTTACAGGATTGCGATGTAAAATGTATTTCCTACTCTAGGTTATGTTTCAAAAGTTTGAATGCTACTGTAAGAGGTAAGAAATTTTACTAAAGAAAGAGAAAATGTTAACCTTAGAAGTTAACAGGACACGCTCTTTAGAGGTCAGCCATGTACATACAGGTAGAAAAACATAGGGCAAGGCAATAACTATATCCAGCCTCAAAAAATGCCATCACCTCATCACAGTGGGAGCACCCCAGGCTGGACCACACCAGTGTCTGGTCTTCTCTGTTCTGAAAACGATCACTGTGCAGGCAGCAGGGTGAGACTGCTGATAGCCCTCTGAGGATGGAAGAGTGAATGCATTCAATTTCACCCTTGTAAAATCAAACACAGTGCTTCCCTGGTGGCACAGTGGTTAAGAGTCTGCCTGCCAATGCAGGGAACGTGGGTTCGAGCCCTGGTCCGGGGGGATCCCACATGCCGCAGAGCGGCTGGGCCCGTGAGCCACAGCTACTGAGCCTGCGCTCTAGAGCCCGCGAGCCGCAACTGTTGAAGCCCGCGTGTCTGGAGCCCATGCTCCGCAGCGGGAGAGACCCCAACAATGGGAGGCCCCCGCACACCGCAGCAAAGAGTGGCCCCAGCTCGCCGCAGCTAGAGAGAGCCAGCATGCAGCAACGGAGACCCAACGCAGCCAAAAGTAAATAAGTTAATTAATTAAAAGAAAATCAAACACAGAAAAGGGCCCACCTAGAGCTGTTATCTACGATCAGAAACTATAGTTAAATGTTTCCTTTGGGTTTTTTCCTCCTTTTGTATTTCCCCTCCAATCATTTAAATAAAATAACTGAATAAAACGTAAAAGCACCCCCGAAATGATAACAATACCTTGACTGAGGCATTTGTATGACTTCTGGGGACGCACTGGCTGTCAGGGACAGAAAGTTCACTGAGCATGTCCCGTGGAGCAGGACATAGCTGGTCCCAAGGATATCTTTGGCTGGCTCCTTTTTGTCAATAATGACTGACAGGTTGCTTCACCTACCATGATGAAGAAAGCATCTTCCGTTTAGCATCTCTGCAAAGGTAACTGGGATTTATAGGCACCATATATTTTAAATTACTCATCCTAAGGGGATTTTGATTTTGCTGGAGATGCAGGGAAGAGGGAGTTCTTGAAAGATAGTCCCTGAGAGAAAAAAATCGAATCTTTAACCCTCACTGAACTAGAGAGATGGATACTGTTTGAACTTTGGAAAGAGAATCTCAGAGGTACAAAGGAAGACTTTTGCTCTTTTGCCATGGGACCTTATACAAACAATTTAATCCCAATTAACGTTTTCTTTAACACCTGGTAGAAGAGGGGTCCTGAATTAATAATTTCAATTTAATACACATGAACTTAGAGTTACTTACATGAAAGACACTGAACATAGTACTAGGGGCATAAAGAAGAAGAATTACCAGGACTCATCACCTTGTGAGCTCAACAGGGAAACAGTGAACCTTAGTATAAGGCATTATAGGGTGTGTTGCCCACATCACAGACAATGGGAGCCCCAAGACCTGTTGAACAGGGCTGTGAGGGTGCATACAAACCAGGAGACCATCCTTGACCCCTAAGGGAGGGTCTACCGCATGCTAACCAAGCCCATCTCTCATTGTTGCCTCTCACTGTCCCCCAAAACCATCCAGGCTATCGCCATATGGGCACATGTTAAGTTCAAATATGAATGCTTTCTCTTGCTACTGTGACAGGAGGGTTTTTCAGTTTTTAGGAATGCACAGTTCAGAGCAGGGATTCCTGATACAAGTCCCCCTCCTACTTCTTAGTATCTCAGTAAGCAGGGAGGTTCGTTGAGAGTTGTATTTTCAGAGACAGTGGTATCATGCCAGAATTCCTCAAAGCAGGATCTGGTATCTGCAGTATTTGGATTAGCTCAGATATAACTAAAATGGATTTCTGCCTTCCATTTGAAATATTGTCAGTATAAACCTTTCTCAGAAAGTGAGTTGAGATCAGATGGCACAGGGTTGTAAAGTGTGACTGGATTATTGAATTCGGAGCTTGGGCAGTGGTTTATCAACGGGACGTGAGGGGGATTTGGGAGGAGCAGTCCACCCCTCGGGGAGAGGTACTGATATTTTATCACGAGATTGCCACTGCATGGTGTTCATAAAAAGCAGACTGACTTTTAATTAGTTTTATAATTGTTTATACTTTCTCTTTAGACCACACACTATTTCCTCGTTGCCTGCCCCTGGGGCAGGAGGCAGACCACCCCAACTGCCCCACCTCCTACATCATTGGCTTGGGTTTCCATTTTTTGCGATGTTCTAATCTTAGGCATGTCAATACCTGAGTCTGTTTCCCCATTCATAACATTTAGAAACTTGCAAGTTTAATACTCTTTGGTTTATAATGCCAAGTACATATAAGTTAAGCTGGAAGCCTTGACATCACCTAAATTTCTGTAACGGGGGCAGCTGTATTCTCTAAGCCCTGTCATCATTCTTTTACCTCTGAAGTCTATACATGATGGCATTTTAGTATTAAACATTTACTGAAAATATTAGCTAGGAAGAAACACACACTGTTTTCCTTCTTTTTTTAATATAAATGTATTTATTTTTATTTATTGTTTTTGGCTGTGTTGGGTCTTTGTTGTGTTGCGCAGGCTTCTCATTGCAGTGGCTTCTCTCGTTGCGGAGCACAGGCTCTAGAGCGCCCAGGCTTCAGAAGATGCAGTGCGTGGGCTCAGTGGTTGTGGCTTGCTGGCTCTAGAGTGCAGGCTCAGTAGTTGTGGCGCACGGGCTTAGTTGCTCCATGGCATGTGGGATCTTCCTGGACCAGGGCTTGAACCAGTGTCCCCTGCATTGGCAGGTGGATTCTTAACCACTGTGCCACCAGGGAAGCCCTGTTTTTCTTCTAATCATCGACCAATTCTTCAAATTTCCAAGCTTTTGCAATAGGGTCAACAGGGGACTACTTTCAAATCACATAACTCTGCTAACCAAGAAAATTCTATCTTGGCTCTCAGTAATCCATGAACTCCTGAAGCTTCCAAGAGTCCTTGCATGCTTAGAGCTGAAAAATATCTTTCCTAAATTGGATTAAATAATGTGTAGATAAATATGTATATAGTATTTTAATAAGGGAAGCAGATGCTATTTTCTTTCATTACATCTTCCATTCATGTTGCTCTGAATTTAGAGCTCAGAGGAAGTCATTACATTTAATAATAGAGCAGGGTGTTGAATGTATATTAATTAAATATCAGCAGATGGTAAAGGGAGTCCTCGCTGAGTATGAATAAGGAGAGAGAGAGTTCTAACTGCCATGTAATTAAGCTGAACCTGCAGAAACAATGGAGGTGTGATTACTTTTTTATTAACACATTATACTTACATGTGATGTGGAAGAATTTAATTACTCTGTAACTCCTATTAGGGTAAGCCAAGTTGCTCTCACATTGAGTTGGTCTCTGTTCCCAGCAAACACGATGGAACAGCCCACGTCACGTTATTTCCAAGCATTTTGATTGTCATGTGGTGCAGGTTGGGGGATGGTCCCCATGCGTCTCCATATTTGGATGTGTCTCAGTACCACCAAGCAGCCAGCCTATCACCTCTGTTTCCTGCTAAGTGTTAGTGGATAAGCCCAAAACTTCAGAGCAGTGTAGAAACAGAGGGGTGAACTTATCTTTCTTGCTGAGGCATGTCGTGGACATATCACAGTTGACAATCAGGTTTTACTCAATTTAGAGAAAAAGTTAGGAAAGAAGAAAACGAATCAGTTTCTGCCTTGAGGCTGGTGAGCAAGTGAGTTGCCTTGAGTTGCAGAAAGCCCACTCTCCAACGGTGTATTTGTCTTTCATGATCATTTATTTGTTTGAACGCCAGTGTATCTATCAAACGGCAATTGCTACTTGCTGGTCATTGATATACACATATACATTTTGAATTTCATACCTTTTCTTTTCTGGTGGTGGTGGTCTAGCTTCCACCAATGTTTCCATGGGATTCTCAGCAAGTTGAAGATCTTAGAGGAACAAATGATAGATAGAGCTTCATGTTATTACTATGAGGAGGGCCCTAGATTAACACTCTGTGATTGACCTAGACCTTCCTTAATCTGATTATGGGCATATGAACATTCATTCTGGGGTGGAAAGGTATAAGTAGCTAACTGTTTGGTACTTCTCAGTATGATGAATGCTTATGAGAAAGGATTTGTGAGACAAGGCCAATCTTCGGTGATTATTTGCTTCCAGTGGGGAAAATAGGCAGTTATTTACCTGCTCCAGTTTTCTAGCTAGGAAGGTAAAAGTATTAGCAAACAGACAAGCAAACTATAAAAAGAAGCATGGTTAAACACCACTCCAGAGCCAACCTCAGTGCATTTCCCTCTTTGTTATGGGGGGACTTGATATCTAATTGGTTCTCTGTCCTCTTCTCAAAGTTGGAGCCATAATGTTAACACCAGGTATCTCTGACTATGAGCTCTTGATTCAAATGTGTCCAAAGCTAGGGATGGCCTTAGGGAGCCCTAGTGAAAAACTGAAGTGACTCAGTTCAGTGTCGAGCCAACCTTAGTCTAATATCCTCTTTCCTTTTTCAGTAACATTTTAAGCACCAGGCCTTCCAATATGGATTTTAGACCAAATCCTCACCTTACACTCTGACTCCTATAACTAGATCTCCATTTCTCTTGGCTCCTGAATTGCTAACTTGACCTGTATTCAAGTATTTTTAGAATTTCCATAGTGTAAGTCACTCACCCAAGAGTCCATACTCATCAGCGATGGAGCTGAATTCATCCAGAGCTGTTTGACTTCAGGGCCTGAACTATTACTTACAAAGCTCTGATAACCTTGAGATTTTTTTTCTATTGTTGGCCATATCTCTAATGCTCAGAAATTCATGACTCTCATTTACTCCCCTCTTTGAAATTCTGTTTAGAAATACATATTCTGAAATCGTAGCCATCAAATTCCAGGAACAACAACAATAACGAAAAACAAGCAAACAAAAAAAAACTAAGCATACTTCTGTTTTTTTTTTGGATGCAGTAGTAAAAAAATCAAGCACTTTATAGACCTGGCTGAATCACTGTCTATGTAACTGTGTTCACGTTACTTAACCTCTCTGTTCCTCTATTTCTTCATATGAAAAGGAGAATGATAAGTACTGCTAAATTAGGATGCTGTAAGGATTGAGGAAACTAACACATATGCTGTTTGCCCAGTCAAGTGCAGAGACTACAGTGCTAGGTTGCTGGTTTCAAAAATCAGCTTGTGTGACCTTGGAAAAGTTATCTGATGCCTCAGTTTTCTCATCTGTAAGTGGTGATAATAATACCTCCCTTACAGTGAGGAGTAAACTATTATATATAAAGCACTTTTTACACTTGACGTAGCGAGTGCCACGTCTATGTTTGCTATTATTATTACAGTTCCTGGCACATAACAGTTCCAGGAATGATTATATAAAAGAACCAGAACAATGTTTGCTATGTGGTTAGGTGTTAAAGAACTGTTAGTCAGCTACCCCTTTAACTTTCCTAACATCAACAGACGAACCCCAGTTATAACTAGGGCTTGGGGGGAGTTCTCCAATGATTATGGAATCATTTCAAACCCCACAAAGCCGCAGCATTAAAATTATAAAAGAAATCTCTTAGTATCGAAAGGGTTCCCATAAATCTAGGATTTATGCTCCTAGATGATACAATTTGAAGTAAGCATGTTTTCATTCTTTCTTTTTTTCCCAGAAGGAGATTCACACAGATTATTCTAACTGCCCACTTTCATCCTATTCCAAGAAATGGCTTCAGAGCTTGTTTTAAATTATTAGGGCCTAGAGTTAAAAGGCATTTGCTCCTGAGTCAAATATAAATCAGACACAGGTAATGCACCCTCCTGGTGTGAGTTCGGGGGACTAGATCCCTAGCAGCTGCTAACCATGTCCCAGTTCAGATGTGGTGGAAAGCTGGAGGGCTGACATTGGTCCTCAACACATTACACAACCTTCCCTACATCACACTGAAGGGGAAAGTGGCCACAGATGTGTGCATGATCACTGGGCCATGAATAATCTTTTTTTTTTTTCATTACTAACACAGTCATTTAAATGTTGATGGCCTCCTGAAGGACAAAAACATTACAAAGATGTTTTCCATCTCATATTTGGAAATTGTTTTAAAATGTACCTACTCCAACGCCCCCGCTCTTCTTTTTTTCAGCCTCAGGAAACTGAAGTTCAGAAAATTGGTGGTGCCCTGACACTTGTCATACCATTTAATTTATGTTTCCTCACTCTTAACTCCAGGACTCTTTCCAATGCTCTCGCCTGAAACATCACTGGATTCAACTGCGCTGAATTAACTGAATCACTCCTGGAAACAGAAGGAGCGCATATGGTCTCTTGTGAATCCAGCCCCAAATCCTTGTGGGAGCACTGCTTACCTGCAGCTTTTAATGAACAAATAAAGCCCATGTGTAAATAAGCACAATCATTTCCATTAGACCCTAAGAAGCTCATCAGGTTTACACCAGTAGGGTTCATTGCCAAAATGGCCAGGAATAACGTTTAGGGTTGCTCTCTGCTTTCCAAAACATAGCTCAGGTGTCACATTAGATGGATAAACCTATTCTCCTTTGAATCTATTGCTTCCTCCTTTGGTTCTGCTGTAAGATTTGCAACTAGAGCGGCCTTCTCCAAAAGCAGGGTTTGAAATAGAGATTAGTATAGTGCTAAATGAAATCTCTTTCTAAAATAAAGGAATCAGCCCTCAACAATTAAATTATAAGACCCAATTAATAATTCATTTTTATTAATACAGGTAATTCCTCTGGGTCATTTAAAATGCATATGGCAGTGCAGTAGGGGCCAAGCCAACATAAATTCATTTTCTCAAGTCAGTCCTATTATTTTTCTAAGATAAACATAGGCAACCTGACACTGTGGAGGGAAAAGAAAAATACAATATCTGAGGCTCAAATAAAAAACCAAAACAAAACAGTTCCTAACAATAAATAAATCCACCATGGCCTTCAAAAATCAAAAGAATACAGGAAACTTTCACAGCCAGAAGTAAGATAGAACATTATATGCCTGGTATTTCTCCACCCTTGGCGAAGAAACAGCTGATTTTTCTAGAATGTGACAAGCTATCTGGGTATAAAAAGCGCCTTTCTTCTCTATAATTAGAAGGAAAAAAAGTGCTATAATCTCATGGACATTAGACCCCAGCTCATTTGGGGGTAAATGCCTGACAATTTCAGGCACGGTAATTCTTAAGCTGCAAATAAATCCCAAGATATGCAGTCCAATAAAGTAAAAATTTTAAAGTGGTTAGAGGGTAGAGCATATTTCTGGCCCTGAAGAGGACACGGTCTGTGGATCAGCTTATAGAGTGAGGATGTGGACACACCGACTCAGGTTTGAACTGGACTTCACGGCACTGAACTAGCCTCAGCTTTTTCCCCATTCCTGAGCATCAAAAAATGTCCCTGCAGCTCTGGATGCCTCTATGCAAGTGAATGAGACCGCGCGATTTCTCAGCCCTCCTATGCGAGGTGATACACAAGCACTTCAGGGGATGGGCCTCTGTCCATTTGAAACATTGTACATTTCCCTGTGGTTTAATTTAAGCTCATCTTTTTTTTTTTCTCTCATGAAATGGAATACAGCTTCTCCACAAGGAATGAGAGAATGGCTTCCACATAGGGCCCTTAATGGATAATTAATGATTCAGACTTGATTTTTATGGAAGCTAAGGTCCAAACTTTGGATTCATCCTTAATGAATATAAGTTCAAAATACTTTAAGAACACCACCACCTCAACACTCCACTGCACCCACATTCGTCTGAGACTCTACTTCTCAACTGGATTTCAGTTGCTGGATCTCTTCTCCAACAGATTTCGCCACTTTCACCCATGTGCTCTGACAGCCTACTCTCAGCACAAGGACCAACGGGATCCTTCTAAACTGTGTTGACCTGAAGCAAACAGACTGCCAGATATTTCTCCAGCAAAGATGGATTTCTTAGAGATCAGCAGAGAATTGCAATTCAGGGTCTGCAACATGGCGAGCCATGGTAAGTCTCCATACAGCAAGGGAAGGAGAACATTTTTAAAGAGAGGAAAAAGAAGTTGGGAGGGTTATAGTAAACAGAGTCCATGCCTTTTCATTAGCTGAGTTTCTGCCAGGAAAGAAGCAGAGTCTTTCCTCTTCCTGTTGGGCTCTGCTACTGAGAGCTCCCCCTTCTGGTCTCCCAACTCTATTTACCAATAATTAAGGTTTCTGTTGATTAATTTTTTACAATTGTAAGGCAGATCATGCCATTTATCTGCTCAAATTCCTCCGATAGCTTCTCCTATAGGAAATTGGCCTTCACTACCGTACTGTCGTTATTTCTCTCACTCTCATTTCCTTTCTCTCTCCCTACTGACTTTCTGCTCATTATGAAATATGTCTGGCACACTTCCAACTCTGGACCTCTGAATTTGCTTCAGGGAACCTCTTCCTCCAGATTACCACATAGCATACACTCCCCATTTCTTAAATCTTTGGTCAGATATTCCGTTATTAGAGAGGCCTTTCCTAACCAATTTGAACAAAATGTCAAGTTCATCCATTTTCCATATGCTTCATCTACTTTGTCCCTAGTATTTATGAGCACCTGACTGATCTGCACTGATAGATGGCCAAGCTGTCTTCTTCGTCTAGCTCCCTGAGAATGAGGACTTCACTGCAGTAGATCCTGCATCTAGAACAGTGCCTTCCATCTAAATAGTCACTCAATACATATTCATAGAATGAAGGAGGATTGAAAAGATTATTCTAATGCATTATAACGGGTTAAATTCATTCTGAATGGCCCCAACTCATTCTGAACGGTCCAAACAGATTCTGGCTGCGTCAAAAAAGATCTAAGATGTGAAGCCCAATTTTCACACACTTTCCCACCAACTCAAGTAACTTCTGGGAACTGACTAGACTGTGAGGTCTTTGAAGGAAGGACTACCTCTTTTTTGTTGTTTTACCTCCAGCACCTAATGTAGGCATGACCCATACCAGGGACTTAATAAATGTTAATAAATTAAAAATCTGTCAACACAGGGTGCGATTCTTTCAAACCAGTACTGCTCAGTTTGCAAAAGATCCACAGACTTTAAATTCATATTTAAATATGATAACGTATCAAAATTACTGCAACAGCATACCTACAACAGATTAACTACTTTCACCGTTACCTTTTCCAGTACAAAAATTATATTAATCATAAAGATCTTGTCTTTTACAAATTCCATCGTCACAAATAGCATAGGAAGTTGGTGCAGAGAGGCGTTAGGACTCTTATAGTACAAACTTAAAGAGATTAAGATTAGTTCAAATAGGATATTTGAACTTTTAAAAAATACTGCAATTTTAGCAGGGCAGAGTTGAGGATTTTCTTCCAAATTAATAGTATTATCAACTCTTTTATATAATTCTCTAGGGAAAAATCTGTGTGCAAAGTTACTGATGGTCTTCATTTAAAGAAAGAAATTATGACAGAAAAAAATTTCTAGCCATAAGCAATCAGCTAATTACAAATTCATACTTACTGTACTAATACACTAATATTACTATACTTCTAACATTTCTTGAGTACTTCACCCAATGTCAAGCACTATGTTGAGAGCTTTAGATGTAATGCTTATTTAATCCTTAAGCAGACTTGTAATGTGGATACTAATATCATCTCTATTTTATAGACAAAGGAATTAATATCTAGATATGTTAGCTTTCTAAGACCACAATTAGTACTTGATTGAACTTGGGTTCAAAACTAGGTCCTTCTGGCCTCAAAGTCCAGGGTATTAGTGTCCAGTTTTATAAGCTCTAGTCATTTACACGACTGGGGGAATGTACCCTGTTTTCTCATCAAAATATATGCGACTTAATTATAAAAGATAATCTAAAGTATACTATTCTTTATTATAAAAGATAATCTAAAGTATACTATTCTTTATGTAAGAAAGAGATTTAAGAAACCATGAGTGTATCTGCTAACTTATGCAAAAAAAAAAAAAAAAAAAAAAAAGGAGAATGAATAAACCAGAAACTAATGAGACAAGTTACCTAACAAGAGTGGGTGAGAAAAAATGGGAGGATGGTAATAGGGTGGAAGGGATGAGGAGAGAGTGAAACTTGTTTAAATATACTTTTTGGTTTGTTTCTGGTAAAGTTTAACACACTCCATGTGATTTATAATAAGATATACATATATATAAAATTTGGTCTTCGTGTAGTTTCTGACAGAGCTCTGAAAACCCTTGAAATTTCCTAAGTGATAAGAGCAATAAAAGTGCCTTTTGTTGTGTTAATGAGGTGACTTTTGGAAAGTGCCTAAGGATGGGGGCTGGTTGCCAGGAGAACCAACCTTGTGATTAGAAGGTTGCAACTTTCAGTCCTTGCCTCCAACCCCACCTCTGGGGAGGAAAAAGGGGCTAGAGGTTGAACTGATCGCCAGTGGCCAATGATTTAGTCAATCATGCCTACATAATGAAGCCTCCACAAAACCCCAAAAGGACGGGGTTTGAAAAGCTTCTGGGCTGATGAACACTCAGATTTGGGAAGAGTGCTGCTCTCAGAGAGGGCAATGAAGCTCTGTATTCTTTTCCTATACCTTGCCCTATGTATCTCTTCATCTGGTTCTTGATTTGTATCCTTTAAAATCCTTTGTAATAAATTGATAACATAATGAGTAAACAGGTTTCCTGAGCTCTGTGAGCCAGTCTAGCAAATTAATTGAACCTAAGAAGGGGGTCCTGGGAATCTCTGATTTATAGCCAGTTGGTCAGAAGTATAGGTAACAGCCTAGACTTGAGATTGGTGTCTGAACTGTGTGGGGGGCAGTCTTGTAGGACTGAGTCCTTAAACTGGGGTATCTGATGCTACCTCGAGGTAGACAGTGTCAGAGCTGAGTTACACTGTAGGACATCCAGCTGCTGTCCAAGAACTGCTTGCTAGATCTGAGGGGAGGGTTCCTCTGCCTTACTACCACCACATCAGAATTTGGTGATGGGATCCCCTTCCTCCAAAATAAATAAATAATTGAAACCAACCAGGATGCTGGGGAGATCCCAAATGGAATTCAAACTGTAACAAATGACTTTGACTGTGTTATGCCTGAATAACTTGAATAAGGTAATTACATTGAAAGGCAAGGGAAAGAGAAGAATTGACCTACATAACTTTGGAAAAGAAGACTGTGATTATATGCTATAAAGATTACAACAAAAAGAACTGTACACTGACATGGCATTCTTGTTAGTAAATCTGATTTTCATGGGGATATGGCTCTAAAACTAATTTATGTATATATTAGGATTGAGAAGATAAGTAAATATATAGTAGGTAATGAAAGCCACGTTTCTCAAAGTTGGAAAAAGAAGTTACAGATGAGAAAATGGACAAGGCCGTATCTCTGTGTATGTGAATAAACAGGCAGGCCTCGTGTTATTGCACTTTACTTTACTGTATTTTGCAGATGTTGCATTCTTTACAAATTGAGGGTTTGTGGCAACTCTGCATCCGGCAAGTCTATGGCACCATTTTTTTTTCCCAGCAGCATTTGCTCACTTTGTGTTTCTATGTCACATTTTGATAACTGTCACAATATTTCAAACTTTTTTTTTATTATTGCATTTGTTATGGTGATCTGTGATCTTTGATGTTACTACTGTAGTTGTTTTGAGGTGCCAGGAATCATGCCCGTACAAGATTATGAACTTAAATGATAAATGTTATGTGTGTTCTGATTGCTCCACCAGCTGGCCTTTCCCCTATCTCTCTCCATGTCCTTCAGCCTCTGTATTGCCTAAGACACAATATTGAAATTAGGTCAATTAATAATCCTACAATGGCCTCTAAGTGTTCAAGTGAAAGGAAGAATTGTACATCTCTCACTTTAAATCAAAATCTAGAAATGATTAAGTTTAGTGAAGAAGACATGTCCAAAGCTGAGATAGGCCAAAAGCTAGGTCTCTTGCTAACCAAGTTATAAAAGCAACGGAAAAGTTCTTGAAGGAAATTAAAAGTGCTCCTCCTGTGAACACACAAACGATAAAAAAAAAAAAAGCAAAACAGCCTTACTGATGATACGGAGAAAATTTGAGTGGTCTGGATAGAAGATCAAATCAGCTACAACATTTCTTAAAGCCAAAACCTAATCCAGAGCAAGGTCCTAGCTTTCTTCAGTTCTATGAAGGCTGAGGGAGGTGAGGACGCCCCAGAAGAAAAGTTTGAAGCTAGCAGAAGTTGGTTCATGAGGTTTAAGGAAAGAAGCCATCTCCATAATATAAAGTGCAAAATGAAGCAGCAAGCACTGATGTAGAAGCTGCAGCAAGTTATCCAGAAGATCTAGCTGAGATAATTAATGAAGGTGGCTACAATGAACATCAGATTTTCAATGTAAATGAAACAGCCTTCTGTTGGAAGAAGATGCCATCTAGGACTTTCATAGCTAGAGAGGAGAAGTTAATGTCTGACTTCAAAGCTTCAAAAAACTGGCTGAGGGGCTTCCCTGGTGGCACAGTGGTTGAGAGTCTGCCTGCCAATGCAGGGGACATGGGTTCGTGCCCCGGTCCGGGAAGATCCCACATGCCGCAGAGTGGCTAGGCCCGTGAGCCATGGCCGCTGAGCTTGTGCGTCCGGAGCCTGTGCTCCGCAACGGGAAAGGCCACAACAGTAGAGGCCTGAGTACAGCAAAAAACAAAAACAAAAAGAGACAAACAAACAAAACTGGCTGACTCTCTTGTTAGGAGCTAATGCAGCTGGCAACTTCAAGTTGAAGCCAGTGCTCATTTACCATTCTGAAAATCCTAGCGCCCTTAGGAATGATGCTAAATCTACTCTATTTGTGCTCTATAAGTGGAACAACAAAGCCTAGATGACAGCACATCTGTTTACAACATGGTTTACTGTTAAGCCAACTGTGGAAACCTACTGCTCAGAAAAGATCACTTCCAAAATATTTCTGCTTACTGACAATACACATGGTCACCCAAGAGCTCTGATGGAGATGTTCAAGGACATTAATGTTTTCATGCCTGCTAGCACAACATTCATTCTGCAGCCCATTGATCAAGGACTAATTTCAACTTTCAAGTCTTATCATTTAAGAAATATATTTCCTAAGGCCATAGCTGCCATAGATAGTGATTCCTCTGATGAATCTGGGCAAAGTGAATTGAAAATATTCTGAAAAGGAATCACCATTCCAGATGCCACGAAGGACATTCGTGATTCATGGGAAGAGGACAAACATTAAGAGGAGTTTGGAAGAAGCTGATTCCGAACTTCATGGATTTTGAAGGGTTCAAGTCTTTAGTGGAAGAAAAAACTGCAGATGTGGTGGAAATAGCAAGAGAACTAGAGTTAGAAGTGGAGTCTGAAGATGTGGCCAACTTCACTGCTCTCTTATTTAAAGAAACTGCCATGGCCACCCTAACCTTCAGTACCCACCACCCTGATCAGTCAGCCGCCATCAACACTGACACAAGACTCCACCATGAAAAAGATTACAACTCACTGAAAGCTCACAAGAAGGTTAGCACTTTTTAGCAATAAAGTATTTTTAAATTAAGGAGGCACCTGAAGGATCCTTCAATGGCCAAATGTGTGACAACTTGAACAATGACAAAAATGACACTAACTGATTATAACACAAAGAATAAAGGAAATATTCATGAGACCATACTGATATAAATAAATAATTGAATGAATAAGTAATTTAGAGAAAGCCCCTTCTCTAGAAAAATTCCAATTATACAATGTGGAAGAATAATGGAAATGAAAAATTATCACTAGGAAAACAGTCATAACAGTTGCAGACAAGAATCACTGATGGATTAGTGGACAAAAATATGAGAAAAAAGGACATTTTCATAATCTCAGAGTATCTCCCCACAAGACACGTAGCAGTTTTAAAGGAAAAACGGTAACTGTGAAGTGGAGATACGTGACAGATACTACCTTAACAAGGTGTTCAAAATCAACATCACCAATAACAAGACATATCAACATCATGTGCCCCCTGTTATAAAGTGAGAAGCCCACAGCATCATTTCTGTGCTATTTTTGCCAAAAATGCAGAACCTCAATCAAATCCTGAGACAATAGGGAAATCTAAATTTTAAAATATTGTAGAAGACAACTGACCAGTATTCTTCAAATGTGTCAAGTACCTGGAACTGTCACAAATTGGAGGAAAAGGGTACATAATAATGAAATATAATATGGAATCCTGAATTAGAACCAGAGCTATGAAATAAACATTAGTTGAAAAACTGGTGAAACCAGAACAGGGTCTATAGATTATTTACTAATAACCCATATATCCCAATGTTAATTTTCTGGATTCAATAATTATACTACGGTTATATATGACGTAAACCTTAGGAGATGCTGGGTGAAGAGTTATACAGAAATTCTGTGTCCTATTTTTGCAATTTCTGTAAGACTAGTATTCTGAAAATTGAGTTTAAAAATATAAAAACATTTGAAAATAATTCTAAGAGGACTCTCTATGAGAGAGTCCGTTTACATGAAATATATTCATCTCCAAGAAGAGAGAAGATAATTTAGAACACCAATTCTATTGAGCACTATATTCATCTGCTTAAATTGCCATACGGAATGTCACAGATTGGGTGGCTTAAACAATAGAAATACATTTCTCACAGTTCTGGAGCCTTGAAGTCCAAGATCAAGGTGCCAGCAGAGTTGATCTCTAGTGGGACCTATCTTCCTGGCTTGTAGATAGCTGCCTTCTTGCTGTGTCCTCACATGGCCATTCTTCTGTGCATGCTGAGAGTGAGAAATCTCTGCTATCTCTTCCTATTCTTACAAGGGCACTAGTCTTATTGAATTAGGGCCCCACCCTATGACCTCATTTAACCTTAATTAATTCCTTAAAGGTCCTATCTCCAAAGTCACAATGGGGCTTGGGCTTCAACATATGCTCTTTGGGGTAACAAGATTCACTCCACAGCAAGAACCAACTAGATTCATTATCTTCATATGTTAAAAAAAAGACAGTGACTATACTGATGGACATTTTCTATAGGTAAAGGGAGATAACAAGGAGGAAGATGAGAAGACAGAAGAAAGACTACTTCAGTGTAAGATGATATGGTGGATAAAAGCATGTCTTCTGGATGAATACTTATAGGGCAGTACCCACAATTTGATTCTCACATAAATCATACAGTTAGTGACACAAGAGTACATGGAGTTTGTGATTCTGTGTGTGTGTGTGTGTGTGTGTGTGTGTGTGTGTAAGGCATAAAAACACTTTGATTTCACATCAGACTGCCCAGATTTTCATATAACCTCCTAAAACAAGAGGGAAAAAGGTACTTAGTAGCAGAAGTAGCTCCATTTATTCATACTAGCTGAATCTCAGTTATATTCAATCTGACATAAAACTCTATGAAACAGACAAGAATGACATTTAAATGCAAAGAATTGACAGACCTACCTTTCCCTCTCCACTCTAAATAATAAGGTACAGCCACATTCTCTAGCCAATTCCACTTCCTAAGTACCTTGTTTGACATTTTCCTGCAATGAATGGAACCCCTACCAGCATCATTAGCTTTGCAGGATTTTCTCCCGGGAATGGGCAAAGCAGCTGCCAATTCTAACCAGCCAGGATAGAAGGAAAAATACAGAAACAAAGGGCAGAAAAAATACAGTAAATCCCTGCAGTAAATTTGAGAGATTTTGTTTGCAAAAGTAAAAGATGAAACAAACGTTACAGCTTTTGGATACATCGGTGAAAGTAAACCAGACACTTATGTATAGATGATTGCAGTCCAAATCCGCCAAATCAGAGACCACAGTAAATCAAGGGGTAAAACGAGGAGCAAAATAGCACCAACTTCCGTGACATATGCATCTGAATATGTAGAGTTTTATATGTATGTTTGGTTAAGCTCATCATCATTTAGGGAAGAATTATTGACTATAAATTTTCCAGGGATTTTGCTCATTATATATATACATATATATATATATATATATATATATTTTTTTTTTCTTTCTGCGGTACGCGGGCCTCTCGCTGTTGTGGTCTCTCCCGTTCGGAGCACAGGCTCCGGACGCGCAGGCTCAGCGGCCATGGCTCATGGGCCCAGCCGCTCCGCGGCATGTGGGATTTTCCCGGACCGGGGCACGAACCCGTGTCCCCTGCATCGGCAGGCGGACTCTCAACCACTGCGCCACCAGGGAAGCCCTAGAGTTATTTTTGTAGCTTCCTTTCAAGCTCTGGTTATACCCGCCCATACTTCCACCAGAAGGTGAGGCAGAGGGACTCTTCCATGAAGGAAGTGTGAGATGATTAAAAAATATATCTATATCTCCTCTGTTCTGGCACAGAACTCTTAAAACCCTTGTAACTTCCTAAGTGATTAAAGAACTAGGAACATCTTTTGTTCTAATATTTGGTCTTTGATCCCAGTTCCTGACACCAAACTGACACCCTTGGAATTTCCTGGGTGATAGGAATGCCTTTTGTTCTAATAAGGTGACTCTGGAGGGGTTCCTGAGTGGGGATTGGTCACCAGAAACACCCAGCCGTGATCAGAAGCTTGGAATTTTAGGTCCCACCTCCCATCCTCCAGAGAGGGGAGAGGGAGGACAAATGGAGTTAATAATCAGTCATGCCTATGTGATGAAGCCCCTATAAAAATCCCAAAGAATGGAGCTGCAAGAGTTTCCGTGTCACTGAACACATGGGGATGGGGACGCCCAGAGAGAGCATGGAAGCTCTGTGCCCCTTCCCACATGCCTGTCCTACACATCTCTTACATCTACATATTCATCTGTATCCTTTATCATATACTTTTATAAAACTGGCAAACAGTAAGTCAACTGTTTTCCTGAGTTCTGTGAGACCCTCTAGCAAATCAACTGAACCTAGAAGAGGGGGTAGTGGGAACCCCTGGTTTATAGCCCATCAGTCTGAAGCACAAGTAACAACCTAAACTTACGACTGGCATCTGAAGTGGGAGGGGGCAGGCTTGTGGCACTGAGCCGTTCACCTGTGGGATCTGACACTATATCCAGGTAGACAGTGTCAGAATTTAGTTAAATCATAGTATACCAGCTGGCATTGCAGAACTGTTTTGTGCAGGGGGGAAAATCCACACATCTGGTGTCAAAAGTGCTGTGAGTGTAATAGCAGTGTGAGAGTAAAAGAGAAACTCTGGAGTGGGGCAAGTGTTTGCTACTCAGGTGGGAAACATCTGTGTGGGAGGAGCTTGGAGTGAGTTCTTGGTTAAGAAGCAGTTGAGGCATGATGTGGACATTGGAGTTATTCACGTTGTCCATGGCCCTGTGGCCAAGCAAAATCAATAGCTGTCTATAATACTTTGGATTGAGACAAATACCTAAAGTCATGCACAGTTGAAGCCATGGAGCTCTGAGGACTGTGCAAGTCCACGGCTTTTTTCTGAATCATCAACAATTGATCTTTTGGCACTCCTGCGGTCAGTGGCACCAAAGTGGTAGGAAAGAATCGGACAAAAACAAGAAAACTGGGTCTCTTTGTAAAATCACCTATGAGTTATAATGGTGAAGGGTTAGCAGATAAATGGTTATAATAAACTGAACAAACTCACTGAGCTTGATGAGAGACCCTTCAGATAGTTGATAGGTATTCACAAGGGGAGTGGAGAAGGAAGTCTAAAATTTTAGCAAGTCCTTATTGTCATGTATTAGGATTTGGTCTCAAGGAGTGTCAGGTGGTGTTCTGTCAGCCTGTACTTCAAAAATTTAAACAAGACCAATAAACGGGCTTTAGACTCAGAATTGTCATTGTTTTTCTTGTCAAAAGTCTCATAAATCTTAGTCTCCAGAAACCATCAAGTGGTAAAGAGAAAACACAGAAGTATAAATGACAAGGAGTGAAAAAGCAGAGGAGCCTCAAGCTAAGAAACAAAGTGAAGCTGGGGAGAGAACTGCATCACAGTGATTGCAGCGTCTTGGATAGTTCTCCAGCCCAAGAAACTGTACCAACACTGACCAGAGTGAAGTTCACAGCAAGCACCCAAAATTGAAGACTGGTCTCCCTTCATTCTTTAACAAAACATATTGCACGTTAATATTTTCTGCCTACTTCATTTCCATCTTTGTCTTGTGTTCCTAACCTCCCATCTATTCAGCTCGTTCCTGTATGATCATCTGCATGAACTCTCCTTCTCTGCTCTTGTTTCTTTTTCTTTCTTTTTTTTTTCTGCTCTTGTTTCTGATTTACTGCATGATTCCTCCCTTCTGAAATGGCATGTGCTTTCAGTAACACACCCACTGGTTCAGATCTTTTTTTTTTTTTGTCTTTCACCTTCTTTCACAGGAAGTCTGGATTCAGGAATCTTGATATCTGGGCTCTATCTTAACCCTAGCCCAGACCCTAAAGCCTAAGTCCAAAAGTTTGCAACAGTGTAAAGACAGCCTTCAAGACATTTTGACTCTATGAATATCCATTGGGCCTTAGGTAAGCCAAACTTCAAAATTTCAATTTTTTCCATCTATAAAACAGATCACCAATGCTTCCCACATGACAGGAATACTCATCTGATCAATGAGGGAGAGTATCATAAGCTGTAAAGTGTGGAAATCCAATGTACTGGAGGAATGTGGCTAAATTCTCAAGGCCACCAGCCACTTCCTCCCCTTCCTCCATGGGAGAACTTACTTGTAGGATTTGATCCAGTACCCCAGGCCCCAAAAATCACTCCATGGCCCCACTTGGACTACAGACATTTCAATGCTCCATGGGAAGGTGGGATATGGAGGGACCACAGTCAATCTCACAGGGTTAGAAGCCTGAGTGCCAGGGTAGAGGTGTGGTTTCATGAAGCTTGAGCAGATGTATCCGTCTCATCTCCTCCCTCCAAGATAGCAGGTGACAACATAAGACAAAGAGGGAACGAGGTATGTATAAGTCAAAGTGCCCAGGAGGAATTCAAGGGTTGGGCACTGGATAGACCAACCCGAGACGTCAAATTTAAGATGCAGGGAATGCAGAAGAGCAATGCAGAGTGTTTCAGAGCTCCAGATTTCTTCATCAGTGGGAGGAATCTTTGAAGTGGGCTTTCCAAGACAACTGCTGTGATTCCAAGTAACTTTTCAATTTGCCTTCACGGGCTGTGGTATGTGGTGTTATGCAGTGTAGACTGGCTTAAGGATCACATTTAGGACAGACAGCAAGTAGGGAAAACAGAAACACAAAGTAAGGGAGGCCTAGCTTGGGGTGTGGGGGGGAAGAACCCCCAAAACTTATCAAATGATGGCAAATGTCACAGAACCTTTGATTAACACAAAAATGAAAATGTAGCCTGAGCTGACATAATTCCATACACCTTCCCATAATGTATGCAACAATGTACTAACAGCATTTCTTGGTGTAGTGAAATCTTGTTAAATTGATATAGTTTTATTCAAAACAGCATGAATTTGAAGTAGCTATTTCTCCCTAGATGACTTAAACGTCTTACTGCTTTTAAATAAAATATCTGATAATATATACTTAAAGTTCTTTTTTTCATAGCTCCCTTAATATAGAATTAACAAGGTGTTACTCAATTATTTAGAGTTTTCTGGTAAAGGGCCCATGAAGCTTTCACAAAAATGGGAAGCGGGTCCATAGTTCTCATTTGACGTGATACAACTCAAATCTGTAAGTTGCAGGAACGTCTTCAGCCAGCAGGGCCAGTCTTTCACAGCATGGACCTAACTACTGTTATAGTAGTTAGGATGAGGCTGAGATCTGGAGTGAGTCTTGGTCAGTGTGTGAGCCAGAGCTGGAGTATGGGGAATGGTGGAACGACCTCCAAGCTGCCAGAATCGGACATTCAGAGCACGTGGTGTCAAGGAAAACTGATCTGGACAAATGAATGCCTCAGAGAGGAACGGCAAGATGTGTCCCAAAAGAGACAAGGAAATGCAGCCGCAGAGAACACAGGCATGAGCTGCAGGCAGGGAGACAGTGCAGTATAATACTGCAATCCTGCTTTTGGAATGAGGTGTGCATTAGTTTTTGGTGTCTGCCACTTCCAAGCTGTGGGACTTTATAGAAGGCATTTCTGAGCCCCGTTTCCTTTATCGGTAAAATGGAAAGTCAATCTAAAACTTATGCCAGAGAGCTGAAGTGAGAGGACCAGAAAAACCACATCCAAAGATTCTAATATTTTATCTCACAGGATTCTTGTGAGGACTGTGTGCGTGAAATTATGTGAAAGTGTTCTGTAACTGTAAGGAATTACACAAGTATTACTCATTATTTTATGTATGCCAAATGAAATGAAAAGAAAAATGTTTTTTTCCAAATTATAAAAGTTAACTAAAGAAATTTTTAAAAATCTATATCTTGAAAGAGAAAATTAAAAAGTTACAGTTAAGCTCACTACTCAAAATGTTAAAAAAAAAATGATTGGCAAATTTTTTCCACTGTGTTGGTATATATTTATGTGTGTCTGTATTCCAACTAGGATCATATAGTATACACTAGACAGTCCTATTTTTTCTTTTTATCTAACAGCATTTTTCCATATTCTTGAATATCTCATTTCTAAATAAGGGAAAGGGAGATAATGTTGATTTAATCCCAATAAATGAATCAGAGCGGACTTTTATAATAAAAATATTTTTAAAGGAATTGTTGGTAAGCAGTTACTACTAGCTGCTGGGATTTTGTTATTTTAGCCAAGGATTGTGAATAAAAGGTTGAAAAAAATATATTCAAAGCAAAAGTCAATATGGGAATGAAAAAAACCTGTAGGGAGAAAAAATAAAACAGAACTCCTTGCTATGTAGTAAAGATGACAGGAAGGTAATGAGGATTTAAAATATGTTATTAGGCATTGAGGTCTAGAATACCTGCTTACTGTAAAAATAAAATAAAATATAAACAAAGTCTTATTAACAAAGAAAAAAGCTAATTCTGTAACTCGATGAATGGCTGAAGAATGCAGACACCAAACCTTGACCATCATTTTAGAGACCAGCTTCGCTGTGAAACTCATAATCAGCCCCTGGTAGAATCACTTAACTGCAGATCACCCTGGAAATATGCATCTAGCGAAAGACAACCTGAGCTGTATGTGCAACTCTTATTATTCTGCAGTCTGCTCCAAATAAAGAATTTCATTATAAAGGAATGTTTGACCTAAGCTGGAATGTCCCTTTCACTTTACTGCTTCAAAAATACCATCCCTCGAGACCCCATACCCCTATAGATAAGCAACAAGGATATATTGTATAGCACATACTAATATAGCCATTATTTTGTAATAACTTTAAGTGGAGTATAATCTATAAAATATGTTGCATCACTATGTTGTACACCTAATATTAACTAATTAATATTGTAAATCAAGTATACTTCAATCAAAAAAAAATACTGTCCCTATATTATTCAGGTCATTGGCACTGGCGTGCAGTACATGCCCCAGATGTGTCCCTGTTTCTTGACCAAGCTAGTTGGTAATACACCATTTAATCACGTTCATGTTATCTAACGCTGTATAACAAACAATCTTGAAACTTGATGGTTTAAGAGAACAATGGGGCTTTATGTTTCTTACAGATCTGTAATTTGGTCAAGACGTGTGCTGACTCACCTCTGTTTCGTGGTTTCTGGGGCCTTGGAATGGCTGATCCAATGGCTTGAGGCCAGAAAAGCTGTCTCAGGGGTCCAAGCGGGAATGTTCCCAGGCCTGGGTGAAAACCACAGGGCTTTTTTGAAGGGGACCTAATTTCAGAAAAACTGGAATTATTATTGGTCAGCCAAGTCACTAAGGAGAGCAGCCAGACTCAAAGGGAGAGGAGTTAGATTCCACCTCTTAATGGGAGGTGTAGCAAAGTATGAACGGCCATCTTTAATGTACCAGAAATTCTCCTATAAAAAAAAAATTTTTTTTTCACAACTTTATTGGAGTATAATTGCTTTACAATGGTGTGTTAGTTTCTGCTTTATAACATAGTGAATCAGCTATACATATACATATATCCCCGTATCTCTCTCTTGCGTCTCCCTCCCACCCTCGCTATCTCACCCCTCTAGGTGGACACAAAGCACTGAGCTGATCTCCCTGTGCTATGTGGCTGCTTCCCACTATCTATTTTACATTTGGTAGTGTATATATGTCCATGACACTCTCTCACTTCGTCCCATCTTGCCCTTCCCCCTCCCCGTGTCCTCAAGTCCATTCTCTACATCTGCATCTTTATTCCTGTCCTGCCCCTAGGTTCTTCAGAACCATTTTTTTTTAAGATTCCATATATATGTTAGCATATGGTATTTTTCTCTTTCTGACTTACTTCACTCTGTATGACAGGCTCTAGGTCCATCCACCTCACTACAAATAACTCAATTTCGTTTGTTTTTGTGGCTGAGTAATATTCCATTGTATATATGTGCCACATCTTCTTTATCCATTCATCTGTCAATGGACACTCAGGTTGCTTCCATGTCCTGGCTATTGTAAATAGAGCTGCAATAAACATTGTAGTACATGACTCTTTTTGAATTATGGTTTTCTCAGGGTATATGCCCAGTAGTGGGATTGTTGGGTTGTATGGTAGTTCTATTTTTGGTTTTTTAAGGAACCTCCAAACTGTTCTCCATAGTGGCTGTATCAATTTACATTCCCACCAACAGTGCAAGAGGGTTCCCTTTTCTCCACACCCTCTCCAGCATTTATTGTAGATTTTTTGATGGCCATTCTGACTGGTGTGACATGACATCTCATTGTAGTTTTGATTTGTATTTCTCTAATGACCAGTGATGTTGAACATTCTTTCATGTGTTTGTTGGCAATCTATCTTCTTTGGAAAAATGTCTATTTAGGTTTTCTGCCCATTTTTGGATTGGGTTGTTTTTTTGATATTGAGCTGCATGATCTACTTGTAAATTTTGGAGATTAATCCTTTGTCAGTTGCTTCGTTTGCAAATATTTTCTCCAATTCTGAGGGTTGTCTTTTCGTCTTGTTTATGGTTTCCTTTGCTGTGCAAAAGCTTTTAAGTTTCATTAGGTCCCATGTTTATTTTTGGTTTTATTTCCATTTCTCTAAGAGGTGGGTCTAAAAGGCTCTTGCTGTGATTTATGTCATAGAGTGTTCTGCCTATGTTTTCCTCTAAGAGTTTGATAGTGTCTGGCCTTACATTTAGGTCTTTAATCCACTTTGAGTTTTTGTGCATGGTGTTAGGGAGTGTTCTAATTTCATTCTTTTACATGTAGCTGTCCAGTTTTCCCAGCACTACTTATTGAAGAGGCTATCTTTTCTCCATTGCATATTCTTAAAAATGCTCTTCTTTGAAAGCACTATTTGAAAGAACAGGAAAAAAGTGAGAGACTGAATGTGAGAATTCATCCTAAATTTGTGAGTAATGTAAAGAAAAAAAGAGAAAAGGATGATTTACAGGAGCCTTTTCTCCAGTTTGCCTTTTCAATGCTTTGACTCTAATATAGCCAACTCTTTCTCAGTTCCTCAAACTACTGGTATCTGGGGTCCACTGATATACACATTCAGGGAATTTCTATCCCATTGTCTTGCATTTTTCATCTTACTTCAAAAAATAAGCAAACTGCCTTATAATTCATAAAAATGTCAGAATTACCAGATGTTTAGTTTTTAGAGTCTTCGTTTTATTTTTTCCTTGCAGTAGGCCATAACTAATAGTGTCCCTATAGGCTGAAACTAAGAGAAGAATTTTTGTTATTGCTTTAACATTATCAGGTAAAATCTGCATAGGAAAATTATTTTACCTCTATTCAAATTGCCACTGAATATCAGTGATATTGTAGCAGGTGATGAGCAAAATAAACTGAATTAAAGGATGATGGATTTAATAAAAGCCAGGAATTGAGAAATACATTGCTTACAGGTTACAGAACAAGCAGTGGAAGAAGGAAAAGTTAGGGGAAATGTGAATCAGTCTCAGTAATATCTCCATGTTTGGAGCAGCAGTACTTGAGCTGAGGGAAGAACAGAAGTGAATTACCATTTTGCACAATGGTAATTTCACCACTCTTGAGTCACAACTTCATTTAGCACCACCTGTGGCTGCTTTGGGTATAACTCAAAGACCTTCCCTGAGTTTGTGAATCAAAAGCCTCTTCGCTGTTAAGGTCTCTAAAGCCCCACGATCTCAGCCAGTTTCCAGGTTATCAAGCCCATAAGACCCTCCTGTTGGAGAGTAGAGAATACAATCATTTCATCGTAGCTGAAATGAGAACACAGATCAGGAAAATACCCTCATTTACTAGTTGAGACACTCAATAATGATTCTTCCCTTTCTGGAGACTGCCTACAACCCATGTTATTCAAGGGTTCTAACTTCTCCAATAGTAGCACATTCCTATTCAGTCTTTTTCTGATAACTTGACATTATTCAAAGCTCTTTTACGCCTCAGTTTTTTAAAATCATTATTTAAAGCTATGGAGTTGTACTGAAGCAGGGCTGTGTAATTCTATCTGTTGAAGAGCTACAGCTCCTGTGATATTCACTACTTCCCATGTACTGTTCAGAGCAGTTTACATATAATAATGTCTTTTATCCTTTTAACAACCCAATGAAGTAGTTAGCGTTGATTATGTCCATAGCACTAACGGGAAAACAGAGACACTGGATGGTTAAATTAATCGCTCAAGACATTACTCAAATGGTGACTGGTAGAGCTGGGATTCAGACGTAGACAGTCTGAATCCAAAGTCAAAGTTATTACTTTACTTTGTAAAGGGCTCATAGAGCACACTGCTATAGAAAATTATTAAATGTCCACATTTTTTTAAAAGAAAAAATGATCTTTACCCAAGCTCAAATTTAATAAAAAGAATTGTGACTTTTCAGAGCCTTCTCAAGTCTCAAGCCATGTTTACCATTGCTTTGTCCATTGCAGCTGTCTGGAGCAGCCTGGGAGCAACAGAATGCAGAGCTATCGCTATGCTCCATAGTGGGAGAGATGCTGAGAGATGGTCTCGGTTCTAACAGCCATTCCAGCAGGTAGAACATGGTTTCTAGAGAGTATATGTGTCAACTCTGAGGAAGTGTGGTTGTGTGTTGTGGGTGACATTATGGAAGGATGTTAGTAATGAATAGGGGGTCCTGGGCATAGCAATTCAGCAGCTGGTGATACATGGAGATCAAAGGGATCGACCAGTTGTCAATGGATAAGTCAGTTATTGAGGACCCAAGGCATAGCTCAGTTACGGATACTGATGAATAGGAACAGAATCATTAAAGAGATAACTGTGACTTATTTTTTTGTGCCTTAGAATATTGGAGATGATCTTCCTAAATTGTTCCTTTTAAAGAACAGAATACAAGCATAGATCAGTTTATCAGAAGCAAAGGGTATGATAGGAAAGATGTGAAAGAAAAACTGTAAAGTCAGTTTAAGTTCTGAAATTTGAAAGCAAATAGAATGAAGTAAAATACGTTGTTTTGTTAATTTTTAATATGTGCACATTATTAAAAATATAGAAAATAAGAAGGGAATAATAGCCAAGTTAAGCCTAGATATTCATAAATAACCACTGTTTAATAACTGATATATTTTTCTACTAATTTTTGAGTGTATCTGTGTCTATATTATAGAATTAGGATAATATTTATACCTGGATTTGTATCCTGCTAAATATTACACTGTAAACATTATTCTACTAATAATTATACTGTGAAATATATAATTTGATAACATTTTAATAGCTGCATAATATTTTATCCTGTGTATTTAATATCTTCATCCCCAAATCTCTCAACATTTAAATTATCTTCAATTTATTACTATTATCAATAACACAAAAGTGAATATCCTTGTATGTAAATCTTTATGTACAGTTTTGTTTACTTTTAAACACTAATTTCATAGAGAAACTATTAAAAAATGAATAGTTGAACTTCTTAAAGTTTTTAGTACATTTTTCCAAATTGTTTCTCTGAAAAGTTGTACCTATTTATCCTCCCACCACAAATTTGAAATATTACTTATGAAAATTTATTCTCTGCCCATTTTATGACTGAGAGTGGAATTATGTCATTCATTTACTCATTCAGTAAACTGAATACTCATTAATGGAACAGTTATTGCATAAACACTGTATATACCCAGATCTGCTCTAGATTCCAGGGAATCAAACAGTCTTATATTTGCTTTATTTTTAATTTTAATAGTAAGTAGCCAGGTTTTTCATGTATGTGTTGATAACTTGTGCTTCTTCTGCTGTGAGAAGAAAACTTGTGTTTTTTCTTTTCTTAAAAGAGTAAGAGTTGGTGTCTCCTATATGAAACCAAAGCATAACACCTGAATTGAAGTTAAGTGCAGGAATATAAAAGAAACACAATTCCAGCTCAGTTAAGCAGTGAAGAGTTGAAGCTGGCTTCACTTATAATTTGTATAAAACACATTTTGGGGGTTTTATTTTACTTTTGTTTTGCATATTGTTTGGACCAAGAAACTTACTTTAAAATGATTACTAGAGTATTATTAATTGAACCCATTTAATGATGGGAACTCTTTACAGAATCCTGAAGAAAAGATCATCTCATGGAGAACCTTGCTCTTTTTGCTTTAGCAATATTTTTCCAGTCAAGGAGATAATCGTCTTAGCGTTGGGCATCCTGTCTTTGGAATTTGTACTTTTCCGACCTCATTCATATACTGCTTGTGAAATCTTTCTTGATTTATATTAATGTTTATCACATGTCTATTTTTTTGCCTAACTCACATAAACTCTTTGGGAAAAATTACGTTATATATGTGTTTTTGTTATCATAGTGCTAAGAGTAAAATAGGCATTCACAAATTGTTGAATAAACTAATTATTCGGAAAGAGAAGTTAGACAGATAAGAGGTAGAGTCTTATAATACCGAACAAAATAGATGTCAGACATCATTTTGCTTCATGAAATTAAAACATACAAAGGCTATGTGATACACTAATCATTTATCTAGTGAATGACAGAGCCAGGCAGTTTGATGCAGGACACAAATCTCTAATGAATAAAGTTCAGTGAAGTTCACTGTTATACATACAAGACAAAAATGATTGAGATTACTGAAATGTCCAGGCAGTGAGCATAATAGACAGTTTCTATTTTTGCAGTTTTTTAAAACCAAATTCATCAGCTTGAAATATTAAAGTAATTATTGACATATATCTAATCATAAAAAGCAAAACTAAATTTATATTTTATTTCTTCTTCATTTTGACTACCCTTTCATATGGACCCACAGTCAAAGATTGTGAACCAATGAATATGATAAAATAAGCACCCTGTATTATTCATTAATTATCATAGAGCCATATTTAAGGAAGGATAGGATATTTCTCAATGGTATAAAATTACACTATTTTTTGTTTGTTTTATTTTTAAACACAGGTTCTGGTTACACGGGATTATCTTATTTAAAAATTTATTAAACTTCATGTTTATGATTTATTCAATTTTGTTTTTGTTTTATACTAATAAAATTTTAATAAATTATATAAAAGAAGCTTTTATATCACTAGAACTTCAGTAAAACAATGAGAACCTAAAATGAGTTTATTTCTTTTTTAGTAAAAAATTAAAATGTAGAACAAGCTTGTTTTATTTTCCTATGTTTTTATTGAGTATAATTATCAGATAGTATAGTTGCATAAGTTTTAAGTATACAGTTCAATGAAATTTTCTAAACCAAACACACCCATAGATCAAGAAATAAAATATTCCCAACACCTTACAACTTCAAACAGTTCCTTGTGTCCCCTTGTACTATCCTGACTTGAAACTCCAAAAATTGTCTGTTTTTAAGATATATATAATGACATATATATCATTAATACATATTATTTTGTATTTGTTCCCTTTGTCAGCATTATATTAGTGATATAATGCTATTCATCTATTTGTGTGAAGCCATAATTGTTCTTTTCCATTGCTGTGTAGTATTCCTTTATATCATTATACCACACAATGTACTGTCTATTCTACTTCTGGTAGATATTTGGGCTGTTTCCAAATGGTGCTCATGTGAACATTCTTGTACATGTCTTTTGGTGAGGACACACACACACACACACACACACACACACACACACATCTGTTGAGTATATACCTGGGAATGGAACTGCTTAGTCAAAAGGTCCAAAATTATACAAATTTAAAAATAACAGAACTGAAAGCATATTTAGGAATGAGGAAAAATTACTAGGCAATTACAAGATTCAAAATGGTATCCCCAGAGAACAGATTTTCTCAAGTGTATAGCTCAAACTAGCTGGCAAATACCTGTGGCAGCTTATTTTAGCATCACCACTTAGCCCTGGAGGGATATTTACATTTCTACCTGTGCAAGATTGTCTCTATTTAAATAGACTCTGAAGTAGGTCCTATGCTCCCGAAGCAAATTAAAAATGAAATCCAGGAAGAACTGACAGACTGTTCCCTAGAACTCTGAACAGCTCTAATTACATTACAATACGTTTAGATGGTTTAGCGCAAAATAGGCTACCTGTCTTTTGAGAACTGAAACCTGAGTAAAATTTCCCCAAAGTGCTTCTCTTCATGTGCTCAGGGAAGCGTCAACATTACCCATTAATGTTGTAGGAACAACTGTAGGGGTTTTTTTGTACTACTTCATTCACTGTTGTGTTTGACTTCTGTTTTTACATTTGGTAATGTGTACAGTTTCACAATGCTGATTCCGTACCTGAATTTCTGAGCTTTACAATTTAAGTCATCCCCATCATCAATGCCTTCATCTTTGCAGTCACCCAGAGTACAACGTAAGATTCTAATTCATCAGCCACAAGCTGGGCAAAACCCCAATCCTAGAGGAGCAGAGAGATGAGAGAAAGGGAGCACCCAAGCAGGAGAGTAATCTGTCAGCTTCCTCAACTCCTGCCAACAGGAACTTCTCTGAGAGGCATGACTAACTAGCTGTCCCCAGCCTGCCTGCAGGAAGCCCACCGCAGTGCCTGTTCTGTGCTACAGTGTGAACAGCAGGAGCCCCGAAGTTCTCCAGATCATCTCGCCCTGCTTCTTTAACATAAGCATCCTGTGTGACTTATCCTGAGAGGAGAGACATACAAATAAGACGGTAATAAACGAGCAGAGCTGTCTCAGGCGGTAATGTATGTGCAAAGGTGTCTGTGGGGATGTCATCGTTACTGCCTAATTTGCGTGGCTTTCTATAATCATTTCCATTTATCTGCTATCTAGTTAAAAGCTACTAGTTTATCCATTTCTACATGGAGATCCATTATAAGAAAGCACTTCTCTTTGTAAAGTAAAATCCATTCTTCCCTGTTCCCTAGAGTGAACGATCAAAGGTTAAATTATTTTCTAGACAGGCGCTCCGCACCGCTGAACAACTCAATCTGTGTTCTTTCATCTCCCCACCTCTCACACACTGTGGGATTCTGTGCTAGTTCATTAGCTGTTTACAGTCAGGGCTCCCCCTTTTCTAGCAGGCTCTACAACTCCAGAATGGTCTTGGTTTGGGCTCCCTTCTCCTCATGACTTCTTTTTCTGTTTATGTTGTAAATTCCAAGTGGGGATAAAAAAGATGGAGACCTCGTTTTTATTTGCAAGCAAAACTGCATTCTGCAATTCTTATTTTTTTTGATGGGGAGGAATTAATGGTAGGTTTTAGAGGCCACTATACTAGAGCTATTTAAATTTAAATTAATTAAAATGAAACAAAATTGGATAGTTTGTTCCTCAGTCACACTGGCCACATTTCAAGTACCCAATTGTAATGGATTCATTGCTACCTAATTGGACAATATGGATTATAGAACATTTCCATTGTCACAGGAAGTTCTACTGGATGGCACTGCTCTGTTCTACTGAAAAGTCAAATCCTTTTAAATAAGAGCATCCTTACAGCCTAGCCTAGTATACTGTAGGAACTTTGTGAAAAAAGTAAACCTACTTTAATAAAAGTTCATTCGCACAGATTCGTGGTTGCCAAGGGGAGGGATGGATTGGGAGTTTGGGGTTAGCAGATGCAAACTATTATATATAGAATGGATAAACAACAAGGTCCTACTGTATAGCACAGGGAACTATATTCAATATGCTGTGATAAACCATAATGGGAAAGAATATAAAAAGAATGTATACGTGTATAACTGAATCATTTTGCTGTACAGCAGAAAATAACACAACACTGTAAATCAACTATACTTCAATTTAAAAATAACTAAAAAAGAAAAAAGAAGTCCATCTGATACATGAATGGCAGAGGAATGGAACTGATGTCCTGGCAATCTGAATTGCAACTCATTGGGATTTTCTAGTTAGGAAACATTCCTTCTACCTATAGAGATCTTGAGAAATTATATGTAATTAGCAAAACAATGTAAGGAAGAAAATAAATGACCTGGTTACTGAGAAATGAGAGATTCATGCCAATAACCATTCAGATACATGCCAATAACTAAATAATACTTCAAGCCAGTGAAATAAGAAATGCCATCAGGAAGCACATGATTAATTGCTGGATGGATTGTAATTGTTATATAAGAAGTCTGAAGAATGAGAGGATGAATGTGTGGGTGATCACTGAAAGAACCAAAGCCCTGTACATCATTTTAGTGTGAATGATGTCATCAACACCTTCCAGTTGTGGTGATAGATGTGGAGGTGATCTGGGTACACCACCATCAGTATCCCTTTCACTAAGCAACATTTCAGAGATCTTCAGGCTAGACGTCTGAGTCCTTCCCTGCTTCCTGTGTAACTCCCAGTATTGAATACTCTTCCAGAAAGGACCCTTTTTCCTGATGGAGAAATCCCACCTTCTCAAAAGATTATGGTAGCTCAGCCATCCTGCTGGGATCAATGAAACAGTCTTCACCACCTCTGCACTGGGCTCTCTGGTCATCACCACCAGAAGAGCCCAGGCCTAATTCCCAAGGGTCCCATCCTGCAGACATCATGGAGACTGCCCACTCCCATAAAGGATTTAATTAGCTCTGGCAAAGGAAGGAGGGAGGATTAAGGGCTGGTTAAAGAGCTTACAGAAAATAGATATGATTAGAATAACCCCCTGGAAACCCAAGGCTGCATGAGACAAATCCTGCTGGGCAGACTGTACTCTACCAGCACCACCGCTCCTGCATGACTTACAGCAAGAGGTCACCCTGGAAAGTTGGCGCCAAGAAGAGGTGCTCCATGTGAAACAATTTAAGGAATGAACAGAAACACACACAATATACCTTTCCTCAAAAAGAAAAATGGAAGTAATTGTTCCCCACCATTTCATGAAGAAACAAAACAGGAAGTGTTTATGAAATATGATGCATGCAAGTTTTTTCTAGGTAATATTTTATTAATTAACATTTATTTACCAAGGTAAGCAACTACTCTAACAAGCTCCCTATTCAAAGTCTAATGTTAGAATCAGAGTTAGCAGAAACTACACAGAAGGCATGGTGTGGTCTCAGCCCCATCTTTAACACCTCTATATACATTTGATATGGCACTAGGGGGCAAGTGAGAATGCTAATTCCTAGGAGGGAGAAAACTTGCCACTTGACAAATTTCTTTCCCAGACTTGATCACAGCCCCCAAAGCATTAGATGCCCAGAAACATTTCGTGCCACCTTAAGTTGTCAAAAGTAGAAGGTAGCAGAGGGCAAAGGAGGGCAGAACTCCAATCAGCTTTGTGAGACCCCTGGCAGCCTGGTTTTTGCTTTAAGGGACCACAGTTCAAATCCAATTAGCTTCTATTACACAGGGCAGGATCTTGATGAGCTTGTAACCTTATCAACAGTCCTCTGGGGAGATGTAGTGAAGTTATTTGAGTATAATTCATCCAGGCAACAAATTGGCCCATCACTCAGCTCACAAATCTGTTGACCAGGCTGCCAAAACAGGAAAGGCATTCCCTTCTGTAGAAAGCTTCCTCTATAACTATGCTAATTGTATGGAAAATCAGAGTCCTTTGGGAGTAAAGTAATAATTAAAAAAGTAAAAACAGATGTGATTTTTTAAAGTACCAGGTATTGTTTTTATATATTCTTCCAGCAATTCTGCAAGTTAGCAGTTAGTCACATTTTATACGTGAAGGAGACAAACTCTGAGACGTTAATACAATTTTTAAGTTATACAACCTGTAAATGAAGAAAGTCATGCTCAAATTTAGGTCTTTATTGTTTGAAAGGAGAGGCTCTGTCTATTGAACCACATGGTTCCCTTATCTTCTGCTGTGAAAATGAAGTTGTAAACAATATGAAGTCTAAGAAAGAAACTTCTGGTGTTTATGATGGGAGAAGTTGGTTTGATGGTTTGGGTTTTTCTGAACATGGTTTAATGAATCATCTCCTACTTGCTTGACATTATGTATCTTAAGAAGAAAGTGTCTTAATTTCTGATCACAAGGAAACAGCAAATTCCTCTCTGCCACAAGTTTCAAATTAGGGTTTTCAATTACTGTGATATTCTGAGAGCCTGGCATGGGCTACAATGGGAACAGGATGTGATTATCACCCCACAGAGCAACATGAGACGGTGCTTAGGGCCAAGAAAAGAATCAAATGCCAGACAGGAAGGCCAGCTGGATCTATCTGAGGGGCAGGAGAGAAAGAAAATTCAGTATTAGGAAACACCAAGGGCTTCCTTGTGAAAATCCTAAGATTATCTGTAACATAATTTTAGGATTATATTACTTGCATCTTGAAGATGCAAGTAACTGGAGGTATTGCATGAGTACAGAATTAAGGAATAAAATACTTATAAGGAATAGTAATTATCATCATAATCATCACCATTCTTCCTCTTCTTCAGAATTTTCACAATATTGATATATTGTATTCCAGCAAGCACACTGCAGTATAGAACTCTGAAGCCAATTTATTCCTTACTAACTAAATTAAAATTTTATTTTCTAAGAACTTTGAGTATGTTTACCCATTTGCTCTTTCTGTTTTCTACTCCAGGGTCTCCTATTAAGGCTGTGCTAATTGTGGGCTAAGTCTCAGCGTGATGTATAAGGTGACTTCCATTCTGACTGGCCTGGTATCTGTTATGATTGTCTGGTACCTTTGCCATATGGTTTGCCAAATATTGCAAACATCTTCCCTTTTCAGTGGTTATTGAATGTTCAACACAGTTACTCCATACCTCTGAATTTTTTTTAAATCTCAGAATTTTTATTTTTTACTCTTGTCTTGGCAATCTGAAAGAAAACTTTGGCTCGATCTTTCTGCAAACTAACTCAAATTTACATATTTCAATGTTTCTAACCTGTGACCCTTCTGCTAGTTAGTTCTATTTATTTTATTGTTGCAGCATCATTTCAGAATTTCATTTCTAATAATTGATTACTGCTTTCACAGCATTTCCACCCTTTCTCCCTCTCCTCTCTCACTCCTTTTCTCTTTCCTTTTCTTCTTATTACATTACCTTCTATCTAAGAATTAAAGGTCTACTTAGTTTATATTTAAAACTTAAATGTAATATAATAATATAATGTAATATATATGTGTAAAATACAATGCAATAACTTAAAATGTTTCTTAACAGGATAACTGTTTCCTTAATGACTATTCCTTGTGTATTGATTTCCAAGCTCTATATTCATAATAATTTTTTTCTCAAACTTTTTGTGAGTGAGGTTGTCTGACCAATTTTTTCTTAAGTCTTTTTAAAATTGAATTTGTTACAATATTGCTTGTTTTTTGTTTTTTGTTTTTTTTATGTTCTGGCATTTTGGCTGCAAGGCATGTGAGATCTTAGTTCCCTGACCAGGGATTGAACCCACACCCCCTGCAATGGAAGGTGAACTCTTAACCACTGGACCGCCAGGGAAGTCCCTATGTTTGACCAATTTTTGTCACTAGAGAGAATTTCCTCAACTTTGGGGAAAATCTCAGTTTTTGTGGCGGTCAACAAGGATTCCAGTTATGTGGTCTTTGCCCCTGGCATAATGGAGGGCAGAGTGAGGAGATTTGTGTCAGACAGACTGTCCTTGCAGAATTGGAGAAAGTACATTGCCTTTAGAGGCCAAGTAGGTAAAGTGAATATTCTAAGCTGATTTTTTAAAACTGAAGTTTAGTTGACTTATATTAGTTTCAGGTGTACAACACAGTAATTTCATCTTTTTGTAGTTTATATTCCATATAAAGTTATTATAAAATACTGGCTATATTCCCTGTGCTGTATATTATATCCTTGTAATTTATCTAATACTTTATATCTAGTACTTTATACCTCTTAATCCCCCTCACTCATTTTGCCCCTCCCCTTACCCCTCTCCCCTCTGGCAACCACGAGTCTGTTCTTGGCATCTGTGAGTTTCTTTCTGTTTTGTTTAGTTGTTTCTTTTATTCTTCAGATTCCACATATAAGTGAAAACATACAACATCTGTCTTTCTTTCCCTGATGACCAGTGATGTTGAGCATCTTATATAGTAAGGATTATTGGCTACTGGGGAGAACTGTAAAGTGTATTATGCCCACATTCTTTCAAATTAAAAAAAAAAGTTTTAACTCTTTTTTTTTTTTGGTCAAATGAAAAAGTCTCCTGTATTGATAAGGACTGACCCTCTCGTCTCATTTATGAATCCTACTTTGTGGTCTGTGTGGGTTTCCCAGTGTAGGATTTTCCTGTCCCTATAATTTATGCAGGACAATATTCTAATTCTACAGCACTAGAACCTGCTTTGAGAGCCTCCTGGCAGAATTCCTAATTATTTTGTGAGAAGTAAACTTGACTTGTAGTTTTATCCTAAGGGCAATACTGGTACAAATATGAAAATGTATCCTTGACACAATTTCTCAACAACGGCTATTAATTATTGCCTGGGTATGGCAAACTGAAATATTATTTAGTATCTATCCATTTCTGTCTTACCCTAACTGTGGGAGAATTATACTCACCTACCCTAGTAATGTTGGGCTTGGCCACATCTTTGGCTATTGCAAAGATATGTCGCATTGGTACAGAGGCCTTCTAAATGTATCTGCGCTGTTTGCTTATGCTCTTTTACTCCCCCATTCAAGCATGAGAAGAGAATGCCCCAAGCAAATGCTGCTCCTTTAGCCTGGATCTTGGAAAACAAGCATATATAACAGACCTGAACTCCTCCCTCCCCACCCCAAAGCTTAGAAAAAAGCCACTGCAGATCTATGAGCATGAAGTAAATGTATGTTACTGTAAGGCACTGATTGTGTGTACTGTAACAAAGTTAACTAATATGAAATTTGGTACGAGGAATGGGGTGATGCTGTTAAACAACAACAGCAAACACCAATAAAACTAAACTAAAATATATGTCATTGGCTTTAGGGCACAACAGTGAATGGCAAGGAAACTATTATAGAAAGTTGGGGAAAAAAACCAATCCATGCTATTATAGAGACAGACAATTGATTTAACTGCCTGTTGCAGTATCTTTAACGTACTCAAAATATCTGATGAACTCCCGTCTTTGGTTGATGCAGTAGGAAGGGAGAATGTTGGTAGATGAGTTGATTGTTACTGGTAGGGTAAGAAAATGATATTAACTCAAAGGAAAACAAACAAACAAAAAAGGTTTAACCTGTTTGAAATTAGGAGTGAGAAGAAAGAGAGAAAATCTATAAATGTTGTCACTTGCAGGGCTGAATGATACAATTACCTCTCCTGGTCAACCACTCAAAGATCAAATTGAGAACATCTTGACTGAGAAAGATCTAGTGAGATCAAGTTCAACACTGGAGCTGAGAGCAAAGAAATAACAAGGGCATGACAGTAGCATCTTTTAAAGGACCCACAGATTGGATTAATCTGACCCAAGATTATCCTTTCAGCTGGTCGAAGTGACTCATAATGGGTTTTTAGACCACGTTCCCACAGACACCCAAGAAACTCAAAGTCATATCAGAAACTCAGAGTCATATTTTGCAAAGAATTCTTGTTAAGGACATTTGCATATGGAGCTGATGAAATAAAATAGGTAAGAATAAGCCAAACCCAACCAAACCAACCAACCAAAAACAAACAAAAACAACAAGATTTGATAAATGCATTTCCAATCTGGACTAAAAGGTACCATGACTCTTTGAGATGTAAAATGACCCTTGGGCACTCAAATTTTAGACCAGAAGAAAGCAGGCTGAGATGATGTTCAGCCACAGTGGACATAATATTCTCTGATGCCCTTTTCAGATGTGTCCAGGGAGAAAAATGAAAACGGAAGAAATTTCCAAGGGCAGAGTCAAGAGCTAATGGAGCAGAACGGAATAATCGTCACTCCCAGGGAGTAAGAATGGTGTCCAGTCAGTGCTCTACCAGCTGAAAGGGGAAACTTGCAAAGTTTGTCCTGCTAGATTTCAGAATTACTGTGGATCAGTGAATACTACGTGCCTCCCATTCTTACCCTTCTGAATATGAATGGTTCTTGTGGTTATCTTGTTCCTGTTCCAACATTGTATGCTGTTTGCTATGAGAGCAGATAACTTGACATTTTAGGTCAGAGGTCTCTGGATCAAGAGGACCTATATCTGGAACCAATAAAAGGACTATCCTGAGGTCCTGGATTTCGAGCCTGATGGCATGTTCGAGTAGAATTTTGGAGTTTCTTTATTGAGGATAAGGTGAATGCATTTTATATTTTGAATCAAGGGACTATTTGTGACTAAAGGGGAAGACTGTGGTAGATTTTATTATTCAACTACTTACACTGTTTTCTTCCTATCCTGTGTGGATTGGAGTATATTTCCCATCCCACTGATTTGAGGCTTGGTCTTGTGACTACCTTTGATAAATGGAATGTGTCCCAGTTCTTAGCACAAGCTTTGGAGGTATCACATGTCTGCACTCACCTTGTTGTGCTCTATTCTTTGGTCATGAAAATAGGACACCCCAGATGGGATGTGCTATGTATTCATACATGATGTGCTCCGGCCTGGGTCCTGGAATTTAAAAGTGTTTAGAGAGGACTTGAACCTGACCCACATACTAAGCTAAGATTCCCTAGCCAACCTTCATATACAAGAGAAAGAAACTGGTGTTAACTGTTGCAAGCCAATGAGATTTGGGATGTGTTTGTTGCCACAGCAAAAGCTGATTAACACACCAGCCTACTAGCCCATGGCCCATTCTTTGAACTGGATTCCAGTAACTAAGTCCTTATTACAAGTTTCTGCCAGGAAGACTCACCTTATTTTGGAGAATCTTCTGTTCATTTGTATATGTTTGTAAGTTCCTCCTTTCTGTTGAATTTTACGTAATATATTTATATCTTTCAGAAATCACTCTTTCAGCCTGGGGGTAGCATTCTTTCATTCTTCCAATGTTACTGTGAGTTTATTCTTATATTTTCATTTATTCTGCCTTTTCAATGGAATTTTAAGAGGAAGGAATAACTTGTAAATTTAGTTGGACCAAGTCCATCTGATTAGATTCTCTTTAATCCCACTGGCATTAAAAATGTGTACCATAAGGAGGTTTGCTAGATTAGGGGGACAACTCTTGTGAAGGTTTACAAGCCTTGATAAAGTGGTATTTTAACTGGAGGCAGTGTCAAAAATACTTGAGAGAATGTATATGTTTTGGGGGGGTGGGGGCACCATGGACCCATAGTATTTCTCTAATAACCCCACAGTAGTCCACGGACCCCAAACAAAAATTCTCTGATACAGATGCTCTAAAATCCAAGTGGTTTGATAGAGTTGATGAAATATGAGATTACAGCCAAATATAATAGGTCCTATGCACTAGTTAAGGCACATGTTTTCACTATGAATTGATGAAACAATTTAAGATATAAAAGAAGAATCCTTAGGAAATTTATCCTGAATAAATTGAGGCCAAAATATGCCAGGAGCTGTAAGAGCCAGAGAGAAGTTCTTGAAGGAGTCTAATAGCATGGAGGACCAGATGCCATTAAGAATTCTTATAAATACACTGCTATTTTTAGTAGCTGTTGCTCCTGAGACCTTTTACTCTAAGCTGTAGATATTCATATTATTCTGCAAGTTTCTCTGCAAATTAGACAACTGCCCACCAGAATTTTCTCTAGGTATTATATAGTTTGGAGCTCATAAAATCACAGGCTGGAAATGGACTTTCTGAATCCATTTAGCATCCTCCATGCCAGCAATTCTAGGGCTCTCCCTCTACCTCCTGCCCTGCACTGCAAGGCTAGGAGGAGTTAGTGAGCATGCTTTCAGCTTAGCGTGATTTGACAAGCACTGTCTGATCTGTCCCCAATTTGCATGTACATGGACATCCACATGGCTTGAATTATCATATCATTCTTTCAGAAAACTCTTGGTGAATATTATCAAGTTATTAACTCTATTGCCATGAAAAAAGAAATAAACTGATTCCAAATCTTTTAACCTTCTAGGATGCAGGGCAGTTATTTAGTTTCTAAATAGAATTATTTTCTTCTAACACCTTAGAGTAAGATTGGCAGCACTGGAACTAGCTTTGTCACCAGTCATGGTACCATAACTGTGGAGACCATTCTCCAAGATGGCCCCAGAGATGGTCCTGCCTCTTAGTGGTCAACTGCTTGGTACAGTCCCCTCTTACATTCTACCAGATTAGGCCTGTGTGAGCAATACAATAAGGAAAAAGTGATGGTATGTCATTTCTGAGATTATAAAAGACATCACAGTTTCTGTTTTGACCGCTCTGTCTCTCTCACTTGCTCTGGGGGAAGCCATATTGTGTTGCAGTGTTTTGGAGAAGCCCACGTGGGAAAGAACTGGTGCCTTTTGCTAACAGTCACATGGGCATGTGAGTGGGCTTGAAAGTCAATTGTGTGGCCTCAGTCAAGTCTTCAGAGACAGCACTCTTGGCCAACAGCTTGCTACAACTTCATGAGAAACTATGAACCAGAATCACCCAGCTAAACCATGCTCAGATTCCTGGCCCTTAAAAGCTCTGTGAGATAATAAATATGTGTTGCTTTAAGCTGGTACACTTTGGGATGATTTGTTATGTGACAGATAACTAACACACGAACAAAGCCATGGAACACCTCTGTGTCCACTTTCCTACCTATAAAATAATATGACATACTTTTACCTACCTCACAGAAATAGCTTCTAAATAAAATTATAATAATAAACTGTATTCAGAATACTTAACCATTTAGAAAGAAAAATATTCTTTAAATCTAAATTTTTACCATTCCAAATAGAAGCCTTTTAATTAATTTTTAAATTATCACGTTTGACACCATCATAACATTTGTCTGTTGAAGAAACTTCGCCATTTTTTTTATAGTCAACCAACAAAAATAGTATATGCATTTACCAATGCAATTATATTTTACTTTCTCCCACAGGGGCACAACAAACTTGTGTCTCAGATCTCTTCATATTCAGACTTTAATTACATTTGGTCCTTTGCAAGAAAGAAGAGTATTAATAGGGTACTTTACTTATCACAGGCCTTCATTTCTAGACAACCTTTAGTCCTGATGGGATACCTCAAGACTTAGTGTCAAATTAGTTTTGTTTTTGCCTTGATTGAAGTAAACATTTATAGAATTTAAACACTCTTGAAAGTCAGCTGGAAAGCATCTGAAGACAGATGTTGTTCAGCAGTCAAGTGATAATTTTTCATGAGTCATGACTTGTTCATATAACCTCTCCTAAAAATTCTTTGGTCTACTCCAAGACATTTGGTAATTTCTATAGCTTTTAATTGTTTTGCCTGACATGGGACAGGCAATCTTTTTTTTTAAATACACATTTATTTATTTATTTTTGGCTTTGTTGGGTCTTCGTTGCTGCACGGGGTCTTTCTCTAGTTGTGGCAAGCAGGGGCTACTCTTCATTGCAGTGTGCGGGCTTATTATTGCAGTGGCTTCTCTTGTTGCGGAGCACGGGCTCGAGGCACACGGGCTTCAGTAGTTGTGGCTCGTGGGCTCTAGAGCGCAGGCTCAGTAGTTGTGGCACACAGGCTTAGTTGCTCCGCGCCACGTGGGATCTTCCGGACCAGGGCTCGAACCCGTGTCCCCTGCATTAGCAGGCGGATTCTTAACCGCTGTGCCACCAGGGAAGTCCCGGGACAGGCAATCTTTTTGCATGTGTCTCAATGACAAGGGCATAGAGTTTTGCCTACTTGTGGGTATCTTCCCTTTGTTTTTCCTGTCAGGTACACTTTTATATCATGAATTTATGCCATGAAGATCTGTTTCTCTGCTCGTTTGCATATACAATGACTTTTCATTTTAATGCAGCATCACTGGCACATCCAATGTGCCATTTCTCTGAAAACATTTTAAGCTAAATGTAGAAATCCAAATGTAAAACTCAGTAATTCTTCGGTACTATTAGTGCAAATATTACAATAAGATGATCATTAGGTAAATAGATACATTCTATCCTTGTATAAGTTTATAAATACAAACAACAGTTCTATCAAGATGTTCTTCTTTTAAGAATGTTAAAATTTTAATAAAATATGTTGTAAATTGAGGGAGTAATATAGTGACTGCCTACCCCATAAGGAGCACTTTCGCGTAATCCTTTCTTTAAGCTTACCAACAGCCCTTTTGGCTTCCAAATGAGGAGGCATGTTCAGGCACGTAAGAGGTAAGAAAGCCACTCAGAATTTAATTCTCATTTTTCCCCTTCAAATATTGTGCTCATTCTAGCACACACTGCTGCTTCTCAAATGATCTTATTGATTTTACTGTAGTCTTTAGCAGTATCAGTGAGAACAAATTCTGTTTGCTTTCAGCTTGGGAAATGGAAAAGGATCTATACTCCTGCTGCCGTCTGCATAATCACTCTGTAACTGAACTCACACTCTGTGTGCAAGCCTTTCTGGATAAAACTTCACACCTTTTCATTTTAAAAGCTGTTCTAGCTTTGGTTTCAGAGAGTGGTGAAAAAAGAAATGTCAAAGTGATTACCAGCAGGGAAATCTAAGAGTTTTCTAGAAAATAATTAATTTCACCCACTATAACTCAAAAAAGTATCCAAAATGCTGGTTGTTGATGGAAGATATTGTCTTTGAACATCTTACAGATGAGATGCTGTTGTGCCTAAAAAAAATCTGCACGTGTGAGCCAGGAAGTGCTAGATGTAATGCACTTGCTCATAGAAGCACATGTGTAACAAAGAAAGAACTTTCATTCTGTTGCCTCCATCCCCAGGATTTCTCTCCAGTTACTTAAATAAAATAGGTTTTAATTAAAGGGACTCTCTACAGGGAGACTGCATGATTCAAATAAGGATGAAATTCCACAGAGACACCTTAGCAATTTAGGGTGACATGTCAGCTAGAGTTAAGGAACCATTTTTCCAACCAGTTAGCTGCTGCTTTATTTAACTTTCTGGTCAACCCATACCTATTACAAAATCTAACCGTACATCTACTTTTATATCTTAATTTGCCTGTAGAAAATATGATGGAGCTTTTTCTGAGGATGATTAAAGTTATCATGTGCCTTCCAGATGCAATGAGGGCCTTCTCTAATTTTGGTGTTTAATTTGAAACTTCATGTTAATGTCTCATTTTTTTTAGACTAAAACTTTGTGTGCCTACCTCAAAAATATTGTAGAATTTCCCCCCAAATAAAGAAAATGCCATAAAACAAAATAATTGTATAAATAATTTTGATAGTAAACTGCCAATACTTAAAATAGATCAGACTATAACGTGTTATAATTTGTAGAAGTCAGCTTCTGTACTAGTTGAGGAAATTGAGTTTAGTCTAAGTAATATGTTATTCAACCACATACATTTTTAGAATGATGAACGTACTCTCTGTTGATACCTGCTCCTCTGGTGATTTCGTCAAACCTCATGGCCTTAAATGCCATACGTATGCTACTAGCACCCAAGTTTATATTTCCAGGCTGTACCTCCTCCCTGAACTCCGGACTCAGATGTCCGCCTGTCTACTGGGCATCTTCTTTGTGACGTATACTAGGCATCTCAAGTTGATTATATCCAATACGGAGGCCCTGACCTTCCCATCAAAGACCGCCCCTCTCCGTCTGCCCCATTTCACTGAATGGCAATTCATTCTTCTAGTTCTCTGCAACACAAAATGTGCAGTCATCCTTGATGACTCTCTCTCTCCCTCTCATAAGCAAATACTATTAGCTCTACCTGGAAAGTAGATACAAATAGTCCTTACCTCTTACTACCTCCACCGTCCCTACCCTTGTTCATGTCAATATCAAAACAGCCTGAGTGACTGTGTTAAAACCCAAGTCAGCTTATATCCCACCTCTAATCAAAACCTTCCAAAGGCTTCCCCTTCCACCAGAGTAAAAGCCAAAGTCCTGCGGAGGTTATGGAACGTGTACCCATCCTTTCACATCCTTCCCTCCCCCCTCATATTGCTAACCCCTTCTATAGACTCCTGCTATTTATACTTGTACTTACTCTGTTCTGGTCTCACTGGTTTCTTGCAGTGAGTCCTTCAAATGCGCCAGGCAGGGTCCCCTACCACATGCATTTGCCTCATCCTGGAACATTTTTCTCTCAAATACTCATGTGGCTAGCTCCCTGTCTTCAAATCAATGCTCAGATGTCACTTTCTCAGTGGGGCCTTCTCTGACACTCTCTTTAAAATTGCAATCCCAGTTCCAGCTTCCTTATCACCCCTTTCCTGCTTCATTTGCTTCTCTAATTAGAATGAAAGCTTCATAAGGGTAAAAATTGTGTCTGTTTTGCTCAATAATGTATACATAGTACAAAGGACAGTGCATGGCATATAATCTGTATTCAAGAAATAACTGAATAGGTGAATAAATGAGTGAATGCTTTTTGTTAATTTCTAGGAATCAATGAATACATTAAAGCCTTAGAAAAATATCTGAGCAAGATGCCCTCACTTATCATATATACATATATATATATATATATATATATATATATATATATATATATATATATATGATCATTACCCAATAGGAAATGTTTTTTGGATATGAGTTGCTGTTAATATATTAGTGACTTTTTGGTTACTGAATGATTTAAAGGCTATGGTACCATGTAAACAGTTTTTTCATTCATAAAGTGCCAAAGTCATCTCAGGATCGAATGCCAGTCTGGGCCATATCAAGGTATACTTTCTATCTTTTAAAGAAAATGATCAGGAATTACCTTCTTTGATAGTTATGGTTTAAAAGGATGCTATAGATGGTGGTGGAGAGATGGTAGATATCTGACTGACATTCTCAGTTACAGATTAGAGGAATTATAACTCATATTTTTTAAAAATATGTTTAGGTCTAATAAGGGACAGCTGCAGAAATCCACCAGACACTTCCTTAGAATACTCAAACCCTAGCCCCCACTTAAACCATCTACTCAAGTGATTTTTACTACATCATGTCAGAGCATTTATGCAAGCGGTTAACTTATTTATAAATATAGAAATTTAAGTAATTATGAATAAGTTGTGATGTCTCTTATGGAAGGAGTCTGTTCCATATTTCTCTGAACTTGACAGAGGACTTGAGACTCAGCACTCAAATGATAGCTGATTTGATTGAAAGCCAATCAAAACAAAGAATATGAATATTTACTTGAGAAAACTCTGTCAGTTATTTGTGTATATAAACACAATGTAAAATGTTTCCTTCATTTTATTGGTTTAATGCCATGCTGCATCAGTGCTGTCTGTTTTTCAGCATAAATTCCTAGCAGGCAGAACTTTTGGCTGCTGAACCTTTCTCTGAACAGAAATATGTGCAAAGCGAAGTTTAATAAATGCCATTAGACAATGACTGTCTGTGTTTAATATTTATTGAGCACCAACAGGGACCTTGAGACCTTGGTCCAGGATGAAAAGCTTTTAAGAAGTCTATACCTAATTAAGAAAAACATGGTCCCTGCTCACAAGAAGCTTATCTGCTAAAACAGACAACAGTGGTGTGAGTGCACAGAGAAAATTAATTTTTTTACCTAAGTGCAGCAAACCACCACCACCTTTATGAAACTGCAGGATTTATCTCCTTCTCTCTTAAACTTGTTTTCTTTGTGAGGGCCTCATGTTAAATGCCTGGCAAAGAATGAAGGCAGAGGAGGCAGGAAAAAGGACAGGGGAATGAGGCAATGAAGAAAAGGGATGGTAACAGATGGTGAGGCAGTAGGCTATATGGCCTGAGGGAAGGAGCAGTTGCAGAAGAAATTCCTGTAGAAGAATTCCTGTAGCTGGTTGCTGTGTTTTCTGTATTTTAAAATAAGTATAATGTACCATCATCATCATGATTAATTAATATGTAAGTTCAGGTTGCAAAAGAGACCAAACAGGAATGAATCAAACATTTTTTTTTCTTTTATGCATGCTAAAAAGCACAGCTGTGACAGAGGGCAGGACTGGTATGGATTTAAAACATATCACAGTTTATTAGGAATGATTTCATAATGCATCCGTATTTATACTACCAGAGATTAGAGAACTGAGAATAAACTGGGAAATAATAACAAACTATGGTTCCGTTTATACTTCCAAAGCACAAATTATTATCTGTTAGTTTATTTTTGTTCCATATCTTAAATATAACAGGGTCAGCACAGGAAAGTTTTGCTTATGTGTGGAAGATACGTCTAGTTGTATAATAAAAATGTTTGATACAGGAAATTTTTCGATTCAATCAAGAAAATAAATTTAGTCCCCCAATTTACACGTGCCAAAAGTTATCTTTTGCCACATCAACTGGTATTTGATTTTTGTGTGATAACTGCATTCCTGGTTTCCCAGTTCAGGATGACAGTGAATGTAGGGAGATAAGATGAAGAGTGAAAATCCAAAGGAAAGGCTGGAAGTGAAGTTTGGGAGAAACCAAACAGATGTTAACCTCCCAAATTGCAGAGAAATAAGAGGCAGAGACAACAATCGTTTTTCAAGGAGAAGGAAAATATCAAGATAGAGATGGTGGAAACTAGCAAAGGAAGCAAACACACAGTCATGTTCCTGAAGCCAGTGATTCTTGGGCAGAGTTGCTCTTAGATTAAAATCATAAAAGGCACTGCAATTCAGCTCATACCTACCCACAGGAACACGCGTGTGTGCGCGTGCACACACACACACAACATCCCTCACACAGTCTCACTTACACTGAGTCAATTAAAGAAAATAATATCCGAATAAAGTTGAGGAAAAACCACCCATCCAAGTATATTCAACAAAATGACATTCTTTTGCCACAAAAATTCCTTGGGAGGATGAAAACCCTTTCATCACGTGCCTGAATTCTCTGTTGCTGGTCCCTTTGTTAACTGTTTCCTATTTCTAATCACTTTACTTTGCCATCAAATTCTATTGTTTCAAGGTCTTTCTCAAAAGCCACCTCTATGATCTTTTATCTGATTCATCCGAACAGATGTGATTTCTCCTTTGACCCCTCAATATTTTGTTTCAATGATTCATATGAAATGTATTATATCCCACTGTACATTGTTATTATTTTTCTATTTGTTCACTCTTCAATAGAATAGAAGATCTTTAAAGTAGGGCTTATTCATCATCGTGAATCCTGAACTGTTTATCATCAAATACCTGCATCTAGTCAGGAGTCAGTAAAATTTTGTTGTGACATTTGTAAATGTGGAGGAAAAGACTTGGCTTTAAACGCACACCTGGAAGATCATGTGTACCATCATCCTATCTCTTACCTGTGTCTAGATTCATCCACTTGATAATCCTTAGGTACCCACTGTAGTGAAGGCCCTCAGCTATTACTAATAATCTATAGAATAGGACTAGTAAGATATTTTGGATACGTTATGGACCAGGAGATAAAAATAAATACTTCTCTATACATTTTGATACTTAAGCAAATATATTACTGTAGAAACGTGTAACTTTTCTCTTTGGGAAAAAAAGCATTCACAGTAAGGATCAAGATATATAATTCCATTTGAATTTCATGTACGTCCTAGAACTGTCTTTTTCAAATTCACCTTTTCTCCTGCGATACATCTATGTTGTGGATCTGATTGCTCACTCTCATTTCAGGCTGACACAGGCTTGAATCATCTCAAAATATTTATTAAGCTTTCAATTTGTGCCAGTCCCTACAAGGTGTACAGAAATGAATCAGACACAAATGTTATTCCTGAAGGCTTCCTAAGGTGGTAGGGGCTCAAGTCTGCTTGAAGAAAGAGTTAAGTGCCATGAAAGTTGCAAGAGGATGGGGGGAGAAGGTGGAGGAGGCATTTGCCTTGAGTCCTGAAGGATGGGTACACTTTTATAAGAGAAGGGGAAAGAATGGTCCATTGAGGAAGTAGCAGCTGTCATAGGCAAAGGACTCTCATATTTGTCTCCCAGGCAGAAACATACCTGAATGTGTCCAGGAGGATGCCTGCTCTCTAAAACTGGGTCCACGTCATCTTTCCTCCATGGAAGGTGGATTATAAATTTCTTCATCGACTTCATTCTCCTGTCAAAGGGGACACTTTATTTTTTATTAATTTTTATTGAAGTATAGTTGCTTTTACGATGTTGTGTTAGTTTGTGCTGTGCAGCAAAGTGAATCAGTTATACATATACCTCCTCTTTTATAGATTTCCTTCCCATTTAGTCACCACAGAGCACTGAGTGGAGTTCCCCGTGCTATACAGTAGTTTCTCATTAGTTATCTATTTTATACATAGTAGTGTATACATGACAACAAAGGGGCATTTTAAATGTTAACTAAATCCATGACTACAGAGTAACTGGAACTCTTAGAGGACAAAAAAGTGCAAGATAAATCCAGTAAGGTGAGGTGATCTTTCTGTCTCTAACCTCTCCAATCTTTTCAGCCTTTTAGCAGTAAAGATGTAGAATTTTTTTTTTCTTTCTTGGGGAAGGGGTGGGAGGTGTGAAGCAATAAAAACCTATTCTGTGTTGCTCTGGGAAGTCTCTGTTCAGTGGTTAGTAGCACATGGCTGGCACCTGAGATTGAGGGTTTGGGGAGTTAACCAGAGTGCACTAAAGCTTGGAGGAAAGGCTCCCTTGGGGAATTAGATGCTTTAGTGGGACAATGAAATTTCATCGACTGAGAAGGGATAAACAAAACCTTTTACCAAAGGTTCTGGGAAGTGGAAAGAGCACTTGGGAGAACTGTGATGCAGGGGAAGATACTGTATAATGTGTCACAGAAGGGAGCAGCTCTCTCCTTTCTGCTATGGTCTGCCTGAACCCAGACCAAGTGCCTACACCCAAACCCTGGTCTGGAGGACCCTACTCTTCCTGTCTGGTGTCCCCTCTCTTCTGTTAAGACTCTGGGCTGGCACCTCTACTGTCACGGCTACTTAAGGCTTCGAGCTGCTAGAGCACCTCCTATGGTGCAATGGTACTGACACTGAGCAGGGCCCTGTGGGGCTCCTGGGCACAAAAGCCTTTCTGCGTCCCCGTTTCTTGATTCTCGGAAATAGGCTTCATTCAGCCTCCGGGATCTTTCCTCAGTTACAAGGAGCAGGTTCAAACAGTTGCTAATTAGGGAAGGGAGGGGATGCAGATACAAGGGAGGAAGAGTCAAGAAACAATAGTGCAGCCTTGGGGCAGGGTCCTGGTTCCCCCTCAAGGGATACACACAATATCTTGAGCTGTTTTGCAGATACTGAATCCCCCACCAGGTGGGAGAAGTTAACTGTGTGCTGCCCACAAACACAGAGACCCCAGATGGGTTGGAACCAGGTTGAGGATGCCGACTCCCACTTACCTCACCACCAGCCAATCAGAAGAACGTCCACGAGCTGATCACGCCCTCTTTGAACCGTTACTATAAAACTCCTCACTACCCTCTCCAGGTCAGGACACAGTTTTGAGGGCATTAGCCTGCTGTGGCCCCTTTTACCTGGCAAAGCAATAAGCTATTCTTTCCTACTTCATCCAAAACTCTTGTCTCTGAAAATTAATTCAGTGTCAGGGTACAGAGGCTGGATTCGGCTTCATGAGCAAGTTAAATCCACAGAAAATTATTTGTGTGACTATTTCCTTAGTTATTCCCAGGATGCTTATTTAGTAGATGTATTCTAGTTAGTAGATGTATTCTAGGTGCATAGGAGAGAAGTTAATTCATTACATTCAAGGATGCCTTAAGTCATGAGGTCTTAAGTTTTTCCTGGACCCTGAGGAAGTCTCCCCTGGGTGCTAACAGTGCCATAAAGTGGAAAGATCCCAAATCCCAGAGTCGCTACTTGGCAGGGAATTGCCAGGTTTCACACTTAACTTCACAGAAGGGAAAAGTAAGCTACTTTCGCGCACACTCTTTAAGACTTGGGAGTTTGAGTATTTAACAGAATAGCCTAGCCTACTGGATAATTCATCTCCCAACCAGCTTTATCAGTAGGAGTATTTCTCCTCTCTTCTTCAAAGTATGCCCACCATTAAAGTGTGCCTGTTGTGAGATAAACTAGAGCCCGTGCTCTGCAACAAGAGAAGCCACCACAATGAGAAGCCCGTGCACCACAACAAAGAGTAGCTCCTGCTTGCCGCAAGTAGAGAAAGCCTGTGTGCAGCAACAAAGACCCAACGCAGCCAAAAAAAAGTGCCTATTGTTCCAAGAAACCGTGAGTTTTTTCAATTTTTTTTTTTAATATTCATTCATTTATTTGGCTGTGCCAGGTCTTAGCTGCGGTGTGGCATGTGGGACCGTTAGTTGAGGCATACGGGATCTAGTTCCTTGACCAGGGATCAAACCTAGGCTCCCTGCATTGGAAGCACACTCTTAACCACTGGACCACCAGGCAAGTCCCCAATTGTTTTAGTGGTTATGAGAAATAGGGTGAGACTGTTATGACTCTGATACATAGACTAGGTTAAAGTCTAACTCTAAAAGGAGGTGAATTTTATGGTTTGAATCTGGTGTGGGTGGGAGAGGGCAATGTAGACTGCAGTGTTTTATAGACCCAAAGGTTTCCTAAACTCTGCCGGTCAGCTTATATTAGCAGGAAAAGCAAGGAAGAGGGAGAAGAGGGGTCAATGTACCTTACCTTCCAGAAGCTGCTTCAAAGTCCTGTCTTCTCTGGGAGGGAAGTTAGGCTAAAGATCTCTAAAATTTCTGATAAGTTTAAAACTCCGATAGTTAAGAAACAGAAGAGATACTGACAATGGTAATGCAGCATTTGCTTATGCTCCATCGCCTCAAGCCTTGTGGCCTGGACTGAGTGATGTAACATTTAATGAAGCCTAGGCATTCTTCTCTCATTGTCTGCTTTCAGGATGGGTGGGTGCCGGGGTTGGAACAGAGCCCCACTCTACAAAGAGAGGATGACTACTGCCTCATTGTTTCATGTGTTCCCAACTAACCTATACCCTACTTGAGCAGAATTCAATTTTATATTCCTTTTTTAACCGCTTACCATCCCTACCCAGTCGTACCTAGGAAAGCTTTCAGTATTTAATAGGTGCTGAGATTGATTTATTGGTCTCCACAAGTGACGAACTGCATGCTCTCATTATGTGAGTCACATTTATGAATTGTTAGAAAAATAATGACTAATTGTATTTTTGAAGACTAACATGAAACGTGGTGCTCTTGATTTAAAGACATTTATACAAAACTTTATTATGAAGGCAGTCTTTATTATGTGAGCAATCATGCACGGCTTAAAGCCTCCAAGTTATAATAACAAGAACATTAGGTTTATAGCATGAATATTAAAATATGTGAATTCTTTCATAATGCAAAGTAGTAAACACTTTTGAATTTAACTCTTTTCTTCTTACTCCCCCCAACTTCATTTGAATAAATTGTCACTTTAAATGTTTGTCTATAGTGGTGATCATTTTGTAAAGTGTAGAAATATTGAGTCACTTTGTTGTGTACCTGGAACTAACACAGTACTGTAGGTCAATTATACTTCAATAATGAAAAAAATGTTTGTCTATAATATTTTCCTTTTAGTACTACAGCTCCAGATAGGGAGTGTGTCATCATTTCAGACTTGTGTAGTATACATATGGTATCATTCTTCCCTGGAGTTTTAATATAAATAGTATTTATTGAAATAAATGTGAATTTTCAATCACAAACATTGATTGGATATCTTTCATTTTTCAGGAAATGTGTCAAACACTTTTGGCCATGAGAAAACATAAGGAAATAGGAAATTCATATTAAGATACAAGAGCAATTGGGGGAAAGAAGATTGCTAGTTCTTAAAGAAAGAAATTTTTCAAGAGTTGTTTTGTAAGTTAATGCATGGACCATTCAGCTCCCTTCAGTATGGCATGGGGTAAGTCCTAATTTCCATTCTGAAGGGCCCCTCCATCTGTAATTTCTCAATCAGGGTAGATGACTGGTTAACTTAGGTGATTAGAGAACACAGGCCTAGGGGTTTGTGGCTTCAGAGTTGACCTTGTTGCCAACTTCACTCATTTCAGTGATACAAAATATGCCCATCCCCTGTCCCCTAAGCCTACAGCAGTGCCACTCAAAGTGTGTTGGGTTTTTTTTCGGGGGGGGGGAGGGGAGGGCACTAATGGTCCATGGTACATAAAGTGACAGTAAGCATTGAGAAAGCACTTAGAAATTTTTATAGCAATTTACAGAGTAACTGCATGCATGTTGAATCTAATGGTAATTTAAGAATTTGAGTTCCAGTCTGGATATCTTTTAACTTCATTTTTCTACTGATTTTTAGTGTAGTTTATAAAAGTATTTGCTCACAATATGTTATAAAACAAAATAAACCTCTGACCATAGATAGTACGAGAAGAACTGGCATGAGATACATTGTCCTGGGTATAAGCACGTGCCTTAGAGGTAGAGTTCATGAGTTCAAGTGCCAATTCCATTGTTTTCTGGTGGTGAGACACTAGGCAAATTGCTTAACTTCTCTGTGCTCCACTTTTATTGTTTCATTATGGGATATCATTAGTATTACCACCTAGGATTATCTGAGAATCTAAAGTGCTTTAAACAGAGTCTGGTACATTGTGAGGCTCCTATTGTCCTCGGACACTAAGGGGACAAGGCTGTGGCAAGGTAGTTCAGCCATGACAAGAACTCAGGAGGGCGGAATCTAGGAAAAAGGTTCTGTCAGCCTAATGGATCCCGCAGTGATTCTCTCCAGAAAGAGACTTCTGATATGCTCAAGGGATCTAACCATTCAAAAAGTGTATCACAAGAGTTTAATAGTTTAATTACAGTCTGTCCTATCTCAGCTTGTCAATGGATGGTAACAAGGCTGTACAAAAGCTAACTAGGTCTAAGGTACAGAGGTGAATAACTATTTCTAACCCTTTTCCATATAATTCTTCTCCTCCTGATTCAGGTAGATGAACCACATATTATGTCCACACCCCCTCTCTATAGATGATGTGTTCAGTCCTTCCTTATACTTTTTCTCAATCTAAGAACTATGTCTCTATTCATTTATCTTAAGCTTGTTCTATGAAATAATTTAAGTGAGTGCAGGATATATTTGATTCCTATGTCATCCCCCCTCCCCTTCCTTCTTCTACTACTCATGGCCAATTACATCATCATCCCTCCAATGTATTGATACCTCTTTAATAGTAAGCACATTCAATTAAGGACTAAAATCTCATGCAATTCAGAGAAAAAAGCCAAGGCAAAGAACTGGAGGCTTTTAAAAATTTTTGGTTATTTGTCCAATTTCTGAGTTCTGGAGAGATGGAACTAATTGTTTATATATTTGAGTGATGTGTTTGGGTCTTGGTTTTTTTTTCTTCCAGCTCTGGATCCTGGGCAAATCACTGAAATCTGAGCCTCCATCTTCTCACTGATAAAATGACAATCATCCTAAATCACATGGCTCTTGCTAAGTCATAAGAGTCGCCATTTAATGAGAAGCTCTATATTCTAATAAGCGTGGGATTTAGATATAACACTTAAATTACATATGGATTTTAATCCAAACAATGACTTTAGGAAGGTGGGCATGATTATCCTCCAGTTTATAGACAGAGAAACTTTTGTGTTAAAAGAGCATTAATAATTAGTTCTAGGTAACACAACTAGTAAAGAGCAGAGCTGGGATTTGAATTGAGATCTCTGACTGAAAACCCGTATTTTTGCCATTATATCTTCAAAGAAGTTCATAGAAGTGAGTGTGTTTTGTAAACCAAGTTTTTAATAAATATCTCATAATCTCATCACTGATTCCCACTTCCAGAAAACTCCATTCCTACCCATAGCAGGTCGGTAGCATGATCTTCAAAGCCCAGGAACAATCAGTTCCAATTACTTTACTAGGCAGGAGGAGACACCTTGACACTGTTGTATTCCGCGGCAGCCATAACCGTTTGCCATTTTTAGCCTCCGATACCAATTGCTTCTCCTACGGTCATCTTCACTGGTGCGCCAGTTGCCAAAGCAGATCTGTCTCTTTGAGGCTTGCTTTTGCTCAAACTCTATGGGCTCATTTGATAAAGAGGCTGACTCCAAGCCATGCTTAATCTTTTGCTCCATGGGCTATGCTTGGGAGTTGGCTCACAAACTGCCCCTCAAAGGGAGGAGGGAAAGTGACAATAAAAGGAGAGCTATGGACTGTGAAACCTTGCCCGACAGGCTCTCTTTCCCGGGAATTAGCTAGGAAAGCAGAAATGTATGTTATTAGAGGGCAAGTGTCTGGCGTTGCAGCTCTCACTGGGCTCTGTCATTGGTAAGACTCCTTAATGGCTGAGCTTGGAAAGACTACACAACAGCTGTGCCTGGAGATAGCACACACTGAGTGTGATTAGGGTAATGTTTTCTTCATTGCTTAAGCAACAGAAGGAAAGAGCAGAGCTAATGCATCAGGCTTTCCTCTCAGGCATGGGGGGGACAAGAGGATGCCAGACAGCTACAAAATGGTAGATCCCTGTGATCCAGATATAATTGAGTTGTTCAGCCCATGCAAAATCAGAAGGGGGAAAAAATATATCACCTCCTCTTATAAAACAAACAAAAAAAAAACCCTCAGAATGATCTATACAGAAATCACGTGAAAACCATGGAGTTATTTATGGGATTGTGGTAGGAAAGTTAGAAAGTCTAATCCCTTTTTAGATCTGCCTGCCACTCTGTTTTTGTGTAACATTAAGAAATACATTATCCAGAACTGTGTCTCAGTTTTTTTATCTGTAAATTGGAGATAAGACACTTATTCTATCAACATCAGAGCCATTTTGTAAGAATCAAATACATTAATGGATCTGAAAGTGTTTTGAAATGTACCTATATATTATTGTATTCATTTTAGGAATTTGATGGTAAAGCATATTCAGTTTCTGACTGCATTAATACATAGGAGAAAATATCAGAAAACTCTTACGTGTATTGTGTCAGGAGTTTAAATATGAGCTTTTTTTTTTTTTTTCACGGGCCCAGCCGCTCCGCGGCATGTGGGATCTTCCCAGACCGGGGCACGAACCTGTGTCCCCTGCATCGGCAGGCAGACTCTCAACCACTGCGCCACCAGGGAAGCCCTAAAAATGAGCTCTTGAAAATCACACTTAGGTAACTACTTCTAAACCCTTCTTACATTTTTGTTTGTTTTGATTTTTACCTGCTCAGCTTCTTTTAAAAAGTGCTAATTACAGACAATGCTTTTCAGTGCTTTTCCCAAGAAAATGGCAATCGTCAGAACTATTCTAAAGGTAAAGAAAGCCTTGATTCTACTTTATGTGTGCCTCATCTGCCAGTGGAGGCATAATCAAGAAAAAATGCAAGAGTCAATTTTGATACACTCACATATATTTCTATGGCAATACAAACCCTCCCATATATATGCCCCAAGCCACGGCAGGAGTAAAAAGTCTACTCTGTGTTTCTTTTACTCTCAGTTCAAGACAACTGGATTACGTACCTGTTTGGTTTTTCATGTAACCTAAACTTAGTTTTGGATTTCTCTTCTTGGATGTCCTTGTCCTTTGCAAAGACACTTGACTTAAGGGCATCATATAAGTATTTTTGCCACATTATTGTTATGAACATTTTTTTTCCAAAAGGAAATAACACTGAAGGTCCACATTCCACTTGGTGTTTCTGGAGGGTGTTTTTGCATGAATTAGCATTTAAGTTGGTGAACTGAGTGAAGCAGATTACCCTCCCTACTGTGGGTGGGCCTTTCAAGTCAGCTGAAGGCCAGAATAGAACCAAAAGGCTGACCCTCCCCCAAGCACTCAAAATAAACCATCAACTCTTCTGAGTCTCCAGTTTGGCAACTCACCTTACAGATCTTGGGATTTGTTAGCCTCCGCAGTTGCATGAGCCAGTCAGCCAATTCCTTATAACGAATCAATCTCACATAAGTCCTGGGGATGTAACGTACAGCATGGTGACTATAGTTAATAATACTCTATTGTATATTTCTAAGAGAGGAAATCTTGAAAGTTAATCATCACAAGGAAAAACAATTTGTAACTAGGTGTGGCTGGATGTTAATTAGATTTATTAACAATATATACAAATATATACAATATATACAAATATTGACTCGTGTTGTACACCTGAAACTAATATAATGTTATATGTTAATTATAACCCCAATAAAAAAATCAATCTCTCTCTATATATAGATATAGGTATATGTGTATATATGTAATATAGTTTTACGTACACACATCCGTTTAGTTCTGTTTCTCTGGAGAACGCTGAAGAATACAGGCAGTTACATTTTGTATTTTTAGATTCCTTATGAGAGAAGGTAGGCCATTCCTCAATATTCCATTGTTTTCCATCTTCCAGTGTTTCCTGCACTGGTTTTCCATGTAAATTTCAGACTATCTTGGTTGGAAAAAAAAAGATATTACTGTGTGTGTGCATGTAAACACAGTTCATATACAGAGAATTTTTCCAATGTAAAGGATCTTCATTATATTTAAACTCACACTCTTTTATGTACGTCTCCTACCTGTTAGCTGTTTTCCTTCACTTTTGGTCAGTAATCCTTTTCTTGGCTAGTTTGCTGATGTTTTCCACCAAAGATATGCCACAAGATTGATGGCCTCAAACCTTCAACTTCAGCTTTCCTCCTTTTGCAAGTTAAGATTGGGTTTGGGTCAACTCTGGGTCAAAAATATATTAGGTTAGTCTTTTCAGATTGTGTTTAGATCCATATATCAAGAACATACTAAAATTGAGATGGCTTCCTTGGCTGCCCTATCAAACCATTCGACCTTTTAAGATTCTTTTTCCAGTTTTGGTTTCCTCTTTGCACTCTGCCTACACAGTTTCTGTTGAAAGTGCAAAAGGAAATCATTTCTTAAAACCTCAAAGCGCTACACTTATTTCATTTTTTTAAATTTCATTTTTATTACAGAAATCAAAGTGCTCCAAACAATTTTGGAGCACTTACGTAGTAGTATGTTAGCAAGAACACTGTGCTGGAGTCAAACCACTCTTAAGGTGCTAGAGTCCTAGCTTGGAGCTGTGTTACTTTAGGTAAATCACTGAACTTCTCTGACGAAAATTGCACTGCCTACCTTAATGGAACTGAGGAACAGATGATATTGGATTTGGAAAATTAATTTGTAAGCTGTCAATGAATATCATAGTGTATTAAATTTTTCTTCATTTCCTAAATAAATAAATTTCCTAAATAAATGGTACTTGATTTGTAGTCTACCTATCTACCACTTTCCATTTTCACATTAAATCAAAATTATAATCTCTTATATCCTTGGTGTTGGATAGTGAATAGACACACTGAAACCTCTAAGCATATCTGGTCTAGGTGTTTCCCAATGTCCTCTTGTATATGAAAATATATAATGTAATTTCATTGGAATTTACAATTAAAATATTACCTGGAAGTTTCATACCAAGGACATGAGGTCTCCCCATTCCATATTTCTTTTAGTGGGACTGGTTTGATCCTATTATCTCAGCACCTCTTGTGGTGATAAACTGATACCCACAGAGAGGACCCAAGTTTTCATAGGATAGATAAGGTATATTAAAGACAGAAAGTAAAGCTGCAAGACTGTAAATAATTTAACCTAGAAATGCTAAGCTTGGAAAGCAATTAATTATAGACAAAAATTTATAAAAAGAAAAGAATGATTTAGTTGAATGAATGATGGAAAAAATCTAGAGATCTGGGTTCTAACCCTGTCTATACCATGAAATAGCACTAGGATTTTAGGTACATTTTTTAGCTCAGATTCAGAGTTTTCATCTGTTTAAAAAATAATGAAGATGTCCGTACCAGAAGATCTTTAAGAAACTTCCTAGCACTAACTCTCTGATTCTGCCCCTCTCCTCAAGGCTCTAGCTCCCAGGACAGCCACCATGCTATCATAACAGCAGCTTCCTCTTTGTCTCTCATATTCCAACCTCCAGATAAGCTTATGTGGAAACTGAAAGAATTGCCCTCTCCAGCAGAAAATATATTATAATCCATTCAATCATTCACAATAAAAAATATGGCACCTACCTTCACAAAGCTTCTTTTATTGCTACCATTTAAAGGTTAGTTCTGATCCAGGAGCCTGTCAATTTGAACATCAACTGGATCCTGTTGATAACAAAAAATACAATTATTAAGATTGATAGTAACTTCCATTTATTGAGCACTTATTATACTCCACACTTAACATTCTTATCTCACTAAAACTTCACAACAATGCTGTAAAATAGGCACTATTACCATGTTTGAGATGAGGACCCTGAAGTTAACATGGTCAAATCAGACGGGTGGTAAGCACATCTCCTTCCAGATGGCTCCTTTGATGGGTCTTTCTGTTATCTAACAGTCATCTAAATTCAACAGCAACATTCACATGAAAGCCAACGTGTGAATGTCTTATTCTTGATCTACTGTGCATCTTTAGTTTTTCTTTCTTTGAAACAGGAACACTGAAGTTCATGTAAACCTCACACGGACACTGTGAAGGTAATATGTGACACAACAAGCAGACTTCAATCATAGATACTGCCAAGTTGTCTTTATTTTATTTTATTTTTTATTTATTTATTTTTTTTGCGGTACACGGGCCTCTCACTGTTGTGGCCTCTCCCATTGCAGAGTGCAGGCTCCGGACGCGCAGGCTCAGCGGCCATGGCTTACGGGCCCAGCCGCTCCGCGGCATGTGGGATCCTCCCGGACCGGGGCACGAACCCATGTCCCCTGCACCGGCAGGTAGACTCTCAACCACTGAGCCACCAGGGAAGCCCTATTTTATTTTTTAAAAATTTTAATTTTATATTGGAGTGAAGTTGATTTACAGTGTTGTGTTAGTCTCAGGTGTACAGCAAAGTGATTTAGTTATACATATACATATATCCATTCTTTTTCAGATTCTTTTCCCATCTAGGTTATTACAGACTATGAGTAGAGTTCCCTGTGCTATACAGTAGGTCCTTGTTGATTATTTTATATATAGTAGTGTGTGTATGTTAATCCCAACCTCCTAATTTATCCCTCCCCCACACCCTTCCCCTTTGGTAACCACAACCAAGTTTTCTTTATTGTAACACTGCCCATCCTGACTTTGATTCTGAATGGATTCCCAACCATCTTTTAGAAGTTATTTTAGAGATCAAATAACAGAAAAGAGACAGAATTTTGACTATACTTAGGGTGATCCTGCATGTGCAGAGAAGGCTCAATAATTTTCAATTCTTGATAATGATAAAATAAATTAATGTAAAAAAAGAACGAAAAGTATTAATTTAACCCTACAGAGGGGTTCCATGTTATACTTGTTTGCGGTTTTTGTGTTTTCCACCTTACAAATGAGGCATCATCTTAAGAGATACACAGGTTCTAAATAAATGGTGAAAAAAATCACCTTGCAAGAGAGATTATTTCCAAAAGATTAATTTGAAAACAAACTATTAAATATTTTCTTTAGTCATTCAGACCCTCATTATCAGACGTCTGTGCCCTGTGTCCGAAATATTTTCTTTACTCACAGACTCTCACTTGCTGTTAAAAATTCTCTTGAAATCTTTCTTTATCATGAATGTTTTAGCCTTATTGCAAAGAAATAGGCAATTTATTGATGAATTTACTAAGAATGTTTCAAGAATATACATATATTCATAACGTTATTACTTGTTATATACATTTATACATTGTATTAATCATATAGATATATATAGGTATCTCCTAAGACTTGTTTTGGGTTATAGGACAAACATGATTTGATTTCAGCCAACATACTTGCTGGAGACACACTATGTGTATCTGTTTGATCTTTTACGTGTAAATTACATTTCTCAAGCCACAGCTACCTGGAGGAGTACCCTCAAATGAGTGGGTGTGGCTCATCAGAGCCTTAGTCTTTAGCTCCAGGGCGTAATGGCTTAGCTGTTTGAATCAGCCTATCCTGTCCCTCCTTTTCTGTATGGCAGTGGTTCTTAACCCCTGCTGCATATTAGACCTCCTAAGGATCCTAATCACTGATCACAAGGTTTCATGCCAGACCATTTGAATCTGGATCCCTGAGGGTAGGAGTCAGGCATCAGTGTTTTTAAAAAAGTTCCCTAGGTGATTCTACCCCACAGCCAGGGCTGAGAAACACTCCTTTACAGGAAAAGACTTGAGCCCTGTTGCCGTCCTGAGCTACGATCTCTGTGAAGCGTTCTCTGCCCAACGGGGTACTCTCCTGCTCCCTGTTGTAGGGCCTGTTACCCTCAGCTGGTCCTGAAGTTGAGTTTAGGGGTTGTAGGTATCATTTCATGTGTCACCTCCAGTGTTGCTCTAGTTACTAATGTCTAGTCTCACTTCAACAGTCACCATGATGGAATGGAGAAGGACTCTATCCCCTCTGTGTTAGGATTACTTATTAAACCGCAAACAGTAGGGGCTTGGACGTCCATTGCTTGTTTTAAAATCACTCACGGTATTACTTCTGTTATTTAATACTGCTTGTTCAGTTTATTGAGACAGCACCTGTGCATGTCTTCCCTGAAGGACTAGGTCACAAAATGCTTTAATTAACATCACACAGGCCCCAGCACGGCCTGCTCCCAGGAGCACGTGACCGTGGGAGGAATGACACAGTCTGGTTTACTCCTCCAGATTGAACCAGTGGAGACAGGGCACGGGAAACAGGAGGAGAGGACACAGCAAGTTGGTGAAGGCATCCTCCTGGCCTGTCAAATCATTTCTTATACTGATATTTACGATAAGATCACAAGCTCTTAAGATATTCAAGATCATAAGATACACACCAACTTTATTTTCCTTTGAAGTGATTCTCTCTACTAATAAACTTCCCCAGAGTTTAAAGGACTATTACTACATACGGTTATTCCACTGCTCTAACTCTGGCATTGGCCATTTACCACCATATACCTTAACTGTTTCTCGCATTAGGTTTTTGTTTTTTAAATTTTATTTTGTTTTATTTTTGGCTGCATTGGGTCTTCATTGCTGCACGCGGGCTTTCTCTAGTTGCGGCGAGCAGGGGCTACTCTTCGTTGTGGTACGTGGGCTTCTCACTGTGGTGGCTTCTCTCATTGCAGAGCACGGGCTCTAGGCACGTCGGCTTCAGCAGTTGTGGCACGTGGGCTCAGTAGTTGTGGCTCGCGGGCTCTAGAGCGCAGGCTCAGTAGTTGTGGCGCACAGGCTTAGTTGCTCCGCGGCATGTGGGATCTTCCCGGACCAGGGCTCGAACCTGTGTCCCCTGCATTGGCAGGCGGATTCTTAACCACTGCGCCCCCAGGGAAGCCCTCGCATTAGGTTTATCGGGTCTTTGTATAAGGAGACTCTCCAACAATTTACCTCCACGATGCCCAATTCCAGCAGAATAACCCCTTTCCCTCTCCCCTGGGATCTAGATGTACAGATCCATAGGAATTTGTTCAGTTCAGATTTCATGTTGGTAAGAATCAAGGTCTTAAAGGACAGTTGCTAGAAACCTATAAACAATCTCAATAAACGTTGGATGAATGAATGAAGTCAGTGAACAGTGTCCAGTAAAAGGCAACCAGCAAGTGAAAGCCTCAAACATTATTGCTCACGATGCTCATAGAAGCGGAGTTGGGAGTTTTGAAGAACAGGAGCACAATTTCATATCCCTTTTGCTCCCTTCCTAAGTTCAGCACATACTCCGTCCCTGTCTACATATTTACTCTATCCCTATCACACAGATCAAGCAGATGCTGGTCCAGGACCTTTCAGGGAGAAGCAGTCCCCTGGCCAAATGAGGGGGACAGCATCTCATGTTTGCCCCAAACCCCTGCCCCCTCACAGACTGGTTACAATAATCAATGCCGCTGTGACAGGTAAGCAACAAATTAGACATCAATGCCATAGCTCAGAGAACAGAGCAGATAGTCACCCTCAAATGTGTAAATCCACTTAGCTGTAGTATCTGGCTGCCTCAGCTAGAGTTAAGTCCCTGACAAGTTAAAAGGATGCCTGACATGTATGCTTGGTCCTCCCTGGGGAGATGATAAGAGGGGGGCAGGTGGGAGAGAGAAAGCATGGGAGGAGGGGAAATTGAGTCCTTTGGGATTTAATTTACAAGCTGTTTACTGAAAAATTTAACATCTGAACATACCGTGCTGGGTGGCATCCTCGTCCCTTTGTGCTCAGTTTCTGGCCATTCTGCCTCCCTCTGCCCGCCAGCCCCCGCCTTCATTGCTGTCTGACTTGGATGGGAAATCACCATCTTCTTTCCCAAAGACCCATTAAAAATCAGTAATGTAAGGGATCAGTCAGGCCAGCCTGCCGGCCACTCATTCCTTATGAACCATATGACAATTTTTTAGTTTGACAATTGCACCTCATATATTTTAATATTGGTTTTCAAAGAAGAAAGCAGAGAACTTCCATTTCTTTACAGCTCCCTGTAATTTCAACTTGCTCTTTACTTATATATGAAGTCGACTTGGGTGGAAAGGTTAGAGGCAGATGAATTTCTAGTTTCAGAACCTAGGAAAGGCCAATAACATGTGCCATAATCTTAATGCTAAGGTTTCATGGAGCTTCAAGTATGCTTTATATTCATGGATGACACTCATTGAAAATGATGACAAGGACCTCATATTTCTAAAGGTTTTTAAAATTTTTTTCCTACATCCTAACCCCTGTTTAAACTTTCTTAGACAACTGTAAAAGACAAAATAAAATAAAGCAAAATTTAAAACAAGCAAAAATTAAAAAAAATGAAAACAAGCAAAATTTAAAACAAGCAAAAAATAAAACAAAATGAAACAAAACAAGCAAGAGCCCATCATGACTGAAAAGTTTTCCTGATACTTTCAGGTCCAACAAGCAAGGAATACGTTTGTTTGATTTTAACCCTCCTTAGACCATTCGGAAAAGACCTGACTATTTTTCTAACCCCAAATATTTACCAATCTTCCTACCTATGAACTTTGCTTTCTTTAATTTTTATTCATGAATCAGCTTGCTTTTTATTGACTGCTGTGAACAATTACAGGATTGGATTAAAAATTCCAGAAGACATAAAAAAGGATTAGATATCTGTGTTTTATAGGTGTAAACATAACATCATAGGACAACAGTTACTTATTTAAATTCTTACATTTACCATGATAATGAAGTAAAACTTTGTTCCTTCTTTCCTTCCTATTGCCCTAGGTAAAATAAAGGAGAGACTCAGGAATTAAGGGAAGGAAAGAAATGAAGAGATAGGATGTCTTTTCAAACGTGAATTTTGGGATTTGAACAACTATAGCATATGTCTACCCTAAAATCGTCTGTTCCATCCTATTCTAGAAGTTTAGATCCTATTCAGTGCCAGCAATTGTACTTATCACTACACTACAAAACATCAAAATAATAGCGTATTTTTATGGAGATTCATACTTTTCAAAGTACTCTCATTTTCATTATATCATTTTATCTTAACAACACCCCTGAATCATAAAATTGTATACTTAGAAGGATCCTCCTATAATATTACCTCTAAAATAGTCCCCCAAACTATGGTCTCGTCTCTAATTTTGGAGAATTCACTATATCATGAAACAAACAATTCCACTTAAAAAAAAATACTTTTTTCTTTGTAATAAAAAGTAGCACTTGTTCAGTTTTAAAAGTTTAAGAATTACAGAATAACAATAAAAATCACTTTCATTTCTACCACCAAGAATTAACTGCTATTAATATTTTGGTAGACCCCCATGCTTTCATCTATACAAATATATATATAATTAGTTGGGAATATTATCACTGTAACAGCCAACATACATATAACTGTTGCAGGCGTTCAGAATGAGCCTCCCCTTAAATGTGGCACTTTTGCATGAGGATTAGGATTACTTTGAGCGAAAGGCAATCGAAACCCTGCAGGTTCAAGAGAAACTACTGCCCTCTCTTAGCTACCTAGAAGAATTTAAATTGGGGATTTTCCCCAGAGAAGAGTTATTATCAGAGAAAAATTTTACGTAAGTGGCTCCATCTCTATGGTAGGGCAAACAACATCTAATCTCCAACTTCTGCTCTTCTTCTTATTGTCCTGTGAATGACCCTCCTGTCCTTGGAAGCCCCAGGGCCCTAGTCCATCCCTTAGCTCAGGATAGCATACAAACCTCATTTTACCTGTCTCTAACCCTCTCATGTATGCGGGATTCTTGTACGTACGTAATGAAATTTGATTTTCTCCTGTTAATCTGTTTTATATCAATTTAATTCTTAGACCAGCCAGAAGAACCTGAAGGGTAGAGGGAAGTTTTTTTCCTCCCCAACACTGTATTTGTTGATCCTTGAGGCAGAAGTTGATCCCTAGGCAGGGCCTGGTTATCAAATGACACCAAGGCACCAAGAGGGAGGGAGTGAGGACCAGGGGTGAGAGGAGGGGAAAGGGTGGATGAGTAGGAAGTGTGGAGGCCAAAAGAAGTGGTGGAAACTCAAGGGTACTGCGGTGTAGCTCCTCCCTGTAACCCCCAGCCTCTTATCTTCAGTGAATTCAATAAGAATTCATCCATTGCTTAGTGTGAGTGGATATTTTATGGAAACTGATAAAAGGGGGGAACATTTTACCCAAGGTGATGAAGCCTGAAAAAGACATCATCCATAAATTTAGGTACTGGATCAGGAGTGCTTGAGCCCTTGGGAATGAGCAGAAATCATGACTAAAGGATGGAAATCAAGCCTTAATGGTTCTCTGAGAGTCAGTGTGCTCCTGAAAGACCTCTCAGTTGTATATGCATTTGTAATGTGACTTTATACAATGCTGTTCAAATGATCTTGTATTTTGCTTTTGTCTTTCAGTTTTGCACAATATTATTTATCTTGTAATTACATACTATTTATAATGTGATTTTTCAGATTTATTTTTTATTGAAGTATAGTTGAATTACAATGTGTTAATTACTACTGTACAGCAAAGTGACTCAGTTATACATATATATACATTCTTTTCCATATTCTTTTCCATTATGGTTTATCACAGGATATTGAATATAGTTCCCTGTGCTATACAGTAGGACCTTGTTGTTTATCCATTCTATATATACCAGTTTGCATCTGCTAATCCCGAACTCCCATTACTATCCTCTCCCACCCACCCCTCCTTTGGCAACCACCAGTTTATTCTCTCTGTCCCTCATTCTGTTTCTGTTTCATAGATAGGTTCATTTGTGTCATATTCTAGATTCCACATATAAGTAATATCATATGGTATTTGTCTTTCTCTTTCTGACTTACATCACTTAGTATGATCATCTCTAGTTGCATTTAATGTGATTTTTGAAGTGTGTTGTTTTTGACATACATTCTATATGTATGTATGTATGTATATGTAGCTATATGACTGATGTGCTCAATTTCTCATTTTTATTATTTCAAAGAATGTAATGAACATTCGAGTATATAAAACACAAAAATTAAACAGCATGTCTGGTTATTTCTTTGAAAATATCCCTAGATGTGAAATGTCTGGTTTAAAGGTTACATTTATGTTTTTGATATGTGTTGCCAAGTTTCCAAAATAACTGTATCAGTCAATTTCCAATTTCATCAATAGTGTATGAGAAGACCCAGCGCCCATTCCACAAGTTAAATTTCATCCACCAAATCCAGTTTGTTGAAACATTTTTGAATTTTTATTTTGTTATCCACTGCATTAGCAATCTTAATGGATTGGGGAATCAAAATAAGCATGAGATCTACCTCATTCAAGACAACAACTACAAAAATGTTAAGTGAAGTGAAGTATGGTTAGAGCCTTTGGGAAAGCCATATGAAAATGTCATCCAGAAAAATGCTCATTGATTTAATAATACTTTTGAATATGACCCATCAATCACCACCTCATCTATATTTGTACTGTATTTTTACAATCACCATAATCTATTATAATTATTGATTACCATTTATATCTACTTTACCAACTGCAATCTACTTATTCACTTGTATATTTCCCTCTCCCACCATACTGTGAAATAATACCAATTGGTACCACACTCTGAGGGGAAGATGGTTCACTCTGCCAACAGAAACAGGGATGGGTGCCTTAAAAAATGCCTCAGAGAGGAAGTGACATCTAATGTTGGCTTTGGAAAATCAATCCAAGCTCCCTGCATAGGAAGAAGGCTAGAGAATTTTAGGGATAGAGAACATTATCATTAAACAGCACAGAGATATAAAATAGACTGTAGGGAACACACAAAGAAAATGGTTTGGTATAACTAAAGCACAGTGTTGGGGGAGAGAGAGGAGGAATCTGAAAAAGTAGAACGATACAATCTCCTTGGCATCCTCAGGATAAATGTTGACTCAACTTTGGCTAGACTTAGCAGGCTTCTCAGGTTGATTTCAACTCAGACTACATCAGGTTCAAAAGCAAGAGATTCACTCCCAACTTCCAATTTACAGTCAACTAAATAGTAAGAAATGAGGAGGGATGAAGGGAAAATGGAGCTCTCCATATCTACTCTGCTTCTTATCTAGGCTTTGAATTAATCTGTTGGTTTACTAGTATCATTCCTTCTCCCTCCCTCCCTTCCTTCCTTCTTAATAGACCAATACTATTTAGGCCCTTTTAGATAATGGGGCTGGATGGAGAAAGCAGAATTATTTCCCCTATTCCAGCTCCCCATTTGTTAGAGATGCCTTGGACTTTTGTTCCCTATGGCCTCCTTCTCCTCTTGAAAAATGGGTCTACCTTTCTCTTCCAGCTGCCTGAGCGGCCAAACAGGGTAATGCTCTGGGCATGATATTTGGGGTGTGCTAAGACTGAGGGTACTGGGTGTCTCATAAGGAAGGCTCAGAAATCCACATCAGTAGTCCAAGTGCAAGCTAATGAATCTGTTCTTGCTTATCCTGCTGTTGTTAGCCAGAGGTGAGGATGAAGGGTAGGGGGTGGAAATCAGGACTGAGTCAGCATGGGGTGCAGATAGCATCAGCAGTGTCTCCGCAGTCTTAGGGATGGGCATCAGCATTTGGATACGTTCCAGTGGGGCTCCATTCGCCCTCTGAGACTACAGGGCTCAGATCCAGAATATGGGGCATTCGACACTGGTATAAACTAGATGGAAAGAAATGAGTAGGAAGTTAAGTTCCTCAGTCAACTGATCTACAGTTTACTCCAAGGTTCTAGTCTTGGTAGGGAACTAAATTTTCCACTGAAACTATGTAAGAGGACAAATTAGATTGATCGGGACTTAACACAGCAGTTTGGTTCTCATATGGGTGCCCTCACATAGAGGCTTAAAGCTATGGACTCACCTACTCATGAGAAAGGCTCTCCTGATTTCTGTCCAGAGTTAGCTCTCATCGATTTGGGGAACTGAGTAGAACTGAGTTAGTTGTAGGGTAATGGGAGATACCTGGGGGCTGACATCCATTATAGCTGGGGCAAGTGTAGGTTGGATTCCTTGATGAAGCTCTGCTCCCTACTGTTGTGAATTCTTTTGTGGCAGCATCTGAGGTGAAACACTGCCAAACATCGTGCCAAGAGGCTTTTCAATGGGTCATAAAAATGCTATAAAGACATGAAAATTGCTGCCATGGGAAAAAGAGTTATGGCAAAACAGGGAACCTACTAAATTCAGAAGCTAAGAAATACTGAGAAATGAAACCGTTCCACACAGTCCAAGGAGTTTGTGGGTACGCCCACCTAGCCATTTACACAGGTAAGTATTACTTGTGTTTATAATATACTTTAGAAAATCTCTCAGCATTCTGCCATTAAGTATGTGGTCACCTAGCTTTCCCTGGAATTCATTCTTCACTTGAGTCCCTTCTTGGCTTTGCTGGCTAAATTGAAGAGTGGGAATTTCTTCTACTCTGTTCCTACTTCGAACTGACCCATTTCATGGGAACGGATCTTTATATCCATTTGATGCCTGGGAGAAATGAAGCCATGTTAGAAGCATGTTTCATCATGAGGTCATCAATTGGCAATTAATAAGACATTTATTGGAAATATCCCTTACTAATAAATCTGAGGATCAATCTTCCTGAAAACTACACCTTTGCTTTTATATCCAGTATTTGTTTTTCCAATAAAATTTCTGGACATCATTAACACTGGTAATTTGGGGTAAAGTGTACAGAGGGAATTCATCTCCATATGCCTTTTATGCAGATGTGGTTATACTGAGATACGGTAAGTACCATTCATATCTCTGTATATAAAATTCTGAACATGCTTAAGCAATAGTCATAAACACATTAAATAACACCATCCCAAGCACTAAGAGCCTCTGTCTGCTAGCTGGGTGAGCCCCTTCTATATGTCATTTTGATGTAATACACTCCCATTTCTGCTGTTATTAGATGCAAAGTATTTGAAAAGATGCTAGATTGAATGGAAATCTGGTTACATCTTGGGTTTTTTAAAATATTGCCTATATTCCTCAGATACACTGTTCTGTTTTCTTTTTAATCTCACAAATATGTACAGACATTCCTACCCTTTCTTTTCTATCTTATCTTCTCTACGTTCATAGATCATATGGGATTTCTGATTCTTATTTTAAAATGTAATCGAGATACAGAAATGATGAAGCACATCATAGACTCCAACACAGAGAAAGCAAGAAATAAAGAAAGAGAGAGAAAGAAAGGAAAGGAAAGGAAAAGGAGAGAAAAAAAGAAAAAGAAATGTTTAGCCTTTTATATGGTCATAGATTAATGGTCTGCTGCATATTGGATTAAAGTCCAAAGTATGTTCGTTTGTACTTCATTAAACTATAAACCTGTAGGTCATTTAGGAACGTGTCTATAATCATAAAATGTTTCTTATAGTATTTGTTTTCCTTATGCAAGCACCTTTCATAAGGGAAACTTAAATCAATAGGAACATATTTGATGACTTCTCACAACTGCTTTATCGTCTGGAAGACAAGGAAGATGTGGTAGTTCAGTAAGGGTCACCCAAGACCGCGTGAACTGAGACCTTGGGACTCTTTCAGTTATTCTGTTAGACTTCCTCTTTGAAAAGTGACATCCACTTATGACTACTTAATCACAATCAAAATGTGAGCATATGTCAGGATAATTTTCTCTTTCATACCTTCCAAAATGATCAAATCATATCAATTCATTTATGTGAAATTTCAATTCCTTGAATGAGCCTCCAAGGATGAAACAGAGAAGTTACATCTTAGAATAGGGATAGTCCTGTCTCTGTAGAGGATTGCAGTTTGGAGCACTGTGAAATGCGTATCACATAAGGAAACTGCAAAGTTAGTGTAACTAGCACCAAGGCAGACCCTAAAAGGAAGCGTGATCTTGGTTAATTGGGCACAGCGCAGAACTGGTCTCAGAACCTCTATCTTGTCCAAGCCCCAGAGTTAATCAGACCCAGTGAGACACATTCATCTAATCGAATCTACAGGGAACATATGTGTAAACCAGAATGCCAAGGCTTCTTGTACCATGGGGAAAGTACTTTCTAGAGTCTGTATTATTCATGATCTCTAGCCAGTACTTTCCTGATATATGTGTGTGTGTGTGTGTGTGTGTGTGTGTGTGTGTGTGTGTGTGTATACACACACATATATATGGGAAACCAAATAAACAATTAGAAATTTGATTGGTGAGCTTGGGTACAGAATAAAGGGAGGTGGATAATGTTTTAGAGATTTGAGTGTCCTAAGCATACAGGATACACGTTTGCAGACAGTCTCTTCTTTTACATCCACAGATAGCCAATCTCTACCATGAACACCGAAATTCACTACATTAAGTCTCTTCCCTCCCTTCCTCCCTCCTGCCCTCCGTCTCTGTCTCTCACTACTTGTAGGACACCATATCCTGCCCACATAGCATCTACCTAGTAAATGCTTTCATCCTTCTTCACACAACCAGCTATGTTGTAGAGTCATCAAGTCCTGTCTCATCTTTAAAACATGTGAATTCCAGTACTTCTCACCTTACTTCTGCTTCTGAACATCGCCTGTTGGAAATTTTTAATATCTTATAAGATTTCCCTGCATTCAATCTCTCTTCTGGAACTCTTGAACTTCCCAAATAATTCTGCATATTGACACCTAATCAATTTTCCCAAAACAACAGACTTCACTCAGCAATTGACCTCTTTTAAGTTTGATAGTTCTCTGTTTTATGCAGTCCAGATTCCTCAGTTTGGTCTTGACAATCTAGACCCAACCTACCTATCAAATATCACTCACCACAGTCTCCAACAAAAGCAAACCTCTGTTCCCTCGGTCTTCCATCATATCATTTTGTTTTCACTTTACCCCTTTCTTGATAATATTAGTCTCATTTTGCTCTATTTTTTTCAAAATCACTATTATCCAGAACTAGATTAAGTGTCATTGTTAGTTAACTCCATTTTCTGACTTTCTATGTCATGTCATGAGCACTTGTGCTTGTTCAGAATTTATATTTATGGATGTCTGTTCCCAGAACTAGAATACAATTCCTAGGTGATTTACAATCTAGTTAATTTATACCAAATTAGTATGGCCACAGCAATGAATACATTTTATTGATAACTCATGACAAATATACTTTAAAAATTCTTTCTCCCGTTTGCCTTAGCCAGCGCTGGCTGTCCTGTGTGATAAAAGCTCAAGGAACAAGAATTGACTTTGTCATTTTGTGTCATGTCACAGACACTTAATAGTTTACTAAGTGATTTGCAATGACAAATATAATGAGACAGACTTCTCTCTGACTTAAAAAAAAGCAAACAAAAGAATCCTCCCAAAACAGAAAGTAATTTTGAAAATAAAGGTGACAAGAATTCATCTATGGCACTATTTTCTGGTAGTCAGATAACGGGTCACTTAGCATTTGTGAAACCACACCTGCACTGAGCCGTAACCTGTACTGACTCCTCTCTTAATCCTCTGCTTGCTTTTCTGTTATGTCTACTGGCAGTTCTGATCTAGTTGACCTTCTCTGTCTCGCCCAAGAGCACTGTCCTACCAGGCACAGACCAAATGCTTCAGGATTTCCTCTCCAACCTCCTCAACCAGCTGCAGTCTGAGGACTGAGTACCAGACAAGAAAAGGGCTCTTTCCGAATTTCCATATTTGGAGATTTTCTGTTGAGTACACAACATAGAATAACTAGTCTTAATGAGCGACAGTTTGGTGCAGCAGAAACGTGTATTGGTTCTGAAACCACTCAAAAGAATTTCAAATCTTAGTTCCATCACGGACTATGTGACCTTGAACAAGTTATTTCAATTATCTGATCTTGTATGTCCTTAGAGTTAACAGAGGAAAAAAAAAAAATTTACTTACGTCACAAGCATACGATAGAGGCTAAGGTTGTAGTTTTGAAGACAAAGAGCCCAGGCATGATCATGGCTCTACTACTGATTAGAGTCCTTCCAACTTCCCCACCAGTAAAATGGGGAATAATAACAGCACTCATCTCCTAGGCTTGTTGTGACGGCTGAACGAGTTAATGTATGTAAAATGCATAGAATAGTTCCTGCCATATGGTAAGTGGGTAAATGCTCACTAAGGGTCAGATATTAGTATTGAGAGGACTAAATGAATTAACATGAACGAAGTGTCTACCATAGTGTCTGGAAAGTTGCAATGCTCTACAAATATTACCCAGGTTTCCACTTTCTGTAGTGAACCACCAGGCTCCCTCTTATCCCTTCTATTCTCAAATTTGGAGTCCCCTGACTCCTAGCTGGACACTCAGCCCCCATGCCACAGTAGATCCAGGTTCTGTGCAACCCAAAATGTGTACAATTTGGGGAGCCCTCTCTGAGAAAAAAGACTACAAAGTTACAAATACAAAATTGAGTGCAAAAACGAATATTTATAAAGAGAAAGCTATGGCAATAAATTATATATTTAAAATATGATAAATAGCACAATCATCAGAAAATTCAGAAAAACAGCATAATCTTTACTAATTAACTGCTTGACACTTCTAAACTCCTTTTTATTCTACATGTTTTAGCTACACACTCTTTGAAAGCCCCTTCTTATAAGGGTTTTAAAATACAATTTCCTACAGAAAAAAAGGTAACTGAATTGGCTATGACTGACTAAACTTGTTATGTTTTAATGACTGATAGTTTAAAAAAGTATCAGCTTTACAACTCATTAATAAAGTCATATAAAACTTTTAGAATACTGTCAACTTTTAGAACTTCTTTTGAGTTTTTTTTTTTTCATAAATAAGCTGTATAGTTTGGAGAATTTTGCCAAAGATTGACTTCTGGCTTCATGCATTTCTCACTTTGTTTTTGCTCTATTGTCCACATCTTTTGGTACACCAGACACATAGTGTTACCTTTATGTGGCTGGACAACCTGTGGTCATGCACTTGAATGTGATGGTTCCCAGTGAACAGACAAGTGGATGATAAGAATATTCCTAGAGGACATTTCTATGTTGAAATGATGGACAAAAATTAATTTGTACATGGGAGTAAGCCACATCTTATAAGCCACATCTCTATCTCACTAAAAGCAAACTAAATTAAACTCCACTTAGATAGATCCCTTAAATGCCCATAGCCATTCTTTGGCCACCCGAGACAAGGAGAGGCATGATGAGAATGAAGCTGGAGTAGAAACACATAGTAGTCTTTACCAGTTACTTATAAAATATCATATGTTTTTGAAATTGTACAAACACATATGACCAAGCATAACATTATTAGGGTCCCTCTAATAGGAGAAGCCCGTGCCAAGTCAAAGTTCCTGAAGATAATATATATTAGCTTCACCATAAATCTCCTTTGAAGTCGGTTTCCTTAGTCATGTGTAACCTAATAAGCCACAGCCCTGCTTCAATATTATAGGTTAACACAAGCAGTTATTTTCCCTTTACGTGACTTAATTTTTCCTCATTTCTCCAGCACTATTCAAATCCCCTTCTCTCTTTGTTCTTTGAACTTTCTCTCTTTACTGGCTCTTTTCCTTTCAAACTAAGAAACTGATTCAAGAATTTCCCATTACAAAAACAGTGTTAAACCCTACCTTTCCACCATTGCCTTAATCTCATAATCAAAATCCAGTCTTATGTCTCTTCTATCCTTTACCACTAAGTTCTTATAAGAGAAGTTACAACCACTGTCCATCCTCTTTCACTTTTATTCTTACCTCAATCTATTGCACTCTGGCCTCTTCCTCTGTAACCTATTAAAAATATCTGTGTGGTGATCACCCATGACCTACTTGTTAAATTCAAATGCCCTTTAACTTCCCAATCTGTAAGACATCAACATGGCATTTTGATTGCATGTGACATTTGGGATTTTGAAACTTTGTAATTATACTAATCCTTTCTGGCTAAATAGACACATCCTGTCTATAGGAAGGTTCATCTCTGAGCATGTGACCCACTGAAATTGCATATGTGAAGTTCCTGGATCCCAGCTCATCCCAGTCTGCCTTATTCTGCTGCCTGCTGAGATCTAAGTTCTTGTTGTGACATTTCCCTCCTCGAGAGGCTGTAAATAACATTTTCAGACTACATATGGGGCACTGTGAGAACTGATGCTCATTAAGTGTGTTAAGTGAAAATCATGAGAGGAGTACCAAACATTAGCTATAAATCAAAATTAACAAATGTGACTTGCATTCTCAGGAGGCAAAACACTTTGAATCTTAAATAATATGGCTGTCGGGTATCACACTGAAAGATGTATTTCTCCCCAAATATGTGCACAGATGAAATGCAAAGAAGTAAGCTGTCAAGATAGTCAAGAAGAAGGAAATATGTTGCTTGGCCCTTCAAACAAGTTAATTTAGCGTTATAAACCTTTGGAGTTTCCTTTTCAAATGGATCCATGTGGAAAATCCAGATGGCCGAACACGCAACTCCTCAATGTGGAAACTAAGCTTCAAGGCCTGAATACAGTCAAAACATTTTACTTACTTATTGCTGAACATTTTTAATCACTTTTATTTAAGAGAGAAACATTTAAACTATTCCTTAAAAAACCAATATTAGTTCATGACGACTTTCTCAATGGGAATCAGCTTGCAGGGTTGGTAGGATAGGCAGTAGTACTAGAGGAAGCTGGATCATTTAGAAATCAATTTAAAATTTACCAAACATCAATTCCTTGCCAAACACTGCTGCTAGGTCTCGAGGGTAGAATAACTTAGTTCTTTTTGGGAATTTTATAATTCGGTGTATTGCTTAAGCCATAAAGGTGGAAATCATCGTAGATTATTTCTTCTTCTTTATCCCCTTTCCTACCATCCCAAACATTAACAAGCAGTATTGGTTTTACCTTTTGAAAATCTCTTCAACATCTTCATTCTTCTTACCCACTGGCACTGCCTACTTTAGGCTTTTCATGATCGCTTAGCTAGACAATTACAATTGATTCCTACTTCCAATCCATCCTTCTCCCTACCTTCCAACAGCCCTTCAAACTAGAAAATCAGTTTGTGTTGGTCTCCTGATGAAAATTTCTTAATGGCCACCTATTGCTCATGTGATAATGTTTTAATTTCTTTGCATAACCCAAGGCCCCCACTGCTGGATTATCTCAGTTCTCACCTTTATCCTTCACACAGGCCAGTCTTTCGGAGTTACTGGCTATTCTGAATATGCCATGTTCTAGCATGCCTTCATGCCTTTGCAGCTCTACTCTTTCTGCCTGGAAGAACTTCATCCATCTTGTCTGCTTGGAAATCTGCTAGTCATCCTCAAATTTCACCTGCAGGATTACTTTATCTCTAAGTCTTCACTGACTGCCAGGCAAACTTGGATAGTTCTTACTTTCTATTTCCTCTTATACCAAATCCCCCCAGCTCCCCACTGAATTGTACCTCCTTCAAGGAAGGGACTGTGTCTGTATGTTTTCATAGCTTAAATACTTACTACAGTAGCTGGCACCTCATAGGTAGGCACTAAATACATACTAAAAGGCAAGAAACGCCAAGGAAGCACATTCTCTGCCTTATAGGGTATCTTAACCAGGTCTCCCCAGCAAGCAGAGCTAGAAACCAAAAAAATCACACACCCTTACTTTATCAGGAAGCACAATATCCCACCAAATAAGGGGAAAACTTGTGAAATAGGGCAGGAAGGAGCCAATATGACTGGTACATCATTGAGCAGGCTACCACAACTGATGGTACAGAAGAGCAATCCGTCTGGCTTACACTCTACAATAGTGGCCTCCATTTTCAAGAGAAAAAGATAATCCTCAACTTTTTCTCAAGGAGGGTGGTGCAAGAAGTTTCTCTAAACAAGCTGTACTCTCTGCTGTTGCAATTTGTTCTGAGGATGTAGCTGATTTTCATCCTCCCTCCTATACCCTCCAAAAAATGGGTATTCAACCTTTGCCAGCATTTTGTGCTTTGACTGTTCTGGTAACTTGCCTAGTGGAATGACCAAAATCACATCCCTAAAGGGTCTCAGCCCTTATAGACTTGTTTTTCTTGGGTCATGGTTCCAGTAATTCTCTATTGTTATTAGCGGTCAGGAAAACATCATGAGATGTTTCTCAGTAAATCCCAAGATCCAAATATACTCCTAATTTCCTACAGTAGTTAGTTCCAATTCGATATATGTTTTTAATTTTTCTGGGTTCATTACCCCATGAGTACATTAAACACTTCCCTTGCCTATTGATCTTTTGGCATGAACAGCCCAAAATAACCACATGGTAGTGGTACAATCCAGTTCATTGGAATACTTACCCTACTCTGAAAAGAATTATTCCTCTTTTTGGAATGAGAAATTGTAACCTAGCAGAAGCCAAGTTTGTTAAGACAGCAAGCAAAGTTCTAGAAGTAGGTCTCTGAGATGATGGTGAAAGGGCAATGTTATTTCTCATGGTTCCCAGATCCATGTGTGTTAACATTTGAAGACTCAGAACCAAATCTTGGCCTTTGGTTCAGCACAAGAGATTGCTTGATCTTACAAGAATGACCTGTGAGGCTACACAAATTCCTGAGTCTGAAAACAGTGTATCTAAATTAAAGGAAGAAATAAAAATTTCTCTATGGTTCACCTACTGGGGTGCACGTGTATAGGTATCAAGCAGATCCTCTGACATCTCATACCTCCATATAAACAGGAAAACTTGGGGTGAGAAGTGCCTGATGTGAGCATAAGGCTAGGCACAACTGAATTTTTTCATTTGAAATCAGTCACAGACCAGCTGGCGTAAAGGAAGTAGCCAAAAACCTCAGAAGTGATACATAAGAGGTGTCTGATACACAGGGATTTACATTATAGATGGAAAGATAGAGTGCAAATAAATTCTCTCTCTCTTTCTCTCTCTCTCTCTCTCACACACACACACACATACACACAGAGGCAGTCCTTGCTTTGCACCATTCCAATATATGGGAATTTTAGTTACCATGATACATAGTTTACTCAAATAACACTACTCCCTCAACAACACGGTTTAAATTTAACTTCCACAGTATATTAACTATGAGTAATTGCAAAAAGTACAAACTCCACTGCTAGCTCTTCCATTCACAAATCATAATGTAGATAACAGATGTGAAGATGTGATCATGGTCAGTGACTAAGGCATCAATTCTTTTTACGTTCTGTCAGTGACTCCTCACTGTGCACCCTTAGGCACAGACAAAAAAGTGTGCAGTTGTGTTGTTTTTTGTCTCCTAGTTATAAATCCACGTGTTATTTTATAAGTATGAGTAATTAAAAGAGGAAAGTGGCTAACAAAGATAAAATCTCAACAAAGAAATAAAAAGTGATGACATTGGAAGTGACAACTGAATTGAAGTTAAATAGAATTACAGAAGAAATAGCTGGCTGAGGGAATGTTGACACGGCTGCCATTTGAGCGACCCTAGCTATGTAGCCAGAAGAACTCAATAAAGGCAAACTTGCCGACATAAATGAGAAAAGAGATTGTAACAAAAAGGATGAAGATATACCAGAGGAAGTGACCCTCCCTGGCAAAGAAACTTCCTGTTAAAGAGAACCTTTGAGGTACTTCATGACCTTGAAAGTTCAAAGAACAAAATGTTGGAAGCTGATCCCAACTTAGAAAGGATATGACAACTTGCCAAGGCATAGAAAACATGCTTGCTCTGTACTGAAAGTTACAGCATGAGAAGGAGGAGGAAAGCACTGTTACCTTCTTTACAAAGAAAATATTTTCAAGTTCAATTTCTAATGTTTTTAATCATAGTGTGTTAAATACATATGTTTTATTTTTTTTTACTTCTCTATACATTTATAACTGACACTGAGGCGTTTTAATGTTTTGACAAAAAAAATTTCAAAGTTCATGAAACAATTATAATTTTTCCCACAGATTAGTAAGATAACGTTGTTTTGTTTTAGCTTGCACCGTCATCTTATGGTCCTGCACTATTGTTCAAAATGAGGACTGTCTCTCTCTCTCTCTCTCTGTGTATATACGTATACACATATGTATATATACAGATGTAAAACAAAGAATGTTGCCCGTTATCTTCTCCTACAAGGATTGAGTCAGCCGCTGCAGTCACTAATATACAATACACCCTGAAAGGAATTCAGGGTGAAGATCAGGAATGAGGTACTCTGTGCTCTGGGAAAACAGGCACAACAAGTCCTCAGATGGTTAGAAATATTCCAGGAGAAATTTTTTATGAACCCAGATTCTAGCATCTTCCCGTATTTAGAAAAGCACTAAAATGATAAACTGAGATATTGTTCCTCATGACTAGCAGTAACCTTCTACTGAGATGTGTGCTTGAGTCCAGGTACCCCTTTGCCAAAATCACATGTACTGACCTCTCCCCCCACCTCTTCAGAGCAGTTACTTAGAGTTATCTGAGGGGCTGTCTCCAGGATACAGTCCTCAGTAAGACAGTGAATAAACTCAGCTCACAGCTCTTATGTTGTGCAATTTTTTCCCAGTTGACAATACATATATCTATACATAGAAAAGACGGTATTGGATCCCAGTCTTAAAGGAAGGGTAATTGCTCATCAGTGATAAAAGAGGTGGGGAGGTTTATAATATAATGGTCATCACAGACAGATGAACTGCATGTACAATGACCTGATGTAGGATGAGGTATGGCAAGTTTGGAGAATTAAGGAGGTTTGGTACAGATGATGCTCAACTGTGCACTAGGTAAAGAGCAGCAGGAGATAAAACTGAAAAGGTCATCTGGTGCCAAGTCTAACAGGGATTTCTCTGACTGACTGAGGATTTTGATCTTTATCCTTTAGGTTATGGGAAACTGAAGGTTTTTCAGCAGATGAGTGACACGAGCAGACTTTTAAGACAATCACTCTGAGGAGTTTGCATGGGGTGGGAGCCTACAGCTAGGAGGCAGGAACATCAGATACTGATTAGATGGCTGATGCAGTATTACATGTAAAAAATGAGGAAAGACTGAACTAAGATCCATGTGAGTATGCAACCCCCTCACTTTGCCCTTGGTCACCACTAAAAGATGGTTCCTTAAAATCCGCTTTCCCTAATATGTCTCAGTAAGTCTGCATTTAAGCAGACTGAATAACACCTCCTCATGGACTAGGCTACAGTGACACTGCAGTCCACCAAATATGCCAGGGATAACTACACAAATGCAGCTGAAGTGCCATCCCCGCTGGTTAGGCTGAATATCAGCCACTTTCTCACTTACATAATCAGTGATTCTTTCCCTTCTCCTGCATGGGCACTTTTTGTTAAACATAGCTTTGTTTTCCCTAGGCTGATTAGTAAAAACTTGTTCAGGTAAGATGCTTCATTAACAAATAGTGTTCTTTTGTTCCTTTCAAACTGTCTCCTACATTTTAATTTACTGGGCAATCCTAATGAACTCAACAGGAGACCTAGTAGTTTCCCCTGGGGATAGAGAAAATTAGAAAATTGCCAAGTAAACATAGGACAGTGAAGACAAAGCAATGCCAAATTCAAATTTTAATGAAACCACCTGTTGCACAGGTAGTAAAGGATAAGAATGTCACCTAAGTTTGCTTCTTCATGTATTACCATTTTAAAGGACTAACCATGCTCCAGGAACAAACTTGCTGTATCCTTTTACATACAAAATGATTGAAAAAAAATGAAACGAATGAAAATATTTTCTTCTTTACATTATAGGTTCCAGCCTCCCAGCCATCATCATCATAATCAGAAGTTTTCTTCATCAGAATTTTGCTTTTGGAATCCAGAAGCCAATGCCCTCTCCTAATAGTATTCTTTGAATTATATGGTTTAGCCTTGTGGATCTGAGTTTTATTCCATAAGAAAGGGAAAGAAACCTATTATAAGTATGCATTGTTATTTTATAATCCTGGGTTATGTCATTTTCTCCAAAAGTATGCTCACCACCATTCAACCAATGTGTTTGTTTCATTCATATTGACTCTATATTATTAGTTCTGCCTTTGGATGAGACTCTATTCTTTTCCAGAGAAAAAGGAAAATCCTTTTCCTAATTTTTTTTCTTTGTTAAGACATTTTCTCTTGTAGTAGATGGCGGTTTGTGATCTCACCACACACTTGGCAGATTTCCTTATTCCTCATAATAATTGCATCAACATCAGCAATGAATATCAATGATAATAATGTCCCTCTTCAGACTCTTTCCTCGGCTGATGCATCTGGCCTCCTTGAATGGCATTCATTAGAGCTCAGGCACTAAAGTAATAATATGCCAAAACCAGTGATGCCAGCTTCTCACTCTCTGACCAATTACCTCCTGGACCTGGTTCAGACTGAAACCAAAACACCCTGAATAAGTTTATTCATCTTTGTAAGTTATCAAGATATATGAGAAGCTACAAATAATATTTCAGAGCTCTTTTTTGATGATGGAAAAGAGATACTCATTGTATCTATATAATAGCAGCCGTTTAATATATTATTGTCAGGCACTGCAGTGCAGAGAATGATAGTTTTCCACAGACATTCAAGGTGATAATGCACAGAATATTGGAAGTTCAGGGCACTTATTTATAACCACAACTATAAGACCACTTCATGGTCATTAAAGTCCTATACTACAGAGAAAATGGATTAAGAGTTTTCTGAATTTCTATATCAACTGAAATTAGCATATTATTTTAATGATTAATGGTTATATATCTCAGGTGCTTATCACAATATAATTATGTCAAGAATGACACGAAAAATAAAGGGGAGTAGTATGACATTCATGTAGGAAAGGCAACTACTAATTTTTCAGACTCAAGAAACACAGTACAACATGGTAACTGGGAAAGAACCACAGTAAAGGAATAGAGTTGTCAGAAACATTGCAACACCAAACTGAAGATAAGTCAACGTGTCACAGAGATGATACACTTTTGTGGAAAGAAAGCAGCTGTAGTACTTTGAAAGGACTAATTTCCTGTACTGACATATATACAAACATACCATATGGTTGCCATTTTACAAGTGTATTTGCATGTATGTTGGTGAACATATTTATATATAGATACAAGCGTAATTATACATATAAACTCCTCATATAAGGCTTAGCACAGCTTTAAATGATTCTATACCAAAACCTATAATCTTGATTATCTGATATTCTGCTAATCATAACTTTAACTGGCATTTCAGAAGGTATACAGTACTATCATGTTTATAATAATGTCAAATAGCTTAATAATTAAGAGAATGGATTTTGAAGTTATTGTTTAGAAGCCAGTGAAAGATAATTCTTTGGTAAATATCAGCATTTAACCAGAATATTCCATTTTAAACAGTACTAGATAACAGAAGGTTAATGTTTTTGTATTACTTATACATTTATTTATGTTCACTGACATCTGCATTTCTGCATTCAATTTATAAGCTACTCAAGAGCTACGCTTTTAAAAAACTTTATTTCTAGATTGTGATGGTCTTTGAATATGGACTCAGGGCTTACCTCAAATGGTACATTTTACATGAGATCTTATAGGTTGTGCTAATTTAAATACTATTGTGTCTTAGCTGTTATAGCTCAAGGCCGTGGGTAACAGATGTCTAAGACTAGGTCTGCTCAGAAGTTGAATGATCAGTGGCCTACTCATGGATTGAATGATGAAAGAGCTTGTTAACCATGAGCTTGGCACATGTGAATTAGTAAGTAATGTAAATCTTTGCTAAAAACAGTTTAACTCTGATCATATATATTAAGTGTTTAGGGAAGGAAAAAATGCTTGGTTTCTAGAGAGAAACCAAACCAAACCAAAACAACAACAACAAAAATAGTTACAGAACTTTAAAGTATTGAAGAAAATTTAGCCACGTCTCCCTAGTCTAGGGGGAGGAGTAAAGCATGTTTCCAGACTGTCTATTTTCCAACTGGGTAAAGTGTTAAAGAAATGAGAATTAACATTTATATTAGTATGTGGACGGTCACTGCCTTCTAGCCAAAAAAATAGGTAGACTTGGTGGTTTAAAAAAAAGATTAAAAACAAAACAAAAAAAGGACACTTTTTCCCCCCTCCCATTTGAAAAGAAAAATACAGAAAGTCATTAGAGAAATAAATATTTGGAGATTTGGAGGAAATTGAAAATAATAAAAAGCCCATCACTTTTTTTTCACAGATAAAAGTCTCTGCAATTTGCTTACCTGAAGTCTATTCTATCACCTACAATCTACTAGAAAGCCAAAACAGGTGGAGAAAGAGGGGAGCCAATGCCTCAAGGTGGAACAATAACTAAAGCTCTGACTATTCTTGCGGCATCACCTATGGAGCTCAGAGTGGGCCATGACATCAACAAAGCGTAATTTCTGAAGGAAATAATGTTTATGGTTGAGAAAGGGGAAACCTTGTATTTCTTGAGACGGGGAATGTAAGCATTGAATTCCAGAGAACGAAAGCTTTTCTGAAGGAAAGGTGAGCGCAGTGTATCTGGGCAAAGACAACATAGTTCTCACACACACATGCAGATACAGATACATGTCCACCACACACCCTGTACACGTTGGTTAACCTTTCCCTGGGCTTCATGCCTCCCTCTGTCTGGAAGAGAAGCAAACTTTTGGGCTGCCACCAATGAGATAGAGTTGATGATACCTTTTAACTCGGCTCATAATCATCTAAATATCAAAGAAACACTCTCTATGTATGCTATATATAAACAGTTTCTGGATTTCAAGATACCTGTTTGCTGGGGTTGCTCTCTCTTCCCTACACAGGCAAGGTTAGTTCTGGGTGTGGGCTGACTAGGTGGGAGGGCACTACCTGTACCCTGTGATTTGAGGGCTGCTGACAGCCTTTCACCAAAAATAGATTCATCATATGCCTGTCTCAGTGACCAAAAGACAAAACAAAACTGCGGCAGGGTCACTCATTAATAATTATGACATATAGAATCATAGGCTATTAGAGGAAGAAAGATTTTGAAAAATCATCTGGTCAAACCCCCTCATTATACAAAGGAGAATATGAGGGCTAGAGGTAAGGTAATTAGTCCACATTTTTTTCCAGTCACTTCATGATTATCGTGTGTCAGCAAGTAAAGAACGGGGATCTTGGGTATAGGAGTTTCTGAGAGATATTAATGCAAGAAGCTTCATGAAGGCATAGGATCCCGTAACAGAGCTAAAAGGGTGGCCTCAAGGGAGGAAGACCCTTCTCTTCTCTTATTCATTAATCTACCATGTAAAGGTAGCATATATGTATATATATAATTTCTTACATGTATATGTATAACTTCAGCATACTGTATCCAATATTAATAACTATACATCTACATAATTCTTTTTAATGACCCCATTAGTAATCCACGGCATGAACGTACCATGATTTATTTAGCCAATGCTATTAGTTAATACTTAGGTTGTACCCTATTTTTTTACCTTTACACATGACACTTATATTTTTCAAAGTTTTCAGATTCCCAAGATGTAGTATTTTACACACACCTTTTTTTAAAATTGAAGTGTAGTTGATTTAAAACACTATATGAGTTTTAGGTGTACAACACAGTGATTCAATATTTTTATAGATTGTCCTCCATTTAAAGTTATTATAAAACATTGGCTATATTCCCTTGCTGTACAATATTTATACACATCTTTGGTTCTTTCCTAAGAATATGGTTTTGCACATGATATCTCTTAAGTCAAAGCTAACTATTATTTTAAAGATCTGATACAATATAACAGCATTTCTTTATGAAAGTATATCTATACCAGCTCCACTGGTAGGAAAAACTATTCTCAGAGATCCATCACTACTTCAATGCACAGCCACTGCCAGTAAGAGGATGGCAATCTCAGGCTCCCTTCTGTCCCTCTGTGTCCCGCTTGCAGTTTCTTTTTGACATTCTTGTTTTGAAAAGCCTGAGGGCCATCTGAAGTGGACAGAAATCAGACAGAAGAGGGGAGAGGAAAAGGACTGAGAACAGAAGAAAGACCATGGAAATAACCCTCCTTGTTATCAGTACTGCAATCACAGCAACCCCAATTACTAAAGGGAAAAAAAGAGATATGGTGGGGCATGCAATATTACAGGAAGACCGGCCAATCAGAGCAACTGCAATGTTATCTGCCATCAGTACCAGAAAGATACAATTTTTACTGGGAGTGGAAAATGAGAGGGTGAGAGAGCTGTGAGGATTGTTGACTGGAATTTCCCACAGTCCTTTGTAGATTTCAGCCCCTTCTGTATGGGAAGGGTAAGCCCTCTTCAAAGCTCAACTAAGGCAGGCTCCAACGTAACATTTAAACAGCTTACACTATGTCTTGAGTCACAAGCAAAGGTAAATTTATCAATTTTCCCGGCCATGTCGCTCTCGGGAAGTGTTTGCTTTTTTAATTGCTCAGCTAGGGTTCCTTGCATATAACTGAACAGCTACCTGATTAGAGGGCACAGGCTGAGGACGGCAGGAGCAGCTGACAGGAGAGTCTCCCGCACTTTGAGTGGCTCCCTCTGCCTGCTCTGCCCCTGCTGCGGCGATTGGAACTGAACCATTCGCTGATGCTACCTTGACTGGAAAGGAGGGCAGGAAGTCTGCATGACCCATTCAGCCAGCCAGCAGTAGGAATACAGCCCGCCAAGAGGTTCTCTATCACAGCCAGATGTTAACCGAAAGCCTCAAATCTCAGGGATTTCATTAAATGTGAGAATCACACCTTCTTCTTATCACCTGCAAAGAGCTGCAGGCTCCCTGAGGGAGAATGACAGCTCCACTGGCTGAGCGCCTCTTTCCTAACTCCCTGCTGACATCTTTCAATAGGGCTGATGCCAGGAAAAGGATCTTGTTTCTACTCTTGAGAGGCCTCAGGACAGGAAGCATTCACATGGAAGGAAAGAGAACATTTTCTGTGAGCATTCATCCCTGCCACTGCCACGGTTACACTTCCAGCAATGAAAAGTTCCTCCACTTCTGAAATACAATTGTCTTGCAAACAGCTGCTCCAGCTTGATTTTGCAGACAGTTTTCAAAACATTTCAGGCAAAAACTTCTTCTTAGCCCACCCACAAATCTTCATTTGTATCTCTCACACTGGCTGAAGCAAATCTCTCATAATTATCCATAATTTCTCCCATTCTTTATATCATAACATGATAGAATTTTAGAATTGGCGGGAGTGAAGTTTTTGGAATAGCCTTACTTTCATGGAATTTAGTTATTTATGATAGCAACAATAAAATTGTTACCAAACCAGGTTTGTTTGCCCAACAGGCAGCAATCCAAAAGCTGAGACATCGAGGTTTGCAACAGAGAAAGGGTTTATTCATAAGGCAGCCAAGCAAGGAGACAGGAGAACAAGTCTCAGATCCGCCTGCCCAAAGGCAAGGAGCTTCAGATATTTATGAGTAAAGAGTATAGGGTGGTCGGAAGTGCAGGGGAAGGTGATCGGAGGCAGGAAAAAGGTGAGTAATTGGTGCTCTGAGTTACATGCTTCTTCATGGGAGGCATGTTCAGAAAATGGCGGCATTAGCATGATCTGAGGTTGGGGTTTTTGTCCCTCTGACAACAAAAGGTCATCCATCGGACACCTGCCCAGGCCCGTTAGAGGGGTGGTGGTTCCACCCAGTCTATAAACTGGCTTGAGGGACTTCCCTGGTGGTGCAGTGGTTAATAATCCGCCTGCCAATGAAGGAGACACGGGTTCGAGCCCTGGTCCGGGAAGATCCCACATGCCGTGGAGCAACTAAGCCCGTGCACCACAACTGAGCCTGCGCTCTAGAGCCCGTGAGCCACAACTACTGAGCCCGCGTGCCATAACTACTGAAGCCCGCGTGCCTAGAGACCGTGCTCCGCAACGAGAAGCCACCGAAATGAGAAGCCCGCGTACCGCAACGAAGAGTAGCTCCCACTCACCGCAACTAGAGAAAGCCCGCGTGCAGCAACAAAGACCCAATGCAGCCAAAAATAAATAAATAAAATAAATTTAAATAAATAAATAAATAAACTGGCTTGAACTCGAACTGGACAAGAGCTGACTCTAAGTTCCTGAAAAACAATTTCAGCAACTGTTAGTATAGCGACTCATATCAAAGGTCTTAGCTACAGAGGGGCCGTTAAAGGAGTCTTGTGACATATTGTCTAAGTTATGTGACACTTGGAGGGTATGTAATTTGCAGAACGATTAAGGCGGGTATGTAATTTGCAGAACGATTAAGGCAAGCTTGATTGGTGAAGGCAGGTTATAGAATATTATTTGCTAAGCAAGCTATAGCTCAAAGATTCTAATTGATGACTGTCCCTTGGTTTCAAAATATAACCTCATGTGATTGAAGATGCAAAGAATAAGGCCAACTGAGCATATGCTGTATTTGATTTAGTAGATTATTTCCTTTAACTTCTATCCAGTGATAAACGGAATATTTATAAATGGAATATTTCCTGCCATATCAATAAACAAAGGATGTCACAGTCACCAATGATTGCAGCCCTCCAACGTAAGCTGGTCAGCCCTGAGGAAACTCCGGGCTGTAAAGAACACCTGCCATCTGCCACCATCAGACTGCAGCCACTCCCTGCGGTGAGCACAGAGGAAACTCAGGATGTGAAAATACAGGCCCCAGATGGCTAAGGTGCATATCAAAGGAATGATTTCAGTGAGCCCAGACTCTTGCATCTTCCCATACAAAGAGAAGTGCTAAATTCCTTAACTTGAGATACCTGGTTTTCTATATTTAACAATAATCTTTTGATGTTCCCAGTTACCTATCCTTTGTGGCAAAACTCCTCTATATCCCGGCTCCTCCCCTCGCCTCCTCCGAGCAGTTTCTCAGCGTTATCTGAGATGCTGTCTCCCGGAATGCAGTCCTTATTTTGCCCCAAATAAAACTTAACTCACAACTCTCACACTGTGCATATATATTTTTTTAAGTCAACCCCAGCAACTCTTCATGGCCAATGTAATAAAGGTGGTGGAAACCGGCCACAGTCTAGACACAGTGTGAGGCTCAAGTTGGTGGCAGCACTGCTCGTCCAAAAGTGCGATAATATTTTGGCATTTGAAGATAGGGTAGCATCTTGCTTCTGTGAATGTTCAGTGATGCATTGCCCCTAGAGCACCCGAATAGGAAGCACTGGCCCACTGCTTCCCTTGGGAAGCTTTCTTCTTGTAACATATTGAGAAATTATATCGGGAAAGAGAAATGTCTCCTCCAAAGACTAGACCTACCTGTTCCTCTGGGATCACCCTTATTTTATCACTACACTCAGTATCAGCTACATAATTTGTAAGACCTGGTGCAAAATGAAGATATAAGTCCCCTTGTTCAAAATTATTAAGAATTTCAAGACAGAAGAGTCATCAACCAAAAACAGGGTCCTTCTAAGCATGGGCCCCCGTGTGACTGCTGTTGGGGAGAAAACATAATTTTTCCTCTACCCTTCTAGGTGCTTGCCTGAGACCTCCCCCTTCCATAATAAAGAACAGATTAACCCGAGAAAAACAAACAATAATATGTATACCACCTATATACATGGGAGATACCCTGTAAAACTAAGTAACTCTGAAATGGTTCAAGCCACCACCTTAAACACCATCTACAGCTAAAGAAAGATAAAAGAAGAGGTGTGTGTGCTGGGGGTGGGGGGGGTGGGGAGGTGGGTGGTATCCAGTTATGGGAGGTGACGAGGAAAAGTATAAAAAACAAGGGCAAACTCGTTATGCATATTTAAGTCCTTACCTTCTCCAACAATAAGAGTTTCCAGAGATTTAGTCATCCTCCTCTTCCAGGTACAGAGAGGGGACACCCTTACAAATGGAGATTTCCCTTATAAATGTCAATGTCTCTTACAAAAGGCTAACTCCTACTCAGTTTTCAGAGCTTCTCCTGCTTCCGCTGTTTCTTAAAAATAGTCAGCCTTACACCAAAGAGGCATATTTGTGGGCAAATTCTGCTCCCCTTTATTGCACAAGTCTCACATCTAGGAACCTAGCTCTGAATACATTATATTCTTTTCTGTCCCGTCATCCCCTAAAGTCCAGCATTCTTGGTCAATTTAAATGCACAACTTATTGTCACAAGAGTGGGGAGGTACTTTAGAGAACACATTACCTAGAACTGAAATAATTTTAAAATGTAATTTCATGTTATTTATTAATTTGGCATAGGCTTAATTCATTAAATGAGCCCTCTTGGCTTTCACTCCTTTTTCTGTTGGCAGGGTCCATCTCTAACCTTAAGTTTTGGAGTTACTGGTTTAACCTGCTAGTCTGTCCTACTTATGTCCCTAAACTGAAGATGTTCCATTATTTTCACTCCCTAGACAAACAATGTCTTTTCTTGTCTGATACCAGGTTCATCCCTTCTCGATTTTAACTTGGTTCTTTTAAACACTCTTTCTCATTTTCAGTGTTTCTCAACCCCTTTCCCCCCTTTTTAAACTTTATTTTCCCCCTATGGAACGTTTTTGGATAACTTTTTCCTAATTGCACCCTCTATGAAATTTTACTACTACAGATACACTATAGCATATAGCATATATACATATACATATAATATATACTATTTTATATGTGTATCAACAAAAATTGATTCCTTTGTGGTGAAAAAAGGTACTCATATATAAATATATATGTATATGTATAGGTGTGTGTATACATATATATGGATATGTGTGTATACAGTGTAAAAGGAAAATCAAAATGGGGTCCAGTTTGCAGGGAGAGCTCCCCAAAATGGAGCTGGGGGGCCATTGAGGCAGGGGGACTTATGCACGTCTCAGCCTGGAGAGCATCTGAACTTTGACCGCTTATTGTCTTAACGCAGGCATCCAAAAACATCTGCCCAGTGTTCCAGAAATTCAAGATACTTATCAGACCCTTATCCTAAAATAACTCCTGTCAGCCTATCCCTTAAGGACAAATATTTCCTTTCTTGCATCAGAGGCAATCATAATTCCTACCAGACAACTTTAACAACTTGTGCTTTTGCCTTTGTAAATCCCTGAATTTTTCTCTTCCTTGGAACACCCTTTGAGTTTTACTGTGTCTCCTGAATTGCAATACCTAAGACCCCAAATAAACTCTTTTCTGATTTGCAGCCTTCTGTGTTTTTCTGGTCGACATTACATAGATGTAACTTTCTTCACCACACAAGAATCAATTTTTGTCCCTCAGGGAGTGATATTACCTCTTTTGAGAACATATGATCTAAAGAAACATGTCTCAGGATCATTTTCAACTCTACCTACACAAAGCTTCTCTCTCAAAAAATAACAACAACAAATCCAAAACACTAGCTTCCACATCCTCAGATTTCTTGACTGAGCTCAGAAAGCATACCATCAACTGGGAAGTTAGCCTACAAACTTTTGTGTACGATCACAAGTCTATGCTGTGAACCCATCTGCATTTTAATTACAATTTCATGTTCTTGACTTCTGAGGTCAATTCTATTCATGGCTACCCTTAGAAGGGGATGCTTTTAGGGGCATATATTAACACAAAGATAGTGATGGGGTTCAGGACAAACTACTCCAAAATATGGTAACTTTGCATACTGAATATTTTAAGCTGAAAGAGTTTGAAAAAACAGCAGAAGCAGGAAGGTTAGTCTGACTTTTCCTCTACCCTTCTCCCCTGAAACTGGTCATATACCCTCACGTAAGCAGCACCCTCCCTACATCTGGAGGAAAGGAACATCCTTATTCCCAAAGACAAAGGGCCACAGAGCATAATTTGAACAAACAGGCCTTACTGTTTCCCTTGGTTTATTATACTCACTCCATACCCTTTGACCTATCACCTTTCTCCATGACTGTCCACTCTTCATCAAACCTAGCATGAAAATACTTGGGATTAACCATTTCTTCAAGTCTTCATTTCCTTATGAAGGCTCCTGTGTCATGTAAAGCTTATATTAAATAAATTTGTATGGTTTTCTCCTGTCAATCTGTCTGTCAGTTTAATTTTCACACCCAGCCAGGGACCCTAAGAGGGTGGAGAAGAAAAATATTTCCTCCCTACAATAACAAATTATTCCCTGCAATCATGAAAGGGCCATGATATTATGCAAACCCTAGAAAGATGAGCTTCCTTCCAGCTTGTCAATTTCATGAGCAATAGACTGATTGACATTCTCTGGAATATAGATAGATACCCATCATAAAGCCAGTTTCCAACACAAATGTCTTTTTCGCTGGATAATGGGAACACTGCCAAAGAGTTGGACAAAGAGTTGGATGGAAAATTACCTGAGGGAAAGAAAAAGTTACACTGATAAAGGACTCCAACACTTCTGGTCAGGTCTCAGGCAAGGAAAGAATGATCTAAAAGTAGTTGTAAAACACTAACATAAAGTACCACTTTTCCTAAAGACAAGATATAACTTTCCTGGATCTTTTTTGATGATATTCCATAGCTTGATAAATTATCTCTTCTCTTGCATGAAGACACAGCAAGAAGATTAAAGTAACTACAAAGTATTTACTTCCGTATAGCAACTAGCTAACCATGGAATGCAGTTTAAGTCAGCTTGAAACAGCATAATTTGAAGCAATTTTTTCTCTTCGAATTATATTGCTTGGGCCACCTTGAAATTATATTGCTAAAGCAGGACAGATAAAAATCAACCCCTCATTTTATTTTGTTATATCAGTTGCTTATATATCTAAACCTACCATAACAACTCCCCTGCAAAAAAGAGAGATACAAGTTTTCTTTTTCCATCTAAGGAGGAGCTATATAGTAAGCAATGAAAGACCAAACGGGAGAGGATATGAGAGAAACTGAAAGCAGAGTCTGTCAAGAACATATGCTTCCTGGATGGAAAATCAGGAAACAATAATTCACTGGGTAGAACCCCATGATATTTATTGCTTATTCTTGGCTTTTATGTCTTTGCTCAACAAATGGTCATTGAGTACCTATTATATACAAATGATTATGCTAGATGTTCTAGGAGATTGGACTCACACTATAGAAGATATTTCTTCTAATCCTGTCTTCTGAAATATTTATATATATTTTCAAGGTTTGCTCTCAATTGCAATTAAAGGCTCCCTCCATTTCCCCACCTCCCATCCACCACAGACCGAGCTCTAAGGCTCTTTCATAATTAGCTGCAAATGGCTGTGAATAAGGCACATCCAGGAACATACATAATGACTAACCTTCACGGGTCTATAAAATATTCAGTGGTTCAGTATCATTTCTCCTAGTTATATTAATCTAAGTTTGGAGTGAGAAAGGAAGCAGGGAAGATGTAGTTGGACCTCTTAACTGAGAAGCTATGTTTCTCAGAGACTCAAGCCCTCCAGCTCATAGTTTTTTGTTGATGTAAGAGCTATGTCGACTTCACCATTTGGGGTACAAGTAAGGTCACTTTTAGTTTTTCCAATTAATTACTTAAAATACCACCTCCTGGTATAAATAAGGGAATATTCAGCACCTGTCTCCTAATGCTTTCCATCATCACAAATAATCCAAGAATCTCCGTGGGGACGACAGTCCTTGTCAGGAGCCAGCATTCTCCATCCACTCTCTATACTACTATTCTGCTTTATTTTCCTCATTTTGATCCCATCTTAAATTATCGAATTTCCTTAGTTGCTTGTTTATTTTTTGCCTCAGCTACTAGAATTTAAGCTCCTTAAAGGCAGAGATTATGTCTGTTTTGTTTGTTGCTATATCCCCAGTGCCTGGAGATGAGATGAGATCTCATTACACTGTAGTCACTCAATAAATATTTATTAAATGAATATTTGAACTGTCAAGGCAATATCACTAGTGAAAAGAAGTCTCATCTAGTTCTAAGCATCCGTGCCCACTGCTGCGTTGGCTTTATTAGTCCAGACATCTGTACATTTGCAGTGATGCTGCACACTTACATTTGCTAAGTAGCAGCCAATTTTATTTCCTAATCGCATTCTCAGCTTTTGCACTTGTAAGGGAGGAAAAAATAATTTTCCTTCTACCCTTCTAAATTCTTGGCTGGGGCTCCTATAACAAAAGACAGATTAACAAGAGAAAATGTGTCTACCTCATCTTGAGTACGACCTTTCAGAGTCCAAGAAACCCTTGGGTTATTGGGTCAGTTTCCTATATCTGTCCAGCTAAGTTCTCCCTTAGTTTTCTTGCTGGTTCTTTCCTGCTGACAAATCTCAATTAGGAGTATCAGAGTAGACAGAAGATTGTCTCCTTACAGTATTAAATCTCAAAAGGGAAGAGGTCGGGGTCTCTAATTTTTCCCTCCGGTATAGTCTTTAGCAAATTTATCAGTGACCAGTTTTGCTTATCAAAGTATATTTGGAAAAGAGGCCTTCCAGGTCACAAAAGGTCCTCTTGCCCATTTCCAGGGCAGTGGGTGACTACTAAAATTACATTTGTATAACTAAAGGGGGTTACTCAAGGACTGCTCTCTAAACAAAGATTTGCTCTGAGGTGAATCTGTGTATCCCTCTAAATCTAGGTGGGGTACCCTGCAATGTGTGGTCGGATCTAACTCTTCTTTAGAAATGCATGTTTGAGCACAGCTGCTGGGAGAGCCAGCTCTCAGGAGTCAGCTCGGTTTGGGGCTTGCCTCTGCTGAAAAGAGCCAATATCCTACCCCTCCTGAGGGACTGCCCACATAAATGACTGATCTGTGTGCGAGGAGAACCGACTGGCCCTCTCACATCAACTTGGAACAGCTCTGCAGCTTCAGAATTCTCTGCAGAGTTGGTTGCCACTTCTATCAAGTCTACATTGCAGTTCAACTTCTCCCTCTGACCAATTCTGCTTCCTACCCTTTTCTTCCATGGTTGTTTTTCCTAAGAGTCCTCCCAAATAAACCTTTTGCAGGCAGACACACGAGACAGCTGGTAAAAGCTGCTATTTTTATTGTTGAAAAACTCATCCCATTATAATGGGAAATAATCTGTGACAATGTACTTACACTTTGTTTACAACTGGAAATTAAATATAGTTTCAGTGGTGGGTCCAAGCAATGTCTAAGGTTTTGTTGGAACAGAATGAAATAAAAAAGATAGATGAAAGGAAAGAAGTGAGAGAATAGTTCAAATGACTAGAGAGCGGATGAAATCAAGATTGAAATGTATCAGGGAAAGAGGCAGATGGCTGGCCCCAGATTTTGCATGCAGTGCTGACTGGTGATTCAAATAGTAATTCACATTTACATTTTGTTTTACAATTTCTAAAGAATTTTTATATACATTGACGTATTTTGACATCTCAATAGATCTGGGGTGAAGGAAGTAAAAAAAATATTAGATTTGTAAGAATCCGTCAAAGTCCTGTAATACCCCCGTCTCTCCAATGTAAGAATATGCCTTAGATTTCTCATCTATAGGGATTCTGTGAGAATGAAGTGAAATATTATTTGTAAAATATTTAAGGTAGTGTTCAAATATAATTAGTGTCTGATCAATGTTAGCTGACACCATCATCATCCCTCCCAGTCCCTTTATAACATCCTTTCTGAAGAGAAAGGATAGAACTTTATAGTTCATTATTGAGTTTCCCATCTTACCAATTTTGGAATTTTTACCCAGGAAGGGAAAAACTCTACTCTAGACAAATGAGATAGTGTTACAGGCAAAACTAAACCTCATGAGTGTCTGTCCAAAGCCTGTTCCAAAAGCTTTCACAAAGTATTGGAACTCTGCATTAAATCTGAGAATCTTGCTCCTTCCACTTGGTAGATACCAAAACTGAGAAACCATGAGAAGTGATATGATCTCAGTTAGAATGTGAGACAAAATCTTCAAGGAATTTCTGTTCCCTGGATACTCAATCCAACCCATCCTATAGCAAGGGTGAAATAAACACTAGGCATTACACATTCAATAGGGCCACAGTGGACTGGATCCTTATGCTATGGGATCAGTGAGATCTATAACAGAAACATAAATAAGGTTCTTGATGTAAGTTGATACACATTACTGACTTAACACCCTTAAACCTCTCTCCCCATCCATACCCTTGTCTAAACCTTTTCCCTTTCCCCCCTCCCAATTTTTTTATAAAACAAAATGACATGTTGCATTTGTTTCCTTAATGCCTTGGAGATGCTGTTCAGTTGGTTTTTATTTACTTATCTATTTACTTTTTGGGTTTTAAGATGGAGGTTAATTGAGGAGATTTGCACAGGCTTGTGAGGAGCTTTGGGTATTAACAAGCTATTAGCTTCTGAGATCCTTTAGTCCTGATACTGAGTCACTCTTGTCCACAATATCTGGAGTGAAGTAAAGGGTCTGCCAAGTCTCTCTTAGATCAAAACATGTATCTCATATTTTAGCACTGCTTAGGAAAGCCAAACTCATCATTTGGCAGGTTCTGGCTGCATTTCCTAAATTTTAATTTTAATCTTAACAGATAAAACTTTAGATCTCCACTACTAAGGGAAAAGTTGAAGAGCTGTTGAGCTGTTTTGTAACTTTATACTTGTTAAGAGACGAAAGGAACGACAACAAATCTCTCAGCACCCAGTTCTCTGAATGAGGACAGTGATAAAGACTGAGGTGTTGCAGGATTTTTTACTGTGGTCTTGCTTAGTGGGTACAAAGAATGCTGGCCATAGTAAAACTGTGGCGTATCTAGAACCCACATTTCTCTTCTCATTTTGTGAAAATAGATGTCAGAGCGAGCAGGACTGAAGAAAAAAAATATATGAAGTCCTTACCCAGGTACAGCCCTGAGGAGAATCCCTGGATGTTTGAACCCTAAAATATGGAGGATACTTGGAAAATGATTACATTCATTTCCTTTCTTCTTATTTAGCCTTTCTGGAAAACTAGATACAAAATGCAGGGAAGTTTCAGTTACTCTTGGTGGAATGGTTTGCCTAAGGTCTCTCAGTGCTAGTAGTGGAAATCAAGAATTGAAAGCAGAAGGAATATCTTGACGTGAATCCACGTGATGACCTTTAACGTTTCTGAATAATCTACTTTTTGTTGCTGACACCAATTTCTAACACCTCCCTCTTGGCCCCCAAACCTGAGATCCTATAGAGGTCTCTTTGTAATTGTTTCATAAGCAGGTCTTAAATTTTAAGGTTTCTCATAAAAACAACAATAGTGACAACAAAGATCAAATAGGTATGTTCAATTTTATAGAAAAATTAAATATTTATTCCCTGAGGCCAAAGAACTTTATGTAGTGTTTAGACCAAGAATCAATTTTGGAGGCAAACTGTAAGAACCTCTAAGGCAAGTTTCTAAAATGGAAATGTTGAAAAAGTCCCTGTAACAAAATCACCACTGGAAAAGGGAGCCAGCCTTTGAAAGGTCTGTTTTCCTCCTCTCAGATCTTTGCTCAGAACTGAAATTGCTCCTTTGCCAACCCAAAGAGAGGCAGTTTTTGAGCCTTTTGTTGAAAAGAGAGCCTATAGCTGACACTAAAGTAAGATTCTGTCAATAGCAAGGACAGGGTGATTTTTATTTCATTTATTTTATTTTTACTATGTTTTTTATTTGTGTGCAACTTTTCAAAAAATTTCCCAACATTTTATTAATGAAAAAATTTTAAATATATTGAGAAGTTGAAAGGCTTGTAGGATGAACACCCATGTACTCTCTACTAGATTTTACAATTCACATTTTACTCAACTTATTAAATACATCCACCAACCATCCTTCTCGCTCTACAGCAGTCCATCTTATTTTGTTGATGCATTTTACAGTGAGTTATAGAAACACTTTATACCATTACACATGTTAACATGAGTGTCATTAGTTTTCTTGTTTTTATTCATTCACAATTGATTGCAAGAAAGCTTTGTAAAGAATCTAGACATTCTGAGGTAGATCCATAGCAGTGGTCCCCATGCTCGACTTTTACAATTATTTTGATGTAGTATCAAAGAAGACGATCTACAATGATCTAAAATGGCTATTAAATTACTCCTCCCTTCTCCAGTTGCGTGTCTGTGTGAGGGCAGATTTTCTGCATATATAGCAACCAAAAACACCCAAGTCCTAACAGATTAAATTCAGAAGCAAATATGAGAATCTGGTTGTCTTCTATTTAGGCCATAAAAGAGATTTACAAAAATGTAAAACCAGTGTCATTCTTTTCATTATTTTTTCGTTATTTTTCAGAGTTACTCTCCATGTTAATTTAATGGCCTTATGATTGCCATTTTAAAATAAATCAATAATATTTATTTCTTTCACTGTTAATTTCTAATAAGATATAGATAAATAAATATAACTTTATAAACAAAAGCTCTTTGGTATGCTCAGGAATTTTCTACTTGGTCCCATTAGCTTTCTGTCTTATACAAATGGGTCAAAATCTCCTGCCCAAACACTTCGTTTTTTCTACTACTTTCAGCACTCTTGTGGTGTTATTCCCTTTTAATACTTTTATATACTAGAAGTATAAAGAATAAAAGTAATACTATAGTTATATAATAAAGTGTTATTATTATTACTACCATCATCATTGTTATTTCAGTAGAATTTGGAGTGAAACAGGAGTTTAACCATGGAGTCAAAAAAGCTATCCTATTTAAAATAAATCATAACGTCTAAAATATTACTTTTTAGATCAAATATATAAACTGGGGTGTGATTTTTGAAAGAATCATTCATTTTATGAAAGAATTAATTGATACATATGAGAGATAAAGATATACATACATCCTTTAATATAATTTCTATATGTATGTTCAGAGATTAAGTGCAGAAAAAAGCATGATGTAGTAGGAAAAAAACAAAATCCAGGAGTTTTAAAAAGTTACCGTTTAGCTGTGTGTTTTGAGCTCCAACTTTATATTTTTGTGATTCAGCTCTCCCATTTGAAATGGAAGTCACATCAAAGTTCCTAGAAGGTTCTTTTGGTCTGCACATTACTATGCTGCTTCATTTCATTTAGTAATAAATTTAAAAAGTTATCATCTACTACATTAAAAACCTTTAGCTAGGGGCTTCCCTGCTGGCGCAGTGGTTGAGAGTCCGCCTGCCGATGCAGGGGACACGGGTTCGTGCCCCGGTCCGGGAGGATCCCACATGCCGCAGAGCGGCTGGGCCCATGAGCCATGGCCACTGAGCCTGCGCGTCTGGAGCCTGTGCTCCGCAACGGGAGAGGCCGCAACAGTGAGAGGCCCGTGTACCGCAAAAAAAAAAAAAAAACAACCTTTAGCTAGGAATGTTGAGGGATGCAGATATATATATATGAAATATAATTCTCACCCACAATAAATTCATAATTTTTTTGGATATGTAGAAAGTTTAAATAAAAAGTTAACAGTAATGGGATTTTTGAATTTTCTTTCTTTTCCTTTCTCCCTTTCTTTCTTTTCTCTGTGGAAATAAACAAAGACTATAACGAAATGAGAAAAGCAGAGGCTATTTATTCAGAGCTGCTACAGCAAGGGAGCCAGACACTGTCACTTGCATTTGGCAGAGACTCAAGGGCAGGCAGAGGAGTGGGAGAGCTTTACAGTGGAAGGAAGCGAAGGGCTCAGGTATGCTACAATTGGAGGCTGTCGGCATGAGGAAACTAGGTGGACCAACTAGAAGTAGGGCATCCTATGCAGTTGGTAGGGGTGCATATTTGACTTTCGCTGGTTGGTGCTAAGTTGGAAGTGAGGACAAAAATGACAGAAGCTGTCAGTTATTAACCAAACCCTGGTCATTTGGGGTGGATCATTAGAGAAATTACTGGTTAGCTTCCTGGATTGTTACTAGAGATAGCAATCCTACTTCCTGTAAGTCTTACTTGTAGCAGGTTAGCATCCTGAGCTGGTTCTTGTGGATGAGGAGTTTGGTTTCTGGGCAGGTTGTTGCAAGTTGTGGGTCAGAAGTCTATTTTTATATAAGGTCTGGCCATTGTCCATTTGTATACTTATCCTCCCTCTCTCTGTTCTCTCCTTCCATCCATCCCCCCTCCCTTTTCCTTCCTAGTGTTTGTTTCTGGTTTTGTTTTTCTGGCTCCTGAGAGGGAGAGGAAAAGGAGAAAGAAGAAAGGGCAGAGGAGAAACAGAAAGAGAACAATGATGGGATAGAGTGAGTCTGGGACTTAATGTGTTATCAAAGTGTCCCCATAGTGAGGTCAATAAAGGACATTTTTAAAAGAGGAAGCCAAATATTTAATATGAAGTTATACATATGCTGCACTGTAAATACCACGTGTCACTCTCTCCCTTCCTCCCTCAAATTGCAGTCCCCAACTCCCAAGAGGACCACAGTAGAAAGTAGACCTGTGTGTGTGTGTGTGTGTGTGTGTGTGTGTGTGTGTGTGTGTGTGTGCACGCTTGGTGCTTTGCCAAAAATGAGCAAGTAGTTAAGATTACTCACACAGATGCCTGGATAGGTTAGTTAGGTTAATCTTCAATTAGCATGTTCCACCATGCCTGATAAGGACCAGAGTTCACTGTTGACCATAAAGAAATAAAAAGGGAAAGTCAAAATTGGTTAATCTGAAAACCTTAGCGCATGCCCCTGAGGTAGCTACAATGAGTAAGCAGTTAACTGTAGCAGATGACCTGGGTCTCACCTACCCCTCCTCATTTCTAGCAAGCTGTCCTTTTCAGAACTGCCTCTCTGAGTGATGAAAACACTCTCTGTGACATGTGAATTTGCCCTTGAATACAGGCCCAACCAAGCTGTTAAAGTTCACACTCTTTGGTCTGTGATTTACTCCATTTTATAGTTTTCAGCCCTGTGCAACTCCACCCACTCAAGACACTTGCCTCTGACTCCATTGCAAGATTTCAATTTTAGATTTATAGCTAAAGGTAGCAAACATTTTTATAAAGCAAACAAAAACAAAAAAACAACCAAAAAAAACCTCCCAAGAAATAGGGAAGGCCCATAAAGTTTGATTTATTCTCCCCACAAATTCAGTTAGATCTTTGGGAAAGAAAACCATAAGAAAAAGAAAAAGTACTAAAACCCAGTTGGAGGCTTCTGATCCACTGAGCCATTTAAAATAGAGACTGTTCATTTTGATCTTACCAAGATGGCCATTCGCTTTTCATGGGGAAGGAGGAAGGCAGTGATTCCTCCAACATTTCAGATTTTGAAATCTATCATTTGATTCTTAAGCCACATGTCTCCCTCCTTCTAAAATCCGTGCTTTATTCACTCCTTTGAATTTTAATTCAGTTTGAGAACATTTTGTTGGAGGAGAGTATACTAAAATGACTAAGGGCACTGGAGTCAGATAGCATGGTTTTAAATCTTGGCTCTATCGCTTACTAGCTATATGATCTAGAAAAGTTTTTAAATTTATCTGCACCTCAATTTTCTTCATTAATGAAATGGGATAATAACTGTCAGGCTCATTAGTTTTCTGTAGAGTTAAATGAGATGATTTATAGAAAGTTCTTAGTGTAGTGTCTCTCTAGCATATACCAAGGTCTCAGTCAATATTAAAAGTAATAATGGGTAAAAACTGGAGAAACAGGAATCACTGCTTTAAGGAATATGGTGTTCAAGAAGCAAATGTTAGGAGAAAGAGACATCCAATAGGTAATGTATTTCAAGTTTTCTGACACTGATATTTTTAAACTATTTGTTCTTTAATTTCCTAGTCTTGCTAAAATTTAATTTGCTTGAACATACAGATAGACACTATGTTTCATGCTTAGGGTATTATGGATATTATTTATATTTTCTGTCCCTCCCAGGGTTCTTTATAATAATAATAGTAACATAAATTATTATTATTTTTAAGATTTTGTGGCTGTGATACAGACTTTAGGTTAAAGACTTATCATAAAGAGTGACTGACTACTAGAAATGTTCATTAATTAAAGTCATGTTTTTCTTCCTCTAGTCATGTATAACCATTTGTCTATTTGTCTGTTTCTGAGGACTCCCAAATTTATTAAAAAAATCATTACTGGGAGTGTGAATGGTCCTAACAAGGGGCCACTCTTGGTCAATATTATTTATTGAATTAAGTGTTTTGAAAGGCCAGGAAACTCAAGCAACAAAGTAACTAAATTTTACAATAAATGATTATCATAACTCCAAACATAACTGTTATCTCTAGACCACCAGCTTTTCTGTTAACTTCATACCAGAACAAGTATCTGGTCCTGTTCATTTCCATATTCTCACAATCAAGCCCTGTGACACATGGTAGGCGTGTGATATTTATTAAAATGAATTAAAATAAATTATCACAATTCCCTTTTCAAGAGCATGGCCATTACTGAACATCAAAGATTTGAGTAAAAGGAAACTATTCTCGTTAGACTAAATAATAAGGTTTCTTCCCTGCTGTGGGATATTATAAATTTTGAATTGAAAAGTAGGTGGTTTGGGAGATGAAAGTTTATTCCAGAATACTGAATTTATATAAAAAGCCCAATGATTATGGTAAAAGAAAAAAAATCAAAAAGTTCACTTTTTTTCTTAACTAGAAAAAAATTAAGAGACCAAAAAGTCACTAAAAGATGTTGCTTGATTGAAATAAGAAACATGAAAAATAAAGAAAATATAAAAAAAAGTATGTTCTAGTTTATTGTTCATATTTTGAACCTGATGTTATACTCTTTTAAGTTTTCCTATCCATCCATCCATCCATCCATCCATCCATCCATTCACACTTCCATCCATTCAACAACAACAAAAATATATATTGAGTTCTTATTAAAGGGAAGTTCCCAACAGACTCTGTCCAAGTTTCATGGAAAATTCGACCTTGTGAGGCAGTGGAGATGAGACAGGCACAGACCGAAGTAACATGTGAGAAGACCGAAGTGTACATGTAAAAAGGAGATGGGTGCTTTGAAGAAAAGGAATCTAGTTTAGCCTGTGGGTCAGGAAAAGCTTGTCTCAGGAAGTGGTATCTGAGTAGAGGTCTGGGGTGATTATGAATTTATTTAATAACAAAGGAAGGGTATGCACACATAGGGACCTGCACAAGTCAAGTTCCTGTTACAGAGGGAATGTGGCACATTGGAGGAATTTCAAAAGGGCTAGTGTGGCAAGATTCCAGAGAGTGAGGCAAAAAATATGGAGAAAGAGTAGTCAACGATGGTCAGGAGCTGGGCCACAGTCCCATAAAGACTTTGTTTTCCTTATCCTTAGAGGAGTGGGAAACACTAAACGTTTTTGACAGGAACGGCTTGAGGGAACACAGTCATATACTCAATGTAGCTTCATTTTGGAAAATAAATTATAGATTTGGAGGACCCAGTAATAGGCTATTATAGGACTCCAGGTGAGAGAAGATGGTAGCTTGGGCTATGTTAGCAACCATTAAGATGGAAAGAAGGCATGGAATTTGAAAGATATTCACAGTAAAAAAAGGCTCTGAAGGGACCGTGGCAATGAAGGGAAATGTAGGTTGGTGAAGAGGGAGAGTCAAGTTTTGCCCCAAGGAGTCTGGTTTATATAACTGGGTGAATGATAATGCTATTCTACTGAGATCAAAGGCACTGAACAAGAACCAGATGTTTTCCCCCTGTACATGGACAGTGCATCATAGAATCAGTTTTGATTATGTTGTATGTAAAGTATATTTAAGGTATCCAGGTAGAGGTCCTGGGTAGGCAGTTATACACAAGGTTCTGGAGTTCAGAAGGGAGGCCTGGGCTGAAGGTCACTGGCATATTAATACTACTTAAAAGCACAGGGTAGGATAAAATTCCTAAGTGGTATTGTAGAGTGAAAGGAAGGGGAGATTCTGAACTTTAAGACAACACATTATTCAATGCCTGGGTAGAGGAAGCAGAATTTTCTATGAAGCATAAAGAGAGTAATCAGAGAGGCAGGAAGAAAACAAAGATATTTAGCTCTCACATGCAAGTTCTTTTCAAAGCCTTGACTTCACTGGACGCACATGGTTAATGAGAAAATGCTTTGTTTGCTACATTATTTCTGCCATACTTATGGTTTCTGTCAAGTAATTTATTTAGTCACTGTGTTGTTTCTGAGCACTATAGTCTTCTTTACTCACTCAATGTGTAAAGTGTTTTAAAAACCTTGCAACCATCAAAGTAAAAGATGCAGCACGGTGCCTCATCTTCCAGCACTGCCGCAGGGCTCAATAATCTATAGATCATGTAATAATTTCATTTAGCAGCACAATAAAAGTCAAATTAGTTTCCATGAGACAGTTATGTATGATAATCTGGATTACTGCGGCCTCCTACTGACTATATTAGCATTGTAATGCTATTTCCACTTCTGGGATTCTGGTGGAATTATTTCTTTCAGTTTATATTTATTGAATAATTATGAAAACTGAGTTCTTAAAGTCTTGAAGAAGTGGATTTATACCAAAAAAAAAAAAAATTAATGTGCAGTGATAATGATCTTAACTTCCAATGTATCACTCTCTCCTTTAAAGAAGTGACTTTAACTGCCAGAGTTTCAAAGTAGTTGAAAATGTACCTTAGTGAGTTTGCAGCTAAACACTGACAGCTAAAGCCTGTGTCTCCACCTGCTAGGGCCAGCATTTGCCAGAGGCTTTCAAAGCCATGTCTCAGTGTAAGTCGGAGTTCATGCAAAACTTAAGTATAAGAAACTTGTTTACCTGTCAGGGATTGATAGGACTGCTTAAAAAGCCAGGACTTTCAATGCAAATCCCAAACAAATCCTAGTGGACACTTCTGTAGAAATCGACAAGCTTAATATTTATAAGAAAATGCAAAAGGCCTAGAATAGCCAAAGAATTTTTAAAAAGAATAACAAAATTGGAATTCTCATTCTACCTAATTTCAACACTTATACCATGAAGCTACAATAAATAATCAAGATAGTTTGGTTTTGGCAAAAAGATAGACATGTAGATCCAATGAACAATAGATACTCCAGAAACATACCCAAACGTATATGGTCAACATATTTTTGGACAAACTGCAAACATGATTCAGTGAGAGAAAGGAAAGTGTTTTCAGTAAGTGGTGCTGGATCAATTTGATATCCATACGGAAAAAAAAGTATACCTTATACCACCTCATACACAAAGATGAATTTAAAATGGATCATAGGCCTAAATGAGAAACCTAAAACTATAAAACTACTAGAGGAAAACATAAGAGAAAATCTGTTATGGCCTTGTGGCAGAAAAAGATTTATTAAATAAAACACAGAAGTATGAATCGTAAAAGAAAAACTTGACATTTTGGATCAAAATTAAAATTAGAAATGTTTGCTATTTAAGACATCATTTAAAAAACCCAAACAAAAGACATAGACTGGGAGAAAACATTTACCACATATATTTCAGATAAAGGAGATATATATATATATAATATATAATATTTAAAACTCTTTGAATTCAATAAGACAGACAACTCATTTTAAAAATAGGCAAAAAAAGGGCTTCCCTGGTGGTGTGCTGGTTGAGGGTCTGCCTGCCGATGCAGGGGACACGGGTTCGTGCCCCGGTCCGGGAGGATCCCACATGCCGTGGAGCGGCTCGGCCCGTGAGCCGTGGCCGCTGGGCCTGTGCGTCCGGAGCCTGTGCTCCGCAGCTGGAGAGGCCACAACAGTGAGAGGTCCGCGTACCGAAAAAAAAAAAATAGGCAAAAAAAATAGGCAAAAGATTTGAACAGATGCTTAACAAAAGAAGATATATGAATAAGTAATAAACACACAGGAAAAGGCTTAACATCTTTAGTTAGCAAAAAAAATGCAAATTGAAACACAATTATATTCTACTACACTCCCATTAGAATAGCTAAAATTAAAAAGACAGAACATCAAGTGTTGAAAAGAGTATGATATAACTGAAACTCTTCAACATGACTACTGAGAAAGTAAAATGGTCAACCACTTAGGAAGACAGTTTGACTGTTTCTTTGAAAGTTAAACCACAAACCTATCATACGATCAAGATAATTCCACTCTTAAGTATTTACCCAAGAGAAATGAACACATTTTTTCACAAAAAGACTTATACACAAATGCTTATAGCATCTTTATCTACAGCCAAAACCTGAAATGATTAAACCAATTGTGGTGTATTCATACAGTGGAAGACTACTCAGCAATAAAAGAGGTACAAATCATGGTTATTAAAAAAAATGGATGACTCGCAAAAATTATGTTCAGTAAATTAAAGCAGTCAGAAAGACTACTTACTAAATTATTCTATTCATAGAATATTCTTTAAAACAAAAACAGGTTCATAATGACAGAAAGGCCAGTGATTACCTGGAAACAGTGGTGAGGAAGGGCTGGATTACAAAAACGGCATGAGGAAACTTTGGGGGGTTATGAAAATGTTTGTCACTTTGCTTGTGGTGGTGGTATCATGAATGTGGGCATATGTTAAAATGTATCACGTTGTACACTTTTAATATGTACCTTATATTTTATTATATTTCCATTGTACCTCAATAAAATTGTACAATTCCTAAGTGTAGGAGATAGGCAAATTACTTTATCTGAACCACACTTTTCTCAGCTAAAAATAGGGGGCAATAAGGATCCCCCTCATAGTGTTGTTATGATACAAAACGTGATTTATTTAATGTGCTGGACATTCTAATTATTAATGCTTAATTTTAACTCAAGGTTTAGAGCTAATTTCCAAAATATTGGAAATTCAGAAAACAGAGAAATGAGAAAAAAATGACACTAGGAGAAAATAAAGAGCCAAATCCAGAAAGAAAGAAAGTCCTCTGCAGGATAACCGAGTAGGGTTTTGTTGGTTATGTTTTGTTTTTTCAGTAAGACTCTGCTGTTGAAGAAGGAAAGAAAACAAACAAAAACGCTCTTCTAAAGCAAGAGACAATGATAGGATGTGTAATCATATGTGATGTTTGGCCCTGGATTGATTCTGGTTTGGACACCTGACTGCAAAGACATTTTGTGAACAATGAAAGGAATTTGAATATGGGCAGAATAGAGATAACGTTAGGGGATTACTAATTGTATCCACTATGACCATGTTATTGAGGTGATATGGTAAACGTCCTTGTTCTTTAAAACGTGTTGTTTTATACTCTTGTTCTATACTACAGTTAAAGAAAAAAGAATTCTTGGTATCCATCATCTACTCAAACACATAAGGGAGAGAGAGAATACTGTCTCTAAGGAACACTCATGTGAAGGCAATAATATTTCACACCTCTTCAGAGATAAAGAAGCTGTAAGGAAGTTGTTCAAACTCCTCTAACTGTGCTTTATAAAGCAAGTCAACATATACCACATACTATGATGCTCCAGGTTGTCTGCCCTTAGATATGACACAAATTCATTGGCTGACCCTGAGTTCCATGTACTTTCTTTTTTTTTAAATAATTTAAATTCTTTTTTTTAAATAAATAAATTTATTTATTATTTATTTTATTTATTTTTATTTTTGGCCATGTTGGGTCTTCGTTGCTGCACGTGTGCTTTCTCTAGTTGCTGCGAGCGGGAGCTACTCTTTGTTGTGGTGTGTGGGCTTCTCATTGCAGTGGCTTCTCTTGTTGCAGAGCACAGGCTCTAGGCATGCGGGCTTCAGTAGTGGCATGCAGATTCAGTAGTTGTGGCTCGTGGACTCTAGAGAGCTGGCTCAGTAGTTGTGGCGCACGGGCTTAGCTCCTCCACAGCATGTGGGATCTTCCTGGACCAGGGATAGAACCCAAGTCCCTTGCATTGGCAGGCAGATTCTTAACCACTGCTCCACCAGGTAAGCCCCCGTGTACTTTCTTATCCTCTACAAAACTTTCCTCCAAGTACATTGCAATGGAGAGCCCATCACTCTGCCTGAATTTTCAGAATACCTGGCTATAATCCCCAGTTTTCTACATATGTTCCTCCCATACCTATCTTTTGATCTATTGATCAGTCATCAATCTATCAGTAATTGAATGTCAGGTACAGCCTGGCGTATCCTATGTAACAAACAAAAAAATGAAGGTACTCTTCATAGGATTAGTCAGCTGCTTCTCCATTTTCCAAAGCACTGTAGCTCATACTTTTTATTAAGTCACTTGGGTAATATACTTAGCTACCTTTCTAATTGTTGGACTTTTTCCAAGATTAACACTACTTATGGCAATCCTGGTATGGCTAAACATATCGACAATTAAGAAAGCATTCCACCTTAAGAAAAACATCAATCCTAGGTAGCTGCAGTATCCTCATATTCAGGTAAAATTTAGTTTTCAATTTCTAAATACCAGGCCATTCTCTCTGTCTTCTTCAGCTGTTACCTAGGAGCTCCTGCTATGCCAGATTGCTTATCTCCATGCTTTGGTACATCTTTAAAGTGTTTCTTCACCCTTCTTACTTACAGCTGCCACACTTCAGTTCACAAGACAGCATTGTTTGAGTATCCTGTTATTTTAGTGCTGCTGTGTGTGCCCAACTCAGCAAAGCTATGCACCATTTCAGAGCTGTGAGACTTCACTCTGTAGCAGGAACCCAGTGAGAAAGATCCTCTGGGGCATTTTTCATTAGGCACAGAGGAAAATAAAGGAAAGTAAAATATGCACTGTGTTTGCTACTCAAGATATGTTTATGGTAGGAATGGAAGGGTATAGAAAGTGGAATGGAAGGGTAAAGTGAAAAGGGAAGAAGAGAAGGAAGGAATTAAGGAAGAGAGGAAGAAAGCAAGTGAGGTGATTAGTGGGGAACAGGAAATGAGAGAAGATGGAACAGATTTATAGAAAGAAACTTGACTTTATTTCTCATTTAAGACTTCACGGGGGGCTTTCCTTGTGGTGCAGTGGTTAAGAATCCGCCTGCCAATGCAGGGGACACAGGTTTGAGCCCTGGTCTGGGAAGATCCCACATGCCACGGAGCAACTAAGTCCGTGCACCACAACTACTGAGCCTGTGCTCTAGAGCCCGTGAGCCACAACTACTGAGCCCACATGCTTAAAAAAAAAAAAAAAAAAAAGACTTCACCTTCTTGGAGAACTTACCCTCCCCAAAAGAAAGCAAAGCAAAGCTTGACAACGCTCAATCACCATTCTGTAAATGCTGGAACTTTTTTTTTAAATACATTTATTTATTTTTCTTTTGGGATGCATTGAGTCTTCGTTGCTGCACACAGGCTTTCTCTAGTTGCCACAAGCAGGGGCTACTCTTCGTCGCAGTGCACAGACTTCTCCTTGCAGTGGCTTCTCTTGTTTCGGAGCGCGGGTTCTAGGCGCGCGGCTCAGTAGCTGTGGCATGTGGGCTTAGCTGCTCCGCAGCATGTGGGATTTTACCGGACCAGGGCTCGAACCCATGCCTCCTGCACTGGCAGGTGGATTCTTAACCACTGCGCCACCAGAGAAGCCCAAATGTTGGAACTTTTAAATTCTCTGTTCTACTTAATTGCTAATTAGGTCCACCCAGTTGAGTAGAACAATCTTTTAAATGCTTCTCTTACTCAAATTGTATACAGAAAACAACCAAATTGATTGAAAAAACTGATTGAAAAACATCATGAAATTAGTAACATGGAGTTTACCAAACGATTAACTTAAATATGCAGAGAGAGAAAATGAATGCACACTATATGTACAGTGTGCAACGTTGGTGTTGACTCCTGCCTACTAAGAACACGGTAAATCTACAGTCAGGGATGTCTGTAATGAATTCTCTTTGCTTTAGCACACTCCAGACCTTATATTCTGATTCCATGCCATTTGTTAATTGTCTGTGCTGTTCTTAATCTTGGCCAAAATGGACTTTTTTCATGATTGTGGCTTTTAAAATAATGAGTAGAATTCTCAGTCTCTCTCTACAACTGCAAAAATACCAGGATTTCAAGACAGATATTCTTCATCAGCTGTAAATTCATAGCCCTATTTATCTCTCTTCTGATTTCCTATTTTACGTTAAAAGCTCTGTTTCATTCAGCCTTCACTACAAGGCGACTGTCAACAGTTACCCTCAAATGAAAACTCTCTCTGCTCTGCCTTTGGATGTGGTGGTTGAAGAGACTGTGTAAATTGCCCTGACTTTTTGCAGGAAGAAAAGGTTTTCAACATGGCTATAAAGTGAAAAAATCTACCCTGTTAAGCAGAAGCCAATGCTTGATACAACTTCCCCTGCTATGTTATAAATTAATTCTTCTCCTTTCCCTTTAATGCTATCTTTTCACCTCCAGCAAGCAGCTCAACTGGCACCAGTGATTTTTTTTTCTATTTAGAATTTTCATGCTCCAAAGTACAGACTATATTGTCACGGGACAATAATTATTGCATGTATAAGGCATGATGTTAGGTGCAATCCCATTGGTCTTTTATGGGAAAATCAGTTCCTCAGAAGTCATATTATGTGACGTTAATTATCATGAATGACAATTAACAATGACTTTCAGAGATTTTGAGAAATCTGTGCAACAGCGACTCAGAATTTTAAAACTACTATTTGTGGTTAATCTTCCATATGACTCAAATTCTGTGCATTTTATTTAAAAAATAAAAATGGAGGATTGATTCAAGATGGCGGAGTACAAGGACGTGCTCTCACTCCCTCTTGCGAGAACACCGGAATCAACTAACTGAGGAACAATCAGCAACAGGAAGACATTGGAACTCACCAAAAAAGATACCCTACATCCAAAGACAAAGGAGAAGCCACAATGAGACAGTTGGAGGGGCGCAATCACAATAAAATCAAATCCCATAACTGCTGGGTAAGTGACTCACAAATCGGAGAACACTTACACCACAGAAGTCCACCCACTGGAGTGAAGGTTCTGAGCCCCACATCAGGCTTCCGAACCTGGGGGTCCGGCAACGGGAGGAGGAATTCCTAGAGAATCAGACTTTGAAGGCTAGTGGGATTTGACTGCAGGACTTGGGCAGGACTGGGGGAAACAAGGACTCCACTCTTGGAGGGCACACACAAAGTAGTGTGTGCATTGGGACCCAGGAGAAGTAGCAGTGACCCCACAGAGACTGAATCAGACCTACCTACTAGTGTTGGAGGGTCTCCTGCAGAGGTGGGGGGTGGCTCTGTCTCACCGTGAGGACAAGGACACTGGCAACAGAATTTATGGGAAGTTCTTGGCGTGAGCCCTCCCAGAGTCCACCATTAGCCCCACCAAAGAGCCCGGGTAGTCTCCAGTGTTGGGTCACCTCAGGCCAAACAACCAACAGGGAGGGGACCCAGCCCCACCCATCAGCACACAAGTGGATTAAAGTTTTACTGAGCTCTGCACACCAGAACAACAGCCAGCTCTACCCACCACCAGTCCCTACCATCAGGAAACTTGCACAAGCCCCTTAGATAGCCTCACCCATCAGAGGGCAGACAGCAGAAGCAAGAACTACAATCCTGCAGCCTATGGAAAAAAAACCACATTCACAGAGAGATACACAAGATGAAAAGGCAGAGGGCTATGTAACAGATGAAGGAACAAGATAAAACCCAAGAAAAACAACTAAATGAAGTGAAGAGAGGCAACCTTCCAGAAGAAGAATTCAGAATAATGATAGTGAAAATGATCCAGGACCTTGGAAAAAGAATGCAGGCAAAGATTGAGAAGATGCAAGAAATGTTTAACAAAGACCTGGAAGAATTAAAGAACAAACAAAGAGAGATGAACAATACAATAACTGAAATGAAAAATACACTAGAAGGAATCAATAGCAGAATAACTGAGGCAGAAGAACGGATAAGTTACGTGGAAGACAGAATGGTGGAATTCACTGCTGCAGAACAGAATAAAGAAAAACGAATGAAAAGAAATGAAGACAGCCTAAGAGACCTCTGGGACAACATTAAATGCAACAACATTCACATTACAGGGGTCCCAGAAGGAGAAGAGAAAGGACCCGAGAAAATATGTGAAGAGATTATAGTCGAAAACTTCCCTAACATGGGAAAGGAAACAGCCACCCAAGTCCAGGAAGTGCAGAGAGTCCCATACAGGATAAACCCAAGAAGAAACACACTGAGACACATAGTAATCAAATTGGCAAAAATTAAAGACTAAGAAAAATTATTATAAGCAGCAAGGGAAAAACGACAAATAACATACAACGGGAACTCCCATAAGGTTAACAGCTGATTTCTCAGCAGAAACGCTACAAGCCAGAAGGGAGTGGCATGATATACTCAAAGTGATGAAAGAGAAGAAGCTACAACCAAGATTACTCTACCCAGCAAGAATCTCATTCAGATTCGATTGAGAAATCAAAAGCTTTACAGACAAGCAAAAGCTATGAGAATTCAGCACTACCAAACCAGCTACAACAAATGCTAAAGGAACTTCTCTAAGTGGGAAACACAAGAGAAGAAAAGGACATACAAAAACAAACCCAAAACAATTAAGAAAATAGTAATAGGAACATACATATCGATAATTACCTTAAACGTGAATGGATTAAAATGCTCCAACCAAAAGACACAGGCTTGCTGAACGGATACAAAAACAAGACCCATATATGTGCTGTCTACAGCAGACCCACTTCAGACCTAGGGACACAAACAGACTGAAAGTAAGGGGACGGAAAAAGGTATTCCATGCAAATGGAAATCAAAAGAAAGCTTGAGTAGCAATTCTCATATCAGATAAAATAGACTTTAAAATAAAAAATGTTACAAGAGACAAGGAAGGACACTACATAATGATCAAGGGATCAATCCAAGAAGATATAACAATTATAAATATATAAGCATCCAACATAGGAGCACCTCAATACATAAGGCAACTGCTAACAGCTATAAAAGAGGAAATCCACAGTAACACAGTAATACTGGGGGACTTGGAACACCTCACTTACACCAATGGACAGATCATCCAAACAGAAAATTACTAAGGAAACACAAGCTTTAAATGACACAACAGACCAGAGAGATTTAATTGATATTTACAGGACACTCCATCCAAAAACAGCAGGTTACATTTTCTTCTCAAGTGCACACGGAACATGCTCCAGGCTAGATCACATCTTGGGTCACAAACAAGCCTCAGTAAATTTATGAAAACTGAAATTATATCAAGCATCTTTTCTGACCACAATGCTATAAGATTAGAAATCAATTACATGGAAAAAAAACGTAAAAAACACAAACACACAGAGGCTAAACGATACATTATTAAATAACCAAGAGATCACTGAAGAAATCAAAGAGGAAATCAAAAACTACCTAGAGACAAGCGACAATGAAAACACGACAATCTAAAACCTACGGGATGCAGCAAAAGCAGTTCTAAGAGGGAAGTTTACAGCTATACAAGCCTACCTCAAGAAACAAGAAAAATCTCAAATAAACAATCTAACCTTACACCTGAAGAAACTAGAGAAAGAAGAACAAACAAAACCCAAAGTCAGCAGAAGGAAAGAAATCATAAAGATCAGAGCAGAAATAAATGAAATAGAAACAAAGAAAACAATAGCGAAGATCAATAAAACTAAAAACTGGTTCTTTGAGAAGATAAACAAAATTGATAAGCCAGTAGCCAGACTCATCAAGAAAAAGAGGGAGAGGACTCAAATCAATAAAATTAGAAATGAAAAAGGAGAAGTTACAACAGACACCACAGAAATGCAAAGCATCCTAAGAGACTACTACAAGCAACTCTATGCCAACAAAATGGACAACCTGGAAGAAATGGACAAATTCTTAGAAAGGTATAACTTTCCAAGACTGAACCAGGAGGAAATAGAAAATATGAACAGACCAACCACAAGTATTGAAATTGAAACTGTGATTAAAAATCTTCCAACAAACAAAAGTCCAGGACCAGATGGCTTCACAGGTGAATTTATCCAACATTTAGAGAAGAGCTAACACCCATCCTTCTCAAACTCGTCCAAAAAACTGCAGAGAAAGGAACACTCCCAAACTCATTCTATGAGGACACCATCACCCTGATACCAAAAGCAGACAAAGATATTACAAAAAAAATTACAGACCAATATCACTGATGAATATAGATGCAAAGATCCTCAACAGAATACTAGCAAACAGAATCCAACAACACATTAAAAGGATCATACACAATGATGAAGTGGGATTTATCATAGGGATGCAAGGATTCTTCAATATACACAAATCAATCAATGTGATACACCATATAAACAAATTGAAGAATAAAAAACATATAACCATCTCAATAGATGCAGAAAAAGCTTTTGACAAAATTCAACACCCTTATATGATAAGAATTCTCTAGAAAGTGGGCATAGAGGGACTCTACCTCAACATAATAAAGGGCATATACAACAAACCCACAGCAAACATCAGTCTCAATGGTGAAAAACTGAAAGCACTTCCTCTAAGATCAGAAACAAGGATGTCCACTCTCACCACTATTATTCAACATAGATTTGGAAGTCCTAGCCACAGCAATCAGAGAAGAAAAGGAAATAAAAGGAATAAAATTGGAAAAGAAGAAGTAAAGCTGTCACTGTTTGCAGATGACATGATATTATACATAGAGAATCCTAAAGATGCCACCAGAAAACTACTAGAGCTAATCAATGAATTTGGTAAAGTTGCAGGACACAAAATTAATGCACAGAAATCTCTTGCATTCCTATACACTAATGATGAAAAATCTGAAAGAGAAATTAAGGAAACACTCCCATTTACCATTGCAACAAAAAGAATAAAATACCTAGGAATAAACCTACCTAGGGAGACAAAAGACCTGTATGCAGAAAACTGTAAGACACTGATGAAAGAAATTAAAGATGATACCAACAGATGGAGAGATATACCATGTTCTTGGACTGGAAGAATCAATATTATGAAAATGACTATACTACCCAAAGCATCTACAGATTCAATGCAATCCCTATCAAATTACCAATAGCATTTTTCACGGAAGTAGAACAAACAATCTTAAAATTTGTATGGAGACACAAAAAAGACCCTGAATAGCCAAAGCAGTCTTGAGGGAAAAAAACGGAGGTGGAGGAATCAGGCTCCCTGACTTCACACTATATTACAAAGCTACAGTAATCAAGACAATATGGTACTGGCACAAAAACAGAAATATAGATCAATGGAACAAGGTAGAAAGCCCAAAGATAAACCCATGCATCTACAGTCAACTAATCTATGACAAAGGAGGCAAGGATATACAATGGAGAAAAGACAGTCTCTTCAATAAGTGGTGCTGGGAGAACTGGACAGCTAGATGTAAAAGAATGAAATTAGAACACTCCCTAACACCATACACTAAAATAAACTCAAAATGGATTAGAGACCTAAATGTAAGACCGGACACTATGAAACTCTTAGAGGAAAACATAGGAAGAACACTCTGACATAAATCACAGCAAGATCTTTTTTGATCCACCTCCTAGAGTAATGGAAATAAAAACAAAAATAAACAAATGGGACCTAATGAAACTTAAAAGCTTTTGCACAGGAAAGGAAACCATAAACAAGATGAAAAGACAATCCTCAAAATGGGAGAAAGTATTTGCAAACGAATCAACAGACAAAGGATTAATCTCCAAAATATATAAACAGCTCATGCAGCTCAATATTAAAAAAACAACCCAATCCAAAAATGGGCAGAAGACCTAAATAGACATTTCTCCAAAGAAGACATACAGATGGCCAAGAGGCACATGAACAGCTGCTCAAAATCACTATTAGAGAAATGCAAATCAAAACTACAATGAGGTATCACCTCACACCAGTTAGAACGGACATCATCAAAAAATCTACAAACAACAAATATTTGAGAGGGTGTGGAGAAAAGGGAACTCTCTTGCACTGTTGGTGGGAATGTAAATTGATACAGCCACTATGGAGGTTCCTTAACAAACTAAAAACAGAATTACCATATGACCCAGCAATCCCACTATTGCACATATACCCAGAGAAAACCATAATTCAGAAAGAGACATGCACCCCAATGTTCACTGCAGCACTGCTGACAATAGCCAGGTTGTGGAAGCAACCTAAATGCCTATCGACAGACAAATGGATAAAGAAGTTGTGGTACATATATATATATAATGGAATATTACTCAGGCATAAAAAGGAACGAAATCGGGTCATTTGTAGAGACATGGATGGGTCTAGAGACTGTCATACAGAGTGAAGTAAGTCAGAAAGTGAAAAACAAATATCGTATACTAATGCATATATGTGGAACCTAGACAAATGGTACAGATGAACCGGTTTGCAGGGCAGATGTTGAGACAAGACATAGAGAACAAACGTATGGACACCAAGCGGGGAAAGCAGCAGTGGGTGGGGGTGGCAGTGGGATGAATTAGGAGATTTGGATTGACATATAAACACTAATATGTGTAAAATAGGTAACTAATAAGAACCTGCTGTATAAAAAAATAAGTAAAATAAAATTCAAAAATTCAAAAAAATAAAATAAAACAAAATAAAATAATAAAAACTAAAAATGCAGCCTGGGTCATGATAATCGCCTGAAACTATATGCTAAAACAAGGCTAAGTAGAATAAACATTAAAGAAAAAATTATTTGTGTTTAGATAAATTCAAGTGTTTAATATTTCTGTCTCATTCTCCTGAATTCTTAAAGATAAACAGTTTTGATATACAAAAATTTTATTCCTGGATGGAAATCTGAGATAACAAAATCAAGACCATCATGTAGACCTGAAATATGCACATTCCTGAGATTCAGATTCAATAGGTCCACGACTGAACACAAGAATTTGTGTATTGAAAAGGTTGTACAGGTTATTCTGATGCAGACTCCTCATCGATTGTTTGCCTAATGTTACACAGCTCACTAAGAACAGAAACTGGACCACAAACAAGTTATAATATATTTCAGTAATATTTTTATTATGCCTGGAGATATATGTATATGTACAGCTGATTCACTTTGTTATACAGAAGAGACTAACAGACCATTGTAAAGCAATTATACTCCAATAAAGATGTTAAAAACATTTCTATTATGCCATCTAAGGAAAAAATATAAATATAGTCATTTCTCCTCTACTGCCGTACTCTGAGGATGAGAAATTAATACAAAGGTAAAGACCTGTGCACCATGTGAGACAATCTAGATGTGGGCAGCTCTGGGAGTGAAAGGATCTAAACGGGAGTGAATTGTGTGGGTCTGGGAAAGAATGGGACTAGAGGTGGATAGTAGGGGTGGCAAAATTCAGAGGAACAGAAATAAGGGAAGACTCTGGAAGAGAGTTGAAGCAGCAGGTACAATCACAGCCTACTGAGAACAATAACCAGATGCTGATCATCCCCGGAGAGTAGACACAGAGGTGGAAGCCAAGCCAACAGAGAGACACAAGATGCTGTAGGGAGCATCAAGGAGTAGAAAACCAAGACCTGCAAGCAATGGCCTTATGGCAAAATTCCAGAGGGTGGGCACTACTGCTCCACTTGGCCTTTGTATGTGCTTGTGAGGAGGGCAGGGCTCCCATTTCCCACCTCCCCTCTCTATTCTTTAAGGGGCCTGGAAAAGCTTCGGACATCAACTTGAAAGACTGTTGCAGGACTAGTATATTAAGTTACATTTTATCACATCAAACATCATATTTGATCCCTCTTGACTTCTTACAATGAAACAATATTAAGAGAGAAATTTTAGAACTCATGAAAAAACTAATATTATCATACAAAAAAGTATAAGATTTTATACAAGATGATTCTAAAATGGGTGCCTTCATCTGAACACATGGTACTTTCAAGAAGAACAGGTAAATCTCACTAATAGCTAAAAGTAATTTATAAAAGGCCTGTAAGCCAACAATTAATGGAAAGGAAATGAGAGCTAGAGAAATGTCAGAGGGCAGAAACAAAGCAAACTGCAAACCCTGGCCACCACATTCATAGAGTGACCTGACACACCTAACAGCTATTTTTATTGGACTAAAATTACCTCACAGAAACAAAAATCACAGACTGAAACATTCTGAAAAAGGACTAAACCTCTGATTGACTCACTTAAAAATGTCCAATGAGAGCAAAATTAGGTGAAAGGGTCTCTGATTTTATTTAGTTCTAATCCTTACTGGGTACAGAATCAAAAGGACAGCTAAAGCAGTTGTATCAAATCAATTCAAAATATAATTAAATGCATGTGTATCTGCTATAGGCCAGTCACTTCGATAGACAGAGAATGCAGAACAATAAAATGCCATCTGTTCGTTTGAAACCTGGGAGCGTCCCTGGGTGAAATCTGAAACTGGTCCTCATACTCGGAGAGCATGGAGAGATCAAAGAAAGAGGCAAGCCACTCAGATTGGTGGGCGGCAGGTTTACTAAGCAAGGGAATTTTCATACAAGGCTTGTCTTGGGCACCACAAGACAAGCAGGTCTCTGCACTGACCTCCAGAATCTTAAGAGAGTTTCTGCAGAGGCCTTAAAGGGGTTAAGTCACATATAGTGTCCAGATGGTCTCAACAACACATGCTCTCTCAAAGCTGCATCCTTGAACATGGTTCCTAGTGTGGGAACAGTAGGTGGGATGCACATTCCAGGTGAGGAGACCTAACTGCCCAGGTCCAGCTCAAGAGTCAACCTGTAGTCACAGCCTCTCAGTGACCTCCTCCAATACCATCCCTGCTTTAAAGAGCTAGAAGGAAAGAAACAACAGTAAACAGTTAACAGTGACATATAAACTCTGGCATGATGGAAGACAGATCATAGTGCTGTGGAGATAATTAAATGTTGTCTAGGGACGGGAGGTGGGCACAGAAATCCACAGGATGAAATTGACACTGGACGCCTTGGGGATGGAGTTTCTCCAGGTGAGCACAGGGAAGAGGGAAGGAGATGAAAATCCCAGGTTTGGCGACCAGCGCTTGGGGAAACACAGAGTACGCACACATCCCAAACAGCGGGCAGTCTAGTGGGGTGACAATGCACCATGCATGGGGTTGAAACGGCATTATGCTAAGTGAAATAAAAGTCAGACAGAGAAAGACAATTACAGTATGATATCACTTATATGTGAAATCTAAAAAACACAACAGATTAGTGAATATAACAAAAAGAAGCATACTCACAGATACAGAGATTAAACTAGTGGTTACCAGTGGGGAAAGGGAAGCAGGGAGGGGCAATATAGGGGATTAAGAGGTACAGACTGTTAAGTATAAAATAAGCTACAAGCATATATTATACAACACAGAGAATACAGCCAATATTTTATAGTAACTACAAATGGAGTATAACCTTTAAAAACTGTGAATCACTATACTGTATACCAGTAACTTATATAATATTATAGATCAACTATACTTCAATTAAAACGAAAGAAAGAAAAGGTAGCCTGTGACCACGTTTCAGTGGTTCTCAATCCTGAGTGTGGCCCCGGGGACGAGGTGTGGGGTGCAGGATTAGAGGTTTGAATGTGCATCCTGTCTCTCCAATTTCATGACAGATCTTTAGCAAGTTACCACCCCATCCATGCTTCAGTCTTCTCATCTGTAAGTTGGGAATAATAAAGCATTTCCAACCTCATTGTATGATTTAAAGGATCAAATTAAATGATATATCTAAAGAACTAAGAGCACTGCCTGTCACACAGCAGTGTACTAAATAAGGTTAAAAATATGTATAAATAATATGTTAATATGTATAGCTGTATTAATATGCATAACTAATATGTGTAATGTTAATAATGAAGAACTTGGAAGGCAATGTGAAATGACGATTAATCTCCTGGACTCAGGAGTCTTGTAGCAGCATTTTGCACTCAACACTCATAGAGCATTGAGGGAGCTATTTCTCTGGGGCTGTAAATTGAGGACAATAATTGCAAGTTGGCACAGCCAAGACGCAAAATTCTCAATGAAGTTATCTATTCTTTGACAGTCACTGAAGAGGAGGAGTGAATCATGAGTTATATGGGTTAGGTAGGAAATTAGATACATTTACCTCCTCTAGAAAAATGTCCCAAGAAAGCAAAAATGAGAGTAAAATGTAAATAGTTTATTTTGGCTTTGGGAAGCAAACGGCTAATGCTTTCGTGGTGGTAGCGGAGGTGTGTTGTACTGGGTGTGTGTGTGTGTGTGTGTGTGCGTGTGTGTGTGTGTGTGTGTGTGTGTGTGTGTGTGTGTGTGTGTGTGTATTTCCTTTCAAAATACAGCTTTTAACTCTTTTTAAAAGAGGCAGGCATTTGTAGCATTTGCTTGGCTGACACACTGGCTTTCAGCCCTTCCATTCTTCTGAATGTAATTGCTACAGTTAAGCAGGGCCAAAAATCTCTCTCAATGCAGTCACCAGCAAGACTTGGAGCAATAAAAATGTATCTAGCCTATGAGGCAGTTTGGCTTTCCTGATGATTACAAATGGCAGAAGCCATAGTGTGCTAGGGAAGAAGAGGCAGCAGCCTGCGAGAGGTAGCCCAGAAGGCTAAAAACTAACAGGCATTCTAAGCCCTTTACCTATTTGTTAAAAAGCACTTTTAAAATGTTACACTTTAACTCTCACAAAACATTCTTTTCTTCATTCAAAACTATTTATTGAGAATTTGCTACCTGCCCAGCACTATGCCAGGAGTCAGAGATATACAAGTCCTTGTCAAAAGGAGGCTGTGTAGAAGACTGTCAATGGAAGAATAGCACTGAATCAAATACTCAGCGAACACGAGAGGTGAGGTGAGAAACAGCAAGATTTTCTTTCTTTGAGAATGTTGTCAGGCCGTCTGGAACCAGGAAGGACATCTTCCTTCTCCCAATCTTAAGAAAAAGTGTGGTAATCTTGCAAAGATGGCCTCCCTCTGTCCATGCCCTTCGATATGGCCTCCTGCCCTGACTCTGGGCTGGCCTTGTGACTTACTTTGGCTGATGGGACAATAGCAAGCATAACCTAAACAGAGACTTGAAATGTACTTCACAAAACATTCCTGGGTATGATTATTCTATTGTTTTCCACATGGGAAATGGAGGTTTCAGATATGTTAACTGATCTGCCCCAAATTTCACCATAAAGAAATGGTGGAACGTCTTTGGTATCCATGTTCTCCTTCACACATTCCTAAATATCTTACTGCATGTAAAGTGTGTGTCTGAGGTTTTATGTTACTGGAGGTGGGGGACAGATGTCTAGTTGATCGTGAGAAAGATTAAACAGTAGGTTCTCCAAACAGAAGTTAAAATAAACTAAAATGTACCATTCGACCTTCCTGGTCACAATATTCATTTAGGTGGTCACCCCTGATTCTGCTTTAGGGATGTTCTGATAGAAACATTTTTCAGTTGATGTGTACATTTGTTGTGAAAAATTTGTTAAGATACTGATCACTTCTCAAAAAGAAACAAAGGCAAGCCATGGGCTCATATAAATCAAGTCACCCCTATCACATTCTTCTTCCATCTCATAATCATACAGTGTTCGTGGAGGAGTGAGAACTGCGCTCCTGCTCTGACACTTAGGAACATCATGCCATGCCTTTCTTGAATTGTTTCTGTTCTACCTCAAGGCAGTGATCCTTCAATGTGGAAAGACTCATTTCAATGCTTGACACATAAAAATCTCCAAATCTTAAAAAAATAAGCTAGAAGACACCAAATAATCTAGATTTTTAAGATATATACATACCTGTATCTATTTCTATATGTATTAAGATATGGAAGTATAAATATACTTCCACACCCCTTAGCTCTTCTGTAAGCCACACTTTGGTACAAATACTGTTTTCTTAACTTAAAAAAAATGCCACTCACATAAAGCAGTTGTGTGCAGCAGACTTTTTGATAAAGTTCAAGAGAGTGAATGGGATTACACAGAATCACAGTGGAATCAATACTTGAACCCGAACATTAGCATGCCTCTTCTCATAAAATGTTCAGGCATCTTTACCATCATCTCCTGACGGCTTTATCCCTTCAGACACCAGGTCTCCTGCTGTAGGACCACCCCTGGTCTCTGTCACTGTTTTCATGTCTTTTCTGCTCCCCATCCCTGGGCCCTCCCATCCTGTCTTCCCAAGCTACCCCTAGAAACTCCATTGTTTTCTTTATTTTATTATGCATAGCAATATAGCTTTCTCTTTGTCTTACTCCTCCTGTCTATTCTCTGAAATTTAACAGCAAAATAACTCATCAAATCTTTTTGGTAAACAAAAGATAGCTCACTTTTCAAACTAATTTTCCTGCCTTAAAATAGCAAAGTCTTATGGTGGAATCTTAGTTGGGATACAACTCAGCAAAAGCCCATTCATATGGTATTTGTTTTTCTCTTTCTGACTTACTTCACTCTGTATGACAGACTCTAGGTCCATCCACCTCACTACAAATAACTCAATTTCGTTTCTTTTTATGGCTGAGTAATATTCCATTGTACATGTGTGCCACATCTTCTTTATCCATTCATCTGTTGATGGACACTTAGGTTGCTTCCATGCCCTGGCTATTGTAAATAGAGCTGCAATGAACATTGTGGTACATGATTCTTTGGATTATGGTTTTCTCAGGGTATATGCCCAGTAGTGGGGATTGCTGGGTCGTATGGTAGTTCTAGTTGTAGTTTTTTAAGGAACCTCCATACTGTTCTCCATAGTGGCTGTATCAATTTACATTCCCACCAACAGTGCAAGAGTGTTCCCTTTTCTCCACACCCTCTCCAGCATTTATTGTTTCTAGATTTTTTGTTGTATGCTAACACATATATATGGAACCTAAGGAAAAAAAAAAAAGGTTATGAAGAACCTAGGGACAAGATGGGAATAAAGACACAGACCTACTAGAGAATGGACTTGAGGATATGGGGAGGGGGAAGGGTAAGCTGTGAGAGAGTGGCATGGACATATATACACACTTCCAAACGTAAAATAGATAGCTAGTGGGAAGCAGCCGCATAGCACAGGGAGACCAGCTCGGTGCTTTGTGACCACCTAGAGGGGTGGGATAGGGAGGGTGGGAGGGAGACACAAGAAGGAAGAGATATGGGAACATATGTATATGTATAACTGATTCACTTTGTTATAAAGCAGAAACTAAATAAATAAATAAATAATAAATTTAAAAAAATATATATATAGATGAAGATAGAAGAACAGTAGTCTGTGAATTTTCCTCTAGCTGGTAAGAGGATCTTCTTAAGCCCTTAGTCAGTTATATTAAAAATAAGAATTGTAATAATTATGTAATTACTAATATATAATTAATTATATTTTGTTATAAGTTTCTTACCTCAAAAAAAAAAAAACCCATTCAAAGTCAACTTTTGTGTCGGAGGAGGTAACAGCTTAGATTTAGATCAGTTACCAATAAGCTAGCTTGAGCAAAGTATAAGAAAATAGTGTCTGTTTTATTTCATGCTTTTTAAAACAATGTAAACTAGAAAGCATTAAAATCTACTAGAGAAACCTATTTAAAAGTGCTTCACTCTTGGTTTAAGAATCGTTTCAAAGGTGCTTCTGAATGTTGTATGTTTTGAAAGCTTGTGTCAATGCCTCTTGTCCAATTAAATATTTTATTAGAGTTTAGGTGTGACATTAAAAAGATGTATAGTTGCATTTACTATAAATATAAAAGAAAGGCATGGACAAGAAGAAAAGCAGGACTAGGTGAATAAGTAGCTTTGAATATGTATTCAGTGAGGAGCAACTCTCTATGGAATGATGCTAAGAACTCCCACTCTGACCCAGAAAAAGAAGGGTCTCGAGTTATTTGAAAAAGTCCAGCAAAAAAGAAATATGAACGTATCCAAGGATGTCAGTTCTTATAATCAACCAAGTAGATGGAAGGACTGACTTCTTATAAATCCTAAAAATATCCTAGAACTCACTCTGCCTCGCTACTCACCACACACAGTTGAGCAGCTCAGAGTCCTGCCCTGTGGTGTGCTTTCACTCTGGAAAACCGTGGTTAGTTAGTAGCGCAATTTGTCTGAAGCACACTGAAAACTCAAGAAATCTTGCTATTCTGAGCATGAATGCCCCTGTAACCTAATATTTCTATTGAATTTATAGACTGATATTACGAGTACATGTTGGGTAGACAGGTACACGGCTGGGTTAAGGGTCCCTCCAACTATTGATCTCAGCACAATAAAGAGTAAGTGGTGCCACCGGAAATTTGATTTTTATGTGATGGAAATCTGCTGAATCATCGATTATAGTTATACCCCATGTGTTTCAGGGACAGTTATAAAGCTATGGGGCTAAATCAAATCAGACTTGGAGAATGTAAAGAAAATATCTGCAGAAAGCACAGGGGGTCATCAAAACTGACTTGAACGAACCACGTTTAGGGCCTTCCTGGAAGAATGCTATGCAGACCACAAGGACATTTAAAACCACTTTGAGTGTGACTGCATTAATTGAATTCCTAGAAATTAAATGCAACCTAAATAATTTTATTAATGTATATATATGAAGGACACAGAACAGCTTATGTGCTACAATGTCTATGAATAGCTTTAAAACATCCAAAATACCAGGCAAATAGAATATGTCCCTTATATGTACATCTCTTCCTATTAGACTTAGAAGGGTAAAAGATAACTTGATGATTTGGGAACAAGTAGATTTTTAAACATTCTTGACATAACCTTATATTATGCAAGAAACTAGCAGTTGAATGCTCAGGTATAGAAATCTATAAATGTGTGAACTTCTTAACTGAGTGATGATAAATGTTAGGGTGTAGAGTGAGAAATAGAGCAGCACTAAGTATGGGGATGGAGATATTGATGATGTAAACTTAACTGCAGCCTCAAATTTTTATTGGAAAATCCTCATGAAGAAAACGGGCTTTGTTGTGAACATCCTGTTACTTATTGTTTCTGATTTGTTGAAGAAAACAGGATGACAATAGCATGCAGGCTGATGGAAGTGATGTAACATGTTTGTAAAGCCTGGCCACGCTGTGTAGTTTGTAACCACATTGTTAGGGGACATGTTTCCTTTCTGGATCATCTCACCTTATCAAGTAATGTAAGAAATCCCTGGGGAGTGGCCATTGCCAGAGTGTAAGGTTTTGGACTTTGAACCAAGAAATCCATAGATTAGACTTTACTTTTCCATAACTAGATATATGACCTTGGGCAAGTCATTTAATTTCCCTGGGTACTCAGACAAAATAGTATTAATAATCCTAGTTTATTATATGCCAATACTCTAAGTATACTTTCTTATCTCATTAATAACCCTTCTAAGTAAATATACTCTTCATTGACACACAGAAAAAACTGCGGTTTAGGGCTTCCCTGGTGGCGCAGTGGTTGAGAGTCCGCCTGCCGATGCAGGGGACGTGGGTTCGTGCCCCGGTCCGGGAAGATTCCACGTGCCGCGGAGCAGCTAAGCCCGTGAGCCATGGCCGCTGAGCCTGCGCGTCTGGAGCCTGTGCGCCGCAACTGGAGAGGCCGCAACAGTGAGAGGCCCGTGTACCGCAAAAAACAAACAAACAAAACTGAAGTTTAAAGATGTGAGAAAACTGCTGAAGGTACAGAGCTAATAAAGAGTAGAAATGGGATTTTAATTGAAACCTGTTTGTTCTAAAACCAATATCCTTAATCACTATGCTATGATGCCTTCCTAAAGAAGTGTGCATCTTCCAAGTTGATGTGGTCACTTAATGGTTAAGAGCATAGACTGGGGGACCTAGAAAGCCTGAGTTCAAATTCCACTCACTGACACTTAACTAGCTTTGTGACTTTCAGTAAGGTACTTATCCTCTGTGCCTCCATGTTTTCATCTGTAAAATGGGGATAATAATAGAATCGACCCCTAAGGTTGTTACAAAATATACGTAACACATTTAGAAGAGTGTCTGATACATACTAAGTACAATATTAATCTTCACTATTATTTTCCCTGGCACAGAATATATAGACATTTACCCTCCCAAATGTGAAAAATATGAGTAAATCAGTGAACAAATATTTATCAATATGATGTATTACTAGTAATTTAATTTTCTGATTATTGCTTTTAGAATGTGCTCTTTCATTATGGTTTTAAAGATATTTTGAGTCTCTTTATTCATTCATTTATTCATTACAACCTTTCTTTCCTTGTGGCTTGGAGAGGATGCACTAATACTTCACAAGAACTTATTTATATTTATAAAAAAATATGAAGCTTCAAAGCCAAAGATTTTGAATTTGGGACTCATGTGTTACAACAATTGATGCCTGAAAGGTTGGAAAGTTAACTGTACTCCCTGAAGTGGAAAGTGGTTTTTACTTAAAATCAAAAATTAGTAATTTAACAGGTGATATTTTCCACACAATGATTGCTGAGGTCTGATTAGAAGCTAAAACTGAATATTTGGAATAGCTTACATAATATATATCACAGAACCCCCAAACATTCTCTAAGAAATAATGTGTCTGCGATCTGTAACCTGACTGCAAGATCAATGAGGAGAAGCATTTCTGCACTTGCCTAAGATGAGAGAGTGAAATGGATACAGAATCTGGAAATCTCAACTGGATCAAAGTCTAGCAAATCTCTAAAATCCAACTGAGTATCACAGGTTGTATATACAGTGAGGGTAGGAAAAAAATTCAGTAGTTCAACAAATATTTACTGGACACCAATGTATGCCAGGCAGTTTCCTTCCCAGTTCTCACAAAGCAATCTCAGAGTCCTGCAGGTTACCATGACTTTTAATTTGAGGAATATAATCCCTATTGGGGTTTGGATTCAGCAAATAGTCCTACCCACCCTGTGGGTGAAGTATACTTTCCTGTATCATTGATGGTGAGATGTGCCATGGACTTGATCTGGCTAAAAGGTGTTGTAAGTCATGATCCAAGCAAAGGCATGAAATGTATTTCTGCATTAGAGACAGCTCTCATGTGCTTCTGCCATTTCTGTGAAAAAATGTGATTCTGGCAGCTCAGAAGAATGGGCGATATACTGAATCTTCTACTGCTACTCCTCACTGCTATCATTTGCTATCTCACCCATTAAGAATTTAGTTGCTGGTTCACTGTCTCTCTCCCTCCATGCCAAGTCCTCCCTCCAATTATCCTGGGAAATTAAATGTCTAACATACTCTAAATTGCTAAGCTTCACATATCAAGCATACTTCTCCTCTCTCCTCTTTAGTTTTTCTCTTCCTAGTCATCCCCTAGGTTCTTCTCAGAGTGAACCTTTTAACAGCAAAGATACAATGACTTCACTTGTCCTGCTTAAAAACCTTCTACTGTCCATTGCTCTTGGTATGTAACCCAAACTTCTTGAGTCATTCCTCCATCATTTAGCTCACAACCATCTCCAGAGTCTCTTATCAAGCTCCATGCTCTCTGAAATTCTAGGCTCTACGTATATTATGCTTCTTTTAGATAGTCAAATGTGCTATCCTTTTCATCTTAGGTCACTTGAATATGTGGTTTTCTCTTCCTAAGGTTCTGATACTTCTTTCTTTTCCCAATTCCCCAATCCAGCTTCAAACTTCACATCACTCCCCTCAGAATGCCTATACTAATCCAGTAGATAAAGGAGATTGCCCTTTTCATTTTCTAATTCTTTCTTATATGCTCACTACATAGTGTTTTCAGAATTTATTATAATTCATTGTTTAATTACTGTCTCATTTCTACTAGACTGAAAAGTTCATGCAGTAGTGATCACAGATGTCTTATTCATTCTTGTATCTCCGGTGCTTAGCATAATACTTGGAACATGATGGATCCAATAAATATTCATCAACTAAACAATTACACCATTAAAGCATTGGTTAGCTGCACTGCAACGACCCAGTGGCTCAGTACCATCAGGGACAGGTTAGGCTGATGTGTTTTGAGTCATAGATCTATGGGAAATGTCAGTAGTGAGGACATTAGGAAGATAATTTGAGGATAAATTGTTGAGGGACTCGAGTCCTCCAGTACTTACTGCAGGCAATAAAGGTTGACACCCCTCAGAGTACACCTTCTTTGAAGTACTTTCACTTGAGTGCCCTCTTCTCAATTTATTGTCAACTTTCTAGCAAGGTAAGTAAGGATAGGTAGCAACTGCTTCTGCTAAATCATTTTTGATTCTGTGGCATCCAGACACAGGGTATCATCTGCAATTACACTGGCAGATAAATGGCAACAATTGAGGGAAGATTTGATGTAAACAGAACAAAGAAACTCTGATCTTTACTGAGGATGCTTATTCTATTGCACTTAAAACGAAAGCATTCATCACTATCACACACAAGAGATGGCAGAAATTCATACTGAAAGTGTAAGGTTAGAATTTGATGGGCTGCTACTGTCCCCCACAAACACCTTTGTGATAATAGGCAATGTGTGATTATTAAAGATGTATCAACGTGTACATCTCCTTTTTTAAGAAAGACCTAGAGAACAAAGGATTTCCTGTATTAGTCCAGTTTCAAATTAAAGGTTTAGTATTTTGACACCCAACCACATGGAGAAATGCTCAAAAAATCTGATCTTTTTTTTTAATAAAGTCAATCCAGAAAAACGACATTCAACCCTAATTATTCAATTTAATTTGTCTGTGGATAAATAGAAGAAAATGACCTTGAGGAGAAAAGGCACTGATTCACATAACAAAACGTTATGATTTAAACAGGTTTTTGTAAGAAATATGTTTGTAAGAAAATATTTTGATATATCAATATGAGAATTATTTTTCTCCATTGTCATTTACTTGGCTCTATTTACCAGAAGTGCAGAGAAGTAACTGGCAGAATACAGACTGCATTGATAGAACAGTTAAACAGACATTCTGGACGTTAGCAAGATCAATCTGCCATGTAGCATATTCATGATTTCTATAGCTGCTGCTCCCACCAGGACTAAGAACCCTATATAGCAGACTTAGCCTCAACAAAAGAACTAAGGATCCCTTCAGCTATCTTTCAAAGCGTTATAGATTTTTGTGTTTGGTGATGGTGTTACTGATGTAGTTATTTTGCACCCGCCCAAATATGAGTAGAAAGATCCATGAGCGACCAAAAACTGGGAGAGAGATTATAGAGGGACAGAGATAGAAACAGAAAGAAAGAGAGAGAGAGAGAGAGAGAGAGTGTGTGTGAGTGTGAGGGAGTAAGGGCGTGTGTTAGTTTGTTCTGACAAAGCTCTAAGGCTCTGATGCTCAATGACTTTCCCCAGTGAGTTTCCCTATCTAATGGCCCTCTAGGACAAATCCTCTTTTAATACATTTCTTTAAAAGTTTCTCTTTAACAAACCTCCTTCCTGTTTGTTTGTTCTAAAAATCCAACCAGCAAAATACATTTCTTCTCAATCCTACAAGATTAGCTATCTGCAAGGAAGAAACAGATGGATCCCATGCCAACGTATCCCCAGATGAGGTCCTGGAACCCCCATCTTCATAAATAATAGCTTGGAGTGTTCATTATAAGCACATGTTTCTGGGTTTTTCCCCAGACTTACTATGAAGGAATCTCTGGGGATGCATCCCAGGAACGCGCATGTTGAACAGTCTCCCCATGTGATTCTGATGCATACTACAGCTTGAGAGTTCTATGGTTTGATAATGAGAGAGTTGAGACAGTTTGGACCTTAGCTGAGGCTGGATCTGTCACCTGGGGAGGAGCTAGATTAATTTATAAGTGAGGCTTAAATTACAAATACAGTAACAGTGGCTAACAGTTAACATTTATTGAGTCCTTAACATATACCAGAAACTGCCAAGTAAAATTATAAGTTTTTCCTCCATGAATGCTCCTTCTGATAACTCCTTTTTAGAAAAGGTCTATGTACCCATAGTGAATGTCCACTATGTACCAGGCACTGTGATAATGTTAAGGATACTGACAGGTAACAGTTAAGTCCATGCACTCAAATAAGCAAATATAAACATTTCCATATGATACCAATTGCTAATAAGGAAACCCATGAAAGGCTGAGGTACAAAAATCCTCGGAGGGATCAATTTTAATTAGTATGATCAAGGAAGTCTTCCTTGAGACGAGGTGGCATTTATGCTGAGACCTACAGAAAGGAGAACAGAGGGAAATCATCTCAGAGGAAGAACAGCAAATTCAAAAGTTCTGAGATAACAAAGGCCTTGCACGTCAGAGGAGCTTAGACAAAACTGGTGGGGCCAACTTTCAGTGAGAAATGGGGACAGTGGTTTGGTTCTGAGGCCATATCATGCAAGGATGGATTAAAAAATTGGGTTTTCTTCTGAGTTAAAAGGGAAGCCACTGAGGGATTTCGTGCAGGAAAACATTATTTAATTTACCCCTAAGAGGATCCCTTTTCCCAATATGTGGAGAAGAGGTGGAGGGAAATGGGAGTCACTGAGAGACCAGTCAGTAGTAGTTGACTGCAGTAGTCCAGGTAAGAGATGGTGGTGGTCTGAGGGCATAATTTTGCAAACAGAGGAAGCGATGACTCTGAAATATAACTTACATAATTAACAGGAAATAAAAATGGACTAAAGAGAGGGCAATGGGAGAGAAAAGAATCAAGGATGATTCCTTAGTTTCTGAATATAGCACCCTTCGAGAGTGCTTAGATGGAAAATTTAGAAATGGGGGTTATTTCTGGGGTCACGTAGGAAGAGTGGGAAAACAAGACTGATTATAACAAAATTTTGTTCTAATAAAATTTGAGAAAATCAGGCGCAGATGGCCATTGGATATGCAATCTTAAAATGCAAAAGAGAACTGTACAGTAGAAATATAAATTTGAGAATAATCAACATCAATATGCCGCTTAAGTCCATGGAAGTGAATGAGATCGTCTAGACACAGAGAATGATTTAGGATGGAGCCCTGAAGGGCTTCAGTAGTGAAGAAGTCAGATGGAAGAAGCTAAGACATCAAAGAAATTTGAGAAAGAATGGCCCTAAAGGTAAGGGAAAAAGCAAATAGAGGATGTTGTCATGGAATCCAAGTTAAGAGAGTGTTAGAAAAAAAGGGGATGTGGTCAGGTATGCTGAATGCAGGTCAAGTAAAATAAAGACAAATAATTTGTACAGTCAATTCAGCACTATGGTTAACATCAGTTACCTTGACAAAAACAGTTTCAATGAAGTGAGACAGTAAAACCAGATTACAGAGGGTCAAAGGGTAATGGAAACAAAGCATGATTTCAGAAAACTCTACCACAATCCAATGCACAGAGTCCAAAAATTTCAATTGTACAAAATGTGGAGAGCCATTATTTCAAGGTTAAGGAAATGACCTAACCATCATGCTGGTAGTTCCAAGGGTCCAGCTACATCTTTCCAAGTCCTGGCTGCACTTTTCCACTACACAGTGGTTGTTCACTCCTGATCAAATATAGACAGGGATGATCCTGGATCCTCTGTCTGGAACTCCCAGGACATCTGCAGGGGCTGGGATATCTCCTGGTATTAGACTGATTGAGATTGTGCTGAGAGAACACTGGGTGTTTGCTGCTCACTCTCCAACATCCTAATTCAGATCCTAAGATTTCCCAGCCTGGCAACTCCTGGCATTTTCCATTTCAAGGTAAAGAAATTCAGCCCACCCCCTCTTGGGACTGTTGGTTGGTCAGAGAATAAGATTAAATTTGGTATTTCCTCCAGATGTCCATGTACCAAGACAACATACAAGTTTTCTGTTACCGAGGAAGAGGGGAAGCCTAGACAGTAGAAGGAAACTAGAAATCTTTCTAAGACTAAACCAGAAAGATAATTTTTCAAAGTGAGTGGTAGTGATAGTTACAAAAGAAGCAACCTGGATAACGAAAAAGGCTGTGGTTGATGAGATGTTTAAACTGAAGTTTGGGAGGTGGAGCAGTTATCAATAATGAAAGAGCCAAGGCAGGGGGGAGAATGTCCTTGGAAATGAGGTGAGGAAGTGAGAGGCATGTTTGGATGAGTCAGGGAAATGGATGTTAATGTTGTTCCAACTGAGAGCAGCCCTTGAAGTAGGGAGGAAGCTTGTCCCAGGTACCAAAGTTTTTGATGAATGGCAAGGAGTTATCTGAGGCATGATAAATGATAATAGTGGAGAGCAGAAAAGGATGACATAACTGAATGTCATGGGCCTCAAAGGGATAGGCTGTTAAAATTATACTGGTAGGATAATGATCTGAAAGCAGCAACAGGTAGCAAGGATGACTCTAGATCCATCTCTAGTTTGAAGATAGGAGATTTGAGAAAATAAACAGCCACCACCTCAGAGGGTACAAAGGAAGTAGGACCCTCAAAAGATTGGCAGGTGTCAGCTGAAGTAATGAGAAAAGAAGTTTAAAAATTGAGAAGAGTTTGTTGGTCAATGAGCTGCAATTTCACAGAGGGAGAGTTTGGGAGGTTTGCTGGAGGACAGGATGGGGGAGGGCTTCAGAGAAATATGGAGATGATCACTGGGAAGAGGGCTAATGAGAATACCTTATAAAAACAGGGAGGAGGGGACAGCGCACGCTATTTCTGCAGTCACTTTGATGTGAATGGACACTGGGCTTAAAGGCCAGTAGACTTCTGACTCTGATGGGATGACGGCAGTATTGATCTCAAAGCCTTGAAGAACGTTGTTACATATGCAGGTAATAGAATAGAGGTCTCCTGTCTACGAAGACAATGTCCTTCTTCCCAACCCCTTGCTTTCAGAGCACTTTTTTTTTAATGTTTAATTAGCTTTATTGAGGTATAATTTACATCCAATAAAATTAACCTATTTTAAGCATACAAATCTAAGACTTGACTAATGTATACTGTCATGTAACCACCACTACAATCAAGATATAGAACATTTCCATCCTTTACAATCAATCCCATTCCCCAACCCCAACCCCGAATAACACCAACCTATTCTCCACTTTTTGTTACCCTCTGAGTACATACTGCTCTGAGGGTCTGTTCAGGCAGCAACCCTCTGTACTGCTTTGTGACATCTCTTGTGTCTGCATTTTACCATCTATGTGCATAAAGATGTCCTTCCTCTTACTTTTCATCTTCAGTATAAGTTGTGGGAACATCTGGTCTGGTCCGCCCCTCTTCCCTCCACACCAAGCACACTGTCCCAGACACAGTGGACCTTCAATAATGTGTGCCAAATGAATATATGACCAAATAAATCTGCCCCCTTTCTTCAGAGTGGGATTGGGATCTTTAAAAAAGTGTTTATTTGGTCTGACAGAGGGGTGAATAAAGAACATCTGAGTAGGGAGCGCTGCCGCTTAACCAAGGCTCAGGATGACCACGGTCAGGAGACACTGCCAGGGAAGGAGGCTGTTTACAGGGTGTGTGCTGAGGAAAAGGCTGCCCCTCGAGGCTAAGGCCTGTGTTGGACTCATGCCGTGTCTACAGAGATGGAAACACTCAGGTTGGCGTCACATATCTTTGAATGTTTTTATTATCTCTGTAAACCAAAGTTCTGAAGTGTATCAGGGCTCAAAGCCAACCTTTCGCTGTGAATAATGAACTGAAATGAGGCCTTTTGTGTTGATTATCTGATGATTCATTCTAACGGAGCAGACACTTTGGGCTGTACTGAGGGAAAAAAAACACAGGATGTGTTCAGGTGGCATTTTTGATTCATGGCCTTTCTCTTATGATTTATTATTCTAAGATATTCAATTTGAAAAGCAAATAGTTTGATACTAAGTGATACATTATTTTTCTTCAGTGTGAAGAAAGCCATGTTGACAAGTCTGAAAGAAGTAAAGTGACAAGGGGAAAGCTTTCTTTTCTCATGATCCATCACCAAGTGGGGTTGACTCTAAAAATGAAAGACTCTGGATAAAAGAACCATTTGCTGAAGCTTTTTGTTCCTTTAATAAACAATTTTGAACGCCAGCCTAACTCATGTCAAGCCCTTTACTAAATCCAGTGGAGGAATGACAAAGTAGAGCAGTCATAGGCTCTTATGAGGAGGAGAAAACAACAGAAGAACACACAACCAAAGACCAGTGAAAAGGCCTTATTACAATTGCAGACTGAAGTCCAGCAAAAATATGTGTGGAAGGGAAAAAGAGCAAGAAAGTGATCATAGTGGGATAAAATTTACCAGCAAAGGCTTCAGAGGAAAATAATAAGGCATTGAACTTAAACTGGATTTAGACATTTTTAGAAATCTGGGCCCTGGGATAACAGGTGTGTTGATGTGGTTGCAATATCTCTGGTGTCTTGAGGTTACTTTGAGAATTCTACAGAGGAGACAGCAAGAGGAAAGAAGAAGAAGGAAGAGAAGTACAAATTGTATTAAGAGATATTTTAAAAGATCTAAATGAATGGAAATGTATATCATTGTCATGGAGAAGACTGTGATAGCATAAATTCTAACTAAGTTTACCTATGCATTCAATCCAATTCCAAATAATTCCCCAAAGTATTTTATGGAATTGATATGGACAATGTAATACAATCATAAAATTCATTTGCAAGAACAAAGGCCAAGAAGAGCCCGGAACTTCTGAAGAAATGGGGAGCGTTCTTGCCTTACCAGATATCAGGATTGATTTTTAAAGCTGTAGTAATAAAGAAGAGTTGGGAATCCAGGGATAAACAGACTGGACAGCTGAGATCCAATCCACATCTTTCAGAGTTCATGTGAGAGAGAGAATATAAAGTTAATTTGGGACAAAACCCTGATTTCAAAGTAACTTTTTTTAAAAAAAGATATAAGTCCTTTGCTAGCGAAAATGAATCTGCTTCATTATGGGGCCTACTCTCCAGTGAACGTCAAGGATGTAGATGTCATTAATTTAGCCAACCTTTTCTTGAATGTATATTTTTAATTTTTTAAATTTAAAAATAATTTTAACTATTTCCTCATTTGATTTTAAATCTATCATTTTAAATTAAAAGAGACTTGTGAGTGGCCTTACTTGGGCATCTTTAAATATCAGCTCCCTGGTGAAGGTGCTTCTCCCTCCCTGAGGCAAAATAGACTACTGTGTCCTCTGAGAGTTTCCCCAGCTACTATCTAGGCAAGTACTCATCATAATGTACGTCTGTCTTTGTTTTCTTTGTATATGTCTTCTCTTCCAGACAGAGAGCTCATCAAGGGAAGAGGCACTGTCTTTTCATCTTTGTGTCACCTGGGCTGGAGAAGGTTTTTGGTGCACGGCAAGCATTCAATAACTACTGAAAGAATGAAAGAATGAATGGATCTCTCCAAGACAGTTTACATGAAGTGCTTTCTGAATGCAGGAAGGGGCCTGGAACAGTACTTAGGGAATTATTTCTGACGCTTTTATAATTCAGTGATGACATGGGAGTGGGGAACGCTAAAGATCACAGGAGTAAAAACAAATAAGAATTCAATTCATCCAGAAAGCATTTCCTTTTTTAACTGCAGGCATTTTAAAGGCACATCATTATTCTCAGTACTAAGCTGGTAATTTCAGAACAGCAAGAAAAAAGTTTTATTTTATGTTGCCGCCATAGCACAAAACACATTAATGTATTTGTGTGAGCTGAATAAAAGGTATCTTGAAAATTCCAAAAGTGATTTCTCAGTGACAAGAGGTGAACCAATTAAAATCAGAGACTGGAAAGAAAAGTTTGGCAACTGCTTTGTGACAGACATTTCTGAGAGGGCTTCAGGGAAAATGATGCACGTACATCATTTGTTTCAATGTAAATAAGACTAGAAAAAAAGAGACTTGACAAGAATAGTGCAAGAACCAAGTCATGAACTAGCCCAATGCCTTGATCTGGGATATGCTTGTAAATTTCCAGGACAGCCTTCTCCATCTTATGTCACATAACTAATCAGCCATTTAGTCATCTGTCCATATATATTTCCTTCTACCCAACTGTATTAAGGCAATTCGATAAAAAACATTCAGCATGTTCCCTATTTTAAGGCTTTATTTTTCTTCTTAGAAACCTTTTATTAGCCAAGCCTTTACTCTTTGCCAAGTAAGCAGCTGATTTTTATAATTCAGAGCTGTGAACTCTAGATATACCTCTTAAATCATTAGTTTAGATAGTTGGTAGAGTTTTGGGGTTAATTCTATTATTGACATAAAGATAGTTTAGCATGGTAATTCTCATTTGGTATGTTCTACTTCCTATTAGCTACAACATGTCCATCATTAGAACATACTATTTCATGATACTTCTGGATATCACAGACTTCAAACGCTTAAGTACATTTTATAGGGGATATGAACAGAACCTTCGGAGGCAGACTACCTGGATTTAAATCCCAGCTCTGGGGCTTCCCTGGTGGCGCCGTGGTTGAGAGTCCGCCTGCCAATGCAGGAGACACGGGTTCGAGCCCTGGTCCGGGAAGATCCCACATGCCGTGGAGCAACTAAGCCCATGTGCCACAACTACTGAGCCTGTGCTCTAGAGCCCACGAGCCACAACTACTGAGCCCAGGTGTCACAACTACTGTAGCCCGTGCACCTAGAGCCCGTGCTCCGCAACAAGAGAAGTCACCGCAATGAGAAGCCCACGCACCGCAACAAAGAGCAGCCCCTGCTCGCTGCAACTAGAGAAAGCCTGCGTGCAGCAATGAAGACTCAACATAACTGAAACTAAAATAAATAATAAATTTATAAAAATAAAATAAAAATAAATCGCAGCTCTGTCACTCACTGGCTTCTTGAGCTTGGACTCATTACTTAACCCCTCTGTCTATATCTATAAAATGGTGGTGATGATAATAAAAGTAACCACTCATAACGTTATTTTAAGTTTTGAACAATTTATGTTAAAGCATTTAGGATAGAGCCCAGCGCACAGGTAATTTTGTAGGTTTTTTTTATTATTGCTATTATTATTTCCATTGTGGTTCTTATAGGCTTCTGAAAGATCCCATATTGTCTTACCATTGTCATCTTTCAACATACTCACTAATTAAAAGATGTCCAGATACAGAAAGTAGAGAACTACAGTGGAATCAAACATGGTTGAGCCATTGTAATGTCTTTATTTGACTATAAAGCAAACATTGTTTAAGGGTCACAGAAGCACGTATTAGAAAGGCATACAGGGGATTAGGGATAGAAAACTACCACTTACCCCTTTCTCAGCACAAGAAAACTACTACTTACCCCTTCCTCAGCACAACTACCCCTACACACAATACAGGGCACTTTACATGCTCTATTTTTGCAGAGTAATTTATAGCAGAAGTCAGCAAACTTTTTCCATAAAAATCAAGAGAATATGTATATTCAGTTTTGCTGGTCACATGACTTCTGTTGCAACTATCCATCTGGAAATATATTATGAAAGCAGCCAAAAACAATACATAAACAAATAGGCTTGAATGTGTTCCAATAAAACTTTAAAACTTTATTTACAAAAATAAGCACGGCTTCCCAGATGTGCTTGCCTAGACCAAGTTCTATAGCCAAGTTAGTTTTCCCAGGCTTATATCCACAACTCAGAGAAGTGGCTCTGACCAAGAGGTTTCATCTTGATTCACTGCAGGATGCTCATCCTAAATACTTTCCCACTCTAAATGCCTACTATCTTGAAGGTGATGTACCTGAAAACGCATTGTGCTTCTTGACCTTGAAAAATCCATACATTTACACACACACACACACACACACACACACACACACGCACACAGAGAATGCAAAATGCCCTTTGATTTCTGACTGCATTTGGTTAAAAGCAACAAAATGGAAGTGTGAAGAAGTGCAAAATCAGAAAAAGCCTCTACTGAGAGAATGTGGAACTAGTCATGCTTTCAATCTTTGCAAGGAGAAAAAAAAACAGGCCAAAAGTGGTATGTGAAGAGTGAGAAAAGTGCAAACTAATGGTGGCTGGTTAAATTCATCTTCAATAATTCATCTAGAAATGAGTAGCAGAATAAAGCCAGAGAAATTTGAAAATGTCAAGAAGAGAGACCTATTAAATGACTTTCCAACTGTTACCCAAGGTCAGGAGAAACATAAGCTTGAAACCATTAAAGTCCTGGCTCCCAGGTTCCAATTTTAACAACTAGATGACATGCCTTGTTTTTGAAGGTATAGTCCCTATTTAAAGAAATGGAAAGGTAACAAACCCAGAGATAAACAAATTTAATCCAGATTACTCTGGCCTTACCTGTTAAACGGCATTAGTTTAGTAGAAATGGCACTGGGTGTGAATTATTCAATGCCCATATCCTTCCCAACTTTAAGGATTTTTTTCCCTTAAAGCTAGGTATCAAAACCATTAATAATTGACAAAGCATGTGTAAACCCTTAGCAAATGAACAGTCAAGGGACACATTAATAAAACATCTTTAAAAATCTCCATCTCTGTGCTGACTCTCGTCAAACTGTCCCAAAGCAGAGTTAACGGGCAGCTCATCCTCCAGCTCAAAGCAGGGGCCAGCACGTCTGACAAGGCGACACAGAGGGTGGAGGGCAATACCTTTTAGGAAACCATGATCATCTTTTACTTTTACCCACACCCCTCCAGCTAATTCAGAGCTTATGAACCATTCCTCAATAAATAAATTTTTTTTGGCCTAAATTTTTCTGCTGGGTCACTTTAGGGATACAAATTTATAAATAAACCTTCTGACATATCTATTCACAAAGCAAACATTTAAGATGCTGGAGGAATGGAGTGTTAGGGATTTAGGAAGGGCCAATGAAAATCTTCACCTTGAGGTCACTGCGCGTTTAGCTCAGGCTAAGGGAGTGGGCAGAGCCGCAAAGTGCCACAGCCTCAAGGCAGTTAAGTGGCTTAGCTCATCTTATTCTCACTGGATAATGCAAAAGAAATAAAAATGTATTTTATTGACATGGCATCTTTTTTCTTAAGATTGAAGAGTACTGCAGGCACAAGAAAGAACCAGCTATTAGCATACCAGCTTGTCACTGCCCTTGGACAGAGAAGGGATTGTCAAAAACCTCAATGTAGGGGCTTCCCTGGTGGCGCAGTGGTTGAGAATCTGCCTGCCAATGAAGTGGACACGGGTTCGAGCCCTGGTCTGGGAAGATCCCACATGCCACGGGGCAACTGGGCCCATGAGCCACAACTACTGAGCTTGCGCGTCTGGAGCCTGTGCTCCGCAACAAGAGAGGCAGCTACAGTGAGAGGCCTGTGCACCGCGATGAAGAGTGGCCCCAGCTCGCCGCAACTAAAGAAAGCCCTCACACAGAAATGAAGACCCAACACAGCCAAAAATAAATAAACAAAAAAAAAATTAAAATTAAAAAAAAAACCCTCAATGTAAATAAGATCAATGGGCCAGGGTCAAGATTCCTGAGCAGGAGGGCACTGTCATAATCCTCTAGGGAGAACTACCCACCTGGGTGTGACTTGAGATTACCTGGTAAGAATTTCTTCATCAGGTAAATCCCCCCCACCCCCATATCAAAGTACAGAGATCATTTTAGGGGTGGTGGAATGATTTTCGCATTAGTAGCACCCCAAACATTTACTGAACACTAGCTACATACATGACTTCATAGGCACTGAGAATATATTGATAATATAAGGCTCCATCTATGCTTTTCTGAATGTTTCACTTGATTTGTGGAGGCAAAATTCATGAGCAAACAGAGAAATGATTTTCAAGGAGGCACAAAATTTCAAGGAAACAGGGTTAACAGAATCCTCCTGGAGTACTGAGGTGGGTATTTCAAGGGTCTACAACTGATATAATTAGGGGCACTATAGGATAATGAGACATAAATTCTCTCGATTCCTATAATTTTTGGCCTAATTTATTTAGCACTGCATCTGCCTAGATTCCCAATAACTGATTCAGTTCTGCTCAGACAAAAAGAGAGGAGAGCCCCTTATTGGGGGAGTACTAGTTTAGACGTCGAGTTTGTGCTTTCTGCTCTAATAAATTCGAGTCTTTGGTCCATCTCTAAAAATGTACAATTTTATCAAACCTATATCAAAAATGTCCAAAGGAGAATAAGGCTTTTCCCAGTATAATCCCTTTAGTTTGTATTAGGGTTAGGGTTTGGGTTAGGGTAAGGGTTTGAGTTAGGATTGCCTCAGATTTTTTCTGATTTTTGAAAGGAGGTTTCCAAAACGGAGATATTCTCACTCCAGGAAAATCTTCCTTTTCAATTCATTTATTTAATCACCCATAAACTTACTATTGCTCAACAAAGCTCAGCACTAAATGCTACAGTCCACCCCAGTCCAAGCCCCATCCATTCTCACCTGGACTAATGCTTTATCCTAACTGGTCTTCCTCCTGTTTTGTGGCTCCCTCACAATCCTGACCTACACGGCATCTAGAATGACCTCTAATAATGAAAATCAGTCTGTTTAACCCTTGGGCCTAAGATTCTCCTTTTCAGAGCCCACAAGATCTTACAGGATTTGATCCTGATGGCCCTTCCAACTTCACCTGCAACTTCTTCCATTTTCCACTCTCCTTCTACACACACCAGCTTTTTTTCCCCTTTGCTGTGCATTCCAAGCTCATGACTGTCTAAGGGTCTTGCTCATTCTATTTCTTTTCCCTAAAACCACCTGATCCCAGATACTGGCACCTTCTGTCCTGTCTTTTCATTCAGGCTTCTTTTCAGTTTGCAGAACAGAGAGGTCTTCCCTGACTATTCAACCTACCTACTGCCTACTTCTGCTTGCATAGAACCCCCCTCCTCAGCTCACTCTATACCATCTTACTGTTTTATTTTTTTCAGAAATTATTACTGTGTGTTCATACAGTTATGTACTTGTTAATTTTTCTATCTTCCCTACCCCCATCTCCAATTAGAAATAAGTTCCATGAGATCAGGGCCTTGTTGAATGAATGCTGACTTCATACATCAGCCCACTTAAGACACAGTCCCGTCTTGTAAGAAATATACGTACTAAAGAAAATAGGGAGCAGAACAAAATAGCTATTAAAGACAATGTCTGAAAAGTATTATAAATGAGGTGAGGCCACAGAGTAAAGGAGTTCAAGAAAAGCTGGCTTGTAGCTGGAATGAATATGGAAAACTCTGTGATGCTAGTGGTCTTTTAGTTAATTGATGAAGGGTCTGAAATCTGGTTTTAGAGAAATATGCTCCTTATTTATTTATTTATTTATTTATCTATCTTTGGTTGCATTGGGTCTTTGTTACTGCACACAGGCTTTCTCTAGCTACGGTGAGCGGGGGCTATTCTTTGTTGCAGTGCGCAGGCTCTAGGCACACAGGCTTCAGTAGTTGCAGCATGTGGGGCTCAGTAGTTGCGGCACACGGGCTTAGTTGCTCTGCGGCATGTGGGATCTTCCTAGACCAAGGATCAAACCCGTGTCCCCTGCATTGGCAGGCGGATTCGTAAGCACTGCGCCACCAGGGAAGTCCCCCGAAATATGCTCCTTGAGAGGAAGTATAGGTAGATATTTTTCAAGACACGTGGATGATGAACCCAAAATACCTTTGCATGAATTAGGGATGCGACGCCAGACAAGGCAGCCATGCCCCTTCCAAGGATTTCGTTATTTTTTTTATTATGTGGAAAAAAAATCTTCCTCATTATTCAAATGAAGAAATGTGTGGCACTTTTTCTGGATATTTCAAAATGGGAAATAAATAACTTATTTTAAGAAATTATATCCTTCTGTGGTGGGATGAACTGGGAGATTGGGATTGACATGTATACACTGATATGTATAAAATGGATAACTAATAAGAACCTGCTATATAAAAAAATAAATTAAAAAAAAGAAAGACTCACCAAAGGGAAAATGGTTAAATAATTTATAGCATATGAGCCTATTGTAAATCTATTAAAATGATGTTTCTGAAGCATTTATACTCATGCTATCCTGTTAAAAGGGTAAAAATTATGATTAAAAACTGTGTATCTAGAGGCTTCCCTGGTGGCACAGTGGTTGAGAGTCCGCCTGCCGATGCAGGGAACACGGGTTCGTGCCCCGGTCCAGGAAGATCCCACATGCCATGGAGCGGCTGGGCCCATGAGCCATGGCCGCTGAGCCTGCCAGTCCGGAGCCTGTGCTCCGCAATGGGAGAGGCCACAACAGTGAGAGGCCCACATACTGCAAAAAAAAACAAAAACAAAAAAACCCAAAAAAAACCTGTGTATCAAAAAAAAAAAAAAATCCACCTGCCAATGCAGGGGTCATGGGTTCCAGCCCTGGTTCAGGAAGATCCCACATGCTGCAGAGCAACTGAGCCCGTGTGCCACAACTACTGAGCCTGCGCTCTATAGCCTGTGAGCCACAACTACAGAAGCCCGTGTGCCTAGAGCCCGTGCTCCACAACAAGAGAAGCCATCACAATGAGAGGCCCACGCACCACAACGCAAGGAAGAGTAGCCCCCGCTCACCACAACTAGAGAAAGCCCGCACACAGCAACGAAGACCCAATGCAGCCAAAAATAAATAAATAAAATAAATAAATTTATTTAAAATAAAGAGATTATTTCCTTCTGCTAAAAAAAAAATAAATGCACATAGCTTATATATATCTTCTGGCTATCTGTGATAAACCATGACTTAACTTCCCAGAAACCAGCTTGTCTCTTAAATAGTACTAGAGATAAATTTCAAAGACTCTTATATCTGATATTTCTTCCTCTCACCTATCCTCTACCCAAAGACAACATATGTATTCATTTTAAAATAAACAAACTAACTAAAAGAAACAGTATCTGTGACCACAGATATAAAAAGCCTAGAAATGATTCTTCGTTGCACATAAAGTTGAAAAAAAAAAGTGCTCTCTCTTCCCAGATGACATTTAAGCCCTGCCAGTATCCCAATCACTCACTCCCTGTCCCTCACCCAGATATCTGCTCTTGTAATAATCTTGTTCTTCTTGTAGTAACACAATTCTCTCCAACAGCCTCCTATATCCTTACAGGCAATGGGCTGTGTCCATCCCTATCAGCACAAAGGACACAATGAAATAGATCTGGGGGTTCAGTGTCTAGTGCAGAGCCAAGGAAAGAGGTTTTGGCTATGACACAGTCCTAATTACTTACGAGCACTGTCAGCTAAATAACCCACCTAGACTCCTGCTGCTACCTTGCTTCTGTGACGCCGTAGTCTGATCTTTTCCAAAGCAAAGTCCACCCAGCTATTAAAATAAATAAGGAGACCGATACTGCCTTTCAGTCTCCTCACAGAAGAGTAAGTTAAGAACATAAACACATACAGCCACACACACACACCAGAACCAGGGGCACTGAAGATTTCATCAGCTGTCTGATGAGAGGATATTTAATTAACTCTCGTACCTATCTCTCCCTGCATGAGACAAACAAATCAAGGAGCTTTGGAAGAATAATTAGTTCAAGATGTAAAAGCAGCATCAGACTTTAAAAAAAATTTTTTTAAAGAAATAAAAACCCCCAAAATAAGAGACAAAAGCAGTAGGAGTCTGGAGCATTTAATTATCATCGATTAGGAGCCTCAGGACCCTTGCTAAGGGCTTTGCCACCAAGCATTCCTCTAAGGTCAGGACCCAGCAGGGTGCTGATCCACCAAAATATATATAATAAAACCCAGAGTCTTAACATATGGCCACATCAGAAGGCAAAAGTGTGGCTTTGAAAAATGCACCTGGAGTATAAAAGTAGCTCTGCTATCTCACCTTTGCAAGTGTGTATATTGGGAGTTATTTTCCAGTGGTGTGGATGCATCTGCAGTATTAGAGAAGAATAACCATTCCTCACTATTAATTTATGCACAGAGAGGGGCCCTAGCCTCTTCCCCCATCTTTAATCAGTCTGCACATGTTAACAGAAATAACTTATTTGATGGATGAATTTGGAAAGTGTACTTGAATGTGCCCAGTTCCACCCCTCCTGCTTTCCACTTTCGGACTGAACCTGTTGGCAGGAAGCTTCTATTTTCTGCTAGACAGACCCCCCCACAAGGGAAGCCTTTGATTTTCCTGTTTCTCCTGTGATGGAGACGTAGCATTAACAAGATCACAGATCATTGTATCACAGATATTAAATCACATTCTCCAAACTGATTTTTTTTTTGTTTACTTCGTTTTTTGTTTTGTTTGTATGAAAGCTGCTGTTTTGCCTTCTATCTCTCTGATGTCTACACTGTTCTTTCAATTATTTTAGAATTTGGACAATAAGGATGAATGTATTTATTGGTGCCTCAAACACCTCTTTCACCTAGTGGGAGAACTTCAACAATTTTCTCTTTTCCTTTGTAATATCTTTTTGGCTTAAGGCAAACCAGGATAAAGATAAAAGAACAGTCACAGAGCCAGAAATTAATTTTTTTAAATATGCATCAATTTGAAGTTATAAAAATTGGAGAATTGTCTTAGGGGAGAATTCTCAAATGGAGGGACGTGGGTCAGGAAGCCCTAGATTCATTTACGAGAAATGTCAGAAAGAGAGCAAGTCATCATTTCACTTCCTGTAGCCTCTATTACATTTCCATCAATAATAGCTTGGAGAATTTTTTTTCTCCCCAAAAAGAGCACACTTGCCAGGCCTTCTGCAATGAGTCATTTACTTCCTTTGTGGCTTTAACAATACTTTGCTCTCCATTCCCTGTAAAGGATTCCACTCACTGTGGCCTCAGACTCTTTCTTCTGATTTTCTTCTTCCCAAACACCTTGGTTCAACTAGATTTGCAGATTCTTTATGTCACATTAAGTTTAACTCTCCTATTTCTCCCCAGTAGATTTTGTCTTTTGTACTGTCTCCTGTTTTCCAAGCTTCCTCAACCTGGGACATTTCTTTTTTTCCTCTTTATACACCGGATGTGAACAGCCAATAACAACCTCCTAGAACGTAGCTCAGGCCCTCTCATGCTTGGAAGGATTGGCAACTAACATTTACTATGCACCAGAAACTATAAACATATAATACCTTCAACATACAAATATACATCTGCACAAGGTTATTAATTGCAGCATTCTTTATTAAAGGCAAAATATTGGAAATATCCCCAATGCCCATGCACAGAAGAGGGACTGAATAAACTATGGTATATCCTCACAATATAGAACTATGCAGCTACCAAAAATGAGAAAGATCTCTATAAAGTGATACGGGGAAATTTCTTGGATATATTGTTAAGTGAAAACAAAAAAGCACATACAAGTGTCTACAGTTTGCTACTTTTATGTAAGAAAAAAAAGGGATATAAGAAACTATATATGTCTGGTTATTTGTGCAAAAATATGGGAAGGATAAACTAGAAACGAATGAGACTGGTTACTTAAAGGGGGAAAGTGGGATTGGGGTGAAAACACTGTGAGAATGGGAATGAGACAATAAGATGAGGGAGGAGAACACATCTCTGAGGATAGCTTTTGTTACAGTTCTGACCTTTAGACTCTACCTAAAATGAAAGAATGAATGAATCAATGAAATCAACTGAATTGCTGGGGGAATCCAAAAGGGAATAGAAACAAATGAATCCAACTGTAGTACCAATAAGTGATATAAGTCAATTGAAATCAGTGAGGGAAGAAAATAACTAATTTAAATAACTTTAAATAACTGGAATATAACTTTTTGATTATATGTTTTGTAAGGCAAAAAGACAAAAAGAACTATCCACAGGTATTGTCCTCTATTTCGTGGTCCTCCATTTCGTAAGTTTGGTTTTCACAGGAGTATGGTTAAGCAATTCTGAAACAACTTTGTGCACATACAAAGAGTGAACAAATAAGTAAATATATTGTAAGTAATGAGAGTCACATTTCTCATTGTTGGAAAAAGGAGTTATGAATAAGGAAAGGAGGAATGTTAGATTGAACTCTGTGGTACTGGATTAGAATTCCTAATTTAGAGAACAACAGGAATCAGCATGAATTTGTGTTTTTCTAGATATATATACAGACGGATAGATATAAAAATGTAGATCTGTGAATGTAGGAATTTATAGGTAGAATTTCCTACCCCTGTCTGAGAGGACCTAGAAGCAACGATGTCGTGATAGCAATTAGCACACCTTGCATCCAGATCTTGACTTCTAAATTCCATTCTTCAATAAAAGGAACCAGGGCTCCTTGGAGAAATAGCTGATTCCAAGGCTGGGGCAGAAAATACAAACAGAGCTTGGGATAATTCTTTGTGGTGCCAGGAAGTAAATTAAGGTTCAAAAGAAGATAGGATCATGTTCAAATAGTACAGGGGCTAAGGATGTACTCCCAAAGGCCAACTCTTGGACAATCTGAGCAACAAAATAAATAATAGTAGTAAAGGATTATAACCCACAGAATAAACTAAAGATACATGAATCCATACTGATGTAAGTAAATAAATGAATAAATAAATAAGGAAGAAAGAACAGCTCTTCCTCATAGTAAAATTCCAACTAAAAAGCAGGAATAATGGAATGAAAAAAAAATCACCATTAAGTACTCAGCACATTAATAACTGTTGTAGGAAAGAATGAAGAAAGTGAGACCGGGGGCTTCCCTAGTGGTGCAGTGGTTGAGAGTCCGCCTGCCGATGCAGGGGACACGGGTTCGTGCCCCGGTCCAGGAGGATCCCACATGCCGCGGAGCGGCTAGGTCCCATGGCCGCTGAGCCTGCGCGTCCAGAGCCTGTGTTCCGCAACAGGAAAGGCCACAACAGTGAGAGGCCCGCGTACCGGGGGAAAAAAAAAGTAAGACAGGGACTTCCCTGGTGGTCCAGTGGTTAAGACTCTGCGCTTCCACCGCAGGGGGTGCAGGTTAGATCCCCACTTGGGGAACTAGATCCTGCATGCCGCACAGAGCGGCCAAAAAATAAAAATAAATAAAACCCATCTGACAATGGATTTAAAAAAGACAAATAGAAAGTACATACGTTAATATTACTAAACAAATAATGTTAGACCAAAATCTATCTGACTACTATGAACAGGTTTTCCCAATATGCTAAACTTCTTTCCATGGTTGATGAATTCTAAAATTGAATGAGACAAGCATCATCTCTTTTACTCACGTCCCAACATGCAATGGACAATAATAATAATGTATTCCTACTTCAGAGGACAACAAAGGCTAGGAATAGTTCTGTAATATTACAACCAAATGGACAGTGATTGAGGAAACAATTGTTTCCAAATTTACCTGGAATCAAAATCAACTAACCAAATTAATCAAAACCAGTATTATCTCCCAGAATCTTTATGTTTTACATTAGATGACCAATTCCTTTAGTTCAAGGGAAGTGGCTTATCTATCTTACCTTGAAAAGCTAATGTTTCTTAGGGGTCTACTATGTGCCAACCCCTTTGCTTAGAGTTTTATGTACACTACTGCATCACATCTTGACAATCCTTTACGGATTAGTAACTAGCATAACCTCCATTATCACAGGAGAACTTGGAATGGCATACACAACTTGCAAAATCTGAATCCAGGCTTTCCACCTGACTTGCTCTTACGAACTACACAACATGTTCCATGTAAATGGAGAAGTGCATTGGACTGTAATATGCTATCCCCATCTCTTCCTCCTTTGGAAACTCAGTGTGTTTCCAGTACATAATTGCAACTGCTGATTTCTTGAAAAGGTCAGGCAGTGCCCCTCAAGGTGCATTTTTCCATCACACACCATGCAGGCATAACTCTTCCAGCTCTGTCATTTGCTGTGACAGATTTCCGGTATTTCCAATTATGCTCTTTTTGGGGAAGGTTAAATCAGATTTGAGGGCAATGAAGGGTTAATGAAATGATCTTGGTGTAATTACTCATTATAAAACATCTTCCTTTCGGTTGTGGCCCTAGATGATTTTATTTGGGAATAAAAACAAAAAAATCTCCTGGGGCAGCAGTGATAGAGCAAGCTGATAAAGGAGAGAAGAGCTGCCTATTCTTTAAGGATTTTGATCACAAGTGGAAAAGCGTATTACTTGTCAAAGGCACTATTAGGAAACTCACTGAGAGATACAAAGTGGAAACAAACAACAACAGCCTGCTCTGCTTTTCCCACTGCTCAGGAATATTTATATTTTTTTGGTTTAGAACAACCGTTTGAAATGTAAGACAGAAGATGGCTGAGTGACATTAGTCTTTGTTTTCTGCTCTGTGTCTATTGTATGTGGGGACTCAGACACACTCCTGTCAAACCTCCCTCCCTCTCTAAAGTGGCTTGATAATGACGTGATTAGAGTCCTTGGAACCCAAACAAAGTTGTAACTTAATTAAAAGAAGAAAAGTAAAGCAGAAGGAGGATGGCAATAATAAATATGCGAGGTTTTCTTTTACCTAAAGCAAAATGGATCTCTCCATCCTTAATCTTTTTACAGTGCCATTTCATGGAAGGTGTTCTGGTTGATGCTTTGCTTTTCTGAAGCAAAAAGCATTTATATAACTCAAGCTGTTAAAATCATGGGTAGAACAGCATGATTTGTGGTTTTTCCCCCAGTGTAGAGGCATGGTATATCACTGTCCAGAACCCTAAGTCCACACACCCCTTCTACTGAACTGTTGCTAAATAAAGCTGGATAAAAAGCAAAGATCAAGGCAGACTATCTCAAGTGATCTGTGTGCAAGATATTTGAGTCAACTTTCTATGTGAAACCACCAAGAAGCAGAAGGTAGAAAAACCCTGGGTTCTAGTTATGCCTCTGCCCTTAACTACCTTGGACCCTTGCAAAGCTTCTCACTAACATCTTATCCACTGCTCTCACTGCATTTGTCTTTTCTTCTAAAACGTCTTGCTAAAAAGCAAAGCTAATCATGACACTTCCCTGTGTAAAAGCATCTTTTAATTACAATCCAAATAATAAAATTAGAATTCCTTAGATAGACACGGAAAGCCCTTCACAAGTGTTATTACAAATGTCCTTTGGAAAGCCCTTCACAACTGTTATTACAAATGTCCCTATACAGCCTCTCCTAGGGTTGTCCCACCTGTTATCTCTTCCTGAGGGACAGACTTGGAAAGATGGAACAGGATGACCAGTAGCCTATGACATGGCTTGGTGGGAAAAATACTGCCCAAATGCAAATGATGATTATGAGGTGAGCCAATCTGATTCCCTTCTTGGAGTTTGTGCTAGAAAATATGGGGAGAAATTAGCAAATTATTAACAGAAAAGTAAGTGGACACAGAGGCAGATTTGAATTAATGGTAGAAAAGTAGAGTGAAACCTCAGAAGTTTTGCTTCCAAGATTCCTAGATCTGCTGTGAACTGTAAATGACCTCCCTTGTCCAAGCTCAGGGGCCTTAGTTTTGCTTGGTTCCCACTCCTCCTCTGCCTGGATATTTGGCTTTGCCTAGGTTCTCTCCAGCCTCAGCCATATGGCTGAGATCCTTGTTTACTTATTCTCACATGTATCCTTAGAATACACTCCATAATTTAACGTAACCCTGTTGAGCTTATTGCTATTCAAACACCACCATCACTACCAACTTCATCTCCAACAACAGAAATAAAACAGTAATCTGACTTTAAACTTACTTCACCTGCAACATCCTTATTCTTTCTTAAGGTTCTGGATTAAATATCATGTCCTTTGGAAAACCACACAGTTCTGGAGGCCAAAACTCTGAAATCAAGGTGTCGAGAGCTCCCTCCTTCCTCTGAAACCTGTAGAGGGTGACTCCATCTTTGCTGCTTCTGGCTTCTGGTGTTTCCTGCCAACCCTGAAGTTCCCTGCTTGAGGATGCATCATTCCAATATCTTGTCACAGAGACACTTTGTCCTTGTGTGTCTCTACCCTCTTTTTGAGGACACCAGTCACGCCGGGTTGAAGGCTCATCCTACTATAGTATGACTTCGTCTTAACCAATTACATCTTCAACCACCCTATTTCTTGAGAGAGTCACAGCCTGAAATCCTGGCAGTAAGACTTCAACAAAACTTTGGGGGAAGACCCAATTCAACCCATAACAGGAGTCAGAATCCCTGGGTAGAAAGTTTGACCCCTACCACCTTCACTGCTATTTAACTGTGTGCATTCAGACAAGTTATTTTTACTAGGTCTTCCTTCTTCTTTCTCTTCTAAATTAGGAATTACACTCTGCCAATTTAACCGGTTTGTTGTAAAGAGCCAAGGAAGTGCTTTACTTAGAGGTTTCTATTACCTAGCATGACAAAACTGTTATGCCCACAGAATTAGCAGAAATGATCTTTTAAAAGATTCCTTTCTTAACCATTATCCAAAGTGGAAAAGAATCTCCAGGTCCATCCACGTTGCTGCAAATGGCATTATTTCATTCTTTTTAAGGCGGAGTAATATTCCTTTGTATATATGTACACATCTTTGTCCATTCATCTGTTGATGAAGGGACCTCGAGATTATTACACTAAGTGAAGTAAGTCAGACAAAGACAAATATACGACGTTGCTTATATGCAGAATCTAAAAAAAAAAAAGTGCTACAAATGAACTTGTTTCCCAAACAGAAACAGACTGGTTACCAGGCGGGATGGGTGGGGGGGAGGGACAGAGTGGGAGTTTGGGATTGACATGTACACACTGCTATATTTAAAATGGATAACAGCAAGTACCTTATGTAAAAAAAAAAAAAAAAGGTTAAAAAAAACAAAAGGGAAAAGAACTACCATGAATTCAGGACCTACATGTACCAGGCCCTTTAAGAAACTACTTAGATCCACCGAGAAATCGATGACGAGGGCGGCGGCGAGGAGGACACCGAGGCCTTCGACACCGCGGCCACCGACACTGCAGCCACGTGGAAGACCAGGGAGGCGCAGGCAGGCGGCGCCCCCAAGACGCGGCCGGACACGCGGCCCGAGACCGAGAGCCTCTCCTGCTACCTCAGACGTCCGTTCACAGCATCTCCACGGCTACGAGCCGGCCAAGATCTATGAGAACGCCTTGGACCGGCAGGCCCCGCCCTTCGACCGTCTGCACACTTACATTTTCAAGGGGAGTGGTTCGGTTCGGACGGGTCGCGGAGCTCCCTGAAGTCGGCCACGTCAGACTCCGAGCAGAACTTAGACTTCCGGACGGACCGGAAGCTGACGGCGCTCTACGGGGCGTCGGAGGGGCCGCTTCCCTGCGGTGACGGAAGCCGGGAGGCCTGCGCGCGGCCAAACCCAGCCGTTCTCGGGGCGGCTTTGCGGACGAGGCGCAGCCAACCACAACAGCGATACGGTACAGAGGGCGAGGATGCGGGTGAGCCGGCGAGCGGAGATCTCCCTGGATCAGCTTTACTTGGATAGATTCAGTTAAATAATCAAAAGGAAACACAGGAAGAAGGGGGCAGAATCTCTAATGACCTTTTCTTTTTAGTTTTTTGTGACACTGTGTTCAAAGGCATGGAGTCCAAGGCTAAGAATGGCAAGCTGGGCTTTTCTTTGCCATCCTCCAAGGCCTTTGTCACCTTGCCACCTCTAAGAGGCTGTGCTGTTCAATGCAGAGGTGGCGAATGAAAGCAGATAGAAAGTTCTACACTCTTACCAGGTTTTTTGTTTTGTTTTGTTTAAAACCTCATTTTATTCTCCATTTAAGAGTTTTGCTGACTCAGCACACCACGCAAACTGACCCACACAAAACACTGAAAAATTATTCCTCGGTGAAGTTAACCTACTTGTTCTGGGATGGATGGAATGCTTTTAACCCTTTTAAAACAAGGTTAAGGCCGAATTGGCCTTACATGGGGGATGGGGGCAGGGGAGAAGGAAGAGGCATTGACTTCAAGCTCAAGTTTAATGGCTGAACCAAGAGTTGGCTACAACAAATCCACCTCCATCAAGTCAGAGTGCTTTTGTTCTCTCAGCTCTTTAACTGTGCCCCTGCAAAACTGTTCAGAAAGAAGCCAGAAAATGTGCCTCTTTTGCACTGTAGGTGTGTCTTCCATGTGCCAAATGTGAAGATTAGATGCTACGAATGAAAGCCAAATAAAAAGAAGTATCTGATTAAAAAAAGAAACTGTTTATACATGTTATGGCATTATGTTGTTTTAAAAAGAGAAAAATATGGACAATCTGTACTCCCCCCAAATTAATCCTCAAATAGCTAATACTCATGTGGTATGTATACACACATGTACACACCATTCACACACAGATATCTACACATATATGTTTAGGGATATATATCCTGGTTATATAGTATATAATTGGAACTACTGAAATGAAAATATTATGCTACTTTAGTTAATATTTTAATATTTTAGTTTTGTTCAAAGTGAATCATTTTAGAAACTATATATGACTATATATTATATACATAGAAACTATATATAGTGTACATATATATATATTCTATTTTGTTCATCTTGTTTCTCTAAAACATTAAAAACAAAGAAACAAAACCCCAAAACTTTTGTTTGGTTCATGGTTCAGTAGCAGAATAAAGCAAAATAAAACAAAATAAAAAGTCTTCTGAGCTCCGTTTTGGATTCAGAGTATTATTGCTGCTTATTCTGGTTTTTAGTTCACAATTTCACCCCACTTAAGTTCCCTGTAATTATTACAGCCCTTTTGGTTGGTGTAAAGGATGGGTGGTTTTTCCTGTTATAGAATGATCATTTATTTGCTCTTGTACTTGTGGGTATAGCAGCAAATTGAAATCAAAATGATAATTTAAAATGTCCTCTTTGTTGTTGATTCATCTTCAACTTCCAACGGACTGTGACAAGTGCTGCAAACCCACTTGTGCCTCCTACACTTGTGTATGTCCTCACAAGAGATAAATACCCCTCCTATCAGATGGTTATAAATTGCATCTTTGTGTCATTGTTAAGTGAGAAGGTAGGGACACAATACAGCTTAAGATAACAGCAGACTTGTACTAGATGCCTGAATGAAGCTAGAACAGTAAAAGCCCAGTCCTGTTTTCAACAACATGTGTGTGCATTGTACCTAGAGCATATTTTTTGACAAAAGATCATTCATAAAAGGCACTGCATTGCAGAAAGTAAATAGACCAAGTGAAGGAAAGCAAATCTGTCTGATGTACTAATGTCTATTTAGCCCCTTTGGGATATAGGAAGAATGTTAATGCAGCTGAGTTTTGGACCAATGACATCTTGGCCTCTATGCTAATTTTATATCAGGTCAACATTTTAAGAATCATAATTTTTGAAAGATTCAAATTTGTTTTTTTCTCATTCTCCTATTCTTATACAAATCAACTCAAAATATAAACTGTATTTCTCAATATTTATTCTCACTCCGTTGTTTACATTGACAGGCTCTCTGTGACTGTATCATGTTCAATAATTCCTATTTGACATTTTAGGTCCATTGGTACTTTCCTTTTGTAATTTCATATCTATTCCTTCCTTAGGTTTCTCCTGTAGACAACAGGCTCTTTCCTTAGCCTGAATCCCTGATAATTTTCTATACTTAGCATTATTCATCTAATAGTTGGTTTTCCATCTGTCTCCCTTCTTTCCTTCCCCTCAGGTCTTCCTATAATTCCCTGTGTTGCTCATTCCTGAGTCCACACCACTAAGAATTAAGGTGAAATGCCCATCAATGCCTTTTTTTTTTTGGCGGTACGTGGGCCTCTCACTGCTGTGGCCTCTCCCATTGCGGAGAACAGGCTCCGGATGCGTAGGCTCAGCGGCCATGGCTCCCGGGCCCAGCCGCTCTGTGGCATGTGGGATCTTCCCAGACCGGGGCACGAACCCGTGTCCCTTGCATCGGCAGGCGGACCCTCAACCACTGTGCCACCAGGGAAGCCCCCTTTTAAATATAATAAAAGAATATGATGGGAGATCATCAGGACTTCTGGCTAATTCCCTCTCTCTCTCCAGGACAAACGTCCATACATCATCCCGTAAGAAAAATCAATTTCAAAACCTCAGGCATGAGGGAAAGTTCTCAACTGAAGGGAGAGGAAGGGAGAAAGAGATATTAGGTTCCTCAGGTGAAGAGGTGCTTGGGGTACTGACCATCACCAGCTGGGGAGAGTAACACAGGATACAGCTATAGAGGTGAGGGGGGCGTATCTTGCAGGTCCCTTCCAGGCCATTAGAAGTTTTGAATGTATTCAGAGCATAACAGGAAGTTATTGAAAGGGTTGAGTTAGGAAAATGATATTACTCAATTAACCCCATTTATCAAAAGATTCTTCTGAGTGTCTTGAGGAAAATGGATAAAGAGAGATGACAAGGATAGAAGCCAAAAGACAAGATGGTCAAAGAAAGTTGAGTCACCTGAGCAATGAAAGGAGAGTCTGTTCATGAATATTTGTAGGCATCTGTAATACAGTTCAATAACTTCTTCAAACCAGAAAGCAAAAATATGAGGTTGGTGTTTCTAGATTTTTTTTTTTTTCTGGAGAAATTGCTATTTTTGAGAGAGCGAAATCTCCAGAAAAATCAGGAAGTTACAATGGTTGTGGTACAAGTATGTCTCTTTTTGTGTTTCCCAAGGCTTGGTGTCCTGCAGTAACTTGGGTTATAAGCATCCTTCCTACCCGACTTCATCTAGATTGCCAGTTCTAGGATCTTGCTACTTTATTAACTGCTGTGTCCTTGTATTATAGGGGAAAAAAATATTCCTTCTACCCTTCTAGGTTCTTTGTCTGGTTTAATAATTAAATTTATGGAAGACAGATTAATAGGAGAAAAACACGTTTAATTTCATATGTTTAGGAGAATCATAAAACCATGGGACTCAAGGGCACGTCAGGCAATTGGGGTTTATATGCCATCCTGAGCTAAGGAATGGGATTGGAGCTGGAGCTTCAAAGGAGAGAAAGAGAATTCACGGGATGATAAGAAGAGCAAATGTTTGGTCATTAGATGTTTGCCCTGCCATGCAGGTAAGTCTTTCAAATTAAAAGGTTATCTCTGGTAACAGCCCTCTTTCTGAGCCAGGCCCCCTATCTCCCTAGCTAAATTATTTTAGGGAGTTAAGGGAGAGGTAAAAGTTCTTCCTGCGTCTGCTGGGTCTCGATTGCCTTCAGCTCAAAACAATCCGCAGGCCAAAGTGGCACATTTCGGGGTGGCCTATTCTGTTCCCCTTCAGTATCTTAGATTTCATCACATTGTTTCATTTTTAAATTTGCTTTGATCAAATGTAGCTTCTTTTTTTTCTTCCACTTTTATTTAGATATAATTGACATACAGCTCTGTATAAGTTTAAGGTATACAGCATAATGATTTGACTTACGTACATCAAGAAATGATTATCACAGTAAGTTTAGTGAAGCTCCATCATCTCATGTAGATACAACATTAAAGAAATAATTCTTTTGTGTGATGAGAACTCTTAGGATTTACTCTCAACAATGTTCATATATAACGTAGAGCAGGGTTAACTATAGTCATCATGTTGTACATTACATCTCTGGTACTTATTTATCTTATAAGTGGAAGTTTGTAGTACCTGTTGACTGCCTTCACCCACTGTAGCTTCTTTTGTTGTAAGAAGCCTCTTCCTCAGCCTCTACCTCTCTCTGCTAGAGCCACACAGGCACCATTGCTACAGCTTCCCTGGCTTCCAGTGCCAGTCCTACCCCCAGTTTGACTTAACTCATCCCATCTTGATTCAAACCACACTTAGTGACCTTTCTTTCTGTGTCACTGCAATTTTGTCCTCCTGGAAATATTGGCCAAACCATTTAATAAGGTTAAAAAAAATCAAAGCAAAAAAATAGAAAACCAAGTAGCAGATGTTTCAGCTATTGTATGATGAGAAGAGTTGGGTTAACACACTCTGGCAGAAGGTAAATACTTTCCTATGTTCGTTCAGGTAGTGGCTGCCTGGCTAGCTCAGTCAGTAAGGCATGAGACCCTTGATCTCAGGGTCTTCGGTTCGAGTCCAGCGTCCGGTGGGCTTTTCACTACCTGCTGTGGATTCCGATCTCACGTGGGTATGTCTTCTGCTCCCAGCTATCCACTTCCGTCTAAAAAAAAAAAATACCTTGTTGGGGGCAAAGTGAGTTGATTCAGGCAAACCATTCAGTTCTTTACAGGTGCTCATTCATGTCTCATCATTTCTGTTTAGTATGCCTCCCGCTCTGATTTCTTTTCATCCTTATTGTCTTTGCAATGTTCACCAACCATTGCTCTTCATTAACACCAAAGACAACTGTCTATAAATTTCTTCTCCAGTGAAATTATTCTGCTTCTTTGAACATTCCTATGATGTAACACTTTATATCCCTCTTGTGTCCTTTGTGGGTTTTCTGCTTCAGAGTTTTTCCTGTTGTTTATTAGATCTCAGTTAACTTAGAAAGACATCAGAAATAAAAGTTTAGCAAGATTTTTCATCTCAGCTTCCTGACCTGTGATATTTCTGACTTTCTTCCAAAGCCCATTCTAGATCTTCCCTGCAAGGTGGCGAATTCAATATAATGCAATTATCTGTTTCCCTAGCTTTTTTTTTTTTTTTTTGAGAAGAACGGCAGGTATAAATCTTGAGTTTCATTACTTCTGAACACCTGTCTAATTGCTATTGACCACAGAAAGTAGTTTTTGATTGAGGCACAATGTAAAGTAATATTGATTACAGTAAATGAACTTTTCTGCAGTCACTGAGTCAATTAAGGAAAAAATATCTAGAGTTGCATCTCGTAACAAAATCCAATTTTCCTGTAGCTGACTTGTAGCCCTGGTTCCTGAGTCGAGGCCTGGATATTTGCAGTAAATCCCCTCTTTTGTTTAGTATAAAAATACCATTGCCTTGAGCAGAAGGATAGTCAAAATAAGTCTGTATTTCTGCTGTTCCAATAGAACAGAAGGAAATTAGAACAAAAACTGATTTTACTTTTAATCCTTCAAGTAAGAAGCTTTTCTGCATGTATTTTTTACAAAGCAATATACATTTTATTCTAGGTTATCAGTCAAGAAATCCATATCAAGAGGATATCAGCAGTTTGCAGCTGCTGTCACACTGGAAGGAGGCTCAACTCTGCTACTGCTGAGATGACTGATAGTGATAGCACCGTAGGGGGATGAAGCCCCTTTCACCCTGAAATGTTTTATAGAAATCACTCCTGCCAGCTGTGACTGCTGATGCTGAGGCCCCCAGGGACTTAACGCAGCAACAGAAATGCCATATGGGGGGGCATGGAGAGAGGAAAAGCACAAGGCCACAGGACACATATAAGCTTATGACTAGAGACCCTTTCAGGGGCAGGAAGGAAGTCTTAAGTCACACAGTACTCTTGAAATTTGAACATGGGGGTGTGAACGATTACAACCTTGAGATCTGCTATGTGAACCTAGCTATAGAAATTCACCTTGGCCTTTTTGATCCCAGGGCCTCAGTGTTCCTGGGGTGTACAAGAAGAAAGTCAGCAGGTTCAGCATATTGCTAATGTATCTCTTATTCTATTTAATTTTTATTCAATGGTCATAGCAATTTGTGCTGTGAAAATAAAAAATAGGTGAGTTGGAGTGTTGCTATGTATTTGAGTATTCAATGCCTAGCAAATCTAGTATCATTGTTACTAAAATGCATAGCTCACTTTTAATGTTGCCTTGCAGTTTATGAAATTATATCATATAGTTTTTGCAGTTGAGCCCCAAACTGCCGTATGTGATGGAAAGGCACATTGCTGTTGTTATTGCTATTTTATCTCTGTTTAGCAGTAAAAATTAAGGCTTGTAGAATTTAATCGATTTGTACAAAACTATGCAGGCAACAATGATTGCTGAATACCAGGTCTCGAGATGCCTTCTTCTAGAAAATATTATTCAATGGCAATTGAGGTTAGTTACATTTTTGCTGACATATATCTCCAAAATATTTTCCATAGAAAATCTTTCATTCCTTTGCCAATGAATCTCAAACTCCCGATTCATTAAATATCTTTTCCTTTTGAATATGGGTTTTCTTGGCAATCAGTATTCTATGACTATTGGAATTTCATTTGTTTTAGAGTTCACATTGTATGATTTGACTAATTCATACTGGTTTTAATAAAGAATCCTATGCCAACTTGGCCAGGTAAGGTTTTAGAAAAATATACTCCTTAATAGGTCTGTTTTATAAATTGCCCAGTGAATTTCAGCCTGCTGGTTCCCAGGCTAAAAGTGCTGGACAGCTTCATTACAGAATTTGATCACTGCGAATTTATTATAAAACAATAATTAGTGTAATTATATTCTCCTACTGAATAAATCAACCGCTATCCCCTGACCTGCCTTTCTGCAGATATAATACTTGCCACAGTTCTGATATTAGAGTGATCAAGACTTTTGCCAAGGTAATACATCATGTAATCTTGAGTACTGGGGGAAATTGGTTTAAATAAAAACTTCCCACTTACCCCTTATAACTCTATAACTCTCTTATGAAGATTAAATCATAGCCTAATGTGTTTTTTGTGCTTTATCCCTCAGTGGCTGCCTCCTGTGGATGGTTGAGTCAGTTGTGCACTGTGCAATCATATTTAACGACCTTGCACCCACACTGATGAGGTTATTATTTCATTCAAACATTGAGTGCTAATTGTGTGCCTTTTTCTAAAAAATGAAGATGCAGTTAAAAAGGTGATCTAGTTATCTGCTTTATAGAACTAGTATTTTAGTGTATGTGGGGAGTGGCAATGCAAATAAATAACCAAGAAAACACATGACAATGAGATATTACCTCACTCCTGTTAGAATGGAAAATAGTCAGTTTCTTCCCTTCCCTTCTCTAAGACTTTTGCTTCATATATTTTGATGCAAACAATAACAAATATTAGGTGCCTTCATGTTTGTAATTGCTCTATCTTTCTGATGAATTGATATAGATATGTGTGTGATTAAAATAAAATGGGGTATTGTGAGAGTGACTTGTAGACTCTTTTAGAATAAGTGGTCGGGAAGGGCATTTCTGAAGATGTGACATTTAAGCTAAGATCTGAATGATAAGAATTATCGAGCCAAGCAATGAGCTGGAAAAGAACATTTAAGGCAGAGAAAAGAGAAAGTCCAAAGGCTGTATGTACGAAGAGAACACATGTGACTGGAGTGTAGTAAGCAAGAGGACAGTGTTAACTATAGATAAAACCAGGGAAATAAAGAAAGGAGGACCAGGTTGTGTAGATAAAAAATGACAGGAGTAAAGAGTTCAGATTTCATTTTAAATGGGGCATGAAGGACCAGGGTGTTTTGTGAAATCACACGGAGGTGAAGGAGAGCCCAGCATTTTTTTTTTTTTTTTTGCGATACGCGGGCCTCTCACTGTTGTGGCCTCTCCCGTCGCGGAGCACAGGCTCTGGACGCGCAGGCTCAGCAGCCATGGCTCACGGGCCCAGCCGCTCCGCAGCATGTGGGATCTTCCCGGACCGGGGCACGAACACGTGTCCCCTGCATCGGCAGGCGGACTCCCAACCACTGCGCCACCAGGGAAGCCTGAGCCCAGCTTATTAAAGGGGTACAGATTCACCATTTGATTTCAGCACAGGAGATATATTTAGGTAAAGCTTTGGACACTATGCTAAGTTTAAATTTTCTTCTGAAGTTACCGGGAAGCAAAGAAGAATGACAATCTGATTTCCGTTTTAGAAAAGATTCTCTGGAGAATGGATTAGAGTGGGATAATATTGCACACTGGTTAACCATTGTATTAGTCTTCTATTAATGCGTAACAAATTACCACAAATGTAGTAGTTTAAACAAAACTCTTTTACTAACTGACAGTTGTATAGATAAAGAAGTCTGAGTGAGCTTGGCTGGGTTTGTAGCGTAGGATCTCACCAAGGTGAAAGCAAGTGTTGGCTAAGGTGGCCTCTGGAGGCTCTGGTGCATATACAAAGCTGAGTCTCCCTGGGTACCCTATCAGAAGCTAAACACCAAAGAAAGAAATGTATGTCACTGAAGTAATATAACTAATAACTAAAGAAATAAGTAAGCAAGTAACAATAACAAGCCCTAGAAGGGGAAACGGTACCCCAAATTGCTACACTCTCTTATCTAAAATGTCCAATTTCCAACCACAGAATAATGACACATGCAAAGAAACAGGAAAGTATGACCCATTTATAAGGAAAAAAAGAAAAAGAAAGAAAAAAGTATGCAACAGAAACTGTCTGTGAAAGTGACCAGATGTTGGATTTCAGAGAAAAAGACTTCAAGGTAGCTGTTATAAATATGTTTAAAGAACTAAAGAAAACTGTAATTAATGAAGAAAAGCAAAGTTGTGCTGGAAGGAAGTGACAATGATAGTAACTTGAATCCATCAGAAATGTTAAAAAAGAAGATTAATACATCAAAACCTATAAACGTATACTTGATCTCTTTTCTTCTCTCAGCTGCTTTAAAAGACAGAAAACTGTGTGAAGTAATAATTATAATAATGTATTTTGGGATTTGTAACATTAGTAGATGAGATATGCATAAAATCATACCACAAAGAGAGGGAAAATGATAGAGCTATACAGGAGTAGTGTTTATATATCTTACTGAAGTTAAGCTAGTATAAACTTGTAGTTGATTCTGATTAGTTATGATGTGTGTTACAAGCTGTAAAGTAACCACTAAAAAACTAAATTAAAAAAGTGCAAAAAAAATCAGAAATTTAATGCTTCACTAGAAAATATTTGCTTAATGTCAAAGAAAATAAGAAGGTGGAAGAGAGGAACAAAATAGACATGAGACATGCATAAAGAAAAAAGTGAAATGGCAGATATAAATCTAAGTACAGTTGACCCTGGAACAACACAGGTCCACATATACACAGGTCTTTTTCAATAAATATGTCAGAAAAAAATTTTTGGAGGTTTGTGAAGTTGGAAAAAACTCATAGACAGATCATGTAGCCTAGAAATATCAAAAAAATTTAAAAATTAAGAAAAAGGTGTGTTCTGAATGCATAAAATATATGTAGATACCCATCTATTGTATCACTTACTACCATAAAATATACACAAATCCATAATAAAAAGTTAAAATGTATCAAAACTTACAAACACAGATCACAGTCCAGGGTAATGTAAACAAACATGAAGGTGCCGTATTATATTATAACTGTATAAAACTAACTGTAGTACATACCGTACTACTGAAATAATTTCATAGCCACCGGTTGCTATTGGGTGACCACAAGTGCTCTGAATATTCATGTACAGTGCCATGTGACACTAAACATCTCTCAACATGAGCAGTTCATCTTTCCAGTAAAGAGCATCACAGCAAAAAGTGATCTCTCATGGCTCTCCTGTATTTTTTATTCTGTTGAATGCAATACGGTAAACCTTGAATAAATCCACTGAACTCATACAGAGTGCCACTAGTAATGTTGAAAATGCTCCCAAGAAGCAGAGAAAAGTCATGACATTACAAGAAAAAGTAGAATGGCTTGATATGCACCATAGACTGAGGTCTGCAGTTGCTGTTGCCCACCATTTCAAGATAAATCCAGCATGAGACATTGTAAAAAAGAAAAAGAAAAAGAAAAAATTTGTGAAGCTGTCCCTGCAGCTACACCAGAAGACACTTTTTGTGGATGACTTTTTTTTTTATCTCATATTGAAAATGCAGCTTGTATGTGGCTGCAAGGTTGCTATAAGAAAGGCATACCTATAGACGCCAACATTATTCAAGAAAAAGTGAAGTCATTGTATGACAACTTAAAGCAAAGGAAAGGTGAAGGGTGTACAGCTAGAGAATTTAGTGGCAGCAAAGTATGGTTTGATAATTTTAGACAGAGGTTTGGCTTAAAAAAAATGTCAAGATAACAGAAGAAGAAGTTACTGCCAGCCAAGAGACAGCAGAGGAATTCACAGATATCATTAAGAAAATCTTTGAAGAGAAAGGATATCTGCTTAAACATGTTTTTAATGCAGATGAAAGTGCCCTATTCTGGAAAAAAAAAATGCCACAAAGAACATTTATTAGTAAGGACGAGAAGCGAGCACCAGGGTTTAAGACTAGAAGGGATAGATTAACTCTACTGTTTTGTATAAATTCAGTCGGGTTTACAATCAAGACTGTCCTTATCTAAAAAGCTGCTAACCCCTGGGCCTTGAAGAGAATAATAGAAACAGCAGCTGTCAGCCTTTTGTTTGTACAAGATGGATTGTTTCCATTGATGCTTTGTCTCTGAAGTCAGAAGCACCTTGTTGGTAAAGGACTGCCTTTTAAAGTTCTTTCAATATTGAACAATGCCCCTGGCTCCCCCAGAATCCCATGAGTTCAACACCAAAGGCGCCAAAGTGGTGTTCTTACCCCAAACACAACGTGTTTAATTCAGCCTCTAGATCAGGGCATCATAAGGACTTTTAAGACTCATTATACACAGTACTCTATGGAAAGAAGTGTCGATGTTATGGAAGAGAATCCTGATGGAGAGAACGTCGTGAAAGTCTAGAAGGATTACACCATTGAAGATGCCATTGTTGTTAAAGAAAAGGCTGTGAAAGCCATCAAGCCTGAAACAATAAATTCCTGCTGGAGAAAACTGTGTCCAGATGTTGTGCATGACTTCACGGGATTTATGATAGCGTCAATCAAGAAAATCATGAAAGAGATTGTGGATATGGCAAAAAAGATGGGGAGTGAAGGGTTTCAAGATATGGATCTTAGAGAAATTCAAGGACTAATAGACACCACACCCAAGGAATTAACAGAATATGACTGCAACACACTGAGTGCTTCCAAATGAGTGCCAGACAATGAGGAAGAAGATATAGAAGAAGCAGTACCAGCAAACAAACTAACGTTAGAAAATCTAGCAGAAGCGCTCCGGTTATTCAAGACTGCTTTCGATTTCTTTTACAACACGGACCCTTCTATGATGTGGGCTGAAACGAAAGCAAATGATGGAAGAAGGATTAGTACTCTAGAGAAACATGTTTAGGGAAATGAAAAGACAAAAACATCAGGAAGAAATTACAATATATTTCCATGAAGTTGCACTGAGTGTGCCAACCTCTCCTGCCTCCCACCACCTGGTTCAGCTATTCTGCCTCTGTCACCTCTGAGACGCAAGACCAAGCCCTCCTCCGCCTCTTTCTTCTGAGCCTACTCAACGTGAAGATGATGACAGTGAAGACCTTTTGGACGATCCAGTTCCACTTAAATAGATAGTAAACAACAATCATGCCATACAGTTAAGAAACTTGTCTGTTGCGTATGTTTTCCTGTGAAAACCTAATAACTGTATGGCAAGAACTGTATGGGACATTTTTGTGTCACCATCATCGTTACCTACGTATTCATAATGTAGAACATTACATGCAAGAATTGTATTGAAGTGGATATTCTATCCTTAAATGGGAATGAGTCATATTTCAGATAAAATTAATAATTTGTTAGTTTTCTTACTGTTTTATAATTTTGCTTTCAAAGAATTACATTACTGTATAGTATGTCTTTCTCTCTTGTAATTGGAGAAACTGTGTATCAGCCTATAACCACAGGTAAGTGGTTTTTAGAAACAAGATAACAGTGTTTCTAGTACTGTATTATAAATATGATTATAATATTGTATGCCATAAAAATTTTATGATTCATTCATTAGGTTACCATGAAACGATCATGTCAGTTGTATTAATAATACTAGGTTACCATGAAGCAATCATATCGCTGCTCCTTTGTTACCAATGCATGAGTTATTATAGCTGTAAATATATATGAATTTCTTTTTCAAATTATTTTTTCATCTTTGGTGTCTAATGTTAATAGTACATACAACATCCACAGTGTTTTGTACTGTGTAAGACAATATTGTAAATCCTGTAAATGGAATATGTAAACTTATGGTATTGTTAAATACAGTACAGTACTGTAAATGTATTTGCTCTTCCTTATGATTTTCTTAACATTTTCCTTTTTTTTTTTAGTTTATTGTAAGAATACCGTATACATATAACATACAAAATGTGTTAATCAACTGTTTACGGTATTGGTAAGGATTCTGGTCAATAGTAGTCCATTAGTAATTAAGTTTCAAGGGCGTCAAAAGACATACATGAATTTTCAACTGCGTTGAGGGGTTAGCACCCCTCGCCCCTGTGTTGTTCAAGGGTCAATTTTATATAAAAAATAACATGAAGTTTGAATGAATTAAACAAATTTCATTCAAAAGTCAGAGTTTTTCAGACTGGACTAAAAAATAATCCAACTATATGTTATCATGCTTTAGATTCAAAGATAAAAGTAGATGAATGTAAAAAGGCAGAAAAATTATACCATGCAAACAGTTACCACAGAAAGAAGTGGTTATACTAGCATGAAATAGACTTTAAAACAAAGACTGTAACTTGAGATAAATAGGGATATTTATAATAGTAAGAGGATCAACCCGGAAAGATAGAACAATTACAAACAGGTTGGCACCAAATAACAAAACATCAAAATACATGAAGCAAAAGCCTTACAAAAATGAAGGGAGAATTTGACAATTTACTATCCTAATAGGTGTAAGGTGATATTTCATTGTGGTTTTGATTTGCATTTCCCTGATAATTAGTGACGTTTCATATATATGCTGACCATTTGTATGTCATCTTTGGAAAAATGTCTATTCAGATCCTCTGCCCATTTTGTAACTGGATGTTTTTCTATTGACTTGTATGAATTCTTTATATATTTAGATATTAACCCCTTATTCAATACATAATTTGCCTACGTTTACTCCCATTTTTTTATATGAGTGAATTCTATGGATTGCATATGAATAAAGCTGTTGAAAAAAGAAAAAAATATATTTTAAAATGGGAAAAAGAGTTAATACAGATCCCCATTAATATTTCGTTCTAATATTTAAGACTATATAGAAGTGTATTTTTTAAAATAACAATCCTTAAAAATGACACAACTACGATTTATTCCAACTATTGCATCTCATATGTGTTGCTTTGAACTTGTCCAGTATTCAGATCTTCTATTTTAAATGGCCTCTATTTTTTATCACGCTAAAAAATTGGTGCCCCGATGTGAACATAATGATCATGGTAGAACAGGACTCTCCCCTTTCTTGTCCAAGGCATTAATAGATTTCTAAGCTAACAGACAACTACATCCAAATTTATTATGGCTATCAGACTTAACTCAAAAGCGTGATGGGCTTAGAAATAATTGGGATAAACCAAAGACCTTGAATGGGCATGTCTGTCATACCAGAACACCTCATTCATCACTACAACTTTTATCTATTACTTTTCCCCTAGCTTATCTTCTCTCAAACTGAAACCTCTGTTATCTCTATATTTCTTTAAGCACTTTAAAAATAATACAAATAAAATTCAAGCAGAAAGCCCCTCAAATCATATTAGGAAGTCAGGTACCTACTCAATTTGTGATTAAGTCTACCTCTAACTATGGTTTCATGTATGGAATGGAAGAGTTGGAAAACTCTGAAAGCTGGACAAATTTAAAATCCATTGATGATAGGAAAGAAGAACAGTAGGGATGCCTTATCCTATGGGATGAATAATGTGAGAGGCAAGGGAGGGGATGTAGAAAAGGTACATAAAAAACATGTAAAGAAACATACAAACATAAATAGATTGTTATTCTACAGCAATGAGCTCTCCAGCAGATTCTCAGTTCCGGAATGCAACAGCTAATTAATGACTGTGTTTAAAATGCCTTATACAGTATTTGGCATACCATAGGCTCTCAATGAATATCTTTCAAATAAATAAAGTAATGGTAGCTTTGGCTTGGTAAGAAGCATGCCATTTTGGAGCTGGAGAGCATCTTAAAGACTAGCACAACTCCTCTGTCTTATAGTCACAGAAAATAGGTCTCAGAAAGACGACATAGTATGGGAAAAACTAGATATTTTTATCGAAATATAGTTGACATACTATAATGTTATGTTAGTTTTATGTGTACTACATCTGGTGGTATTAAAAGCAAACAAATTTTATAAAAATTGTAGCTCCAGAGACGGATCAGGTATTCATCAACAAGTATTAGAAGAATTGAAATTTAATGTGACATTTGAAAAAGTATCTGTTTAAATTTTAAATTGATAAAATTCAAAATGAACCAATCAGTATGCGTAACCTGACTTTCAGATCAAAGACTAGAGCAGTTTGAATTAAAAGAGGCACGAGGGCTTCCCTGGTGGCGCAGTGGTTGAGAGTCCGCCTGCCGATGCAGGGGACGCGGGTTCGTGCCGCGAAGCGGCTGGGCCCGTGAGCCATGGCCGCTGAGCCTGCGCATCCAGAGCCTGTGCTCCGCAATGGGAGAGGCCACAACAGTGAGAGGCCCACAAGGAATTAGTTTGTTGATTAAAAAAAAAAAGGATGGGGAAGGAGATAAATTATTTGTACCATTCTACACAAGAAGAACAATTAACACAATTAATTTATTAAGTTTGGAGGATTAAAAATTAGTAATGCGATATAAAATTGGTAGAGATGGAAGGAAAACATTTTTGGCAGTGGTGATTCAGTGTGGTACTAAACTAGGGTCTTTGTTATAAGCTCCAAAAGATACTTTCCAGGCTTCCCTGGTGGCTCAGTGGTTAAGAATCCACCTGCCAATGCAGGAGACACAGGTTCCATCCCTGGTCCTGGGAGATCCCACATACTGCAGAGCAACTAAGCCCGTGCACCACAACTAATGAAGCCCGCGCGCCACAGCTACTGAAGCCCATGCGCCTAGAGCCCGTATTCCGCAACAAGGGAAGCCACCACAATGAGAAACCCGAGCACCACAACGAAGAGTAGCCCCTGCCCTCCGCAACTAGAGAAAGCCCTTGGGCAGCAACGAAGACCCAACACAGCCAAAGAAAAATAAACAAAACATACTTTCCATGTATGCATATGTTCCCACTTTATCTCTCCCTTAAGAGTTGTTAGTCAGACAACTAAATATTTAAACTTCCGGATCTTCATCAAAAATTGGGGAAAATAAAGAGATCTACTAGTTAGGGCTAAATGTGATAATCCATGTGTAGTACTTTTATTTTTTTAGAACTCATTTTAGGTAACATTGTGAAAAATAAGCAGCAAAACAAAAAGCAACGCACTTTGGTGGGAAAAATGTGGGCATGGACTCTGGTGACCTTGGGTCCCATGCTTTCCTTCTTCCCCATGTGACTGTAGGTAAATCATTGCATATCTTTGAACTTCAGTTGTTTTCATAAGAAAAATGGGTTTGGTAATGACTACTTCCCAGATTCTCTGTAGAAATTAAGAAATATATGTAAAATAAACTAGCATTTGGTTATTCTTTTTGTGTGTCATTGGTGCTCTGTCACCCCATTTGTGCCTCTGGCTGATTCTAGTAGCCCTCCTTTTTTCTGGTGGATCAATGCATGGCATATTCCCAAATGACCCTCCCCTTAGGATATCAAGCAAACAACCTCAAATATATGGGCTAAAAACACTCTAACGTGTTATTCCTCCCCCAAGGTATGCACTTTAATGGCAATCCTTAAAAACCAAAAGAAAGCAATGTTTAATGGTGGAATCTGAAACATTATGACAGGGAGAAGAGCTAAAAGGGATTTTAGATTTCACTGAGTGCAACCAGTTCATCTTATAGATGAGAAAACTTAGGAGAGAGAAATGACAGGTGTCACCCAAGAGTCCCCGGTTCATAATTCAGGCAGAAACTCAGGTTATCAGACTCAAAACAGGCTGCTCCGCTTGAAGTGGCAAGTGCCCTGCGCGGAGGCTTAGGAGCTACCTTACCATCAACAATAAAGGTTTCCTGTCGTTTCTATCCAACACTCATATCTAACAGCAGCTGGATCAGCTTCCTGGCCCCTAGGACCCAGGGGTGGTGCCCTTTCCTGGGCATTCCGTTCTAAAGTACATTAATACTTTGCATCGAGAAGTGGTGAGGAAAATGGTAAATACTTTACGTGGAGGATACTCACTCATCAACTACCATTGAACAGTTATGCATTATTCAGGGAGCATTCTGTCACAGGAGGGGATGAATTGTCTTTATATTTATTTTACATCACACAGAAGCAGCAGCCAACCCTTAAAAGGATAGATGAAAAAGCCAGAATGTAACAACTTGTCTATTCCTATTTTTTTTTTCCCATCCCAAGTTAGCTCATACAGAGGTCAAAGAAAGGACTGTCTTCATTTTAAGTACAGGCCTTATGTCTAACTCAGAAACTTGGACTTTAATTTCTAGTGGAGAGAGAGAAAGTAAAAGACACCAGGAACCTACCAGGCAGCTATATTTTCTTGGGCCAACACAGAAAAACATTGAATGTATACGGTACAAGTGACGTATAAAATCCTATACCTTAACCTAACTTGAACTTCTTTCAACCCATAGGTGGCCCCCAGCTCTGACTCTCAATTTGTCATCTCTCAGGCCTCGCTTGTTGCTTTAGGTGCTGAGGGGTATCAGTTTGATCCTCCTTTAAATAACTAAGAGAGCCATTCTGGGGAACCAATTCTTTTGGAGGGATGGATTCCAAAAACACCAAAACCAAAACCAAAAAACCATTAAAAACCCCCAGGAAGGTAGAAGAGACAGAAATTAGCTAAGAGAATAAATTATTTAAAACTCTAAGGTCAAGAATGGGGGATGGGACAGAGGGGTAGAATCATAAGAACAGTAAAAAGAAAGTAGGGAGATCCTATTTCAGAGACATCAAGAAAAAAAAGGAAAGATGAGAGGAAACTGTAATAAAATTGTCAAAGGAAGATCAGAGACAGGCAAACTAAGGATGTTAAATAGAAAAGAATTTGCATAAAAGGGGATTAAAAAGAATTGAAAAAAATGACAAAGTAATAGATCTAATAAAGATTATTGGAAAATAAAGGAACATGGCAACAAGAAGGGTTCTGCAAGGAACAATAGATACATTACCACACTGTGAGAGGAAAGCGTCAGACAGACACAGCAGAGTGAGGAAAATAAAAGAGGAAAAATAGTTTAAAGTTCAGCCCACAGAGGAACCGAGAAGATGGAGATAAAAAGGATAAAAGAGGCGAGTAAGTGACAGATATTAATACAATACAGAGAAGGTACGAGAGAGAGAGAGAGAGAGAGAGAGAGAGGGAACTATTCAAAGCATGAAAGAGGGAAGGTAGATGACAGACACAGGTGTGAAAAGAAATGCATGCAGCACACAGGCAGAGCTTTAAAAAAAAAATTTTACTGAGAAAGCATTCACTGCTTTAAATAGCATTGACAAGATGATAAAAGTATTTTCAAAACTGTAATTAAGAGTTTATTCATGCATAAAGTCAGCAACTGCAATATTAGAAAAGTAAAGTCATGGACCTTTTATATCTCTGTAAATATCTAGAGCTTCAACTCTGACTGTCTGCACATAAAACTTAACTGTTTTCTATTGCCCTGAAGGCAGTATCTCAGGATTTTGCATTTAAGTATCAAAGGAAACTGGTATCGAACTTTTTCTTCATACATATGACATGAATTTCAGGACATTTGGAAAAACAGGAGTGAGTTCTAAGTATATGCCTCTCAACAATGTGGGGATTTTCTTTTTCTGTACCCTTCCTCCAACACTAAGACCCAAGCAAAAATAAAATAGAAAAAGAATCTCTACTCCACAGCATCTAGGTAATCCTAGGTACCTAGGTATTCTACCTAGGAATACACAACCTTCATACACATATCAAAACTGTAGGTCATGGGGATTCCCTGGTAGCGCAGTGGTTGAGAGTCCGCCTGCCGATACAGGGGACACGGGTTTGTGCCCTGGTCCAGGAAGATCCCACGTGCCGCGGAGCGGCTGGGCCCGTGAGCCATAGCCGCTGAGCCTGCGCGTCTGGAGCCTGTGCTCCGCAATGGGAGAGGCCACAACAGTGAGAGGCCCGGGTACTGCAAAAAACAAACAAACAAAACAAAACAAAACAAAACAAAAAAACCTGTAGGTCATTGCTTCTAGACAGAAGACGAATTCTCTTCCACCCAAACCGTGGTGGGTGGTGGTGGGGTTTCTCCTCATCCTACCACCTGGATGACCCCATCATTAGATTTCAAGAATCTTTCAATTTTCTAGCACCACATAATGCTAGATTAGAAAGGACCTGAGGATATCATAGAATCCATGCTTTTCTCACAGGTGGGGAGATCAAGGTCAACAGTGGTGATGTGCCTATCTTAATCCCAAGGTGACACTAACACATAAGAATCCCCCTCTGAGGGTTGTCTACAAGGAGCACATGTAAAAGATTTTATTACATTTAGAATGGGCAAAAAATAATTCCTTGAAACCTTCATAAAAAAATAAAGGAATTTTAACAGAACAATGAATCAACTGTGGAGTACTTAGCTACATGGGGAAATCAAAGATATTTTATTGTATTAGGCCATTTTATTGCATTGTTTTTCCTTTCTTCCTTTGCCTTACTCAGGTACGTGGGGAGTTTCTTGCCTTTTGGGAAGTCTGAGGTCTTCTGCCAGTGTTCAGTAGGTGTTCTGTAGAAGTTTTTTGTGGGGAGGAAGGTGTTCTCCACGTCTTACTACTCTGCTATCTTGAAAGTCCCCCCCGAGAATAAATTTTAAACAAGATCACTCCCTCTAGGTATTGAATGTATAGCTAGTTAGCTTGACTTATTAGAACTTACCTATTAGAGTTAAGATTCTGGGGCTCAAATGAGTTATACCAAGTTCTCCCCTCCAATGATCACTTCAGCATTACAGGGTTCTTGCTGTAGAAGCCTATCTCTCTGTGTGTGTGCAAAGTATCACTCTGTATACTTCAGAAAAAGCCACGATATAGCCTTGAAAGACCTTCCTTTCCATTTGCCTGTGCCCAGGCTGTCAGCATTTATTGAGAGCTGGAAGTAGTCTTTTCCAGCATTTCATAAGGTTCCCTCCTTTGACCACAGGCCAGATTTCTACTTCTCTGTTGATCTTGGCCCTTACGAGGATATGCACACTTATACTTGTGGTTAATTTGCTGCTACACACACCATCAAGTACCAGAAAGCACAGGCAGCCTCTAGGGCCCTTGAATCCTCATGCGAAGCCCTGCACACTCTGTGATACGTCTTCCTCTTTCCTAGAAATTATTTTTCTCTTTCTTCAGCTCTGCTGAGGCCAGCTCAAGGCCGGAACACTGTGTGTGCTAATGACAGATTGGATGAGAGAGAAGATCAGAAGGAGGAATGGCGAAGAAGATGAACTAAGTTCCAAAACAGTGACTTTAATTGCTTTTGCCTGTAAAATAGAGTTACGTGGCAGGACAGCTAGGGTAAAAATGAATGAGGCACTATGTATTACTGATACCAGCCCAGCAACCTCTAATAATGGAATCTTTCATGATTTGAATTATTTCAGATTCTTTCATAAACTCCCCAAATCATAATGTTACATTGCTTAAGTGTTTATTGAGGTTTTTATCACGATAACGACTAACATTTGTATTGTACCTAAGCACCAGTGAATCTCCAGGCAGTTCCAGAATGAAACATAAACTCTAATATATAAAGTAATTAGAGAAAACCCTTCTGTCTCAACCAGATCTAGAGAAGGAGTAAAAACGTACAGTAACTGTGTTAAATTGAATATAGTTGGTAAAGAAGGCATAAATATGAAATTACACCAATACTCCCTAAAAAAGAAAAACTTGAAAAAAATGTAGTGCCCGCTTTCAGTGGATAATAATGGGACACTTTAGGAATTATCTGGTGGCAGATATAGAAGTGGTTGCAGAGACAAAACTTGGGGTGTCTTGGATCTGGGTAGCAGAGTTGTTTCTGTTCATCTTTCTGATAAGCAGTCGCTAAGTGGCTTTAGAACAGTGGGCAAAGCATGGGCTTTGGATTCAGCGTGATCAGGCTGGCTGCATTTCTCAGTCTCACTCTTGTCTAGACCACTGGATTTAGAAATGTCACCTGGACATTGTTCTGGGTGGTACTTACAGAGTGATGGACATAAAAGATAGCATTCGTGCTTTTGTAAAACTTACATACTGATAGTGAGGAAATAGACATTAAGCAAAGAAATAAAAAGATAAGCAAATAATATTAAACAATGCTAATTATAAGAAAATAAACCTAAGTATTAGGATAGAAAATAAGGCAGATGTTGTTATACCTCTTTATACTGGAGAGTCTGGGAAGTCTTCCACAGTCACTATTTATGCTCATGAATTTTCAGCAAATAATATAGTCACCTCCCAGAGACCCTATGGAAATTTTATGGAAACATCAATAGTCTCTACCTCTCCCTGGACTCATTTACCTTATTTACAAAACACTATCAAACATTGGTAACTCATGTATAATTCATTTCCTGGCATTTAATTATCGTTCACTAAATCATTTACCCAAATAAAGAAAAATAGTGTGAAGGGATTTTAGAAATATTTTCTCATGATATACTTATTTTATTGGTAATAACACAAAGTCCCTCAGTAAATAAAGGAAACTGGAAAACACACACTTGGAAACGAGAATACCGAAAATGATAAAAAAAAAAAAATTACAGCTACAATTTATTGACTACGTGTGAAAGTCAAGGTTTATTTGAGTTTGCTATATAACTTTTCTGAGTTGTACAATAACCTTGCAAAGGATTCATAGAACTCAGGAAAGAACTTTAATTATGCACAGCTCATAAATGAGGAAATTGAGGTTAAGAACAATTTTGTGGTTTGTCCAGTTCCACACAGTAGGCAGTTTTGAAGTTTGTATCCTCCTTGGTGTCTTTTCCAACATCAACAGCCAATTCTCCAATTCTCCGGCCTCATCTAGGTATCCAAAAATTCAATTCAACTCTGATCCTATCAGAGTTACCTCATACCCCTCTGTCCCACCAGGCTGCCCTACTTCAGATACCAGCCACAAATGGGTTGCCCAGGCTACCCCACACTTCTGCTCAGCTGACTACAAATGTGGGGTTTCCCATTGAAATTGTGCAACTCAGATGGGGCCTTGAACCCATGGTCTTTTAACTGAGATCACACACCTGTTCTCAGGACTTAAGGAAGCTCAGGTTCCTGATGTCTCATGACAGAAAGAATTCAGTGAGAGACTAATTGATAAGTAAGAAGTGGATTTATTTAGAGAGAAACACACTCCACAGGCAGAGTGTGGGCCATCTCAGAAGGTGTGAGCGGCCCCAGGGTATGGGGTTGTCAGTTTATATAGGGGTGGGTAAATTCTTTTTATTTTTAAGATTTTTTCCCCTTTTTTGTTTTTAATTAATTAATTAATTAATCAATTTTTGGCCACATTGGGTGTTTGTTGCTGCACACGGGCTTTCTCTAGTTGCGGTGAGTGGGGGCTGCACTTTGTGTGGTCCGCGGGCTTCTCATTGTGGTGGCTTGTCTTTGTTGTGGAATTCATAGAACTCAAGAAAGAACTTTAATTATTAATACTAGTTTATTCTAAAGGATACAATACAACTCAAAAACAGCCAAATGAAAGAAATGCGTTGGGCAAGATGGGGAGTTGGGGGTGAGGGAAGGGTGCTTCCCTGTCCTCTCTGGCTGTGCCACCCTCCAGGCACCCCACTGTGCTCACCAACCCGAAGGCTTTCCGAACCCGGTCATTTAAGGGGTTTTATGGAGGTTTCATTATGTAGGCATGATTGATTACATTAGTGGCCATTGGGGATTGAACTCAGTCTTCAGCTACTCTTTCCTTCTCAGAGGTCAGGCGGTGGGGCTGAAAGTTCTTTTAATCAGGGTTGGTTTTTTTCTGGTGACCTGCTCCATCCTGAAGCTATCTTGGGACCCTGGTAAGAGTCATCTTATTAGCATAAACTCTGGTATGGTTGAAAGTTGTTTGTTATGAATAACAAAAGTTGCTTCTATCCCTCCTATGACTGAGGAAATTCCAAAGGTTTTGTTTGTTTGTTTGTTTCACATCTTTATTGGAGTATAATTGCTTTACAATGGTGTGTTAGTTTCTGCTGTATAACAAAGTGAATCAGTTATACATATACATATGTTCCCATATCTCTTCCCTCTTGCATCTCCCTCCCTCCCACCCCTCCAGGCGGTCACAAAGCACCGAGCTGATCTCCCTGTGCTATGCAGCTGCTTCCCACTAGCTATCTACCTTACGTTTGGTAGTGTATATATGTCCATGCCACTCTCTCGCTTTGTCACAGCTTACCCCTTCCCCCTCCCCATATCCTCAAGTCCATTCTCTAGTAGGTCTGTGTCTTTATTCCTGTCTTACCCCCAGTTTCTTCATGACATTTCTTTTTCTTAAATTCCATATATATGTGTTAGCATACGGTATTTGTTTTTCTCTTTCTGACTTACTTCACTCTGTATGACAGACTCTAGGTCTATCCACCTCTTTACAAATAGCTCAATTTCGTTTCTTTTTATGGCTGAGTAATATTCCATTGTATATATGTGTTTTAGGATTAGGAGCTATTTGCCAGGAACCTGAGACAAAAACCACCTATATATTTCCCATCACGCCCAGTAGTAGAGGTGGAAACTAAAGACAAATACTTCTTCCACATCCTCTCCTTCGCAAATGCCTTGTGGAAGGCTGGCAAAAACATCTTTCACACCTAAGGATTGTGTTGTGCCTACTTCAGTTTCCGAAAAGAGATTTACAAACTAATTGGAGGAAGCTCATTAATCGCCTAAGGCAAAGTCCATAAAAGTAGCACATTATCCTACAACTCAGTGGCTTAAAACAACAACCTTTATTTTGTTATAGTTTCTATGGGTCAGGACTCCAACATAGCTTAGGTGGGTCCTCCGTTCAGGGACTTTACAGGCCGTGATCAAGATGACATCTGGTTGAGCGGTCACTGCAAAGATCAACTGGGGAGGGTCCATGCTCCTTCATATGGTTGTTGCAATTGGACTACAGCCTCTGTTTTCACTGGCTGTTGCCTGGAGACCAGTCTCAGGTCCCTCCCAAGTGGACCCCTCCATAGGGCAGCTCACGAGACTGCAGCTTTCTTCATCAGAGCAAGCGAGAAGAGCCGGAGAGAGTAAGCAAATGGAAGTAACAGGGTTTTTTTTTTTTTTTGCGGTACGCAGGCCCCTCACTGCTGTGGCCTCTCCCGTTGCGGACCACAGGCTCTGGACGCGCAGGCTCAGCGGCCATGGATCACGGGCCTAACCGCTCCGCAGCATGTGGGAATTCCCCGACCCGGGCACGAACCCGTGTCGCCTGCATCGGCAGGCGGACTCTCAACCACTGCGCCACCAGGGAAGTCCGGAAGTAACAGGCTTTTACAACCTAATCTCAGAAGTCACTTTTGCCACTTCTGTTGTACTGTATTTGTTAGAAGAAGGTTACTTAGTCCAGCCCACACTCATTACCAGGAAGCAGAGATCATCGGGGGTCACCTTAGACGTCTGCCTAGTGCGTCATCCAACTTATTGCCAGTAATTCTGTAGAGGTTGATGTGCCATTTTCACTTCCAGACACAGAGACAAAAGGGCGCTGAGAGAGAGTTGTAAGGAGGGTAAACACAGTAAGACAGACCCCCGGATGTAATCTGACTTTTCTGTTTCCATACATCCTGCCTACCCAGAGCTGATAATCAGGCTAAAGGTGCCCAGAAAGGCTGGCCTGACGGACACCATCTGAAAACTTCTCCTTTTCTCTTCAGTTGAATTCAAGTAAGCAAAAACTTCCGGTATACTCTCCAAATGCCTTTCAGAGTGCTTGAATGTCCCTCAAAAATCAGTTTGTACAGTCATTCTTTAAGATTGTATGCTTTTGTATTGTGTATTCACACTATACTAAATTTTGAGATTGTAACAAGAAATTCATCTCAAGTAGTCATCACTTCACTACTCTCTTCCTTCTTTTTAAAAAATTAATTTATTTATTTTTGGCTACGTTGGGTCTTTGTTGCCGTGCGCAGGCTTTCTCTAGCTGGGGTGAGCCGGGGCTACTCTTCGATGCGGTGGGCGGGCTTCTCACTGCGATGGCTTCTCTTGTTGCAGAGCTCGGGCTCTAGGTGTGTGGGCTTCAGTAGCTGTGGCACACGGCCTTCAGGAGTTGTGGCTCGCAGGCTCTAGAGGACAGCCTCAGTAGTTGTGGCGCACGGGCTTAGTTGCTCGGCGGTATGTGGGATCTTCTCGGACCAGGGCTTGAGCCCATGTACCCTGCATTGGCAGGCAGATTCTTAACCACTGAGCCAACCAGGGAAGGCCTGCTACTCTTTCAAAAAGTCAACTGAATTCTCTTTGTCACCACCTGAAGAATGGGAGCATTTTCCAGTATTTGGTGAATACCCTCCTGCCTTCCCAAGGTTAGAAAAGAAAAATTGTAGAGATTTCCATTCATCCACATGATCAAATGTCCTTTGGCTGATGTAATTCCACCCTCTTCTGCCTGACTTTGACCCTTGCCTCTTTAGCATTCCTATCCTGAGCCCTGAAAGTAAAACAAAACTGACATAGATGCCACATTAGTATGTTGGGAAAAAATTCTACACAGTTCTAAGCTTGTGTCATTTCTTCTTTAGCAATGTGGCATAGTAATTACATCTACAAATCTATTGGGAGATAAAGAAAAGGAAAATGACAGAGGGACAAAATCCCGGAAGGGTTATAAATTAATTGTCAAATGTTTCTCAGAAGTCCCCTTAGGATTTTTGAAAAATTCCATCCCTAACCAAATTCACAACACAATCTATAGAGAAAGAAATTCCTAAAAGACCATTCATTCATTGATTAATTCTTCAAAATTTTCAGACCCCTACACTGGGCTGTTAACATTCTCTCAGGCATTTAGGCTAGAGTATCAAATAGGACAAACCCTTTAAATCTTGCAGCTTCATACCAGTGGGGAAGGTTATGGGGAACAATAACCAAAAAAAAAGAAAAAGAAAAAGGAAAATGCCTTGTCCCAGGTATTAATCATCTGGCCAAGTGATTGACTGTATACCTGTATACATACATATATATGTACCTACATATTCACGTATCTGCAATGAAGCACATGACTTTATCTTGTTTCATCTTTACTCAAACCTGGTTAATCAGTACTCTTATTATCCACAATTTGAAGATAAGAAAATTAAGACTAATTCAAGTTGAGTAACTTCTCATTATCACTCAGTCAATTAAAGAAAAATCTTAAGATACTTTATTCTTGCTTTTTTGATTCCAAGTCTTTTCCTCCATAGTGTGATAAAAATCATGAGGAAAAGAGAATGCAACAAAAACTGAAGTCATTTAAAAAATAAAAAAAGGAAAGAGAGAAAGAAAAAAGGCAAAAACAAACAAAAACAGGAGCAATTCCTTTTAGGTGTTTTCACAAAAATTTATGCTGTCGCACCCATCATTTTTTTCTAATCATATCACCTATTTTCTCACCCACAGAAGAACTTTGTGAAATGTACCTCTACAGTTTCCTTCATTTAAAAACGGAAAATGTGCAAGGAGTCAACTGTTGGAATAAATGAAGAATTCGTCTGTGAGGGAGGAGGAGCGGGGAGCACATATTTAAACATCTTGCTTCCTTAACCGCCTTGGTTAGCAGCTTGTCTTTGCTGAGACCGCTTAGAGATCTTTCCTAGGTACGGATTTAATAATTTAAGAAGGCAATGGAGAAATAGCCCGTACAAAGCGAGCAGAATATATTTCTTTTGAAGAAAGGTTCCTCCTGGGTCAACCCAGTGGGAGCAATTCCCACCTTTCAAGCCCCTGACAAGCTGATTGCTCTGAAGCCATAAGAGCTTGTTTAAGCCTCAGCTGCGCTCATGTTCGGAGGACAAGTGCTGGAGACTATCTGCTAGATGAAGAATCCATTCTGCTAAATCATCACTCCTCTTTGGCCAGTGGTTGGTTGGCAGATCTAAATATGGCAGCAAAGCAACATTGTAAGTAATGTCTCCCAGTGGCTGAACCTTATGGGAGCCAGAAGCAAGACAGAAAGCCGGGAGAGTTTCAAAGTCACTCTCCGAGTGACGCTGGTGAGAGGATGGGGAGTAGATCATCTGCCAGTTGTGTGTAAGATGGTTTGGGGCTTCCCTGGTGGCGCAGTGGTTGAGAGTCCGCCTGCCGATGCAGGGGACACGGGTTCGTGCCCCGGTCCGGGAAGATCCCACATACCGCGGAGCGGCTGGGCCCGTGAGCCATGGCCGTTGAGCCCGCGCGTCCGGAGCCTGTGCTCGGCAACGGGAGAGGCCACAACAGTGAGAGGCCCACGTACCGCAAAAAAAAAAAAAAAAAGAAAAGAAAGGTGGTTTGAACAATGTATGACTTTGCATGAGCAAAAAATAAAAAACAAAAAAAAACCCAACCCTTGCATTGTTACGGGTTCGTGCCCCGGTCCGGGAAGATCCCACATGCCGCGGAGTGGCTGGGCCCGTGAGCCATGGCCTCTGAGCCTGCGTGTCCAGAGCCTGTGCTCCGCAACGGGAGAGGCCACAACAGTGAGAGGCCCGCGTACCGCAAAAAAAAAAAAAAAAAAGTATGTGAGTAATAGGTAAGAGACAATAAGTAAAGTATGTAAAATAAAACATGAATGATGAAAAAAGAAAAAAGTAGTGTAGGATAAGAGGGATAGGACATGCCTGAGAAGGTTACGGGTTGAATAATAAGGTGGTCGAGGTAGTTCTCATTGAAAAAATGAAATGTTAGCAAAGGCAAGGTTACCAGTTACTTTAAAGAGGTGAAGTTTTCATCATTCGATATGTGGGAGAAGAGCAGTCCAGGTAGCAAAGAGACCCTGAGGCAGGAGAAAATTCAGCTTGCTGGAGGAACAGCACAGAGGCCAGTGTGGCAGGAACTGAGTGATGGATGGGAGAAGTGAGAGAAAAAGCGTAGTGACCAGCCCCCCATCTAACTGCAGCACAGGTCATTAGAATTTTTTATCTCATGGTATTCATTTTTTAAAAAACTTTTATTGGAGGATAGTTGATTTACAGTGTTGTGTTAGTTTCTGCTGTACAGCAAAGTGAATCAGTCATACATGTACATATATCCACTTTCTTTTAGATTCTTTTCCCCTATAGGTCATTACAGAGTACTGAGTAGAGCTCCCTATGCTATACAGTAGGTCCTTATTAGTTATCTATTTTATATACAGTAGTGTGTATATATCTATCCCAATCTCCCAATTTATCCCTCCTCACTTCCCTTCCCCCCCAGTTACCATAAGAGTGTTTTCTACATCTGTGACTCTATTTCTGTTTTGTAAATAAGTTCATTTGTACCGATTTTTTTAGAGTCCACATACAAGCGATATCATACGATATTTGTCCTTCTCTGTCTGACTTACTTCATCATTTTATCTTTTATTCTGAGCGAGATAAGGAAACACTGGAGAGTTCTGAACAAAAGAATGGTGTAGTTTGACTAACATTTTACTTATATTTATCTGGCTGCTGTGGGAAGAATGGACGTTTGAGCTCAAAGGTAAGGTCAGGGGAGGATGTCATTGCTGTGGTCCAGGTGAGAGATGATAGTGGCAGCTTCCAAGGAGGTGAGGACAAGTGGTGTGATTCTGGATGCATTTTGAAGATACAGACAAGATATTCAGGAAAACATGATGTAGGTTGTAAGAAAAAGAGAGGCATCAGGATGACTTCTCAGGTTTTCTGTCCGAGTAACCAGACGTGTGGAGCTGCCATCAGCTGCGATGCAGAAGGCTGTGGATGGAACATATTAAGATGAAGACTGGAGTTTGGGTTTGGACTTGATTATCCATTCAACATCTATGTAGAGATGCCAATGCACAAGGTTTTGTTTTGTTTTATTTAATATGAAAGAGAAATGGGTAGGGTTAAAGTGAGAGAATGAGTGGAGAAATAGTGGATAAACGCTCTCTCTGTGCATACCCACCTCCCGCTTCTATGGCTCTAGATGTAACTGTACCATCTCAGCACCCTTTATCACAGATCTTGAAAAAATTGAACTACTTCAGCATGCTCGTTCATAAATGTAGAAACATGGGTTCCCCATAGTTACATAAAGCAACATGAAGATGACTACATATTCAAATAGTGACAGAATCAGGGCTTAAATCCTGGCCTCTTGACCCCCAGTTCATTGTTCTTCCATTATCTGCCAACAGTGGCACACTGGGTTCTTGAGAACTCTCTTGTTCCCAGACTTTGCCTTTTGTGGATCAGTTAAATTTCAAAAATCCTTTAAATTTCCACCAAAGTATTACTACATCCTTTTTTTCCTATATATCCACTCTTTTTTAAATTTTTTAATTCTTTTCCCATATAGGCCATTACAGAGTACTGTGTAGAGTTCCCTGTGCTACACAGTAGGTCCTTATTAGTTATCTGTTTTATGTATCGTAGTGTGTATACGTCAATCTCAATCTCCCAGTTTATCCCTCCCCCCCATCCCCTGGTAACCATATGTTTGTTTTCTATGTTCGTGACTCTACTTCAGTTTTGTAAATAAGTTCATTCGAAGTATTACTACATTCTAATTTGTCCAAGTAGCAATCTTTTAAAAGAAACAAAAAACTAACAACAAAAACAAAATAAAGAACAAACACACCACCACTGTCACCATCATTTCTTGTAAGCCAGAAATACTGATAGGAAAAAGTCAGAAAGGATTTAATCTTGGAATGAAGGATAGTCCTTCTTAAGAAAGGACAGTTGGCAACTTGACACTGGATGTCCTACATACATATTTATACTTGTGTATTTTTATGCCCCTTGCTTTTCTTAATTTCCTTATTTATGCAGTGTCATAAAAATTTCAGCACAAAATAACTTTACCTTCAGGGTTTTCTAAACCATTGTTTCTACCAAGGGGCATGTGAAAAAAATAAGATTGATAGAAAATATCTTGCTCTATTCATGGATGCTTTCCTATTTATCTTACCCACTCACCTTCTTTTGGTAGATCCAGATCATTTTGTCGCTGAAGGAATGTGCCTCTCTTGATAGCTGAGTTGGCTGCAGAAGACAGAATGTTTGCCCCAGAGGAGAGAACAAGGGATGCTCCATTCCCCTGTAAACTCAAAAGGGCACATTACTACCATTCTCCTGATGTTAAAAGAGATCTCCTGATCTCTTATACTCAATAGTCATAACTATCTGTCATTGTTTAGTTCAATTCAATTTATCTGTGTTCAGAAAAATTCAATCACCATTTGTTGCATGCCAGTTATATCAGACACTATACAAAACATCAGAGGTTCAAACATATACGTCTTCTAGAAATACCTTCTATTACAGTAAATCCTGCAATGTGCCAAAACAGCTCATAGAACTACGAATGAAAGGTTTTAGGAGCACAGAACAAAAACAACTAATGTTGGCGTGCGGCTATGAGAAGCATAATATCAGAGAACGTTACAGAGGGGAAGATACAGCTGACTTAGAGTTTGAAAGGTAAGTCAGTATTTATTAGGCAGAAACACCTGTCCGGGCAAAGAAAAAGCATGAGCAAAGGTGAAGAGACATGAAATGGCACATGTGGGAGAAAAGAATAATCTGGTTTGTCGTGAAGAGACTGGAAAGGAGACTGGCCCCTGGTTGTGAAGGTATGTCCATGTCATGCAGAGACTTTGAGCCTCATTCTTCAGAATTTTTAAGCACGAGAGTGATACAACCTAATTATTTTAGAAAATTCACTCTGGTGGCAAAGGGCATGCTGGATTTGGGGGGGGGGGCACAGAGGAAGAATAGCTAGAATGCTGCTAAAATAACCCGATCAAGAGACTGGTTCTAAAGTAGGCAGGGTGGATACAGAGGAGAATAAAGGTTAAGATGTGTGATCATCTAACCTGCAGAGAGTTGCTGTAAAGGTCCAATAACCCTTTTGTGCCCTTTTGCCACAGTTGCCATTCATTTGAAAATAGCAGTATTAATTTTGGTACAGCAAAGCACCCTAGTAAAAAGAAAAATACGGGTAACAACCTCAGGCTGCATCCTAGAATTACCGTGATGGGCAATAAAAACCATCCTTAGCCAGGTGCTAAGTGGGACTCCATAGAATTTTTTTTTTTTTTTTTTTTTGTGGTACGTGGGCCTCTCACTGTTGTGGCCTCTCCCGTTGCGGAGCACAGGCTCCAGATGCGCAGGCTCAGCGGCCATGGCTCACGGGCCCAGCCGCTCCACGGCATGTGGGATCCTCCCGGACCAGGGCACGAACCAGTGCCCCTGCATCGGCAGGCGGACTCTCAACCACTGCGCCACCAGGGAAGCCCCATAGAAATTCTTAACAGCAATAATAAAAATAATACAGCCCTTTAGAAAGCTAGAAATGTATTTGAATACAGATATTTTTATTAGTCCTACAAACTTTCCATCAGGCTCCCCACATCCTAGAGTCTGAGCACTGATGTGACATGTCAATAAACAGAGAGCATCATCAAGGTGAGGAAGTGGGTCTGGGGTTTTGTGTTTCACCTTGAGGTTTACTAGCTGAGATCCTCTCTTCGTATTTACCCAAAACACCCTGGCTTTTGTATTGAAGTAGGAATTTGACTTTCTTGATTTTCTTTAGACTATTTGAGCTGGAAATGCCAAAATTGCTGTCTAACTCCAAGCCTCACTTCCATACTCATTGTATCTATAGACCTGAGATGCCACCATCTATTTACCAAAGTCGCATACAGGATCTGGAGCTGATCTAGGAACACTGTCCTGACTCTGAATCCAGTGTTTTTTGACTCTAACCTGCTGTCTTTTCTAGGAATTCCTCCAGTCTCCAACTCTTATGTCTGTACCACTCAATGATTTAGTTCCTATATTTTGCTAATTCCACTGTTCATTTCCTCATCCTTCATCTAATACTGTGGCCTGCAAATTCTTGCTTTAATTTAGTTATGCTCCCTTAGATTAGTATTGTTTTCCCTTGGCCATTTCCTCCCTCATCTTTAGTTTTTCTGTTTTAGGTTAAGGGGACTTGCTTTCTTCTCTAGCCCTGGAGTACTTTTATTATGTAGTGTTTATTACTTTACAAACACAGGATCAGAGAAAGCCCTTCAGTATTTTGCTAAATTAACAAGTCAGTCACTTATGGGGCAATCTCTCTCTAGCCCTGTTATTACCCAAAGGTTTCATGTCACACCTGCCATTCCCTGTTCTCCTTTTCTGCAGATTTTTCATAATCGGAGGTTTTGGTCCCAATAAAAAAAACCTGGACAGTTCAATATTTCACTTTCTCTATGAGAATAGGTCTCATTCATTCATTCAACAAATAATGAGTGCCAACTATGTGTTAGGCATTGTTCTATGTCAATGGGATATACAGCTGGCCAAAATAAGTATGAAGTTTATTTGCTAGTGGAAGAGAGAAAAATGAAACAAGTAATGATAAAATTATATAATTGCAAATTGAGGAAAATATTATGAAATATAATCAACATGTATAGTAGGATAATTTTGTTTGCCATATGGGATGCAAGACAAAGAGGAAAGGTCAAGAGAAAGGTTTGTGAGAAATAATATTCAAGCAGAAACCAAAGAAACGATCCAGGTGAAGATGGGAAGGCGAGCAGGAACTTTGCAGACCAAGAGCACAGTGTGTGTGAAGACCCTGTCCAGGGCATAGCCTGGTTGTGTTGGAAGAACTTTAAGGCCAGTGTGGCTGGAACTGGGCACAAGATCATACTGAAGAAACAGGTAGGACTTGGACCGTCCAGAGCCTTGGTCAACATAGGGAAGTTAGGGGATTTTATTCCAAATTCAATGAAAAGTCTACTCAGATTTTTAAGCAGGAAAACAACTAAAGCAGTCTTTCATTTTAGGAAAATTACTTCTAATTTCTTCATGGAACAAGAATGGGGGAGTGAGAGAGTTAAGTGGAATAGTGAGGAGAAAATTTAGAAAGCCGTGGTCCAAGTTTTGTCCATGGATAATGGTAGCTCTGCCAAAGCAGAGCATCTTCACTGCAGAATGGGAGGGACACTCCCCTTACTGTTGTCTGTACAAATGGTGCTCACTGGACTTTTGCAAAAAGATGCCCCACTTCTTTTCTCCCTTCTTCCCTTTCTTCTTCTTTTTCCCTTTCTCCTTCTCTTTCCCCTTCCCTTCCCCCTCCCCCTCCCCTTTCCCCTTCTCTTCTCCCTCCTCTTTCTTCTTCTTCTCTCTTTCAATACTGTAAACTGTTGTTTTTAGACTTTGAGCCTATTCTAACTATAGCACCTGAGACAACACACATGATATTTAACTAATGCTCTGAATGCAATATAGCTTTCAACAATTGTGTGAAAATGGCAACATCCTTTGGCATAAATGTTTGTTCAGTGTCTTGTGTTACTCTAATTCTCCTTATTCCATCCACAATTCGAATTCTTTTTTCAAACTTGTTTTTTGAATTTACCATTAGGAATGCATGCCTTTCTTCCCCCAAACAATAAAATAAACAAAACTCATGAAAACAAACAGACAAATCCACAAAATACTGTGAGGGTTTTCCAGGTGGAACCTGAGATGTCAGTGCTAAAGTGAAAGTTATTTCAGAATTATTTATAAGACTAAAGTATTTTAGAGCTGGGAGAAAGTTTAGACATCATGTATACAATATTCTATTTTTAAATATGGAGAAACTAAAGTTCAGAGAAGGGGAATAGCAGGAATAGCAAAATCTAGGATAAATATAGGTGTCTTGGCTCCTGGGCTAGTATTTATGTAACTATAATTATTGATTTTAAAAATTTGCTTCCTTTCTTTCTTTCAGATCTCTAGCTTCTCCACAAACTGTCCCTGTCTTTCAACCATTGTGATTTCTACTGCAAAAATCCAATAAGAGAAGCAAATCTTATCTTGTTGGCTGATGTTCCAGAATAATAGCTTTTCCCATTATCTATTGAATTGAAACAATAATTTTCCTACTCCAAGCCCAGCATTGTATCTGTACAACCATATTTGACCATAAACAAGGTTCATTCAGCTGATTAAGATCGGCTTGTAAATTCTCCTGTCATCTACTATTATTTACACCAAAGGAAATCATCCCTCGTTTCCTCTTCACTCCTCTTGTTGCATAAGCTGATAGAAATATCATTCTTGTAGTCAATGAGAATTCAATTACACCAATTTAAAGACTGGTATTAAGAACTTAATGGGCTGTTTTCTCTGTCTTATTCTGGAAATTCAGCTCATTTCCCAAAAAATAATTAAATGTGCTTTGTTGATATTTGACAAATGGCTTTTGTTCTAACTTTAAACTTTACCCTTTCACCATGCATAACCAATCTATCCTTCGCTATTTCATCATAGAAATGTTTCAAGGCAAAGATCTCTTTGCCTTATTTTTAATCCATAATTGCTAGTTCTTCTTTTTATTAGCAGTATACCAAAATAAAATAAAATAAAATAAACTATAAAGATTCATGCATTTTGATCTGGGGTCCTTGTTGCCTAGAAACAGAGGAACTCAATTGCCGGAACCACCAGTTAGGTCTGCATGCATCCTGCCGTAGTACAAGCCAACCGACAGCTATAGGTAGAGGTTACAATGCTCACGTGTTGCCCCTGCACATAAGCAGGAAAGAGAAAGCTAAGAATTTTGCCCACTGCTCAGTCTTAGCAGTATTTTGACTCTGCCGTGACAGCCACAGAGTGGAAAACGTAAGTACAGGTAATTTTTTGTTTGAGATTCTAGGCAGCCTAGGCTGCGACTGAACTACCTAAGCTCTAAGTCTCCAGCAAACCAAGCCTAACAATATATGTACTCATTCCACTGTTGGCTCAGGTTTTGATTAAAATCAAATACATTCATCCTAAGGGTTCAGAAGTCTTTTCCTGACAAAATACATACAATTGCTAGACAAAGAGCCGTCACACATTTGAGAAGGTTTGGGACTTCGGACTGCAGGTGGTAGGGTTCACATGAAAATAATGGAAATGATCCCAAATAGCTCTCACCTCTCACACCCAGGCTCTATTCCCAGTTCCTATCTGCTGCCCTACTAGAGACGGATTCCAAAAGCAAGTCATAGTGATCAGCAACAATGGAGCCTCACCGGCTCTGATTCTCAGTCTGCGTGAGTTGGTCACCAGTGCCAGTTTCTTGCAGATGATAGTGGAGGAGACAAGACAAACTTTTGTGGGGCAAAAAAGAAAGAATGTGTGTGTGTGTGGGTGTACAGGAGGGAATATATATATTAAAATGAGAAAGAATAATTGCTTCCTTATGTCTATAGATGGATGCACTGACTACGATTATTCTTCTAAAATGTAATTAAGTAAATTGATTTCCTTATGGTTATTCTTCAAGCCCTTTTAAGCACACAAAATTTCCACTCCTCCAGAATTATTGTAACTCTGACAGATTTACATCTTGGGGATAGCTAGGCAACTGGTATGGACTTTTACCTTCTTTTCTATTTTTGTTTGTTTGTTTGTTTTGCTTTCATATTTTCTTAGATTCAAGGTCTGCACCTATGACATTCTATCTAGTTACATCTTTTTTAAAGATGCTTTTTAAAAATTTTTATTTATTTAATTTAATTTATTTATTTTATTTTTGGCTGCGTTGGGTCTTCGTTGCTGCGCAAGGGCTTTTCTCTGGTTGTGGTGCACAGGCTTCTCATTGCAGTGCCTTCTCTGGTTGCGGAGCACGGGCTTTAGGTGCACGGGCTCCAGTAGTTGTGGCTCGCGGGCTCTAGAGTGCAGGCTCAGTAGTCGTGGTGCACGGGCTTAGCTGCTCCGCGGCATGTGGTATTTTCCTGGACCAGGGCTCGAACCCGTGTCCCCTGAATTGGCAGGCGGATTCTTAACCACTGAGCCACCAGGGAAGCCCTAGTTACATTTTTTAAAGAAACAAAAAGCCTAAATCTAGATAATGAATATGATGATACCCATTCCTCCTGTTTTCTTATAAATCTGAATCACTTCAATTTAGAAGATAAAATGCTATGACTTTAAAAAGTAGGATCCAAATAGGAAATCAAAATTGCTTTATTCTTTCCATTTTTTTCTTTCCAAAGCTAAATTTTATGAAGGACACCATGATGGAGAAAAACTCATAAGCTGGGCGGTGACTCCTCAGAATCAAATACAAAATCAAAAAGAGCCTTTATTCAAATTACTGTAGATTAATTACAATCTGTTCAAGTCTTGAGAGGTACTGAACATCTGACACCAATGGGGCTACTTTCGCTAAGGGCCAAATCTTTACTTAATGTGATCTCAGTCTCCATTGCAATTGATTTCTCTGTTTCTGAGATTGGTATCAACCTGAAAATAGAAAGTCAGAATATCATTTCCATCCCTGTCTTATCCTAAAATACCACCTACTGAGTGGATAAGTAGATGAACCAGATCTAGAAATCACAAGTTCTGGTTAGCAGCAGTGTTTTAGGAGCTGCTCATCTCTCTTCCTTTTTTTCTTTGTGAGAAATGGATTCACTGTTTGTAATATTTACCTTAAGTAATGAGACTGTATGTGGGACCAAGGGATTGGAAAAAACCTATGTACCACAACAATACCTAAGTTTCCCATCTGTAAATGTTGTTGACTTTCCATAAGTTATGGGTCCCTAAGGCAATGTCTATTCAGCACCTCAATACCACTTTGAAAGTTCAAAAACTTGAACGATGGGATCGATCACAGAGATGCCCACACCTCTCATATTCATTCTTAGTGTCTTTTTTCACTGAAAGCCAGAAGATTTTCACACCAACCACTTAGTTCAACTATGCTTCACCCTATGTTTTTCCCAAAGCTGTAAAACCTATGTAAGAGTGTTTTTCAATCATTTGAGAAGATTTCATAGTGACAATGCTGTTGCCAATTTTGTAGCAGCTCATTGAGAGGATCAGCCTTGGTGATCTGCTAATTTACATGTAAACTAATATTTAATAGCTCTTACTATGTGTCCACTTTTGTGCTGAGGTTTACTATCTCATTTAACCTTCTCAGCAGTTTTGAGATATAAGTATGTTATTTGCATTGTAAAGATGAGAAAACGCATAGTGAGAAAATATATGATCCACCCAAAGTCACCCAATAATTAAGTGGAGGATTGTGGATTTGAAGTTAGGTCACCTGGGTATGGAATTACAGAGTTTTTGTTATTGTTGTTCATTTTCTTATTTTTCTATGGTTTAAAGTTCTCTAAAATAAGAAAGAACTAAATGAAAGATAAATCATGGTCACATGTGTTTGTTTTATTAATAAGTGCCAATTTTACCCATTTTTTCAGTGGTGATGATATAAGAAATTAGAGATCCATTATCTTTAAGTATAGAGTAAGAGTGCAGGGAATTTCCCCTCTGAAATGTGTAAATGAGAGCAACTACTACAGCGAGCAAGCCTTTTACTCCCTCCTTCCCCTCCTTTCCCAGCCCTTCCTCCCTTCCTCCCTTCCTTCCTCCTTTCATTTCTTTTCATGGCACTAAAAATCTCATCATTGCCAAGATTCAAACTCTTATTCAGATTGGTTCCAGCATGAGAATAACAGATGATAATGTCTGACCTGTTTTACTGAGAATTTCCAAGAAGCTCTCAACTCAGAATATTATTACAATAATGTATGTAAATAAGAACACAAATCACATTAATGGGTCTGTGTATGTACACAGTTTAGAAGGAAAGGGCAGTGGTGTTTGCCATGTAACACTTTTGAAATGGAATGCTTAATTATCCATAGGTCAAGATTAGAGAGAATATTATTGAAATAAACAACAATTTGATATTATTTTTTAAATATTTTATTTACTATTTAATAGGGTTTGGAGAGTAAGGATAGATAAGTTTGCTGTGTAATTACCAAATAATACTGAAGATTAAATGTGAGAAAAAGCTTGTAAAAATCACATTTGCATGAGGGAAATAACTTTATTATTTATGCTATGATTTGCTATGATTTATGCTATGATACGCTTTCTTTTACAAAGTGGAGTAATTTTCTTTAATTTTTCTACAGATGATATTGCCTAAAAGGACTTAAGGAAAATAATTTAGAGGCATAAACCTTTCAGCTGAGATTGTTAACATAACTTTAACCACAGTTAACGTGATTCCAAATATCTTAACCGTTCCGTACCATCTTGTTTTATATAGTAAAAGGTTTTTAAAATTCTCAATCAATTAAGCATCCAATTATCTTGAATTAATGCAGTAGCTGGAATCATTGCATTAAATTGGTTTTATTTACTTTTTATAAATCGCATCCTTCAATATTAGATGAGTTTCCCTAGAGTCACTGGGAAACCATCATCTAAATTCATGAATCATAATGTGTGCTCCTTTCCCATACTTAGGAAAATGAGGATTTGTAAGGCATCCTGCAAGTTTCTTCTGTCCAAGAGAATCCCATTGAAAGATAAAAATAAGACTTTACGCTAATCTACCATTTCACTTTTTAGAAGAAACATCTTGTCTTCACTAATGCTTTCAAATACTAATCACAGTCCTGCATCAGAAAGTTCAGACACTCAGGTCTAGAAAAGAACTTCCGTGGAACTGTAAAATGGAATCGAATATGATGCTACCTTGAAAATCAAATTTAGTCCAATTATGTCACTCTGCAGTTAGGCAGGCAGAATCTTGACATGATTTACCAAATGTCACGTTCTTAATTAGAGGCAAGTCTGAGCCTAGAACATCTCTCTTAAGTTCTGTCTTCTTTCCAGTTTTGCTCCCTGTTTCCTGTTGTATTCATTAGCAATCACTTCCTTCTTTTATCCTTTAAGAGCTCTTGTTTTGTTCCATCTCTAGTCCAGCTTTAGCTATTAGGTATTTAAAGAGGGCCCAGCCCTCAGACTTGCTTGCCCTTTGTCAAAGACACTCATGGCTTTGTTTTCTATCTGGGACTGAAAGCTGTCAGAATCATATTATAGTTCCCAAAGAGTCCCTTGAAGGCATATGGCATGGTATAGTAAAATATTTGGCACAATTACTTCTGTGGTCACCAAGAATGAAGTGTTCATTGGCAGCAAGACTCATGGTAGAAGTGGAGGCTGTACACTTACATCCTCTGGTCAGTTCTGGCTTAGCTCTTGATTCGGCTGAGTTCCTAAGGTGCCACTGGCAGTAACCAACCTGGAGCCTTCATGTGGTACCATGACTGACAACGCCATTACACATTATCCAGGGTTCACTATGTAAGATTACTGATAAAGATCTTGGGGTTAGAATAAACCACTCTCCTCTCCACTGTGCCTGCCGCCTTAGCCTTGAAGTCTCTTTTAATATAAACAATGGTAGGATTTGGCAGACTTCCACGTTGTCATGACGGCAACCCATCACTAGATTTTCCAGGTCAAGCGAAAGCCTCTTTGGCTTTAACACAAAAAGGTATGCTTCTGTGTCACATGTTTATTTATTTATTTTTTATTTAAAACAATGTTTATTTGGCTGAGCCAGGTCTTAGTTGCAGCATGCGGGATCTTTAGTTGCAGCACGTAGGATCTTCTTTAGTTGTGGCATGGGGGCTCTTAGTTGCAGCATGCACCTGGTGCAGTGGTCCAGTGGTTAAGACTCCATGCTCCCAATGCAGGGGACCTAGGTTCAGTCCCTGGTCAGGGAACTAGATCCTGTGTCACATCAAAATTCCCTTTTGATAAATGGGAATTTATCAAAAGAGGGTACATGGTTTCCTTTCTCACTTAACTAAGTCATTGCTAATTGGACATCCGGTATGCAATTCGAACAGCTAACCCTTTCTATACCTCCTCTAAAGCAAGTTCATCTCACTATACATACAAATATATTTTCAAAGGTCTAGTCCCCCTTTAATCATCAAAGCTAAAAGATCTTGATTTTTTTCTTTTATGTGGCACCGAATTAATTATAAAAGCTGTATGTTAACCTCAATATTGCTTCACTGTAGATCAATACCTTTTATTACCTTTGAATCAAACATGTCCATTTTATGACAAAACTTCACAGTACAATTCAGGAAATCCAAGCTGATAAATTTAGGTAAAGATTTAAATGGAAGTGTTTTATCTTTTAATCATTCAACCAAGCTCCAGTTCAGTAGCATAATCTGCTTAAACTGCACGAGTCCTTATATCCACAGGAATCAAATGAAAGCAAGGTTTATGACATTCTTCTGCCATTTTTACCAGTAATTCCCCTTGATGGATTGCTGGGATTCACAGGGCCGGGAGGAATTACTGCCTACCAGCCATTCAGTCAAATCCAGAACGCTTTGGTACAATTCCAATATTACCCTCTTCCTTCGTGGCTGCGTGACAGCAAGTACGGGAGTTATCTGTGAATCCATCATCTTTTTATCCCTGAAGTAGAAGAAAAAAAAATACCATATCAGTTAAATGCAATCTGATGTAGAGCTTTACCCAGGTTCAGGAGGAGTAATATCTGATTTAATAGTCCAAGGTGGATTTCCTTGTATACTTCTGGGCTTAAGGAGTGTTAGTGAAAGCATGGCTGCACTTCCTTTTCTGGCACCAAACCATCAGAACAACAGGGATGGACTCAGATCCTGGATTTCTACTTTCTCCCTGACGGATGATATTTCAGAGGAGCATAGCAGGAGAGGTATGGGGGTTACCCCCCTTGTTGGAACCTCTCTCTCAGTCTACCTTTTCTTATAGGCAGGTCTGCATGCAGTGGGTAAAGGATCATGTAAGAAGGGCCTCATTATAAACCCCTCATGTTGCTAACAGCTTCAGCAGTAAGTCACCAAAGAATCGCTTCTTGGGAATCCATTAAGCAAAGTTTGGGGTACACACATGGCCTGGGGCTTTCAATGGACCAACACTAAGCATAATTCTAGGTCTGAGTCAATGACCAACAGGTATGGGTCATGAAACCATGAAAAGATTAAGGAGGCACAATCTTCTATCTTCTCTCTCTTATCCACTTTCCCTTTTTTGGGAGAGCTTTTCTCTCCTTGCATTTATTCCTTTTCCTGTTTGTCTTGTACTCGGTTTAGTTTCCCTTTTATTTATCCTTTTTATCCACCCCATGGGAGTCTTACTAAATATCATTTTCCATTCAAATCTACTCATATGTTTTTGTTTCTTTTGATGGTGACAGAGTGCAGGTGGCACAAAGAGCTGTTGGCTCACTGAAAATCACACAGCCAGAAACTAAATTTTTTTAAAAAGAAACAAATTTGAGAATTGCTGCTCTTCTCTTAGTATTTGAAAACTCTCCCTTTAGATTTGTTCCTAAAAGCTTACGATTTTGGAAACTGAGCAAATTAGTTACTATGTTTAAGTTGTGAATTTGTCACTTTAAACAACAAAAACCGCAGGAATAGATGACAGCATATAAAGATCACTTTGCTTGCCAATGGTTCTCTGACTCCTGATTTAGCATCTCAGGTAAGAGTGCAGGTAGATTTCACATGCAAGCAGTACTTCATGTATGTTTCCCTACTGAACAACATTCCTCGATTCGTAAGTTTCAATTCCTTCTCATGAAACAGATATCTGTGGGCTATTTTGTGAGAAAAAAAAAAAAAAGAGAACTGATTCTCTGGGACATAGATATTCCACTATTCTGGGAAAAGAATATTAAGAAGGAAGTGTATTCCTTTTTTAAAATTTTTATTTTACATTAGAGTATAGTTGATTAACAATGTTGTGTTAGTTTCAGGTGCACAGCAAAGTGATTCAGTTATACATATACATGTATCTATTCTTTTTCAAATTCTTTTCCCATTTAGTTTATTACAGAATATTGAGCAGAGTTCCCTGTGCTATACAGTAGGTCTTTGTTGGTTATCCATTTTAAATATAACAGTGTGTCCATGTCAGTCCCAAACTCCCATTCTATCCTTCCCCCGCCACTCTTCCCCGTGGTAGCCATAATTTCCTTCTCTAAGTCTGTGAGTTTGTTTCTGTTTTGTAAATAAGTTAATTTGTATCATTTTTTTTAAGATTCTGCATATAAGTGATATCGTATGATATTTGTCTTTCTCTGTCTGACTTACTTCACTTAGTATGATAATCTCCAGGTCCATCCCTGTTGTGGCAAATGGCATTATTTCATTCTTTTTAATGGCTGAGTAATATTCCATTGTATATATGTACCAGATAAGAAGTATATTCTTTTTTTTTTTAACATCTTTATTGGGGTATAATTGCTTTACAATGGTGTGTTAGTTTCTGCTTTATAACAAAGTGAAACAGCTATACATATACATATGTTCCCATATCTCTTCCCTCTTGCGTCTCCCTCCCTCCCACCCTCCCTATCCCATCCCTCCAGGCAGTCACAAAGCACCGAGCTCATCTCCCTGTGCTATGCAACTGCTTCCCACTAGCTATCTACCTTACGTTTAGTAGTGTACATATGTCCATGCCTCTCTCTCGCTTTGTCACAGCTCACCCTTCCCCCTCCCCATATCCTCAAGTCCATTCTCTAGTATGTCTGTGTCTTTATTCCTGTCTTACCCCTAGGTTCTTCATGACATTTTTTTTCTTAAATTCCATATATATGTGTTAGCACACAGTATTTGTCTTTCTCTTTCTGACTTAAGGAAGTATATTCTTAATGCGGTAGATTGAACATCCAACTGCCATTCATGAACCCATTTTGTTGGTTTAAGCAACAGATTTATCATTAACTAATTTGGGGAAAGACAGTTCATCTTTTTGGCCTCAATTCTCTCATTCATGAAAGGCAGTGATCAGACTAAACCATCATTTAAATTCCTTGTGGCTCTAGCATTCTGACTCTAAGGACAAACTAGTGTGTACCCCCAAGGTGGTATAACTTCATTACTCTCTTAAAGTGCTACATGTCACAGAATGACTAATCAAACTCTTTTTGCTAACATTTTGACTATTCATCAACACCATTGTTAATGCTAGTTTTTACTCAGTTATTTCCATCATCAGTTGGGTCATGTTCCAGGCCTGGGATTAGAGATAAAAGGGAGTGACCAAAGAAGAAGAAAAATAAGAATTTTTGAGTATGTACCCTGAACCACACTCTGGCTTGAGAGAGAGATGCATACATCTCAGAATAGTTGGAGTAGAGCACTATTAAATTGAATATATCCAAGAAAAACCTGAGAGCCCAAGGTCAACTATCCCATTCAAGGTCATTATGTAATTGAGTGGTAGAGCTAAGATTTGAGACAAAGCTGCTTGATCCCAACACCCAGGCGACACCACCACCAGTTGCTAGGTCATTAGATGGCTCTACCGCTGCCTATGGGGTCCTGTCATGTTCAGTTCCAGATTGAGGATGGTTCTATATCTCTTTAAAAACACAGAATGAAGATTAATATTCTTCCTGGGATATATCTATAACTTCCACTCAATCTACTCATTTTTGAGTGGATTGCCACTATTTCTGAAATAATCACATAATTTTAACAATCACATCTTAGATTCTGCGTTATACACAGCCCACCCTCACAAAAGGCAAAAAACAAACAAACTAATTAAGAAAAAAACCAACCAAACAAACAAAAAATCACTGCTCATGTTAGATAAAACCAAATTCTACTTGCTCATAACTCTCACCCTTAGAAAAGTTTGTTTTTAAGATGAGACATTCTAAATCCAAACAAACCATACTTTGTTTTCTCCTAAACTCTTCCGAAGTATTATTCTGGTTACATACACTCTCTCTCTCTCCCCCCACCCACCCCCTCTCTCTCTCTCCCCCCACCCACCCCCCCTCTCTCTCTGTCTGTTTAAAGGAAATATGGTGGAATCTTGACTGTGGATTGCTGGCAAGAGCAAACTTCTAATGAGCTCCTTTTGCATGGTAAGATAACAACAAAGTCAAACTTTAAACTTCCCTATCCTTGTTTCACTGCAGGTTCTACTCCCTTTGATCTAACTGCAGAGACACCAAAGACGACTCCTTGCTTCCAGGGATATGGTTCACATTAAGGGTTTGTAGAGCTGAGCTTGTTTATGTGCCACACAAAAGTATTTGTCTCTCAACAACAAAGGAAAGCCACCACACTGAGGTCATTCTAATTACTCATCTGTACGCGAGAAACAGTCTTCTAAAGGAACCCATTCCACCCCTCTTTTAATTATGATTTGTTCTCTAACACTTAAGAGATTAAATTGAAGGTGTCAAATCAAGGTAGAGAAATGACAGCCTTTAAAGTGCATTGAGTCAGTGCTTAAGCAAAATATGATGATAGCTTTTAAAAAAAATCTTTTACCATGACTTAAAATGAGCTAAGAATTTAACAGAGATACTGTTACCACTTTTTAAAAGATTGGTTTAAAATCCTTGTTTTTTCTTATGCCACCAAGTATACCAAAGAGTGAGAAAACAGACTTGTTTCATGAATTATGGAAGGCAACTTAAGCTACAGAGGAGTTGCAATAAATTTGGGATGGTATATAGTGAATTTCAGGGAACCTGGTGTTCAAAAACCAAACCACCATTGTGAAATACTAATAATTATTATTGATAGTAAAAACTAGTAAAGATACAAAGTTTTATGGTTATAAAGCTTCCTAAATTGTATGATTTCATATGATCCTTTTTGCAATTCTGGAAGTCAATTATAACTATAATCTTTTTTTCCCCAAAGGCATTAGAAGCCCCTCTCACACATTATTTGACTTTCAATGTCTAATATCTGTAAGATTCTGTAACAGTTTCATATGTAAGTCAAAATCTGTGTCAATTTGAACTAGTTTGTTTAAAGCTTGCTTTCTCTTTTTATGGATAAATATATTTCCCTCTTAAGGAAATGAGTTGTATAAACAAGACTTCTAAGAAAGGTTAAATTACCCAATAGAAAGAACACTAATTAGTGTTTTAAAATACTTGAAAACACTCATTGACTATATTAAAATTGGTGAATGAGTTAAAAGTCATACTAATTAATTGATCAATATAGTGTTTTTTAGACTTGGACATTTTAGGAACTCTATTCAGATGTATATTATTTGCTTAGGTATCAGCTAGGGATAGCTTTGCATACATGATGTTAGGCCAAAGAAATATCTCTTTGAGTATCAACAATACACTAAAAAAGTAAAAGTTAAGCAAGCTTTCTATTAATTGTAACCATTAGATTGTTGTTTTGTTTGATTGTTTGAGCAATATGGTATTTTTAGAGTGTCTTTATAACAACAAACAAAGCAAAACTCCATTTTATTCAAAATCTTTTTTCTTTTTCTTTTTTTCAATTGGTGAAGAGATTTCCCATATACCCTTTGCCTCATACATGTATAGCCTCTCCCATTATCAGTGTCCCCTACCAGAGTGGTACCTTTGTTATAATTGATGAACATACATTGACACTTTATTATCACCAAAAGTTTATAGTTGGTATCAAAGTTCACTCTTGGTGTTGTACATTCTATGGATTTGGACAAATGTATAATGACATGAATCCATCACTATATTATTATACAGAGTAGTTTCACTGTTCTAAAATTCCTCTGTGGTCTATTCATTCCTCCCTCCTCCCTAACTCTTGGAATCTTCTTTACTTTAATTGAAATTTTTATTTTGAGAGCATTGTAAATTCTCATGCATTTGTAAGAAAGAATACGGAGAGATCCCTTGTATCTTTTACCCAGTTTCTTCCATGATAACAACTTGCAAAACTATAGTACCATATCATGAGCACAGTATTGACATTGATACAATAAAAATACCTACACTTCCATCACCACCACAAGACTATCTTACATTATCCTCTTATAACCACACTCAGGGTCCTCCCTCCTCCACTCCTTCCTAATCCCTGGAAACAGCTTATTTATTCTTAATTCTAAAAGTTTGTCATTTCAAGGCTAATATATACATGGAATCATATACTATGTGACCATTTGGCATTGACTTTCTCTCATCACTGTAATTCTCTGCAGATTCATACAGGTTATTACATGTATCAATTGTTTACTCCTTTTTATTGCACAGTAGTATTTCATAACATGCATGTGCCAGTTTAATATTCATCCATTGAAGGACATCTGGGTGGTTTTGACTGTTATGAATAAAAATGCTATATACATCTGTGGATAAGATTTTTTGTGAACATATTACTGAGTCCAAGCTTATACTGCTTTATTACAACCAGCCAATAAATCAAAAGGCAAGGTCCAGGGGCGAAGAGTAGCCATTTTATTCAGAAAGCCAGAAGACAGAGAAGATGACAGACTAGTGTCCCAAAGAACCATCTTACTGGAGCTAGAATTCAGGCTTCTTTTATGCTAAAAGGGGAGGAGGTGTGACTGATTGTTGCAAACTTCTTGGTACCTGCCAGACCCCAGAGGGGTTATGATAATCCTTTGTTCTTGCAGCTGTCCACATAGGTCTAGTCACAATGTTCCTGTAAACCTCCAACAAGACAAATGTTATTCTCTGTTCTGCAACTTTTTATCTCTATATGAATGAAAAGTGTTATACCTTTAAAGGTCAAGCCTGGGAGGCAGAGCCTTGAGAGCCAGCTATCATGTATATTTCAGGCTACAGGCAACATTCTTTTACAGAGGTGTAGAGCCGGCATGACTAAGCACAGGCAACAGGGCACAAAGATTAGAGCTAAAGGAATAGATCCAATATGGAGTCAGGTTTGTTCTCTATTACAAATGTCTTTATTTCTCTGGTACAAAGCCCAGGAGTGCAATTGCTGAATCATATAATAGTGGGATGTTAATTTTTTAAAAGAAATGACCAAACTGTTTTCTAGAGGGGCTATACCATTGTACATTTCCACCAGTGTCATTTTACATTCCTATCAGCAACATAGGGGTTTTCTGATTTATTCACATATCACTAGTGTTTAGTGTTGTCACTATTTTTTAATTTTAGTCATTCTGATTTGTAAGGATATCTTTTTGTACTTTTATCTAGCATTTGCCTCATAGCTAATGATGTTGAAAATTGTTCTACGTGCTTGCTTAATGCCATATCTATATCCTCTTTGGAGATAAATTTGTTTTGCCCTTTTCTAATTAGATGGATTTTATTTTATTCATTTATTTTTTTCCTGTTGAGTTTTGTAAAAAAATACATAAAATATATTCTAGCTACTATTACTTTGTCAGATAGGTGGTTTGCAAATGCCTTCTCCCACTCTCTAGCTGGTCTCGTCATACTCTGACCAGGGTCTTTCACAGAATAAACATTTTAAATTATGATCAAGTCCAATTTGTCATTTTTCCTTTTATGAATTTAGCACTTTTCCATGACCTATGCTATTTTCTAAAAATAAACATGTTGGATAATTAATAGTGTTACTAAAGGTAGAGCTCTCCATGGTGGAGTGCTTGTATCTCAGAAGAAATGAGATAAAAATAGTCAAAATTCTATGTGTGTTTCTTTCTTAATCTAGAAACATAAGGAAGATATTAAGCTTTAGTAAATGAATCAACAATTGTCTACTCACATAAATTATTAAAACCTTAAATTTTTATTGATAAATTTGTATTACAAAAGTGAAAGATATTTGCATGAGAGCATTATGAAGAGTTCTATTCAGAATTTCTTTTTATTTTGAATAACATCTGTTCTTTAGTCAGGTTTTGATACATTGACCTTTTGCACTGTTTACATTTTCTTGATGTGGAAGTCTATTTATATGCCACTTCGTTGCAGTTGGGTCTTATTGGATAAATGTTTTAAAATAAACAATTTGACCGTGTAAACAATACTGACCATGTGCACTCAAGAATAAATATCAACATAAGCTGAAGAGCAGAGTGTATAGTGTATTAACATTTCTTTTTATTTGTGTCATAAAATCTCCGCTAATTCACAGATTCTGAGACTATTTCTATTGGCATGAAATGGGCACACTATATTTGTTTATTTTGACTAATTAATCACTATGTATCTTCATACATGATGGCTCAATTGTGTTGACTCCACAACGATATGGAAAGTAATATTACATAAATAAATTAAAATTTTAACCCTTGTTTAATCACCTGGTTTATAGAGAAACCAGTTAGATTTATTAGCTAAAGACGAGTTATTAGGCATAGACCACTAGTTAGTTTAGTTAGTAGCAGGATTTGGTAAGATAGAAAAGAAAGTTGGACCTAGTAATGGTGGGAATAGAACAAATGTATTTAAGATTTTCTTGGGAAAGAATTGTCTTGGAGAGAGACTTCTAACAGCTACATTGTTCCAACTCTATCCTTATTAACATTTCTTTTGTTATATTTCTTTAAACGTAACAATGGCTTAAAAACGGGCAACTAGGTGTGGATGCATCTTGGTTAGCCAAACAGTAATACATTATCTTGGTAGAGACTCAAGGGAAAGTACAACATAGGGACAATAAATGCATGTCACACTACTCTCTGTGCTTAATGAAAGATATATTTTGTTCATCAAAGCACTCTCCAACATTGAACCCTCAAAAGCCTTCTCACTATAGTGTTTCCAGAAGACAAATTCAATTAACTGAAGTTACTAGTTGACATCAACCTCTTGCTTTTGCTAAAAAAAAAATTAAGGATTAATTGAAAATTATGGTTTTATAGACAAAGGTCAGCTTTGACCTAGCTGTCTAGCAAAGTTAAGGCTAAACCCTCAGAAATCGAATCAGGAAGGTCACAGTAGAATCACTGTGAAGAATGAGCCTCAAACATGGTGCTGACTTGGCGCAGGAGCAGCTAGGATTTGGTATGATGTGAGCAAAGACCAAGTCAGGAATAGTAAAACTGAGATCCTGGAGCTAAGACCTGAGATGATATGAGCGTTGGCTCTTAATCTTTATGTTTTGACAGAAGCCATCAATATAGAAAACTTAAAGACCCCAGAGTTTTAGAGGTCATTCCGATTTGCCATAACAGTGGCATCGTTCTCTAACACCCAAGGGCTCTTGGAGATTTGCTGAGTAGGACAGCAATATTTCTGGGACCCACAGATTGGTGGCTCAGCTGGGGTTACAGAATATTCCCTGGGGTACGTGGAGGACAGTCTCCCAGAGCCAATGGTTCCATCTGGTAGGAGCCTTGTTTACTGGGCCAGATGCCTCTTCAATTCCTTCTCATAACTTCACATGACTGAAATAAAAGCCTGGTTTGGGGAGATAAGAAAAGATAATGGCTTTTTTTTGTTTTTGATACTTAGTGCTGTGTAGCTGCTTTGATTAAACTCTAAATAGTTTGAAAAAACTCGACATAATTCCTACCCTGTAGATGCCTATTAGCACCAGAGCCACACTCACAGTTTATAGTTGTGTACAAATATATTTGATAGCAGGTAGGTGCTCTTTCATTACTGCTATTTTTAATGAAACTAGTCATTTTCCTCTTGGCTAGTTTCACAAGTGATATCTCTCTCTAGACAAATGCTGGCTGTGATCAGCAGTCAGAAACACAGAAGTACTATAATCTTATATAATCCTTTCCTGCCCTCTCCAGCCCACCTCACACCCCCTTCTCATTTTTTTTTCTTTTGGGCATAAAGCAATTACTTCAACTCCATCCATCCACCTAATTTAATAAACATAGGAAAAGGGGGGAAATAAAATTTTAATCTGGCTAGTAAGATAAATAACTTTCCTACCTCCACATCAGCAGAGGATAAAAGGGGAATATTGCTATCAAGGTTTAAATTAACTGCTGTGTGCCTGTGTGTATGTATGTTTGCATGTGTGTGTGTTGTGTATAATTTTATGAATTTGAGTTCCTTTAAACAGTGTCTTAATTTATTTCAAAGTAATCAGTTGCCTGTGACTGGTAAGAGGTAGAAATTCTTTTCCACAAGCAGCTTTGGTTATTGGAAACAAAATTTATATTTTACTTGGGATCACAGTCATGGATCAAATATATGAAAAAATAATTTAAAACATTTCTGGTGGGAGCAGGTGGGTTAACTCCAATGCTTGTGCTGATTCTTTCCTCAGTTTCAGTCAACGTAGTCTCCTCACTTACTCAACAACAGGTCTAAAACAGTTGACACTTTGTAGTTTCCAATTAATTCAAATGTGTCTTTTCTAAAATAAAAATGTTTCTTTCTAATCACTGCCTTTCAAATATTTGATAAAATTCCTGTGAATAGGCAGAAGATCTGTGGAGTGGGATAGAGTGAAGACTGCCTGAGAAAAATAGTCACAAAGTGCCAAGAGTTGAAACTGGGGCTCTAACAAATCAAACTTATTATAGTCGAGGTCGCTAATCTCCCACACAATCCTTTCCATGACATGAAATGGTCTAATTGTAGACATTTATGTGTATAAAAATTGGTGGAGGTGTTATAAAATTAGCAAGTTAGAATTAATTTCTAGACAATTTTGGAAAATTAGTTTTAATGTTTTTTGCTTCTAATTACTTAATTTACATATCATCTTAAGTCTCCTTTCATCCTCACGAGTTATACTAAGAATGACCATGTGGAGGAAATGAACTATCATTTTGCTAAGCATTGAGGAATGTGAGTTCTCCTGCTGACTGTGGCATCAGCAGCCTATGGGACAATCACTTCCAAAACTTGAATCTTAGATTTCTCACCTGGACAACAATGACAGTTGAATTTGGAGTCCTCTAAAAGTCATTAAAGATTTTGACTCATTGGCTCTAAGAGTGAGACCAAGAATTTGTAATTTTTTTAAAGCTTCCACCAAGTTCTTCTGATCCATAGCTGAGTCTGGAAACACTGAGGCAGCATTCTTTCTACTTCTTATATTTGATGATTTATGATACAGGCTTTTGGAAAGTAAATGCTCAGTGCCATAGACTGAATTGTGTGCCCCCAAGTTTATATATTGAAAACCTAACCTCCCTTCTGTTTTTAGAAATAGGGTCTACAGGGAGATGATTGAGATTAACATTACCACAATACTCTTAACTAGAGTCTTTATTCAGATTTTAGCATTTTCCCATCATTTGCCCTATTCTTGTTCCAGGATCCACTCCAGGACACCATGCTGCATTTAATTGTCATGTATCCTTAGTTTCCTCCAATCTGTGACACGTGCTTCTCAGTCTTTCTGTGTTATTCATGACCTGACCCCCTCAAAGAGTACTGGTCAATAATTTTGTAGAATGTCCCTCAATTTGGATTTGTCTGATGTTCTTTCATGATTAGACTGGACTTCATGATTTTTAGGAAAAATACCACGGAAATGAAATGCTGTTCTCCTCATACCATATCAGGAAGTTCATAATAACCACATGACTTATCATTGATAATGTTGATGTTGGTTAAGGTGGTGTCTGCCTGGTTTCTGCACTGTAAAGTTACTTTTTTCCCCCCATTCCATATTTTATTTATTAAAAATGAATAATTAAGGCCAGTATACATTCAAAGGGAGGGAAATTAAGCTCCCCCTTCTGGAGGAAGGAGTAGCAAAAAATTTATAGATATGTGATAAAACTCCCACTGTAATTAATAAGTAATTTGGGGCAGTTGCTCTGGGGCTGGGCAAATATTCTGTTTCTCTGCTACTTTTACGCAGTGATTTTAGCATTCATTGGTGGATATTGCCTGGAGTCCTATGACTGGTGTTCTAATTGTGATTCTCTATTTCTCTCATTGTTTCTACATTTATTTTTTGGAAATAATATGTAAGGAAAATTTGTTCCTTCTCCTCCATTTATTTGCACAATTGTTTATTTATATCAGTGATGCATTTGTGGACATTTAATTTATTCTTTGAGTTTTAATCCAACACTACCTTTATTGGGCAACAAGAGTTAGGATGAAATCATGGAATGGATTCTCCCTCAGAGCTTCCAAATGGCAGCAACCTTGCTGACAACTTGATTTAAGACTTCTGGACTCCAGAACTGTAAGATAACAAATTCCTTTCGTTTCAAGTCACCAAGTTTGTGGTAATCTGTTACAGCAGCCCTAGGAAACTAATATAGTCGTTTAGAATATACACCAAATTAGGTGAATTAGATAAAATGGTATTAAATCTTACGTAAGAATAAATTCCCAAGAACAACAAATGATATTATGGAAAAGTAGTATAATAAAGCACCACATGCCTTATCAGATGGTAGAAAGTATTATAAAGCACTTGCCATTAAATAATTACAAAATAATTATGACTATGAAATAAATATTTTTCACAGTACATACATTTGAAATAGACCCAGAATATATGAAAAGTTAATATATAACCCAGATCCTAATTGGGTTCAGAGACGAAAGGTAAATTAATTCATAAATAATACTGGCACAGCAGACTTTCATCAAGAGAAAATGATATTCGGACTCTTATCAAATTAAATCCTGATGTAGTAAAGATTGAAATATTTTAAAAATTCTTGAAATAAAGAACTCTGATACTACATTTAATATCTATGACCTTGGGAGAAATAAGACAAGAATTCCAGCAGTTATTAAAGAAAATATTGACACATTTGAGGATACAAAAAATAAAAACAAACACAAACTTTTATACAGCAGTAGACACTTGAAACAAAATCAACAAATATTTAGGAAAATGATATTTGTAAAGCTCATTGTCCATAAAATGTTAATATATGTAATATACATACAATACAATATATAATAAGAGCTCTTCATTTTAACAAGGGACAAAATACTCTAATAGACAAGTGGGCAATTCATGGAAAAGGACATTTAGCAGAAACTAACACAGCATGGTAGAACAATTATCCTCCAATAAAGATGTTAAAAAAAAAACAGCTGACAAATTTATGAAATGTGCTCACACTCTCAGATAGAGAAATTCAAAGACAAGTCATAAGAAGATACCAATGTATAACCATCAAACCGGTTAAGTAAAGGGGAGGACTATTGCTGACATCAGCAAGGGGAAATTTTAAAAGACTCACTGGAAACTTACCAAGAGTTATTTATTTAAAAACAAAATTAAATTAAACATGTATCCTTTGACTCAGACATATCACTTTTTAAAAATATATCTCACGTATATGTAAAAAGGGGGTCTTTATTTCAACATTTTTAGAGTGACAAAACACTGGGGAAAAGAGAATGTATGTTACCATTATAAGGGAAGTAGTTTAATAAATCATGATGTATTTTTATTACATATCACACTATAATTTTAAAAGAATATAGTAGAAATATGACTGTGGACTTGGTGACTCATCATGATATAATACCAATATCTTTTTTAAAACTATAGTGACACATGTTTCTGAGTGAGAAGAAAATATGGAAGATGTGTTCTTTTAGAAGAAGTCATCTGAGGTAGGTTTTGGTGATGCTGGAAAAGAAGAGAAGGAGAACAGGAGGAAGGCAAACAAACATGAAATGGAGAAATAAAAACTACATTAAAAAGAACATTAAGCTCTTTATGTAGTAACTATATAGATGGCTACATTTGCACAAGAACATTAAAATAAATCATCTGTAAGCCTGTAAAGGTGGTCAATGAAACAATGTTAAGAGAAAAAAGAAATAGAGGCTAAATGCAGTCATGTGTATAGTATATTCAATTTTGTTTAAATTCACGAGTAAACGCTCTGCATATGTGTGTATGTATTTGTATCAACCTAAAGAAATTCATAGCAAGAACAAGAGGCTGTTAATATAGGTGTAGGGGGTGAGTAGAAAATAATTTGTTTTGCCTTCGTACGTTTTGTGCTGTTTGTTACGTGATGGGGTTCAGAACACACTACCACAAATATGATACCTTGGCAAATTGAATATCTTAAGTTGAAAGGGTCTGAGAAAACAGCAGAAGTGAGAAGGTCATGCTAACCTCTTTCCCATTCCTCACCCTTCTTCCCTGAAATGGGTCATGTATCTTTCATGTGGAATTTACCCTTCCTTTACCAGAAGGAATGAAGGCATTCGTATTACCAGAAACTGGGAATTTAGGGCTGAGAAGGAGGTATAAACAAACCTTGCTAAACTAACCCTCATCTTCCTAATTATTCCTCCACCATTTACTACCCCTAGCCCAAACTCCTTTGTCTTGTTAATTCTTCACAAGTGTACTGTTTCTTTGTCTAAATGCTATAAAAGCTTCCTGTTTTAGTCACCTTTTCATCCTCTTGTGGAGGTCCCCAAGTGCATGTAAAAATTTAACAAAATTTGTATGCTTTTCCCTTTGTCTTTGTCAATTTACTTTTCAGTCCCAGCCCAAGACCCTAAGGGGTTGAGAAAAGCTTTTTCCCATTCTTACATTATGCAAATATTACAATGAAAAGGAGGAGAAAAAAATCTCAAAAGAGAATTAATTTGATTGCACAAAAATGTTTAAATTACTGACACAAAATACCAAAAAAGCCACCAACAAAATAAAAAGAAATATTTTCTTCAGATAAGACAAAATTTTAAAATACTTAACACTTAAGGGGTCAAATTCAACATGCAAAACAGAGTCAGGAACAGATAAACCAAGGGGAAAAAGCTATTTTTCTGACTTTTCAGAAAAGAGGAAATATCTAAATAAATGTTCAAATTTACTATAATCAGAGTAATAAATATTATAACTACAAAGTTATTACTTGTCAACTTTCTAATTAGCAAAGTTTAAAAAAATATATTGGTGAGAGCGCAGCATGAAAAGCACTACATTATTCTGCTGATAAAAGGATAAATTAGTAGATATTTTTGGAAAAACACATGGCAATCCATTTTAAGCTATATAAAATATTAATTTTCTGTGACCAAATGATTCTATCTCTAGAAATACATCATAAGAAAAAAAACAATGCGAGGAAAAGTATGAATAAAGTTATTGAAGAATTATATAGGCATTTTGTATAATTATAACAAAAATTTGAATATTAAGTTAGTGGTAAGGAAGTAATTTGTATCCAACAATAGAAAACTATGCAACATGAAAAGTGATACTTTACTGCTTTAATTATATTAAAAGATGCTTATGATAAAATTATAAGCATGTAAATAAGGTAAAGTTTTATGTATTATTTTGATTTTAGTTATAAAGTGTTAAAGATTACTGAAAATAAAAATACTACAGTATCATTAGAACTAGAGACGGAATGTTCTGTTTTATAAATTGTATATATTCTGCTTTTTCACAATGAACATTTATTAATTTTGTAATCCAAAATAAAATAATTTACAAAAGTAAAGAAGAATAACTGCTTGAATATATATTTGTTTTTTATGGTGTTTACTTATATTAATGTCATTTTTGAAATAACCAGAGTAGATTGGTGCAATTATTGTTATTTACAGTAGGGAGAGATGGACATTAGATGCCATTATAGATAAGAATTCAGATCTGATCAAACTCAAAGCAAGTTTTCATAACTTTAAAAATTAATTAATTTTAAGTCAAGGGCCACCAAACTAAAGATAAAAACACGATGTGTCTTTTTTTTTTTTTTTTTCTTTTGCTGTACGCAGGCCTCTCACTGTTGTGGCCTCTCCCGGTGCGGAGCACAGGCTCCGGACGCGCAGGCTCAGTGGCCATGGCTCACAGGCCCAGCCGCTCCGCGGCATGTGGGATCTTCCCAGACCGGGGCACGAACCCGTGTCCCCTGCATCGGCAGGCGGACTCTCAACCACTGCGCCACCACGGAAGCCCACGATGTGTCTTTAAACAGGTGAATTGTATGGTGTATGAGTTACATCTCAATAAAGCTTTTTCAAAAACAAAACAAAATGTGTAACTTTTTAAAAAAATTATTAATTTATTTTTATTTTTGGCTGCGTTGCTGCACACGGGCTTTCTCTATTTTCGTAGAGTGGGGGCTACTCTTCATTGCGGTGCACGGGCTTCTCATTGAGGTGGCTTGTCTTTGTTGCAGAGCACGGGCTCTAGGTGCTTGGGCTTCAGTAGTTGTGGCATGTGGGCTCAGTAGTTATGGCTTGTGGGCTCTAGAGTGCAGGCTCAGTAGTTGTGGCTCACAGGCTTAGTTGTTCTGTGGCATGTGGGATCTTCCCAGACTAGGGCTCGAACCCGTGTCCCCTGCATTGGCAGGTGGATTCTTAACCACTACCAGGGAAGTCCCCAAAATGTGTAAGTTTTTAACCAGGACAAAGAAACTTGATCTGACAATGGAAATAAAGAAAAAAAGTAAATAGAAAATATGAAAAAATTATGGCAGAAATAAATTTTAATATTGCAGTTAGTATAATAAGTGGAATCAATTAAAAGCATTTCACAGATTAAATTAGAAAATATGGTAATATGTCCTCTATAAAAATATACTTAAAAATAGACAAATAAAAATAGACAAATAGACAAATAAAGGTTGCAGACTAACTAAAAACAATGTATGAGGCCAATATGGTGGAGGGGAATATGCTAGAAACCTTACATCTGCCAGAATAAAGTTAAGAACCAAAAATATCATGAGACAATGAATGAATGAATGAATGAAGTGCAACACTATAACATTTCTAGAAAAAAACCAGGAGAAAATGTAGGTGATCTTAAGTCTGGTGATAAACTTTTAGATATAATATCAAAAATATGATCCATGAAAGCAAAAGTTGATAAGGTACACTTATTAAAAGTAAAAAAAAAAAAAAATCTGCTCTGTAAAAGGCAATGTTACGTGAATCAAAAGACAAGGAACAGAGACAGGGTGAACAGATATTTGAAAAGCATATCTTATAGAGGACTTGTATTGAAAATATGCAAAGAACTCTTGGGACTTCCCTGGCAGTCCAGTGGTTAAGACTTTGTGTTTCCACTGCAGGGTGCATGGGTTCAACCCCTGGTCAGGGAACTAAGATCCTACATGCCACGTGGACAGAAAAGTAGAAAAAACAGAACAAAAGAAAAAATGAAAACTCTTAAAACTCAACAATAAGAAGATAAACAACGCAGTTTAAAAATGTGCAGAAGAGACTGCTCACCCATGAAGATAGACAAATGACAAATAAGCATATGAAAGATGTTCAACATCTTGTGCCATTAGGGATTTACAAATTAAAGCAACAACGAAATATAATTAAAAACTGTTACAATAGTCAAAATTAAAAAAAAAAAAAAAACAACACCCGACAATACAAATTGCTGGCATGGGTGCAGATCAACAGGAACTCTTCATTGCTCTTGAGAATGCAAAATGGTACAGCTACTCTGAAAGACAGTTGGACTATTTCTTACAAAGATAAACTTAGTTTTTCCATATGATTCACTAATCACTCATCTAGGTATTTACATAATTGGTTTGAAAATGTACGCTCACACAAAACTCTGTATAGTTATAGCAAATTTTTCATAATTGAAACAAATCTGGAAGCAACCAGGATGTGCCTCAATAGGTGAATTAATAAACAAAACAGTGGGTCATCCATACCACAGTATTCAGGAATAAAAAGAAGTTAGCCATCCCACCACCAAGAACCAGGAATGAATATTAAATACATATTGTATCTGTTCAAAGAATGAAGCCTGAATAAAGTTAATGGACAGATGACAGTATATATTGTATATAATATAATTTTCTGCAAATCAACATGAAGAAGGGCACCTCAATAGAGTAGTTAGGCAAAATATAAAAATATATGAAGAGGCAATTCATACAAAAGTAAACCCAAATGGCTACTATGTTTAGAAATATCCAATTTCAATAAGGAAAATGTAAGTGAAGCCAGCAATGAAATGTCACTTTATATTAGAAAGTTTGATATTCTCTAGAGTTGGCAGTGATGAGTGACTACTGGAACACTTCTACACTGCCAGTGAGAATGTAGACTGATACCGCCATCAATATGGGGGAACATGCTGGTAATGTTCATTGAATTAAATATACACAGTACTGGGAATCCAGGAATTCTACTCCTGTTGAATTCTACTCTGTATAAACCTTATGGAAACATATGGACACCAAGGGGGGAAAGTGGCGGGGGGTGGTGGTGGTGGGATGAATTGGGAGATTGGGATTGACATGTATACACTAATATGTATAAAATGGATAACTAATAAGAACCTGCTGTTTAAAAAAATAAATTAAATAAAATTCAAAAATTCAGAAAATAAAAAAATAACCCTTATGGAGATTTTTCACAGATATATGAAGCGACAAGTGTGAGGATGTTCATCACAGTGTTATTCATGGTGGCAAGCGTTTGGAAGAGGAAACCTGGCCATCCAGCACAGGGAGAGTGTATGTATAAAATGCAGTGAATGCAAAAAAGAGTACTAAGCACCAGTTAGAAGCAACAGAAAACAGGTAGATTTAGCAACATGGACTAATCTTAAAAATCAAGTGTTGAGTGAGAAAAAGTAAGAAACAGAATACCATTATGTAAATAAAATTTCATGCCCACAAAATAGTAATTCATTGTTTTCAAGAATGCATAATTCACACTCTCTTGGTCTGAGGAGCTTGCAAAACAGAGCCAGAAGCAAGTTGTAAGTGCTAGTTATTTATTGGAAGGTACAAGCCCAGAGAAAACAGAAGTGAGGTGGAGAAAGGTAAGACGCTAAAGCAGAGTGATGCATTACTGTTCTGCCCACTGATTTATGGTGAACTATGAAAAGACACAGCTTGTCTGTCCTGTGTCTTGTGCATCTGCTTGGCCATGTGAAATATTTCTGGACAGACTCTATGGAAAAATTGTGCTTTAGAAAAGTCAACAGAAGGTTGGAATAAAGAGAGAATTTATTGCTCTCATCTCCTGTCTCCATTGGTCAAAATCCTCCCCACAGGGAAATAACTCCACTTTAAGGTTGAGGAAGGCAGTCGGTCCTTTGGAAGTCAGCCCCCAAGCCCCCTGGGGTGGCACTTTGTGGAGTGGTGGTAGAATTAAAAAATCCCAAGTCTCAGATGAAGGGTGCATATGGACACTCATGGGCTCGTGGGCTCCAGCAATGGCTGAGGTAGAACAAGTGGGCAATATTCAAGAAAGAACTGACTATGAAGAGATATGTGTCATATCTGACACACATACAATCAAAAGGCACAGATGAAACATGCTAAACTGGTTGTCTATGCTGGGGGAAGAGGAAAGAGTGGAGAATGTGGATAAAAGGGAATAAATACAACAAGAGAGTGCTTGCTGGGAGTAAGGAGGACAATGTGTCATGAACCACAGTATAATTAACCTTACTTCTTCACCTAAATTCAAAAAGAAAGGGAAATGGAGAAAATCCAGTAGATTGTGTCATAATGTCGGCAAATAAGTGGGGCACGAAATCCTAAATCTCTTTACCTGTTCAATTACTGGACAAGCACAAGATAGGGTGCTATGGAAAAAGATAAGCCATTTTTTTTCCCCCTTTTTAATGGAGAAAACTAAATCAATATTGGTTTTGTTTAATTAAAAATGTGAATAAAATTATGGGATAAAAGTAACATTTCCTATATTACAAACATTATCAAGAGTACTGAGAAAGGCCAAGGGGGATTAGTAAGTGTCCATAAATCCAAATGGAGAGAAATTACTTACCAATGCCTTGCCAAAGGTGTTTAATTTAGAAAGGTATTGCTTATGAAGTATAAATCCCTGGGGTCTGGAGTAGGCAAATAGCTATCTCTGTGAAAGAAAAATGCTTAATATTTGAGGAAACTGAATATTTGTGTCCTCTCAAATTCCTATGTTGAAGCCCTGACTTCAGTGTGGTGATATTAGGAGGTGGGGCCTTTGGGAGGTGATTAGGTTTAGCTGAGGGCATGAGGGTGGAGCTCCCATGATGGGATTAGTGCCCTTGTAAGAAAAGGAAGAGACACCAGAGATCCCTCGCTGTGCCAGGTGAGGATACATGAGAAGGCTGTCTGCAAGTCAGGAAGAAAGTCTTGCCCAAAACTGAATCTTCCAGTACCTTGATTTGGACTCCTCAGAACTGTGAAAAATAAATTCCTGTTGTTTAAGCCTCCCAGTCTATAAGATTTTATTATGGCAGCCAGAGGAACAGACTAAGACAATATGTTAGGCCCCTTTTGCCTGAAAATTACAGAAACTCAACTCAGACAAGCTTTAATTCTACAACAAGGTAATAGACAAGAGACATTTACTTCATACCTTATAAACTAAGGGGAGCAGTTAGTCTCAGGCTCAATTGAATCCCTAATCTCAAGCAGTATCAGGAATTTGGGGTCTGTCTTCATATTCTCTCCCTTTTCATTTTCTTGTCACAGCTTCTGTCATTGTGTTGACCTCTCTCTCCAGTTTTTCTTTATGGCCTGTGGCCATGGTTACCAGCACTCTAACCTTTTGACCGTACAATAACACAGCATAAAAGATGAAAGAGAAAACCGTAGCTCTGTCTCAAGTTCAGGAAATCCCAGAGAAGAGCTCTGAGTGACCAAGCAGGATCTCAGCTTTACAGCCACAGGGTGGGACTTCAAGCATATTAAAACGAAATGGAATAAGCGAGGAGTGAAAGCAAGTCTTCAGATGAAGATTAGGGCACTGGAACCAGGAGACAGAAAGAAAAGCTGGTCAGAGGTTAAGAAAAAACAAAACAAAACAAAAAGGAATTAAAATTTCCTAGTGTTTGCAAATACTTAACAAGTATTAATTTGGGGCATTTTAGAATAAGAAGTTAAAATTCCAGAGATTTCTTGAGAAGTCTCCAAAATCATGTTAGTTCTATAATTTCCATAACATGTATCTTTAAAAAATAATAAATGATTATAATAATATAGAATGAATAATTTTTCTGTGATAGAAAACTTCCAACCAACATACTTTTTTCTTTTTGCGGTACGCGGGCCTCTCACTGTTGTGGCCTCTCCCGTTGTGGAGCACAGGCTCCGGACGCGCACGCTCAGCGGCCGTGGCTCACGGGCCCAGCCGCTCTGCGGCATGTGGGATCTTCCCGGACCGGGGCACGAACCCGTGTCCCCTGCATCGGCAGGCAGACTCTCAACCACTGCACTACCTGGGAAGTCCCCAACCAACATATTTTGACGGGATTATGAATTTCAATATCATGTACACGTGATCAGTACCTGATAAGTATATTTTATGATAGAAGGGAAGATGATTATAAAATGCCAACTAAAAATCATTTTACAAATTGAAAAATAACATCACAAAAATTTGTCATTCTCAGAATGAAATTTTAAAACATCCAAAACATTGATGGCCTCATCCTATAGTTTTGATCTTGACAAAAATTTTAGATGCAGAAAAATGCCTTCCAGTTTGCAATAAAATTGGTTGAATTATTGAGTGTCTAAAACACCTTTATTTTGGGCATTTAGATACAAATTGTTTCATATAAGCTCTTTTTTGTTTGGTTTTGTTTAATGATTAGGGTATTTTGCCCACTTGCCCTGATTTTGACTTTGATATTGTTATTATTTTTGCTAATTCATATTTTAGATCAGATTTTCCTTTCCTGTGCACCTCTTCTCTTTGCATTTCTTCTGCTAATGGTTTATAAAGAAGAGTTGTATATAGCCAACATGAAAAACAGGAGAACACCAGTGAACATTTTTGCATGGTATTCAAACAACATAACAGTATATTTCAGCAAGGATAACATCACTACACATGATCGTGTGTCAAAATAGTCAATGTAAGGCTTCTTTTGCTTCCAAACTTATTATTTCTTGGAACCCCATTTGTTGGATTAGTATAAAGTGTACTGTGAGTATAAACTTGCTAATATGTATTTTATTTGCAAGAATGAATGCAACACTGTTAGCAGCAGACAGAGTCACAGCACACAGTTATAACATGCCAATGGTTACAAGTGAGAGGGACTGATTACATCATGAACATATTTCTCTCCTACCAGCTCCTGTCCTGGTTTCCAGAAATGTTGGCCATAACCTTTTACTTCTCCTTCTCCTGCCAGGCTTTTTTTTTTTTCTCTGCTTCAACTTGGCATCAGTGCATTCTTTCAAAGCATTAACATTTCTGTGTTGATAGTTTAGCTTTAATTCTCATGGGAGAATTATAACTTCCTATCTCCTGATATTTCAATTGATTTTTCTCAGAATTCAGGATTAGGAAAAAACATATAAATTTTCTAAGAAATGCTGCTAAGGTATCCCCAGGTGGATATACTAAATTCTCCTGAAATCCTTAAATACCTCATCTCAAAAAAAAAAAAAAAAATTGTGTGATTCTGAAAGATAGGATGATGTTTGACCTTACAAAGAGAGATTAGGTTCACAAAATAAACTCATAACTGGTTGTTCTTCCTTCCTTTACCTCTAATAAGCTGTTTCTACAATCATCCCCATTGCTGTCCCTGAGGGGAAGAGCTGCTATTTAGGGTAACTTAAGCTCAAAAGGAAAACTTATTCAGTGCATGGATATCTTCATCCTAGAGATAAAATAATGTGTGCCTTTTATAGTCTCTCTTTAAAATTAGCTTTGATAAAGAAGTATAAATTTGGTCATTGATTTCTGTAAGACATGAAAATACAAGAAAAACAGAGCTATGGGCAAGTATACAATTTTACAAGTAATAAAATATCTATTAGTGTCTCCTTATTTTTTACTTTTTTATATATTAGAGGATGTCAGACCCTAAATGCTTGACTGAAACAGTCCTTCTAACTTGTTATGGTATTACTTAAATTTTTTTTTCCAGTTATTTCAATCAGTCCTTCTTCCAAGCAATAATTATATTTTCAGGAAAACTTTTGTTCAGCTGTTCAGCTAGTCTGAGTTTCGTGCTAGATTTTTGTCTGGCCTTCCAAATGATACATGTTCTATGATAATTTCCTGATAGGTTAAAAACAAATTGATGTTTTTAAAAGATATTCTTTCTCCTTTCCAATTTCTGATCTAGATATCTATAAACCAAAATCAGGATATGGTTACCTGGGTAACTAAGGTTCCGCAGAGAAAGTTCTCTTGCCTCTATGTTCTTGATTTTATTTCTTAATCAATAGTTAATTACTTTAAAAAAAATCTTTTTTGGAGGATGGACATTCCCAATAGCCGATGCTTTACAATTCTTATTCCATAGGTCAACCCCTGTGCTTTCTTCCCATGGAGTCAAATCAGTGTCCAGGACGCAGGCTGAAGACACAAGGCTACAGCTGAGGGAAAGGTGATATAATCCATCCACAAGCTGTTGGGAAAGGTCAGTCATATTACAATGATTAAAAAGTACATGTTCTTTTGGGATCAGAAATAAAGATCCTCAATGAAGAACTAATGAACCTGAAGTTTGCTCGTCTCTGTTTACACATTCCAGGTACTGTCTGACCTTCAGAAATAGTGCATTGTCTCAGATTCTGGGTGGAAATTTTAATTTTCTTGCATTGCAGCGGAGCTATGCTGCCGTTCGTTTCATCTGTATACTTAGATTTATTAAAGTCCAGCACTGCAAGCGTGTCCATCCCTTCTTTTGGCTCTGTAAATTTCAACTGGTTGTAAACAATTTTTAAAAATAAATGAAAACAAGTGAAATGCTGAATTTGGTGCTGATCTCCTTTTCTGGAGCTATTACCTGAAATCAGTTACAAATAGCTGGAAATGTGCACAGTAATATGGGCCCAAATTGACCAATGATTTATCTCTATCTGCCTGAGAGACAGAAGCTTTAGAGACTGAGAAGGGACTGGAGAAGTGATTGGCATAGTTCTGCATTATTTTCCTTTGGTGTTTTTTTGGACCATATATGACAAGATTTTATATCAAGCTTTAGAGAGTGTAATATATTTTTCCAACTGTTACAGCGAACCTTAATGTAAAATAAATAAAAATATTATGGAGTGAAAGTTTGAAAAATCTGTGTGTGAGTGTTCAATATTATCATACGGATTAACATTGCATACACAAAACCAGGAGAAGAAATCTTTCTATCTCACCAACTCAGAGAGGAAATTTTCCACTAAATGGTTTGTGGAGGTAGGACAGAATAGAGACAATTCTCGTACCCACGTTCTGTAAAAGACAAGGTAACAGTGAAAAGCGCTTTTATAATCGCACTAGTAGTAATAGAGAAATCAAGTTTTTTTTTTTGCAGTACGCGGGCCTCTCACCGCTGTGGCCTCCCCCGTTGCGGAGCACAGGCTCCGGACGCGCAGGCTCAGCGGCCATGGCTCACGGGCCCAGCCACTCCCCGGCATGTGGGATCCTCGCGGACCGGGGCACGAACCCGTGTTCCCTGCATCGGCAGGCAGACTCTCAACCACTGCACCACCAGGGAAACCCAGAAATCAAGTATTTTGAGCCCACTTCTTTCCTACATAAAACAGAATAATGAGTCTACATGTTTTTCTAAATCACAGGATTTTATGAGAACCACTGAAAGACGGTGATCCTACAGAGATGGAAAAAAAAATGCAGTGAACCCTATTATTGTTCCAGCTTACTGACTTATAGCACAAGGAGGAGGAAACGTATACAGACTCTGGTGGATTCCTTAAATTAAAAAGGCACAGTTGAAAATCCAGTGAGACAAAATTATAGCTCACAGGACAAAGTACCAGAGATTTGAGGGCAACACAGACAAAAAGCTACATGGGGTCCCTCTCAGGTATGCAGCCAATTAGTCAGCCCCCTCATGTACATATGCCATACTTGTGAGGAACATACTCAGGGTCGGAGAAAGAACCACAATAAAGGCTGAGAGGAGAGCAGTACTTGGTGCTCACAATGTTCTCCAACCAGACTGAAAAACATGAAAATTTCTGGGGCATTGGGTAAAACACTCAGAAGCATTTTGCTTTAGTAGTGGGGTAAAATTGGGGCGTGGGAATGCCTAGTAAAGGCATTCCTAGAAAAGGAAAGATTAATTTTTCCAAGTAATTTAAGAATGAAGCTCAAAAATAGTTAAAGGAATATAAACAGATCTAGCTCTCAAGAAGAGAAAATCCATAAAGTACGGCATCAATTAAAAATTACCGAGCATGCATAGAAACAGGAAAATACAAATTATTGAAGAGAAAATCAGTCATCAAACCTGACCCGGAACTCACGCATATGCTAGAAATAACAGAAAGACATGTTAAAACAATCATTGTAACTGTACCCTGTATGTTCAAAAAATTAAGTAGAAACACGGAAGATATTTTAGAAAGACCAGAATTGAACTTGAGAGGTGAAAATTAAAATATCTGAGATGAAAAAAATACTGAATGGAATTAATGGTGCAATCAGTATGAGATTAGCACTTAGTGGTTCCTTCATCATCTGTTAACTTTTCTAGTGCTGGGTTTTTTCTTTAAGTTCATGTCAAAGTCTAAGATGGCTGCTTTGAATTTGAGACCAGAAGAAGAAAATTTAAAGTGGCAAAACAATACTTGCAGACAAGTCAGCTTCCTTTTAAGATTACCCACAAGCTTCACAAAACATTTCTGCTTATGAGCCCAGAACTTAACAAAATGGTCACCCATATTTTCAAGGAAGGCAAGAAGTAATACTTTATTCTGCATGAGTTGCAAACTGTGTAGCTGACAACTGGGGAAATAGAAGTGAGATTTATGGACTTCAGAAAAAATTAGAATTAGTTGCTTAGATAGAACTGATCTCTCAACCGAAATTCTCAGTGTTTCGGGGCAGGGGGTATATATCCTTAGTATGGGTTAAAGTTGAAATGTCATATGTAATGAGAAAGAAATAGAAAGATTTTTTCCTTTTTAGATTAGAGAAAAATGCCTTAAATTACCTGATTCAGTGATTCATGAATAGCAGGCATTCAGTTAATATTTGATGAATGAAAGAATAATTTCCTATAAAACATATTCTTACTAAGCGTTGAGAATTTCATTAGTGTCAGTCAAGATAGACTCATGCTATTGTGCAAAGCCCCTCACTTGGGATCCTGTAACATGGTTGCAAAAGGTCTGGAGGATACAAAACATTTTCCTGTTAATAGTTTTTCTATTTGAAATAATTCAAAGGAAATTAGTATACTTGGTTTAATGAAAAATATCATATTTATGTTTGTCATCCTCTAATTCTCATCTCTTCTTGAAAGCAAAATTCAGTTTGAACAGTGTTAATTCAGCCACAACCTGGCATTTCTCTGATAAACTTGAACCGGGACAGAGAACATAAAAACCTCAAGATACATTTTTATCTAATAGGATCCTTTGTTCCTTGGTTTGCAAATCTTCCTGACTTAGTAGTGGCACCTCTAACGACTCCCCAGACCCTACAGACAAGTCTTAGGAATTCAGTTCAGAGAAATAACAGTGTAGTGTGTATATTTTCCTTTCAACCAGAGGAATTATGAGCAAGCCTCAGAGGGCTTTGTTGTAATATACTTGTTCTTCTTGGGTAGAGCAGTTGTGTAAGAAAATATTCCAAGGCATAACTGCAGGACACAGCTGAGAATACTCTAGCAGCAAAGACTTCAGGGATAGAATGCTAGCAAATAAATGACTTACTTAAATGTACAAATTAACAGAAAAATATTACAAAATCCACTGAATTGGCCCATTGGCAATCCAAAGACTACTCAATGAGAAGCATCTAAAATTATTTTTTCATTAAACTAATTTTTCATTTTTGAAGAGCTTTCTAAGAAACCCAGTGGTTTTTCTCATCTCTCCTTCCTAACACATGCATCTTGGTATTTCAAAACAACAGGGATATTTTTGAAACATTACTGAACGTTCCAAGCCATCCACTTATTTTAAGTGATTTTCTTCTGCTCATTTTACATTCCTAACTTAGTGTAGTTTATAAGAGAGAAGTCAGCATTTGGACCTAAAGAGGTGTGAGATTGTGGCAGTAATTAAGCTATTAGTTGTCAGTGTCAGACTCACTCTTTGTAACGCTGGGGCTAGGACTCTGCCATCCACATTCAGTTTCTCCAGCTGCTCTTTTTTAGCCACTTATGATCAGGAGCCCTGAAAAGAGACTCAAAAGCAGGAGGAGGGAGGACATACTTCTTCCCATTCACAACATTTTCCTGTTTTTTTGGCTCCCAGTTTTACCACTGTCATTCCAGCAACACTTCACTCCAACAGGATCAATTTGTTTATAGCAGCTGTTAACTCCAGTTTGCAGGGTTTTCTGCTTTTTTGTTTTTTAACAATACTTATAGAACCAGCCTCACGACACTTCACGTAAATCAGCACCTGCCAGATGATGTCCTCCACAGAGATCTGTCTCCTAGTTCCTGAGGTCTCTCTTTGAACTAACAGACAACAACAACCGCTGATAAGACCTACTCCTTAAAGTGAGTTCAGCTCTCAGTTTTCCACCAAGTTTCTAAATTTTAATAATTCCAACCTCTTCCCTTTTCCTCCAACACTAAGGGTTATAGCTGCTTCCTGCAGTTGTTAATCGTATGAAGCCTTAGTGCTCCCTTTCAAATTTTCAGTTTTTCAATACCTAGTCAATAATTCTTTATCTTTAATCCTCTGTTAAAATAACCGACGTGGTTTCTTTCTTATGACCGCACTCTAGTTAATACACTTTGTGATCCCGAAACTTAGAATAGTTACCATGTTGAGATGTCCCTGGTGGTCCAGTGGTAAAGAATCCGTCTTCCAATGCAGGGGACGCGGGTTTGAGCCCTGGGGAACTAAGATCCCACATGCCGCGGGGCAGCGGGGCAGCTTAGCTCGCACGCCACAACTACTGAGCTTGCGCGCCTCAATGAGAGAGAGAAAATCCACAAACCACAACTAGAGAGAAGCCCGTGCGCCACAACGAGAGATCCTGCATGCCACAAGTAAGATCTGATGCAGCCAAAAAAAAAAAAAAAAGAGAATAATCGCCATATTTCTGGGAGTAAATTCTTTTTCATTTAGAGATTAAGGTGCTATCTAAGACTAATTAATTTTTTCAAAGCATTGATTTGGCACCTAGTAGACATAAACGTGTTGTGCTGGACATCTCAAAGACTTCAGAGAATTGTTAGCCATAACTTCACCTGCAAGTATTTAGGCAATTTTAAATGTTAGAACCTGGATATGTATGTACTAATTATAATACATTAAGTACTTTGCGAGTATTATGCAGAATGAGCTTTAGAAAAGCTCAGAGAAGGAAATTAATGTCTTTGGAAATCAGAATATATCTGAAGAATTTTAATAAGGATAAATGATAGCTGCTGAAACTTAAAGGGTATATTTATAAGGGAAATTAAAAATATGATTGATAGAGATTTTGAGGCACAGGAAAAAATAACATGAACTGGGCAGAATAGCAGAAGAGTTTAAAGCATGAATCCATCACAGTTTGGTAGGAATAGAGACTTTGTAAAACATAGTAGTGGGAGATAAAATTCACAGGGAAGCTTAGGGTGAGATAGTATTTAGATCCTACTTAAGGATTTGAGGTTTTCTCCTACAGGTAACACAGAACAATGACTGGAAGGGAGAAATAGAAATGTAGTATCTTAAAGTCCTCATACCGTGGATGTAATAGTGTAACAATATTTGAAGGTAGATTGCAATAAATTAAAGCTATATACCATATATGCAATAAATTAAAGCTATATACCATAGTCATTCAAGCAATCACTAAAAAACAAAAAATGAAAAAATAATAGAGCTAATAAACCTACAATAGAGGTTAAAAAATGGAAAACTAAGATTTTGGTCTAAAAAAGATAAAAAGTTAAAAAAAGAAAGAGCACATGAGACTAATAGAAAACAAATAACAATATGAAAGTTTTAAATCCAGTTGTGCCAATAAACACTAAAATAAATTGAATACACATACCTATTAAAAGACACAAATAATCATATTGGATGTAAAACATCCATTTATATACTGTCAACAAGAAGTCAACTTAATTACAAAGTTACAGATAGAGTTAAAGGAAAAGTAGAGATAAAAGGAAGGCTATACCATGCTTACAATTATCAAAGAAAACTGGAGTGGCTATACTAATATCAGAAAAAGTAGATTTCATAACAAAGAAGTTTATAAGGAATAAAGAGAATCATTTCATAGTAATAAGGAATTGATTCATAAAGAGAATATAATGATCTTAAATATTTATGCAGCTAATAATATCATTTCAATATATATAATACAAAATCTGATAGAACATCAAGGAGAAATAGATGAAAATTCTACACTTCTTTGTCAGTAGTTAATAGAACACTACGGACCACCTTGACCTAATCAACATTTATGGAACTCTTCACCTGAAAACAGCAGAATATATATTTTCTTTAAGTATACATGGAACATTTACCAAAATAGATCATATATTTGAAGATATAATACATGTCCTTACACATTTAAAAGGGTTGAAATCATATAAAATGTATTTTCTGAGTACAAAACATTAAATTAAAAATGAAGAACACAAAAATATCTGGAAAATCTTTAGATTTTTTGGAAATTATAAACACATCTTGAAATAATTTATGCATCAAAGATAAATCATAAAGAAAATTGGAAGGTTTTGAACTGATGGGAAATTAAAACATGAGATATCAAATATATACCTACACATATATATATATACACATACATATGATAGCTGCAAAGTGTCAAGATGATTCAATGGAGGAGTAGTAATCTTTTTTTTTTTTTTTTGCGGTACGCGGGACTCTCACTGTTGTGGCCTCTCCCATTGCGGAGCACAGGCTCTGGACACGCAGGCTCAGCGGCCATGGCTCACGGGCCCAGCCACTCCGCAGCATGTGGGATCTTCCCGGACCGGGGAACGAACCCGTGTCCCCTAGCATTGGCAGACAGACTCCCAACCACTGCTCCACCAGGGAAGCCCGCAAAGTTTTTTTAAATAGGAAATAAGAACTAGGAGCTATAGAAGGAAAATTTATAAACAGAACTTCAACAAAATTTAAAACTCACTATTCCAAAGACAATGTGAAGAAACTGAAAGCGCACACCAAAGATGCAGAGAAAATATTTGCAAGAATGCTGAAGTTGGACTTGTGTCTTGAATGTAAACTCTATCAACTCAATTTTAAAACTGGACAGTAGATTTTAAATGACGCTTAACCAAGAAGATGGCAGCATCACAAACTTGTACGTGAAAAATTGTTCAAAATTATTAGCCATGGTGGAAATGCAAATCAAAACCACAGTGATACTATCATACATTGTTTTTGATTGGCTAAAATTAAAAAGATTGGCCATGGTCATTATTGTTAAGGGTGCAGAGATACCAGAGCTCTTATGTACTGCTGTTGGGAATTTAAACTGGTGTACAACCATTTTGGAAAACGGTCTGGCAATTTCTCAATAAATTAATAACACCAATTATATGACCCAGCCATTCCATTCCCAGGTATTTATCCAAGATAAATAAAAATACATTTCCACACAAAGATGTGTACACCAGTGTTTATAGTAGCTTTATTTCTAATTGTCCCAAACTGGAAATAGTACAGATATAACGCACTGGTAAATGGATAAATTGTGTTACTTTCTTACAGTGGAATACTACTCAGAAATAAAAGAATAAGATATTGATATACACAATGAAATGAATGATTCAAAATTATTATTCCGAGTGATAGAACTAGCTTTCTTGTACAAAGAAAAAGGGTAAAACATAATGTATAATTAATTTTATAAAATGCAAACTGCAGTGGTTCCTTAGAAATGAAGGTGGAGAGAAGGAGAGATTACAAAGGGCATGAGAAGCTCTTAGTGGTGATAGAAATGTCTGTTATCTTGATTATAGTAGTGGCTTTATAAATAGACATATTTCACACTGCATCAAATTACATGCATGAAATATGTGCAGTTTATTGTATATCAAGTGGATCTCCATAAACAGTTAACATAAAATAAAAATCCAAGTCAATGTTTTTTTGTTTGTTTGTTTGTTTTGTTTTTGCGGTACGTGGGCCTCTCACTGCCGTGGCTTCTCCTGCTGCGGAGCACAGGCTCAGCGGCCATGGCTCACGGGCCCAGCCGCTCCGCGGTATGTGGGATCCTCCCAGACCGGGGCACGAACCTGCATCCCCTGCATCGGCAGGCGGACTCTCAACCACTGCACCACCAGGGAAGCCCCAAGTCAATGTTTTTTATCCTCTCTACAGCAAAGAAGAGGAATAGTTGAGATACACAAAAACTCTTAGGGCAATGACAGTGCCAGATTTTTGGAGATAGTAGTGCAAACTATCTGGATATTCAGATACATGAGAAGAAATTCCTCACCACTATGGTGCCCTTGGACAGGGGCCATGCATAATACAGCATCATGATACTCAACAAAGACACCACTCCTAATCCCTCCAGTTCACACTGTGAGCCAAAAGGAGAAATTTCTTTTGCTACGTTTTATTAAAAGGTACATGTTGGGTTTCCCTGGTGGCGCAGTGGTTGAGAGTCCGCCTGCCGATGCAGGGAGCACGGGTTCATGCCCCGGTCCGGGAAGATCCCACATGCCGCGGAGCGGCTGGGCCCGTGAGCCATGGCCGCTGAGCCTGCGCGTCCGGAGCCTGTGCTCCGCAACAGGAGAGGCCACAACAGTGAGAGGCCCGCATACCGCAAAAAAAAAAAAAAAAAAAAAAAAAGTTAGAGTTAGATACTTAAGTTTGAATCCAAATTCCATAAATTACCATGTAAACTTGGCAAAACGTTAAACTCTATGTTATATATGCTAGATATATTTATAGGTACCTAATATAAACATTGTATATATTTTATAAATACAATATATAGTATATATGTTATATAGACCCATAGTAAGTTTTATATTATATAAACAATATATGTTACACAATCTACAATATATAAAATATATACAATGTATATCTTATATATTATAAATATATTATAGATATTATATAAAGCATATCATAGGTAGAAGTATTATATGTTATATAATATATGCATTGTACAAATACGTTAAAGTATTATTTAATATATGATACATTATACATATATAGTATCTTTGTCATGAATGCAATCATTAGATTGCATTAGATGATCTTGTGAAAGTTCTTTTAAAGCATAGGTTTTCATATAAATTTAAAGTGATAGTAGTCAAACTCTTTACATTCTTCAAAAGTATGTTAATTAATGGTATTTTCTAAGAGGAATGTAGCTGAATATTTGGAGGTAGTTGTCAAATGTTATCATTTTTTTTTTAATTTTTAAATTTTTAATTTTTTTTTGCGGTAAGCGGGCCTCTCACTGCTGTGGCCTCTCCCGTTGCGGAGCACAGGCTCCGGACGCGCAGGCTCAGCGGCCATGGCTCACGGGCCCAGGCGCTCCGCGGCATGTGGGATTTTCCCGGACCGGGGCACGAACCCGTGTTCCCTGCATCGGCAGGCGGACTCTCAACCATTGCCCCACCAGGGAAGCCCAAATGTTATCATTTTTGATTATCTTTTTTTAAATGGTCTTGTTGCCTGAATCTTATTTATTCTGTTCCATTACAATGAGAAAACCCCTTGCCCTTCCACTGATATAGCTGATGTAATTCATATTTAGGTTGGTATATTTCAATTGACTTTCCTCCCTGATGGACCATTCTGATAGTCTGTTTCCATCTGTTTTATCTGTTCTGGTAATACTGCCCTCTTTATTACTTTGCTTGGACTACAACTCTAGTATTCTTGCAAGGGATTTCTAACACTTTCTTTCCCTCCCTGCCATCCAGCCCCTATCTGTCCTCTATTCCCAGTGTTGTTTCTTGTCTTTTGGTCTACTAAAATCCTTTATTTTTCTATTATACTTAAAGAAAGAGATATATAATCTTTATTATTCAATTAGACATTTACTTTTAATGAAGATATCAGACACTCATTTTTATGATTAGAAGACCACAAAGCAACTTCCATGACTCCTGGGACAATCAAATTTACACTCATCATTCAGCATACCCTCCAAGAATAGAGAAGTGACAAATCCCTGCATTTGATGACACATTGCCAGCTGTCTTCATTCAATAAGACCTGCTGTCCCCACTTAAGCCTCTTGCTGTCCTTAGCATCAGGGAGCTTTTTTTTTTTTTCCATTTGGAGGTTTACATTTGTCAGTTGTAGGGGTTCATGACCCGACTCTCCTCTCCTCTGATTATTATTGGCAGGCTACTCGTCTCTAGTGGTTGCTCTGACAACGGATGAAAAACAATGGATTAACTGCTTTCTAGGAATATTTCTCTGACATAATTAATGCCTGCCTTTGGTTTTTACACCTCATGTATCAATGCCATTTCTTCCTCCTAAATTTCTATTCTAACAGACTTGGAAAGAGCCCTCAGTTCACCTTTCTATTTCAGTACAACTAAATTATATACTGCTTTGCAACCAGAAAAGTGTTTTCCTTTACTCTTTTCTTCAAATGGATTTTTTGAATAATAAAAAAAAATCAAACTATAGACACTATTTGGATCTCAATGTATTAGGATACCGAGTTCATTAACTCATTGTCTATCTCAGGAAAGGCATTTTAATAAATCAAGAAATAACAGTTTGAATAAGGGAGAAAACTAGAATTCTCTCCTGTGAGAGTAAATCATAGATATAATTACTTTTGGTTTGATATCTGTATTAGCCAGGAGTTTGCTAACTTCTGTAATAAACAACCCTAAAATCTCAGCAGTTTAATAAAAAACAAGTTGACTCACTTACAGTGCAGTGGAGATGCCTGTGTTTGAGGGGATCTCCTAGGAGATTCTGTTCTAAATGTGGGGGCATCTAGAATCCAGGCTGCCACCCATCTCATGCAATCCCATCCCTTCAAGGACTTGAGAACCTCTTCCGTATTCTCCGCATTTGATTGGCTGATGAGCAAAGAAAGAAAAGTGGAGCATCTCAAGGGTGAAACTTCGTGTAGCCCTCCAGTGGCATGCAAACCTTTCTCCACATTCCATTGGCACTAACTAGTTCTTGGCTCCAAAGGATGCAAGTGGGCTAGGAAATCTGTCTTCCTGCATGGCCATGGTGTTCATGGACATTGTCTCTGCCACAATTACATATCATTTTTCACCACTATACACATGCCATTATAGCTTTGTGGGCCGAGGCCTGGCTTCTCATTTCCCTGCTCCACTGACTAGATCGGAGACTTTTAGGTTCTAGAACTATGTGAGTCCCAATTTTCTTTAAGGAAGTGGAGGTAGAAATAACAATCCTAAAGAGGGGCTGTGAGGATCAAACACAGCAATGATTAGGGAAGTGCTTCAGATGCAAGAGCTAAGGATATAGTGGATTGCTAGTAAGGTGTGTTGCCAGTTCATCAATTTTTGTGGCGGAAGGAAAGAGGAGATCAAATAATGCTCAAGACTCATAAAGAAGCCAATCTCCTTCTGATCAAAATATTAGAGATGTTGCTTAGATTCCCCCGATCTTTGCCATACAATGACTCTTTATGTCACTTATTATAAAAATCTAATTTATACCCCAAAGTAAGAAGGCAGCAGGAAGTCATTAGACGAATTTGGGACAAGGAAATTATCTTCCATACCTTTCCTCTCATAACTCTATTATACTTAGGATTGAATACCCTCAGCAGAACAACGTACAAACATGAACTATTTCTGTTTTTTAAAAAATAATTGTCATCGGGCTTCCCTGGTGGCGCAGTGGTTGAGAGTCCGCCTGCCGATGCAGGGGACGCGGGTTCGTGCCCTGGTCCGGGAAGATCCCACATGCCGCGGAGCGGCTGGGCCCGTAAGCCATGGCCGCTGAGCCTGCGCGTCCGGAGCCTGTGCTCCGCAACGGGAGAGGCCACAACAGTGAGAGGCCCGCGTACCACAAAAAAAAAAAAAAAAAAATTGTCATCATCTTAGTTTTGTCAGTTCCCCACCCTTCCATGCTGTAGGGCAAAAGATATGGAGTAGAGGGAGAAAATAATAGAAAAGAGTATTAGAGCTGCCTGTGATGAGTGTTTGCTCCCTCTAAGGTTTTTAGTCCAGTCCAGTGATTTGTGGTCCAATCCATTTTAATACTGCATTATTGGAGGGTAAATATTCCATCCCATTTGTATCTTATTTGCCTTCATCATAATTCTGGGAACTCAGAATGAACAGTCACACACCAGCAGTGAGACCGCAGCTGGCACAGCCTACCCACGTCTTACAAAACCTAAAACCCAAGTAGGAGGTGACAGCACGATCTTACAAGACTGATCATCCTTGGTGATACTGAGTTAGTAAGCCCACCATCTCTTGTGTATCATATTACTCCTGATCTAGCTCTTCAGATTCTGCATGCGCAGTTGGAGGACCTAAACATCACCTGAAGCAGATGACCCCATGCATCCCTCTAGGCCCTCAGAATCCCCATGAAAATTTTGAGCAGACCACTGCCGAACACTGAGCTGCAAGCGTCCTGCCTGCTTTCCTTAGACATGCTCATCTCTTTGTCTCAAAGGCAGCAGTCCCTGATCAGTATGCATACCCCATTGTCATTTATCTCTGAAACTCTAATTCAGGCCCCATGCAAACTCATTAACACACTTCTTTTTTAAAAATAATTTTTATCGGATTATAGTTGATTTACAATGTTGTGTTAGTTTCAGGTGTACAACAAAATGAATCAGTTGTGCGTATGCATATATCCACTCTTTTTTAGATTCTTTCCCCATATAGGTCATTCCAGAGTATTGAGGAGAGTTCCCTGTGCTATACAGTAGGTCCTTATTAGTTATCTATTTTATATATAGTAGTGTGTATATATTCATTAATACACTTCTCAACCATGTTGGTACTGAGGGAAATGACGAGGTAGATTTTGCTGGTTCTCTTCTAGCAGCACAGCTTTCCTCCCCCTACATTCCAGTGTTGCTGATGTTAATGGGACGATGATGCTGAACTAGCCAACCAGAGGGTTTATTCAAGTCTGCCTAGGTTACTCAAGTCAAAGAACATATAGAACTTAATTACACAGCTATCCCAGCCCTGAAGGAGAAAATAGAGAAACAACTGCCTTCAGAACAGAAAGATGATTATGGAGATGTTAGTCAAAGTCATTAAATCTAGGACTAAGAAGGATATCTTAGAATTGGCTGCCCCCCACTCCCAACTAGTAAAAAAAAATAATAATAATATTTTAAACAAATGCCCAACCTAATATATCAGGAGTAACTGAGGCTTCTTCATTTTAGGAGTAGAGAGAAATTGTGGGAGTTATTCAGACACAGCTATGTATTTAAAACTCATGCTTTCCTGGTATTTGTTTGTCAGAACATTGAACTAAGCACTTGCTGCAAATCCAGGGTTTGCAAAGACATGTTATTCATTCAAACAGTCTGAGATTTGTCCTGTAGTAGGTACAGTTTGTTTAAAGTACATGCCCATGCAGTAATGATTAAAATGTAAGCAATTCTATGGATAAACATGCTTAAAATAAACAGGAAAAAAGCTGGCCGTTGCTGACAATAAAGGCAATACATATGTAAATTATTGCATAATTCTGCCGTAGATACGACAGTGTACAACAATGATGAACAAGGCTGCTTTTTACAAACAAATGTATTACTCCTGGTTGCTCTTCTATTGCTTTCAATAAGAAATGCCAAAATAACTGTGATTTAAAAATGCTATCAGCTGATTTGAATGCTCAATAGATTCAGTGCCTTATAATAAAACTTGCCTCTAAGTGTTGTACTTTGGAGAAAACACTGTATGGACTTAAATCCTCTGCTTGGGCTGTGCATTTCTGCTGATGTATTTTCTGCGGACGCCTGGTAGTCAGTTTTGGGTTTCTCATCTGCATATTCATAAGGCTGTCAAACGGCTCGGAGAGAGTTTTTACTTCGTTATCCCATTTTAAATATTAGGACTTGCTAATGTTCAATTTATGCAAATCTTGAGTTGAGCTCATATCATTTCTCTGACGTTGTGGGTCATAATTCCCCTGCAAGACAGCCCAGAGGCCACACAACAGCTGGACCATGGGCCTTTGTACCTGTATCTCAGGATTCCTCTAGGCATTTAGAAGCTAGGGAGCTGACCCCCCTCCACGAAAGACAGGTCAACCTGTCTTTAACCATGACCCCATTTCACTGAGGGATGAGGAAACATAGGGAGCCGCCCCAGACCGTTAAAGCAAGTAGTGCAGCTAGCTCCCTTCCCATGCACCCTTCAGACTGACTATCTGTAATGCCAAAGCTCTCTTTAGTATACTTTTTTTAAACTGTGAAGAGCTTATGTGTGCGTGTGTGTGTGTGTGTGTGTGTGTGTGTAGGAGCTTCTCAATTATCGTGAAATTGTCATACTCTATTTTTGAGAGTCATACTCTGTCTTTCGAATTTGAATTCATTGCTGATTTTATAATGTCCTATGGTGGGAAGTGCAGGACTTGATACACTTCTATTTGAGAAAAATAATAATCATCTCTGGTAACTTCCAGTTTGCCCCAAAATTCCAGGGTCAGAGGATAATAATTCAAGGTTTGGAATTGTTAGGGCAATTTGGATCACAATTGGGGTTAACGGCTAAAATGTTGATTACTCATAGGAACCAGTATTTTAAGCTATCCAGGTAAAAGGCAGTTTGGTTTTTGTGTGTGTTTACCTGCCAAGGCCATTGGTTTTCAATGATGAATGCTGTCTGATCCAAGTTAAGCTTCATATTTCAGGTCAGGATTTCTGAAATCTTTTTCTGCTCCCAAAGGTCCCCTCATTGTCCAAAGAAAATAATGTGGTTATTTTCTAAGTTAGTTAAGTGTGAATTATATATGATCAACACCATCACTTCCCAAGCCATCGTTCTTTTAAATTAATATCTTTATTAACATGATTATAATTTTCCTGAGTGCAAAACTGGCTCTTCAGAGATAGAAGCCAAATGAGAAGTGCTCGGAAAAAAATAGACATCTATTTGTTGGGGTTTTTGAAGTGGAGTTTTATGCATAAGCAAGGAATTTGACAAGATGATATCTGAGGACCCTACAAATTTTTTAAAAAATTAATTAATTTATTTTTGCCTGCGTTGGGTCTTCATTGCTGCGCGTGGGCTTTCTCTAGTTGCGGCGAGCAGGGGCTACTCTTTGTTGCGGTGCACGGGCTTCTCATTGCGGTGGCTTTTCTTGTTGTGGCGCACGGGCTCTAGGCACGCGGGCTTCGGTAGTTGTGGCTCGCGGGCTGTAGAGCGCAGGCTCAGTAGTTGTGGCACACGGGCCTAGTTGCTCCGCCGCATGTGAGATCTTCCTGGACCAGGGCTCGAACCTGCGTTCCCTGCATTAGCAGGCGGATTCTTAGCCACTGTGCCACCAGGGAAGTCCCGACCCTACACATTTTGAGATTCTACTGGACTTACAACCAGTTCAAGGAGTATGGATTAAAGAACTTTGGGAGCTAAATGTAATAAACATGATTTTTATTTCATTCTATGGGCTTCAAATAATAACCCCTTTTCTTACTTACGAATAGGTGAGATGTTCAACTGAGTGCATGATTTATATAGTAAACATGCTCTTATCCATACAAACAAAATGTTCCCTTATTTAAAATTTCCTTCTAGATAACACTTGGTGTTACTAGGGAGGATTAAGTTGGTTATAGAGACTTGCAAAGCGTTCAAGGTTTCTGAGGGCTGAGTTAGATCCACATACCCAAGGGATGGGAGGAAGATGGTATAGACAGAGGTAGCCTTCAAAGAATGGTTGAACTGGGAGATAAAAGCATACAGCGGAAGAAATAGTACATTATGTAAATAGCACCATTTAGCAATGATAAGGGATTTTAAAAAGATGAATCCAAGGTCAGAAATAAGAATGAAGACAAAAGAGGAACTAGTCAAAGTGGTTCAATATTAGGATCATAAAAATATGTTGGAAACTTATATAATGTGACATCAGATGCAGTGGATGACAAGAGAGCTCAGAAACACAGAACTCTACAACACTGAGGTCAAAAAACCATGAATTTTTCCAGTGCTCTAAAGTGCCGCTCTTTGACTTAATTTCTACAAAAATCTCCATGCATCAAATATTCCCTATGAAAATAGTTCCAGTGTGTAAAATGTTCCCTTTTTAAGACTGTGTGTTGTCTCTCAACCTCAGCTTTATTATAGTTCACTGCTATGATATCCCTTTTTGACAAAAGTATGTTAGTCCAGGACTAAAAAGAAAATTTACAGGCTGATTTACTAGCTGCTATACTACTTTCAAGATTTTAGACAGCTGGGAATTAAAGTTACTCTCTTTGCTGCATTAATGGATATAAAACTGAAGTGCTGTCTGAGGGTGATAAGCACATGAGTGTTGTGAAAATATTAACTGATCCTTTAGATAATTACAGAGTCCTAAGTTCCAAGGGCTACAGTGAGATAGCACTTAAGAACTTGAATGTAAAGAAAATAATGGGTTTTTTTTTTTTTTAGATATTTGGATTATATTATCTACTGATAATGGGCCAGAACAGACATAAACATGGTCACCTTGAAGCGACCTTGACCCAGTTACATTCTTGAATGTGATACTCTATACGGATACAACAAGATGAAGAATTTTAATTTACCAGAGGTCTTCCTTCAGAACTCTGTACTAGAATTTCTCCTGAGAAATTCAGGCTGAGCAAGAGAAGAAATCCATTCCTAAGGTTCTCTGTGAACTTCGCTTGCTGCAGATGGAGGGAGACCGAGGCATGGAAAGTTGCTGGTGACTCCACCCTCTAGAAGCAAGTTGGCACAGCTGGTGGTTACGACTATAACTGTAAACAGCCTCTCTCAGGAGACAGTTGCTGTAGGATGTCATGGAAGGGGGAAAGCAAAGATCCCACATGGGCAGGATGTTTTGGGGGTAGTTGGTGAAGAGAGCTGAAAGTGAGGAGGGAATGGGAGGTTCAAGGCACCTGCAGTTTGTGAGACAATTGAAGAGAAGGAAGGGAATTCTTTTTGTGGATTCCTGCTGTGGGTTAAGAATCGGATTCTCATTAATGTTCATGGAGCACTACGAGTAAAAGCTAGAATTGTTTTTTAATTACTTTAGCTAGACTGTGGTTTCTTTAAAGTGTTGCCATGTGAGAAACGGGCCATATGGGACCCCTGTTACTGTTGCGCTACACTGAGAAAAAAATGACTTCAACCCTAAAACCAGCGAAAATGGAGAAATACTTGGGCAACTATTGGCAGTGCTCATCTGAGCCCTTTCTGGTGGACAGGTAGGTCTAAGGACTCAACCTACCTGTATTATTGATATCAAGAATCTTAGCTGGATATCAGTAAAAATTAAATTATCTAACTATTTTGTGCTGATTCTATGCGACCTCATCATATTCCGGCTTTTCACGTTGTGTGTCTATGGTATATAATGCATTGGAAGAAGAATTCAAGTCTCCAGCCCCTTATTCTCAATTTTCAATGCACATTAATAAATGTATTTCCTGATTTTGCATCTCAGGATCTGTGACCTTGGTTAATGTGAGTTTGTCTCGGATTAAACAATGCATGTCCTGAGGTACCTGAACGTATGAGACTAAGCAATTTACACTTGACTTTGGAAAATTTTAAATTGGCCCCGTGTTGCTAAGATGTCTTCAGTCTCCCTAACTTCATTGTGACACATCTGCCTTTCCTATTCAAGCTACCCTAATGGCCTTGTCTATCTAGTTAGGGAAGAACACACATGCACACACACACACACACACACACACACACACACACACGGAAAAAATGCTCACCAAATAAGAAAAAAGGGAAATGGAGAGGGACGGTTGAAGGCTTACAGGCCTGTATCACAAAGCACATTCTCATTTCCTCCCTGTCCTGACTTTATGAGTTCCCCTCCTTGGCATTATTCAGGCAAAGCTGGGTGGTACCCTTGCAGTAATGCTACTTTGCTTCTGTGAGATTTGTTTTACCATTTCTTTCTGAGACTGAAGTGAAAGCAATGTACATAAAGTCTTTTGCACAATGATTAACATGTACACATTCCCTAAGCAGTTAATTTGTTACTGTTGCTGCTGGGTTTTTTGTTTGTTTGTTTCTTTTTGTCATTTTTCTGAGAGAACCAAGTATAAGATTTATGCCTATAATGAATAATGTGAATACCCTTTTCAGCTTTAATATTCTATGATTCTACAAGAGTGAGTGAGATTTTGATAATGTGTAAATGAGCTAATTTATGGAATAAATTACTTGAATAAATAACATCAGTAAGTCAATAATCTGTCTATATTCTTACTACAACCGCATCCAGGTTCTTCCCTGTCTTACAAATTCCTACAGAATCCAGGCCCCTGGCGCCTTTCTAACTTCACCTTCCATCACTCTCCCACTAACTCACTCTCTTCAGACATGTTAGCTTCCTTGTTGCATGTTTTTGCCACAGGGTATGTGTAATTATTCTTCCCGTTCCCACAGTGATGGCCCTTTATCCACTTGCATTGCCTATTCTATCTCCTTTTAGTTTTGGTTCAGATGCTATCTTGTCAAGAAGACCTTCCTGACCTTCTCTTAAAAAAAATTACCCTTTATTTTATTGTTTTTGTCTTTATCGTCTTTATTTTGCTTCTAACACTTCAAACTTTAACACAGTATATTGTTATGCTGTATGACATATATTTGTCTGTATCTGTCTTCCCTACTGCAGTGTAAGTTCCATGAGAGCAGGAACTTTGCTTTGGTGCCTACTGTATTCTCATCACCAAGAACAATGTTCAGCACACAGTATGCCCCGAATAGATATTTGTTAATCTCCCTTCTATTTCTTGGGGTGCTTGTTGTGCCTGGAATTCCTTCCCCAAACTCTTACAAAGTGCATTGCTGGCAAATAATAGTTGATGAATAAGTAAATGGGTAAATGAGTAAACCAATCATCAAAAATGCTGTTTTATTATTATTATTGAACTATAGTTGATTTCCAATGTTGTGCCCATCTCCAAAATGCTGTTTCTTTTCTCATTTGTGAAGTTGCTGGGCAGAAGTTTATCCTTCTGATTAGGCAAAGCCAGGATCCAGAAAATAGAACGTTCCTAGGAGATACGGATTCGGCCTCGGGAATAATGCAGAAATCCAACTGTCAGAGTTAGGCTGTAAGGTTAGAGCTTGCCAAGCAACAAATAAATTCATTGAAGCCACTGCTGTGTTAGCTTAGAATTTCTTAAACCCCTGTTGAGGTCAGAATTGTCTCCTGAGCCTCAACGAAACAAAATCTAGAGCCGAACAACCCGTGCTCAAATTCTAGCTTAATGACCTTGTGACATTTCTTAAAGTTACTCCATCTCTGTATTTCAGTTTCCTCACTTGTGCAATGAAATAATAGCACCTACCGTTTATGATCCTTGTGATGATTAAATGAATTATTCTATGTGAAGTCCTTAATATATTCCCTGCTCATGTAAAAGCTGTAAAATTGTTAGCTATAAGTATACTGAGCCCACAGTTGAGGGGTAAGGGACCCTGGCCATGGAAAGAGGCAAGTTTCTAATTCCTACTACTGTCTCTGAACCAGAACCTAAAAATTAGTACTCTAGTTCAGCCAGGAGAAGAAGTGGTTCTTCATACTTATTAAATAATCATACTTTTGCTGATGATAAAAGGCAAAATCTGAGGGTTTCTGTTTCAGATGAACTTATCTACAAAACAGGGTTACAGTTATAGAAAACAAACTTATGGTAACAAAATAGTAAGGGCAGGGAGGGACAAATTGGGAGACTGGGATTGACATATACACACTACTATATATAAAATAGGTAACTAATAAGGACCTACTGTATAGCACAGGGAACTCTACTCAATACTCTGTAATGACCTACATGGGAAAAGAATCTAAAAAGGAGTGGATAGATGTATATGTATAACTGAACCACTTTGCTGTACACCTGAAACTAACACAACATTGTAAATCAGCTATACTCCACTAAAAATATTTTTTAGAAAGTTCAATAATTTGGGGTAATTAGAGCCATAGGATTATTTCATAAATTTTCTGGAAAATTGTCCCTATCTTCCACTTTGCTTTGACTATGGATACCAGCTCACAGAGTTCTGAGATGAGTTCGCAAAATACCCATGGAGCCCCGTCAGAAAAGTGCCTCCTGTGCAGTTAAAGTTTGGGTTCTGAGGTTTCCAGGCAACAAGTCATGTACCTGGCATGATAGCTTCCTGGAAACATTAGCAGAAGCAACTCAGACATGCCTAACTCTGTAGATGTGCACAGGTCAGGCTTCTAAGTTATTTCCTGACATTAGAACAAATTCTAATAAGAATCCTTGGAACACGCAGCCTATCAGTCATCATATGGATTTAATCTCATTCCATTCAAAAGCAACAATGGGTTGGGGGAGAAAACAAAACCCTTTAAAATAAGAAAATAAACAACGATTACTGTTAAGAAATCACCTGCCCTTTTCCATGCTGCTTCTGACCTCTGTGTGCTAGCCTCCTTTCTTTTTCCATTTCCCAAAGTCAATCAACCAATTGATCAATCGGCAAGTCTTGTAATTCTACTATGACAGGTGTATTTTTATCAGGTGATTAGAGGTTAAAAGTCTTGTCTGCAATACATAGTTCCTATACTCTAAAGATTTTACCATTCTCTAAGAAAGTCAAATAAGGACGCTGGAAACTTCTTTTCACTCCCTTGATGGTAATTAGGGATTTGGGGGAGGGGAGGGATGAACAGGCAGAATGTAGTTAGATATGTAGAGCAGCGAAACTTTCTGTGTGATGCTGTAATGGTGGATACGTGTTATTATACATTTATCAAAACTTGTAGAGTGTACAACGCCAAGAGTGAACCCTAATGTAAATTACGGACTTTGGGTAATGATGACAAGCCAGTGTAGGTTCACTGATTTTTATAATTGCACTACTCTGGTGTGGGATGTTGGTAGTGGGAAAGGCTATAAGGTGTGAAGCAGGAGGTTTATGGGACCTCTCTTTACTTTCTACTCAATTTTACTATGGACGTAAAATACTCTGAAGTTTATTTTTAAAATAAATATTGATGCTATATATCTGCAGCTCTGAAGAGAAGCAAACCAGGATAAGAAGTATCAAGAGTGAGATGGCTATTTCAGAGAAAGTGGTCAGGGAAAGCATCTGGGGGGGAGATGGCACAGGCGCTGACACCTGCGGGAAGTGAATGAGCCATGGGGACACCTGAGGGAAGGACATTCCAGGCAAAGGGAACAAGTACAATCACAAAAAACTAATAGAAAAGAAAATATCGGTGCATTTCTATTTGAGGCCATTAACCAAGTAGTGGATGTAGCAACAACAGATAATAAAACAGGTGAGAAAAAATAGTCTCAAATCTCAGAATACTTTATTTACTTATTTATTTTTGGCTGCGTTGGGTCTTTGCTGCTGCACGTGGGCTTTCTCTAGTTGCGGAGAGCTGGAGCTACTCTTCGTTGTGGTGTGTGGGCTTCTTTTGTTGCAGAGCACGGTCATCCGGGCTTCAGTAGATGTGGCTCGCGGGCTCTAGAGTGCAGGCTCAGTAGTTGTGGCGCACGGGCTTAGTTGCTCCGCGGCATGTGGGATCTTCCCGGACCAGGGCTCAAACCCGTGTCCCCTGCATTGGCAGGCGGATTCTTAACCACTGCGTCACCAGAGAAGCCCTCAGAATACTTTTAAAAGAACTGCCTGGCTAATCTACCTTTTATTCATTTATTTTTGCCAAAGGGTAGCTGTTAGAATCATTTGTTTTCTTTAAAGTTGTATTTCGACATATTTATTCCATTAAAATTTATGTAACGACTCCTATGCACCAGTCACTGTCTTTCCTTGTTTAAGCATTTGTCACCACTTACCTGCTCTATTACAGTTTCTTTCTTCATGGTCATGTGGACTTTAGTCTCACCTGTACTGATACAATCTCTCTTGATCTACAGTAACTTTTCCTGCAAGAAAGATCTATCCTATGCTTGCTAAATTTAACACTAAAAATAACTGTTATCCACCAAAATGAGCCAAATTTCTGAAAGCATTGTGAATTCTATGGAATAAACATGTAATCAAATGATCCTAAATTTGGGAATAAAGCAAAACATTGACTGTGTAAAAGTTTAATATCATACTAGAGCGCTGTCCAACATTTTATCTAAGGGCCAACTGACTCTCTTGGGGATTCTATGTTCAACATAATATTTACCATCGATTATGGCCCAAATATTTTATAACTCCATAAAAGCTAGAGGTTAACTTTTAGAATAATGGTAAAACAAGGTGATTTTATTTTTTGTAATGAGAAAAGATAACTTAAAGCCCATGATTTTATTGCAATGTAAGATACGAATATTTATTTTAAATCTAATGTAAACATCTTAGGTCAGTGTTCTACTTTATGTCACTGATTATATAAAATCTCATTTCTTTTATATATTTTTTGAATCAGTTTTTTTCCAATCACTGGTTTCCTCTTTAATGAATTAAATTAAAATGTTGACAAATGATCACTATTTATTTACATAAGAATTACATTTTTAATATTTTGAGAATTAAGCTTTGACACATGATTGATTTTATGATATGAAATTCAACTAGCTAAGACCAGAATTAAATGTAGCTTTATTGTATAAATTCTGAATATTATCTATGTGTGAAACTGTTCCACAGATGTATTCAAACACATCTACAATCACACTTGCAAAATATCCTTTTGGGAGTTATAAATGCTTTGAAAATCAATTTTCCTTAATTTGATTTAGGATTTCCTAGCAAATACGAATTCTAAATAGGATTTCAAAGATGGAAAAGTTTGATTTAGAACATTTAAATATGGGTAACATTTCTCTGTAATATTTTGACTGCTTTGCATGAAAGCTCAGTAAAGAAACTGAGTAATGAGTACCTTTAGATACCATGAAACTAGGGGATAAAGTGTTTTTAATTATTGACACTTAAAATGTAACCCAAAGCATTAAGTTGGTAGCAAATTTGTGCTCATAAAGTGAAAAAAGCTGTGGTCAAAACTACCTGTAGAAAATTATTTTAGACAGACCAGAAATAAGAAAACCTGGAAGTTTATCAAAAAGACTGTATAATTCCTGGAAAGCAGAGATCTTTATTATTACATGTTGTAGCATGATACTACTCACATTTCAAGATGCTTGGTAAATCCTTGAAGTTATTTATGGTGAATTGGCATCAACATAAATTAGGAATTTGCTAGTAGGAATTAAAATATAAGAATAAATCAAGATAGTACCATAAATTCTGGAAATAGCAAAGCTGCACCAGTAAACTAGGTTCAGAACGGCATAGTGCTAAGTATGAATATTGGAGTTGACTTCCTGGGTTCAAATTCTAGCTTATTCTAGTATTAGCGGCAGGACCTTGAGTAAATTATTTAAGCTCTCTGAGCTTCATTTTCCTCATCAGTAAAGTGAGGTTAATAATTACGCCAAAAGTATAGAGTTGTAAAAATTAAACTAGTTGACAAATAAAAAGGACTTAGAAGAATTCCTAGCACAAAATATGTGCTATGTGAGTCTTAACTACCATTATTATTATAAGTATTAATTGTACATGGGAGACAAAAGAGGAGTCAAAGTAACTTCAGGGTCAAATGACATTGTTGCTTCTAATGGTTAGTAAGTTAAATAAACAAAGCTTATGAAATACACAATGCTTTCCTGGCTCAGTGACCATAAAATTTTCCTAAGGAATTGCCTATTAGATTTTTGTCTGATGAACAATTTTGAACACATTTAATCCAGATTTATAAACTCAGAACATCAAGAGAGATTCTTTTTTTTTTTCTTTTTAACTATTTATTTATTTGGTTGCACAAGGTGTTAGTTGCAGCAGGCGGGCTCCTTAGTTATGGCATGCAAACTCTTAGTTGCAGCATGCATATGGGATCTAGTTCCCTGACCAGGGATCGAACCCGGGCCTCCTACATTGGGAGTGCGGAGTCTTATCCACTGCGCCACTAGGGAAGTCCTGAGAGAAAGGATTCTTAGAAACTGTTCAGTCTTATTGATCTAGTCTTCGATTTGTATCAAAATCAGTGGTAGATTGCTTAATAATAAAGACACCTGGTTAATCTCCAAAATCCACTGACTCAGAGATTGCACAGAAATCTCTTCTTCAGATTATTCTGATGCAATAAAAATTTGAGAAATACTCATCTATAGTCCAATTACCTTCTTTTACACATTGGGAAACTAGGTCTAGTGACATGAACTGGCTCAGACAAGCTCCTGTTCTTCATGACACCTCTGGGTTCAGAACCTTTGCCTCCTGTGTCCAGACTGGTGCACATCTCAATGAAGGGTGCAGAGTGCAAGGCAAGATTTGCCTCCACCCAACACCCTGATGAGCAGAGGGCTGATGCATCCATGTGGGCTCTGATTGAGCAGGCATGATACCTTCCTATTCACCTGCACCTTGAAAAGAAATGTCTGATCTGTTGCTTAGCAATGGCATCGCTCTGGAGTTTCCAGATTGCAGCAAAGAAAAGAAAGAGGGGGTAGTTGATTACTAAATAAGCTCCCACTCATTTTCATGCTTCTTCCAACAAAGTGATACATTTCTAACCTTTCTACCAATGAGGAGAATGCAGGAACTTGGCAAAGAGGACAGTGACACAGTACCATCTTTTATTTGCTAAAGATGATTCCTTTTCTGAGACTTGGGCTAGAAGAGATGACTGAGGTGTCAGAATACACACTGATCTTTATTTTTTCTTTCTCATCAAAAGCGTAAGACATAGCCCAGAAAATTGCTGCCTTTAAGAGCTATTTCTTGCCATTGCTTTAAATGTCCCCCTACCCTTTATTTTCACTGCACTTGAAATTTCCTCTGCAGGAAATTCCACTCGAGGCTCAAGGAGACTTCTGGCAGCAGTGAGGAGTGAGATATGCCTAGTGGACAGTTGCTGGAAAGATGTAATAATTCCATTTTCTGTCAAACAGCCGCATGCATGTTGGTAAATGTCAAGCATCTCCACTAGCAGCTGGAAAAATGAAGCCACAGAATGTCTTGTTTATTACCCCACAGCTTCTTAACCTGCACAGGAAACATACCTTTGTTTCACCATGTGGTTCAGAATATTAATAGCATCTCTATCTGGGATAGATTTATTCTCTCTTTTAACAATAAATATGTCTATTTTTCTTCCTCTCACTTGTCTTCCCACCAGCTCAACTCAAAAGTCATCCGGAGGAGGATATTTGCCAAATCAGCTCTCAAACTGAGAAAAAGAGAACCCTCCTACAGTTAATTCAAGCATATACTAAGTTGTATGTTGTGTGAGGATCAACTGAGTCATATAGTGAGATCATGAAATGTGAATAGAGTCATCATGAAAATGAGAATTTCATCATTATTATGACATGAGCATCTCTCAAATATCAGGAATCAAAATTATATGATCATTTCTTATGATATCAACATATAAACTTCTTATTTTCTGTGTTAATGCTCTACCCAATCTGATTTTCAGCCTGTAATTTCTACATATAGTTATTGAGGAAATGCTTGAATTCCTTTCTATGGGTGCTATTTTATTTGGGGAAAACTATTTCTAGGAACCAAAGCATCATATGAAAAAGATCATATAATGAAATTTCTCTTTTATAGATTATGATATTGAGGCTAAAAAGGTTAAGTTAATCCGAGTGATAATATCGGGGTGATAGAAGCACCATGGTTTCCTGTTTCCCGGTCCATTCGGTTGAACAAATATGGTGAATGAATGAGTTCATTTAGCAGGCGCTGTGCCAGGCACTAGGCCAGAGTGAGCAAGAGAGCAGGGGAAATGGTGATTAAGTTCAATGAGCGTGAGAGAAGAGCTAAGGGGAGGGTTGTAGGTGGGACAGGGATCAGATACGACTGCTTGGAATGACTGTAAGCAAAAGTGGGACCTGACTGTGAGTTAACATTTATTCTTGCTTCATCTTTTCTTGTCTGAGATGATAAAAGAATAAAGTCATGGAGTTGACAGAGAGACAGGGAGAGATTCATGGAGTTGAAAGAGAGGTGTGTGTGTGGGTGCAGTGCAAGGCGATTCATTTCATTACGTCTGGAATGGCTGGAACACAGAGGGGGAGCCTGGGGAAATGTAAACCAGTCCCGTTATACTAAGGATCTGACTTATTCTAACAACAATTGGGAGTTGCTGAAAAGTCTTAACGGAGTAGTTACAGTGGTCATTTCATCAAACCACATGAAAATTGGGAGCTGAAGCAAGGCAAAGTTTGGCACCATGGACGCGTGGAAAGTAAGCTGAATGATTTTTTTTTTTTTTAAGAAGATGTTGGGGGTAGGAGTTTATTAATTAATTTATTTATTTTTGCTGTGTTGGGTCTTTGTTTCCGTGCGAGGGCTTTCTCTAGTTGTGGCAAGTGGGGGCCACTCTTCATCGTGGTGTGCGGACCTCTCACTATCGCGGCCTCTCTTTTTGCGGAGCACAGGCTCCAGACACGCAGGCTCAGTAGTTGTGGCTCACGGGCCAAGTTGCTCCGTGGCATGTGGGATCCTCCCAGACCAGGGCTCGAACCTGTGTCCCCTGCATTAGCAGGCAGATTCTCAGCCACAGCGCCACCAGGGAAGCCCCAGCTGAATGATTTTTTAAAAAATTTATTTATGTGTTTATTTACTTTTGGCTGCCTTGGGTCTTCGTTGCTGCGCGGGCTTTTCTCTAGTTGCAGTGAGCAGGGGCTACTCTTCATCGCGGTGCACGGGCTTCTCATTGCGGTGGCTTCTCTTGTTACCGAGCACAGGCTCTAGGTGCTCGGGCTTCAGTAGCTGTGGCACGTGGGCTCAGTAGTTGTGGCGCACGGGCTTAGTTGCTCGGCGGCATGTGGGATCTTCCCCGGACCAGGGTTCGAACCCATGTCCCCTGCATTGGCAGGCGGACTCTTAACCACTGTGCCACGATGGAAGCCCAAGCTGGATGATTTGAGGGATCTTAAAATCAAGTCCTTCTGTCTCCAAATATAACTCCTGTCCACCTGTTACTGTTCCCAACATCCCAGACTTTACTTTCTCCATCAGTATCATCAGTGTGAAGTCTTCATGTGGAGCAGTCAGTCAACAAGGAGTCAGGGGACAGACACCCACAAACATGAGGTGAGAAAGGATCTTAATGGGGACCGAGGTAGAAGTGATATTCACAGCTCTCATTTAGCACTATTTAGTTTAGCTTTTTCTCATTCGTAATGAAATCCTGCTTACTAAAGGAACTTTCAAAACATCATTAAGTCCACTATACTATGACCCAGAGAAAGTAAGTGACTTAGAGGTGTCAGATAGCTAGGAAGTAGCCACAGTTGCACTAAGTTGCCCTAAGGTTCCTGGCTTCTGATCCAATATTCTTTCCACTATGCTGTAGCCGTTTTTGAGGATGAAGTTCAACTCTTCATCATTTTACCAATCACTGACCCATCAACCGTGGCTGTCATTTATCATGAATTCATCAAGCGTTTGTGCTGACTGCTTGTTCAGCAAGACCCTGAAACCACTGCCCTTCCTCCACAGGTTTTAATAATCCAGAGAAAGAAGCCAAGTCCATCCCTTTGGGAAGATGTAGAAAGTCATATATAAAGAGATAAGAGGAGAAAAAAGACTGTGATTAGAGACTACCGCTAAACCCTGGGAACATTGGGAACATCTCCCTACTTATTTAAGATGCCTGCCTTGGAATCCCTTCATTTAAATATTGTTAGCCCAAACTTAATTACTCTGCTGGTATCTGGGGTACTACTTAGCATCCCTGCCCCCTCACACACGTTCTTCCTTTCTGGCCCAGTCACCGCTTAATCCAGTAAAATAAAGTTAGTGATAAAATCCTCAGTTACCAGATGTTCTGCATGGTCCTGCCACTGCTACTAATTTGCAAGGAAAAAAAAAATTCACATACTTAGGTGCCAAATAAAACAATCAACTTCAACTAGCATTTTAGCTTAATCAGATAGATGAGATGGATTTTATTGAGTTTTATTTTTTTGCCCTCTTAGAGCAAATGTTCATGCTGGCTCTTTGAATATTTTGTCAGCATAAATAAGTGCAATATTTTGAAGGCTTTGATTTCCAGGGAAAATTCATTCAGCTCTAAGTCTGGTTGTACCCTGGGCAGCTCTTCTATCTGCTCCCAGGCTTCAACATTTGGCCCAAAACATCTCCATGGAATTTGCCACAGAATGAGGACCCAGTAAACATTAGCTAAAAGTGAATGCTTTCCTGTTCTATTTCAAGAATATATATATATGATTGTTCAAGTCCTCTAAGCAGGTAACCAGGATGACTGATGCTAATCTCAAGTTAGGACAAGGCAGGCTGTCAATGTTAAGGTTCTCACCGTTCATGCAATGGCAAGAAAGGGGGTGCTTCGTAGTGATGAGGTGACTCAGGCTTCATAATGATCAAATTTGTTTTACTTTTCTTGAGATATTGCACAAAAAGACAGCTTCCCGCTATCTATTTCTGACTCGAATTTCCTATGAGCCAGGCTTGGGTTCCAGCCAATGGGTTGCTGATTAGTTTGGGAAGAAAAGTCTTTATTATAAGTACAAAAAGATAAAATAAACTTAAAATCTCTCCTCTGGATATGTTGTGTTTTCTTTCTCCCAGAGATAATCAGGGGGAAAGCCTAGCCAGGATTTAAAATCTGTGTTTTACTCAGAGACGCTAATCAGTGCGACGTCTTTTGAGACTTTCTCTGATGATCAGTTATTCGTGAGGGAGAAATCATCATGCTCTTTGTTAAAGGCAAAACATTTTAAAAATAAAAATAAATTCTAACATCTAGCGGAGATGCTCACCCTTCGAGAAAGCAGTGCTTAACTGGAGCGAAAATTCAAGGGCAGAGCAACAGCCTTCTTATTTCCTTCAAATCTAAGGGTTTATGAGCTCGGAAACTTAGAATTTAAAAACTCAAGTTTCAAGATTTTACTGTAAATTCCTCAGTTATCAAGTATTTGACCGATGTTCAGGTTAGAAGAAGAGAGGACACAAAAAACTTCTGTGAGAAATTTTAGAAAATGAAGTCTCTTCTAGGATCAGATCTTTTCATCGGCTCCTGCAGCAAAGACCCATGAGTTTTGTTAGAGAATACCTACCACGAAGGGTTAACATCAACCCAAAAAGAAGACAAGGTCTGGACAGAGCCCAGGAGTAAGGGACTCCAAATTCTCTTCTGTACTCAGCTATCTACTCTTATCTTTTATGCTCCTGTCTCGATACCACAGAGGGGCAGATTCTCCACATTAGTTAGACTTCACTATAATAATCAACAGCTACAAAAATGAGGTTTCCACTGGTAAGTAAATAAAACTGCTATATGACACAATTGATTTCCTGACCCAAACTTGTGACAGGGCAGAAGCAAAAGCAAAGGATGAGAGACTCAGATAAGAGAGGAACAGAAGAATACAGCGTGGGTTCATATGCCACAGAGATCTCTGTCCTCTCTCTCAGCCTCTCTCAGATCTCTGCTCTTGAAACTCACCCCCTCACTCCCTCTCTCCCAGGGCACTGGTCTTACTATTCCTCCAATATGCAGTCACAACTTTGCACTGGCTCTTTCCTCTGCTGGGAGTGCTCTTCCAATGAGCTTACTGTTTAAATGTGCAACTATACACTCCCCCATTTCAAAATTTGTATCTACTTTTCTAATTTTTGAAACATGTCTACAGCGCTTATCATCTTCTAATATACTATGTAGTTAGTTCATTAAGATTATTGTTTATTTCTGTCCCACCCTTGCTAAAATATAAGCTCTATGAGGGAAGGGGTCTTTCGTGCCTTATTCATGAATGTATCCCAAGAGTATCTAGAACAGTCATAGACTCAGAGTAGGTATTCAACACAATTTTGTTGAGTGAATGAATGGATAAATGAATAATAAAACAGACTAAAAGTTTGGTTAGATAAAATGGGTGAGAGTTAAGCAAAAATCATTTTCATAGGTTCATTCTAACAACTTCTTTTTCACCCATTGTTGATGAAATTCTCTAGAACCAGTTTGAAAATTAGTATCATTTTCTTCTCATCACATGCAATAGACAAGAGTCAACTAATTCATTGCTCTAAAATTGTTAAGAGCATGGATTTTGAAGCCAGAAAGCTGTATCTCTGTCATTTGAAAGCAGTGGTTGCAGGTAAGTTCATCCTATTAAGAACACATTTCTCATTAAAATGGGAATAAGAATAGCCACTTCCCAAGGTTATTGTGAGTATTAATTATGATGTTTGTAAGGTTCCTAACACAGTGCCAGGTGGAAACTCCATAAATGTGCTTATTATGATTATATGATCCTTAAGTACCTCCCTGCCCTGACATTCTTAAAAGCCACAGATGTATAACTGTGTATAACTGAATCAAATCAGAGATGGTATTGAGTGATTTGGCAAGTTTCCAGAGTGTACAGCTGGAATATGTACCATCAAGAGTGAATTATTACATCTCACTGGGCCTCAGTTTCTCTTTAGTAGAAGGAGAATTTCAGTTAGCATCTGTGCTCTCAATATCGAGTATCAAATGCTACATTTAACAACTGGGAAACGAAACCCTCTAGATCGTGATACGATGAATTACTTAAAACTTGTAGGTACTTTAGAGGGAAAATCAGCAAGGTGTTATCGATCTATATATTTTTGCAGCATGTACACATGTGCACACACACACAAACACACCTATAGTAAATTCTTCATAATTTGGCCCAAATGAATTCAGAATTCAAAAATCAACTATTTCAATAAATATATGGCAAGGATGCAAAATTTGGAAGGTTTGGGGGTAGAAAATACTAGGATTAAAAAGGCAGAGTCACTAACTTTAATAGATGTGTGTCTGAAACTTTGTATAGGAGAAAATGAAATAAAATAAGTGTGAAAATAGGTACCTAAAACGTCCACATTGTAAGAAAGGAAAGTATTTATAAATAGTGAGCTCAGAAAAGGCTTTACAAGGAGTTAACATTCATGTTAATTCTTGGATGAAAAGATTTTTGGTATATGCAGAGGGGTATCTTGGTAATTCTAGGATGAGGGTAATTCTAGGATATGTACAAAGTCAGGGAGGATTGAACATCTCTGCCCTGTCTAGGAATGTTAGTGATCAGCGGAGAAGGGAGTAAAAGTGTGAAAGAAGACGCTGCAGGATGATGAAGTGAGAAGAATTGGTTGGTACCATCACATGGAAGACTTTGAATATGAAGTAAAAAGTTTGGACTTGATTGCCCAAATCCTGAGGTCTTAGGTATTGGGGTAGGAAAAATAACATGAGCTGATTTATTCAGATAAGAACTTTGACAACCATGAAGGATGAATTGAAGAACCATTTATAGTTTGGGAGACAAATACTAGCAATTGAATAATCTCATCAATCCTCAGCAATATGAATGGAAAAGAGAAAAATGATGTAAGAGGGATTGAGTAGGTGGAGGTTTTACTTAAAGAGTTGTGCTGCTACTGTTGACTAATCCCTCCTACTTTCCTGGTTTTCCTTCCTCTTCAATTCCTTTGTCCCAGCCTTCCTCATGAGCTCCTTCCTCTGTCTACTCCGTATCATTCAGGAGTTCTGACTTTGGCCATCCTCTTGGGTTGAATAACTTAGTGAATGATTAGATATAAAAAACAGATAAAAAGCTGGGGTTAAATATTCCTGAAGTTTACGGTCTGAGAGATTGGGAGATTGCTTAAATGATCCCCAAATGCAGGTCAAATCTAATCCATTCTCCACGTGTTCACAGGCTGTACCTATTCAGCTGAAGATGGCTGGAGAAAAACATGTGTCATATTGATTGGATCTGTTTCCATTTTATTACCTCAAATCTCAAGTGGTTCCTCCATGCTGCCTGGCAATTCCACCACATTTTGCTAAACAATTCACTCTCCCACCTTCCCAGGTCACTATGTCATATCTTATTCCCTAACTCAAAATTTTAGCACATCTTCTGCTCATGATCTTGCTTCTTATTTCACTGGGAATAGACATGCAAAAGAAAACATCCATATTCCTTACCTCTTTTCCACACTTCCTTCTTATCTCACTCTTTATTTCTTCCCAGAGTACTTATAAATTAGAACATTTATAATTATTTATTTTGTTTTGACTTTCGTCAATCTGCCCTTCACCCCACTAGAATGCAAGCTCTATGAAGGCAGGGTTGCTTCTGTGGTTTTTTTGTTTTCACTTCTGCGCTCCATGCTCTAGGATAGTACCTGGCACATAGAAGTCAATCAGTAAATATATAGAGAATAAAATATTTAAGGCTCCCACAAATAAATCTCCCCATCTCTCTCTAACAGTCCCAATGTACTGTGTTGTACCGTTCATTTTATTCTAATGGATCAACTGTTCTTTCTCCTAAGACCAGCTTTCATTCTCATGATCTGGACACAGAGTCACCATGTATCATCATGTAATTTACTCACTGTACCTCAGGGCCCGTCTGAGTGGGCAAGTGGGAGCTGAAAGTCATCTGCCTAGAAAAAAGTTTTTTTTTGTGTTTATTTTTTTTGCAAATATTTACTGAATAGCAACAGTCCTAACTACATTCTATAACATTTTACCTATTCAAAAACTTGTATGCAAAAATGTCATAACAACTCCCATCTTGTAGAAAAATAAGCACCCTCGACTCTACATTCTCTTTTCTCTGCTATCCTTTATAGCAAAACTTCCTGAAATAACCATCATATCACTAGAGGTAGTCAATCATATTGTAATATCTTTGTATGGTGACAGAAAGTAACTAGACTTATTGTAGTGATCATTTTGTAATGTATAAAAATATGGAATCACTATGTTGTATACCTAAAACTAATATACTGTTGAAAGTCAGTTATATCTCAATTAAAAAATAAACACATAAATAAGTAATGTACAAAATTTGACACATTTTAATATATATGGGTATGTGTATGTATATATACCTGTGGAGCAATCATAATCAAGATATTGAACATATTCATTACCCTCTAAAATATCTTTATGGCTTTGGTAATCCTTCTCATCAGACCATCCTTGTGCCCTCTTCTAATTAGACTAGTTAGAACTTCTAGAATTTTAAACAATTTGAACCACACAAAATATAATTTTTGTGTGTCTTCTCTAACTCTACTTAATTATTTTGAGATCCATCCATGATGTTACATATATGAAAAGTTTATTCCCTTATATTGCTGAGTAACATTCTGTTGTATGTATATGACCGTTAGTTTACCTATTTCAATATTGCTGGATACTTTGGTTGTTTCCAGTTTTGGATTATTACGAATAACACTGCTATAAACATTCATGTACAGTTCTTTGGATGAACATGTGCTTTACTTTCTCAGGGGTAAACACCTATGCATGTAATGGTTGAGTATTTTGGTAGGTATGTATTTAACTGTTTGGGACAGTGTCAAAGTTTCCAAAGTGGTTGTCATTCAACACCTGCTAAGAAATCATGTAGATCCAGAATAAAAATGATGCAAAAATTTTGCCAGTAATTATTTTGTGAGTTTGATTAAAGTTCACTTATTATAATGTAGGAGTACAGGTGGCATCTAAGAAATAAAATATCTTGTTAAATGAAATACAAGATAATAAAATGCTTCAGAAAGGACGGAGCAGTCAACTATGTTAAATGGTGAGAACAAGTGGAATATAGCACAGAACTAAATAGAATGGCAGACAACCAAACACTGGAATGTGAAAATGGAAATTGTGGGTGATGGTCAGGTGAACTATTTCAGAAAATAGTGTTCCCCTAAAAATTCATATGTTGAAGTCTCAATCCCCAATGTGACTGTGTTTGGAGATTGGATCTTTATGTTGGAAATTATGGTTAAACGAGGCAATAAGGGCGGGACCCTAATCCAATAGAACTGATGTCCTTAGAAGAAGAAGGAACACAAAAGCTCACCTACTCTCTCTCTCCTCTCTCTCTTTTTCTCTCTTCAAACACAGAGGAAAGGCCATATGAGGACACAGCAAGAAGGTACCTGTTTATAAGCCAGGAAACAAACTCTCACCAGAAACCAAATTTTCTAGTAACTTGATCATGGACTTCTAGCCTCCAGAACAGTGAGAAGAAATGTCTGTTGTTTAAGCCACCCAGTCTGTGGTATTTTGTTATGACAGCCCCAGCAGATATTATAAGTTGTGAAAGACAGAGGCCTGATTAGAGTAGGTTGAGGAGACAGTGGGTAGTAAGCAAGTGATGACTCAAAGACGATTCTTCCAAGTTTTGCTAAGTAAAGGAGCAAAGAAATTGAATGGTAGCTGAGCAGGTATATGAGACAAGGGAAGACATGGTTTTCTTAATATGGGCTTTATTTCCATAACGGTATGCTTTGGAGAATGACCCAATAAACAGGGAAAATGTCACCACAGCAAAAGAGGAGATAATTCTTGTATGGACTGCTTTATGCAGGGGAGTATGGGGTCCAGAGCAAAAGTAGAGGGATCACATGAGGTAGGAGAAGGCAGAGTGTATAGGACTAAACGGCCACCTGGGACAATGGTTGTATTAAATGCAGGAGAATAAAACGGTTTGAGATGGATTACCAGCGTAACTGGTCCCAGGTGACTTAAAGAGCATTTAACTGAAGTTATGCCGTAAAACACACATTTTAAGGTCTGCGTCAAGCAGCAGAATAAGAGAAAACGGGCCACAGATTTTTGTTTTAGGATGGAAGTAGGTGGGGGTGAGAGCAGAAAGAGATCAACTGGGCATCAGTGAAACTTAGTTGAGTGTGTAGACCAAGCTGTGAGACATCAGGAGAACATATACAGCCTCATTTGGCTGGTAGCCTAAGTTAATGGGCTAAATGTAAACCGTTTGATTAATGTTAACCCTTTTAGTAAGGATAGTATTAGAAATATATTAATAAGTTAGGATATGTTTCATGTGTTTTGGTCTATGGGCACAAATAATGTGCAGTAAGATCGAAGGAAAGGCGTGAATGGGGGTATCAAATTCATTAAGAACGAGTAGAGGGGATCAGCAAATTATGAGGTGTAGATACACCTATTTTTTTTTTTACTGTATTATATTTTTTATACCTATTCTCACTACAAATTAACTACTTGTTTAGTATCCCAGGGAGACTCTCTGAGTAGCATTGAAGAATATTTATAAGCTTGAGTTTGGGCACTTTTTTTATATTTAAAGGAAAATGAAATCTTTTTACCATGAAATCGAGCTAATTTACTGTGCAGAAAGCATATTCAATTAATACAGTTTGGGTTCCCTAAATGCAATGTGAAAAGTGTGTGTGTGGGCTTCCCTGGTGGCGCAGTGGTTGGGAGTCCGCCTGCCGATGCAGGGGATACGGGTTCGTGCCCCGGTCTGGGAGGATCCCGCGTGCCGCGGAGCGGCTGGGCCTGTGAGCCATGGCGGCTGGGCCTGCGCGTCCGGAGCCTGTGCTCCGCAGCGGGAGAGGCCACAGCAGTGAGAGGCCCGCATACCGCAAAAAAAAAAAAAAAAAAAAAGTGCGTGTGTACTATGAATTCATTTCATGGTTTCCACCCACTTCCTCTTATTAGAGAGCACTGGCAACACAACAGCCTCCCGTACAGCTCAGAGGAGCTATGTCCTTGGCAAGAGTGAACGTGTGGCTTTAACTTCCAAATGGCTAGATTTTGCAACATCAAGGACCTTTCTGGCCTGGATGATGAATACAAAGTGTTCATAGTGAGTGTTTCACCATTAGGCTAGCTAAATCCTCCCATGGGACTGGTGTGCCCAGGGAAGGGAGATTTGAATTTCTACGAAATTACTCCCTTTTGATCCTGTAGCTTAGAGCCTGAAAGATAAAAATGACATCAGCACTCCCCAAATTTCACCTATGAAGCTTGCATAATTTTATTCTTCAGAGAACTTCAATAAAGTCCTACTATTTAAAAAAGATCACTTACTCTATCACATGGTGTTTCCAGTCTTTGATCACTGTAGATGGAAGAGCTGGCGTGCTGCCAGAAGCAGAGAACTAGCAGGTTTGGGTCCTTTTCTAGCTATTAAAATATTCTCATGCATAAAAGGAAAAAGAACAATGCTCCAGCCAAGGTACTCCTGTACCATGTAAACAACGTTGTGATTTAATTTGCTAATTTTCAAATTTGCCTTGAAAAATAAAAGACTACCTGTAAGCTGCCAGCCTGGGGATAAATCTTATTGTTAATAGGCAAGACTGTTAGCACACTTTTAAAAAATTCTTTATTTTTGGCTGCGTTGGGTCTTGAGTGCTGCTCACGGGCTTTCTCTAGTTGCGGCGAGCGGGGGCTACTCTTCATTGTGGTCTGTGGCTTCTCTTGTTGCAGAGCACAGGCTCTAGGCGCGCGGGCTTCAGTAGTTGTGGCTCGCGGGCTCTAGAGCGCAGGTTCAGTAGTTGTGGCTCACGGGCTTAGTTGCTCTGCGGCATGTGGGATCTTCTCAGACCAGGGCTCGAACCCATGTCCCCTGCATTGGCAGGCAGATTCTTAACCCACTGTGCCACCAGGGAAGTCCCGAGCACACTTTTTAAGATTAGATCTGCTCATTACATGTGAACATGTCCTCTGCATCTTCCATGAGCAAAGGAAGCAAGAATGTGGCTTTGATGAACAATGATCCAGCATGATTTCCATGTGAGGGAATCATTTAACAGTGTTATTTCCTTAAAACTAAGCAGAATCTCTTATGTCTGCTTAATGAGTTGAATCCTTCATGACATTCACTCTCTAAGTAAGGTCAGGAATACCACAAGAGATTTTCTGAAAATGGACATGGTGAGAATAGGGATAGGTTCCCACCTTTGTGAAACAAGCACATTGTATTTGGGGGATGAAGAGCCAATACCAGCAAGCATTGCCTTTCAGTAGAGAAAAATCCGCAAGTTTGTGTTTTGGTTTGGCCTTCCAGCTCCAAGGCTAATATCTGGATGCACTTTACTAAGGCCGTGTACAGGTAATGGAAAAAATTATGAGTGTCCCCACTAAAACATTTTTTGGAGCAAAGTGGGTTATAAATAATGTTTAAAGTGCATTTTAAATCATTTTATCTTTCCCATTTGGTTTGAAAGTTCTTGAGTAAAATCATACTGATTGGTACTGCTCCCTGTGGGTTTTTCCATCTATCCTTCTGTACAAACAAACTTGAATCATGTCCTTGCCCACAGACATTTGCCCTTATATCATTTCTTCTTGCCAACAAGATCCCATCATCACCTTTTTCAGCCCAGTGATGTCATCAACATCATCATCATCATGATCTATATCATCAAACATTTCTCGAGTGCTTTCAGCTTTAATGGTACTCTATTATTTATTCACAGTCATCATTTTACTAATATTTATTTATAGTCATTTATTGTTTTACTAATCATTTACTTGTAATCATCATTTTACTAATCCACTTTACAAGTTCTAAGGGTAAAGCCTATAAAATATCAATTTGTGTGTGTGTAAAAACACAGTTTGGCTCCCTTGTGGAGGTTGAAACATCCTCCCCGCTACCATAAATATCTGTTTAGAGCTATTGTTATGTATGAAAACTGGGAGAAGAGAGTTCATTTCTGAAAGTATAAGGGACTAGGTGCCCACAAGGAACTTCTTATGCATAAACATAGAAAAGGCTGGGTAAATATGGACAGCATATTTTTACAATACATGAACGAACAGTTAGCTAAATAAAGTAAAAACATCCAAAGAAGGAAATCATGAAAAAGTGGAAATACAGGTATTTGTAGTGAATACCCTAGGAAGCCATTATTCATTCTGGGACATTTGCTGATCATAGAGGCTAGAGCTGACTCTTAATTAACTACATGACAAAAATGCAGGAGACAAAACTAGGGCATGAGCAAGAAGCGGGGTTAGATTACAGACCACTAAATACAGCTAAAATCTCCCCCATCCCATCCCAGCAAGAAAAATAAGAAACTCTTTACCAGAGTGGTAAGTAACGACAACAACAAAAACTCTTCCTGCAGAGGGAGACAAAAATGAGGATTGGCTGCCAGTCTCGATTTGGGGGGAACGAGGTGATGGGAAGGGAGAAAAAAGTGTGTCATAAGAATTCCTGTCACAAACTCACCCATGCTTATTTCTGGTGATAAAATTCATACTATCCATTTACTTCCACCAACACCAAAATCAAACAACCTTAAATTGAGTGCTTAACCCAAAGTGGCCCTGGGTTGCTGGAGTCCTCAGATACCAGACAGAAGCAAATTCAAATCTCTTTTGGAAAAACACGTATCAGATGTAGAAACTCAGGCAACAGAGAAAAAGTTACAGAGTAAGTAGGTCCGTATAAATACTAATAATCACAACATGTACAAACAAATAAAGCACTGCTAATTGAGAGCAGGACAAAAGATTGCAGAATCAGATTCTCAGAAAGTTGTCAGAATCTGATTATAAAATATGAAGGCCTCATATATTGGGCAGGCCAAAAAGCTCGTTTGGTTAATGAATACATTGTTCAATAAAGTTCTTGGAAAATGAAAAATGTGTCTTATTTTTACTTAAACCTGAATTAAATTTTTGGCTAACCCAATATTTAAGAAAAACTGTTTCAAGGTATACGGAAATCTAGGAAGGAAGTAAAAAAATGACCAGGAAAAAGTTTAATATAATAAATCTTTTAGAAACAAATAATATGGTAATTTTTATTAATAGAATATATATATATGTAAAGAGATATTTAGTGAAAGGACAGATAGATGGAGAAAATACCTAGGATTCAGTGTAGCCAAAGAAAAGGTACATATGAAAAAGAGTTTAAGAGAAATGTAAGTTAAAGTCATAAAGTCTAGCGTGTCCTCCATATTTCTGAAGTTGAGGACTTAGAGAAGAAAGAAATTGGAGTGGGTTAGTTGGAGTAATGCTAGTTGTTCTTACAGATATACCCCCACTGTCTCAGTAGGTTATTAGAAAGCAAGTTTACTACTCTATCATGTGATGTATCAAGCTCTCAATCTGTAGGTTACTTACTCCATGGCCAGAGACTGGGACACCTTCTAGCATCTTCTAACAGTGTCTGCAAATGTGGTTGTGTTTGCCGGCATCATGTCAAAGCGAAAAGAGCGTGGAGGATCACCCACGGAAGGACCTTCTGGTACAGGTCTGGAAATGATGTTTATCACCTTTTGTTCAACATCCATAGCTAGAACTTCCTTGATGGTCAAACCTAATTGTTAGGGAGGTCAGAAAATGTAGCCTAGCTGAGTGCTGGGAAGAATAGGAAATGGATCTGGTGATCAGGCAGCAGGTTCTGTCACAGCCGACACTTCTGATCATCAGATGTGCATTTCACCCTCCTCCAAATACATTAGACACACTCAAGTCCTCCTCAGTGGAACCAATCTAAAGTCCAAACCTTTTACCGTTCCCACCTGGAAATCCAGGATTCTGTTGATGTCCATTACTCTCCATTAAAAAATATATATAAGGATTCTCATATTCTGGCAAAGTATTACCTGAAAGAGACAAGTTATACCTATCCCCTCTTTGCCACCACTAAAGTACAACAATGAAAAAGGGGCAGGGAAACCACAATAGATGTTCTCATTCAGAGTAGGAGGGAAAAGGAGACACACGGCAGTTACTGATTGCAAAACAAGACAAAGACAGTACAATATATGAAAACTGGAGGCCAAGATCACTCATGAATATAGATGAATACCTCTTGAACGAAATGCTGGCAAATCAAATTCAACAATCTAGAAAAAGGGTGACACATAATGACCAAATTGCTTTTTCCAGTTATACAAGGTTGATTTATCATTTGATACGCAATATGGTTATATTGTTAATAAAAAGCAGTCAAAATATAACACCAAGTTTCTCACATATTATTCAAAACATCTGATGAGGGCCAAGGTCATGCGTCTATGGGTTCCATTCTTGAATTAAATTTGGGCAGTGCTCCGAAGCACCTGACCTGTAGGGCAAGCCTGTCATATTCTTAGCCTGTGGTCTTCTGATCCGGCACCTTCGAATGAGTGAAGAGACTTGAACAGAAGCCACTTGGTTTTCCTAGATTGCAATGCATTTGGTTGATTATGAGTTGACACAGCACTCAATAGCTTTGCCTAGTGTTCAAAGCTCCCGTGGCTGAGACATTACGGTCGTGTTTAACTGCATAAAATAACTACAGCTAGAAATTCACTTACTGGAGCACTCAAAAGCACAAAGGCTAATTAACGGTGGGAAAAGGCTTCTGCAAAGATGATTTCAACAAAATGCCCTGACATTTATTCCTCTCCTTTCTATTAAGTCATTCTAAGTTGGTTCTCTTATTTTAGCTTCCTTAAAAACAAAGATTTTCTCTACAGTTCAACCTGCTTACCAGGCACGTTCTGTAGACTTATTATCATATTTTAAAACTACCTTCTCCTCTCTCACTTTCAAATGGATTGAAAAGCAAAAAGCAACATCCATCAGATGAGGTCATCTCAACAGGAAGTCCAATTAACTCAAAATAAAGTCTCAAATGGTAGATGAACCAGAACTCATAATAAGCCTCCCCTGGGGTACCATGACCAATTCAAGAGTTAAAACGTTTTAACATGATCTTTCCCCATCCTTTCCAGGCCTGTTGCCTCTTTTACCAATATATTATTATTTTTAATGTATAAACTATTAGATAAATGCATATATACATATATGTATATATATATAAAATTGACTGTGCTCTTTTTTCCAGTTCTTTTTTTTTTTTTTTTTTTTTTGCGGTACGCGGGCCTCTCACTGTTGTGGCCTCTCCCGTTGCGGAGCACAGGCTCCAGACGCGCAGGCTCAGCAGCCATGGCTCACCGGCCTAGCCGCTCCGCGGCATGTGGGATCTTCCCGGACCGGGGCACGAACCCGTGTCCCCTGCATCGGCAGGCGGACTCTCAACCACTGCGCCACCAGGGAAGCCCTCCATTTCTTTATGAATGGTTTGCTTACAGTTACCTGGACAGAAACATTTGCTTTTGTCCCTTTGCAGACAGTAAAGATTACTGGGCTTTTTGGAAAATTTGTCATTTCACAGTTATTTACTGGGATGTTGGGAAAGTGGGCTGAGGAGGACAGGAGAGGAGAGAGAAAGAGAGAGAGAGAGAGAGAGAGAGAGAGAAAGAATCTAATTATGCAGCAGATGTTGGGAGTGGTTTTTATTCACCAAAACCACATGGGTCATTCATTAAAATCTCAGTTTTAATTAGCAAACACCTGTTTTCTGTTTGATTTTACACTGATATCTACTGTCTGCAATTTGCTTTCTTCAGTACAAGCAATTAGATAGCCCTGACAGCAACAGTTAATCTAATTAGTCCAGAGGTGCTCTGGGAAGCAACTATTGTCTTGAAGAAATTACAGATACAGCAATCACAGCTTCATTCACCTGATTGGATAAGATTTGTGCCCAATTATTATTGGGTGTCATCTTTCCCCTGGTCCTTCCTTTTCAACTTGGATTTAACAGTGAAAGTGAACCAATGGAAAATTTTGAGTGTTTACTGTGTGCCAGTCACCCTACTAGGTTCAGAAAGTAGAAAGATGCAACTGTTTCAGCTCCTAGCCTAGAGGAGATTATGCTCTGATGAAAGAGACAGATACATAAACAGATTATTGTATACACGAGGGATTTGGGAGCCGGGAGAAAGTGAGATGAGTCCATGTGCTTGTGAGCAAGTATTAAGATACTTCTCTAATAAACTCTGGTTGCTGCTGAAAAAACAAGGTGATGACATTGGCTTTTTTTTTCAAACTGTGAAAGTTGTGCTTGTTTTCAAATGGGTAGAAATTCATTTATAACCTTGTAATCTGAGTGACACTACCAGCAGTTATCACGAAACTTAACAATGCCACCTGATCTCTTTTTATAGATGATGGCATGTGAGATGTTCTCTTTCCTGGTAACCATAAGTTTGTTTTCTACATCTGCGACTCTACTTCTGTTTTGTAAATGAGTTCATTTGTATCCCCTTTTGTTTTTAGATTCCACATATAAACGATATCATATGATATTTGTCTTTATGGTTACCAGGGGATAAGAGGGGGAGTGATAAATTGGGAGATTGGGATTGACATATAGATACTACTATATATAAAATAGATAATTAATAAGACCTGATATATAGCACAGGGAACTCTACTCAATACTCTGTAATAGCCTATATAGGAAAAGAATCTAAAAAATAGTGGATATAGGTATATGTATAACTGTTTCACTTTGCTATACACCCGAGACTAACACAACATTGTAAATCAACTATACTCCAGTAAAAATTAAAAAGAAAAGAAGAAGAAAATAAAATAAAATAAATAAAAATTGGGGGAAAAAAAGATGTTCTCTTTCCTAATTCTGAAATTTGGGGAAAGCGACTCTTCATTAAGTCCTAAGGTTTAGGAAATACATGTCAAAGAGGAGGCAGTCATCAGTCCTAATTCCATGCACACATTTCAGAAAAGGTGTAATTAGATATAGAGTGAATATGTCCACAAGTAGAGATCAAAAAATGCTGCTGATAAAGATGTCTGGCAAAGCTTTTCTTCCTCGGCTCCAGTCTCAGTTTAATTTACTTGTTTGAAAAGATGAGAGCCCTGGGCTTCACTTGACTCAATTCATAAACTAGGCCCAGAAGGAGAAAACCAATCTATCTCTCAAGCACACACAAGTGATGTTCCGGCGGTTTAAAGAGGCATCTTCTATGCATTACACAACTTAATGCAAACAGCCTCTGAGTGTGAGCCATCCCATTAAGCTAAATGTCGTGAAAGAGGGATGGCGGGCACACTTTTCACAGTCCTACAAAAAGTCAAGTTATGCTCTGCCTAAAACTTCCCAAAGGTTTTTCCTGGAAGACATTTGTCTGCTGGTGTGTTGATAGTGGTAATTATTGATTTAATTAATTAATTGACTGGAATTGATTTCTTCTTTATAGAACAGAAATACACCTAACGTGAGCTGGATTTGGACTTTCTCGAAGAGATTAGTAACCAATAGATTAAAAGATCATCACTTTGAAAAGCTTCTTGTCCATGGAAATTCCATTTGTGATGATACAGATGATTGTTGTGTTGAGCTGATGGAGAGTCACACCATTAGGTAGTTTGGTCTATACAAAGCTTCTATCATGTCGAAGACTAGGGAGAGGAATTAATATTTGTCAAGCATCTACGATACACCAACAACAGTGCTGGTTAGAAGCTCCATAGATAATATCTCATTGCAATTCTCATGTTAACTCTGTGAGCTAGGATTTGTATACTTATAAATTAACGTGGGAACAGGCTCAACACAGTTACATGAGAAGTGGCGAATCGTTTTGACCAAGGTCCCTCTGGTATTTTATACTATCTGACTATCTCCAATATATCTAATAAATATGGATATTCATATCCTGCTCTGCATTTTGCGGCATGCTTTTAACAGTTATATGTGAGATTCCTACTTAGGAGAGTGGCTGGCATTGTGTTCTGTCATGTGATTCTCACAATAATCTCAAAAGATTGTTGGGACATGTGATTCTCACAATTATCTCCAGAGATTCTTGGGACATGTAGTATTTCCATTCTATTAGAGGAGAAGAAATCGGGAGGTAGCAAGTCTAGAAACCGTCAGGACTTTGTTAGACATGACCAAATACTGTATCCCTAAAAATGTCGTACACTTTTCTATCTGTAAGGAACTCACCAGGTCACGGGTAAGAGGAACATAAGGAAATAGATCAATATCCACAATAAGAGATTCAATAAAGGCAAGTGCAACGATTGGGAGGAATATAAAATAGCATTTTGCCCTTCAGAGCAATAGCATGTATTGCCATTTGTAACTAACCTGTGACTCATTCAGTATTTACCTTCCTGTGTCACATTCCTTCTGAAAAAACTAACCCAGGTGAGAGTGTTCATGGTAGCTTTAGGCATGTTACTTATGATCGATCAGCCATAGTCGCTGGTATGCTTTTAAATGTTTAACAACTGGCACTCCAGGCAAAAGAAAGAAAAAAAGACCTTATTGGTAGTATTTGCCAATTTCCGTGGTGTAGATACCTGTGCAATTTCAAACTACCACCACAATGCAACTGAATGTAGAGTTGGAGAGAGACGTTCGCAATCAGCCTGCAAGAGCTGCCGGGAGCTGACCACACCACACCCCAGGCATATTGATGCTGGAGCGCGGAACATGTTTCCTTAGCAACCCCACTCCTTGGCGGTACTCATTCCTCCCTCCATGATACCTCATCCTCATCCACATATGTATCCTGGTGCTCTCCCATCCTCTCTTTCTTGGGGACATTTCCATCAGGAAAAAAAATAAATCCATTAGTCACCTCACCCAGAGACTTTTGTGCTTTACCAATTAGGAGAAAATAATGGCAAGAATAAGCAGGAGGGGAATGTACTGTAAAGTCAGAGTCCCATCCCAGGGTTCCTGTAATCACTGAACAGTCAAGTGGTTGCCAGCATTAGCTAGACTTGAAGGGAAACCTAGCAGTATTAGCTCTTGTCTCTGACAAGGAAGGCACTTTTTTGTAGCAATATTTTAGCAGAATCAATGCACTAACTCAAAGGGGCAACTATCATGCAGGAAACCAGGTGACTGAGATAATAGAGATAAGTCAGTCATTGTGTTGTCATTCTCATCAAAGGCTACCGATGCGCCCAAGACATGGGAGTAATCTCACAAGGAGTAATGCGGCTGGTTTCGTAATTGTGTCCCCTTCGTTATTTTACTGTTGAATCTTTACCTCAGTAAGATTTCCATTTCTCTCTTTCCCTTCAGCCCAGACCACTTTGTTTTATTTCTAGACATGGTCAGGTTGCAGAACTTAAATACTCAGAGTGTTGTTAGTCTGCCGAGGAACATTGAGAGGACACACAACCGACTCAAGTTACTTCTCGGTACAGAGCTGTGATAAGTTATGCCATTTTTTCCCCTCTAGTCTTGTTTGTAAGACAGAAAAACAACCCTGGCTACTGTCTCATTCATATTCAGTGACTTGATTTGAGTATTGTTTTAATACTTCATCAGAAAAATTATCATTCTCTTTTTCCTTTCCTCATGTAATTTTAAAAGGTTTGCTGAATTTTAAAGTCTTTTTGTCATGTCTTCAGGCTTGTATTTTTTTTCATGAAAAAACACACCTCCAATTTGATAATAGAGGTCACAAAGTGACTCCTTTTGAAATGTACTCTTCAGTAAGTTATTTATTTCATAATAATAACAGCAAACACACATAGCACTTGCTACGTCATTGTACAAAATGCTTTATGTATGCTAACTCACCCATGCCTCAAAACAACCTACTAGTAGGTACTGCCATTCCTCCAATTTTATAAATAACGAGGTTGAGGCACAAAAAGTCATACAAATAGTAAATGATGGAGCTGACATTTGAGCCAAGCCTAGCTGGCTCTAGAGTATATGATTTTTAACTTCTACCCTGTATTTTGATTAAAAACAAAAATCATGATCTATGACTTAGCCTATCAAACTGGGAGCACTAAAGCTATCAAGGGTTTTCAATTTTTAAGATTAGCTACTGTCATTTTTCGAATGGAAGCACAAAATACCTAGCTAGCAGTATAAAACCTGTTCTATTCTCAGGAAAAGAAAAAAACTTACATATATATACATACGTATGTATTCCAGATCAGAAGAGAATCTCAGAAAGCACAGTGATATTTGTGGTAGATAGGTGATTCAAATAATTGAAAAATTAGATTCTTTGTGAAATGCTTATATCATTTCTTGGCTTCTTTTACAGCAGCATGCCATACTTTCCTAACACCAAGAGGACAATTGCTCACTGTACAGGCACGTCTCAAAAGTAGCTGCATCTCCAAAGACTGAGACTCATAGTGCTTCCTGGGTGTTTGTTGAGTGAGTGATACGAATATAAATGGAATAGTTAGCTGCTGCTTATGGAGGCTTGATCTCCTACAGTTAGAAACAGAAAGTGGTTTCTCTGAGTTGCAGAATATATGATCACTTATTAAAATGTCAAATTCTTTAGGAAGGTTGATGCATCTTAATACTTTCTTTAGCATGAATGCGTATACTGATGGCAGTTGGAATATATGTGTTATATATGCTCTCTCTACGTGTTCTATATATTCCTCTATCTATTCATCTATCTATCTATCTATTCATCTATCATCTATCTATTCATCTATCTATCTATCCATCTATCTAATCTATCTAATCTTCTAGAGTGAATAGGTTCTCAGTGAACACCTGCAAGCAAGTGATAAGATTGAGAGTATGACTGGGATGGGATACATCTTATAAAAATCAATTCTGAGGACCAGATGAATGGTCGATAGGATGAAAGAGAGTCGTGCATAGCTTAATTTTGAAAAAAAAAATGACTGAAGCAAATTACTAAAAAAAAAAACCATGTAAGTAGGTAGGGACAGAAGTTATCTAGAAAACCACTTAATCCCAGTAAGTAAGTGTAAAAGGATAGGCTCTGAAGTCGAGACCTGTACCCATGGGTTAGAGTTGAAAGTCAAGGACGGACAAAGATGGTGTGTGGGGAAAGGTCAGTCCCCCAAACGTAGAGCTCATCAGGAACAGGGTCAGAGAGCTGGTAAAGATGGAGAAACACTGCCATGCGGTGAGGTAAGGTGTGCTCTCCCAGCCCAGCCAGAGTTCTGTCTGACAGACACCTGTGTGGGACAGCTGTGAATTAATGTCAGCCTCAGTTTTAAAAAGACAAAAGGTTTGTTTGAAAAGTTAAGTGAGTCTATGGAGAGAGAGGAACATCACCTTTTAGAAGTACACCAGATGCCCTGAAAAGATATTTCACTGACTATTAACATTGGAAAGGACAGCTAAAAAGAAGCCAACAGCATACCATGGGTAATGTGTTGGTATTGAGAGTTATTATAAAGATATTTGGTGTGTGTGTGTGTGTGTGTGTGTGTGTGTGTGTGTGTGTGTGTGATTTAGTGAATGAGTATAGTGTAGAGAAGAGATGTTCCAGTTTTGTCCCAATGGGCATAAAATTATACACACCATAATAAAATTATTTAGGGTCCTCCATTACATCCAGGAATTCTTTAGATAGAAATACGGAGAAGTGTATCTGACATAAAAGCGCATGTTCCTAATCACTGCAGTGTGCAGGTAGTTGACGTAATCCTTTTTTAGGTGCTTCAGTCTGGACAGTCAGTTTTCTTCTCTCATTTTTTGCCCCCGTACCATGGTTATTCTTGAGCAGGCGCCTTTTCTTCCTGCGTGTGGAGCGTGCTGTATGACTCACAAATTTAAAGATCCCAGGTTGGGTATGAATGAGATTTTAGGGTCATGCTAAATCAGATGTTACATCAGTCAAGTCTCTGATTTAACACCCTGCAGAGGAAAGTCTCGTCAGGATTATTTTTTCTGGAATTTTGGTTTTATTACTTTTTCTGGGCTATCTTCACTGTGATTCTATCCCTTTAGAATGGTGACATTCATCAACGTCCAGAGCTGTTAAGTTTTAGCCTCTTATATTCCTGCTTATGTCCTGTTTCTATGTTGTAATGCCAAAGTATTTGTTAAAATATTAGAAGAGATGATAATTGTTAGAAAATGAACATCTGTGTTACAAGTATGCTTCTCTAATGAGAAACATAGAAGATGGAATGAGCTTACTCTTATTAATTATTTGACAAATAAGACTCTCATTTCTGATTGGCTTATGGGAGGAGAGTGATAGATATTTGGTACATAAAGCCCATGTGTCAATCACCTTCTTTCAGCTCTAAAACATTTCTGATCAAATTTGAAACAATCGTAGCTTGCCTTTCCTTCTGTGCTACATTGCGATGTGGAATGTTTAATGAATATGAACACGGACTTTTGAATCAGACAGGCCTATGTCTTTCCCCAGTTTTTTCACAACTAGCTGTAGAACTTGGGCATGTTATTTAACATTTTACACATCAATCATTCATAAAATGAGACTAATACTATGTACCTCATAGAATCAGTGTAATTAGCATAGATCCTGGCACATATGCAAGTGTTCCATAAATGTTAGTACATATTATTAGTTATGTATACTTAACTATACTCTAGGTCCACTTCTTTCTGGACCCATTAGGCTACCACATCTCATACATAGAACTAGCAGCATGTATAAATTAAATGTCAGCCCTGAATCTTATGCTTTTAGCCAAGTGTAGTGTTTAGTATCGTGTCATGCCTTAAACACCTCCCGCTACCCTGGACTACCTCATTTTCTTATCTTTCATGTCAAATTCACACCGGATGCTTGGATTCCTTTCACAGCTTAATGATGACAACAGTGACCTGATAAAAGCCAAGTAGTGGCTAGATGACAGAGCCACACCCAGTCTTAACCAGGTCTGCTGTGTCGACCATTATCCTTTATCACTTAAATGCTGCTTATGTTATCCCATATTATCTACATTTACTCAGGGCATAAGCATTCCCCTATGGTTGGTCTGCTTTGGCTCCTGGATGACGTTTTTGACAAACCCAAAGGACTTTGAATGTCAAGCCCACCTAAAAGGAGCTTAAAGCCACTGCCAAAGTACTAGGAAAAGGTGCACTTTGGCAAACTGGAAGCATGGATCACACAGCTAATTGTGGGCACAGGGTGAAAATTTAATCTTGCAGCTCTAGTCACTGACTTGAACTCCACCAGCACCACTAAGGCTTTGGACAGAATGTTCCTAGGGTTCCTTGTGCAAAATATTTTTGTCAATCAAACATCCCAGGTTTTAGGTGGTAGAATTAGGGAAGTTTTTGGTAACCTGCCTGATGTATGAGACAAAATATGTCTTCTCTCATATGCAGTCTTTCAGCCTCCTCCAGAAGGCTTTCTACCAAAATTACAGTGGATTTGCACTCTCTGTGTACATTGGAGGTCAACCACTGTGCTACTGGGTTTCAGTTGTTGGTGTGAGGCTTTTTTCAGGAATGGTGTCATTCTTCCCACTTAATTCCAAAATGGGACTGCGTAGCTCTCTCATTATTAAAGGACACACAAGCTGTCCTAATGCTGGAATTCATAAAAGCAGGTCCTGGGTACCCTCTCATCATTCCTGTTCCAGGTAGGAATTGCCTGCCCTAACTTTTCTGTGTCTCATTATCCATTGGAACTCTCTCTCCTTGTTTTTCCATTTATACCTTCACTCCAAACACTTGGAACATCTCATCATTTTCCTGCCTATTATCACAGCTATTCTCTGTGATCACAGTTCAGACTTTACTCCCTGGCTATGTAATCTCCGATAATTCTGGATAAACATTCTATCTAATGTGATTCAGTCTCTGAAGCTTAGTTGAGCAGAGCTTCCTTCCCCCTTTCAGCCCAGCCCATCTGCCAGGTGCACTCAGTCTTCACCAAGTGAGACCTCTCCACGGCATCCACGCCCTTCTTTCTCTTTCCTCCTGTTTATTCTAACATTCAGATGTGGTCCCTGGATGCTCCAAACACAGACACAGGGCGTTCTTCACCGATAGATCTCGCTCGCCTGACAATTTCTGTGTTAAACGTGCAGTAGTTGAGGGACTAGGTAAAAGATTTTGGTGACATTAGTTAGTTTCATAATCCACACGCATAATTTCTCCCTGGACAGAAGAAGAAGAACATTTGGAATTAAAGGGATTTGTTAATTAAGTTGTGTAGCCTGGGAAAGTGGAGCAGTGCAATTCATCAAACCAGACCTCTTACAGGACCTCCTGAGGCTTCGGGTGGAATTTTTTTTGGAGGGGTGGGGTGGGGGGTGGAGGAATTTGATGAGAGGAACTGAAGTGACTCCAGTTTCCCTGATTCTAAGCAGGTGAAATAGAACCTGACTGAGCAGGGCAAGGAGACCCATAAGGAACCTGAGCCCAATATGATCACGATAGTTGTCTTTGCCTGGCAGAAGCCCTGAGTTACGATAGTTGTCTTTGCCTGGCAGAAGCCCTTAGACTTTAAGCACATTAAAGTCTAAGATCATTTTTTAAGTCGTCTCCCAATGCTGACTCTCTTCTGCTATATCAACTCAACAAACTTTGAAATCGGGGCTACGAAAGAAAACCCTTGGAAATGTCTTCATTTATTTGACAATTATCTAGATAGTATCTGCTACATGACAGTATCTAGATAGTATCTCCTATGTGACAGATGCAGTTCTAGGTGCTGGGGATATAGTAGTGAATAAAATAGACAAGATTTCCTGCCTTTGTGGGGCTTACAGTCCAGTACTGGAAAAACAGCTGTAAACAAGATAAATAGGTAAATATATACCAGTGAGAAAGAAATTAATGTATAGAAGAGGGCATAAAATTCCATGAGTTGGATCGTGCAGGAGGGTGGTATAAAATTTCAAGTAGGGTAGAATTTTGAGTTAAGGTGTGAAGGAAGGGGTAACTAGCCAAGAAGGTATCTGAGGGTCTGTCATCCTAGGAACAGGAAAGAGCAAATTTCAAACGCCTGAGACAGGACGTCCTCTGGAAAATTTGAAAAATATCAAGGAAGATGGTAGAACCGGAGTGAAATGAGGTAAGAGGTATATGTGTGTGTCTGGGGGGTGAGATTTATGGGCACAATAAGAACTTTGACTTTTACTTGGAGATGGAAGCTATCTGTGAGTTTTGAGCAGAGGAGAGACCAGATCTGATATGACTGATTGAACAGATCATCTGGCTGCTCTGTTGAAAACAGATTTTAGGGAGTAAAGAAAGAAGCTAGGAGGCCAGGTAGGAGACTAATGTAGCAATCCAGGTGGGAATTGATGGTGTTTTGGAAGGAGGGGCAGGGGGCTTATTAAATTCAAGATCTATTTTGAAGGTAAAATCTAAGACTTTTTTTTTTTACAACTTTATTGGAGTATAATTGCTTTACAATGTTGCGTTAGCTTCTGCTGTAAAACAAAGTGAATCAGCTATATGTATACATATATCTCCACATCCCCTCCCCCTTGAGACTTCCTCCCACCCTCCCTATCCCACTCCTCTAGGTGGTCACAAAGCACTGAGCTGATCTCCCTGTGCTATGCAGCAGCTTCCCACTAGCTATCTATTTTACATTTGGTAGTGTATATATGTCCATGCCACGCTCTCACTTCGTCCCAGCTTCCCCTTGATGTTGAGCATTCTTTCATGTGTTTGTTGGCAGTCTGTATATCTTCTTTGGAGAAATGTCTGTTTAGGTCTTCTGCCCATTTTTGGATTGGGTTGTTTGTTTTCTTGATATTGAGCTGCATGAGCTGCCTGTATATTTTGGAGATAATCCTTTGTCAGTTGCTTCATTTGCAAATATTTTCTCCCATTCTGAGGGTTGTCTTTTCATCTTGTTTATGTTTTCCTTTGCTGTGCAAAAGCTTTTAAGTTTCATTAGGTCCCATTCGTTTATTTTTGTTTTTATTTCCATTTCTCTAGGAGGTGGCTCAAAAAGGATCTTGCTGTGATTTATGTCATAGAGTGTTCTGCCTATGTTTTCCTCTAAGAGTTTTAGATTGTCTGGCTTACATTTAGGTCTTTAATCCATTTTGAGTTTATTTTTGTGTATGGTGTTAGGAAGTATTCTAATTTTATTGTTTTACATGTAGCCGTCCAGTTTTCCCAGCACCACTTATTGAAGAGGGTGTCTGTTATCCATTGTATATTCTTGTCTCCTTTGTCAAAGATAATGTGACCATATGTGCGTGGGTTTATCTCTGGGTTTCCTATCCTGTCCCATTGATCTATATTTCTGTTTTTGTGCCAGTACCATACTGTCTTGATTACTGTACCTTTGTCATATAGTCTGAAGTCAGGGAGCCTGATTCCTCCAGCTCTGTTTTTCTTTCTGAAGATTGCTTTGGCTATTCAGGGTCTTTTGTTTCCAGACAAATTGTAAAATTTCTTGCTCTAGTTCTGTGAAAAATGCCATTGATAATTTGATAGGAATTACACTGAATCTGTAGATTACTTTGGGTAGTATAGTCATTTTCACAATGTTGATTCTTCCAATCCAAGAACATGGTATATCTCTCCATCTGTTTGTATTGTCTTTTATTTCTTTCATCAGTGTCTTTTAGTTTTCTGCATAGAGGTCTTTTGCCTCCTTAGGTAAGTTTTTTCCTAGGTATTTTATTCTTTTTGTTGCACTAGTAAATGGGAGTGCTTCCTTAACTTCTCTTTCTGATATTTTGTTGTTAGTGTATGACTTTTATAATAAACTCACTAAAGAATAGGAAAGAAAAATCAAGATGAAAAACAAGGATTTTGGCTGCATCAGCTAGAAGAATAGTTATCATTGACAGGTATGTGGAACATGGCCAAAAGAGTAAGTTTAGGAGGCAGAAAGTAAAGATTTCAGTTTTTAGTATGTTTATTGAGATGCTCTTTACACATCCCATCAGAGATGTCAAGTAGGCAGTTTGACATCAGAGTTTTCTTGTTTTCACATTTTTATTCATAGTCCTTTTCAAAAGGAAAGGAAAACATGAGGTAGGATCGGAAGCCTTAGGTTCCTCCAACTTTCTGTGGTTCTAAATGGCTCTTGGCTCATGGAAGGACAGCAATGTTTATGGTGGTAGAGATGATGAAGCTCTTAAAGCACAGAAATGCCTACACTTTCCTGAAATGGCAGCTTTACTACAATGGATTTTTTTCTTTTTTCTTTTGGTACACGGGCCTCTCACTGTTGTGGCCTCTCCCGTTGCGGAGCACAGGCTCCGGACGCGCAGGCCCAGCGGCCATGGCTCACGGGCCCAGCTGCTCCACGGCATGTGGGATCTTCCCGGACTGGGGCACGAAACTGTGTCCCCTGTATTGGCAGGCAGACTCTCAACCACTGCACTACCAGGGAAGCCCTACAATGGATTTTTAAAGCTGTTAGTAGTCTGTGTTGTATTAGCTTCTAAAATTTTAGTTCTATATCACAGTCCAAACATTAGTATAAGGATTTTATCTTTCAATCCTGATCATCAATAAATTTCACTTGCAAAAGTTAAGACTCACCAAGACTCATGCTGTGACTTGCTGAGTAGGAAACTCAAGCCAAGTAGATTTCAACATTTATCTCTTCATTCAATGTCTCCAAATCAATGGCAAGAATAAAAGGAGGCCAGAGGACATTCTGGTAGAATGTCATGACTTCCTCTCTAAGAAGAATGGAGTATACACTTAGATCTCATGACTCAAAGGCACATGTCTGCCTCTTGCTCATGTCTGCCCCAGTCAACACTGACCAGGGATGTCTATGGATCTGATTCAGCCCCTAAGAGTCAAATACCAGCTTATTCACTGAAAACGTTGTGCACCAGGATATTCTGCCATCAGTGTTCTGGGAAAAAGCTCCCATAGTCCTCTGCATAATCCAATTCTGAAAGCATCCCATTTTTAACAATATGCAGGCTCCCATGAATAGGCAGCTTTTCATCAATGTTAACAAATGGAAATTATTTCCCCTCCAGCACATACTTTTTTCCCATTTATTGCCTACCTAAGTGACCTTGAGGCTGCATTCACCATTTATAGTTTTTAATTGCATTTTATTTAATTTTAAAACTTGAACAAGATGAATATTTTGTTTGGTCATATTTTCCCTGTTATACTACAGCAGTGTTTCTCAACCTTTTATTTATTATTGAGGGAAAAACAGAAACTTATAGACATTCTTTTGCCTTATTATGCCCCAACTATATCATATTAATACACAGTTGTACTGTATATCTGTTTAGGTATGGTCGGTCCTTGGAGCAATATGTAAGCTCCTTCCCCTCTAAAGATCCAGTTTTTACCCCTTTGGGGGCAAGGTTGCCCCTGTTGAAAAATTCATGTTCTGCAGTGTTTCAATGTCAAGACTGAGGACAAAGGTACAGGGGAAAAAAAGGAAGCATGTAGTTTCTGCTGCTGACGTGATTACCACTTTCCCTTTCTTCAGGGATGAGACGAGACACTCTTAAAAGTTAACATTGATAAGACGTGCATTTCTGTGTGCCAAGTTGTTCATTTACATCAGGCAGTCTAATGTCCTCTGAGACAAATACACCTGTTACTCTGAATTGGACAGCCGCCATGTGTACTTTCTGTATTTATAGATGGTTTTCTAGTTTTGCCATCTAATAAAATTTCCTCATAGAATTAATTCTGCTTATAGGATTAAAAACCAACTGGGAACTTTGCAGAAGTAGTGGTACTTCAATCCATTCTTTGTGGTCTTTCCAGGAACGCATTTAAATTCAGGTCAAGATAGATGAAAGGTCAGTAATTAGGGTGACAAGGAATGGAGCTGGGGCTGAATGGCTGAGTTTGTTATATCAACAAAATATGGCCTTACTAAGGATTTCCTACTTAAAAGCTGTGCAGGTGAACTTGAATTTGTAAGATATGTGGGTAGGTGCCATGCTTGGCTACATGCTAGTATATTGGCCTTTATGACATCTGTTATATTTTCTTCTAAAAAATTATTTTATAGGCTCCATGTTTACTATTTGAATAACAATTTTTAGATAGAAAGTTTACAATTGTGACTATATTACAAAAACTGTTACACATCCAATGTGAATAATATAGTCGAAGAGAATACATTACATGCCTGTTATATTATAGTTTTGTATAAAGATAGATCCATATTGAAGTTAAAGCTTAAAGTTGTATTTATTAGTAGCATTTTAGGTAATTTTACATGTGGAAAATATATTCAAGATGTGAAACAGAAGCACCTGCATACAATTTGTCCTTTCCCTGCTAAGCTTCAACTTTCAGCATCACTTACTGTATTATTTTTAAGATAGAAGGAAATGATTTTTATTTTTTATTCTTCTTTTTTTTTTTAAATTTCCAGAAGACTCAGTTCTAGCTTTGATATTGGAGTTGCCTGGCATCAAAAGCCCTTTCACTAGTTTTTAGTGACCCACATATTTACAGCTCATAATAAAAAAAGATTAAAGCTTTTTTAAAAAAATACTTTTGGCTTTTCCAATTGGCCTCCTTGGCATGTTGAGCTCTGATTTTCCCACTCTTAGTGTGTAAGGAAAGCACTTTATTAACTTAAATGTCTGTTTTATGTAAGTTTTTTAAAGCTAAAAGAAGAATTTTTTTCCTGTTCCACCTGGATGTGGAGGCCTAATAATTTTCAGTATTGATGTTTCATAATTAGAAGAGTCATTTAGACAGTGACACCCTATTTTTTAACTAATTCATAAGTAACTGTCTTACTTGATATTTACTCTCATCTTTATTGGATACTAATGAATATTTTTGGCACTGAATGAACAAACTTCCATTCATTTTGTGGTTTTGACTATTTGGAATCATACCTTTTAGAATACATCAGATCAGACCACAGAAAACATGCAGTTTCAATAGTGAAATGCAGTTATTTACATAGGTGTCATGCCATCATCATTACCAAGGGAATTTTATATCCAAATTTCTCTTTCATATAGTTCTGTAAAGGCAGAGAATATTCTTCCTATTTGACAAAACAAAAAAATGAAAAAACAACCTCAGAATTTTCTCATTTGTGTAAGGTCAACCAAGTCTGTGGTAGAGACGAGAATAAAATCCGAACTCTTTGGCCCTTCCACAGGAATATATTTTCTTTGGGAAATAACCATAGGTAGTTAAAAAGGGATGTGATGTATGTGAACTCCAAGGCACCTGATGCAGTTCAGTAAACATTCACAGAGTGTTCTCTGTATTTCTCAAATATTGAGGAACTCTGTTTCCTCCAACTCTGTTTTCCAGGTACCCACTGTGTGATATGTAGCCCCTTAAACAACAGGAAATGGTCTTCTTTTCTCTATTTCCAGATTGTAAAACAAATGCTGTTTATATGCCTTTACCTGACAATCTAATGCAGTTACCATGCACACATAGCACAGTAGAAGAGTGGCAATTTGTAAGATGGGTATTTTTCATTCACCTCATTTGTTAGCCTAATGCGCCAGTAAGGAGCATTATTTCATGCTGGGTTGATTTTCTCTTTTCAGGCTCTGTCTAGGGGGTTCGGAACTTCCTAGCCTTTGAACAAAGAAGTAATTTAAAGGCATGAGACCACCTAAACCCCAGAAAGGGTTTGCATTGCATTATTTGCATTGCATTATTGCAATGCAAATAATGCAATGCAAACCCTTTCTGGGGTTTAGGTGGTCTCATGCCTTTAAATTACTTCTTTGTTCAAAGAAGTAATTTTTGAACATTGCATTTTTGAACATCTTGCATTATTCCTTCTACTGGTAGAGTTCTACTTATTAAATGAATGTAATTTTGAAAGGTTGCTTGAAATGTTAAGTATATTTAAAGCAGCTCTTCTACCACCATGTTAAAGGAAACACTATAATATAACATAAATATGACTCATAATTTAAAATCTCAGCTCTAGTTGTAACTTTTCTCCTTCTTGTTTTGAGATCTTTGCCATAATATTTGGAAAGACTCACTTTCCACTTGTATATCATTACAACAATCCTAGGAGATATTGAGGAAAACAACAAAGGCAGAATTTTGAGCTAATAAATAGCCCACTCACTTTATCTTATGTTCAACCTCCAAATGTTCTATAAAAATACTCAAGAACATAGATGAAAAGGAAACTGAACAGAATTATAAACTAACAATAGGAAGAATCCGCATAGTGAGGTCCAGAGAAATTTCCAACAACTGTTAAGATGTACTCTTGTTTTATATCACAGTTGATCCAACTTCTGAACTAGGACAGCGGATTGCCATGAAAACAGGAGGGACGGGATTTTACTCTCCTTACAAATTGTCCTGAAACCTCAAATGCAGATGCTACACGAACCAAAACGATAGACAGTTGATCTCACAGGTGTTTGGAAACAATTTCTGAACAAGTACGAGCCATTGCCTCTTTCCTTTCATGTTCCGCATTATCATTAACATCAGACAGCTACTTATGCTGAGATTCAACAGCCTCTCTTGCTCCTGCTGGAGCCTCAGATGTAACAGTGAGATCTTGTTTCACAACTATCCTCAGCTCTGAAAAAGGAAGGAAATGAAATAGTTCATGTGAATTGGGTTGATTTAGGTATCTGCAGCCAACTTTTTTGTCACTTCTGACTGATACTAATTTTGACAACTTGTATTTTCCCAGAATTTGTCCATTTTATCTAAGTTGTTATGTTTGTTTGCATAAAGTTGTTCATCGTGTTCTCTTATTGTTCTTTTAATACCTGTAAGATCTGTAGTGATAACTTTGTTATCACTCTTGTCAATAGTAATTTGTATTCTTTCTCTTTAGTTTCAGAAAATCTAGTTAGGCATTTTATTGATCTCATCAAAGAACTAGCTTTGGACACTGCTAATTTTCTTTACTAATTGTATTAATTTTTCTCTTTTATTTATTTCCCTCTTGTTTTTACTATTTCTTTCATCCTATTTACTTTGGTTTTACTTTGTTCCTTTTTTTTTTTTTTTTTTTTTTGCTTCTTAAGTTGGAACCTCAGGTTATTGATTTTAGATTTACCTTTTCTAATGTACACACTTTAAGCTATAAATTTCTCTTAGTCTTTCTTTGGCTGCATCACATAAATTTTGATGTTTTCCCCTTATCATTTAACATAATACTTTTAGTCCTAGCCACAGCAGTCAGACAAGAAAAAGAAATAAAGGCATCCAAATTGGAAGGGAAGAGGTAAAACTCTCTCTATGTGTAGATGACATCATCTTTATGTGAAACAGATAATATTCGCTAAAGTAATATTAGTATTTCTTAGTGAAATTCAGAATTTTATGTCCCACTTCTCTTTAGCCCCCTTTCCCTTGAAAAAAGTTTCCTGAAGAATATTCAGACATTCATTAAATCCCCAATAGTTAAGGAAACCTCAAGTATCACTTTATGGCAATTCTTATCCTGATATGTCCAATCAAGAATACCTGATCTCAAAAAAAAAAAAAAAAAATATATATATATATATATATATATATATATATATATATATATATATCTGGAGGCAGTGAAATGAGATAGGTAGCTGAGCATTCATTCTCTTACAATAGAAAAAAAAAAATGATACCTGATCTCACAAGGTTAACTTTTCCAAAATAGTCTTCAACACCATTCTTTCATAACAAGGCCCTGACATTGTCTTCCAAAATCTACTTTTGAAAGAATAATTCCTGATGAATCTTGGAGAAGAAAAAATAAATATCTGACCATTAGGGTAGCATCTGAAGTCTGAAATCATTTCCTAGATAAGGCCTATTAACTGGAGGCAAGATTAATGAGTAACCACATCTTCCTACTTAGCATACTTCTAAATAGCTGAGTTGCTTACACCAGCAAATCATCTTTATAATAGGATTTGGCTCTAGAACAACCTAAATGTTCAAACAGAAATGTTGACATTCTTTCTGAAAATATACCCCAAAAGTCATAGAACCATTGACACAGGGAATGATTCTCTACCTTGAAATCATTGGCTCTGTACAAAGGACTCTGACTGTCAGTACATAAACCATTCATGTAACACTTTCAACTGGCTTTATTGTCAATCCAGAGTCAGACTTGTATGAATTTCCCTTCAAGATTATCTTCAAAATGAATATTCTTCCCAGTATACAGTTTTAGGATCCTGGAGTCCATATTTTCCAAAGGTGTCATGAGGCATTCCAAATAAGACATCAATAAATGCATAATATTTTAATGAGGTCAAATGACATTTTTGGAATGACCACAAAATAACACAATATACAGTTATCAATTTATAAACTAAATTGACTCTGAAGAACTAAAAAGCTCAAGCAAGCCCCAAGTATCCTGAGAAATATTTCCATAGAATTGATTACAACTCTTTTCCCACCTCAGGGTCATGATGCCATCCTGGACCTCATCAATTTTCTCAAACAAAATGAGATATTTTATTCTTAGTATGTACCAGAGCTGAGAGAACCATCATCTTTCTGCAAGGAATCTTCAGGTTTCACATGAAATTAGATTTGATTATTTGAGACTTTGAATTTTATGTTCTCCTGTTTATTGTAGATCCCTTCTGAAGTTCTCTAAACCAGAAACCAGATATATATTGCTAATTAGTTAAACTCTAAGAACAAAAACATATATTTTATAAAGCTTAAGATCATCTTTAAAATGTTATGCTTCATAACAGGAAGATTGGATCACCTTGCAATCCCCTGCAGTGTTCTGCTACAATAATCCAATCCATTCTAATACCTCAAATTTCAATTTTTTTTCCAGTAAATACAGGTTTTATTCCTAGTATTTCTCACCATCTGTAGCTATCCTCCAAGTACTTAAGTCATTGAACCGTCCACTGAAGGAGAATGGGAGACAAATTTGTAAGCTGTATCCTGTTTCCCATTGGTCAAAAGCTTGTTCCATGGGATAGTAATTCCCCTATACTTCCTAGTGGCACACGCAAGGGTGCAGAGCAGCCTGTGACATCATGTGCTTCGGTATCAACAGCGAGGCCCCTGGGTAGGAAGTGAGGGGGTAGATGACAGGTATGCAGCAAAGTGCTGTTGTATTGTGCCCACATGATATTATTTGCAGTCTACATAAAGGTGATCATGACAGTGGTATCTGGAGCTGGAAAAGATGATCAAATGACTCAAAGGTATGTGAGAACAAGATTTAAAGTGAAGTGTAAGTAGTGTCAGCTATCACCAGCGAGTTTCATCATGTGAAATGGCCAGTTTACTCTGATTCACTCACAATTACATCTGGAGAATGAGACCAATTCAGACACTTGTTAATCAGTTTCCATGGCTCAAAGAATTGAGACACTCTGTGCCTATATAACTCTCCCTGCAGTGTAGCTATACGTCTGATACTGCGTTATCTCAGGGAGGGAGGGGAAAGGATATACGAAGAAGTGTATTATCAAAGGTCACAAGTATTTAAAGCACTCCCAGGTGAGAGCCAAATGCAAGCTCTGGATCAAATAAAAATGCAACGACCATCACACCATGGCTATAAAGCAGAGTTAATCTGGATCAAACCACAGCAAATTGTTTCCAATGCCTAGTTTCTCTCCTGATCGCAATCCTCGTTCTCTTCCTTCAGCTTTGTGGTTACCCTTTCAAAGGCATTCCCTTCTGCTCATCTTGCTAACACCGTTAATCATCCATTCCACCACATTTTTAGAATGTTCTCGCATATTGACAACATTCCCATGCTCACTTCTGCCATGTTCCTTCCCCACTCTTCAACCCCAGTTTGCACTGTATTATTAATATTAACCAGCTGGGGCTTCCCTGGTGGCGCAGTGGTTGAGAGTCTGCCTGCCGATGCAGGGGATGCGGGTTCGTGCCCCGGTCCGGGAAGATCCCGCATGCCACGGAGTGGCTGGGCCCGTGAGCCATGGCCGCTGGGCCTGCGCGTCCGGAGCCTGTGCTCTGCAACGGGAGAGGCCACAGCAGTGAGAGGCCCGCGTACCACACACACACACACACACACACACACACACAAATATATATATATATATATAAATATATTAAAAAAAAAATATATATATAAACCAGCTGAAGGTAGAGTGTGGAAAACCATACTAAAAATGAACCAGCATATTATTTTCATGACTGGGTGTATTTGCCGCTTCATCTACCACTGCAAATAAAGGCATACATGCTAGAGCAGCCATATGTGGCTGTCTGTGATCAAACGTGAGCAGTATAACAGCCCATGTGTGTGCCATGGTGTCTTTCCAAGATCTCTCTTAGGACTGTGAGATAGCATCATTTCTGCATATTTTTTGAATGGAGTGTTTACATAATGTAAATATGGCCATTCTTTTCCTCCACTTAGGGCTGGCAGAACAAATAAGACCCTCCAAATTTATATGCCCAATTACTTTTAGGTTAACAAGCTCTGAAGTGCTGTGGAAATACTCCCCCAGAGTTTCATTGTGGGTTAATGGAGAATCATCCAGACTTTCTTCAGGACTATTAGAATAATAAACACCAGGCAGTTTAATCAATTAGACATTTCACCAGGACCATCACTCAAGTGGACAAGTAATTCAGCCTATTCCCCAAGGAAGTCTGGGCTCAGTGATCTCTGCTTTTTGCCAAAACCCCAGTGAGGGACAGTTAAGAATTGTTCTTCCAAGGATACAAGGCAGGACCTGTGGGAGAGGTTTCTACAGTGCTTATCTTGGGGAAGTTGTATAAGGACGACCAGGAACAATGTCCCGATGCAGGCAGTGGGGGTCCCTACCCTCTATTCTCATAGACGAAGAAGTCATAATCAACATATAGTTTTCTTCTCTGAATGGGAAGAGAACATAGTAAAACCTCACTGTCTCAGAGTATATGTGGGTTGATGTGTATGAAGGGGGCAGATTCCAATTTGAATATGCAGAACATTAAAAAAACCCTGCATCGTAGGATACTTTCAAGGCAGTTTTGTAGCTTTCAAATATATACAGTAGGTGGAAATGGAGTGGCAAATTGTTTTCTAATAGAGGTCTTTAGACACCTTTTTTTTTAACACACACGTAACGATGATTTATAAGTAATATGTCAATTAATTGTTTATAAATGGCACTGCTCAAGTGCTAGAGGGCTCTTGAAAACAATTGTTTCTTTTAAGTATTTTAAATATCTTTCCAGCACACTTACTTATACCATGAATTATTTAGGAAACCCTTCCTCTATTGTTACCATACAGATAAAATTTGGTCCAGTTCTAATCAAAATTATCACAAATTTTTATTTGATGCTGTCTGGTAGACTGTGTTGCTGGATAACCAGTACTCTGCAAGCTTAGTTGCCATTATGAAGAAACAGCTTCTTTCACAGCAGTGAATTTTTTTTTTTTTACATCTTTATTAGAGTATAATTGCTTTACAATGGTGTGTTAGTCTCTGCTTTATAACAAAATGAATCATTTATACATATACATATGTTCCCATACCTCTTCCCTCTTGCGTCTCCCTCCCTCCCTCCCACCCTCCCTATCTCACCCCTCCAGGCGGTCACAAAGCACCGAGCTGATCTCCCTGTGCTATGCGGCTGCTTCCCATTACCTATCTACCTTACGTTTGGTAGTGTATATATGTCCATGCCTCTCTCTCGCTTTGTCACAGCTTACCCTTCCCCCTCCCCATACCCTCAAGTCCATTCTCTAGTAGGTCTGTGTCTTCATTCCTGTCTTACCCCTAGGTCTTTCATGACATTTCTTTTTCTTAAATTCCATATATATATGTTAGCATACGGTATTTGTCTTTCTCTTTCTGACTTACTTCACTCTGTATGACAGACTCTAGGTCTGTCCACCTCATTACAAATAGCTCAATTTCGTTTCTTTTTATGGCTGAGTAATATTCCATTGTATATATGTGCAACATCTTCTTTATCCATTCATCTGATGATGGACACTTAGGTTGTTTCCATCTCCGGACTATTGTAAATAGAGCTGCAATGAACATTTTGGTACATGACTCTTCTTGAATTATGGTTTTCTCAGGGTATATGCCCAGTAGTGGGATTCCTGGGTCATATGGTAGTTCTAGTTGTAGTTTCTTAAGGAACCTCCATACTGTTCTCCACAGTGGCCGTATGAATTTACATTCCCACCAACAGTGCAAGAGTGTTCCCTTTTCTCCACACCCTCTCCAGCATTTACTGTTTCTAGATTTTTTGATGATGGCCATTCTGACTGGTGTGAGATGATATCGCATTGTAGTTTTGATTTGCATTTCTCTAATGATTAATGATGTTGAGCATTCTTTCATGTGTTTGTTGGCAGTCTGTATATCTTCTTTGGAGAAATGTCTATTTAGGTCTTCTGCCCACTTTTGGATTGGGTTGTTTGTTTTTTTGTTATTGAGCTGCATGAGCTGCTTATAAATTTTGGAGATTAATCCTTTGTCAGTTGCTTCATTTGCAAATATTTTCTCCCATTCTGAGGGTTGTCTTTTGGACTTGTTTATGGTTTCCTTTGCTGTGCAAAAGCTTTGAAGTTTCATTAGGTCCTATTTGTTTATTTTTGTTTTTATTTCCATTTCTCTAGAAGGTGGGTCAAAAAGGATCTTGCTGTGATTTATGTCATAGAGTGTTCTGCCTATGTTTTTCTCTAAGAGTTTGACAGTTTCTGGCCTTACATCTAGATCTTTAATCCATTTTGAGCTTATTTTTGTGTATGGTGTTAGGGAGTGATCTAATCTCATACTTTTATATGTACCTGTCCAGTTTTCCCAGCATCACTTACTGAAGAGGCTGTCCTTTCTCCACTGTACATTCCTGCCTCCTTTATCAAAGATAAGGTGACCATATGTGCGTGGGTTTATCTCTGGGTTTCTATCCTGTTCCATTGATCTATCTTTCTGTTTTTGTGCCAGTACCATACTGTCTTGATTACTGTAGCTTTGTAGTATAGTCTGAAGTCAGGGAGCCTGATTCCTCCAGCTCCGTTTTTCGTTCTCAAGATTGCTTTGGCTATTCGGGGTCTTTTGTGTTTCCATACAAATTGGGAAATTTTTTGTTCTAGTTCTGTGAAAAATACCAGTGGTAGTTTGATAGGGATTGCATTGAATCTGTAGATTGCTTTGGGTAGTAGAGTCATTTTCACAATGTTGATTCTTCCTCTCCATCTATTTGTATCATCTTTAATTTCTTTCATCAGTGTCTTATAATTTTCTGCATGTAGGTCTTTTGTCTCCTTAGGTAGGTTTATTCCTAGATATTTTATTCTTTTTGTTGCAATGGTAAATGGGAGTGCTTTCTTGATTTCACTTTCAGATTTTTCATCATTAGTGTATAGGAATGCCAGAGATTTCTGTGCATTAATTCTGTATCCTGCTACTTTACCAAATTCCTTGATTAGCTCTAGTAGTTTTCTGGTAGCATCTTTAGGATTCTCTATGTATAGGATCATGTCATCTGCAAACAGTGACAGCTTTACTTCTTTTCCGATTTGGATTCCTTTTATTTCCTTTTCTTCTCTGATTGCTGTGGCTAAAACTTCCAAAACTATGTTGAATAAGAGTGGTGAAAGTGGGCCACCATGTCTTGTTCCTGATCTTAGTGGAAATGTTTTCCATTTTTCACGATTGAGGACGATGTTGGCTGTGGGTTTGTCATATATGGCCTTTATTATGTTGAGGAAAGTTCCCTCTATGCCTACTTTCTGCAGGGTTTTTATCATAAATGGGTGTTGAATTCTGTTGAAAGCTTTCTCTGCATCTATTGAGATGATCATATGGTTTTTCTCCTTCAATTTGTTAATATGGTTTATCACATTGATTGATTTGTGTATATTAAAGAATCCTTGCATTCCTGGAATAAACCCCACTTGATCATGGTGTATGATCCTTTTAATGTGCTGTTGGATTCTGTTTGCTAGTATTTTGTTGAGGATTTTTGCATCTATGTTCATCAGTGATATTGGCCTGTAGTTTTCTTTCTTTGTGACATCCTTGTCTGGTTCTGGTATCAAGGTGATGGTGGCCTTGTAGAATGAGTTTGGGAGTGTTCCTCCCTCTGCTATATTTTGGAAGAGTTTGAGAAGGATAGGTGTTAGCTCTTCTCTAAATGTTTGATAGAATTCGCCTGTGAAGCCATCTGGTCCTGGGCTTTTGTTTGTTGGAAGATTTTTAATCACAGTTTCAATTTCAGTGCTTGTGATTGGTCTGTTCATATTTTCTATTTCTTCCTGGTTCAGTCTTGGCAGGTTGTACATTTCTAAGAATTTGTCCATTTCTTCCAGGTTGTCCATTTTATTGGCATAGAGTTGCTTGTAGTAATCTCTCATGATCTTTTGTATCTCTGCAGTGTCAGTTGCTACTTCTCCTTTTTCATTTCTAATTCTATAGATTTGAGTCTTCTCCCTTTTTTTCTTGATGAGTCTGGCTAATGCTTTATCAATTTTGTTTATCTTCTCAAAGAACCAGCTTTTAGTTTATTGATCTTTGCTATCGTTTCCTTCATTTCTTTTTCATTTATTTCTGATCTGATTTTTATGATTTCTTTCCTTCTGCTAACTTTGGGTTTTTTTTGTTCTTCTTTCTCTAATTGCTTTAGGTGCAAGGTTAGGTTGTTTATTCGAGATGTTTCCTGTTTCTCAAGGTAGGATTGTATTGCTATAAACTTTCCTCTTAGAACTGCTTTTGCTGCATCCCATAGATTTTGGGTCGTCGTGTCGCTATTGTCATTTGTTTCTAGGTATTTTTTAATTTCCTCTTTGATTTCTTCAGTGATCACTTCGTTATTAAGTAGTGTATTGTTTAGCTTCAATGTGTTTGTATTTTTTACAGATCTTTTCCTGTAATTCATATCTAGTCTCATAGTGTTGTGGTCAGAAAGATACTTGATACAATTTCAATTTTCTTAAATTTACCAAGGCTTGATTTGTGACCCAGGATATGATCTATCCTGGAGAATGTTCCATGAGGACTTGAGAAAAATGTGTATTCTGTTGTTTTTGGATGGAATGTCCTATAAATATCAATTAAGTCCATCTTGTTTAATGTATCATTTAAAGCTTGTGTTTCCTTATTTATTTTCATTTTGGATGATCTGTCCATTGGTGAAAGTGGGGTGTTAAAGTCCCCTACTATGAATGTGTTACTGTCAATTTCCCCTTTTATGGCTGTTAGTATTTGCCTTATGTATTGAGGTGCTCCTATGTTGGGTGCATAAATATTTACAATTGTTATATCTTCTTCTTGGATCAATCCCTTGATCATTATGTAGTGTCCTTCTTTGTCTCTTCTAATATTCTTTATTTTAAAGTCTATTTTGTCTGATATGAGAATTGCTACTCCAGCTTTCTTTTGCTTTCCATTTGCATGAAATACCTTTTTCCATCCCCTTACTTTCAGTCTGTATGTGTCTCTAAGTCTGAAGTGGGTCTCTCGTAGACAGCAAATACATGGGTCTTGTTTTTTTATCCATTCAGCTAATCTGTGTCTTTTGGTGGGAGCATTTAGTCCATTTACATTTAAGGTAATTATCGATATGTATGTTCCTATTCCCATTTTCTCAATTGTTTTGGGTTTGTTATTGTAGGTCTTTTCCTTCTCTTGTGTTTCCTGCCTAGCGAACTTCCTTTAGCATTTGTTGTGAAGCTGGTTTGGTGATGTTGAATTCTCTTAGCTTTTGCTTGTCTGTAAAGGTTTTAATTTCTCCATCAAATCTGAATGAGATCCTTGCTGGCTAATCTTGGTTGTAAGTTTTTCTCCTTCATCACTTTAAATATGTCCTGCCACTCCCTTCTGGCTTGCAGAGTTTCTGCTGAAAGATCAGCTGTTAACCTTATGGGGATTCCCTTGTGTGTTATTTGTTGTTTTTCCCTTGCTGCTTTTAATATGTTTTCTTTGTATTTAATTTGTGACAGTTTGATTAATATGTCTTGGCGTATTTCTCCTTGGATTTATCCTGTATGGGACTCTCTGTGCTTCCTGGACTTGATTAACTATTTTCTTTCCCATATTAGGGAAGTTTTCAACTATAATCTCTTCAAATATTTTCTCAGTCCCTTTCTTTTTCTCTTCTTCTTCTGGAACCCGTATAATTCGAATGTTGGTGCGTTTAATGTTGTCCCAGAGGTCTCTGAGACTGTCCTCAGTTCTTTTCATTCTGTTTTCTTTATTCTGCTCTGCAGTAGTTATTTCCACTATTTTATCTTCCAGATCACTTATCCGTTCTTCTGCCTCAGGTATTCTGCTATTGATCCCATCTAGAGTATTTTTCATTTCATTTATTGTGTTGTTCATCATTGTTTGTTTCATCTTTAGTTCTTCTAGGTCCTTGTTAAATGTTTCTTGCATTTTGTCTATTCTATTTCCAAGATTTTGGATCATCTTTACTATCATTATTCTGAATTCTTTTTCAGGTAGACTGCCTATTTCCTCTTCATTTGTTAGGTCTGGTGGGTTTTTATCTTGCTCCTTCATCTGCTGTGTGTTTTTCTGTTTTCTCATTTTGCTTATCTTACTGTGTTTGGGGTCTCCTTTTTGCAGGCTGCAGGTTCGTAGTTCCCATTGTTTTTGGTGTCTGTCCCCAGTGGCTAAGGTTGGTTCAGTGGGTTGTGTAGGCTTCCTGGTGGAGGGGACTAGTGCCTGTGTTCTGGTGGATGAGGCTGGATCTTGTCTTTCTGGTGGGCAGGTCCACGTTTGGTGGTGTGTTTTGGGGTGTCTGTGGACTTAATATGATTTTAGGCAGCCTTTCTGCTAATGGGTGGGGTTGTGTTCCTGTCTTGCTAGTTGTTTGGCATAGGATGTCCAGCACTGTAGCTTGCTGGTCGTTGAGTGAAGCTGGGTGCTAGTGTTGAGATGGAGGTCTCTGGGAGATTTTAGCTGTTTGATATTATGTGGAGCTGGGAGGTCTCTTGTGGACAGTGTCCTGAAGTTGGCTCTCCCACCTCAGAGGCACAGCACTGACTCCTGGCTGCAGCACCAAGAGCCTTTCATCCACACGGCTCAGAATAAAAGGGAGAAAAAGTAGAAAGAAAGAAGTAGTAGAAGTAGAAAGAAAGAAAGAAAGGAGGGAGGGAGGGAGGAAGGAAGGAAAGAAAAAAGAAAGATAGAAGATAAAGTAAAATAAAATAAAGTAAGATAAAATATAAATTTATTAAAATAAAAAATAATTATTAAGAAAAAAAATTTAAAAAAACGGATAGATAGAACCCTAGGACAAATGGTGGAAGCAAAGTTATACAGACAAAATCTCACACGGAAGCATACACATACACACTCACAAAAAGAGGAAAAGGGGAAAAAAATCATAAATCTTGCTGTCAAAGCCCACCTCCTCAATTTGGGAAGATTCGTTTTCTATTCAGGTATTCCACAGATGCAGGGTACATCAAGTTGATTGTGGAGCTTTAATCCGCTGCTCCTGAGGCTGCTGGGAGAGATTTCCCTTTCTCTTCTTTGTTCTCACAGCTCCTAGGGGCTGAGCTTTGGATTTGGCCCCGCCTCTGCGTGTAGGTCGCTGGAGGGCGTCTGTTCTTCGCTCAGACAGGACGGGGTTAAAGGAGCCGCTGATTCGCGGGCTCTGGCTCACTCAGGCCGGGGGGAGGGAGGGGCACGGAGTGCGGGGCGGGCCTGCGGCGGCAGGGGCCGGCGTGACGTTGCACCAGCCTGAGGCGCGCCGCGTGACGTTGCACCAGCCTGAGGCGTGCCGTGCGTTCTCCCGTGGAAGTTGACTCTGGATCCCGGGACCCTGGCAGCGGCGGGCTGCACAGGCTCCCTGGAAGCGGGGTGTGGAGAGTGACCTGTGTTCGCACACAGGCTTCTTGGTGGCGGCGGCAACAGCCTTAGCGTCTCATGCCCATCTCTGGGGTTTGCGCTTTTAGCCGCGGCCCACGCCCGTCTCTGGACTCCTTTAAGCGGCGCTGGTAACCACCTCTCCTCGCGCACCAGGAAATAAAGAGGTAAGAAAAAGTCTGTTGCCTCTTCGGCAGCTCCAGACTTTTCCCTGGACTCCCTCCCGGCTCGCCGTGGCGCACTAACGCCCTGCAGGCTGTGTTCATGCCGCCGACCCCAGTCCTCTCCCTGCTCTCCGACTGAAGCCCGAGCCTCAGCTCCCAGCCCCGTCCGCCGCGGCGGGGGAGCAGACAAGCCTCTCGGGCTGGTGAGTGCCGGTCGGCACCGATCCTCTGTGCTGGAATCTCTCCGCTTTGCCCTCCGCACCCCTGTTGCTGTGCTCTCCTCCGCGGCTTCGAAGCTCCCCCACTTCGCCACCCGCAGTCTCCGCCCGCGAAGGGGCTTCCTAGTGTGTGCAAACCTTTCCTCCTTCACAGCTCCCTCCCACTGGTGCAGGTCCCGTCCCTATCCTTTTGTCTCTGTTTTTTCTTTTTTCTTTTGCCCTACCCAGGTATGTGGGGGGTTTCTTGCCTTTTGAGAGGTCTGAGGTCTTCTGCCAGCCTTCAGTAGGTGTTCTGTAGGAGTTGTTCCACATGTAGATGTATTTCTCCACAGCAGTGAATTTTTACTTTTGAAAGACAGTAAGAAATGGGAAAACCATCCAAAATATGATGGAGTGGTTTGACATTTCCAACCCTAAAACTGAGACTTTTTGTTTTCCTAACAGTCATTATAAGGTCACGTTTTAAAATAAAGACCCGAACTGTTTTGTGTGTGTGTGTTGTGTGTATTTGTGTGGACAGGCCAACTGTTTTCTTGGTTCCTCTTATAAATAACAAGGCCACTGTCCAGCCTGGATGAGCGAGGAGTCTGGGGGAGAATGGATACATGTATATGTATGGCTGAGTTACTTTGCTGTGCACCCGAAACTATCACAACATTGTTAATCAGTTATACTCCAATATAAAATAAAAAGTTAAAAAAAAATAACAAAGCCATTGTCAATTTTGCATTTTGTTAGTGAGCTAAACTTCGTAAGTAAGGGGAGTGTTGGTATAAGAGATTCAAAGTTTGAATTTTTACTAACATTTCAGTTGGCCTAGTTTGATGTCTTGATGTGTGTATGAATACACACAAGCACATACATTTACACACAGTTTTTGCAACTTTCATCACTAAAAGAGATCAGGTAAGATAATGTATTTTTCTCCCCTAGAGATGGAAAATAAGATAACACTCTCATTTTACTGAAGAAAAAAGAGATTTACAATTGCTGTCCACTGCTGGCAAAGGCACTGTGATTTCAGACAAGAATTTCAAAAACTAAAGGAGAATGTTTCTAGACTTTCCAGAGAGAAGTGAGACAATTATTTATTTTTTCACTCAACAGTTGTTTATTGAGCACTTACCCTGTGCCTGACTGTTTTCTAGATACTGAGGATATATCAATGAACAAAATAAAGCCCTTGATGTTATGAAGCTTACATTCACAACCTTTTAACTTCCTAATTTCGTATGACATTTACATAACTCTTTACAGTTTGCAGTACAGTTTCACATGCATTATTCCCTTTTTTATTTTTTAGCAGTACGCGGGCCTCTCACTGTTGTGGCCTCTCCCGTTGCGGAGCATAGGCTCCGGACGCGCAGGTCCAGCGGCCATGGCTCACGGGCCCAGCCGCTCTGCGGCATGTGGGATCTTCCCGGACCGGGGCACGAACCCATGTCCCCTGCATCAGCAGGCAGACTCTCAACCACTGTGCCACCAGGGAAGCCCCCATTATTCCCTTTTGATCATCATAAGAACGTTATAAATCAGACAATACCTCACTAGCTCCAGTGTATAGGTAAGAAAACTGAGGCTCAGTGAGGTTAACTGATAAGTGCTAGTTAAGAGGACTTCTTTTCTTTTTTTTTTCTTTTTTGGCCGAGCGGCTTGTGGGATCTTAGTTCCCCAACCAGGTATCAAACCCGGGCCCATGGCAGTGAAAGCTCCAAGTCTTAACAACTGGACCGCCAGGGAATTCCCAAGGACTTCTGATTCCAATTTGACATTTCCAAATACATCAAATAGAATTTCTAATTCTTCACAGGATTGAAGAGGGAAGCACACTAGGTGGTTATTTGTCTTTTAATCTCACTTCCAGCCTGTAGTGGATTTTGCACTTGAACATGACAGTTTTTGATTCAATGTCCAACAATGCACCTGTTTCCCTCCAACACCACCCCTCAGCCTTCTGTCCCACGATTTCAAATATGGGACAGCTCTCCATGTCACCTTTCTATCTGGGCCCGATTTTCCCACAATAATTCCTTCCTCTTGGAATGAGTACTTGGCCACGTGGAAATGCCTTCAGTTCCAAATAATTCAGGAGGAACTTGTATAACACTAGGATGTCAGCAAGAATTCTTCCTGTCCACACTCAACGGCCCCCAATTGGTAACATCAGGTTTCCATGTTAAAAGGGACTTAAAATAATGTCTGAAGAGATTCTTTTGAGAAGATTACCCTGGGTGCTTATATTTTAAAGCTAAATTTCCACAGCAACATTGACATTATGAATACAGGATGGAGTTTTCACTTTATTGCTGAAGGCTGTTATTTGAAGCTATTCCAGGTTTAATATATCTAGAATCCACTTCATCTCTCTGGCTTTATTATTTCCACACACTAAACCTTAGCATTCATTTAGGTGGCAGGTAACATTATTCTTGCGAAGAACTAGATCCAATTCTCAAGGGTTGTAGCCACCAAGATAGCTTAAATAGTGCATTTTGGGGGTTCCTGACTTTCCCTGGCTGCTGATACATGGATGAAAAACTAGGAATCTGATAGTAACTTACATTAAATGCCATTAGTACAACTTTCTCAAAATGAGGACATGTTGACAAGTAGAAACCAAGAAAAAAAAATTTTTTTTTTAGGAAAAAAAAATGCTGTAGAGAAAACTTACCCTTGCCCCAGTTGGAGCCTTTTTTGTGATTTCTTTTCTTCTCCCTTTAAAAATCAGTGGCAGGTTCCCTAGGGTCCCTGAAATGGGACCCAAGAGTGACACAGTTGAACAGTCCCCACTTGATTACAGCATGTTCTTTTTATGTTAAATGGCTGACAGTGCCACTAAGCATTGTGCCTTGTGTTATGAGCACAGCGGGATCTGAAGCTAAAATCCTGGATCCTGGTGTAGCCCAGTAATTTCTTCCTAAACCCAGGCAGCTAAACAATAACTAATAATGTGGCCATGAGTTGATCTGCCTTGAATAAAAGACTGGGGCTGTTTACTCCACAATGGAACATGCAGCAAGATTCTAACACTCTTTTCTTAACCAAATCCTCCCCTCCAGCTTACACAACTGTGAAAAAACCAAAAAACAAGGGCAAAACTTTTTTCCCGGGAGAGAGGTCTGGAAAAAATTTATTTATTTATAAAGCATTGTAACTTTTTTTTTTACTTTCTTACAGATAAGATTTTTTATTTTTTATTTTATTTATTTATTTTTGGCTGCATTGTGTCTTCATTGCTGCACTGGCTTCCTCTAGTTGTGGCGAGCGGGGGCTACTCTTCGTTGAGGTGCACGGGCTTCTCACTGTGGTGGCTTCTCTTGTTGCAGAGCACAGGCTCTAGGCACGCGGGCTTCAGTAGTTGTGGCACATGGGCTCAGTAGTTGTGGCTCATGGGCTCAGTAGTTGTGGCTCGTGGGCTCTAGAGTTCAGGCCCAGTAGCTGTGGCGCATGGGCTTAGTTGCTTCGCGGCATGTGGGATCCTCCCAGACCAGGGAGTGAACCTGTGTCCCCTGCATTGGCAGGTAGATTCCCATCTACTGCGCCACCAGGGAAACCCCTGAAATTTATTTCTAAATGTGGTGTGATTAGAAAAGGGAGAAACTGGATGGAGGGCAACACTAATTATCTGTCTATGAATGTGTTTGTATTTTTTATATTTTAATTTCCTGACGTGTATATGCGTTCTATACCTCATAACAGTTTTCTCTAGGAATAATAACTGTACAAGCTTACCTGGCAATAGCTGTATTCCCAAGAGCTCACACTACAGGAGACAAAATTTTACCTTAGAAAGCTTGATAGCAACACTTCACTATAGCAAATCATTTATCCAGCTTTAAGGACCAGGTGAAAAAATGGGACCTAGGAGTAGATACCATTGTCACACTTACTCATATGTTGCTTTCTTCTAGTATTCAATTAGGAAGGTCTGTTAACATGATTTTTTTCATATCATGTTAAGTCTCAACTTTTGGCAGGGACCTAAATTTGGATTTTGTCACTGTCATCATGGGTACAATTCTGGGCAAGTACATATGAATCTGAAAGTCGCAGAATCGAGTAGCAGATGTAATGATATTTACTTTATATATAAAGCAGTTGTATAGTGTTTTAGGGGAATAGACTAAGTCTCAGACTTTGTACTCTACCACTTATACCTGTGTCACCCTAAGCAAGTCACATTAACCCCTCTGTGTTCCAGTTTCCCCATTAGTAAAGTGAGGATAATAAAAGTAACTAAGTGATAAGGCTGTTGTGAATATTAAATGTATTAATCTATACAAAGGACTTAGAGAGGTGTCTGGCACATAACAAAACATTGTATCAGTGTTTGCTCTTGTGGTCCTGGCTGTGGTTGTAGTTATTATGATTATTTTGTGGTACTTTCTAGTGAAGTTTTCTTTTCAGAACTCAAGTCTTGTGTGTGTGTGTGTGTGTGTGTGTGTGTGTGTGTGTGTATAAATAAATAAATAAATAAATATATATATATATATATATATATTTATTTATTGGCCATGAAGCATGTAGTATCTTAGTTCCCTCGCCAGGGATGGAATCTGTGCCCCCTGCAGTGGAAGTGTGGAGTCTTAAACACTGGACTGCTAAGGAAGTCCCTTGTATTTTTAAAAATAATCTTAACTTAGTGCCTCTATTCTGCTATTTTTTTTTTCTCTGTCCCTGTCCTCTTTGATGGTCATAGGACTTGTGAGTAGAGGAGGAAGTCGTAAGACTTAAGAAACTGCTGGAGCAGTGTATTAGGGAAAGTAGCCAATCACAACATTAAAAAAAATTGCTCCTTATTTCCAAGATTTCCACTCAAGATAAACCTCACTGTATCTGGTAGTTGGTCCAGTAGTGTATAGGTATCTTTGAATGGCAACTGGAGAGCTCCCTAATGCCAACGATCTTCTGAGATGGAGCCAGGGAGACAGGACGCTTACAATCCCCAGGGAGGAATAGGCAGCCCACACGATCCTGAAGCATGTCCCCTTATCCCCGTAATAAAACTCTAAAACTCTCCTTGCCCCTCCCTTCATCATCTCTCCGCTCTGTCTCTATCTCCATCTCTATCTCTGTGTTTCTTCTCTTCCCCTCCTCTCCCTCCCAGCGGTCATCTGCACTCCCCTCTGAGCTGATGGGAAATTCTGAGTGCTACCCCGTGATACTTGGGTGCTGCAGGTAACTCAGGGCTCTGAGTGGGAGCCCTCTGCTTCTAATACCTCTCATGGCTATTTATTAGATTTCTAGAAATAATCAGTATAGCCCAGTTTTTCTCTTTTCTCATATCTCCCAACTTCAAAGGAAAGGTTTTATCAACACTCCATCCTCATCTCCCAGCTTAGACATTGTTGGGGAAGTTTGGAGACCACAAAGACAGACCTTTTGCTAAGAGTTTCAAATCCATCCAGTATAGCTCTCTCTTTCCCTTGCTTGAAGAATTCTTCTAATGTCTAGGGGATTGGTGGAAGGGAAGGAGAAAGAAATGATTTGCTGTAACAGCTGAAGCTTTTCTTTCTCTCGCATGCCTTAACCTGTACCTCTTAGATTTAGAAACCTTGAGTTTAGTAGCTTCATTGTCCAGCATTGATCTGACAATTTTTTCTCAAGTTAACATCAGCCCATGTTGTGCAGCCGGAACATGGGCAGTTGGAGGGGGAAAATATAACATGTTGGTTTAGGGAATCAAATTTTACTCTGCCACAGAAGAACTGACACAATGAATGCAGTAGAGTAGGAAAAGGGGATTGGCACACTTTCTTAGCTGTTGCACAAGCAATTTAAACAAATGCCTTAAGTCCCCAGAAGTATCTTCCTTAAACATAATTCAAATATCTTTATAAGTTACGCCCAACTTTAAAATCTTAGTAAAGATGATCATATAGCTAGAACATGGTTTTAAAATGGTAATATCAACAAAAGGGATTCTTGTGGCAAACTTTTGAGCTTTTTTTCTTCAACCCTATATGTGGGCATTAATAGTTCCATTTAAAAAAAAATTTTATGGGAGAATAGTTGATTTACAGTGTTGTGTTAGTTTCACAGCAAAGTGATTCAGTTATACATATATATACATTCTTTTTCAGATTCTTTTCTCATATAAGGTATCACAGAATATTGAGTAGAGTTCCCTGTGCTATATAGTTGATCCTTGTTGTTCATCTATCTTATATATAGTAGTGTGTGTATGTTAATCCCAAGCTCTTGATTTATTACCCCCCCCCATATTTCCCCTTTGGTAACCATAAGTTTCTTTTCAATACCTGTAAGCCTGTTTCTGTTTTGTAAATAATTTCATTGGTGGCATTTTTAAAAATTAGATTCCACATTTGAGTGATGTATTTGTCTTTGTCTGATTTACTTCCCTTAGTAAGATCATCTCTAGGTCCATCATATTTCCATTTCATTGTTGGAGGAGAAAGCTCATGGTGTTGAATAATTTGCACAAGTTTACGCAGCTATTGAGTAGAAGAGCCAGAATTTGAACAAAAGGTTTATTTGACTCCAGAGCTCTTTCCAAAGACACACAACCGCCTCCCATTAGGAAAGCCAGACTCTTCAACCTTAGTCAGCTGATGGAAGAAAGTCTTTGCTCTCACACTTCTCTACCTAGGTCAAAACCAATCCCTGTGGATAATTCCACATTAGGAATAAATAATAAATTTACTTGCTGCCTTCATTCAGAAATCCTGTTGATAAAATGTCAGAAGGTACAAGTTATTGGAAGTTACTGGAAGGGTAGAAACCAGAAAAGTTTCTGAGGATTCAGCAATTATTTTGACTCTCTTTCTGTAAACCTTTCTCACATTTTGAGTATCTTGAGCAGGTCTGCGAGAGAAGTAAGTTTTAAATTAATTTTCTCCTGGCAGGTTGTGTCTGTGATAAATTGAAGAACACAAAAATCATTCCCATAGCTAGGTGTTTAATAGCTCAGTCACTTCAGTGCCCCATTGGGGGTCACTTTCATTTTTTTTTTCCCCTTCTATCCAGAATAACGCGGAGTCTTAACAAGACTTGGAAGCAATTTTGATACGAAAGACTAAGAGACAGCTCTGCTTTTAATAAGCTTTAATATCAGGGTACCAGTAGCACCCTTGGTGCTACGGCCGGAAATGACAGTTTTATTATCCTTTCCTTTGAAACTGATAAATTGGTTCAGGCTAAGGGCAGCCTTTTTAGCTGCCACGAAAAAAAAAAAAAAGCAAGAAAAAAGAAACTGACTATCACTGGAGTTATTCAAAGCTCTATAGAAAATTCTAAAAGACAGGAGATTTCATACTGTTGTTGTCACTGAGTGCTGAGTCCTTGATGTTTGCCAGTTGCAAAGGGAAATTTGTGTGTGTGTGTGTTTATTTCAAAGAAAGAGAGAGAGGTGGGGGGGACATTAAGAAAGATTATTTGGGCTTGGTCTCACTTTTGAATTGGGGTTTGCATATTGCAGTCTACAAAGAGCATTTTAACAATGTCACATTATTAACAATATAGACCCAAATTCAGTGTCATCTCCTCTAAGGGAATCAATTGATAGGTTATCATTCACATTTGCCCAAATTGGTTAGGACCTCTTAAGTATAGGCTTCAGAAATGTATCTCAGATGTGCTTTGATGGTGAGTGGAAATATTCTAATTTCATAAGGAAAACCTACAGTTCAATGAATATTCAGCATGGCATCTCTGAAGATACAGAAGCGTGACTATCACAATTATAAACCTTGTGTGCATTGTGTGATTTCAAAATTGGAGAATTGTTTGTGAAAGATCACTGTCAGTTCCTTAGACAGGAAGCCATGTCCTTCCAGAGGCTCAAGTTCCTGGGCAGAGTCTGTCAGACCATACTACCTGATCAGAGGACTAGGGGAAAGGTGTGCTGGTTCTTTTCTTCCCTAAAATGATGTACTCAATTCCAACTCGTGTCATCATTACAGATTGCAGATTTTTTCCAAGTATTATAATTTTATTTTTTAATTGAAGATTTTGGAACTGAAAAGACTTTTAAAAGATCTGGTTTACTGAGTTACAGACAGAGATCTAAAGCCCAGAAAGATAAAATTGCAAAGATGGGAAGAAATTGACTTAAGACCCAGGATTAGACTTTTGTTGCCTTGAACCACTTGATGCTTTTCTTGCTCTGCCATAGTGCACGTCCTAGTTAGTTAGGGAGTTTTAGTTTTTAAAAGACAAGAAAATAGCTTCAATATGACAGAGTATCCTGTGTGCTTCCAAGGGATCCTATGCATTCTCCCCAGTACCACCAACTTCTGTACAATCAATCAATTCCCTACCTGTAACACGAGCATGTCTCAACTTGACAATTTTAGTAGATACTTACCAAATTTGAGTTGCTTAGTCCTCAGAGCACTGAGGTTAATGATCTACACTATCAAGAAATCTCGTGGAGTTGTGGCTCCAGGGCTCTTAGGTAAACCCAGCAACACCATAGTCTCTTCCCTCACCCCTGGAAGTCTTGTTATATCAGAGTGAAGCATTGCCCAACTTATTAGGGCTCCCTCATATCATCATGAGAATCAGAGTTGGCAGGACTGTGATCTTCAAAGATGAAATTCCATCATAACGTTGATGACAGCAGAGTACTCCTCTCTAACTTTCACAGAGTAAAAATGGGGAAGGCTGTATAGAATAGTGGCAAAGAGTACACATACAGGTTTGGGAGTAAGTTAGACACAGCTTTGAATCCAGTCTCCACTACTTTTAATGAAACTGAACTTATTTCCATATCTGTACAACAACAACAAAAAATAACACTACTGCATTATCAAGAGTAAAAGAGATGGTTTAGTTAAACTCTAAACACAGAATCTAACACACGTAATGCAGTTGAAAATGGCATTTGATATTATCATCACATTATTCACTTTACACAATCGAGAAACAGGTATTTCTATAGCACCACCCATGTTGGACTGGGTTCATGACTCCTAGATATAGTAAATCAAGACAAAGACTTCCTCCCCTCCAAGCTTATAACATATTCCTGGGTATTGGTCAGTTTCACAAAGCAGATGACATTATGCCAACGGAAAAAAAAGTTCTTTATCAACCATATGAAATCCCCAATTGTCATTTTTAGTAGGTATTTCTTATTAAAATATCATTATTAGTTCTAGGAAGGTGGAATTTTTGGCATGGAAAAGTTATGAACTTCGAAGTCTGACACAGCTGGGTTTCACAACTCTCAGGGGTCTTGGGAAAATTAATTCACCTACTTGAACAGATTTCTTCAACTAGGATGGGATTGCTACAGCCTCAGCAAAATTTTGTTCTTCTACTCCGCAAGTCCTGAAGATTCACTACGAAAGTCTTATCAGCCATTTTCCTTCCTGCTCCTCGAGGCCCATTTCATATTTGCCGGCTCTGTGTTCGCAATATGGAGAACAGGGGAAATAAGGAGAACACAACCATGTGTAGTATCTGTACGCCCTGCTGGCTGGCTGCACTGTGGACTGCCTGCTGGCTCCCTTGTCTGGCTAGGCTGGCTTTATCAGGTGGCCCTCTGACTAATCCCACATGCCAAGACATTTAACGAAACATTGAGATGTTGTCATTGTTCAAGTCAACGTGAAAACTGTTAAGCCTGTGGACCCATGTGGTATTCTCAGACAAAAGCGGCAAAATCAGTGGCATATTTACAGCATTTTTTCATGGCATATTTTTTGTTCAAATGGAGCAAAATCCATTGCAGATGAATATTTAGAGGTGCAACGAGGTACTAAGAAGAGATTGTCAAACCCAGAGAACAAATATTTGTCTCTTCTGAATATCCTCCTTTCATTGAATCTTTTAATACAGAGAGTAATTAATCAAAACCAACTACTCAGTAATATAACTGAGTTGGAAACTCTAGTGTTTTTGTTTGTCTTCTTTGAAATCACACTTGTCAGTAATGTTGATGGACTAGAGGCCGTCTATGGACATAACTCTGTTTAATTTAGTAAATTTGGATTTCTGTTTGGCTGAATATAATATGTAAACAGCAGCATCTGCAGTGGCATTGAGGGGAGGACCAAGTAGTGCCAAACACTGCGTTTTTCAGTCTGCAAATATTTGGCACTTTGGTTGTGAAGGTTGACATAGCATTGCAATCAATTAAACAAACAAGCTACGAGGGTACTATTGACTGGGAGCACAGTGCTTCGGCAAATCTGAGCACTGGAGTGCATGTGTAAAAAAAATTCATCGTGCTCTTTCTCAGCCATTTATGTATTCAAAACAAGAGGTCAATATAGTGTTTTAAACCCCTAGAATGTTCTATAGGCCAAATGGCTAAAAAGTCCTTTGCTTTAAAGCACTCCTTTTAACACTGCATTGCAACAGACACTTAGCCTCACATGATGTACTAGTTATTTTGTTTATTTTAATATTAGTCTGTCCCCTCTTGAAATTGACAAAAGACTATCTCATTCCTTTGATCACTTTGGTGATCACTTTGGTTCTCTGGCCAAAGGCATTGAATTCAACACTCTTTTTCATTTTATGGCTCTTGATAGCTTCCTTGGACATGATCATATCATCAGTGATGTCAGTCAGGTTTGGGAATAGAACCCAAGTGGATACATGGGAGAAGGGTGTTAGTTTCCCGTATCCTACCCCTTCCACTCTGCAGAATATAATGTAGAGCTCTAAAGGAGCATCTTGACCATGTACATCGGGAAATTTTTAAGAATTCTTATTAAATCATATGTTTTGATTATAACCTAATGCCCTGTGTCCTTCAAAACAATAGTATCTGAAAACCAACGTAGAGGCAGAAGGGATTTGCTAATGGTAGAGTTTACACTCAAAGTTTATCCAGTGTTTTTATGTGCTAAACGTGCAGCCGATCCTGTCTCGCTTTGACCAAGAGAAGGTGACAGAAGGGATATCGCATGGCTTCTGAGAATACAGCACAAAAAGTGTTGAAACTCCATCTGGATGTTTTGGAACACTCACTCTTGGGATGATCCTGTAGAAATCCACTATGCTGTTACATAGCTATGGAGCAATGCTCTGAATAAGGTTCTAGTCTATGGTATCAGTCCATCCTGTGGCCAGCAGTCAACACCAACTGGCATTATTGGGAGTGAGCCATCTCGGATGTCCAGCAAAGTCAGCTCTTGAAATGAATGCAGCCCTAGCTGATGTCTGACTGCAAGCCTTGAGGGTTCTTAACAGAGAGCACTGTTGAGCCCAGTCAACAAACTCCACTGTAGGAGATAATAACTTTTTAAGCCACGAAGTAGTATGTGAGAATGAATAACTGAAATGGGTATTTTAATTGATAGGAGTTTGTTTGATCACACAGAAGTCTCTATAAAGAAAGTTATATTTGATCTAAATCTTCCTAAAAATAAAGAGCAAATCTATTATCATTCTCTTTCATTTTATTCACTCCACTACAATTAATCTTATGATACATCTCACCGCTAATGCTCATCTTCTGAAGGTCACTTGTGACCTCCTAATTGTCAGTCACATCCTTACAGTGAAATCCTATGATCCTATTCTATCCTCGACCTTTGAGCTTCTCTATAGCATTTGCCATGCCTTCAGTCTTAAAAGTCTATTATTCTTTGATTTCACTGCATACAATTTTCTCATAATTCTCTTCCTCAAACTAGGAGAAATATGAGGAATGACACCTCTTCCCAAGTGCAAAAATAGCTGTGTGCTTGGATCACCAAAGCAGAAGGGGAAGAGAAGAAGGGCAGACAAAGAAATTCAGAAGGGGAAGAAATCTCCAAAAGATAAGGGGAGGGCAAGGAGTGTTTTTTTTTTTTTATTGGTTCCCTATGCCTTTGGCCCAACCCTGTGTCCTTGACCGTTATGCAGAGGTCAAGAGGAGAGAGTGGAGGAAAGAAAAAAAGCCTTGATATTGTTCTAGAAGTTAAGAACGTGAAGTGAATATTTTCTCAAAACACTGACTGTTTTATCTCATGAGTGTTTATTTGACTGTCTTCACCTCAGTTACAGTATGAGCTCTTATCATATCTGTAACAAATGTTTGAATAACAATTTTCAACAGTGCAAAACACTCTTCTTAATTTTTAAATCAAAATGAGTAAAGGTCACTGTCATCATCTCTATTAGAAAAAATATTGTGTCTTCATCCATTCATGGCATGGGAAGAAGAAAATGGACTTGGATCAAGAAGTGAGGTGGATTCCAAGTCTCTGCACCCCAGGGTGATCACGTTTATGAGGACCTTTCTTTTTATTGCTTTTCTTTCTCTGTCTTTTGTTCTTTTTCTTTTCTTTCTTCCTTTCTCCTCTCCTTCTCGCTTTCTCTTGCTTTATATATTTTCTGTGTTCCTTAAATATGTGAAGTATATATTTTTATTTATTTGTTTATTTATTTTTGGTTGCGTTGGGTCTTCATTGCTGTGTGTGGGCTTTCTCTGGTTGCGGCGAGCGGGGGTTACTCTTGGTTGTGTTGCACTGCGCGGACTTCTCATTGAGGTGGCTTCTTGTTGCGGAGCAGGGGCTCTAGGCATGTGGGCTTCAGTAGTTGTGGCTCATGGGCTCTAGAGCACAGGCTCAGTAGTTGTGGCACACGGGCTTAGTTGCTCCGTGGCATGTGGGATCTTCCAGGACCAGGGATTGAACACGTGTCCCCTGCATTGGCAGGCGTATTCTTAACCACTACGCCACCAGGGATGTCCCGTGAAGTATATTTTAAAAAACTCAAACAGACCATTTTCTTTTGATATTGAGAACTTTTCATAAGCAGAACCCACTGTAGCACAAACCTGTGGATGAGCAGTGTGAAAATTGAGATATCAATTTGTGTCCATCTGTGTTATAATACAGAACTCTAGAAAGATGAACAACTCTTATGTTCGAACATCTATCAGCTTCGTGGTTACTGAATCAAATGGTCTTCCTAAGGAGATGTTTTGTCATTGCACAGCTGCTGTCCCTGTGATCACTTTAGTCCCTGAGCCACTTCAATTCTGGTTATAGTCATGGCTACTTCAGAGACCCAGAATGCACAGTTCTCTTCCCTGGAATCTTAAGGTCAAGAAAGATAATTTATTTTCAGCAGAAGAAGGAGTATGAACATTAGAACTAGAAGGTTTCAGTTCTGATTCTGACATTTACTAGCTGTGGGATCTTGGTAAAATAAATTTTCCTCACTGAGTTTTGATCTATTTATTTATAAAATAGAGAAATTAGCATATAAAAAATATGTGTTAAGTATTAACCAACACCAGGAAACACTACGGGTGTGCAATGGGTATATACTTTTTGATGAGTCTTATTACACAAAAAGTAAAAAGCTTGGTCTTCAAGTGATGTGGAAGAGCTGATCCTGTGACACTACATTTATTGGACTGAGTTACATTTTTTTGGGAGAAAATGTACTTGCCACCTCCTCTTTCCTTAATTATACAGTTTCTGTACACACAGATCTCTTCCCCTGTTTCTACTTACATAACAAAGAAAGGCTGAAGTTTTCCAAAGAACTTTTCAAAGTATCAAGGGACAATAAAAATGATAATGAAAACAAAAATACTAACAATATAAAACCTTATGATATATATACACATTTGTTTCTGATACTGTCTTTGGTGAATTATCCCCTGGGATGGAAGAACCTATTCTTAAAGTGGATGATGGAGAGGGGGTACACACACTCACACACACACACTCACACACACACACTCACACACACACACACACACACACACATCTCAAGAAGAGATACAAGTTTTTGTTTTTCTTACTTGTTTGCTCCTGGGCTTTCCACATATTTCAGGAGGTACGATAGCGTCCACAACACAAAAACTGTTTCTTAGATATCCTGGCTCTTGTTCAACCACAAAAATAAGGTCTTAATCTTCCCCCTACTTAGGACTTTACTGGGTTACTGGGATCACAACTGAGAGAAGGTCTACTTCTTTAAACACACACACACACACACACACACACACACACACAATATGGTCCTACCACTTGTATACACACTGCAGTCTTTTCCCAGTATAGGTCCAATGCATAAAAAGCATGAAAAAACAAAGAGGAGGTACTTCACTGCTATTTTAACAAGGGACAACTTCTACTTCACAGTTCACAGTTCACAGGGTGGCTGTGAAAGTTGAATAAAATAGCATATAGGAAGATGCTTCATAAACTATAGAGCAACATAGGAAGTCAGTTTAAATTTGAAAGCAGACAGTTTTATTTAATGGGGAAAAATTTCATTCAGGAGCTGGATGATATCTGTTTCTCCTAAGGCACCTCTTAATATTCAGGAGCTGACTACTCGCCTTGTTCTCTGATTTGTTTCTTTTCTACATGACTATTTATATTCTTTACGAATATTTACCCCTGAGGGGTATTCAACATATTTAACAATACACAGGGCAAAAGTACTGATCAGTGGGAATGGTTGATAGCTGTAAACATCTCTTGTTACTAGCCTGCAGGGGTTGAACATCAGGCCAGCTACATCAGAAGGTGGAGAGTGGAAGGAAGGCAAGTGATTCCATTTTAGTTCTGATTCATTCATTGTCTGATTTCATACCTAATAAAGGAAAATGTTTTGAATATTAGCTAATGTGATAATTAGAAGTGATTATACACTGAGTTTCCTGTTTGGTGGGTTTGAGGAGTGGAAAGAGAGGGAAACACAAGCAGCACCTGAATGGAGAAAAGTAATACTTCAGCTCTCCGTTGGCAGTTTTATTTGTACTCACCCATTATACCTCAAGCACGACATCCACCATAGTCTCATTGACTTAGCAAAATGTCCTTATGAGCTACATAATTTCATTTTATTTTATATAAAAGAAATGTGAGGCACAGAGAGCTTAAGAGCTTTCCTGCAACTGTGATCCTTGGTGCTGGGAAGAGCTCTTAGTGTTCCCCATGATGACATCAGCTCTTCTTCCCTTGAAGTGGTGAATATGGTGAATTAGGACACAACTCGTGCTTTTCTTCACTTTGAGAGAGAGAAAACAAAAAACTTCATTTCCCAAGTTTCCCTGAAGTTGGTTAGCAAAATATGATTTATGTTTGGCCAATTTGGTGATTTTTATGACTTTTGGAAGATGGAAGCAGAGGCTTCATTTTCACTGCTTCTGAGTTTCTGCCAGTAGGGCTGTCAAGAGGCTATTAGGTTTACCTGTATCAGTGTTAGCAGAGATATTGGTATCCATCGAGTCACTAGCTTCTTAGGTGTCTAGAGGGAGGGTGGAGTGTAATTTCTGCGAGTATGACTCATAGAAAGTGCAGCATGCTTCGTGAGTTTTCTCATAAGTTTTGTGGTTGTGGTTACTTCCTGATCAGAGCATTTTCTAGACTTTAATAGCTTCCTGATAGTGGCAATAGTAGTGTGAATTGTTGGTCAGGTTCTGCAGTATGTCTTTTGGTGCCAGTCCTGAACGTTCAGTTAGAATCTGTTTCTTCAACCCTACCAACGAGTCTAGAAGCCGTTTCCTAAAATGTAAGAAAACGTGCATTGCTCAAACTATTTTCTAAAACTAAACCCTCACTGACACTATAACTGGAGGCAGCAGGGGTTGCAGCTAGAATACTAAAGAGCATGGGAATTTGATTTCGGTTGTCCAAATCAGTTAGTTATGAATGCAAAGATGATCCTGTTAGGATAGCAATCCCAGGGACCAATGGCAGACATTGTATTTAATTATACAAAAGGGTGATTGAAGGCAAAAATTTAGTGAACATGTGGATATCTGCCCCGAGGATCATTATTGCACAAATAGAGAAAACAAGCAATGTGAACATGATGAGTTCAAAGGAAGCAAATGATAAGCTCATGGTTTTATTTTTTTTAATTTTATTTATTTATTTACTTTTTTGGGGTACGCGGGCCTCTCGCTGTTGTGGCCTCTCCCGTTGCGGAGCGCAGGCTCAGCAGCCATGGCTCACGGGCCCAGCTGGTCCGCGGCATGTGGGATCTTCCCAGACCGGGGCACGAACCCGTGTCCCCTGCATCGGCAGGTGGACTCGCAACCACTGTGCCACCAGGGAAGCCCAAGCTCATGGTTTTAAATTCTCATCTGAAGCCATGGACAGGAGATCATGGAAGTGTCAATGACTATCCCCAAATAATTTCTTATCTCTTCTCACTTCAGGGCAGACATATATTTGAATCAGAACCTGAGTCTGATTCTGAGGGCTAGTAAATGACAACAAATTTGAATTCATAGACTGACCAGTTCTTCTAAGTGAAAGTTGGAAATATTTGAGAAAGAGACGGACTCCAAGAATTTAACTAAGAGCTTTCAAATAGATTCAGATGGTTTGGAGTACCCTGGTCCTGAAATACTGCTGATATGGCACTGCCGACGGAAAGAGCTCCTCTTCCCTTCTGGTGAGACCAGGTCAAGTTATTTAGGCTTGCAGCCTCAAATGACTTCATCTGAAGACTTATCATAGAAAAGGAAGCCATTTGTTCTCACCTATGTTGCCACCTCTCAGACCCTAGCTCGGTGTCCCCCAGGAGAACAAGAATAAAGTTTGACCTTCAAGAACAGTTATATATCAAAAAATTGCAAGACTTTGATAATTTATATCAGCAGAAACCTAGGGAATATGTGTGGAAGTTGATTTCTTTTTGGCTTTATAGCAGGGTGGAAGAAACATAATTTTATATTGAACCAAGTTTAGGAACACTTTATCAGAGATTCTGTATTCAGAGGATTAATTTACATAGCTGAGAGTGGTTACACTTGCTGCTCAGCTGGTGAACTGAAATCTAAACTCAGAGGCAGACTATGTTAAATGAAGTCGAGTCGTCAGAAACTTCCGGGTACAATATAAAGAAAGGAATACAAATAAGGAGAAAGCAAGGCGCCCTTATTATGTGTAACCTCCACATTAAGTACATATACACCAACCCTTGGAGGATCTAGATGACACTCCTTCACTAAGGCTTAAGAAATACATGAGTGAAGAGACAGCCAGCATTCTTTAAATAAATAAAAAAAACAAACAAACAAATACATAAATAAATAAAACTATAGTGACTGTCTTCTAGAAAAAGGGTAAAGTTAGGAGCTACTCCACTCAATGGTATTTCCTCATTATGGTGGAGATGATCAGATCTGTAAGTGCCAGAAGCTATCTGGCAGCACTTCTTAACCACCAGAGTTCAAACAAACATAGGCTTAACTTGAGCTACCCAGGCCCCAGATTTGACTTATTTCACAGACTAAGAGCCTTTTGTATGAAGGAGAGCCTGTGAAGCTTTCAGCAGCTATCCTTTGATAGCACAGAACATATGACTACAAATCGTCCTCATAGCCATCTCCAAAGAGACCTGTAAATATTTACCAGGGAATCTGTGTATAGACTGAAAGTAAATCCTCAGCCTTTTGCAGCTCTGAGCAAGTGCTAATCTCGATGGATCAAGGACATTACTTTGGTCCACTTATCAGAGTCAAGGTTGTGAGTTTCAGGTGACAAATAACTTATTGTCCCAAGTCAAATCAACTGTGGGTCCAAGAAGTCTGCAAAACTAAGCTCTTGTTACTTCTTTGATTGCTGAGTGCATAGTTGAAATAAGCTACTGGCAGACATCCCACACTGGCCCCTAAACTGTGGTATGAGTGATAATATTGTATCAAGGAGCAAGTAGAAGCCCCTAGAAATCATGCTACCCACCAAAATAGCACACAAAAATCAATAGCATGTTCCAGTGAAATAACAAAGATTAGGGCCATCATTCAATAATTGAAAGATTCGGGTTAGTGATTCTTATCACAATTCCATTTAATTCTCCCTTTTGGGTTATGTGTAAGATAGATTGGTAAAATGAAAGATGACAGTGGATCTCACAAATTTTATCAGGTGGTGAACAAATTGCAATTGCTGTTCCATTTGTTATCTTTTTATTGGAGTTAACAACACATGCTCTACCTCTGGAATGCAGATATCAAGCTGACTTCTCCCAGCATCTGTGCAATTATCAGAGAAGAGCAGGATAAGTTTCCATTCAGCAGAGAGCTGTCTTATCTCAAGACTATGCCAAACCCCTGTCTCTCTTTCATGATTTAATCTCCAAGAATTTAGATTATCTCCCCATATCACAGGACATCTCTCTGGTCTACTATATATTCTTTATTTATTTTTGGCTGTGTTGGGTCTTCATTGCTGCGTGTAGGCTTTCTCTAGTTACTGTGAGCGGGGGCTGCTCTTCCTTGCGGTGCGCCGGCTTCTCATTGCGGTGGTTTCTCTCGTTGCAGAGCACAGGCTCTAGGCACGCGGGCTTCAGTAGTTGTGGCTCGCGGGCTCTAGAGCGCAGACTCAGTAGTTGTGGCACACGGGCTTTGTTGCTCCGCGGCATGTGGGATCTTCCTGGATGAGGGCTCGAGCCTGTGTCTCCTGCATTGGCAGGCGGATTCTTAACCACTACGCCACGAGGGAAATCCCTCTGGTCTACTCTATTGATTATGTCACTGGTAAGGAAGAAGCAGATACCTCTAAGCTTGACAGAAGGTGGGAGAAAAACTGTCAAAGTATTCAGGATTCTGACATGCCTATGGTATTCTTGAAGATGGAGAAAACTAGTGATTTATAACATTTTGGTATATCAGCACTACTGCTATACCTTGTTACACTTATCACCATGAAAGAAGGCACAAACTTCATTGGGGGTCTGTGGACCTTGAAGGCAAATATATCACATTGATCCTTTTGCCAAGTAAATTTTAAAGCACCAGCTCTGGTAGGATCCCTGCTCCAACTTTGAGTGGGCCTCTTGATTAAGTTGCAGAGCAAGCAACCAATACATCAAATAGTACTTGAATTGTCTGTGGCATATGGGATGGAGTACTGAATGAAGCCTGTGGCAATCACTCATGGGAGAATCACAGCCAAAGCTACCAGAATTTTAGAACAATATCTTCCTTGGCAGGTAATTCTTCACTCGTTGAGAAACTTCTGCTGGTTCCTGGATGGGCAAGGCAAAACGAGTGAAGAGGAACATTTCACGTAGCAGGAATAACTTGAGCAAAGAAAAGGCAGTGTATGTACTGAGTGTTCTGGAAACTATAAACCTTCTTGTTTGGTTGGTTTCTGCATGAGAGTAGATTTATTAACTAAGGGAAAAGTTCTTCCTATTATATTACAGAAAATGCATCCAAATGAATTTGAGCCAGTCTGATTTGCGCCTGGATTTAAAGTCCTATAGGCAAGAATGCCTGATGGAAGATATTTTTCACTTTGGTCTGAAATCAGGGAGTCTGATTCCTCCAGCTCCGTTTTTTGCCCTCAAGACTGCTTTGGCTATTCGGGGTCTTTTGTGTCTCCATAAAAATTTTAAGATTTTTTTGTTCTAGTTCCGTAAAAAATGCCATTGGTAATTTTATAGGGATTGCATTGAATCTGTAGGTTGCTTTGGGTAGTATAGTCATTTTCACAATATTGATTCTTCCAATCCAAGAACATGGTATATCTCTCCATCTGTTGGTACTATCTTTAATTTCTCTCATCAGTGTCTTATAGTTTTCTGCATACAGGTCTTTTGTCTCCCTGGGTAGGTTTATTCCTGGTATTTTATTCTTCGTGTTGCAATGGTAAATGGGAGTGTTTCCTTAATTTCTCTTTCAGATTTTTTATCATTAGTGTATAGGAATGCAAGAGATTTCTGTGCATTAATTTTGTATCCTGCAACTTTACCAAATTCATTGATTAGCTCTAGTAGTTTTCTGGTGGCATCTTTAGGATTCTCTATGTATAGTGTCATGTCATCCGCAGACAGTGACAGTTTTACTTCTTTCCCAATTTGTATTCCTTTTATTTCTCATTCTTCTCTGATAGCAGAGGCCAGGACTTCCAAAACTATGTTGAATAATCGAGGTGAGAGTGGACATCCTTCCCTTGTTCCTGATCTTAGAGGAAATGCTTTCTGTTTTTCACCATTGAGAATGATATTTGCTGTGGGTTTGTCATATATGGCCTTTATTATGTTGAGGTAGGTTCCCTCTATGCACACTTTCTGGAGAGTTTTTATCATAAATGGGTGTTGAATTTTGTCAAAAGCTTTTTCTCCATTTTTTGAGATGATCATATGGTTTTTATTCTTCAATTTGTTAATATGGTATATCACATTGATTGATTTGCGTATATTGAAGAATCCTTGCATCCCTGGGATAAATCCCACTTGATCATGATGTATGATCCTTCTAATGTGGTGTTGGATTCTGTTTGCTAGTATTTTGTTGAGGATTTTTGCCTCTATATTTATCAGTGATATTGGTCTGTAATTTTCTTTTTTTGTAGTGTCTTTGTCTGGTTTTGGTATCAGGGTGATGGTGGCCTCATAGAATGAGTTTGGGAGTGTTCCTTTCTCTGCTATTTTTTGGAAGAGTTTGAGAAGTATGGGTGTTAGCTCTTCTCTAAATGTTTGATAGAATTCACCTGTGAAGCCATCTGGTCCTGGACTGTTGTTTGCTGGAAGATTTTAAATCACAGTTTCAATTTCATTACTTGTGATTGGTCTGTTCATATTTTCTATTTCTTCCTGGTTCAGTCTTGGAAGGTTATACCTTTCTAAGAATTTGTCCATTTCTTCCAGGTTGTCCATTTTGTTGGCATAGAGTTGCTTGTAGTAGTCTCTTAGGATGCTTTGTATTTCTGTGGTGTCTGTTGTAACTTCTCCTTTTTCATTTCTAATTTTATTGATTTGAGTCCTCTCCCTCTTGATGAGTCTGGCTAATGCTTTATCAATTTTGTTTATCTTCTCAAAGAACCAGCTTTTAGTTTTATTGATCTTTGCTATTGTTTTGTTTATTTTTCATTTATTTCTGCTCTGATCTTTATGATTTCTTTCCTTCTGCTGACTTTGGGTTTTGTTTGTTCTTCTTTCTCTAGTTCCTTTAGGTGTAAGGTTAGATTATTTATTTGAGATTTTTCTTGTTTCTTGAGGTAGGCTTGTATAGCTATAAACTTCCCTCTTAGAACTGCTTTTGCTGCATCCCATAGGTTTTGGATTTTCGTGTTTTCATTGTCATTTGTCTCTAGGTATTTTTTGATTTCCTCTCTGATTTCTTCAGTGATCTCTTGGTTATTTAGTAACATAGTGTTTAGCCTCCATATGTTTGTGTTTTTTACATTTTTTCCCTTGTAATTCATTTCTAATCTCATAGCGTTGTGGCCAGAAAAGATGCTTGATATGATTTCAGTTTTCTTAAATTTACTGAGGCTTGATTTGTGACCCAAGATGTGATCTATCCTGGAGAATATTCCGTGCGCACTTGAGAAGAAAGTGTAATCTGCTGTTTTTGGATGGAATGTCCTATAAATATCTGTTAAATCTCTCTGGTCCGTTGTGTCATTTAAAGCTTGTGTTTCCTTAGTAATTTTCTGTTTGGATGATCTGTCCATTGGTGTAAGTGAGGTGTTCAAGTCCCCCACTACTACTGTGTTACTGTCGATTTCCTCTTTTATAGCTGTTAGCAGTTGCCTTATGTATTGAGGTGCTCCTATGTTGGGTGCCTATATATTTATAATTGTTATATCTTCTTGGATTGATCCCTTGATCATTATGTAGTGTCCTTCCTTGTCTCTTGTAACATTCTTTCTTTTAAAGTCTATTTTGTCTGATATGAGAATTGCTACTCCAGCTTTCTTTTGCTTTCCATTTGCATGGAATACCTTTTTCCGTCCCCTTACTTTCAGTCTGTATGTGTCCCTAGGTATGAAGTGGGTCTCTTGGAGACAGCATATATATGGGTCTTGTTTTTGTATCCATTCAGCGAGCCTGTGTCTTTTGGCTGGAGCATTTAATCCATTCACATTTAAGGTAATTATCGATATGTATGTTCCTATGACCATTTTCTTTATTGTTTTGGGTTTGTTTTTGTAGGTCCTTTTCTTCTCCTGTGTTTCCCACTTAGGGAAGTTCCTTTAACATTTGTTGTAGAGCTGGTTTGGTGGTGCTGAATTCTCTTAGCTTTTGCTTGTCTGTAAGGCTTTTGATTTCTCCATCGAATCGGAATGAGATCCTGACTGGGTAGAGTAATCTTGGCTGTAGGTTCTTCTCTTTCATCACTTTAAGTATATCATGTCACTCCCTTCTGGCTTGTACAATTTCTGCTGAGAAATCAGCTGTTAACCTAATGGGAGTTCTCTTGTGTGTTATTTGTCATTTTTTCCTTGATGCTTTCAATAATTGTTCTTAATCTTTAATTTTTGCCAATTTGATTACTATGTGTATCGGTATGTTTCTCCTTGGGTTTATCCTGTATGGGACTCACTGCGCTTCCCGGACTTGGCTGGCTATTTCCTTTCCCATGTTAGGGAAGTTTTCAACTGTAATCTCTTCAAATATTTTCTCAGGTCCTTTTTCTCTCTCTTCTCCTTCTGGGACCCCTATAATGTGAATGTCATTGCGTTTAATGTTGTCCCAGAGGTCTCTTAGGCTGTCTTCATTTCTTTTCATTCTTTTTTTTTCTTTATTCTGTTCTGTGGCAGTGAATTCCACCATTCTGTCTTCCAGGTCACTTTTCCGTTCTTCTGCCTCAGTTATTCTGCTATTGATTCCTTCTAGTGTAATTTTCATTTCAGTTATTGTATTGTTCATCTCTGTTTGTTTGTTCTGTAATTCTTTTAGGACTTTGTTAAACATTTCTTGCATCTTCTCTATCTTTACCTCCATTGCTTTTCCGAGGTCCTGGATCATCTTCACTCTCATTATTCTGAATTCTTTTTCTGGAAGGTTCCCCATCTCCACTTCATTTAGCTGTTTTTCTGGGGTTTTATCTTGTTCCTTCATCTGGTATGTAGCCCTCTGCCTTTTCATCTTGTCTGTCTTCTGTGCATGTGGTTTTTGTTCCACAGGCTGCAGGATTGTAGTTCTTCTTGCTTCTGCTGTCTGCCCTCTGGTGGATGAGGCTATCTAAGAGGCTTGTGTAGGTTTCCTGATGGGAGGGACTGGTGGTGGGTAGAGCTGGGTGTTGCTCTGGTGGGCAGAGCTCAGTAAAACTTTAATCTGCTTGACTGCTGATGGGTGGAACTGGGTTCCCTCCCTGTTCGTTTTTTGGCCTGAGGCAACCCAACACTGGAGCTGACCTGGACCCTTTGGTAGGGCTAATGGCAGACTCTGGGAGGACGCAGGCCACGGAGTGCTTCCCAGAACTTCTGATGCCAGTGTTCTTGTTCCCACAGTGAGCCACAGTCATCCCCCCGCCCCCACAGGAGACCTTCCAACACTAGCAGGTAGGTCTGGTTCAGTCTCCCCTGGGTTTACTGCTCCTTCCCCTGTGTCCCGATGCGCACACTAGTTTGTGTGTGCCCTCCAAGAGTGTAGTCTCTGTTTCCCCCAGTCCTGTCAAAGTCCTACAATCAAATCCCACTAGCCTTCAAAGTCTGATTCTCTAGGAATTCCTCCTCCCGTTGCCAGAACCCCAGGTTGGGAAGCCTGATGTGGCGCTCAGAACCTTCACTCCACTGGGTGGACTTCTGTGGTATAAGTGTTCTCCAGTCTGTGAGTCACCGACTCCGCAGTTATGGGATTTGATTTTGCTGTGATTGCGCCCCTCCTACCGTCTCATTTTGGCTTCTCCTTTGTCTTTGGATGTGGGGTATATTTTTTGGTGAGTTCCAGTGTCTTCCTGTTGATGATTGGCCAGCAGCTAGTTGTGATTCTGGTGTTCTCACAAGAGGGAGTGAGAGCACGTCCTTCTACTCCGCCATCTTGGTTCAGGCTCCCTATACTTGCTTAAAATGATAAAACGTATACCTCATTCCAAATGTTGGTATCCTACTTAATGGAGGAGTACTAGAAGTCTGCTTGCTAAAATCAGGAACAAGACAAGAACTCCTATCTCTACTTCTTTTTAATGTTGAATTAAAGATAGCAGAATTCACAGTCAGAAATAAGAATGCAACTCAAGACATTGAAATTGAAAAGGAAAAGTTCTTAAAGTATCTCATTGAAAGTGACATAATATTGCATCTGAAAAGCCCAGGAGGTTTAATACTGAAACTAATACAAGTGATAAGAAAATTTAGTCATGTAGAAGGATATAAAATTAATATACAAAAATCAATAGTATTTTCCTGTACAAACACTAGCAGTTAAGAAATATAATGAAAGAGATGACATCTTCATTTACAATAACAAAAAGGTGAAATACTTAGAAGTAAACGAAATGAGCAATGGACAAAACTTACATGTGAAGGACTTTAAAAAACTCCTGAAAGTCACACAAGTAGTTTTGAGCAAATAGAAAGATATTTTTGTTTTGTATAAGAAAACTGAGCATCGTAAAAATGTCACTTCTTCCAAAGTTAATGTATAAATTTGTTACAATAGCAAAAAAAATCTCCACAAGTACTTTTTGTTCTGAAGCTAGCAATCTGATTCTAAAATTCAGATGGAAAAATAAATAAGCAGTAATGGTTAACAAAGCCCTGCAGAAGAAAAAGTAGCAATGAAGATGTGAATGTACCAACTATAAAATATACTATACTGTACCATGCTATACTATACTGTAGCTAAAAACAAGTGACATTAGTGTATGAAGAAACAGACAAATGCAGCAAAATAGAAAATCCAGAGTAGACTGAAGTACAAAGAAGCATTTAGTTTAGTGCACTATGAGAGTGACATTTCAAATCACTGAAGAAAATATATATTTTTTTCCAAATAAAGGGATGAATGTGTTTTATATTTTATCAATTTATAGACATTATATTGAGTCACATATCCTTTTCTTACAGCCAGACATTTGGTCTTTAACTGTTGCAAACTGGTCACATTACATTAGCTTTAGTGTTTGCCTATGTAGGATTTTTTTTTTTTTTTTGGTGGGTCATTGGTATTCCTGTTGGCTTCATCCCAGGTGTGTGACTACTTTTTATAAAGGCAAGGCAACTGACCATGGACCTTAAGTTACCTGCCTACAGACTTTTCCCTCTTTAAGCAAAAGAAAGTGCCTCAAGAAAGGTAGAGTCTGGGCTTCCCTGGTGGCGCAGTGGTTGAGAGTCCGCCTGCCGATGCAGGGGACATGGGTTCGTGCCCTGGTCCGGGAACATCCCACATGCTGCGGAGCGGCTGGGCCCGTGAGCAAAAAAAAAAAAAAAAGGTAGAGTCTTTCAGCTTCAGGAAAAGTGAGAATATGTAGTTTCTGAGCTATACTTTGAGGTCCTCCCCAAAAAGGGCTTTCCTCAGTAATGGCACAGACTCTGGGGACCTTGACCAGATGTTAATTTGCACATGACTTTTCCAGATGCTGGATAGTGTGGAGTACAACCGAGTTTGGCCAAACTATTTCAGCAAAGGTGAGGATGTCAACAAAGGAGTAGAGCCAAACAGTAGAGCCAGACAGTGGGTACTTTGAGGTGTACGTTGCTGCAGCTTGATTTTGAATTCAAATGTGTTGGCCTTGGAATATGTCCATGAGCCTTGCAAAAAACCTTAGTGATTGCCAGCCGTCCACATATGCACAAGAGTCTTAATAAGCAAAGAAGGCTGAAGCAAATATTCATTATAAGGCAAGATGGTCTTTCCATAATCAGGCCTTTCAGGTATTGATACACAGAATGATATTTGCTACTCTTAAATATTCCATTCCTGAGCTGCTGGACACTGCCAAGATTCCAGTTTCAAATTGTTGATGCCCAGAGTAGTCTACTGCAATAGGTCAGCTGTCCAAAATTTTATTCCTTATTTAGGCTCAAGAAAGAAACTGTAGAGATGTTACCTTTGTCTGAGAGACCATATCCATGGAATTTTTGTGCTTCTGACTAGCAAACAAACAGCAAAGATAAAGCAGACTGTACATAAGCTGAGAAGGATGAGGATGATATTACATCAAATTAAATACTATTGAAATGTTGGAATAATGAGAGGTAATTCCCTGAGTAGGAATATCCAATTCTAGAAGGAAAAAAAAAAAAATATATATATATATATATATATATTTTTTTTTTTTTTTTTTTGCGGTATGCAGCCCTCTCACTGTTGTGGCCTCTCCCGTTGCAGAGCACAGGCTCCGGACGCGCAGGCTCAGCGGCCATGGCTCACGGGCCCAGGCGCTCTGCGGCATGTGGGATCTTCCCGGACCGGGACACAAACCTGTGTCCCCTGCATCGGCAGGCGGACTCTCAACCACTGCGCCACCAGGGAAGCCCGAAAAAAATATTTTTGAATGGTGTCTGTTTCAGTAGACCTGGAAGTCATTGATTTGGAGTTATTCATATATAGTTCAGAGCCCTCTACAAGCAAAATCTCAAATTCCCATCAGTGGTTCCAGGAGGTTACCCTTATTTACAGTGATTAGTTCCCTCACGAAGTTGGGAATGGATTTTCCTGATGCATTGCTTATCTCCTCCTCAGAGTCCTGGTGGGCCATAGGTTTAGCCCAGTTTAAGAGAGAAGAAAGGCTGGAGAAGGTATTAGGAAGGTGGACACGTCTTCATTACCAATGTTTTCTTCCAATGTCATACTTTTCAGATGCTGCTGGTGAAATGAAATCTAATAGTGCCAATGAACTTGACATTAGACCCAGTCAATCCCTCTCTAATTAGATCATGCTTGCAATTATAGAAGAATTGTGTCTACTTAACTTTTTACCAATTAAGTGAACTAATTTTAATAACATTCAACTGAGTGTAATTTTGCTTGGTGAATCTGAGTCTACATGGTGTCAATACCTTCTTAATATAATTCCTGAATATGCTGCTTTTCTCAAGAGGGAAAATGTACATTGACCTATGTTATCATAGTTCAGTCTGTTCCCATCATTGCTACCTTTAGCAAAAACTGTACAAAGTTTTGTCAAATGGATGTCATCACTGATTAGTTTTCAGCTCTTCTAGAATCTCCCACTTTTATATACAGGTCATTCTAGTGAGAATCTGAGACTCTCATAATTTTATCCAAAAATCCTTTAGATCTATAATTAATTGAGCAATTACCAAGTACCTATTGTGAACCTAATTTACTAGATTTTATGTGGTCTGTACAAAGACATAGAGATGGTTGCAGCACTCAAGTAGGACATAGTATAGTCAGATAAACACAACGTAGAGATGTTTTAGAAGATAACGAGAACTGAAAGAGAGTATACATGCCACTGTGTCACTGAAAACAGACAAATCTTGCAAAGAAAATAAAAAAGCACTTTCAATACAGAACTAAAAATCTTCCCTTCCCCAAAGCAGCTGGCTGGGAGAAAAACTTCTGTCCACAATTATTCAAATGTTCTCTTTTCTCAAAACTTCCCTGGGAAATACATTAAAATGGCAATAAATAAATGGAATCTAAGTACTGTGATATCCCCCAAAGTTTATTGAATCCTCTCCCCTTCTGTTGCATTAATTCTGCATGTAGCGTTCTGCTAGAAAAACATTCAGTCTTGTTTGAATGAGATCCAGTGATCTCAGGCTCTTCTGCAGTCTTACTGTGCTGAAGGCTCTACTGATTGACCATGGTTTAAGCCAAAATCTGATTCCCTCTACTTTCCAATTATTGTCATGAATTTTTGCTCTTGCAGTCACATGAAATACTTTTAATGCATCTTTCGTATGACGACTTCTAGAATATTTCAAATCATCTATAATTAAGTCTTCTTTTCTCCAGGCAAAATTTTCCAGTTTCTAATTATTCTTTATATATATATATATATATGTATATATATAATTAAGTCCCCTCACCCTTCAGGGATATATTCTAATGCTCTGATATACCTTGTAAAGTATGTGCCCAAGAAATGATAAGGACAAACAGGTAACAAATAGAGAACATTCTCCTTTCTTATACAGGACACCATATGTGTATTGATCCACCATAACTTATATTTTGCTTTGGGGGAAACAATGTCACAACTTGACTTAAAATTATTGTAATGTCAACTTAAATTCAGTCTCATATCACCCCTTTTCTGTAATTTTGTAATAGGTATGGGGGTGTCCAAATGGGCAAAAACAGTTAAAGGTAGACAGGTAATTTTAAGGACATGGAGCACAATTTCATCAATTTAAAAATTAAAAGGTTCAAGGTAGGAGGTTACAGGACTTGCCAAGATTTTATAACTAGTATGGTGAAATTCAATTTCCCTTCTCAGGCTATTTATTTCCTGTTAAATCCTCTACTTGATTCTTTCTGAAAGATCATCATCTGGTTCTTTGGGTATTGATAATCTTCCCAGATGTTTTGGCCTAAAATTTCTTCCTCCTGTGCTTCATATTTTAGTGTTAGAGTCAAGACAAGAAGCTTGTGAATGGGGAGCGAGAAAATGCCTACGTCTTAAGGATTGTATCTGATAAGAATCCTATAGCAGCTAAACCCTCCGGATATTTAATATCATCTTCAAACGTTATTATTGTTCATATTTGCTTTAGTGATACTGGATAATTTAAGAGTATCTCTTAAAAAATCGTTAAAGTAGCATTATCCCTCAAGTTATAACACACAAATGGGCTTCTGTCCTGAACAAAAATAAACCAAATTGGTTCTACAGTAAATGAAATTTTCTTGCTAGTACATTGACCCCACACAGTCCGTATTAGTTTTGTAAATGTTTTGTGTAGTAATGACAGGCAGCCTGCTATGCTCTCTATAGCTAATAAAGAATAAGACCAGATTTTGACAGGTGACTGTCAAAACCCATGTGCTATGTAGAGGAGAACTGGAAGGAGGGAAACCAGTTGGGATTACTTAAGGAAGTTTTGTATGATGCCAGGCATATCACAGACACAAGAGGTATGCAGTGAATGGTTCACAGCTCTTCTGTTTTAGCCAAGTAGGTGGTATCACTTTTTGTCAGCAGCGTGAATGGTTCAACCGTGGCAGCAGGCTGTATTGAATAATACAGTCTAAATTGAACTCACAGGTGCTGCCTTAGGGATGCATGAAAGTTCTTCTTTCTCAGTCTAAAATTGGTGCTTATATTGATAAGGAATACTAGGGAGGTAGAGGAGGCAAATCTCTGCGCATTGTCAACATTTCTTGATGTATATGGACTGCTCCCAAGTCAGTGGGATGAATGTAAGGACTACAGAACTTCCCTGGTGGTGCAGTGTTTAAGAATCCACCTGCCAATGCAGGGGACACAGGTTTGAGCCCTGGTCCAGGAAGATCTCACATACCGTGGAGCAACTAAGCCCATGTGCCACAACTATCGAGCCTGTGCTCTGGAGCCCGTGAACCACAACTACTGAGCCCACGTGCCACAGCTACTGAAGCCTGCATGCCTAGAGCCTATGCTCCACAACAAGAGAAGCCACCGCAATGAGAAGCCCGTGCACAGCAACGAAGAGTAGCTCCCGCTAGCCACAACTAGAGAAAGCCTGCGTGCAGCAACGAAGACCCAACACAGCCAAAAACAAACAAACAAATAATTTAAAAAATATATAAGGACTACAGCACTCCAATATTCTCAGTTCTTCTAGTTTGGGTTTTTATAAGACATACACCCATGCCTCTCTTCCTTTTTTGGTTCCTTCTTCTAACTTCTTGGTTTTCTACCCAGTACCTCACATTGGGTCTTCTCTAGCAATCTTTGGTTAATCCCATACTGCTCCCTTACTCCTATACCAAGTTCAGCTCCATAAACCCACCACTTTGTTACTACAGTGTTATGACATAGATAGTGGTTGTGTCTCTGTAACAGAACTGTCCCTCCTTAATGGTAAACCTAGTGCTAGCTGATTTTGTTCCAAGTATGTACAAATCTTACAGTGTTTTGTAATCTAAATTTTGCAAAAAAAAGATATGATTTAGTTTTGTTTTAGTCCATACATATTACATTTTAAAACTTCGTCCCCTATGCGAATCTGTTCTTTTTCTCATATTTTCATGGTTAATCTCTCAACCCAGTAATTTATTCCTAACACTAATTAATATCTAAGTATTGATCATGTAATTATGGATTCCAAAGAAGAAACTGAGTGTCTATATCATGCTTTTTCTCCTCTCTTTACCCACCTCTCCTTCTATTGCTTCTTCCTTTTTAAATGATCTTACATCAGATCACTATAAAGCACCATTGCCATTTAGAATCCTGTGTTCAACATGGGCTGAGAATATGACTGCATGGAATCAGCTTTCAGATAATGTGGGGTCTACAGAAGACACAAATCCAAATTAGTTCTCTTCCCCCAAATTTATTTCTAATTTGTTCAAATATAAGCCTGAGACATCAATGCTACACTTAGCATTATGTAAGTTTGGCATGGGAAAAAGCCCAGAAATGATTTATTCCAATTTCTGACCACCCAGAAAGCACATCAGCTACTACTTGATACCTGGTTTCCAGAGTCTATTAGATTTGCTTACAAGAGAATCTATTAGATTCTATTTTAAGTTCTACAACATTGACAGTGGGATTAATTGCAAGAAAATTCTTCCTTTTCTTGAGCTCATAACTTCATCACTGTAATTTCCATCTATTGGTCATTTTCTTTCTTCTGGAATTCCACAGAAGATATCCTTCTCTTTTCCAAAGGATGGGATCTAAAAGAATATGCCCAGTGAGTTCTCTGACATTCACTGCCCAACAGTGTATTATAATACCTGGTATAAGAAAATAATCTCCCCTAGTATTGCATGAGGATAATAGTGGTACGGGTCATAGTTTTCTAAACCTAATTTGTGAAAAGAGGTATGAGCTGTCTGCTTCATTTTTTTTCTTTAGAAAAAGCAGATTCCCATATTGAAAATATATACATTGATCTGTGCACATCATGCTTTAAAATTCTTTCAGTCAGTGCTCTCTACATGTCGTGATTTGCACAACCAGCTCTGTTTATATTTACATGAATCTTATTATAGAAATAACTTCTAGTTTGAAATTGCATTTACCATACCAGGGCTTTTAGATTTTCTTATTCAAATTTTATCTCTCTTTCTCTTTTATTTTCATTATCTTTTCATCTTAACCCAGAAAGTGGAGTGGCCTACTTTCTTGTTCAATAGATAAGAATTTACATACTGCATTTTTTTAACATCTTTATTGGAGTATAATTGCTTCACAATGTTGTGTTAGTTTCTGCTGTATAACAAAGTGAATCAGCTATATGTATACATATATCCCCATATCCCCTCCCTCTTGTGTCTCCCTCTCACCCACCTTATCCCACTCCTCTAGGTGGACACAAAGCACCGAGCTGATCTCCCTGTGCAATGCAGCTGCTTCCCACTAGCTATCTATTTTACATTTGGTAGTGTATATATGTCAATGCTACTCTCTCACTTTGTCCCAACTTACCCTTCCCCCTCCCTGTGTCCTCAAGTCCATTCTCTACATCTATATTCCTGTCCTGCATATTTAATAAGAAAGTTTTTAAGTCATTTTATTATGATTATCATGTTTTGGTTGGTTGACATAAGCTTTGAGTAAAATATATTCACCATTAGTTTCCTGGCCTTAGGGAGCTATACTTAAATAATTCGATTTGAGGATAAGATTAAAAGATAATACAGTTTATGGGTAAAATTACCGTTTCCTGAATGTGACATTTTTTACCTGCTGTATGGAATTTCCTAGCATATTTGTCAGCAGTGAGTATAGTTATCAGAGGGTGTGCAAATATATGGGCTTATACAGCACTGGGAGAGTTCAGTCGAAAGATAGACTAGGAAAAAAATACACTTGGAACAAGGGCAGAGACCTTCATTATAAGCCAATTTAGGTGGTCCAAGAAGAGCACGTGTCCTGAAGACATAGGCACTTATACCTTCCAGGTATCGGGAAACTTGGGTCATGCAACTATGATCTCAAAGTTCTTAACCCACTTGTAGCCTCCGTCATTCAGGGTTTTCTAAGCTGACAATCAAAAGTATTTTGGTTTCCCTAAGCCTTTAAAGAAAAAGCAAGTGTCTTATTCTTTACATTTAATATGTGCCTCTTCCACCTAATATTTCAAATAAGGGGGAAGTCTGGCAGTTTAATAAATAGCTAATGTTGACACAAAAAAGCAAGACACACATATAAATCCTTCCTGTAATTGACTATGGACAAGATGGTTCATGAAGGTAAATAATGTGAGTGAGCCGTGATTAAATTTGAAGGTTGGTGAAATCGTCACAATCCTTGCAGAGAACAAAGAAACTCACAGATAATGAGCATCTACGCTCTTCCAGATATGTGTTAATCATTTTATATTCATAAATTTATCTCATGCTCACAAAAATATCATGAAGGAGCTTTCAACCTTGTGTTTGTGAAGGTAAAAACCGAGACCAGGTCAATTAATTGACCAGTCCCAGCTCATACAGAAAAAAATCAGCAGATATGACCTGATATGAGAAGACCAGGATATGATCTTGTGTCTAGTGTAGAATGCCTATGGAAATGTCCTTATTTAACTGTAAATATTATCAGTAGAACTTATAGCTGACATGTCTGTAAAACTTCAGTAGGGAATATCTAGGTTCATTGGAAAGAAGATCAGTTTAAGAAAAAAATATGTGAAAGCTGGTTGCTGAGATGATAAGAAGAGGCCAAGGTGGCTGAATCATCAGCAGGAGTGGCATGCAGCATTAGCAGGTAGGCAGCAGCATGATGGCCCAAGAAGAGAGGCTCCAAAGAAAAAATTCACCAACTTCATAATTCGGAGGGCTGTCTAACCATGAAAATGTGAGGAATCTACTTTTTAAGTTTTTAAAATTATTTTATTATTTTTAATGTATTTTTCATGTTCAATAGTCAAAAGACAGCAATTTGATAATTTCCTCCCCAAAATAATTCTGTTATTTTATGTCAGCATAAGGAATAGTATATAAGCCAGATACTGAAGAGCTTAGAGGGCAACCTTTATTATCCAGTATATACCAATTGTTATCCTCTTTGTTAGATTCAAAGGAGAATGTTGGATGCCTGAAAGCTGTCATCCAACCAGCAAATTCTCTTTGGAGAATTAAGTCGTGAGATTGTAGATAAATATATGTGGACTGGGATGAGATGAAGAGATATGGAAAAAGAAAATTCTATCTCCTGTTCTGTTTCTAACCTCAAAGAATATTCTCTTTTGAAGGAACATTTTGAAAACTCAACTTACAAGCAGAAAGCCAGCAAAAAGTTTTAACTTCATAGCTATTGAATTGATAATTAGACCTAATACTAAAATGCAATTAATGATTCTTTTTAAAATGAGATTTGAAAGAGTGAAGTAAAACATAAGTAGAGGGCATCAGGCAACAGCTATGCTTCTAAAAGCAACCAGAATTGACTTTAGCTGTCGAAGCAGTTAAGAAGTGGCAAGCAGAGTTGTCCCTATCTATTTCAACTATAATTTAAATGGTAAAAACAAAGCAAAACAAAAAACTCAACCACCAAAACAACAGAAACAAAAAGTACTTAGCACTGAATTAAGCACTATCGAAAACAATTGAGATCTGTGCCACTAAGGTGAACTCCAGCAATGAAAAAAAATAAGGAGTAAAACATTGGAATCTTGGCAGTAGAGGTTAATGGACTATGGAAGAATCGCCTTGGGTTGAGAAGGTTGAAGGATAAGGAAAATAACATCCATGTAGTACAGGCTAACAAGTTAAGCACACCTAAGGTTCTTGTTTTAAATTTAGACACAAATACCACAACAGCAAGTCTCCAGGAATTCTAAAGATTAGGCAATTCTTGGTATCAGAAGGCACTGTTCATTCAGTGAATATGTCCATACAGGAAATATCCTATCAAGCATGGACCGTGGGAAGGGTAAGAGGCATGATCTTTCTCTGATAGCAAGTTGGGACCCAGTCCCAGAGGAAGGGACCAAGTTTCTAAGCAGCGAAATTGACTGGACGTAGGGGCAAAGAAGAAGTATGGGCTCCATGGCTTCACAGGCTGTTTGCCTGTCACCTTCAATGTCTGAAAGGCAGCAAAGGACACAACGCTAGAATCTGACACTTGTTACAGGTCAGCTTAACTTCAGGACTAGGTTAATTACCTCATTCCAAGGTATCGCACAACTAAGTTGCAGGAATGGAGATTGTAATAAAGGGTGACAAGCTAGTTGAGTGAAAAGCAAGAACAGATAAATCTTACAGATGAAGAATATCAGTGAATCCACCTGGGGATAAAAGAGAAAAGAGCTGAAAAAAATTAAAGAAAGATATGGACAGATATTTTATTTCTTTAATGCTTAAAATAAAGAAATTAAATTAAATGCTTAAAATAAAGAAATTAAATTTCTTTAATGCTTAAAATTAAAACTTTTTGTTTTAATCCAAACAAAAAGTCCCATTTGAATGTTTCTGTTTCAGTGGAAAAGGCATCATTGACTAGGAGATATGAGTTATCCAAACCTGGTGTACTCAAAATGATCTATCCTAACAGGTGTCACAATCTACCTGGTGACACATACACAAAACTGCAGTCACATTCATTTCTTCCTTCAAGATACACTTACTGAATACTCTCTATATACTTGGCAATAGGATTACAACTGTTAAGAAAAACACACAAAAAATTTCTGCCCTCTTGGAACTTACATTCTACTAAGGGACAAAAGCAAATAGATAATATAATATCAGGCAGTAAAATAAAAACAGTTATATAAAATATGAAAAATGAAGAATAAGTAAATCGAGAGGGGCAGAAGTTCTTATTGTAGGTAAGGGGGGTTTGGAATGCCTCTGTGAAGAAGTGACACTTAAGCAGAAACTTGAATACAATAAGAGCCATTATGAGAACTGTGAAAATAATGTTCCATGCAGAGGGAACAGAAATAACAGTTGTTCTAAGGCCAGAGGATGCAAGACTACATAAGAAATAGCAAAGAGATAGGGTGACTAAGGTGACATGAGTAAGGGGGAAAGTGGTTAGAGATAATCTTAAAAATAATACAAGGGACCAGCTATTTTAGAGCTCTGCAGGACTTTTTATTTTCTTCAAAGTATGAATAGAAACCATTTAAGATTTAAACAACTGAGTGGCATCATCAGTCATGTGATAAAGGGATAATTCTGAATTCTACATAAGAATAAAGTTGGGAGGAATGTCAAAGCAGGGAGACAAGTTAAAAGACTATTTCAGAATTCTAAGTGGATAATGATGTGACTGAGACTAGGGTTGTAACGGTAAAGGTGGTGAGAAATAGCCAGATCTAGGATGTATTTGAAAAGTAGAATACACAAGACTTCCTGATGACTTAGCTGTGGTGTGTAAAAGAAAGAGTTGATTCCAACTAGAGAATGATGGTGTCATTTACTGTGATGGAACTCATTGAGCTAGAGCTGGTTTTGATGACAAATCATGGGTTCAGTTTTTGACAGGTTAAGATAGAAATTCTTATTAGACACCCAAATGGAAATTTGTGTTTAAACTATGAGACTGTGTGAGACAAACCAGAGAATGAGGACAGAGGTGTGAAAAATGAAGGGGTCTAATCCAAGATTTGGAAGTTTGGAATGAGAGGTAGATACCACAAGGAGATGGAGAAAGGGCAACCAACATGGTAATAGGTAAAATAGAAAGGTACAGTGTCACTAAGGCCAAGTTGGGAAAAAAGTGTTTCAAAAAACGAGTGGGCTTCTACTTTCATTCATGAAGTATGAACTACAATAGAACTTTCTCTCCCTTCATAAACAGATGGAGAATCAGATTATGTATACAAAATAACTCTTTCAGACATTAGAAAATGTCAATATAATTTGATAATTCCTGAAAAAGAAAGAAAAGGAATAAAATGAGGTGATCTCTTGATGGCCCTGGGTTACTGCCTAGAGGTGATTTCCAGGCTGCAGAGGTGTGATAGTAAATCACTGAGTGATCTCACTGAGACGAGTAGAGAGAGACCAGAGTTTAGGAAAGTCAGGTTAGCTAGAGTGCTCAGAGAAGACTTCCAGAGAGGAGAGAACAAAGCTGAGTAAGAGGTCCGTAAGTCTGCATAAAGTTCTGCTTGACTACTAATCTGCTCACAAGTAAAGCATCACTATTCTGGGCAAGGAAAAAAAAATTTAAAAAGCTACTGAAGAAAGAATAGTAACCAAAGAGCAATAAGAAGAAAAATTTCCAGAGCTCACACAGAACTGGGAAATATTTAACTTTCCTCCAGATACAATGGATATATCTTGAATAAGCAATCAGTATATGACCCAGAAGGCCAAGATGTAAAAATGGGATTAAATTAGTCCTTCAATAAAGGTGCTAGAGAACTTCCCTAAAAAATTTAAAATCAAACCTCAGAAAAATCAAAGAAATCTTCAAGTCTTTAACTACTTGACTGAAAAAAAAACATTCAAAATCGCAAAATCCAGTCTGTAAAAAAGGCATGCAATAATCAACAGAAAAAGCCGTCTATAGACACAGACTCAGAAATGAGGAATATAATGAAATTAGCAGTGTGTTTGTAATGCTCAAAGAGGCAAAAAAAAAAAAAAAAATTTAAAAAATACAAAGGTGAAAAGAAAAAATTGTGAAAGCAACTATAACTAAAATAAACATTGAAGGGATAAACATGACGATGTAAAACATAACGTCAAAAACACAAAATGTGGGGGAGAGGGGTAAAAAATATAGCTATTTTAGAACATATGTGTTTGAACTTAAACAACTACCAGTTTAAAGAAGTAGGTATAGTTATAGGTCAACATATATAACCCTCATGGTAATGACAAATCAAAAACCTACAGTAGATACACAAAAACTAGAGAAAAAGGAACATAAGCGTACCACTAAAGAAAATTAACAAACCACAAGAGGAGAAAAAAAAGAAGAAATGAACAGAGAAAAACTACAAAAACAACCATAAACCAAGTAATAAAATGGCAATAAGTACACACCTATCAAGAATTACTTTAAATGTCAGTGGTCTAAATGCTCCAATCAAAAGATATAAGGTGGCTGATTGGATTTAAAAAAACAAGACCCATTTATATGCTGCTTACAAGAGACTCACTTCAGAGCATCCTTACTTCTTTCCATCTCCAATCCTACTTCTTGACAAACAATTTATGTATAACCTTGAAGTTTTGGCCTTTATACGTTTCCTCCATTTTGTAGTCTGGAGGAATACAATTCAAGTGCTTCTTGAATCTGTGTCTCCTGGGCTGCAGTCCTAACAAACTCCAGATAAACACCCCTTTATTTCAATCAGTCTCTGCTTCTGAAATTTCAGTTAACAATATTAATGTTTATATTGAAGTGCAAAAGATGTAGAATACCAATAAAATTTTGAACAGAAGAATGTAGCAGACTTAAATTTCTTGATTTAAAGAATAGAAGATGGGGTGCATATATACAATGGAATATTACTCAGCTATTAAAAAGAATGAAATAATGCCATTTGCAGCAACATGGATGGACCTGGAGATTATCATACTAAGTGAAGTAAGTCAGACAGAGAAAGACAAATATACTATATTGCTTATACATAGAATAAAAAAATGATACAAATGAACTTATTTACAAAACAGAAACAGACTCACAGACTTAGAGAATGAACTTATGATTACCAGAGGGGAAGGGTGGGGAAGAGGAATAGACTGGGAGTTTGGGATTGTCATGTACACACTGCTATATTTAAAAGAGATATCCAGCAAGGACCTACTATATAGCACAGGGAACTCTGCTCAATATTATGTAACAACTTAATGTGAAAAGATTTGAAGACGAATAGATATGTGTATATGTATAACTGAAACACTTTGCTGTACACCTGAAGCTAACACAACATTGTTAATCAACTATACTCCAATATAAAATAAAAATTATAAAAAATAAAGAATTACCAAAAAGCTGCATTGCCAAGATGTTGGGGTGTTAGGCTACGGGACAGACGTATAGATGTAGAGATCAAAATAGAGAGTCTAAAAATAGATGTAAACAGCTCGCATGTAAACAGCCAGTTGATTTTTGACGAAAGTGCAAAGAAAATTCAATGGGGTGAGAATAGTCTATAACAAATTTTGCTAGGTAGAGCAAGAGAATGAAGGGATTGTAGAAAGACTTTGAACTGATAGAGGTAGAAAGTTTAGATTTAAAAAAGGTCATCATAAAAGGAGAGAAAGTTAAGTTTAAGAAAACAAAACATGAAGGCAGGTAGAAATTTTGATGAGGAGAGTGGAGAAGGTATGCAATAAATAATCTCTGAGAGTAGGACATAAAGTAGGTGTGCTGGGCAGCATTAAATATAATTTATATTTATAGGTCAAGAAATTCATTCTCCACATATCTCAAGCATTGAGTCCATTCTAGGTATTGCCCTGGTGATGGAGAATACAGTGGTACACAGAACAGAGACACATGTTTTTTTGTTCTCATGGAATTAGTATCATAGAGGGCAGGACAAATAATATAGCAGTGAACCATCAACAAACAAATAAATAACATTTTATAAACTGATAAATGCTGTGAAGAAAATGAAGCAGGGTAATGGGAGAGAGTCCCTGGGAGATTTGCTCGAGAATAACTTCAGATAACGTGTTTAGAGAAAGTGTCTCAAACATGCTTTTCCTTTGAGATCTGAATGTGCAGAGCCTAAGGGAAGTTAACTGGCCACAGAGGAATAAAATTTGTGAATTCAAGGGAAATAATGAAGCAAATGGTAAGAATAGTTATAAAACCTTGCAAGGTACACCATCCCTGGCACTATACAATCTTTTTCCCAACCTGATCTCCAAATGTGCAATGTCTAGACCAGGTCCAAGGCTACTTTTCTAAGAGAGCTCCCACCTAGTGGGCAATGCACGATTTGAAATCCAGAAAAGAAAAGCACAGTGGTAAGGAAAACATAGCAAGACACGGAGGCTGTGTTAATTTTCCACCTTCCCCTGGGGCCCTGAGCCTCATCCTGTTCTACTTCCTAAGAGCTGGCAGGCTTTTGTTCTTTTCCTCTGTAACTGTTTCTCCAGCAGGTACAGCTCCATTTGGCAGCCAGGGCATGTGATGGTTATAAGCAGTGTCCCCATGACATTTCATTAAGCTGGTCTTTCTACACTTACCATCAGACTACTGGAACCTTGTTAGAAGCACTTGATTGTATCCTATTTTTGAGGCTGTATATCAAGATTCTGCTCTCATGTTAATTTCTTTTTAGTTTCTCCCAAGGTCTTCTTGCTGATAAGAGTATTTTGACAAAGACTTTATCCTTCTACCTTCCCTTCTTTATCTTTGTCTCCCTCCTTGCTTCTCTATAATTAGAGACCATGCTGCTGGCTATAATAGGCACTGCTTTTTTGCTGATGCGATATGTTTTTGCCTGGGTGTCATGGGAGTGTTGAGGTCTGGAAATCAAGATGATGCCCACTGCTCAACTTTATCAAGGCATTGATCTCTGTTTCTTTCATTGAATAAACTTTTCAAATATAACAACAAAAAATGACTTTCTTTTTAAAATGGCCTCCTTCTATGTTTAATTGACCCTCTTGGGATTCCATGTGCATTAAAAAAAAAAAAAAAAACGAGCAAAGCAGATAAACTGAATGTTTTAGGGTAAAGAGGATGAACTGGCTATCAGTGTGTCTTTTGAGGTTGATAATGTCTACTGCTGCTTCTAATGGCTGATTCTTTTTGCTTTAAGATGCGCCAGACACTCTTTTCAGCATTTTACATGCATCATCTCATTTAATCCTCACAACAGTCTCACTTCTTATGAGAGGTATTATAGTGATTCTCACTTTACAGATTAAAGCATAGAAATATTAAGTAACTTGCCTAAAGTGCTTAGTTATTAAATGGTGGAAATGGATTTAAATCCATGTATTCTGAGTCAAGACCCCAGGGCCTTAAAGCTGCATATTCTCAAGGAAGAGGATCATCTTTTTCACGGGATGAGATTTCTTTTTTTACCTGAAGCAAACGTATGTTTCTCTTCTCTTTTATAAGACACTTCTTTGCCATATTTTTCTTCACCTTGAAATATATAAGCATTCCAACAGGACTAGAAACTTGTAAATTGAATTAGACATATTTTCAAACCTTATTCCTGCCATCTTCCCTGTTTCAGTGTTCAGTCTCTTTTCTGAGACATCACAACTGCCTAAACTGTTCTTTCTGCTTTCAACAACTATCCCTCACTACCTTCGACCAGCTGCCAGTGAAGTTTCTAACACACAGTTCTGATGGTGATTCTCCTACTTCTACCCCTTCGTTGACAGCCCGTTTAACTCTGAAGGATAGAGTTCACATCTATCCACATCTAGCGTGGGTTTTGGGTTTATTTACAATCTTGGCTCTACCATTCAAGCACAATTTCCGACAACTCCTACTGCTTTTTTTTGTTGTTTTGTTTTTGTTTTGTTTTGTTTTGCAGTACGCGGGCCTCTCACTGTTGTGGCCTCTCCCGTTGCGGAGCACGGGCTCCGGACGCGCAGGCTCAGCGGCCATGGCTCACAAGCCCAGCGGCTCCGCGGCATGTGGGATCCTCCCGGACCGGGGCACGAACCCGTGTCCCCTGCATCGGCAGGCGGACTCTCAACCACTGCACCACCAGGGAAGCCCCCTACTGCTTTTTATATCATATCGTATGCTTAGTCACACCAGTCTACTCATTTCTTCTAAAACACCCATGTCACTGTTCATGCTATATCTGTTCTCTGGGATGACTTTTTTCTACCTAGAAAAATCATTTGTGTCCTTTGAAACCCAGCTCATGAGTCATGTCTTCTGGTATGGATTTTGTAAACTTCTCCGGGCTTTCAGGCAGAACTAATGGATGTGGTCCCTCCTGTCTGTCCATAACCCTTTGTGCTTATAGTCAGTGTAGCAACTGCCATCTTATTAGAATCACATTTTTACTTCTCACAACAGATTGTGAGTTTCTTAAAGGCAGGAATCATGTCTTATACTCACAGTAGGTGCTCATTAATTTCTGTCACATGAGTGATGCTTAAATAAACATTATCCATTGCTGTATCACAAACTGGGCGGAGTAATCCAGGAAGCAGCACGTGCGCGGAACACAATGGTTGCAATTACTGAGATTCTGGTTTCATTAGACTGGGTTTATGCCTTTCTTTTAAAAAATACCCTCTAGCATACATCTGAGAGTGATTACTAATGTCTCTTTTCCTGGTATAAGGAAAATCACACATAATAAATTATGGTGGGGTTCTTTAAGAAGAAAGAACAGATGCCTTGAATCAGAGGTACAACGCCATTTGGGAAACCTTCTGTACCAAGTGTTGATACAAGTGTTCCTCTTCACTTTCTTGCATCATCTTTGCTCCCCTTACAGCCTAGAGGTTTTCCTGCCCCATTCCATCTTCTAAATGAGCCAGTTTACTTGTCTTTCGCTGTAGCTTTTTGTCATCCCCGACTCACTGCTATTTCAGCCTTGGCCCCATCTCACTCTTTCCCTCTGCTGCAGTTAAATAACTTCCTGAGGTTTTATTAGGTTATTCTTCCGGAAGGTGGACTAGTGCCTAGGGGTATTATGGAATAAAAACACTGAAAAGGACAGCCTAGGTATTTTCTATGGAAAGCAGCCACTGTACGACACACGGAGCACATCGGGAAGGAGGGAGAGGGAGGAAATTTAAGGATTATGAAGCTTGCATATTTGAGTTAACTGCTCTTTCCACCTGTATAAACACAGCATGTCGAGCAGCTTTAAAAAGAATTGTTGTGCATCTCTGCATGTTAAGAACTGTGTCTGCGAGCCTCAGATGGTGCATTATGAGTACGGAGTAGGAGCTGGGCGGGCAGTGGGCCATGCATGACTCCCTAGACACAGAATCTTCAGATGCCTCTGTGGGACAGCCTGCTCCTTCCAAAATCTCTAATTAAAAGAGCCACTGCCTAAAACCCAGAGGCCACGAGAAGGGGAGATCTTCACTGCAGTTTCTATAGTCAAGGTGGAAAATTAGAAATAGTTAAATGTGTTTTCTGTGCCTTCCGGTCACCTTTTTTCCTGTCTCTCCTTCTGTACCTAGATGTCTCATCTTTCCTCCTTCACCCTCGGAATATTCTAGACTAGAATACTCATGGTGCCTCTGGTTTCTTAAAACCCCACCCTGATTTAGCAAATTGTACTCTGAATACCAGATCCTGGAAGTTCTTGGATTCTAAAATTATTTAGTCTCTCTGTATATATTCCACTCCCATTTCCTCATTGCAACTCATATTATCTATTGGTTTAGGATAATTTTTTAAATTAGCACACACAAAATTAGCAGAACTGAATGCTGACTCAACACTTACACTCTTCTATGTTTATTTCAATTTTTATCCAAGATTTTATTACTGAGTACAGATACATATCCAGAAGATATAGAAGAGTTTCCTGGTACCTCATCAAATTGCTTCTGTGAGCAAGTACTGATACCTGATACACATCTGAGTTGTATTAGCCCTCCTAGCTTCTTTTCAAATAGCAATTGGTGAAATCCTTCACCTTCCATTTTGTTTGTTTTGTCCATCTGCCCAGACCTCAAATAAACAAGTAAACAATAAAATAGTACCTACTAGTCATAAGAGTAAACCAATCTAATATAAATCCTCCAAAGAAATATCAGTGATATGATTAGACTTACACTTTTTCCAAGGAAATGCACCTAAATCTCAGTGCATTTGAATTTATATTCTTCTAGCCTGCTCTAAATGGATTAAATATCAATACAATCCTTCTGGCATCAGTATGTGTCCTCTTATTTAAAAACGTCTGTATCAGAAAATAGATGTCTAGATATTAATTTCTCTTCTTACCAATTATCATATTTGAATTTAACTAGGGTCTTCTGAAGATAAATCACAGTAATCCAAACGGAAGAGTCACGTAGTACAAATTTCTTGCTCCAAATTTTGTTCTTTCATATTTCATCAAATTTCCACATGAGGCAATACCTCCTCTGCTTAAGTAAAGAGACAGAGGCAGCACCACCAAGAACATAAGTAAAGAACAACCTCTGCTGCATGGGAACTACACTTACCTTTATGGTCATAGTCCTTACTGCTGACTTGCGTTTTTCTAAGGCAATAGGAAGCCATAAGGGATCCTTCCCTACTTGGTGGAAGCCTTGAACTTAGAGCTGTTGCTGACTTGGCTTCTTTCCACTGTAGAAAGAGGAACTTAACTTAGACACCTGGTAATAGCCATTTAAAGTCAACTTGTGCTGTATCTTCCACCCTCTGCCTCATATACAAAACACTCCAACTAAACAAAGAGAATTCTCCTGATTCTCCATTTCCTCCAATGTGCTTCTACTGATTGCTTAACTCAACTTACAAAAGCACCAAATTTCCAGGTCGCGAGAAACGTTATAGGTCCACATTTTGGATCACATTCCACCTACAGACACACCTTTTTTACAACATTCTCCAAGAACCCATTTGGCTTCTGCTTAAGCACTGCCAGAGGGGCAAACATCCACGGCTTCTGGGGGCAGCCATTCACATCTGTGCAGGGTGGAAGCAAGCCTGTTGCTCATCCACCATCCACTGAGAAGTTAATAATTAGCGATTGCCCATCGATTCACTCTCCTTGCTTTTCAGACACTCTGTGTCCCTTACCCTCTTCGTTCTCCTAGTACAGTGGCAACAGTAAGGAGAAGCTGCTAAAATCTATCTCTTGAGCTCATGGAGGGCAAATGTGATGAAAGACACAGTTGGGGATATGCTAAGAGAAGGTATTTACATTATATTTTGACTTCAGTTGTGGACACATAATCATCACTTTTAACGCCTTATACCAAAAACTGAGGAGGAAGGGAAAGTGAGTTTGTGTTAGCTATGAGGCCAAGAGTTAAGTGTTTCTGTGTTGAATATTTTAGATCATGTTGTTTTCTTTATTACTCATAACCACACTGCACAGCGGGTGATCTTAGCCTCATTTTAACAGATGATAAATCATCAGTGACATATACTGCTAAGTGGTGGCATTCAAATGTGAACCCAGGGCTCTTTAACTCCAAATCCACACTCTTTCTATCACATGAGTTTTGCTGTGGCTGAGGCCAAATGAGACGCTTGCAGACAAAGGCTGTGTTTTCTTCTGTAAAGTGCAAAAGTCTCAGCAAAACTTCAGTTTGCTTTTGGGGGTGGCAATGTGGAAAATTCAGCTATTTCAGGAGGTAGGACTAACTCAGGAAATGAAATGACAGGAAGTGGGGGAGAGAAAAAGCCCATGTTTGAAGTGAGCCTTGAAGAGAAAAAATTCATTCTGCAACCTCTTTCTGCAGGAGCCCAAAGCGATCAGCCTGTGAGGCGGCACCCCTTCCAGACAGAGGCTGAGTAAAAGGCCAGAGCAGAACCCAGAGAGCCCCCTACAGCCTTCATTCCAGCTTTTTCAGTTTGGAGTGTAGCAAGCCCTGAGCTGCAGTGCTGTGCAGCGCGATTCCATGTGGCTTTATGTTTACCTTGGGCATCTTTTTAACCTTATACAATTTTAATTAATCCATTATGAACTATAGTGAGAGAAATGCCAAGTAGCTGAATTCCCACTCTCCATTCCTGGCCATGGCCCTTGGTCATTATCGTCTGTCTTCTAATTATGGTGAGAGCTTCATCTGGCCTAATATTATGCCTTCTTCAATGAAGAGCATCACAGCAGCACGCACTTACCCTAACAGCACAGCTGTTCCCTTGGATCAGGCCCAGTGATGTGTGTGCTGAAGAATTTGGGGGAGTCTTAGGCCCCCAAGTTACAGCTTCTGTCCCAACTGCAGTTCTCAAGCCTTCTTACTTTCCTTTTACAGCCTGGACAACTGTGGGATGTTGACTCAGGTGTGGGGGTACTTCCTTTCAGCCAGTGCAAACACCTCACTTGTAAAACAGTCTCTCAGGGATGCGCTCTGGAACTCTTTGGAAAACAGGCAGCTGGAGTCATGATGAAGCCTGTTTATAGGCCACGGACACTATTCTAAAATGTTTTTGTTTTTGTTTTTGTTTTGCGGTATGCGGGCCTCTCACTGTTGTGGCCTCTCCCGTTGTGGAGCATAGGCTCCGGACGCGCAGGCTCAGCGGCCATGGCTCACAGGCCCAGCCTCTCCGCGGCATGTGGGATCTTCCCGGACCGGGGCATGAACCCGTGTCCCACTGCGCCACCAGGGAAGCCCCTAAAATGTTTTTATACATACTTTAAGAGCATACCAAGACTGGCCACGTGGCATAGAACCCTTCCTTCTCCCTCTCGCCTTTTCAATTGTCATCTCAGTTGTTTGCTTTAGTCTTGATTTAGATGCCTTAAGTTTTTTTTTTCTTTTGTTATACTTTGTGCTGTATAATTTTATTTTATTTAAAATTTTTTAAATTTTATATCAGAGTATAATTGATTGACAATGTTATGTTAGTTTCAGGTGTACAGCAAAGTGATTCAGTTATACACATACATGTACCTATTCTTTTTCAAATTCTTTTCCCATTTAGGTTATTACAGAATATTGAGCAGAGATCCCTGTGCTATACAGTAGGTCCTTGTTGGTTATCCATTTCAAATATAGCAGTGTGTACATGTCAATCCCAAACTCCCAATTTATCCCCCCCAACCCTTCCCCCACGGTAACCATAAGTTCGTTCTCTAAAGTCTGTGAGTCTGTTTCTGCTTTGTACGTAAGGTCATTTGTATCCTTTTTTTTTTAGATTCCACATATAAGTCATAGTATATGGTATTTATCTTTCTCTGTCTGACTAATTTCACTTAGTATGATAATCTCCAGGTCCACCCATGTTGCTGCAAATGATAGATGCCTTAAGTTTTATTTTAACCAGACTTACTCTAAGGAAATATATTCAAGGGGAAGACTGCAGAACCAAGAGATGTGCTAAATCAGCAGAGGTGGCCTAAGGATGTATAAATGACCACTGGCTCAGTGATACTATGCCCATGAAGTAAGAAGTTTCTATTAGCTGATAATGGGTAGCATTGTACAAAACCATAGATCTCACCATGATATGAAGGAAAGATGTTGAAGAAATTTGCTGCAAAGCCTAAGACAGAGCCAGTGCTGATTGAGATCAATGTCTTTCAGGATTCTTATGACTTCGTTTAAGGTTATTTAGAACTTAAATTGAATTCCATGTGACAACATCACAACAGAGAAATGTTATCAGCTTTTTGAAATTCAACCTGAATTTCCCCTTGGTCTTTAATATCCTCCCCAATCTCTTTTGGCACCCATATCAAGCCACTGAGAACCATTTGCCTATTTAATTCCCTTGTTTGTTGAAAGGGTTTTTCTTATTCACAGAAGGAACCTCCTCTCTAATTATCTGTTTACTTTTATCCCTTTTATAATATACAAAGATCACCATATGCAGGTAAGGAAATTACATGGTGTATGTCTGTAAATGTAGGTTCATCGTGGGTAAGTGATTGGCACAAATGTGTCTGAGAGGAAAATGCCCCAAAGGGTAAACGATTGAGTTATACAAGAAAAAGATGAAAGTATTGAGAAAACTAACTTACAGAGTGAAGATCAGAAACAGCAGAAGATTCTAAGACAATTGCAGCGAGTTGGCAGGAAATAGCCAAGTCTGAAAGATACTGCAGAGCTTGCAGGATAGTATAGGTATGAACTGATAGGCAAAGATGCCAAGGAAATTTTTTGAGTAGAAGAATGAAATGATTAGTTGCATGTGGTATAAAAGTCACACTGATGGTGTTTGGAAGGGGAAAATTTCCTTTCCCTCTTTTCTTCTTTGGTTCTTTTTGGCTGGTCAAATAATTAAAATGACATGAGACAGACTGACGGTAGGAAATCAAATTTAATTTTCTATGAACGGGAAACCCACATACCTGAGAAGTTTAGAACCCCACACAGATGAGAGGTTCAAAGACAGAAAGGTAAAACGAGGTCTGTATGCCCACCTGAGCTAAGGAATGGGACGGAGCCTGGCACTTCTAAGGACAAGGAGTTCATTCACAGGACCATAAGAAAGGGAACAGATGCTTAGAAATTAGCTGTTTGCTCTGCCATATAGATGAGGCCACTTAGACAAAATATATCTCCAGGATAACTCTTCCCTGGGACAAATTCCCAATTTAAGTTCTTCTAGGTAGTTAAGGGAGGACAGTAATTTCTCTTAATCCTGCAGGGTCTCCATTGCCTTTAGCTCAAAGTAATCCTCATGCAAAAGTGACATATTTGGGGGAGGTCTGTCCTGAACCCCTACAATGGCAGGGTGAAGGATAGAGTTTAGAGGGAAATGAAAGATAGTGAGATCATTGAGAAGCCTGTGGTCCAGTTTAGAGGTGATGAAGGTCTGCTTCAGGGTGGTAGCCATGCAGATGCAGAAGAGAAGATGAATGTGAAACCAGAAATAGAATTAGCAAGACTTAGAAACGGGGTAGATGTGAACAATAAAGGCGCTTCAGCAATTCAGGGGGCTTCTCAAGTTTATATCGCAACTGGTTTCAATTTGAAAAGATGGGAAATCTGAAAGAAAGAATTGTTTTGATATTATGGAGTTGAGGTGTGGGATAAGAGGATTTCAGTAAGGAGGGTAGGATTGCCTTAGATAACACCAGCTTTGCACAAGATCTACATTTGCAACTGTCTTGAAGGAGAACATGATAAAGAACAGCGATGCTGCAGCAAAGTGAAAAAGGATGAAGATTGAAATAGTCTCTTGAGAGCAACTAGGTGGATGTTGGCTAATGTTGCTAAAGCTTGTGAGCGGAAGACAGATTGCATTTGTATGAGGAGAGAATGTGAGGTGAGGAAATGAAGACAGTGACAAGGGAAGAAAGTGACAACAAGGAAAAATAACAAGTGATGAGCGTCTAATTCTCCCTACTTTGGAGCAAAGATTTCCGTAAATAGGTGGCCAGGTAAAAGACCGTCTGTTTTCTTGAGAGAAGAAGTAGAAAGATATTAGAAATAAAAATCAGACACCTTAGGGTGTCAAATAGGATGATGGCTTAAATATGGAAAAAGATTGTCCCTTTCATCACTAATTTACTGACCTTAATGTAGTGTGTAGTTCAAGATTCTATTAATACTTGTAAAGACCTGAATAGCTAGCTAAGTGGACCAGTATTTCAAATGAGCATCTAAATAAGGGGATACTGGGCAAAATTAAAGAGTCAGGGCTTCCTTCTCAAAGCCAGAATCTGAACTAGATCCACCCATCTATCCAATAATTGGTGGAACTGAAAGCAATTAAAACTTAAAAAAAGAAGTCTCTAATATCATTAAGAGATCTGGAACTGAATCTGTGATTTTTAATGTGAATTCAGATGGACAGTTGGATATGAGTGTGTGTGTTTACATGCATTATTTCTTGGATCTGTCTGATGAGAGGTCCAACTGAAACAGAGCAGGACCCTATGGTCTTTTCCCCCATGTCCTCCACCTGCCTTTGGTCTTTAGAAAAACTTTAGGCAAAGAATAAGTTTAATCAGAGAGGTGAGAAAAGGCAGAAGCAAAGAAAAGCAGTCAAACAGGACAAAATAATAAAGTTTAGTCATTAAGCAAAGTCAAGGACTTTCAGTTCCTCCTCAAGGGCTATAGATAGTATTCTGAGCTGTATCCTGTGAGCTGTCTTGTAGATACTGAAACCCTCACCAGGTAGAAGAAGTTAACTACATCATGGCCAGACTGTAGCCATGACATAGGCTGTCACAATTCCAAGAATTGGCCTCAAAGAAAATGGGAACAAACCGACCCTGGAACTGAAGATTAACTGTATTTAAAACAATCCAGATGACACTGATTAGACCACTGCATAACCAATTTCAAGATGATTGCCAGAGCTGTCTGTGCTGTTTCTGCATGTAGCCCCCTCCCTCTGGCTATACACCCCCTGAAAACTCCCATTTAAAAGCTCTTGCCCACTGATTGTCAGTGGGAGAGTCAGCCTTTGGACACAAGTCCGTCCTCTCCCCTGGGTGCAGACCACAGTTCTGCACTGTCTGTCATCCAGTGCGTGAAAACTGTTGCCCCGTATACTTCGTCCAGTTTTATATTTGTTTATGGTGGAAGGCATTTCTTCAGTCTATGGCTAGGCTCTCCTAAGATAAATTTTGGTGAGTAATGTTTTCCCCATATAATTACATGTATATTAAGTAGGAGACAAATAGTGGACTATTGTTTTTAATGTGGAGTTAAGAACAATGACTAGGGTTGGTTGAGTGCCACTTTGCCTTATTAAGAAATGTTTCATGATGAGATGCATAATGATAAAATATTGCCAAAATGTTTGCTCTGCTCTGGTGGAATAGTGATTATCCTCAGTTTTTAAAGGTGAAAAGCAGAATAATTCTACATTATGTTGTAATACATGTCAACTAACAAATAACAAGACTGAGCACTGAATCCATTCATTTCTCTGATTCTAACGCACTAGATCATCAGCCACTTATTAACTTCTCAAATTTAAAACACATTAATATATCTGAAAATATAGGGACATGATTGTAGAATGTATGGTTTTGAAGAGTTTTCTAAGCATAACATCAAAGGTGAAGCTATAAAGATAAAGGTGAATATATTTCACCATCTAATTTTCTAATTAAAAAGGATCTGTTGTCAAGTGTACAAGAAAATGTTGAATGACAAATGGTAAGGTGGAAAAATTATTTGCAACATATGCAAAAGGAAAACATAAATTCTTAATATGTATTAAGTTTTAGATATAATTTTAAAAAGATAAAACTAGAAATAGAGAAATGGGATACAAGCAAAAATGGAACTTCATAAACACATACATCAAAAATATAAAAAATATATATACAATCTCACTTGTAATAAAAAAATGCACATTGATGCAAAAAATTAACTTATACTTTTCCCTTATGAACTTGAAAAAGATGATATACCATAATATTCTGTGTTTCCAAGAGTGCTGAGAAGTGAGTATTGTTATATATTGCAGTTAAGGTTGTAAATTAATGATTGGTTAATGTAACAAAAGCTGTAAAAATGGGCAAGTTCTATTACTTAGAAATTCTGCTTCCAGAAATTAGTTCTGTGTAAATTATCACTTACATAAATACACACGTGTGCGTGCACACACACACACACATACACATATATATATCATGGTACAAATTATGATGGTGAAAGTTTGGAAGTTACTAAATATTTCACAGTAAAAGTGAGTTCAATGGTTTATGATATATTATCAAAAACTGCAGCAATTACAAATACTATACAAGATTATTACATGTGATAGGGAAAATGTTATGATGTATTTTAATTGGAAAAAGAAGTTAAAACAAAATTATATAGACAAAACATTGTGAATAGTCTGGTCTCATTTGTGTCATATTCACACCTACATGTCTAGTCGTTATTTCTAGATAGTGAGGAATTTTTTTCCTTCATTTTGAGTGTCTTAATTTCTACAGTACTGAATATGTATTGCCATTATAAAATGTTATTTAAAAATCTGTATACACACACACATACACACAAACATAATTGAGATCTGAAGTGATAATCTTTTGGAAATATCTTTTAATTATTTTAATACCCCAATTTTACCTTCCAGGCTATTCTTTTTTTTTGTTTTTTTTCTTTGTTGTTTTTTTGCGGTACGCGGGCCTCTCACTGTTGTGGCCTCTCCCGTTGCGGAGCACAGGCTCCGGACGCGCAGGCTCAGTGGCCATGGCTCACGGGCCCAGCCGCTCCGCGGCATGTGGGATATTCCCGGACCGGGGCACGAACCCGCGTCCCCTGCATCGGCAGGCGGACTCTCAACCACTGTGCCACCAGGGAAGCCCCAGACTATTCTTTAGGATGGAATCTTTTTCAAAATCTCTTCTCCCTGGAGCTTCATACTGGTATCTGAATAAGTATCTTTAAGCAAAAGCTCAATGAGTGTGACTGTCTATGAAAGAGAACATCATAACTGTTCCTGAGGGAGTGTGTGTGTGTGTGAGGGAGGATAGGGTTTATCAATAATGGATTGATCAATGATCAATGCCTGGGGAATAAAAGAGTCATTATTGACTCCCCAGATTCTACCAAACATGAGGCATGTGGTTTCAATAGTTCTAGGAATTTTCACTGCAGGCAGCTCCATGGGGAGTATCCCAGAGCAAAGGACCAAAAGGGAAAAAGCAGACAGTCCTAAAATCAGCTCTCTTCCAAGAACCAAAGACACATGGGGATTATTTGACAAGGCTCATTTTAAAGAGACTCCACATGCTTCAGCTCTGCCTGCTGTGCATTGAATAAAGTGGTGGCTGGTGCTCTGAAATCCATCCCAGCACCTTGTGTTGGCAGCCACTTACCAAGTAAATTCAAGAGGTAGCAGCTGTCTTGGAGCAACGGTGTGGCTGCTACTTCCCTGGGCCAAAAAGCAAGAACAGGAACCCATCATGGTTCAGTTTCAGTGAACAGAAGGATATGAATGGGAGGAGGGCTGTCCAAGAGTCGGAAAACATTTGCCAGCTGAGAAACTGGATTATTACTCTTAGAGCTTCTTTTCTAACCCATGAAAATCTTTGGGGGTTGCCTCCCTGGGATCTGCAAATTGCCAAACAAAATTTGAATTAGGCACAGAGTGAGGGAAAACTCAGATGCTTTATTTTGCTTCTAGGCAAACATATGCCTATTTAAAACTTAGTTTCTTCTGTGAACTTGTTTTAAAGAATGTTGTGAATTCAGTTGTTTTTCAAAGGAGAATGAATTCCACGTCTTGCTCTATACCAGAATTTGGCCATATTTTGGACAAGGAGAGCATTGCATTTGCATTTGCAGACTAACGACCCTTCAGTGTGAAGGTCATTAGGATAAACTGTATAAGGTACAGCATTTTTCTCCATGATCAATGAGACATTCAATTCTTTGTGTGTGCTGCAAATTTATACTCAGGCTACCTAGGTAATAGCTCTATCTTCTCAACTCCAGTCCCAGAGGGGACCCATGTCCTTTCACCCAGAACAATTCCCAACCCCAGGGTGAATTTTGAGAACAAGTTTGCTATTCAGTGAATTACTTCTCTTTTCTTTGATGCTTGCGGTTAGCTCTAGAAGGTTCATAAATTTTACCTCTGCTGATGGGCTACTTAATTCTCCAGCCACCGTGTGAGGAGTTAAAGATTTATGGGAAAGAAACTCTACCAGATGCTTTTCTGCAGACTGGTCAGGGGCTTCATTTAAATCATTAAAGATTTAGAGAGTTAAAGGGGGGAGGGTATGAGGGGCTTCCCTGGTGGCGCAGTGGTTGAGAGTCCGCCTGCCGATGCAGGGAACACGGGTTCGTGTCCCGGTCCGGGAAAATCCCACATGCCGCGGAGCGGCTGGGCCCGTGAGCCATGGCCGCTGAGCCTGTGCGTCTGGAGCCTGTGCTCCGCAACTCGAGAGGCCACAACAGTAAGAGGTCCGCGTACCGCAAAAAAAAAAAAAAAAAAAAAAAAAAAAAAAAAAAAAAAGGGGTGGGTGGGTGGGGAGGGAATGAATGAAACCTCATCATTCTGTCTTCAAAAAGAAATCCTTAAGAATATAGTCTTTTCTTCTCAGGATTCCAAATCATTATAGTAGTTTATGGGTTGCATGTCAATTTGGGGAATATTTGGGGACCTGGGGTTGGCTATGCAATTTCTAGAGCTTTCTTAGCGCTGATAAATTAAGGAAAGAGAGAGAGAGAGAGAGAGAGAAAGAGAGGAAAGGGGGAGGAAGGAAGGGAGGGAGGGAGGGAGGGAGGGGGAAGGGGGAGGGAGGAAGGGGAAACCTAGCTGACTATATGCTTGAGAAGATTCTACAACCAGTTGCATAGCCTGAAATTTGATTTCATCCTTTTTCCAGCCTAATTGCAAATGGTAAACAAGTTGAGCTTTCCTGTCTTTGCATAAACACACAGGAAGATAAACAACAGCTACTCAAGGAAAGACTTTGACCCAAGGGTCCTCTCTGGGCACAGACTCTAAAATGAGAAGGGCTCAACAGCTCCCAAATCTCTGGCTTGTGAGGAAGATGGCCCCTGCTGCCTTGTAACTGAAATATATTGACTCTTCCTGTCAAGTTGGCAGGATTGCTGTAGCTTTGCAGCAGCTTGCTCTGAGTTTCTGTGAGAACAGCAGAGAGCTAGTGCAACAAAGAAACTGCTAAGTTTGATTAATGCATAAGATACTGCACCATGGTTCTGCCAAAGCCTCATTTCAAGACTCAGCATTGTACTTTTGAAGGGAGCAAATATTCAGTACAGCTATCCTCTTTGTAACTTGTCAGACAAAAGAATTGACAAATTCCCTGACTGTCAGGAAGGCTGTAAGCTGAGATAATTGCTCTACTTTGCACGTGCTTCAGGCCCTGCCATCAATTTGCAGCAGGAAGGTCTAAATATTGTGATTTACTCACATGGCAGTATGTCTTTTTAAAATAATTCTCTTTTATACTCACCTGAAGACTTGAACATTTCAACAGTGGCTAAGGAGTGGTGAAAGCATGAGGATGAGACCTTTATGCCACTAAAGTCCTATAATCAACAGTGGGTACCTGAAGCTATGGAAGGTCCCTCATGGAGAAGTATAGTTTAATACTATAGCATGGAGACAAGCATTTTCATTCCTATATGCTTTCCTGAATGAAGCAGAAGGGTTAGGTGGCTGCTGAGGAATATAGAGTCAGAGGGAAGATGGCAGCATCACTTTAAATAAGAAGTCTGGAGGAGGAGCAGGATGGGTCAAAGTGACTTGTTCCATTTGGACATAATATCTAAGAACAAAAGAAAGTACATGGAAGTTGGGTTTAGCTAGTTTTGGGGATTTCAGACTGAGCAAAAGACAAAGGAATAATGTATTCTACATAACTAAATATATCAATATAATAGAAATGATTGACATAGGAATATGACAAGAAATTAGAAATTATAGGGCCTGATTCCTTGTCCATAAACCATTTAAGGACCATGGGGTTCCTCTCTCTGTCTTTTCCTGGTGGAATTCAGAGACCCTTTCCAGAGTTGTTGCCAGTACATACACCAAGTTACACTCTGATGTTCAGCTTATGTTTCCAATGCATTCAAGGGACCCAAGAGGTCTGGAATTCCCTTCTGAGTCCATACTCCCCCAAATAGGAAATTAAAGGCTCTTTTCAGAAGTTGCCCAGATATTCAGTTCTTATACTTCTGTTGCTGACTTATATCCCTGAAATACACAGACATCCAAGAAACAGAGGTTTTTCCACTTAGTCTCTGTTTTGCAAATTGGGGTTCAGAGAGTTCTCAATCTAAACATGATCACTAAAGAATAAATCACCATAATCTCTAATGTACCACAAAAGCTGCCACCTTGGCCAGACAGATAGCTACTCAGACTTCTAAGTCTAAAAGGGGAAAAGATGAATCAGGTTAAACAATGAGAATATGATATATATGTTAACAACAGTGTAGGGACTTCTCTATTCCAGCCACTTATCCTGGTTCTCTTTAGACAAGAGCCTGGTTGGATCCCAGGTCCCTGCTGGCTTCTGAGTTTGCAGCTGGATAAGTACAGTACAAGCCAGTTCTTGACTATGAGGCAGTACCTGGCAGATGATTAACTCCAGGAGGTGTTTGTGGCTTCTTTGGCTTCTATAGGTTGCAAAAATTTCCATCCACAAGTTTACTGCATTTTGTTCTTTGGTTTATAGATAGTGCTTTTACTGAGATGTCTCTCTTGGCTAGAGGTGGGGATGTGCTGGCAAAATGCCAGTAGTTGAAATTACATTCCAAAGAAGCACATGTGATAATGTTGAATAGCTTACACATACAGGGCAAGGGTCCTTAGCATCAAATGTTGTACAAGACCAGTGAGGGTCCTGGTGATTTGCTGGGATTTAGAGGACCTACGGACAGATCTCAAGTTTACATCACAAAAGAGATCCCTACATTGCAGCACTATTTACAATAGCCAGGACATGGAAGCAACGTAAGGATCTATCGACAGATGAATGAATAAAGAAGATGTGACACATATATACAATGGAATATTACTCAGCCATAAAAAGAAATGAAATAATTGAGTTATTTGTAGTGAGGTGGATGGACCTAGAGCCTGTCACACAGAGTGAAGTAAGTCAGAAAGAGAAAAACAAATACCATATGCTAATATATATATGGAATCTAAAAAAAACAAAAAAGATTCTGATGAACCTAGGGATAGGACAGGAATAACGACACAGACGTAGAGAATGGACTTGAGGACACGGGGAGGGGGCAGGGTAAGCTGGGATGAAGTGAGAGAGTAGCATTGCCATATATACACTACCAAACGTAAAATAGATAGCTAGCAGGAAGCATCTGCATGGCACAGGGAGATCAGCTCAGTGCTTTGTGACCACCTAGAGGGGTGGGATAAGGAGGGTGGGAGGGAGATGCAAGAGGGAGGGGATATGGGGATATATGTATACATATAGCTGATTCACTTTGTTATACAGCAGAAACTAACACAACATTGTAAAGCAATTATACTCCAATAAAGATGTTAAAAAGAAAAAAAAGAGATCCCTATTCCATTTAGTTGGTCAAATAATCATTTTCTCATGTTGTAAATTGGTCTGTATTCAATGTGAATGAAGTATGACAACAAAAAATCATACTAACCCATTACCCCACCATTCAACACTGATGATTATTATTGCATTCTTTTATCTAGGTCAGAATTTCCAAAAATGAGTTATATGAATCTAGTGTCCTGTGGAATATAAGTAAGCTTTATGGGTTAATAAGTGCTAAATAGATACATGTATCAATATATGTATAAATGAATCACTTTGCTGTACACCTGAAAATAACACAACATTGTTAATCAACTATACTCCAATATAAAATAAAAAGTTTTAAAAAATAAGTGCTATAGAAAAAATTAAGTGGATGAGTAAGTTTAGAAAATGCTAAGTTAAACAAAAAATAAACTGATCTTTAATACATTTTATAAGTTCTGAAAGGTAGATCAAAAAGGCTTGGGGTAATATACACATATTCTTTTTCCCAAATGTGTTTGATCATATATATCTGACTGGACTAGTGTTCCACAGAGAAGGGCTGGGTGTAGGGGAATGGGAGGTGGTGAATAGAAAAAATGATGCTATGATTCTCTGTTGGTGTGTAAATCTTTTGTGTCCGTGTCTATGTGTGTGTGTTGTATTCTTTTAACCTGCCAATCCATGAGAGAAGAAATTGTTCTGTATATAAGTGGATCTTCTTCAAATGCATTTGTTTTTATACATAAGAAAAATATTTATTACATAAATGTATTTGCATACTGCCTTAATTTTTTTATACCTCTTTCCGACTGTGTCCTAAAGAAGAGTGTAAAGAAAGTTGATGTCTCAAGAGAGTTGTCTCAGGATTGCACAAGTTTCAGATCCAAATCATAAAATAGTATTTGAGAACTCCTAGCTATAGGCAATGATTCAATTTCGCAGGTAAAGTATATACTACGGAAATCAAAGCTCAAAGCTTTAGCAAAATTAGTAAAAATCAGAGGGAGAAAATCGATGAAGCAAGTATGATATGAAGTAAGATTTTTTTAAAAACATCTTTAGTCACACAAATTCCTATCTGTATTTTCTTTTATATATAGATCTCCAATTTAAAAATTAGCCTGTTTAATATATATTAAAGGATATATATATCTTTTACAGAAAGAACATCACATAACTCCACAGTAATTGCAAAAATTCTTAAAGGTAAAAAAAGAAAGGAAAAAGGAAGGAAGAAAGAGGGAGGGAGAGAGAGACACACAGAAAGAAAGGAAAGGAAAGGAAAAGAAAAACATAGTACAGTTGGTGAAACAGAAGACATAAGAGAATTCTTGATGAAGTATCAATTGGCCAACGTCTAGTGAACATTGCAAACAATTGTTAATAGCCCTTTACATGCTCCTCAAGATTTCTTTAGCTTCAGATTCTAAATCAGCCTGAACAGGGTGTTTTGGAAACAAGCCTCCTCCTGCTGATGTTTTTCTTGTATCTGGTTTTAACCTCCTTATCTGGAGTAAGAACAAATAAACAAACCACTTCATCTCCATCCCTGAGTATCATAATTTGGCTTTCTGTAGAATGGATCAAAAGTGTTGCCAACTCCATCCTTCTTTCCACTGTTCCTTAGCTGCAGGTGCTTCGGTCCCAGTATGAGGAGCTCCATTATGGCTCCAAGCCGGTCTGTCATCAAGTACCAATCAAAGCGATACAGAAAATTGGTAGGAACACCTGTTGGGGGTGTCTGTTTCTGTTTGTAGAAGTGTCTTACAGAAGGAAGTAACTACCTAGCATAATGTGATGTCAGGGCCAAGAGGATAATTCATTCCATTCCCAAATGTAGCCCTTGAAGCCTTGCTGAAGATCTAAATTAAATTGTTGAAAGTGAATGCCTTCAGTTTGATTTTTTACTCCCGATGCAATTTATTACTTTAAAAGCTAGTGTAGTTAAAATGACACACTGCACAGTGAATGGGGGACAGGCGTTCCATCCCTGGTTGGACCAGTATAACTATGTAATCTTAAATGCACCACTTTTTCTCACTGAACCTCAATACTTCCTTATATATGAAATATAAGGATTAGATTTCATGATTTCATTGACACTCCGAGAAGATATTTATCTCAAGCGATTGTTAGTCACTTATGCTTTGGTGTATGGATGAGTTTCTGATTCATGGTTGAGAAAAGATTTGTCAAGGCAAGAAGGATTAGGATTTTGTATGTTTCACGTGAAGACTGGTGACAAAGGTACAAGTGACATAATTGAAGGCAGTAAGGCAAATTTTGTAGCATAATTTTGTCTGTACTGGTGATACATCTTATAGAAAAAAAATTTAAGTTCAGTTAAATCTAAGTTTCACTGCAAACTCACAGTTCTTTACCAAACTGGCTAATCTCATTGTACTCTATGCCGTGCTTTGAGATAGGAGTGGAAGGAATTTATTATCAAGATTCAAACTTACACAACTATATCATTGCTTCATTGTGTGCTTTGCCTTGTTTTACTAATGTTTCCTTCAAGCCTCCTATCTAAAGGAACATGCCAAGAAAAGTCACATGTCATCTCTCTCCTGAATAGAATTTCTTGGTTGTAAGTCTGCCTGTGATATTTTTCTTTGTTGCTATGCCTCTGAAAGTTATGGAACCTTAAGCCGATCTAGATCAAACCCTACCTAAAAAAAAACTTCTGCTACATCTATGACAGGTCCATGCTGGGTAAAAAAGTCTTACTGCATCACTTCTTCAGAGTCCTGGAGACTGGGGGCTTATTATTTTGCCAGGCGGTCCATTCTCAGTTTGGGTATTTTTAAAATGGTAATCCTTCCTCTCATTAAGTTGAACAGGGAGGTTCAAACTTTAAGCTGTGGATCCCATCCCCTATAAGAACATGGTTATAAAGCTGTGCTCTATTCCCATAACAGTTATTCCAATATGTGAAGTGATCAATTACACCCAACCTAATTTTCTTTTCTCCAAACCTGCCCTGTCCAACATGGTAGCCACCAACCCACATGGTTAGGTTTATGTGTCAACTTAGTTAGGGTTTTGTGCCTGTTATATAATCAATCACTAATCTAGGTGCTACTGGGAAAGGTATTTTGCAGATATGGTTTACATCTATTGATACAATCAGTCGACTTTAGTAAAGGAGATTATCCTCAGTAATATGGGTGGGTCTTATTCAGTCAGTCAAAAGATTTATAAGAGCACAACTGAGGTTTCCCTGAACAAGAAGAGATTCTGCTCCTGGAATACAGCTTTAGCTCCTGCCCAAGGTTTACCCAGGAGTTTCCAGATAGCCCTCTGCTGTGGGTTTTACACTTGCCTAGCAAGGCCCCATAATCACATAAGCCAGTTCGTTGCAGTAAGTTAATTGCTCTCTCTGTGTACATTTAATCAGTTCTGTTTCTCTGATGGAATCCTGATTAATACAGTAGCTGTTTACATCTTAATTTAAATGAATTAAAATTAAATAAGATTTAGGGCTTCCCTGGTGGCGCAGTGGTTGAGAGTCCGCCTGCCGATGCAGGGGACACGGGTTCATGCCCCGGTCCGGGAGGATCCCACATGCCGCGGAGCGGCTAGGCCCGTGAGCCATGGCCCCTGGGCCTGCGGGTCCGGAGCCTGTTGATCCGCAGCCGGAGGGGCCGCGACAGTGAGAGGCCTGCGTACCGCAAAACAAAACAAACAAACAAAAAAATTAAATAAGATTTAAAAGTCATTCAAAGTGGCCATATTTCACATTTCAGGTGTTCACTACCCATTTGGACAGCACAGAACATTTCCATCGTATCAGAAAGCTCTAATGCACAGAGCTTTTCTAAACCAAGCTTTTCCAGTTCCCTGAATCATTTCTTACTTCACGTGCTGACTTAACATCACACTACGTTATCGTTGTTTTAACATCTCTGTTAAAATATTATACTGGCAATTGAACATTATATCCTCCATGTGAAATCTGATCAGCTCAGGATACAGGGGAATTACGCTCCCTTAAGCTGGATATTATTGAAATGGTTCCCAAAACTATGCATATCTAGATAGGCTTGCTTTCCCATCCACTATGGAAAAATTTGTTCCACATATCCCTCTAGGTTGCCAGTAAATAATTTTACTATATAAATAAAACTAATTAATTGAGAGGAGATGGAAGAGAGAGAACCTAACCTCAACAGCTGCAGTGCTGGGATAATCGTATTGGAAAGATTAAGATTTACTCATAAACAGAAAATAATAAGTAAAAAAGAAGAGAACGAATCAAGGGAAACATTGAGGCCTATAGTGTGGAAAATAGAGACGAGAGGTAAGGGTGAGAGATGGAAGGAAGAAAATCTTTTAAGCGGGCAAAGACTCTAAGAAGGTTGGTGAGAGAAAGGAATGAAGGAAAGATGATTTTAAGAGGAGGTGGTTGCTCTTTGAAATAAATCTTCTTTAATGTTGACCTAGAAATGTATGTAAGGACTGGGCTTACTTCAAATCACTTTTAATTGTTTAACTATTTTCCATTTTTAAAATTTGCTTTTTAATGAAATATTGCCCTCTGCATGAATAATGGAGACCCAGATTTTATTCTGTACGTATTATATTCCTATTAATCTGGTCTTAGATTACAGTTGAATTTATTGCACTTGCATCTCTTTGCTCGTTTATATTGAGTCTGTAGTCAATAAGAACTGCTAAAGGCTTTTACCATGAAATGTTATTAAGTCTGGTCACTCCTTCCTTTACTTAGGTAACTGACTGCCAGTGTATATATAGAAATTTACATTTTCTGTTAAATTTACTATTGTGAATTTTGTTCCATGATACTTGTGGGACAATACAAGAAATTTTTAGTAGTTTCTCTGATAGCTCATATTTCATTTCTTTCTCACAATTAAAATGCCTCCAGCTCCAAGTAACAGTTACCTATATGAAACTCACTTGAACAAGGAAAACTACCGGTTTGTTGTCATTAAAGTAGATGTAGAGTGGACTTCAAAAATTATCGATGCAGGGGTTTTACGTCATCGGTGTTTAAGGTCCATCCTTTCTTTCCAATGTGCTTTCTACAGCTTCGTCATGAAATGATGCATCCTCATGGTCACACAGTGGCTGCCAGGCACATTCAAAGCGACTGTGTCCTTGATCACATAAAAGATAGCAAGAGTAGTTTTCGTGGCTCTCTCTTAAGACTTAAAGATGTTGTTAGAAGCCTCCAGCAAACTTTTTCCCATTGATCAGATTAAGGTGACGTGCTCATTTCTGAACTATCTCTGGCAAAGTAATAGGACCTTCTTAGACTAATCATGTCCTCATCTGTAAGGTGAGAGCAGTCAGCTTTCTTTAAATTGTATTTATGTTGAGAAGAAAGAAGGGGTTAATAGATGTTAAATCAGTAATCTACTTCTTGTATTTCAATAACTCTTTCAGTTTTGGGTGACTGAAACTGTTTTGATTATGTCTTTATCCAATTTTGTTGTTGTTGTTGTTGTTTGTGGTACGTGGGCCTCTCACTGCTGTGGCCTCTCCCGTTGCGGAGCACAGGCTCCGGACGCGCAGGCTCAGCGGCCATGGCTCACGGGCCCAGCTGCTCCGCGGCATGTGGGATCTTCCCGGACCGGGGCACGAACCCGCGTCCCCTGCATCGGCAGGCGGAACCCCAACCACTGCGCCACCAGGGAAGCCCTATCCAATTTTTAATTAAAATGTTGATAAGGTAACATTCAGGGATATCTCCAGGAATCACTTTTCAACACGGCCACCATTTGCTAATTAACAGGCTAAGGTTCATTTTAAAATCACTGACAGACTGTTAATTCTTAGGATCCAGTGTTTATAAAGTGCAATAAGCTGCAAGATGTGTTATAATTTGTTGCTATAAGGAATGTCCAAATGTTTACTGAGCACCTACTATGTGCCTTTTCTGGGTGCTGGGAAGGTATAGTGAACAGAATAGGCAAACATACTTGCTTTCATAGAGCTTATATTTTAAGATGAGGCATTGATTCAATAAATAAGTGAGTTAAGTGTTTAGCACATCCGATCATGATAAATGAGGGAAGAATAAAGCAAGAAAGGAGAAGGGAAAATGTTAGGCTGTAGTGGGGTGATTAGGATTTAAATGAGATGGTTAGTAAAAAGCCTCAGTGAGGAAGAAGCAAAGATCTGAAGGAGATCAGGGGATAAGATACAAAGATTTGTGAGGAAAGAGCATTCCACACATAGGGAACAATATGGCAGAAGGAAGAGTTCAGAAAACGGAAAGGAGGCATGTGTGGGTGGAGCTGAGTAAGAATGACAGGGGGAATGCAAAAGGAGAGGGTAGCAGTCGTGCTCGGCTAAGATAATATAGTGCCATTTTAATGCTTTTGGCTTGTATTCTGATGGAGATGAGAAGCAGTGGAGCATCTTAGGCTGTGAAGAGAAATAATCTAAATTATGTCCTTAAAAATATTTTTCTGGCTACCATGCTCGAGAGTAACTTTAAGAAGACGTTAAAGTTACTGGGACGTCTCTCAGTAACTAGAGGCTACTACAGTTCCATGCCACACGGCCCTGATAAGTAATTCAAAGCCTGGCTATTTGCTTTTTTCCTGGGCCAGCAGGAGCACAGTTTTATGACATTTCACCTTCTTTAAAAGGTCCTCTAATCAGATCAGGTCCACCCAGAATGATCTCTGTTTTGAGAGATCAAGTCACTTGATAAGCAGCTAAGCTCAGGAGTGATATCCTATTGTATTCACAGCTTCTGCACACAAAGCAAAGGGATTACACGGGGGTGTACTCTAGGGGGTAAAATTTGAAGGGGCGCATCTTAGAATCCTGACTACCACGGACAGTTAATTGTTCAGTGGAAACATGCATGAACCCCTCTCACCATTCTTGTTTTTTTTTACTTTGTCTAACTGGTAAAGGGAATAAAGATAGAGCTTTGAGAAGAATATCGCGTGATAAACAAGTACCCGTTATAGGGAAAGACTATGTTCTTTAAGGATGGTCTGCAGCCATGGGAAAGGAAAAGTTCATGTTCATTTTATACTATCTTCCACTGACCTCAACATATATATATATATATATAATCAAACTATATATACATAATGGTGCACTGAGATGCAGTCAAAATAATATTTCATTTTAGTATGTTGGTTTGCTTTGGTTTTTACATGGCTATAGGATTAGAGATTTAATAAGGTTACATGTGTACAGATAATGTGCCAGGTCTCTGAAGGATGGGACAGGAGAACTGGTGGGTGGAGCGGCACAAGGGCAGGAAGCAGGAAAGCCAGTGATGCCCTGAAGGTGACGGGGATGAGGAAGCTGGCCAGGAGCCTAGGAAATCCATCCAGATGCCCAGTAGCGAGCATCTGAAGCCAGAATGATGGCAGTAGTGGGGAAGCAAATGCACTGCGGGCCTAGAGAACCTCAATCAGAGAGTCCAACATTTCCTTATTCACACCAAGTATCTGGCTGCACAACAACTACTACCACAAAACAAAAATATCATGAGCATCTTAAGGTCAAATAGACTTAACTCAAGGTAGGCAAAGTATTTTTCATACCTGAATACTAAAATAGTAAAACCTGGAATGCATGGAATTACTTGGGAAGCAAGGTCCGGGTGGTCTTGTTTGTAAGAGCTAATTGTTAAATTTTCAGGAATTTTTGCAACCTGATTGTTAAATGCAGTCATTGTTAAAACTTAAATTATAAAAGCTTACAATTAAATAACTTATGTTAAAGGCAAAGGTAATAAATACTTGAAACTCATTACTTCCTAACTACTTGACAACACTTTACCATTGCCTATGATGCCGAGTATATTTATGTCTGTTGTATCTGTAGAGTGGAAACACTATACAACAGTGGGTCCTTGTACATCTCTTCCCAAATTTGTGTTCAGTCATATCACATTGGTGGCTTGAACCTGGCCAGAGTATTTACACCACCAAAATCAGGAGACCCAACAAATTGGGGATTGATTTAGTGTTGAAGTTGAAAAAGGTTTCAATTTAATTAATATAACTTACACAAAGATGAGAAGTCATTTTATACTACATCACATATCAGATTTAATGATGATAAATTTATTAGGGGAGAGCTATTAAATTAGGAGGAAGCCCTATTTGTCAAATTGTAGTTGAATTGCAGTGGTAGGTTGGCTTCAAATGCAAATATCTGGCAGAGATCAGCAAACGCATTCTATAGGAATCAATTGGCTATAGGAATTTACGATAAAGAGGAACGCGTATTTGTATGATTATTTGTTAATTGTATGTTATACATCCTTTATATCAGGAAATTTGATTTATATATATATAGTAGTATATATATATATCCCCAGAGATCAGACTGTTAAACATTCAACAGGATACCACTGACTCTAGATCCAAGATGTAATTCTGTGTGAGAAGACTTAGGATGAGGTCCCAACTCAGCCACTGGTTTATGAGATTTGGAAGATCGCTTCTTGGCTTCAGGCTTCCCTTCTGTAAAATGAAGCTATCAGTCGGATGTTCCTGCTTAATAGGATTGCTGTGGGAACAAGTGAAGTAACGGATGTAAATGTACTTTAAAAATTTGAGTGGACAGGAAATCCAAAGTCCTTGTCTTCATGGACCTTACATCTCTGCGCATTCAGTGAAGATTCCTGGAGAATGGGAGCTGGAGGCCATCCAGAGGTCACCTGGCCCAGTCGGTCACTTTACAAATAATGAGAGAAGACCACCGAATTGAACTGCTGGGTATGTGCATGAGTGTGGGCCTGGGGTGTGTATATATCCATTTTTTCCATTCTTAGCTTCAGTAACTTCTAGGGCCAGTTCAATAATATAAGATAATTGGTAAAATAGCATATTTCAGCAAACTATTCAATGTATAAACCAAGAAATAGCAGTCCGGCACATCACAGGATGGTGATCTAGTTAGCTAAGAGCATTTAAGAAATACGCTTATATGTTTAATGTAAAAAAATGATACAAATGAACTTATTCACAAAACATAAATAGAATCATAGCTGTAAAAACAAACTTATGGTTACCAGCGGGGAAAGAGGGCGAGGGATAAATTGGCAGGTTGGGATTGACACATACACACTACTATATATAAAACATATAAGTAATAAGGACCTACTGTATAGCACAGGGAACTCTACTCAATACTCTGTAATGATCTATATGGGAAAAGAGTCTAAAAAAGAGTGGATCTATGTATATGTATAAGTAATTCACTTTGCTGTACAGCAGAAACCAGCACAACATTGTCAATCAACTATACTCCAATAAAAATTAAAAAAATAAAAAGAAAGAAATAACTATACTAACACAGCTTCTAAAAAGTTACAGTGCAGGGTTGCTTTTTCAGGATCTTTGACACTAGAAAAATTTAATATTTAAATTATACGAAACAAAGTGCACATCGGAGTTATCTGATTCAAGGTAAATATCTCTTCCCAACTCCAGTCTGAATATTAAAATCTCTTTCAATATTAGGATTCAACACTCACAGTGATTCAGCTTGTCTGATTCAAAAGATTTTTCTTTGCTTTGTAAAAATCTTTTATCCTGTACAATTTTGTAAGTAGACATTAATTCTTAGGTGCACAATAATTCAGTGCATCCCTGATAGGGAAAAAGTCTGCATCGACCAGCTGATGTACATTGTATGACTTTGTACCCAGTATGTCCTGAATTTTGTTGCAATCTTTTTAAACACCTCGACCAAGAGGCTACTCGATCTCACTGAAATATAGACACATCCATACCTCAAAGAGACTATATTATCTCCCGGTAAGCACTGATTGATGTGTGAATTAAATGTGTGTGAATATGAATGAGATAAGGGATGATGTAAAAAAAAAAAAAGCTTCCTGCAGCTTTTGCATGGTTCATTTCCAATAGCTCCACCAAAAAAACCCCCCCAAAAAACTGGGATAAATTCCTGAGTTGCTACTGGGGGGTTTCCTTTTGCCCAAAGGAACAAGGTCCTCAGACTCTTAATTCTAGTAGATGAAACTCTGTACAGTCATAAATTCTCTTATTATTCATAGGTGATTTTCATTAGATATCCCCTGCTTTGAAGAAGGATTGCCCCACAATCACCCCCGCCCCAAATAAAAACCACATCTAGTGTAATTTCCCACTTACTTAATTTCTTTTGCCTATTTGAGGCTAAGCATCTAGTTATTGCATTAAAAAGCTGGAACCTGATTACATTTCAGGCTTTCTTCTCCTCTAATGATTTCAGGTAATATAGAGGTAGAAGAGAATATGATTAATGACAGAGAATCATTTCAACACTTCAGAGTTTATTAATCAAGTGTTTGATACACTGGGACTGGAACTGGAATGCCAAATTGCAGGTGCTCATGCGCCATTTCTAAGTGAATCTTAACACATGTAAATCCACTGTTCGTGACGATGTAATTATAGAATGATGATAGAATGACTTGGAGCCAATTTGAGGTCTGCTCATTGGCTGTCAGAGTTTATTCCTGATTCACTCAGACTTCACTCACCACTGGGGCCCTGGGAAAGAGCTATTCCGTGTTCAATCTCCTGTAAAGTTTCCCGTTTTGTGTTTTTTCCCCTTTAACCCAAGTCACGAGGGAATACTGGCACTCAGAACAAACTCGGTGCAAAACAAGCAGTGAGGTTAATGGAAAATAAGCCAAAAGGATGTGAATATGGTTAAATAGTTTGCCCTCGTGTTGATGGACCTCATCTGGCCTGGCTCTTCTCAATAAGAAAAAAGTTATAAATCAGTGACAGTTCCACCATTTATGCCCCAAAGACTCCCATGAAAGAAAGCCTTCCCAGGGGAATTCCCCATCTGTCTCCCAACTAAGTTATTTTTAGTTTATTTGATTTTGTGGTGATCAGGGTAGATACGCTCAAATCCCTTGTTATTTCATGGCACCGAAAAGCGATTTTGAATTTCTGTAGATTTTCCCAATTGTGGGGAGTAAAAATATCATAAAGCCCCAGTCTTCATGAGTCTTGCCTCATCTAACCCTAGAGTCACGGCCGGCTTCACTTTAGGGGAATCCAGGTTAAAGGGATGCTCAAATCGCAAAGCAAAAATCAAGTTTCACTCCAAGACTATCTTAAACCATTATACTTGATGGATTTCCAAAATCATCAGAATTTTCTTTTTTTTTCTTTTGTTTGCCCGTGGAGGGGTGCAGCAAATTTCTACCCAAATATTTTTGTTTGAAAAAAGTCCAACTAAAGTTCTGACCTAAGTCTACACCTGAAGCTCATAATAAAGTTCTGACCTAAGTCTACACCTGACCTAAGTTCTGACCTAAGTCTACACCTGAAGCTCATAATAAAATGTCCTGTTATTTTACATCCTTTGCAGAAATACATGACTAATGACAACAGACTTTGGTGCTTCAACCACAAATAGTTTCAAAATTAAAAATTAGATGTCACTTCCGCATGCTATATCTCCAGACATATTTAGCTTCTTCAGTGAACTGGTTATTAAGAAAATGCTTGCCTCTGTAGCAGACTATGGTATGTCTGGACTTCCATCATGTACAGCAATAGGAAGAGATCCTGTAGAGCCTTGGATGATGGGGTTACTGATTCTCAGGGTTTCAGTTCCATCCGTAGTGTCCAAATAGGTGACAACTTAATAAGACAGAGGAAAAATCATTGAAATCAGTCATTTATTTACAATTTGAAAAGAGTTCACCCTGCTCTTAGTCTTATTGCTTTACAGCATCACAAAATGCTGTTCTTCTCAGGCTGTTACAAAAGGGTCTTTCCTAGGCAGGTGTCTGCAAAGACACCTTGTATCTGCCCAAGTCCTGAGGGAAAAACCTCAGGCCACGTGCCAAGTATTGCCACTGAGTTTCTATTGAACTGCCAGACACAAAGTAAGATAAAGCTTGTTCCCAGGAGTTTTCTGAATCCCTCCTATAAACAGATCCCTGATGAATCCATAAATCCTTTAGAATAGTCTTATCCAGATGTTTTACTATAAATTCCTAATTGCGGAAATGTTTTTTAAGGATTCAGTGTATATATGTGTATAAATAAGCAAATATGTAGGTGATATAAATATGCTATTGAATATGTACATTAAAAATAAACTCTAAGGTAGAAATTTAATGGAATGAGCTTGAAGCGACCTATAAATAGCAATTATAGTGTCTCCCTCCCATTTCCCACGCCAAGTGTTGTCCCTGGGGTAATAATGATGCAAGTGGAGACCCTCAACACAGCTTCCAATTTTAAGCAGAAAGCCCTGCTAAAACAGAGAAGTAAGCCAAGACCACTGCAACGAAACCTTCCTCTCCGTTAAACACGTGTTTGTTAATTTAGCAATATGACTGCTGTTCTCTGTACGTACTTCATTTCCTGAGTGCAGTTTTCTTCCTACATGGTCTGTTTTTCTCATCTTTATTCCTTCTTGCCTAAACATCCCATGTAAACACTCAGAGTCTCTTCCCTTGGAAAATCAAGTTATGCTTAGCCCCGTACCTCAGGAAACTTGGGGACTGTGTTTCCTTTTCGGCGGCCTTAACAATATAAACGCCCCTTTGATTCACATCGCACTCCTGTAGGAGGTGATAAAAAGGAAGATGTGCGACATCTGCCTGGGTTTCCCAGCTGAACATCACAAGCAGCTGTTGCAGCAGGGCTGAAAGAACAGCTTCTGAACAAAAGTGCCGTGAATAGTATTTCTACAGCCCCTGAGAGACTGTGGAGGTGGTATGCTAGCATCAGTTATTTTACGGCTGAATTATCCAGCTTGAAAATTATTCAATGTCGTATTTCCTTTTCTCTCCTGTTGCCTCCCTAATGTCACTTAATTTAATCCCTTCACCAGCATGTGGCTAGAGGATGGGAAGGAAAATCCTCATCAGCCAATGTGACTGCGTTGCATTACCTGGGCCTGTCTAATCTTGGCCGCTTCCAGTATGTGCAAAGCTCTGTGCTAAATTATAAGCTGTTTGTTTAATAAAAATTAAGTAGAAATAATCACAAAAATGTGTGATGCACGCTTGGACTATATTAATAAGTATGTACCTGGAAAAAAAAAAAAAAACCCAGCTACTCCCATAGATAAGAACTAGTAAAACCACTTTAACAGAGACTTAACTTTGTTGATTTTACTGGATGGAGAGATTTACCTCAAACAATGTAAATTTCTTAAATACTTTTTGGTCTTCAAATAGGTCCCTTGGGCATTTTCAGGAGACCTGCAGCCTCTGGTTCTCTTTCTCAGGCCTCTTTCCTTTCTCTCTTCTTTATCCTAACCTTTTAGGCAGTAACAACAAATACCCCTCATTTCCTTCTTAAAAGCAGTTTTGTTCTTTTCACCACTTAGCCCCACATGTAGGTAGCTGATGTCTCTGTTAAAGATACTTTGATTTGGAAAAACCCAAGTTGAAGCCAGAAGGACCCCAGATCTCAATGGTTTATCCTCCAAATCTTCCCACTCGCCATCTCTCTTATGGTCACACACCATGCAGGCTTCTCAGAGGCTCCGCCAAAGACAAGTCCAAGGCCACTGGAGGAGCTTTTTTTTTTTTTTTTTTTTGCGGTACGCGGGCCTCTCACTGTTGTGGCTTCTCCCGTTGCGGAGCACGGGCTCCGGACGCGCAGGCTCAGCAGCCATGGCTCACGGGCCCAGCCGCTCCGCAGCATGTGGGATCTTCCCAGACTGGGGCACGAACCTGCGTCCCCTTCATTGGCAGGCGGACTCTCAACCACTGCGCCACCAGAGAAGCCCCGGAGTAGCTTTTGACTGTCTCTTTATGGATCAACAAGTGACAGTGTTCTCTTCCTCGTCACCTTGATCTTTCCTGTGCTTCCACGCGCTACTCGTTTCCGTCTTCCTTTAGTATACACTGATACGGTCTGTTCGGTGAGAGGCCACTTATTTTGTCCTACTGCATTCGCATAATCCTCATTTGAGGTGAGACAGGAGGATGTGTGAACGATTCAATTTAAAGCCCCCGGTGTTTTGCTAAAAGGTGTTGCAGGATGATACCACCACACATGTTTAAGTGTGTTTAAAATTAAGTGTTTAGACTTTTCCAAATGTCTTTTCCACTTTTTCAATTTTCCGTAAAGCTTAATCATATAATATATACAAAAATCCTGGAAGGAAGGGTTAATTTTTTCCCCTATCCACTGATAAAAAATCATGTAATCAGGAAAAGTAAGCTACATAATACATCATGGAATTAATAAGTAATTATACCAGCGCCTGAGTCCAGATTTCTTCACTTTATCTATTAATACTATACTATTCTGCAAAGGTAATTACAATCTCTAACTCACATCTTCCTTGAGATACCTCACTCTGCCGTCCCCACCTTTGGAAAGAAAGAAGAATGAAGTCTCAAGCCAGGTGTAAGCTGAACCCTGAAATCAACAACTCAAAGCTGCATAAAGCCCATCCTTTGGGGCTGATTGCATCAACAATGGCATGGGAAAGACTCAGACCAATGAGGACTCACCCCGAGCTGGGGCCTTCCTCAAGCCATCTTTCTGTTTCAAAATAGAAAGTTAGTGAAATAGATTTAGGAGAGTCAACTAGTGCCCGCTACAAAATCTCTGTGTTCATGGGAAGAAACTGCAGCTTGAGTGTGGGTACAGCAGATGGAAACCCACTGTCCCTACAGCAGCATGAAGCTATGCCATCTCCTGATGGCTCCTTCCCAATCTTACATCAACCCCGCAGAAGAGACTTGTATGTATGGGGTGTTTTGCCAGGCACCAAGGCTTGATAGCAACCACATAGGCATCATTTTAGAAGAGTGTGAATTCTTGGGGGGAAGTCAGAGCAGTTGGTTAATGTACAGAAGGAACTGGGGGTGGGGGTGAGGATGGAAAGGATAACATTTGTCAGAACACAGAAAATCTTCAAATGCTCTTCTTTTTGAGCCAGAGTGAGGAACGTGAACAGATTGAAGCACAAACCAACGCCGTACTGTTAATTCACAGCCAGACTCTTAACTTGAGATGTGTAGAGCGTGCAAGGAGGAGAGTCTGAATTCATTTCTGCTCTTTTTGCTATCCTCATCCGCCAAAGAAGATCACTGCCGACCTCATCCTCACTTCCGTTTTCAGGTACTCAGAAGATTCATGTTTGTCCAAACATCAGTAAGCTGATGCTGGGGAAACAGCTACTTAAAAGAATGGATCGTATTCATGTTTGGCTGAAACTTCCTCACGTTTTCCCAAATTTGTGAAATTTCTTTTTAAAAACGCATTTGCATTATTCTAAGTTTCTGACGCCTCTTATATGCGAATTACTTGGGGTGACTCATTCTCTATTTGGTCTCTCAGTTATCTGGAAAGTAGTGAGCTTCAGAACCCCATCTCAAATATTAAAATTGTTGGTGTACAGGGCTCTGTGTGCTAATAACACATTGGTGTTTTAGAGGGATACCTTCTAAGAAAGACAAGGACAATTAATGCAATATTTTACCAAGTGAAAAGTTAATCTCTCCTAAAAAAAAAAAAAAAAAAAGTTAATCTCTCCTAAAAGTTGTTATGGTCTGAAAATGAAAGTAGATTCAAGAGTGCTTTGGCTCGGGCTTCCCTGGTGGCGCAGTGGTTGAGAGTCCACCTGCCAATGCAGGGGACGCGGGTTCGTGCCCCAGTCCGGGAAGATCCCACATGTCGCGGAGCGGCTGGGCCCGTGAGCCATGACCGCTGAGCTTGCGCGTCCGGAGCTTGTGCTCCACAACGGGAGAGGCCACAACAGTGAGAGGCCCGCGTACCGCAAAAAAAAAAAAAAAGAGTGCTTTGGCTCAATGATGTGCAGATGTTCAATGATGAACTTCCTTAGATGTGAAGAAAGAGGTTAAGACGTCAGGAATTCTAATCCCATTACAAAACCAATATATCCTATTTTTACTGGTCTATAGATAAGGGTTCTCTGAAAGATTTCAATTGGTAAAAAGAATTCCAAAGCTTAAAAACATTGGAAACACCAATATAGCTAAATTCCTTCCTATTAGCTACACAAAGAACTAAAGGACAGCTAATTCATTTTCCCTGTCATTGTCACTTTCTGATATAAAACCTTCAGTAGCTCTGTATTGCCTAATTAATTAGGTTAAAGTTCCTCATTAAAGCATTCAAAGCTCTTCATCATCTTTTCAACGGTATCTGCTATATTCTCTTACCCTTATGTTCCAACCAACCTAGACTTCTTCCCCCAGAACAAGCTTCTCAGTAACCCACTTTCCTGTTCCTGTCTTTTCTCATGCTATTTCCTGAGCATGTCATGGACTCCCAGGGAGCTGCTTCTCCTTGTTCATATCAGCTAGTCCTTTATTCCCAGTTTACATGTTACTTCTGCATAATACCTGTCTGTACCTTCCAGCAAGCTACTTTCCTTCCTCCCAGCGGACTTCCCCAGCACTCTTTACACCTTAATGGCATCTCATAATCTCTTTTATTAATCTTTTTTTTTAACTTGTCTTATTTTCGAATTCATTCTTTTGTTGTTGTTCATTCATTTTATTTCATCCATTTCAAAGTGAGTCTCTGCATCACTGTATGTCTTCCAGAACCTTGAGCACAAATGATGCTCAGTCAATTGAGGTTGAAATTAAGACATAAGGTTGGCCTGGGTGGATCATTTGTGAGATTGAATTTGGCTTTCCTTCCATCCTGGAGAAAATCTAATATTTCCTGATTATGCAGCCACTTCTCAGTCTTCTTGGTACAATAAATGTTCTCTTTCTACTTTCTCTTGGAGTTGCCATTCCACTCATAGAGGAAGCAGAAATAATCATTATCTATAAATATATACTCATCTCCTACCACTCTCAGCCACCCTCACTGTTATAGACACACTGACCTCATTGCTATTCTGTGAACAGAAACACAACATTTATTTTTGCCTCAGGGCCTTTGCAATTTTCCTCTCTGCGTGGTTGTTTTTCACCTTTGGGTCAGCCAAATCACCGCTCTTGCAACACAGCCTCAAAGAGGCTTTTGCTAACACCTTACCGCAAGAGATACCCTGTTATTCTCCATCCCCATTATTCTGGCCTATTCTACTTAACCTTATACGATATCATATGTTTAAATGGATTTATTGTCTGACCTAGCTAGAACTTAAGTTCCATGAAGGCAAGGACTTAGCCTTGTTTACCGATACGACTCCAGCACTGGGACAGCACCTGGTATAAAAGAAGAGTTCAATAAATATTTAAGTAAATGGAGAACTGAAGAAATTAACATATGGAGACCTTCAGAGGGGCGGTGTGATTTTTCAGAAAGAACACTAGACTGGGAGAGAGAAGATCTGAATTCCGGGTCCTGTTTTGTCTTTAACCAAAAAGTGAACTAAGTTAATGCTTTAATTTTAATCGTCTATAAATGATGTTTTCTTTTTTAAACACTGAGAAAATAAGACAAAAAAAGATACAAATTTTCAAATCTAAGTTTCTATTCTTTTTAAACCCATTGCTGCTTCTTCAGTGAGATCCATGGTATCTCCTTATACAATGAAGACTTCCTTGTAGGCTGTTGGCATACACTGGGGGAAGTCAGCTTTCAGAAAACATTGTGACATAGACAAGAAGTGACCAGGATTCACCCCGGAGCTATTGATATGTGTGGAGCAGCTTAATGAAATGACAGCTCTTGTTTTGTAATGCAGCTAATGGACTTGACAAGAATCACAGTTTCCACACAAGGACACCAGCAGTCCAAATAATGAGTCTTTAACTCACTCACCAGGATGGTCATATCCTCCAAATGTGTTTGTTAGGAGCTATATTGAGCCAAATGCTTAATAAATTCAATGATCTTTTCACTAAGTACGTTAGTAGTGCCCGGCTATGATCTTGTTGAATTGTATTTGTTGTGTTTAAGCAATTAGAAATAGGGCAATTGTTCCAAGGAAGTGGGAGGGAATGGGAAACCAGAACTAATTGTTTGCTTTTCTGAACTGGGATGGGGCAACCGACCTAACTGGGATGCAAAGCCAATTACAAAATCCATTTAAGTGTAACAAATGAAGGTCTGAAAGACTAAACCACTAATTAAGGTTAGGAACATTACATTTAAAAGGGTGACCATTTAGCTTTAGTCCGGTGATGCATATCTCTTGCCAAGTAAATTGGCAATAGAATTTTGGGAAGAAGACCTTGCTAGAACTCTGAAGTACTAACATGAGGCTAGAGCAGGAGGCATGAAACTAAGCCGTCTAACTTTCAGAGGCTTTCTTGACTTCCTGACTGATTCTCAGCGTCAGGAATTTCTTACTATGCACGTTACGCTGGCCTATAGGTCAAGGACTTGAAAAACGCAGACATCAAGCAAGGCAGAATTAAATAGAAACTGGTATCGAGACTCAGGGCTAAAGTTCTGTGTTTTTAGGCTCTCCGGGTATTATTGCCAGGCAGACACACTTCAAAGTACAAGGTTTCTGAATATGGCTAATTTGATTGTCCACCTCTTTCCTGTGAGCAACTACTGTTAAGTCAGCACAGACTGTTCTGCTGCTCTGTATTTCACCTTCTCGGCACTCAGAAATATCACACATTCTCTAGGGAGCCCAGGGTTGAATTCTATAACGTCTTTCTTCCCTCCCAAACAGCTGACTCTTTTTCCATCCTTTCCCTACGGTACCCTCACCGTGATTACTCACGCATCCTATTCCCTTTGCTCAAGAAGCAGCTCTTTCTGTGATGGCAAGAGACTAATATGCCGATACTAGTCCTGATAATTTACGTGAGGCTAATATGTTTGTTTCCAGAAAAACACAAAGCCTTAACATCAATAACATCAAACATATTAAATTTTATGACAAAAGGAAAATTTGAAGGTCATTTATTCTAGAACCTTCCTTGTTACCCACAATAAACCTGAATACCAAGAATGTGGCTATTCTGACCATGGTGACACAGTGCTCTTTCCAGTAACCCATACTGACACCTTACCAAGACATAAGGTTAGAATATTAGGCTTTTAGAATATTTGATTTTTAGACTTCCTGGTAGGATTGAAGGAAGGACAAGCATTTTAGTGTCCCTTAGAGCTCCCTCATTGCCTCTGTTAATGTATGAGTAAGAGCAACACTACTGTTAGCAGACATACATCATTACAAGCATAGTAAGGACTTAACATGCCTCAAGACACATCATATAACTGGCAGGAGAGCAACGTGCTACAAAGAAGCATGGCTTTGCGGGCCAGCTAGCCCTGAGTTTCCATGCTGGCTTCACTATTTTCTTGAAGAGCTGTTTACCCTCCCTTCATCTTCATTTCTTTATATGTAGAGATAATAATTCCCACATTTCAGTAATATCGTGAGAATGAAAGGTGTATACATAGGCATACTAATATACACACGTATATAAGCCAACACGTGTCTATATAAATACATACACATGTATGTACACACATTTGACAATGATTCTGGCATGTAGTAGTAGTTAGAGAAGTAGTTACTGCTTTTTGTTTTGATTAAAGTACCAGGAGAGTGCTTTCTTAGTTATTGTGAAAGGTCACCAAGCTTCAAACGCAGCCTTTTCCTGGTCGCGGACTTCTACCACGTCAGAAATTTGTGAAAAGTTAACTCTGTGAAAATTGGGACCTGCCAGAAAAGATAACAACACTTTGAATGGCATTTGTGCCACATCATGTGCCTTTTCCACTGCGTGTGCAGGCAAGCACGCGCACACACACACAGTTGATTTTTAAGTCCTGAGATTTTGTGAATTGGAGAGAAACACGACGCCCTCCTCCTCACGACAACCTGCAAGAGTAAACTCACTCCATGATGCCCGTGGACCCTCCAGAACTAGTCTCCCAGCTGCACAGCCAGGGGACCTTTGCTGCCAGTTAGCACTTGGAACGTTCTCCTTTCAGGAGCACCAGACTGCAGGGTCGTGTGGGAGAGGGGGGCTTTCCATTGCTGTTTCTGTAATCTTATTCCCCACTACGCGATCATGCAAGGCTATAGGGGATTAATGATTGTACTGAAGGAATGGAGTAATTCGGGCGAATTATAACCAAGGGGAAAAATTCAAACTGTTTGCCAACTCTTGCTTTCCCCATGGTTCTGAGAACGCACCTGGGAATTTGATCCCTTGCTGGGATGTTCTCCTGAGTACCCTTGGCATCCTCGGGGCATTGACCCCAGGACCCTCGAGGATACCAAAACCCACAGATCCTCAAGTCCCTTATATAAAAGGGTGTAGTGCAGCCAGCTCTCCGTATCTGCAGTTTCCATATCCACGGATTCAATCAACCACACCCGCGGGAAGTTGCTCCCCTCTCTTGAAGTGCGTATCCTTCTTCCAATTTTCATTGTGCAAATTAATACCCATCTTTTGGGAATTCTATCCCTTATCCTGAGGGTAGTGATGGATTCCCCGGGTTTGGGTTAGTAAGTCAAGGTAATGAACTGGGGGAAGGTTAGGCTTCATGGTTTTTTTTTTTTTTTGGTACGCGGGCCTCTCACTGTTGTGGCCTCTCTCGTTGCAGAGCACAGGCTCCGGACGCGCAGGCTCAGCGGCCATGGCTCATGGGCCCAGCCGCTCCGCGGCATGTGGGATCTTCCCGGACCGGGGCACGAACCCGTGTCCCCTGCATCGGCAGGCGGACTCCCAACCACTGCGCCACCAGGGAAGCCCCAGGCTTCATGTTTTGTCATAGCTGGTCACTGACACCTCAAGCCTCAAAGACTACCTCAGAGGAGGGCGCCGCCCTGGTAAGTGGCTCAGCATACTCCAGGCCTGACACCGAAATGCTGAGTCTGATCCTTCTTCGAGATCTCTTCACCTGTGTGAGTTATGGGTACACTTATTTATCCTCCTAATTGTCCAGTGAGTAGCTGTTAAGTGCAAATGCACACCAACATGAACACATTCAATTCCTGGAATAAATACTAGTTATCAGTGAAATAGTAATTACCATAAATATGTATATATGTGTGTATATATTATATATATATATATATCTTTTTAACTGTCATATGTTTTCAGGTGCCTCTCAACACAATGGTGTGAATATTTCACAAACTTTGGCACAAGTAATTATCTCCTCCTTCCCAGTGTTGTCCTTTGAGACCTCTGCACCTTATTTCTCCTAACGATCACTCCTTTGGATACAAAAGACCTGGTCAAAGATGTGAAATTAGTCCCTGATAGGATTATATTAAGTTCTTTGCTGTGGACACTCGTGCACGCCAATTTCCATTTTGAATAGGAGTGGGGAGGACTGATTTATTTATTTTTCAGTTGGAGGGGTATGTAAAGAAGTAATTTTCCTTCTAGAAATTACATGACCGTTTCTCTCCAGAGTGACTTCTTCTTTATAGACCCTTCCATAAGAAATTGCCTTTTGCGGATCTAGATTAAACTCAACCGGATGCTTAAGCCAAAAACTTTTCCCTTTAAATGTTGTTGGCATGCACGTTGGAATAAGCCGGAGCAAAAAATAAACCAAATAGTCTTTGCCCCATAATGGCCAAGCTTTTAGTCAAAGACTGAAAGTAATAAAGGGATTTCCTGGCTTCTTCAAAATGGGTCCCACAATATCTAGCCTGGTGCTCAAATGCCTTCCAAATCCCCTTTGAGTGCTTTTTAATCTCTACTAACGTGCAGCAGCAAATCAAAGATTATACATCTTCTTCCATTTCCGTTTTTGCCTGGCACGTAGCACTAGGCATCCTAGGTCCTATCAGAGTCGGAGCTATTCGAGGGGGACAGGCATCTGAGCAGGCAGTGAGGAGGGTGGGAAAAAACACTTCACCTAATGCTTATCCCTTAGATGTGACGTCTGCAGTTAACAAGACATATATGGTTGTATCGAGCAAGGAGGAGAATGCTTTCCAATTCAGTTAAATGTCTGTTTCCACAACATATAGAATTGAATTACATATCTGATTAAATCAGAAAATGGGAAAATCTTTGGATATAGCATCCTGTGCTGCCTACCTTAACATAAGCTGACTTGCTACCTCACTGCCAGCTTTAATACGGCAATTAGGGCTGGCAAAACTCTATTTGCTTATAGACCTAATTAGAGATCAAGAGAGTGGCTCACTTCTGATAATTGCATGGCTGTGGCCCATCTATCAGCCATTGTTAAATTGTTGTTATATTAATGTAAAGCTTATAATCACTGCTGTTCCAAATTGAATAAAATGTTCTTGCCAATTCTCCAATGCAATTAATTTACATAAAAGCCTCTGGAACCAAAATTAAAATGATATACATCTTTGCAAAGCCTTCAGTTAAAACAAAGCTAAGTAATAAGGAACTCATACATCTTGTTCCCTTGTATTTTTATGTTTACTGGAGTTAATGGCCAAACAATCATTAAAATGTGCCTAAAACTAATTAAAACTGTTGTGCTCATACCTCATTTACTCTGTACTCTAATTTATTATTCAAAGCATTAATATTTTAAGCTCCCTGTTCCAGAGTCCAAGGAGATGCCAGGCAGTGGAACAGGAGGTCAGCAGTTCCCCTTCATTCCAGGAATCTGCATATAAATCACATTAATGTCACCAAGGCAATTGATATTGGCTCAGAAGAACTGATGGTGAAGGTAAACTTGTCTGTTTTGTTCCTTCTGCTTAAATTAAGTAAGTAAAACACAGTCATGCATCATCCAAAGATCTGTACAAGGACTGCAAGCAAGAAATAGTACATGATAGATGCCACACTTACATCAACTCCAAAATAGAGAAAAACAAAATTTGTTACATGCTATGTGCACTTCCCCATTAAGAGTAGCAGAGGCAGATATACCAGAGTGGTATTAGGGGTCTTCAGAGTTTCATCATAAATATACAGTTGGTGTGATCGCTTAGAGGAGAGCCAGGTAAGAGAATTCGGTCCGTGTGTCTGACATTAGAAGTCATATTAATAATGCAATATGCTCTCTGATAATTTTACACTATTAGTTGAGTTATGTTGTTACTCAATTACTAACATCTACGATTTATTTAGAGACTCCTCTGAGGCAGAGTCCCTTAATAATTTATCTAAGTCGATCCACACAACAATACTATTATTTCTGCCATTTTAATGTTTGATGAGGACCCAAAGCTCAGAAATACTAAGTATCTGGCCCAAGGTCACAACAGTAGATGACAGAGCAAGAAATTAAGCATTTCTGTGTGTTTCTAAAGTCCATGATCTTTCAATTAGGCCCTGATGATCATTCTAAATAATTTTGATTCTTCTGGAGCTAATAGGTAAGTATGTCTTCCTCACACACCTCTTAGATGATTCACCTTCACAGTCTTTGTTCTTTCTTATTATCTCTTTACCATCATAATGCAGATCTGAAGCTGGCACTTTGGATAAATCGAACAGGAGTAGAAATCTTCCACTACAAAAATAGCTGATAGGAGCCTCAGCCTGTTAAAAGTGGAATATTTAGTAAATTCCTCATTACCTTGAGTCAAATGGACTGAGTAATATTTCAGACTAACTTAAAGGAAAAGAAAATACTGGTTATTTTGGCAAGATGGAGGATAAAATGTATATTCTTCTTGAAACCCATTTGGGATTTTTGATCCTTTGACTTTTGGACCAAGGGACAGGGTAAATGTGAACAAAAAAAATCCCTCTTAGGGCCTATTTTTGTCATCTGTTAAAAAACAAAACAAAACCGGATGCTGTACAGGAAGTTCAAAACATCCTTGCAGCTCTATTATCTATGATTTATTTAGAAAGACCTAAATCTGGAGAATGACCATCACTTGGAGCTCTTAAAGTTGAAAAAGAAAAACCATAAATGTGCTCTGGAGTGTGGTTCAAAAGGCAGTTGGAAATGGAAAATTACTGTACTAATGAGTGGCCATATATTCAATTTTTAAAACTATCTTTAAGAACAGAGTCATTTCGTCAAAGAAAAGGTGCCCCTGTGTGTGCGCGCGCACGCACATTCCCGTGGGTGCACACATGTATGAGTGTATAATCCCAAAGTATGGGACAGGTATAGCAGAAATAGGTGTGGGGCTAGAGCTGTGGATGTGGAAAGGATCTAGGAATTCCATACTCTGGACTTCCCCCTATATCTCTGCAACAAGAAACTCTGCAAAACCCCAGGTCTCAGAAGACCACAGCTTAAAAACCACTTCAATAGCAAATTATTCCAATGGGAGACAGGGCGTGGGCTGGGGGAAGTAGGCATCTAAGGAAATAGAAATACATGAAGCTCCCCGGGAGCAATCAGTAAGTTTAGGTTATAAAAAAAAATGAAAGAAATGAATAGAGTGATTAAAAAGAAATCGAGGAGAAATAGAGACAAGTGGTATAATACTGTAACAAGGGAGCCAAACAAAGTGCATCAGACTAAAGACAACAAAATTGACTTTATATACGGGGCTCAGAGTGAGACTCAAAAGGAAGAACTCACTGCTGCTGGGGGATGGACACTTTGGAGGAATGCTGTGGTTGTTCAGAAGGAGAGAGATTACTTTCAAGTGTGGCAAATCTGTGATAATCAGAATAAAGCCAAGCACTCTTGGGTAGAAAAGGCACTGAAAAGTAGCCATAGACAATGGAACCTTTTTGAAGAGCTATGAAGAGTTTATGAGATTTGCCTTTGCAAAGATTTAGGGAAAGGACAAAAGCTGTGTCAGACAGAGGAAAAGGCCGCCAAACCAAAGCATGGAAGGAAAAGAAGATAATGAGTGTCTGGGAATAGCATACCTATGTTTTTTGGAAGCAAAGACTGAAAAGTAGTGGAAGGTCCATTTATTCATTCAGTGGTTAATTACTGAACTATGTGTTCTACGTGTTGGGGCTGTTAGTAGAATAGGCAAAACCCTTTGACATCATTCTAGGAGGTGACATATTATGCAAGACACTACACAAGATAAAAATACAGATTACAGTCAAAATATATAAAAAGAAAAAAGAACTAAAAAATAGAAACATGAAACATTGGGGTGAGAGTTGAATGGGAATCACTGAATGAGAGTTGAATGAGTTGAATGAGTTGAATGAGAAAGTGAATTTTGAATCAAAACCTGAAATTGTCACATTGGATGTGTGAGTGAAAAGCAGCATCATGATCAGAGAAAAAAAAGAAACCCACCTTTGCCAAGGATCTAAAGAGGGAGCAATCCAGGAAGAGGAGGGTAAGGTGGTTGGACAGTGAGTGAAGGGGAACTTGGTATGAGATGAGGGGAACAAGGTAACCAGGGACCAATTCATGTAAGCTTATGGAAGATAGTAAGTGTATTGATTTTTACCCTGAGACAGTTAAGAAGCCATTGGAGGGTTTTAACCAGAAGAGGAGTTTGATTCAATCTGTATTTTCAAATGATAAATCTGTCTACTGTGTTGAGAGAAGATAGCAGGAGATAAGAACAGAAACAGGAAGATTAGTTAGGAGGCTAGACCAATAATCCAAAAGAGAGAAGATGGTGAATGGGCCAAGAAGATGGGGAGGAAGTGGTCAGATTCTGGATATATGTTGAAGGGGAGATGTGCAAAGGAAAGGTAGCAGATATGACTTCTAGGTTTTTAGCCTTAGCAACTAAAAGAAAGATGAACAAGTGATGTGGGAAGACTGAGAGAGGAATTACTTTTTGTTTCATGTTGTAAGGTTTTTTGACAGGAAAATACCAGGAAATTAATTTTAAATGTATTATTTTTTTTTCACTTTGAGTTAATTTAATCAATCATTTGCATCTCTTTTTAAATCTTTCCAGTGACTCACAATTGTCCATATCAAATACTGAAAAAATTAAAGACTCTTTTGTCTGTTTTGCTTCCACTTTTCCATGCAAGTATTTGTGTGTGTGGCATATGTGAGTACACTCACACAATCACATACACACTCACTTATGTCCACACAAACACACACTCAGATGTGCCACAAACACTCCCATATACCTCCACACACGTGTTCACGTACACACTCCATGTGCTCATACACACACAGGTGTTCACACACTTACACACTCACATATACCCACAAGGACATATTAATTTTTATATGAATATGAAACATCAAGTGGAGGTGTTAATTGGGCCGTTAGATATATTACACTGAAGTTTAGGGGAGAGGTCTAAACTTGAGATGTAAACACAATATGAATGGCAATGCAAAACCATGAAACTGTATAAAGCCACCTAAGGATTCAGCATAGGTGGAGAAGAAAAGAGGGAAAAGGACTCAGCCCTGGAGCTCTCCAACAACTAGAAGCTGAAGACATAAAGAAACACCAGTGAAAAAAAAGAGACCAGAAACGTGGAAGAAAAATCAGGATAGTGTAAAAGCCAAGAGAAGAAGGTGTCCCAAGAAGGAGAAAGTAGTCAACTACATCCATTGCTTTTGAGAGATCGAGTTAAATGAATATTGAAAAAAGACCATGGGGAAGATGGCGGAGTAGAAGGACATGCGCTTACTCGCTCTTGTGAGAGCACCGGAATCACAACTAACTGCTGAACAATCATCAACAGGAAGACACTGGAACTCACCAAAGAAAGATACCCCACATCCAAAGACAAAGGAGAAGCTGCAATGAGACAGTAGGAGGGTCACAATCACAATAAAATCAAATCCCATAATGGCTGGGTTGGTAACTCACAAACTGAAGAGCACTTATATCACAGAAGTTCACCCACTGGAGTGAAGGTTCTGAGCCCCACGTCAGGCTTCCCAACCTGGGGGCCCAGAAATGGGAGGAGGAATTCCCAGAGAATCAGATTTTGAAGGCTAGTGGGATTTGATTGCAGGACTTTGCCGGGACTGGGGGAAACAGAGACTCCACTCTTGGAGGGCACACACAAAGTAGTGAGAGCATGGGACCCAGGGGAAGGAGCAGTAACCCCATAGGAGACTGAACCAGACCTACCTGCTAGTGTTGGATGGTCTCCTGCAGAGGTGGGGGTGGCTGTGGCTCACTGTGGGGAAAAGGACACTGGCAGCAGAAGTTCTGGGAAGTACTCCTTGGTGTGAGCCCTCCCACAGTCCACCATTAGCCCCACCAAAGAGCCAGGTAGGCTTCAGTGCTGGGTCACTTCAGGCCAAACAACCAACAGGGAAGGAACCCAGACCCCCCCATCAGCAGACAAGAGGATTAAAGTTTTACTGAGCCCTGCCCACCAGAGCAACACCAAGCTCTACCCACCACCAGTCCCTCCCATCCTGAAGCTTGCACAAGCCTCTTAGATAGCCTCATCCATCAGAGGGCAGAGAGCAGAAGCAAAAACTATAATCCTGCAGCCTCTGGAAGGAAAACCACATTCACAGAAAGATAGGCAAGATGAAAAGGCAGAGGACTATGTACCAGATGAAGGAACAAGATAAAACCTCAGAAAAAAACCCAAATGAAGTGGAGATAGGCAACCTTCCAGAAAAAGAATTCAGAATAATGAGAGTGAAGATGATCGAGGACCTCAGAAAAAGCATTGGAGGCAAAGATCGAGAAGATGCAAGAAATGTTTAACAAAGACCTAGAAGAATTAAATTACAAACACCTAGAAGAATTAAAGAACAAATGAACAGAGATGAACAATACAATAACTGAAATGAAAATTACACTAGAAGGAATCAATAGCAGAATAACTGAGGCAGAAGAACAGAAAAGTGACCTGGAAGACAGAATGGTGGAATTCACTGCTGCAGAACAGAATAAAGAAAAAAAAAGGATGAAAAGAAATGAAGACAGCCTAAGAGACCTCTGGGACAATATTAAACACAACAACATTCTCCTTAAATGGGTCCCAGAAGGAGAAGAGAGAGAGAAAGGACCCGAGAAAATATTTGAAGAGATTATAGTTGAAAACTTCCCTAACATGGGAAAGGAAATAGCCACCCAAGTCCAGGAAGTGCAGAGAGTCCAAGCAGGATAAACCCAAGGAAAAACACACAAAGACACATAGTAATCAAATTGACAAAAATTAAAGACAAACTCTTGAAAGCAATAAGGGAAAAATGACAAATAATATACAAGGGAACTCCCATAAGGTTAACAGCTGATTTCTCAGCAGAAACGCTACAAGCCAGAAGGGAGTGGCACGGTATATTTAAAGTGATGAAAGGGAAGAACCTACAACCAAGATTACTCTACCTGGCAAGGAACTCATTCAGATTCGATGGAGAAATCAAAAGCTTTACAGACAAGCAAGAGCAAAGAGAATTCAGCACCACCAAACCAGCTCTACAACAAATGCTAACGGAACTTCTCTAAGTGGGAAACACAAGAGAAAAAAAGGACCTACAAAAACAAACCCATAAAAATTAAGAAACTGGTCATAGGAACATACATATCAATAATTACCTTAGGGCTTCCCTGGTGGTGCAGTGGTTGAGAGTCCACCTGCCGATGCAGGGGACACGGGTTCGTGCCCTGGTCCGGGAAGATCCCACATGCCGCGGAGCGGCTAGGCCCGTGAGCCATGGCCACTGAGCCTGCGCGTTCAGAGCCTGTGCTGGGTGACAGGAGAGGCCACAACAGTGAGAGGCCCGCGTACCGCAAAAAAAAAAAAAAAAAAAGACTTAAATTTATCAAGGCTTGATTTGTGACCCAACATGTGATCCATCCTGGAGAATGTTCTGTGTGCACTTGAGAAGAAAGTGTAATCTGCTGTTTTTGGATGAAATGTCCTATAAATATCAATTAAATCTATTTGGTCTATTGTGTCACTTAAAACTTGTGTTTCCTTGTTAATTTTCATTTTGGATGATCTGTCCATTGGTGTAAGTGAAGTGTTAAAGTCCCCCACTATTACTGTATTACTGTCGATTTCCTCTTTTATAGCTGTTACCAGTTGCCTTATGTATTGATGTGCTCCTATGTTGGGTGCATATATACTTATAATTGTTATATCTTCTTTTTGGATTGATCCCTTGATCATTATATAGTGTCCTTCCTTGTCTCTTGTAACATTCTTTATTTTAAAGTCTATTTTATCTGATATGAGTATTGTTACTCCAGCTTTCAACTATTCATTGAAACCGGGAAATTGGGGAAGGGTGGGGTATGGACCAGGTTAACTAGTTGAGATAAGCAAGTATTAGGACGTTCACAGGACATCTGTATGGAACATTGTAACAGGCAGTGGAAAATAATCACTGTGTTGAAGAGAATTAACTTAGGAAAACTCTTGGGCTGTTCTGAATGTTTAAAAGTCATAAAAGTTAGTAAACCAAATTAAAATAAAAATATAGCCCATGCTTTTGGGCCCATTTTCCTTTAACGTGATTTTGGAGGCAATGAGCGATGAGCATGATCACACAGTTATGCAAGAATCCTTTAATACTTTCTTAAGAAGCTAAGCCATTATATAAGAAATAAAATAATACTTTCTTAACATCCTATATTATCATTTGAGAAGTACAAATAATATCACTAATTGGAAATGTAGGAGAAATTATACCTTGACATTTTGATTCCAGAAGATACTGTTAATTTTTTGGTGTCTGAGATATGAAGAAACCCTCATCAGAAATGAGAGTGACCAACAGTGCCCTTGAGAATTCTCAAATAACAGGTATAAATAACCACTGCCCAAGTCTATTACTCCAACTTGCCTTCACCTCAGTCCTAGTGTCTACACCTGCACCTGACCTGTGGTTCTTCTCTACCATTAATACCATTTTGCCCACACTTTGGTGTCAATTCTTAGTTTTCTGATACTTACCTTTCCAGATGTCCTAACCCTCACCCCAGCTTTACACTTAGCCCTTCAGTCCTGTTCTCAGCCCTGACCATCTCCTTCTGTCTACCCCAACTTCTTTTCATTGAGTCTTTCCCAGTCCAGTACTGAAAGCATGTTTCATTGCTTAATGGGATGGGCCACCTAGATAGGACATATTTAAACAACTTGAGAAAAGCTTGTAGTTCAGTTATCAGCTACCATGATAGCCTCAAGGTACAAGAACAGAGGAGTTATGCCCATTGCATCCCAAAGCATGGGCAGATAAGAAGGAAAAGAAAGGAGTAGAAGAAAAAGGTGGAGAGAAGAAAAGATAAAAGGAAGAGCACACACACAGAAGCAGAAAGAGAGGCTACATTTATCCTGGCCTGGATATTTATGCCCTAGATCTCAGGTCAGATGTCATAATACTCCAAATGCCAATGCAAGGACTGCTGCCAATCCCTAATTAATTTTTTCAAATGTGTGTGACATGAGAAAGGAAGATCAATTTAATATATTTTTCATAATTCAGGTTTGTTCAATTTATAACTGTCACTTATTCTGAGAATATATCCTTCCTATGTTTTGTATTAAAATGCTCCATTAAAAGTGATAAAACCAAATGACACTATTTATTTTTAATTCCTGGCAAAATTAAAAGTGGACAATTATGTGAATGAGTGTGCTTGTGTGTATAGTATGTGTAGTTTATATATCATTTACTCTAAAAAAATATCCCCCAATCTGGCAACTACTGTCTAACTTACTTCTGTATCAATATATCGCAACATGCAAGTTAGGCAGAGGTGTCTTTGAGTAAATAAAAGAACTCATCAACATAGCTTCCTTATATATATACACTTCAATGAGTTTAGTTAGCAGCTACTGTTATCTTTACTTAAGTGGCCGAATGAAGCAGAAATAAAGTAAGTTATATCTTGAAGACGTAAAGAATAAAGAATGTAAAGCATCGTAAGAGCCATCATCACCTCAGCTGCTCTAACATCAGTAAGTTTGGGTACCAGCCTGGCTGGTAATCCTGAACCCCATGGAGGAATCGTTTCATATGAATTTAGGCAGTTCCCTATATTTTTCTTTTCTTATTTCCATGGATGTTCCTGTTTAGATTGGTAAACATTGGTAAACATCATCTTATTTGGACTGAACTTAAATGTTTCCTAGTGTTGAAACAGTTCTGGCTTGATTGTCTCTTGTGGATAATTCTCCCCATTTTTGTTTTTTTTCTCTTGTCTCTACTTACCTTGCTAGGCAGGAGCTTCTAGGGAGCTGAATTGTGTTTGCCTACGTGTGAATGACCCCAGTTAACATATCAGAGGACCTCCTAATGTTCTCTCATTTTCTTCTGGTGTCTCTTAGTCATTTATTCTGCGTGACCTTTGGTATAACTTCCCTCCCCTGCTCTAGTCTTATCCAAGAAGATAGCAGTGTCAGCTCTCCAAGTGTCAGCCTACAGTTCAATAATGTGGATCAACTTCTATTCCAGCTCAATCTTCTTTGCCTGTATAAATACAAATGAAAAAGAATTGCGTCCACCTCTCCTTAACATACTCACTCCTGACCTTTCACATTTTCACAAGTCAACATTTGCAAAGCCGATAGTATGAAAGGGAAAAAAATAGGAGGGAAGAGAGAAAGTATAACCTAGCATTTTCACTTTGCGGGAGAAGTATATTTACTTACAGCAAGAGCTGACCTTTCTCAAGAAGGACATCTTCAGGCAGGTGGTGTTCCTGTTAATCACGAATTATCATTCTGCTCCTAGCTTCCGGACCGTCTCTTCTCACAAATATGAAGATAACACAGTAACACAGGGGCACGCCAAATTCTCTTAGAATCACTGAATGCTAGTGCTGAAAAAGCATTTAGGGTCATCCTGTGCACAAAGTTATTCATTTCAAGAGCAAACATGACTTGAGAACTTTTATGTGCGCGTGCGTTTGAGGGGATCTGCCAGGCAGTGTGCTGGGTGATGGGAATATACAAATGAAAGAAACAGTTTCTGTCCTCTTGAGTAAATAAATACTATCCTGAGAGGTTAAGTGACTTAGCAGAGGTTATGTGTTTAGAGGCTGTACTATGAGATGGCCTGATTCCTAGTATTACACCCTCATCCTCTTTCTTCAAGTCATATTTATTTACCCTTCCAACTCCAAGGCGGTTAATAACATCTTCCCTCATGCTCCTACTAAATTATCATTGCATCGTCCTTCTTCATCTTTGTGCCCCCACCACTGGCCAGTAGAGTGCCTTGAACATGGTACATGCTTATATTTCTTGTTAAATTTGTGTAAGTTTCCCCTGGGGGTAGACACAACCATAGACTGTGTTGATGGAATTATGTGTGTGGCAACAGTGGAGATAGAGAAAATATGTAATTGTGGAGGATTGGGCTACTGCTCCCAGTGATTTCATGGTTCAGTGATTTGGAGGTTGAAAAGGTTTAAACTGAGTCATGTACACACCGGTAAAGGACAGTCTTTTCAAACTTGCTTGATCCTTGTCTGCCTTGTGACTTTCAAACAACTGAGAACCTGAGAACTAATGATTTGCATCGCTTCTCAAACCATATAGGAAAGTAAATAATGCTTGAGAAGCATTGTTTTCTTGGCTTGCAGATTATAATACATTTTCCCATACCATTCATGTCACTGATAGACAAAAAGAATTGCTAGGCCCCTTATTATAAACGTATACAAGGTTTCATATACGTGTACTTATGGAACGTTAAAGTGTAGCAAAAACGCCTGGCCAAAGAGAATCAGAAATTATCTAGAACAGGAACATGGATAATTCTGAAAGATAAAAATTTCATTTAACTTTTAAGTTTTGCATCACAAAGTGTTTTGTGAAAGTATAATAAATGATTTTATTTTCTATAAATGAGACGATTACAGCTTAAAGAGTTTGTCAGGATATTCACCACAAATCAAACTAGTTTTCAGGGAGAACAGCTGGATGAAAATAGAAGAATAACTTACTTTAAAAAAACACAAAAAACAAAGTTTCAAAGTTTTTTATAGAAAATAAATCAGATTAGAAGTGAAACCCTCAGAAAGATATATTCAAAACTGAAACCAATTCTTTATGCTTATTGTGGTTGTTAAAATAAGTAGAAACTAGGTGTAATAGAATTTTGCTGTTTCTAGCCACCTGAGATTTATTTGTCCTTTTTTTAAATTGTATAGTATCCCACTCAGTGTAGATCTCCATCCTTCCCTCATGAAGTCTATGCACTTCAAGACTGAGTAACTTTGATATTTTCACTTCCTGGTTCAGAGGTATTCATACAACCTAAGTTGGTTCAATGTGATGGAAACATAGGTCTTCTTTGGAAATAGTCTCTCTTCCCTGCAGGATACAGTGAGAGAGCATGTTCCTATGTAGCCATTTTAAGAAAACCACAGGGAAAAGCTGAGGAGGGTGGTATCAGCTTCTGGGAGTAGAACTAATATTGGAGAAAGACAAACCAAGTCTTGGTAAGTCTGTGAAGAAACCACGTTAAGATTCTCATAAAATCAGGCCTAACCCTTCAGTTTTTAGGTATAGATGAGTCCAAAACTATATCTTGATTGTTTAAATCAAACTGAGATTTATTTTTTGCTTCTTGACAAAGGTTTATTACTAATACTTAGGGTCACCACAGCCCCATATCTGGCCCTTGTCATGTTTAAAACTCAGTTGTTTTTTAAAAGATTTTTATGGGAGTATAGTTGATTTACAATGTTGTGTTAGTTTCAGGTGTACAGCAAAGTGAATCAGTTACGCATATATATGTATCCACTCTGTTTTAGATTCTTTTCCCATATAGGTCATGACAGAGTATTGAGTAGAGTTCCCCGTACTCTACAGTAGGTCCTTACTAGTTATTTTACATATAGTAGTGTGTATAGGTCAATCCCAATCTCCCATTTTATCCTTCCACCCCCCTTTCCCCCCCGGTAGCCATAAGTTTGTTTTTTACATTATCGTAAGTTTGTGATTCTATTTCTGTAAAACTCAGTTTTATCCTTGTACCTAGAAATAATCAAATCCTTGGAGAATTTTAAAGTTATAATGAATAGTTTTCCGATCATAAATTATCAAAAGAAGTAGGTTTCTGCTCCTCCGGTGATTCCATTTTCTCACCGTCCGGCCCCTGTGCAGTCTGTGTGGACCCAGTGGCTCTGGTGCCAGAGCTGGGTGTGAAGTGAGCGTGGGCTGCGTCTCTCCCTGGGTGAGCTGGGAGCCACTGCCTTGGCGGAAGGTAGGGATGAAAATGGAGAGGCTGGAGCCAAGGCCACGTGCCAGCCAGGGCTTCTCCTAGGCTCAAAGGCAGTTACCACCCTATCTGGCGTGGAGTTGGGGCTGATAGCAGAAAGCCTGAGGGAGTTGGGTTTCTCCTTGGGCGCGATGGCGTTTCCACCTTTGGTTGGGGGGACTATGGCTGCACTTCTGGGTGCTGGTTTCACTTTTCCCCAGGTATGCACTCCAGTTAGAGGCTGGGTCGGCGCTGGAGTGGCTGCAGCTGCCCTGCTAAGCTGGTCTCGCTCCCTCCCACGTGTGCACGGGGACGTGGGTGCCGGCAATGCCTGGTCAGATGCCAGGCCCGGGTCTAGCCGCCCTGTTCCCTCTACGTGTATGTGATCTCCTTGGCAACAGCAGCCTGGGCATTAGTGGGGAGCAGTGCCAGAGCAAGGGGGGCTGGAGCAAGAGCCTGGGGCACGCTGGGGTGGTCTGGCCCTCCTGCCAAAGCCCCAGGCAGTTTTCAATCTGCTGCCTCTGCACTCTGACTGGGAGGAAGCACGTGGAATCTTGGTTTCTTACAGCTTCTCAAACCAGTTAAGGGGACTTTTCTTCCCAGCGCTGGACCTCAGGGCTGCGGTGCCTAATATGTGACTCAAACTCCTCACTCCCCAAGGAGACTCCCCATCCTGTGATATCCCCTCCCCTTCCGGGTTCCCCGCTAGGAATGTGGGTCCTGACCTGATCGCTTTTCCCTTCCTACCAGATCTTACTTTACAGCCTTGGTGGTGGAAGAGCCATCCGGAGGCCTTCAGGTCACTGTCAGCAAGAGCTGTTCTACGTGTAGTTGTGGTTGGATGTGTCCTTGAGGAGAGGTTAGCTCAGCGTCCTCCTTCTCCACCCTCTTGGTCCTGCCCCTTAATCTTGTTTTTCTTCATTAAACACTTTTCCCCCTTAAAGCATCTTTACAGGTTAATTTTAGAATGCATTCCTTTTCCAGAAACAATCTCACTCATCACATGACTTTTTAAAAATAATTTAAGGGGCTTCCCTGGTGGCGCAGTGGTTGGGAGTCCGCCTGCCGATGCAGAGGACACGGGTTCGTGCCCCGGTCCGGGAAGATCCCACATGCCACGGAGCGGCTGGGCCCGTGAGCCATGGCCGCTGAGCCTGCGTGTCCGGAGCCTGTGCTCCGCCAAGGGAGAGGCCGCAACAGTGAGAGGCCCGCGTACCGCAAAAAAAAAAAAAAAAAAATTAACTAATTTTCTGAACATATTTTTAACTAATGCTGGGGCTACTTCGCTGATAGCTCCATGTGCTGACCATGCTTATTCACTGAATTTTAAAAATGTTTTGTGAACTCAGTTTATAGGCAGTAGATGTTTAGGAACTGGCATTTTTGTGGGCAGAACTGGAGTCAAGCCCTACCCCGCATGTATTATTTCAACTGTTTATGTCTTAGTTTTTTCACTGGTAAATTGTCAGTAATAAAAAACAGTTACCTTATAGTCGTCTTAGGAAGATGAAATGAAATAAGGCATTCAAAGTGCTTAGCACTAGTTTTCAATACATGGTAAACATTCAACTATTAAATTTTCACTATTAGTTTCACTGTCGTTCCTGATTATTATGCATCGATACTTAATCAGAGATTCTTGATGAAAAAAGTATGCTGGTTCAATATGATTATTTATATTCTACGAAGCAAAGCATTTATTCTAATATAAATGAACTAAACATACAGCCATAGCAACAACCCACAGATAAAAACTGAATGTAACAATCGTACTCCTACAGATTCTATAACCTAAACTACTTCTTAAAACCAAACTTCTAAATTGGACTGATAATCGTTCTTAGAGGCACTAGGAATATCGTTGGTTTCTGTTTCTGGTTATAAAAAGCAACCAAAAGCAATGATGAAAAACATATTGAAAATGACTGTTTTTCATGAATGTGTGATTTTTTTTTTTTCAAAAGTCTTCCTTATAAAGAAAAGACAGCATTGGAACGTAGTGGTTAAGAGGAGGGACTCTGACACCAAGTGCCTGGATTCAGATCCACGTCCTGCAGCTTTTCATGTATGTGATCTTAGACAATTTCTTCACTTCTCTGTATCCTAGTTCTTTCATCTATACAATGGAGAAAATATAAGCATCTATAACATCAGAATATTATGAAACTTAAATGAGTTATTCCTTCAAGAAATTCACAATAAGCCCAACACATATTGAATATCATTAGTTATTAACTTTCCCAACAATTCTTTTAAATACCCAAGGCAAATATAATTTTCATTTTATAGAAAAAGAAACTGACTTTAGAGCCACTTTTTTGACCGAAATTGTAGTACTTATTTTGTGATGGTGCAGGGGTTACAGTACAAACTTTCAAACTCCTAAACTGGTAATATTAATGCAGTAATGTATTGTCTTTCCCACTGATGCAAAAAAAAAAAAATAGTACAGAGAACTAATGGGCAGATAACTTGTTCAGGATTCATCACCATGTATGATTGTTAAAATAAGGACTTTCATACCAGCTGATAAATACCCACTGCCCTGAGCTTCCCAGGTGCCCTTTCCCAACCCCACCCGCCATCAGTGCCTGCACTGATCTAGTCCTTTCCTCCAGAAGCCCTGAACCTTTCTCAGTTAGCAACTGAAAGATTAATGTCTACTACAGGAGCCTTTGGGTGCTGTTTGCTGCCTCCTGGGTTCTGATTATTTAGTGCAAGTGCAGTTCCTGTTTTAAATATTTTTAAAATCATCACTGGGTGCTAAAGACCTCACAGGAATGTTATGAGGACCAAAGGAAGTTATGTTTATGATGAGGATGATAAACTAGAAGATGCAGGGTATAAAGATGAGCTCTCTTGATCTATTCTAGGCACGTTCCTATGACACAAGTCTGAGCATCCTTGAAGGGTGTCCTAGTGTTAACTCATCTCTCTATATTACAATACCCGTTAGGTTATTTTTAGAGATCATCAAAAGTTATCAATGAACTTGAAGTCAACCGAAAATAAAAAAAATTCTTGTCAACATTATATCTATCTATCTAGTCAATTTCATTTCCTGCCAAAGTGTCCAGAAAAAGGCAACCTGGAATTAATAATTAAATCCATTAATTCTATGGATTTGGTTTTGAGGACAGTTACCTCTCCTCAGGAATCATAATGTGAAATTATCTGAGTTAAATTTCTAGACAATTTTCTTGGTAGATAGAAATAGTTTTCTTTGAAGAAACAGCATTCTATATATAGTAAAATGATATTTTTCTTTTTCCAAAGCTCCAAATTTTGTTCAGTTATTTATATTTCTAATTTCATTTTCCATTTTAACATGTTTAACCACATGACATCTTTGCCTCACTAGAGAATGGAGTGAAATATAGAAAAATATAGTATAGTAATATGGGAAAATGCACGTTTCTCAAAACTAAGAAAATAGGTCATTTAAAATGTAATGCGGTCTGCAGTATACTGGGGGCACTTGGATGTTAGCTGTAATGTGTGCACTGCAGTTCATCCCTACCCATTACAGTTTATTTAAATCTAACTACATTGCCTTAAAAATAATTATTCTTCTGCTTTAGAAATGAAACAACATAAACATTTTGGAAACTGTGTCTTTTGTCTTAATTTTAAAGGTATTAATGGGAGAAGCTGTGTTTCAAGAAAGTGAAACAGAGCAGGACCCTGTGGTCCTTCCCCCCATGTGCTCCACCTGCCTTTTGTGGAAAGACTTTAGCCAACGAATAAGTTTAATCAGAGAAGTGAGAAAATGCAGAAACAAAGGAAAACAGCCCAACAAGACTAAATAATAATAGTTTAGTCATTAAGCATAGTTAAGGACCTTTAGTTCCTTCTCAGGTGCTATAGATAATATTCTGAGCTGTATCCTGTGAGCTGTCTTATAGATACCGAACCCCCTGCCAGGTAAAGAAGTTAACTACGTGATGACCAGTCTGACATAAGCTGGCACAGTTCCAAGAATTGGCCTCAAGGACATGGGAAAAAACCGACCCTGGAACTGAAGACTAACTGTACTTTAAAACAATCAAGATGACACTGGTCAGATCACTGCATGGCTAATTTCAAGATGATTGTCAGAGCTGATTGTACTGTTTCTACATGTAGCCCCCTCCCTCTGTCTATATAAGCTCTTGCCCACTGGTTGGGGGGGATTCAGCCTTTGGACAGGAGACCACCCCCCATTGCCGGCATCAGAAATAAAGCAAACTTTCCACCAACTTACCTCTTTGTTGGCTTTTGAGCTGCAAGCTTTTGAGCAGCAAGCAGCCAGACCCTCCACTAACAAAAGGACAAGAAGACGGAAAAGTGATTAAAATGCTTGTGAGGAGTGGAGAAGAGAAACTGAATTTGCATAAAGTGACATACTTGAACGTTGCTTTTGACCACTTCTCTATTACATTTCTTCATTTTGCATAATAAAATACATTTGTTATGCTGACATGGGACTAACACCACTAGCTCAATAGTAAATGTTATTGAGGTTTTTTTTTTTTTTACACATAACTGATTTGGTTAAATTTATTGAATTAACTAGTTAGTTTAGTATTGTGTAGACAAAAGCTTCATGCATGGCACAGAAATGTAGACATGATTTTCAACTTGTGTTAGTGGTGTTTGATGTCAAGCAGCAGAGGGAAAATTTTTAAAACTTGCCATTATACACGCACCCAGTTATCGGCCCATCACGCAGAAGCTGTTTTCCTCAAGCCTAATAGGGCACGAGGAACCTATAACCAGGAACCAACAAACATCTATTTATACTATCCTGAGGTCTAGGCTGAAGCCCATGGAAGCTGTCTTTTGGGGAAAGGAAGAGTGGCCCAAACTATCAGGATGCTGCCAAAAGCCCAACCCGTTGTCACTGAAGGCTGCCTTAAAATGACACAATTCAAAAACGTCAGAACAACCTCTTCAGAAGGAAAAGCGGTATGACTACGTAATGTGGTCAACAGGTAAACAGAGCACAATAAACTCTAATCATATCATTTCATCTCTTCCCTTCCTAGACTCATTTGAAATAGAAGCAAGAGAAAAAGCACTCCCGGCGTTTGCAGATGACGCCCCAATATTCACAACTATCATGCTGCTAAGTGCATGCCAGGCATCTTTAGAGCCCAGCGTGTTTGCAAACTCACTTTCTTCCCGACTCTGACTTCACAGTAGGATGTACCATTTTCACATACGATGCAAGAGTCATTGGAGCTATGATTTAGAGAAGTTTCAAAATAGGGCACAGTGTCACCTGTCTCAGACAATTTCCCTTTAAAAGCAAATCCCATTCTTGGAGTAATTCATCCATGTTTCCTTTTCTTCTTGAGTAAATGAAAAAGTTGGAAATAAAGCACATTATCTCCCCATCTGCCTCGACCCTATCAATTTTGCCACCCGCTACAATCACTTTTCACACCACCCCGCCTGAACCAGAGGGACAGCCATTAAAACACTACCACAGGGCTTCCCTGGTGGCGCAGTGGTTGAGAGTCCGCCTGCCAACGCAGGGGACACGGGTGCGTGCCCCGGTCTGGGAAGATCCCACGTGCCGCGGAGCGGCTGGGCCCGTGAGCCATGGCCGCTGAGCCTGCGCGTCCGGAGCCTGTGCTCTGCAACGGGAGAGGCCACAACAGTGAGAGGCCCGCGTACCGCAAAAAAACAAAAAACAAAAAAAACCCACTACCACACATTGGAAGCCAAGGCTGCTCCAGCCCACAGCTGAACTTAATAAAACCGTTAATGTCAGAGCCTGCCGGCTAGCGTCCCAGGAATGCCACTTGCTCAAAATCCTTCCATTCCAGCCATGCATGTGGCATTTCATCCTTCTCCCCATGCAGAACCATGCCATCTGCTATGAGACACAGATATGCCACATGCCAGGTGACATTTTCCTTTAAATTTTTTTTTTTTTTTAACTGGGAAATATACTCAACAGGCAGAGAGCAGGAAGAAATTTGTGCACTACCTAGGCCTGTTTTTCCAATCTCTTGATATTTTTTATATTCTGGCTCTGCTTTTGAACGGTTGGTGAGTAATTTATGGGCAGGCAGCCTTAAAAATAAGTCTTCAGATATGTAATAAAAAGCTCTGAGCACTGGCGCACTAATAAACCGAGGGGTAACAGTGGAGTTGAATTACAAAAAAAGAAAAAGAGTCATTAAATCAATAATACTGAGGTCTGATAGAGCTGTGTGAAGTCAGTAACATCATAACCTTTTATACTGACTTCAGCGTGGGAACATGCTGTTATCTGCGGCAAGTGATGGTAAAAGAATTGAGATCTGATACATTTGATCTAACAGGAAAAGAGAGGGGAGGTTTTGGGGATGCGTCTTGCTTTTGTCTATTTCGGATAAGGATTCAGTCCTACATGTATAGAGGGCCATGCATTGAAAGTCACTCCTAGGCTGTCGTGGAGTCAAAGGAAAATATGGGAGAGTCTATTTATAAACACACAAAAAAGAGAGAGAGAGCTTAATCCTTTTCTCCATGTTCAATTCAAATTACGGCTATAAAATGTCCTTCCCTTCAGGGACCTCTGTAAAAATCTTAAGCTATGGATTTGGCGTTTTTGTATATAAAAGAGAAGTAAACTACAAGATTCATACGTAGGTTCTCAGTACGGAAGGCAACATGTTTGGTTAGGTACCAGAACCTGTCTTAAGCCAGATCAGCTACATTACGACCCACTATACTTGGTGCATACCTTAAGACTATCTTATTGATTCTTATTTGGTATAATTAGGAGTGCTGGCAGTGGGACACCTAGAAAACTTTAGATTGAAGTATGCAATGAGCTTGGCACTCAAGCTTAAATACGATCAGAATTAATTTTCTCCATATACAATTACTTGGTCAGTTGTTTAAACATACACAGACTATTTCACAGTTTACTACTCCTGGAATTGACTAATAAATAATAGGTTTATATTTAATAGATTCTTAATTATGTCATCTGTCCTTTTATTAACTATTAATTTCCTCCTTGACTTCATACATTCAAATATCCATTCACCTTACTTCACTAAAATTTGCCCTGAAGCCATCAATGACCTCCCCTGACTAAACTCCCTAATGCTGACTTTGGCAAACAGATGGATTCCTTGAAAACATCAATCTGATCATGGCAATTCTAACGGACTCCTGCCTTCTCCTGTCCTCCGTCTCCCAGCCCTGACAAAATACTTGAACGCTGATGTCTCAGGATTTTTGCCTCTGGTCCAGCCCACCTGACACCAGGGTACCTTCTGCTCAGTCCTCCAGCTTTCCTGTATCTTTCTTATATTTGTCATGGTCGCTCCACCTTTGCACACGTGACTCCTTTTCTGAATGCTCTTCCTTTTCTCCTCCCAACAAGGTGCTCGCCTGGTACCTCTTACTCGTCAGTTGTAGCATTTATTGCAACTTCAGATTTATGCTAATTCTTTGGTTATTGAGGAAACTTGTTCTTTTGGACTAGTTTGCACTCTTCCTGAAGCCACGAGAAACATATATTTCGCCAAACGTTGAATCTCTCGCATCTAGCGCTCCACTTGGTACATAGTAAACACATAACAAAAGTGTGCTCCATGAATGAATGGAAAAGTTTCATTTCTGCTATGCTCCTTTCTGACTCTCATTCCACTCCTGTTCACTAAGTGCCAGGAAGTTAAGAGAATGGACTTGAGATGAGGATGAAGAAAATTAGCTTTTGATTCAATCATAAAATGCATATTGTGCCTTTTCCAAAACAAGTTTAACAAGACAGTTGTCACTCTACTCAAAGAATGTATTTTCTAACATGAAATGCAAAAGAACAAATAAAGAAAAAATAAGGTAAACAAAATTACGGATTGTGAAGAGTGCTAAAAAGGAAATACATAAGAGAATGAGATAAAGAAGACCAGGTTTGGGCTTCCCTGGTGGTGCAGTGGTTGACAGTCCGCCTGCCGATGCAGGGGATGTGGGTTCGTGCCCCGGTCCGGGAAGATCCCACATGCCGCGGAGCGGCTGGGCCCGTGAGCCATGGCCGCTGAGCCTGCGCGTCCGGAGCCTGTGCTCCGCAGCGGGAGAGGCCACAACAGTGAGAGGCCCGCGTACCGCAAAAAAAAAAAAAAAAAAAAAAGAAGACCAGGTTTGTTCTTGGGGTGGAAGCATCTCTGAGAAGAGCAAGGTGAGACACCCAGGAGGAAAAGAAATGAACTGTACAGAGAATGAAGGGGGAGAACATCACAGGTGGAAAGAATAGCATATATAAATACTCTAATGTAACAGTTGACCTGGCATCTTCCAGAAATAGAAAGAAGTTTAGTAAACTAAGCATAGAGTGGCAAGCTTAGATCGAAGATGGTCAGGGCTCTGCAGACTATCAGAAGGAGTTCAGATTTTATCTTAAATACGATCATGGCTACTGTAGGGTTTTAAAAGGCAGTGCCGTCCTCTGGTTTACATATTACTTTGGCATGAAGAATGGATGTGAGTGGGCAAGAGCCATTAAAAACTGGCCAACTAGAAGGTCAAGGACTACTGAGATAACATGGTATGGAGAAGGCTATGGCAATGGAGATGGTGTAGTGTGGACAGATTTGAAATAAAGTATAGTGAATGTAGAAATAAGAGGACTTCCTAATGGCTGTGGGTGTTGGGATGCACAAAACATGCAATTAAGGACCACTTGAGGTTTCCAGCTTCAACACCTGGCTAGACGGTGGTGACATTTGCTGAGATGGGAAGCTTGGGGGAGGAGAGAAAGGGGGCAACAGAGCCAAGCAAGGCAGATGAGAGTGGGAATTAAAGGGTCAGTCTTTTTTGAACAAGATATTTTGTCTTTCTGCTTATAAACATCTCTACAAAGCTGTCACTATGCATTTGTATCATCCAGTTAAAATGATAGATCTTTATGCTATACTGGTTACTGGAAAATGGGATCTTATCACCTTTCTCAATGTCAACTATATAAATAAGAGAGTCTAAACCAGATATGAACACTGGATTCAGTGAAATTAGTTCAATATACAAGGTCAGTGTCTGCCCCAAGTCTGCAAAACATGCACAGGAAACATCATTGTAACAGGTCCATTGGAGGGAAGAGCGGAAAGCTAGTAGGTGAAGAACCAGAGGTTCTAGTAGTTCCTCTACTAATTAAAAAAGAAAGGTCATTTAGCAATGGAGCAGAGAAGTGAGCTCCAGCTAATCAAAACCTGGAGCATCAGAAGAGAGTCCAAAATACGCTGTGAGATGAAGAGAGGCTGTGAGAGCATCTAGTCAGTATAATTCAATTAAAGGGAATGGGCTCCAACAGGGTAGCAGCACATGAAGTCACTGGAGCAAACTTTTGAAAGACAAAAGCAATGGCAAACCTAGAAGTCTGGAACTCCTTGTTAAAAAAAAGTCAGAAAAAATCTCCTTGAAAAGTGCAAAATAAAGACATCACCATTTCCACAGTTGTAGTTTTCAACACAATGGGGAGGACACAGGAGACGGCTGGTAAGTATTCTCCCTTCTTTTTGACTAATGCTTTCTCACTTTCTCCTCTCAAAATAGCGGCCTTCGAGTAATTAACTGAATCCCAGCCATGATATAATAAATTTTAGACACTAGTCACTCCTTTAAGACCTATTGCTTTTGATTTTGATAAGACACAGAGCACTTTTAAAAGGCAATGAAACTAGGGCATCTCTCCTTAGGAAAAATGCATTTAGAATTACATACATTTATTTACATATAATTTCAGGGGGCTCACAGCACTCCTCTCCCTCCCCCCAAACAGATCTTGCAGAAATAGGAGGATATCAGGTGAAGAGCTCCTCTTGTTTTAGCTTTAATGAATACGATCTGGGGTTTTCCTGGTGGTGCAGCGGTTAAGAATCCACCTGCCAATGCAGGGGACACAGGTTCGAGCCCTGGTCCGGGAAGACCCCACATGCCGCGGAGCAACATGTGCGCCACAACTACTGAGCCTGTGCTCTAGGGCCCGCGAGCCACAACTACTGAGCCCATGTGCCACAACTACTGAAGCCCACGTGCCTAGAACCCTTGCTCCGCAACAAGAGAAGCCACCGCAGTGAGAAGCCCTCGCACCGCAATGAAGGCCCAATGCAGCCAAAAATAAATAAATAAACTAATTAATTAATAAAAAAAAAGATTCGATAATAAAAATGTGGGTTTGGGATCAGTCTGGTAACAATCTGTAGATTTCCTCTGTTGTGTTGGCAGCTGAGGCTGGCTCTCCTTTCCTCTTGTTCTGTGGCCATAAATGACAAATTGTTGTCTGAGGTCCCTTTCAGTCTCTGGGACTCCCAATATTTCAAGAGTTTTTTGATGTTGCTGCAAATGAAGTTTGGTCTCAAAAGGCATAGTGGTACCCTTACAAGTTTAATAACTAGCATTTATCACACACTTCTGTGGTTGGACATACTCACACCAACCTATGATGTAAGTACTGCTATTTGCTCCATCTTATATTTGAAGAAACTTCAATAAAGGAACTTTCTCAATGATAACCATTCAATCCTCAGAACATGGAAGGCTATAATTCCCAATATACTTGCATGGAGATTGGGCCATACTTCTCGTTCTGTCTAATGGAAAGTGAATGGAAATGTTTTTCCCTTGTCCCCAAAATGTTCTGTGTGATGTTTTAAGTTTTGCTACACATTCATCAGCCAGACGAATGCATACATTCAGCAGAGCACCTATGTGATGCCAGAAGTCATCAGATGGAAGGGACATGGACCCCCCAGTCACCACCTGGGGTAAAGACACCCAGGAAAGCCACTCAACCAGGAACATCTGAGCTGGATTTTTTGAGAGCTAGAAACAAATTCACTTTTATTGTGTTAAGCCAGTGAAATTGTAAGGGGGTTGGCTAAAGCAGTGTGTATTAACAGCCCTGATTAAGATAATTATATACAATCATTTGACAGAATGAGATCAAAACCCAGGTTTTCTTACTTCAAAACACTCAAGTTTAATGGCAACACTATGCAGTAACCTAAGTGCTTTATCTTTTGATAAAGATACAGTAATTGATTCGTTGCTTGAGAACCACAGATTTTTAAGGAGAGCTAAGAGGGGCCTGTCCCAGAAATTCTGTTAGTAGAATAAAATAGGGGAATATTTGCGCAGTGTGTCTTAGAAGAGAAAGGACAAAGAATGCTTTGAGAGTGTTTCCCCAGCCCCTGTCTTAAGCATATGATGCTCTGGCTGTAAAATCCTTCTCCTAGTTAGCTAGGAAACTGTGAAGAAAACAACTTGAAAGCTTGAAAAGAAATCACAATCATTTCCACAGAACGGGTCTCTGAACCTTTAGGATAAAAAGAGATTTCTGTGAGAATTAAGATAATTACTGAAGGAAGATTGACAGAAATTGTTACACCAGCATGAGTGAAATCTGGAGCTGTGTTAATGAGAACTGGGACACAGAAAGAAAATCTTGATGGTACATAAGAGAAATAAGTGGCTATCACTTCAGATGGAATGCTATTAGGTCCTGGACTCTTCCAGGAGTTTAAAAAGAAGTAAGAAAAAAAATAGAATTTTCTTGAATAAAAGGAAAGAGGAAAAAAATAGAGGATCTGGGATTGAACTCTGTTCTGTATCCTGGGAAACAGAAAATGAACAGATGGCCATAAAAATGCAGAGATTTACAAATATGAGAAAAATAAAGAATTTTATGACTATAAAAGTGGATCCAGTTAGTTCCTCATACTGGGAGATATTAAAACAGAGTGATGCAAGAAGAACAGTTGGCAGTGGAAAGAATAGTAGGTAACCTCTTGGTTAATAGCTTAAATCTAGTTCCAGATGACTAAATGATGTCTGGTTTTCTCATTAGATCAGTGGAACATATTGTTAGAATGATTTCTTTGTATATTGGTAAAGAAGAGAATGGGGCAATGACATTATATCCTCTTCTTTGCTGATTTCTACTGGCAATGGGCTCTCTTCTTACCTTAGAGATTGGTCAACACATGGGAAGAAGAGGCCAAAAGGCCTCTAGGACTCTTTGCTGCCATTACCGTCTGCTCCAAGTTAGGCTTGGAGAGCGAAGCAGTGCTATCATGTATTACTTATTATCTCGTTCTTCAGAGGTGAATCTCTTGTGAAATTATAGGCATCAAAAGACCATAGACAACTCACTTATAAAGATGTCACTTCTCTCCATTTTGACCTAATAGGTTCAATGCAGTCAGATCAAAATAAAATGTTTTTGTTGTTGTTTTTCTTGACAAGCTAATTTAAAAGTCTATATGGAACTGCATATAAATGCATTCTGAGTTGTCTTCAGAATGTGTAAAGAGCATCTACAAACCAATAAGAAAAAAAACAGGCAATACGATAGAGCAAAAGATTAAAATGAGCATTCACAAAAGTGGATTCCAAATTACCATTACATGTTTGAAAAGCTGCCTGACTCTACCAATAATCACAGACATGCTAATTAAATAAATTAGATAATACTATACAAACTCTAATACCAAGTGTGGCTGAAGATATGGAGCACAGGTACGCTGTTGGTGGGAGTGGAATTTATATAATCACTTAGAAAAATATTTAGTATTATCTACTGAATTTGGACACATACATATGCTGTGACCAGAATGTCCACATGCCCTAGGTTACACAAGATAGACTCAATTTATACCTATTCCTCTGGTATAATGACTAGTAGTACCTAGTACTGGTTTGGATGATAAATTTTATTCTACCAATAATGTAGATATTTCAATTAGGTATACACCCAACAGAAAAGTGTGTATATGTGGTGCAAAGGACATGAACAAGAATGTTAACAGCAGGACTATTCTTAATAGGCAAGTACTGGAAACAGCCCTGATGCCCATCACAGTAGACTAAATAAATAACATTTGGTAAATTAATTCAATAGAATGTTATATAGCAATATAAAACATAACAGTCTATTTTAAGATGATAGTTTAAGTTTGAAAGCATTCTAAAGCTCTGTATTTGTACTCTGCCTTACCCACATTTTGTTCTTGATGATACAATTTACATCTTTTTACTTCCTGTATCTATTAACAAATTATTATAGCTATAGTTATTTCACTACTATGTGTAGCTGTATATTTGGTGTGTCTATGGAAAAAGTGAATTCAGGAGCCTGCTACATCACCAGCTTGGACTGAATGATATAGCAATAAAATGAACAAATTACATCTACATATACAATATAGCTATACAGGACTTCCCTGGTGCGATGGTTAAGAATCCGCCTGCCAATGCAGGGGACACGGGTTCGAGCCCTGGTCCGGGAAGATCCCACATGCCACGGAGCAACTAAGCCTGTGCGCCACAACTGCTGAGCCTGCGCTCTAGAGCCCGCGAGCCACAACTACGGAAGCCCGTGCACCTAGAGCCTGTGCTCTATACCCCAATAAAAAGAAATAGCTAAAAGCTAACACAGTAAAATATCTGATTATTTGGTTGATGAATTATAGGGTGAGTTGAATTCACAGTCTCACTAGTCCTGTTATCTAAATATGGGAGAGGATTAATTGTCAAAGAATGCAATCCTAAAACATAGTTTGGGGATATTTGGTTAGACTCAGATGACTCTGGATTACTCAAATCCTATAAAGTTGCAATACCCAAGGACCATTCCTTGACAGAATAACTCGCCCACGTCTATTCTCCTGACTTGTTGAGAGACCTTAAAATAAACGTGTGTGAGGCAAGAGCATATTGAGTGTCCCAAAGCCCCACCCCTATCAACTCTCTTCGCTCCCATATACGTATATATAACTCAAGTCAGGTCTCTAGTTGGAAAATACCTAGTAGGTTTTCATAATCGTAATGGGAAGATACAGTCAGTTAACATCAAGAAGAAACTCTTTTAAGTATATTTCACCTTATTTTTAATTAAAGTACAGTTGATTTACAACATTGTGTTAATTTGTCACTTTTTAAGTCACCTATTCCTTTGAGACATATCCCTGAGTGCTTACTCCGTAACGGCAGTGTTCTAAATACTCGGTATAGAGCAGTAAATCAGATGAACACAATCCCTGCTCTCATAGTAGAGAAACTGAATGAAGTGAGGAAGTGAGCAGACCATAAGGAGAGCTGGAGAAAGAGCATCCTGGCAGACGGAGGAGAATTTACAAAGGTTCCGAAATGGAAATTAACTTTGCTCTATTAGGAAGGCCAGTGTGTCTAAGGCAGAATGGACCTGGCTGAGAGTAATAGGAAACGGAATCAGAGAAGCAGGCAAGATTCCAGGTAATATAGGACTTTGTGGACCATCGTGAAGACTTTGGATTTTGTGCAATCATTATATGACCACAGTGGCTATTACTTATCTGAGAATGTGCTTTAGAATCTCATTATTAAAATAACAACATGCACTGTAGGAGGCTTTTGATATGTAAATAAGGAAAAGGAACCAGCCTGGTTACATATCCCAGAATGTCAGAGCCAGCCCCAGAATCTCCAGGAGTGAGTCCTGACCATTAGTATCTTTTATAAGCTCTGCAGGTAATTCTAATGCACAGCCATGGCTGAGGAACAGTTCCATAGAGAAAATATGATAAAGTATCCGAAGAATATCTTTTCCAAAGGCTGGAGAGGAAGGAATAGCTCCTGATTTCCATTCTATCCTAGACACTAACAACCTGGTTCAGTTTATCTCTGAGTCTAAGCGTTTCAATCATCTTACAAATAGGCGCTACTGCAAGAGACGCTTGTGCACATTGAAATAATAACTAATAAGCCCTCTCCTCTCGGCAATTAATTTCTGAGGTTTCTAAAATATTTATAAAGCATATATCATTTCTTGGTGTTATGTATAATATAATATTTGCCCTAAAGGAACTTATATTCCAAAACAGATACATTTAAGAAGAGGCTCAAAAACTCCAGGGAAGTATTTTCATTATTTATTGGAATTGCAAAGTTTTATTTTTCTCCAAATAGCTTAAGGTGCATTACCTACTCTCTAACTTGGTGAGAGGATGGACACACCATCCTGAATAATGGATTTTAAGTGACATGTTTACATTTAGGATCTCCCTACTTTTCTTGTTTCTTTGACTTCCTTTTTCTTTCTTGGGTTGCCTAAAAATCTTTGCTCAACTATCATTTCAATTGAGTTGAAGAAGCAGAACTTTAACAATGACTTAGCTTTCATAGCTGTGAAATCCTCCGGCATTAGAAATGAGATTCTGCAACTCTGGGATACAGACTTGAAGCTGACTTGAGGTTGGAATGGTACCACATGTCTGCATGGGACGCTCAGCATTTATACTAATGTTACCTAGAAGGCAATGCTGCTTCATGTGTTTCCCTTGAGTCTGGCACTGGGATAGCGAATATCTATTATCCAGTTTGTAATCTTTGAACACAGTTAAGCATCATCATTCTTCTGTTCCACTACAAGGGAGAAGTTAAAAAACATCTAGAGGGGCTTCCCGCGCAGTGGTTGAGAGTCCGCCTGCCGATGCAGGGGACACGGGTTCGTGCCCCGGTCTGGGAAGATCCCACGTGCCGCGGAGCGGCTGGGCCCGTGAGCCATGGCCGCTGGGCCTGCGCGTCCGGAGCCTGTGCTCCGCAACGGGAGAGGCCACAACAGTGAGAGGCCCGCGTACCACAAAAAAACAAACAAACAAAAAAAACCAAACGAAAAAACAAAAACAAACAAAGAAAAACTGAGGGGTGGAGTTGCCATAATTCTAAAAAAAAAAAAAACCATAGATGAGAAGCAGCAGATACAGGGGTAAATACGGTAAATTAAACCTCAAGTAGATACCTGTGTGATATCTAGGTGGCACACTCCAGTAAGCAAAATAAAATGACTACCATTATTGAAGACCGATCAGACACCAAACATTACTCTACTGTAAACCTTACCCAGTGTATACCTCATAATTAATCATAATAAGAATTATTCTCTCAGAGGCAATTCTCTGAGTTTTTAAACGTTTAATTAAGACCAGTGCAATAATAATGTTGAGTGTCAGCGTCACAATAAGAATTCACATGTACCTGAATCGAAACCCCAAATTTCTACTCTTTTCCAGTGCTTCTGTGAAATTTAGGAGACAGATCAAGACTGGAAATAATTATTTGGGAGTAATCCAGCTATATGCTATAGTGACAACCACAGTAAAAATATTTTATACAGGAGGGTTTGTATAGTGACACTAGTAATTGTTAGTTACTCCTAAGACCAAAATGTTTGTCCTCCTTACCTTTTCCTGATCCGCCACATTTTAGTATTATTCCTTCTTTCCTAATCCATTCTCACAGCTGCTAGATTAATTTTTCTAAAATCCAGGCCAAATTATGCCACACATTGGCTTAAGCATCCATTTATTCAACAAATATTTGAACATTCAGTGTAGGCCTTCTAGATAAAAAGTCAAAATTCTTGCCCTCAAGGAAGTCACAGTCTCTTGGGGAAAACATTGAAGCAAGAGGGCAATTTAAAAATAGTGGAACTGTCAAAACAGAGCTAAGTCCATTGTTCTACAGCAACACAGAGAAGAAGTAACTAAACTACACTGTCATTGTAAGGGTGGACATCCCCCCCCCCCAAAAAAGATGCTCTATGAACTCTGTTTAGAAAGTTAGGAAGAATAGAAGAAAACGGTATCAGGGAGACTTTTTGACAGACAGAATTTTATTGCAAAGCAAAAAAGGTATGATACCTTTAAGAAACTTCAGAAACTGACAGATTAGGTAGGGGTAAATGAAATGAGCTGTGGAAGAAATCAGGTGACAGATCATAAAAGGTCTTGTGTGCTTAGCTCAGGAGTTTGGATTTTATCCTGAAAGAAATGAGAAACCATAGAAAGGTGTGTAACAGAGGGATCTGAACAGATTTACAAGTTGGAAAACTATTCTCACTCTGATGAGTAGATAAGCATGAGATGAGCCTAGGAACAAGGATATCAGTTAGGAGGCTCTAGAAATAGCCCAGATAGAAACTGATAACATTGATTATTGCTCTAAATGAATTCCTTAGCCTGACATTCAACACACGCGACATTCTGACTTTTACCTTCTTTCCAAACCTTCTGTTCACTATCCCCTTTCCAATAGACTATGCTTCCATCAGAAACCATCTGGTTGTTTTACAAGCATTACTCTCATCTTCTGTGTTTTGAACCCTAGACCCTGGTTCAGGCTGTCTTTATGGTCTAGCATGCTGTACAGAATGTTGTAGATGATCAATCCAAATTGAGACGATTGATCTTTAAAAGGCAGATACTTTAAAAACATTAAGTTCAAACATTTTATAGCCAAAGTCACATCTTACCTTGAAGTCTTGCCCAAATGTTTTCAGAATTCTTTCCTTAAAAGCTAAAATAGTTTGAGAATTCAGTCTCTATGTTTAACCTTTTAAAATTGATCTCTCTGAGCTCATGGTACCATTGTCACTATTGGACAAAAAAAGAAAAATTTCTTTGCACCCTACTAATTGATGGAAGTGTCAAAAATGATGCCAATTCTGGTTAAATGTCATAAATAAATTCATGAAGTGTGACTGCTTTTCTGATTCCAGAACATCAAATTCCCACTAATTGAAATCAGACTACTCTCTCAGCTCTTGCTGCTACGGGATTATTATTTTCCAATTTCTTGCTAGGTATCAAAATGACTTAGGAAACTCCAATAATTAATGCTGCTCTTTGGCCCCTTTGAAGGCTCTTGCAATCCAAGGGGGGTTAAAAGGAACTTCAAAACATGGGTTCAAATTGAAAGTGTCTTGAGGAAACGGTTTAGAAATATGTTTTATGCCAAAAGGTGATAAATAAATTAAAAAATAAATAAAAACTCTCCATGGCCAAACTTTATTTTTACATAGTTGCAGAAATTATAGTTCAGCTAATAAAATGAGAGTGTCATACACCTACTACAATATAGTACAAATCATGAATTATACAACAGGCAAAAATAAGAAACTGCAGTGGAGTTAAACCTATATGGAAATAAATAAAACATACAAGCAAAGTAGCCATCATGTTGCTTCTATTAGTTAAATGTGCACGCACAGGGGCTCTTCAGAAAATGAATGTAATATGTTAACAGCAATTATTATTTTAGAACTTCACTGCAACTGGGAAATAGTTGGTAATTAACAAGTAATTAGAACTGCAAGTTCTTTGGAAGGTAAAGCAATGGTTTGTAAAAATACTCATATACATTGAATGAAAGGATAAATCAGATCTAATAGACATTTTTTGGATTGGATATAGTAGAGTTTCTCTTTTTCATAATTCTTGATAATTGAAGGAAGTCTGGTGTTCTCTTGTGGTTTTGTATGTCTGCGCATCTCTCTATATAATCGGGGTGGAGGTGAGGGTGTGTGATTTTGTGATTTACAATAATAAATATACGCTTGGTCTTAGTCCCGATTCTGGCACAGAGCCCCTAAAACTCCTGGAATTTCCTAAGTGGTAAGAGATATAAAGGTGTCTTGTAATTCATTACAATCCCCTTTCGATCACACCTGAGTTTATGTTAATGAGGTGACTTTTCGAAAGCCCCTAAGTACGGCTGCTGAATGCCAGGAGAAACCAACCATGTGATTATAGGGTTGAAACTTTCAGTCCCACCACCCAGACCTCCTGAGTGGGGAGAGGAGCTAGAGATTGAGTTCAATCAATGGCCAATAATTTAATCAATCATGCCTATATGATCATGCCTTTATGAAGCCCCCATAAAACCCAAAAGGACAAGGTTTAGAGAGCTTCCGGGTTGGTGAACACACAGAGGGGTTGGAACATTGGTGCACCCAGAGAGGGCATGGAAACTCAGCACCATTTTCCCCATACCTTGCCCTATGCACCCCTTCCCTTTGGCTATTCCAGAATTATATCCTTTTATAATAAATTGTTAATCTAGTAAGTAAACTATTTTCTTGAGTCCTGTGAGCATTCTAGCAAATTAATTATACCTAAGAAGGAGGTGGATTTATACAACCCACCGGCACTCATAAGCACAGGTGACAACCTGGACTTGGAATTGGCATCTGAAGTGTGTGTGTGTGTGTGTGTGTGTCTGCGTGTGTGTGTGGGGGGGGTGCTCAGTTTTGTAGGGTCTGATACTATCTCCAGGTAGTGTCAGAATTGAGTTACACTGTAGGACACCCAGTTGATGTCACAGAATTGCTTGGTGTGTGGAAACCCGCACACACACACATTTGGTGATGAGAAGTGTCAAAAGTACTGAGTCCAAGCAATAAAGGAACAGGAGGATGTGAGGTTTCCTTTACCAGGTGTAAACTGGAAATGTTAAAATCCCTTTTTTTTTTTTTCCTGGAGAAATCAAGCAAAGTTCATTTGCTCTTACTCATCCTTATTGAGTGTTCATTTGTGATGAAGATTGTTTTATGTGATGAATAATGTTGACTTATATTTATGTCTCACCTCTTGTCTTTAGGGTCATTAAAAACAATGCAAAGAGGGCTTCCCTGGTGGCACAGTGGTTGAGCATCTGCCTGCCAATGCAGGGGACACAGGTTCGAGCCCTGGTCTGGGAGGATCCCACATGCCACGGAGCAACTAGGCCCGTGAGCCACAACTACTGAGCCTGCGCATCTGGAGCCTGTGCTCCACAACAAGAGAGGCCGTGATAGTGAGAGACCCGCGCACCACGATGAAGAGTGGGCCCCTCTTGCCACAACTAGAGAAAGCCCTCACACAGAAACGAAGACCCAACACAGCAAAAATAAATAAATTAATTAATAAAAACAAAACAAAACAAAGGTCTAGTCTTTGCCAAAGAATGATTGAAGTTTAATAAAATAAAATAAAATAAAAAGTTACCTGCAATAATACTAGTTCCTAAAAAAATAAAATAAAATAATAAAAAAATAATTAAAAAAAAGCAATGCAAAGAATTTACTTATGAAACTACATGCCATGCTGCCTGATGTGATAAACCATATGCCCTACATTTCTCCTTATGCTCCACCACTTCTCCATGTCGCAACCACCTTGCCCAACCAAAAAATCAACTTTGGAATTGAATATTTAAAAATAATTCAGTCAAGGGCTTCCCTGGTGGCGCAGTGGTTGAGAATCCGCCTGCCGATGCAGGGGACGCGGGTTCGTGCCCCGGTCCGGGAAGATCCCACATGCCGTGGAGCGGCTGGGCCCGTGAGCCATGGCCGCTGGACCTGTGCGTCCGGAACCTGTGCTCCGCAACGGGAGAGGCTACAACAGTGAGAGGCCCACGTACCAAAAAAAAGAAAAAAAAAAAATTCAGTCAAGACATTAAAAAAATGGAGGCATTCAACTAGAATCTGGAAAAGACAAGAATTTTTTAAAACTGGAGGCATTCAGCTGGAATCTGGAAAGGACAAGAATTATCAGTCCTCCTGCACTACATTCGCGAGTCTATCCCAAGTGGGACATATACTGCAGCCAAATCTTGTCTCCATGATTTCCCTAGTGGTCAGGGTATTTCAAGGGCTTCAGAAAGAATCAATGCACTACTTATGTGACTCACTTTTCACCTTTATTAGTCTGTCCCACAAGTAAAGGCAGGGTTGGGCTAAAGGAACTTATTACATTTATTGGCCAGAATTATATTAGCCACTCAACTTTTAAAGAGGCCACAATATTTTGTGATCCGTGATGACCAGAGTAGTCCTCCTTAAGCTAAGAGGAGTCAGATTTCAGTTCTTAAAAAGTATTAACTGGTTATCTGAAAAAAAATAAAAAGGCAGAGAAGTCACTTTATCCTAAGAAGTTCCTGGAAACATGAAGTTTGCTCTTTCAGATCTCAGCATTTAGACTTAAGATCCTCTTGTCTAAGACACAACTGATAAGTGTCAATGAACATGCAGTAACTTCCACAGTTCCATCAGTTGAATTAGATGCACACCAGGAAGCAGTGTCAGAACCTTCCCATTGTTTGATAAATAGAACATTGCTTTATAATACATATGCCGCATGCTTTTTCTCAGTATTTTGCAAACAATATAAAGAATTGCTTGCAAATTCCCTTAAAAGGATCTACTTAAAATGTCCAACTCAGTGACTAATTAGCAGATAGCTATCTGTAAATTAATTTATCACATAAATTCCAAAAAATGAGCTCTAAAAATATGACATTTTCAGCAGATCTGCTGGAATTAAGATCATCCCTTAAATGTTAATATTGCGTTTATGTCTTGATCTGCCTACTCTAGACTCTAACCTCACCCAGAAATTAATAGACAGAGTTAAGCTTTATTAAGCAAGATTTGATATTTGTTAAGAAAATATTTTATTGAAACAAAACACCTCAAATCATAAATGCACAATTCAGTAAATTTCCCCAAAGTAAGCACAAAGATGTATTCGGAACAAAGGTTCAAAAAGAGGACTCTATGACCTTTCTCCAATCATAAACCCCTTAAGATAACCAATATCCTGACTTCCAGCATCATGCATTAGTTTCGCCTGTTTCTGAATGTTGTGTACATAGATCCATATTGTACATGCTCGTTTGTATATGAAGTTTTCTATGTTATGCTTGTAAGATTCATTTGTGTTGATGTATAAAGCAGTTCATTCTCATTGCTGAATTCTCATTCATCCCATTGCATGAATGGGCAATAATATTATTTGTCTATTCTGCTAATGAATATTTGGGTTTTTGCCAGTTTGAGGGAATCACCATGTTGTGATTATAACATGTTTTTCTGTTCATGTATGTATGCTCTTCTAAAGGTATAAACTTAGGAGTGGAATTGCTGGGTGATAGTGTTTGCATATGTTTAACATTAACAGACACTTACAGTTTTCCAAAATGATTGTACCAACTTACACTCTAGCTAGAGTGTTCTTTCTTCAGTGTGACATCTTTGTTATCTAACTGTAGTGTTTAGTTTCTTTGCACTTTCTGTAATTAGTGATATATGAGGATATATATCTACTGTTTCCCTTTGCTCTCCTTTCTTGCCTTCTTTTGGGTTAATCAGTTTTGTTAATTACTCAATTTTTCCTCTGTACCAGCTTGTTGATTATATATATTTTATCCATAGCTAGATTTATTGCTAGGTAATATAAATTAGGATTTTTATAAATTCCTGAACAATGCTAACATCTTAGAATATTTTTACTTCATTTATGTCTCTGTCTTTTTATTACTGTTATATTTTATTTCTACATATGTTTCAAATCCCACAAAACATATTATTATTGTCTTGTACCATTCTTAACACTATGACTCTATCTGGAATTATTTACAGTTATCTTCATATTTACATTGCTCTTTATTTCTTGCATTTTCCTAGTTCCAACTCAGGTCATTTCCCGCCTGCCTATATAAATCCCTTTAGTATTTTTCTTAGTGTGGTTTTCCAGCAATAAATTCTCAGATTTATTTATTTATTTACTAAATTATTTATCTATTTATTTATTGGCCGCATCGGGTCTTCGTTGCTGCGCACAGGCTTTCTCAAGTTGCGGTGAGTGGGGGCTACTCTTCGTTGTGGTGCCCGCGCTTCTTGTTGCAGCGGCCTCCCCTGCTGTGGAGCACGGGCTCCAGGCCCGCAGGCTTCAATAGTTGTGGCGTGCAGGCCCGGCAGTTGTGGCTCACGGGCTGCAGAGCTCAGGCTCAGTAGCTGCAGTGCACGGGCCCAGCTGCTCCGCGGCATGTGGAATCTTCCCCGACCCGGGCTCGAACCCATGTCCCTTGCATTGGCAGGAGGATTCCCAACCAGTGCGCCTTCAGGGAAGCCCTCAGACTTATTTTTACAGTACTTACTTTTCTTTTAATTACACAATATATTTCCACTGGGCATAGATGTGTAGGACAGTGTCTATTTTATTTCGGTACTTTCAAGATATTACTCTATTGTCTTCGGCCTGCCATATTTTGCTGAGAAGTCAGTTTTCAGTCTTTCAATTACCCTTTGAAGACAGTGTGTATTTTTTTTTTCTGATTGCTTTAAAATGTTCTCCTTTGTCATTGGTCTTAATCAGCTTTTCTCTGGTGTGTAATTCCACATATAATTCTCTTTGTATATATCTAGCTTGGGGGTACTAATGTACTTTTACATTCTCTTCTGAAGTTTTTCATCAGTTTCCGAAAAGTATGGACTGTTATATCTTCAAATATAATTTCTGTCCTATTCTCTTTGCTCCTTTTGAAATTTCAGTTTCACATATATTTGATGATTTAATCATGGCTAATATAGCGCCTTTGCTAAATATACGTGTATGTGTATATATATCTCCTTTCTATATCTTTTGTATTTTCTTTTTTTGGCAGGGGTGTGAGGCTTTCTGTGCTTCATCCTAGTTGCTGCCAAATAACTTACTCCATTTAATAAAATTAATTCTTTCTTTCACTTTATCCAATTTGCTTTTAAATTCATAATTTCAGCTATTGTACTTATTAGCTCTGGGATAGCAGTTGTATTTTTTCTTATAGATTCTATTTCTCTGGTGAAAGGTATCATCTTGCCATTTATTTTTTAAAATATATTCATCACAGTTATTTTAATGTCAATATCTGATAACTTCAAAATCTGGGACATTTATAAATCTATTTCTATTTTTTTAATGAGCCCAGTAATGTTTGATTTAATGCCTGATATTTCGTAGAATATTTTACAGAAACTAGAGATGAAGGTATCTTCCTCCAGGTATGGTCTATTCTATCTACTACTTGGCAGTTATAGTGGACAGTACATTGCCATCTGGGCAATTCCATCTGGGCCGGGCCAGCTGATTTGAAGCAGGTTTTCAGGTTTTAAAGTGTTTACTCCATTTTTATCCGGATCACTCACACTCCTAGACTTCTGTGTTTTAGGGAGTTCCTAACTGAGACTCTGGTTGTTTACTAAGGCTTTGACTCCTTGCTTTTAAACAGTTTTCTTCTTAACTTTTCAATATGTCATACTGTGAAGCTTAAGGTTTGGGAACTTTTTCTGACAGTTTGGCAAAAAAAAAAAAAAAAATGTTGCTTTTGAGTATTTTGCCCATGCCCCATTTTCCTGTTGCTTCACTGACATGTTGGGGGTGATCATCAAATACCAAGGATTTAACGATATTTTATATTCTTATAATTTCTAAATTTAAATCTTCAGTCTTAATCTCTCTATTCAACTCCCTATCCAAATACAAAAGGATCATTTCTACCTGAATGTTATGTAGGAAATGTGAGTTTATTATAGTCAAAATTAAACTCAAACTTTTCTCTCAATGGTGTTCTTCTCCTGTATTCCATAGTTGTTAATAATATTCATCAAATTATACAAAAGTAATATTCCACTTGACTATTTGCATCACCAAATATTCTCAGTTCGAAATTGAGTTATATATTCATCTTATTATGTTTCTTCTATTTCCACTCTATTTTCCTAGCTAGGATTCTCTCATTTAATTTTTAACACTGTTTCCAGAATCACCTGAGGCATAGACCTGTACACATCATCTTCCCATCCACAACTCTTCATTGAATTACAGTTCTTAAAAAGATAAGTTTTAAATTCCTAAGCATTAGTGTTTTACCAGTCCTTTCACAATTGTACCCATCCTTCCCCTTTTTGTCTTATTCCCAGAATCTCATGTCCAACTTATTCATACCAAATCTCATTGATTCCCAACTCTACCACAACTTCATTTCTCCATTCCTTTCCTCTTGCTATTATAGCCAGCTATAAAGTTGTTTTCTTCCTTTGAAAAACTCCTTCAAGGTCCATAACAAATAGTCACCTTTCTGTGAAGCCTCCCTTTTCCTGTTGCCAGCAGAATTAACAATAATCTTCTCTATCTATACCATGAGTGTACCCCTATTTTTGAACTTAGAACCTTGTATTATAATTATGGGTTTATCCCTCACTGAACTATAAATTCCTCCTTAATAATAATCACTTATTATTAAATTTAATATTTCCATAACTTAGCATAGTAGATGACAACACATTCGATATTTAATATATGTTAGAATAAAGTTGAATAAAGTTAAGCTTAATATATTAAAGTAGGTTGTGCTGGTGTCTTATAGTTGAGCTGAGGTACCATCAAGCTGGTGAATCAGGATCTATTTCTAGTCAATACAACCATCCATTGTTTAGTTACACATTGTAAAAGAGCAAGTTTTCCTGTTTGAATCTTACTTTTAGCAGCTAGCTTTCCTCCAACTCTTACTTCAGTTTCACAGGTTGCACCCTTTAACCTTATTTAGTTGTCTCGCAAATGCCGTGGTCATATAAACAAATTGAAGAAAAGTAAATTCATGGATGAGCAAAGAGCAGTCAACCCTCGGTATCTGCAGGTTCCACATCTGCGGGTCCAACCAACCGTGGGTTGCAGGTACAGAGTGCCTACTGTAAGGGACTGGAGCATCCACAGATTTTGGTATCCAAGGGGGGGTCCTGGAACCAATCTCCCGCAGATACCGAGGGACGACTGTGATCTCCAGGACAGAAAGAATAAACTCAAAATGTGAAACCAGTAGAACTGTCAATGAGTTAATGTATTTTTAAGATTCGAGCATGAAAACCTGTGAAACGCACATTTCAATAATCTTTATCTTCTTTATGAGCACAGAGCTTCAACCAAAAGGAAGATTAGGATAGAAGCAAAAAGATCTTCTTTACTGTCATTAAAATGATCTATTTCCTCACCCATTTCCTTCTTTACTTTCCATGATTTTCTTGACACCTATCCTCTTTTTCCCTGAAAGATACATTTTAACCATTTTTATATTTATCCTCCGCATAACTTGATTTTGTTTCTCCTTAATGTGTATGAGAATTGCACCCATCTTTCAAAATCTGGCTTGAATTCTTTTCTTAATCATTCCAACTTAAAGATATCGGTATAGACGATCTTATTCTCAAAGCAGAAATAGAGACACAGGCGTAGAGGACAAACGTATGGATACCAAGGGGGAAAGGGGTGGGGAGGGATGAATTGGGAGATGGGGATTGACATATATACACTATACTATGTATAAAATAGATAACTAATGATAACCTACTGTATAACATAGGGAACTCTCCTCAAAGCTCTGCAGTGACCTAAATGGGAAGGAAATCCAAAAAAGAGGGGATATATGTATATGTATAGCTGACTCACTTTGCTGTACAGTAGAAACTAACACAACATTGTAAAGCAACTATACTCCAGTTAAACATAAGATAAAATAAAATGTAAAAAAAAAAAAGGTATTACACTTGCACCTGACTTTTGGTCCCATTTACTATCTACAACACTCTTGTTAATAATCACATATTGCCTTTACATCTGGCTCTCTTCTTCCCCAGGTGTACTTTGCGTGATGAAAAAAACAGTTAATATATAACGTTTCTTTTGTTCATCCTCACACATCTCACAGAATGCAAGTAACCCCAACAGACACTTAATAAACATTAGCAGTGTTTAAATGACTTTGCATCTATCAAAAAGAATCAGCAAGAGTTCAGAACTACAACGTAAGCAGCTGACCGTGCAAATTTCATCTGAAGGGTCTATTAATAAGACCAATATTACCATATTTACCAATACTATTTTCTTTCTCCTAAGAGTTTGATTAATATTTTCTGTTAATTAAAATGTTTTTGTTATGTTTTCTGAACAACTTTCATATTCTATGCTAATTTTTATATTGTTTATTTATGGTCACTTTTTAAAGATTAAGATATTGATTCAGTTTTGTTCTCATGCCGAAATATACATTCTTTGGGTAACTTTTACTAAAATCAACATGACTCCATGCATGTTGCTTTCACTCTGTTTACCTTTGCCTTTTTTTTTCTTTCTCTCCTAAGGCTCATTTAGCTCAGACACAATTTTTAATTTCCCAGGAGCTTGTGCTTGTTTTCATATCATGTTTTTCTCTTTTTTTTCATCTCTGTGCATGGAAAGAGAAATGACTTGACAAAAACAGTTCTGTTCAAAAGAGCGAAACAGTACTAAAATGTTGGAGGTAGGGGAAGGTGAAGCAGAACTCAACATCTGTCAAGGTAATTTGTTTCAAGAAACAGTAACAATTTAGCTATAAGTTTTTAAACAGAATTTTCCAAGGACCTGGAAGATGGGATACAGGGGACCTTGGCCAGCCCTAACTTCATGACAATACTTTTGTTTACAGCAGTCATAGTTAACTCCAGTGCAGTCAAGAAAGCACATTCTCTCTGTTTAGTTTGGGATGGGGATAAACAAATTTGTGTAAAATACAATCTTTATTATCTAAAACACATATGAGTTACTCACTAGAGTTTTTCTAAGTAGAAAACACATTAATTTAGAGTGAACTAAAAATTGCTACGTAGTTGCAACAAGACTGTTCATTTGTGTAGCATCTGCCCCTTACTGTTTATTTCAAGGTTCTCAAAGAGGAAGCCATCAGTATTAACAGCTTTAAAGAAGAGAAAGAAGAAACAGAAAATATCTCTCATTTGATTCCATAACAATTGCCATAGAACAATTTTCCTCTGCCTTTAGTCTCATAACATAAGGTGTATTCCTTTACAGCCCTCTCTCTCTCTCTCTCTCTCTCTCTCTCTCTCTCTCTTTTCTATATTCTATTGCATCCTGTCCTACCTTCCACTATGTATTCAGAAAAAAAAATATTTGGGAACTAGTTTTCTTTGAGGAGAAAGGAAGAAAGAATGTGATTGAGATTGGGAGAAAGGAGTAGCCAGGAAAAAGAGAGGGAGAGGAATAAAAGAGAAGGAAAATAAAAAAGGAGCAAGAGGAGAGGAGTATCACAGGAAGGATGCTTCTCAGAAGTCAGGGAATAAAAGGGAAGGAAGCAGGATGAACAGCACCAGACCCCAGCAAAGCCTCTCTCCACACACCCCTTAAGGACATTACAACAAAGGCACCCTGAGTTCTCCAACAATCACGGGTGTTGAAATCTGAATGTAGGTTGTTTCTACTGCTGATACAGTGCATTTGTCTTCCACACATCTACCTCCTGTAGCGTAGTATTGATCCCAAGGAACAAAGGTTACCACTATGGTTTCAAGAATAAGAAGTGAATATCTTTGGAAATAGGTCAAAGGAAACGCTAGCATAGTAAAAAGTCAAATAAATAGCAAATTCAAAGAATTCATTATTAACAGAATTTCAGAGCCTGTACATAGCCAGAAAAAATGTCAAATTATTTCAAGAAGAACCTTTAACTGCAGCTTAAATTTCTAATCAGATATTGTAAAAATAACTTTAAAATGAATAGAATATACAATTTTTATATTCCTTTGTGATTTCATTTAATTATTTTCATGAGTTACTTTGTCAAAGTTTCCCCATAGTTGAATCTGATACTAATATACAAATGGGATGCTATGACTTCAGTTTGATTCTAGGATCTTAGGAGATCCTATTACAGATTCCCATGAAGAAATTAAGAGAACTTTCTATGACATTAACAAAGCAGGATATTCTTTTCTTCTTAGTAAATGATCAAGGACATTAAACAAAGAGTTAATGATCTAATTCCAGACTTGACAAGCACACAGGTGGTAGTGTTTCCCCCTCCTGAGAGCAAGGAAAATTTCTATTGAAAATATAAACTGCCTGACTCTGGAAATTGCATCCTCCTGCTTTTTCACAATGTTTATAGATGTGTCTCAACAATTCCCCCTGCCCCCCACATCTGTCTTTCCCTCTAGAGAAGACACCATATTCAAAGAAACAGCTTCATAAATCATGGCAGGCAGTTCAAGACAGGCATAAAGTGTAAAAATATGAAAACAAAAACTCTGAAACAAGAGAAGACTCAGCACATGAACCATTCCTTCCACATCCATAATACCTTCTCCAGAACTTGATCAGGTTCTCAGAGAAAGAAAAAACAACCAAAGTATAAATAAGTTCTGATATTTAAACTCTCCTGACAAATTTTTTTCCATGCTTGTTAAGGGGTCAAGTAATAGAATCTTTCTGAAATTTCATGAATAAAATAAAAGTACTCCAGGAAATTGAGGAAATGAAACATTTTAGGGTGACATGCTCTGGAATAAGTAACATTTTTGGGTGGATGAAGATAAGTGGGAACCTTTCCAGAAAATGGAATCCCTGGAATCCTCTGGAACACAGAGGTCCTGGCAACTGGCCCTAGAGCTCCAGAAAATGCAGCCAAGCATGATAGAAGAGGCAGTCTCCTAGCAATGCCTTGACAAATAGCTAAATAAAGCAATAATCTGAGAGAATTGGCAATAGGGTGGCCAACCCATACCGCTTGCTCAGTTCTGTCCTGGTTTTAGTGCTGAAAGCTCAGCAAGAAATCCTGGTATTCAGAGATAGGTACAAACATTTGGCGGGAAAATACAAACAAAACAAAACAAAAAATGGGACATTTCAAAAAAAAAAAAACCCATGGGCTGAAAGTAATACTGTTTTTAGTGTCACATGAATAAGGCATAGGCTACTCGCCTTCTGTAATCTCTGTCACTGATTTTCCCCCTGACTGGTGATGTTACAAATCATGATTCGTCCATCACCATAATGTATCACCATTGTTGTGTCATTCCAAGTGCTGTGACTTAAGTGTGCAGCTTAAGTATGTTGTAACCATGAAAACTAACAGTCCATCTTTGACTTTGCCTGAGGACAAACTGCTCTGCTTTTTATCCAGATGGTGCTAGTTTAATTTTTAACATTGTCAATATTGGGACCACATTTTTCTAAGAGGTCAGATAATGACAATGAAAATGGTGACAATATCAATGCTAGCATGACCCAGACATCACCAGAAAAGAGGGATAAATAGCTGTGTTCATTTAGAGACAGGTGAAAGGACTGGGAAAGGAAATAATCAAAAACAGAACGTCCTGCCAATATGCCAAATATAATTTTGGTTTGGGCATGGTGGAGAAAGGATATGAAAGCAAATATAGAGCCTGAATCTCATAAGTTAGGCATGAGAAAGGTAAATACTTCTAAATCAAGAATTTTTTTTAATCTCACCAAATAAAACCAATGCTCATTTGAAAATAACAGGTACTGGATGACCGTGGACATACCACAAGGATACACACACACACTATCCAATCATTCCCTTAATTTCTCAGTGCAACTAAGTTAAGTGACAGTTCCTGATTCAGATTTTGCAACTCATAAAATGTGGACAAACAACAGTCAAAATTTTGATACAGGTGTGTTAGCCCCTTAGGTATTTATACGAATCCATTTCCCTGAGAAAGAAAAGTTGAATTGATGATGATACCCAATATGTTTAAAAATGGTGACATATTAAACATGGAGACCCTCCATATTAAAGATAGATGCCAAGGTCGTAACTGACAAACAGCTAGTCTACCAAAACGAGATTACTGATACAAAATAAATGCACATTTTTGGAAAGGTGAAAACAAATGTATACAAATTTGAAAACCTGTTGTTGCCAGTAAGTAAAATCTCAAATATTCTACGTTCAGACATTTTTGTGGAGAAGCTATTTGGCTTGATGTCATCGCTTTGGACTGACACCAGGATTCAATGTAAGTGGGTGTGAGAAAAGCAGCCTGCAACTGTTCATAGTGAGTTGTATGTTTGTACTAAGTTTTATCACCACATAAAGGAAAAGAACCAAGTTCTAAAAGCTGCAGACACTTCAAAGAAGTATCGTTAGGAAAAGAAACAAGATAAAAAATACCCTATACTATGGCACAGAAAGAAACATGTATCTTTTAAAAATTAAATATAGGTAAGATCTGTGTACTTAGTCCTATTCTACTTTTAAAATATATTATATTTATATATCTTAAGAAATAAAGTAATTTTGCCTACAAATTTATACACCCACGTAAAAGATTTTTAAAAAGTTAAAAATAAGCCACTAAACCAGAGGATAAAAAGAAACATTACAAAATATTGTTATGTTCTCTCATACACATTATTCAATTAATCCTACCATAAATTACTACTAATTGTTACTGTTAACTAGTCCTATTTTTCTGCTTAAATAAAAGCATGTATATAACAGAAAAGTAAATAATAAAGTATAATATAAATTTCATGTAAATACATATTTTACATAAGTTTATGATTGAGTCATAAACATACATATATAAGTATTTATTATATATTCTATTACTTTGTATTTTTGGTATGGCCATGCCCCAGGCTGGCTTTCTAAAAAGTTGGCCACCCTGTTGGTAGAGAAATAGAATCCCTGTTTGAAGGAAAAGAAGATACATCAGTGAGCTTTTGCAATGTTAACAAACAATCCCCAAATCTCAGTGGCTTAGAACAATGAGGGTTTACCTCATGCATGCTTTTTCCAATGTGCTTTGGCTGCATCTCTGCTGTCCATTCGTCTTCACTCTGGAAACAAGGCTGATGGAACAGCTCCTCTCTGGGACATGCTGCTTTGGTTATGGCAGAAGGACAATCAAGCTTTCTCAGATGTGGCTTGGATCTCCTTCTGCTGGCATCTTATTGGCCAAAGAAGTCACGTTGCACTAGCAAATCACATGACTAAGCTAGATACCATGGATTGGGAGTGTATAATCCTCTCACAGGGTGGAGCAGAGAGTACTTGAGAAAATTAACACGACTTCCTAAGTATTCTCACTTGGTCACAAGTATTTGTTTCCCTCCCTCCTTCTCCCACAACACGCTAACCCCTTCCCAAGATAAACAATTTCTAGCTCCAACTGGAGGTAGCTCTGCTCTTCGTCTTCTTTATTCTGAGACTGAGCCTGAAAGAGAAACCCATACAGGGGGCAAGCTGCTCTTGTGATAGAGGGAAAAGAGTAATGGTAGAGCACTGCTATGGCTTTCAAACTTTCTGCTCACACATGGCATGTGTCATCCTGGTCACACTTTATTGACCGGTGCAAGTCCCATCACTGCCCCTCGTATCAGTGGGGAATGATACCATCTCCTTGGTTACCAAGTAGGGCCACAGATACTTGGAAACAATAGATAACTTTCCCAGAAGGAGAAAGACAGACAACAAGGCAGAAAGAAAGGATTTGCCATAGAGTAGAAGACAGAATACAGTGTGATCCTATGAGCCTCTGGAGTAGCAACCCTTTTATCAGGTGCTTGAAGCTTTGGTTTCAGGTGGAGAAAGGATTGATCAAGACAGCCAGCTGCCTCATACAGCATGTGAGTTTAAAATAGAGTTTTCATCAAAGCATCCTAGACATTATAGCAATAGGCACACCTCAAATCAATATTGTTTGTATGGTGTCTACAATTCACAAGCTACTCTTCTTCATAGGTTAAACAGGTATTTGCAACTATTATCTCATTTATTTTTTTAAGGTTATTTAAAATAGTATATGAAGATAACTGATCAGTTTAAACATTCTTGATGAAAGCAACACAAAACTAAGAATAAAAGGATTCCTTTAAGCATTATAAACAATGTATATTTTAAGTCCTCAGTGAGTATAACAATAAAGAATGAGCATTAAAAGCATTCCCATGATGGCATAAACTACTCAGATTACTCAAGGATGCTTTGCTGCCTCCGTTACTAAATGTTTTCTGAAATTTCTCCTCCATACAGTAAGATCTGACACAAGATTTTAAATAAGTGTTTGAAACAAGATTTGAAATAAACACTGAAAGGACAAAGCTCATCTGATAGGCTATAAAAGATAAATAGTTAAAAATCAATAATTTCCTATATACCTTCAGTTAGAAGATGTAACTGGAAAAAGATATTCCATTTGCAAAAGCATCATAAACTATAAGGAGAGACTGAACATTAAATATATTGTCAAATGGAACTGAATTTGAATCCCAATTCTGCCACTTACTGTGTGTCTCATCAAATTGTTAAGTTTTCTAAGTCCCAGTTTCTCTCACTTGTAAAATGTAGATAAAATAGTACTCATCTCATAAGATTGTTGCAGGGGATAAGTAACAAATAAAATTTTGGAGAGTTTTCTGTCTGTACAGTGCAATTCTCTGGAGTTTGTATATGCTAGCTCAAATAATCCTAACAATGGCTCTATGAAGTGGGTAATATCTTCAATGCTTTTTTTCAGATAAGTAATATGAGACCACAAAATGCCAAGTGGCTTGCACAGGGTCAGTCAGTACCAGTAAGCAAAGCAGTGGTGGGATTTTAACCTGGACTGTTTGACGCCAGCACCCTAAACACTGCATACGATTCACTGATATTTATTGAGGGGTTACTGAGTTCTTGGGATATATCAATGAACGAAATAAAGATCTATGACCTCAAGGAGGTTACATTCTAGCCAGTGGAAAGAGCTGGAAAACATACATAATACATAGAAGTATATAGTATGCTAGAAGTCACAAGGGCTATGGAAAAATTAAAAAGGTAAAATCAGAGTAAGGAGGAAGGCTTAGGAGGTGTGGAATACGCTTCATTGAGAAGGTGAGGTATAAGCAAAGACTTGAAAGATACCAGGAACTAGAAAAGAAGGCATTGGAGGAAGAACATTCTAGGCAAAGTGGACCAGAGCAAAGGGGCTATGGAAGGGTGACACTTAAGGCAGTAACAAGGATGAAAGTGCAAGAGTGGACTGAGCAGGCAGGACAGTAGGAGACGGAAACACAAGTAAAGAGGAGCCAGTTCTTTTTTTTAATTTTTAGAATTTTTATTGGAGTAGATTTACAACATTGTGTTAGAGCCAGTTCTCTATGAGCTTTTACTCTAACATGGAGAGCCATGGCAAGAATGACAAAGATCTAACATTTAAAAATTTCACTCCAATTGCAGTGTTGAGAATGGATTACAGGGGAGCAACAACAAAGCCACAGAAACCCGGTCAAAACTATTGCTGTGGGGCTTCCCTGGTGGCACAGTGGATGAGAGTCCGCCTGCCGATGGAGGGGACACGGGTTCGTGCCCCGGTCCGGGAAGATCCCACATGCCGCGGAGCGGCTGGGCCCGTGAGCCATGGCCGCTGAGCCTGCACGTCCGGAGCCTGTGCTCCGCAACGGGAGAGAGGCCACTACAGCTAGAGGCCCGCGTACCGCAAAAAAAAAAAAAAAAAAGCTTGGTCATATTAGAACCATTTTCCAGGACAACCAGTTGGTAACAGCACCACATAGATTAAACACATGATATAGAAGTTTTAATAGAGGAAGCAGCCCTGAGACCAGTTTAAAGAGCAAATCCTGCCCAGAGTCAAGAGGATGTTTTGTAAGTAGGGAAGCGTAAAGAGAACAGGCACATCCAGATGTATGGGCTAGTTACCAAGGTACAGCAAAAACAATAACAGAGTGGGCAGAACACTTCTAAATGTAGATGGCGTCACAACGTTGGCTTTTGGTCATCCCACTTTGAAAAAAACAATAAAGAAAATGTACTACCAAGGAAGAGGGCATGACTGTTCAATCCAGGCATCCAGTTCAATCCAGGTCGGTCACCAAGGTGACGTGGAAAAGGCTTTGCATCTCTGCCCCCTCTGGATCTTGTGAGTCGGCTCTCAGTACCAACCATATAATAAAAACGTAGGTCATGCTGAGGTTCAATAAGACTCACTAGCAGATGCAATCACGGAAGGGACCCAGGGGAGAACTTCTCTAGGGTCTCCCGTTCTCACAGCTGTTAATATGGTGAATGAGTTTTTGGCATCCCTTACTTCTTTCTTCCCTTCACACTCCACAATACTTCCAGAAGAACTTCCTAATTGCCTCTGTACATTAAATCTTTCTAATAACAGCATTAACTCAGGCTCACTTTTATTTGGGGCCAAATTATCGTCATTGTACCATACGGAATTAATTAAAATGTAGCCAGGAAAGGCTGCTGTGAACGACAGAAGCAGAGTTTGATTCTAAAAACCGGTGGGAATCATCAGTGAGACGGGATGAGCAGCCAGCAGCCCAGCGCCAGAGCCCTGGCTGGTATTTCAAGAGCTATTTGTAAAGGAGGGCAGAGTGGGCTGGGGGCAAGGGACAGTGAAGACAGAGGAAACATGGGTAAGAAACTGAGATAACAGTTTTTAAAAAAAGCTTGGGCTGTTCAAGTTGGGAGAATCATTTGGTGTAATTGCATATGTTCGGCATTTAATATCTCTAGAGAGATTTAGCTTGAGTTGCGACTTCTCACGTTTAATGAAGCGAAACTCTCTCCGGCCATTGCAAGACATATCTAAGGATGAAAACCAGTAATTTACAGCTTTAGTGACCTTATTACAGTGTACTTTGTGCTTGCCTGCTCTGCACTCTTATCTGGGCCATTATCAAGGGCTCCGTGGAATATTGGCCATTAGCTACATGCAGACCAAGGGGCTTTGTCTTCAAGGGCTGTGAGCGATGGGTGAGATAGATATTGAATATTTTATTTTAACTCCTAAGAAAAATCAAAATAGCAACATGCTCTTTGAAACTCTAATATGCATGTGAATGGTGGTGATGAGGCAAAGTCTCCAATAACAAACAAGGCTTGGTGCAAAGCCTTCTAAAAGATGAGCTAATTACACTGACAGCCCAAATAACAATGAATATTCTCCACTAGCTGCTGAATAGCTCCTGATTTTGAGATGCCTAACCTACATCTGTGCTATGGAGATGGAAATAACAACGGGACAGAAAACACCGTCATGTTTGCCAGATGCCACTGGCTCACAGTGGGAGAATGAGGCATTCAGGTTCTCTCATTTGGGTGGGTCTTATTGTCAGGAATTAGCTCCATGGAAGAAGATGCACTTCAACACAGGTGCACGCATGCACCATTCATTCAACAGGTACGCGGAGCTCCTACCGTGTGCTGGGCAAATTTCTAGACCAGGAGTTGGCAAACTTTTTCTGTAAGGGACCAGATAGTGAAATTTTGTGGACCATACATGCTTTCTGTCACATAGCCTTCTTCAGTTTTTTTTTTAAACAACGCTTTAAAATGTAAAAACAATTCTTAGTTTGGGAGGTCAAGTAAAACCAGCTGCAAACTATAGTCTGCTGATCAATGTTCTGGGCACTTGACCAAAACTGCATGACCAAAATAAAATAACCACACGCACAAAAATCCTGTCCTCAAGGAGTGTGAAGGAAGGAACGCAACAGAAACACACCATTAATATCATAAAAAATATATTAAAAAGTGATTAGTGCTAGAGCACAAAGAAGAAAGTAGATCTGGGGATGGTGGGGGGATAATATTAAAGAAAAAGAAATATTTGGAAGAAAAAGACTTTCTTTCATTTGAGATTTCGTGACTTGAGATCTTGATGACGAGAGTACCTCTTGGATCTGAATTTTCATGCTTCAGAAGAGGTGATCTGGTTCATGGAAATCCCAGGTATTTTAGAGCCAACACACCTGAACTTAAGTAACAGCTCTGTCACTTGGGAGTGGTATGGCCGTGAGAAAGTGACTTCACATTGTTGGACTTTCCTTTCCACATCTGCAAGATGGGAACCCTCATGCATGTCCTGCCATTCTACAAGTTTGCTGTGAGGCTCAACTGAGTTAATCAACATGCCAGTGCTTTGTAAGTGGTCAAGCAGTGGTCAAAAAAGTGGTCAAAAGACAGATTTTCATGCCATCCTTATCAGAGCTGTAGCTACTAGAAAGGTGGGGTTTTGTTGTTGTTATTTTATTTTTAGCAATTCACCCTTTATTAACATTAGGCCCTGGGTCCCTTGGAGCTGGCGCTATTTTATTTTATTTTATTTTTGCTTATTAATTTCATGAAAATAGTCTGTTTGAAACAAATGATAAGAATATGGTTTTATGTTTCTACAGTAAAGACAAGGGTATAACGAAAGAGCAGCTTGTGAGTCAACAGAAAAGGTGTTCTCTTATGTGAAGTGATTTGAGTAATTCCATCCAAAAGTCCCATTTAGCATAAAATCTTATTTTACAAGGACTATTAAAGTGCCCACAATTTGAAGTATGAGTCACACTGTCTTAACTGAGCGGAGTCATGTGCTGTCATGAAGGTTCCCATAAATATGAAGAACTTGGCTTGTGATGGTTAAAGCTATGTATTACAATCTGTCGTTAGAAAACAATCAACTTCTTAACTAAAACAAAGCTGACCTCCTGGATGAAGATTTATCCAAAGCATGACACATTGGGTTGGAAAGCAGAAGTTCAGGGACATCTGATAGAGTGTTTGTACAGCTGGGTATAAGAATTACCAGGGCAGCAATCTAAACAGTGTGGGCGAGACAGAAGTTCACTGAGTACTGTTGGCTTAATTGAGGCTGGAAAGTGGACAAAAAAAAAAAAGGAAAGCATATAGACCCCAAATTTTGACTTTGACCTTTTTTACTTTTTTTATATAAGGCCAATCTTGGGAACCTAGCAAAAAATAATGTATGAGTTGAAGAAAAACCTGCTGTAGGTTTCATGGAATTCTATTAACTCTTACTCATCCACATAACCCTTGAAACTGAAAAATAAACAGGTGTTACATCCTCTTCCTTCCATTTAGCAGGTAGTGCAGAGTTTCCCTGTGTAGAATCTGCTAGTTTTATCCTAAAATATTAACAAAGATAGATTCTAAAAGATAAAATACTTTAAAGTCATTTTCCTTGAAGGAGTCCCTATGATGGACTCCACAGTGCATTTGAAGGGGAAAAAAAGTACCACAAAATTCATAAATGGTGAGTATACCTTATAAATGCCATGGCCTCCATGATATGAGGGCATGTTAAAAGGAACGGTATCCTAAAAGGGCACTAAGAGAGCATACCTGAGACTGAGCCTGTAATTAAGCCATTAAACAAAGATCTTTTCTTTGCAGTGAATCAAAAGAAATCTCTCTCCTCTAAACACACACACACACACAAAGAAAAAATACACTTACTTAAAAGCTATCCTTTCTAGGAGCAATGAAAGACAAGGTTTACTTTCAGAGACTTCCTCTGACAGCCTGTTGCAAAACTATTCCCTTTACCTCTGCCTGAGGTCATTTCATTTCTAGAGATTTCTTCCTGTATAATTCAAGAACCACTGCCAAGCTCTACCAAATGTACTTAAAAAAAAAATGCTTCTAACTCCATTTCAACTGGCATTTGCCTATGTTTCCTCTCTTGTCATCACTGATTAGCAGGATATTTATATGTAAACAGAAGATGTCTAGGTTCTAATCAGCCTGCCCCACTCCCTATGGTGACTCACTAAGATACACCAGCACCGTCATGAATCCTTTCTGCTCTGCTGTGTCCCAGGCTCTGCTGTGGCCACAGCTGTGAAGCTGAGCTGTCTAGAGAGGGGGCTGGTGAAAGGCAGGTCCTGGGTCTCGTTTTTGAGTCAGTTGGCCAACAAGCTATGGTAGAGACACAGGCTTTGCACACATTATTTTAAAATCACAACATCCATATGAAAAGACTCCTCTTATCCACTTTTTAGTACTCATACAAGTCTTTGGCACATTGAAAGAACCCAATAAATATTTATAGAATAAATATTGCGTGGTTTTTTCCTCCTGATATGGAAACTCAAGTTCAGCAAGGTTAACCAACTTAATATCAGATGAAAACACAGATCTGAGCATTTATGTTTGACCCGGTCTTTATCATAGACTCCATCCTGTGAAGGATTTTACTTAACAAAGCAAAATGGATTTGCTAAATGCATTGATTTGCCAGTGGATTTGTCAAATACATACTTTAGGTATCAGAGATATAAAACTGCCAAAGGAATCTGAATAAAATAATCAGCTTTCCCAGTTGGAATTGATATACTTTCAGTCAAAACAAGAAATCTGAGATTGGCTTGTGCAGCCAATCACGGCATCAGAGTATCTAAAATAATAAAGGGAGCTCACAAACCCAACTCACTGTGAGGATCCAGAGAACTTGGATGGGGACTTACTAGCTAAATAAAATTCTTATACATCTGTCAGTTGTCACTGGGGGTAAAGACCTCTAAGTGATTGCCCAGCTTCATGGTGAGGCGACAGCATTATTTGTGCGTATAACGAAAAACCGTGTTAAAAGTCAGGATGAGTGAGAAGACCTAGATTTCTAATTTTTACTTGGCCGCTAACTAGCAAGTGAACTTCGACAGGTCACTTAGCAGCTGTGATTGCGTATCATGTTTTCTTGTGCAGGTAGGTATGGCTGTTCTGGGTACTATATAAAATCAAATCCATGAAATTATTTTTAAGCTATAAAATACTATATTGGCTTAGATGTTGTAAAATAGTGCGATTACTTAGTAAAGATCTGAGGCAAAAGGTTAAATCTTGTTATAAACGTCATCTATCACGCTCGTCGGCTTTTCTGCTAGAAATATGAGTGCTCAAGGGGAGAAGATCAATGGCACAGAAATGTTCCTTGTTGCAGTTATGTCATCTGCATAACCATTTGATGAACCACGGGTAGATGGCGATGGGAAAAATGAGGAATATTTATTAATTCCTAATTTTAAAAAGAACAAAAATATTTGATTGCCATTCCATTTGATAGCTTCTAGTAAAAGTACTGTGGGATATTGATTATTCTTTCCATAGTGAGGCTTGCTCTCGGCACTGGCAGCTGAAGGATGGAGAAGGGAAGAACTTCATTAATAAATGATCCCTGACTGATCACGGTGCGTTTGAGTTCAGGCAAGGAGGAAAAACTAGATATGCAACAAAACAAAACAAAACAAAAACCACTCTGCTTCCTCTTCCTCCTAAATTCAACTCATTTAAAATACCAAAACTCCATCCGGATGTCCAGATTGGGATTCACCCAATTTCTCCCTCTCCTTCAGCCCTTCCTTCAGCTGTACCAGACAATCTAGTTGATATTACCCCAAATTATGTCTTGAATCTAGACCCGCTTTTTGTCTACCAAGCCTTAGCTAAGGTCTTCATTATGTACAATAGCCTCCAGGTTGTTCCCCCTTTTATTCAACTTTCATGTAGAAAATATTCTTCATTGACTTGACATAGAACTCAATTTTCTAACACATAACTTTTATCAGGTCAATTCTCTGCTTATAGCTATATATGGATCTATCTATCTATCTATATATCTTCAAAATGAGTTTTCTCTTATTTAAAATGCAGAAAGCCAAAATCAAACTTAAAAAAATCCAAATAAACTACAAAATCTCAGCTTTTCTAGACTGAATCAGAAAACTGCATCACGGGGCCACCAAGTAACCTGAAGTCTAAGAACAACAAAGCACCTGATGCAAAAACATCCAGTACTTTATTAGATGCTTGTTGATTACATCCTTTGAAAATGAGGGTTGTGCCCACTTTGCCAGTGAAGGCTCTACTCCACCTATTTGGTAACTCACAGCTAGCACTTCCGTTCTTTGGTTAAAGCAATATGTTCTTATGTTTAAAGGAGTGACTATTTAATGCATTCAAGAACAAAGCAAGTAAAGAAAGAGAAGGAAACAATTGGGAACAGTGAGGACTGTGGAGCATTGGCTAATTCATGCCCTTTCTAAAGGCTTTTGTTGTTAGGTGCTATGTGAGAATGCAAGCCAACTGTTGTCCATTTTTCAGATTTCTCCAGAGAAACTGAAATTCCCCATTTTGGGTTAAATCTCCCAATTTAAAATATTACAGTTGCTTACCTTTTTTTTTTTTTTAACTCTTATGGAAACAAAACCCTGAATCTCTGTTCCAAAGTTTACTTATCCTTATTTAAGATAAGGACTGAAACCAAGGATGACAGATTTAAGGTATAGTTACACATTCGTACAATGCATGTTTCCTCAAAAAAGAGCATGTAGATCACATATAGTTAAATCAAGTTCTAAGTGCATCGGAGATACTTGTGATCTAAAGGAGGCCCATGATGAAATCCTTTTGTCTTGTAAGGAATGATTCCCAGTTTTGTTTTGATAAATTATTACCGAAGGGATAGAACAAGACTGTAGAAAGAGTGAAGAGAAAAGGCAGTGGTGTCATACAAACAAGTATCATATACTAGGTTTATGACACACAAATTTTGTGGACAAAACCTTATATCATTTTTTTTCTTTTTTTGCGGTACGCAGGCCTCTCACTGTTGTGGCCTCTCCCGCCGCGGAGCACAGGCTCCAGACGCGCAGGCTCAGCGGCCATGGCTCACCGGCCCCGCCGCTCCGCGGCACGTGGGATCCTCCCAGATCGGGGCACAAACCCGCGTCCCCTGCATCGGCAGGTGGACTCTCAACCACTGCGCCACGAGGGAAGCCCCCTTATATCATTTTTGTGCAAATTAAATCAGATAATGTATTTAATACAGTTTTAGTGAAAATTAAATAATATATTTAAACACTCAGAGGAATGTTTGATTAAAGGTAGATATTACTCTTATAAATAGGGCAATTCCCTGGTTTGTATAAGGAATAGTTCATATAAACATTAATAAACTCCAATTTTAGGGAGATGTGAGCATAAGAGAAAAGATAACTTAGGTATATCATTACTGTTTCTAAGTATCGAAGTATGTATGAAGCTGACAGTTTCCTTCAACTTAATTCTCTTCCCTAGGCTTGGTCTTGAGACCATGGGGAGATTGTCAGAGTTTAGTCAAACATGACTAATATCCTTGATCTAAAGGTTACTAAATACCATAGCAGGTCATCACTGTCTCGAGAGACCTTTAAAAACTGGATAGACAATTTTGTCTTGTAAGAATTAGGTGTTGACTGACCAGGACAAGGCAAAGACAAGCCAGTTGCCCCCTGGCTTGTGATTTCTCCCTTCTGCTGATTTTGATTGACACCTATATAATCTTGGACAAAAACACCTGGCACTTCAGTGACCTCAGCTTTCTCAACAGCAAAGAGGGACTGATGGTGCCCTCTCACTTTTAACCTCATAGGAATTATGAAACAGAGATGAGACACGAAATGACGTCATGAGAGACCCTAGAGCACTCTGGAGACGGGTGCCTTGAAAACACACGATCATGCCATCCAAACTTAATGTTGGCATTGACTCACAGAATTCTGCCTACTGGTATTTAAAACTTAGCCTGTGGCACTAAAACGGCCAGGTAGTCCACACACGTGTAAAAACTCCTCTCTTAAATTTTGAAGATATACAGCAATTGTTTTGGTTTTAATTTACATGTTTATATATCATCTTGACTACTTTACTGTGTTTATTAAGTAATGTGTGTACCTTCAGGGTCATAAAATATATTCACAGCTTTGTAAAATATCCTTATAAGACAGATGTGCTTATTCATCCAAATTTAACTAAAATCAGGTGATGAGAGGAAAAGAAATGGCTTAAATAAGAACTACACATCAAACTCCTGCTTCTCTATAGGATAAAAAAAAATCATAAGAGAGTGTACTATAAGCTAGACAAGGTACAAAAACCATAAGTTTTTGAACCCCATTAGAAAGTTGAGATGCAATCAATCATCAGAGGAATGCAAATCAAAACCACAATGAGATATCATCTCACAACTGTTAGAATGGCTATTTTCAAAAAAAGAAATGTCGGTTAGGATGTGAAGAAAAGGGAACCCTTGGGCACTACTAGTGACAATGTAGATTGGTGCAGCCACTATGGAAAACAGTATGGAGGTTTCTCAAAAATACTATGTGATCCACTTTTGGATATATACCAAAGAAAATGAAACAAGGATCTCAAAGAGATATTTAATTATATATATATTTATTACTACATTATTCACAATAGCCAAGACACAGAAACAACTTAAATGTCCATCAAACATAAAGCATAAAGAAAATGTGGTATATGTGTCTATAATGGAATATTAACAAATTGAAAACATAAAGAAAATGTGGTATATGTGTCTATAATGGAATATTATTCAGCCATGAGAAAGAATGAACTCTCACCGTTTGTGACAACATGGTTGGACCTTGAGGGCACTATGCTAAGTGAAGTAAGTCAAACAGAGAAAGACACATACTGTATGATCTCACTTACACATGGAATGTAACAAAGCCAAACTCATGGAAACAGAGTAGAATGGTGGTTGTCAGGGGCTGGGAGGTAGGGAAAATGGGAAGATGTTGGTCAAAGACACAACCTTCAGTTTTAAGATAATTAAGTCCTGGGGCTCTAATATAAAGCATGGTAACTGTAGTTAACAATACTGTATTATATACTTGTATTTTATACTTGAAAGTTGCTAAGAGAGTAGACCCTAAACATTCTCATCACCCATGGGGGGGGCACTATAACATGTGAGGTGATGTAAGGTTAACTAACCTTATTGTGGTAATCATTTCACAATGTATACATGTATCAAATCATCATGTTGTACACCTTAAACTTACACAATTAAATGTCAGTTATATTGGGTTGGTCAAAAAGTTCATTTGGGTTTTTCCATAAGATGTTATGGAAAAAACCGCATGAACTTTTGGGCCAAACCAATATCTCAATAAAGCTGGCAAAATAAAAGTGATATAAAAATATGTCATAAATTAAAAACTCCCTCAATGTGCTTAAACACACTCAACACAGCAGAAGAAAGAATGAATGAACTTAAAGAAAGGACAGTAAAAATTAGCTAAAGTAACAGATAAAAAGAAGAAAGAATAAGACAATCAGAAGAGAGCATCAGAAATCAGTGGGACAATATCAGATGGTCTAATACATCAAATATATCAAATATACCAAATGAGAAGATGGCGCACTAGCAATATTTGAAGAGATAATGGCTGAGAATTTTCCAAAATTGTCAAAAAGCATCAATCCACAAAGTAAGATAAGTAAATGAAGCAGGACAAATACAAAGAAAAAAACATTTGGTCACATCATAGTCAAACTGCAGAAAACGAAAGATAAAAGGAAATTTAAAAAAAGCCAGTAAGACAAATACAAATACATACAGTGAGCAAAGCTATGAATAATTGCTGACTCCTTTTCAGAAGTAACAGAGGACAGAAAAAAAAATAATAAATGACATCTGTAAAATACTGGAGAATTTTTCTAACCCCAAATTCTATATGTAATAAAAATAGCTTTCAGAAACAAAGCTAAATGAAAACATATTCAGAAAGTCAGTAGCTGACAGATTTGTCTCCAGTAGACCTGTACTACAGGAAATGCTAGCAGAAGATATCCAGACCCAAGGGAAGTAATAACAGATGGAAGTCTGAATCTTTGGGAAGTAAAGAAGAGATCTAGCATATATGGTAAAAATAGAACACATTTCATATTCTATTCATAGATAGATACATACAGACTACATATAGACATACATTGATAGATACATAGGTAGATATTTGATACATTGATAATGACATAGATGCATAGATAAATACTTGTATCTATGTTCTTAAATTTATTTAAAGAGCCATTAACCATTTAAAGCAAAAATAATAACAACATAGAATGTTGTTTGCAGATAAGTCGAAGTAACATATAGGGCAACGAAAGTATAAATGGCTAAGGAGTTGATACCATTGAAGGGGTGATTAGTATAAAAATTTTATTTCATCAAAAAAAATAAAAGGAAAGGTGTCACAGAGAAACAAAGAACAGGTGAGATAACTATAAAGCGCATATCACAATGGTAGACAAATTGAACTGTGTGAAAAACTAAATTAAATCTTAAGCTACCAGTCACTCCTATTAAAAGTCTGAGGTTGACAGACTGAATTTAAAAAAGCAAAAACCAATTATATGCTATTTACAGTAACCACACTTTAAATACAAAGACACAGCTTGAAGTTATAGGGAGGAAAAATATGTACAATGCAAGTTCTAAGCCTAACAAATAAGACAGAAAATACTACCAGGCAGAAAGAGGGGCTTTCTATAATGGTAATGGAGAATAGTCATCAAGATGACATAGAGATCGTACTTGTGGATGCATCAAACAATAGAGCTTTAAAATCAATACAGCAAAACTGACATAGCTAAAGAAATAGGTGAATCCACAGTTGTACTTAGAGATTGTAACATTATTCTTTTGAATAATTGATAAAACAAGTAGACACACACAAAGAAAGTAAAAATATAGAGAATTTGAACAATACTGTCAACCAATTAGATCTATTTGATATTCATAGAAGATCGCACCCATTAACTTCAGAATAGCCATGTATTGCATGTGGAATATTAACCATGCTGTGCTCGACCATCCAGAGGTCTCAATATTTTTCAAAGAATCAGTTATTTGGAAAATTCCCAAATATATGAATATTGATCAAAAACAGTTTTGAATAATTCATAGATCAAAAAACCCCAACAAAAACTAAAAAATATTTTGAAATGGATGAAAATGAAAGCACAACATATTAAAGTTTGCAGATAGCAGCCAAGGCAGCTCCTAGAAGAAAAATTTTACCTTTAAGAGTATATATTATTAAAGAAGAAAAGTAGAAAATCATTGAAATGTAACTTTAAAAAACCTAGAAATAAAAAAAAATTACAGTAAAACCACAGTAGAAAACAAAAATAATATGAGTGGAAATAATTGAAATAGAAAATATACAAACAATAGAGAAAACAACCAAGTAAAATTTGGCCTAACAAGATTGATCAATGAAAAAGAAATAAAAGATCAGTACCAGGAATGAAAGAGAGTCTATTGCACAAAGTATAAATACGTGATGTGTGGGGATTTATAAACAACTTCTTGCCAATAAATTTGAAAACTTAAAATGCACAGATACCTTGGAAAATTTAACTAACCAAAACTAAAATAAAACAAAGCAAAAATCTTAACACTATATCAAAGACATTAAATTTGTAACAAAAAAACCCTCTAGACGTCTTCACTTATTGAATTCTAGAAAATAGGTAAGTGAGAAATAATACTAATATACACAAACATAAAAGAGTGAATGAGGATAAAGTTCCTGACTTATTTAATAAACCAAGAATAACTCTAATACCATTAGAATGAAAGAAATCTGCAAATAAATATCCCTCATTAAATAATAGAAAACAAAGTCCAGTAATTATTGAAAAACTAACACATCAGGATCAATGAGGTATATCACAGGAACGCTTACTTGTTTTAACATTTGAAAATCAACCCATGGAAATCATTGCACTAAAAGAATAAAGAAGACTGTGATCTTCAAAAGTAATGGAGAAAAAGCATTTGGCCAAATTCAATCACCAGTCACGATAAAAACTCTCAGCCAACTAAAAATAGAAGAAAATTTGTTTAACCTTATAAGATGTACCTACAAGAAACTTACAGCTGACATCATAATTAATGAGAGACAATCACCACTTTTTCTTTAAGACTGAGAACAAGACAAAGATATCTATTCTGACTGCTTCTATTTACCCTTGTGGGGCAGGCCCTAGCCAGTGCAGTAAGACAAGAAATAAATATCATTAAGATTGAGAAGAAGTGAAATTGTCTTTATTCTCAGATGCAATTGTTGCATACATGCAAATCATTATGGAATAATTACAAAAACATCTCCTGGCACTAATATGGAAACTTAACAAGTTAACAGGATACAAAGGCAATATTAAATAAAATTATATTTCTCATATTGGCAACACAGAACTGAAATTGAAATCTTAAAAATAACACTGTTTGTAATATAATAAAAGAACATTAAACACCTTGAAATAAATATAATAAAAATGTTTAGGACCTCCATACTGAAAATGGTAAAACGCTGCTACAAGAAAATATAGGTCTTACATAAATAAAAAGATACAAATAAGAATAAAAGATAGTAATAAAAGATTTCATATAATAGAAGACAGTATTGTCCGAAGTTTCACTTTTCTCAAAATGATCTTTAGATTCAACGCAATTCCAATCAAAATTCCATATTAGAAATTTTTTGAAAAAGAACACAATTTCTAAAAAGAGGAATGGAGCTGTGAGCCACAACTACTGAGCCCATGTGCAACAACTACTGAAGCCCGCTCACCTAGAGCCTGTGCTCCACCACAAGAGAAGCCACCTTAATGAGAGGTCTGTGCACCACAACGAAGAGTAGCTCCTGCTCGCTGCAACTAAAAGAAAGGCTGCACGCAGCGACGAAGACCCAATGCAGCCATAAATAAATAAATAAATTCATTAAAAAAAACCCAGAGTTGTATCAGCATAAATTAGACAAATTAATCAAAGGCAAACACTGGAGTCCAGATAAGCTCACTAATATTATTGATTCCAACCAAAGTACCAAGTACGTTGGGTGAAGACAAGATAGTTTTTTTGACAAATAGTGATAGAACAATGGAATATTTGCATAGAAAAAATGACTTGGAACTTATTTCAACTGTTGAGGCATAATTAATTTTTTGATGGATCATAGAGCTAAATATCAAAGCTAGAACAACAAACCTTCTAGAAGAAAATGCGGGAGAATACCTTTGTGACCTTAGGCTGGGAAAATATCCTGTAGGTAAGTCACAAAATATGAACCACAAAAGAAAACAATGATCATTTGGGCTTCTTCAAAATTAAAAATTTCTTCTCATCAAAGACATTGTTGAAAAAATGAATAAGCAAGTCCGGGTCCTGCTCATGCGGGTCAACTAGCAGTCACATCCTCTCAATTACTTCTTCCAACAGTGAAAAAAACCAGGAAATCTCAACTTTCATTGCCAGTGGGTGTGCAGATTTATTCAATCACTTGGAAATCGTTCAGCAGTTTCTCATAAACAAATAGCTACCATATGATCCAGCAATTCAACTCCTAGGTAAATACAAAAGAAACCACATGTGTTTTGTATATAAATGTCTTGTATATAAACTTTATTCACAATAGTTCCAAACTATAAACAACCCCAATGTCCACCAATAAAGAAATGGATTGACAAATTGCTGTATAAACATAGAATAAAATATGAAGCAAAAAAAAAAAATGGAACATTACTTATATACATAAAATGGATGAATCTGAAAATGTTCTGTTCAGCCATCAAACCCAAACATGAAAGAAGACATACTGTATGAATCTGTTTATATGATAATCAAGAACATGGAAAACAATTCGTGGTGACATCAGAAAGTGGTTGCCTCTTGGCTGGGAGCAGGGAAAGGAGAAGGATAAATAGGCAAATTAACTGAAAAGGGGCACAAAGGGTCTTTTTGGGATGATGGAGCTATTTATAGCTTGTTTGGTGTAGTCATTTCATGGGTGTATACTTTATGGTGTATACAGTTGTCAAAATCATCAAACTGAACATTTAATGTCTGTGCATTTTTCATATGAATTTATATCTCAATAAATGTAATACAAATAAATAAACAAGAAGGAAAAAAATTAGTGGTCAAATTGAAGAAATTTAAGGGTAGCGATACCCTCAGATAATGTTATTCATACCACCCCATGGAAAAGTGAACTCTCACACGTAAACATTCATCTGCTCTGTGGGAGGCTTGCGGTGGGAGAACATATTGTATAGACAGCCTTGCAAGCGGCTGTGTTTATTTTCGGTTTAAGACAAGGAGACAATAACAGGCTGTGAATTTGAGATGAGGAAAATTATTGTGGAAAGAGCTGTTAGGTATGTGAGAAATGGCAAGAGGAATGGGCTTCAGAAAAGAGCAGTCTGAGTGTCTTCTCAAGTGGCTAAGAAGCTTATCAGGGGACAGGAGGCTGACGTTCTTTTGTGCGTGCACTGATTTGCACAATCCTCGGATTCAAGCACCATCTTCTCAATAAGCTTAAACAACACTTGGGCCAAACTTAGTCTACAAGGGAAAGAAAAACCCCCCTGGAACATACATCCACCCCCACTTCATGTAGTTCTAAACTCCTGATGGCCAGCTGTTAACGTGAAGAAAAGTGACCTTTATAGTCATCATCATTTGCATTCATGTCAGTAGAAGTAGTATAATTCCTGCAGTTACTAGCTGGACCAATTAGCAATTTGGGGAACAGTTGAGATTTAAGCCTTTTTTAAATCTAAAGAGATCAAACCATCAGTGAACTGTGGCCAGCTTGCTGTGATGATACCCTATGTCAAATATAAGAATTGATCAGTGATTTAGAAAGCTGACACTGGACCCTTTCTCTACATTTTCTGGAAAGAGAGGAAATCATATACTTTAGCCAATAATTATACAGTTTAAACATTTTTAAGTGCCCTTATATTTGTTCCAGTTTTATTGAGATATAATTGACACAACAGCGTTGTATAAGTTTAAGGTATAAAACATAATGATTTGACTTACATCATGAAATGATTATCATAATAATTGAACATCCATTATCTCATATAGATACAAAATAGAAGAAAAAGAAAAAAAATGTTTTCCTGTAATGAGAGCTTTTAGTATTTACTCTCTTATCAACTTTTATACGTAACATACAGCAGTGTAAATTACGTTATTATATTTATGATGTTGTACATTACATCCCTAGTACTTACTTATTTTATAACTGGGAGTTTGTACCTTTTGACTGCCTTCATCCAATTCCTACCCCCGCCCCGCCGCAACCCCACTTCTGGTAACCACATATCTGATCTCTTTTTCGAGGAGCTGGTTTATTTGTCTTTGAAGTATACTTGACCTACAACACTATGTTAGTTCCTGTTACACAACGTAGTGATTTGGTATTTCTGTGCATTTCAAAATGATGCTGTGGTAAGTCTAGTTACGATGTCACCATACAAAGCTATTACATATTTATTGACTGTATTCTCCACACAGTGCGTTTCACACCTGTGGCTCATTTATTCTACGAAAATGCCCCTATATTATTATCTCATTTTCTCTTTCTCCAAATCTCTGAGGACTAGAGAGTTTTAACTGGCTTGAGCTTTGGTCTTCTCACTTACGAATGGAGATAAACGGTTTGCCCAGCTCACATGGTAACCTATGAAGCCCTAAAGTGTACTACTTCCCAATACTATATCTTAATTGACGTCATTCCATTCTTGTCTCTGTTTTCTAATTTTTTATAGCAATCCAGCTGCAAGGGTGGGGTGAAATACAAACTCTTAGCACCAATGCTAGTGAAGACATTGCTTAGGAAGAACCTTCTGTAAGCTCACTAAAGACTGTATGCAGCCAGATATCTAAAGAAAGGGGCAGCCTGCAGTTTCAGACAATCCATCCAAAAGAAAAACAAATACCATGTTTGCGGGGAACGTAGGTGGCTGAACGGAGTATAATTCACTGAATGAGCCTTACGACTTGGTTCTAGGAAGTTGTCCATGTCACATTGTAGGTGGTGTAGGTGGCAGCCATTTGTGACACCATTTGGCTCGGTTTGATCCTAGCCTTGCTTTCTCTCATTCTCTTCTGGGTGAACATAACATCTTAACTCCTATTGTTCGTTGTTTATTTTGGATTTGCTTTCGATTTTCCTTACTTGAAAGATCCTTCAGGGTTTACACCCGTGAAAGGTCATAAAGAATACAAGAGAATAGCTATTAGTGACGCAGCTGAGGCTTGCTAGAACATGGGGCAAGAAGTTGTGGGCAAAAAAAAAAAAAAAAAAAAGAAGTTGTGGGCAGGGAAAGTGCATGATAAGAAGTTGGGAGTGTAAGGTCGTTCTGATGGGATATGTCCTGGTGGGAAATCCAGTGGGGGTCTGTGGACAGCCCAGACAGAGGGGTGCGTATCTGCAGTGGTAGAAGCCTGGATGGAGAGCCTATGGAAAGGGGAGAGCCAGGCTGCATAGGAGGATAATTTCAGGCAAAGAACCAATGTTCAAATATGAATTTGACAAATATTTATTGAGAATATACCATTTGCCACACATAGTGCTCAGTGCTAGGAAAGCAACTGTAAAGAAGAGCAAGAAGTATCAATGATCACATTTGACTCCATGATTTGCGAGATAAAAGTACATGTTGAGAGTATGGAGAAAATGTAGCAACATGGAGACATGAGCTTATATACTTTTTTTTCCTTTTTAAAATTTTCTGTTCTGAGTTTTTCTGTTTGGTTTTGTCTTACTTTCAGAAACTCTGAATGACTCTATTGAAATTCTATTTTGAAAATCCGTTATCACCTGTTCCTAATTTCAGGAAACCATCAATCTGTTTCTTTAAGAATCATGAAAAAAATTAGTTTAATTATATGGTGTTTTCTTCAGCAATTTTCTTTAGCGGCACATGGGATTAGAACAATTTTTTCCTGCTGCTCCGTTGCATTCTTCATACTATTGTACCCGCCTCACGTCCGGAGGTCCCATCTCATTAGATGCTACAGCTCTGTGTGCAGAGAGTTGGCATTATTATGATCGGAACATTATTTATTCCTATTAAACAAAAGGTGGTTTTATGTAAGTGTTAAAACATTATTGCTTTTTGACTCCCTGGATCCATCAAATACCAGCTTGTGCTATACGGCCTGGCAGGGAGTAATCATACGTTAACATTCAGCCCTGATGTACACAGAAAATGAAACTAGTATTGGTTGTCTTTAAACATTAGAAACGTGCTCCCTTCTGATGGCTGTTTTTTTCCCCAGAACAACCAGCTAGAAGTAAGTAAACAGAGAGCTTTCCTAAATTCTGCGCTTGGAAAGAAAGTGGACAAAAAGCTCTCCGAAACCTAAGCCTCACTCTCCAGCCCTGAGACAGCAGGTCAGGAGACAGAAACTTGGGGGCTTTGCCAAGGCTTTGGAAAAAATCTAAGAAAAAAAGACGCTGAATTAATATCAGTAGGACATGGCAGAGAGAAGTGGAAGAAGTCTGTCTCTAATCCCCAGATCAAGCAAACTGGTCAGCTTCCCCTTATCCAAAGGATATCTTTAAAAGGAGTGAGGTCATCTGTCCACCCTCATTTTTCCTTGGATTTTTTTATTTCTTAAATGCAATTCCAAAAACAAGCAACTAATTTCCATGGTCTTTTTATTATTTACATATGTTTATGTCTTTGTCATGAGCAACTAATACTGTTACGAATAACTATACAAAGCAGCCTCAGCGTGGCGTCATCAGGAGACTGGGGTCCTAGTCTTGCTGTGCCATTGAATGACTACCAGTGTGACGTTATGTGATACCCAATCAGCAACATCAGCTCAGCTGGGAATATGTTACAAACGCAAATTCTCAGGACCTAGAACTACTGCATCAGAAACTCTAGGAGTGCGTCCAACATTTGTGTTTAGCAATTTATGCTCTAGATATTCTGCTAAGAGCTAAAATATGAGGCACACTTCTTTAAGCAAGAGACGTTTCCTGTGACTCAGTTTCTCCTCTACAAAATGAGAGAATTCATCTAGATGATGTTTTCGATGTATCTTACTTACATATTGATTTTCTAACATGTTAAACTGGATAAAGAATATTTATTGGCCGGATGTTTAGGCAGCATAGCGCCTGCCACATAGCAGGTACTCATGAAATAAGATGGTTAGGAGACGGCCTCTGCCCCGACTGGAAAACACTCACATCTTAATGGGGAAATACTGCGGGACTATTGCCATTTGTTTGTATGAACTGGAGCTACCAAGTAGAATTCTGCTTAGAAGCAGAAGTAAATAACTCTGCTCAGAGGAAAGTGTCGTGAAAGAAATGCGTATCTCACAAGACTCTTAAGAGTGAGTTCATCAGAGAATGGGAGAAAGCCAAAGAATACAGCAAATACAAAGGAATTAGGTGTGGAAGAGCATTTTGTCGTGGAGTGCGAGAAAGTGTATGCAGTAAAACAGAAGAAACAATGATTTCCACTGAGAAACTCTGTTAAGGAGGGTCGTGTACATTTCCCAGACTTTCCCAGACTTCCCAGACTTCTGTACATTTCCCAGCCGGTATAAATTTGCAACTGTGAATCTGTGTATATGGGAATATCATGTTTTTTTCTTATTAAAGCAAATCATTTTTGACTCCAAGCTTCCATTCTGCTAGACTGGCAAGAGATTCAGTCATCTCACTCCTGTATGCATCTGCCTCTCCCCGCAACAAGGATGGGGAAGATATTGGGCCAAACTGAGTATTCTAAAAAGCCTCAAGTTCGTATTATTTCTTTCCAGTCTTATGATTCTGTGGTTTCTTTGCCCCCTGGAGCAGAAAGTCTTTGCATGGACTGTGTCAGTCTCCCTCAGATGCCAGGGAATTGCCAGAAAATAGGTTGTATATTTCTTCTGATCTAGGGGTGTGTAAACCTCTACCCCATGAAAATCTAAAGAAACCTCTCCTCTCTCCTGCTTGCTGCCTCTCAAGATACCCTTGTTCTGGAGCACCCTAGATCATTTCAAATACAGATGAGAGATTAACGGTGAGCAGCTTCTTGAGGGCTAGTTTCAGAAAAATGATGGAAGGAAAAAAATAGAGAACAAAACACAAAGGAATGCAGTCCTATTTTGTAAACCAGAATCAGTGGGACTGAGTTCTTTTTGATATTTGGAGTGCATAATCGTATTCCACAAAACAAAACCAAGATGGGGCCACATAACCCAAAGGACTATTATTTTCATAATTCAAAGAGGAATCTGGGAGATAGACTGTTTCCCCAGTAAGTTCACCAGTTTGTAATAAATGAAAATTTTGCACTGGTAAGAGCTCCACAAATTGAATTTATCTAACCAAACTCAAATCTCTTTCAAGGCACCATGAACTAAGGTCTCTGGGGAATGAGTAGCTAAGTTTTCTCCTGATATGGATAGAACCTAAACCCTACTTCTGGGGTACGGGCTTATTTTCTGATAATTTCAAGAAAGTCTTGGCAAGGTATGGAAGGATTACTTCTGGAGAAAAAGTTCTGCTGTGTGTGATGTTTATGCTGTTTTGTGAAAGGGAGATTTAAGACAGACGTGAATCACGTGCTTTGTTAAGCACTAAACCCTCACATTCGGGCCATTTCATATTTCCTAGTCCTTCCTCCTTAGAGAATTTGAAAGGGATAAACTTTTTTTTTTTTTGACCTCGCCACGCGGCTTGTGGGATCTTAATTCCCTGACCAGGGATTGAACCCGTGGCCCCTGCAGTGAAAGCTTGGAGTCCTAACCACTGGACCGCCAGGGAATTCCTGAAAGGGATAAACATTTTTATTAACCTTAATTTTACAACAACCAGTGAATTTACTCTCTTCTTAAAAAGTTTTTTTTTTTAAATTTGTATCTCCCCATCTTACAACCCCAAACCCCGGGAAATTAGTCCTGATGGAGACATGACAATTCAGGAAAAGGAGCAGTCCTTTTGCTTAGGAAATCATCCTATGCTTCCCTGAAGAATCACTGTAATTCAGATCTCTCTTTCTGATTTCTTATCACCATTTGAACAAACATATCCTGGTTGTTGTTCTTTTAAAAAAAAAAAGTGGTGTTTTCTTCAGTTTTTAAAAAGTACAATATGTAATGGTTATAAAGCACTGAGAAAATTCAGAAAGGTAGGCACACACACATATACGTAAAAAACTCATTCATAATTATAATTTTACCTCTCAGAATTAACCACTGTTAACATTTTGATGTTTGTTCTATCGGACTTTTTCCTACATATGCACTTATGCACTCAAAGTCACCCATTATGCCATCATGTAATCACTTAGACTTAATCACTATTAAAATTAAAAATAGATTTTTGATAGAGCTCCACATGCATATACACACACGTTACAAAATTGAAGACACAAGATATTAAGTTGCTACTTACTTTTTTCCACTTACAACATATTACGAACATGTTCTAAAGCCCTTATGAGTTTCCTTAAGTGATGTAAACAGAATTTTACATCAATGTATTTAATTTCCTGTTGTCTTCAGTTTTTCACTATTATTCATATCATTGTGATTAACATTCTTAAAGATAAGTCAATGCACACATCTAATTTATTCCTTAGCATGAAATGCAGGAATTGGATTGTTGATTACAGCTACGCACATTTTAAATGTATTTGAGCAAAAATACATTCTGAATAAAATTTATTAATATATATTCCTAACAAAAATTAGAATATCATTTTCCCACTCTCACAAACACCAGGTATTTTCCTTCTTCTTTTATGCTTGAATAATTGATAGTTGAAAATGGATAAAATTGTAGTTTAAATTGCATTTTAGAGAATTAGTAGTGAGACAGCTTTTTGCCAAATTTTTCATTGTTGCTCTGTATTTCTTCTTTGATCAATTGCTTTTTCATGTCCCTTCAATTTGACCCAGTTTTCCTTTATTTTTCATGGTTAATTTTATTATGTAAACTAACAAAATATCAACAGCCATAAACATAGCTCTGTAAAATATGGTAGTTAATGGACCACCTAGGAACTTACTTTTACCTATGAATGAGGGACTTGGGGCTCCCCTGGCTATTTGGTGGCATTTATGGGTGAAAAGTGAACATGTTTTAAAGTTTCTATTAGCAAAAATGTCATTTGGGGTTTTCTATTCTAATACGTTAAATGGAGTAAATTTCCTTATGTTTCTATTAGGGTGCAGCTGTCTAACCTCTTCTCCAGCAAATAAGCAAACATGACCTGAAACCTCTTGGAAAATACTACCAGAAATCTCAATTCCTTAGTTCTGTTAGTTTCAAGCAGTCCCCTTAACATTTTCAGATTGCCGCTCTAGTTCCTTTTCCTTTTGAGAATATGTGCTCATGGATATATTTTACCAAAAAGAGAGAGATGAGAAGAAGTGAAGATGATTTTTCTTTCCCCCGTACTGGGCTTCTCCTATTTATCATTCTTGAATTATGGTGAAATTGTGCCATGAGAAGTGATTCTTTGTTCCATTTTTTTCTTGGATTTCTTTGTCACAAGACTACCGTATCAAATATTTAAGGTCCTGTATATTCCATGAATAATAGCACAGTGGATGAGATACAATGACCTTTTCAGTATTCTGTACTGTGACTAGCTATAGTCAATCCATTCATTCCGTTCGAGCTTGAGAGCAAAGAGTGAATGGCCACCCGAATCAAAATATGATGTGCCAGAAGGTCAGAATAGTAAAGTATACTAGTATATTTCATAGAATATGTTAAGGCATTAAAATCCTAATACCTTGCCCCGATTCCAGAATCTATAATGGGAAAAGAAAATGGCAGTCTAGGAATTTGCCCTTGTGAGAACTGGAACAAATCCAAATGGGTAATGACTATTCCTCATCTTAATTACAGTAAAATTTTATTTCATATATTTGAAAGCCTATAGATGGTGTTACATTTTTAAAAGCATATGTTTTGGGGGGTTGTTGACACGTATAATCTCACCACTGAACGTGACAGAACTTGTCTTCTCTGTAGCTCCTGCCATCTGGTACATTATTTTCTATAGTTACCCACATCTTTCTAATTTCGTCGCACTCTTTTAAAAAATGTGTTTATATGTGTATCTGAAGATAGATATACACAGATAAGATATGTAGATAGAAAGATAGATGACACCATTGCCTTTCGTATTTTTCCTTTGCTGTTTATATTTGATAAAAAGGTTTCAACTTAATTTCACAAATGATACTCAGATACAATGCCCTAAGGTCAGAATACTAGTCCAAGGATATTGCTGTTTTTGTTTCTTTCTTCTAATCTTGTGAGAACTGAAAATTTTACCATGCTTTTATCTAGGGTTATTTCAACCAAAATTGTTGTCAAGTGTTGAGCCAATTATAAATAGTTTACAAAAAAATTATCTTTCCAGGAGATGTTATAAAATTAATTCAGAGCATAATTTCCTATCAGGTCTATGCTGAAATTTATATTGAATCAAGAGAGTGTGGTATCTATATTTGTGTGTGTCCTCCCTCACAACACAATGAAAAAAATTTATTTATTAATGAGAAGAAATATACTTGCTTTATTATTTTTTCTTTAGAGTCAAATGTTCACATATTAAATTCCATTTGAAATAGCAAGAGAGGGCTAAAGAGACTCAGAATTATAATTAATAAAGGAAAATATTATTAAGCTTTTCTTACCCAGGCTCAAGGTCAATATTTCAATATTCTGCTTTAAATAATCTGTAATTAAAGGATTATGCCTAGTTTCAACTTTTAATTTTTAAATTCCATCAACTTTGAAGCTACTTAAGGGAATACTAGTCTGAACCAATATTATGGCAAGGACTAGCTAAATCGTATTTTTTCTAACACATTAAATAGAGAACTTGTTCATTGATAGTAAATTTTAAAACCCAGAGTAGCTTTTACTATGTACATGCTTAAGAATAGAAGAAAACTAAACATCGTTAGGTTGTTAGAGAAGATCACGAACTTTTTCTTGATGCCATTGAAGACCATTTTGATGAATAGCAAACATTTATTATCACTAATGACAATACCAAATTATCCAGCTGGCTTGAGCTTTGCCAACTTCTCTTTGCAATCTCTCCTGGTTCCCATATGTATAGTTAATTAGTTCATTTTCTACTGTCATCCTTGTTGCCGACCACTTGCTCCCTTGCAAACTGTGCAAAGAAAAAGGTAGAGGAAAAAGTACTTTTCAGTTTTGTAACTTTCCCTCACACATATAGATTAATCTGCATGGAAACACCGTATGTTTCCACAGTTAGCCTTTTCTTAGAATGTGTATGCTAAATTACCTAACAGTGAAGCGACAGTGACCACAACAACAACAACAACAAAAAAAAAAAAAAAAAAAAAAAAAAAGAAGAAGAGAAATCCTGAAGGATAGGCCCAAACTCTACATTTCTGAAGGGGAATAAAGGAGTTTAAAATAGTTGGCCAACTCTTCAACAATGCCCCCAAAGCAGGGTCCTTTTTTGTTTATTGTGTCACTTTATATAATTTATTTTCTACTGTGATAAAATAGGGTAATAAATGTTTGATTACCACAGTTTTAAAAAATCAATCATCCTTAAAGAAGATGTGGTACATATATACAATAGAATATTACTAAGCCGTAAAAAGAAAAGAAATTGAGTTATTTATAGTGAGGTGGATGGACCTAGAGTCTGTCATACAGAGTGAAGTTAAGTCAGAAAGAGAAAAACAAATACCATTTGCTAACACATATATATGGAATCTAAAAAAAAGAAAAACGTGGTTCCGATGAACCTAGGGGCAGGACAGGAATAAAGACGCAGACATAGAGAATGGACTTGAGGACACAGGGAGGGGGAAGGGGAAGCTGGGATGAAGTGAGAGAGTGGCATGGACACATATACACTGCCAAATGTAAAATAGATAGCTAGTGGGAAGCAGCTGCATCTCACAGGGAGATCAGCTCAGTGCTTTGAGACCAACTACAGTGGTGGGATAGGGAGGGTGGGAGGGAGATGCAAGAGGGAGGAGATATGGGGATATATGTATATGTATAGCTGATTCACTTTGTTATACAGCAGAAGCTAACACACCATTGTAAAGCAACTATACTCCAATAAAGATGTTAAAAAAATAATCAATCATCTTGCATGAAATCCTTAGAAAAATGCACTCCACTTTCCAATTCTTTAAACAAATTATTCTATGAATAATAACTTTTTTTTTTTTAACTTAAAATGGTCCTTGTGAACCTGCAGTGGCACTGTAATACCTTCTGGGAATATTTTTAAATGGTCTCAGACTTCTGGATTTTGAAGTTCTCATGCTTGAGATAATACAGACATACAGTCTTTCTACTGAAACTCGTTTAAGGGGAAGTTTTCTTTCACCATATGGTTGATGTCCTCTCCACCTTCTATACTTCTTTGGTCTTGGTTCTCTGCCAGTGGTTGAGTCTCTGACATGTGAAGATATGTGAAGAATTACTGTATAGACCAAACTTCCAGGTAGGCAAATAATTTAATATGTTCCTTAAGTATGTTTCTTAAGTATTTCCTTAAGTATGTTCCTTAAAGTATGTTCCTTAAGTATTTGTTCAACATTTGTTTAGACAGCAGCTGAAGGATGCCTTTGGAAAAGACAGAAAATGGAATGCTGATAACAGAACTCATCCTTTCTTCTGCTATCTTGACCTATTCACTTTGCCCCCCCAATTTTTGTACCTCATTCACCAATTTTCTTTTACATTAAAAAAAATAAATTTATTTATTTTATTTATTTATTTTTGGCCGCGTTGGGTCTTTATTGCTGTGTGCGGGCTTTCTCTAGTTGTGGCGAGAGGTGGCTACTCTTTGTTGCAGTGCGCGGGCTTCTCATTGCAGTGGCTTCTGTTGTTGCGGAGCACCGGCTCTAGGTGCACAGGCTTCAGTAGTTGTGTTACGCAGGCTCTGGTGCACAGGCTTCAGTAGTTGTGGCGCATGGGCTTAGTTGCTCCACGGCACGTAGGATTGTCCCGGACCAGGGCTAGAACCCGTGTCCCCTGCATTGGCAGGTGGATTCTTAACCACTGTACCACCAGGGAAGCCCTCTTTTACTTTTTATTATAGAAAAGTAGGGAGAATTCAATGTGCCGATATCCATTATTTACATTTAACAGTTGGTACCGTTTTGCCATATTTGCATCACCCGTTTTATTTGCTGATGTATTTAAAAGCAAGTTACAGACAGTAAGGCCGTTTCAATTTCCCGTATTTCAACATGAGCCTTCATCAAAATAAGGATATTTTCCTGTGCAAACACAAAATCTTTCTTACACCTAAGATGATTAAAAATATTTTTAGGTCATCTAACAGCCTGCACTTAACCAGACCCAGGTTCCTTAGATGGCGGCTTGGATAAGGATCGTGTGGCTTTACTCAAAACCCGTATTTTGGAGCATTGCTGTAACTCTGATATCAACTCAAACTTCTCAGATTTGTCCTCCCAACCACATGGGGTGTTCCTTCTGAGAATGATTCTGGTGAATGAGACTGTCTCTATTATATGAGAGCCCCAATAATACTGCAGTGTAGCAGTGACCCTTCAGCAGCCTCCTTTTCTTTTTTGACATTCTAGACTTTGGAGGTTTTAAAGATGCCCTAATTGTGTTTTAGGGTGAGAAGTTATCAGAACTCGGCATCACAGTTGGACTTCAGGAAAGGAAGAAAAGAAGCAAGGACAAAGCCAAAGTTGTGATGGAGCTCGTAAAACGGGAAGAAAGCGAAGTCATTTAATATCAGTGAAACTGACTTTTGCACATGAAATTCTAAGCTCTGTAATTCTGCTGCTTGAATAAATAAAAATATGGATCTTAGATTTTTGGTCAAAATGAGTTTAGCCGCCTTTATGGTTTGAGCAGTTTGCTTTCCATTCGACCTCTTTGGCAGTAGTTGCAGTGTTTTGACTGGAGTTAAAACCCTGTGCACCAAATGCTAACTGTAGGCATTAAAAGCAGCCATGAATCAAGGTTAAGACAGGACGTATCTTCAGGGCTCTGTGCCCTAAGATGTGCAGTGGGAATGAAAATTGCAGTTATTATACACCGTTATTCCCGAAGGGAACATGAATCTGGAAGAGCAGAAGCGGCCGCTAAGACTCGGGAGTAGAAGATAAAATGTCCTTTTTCGTCTACAGGACAAAAACTGATGTTCAGACTAAAGGTTTCCAAGAAGTATGCTAATCAGAATAGCTCTAGAATTATAAGCATTTGTGATGGTGACATTAAAGCCTATGTTTTACTGATGACAACTAGACAATATTTTTCCTTTGAGGATTAAATACTTCACAGTGGTGATTCTCAACCACAGGGTTGCCTTATTTACCAAAGGGTCAGTGGAACTGTGGGAGGAAGGGATCATACATCTAGATGGCAGAATATTAAACATAATTTGCAGTCCGGCTTAACACTGCAGAAGCCAAAATAAATAAATGACCATTATGATGAAGATGCATGCCCTTATGAACATGGTCCCACCAAGAACATCAAGATGAAGAGAGTGTGTATTATTCTATAGAAATTCAAACAGGATCAGCATTGCCCTGACTGTGTTCAAAACGCAGTCCTGCAGTTTACTGCTGGAGTAATATTGAACAAGTTACTACAACTTTTTAAAAATCTCAGCATCTTCATTAATAAAATGGGAATCTACCCCCCAAAAAAGTGGTTGTGAGGATTAACTAAGTAAATGTAAGAGAAGGTCTTTTATGACACAGGTTAGCTGCTATCCACATGGCTTCCTCTGGTGGGGGCATTGTCAATTTGATATGTTATCACTCTGACAAACATAGCTTAATGCCTCACTGTGGTAGCCAGCCTACAAGACGACCCCAATGATCTTTACCTCCTGGTGTTACATGGTCTTGTGTAGCCACTTCCACAAGGAATGAAGCCACTGTAGAACAACGAGGATATTGTGGAAAAGATAGCATATGACTTCCAAGGCTAGATCTTAAAAGGCTTGTAATGGCTCCTGCCTTACATTCCCTTGGATCACTCTGGGGAAGGCCAGGTACCATATTGTGAGGACACTCAAGCAGCCCTATGGAGAGACCCAGGTGTCAAGGAACTGAGGCCTCTGGGCAACACCAGGTGAGCAAACCATCTTGGAGATGAATCTCTCAAACCCTAGTCAAACCTTCAGATGACTGCACCCTGGGCTAAATTCTTGACTGCAATCTCAAGAAAGACTCTGAACCAGAATCATACAGCGAAGCCACTCCTGAGTTCCTGACCCAAAGAAATTACAAGATAATAAATGTTCACTGTTTTAAATCACTATGTTGGATTAATTTCTTTCTTTTTTTTTAACATCTTTATTGGAGTATAATTGCTTTACAATGGTGTGTTAGTTTCTGCTTTGTGGATTAATTCCTTAAGGAAGAATAAATAACTAATATATCTTCCACCTTAAGCTAGACTGGAAATGAGTAAGATCCACGTGATCTTGTTATAATGCAATCAAAATTGTATATCAAGATGTTTTCAGATTCATCGAGTCCCAATTTCATTAAAAGAGTTTTTTTTTTTAAATTAATATGTGGCAAGACCATTTTAGGAACAAACTCTCAAAATTAAAGAGAGTTTAGGCAGTAGGAAGATTGAGAACTAGGAAAGTAGGTGAGTGGAAAGCAAGTAAAGCTGAAAGGTAATGCAGGAAAGGATCTGGAAAACAACTAAGCAGAAATTTTATTGACAAGATTTCTTCATATGAGAGCCTATAATATCATATGTAGGCTAACCAGCCAAAATCATCTATTTAAGACGATTCGGCGAGATAGTTTTTGACAAAGAATAATCCAGGGTTTGCATGTGGCTTGGTGACGTGACGAGTCCTCATTGACTGTGCTCCCTTTGGGACGTGCTCCATTGATCTAAAGCTCTACCTGGGCTCCATACGTAGCAGTGGGCTCAACCCACCACTGATACTGAACACATGCAGCTTGTGTGTCCTCTGTAGAGTCCCTCCCATATCCCATTACTCTGTCAAGTGAAAGACTGGATTGATATTCATTCTTTACCTGTGAGCTAAGAAGTCTGAAGGGTTGTATGAGTGTAAGTGCATCAGGCACCAGTTATGTTTTAAAGCAGCCTTAGGCTCACAGCAAAAGTGGTTCCGGGACTTCTCTGAGGATACCAAAATCTGAGGATGCTCAAGTCTCTTACATAAAATGGCATAACATTTGCATATAACCTACACATACCCTCCCCTATACTTTAAATTATGTCTGGATGACCTATAATAACAAATACAATGTAAATGCTATGTCACTAATTACCAGTGTGGCAAATTCAAGTTCTGCTTTTTGGAAATTTCTGGAATTGTTTTTCAAATATTTTCTATCCTCAGTTGGTTGAGGCTATGGGTGTGGAACACACGGATACAGAGGGCCAACGGTAGACTTGAGGCCCATACATGTATCATAAAATTAGAAAATGTCCTTGGAAATTCTTTTTAGTGACTTTTAGATACTTACTCAGATGCAAGTTCAGTGCTAGAGGGAAATAGCAAAAGATTCTTGATATTTCAAGGCAGTTTGCTAAATTTCACCAGGTCTCTTGCTGGTAATGAATCATATAAGTATTATTTTGTAACTGGAGTCAACTGAAATTAGAGAACGGATAAGCAAAAACACTCAGTGACTCTTGGAACTTTGGAGATTCAAAGCAATTTGTCTGCTAACTTGCTGCTGATTTGTAAGGAGAACAGTATCTCAGTTTTAACCAAACACAAACCAATAAATTTAATAGTGCCCAGGGTTTAAATATCTACCTGATATGCCAATATTAAAGTAGTATCTTTGCAGTTTTTTGTCTGTAAACAGTTATATGAGAAAATGTTGCCTTTAATTTAAATAATTAATTATGACCTTGAACCAGGTGTCACTATGACACCACAATACTATAATATGCCTTGCTCTTTGCCTCTTCTTTTTATCTTTCCCTCTCTCTCTCTTTCTCCACTATTTAAATATGTTTATTTTATTTAAATATGAGGTTTATTATATTTAAATATGATGTTAATAGATCAGCCTATCATTAGCAGCATTATGATTCTAGACTAAAGTTTGCATTAGCTCCCAAAGCACAGTAAAAGTAAGTAAGTAGATATTAGGTACATAGATACATGGGTAAGTAGGTACCTAGGTAGGTAGGTAGACAAAAACAAACAAAACACATCCCTTCATCTCTACCCCACAATAACATTCCCTGTGGACAGCTAGACACTACTGTCTCCTTCACACCAATGAGAACCAAATGGAGGGAGGGAACATCTTGCAACCCCTTCCTTTGGACTGGCTTGTTTCACCCAGGACACCTCCAGTCTCACAATCTTGAGTAAATTACCATTATCATTACACAGCATCATCACTTCAGTGTCATCCAAATTTGTCAGAAGAAAAAAACAAATCTTGGTTATTTGTTAAAAACATAAATTCTTTTCCCTACACAGAATGTACTATTGATACATCAGATTTTCTCAGTGTAACTCTTTATAATCTGTATGTTTGACCAAAATTCCAGATAATTCTTATCATCAAGAAAGACTGGGAAATGTTGATTAATTGTTTCATTTTATTTAAAATGTATCTGATCATCTATCTGAACTAGGAGTTATGAGCTAGAAAACATCTCAATTATTAAAAATGAGAAAACTGACACTTAGAGACAGTAAATGACTTGGGGGAAGGTCACACAGCTAGAAAATGGTAGGGCTAGATCTTAATTAAGCCCCTGTATTGTGGCTCCATTTTTGTTACACTTCTCCACCAAATGTTTGTTTCCTACACAGCTGGCCACACGGCTGGTAATGAAGATAAAAGTTCTGGACACAGACAAAAAGTAAAAAATAACCTTCTCTTCTAACTCATGGAGTCTTCTACCTCCTAGCTTCCTTGCACAGACTTCTAGAGACCTCTGGCTCTCTGGGCATTCCTTTGCAATCTCACTATAGTTACTGCTTTCCTTTTGAAGGGTCCAAGCTCAATATTATCCCTTCTTGCTCAGCCTCCTCCTTCCCTTATAACCCATGTTTTAGCAATTATGGTTGGTGACTTGAGATGGACAATACACCAGTAATCCAAGACTGAGGTATAGGATGGAAAAATCCTTGAGTGTATAATGAAACCAGAGCTAGAAAACTGGACTCTCATGGTCTGAGACAAAACATCTCACCTCTTTCAGTCTCCCATGTGAATTACTTTAATCTGATGAGAGATTCTAGAGCTAGAAGGACTTAGACTGTCTGCTCAAGCCCCTTATTTTAGAAGAAAGGGAAGTAAAATGTTAAAAGGTAATTTGGTAATTCAGATGAAATTGTAAAAGTGAAATATATGAAGTAATATGTTTGTGGGTACGCTGAATTTCTTTGTCCCTTGCCTAAGCTGAACTTACCCTTTCCTAGCCCATGCAGACCAGGAAGTAGCTCATTCTCTTTTTTGTACAAATAACATGCCAAACTTTGTACTGAGTGCTTTATATAAATTATATTTTACTGAACCTCAAAGCAGGCTTTCAAAATACATATGGCAATCTCCAATTGATTTATGGGGAAACTGACTTACAGGTTAAAAGCCTGTTACTTTTTGCAACAAACAAGAATAAGGTGGAGAGAAAATTCACATTCAGAATGTTTTTTTTAAATTACAAAATATACCCCTTAGCCCTTTCTCAAGTAGCTGTCACTTCACAGCTCCCCTTTATGTATAAGTGCTTCAACAAAACACTGGAAAAAATATATGCTAGAAAACGGAATGTATTTGTTTACAAAGCTAAGAAGTAGAACTGATAGAAAAGGCAATAGATAAAGGGTAAGAGATTCATATATAAAGACTGTCCAATTGGCCAGTACAATGACCAGAATCCAGAGAGTGGAATGTTGACCTATCTTAAGAATATACTTAAGTAGTAGCACAGCAGATGCACAAATGCAAGTTAAGGAGTGCCAGCATGACTGTTTGTCAGTCAAAAATTACAAAGTGTTTATTATTTGCCAGGCGCATTTACAGGCCCTGGGAATACAGTGTCTAATATTTGCAGGAACTTATATTTCAATGGGGAGTGTAAGGGTAAAAAAATGTGATAAACACGTAGAACGATACCCACAACAAAAAGCTAATTTCAGGAACTGATTAAGTCAATAAAAAATGTTAAATAGGGCTTCCCTGGCGGCGCAGTGGTTGGGGGTCCACCTGCCGATGCGGGGGGCGCGGGTTCGTGCCCCCGTCCAGGAGGATCCCGCATGCCGCGGAGCGGCTGGGCCCGTGAGCCATGGCCACTGGGCCTGCGCGTCCGGAGCCTGTGCCCCGCAACGGAAGAGGCCACAACAGTGAGAGACCCGCGTACCGCAAAAAAAATAGCACATGTTAAATAGGGTCACTTGATTACATGCGACTGAGAGGGCCCCTAGAGTGATAAGGAAAGACATTTGATGAGGAGGTAATATTCCACTGAGTCCTGAATAAGAAGCAGGTAGCTCTGCAAAAGTATGGGAGAAAGAAGATGGTCCAAGAAGAAAAAACAGTAAGGGCGAATACTCGAGACGGAAAAGACCTTGGGATGTACAAGGGACAGAAAGTATGTCAGTGTGAAGATTGTATCATCAACAACTGAGAGAATGAATATAGACAAATCTGGAGACATATTCAGAGGCCAGATCATGTAGGGCCTTATTGGTCACAACAAGATTTTATTCTGGATGTAGGGAAAAGCCCATGCAAGGTTTTATTTTATTTATTTATTTTCTAACTTTTTATTTTATATTGGAGTATAGTTGATTAACAATGTTGTGATAGTTTCCGGTATGCAGCAAAGTGATTCAGTTATACATATACATGTATCTATTCTTTTTCAAATTCTTTTCCTGTTAAGTTGTTACATAACGTTGAGCAGAGTTCCCTGTGCCATACAGTAGGTCCCTATTGGTCCATTTTAAATATAGCAGTGTGTACATGTCAGTCCCAAACTCCCTAACTATCCTTTCCCCCCACCGTTCCTCTCTTGTAACCATAAGTTCATTCTCTAAGTTTGTGAGTCTGTTTCTGTTCTGTAAATAAGTTCATTTGTATTATTTCTTTTAGATTCTGCATATAAGTGATATCATATGATATTTCTCTTCCTCTGTCTGACTTACTTCACTCAGTACGACAATCTTTAGGTCCATCCATGTTGCTGCAAATGGCATTATTTCATTCTTTTTAATGGCTGAGTAGTATTCCATTGTATATAAGTACCACATCTTCTTTAACCATTCCTCTGTCGATGGACATTTAGGTTGCTTCCATGTCTTGGCTATTGTAAACAGTGCTGCAATGAACACTGGGGTGCATGTCTCCTTTCGGACCATGTTTTTCTCCAGATGTGTGCCCAGGAATGGGATTGCAGGGTTATATGGTAGCTCTATTTTTAGTTTTTCAAGGAACCTCCACACTGTTTTCCATAGTGGCTGTACCAATTTACATTCACACTAACAGTGCAGGAGGGTTCCCTTCTCTCCACACCCTCTCTAGCATTTATTGTTTGTGGATTTTTTGATGATAGCCATTTTGACTGGTGTGAGGTGATACCTCATTGTAGTTTTGATTTGCACTTCTCTAATAAATAACGATGCAAGGTTTTACATTGAATAAGAACATGCATGGAGTTACTTTTGAAAATATCACTGTGGCTGTTTTGTGGAGAGTGATCTACAGGGAGATGAAAGTGGAAGCAGGAAGGGATGTAAGAAGGCTCCTGCTAGATTTCCATAGGATGATGGTTCCTGGGACTACAATCTTGCAGTTAGAAATGAGAAGTGGTTAAATTTTAGTTATATTTTGACAGGAGATCTGGCAGGACTTAACTGATAGATTGGATCTAGAATATGAAAAAAAGAGAAGAATCAAGAATTATTAACACCTGGATTTATAGCCTGAGCATCTAGGTTGCAATGGTAGAATCATTTCTTGAGGTGATGGGATAGTGTGGACAGCGGTGAAGGACTATAACTGATAGTCCTGCTTTGGCCAATTTGCGATGCCTATAGAACACCCTAGTAGTAATTATTTGACTATATTAGTTGGTTATATCAGACTTGGGCACTGGAGAGATCTTTGGATTAAGATATTTTAAAAGGGTAGCAGAATACAAATATATTTGAAACAATGGGAGTAAATGCCTTCACATAGTGAAAGATTATAGATAAAGAGGATCAGAAAGCTGAGGGCTGAGCCCAGAGTCTAAGGGCAATTCTATCAGAGATTTCATAGATAACGTGGACCTGTGAAAGAAGACTGAAAAGTACACATAGTGAAGTAAGAGGAAACCCGGGAGATTATGGTGTCCTAGAAACAAAGGAAAACATGTTTCCTTATGGATGGAATAATGGATCATGTTAAATACTGTAGAGGGTGCTAGCAAGATGATGGGAAACTAACCATTAGCCGTGGGAAGGTGGAGATTCATGGTGACCTTGTTAAGAACTGTTTAGATATAATGATGAGGTCCAAAGTCCAGTTGCAAAGGGTATGAGTGGGAAACAAAATGTAAGATGAGCACTTAGAAAACACAAATATGAGGAACTACTTTTATGATTTTTTCTTCCAGTAGATAGAGGCAGAGCAATGGTACCCTTACCTGGAAGCTTATACGAAGGTAAGGAACAGTATTTTTTTAAATGTTTTGAAAGAACCAATAAAGAGTGGAAATTTGATGCACCAGGGGAGAAAGAGTTAAATTGCAGAAACTAAATCCTTAAGATGGTAATAGTAGATGGAATTTGTGGCACAAATTAACTTGGCCTTAAGTAGGAACATCATTTTTATTATAATAAGGGAAACCATAATGTGGAAAACTATAATAAGGGGAACAATACAGTAGGGTGGTAGGATTTTTAGTCAAGATTAATTAATTTTCATCTATTGTGTGCAGATCATCAGCTAAGACAGTACGTGGGGAGTGGGTATTGAAGATTTGAGGATAAGAAATGAAATTGTCACTGGAGAAAGTAACTAAGTGGAACTTCCCTGGTGGCCTCAGTGGTTAAGAATCCCCTTGCCAATGCAGGGGACACGGGTTCGATCCCTGGAAAGCCACAACTACTGAGCCCTCGTGCCACAACTACTGAAGGCTGCGTGCCTAGAACCCGTGCTCTGCAACAAGAGAAGCCACCACAATGCGAAGCCCACACACCGCAAGGAAGAGTAGCCCCCGCTCGCCGCAACTAGAGAAAGCCTGCGCGCAACAACGAAGACACAACGCAGCCAAAAATAAATAAATAAAATACATAAATTTATATATATATAAAAGGAACTAAGTAAATTTAATAGGAAAGTTTATCAGGATAACCTGTCAGGGTTGATATTTCTTTTGATATGTGAACATAAATTTAAAGTCCAATCAGTGAATTTTCTCTTGATTGCTCGGCTACTCATTCGTAGGTGCAAAATAAAAGGATAGTTGAGTTAATCAGGGTTAAGGACATTCCGGGTGAATAGAATTTCAGGTGAGAGAGGACAGAGAATTTCCAAGAGAACACAGGGCTGGAATAAAAAAATAAATCTAGGTTTCTAAGGAAAGTGAGGACCTAGAGTGATTGATGTACAGTGAGAAGGTGTTAAGATAAATGGATTACAGATTTTCATGAGTTTGTCGAATTTTGGAATAAAAGTTTTAGTGCAAGTTGGAAGGAGAGAAATTGGTAATCAGAGATTATTAAAATGTTTGAAACTAACATTTTGGGAGTAGTATAGGTATAAGTAATGATCACATGACTGCTTGGCCAAGTGAGACTGAAGGGAATGTAAGAAACAAGTAGATGAAGGTTCTAAGAATACAGGAATTGGATGTATCATCTGTTTGCATAAGGAAATCTCAAAAAATCATAGCTATGGAGAGGGAGGCAACAGCTAGATGCCCTATGAATGGGGAGAGTAAATAAGATATCAGTAGGTGACAGTATCAGAAGTGAGAGCTAAAAAAATCTGATGAGTTGAAACTGAAAAAGCCTAGTGTTTTTTTTTGTTTTTTGGTTTTTTTTGCGGTATGTGGGCCTCTCACTGTTGTGGCCTCTCCCATCGTGGAGCACAGGCTCCGGACGCGCAGGCTCAGCGGCCATGGCTCACGGGCCCAGCCGCTCCGCGGCATGTGGGATCTTCCCGGACCGGGGCACGAACCCATGTCCCCTGCATCGGCAGGCAGACTCTCAACCACTGCGCCACCAGGGAAGCCCAAGACTAGTGTTTTTAAGGAGGAAGGAGAAGAAATGGTTTTCAAGTAGCAATAGGTAATAGGAAGGACACTTGAGTTATGTGGAGTGTAGAAGAAAAAAGTCTACATTCAAGGGGTTACAGAGATGCAGTATCTTCAGCACAGTCATGTTCCAGTTAAGTGAGAGGATAAAAGGACCATTCAAAGAAAGGGTTGAGAATAGAATGGAGCCTGCTTGTGCCTGTGGTCCCAACGGATGCCGAAGGATTTGAGCAGGTGGGAACATTAGGTGTTAGGATCAGATCAGTGAAGGTAAACAATTGCAAAGGGATAATCACTTGTATTATGGTATACCATACCGAAACCTGGATTTCTGTGGACATCCAAGATGTAGGTACAGTGGATTAATTCTGGAAATCAGAAAAGAGATTGAAGACTTTGAAGCAGCTTCTTGGGGGAAGGTCAACTCAGCAAAACATGGAATACTACAGATTCAGAATTTGGCTTTCCCCCTGAGTAAAGGGGCTGATTCACCATGCACAGAGGTGATTGTATGACACAATTTCATTTGAGAAATATGTGAAAGAGATGAAGCTTTTAACTAACTACTATATCAATAAAAGCGGAAAACATTACTTCACTAAAGATAAAAATGCACTCTTTGCATCAAAAAAAATTTACTGTTCAGAAAAATTCTAATACCCACTAGTAGTAGAATATGGCTACATGGCTAATTCTGGGTCCATCCTTAAAAGTATCGTTGGTGAGTGGAAGTCTGTCCTCAGATCCCTAAGATCTGGTGGAAAGTAGGAAGTGGTCGTGAACATGACGAATGATAAAAAGATTGTCAGGGCATTGAACAAGCCATGTATCCAATAAAAAGAAATTACAACTTCAACAGGTGCAGGTATCCAGGCTCTTCTGGACGTAATAGGACCCTTTAAGAGAGTAAAGGACAGATTGCTTGGGAAATCTGATCTTTCCTTCTAAAATTATCTTTCTAAAAAGACTATGGGTCTTGTGTTTCAGAATAATCTAGGAAGGTTATTAAAAGTGCATGTCCCCAAGTCTCATGTCAGACCCACTTAATAAAAATCCCTGAGAATGGATCCAGAGATCTGTGCATTTTAACGTGCTATATATTACAACCTCTCCCTCAATTTAATCACAGGAAGGCTCAATAAGATCATTAATGTGCTAGCGGGTGATGCTTGGCAGGTGGTAGGTTTGGTACATCATGCTCTGTTGGATAGAAGTGAGGCTTATCTTGGCTCGCCGATAGATCCAGTGTCTAAACAGTGCCTGGCACAGAGTGGGTACTCGACAATTATTCGGTGAATTAATGACTGAAGGAATGAATAGTTTTTCTAACCTAGATTTAAACGTTCTGTCCTTTCAACTCCTAAGTGGGATATTATTATTGATTAAACACCTCTGTTTCTCAGTCTCCACCCAGAGACTCCCCAGCCAAATCGATCCACTCTAGTAAGGAGGTTCCCTATGCCTGAGCTCCTACCCACTTAACCTTCCCTCAATCCACTTTTATCTCTGAATTCTGACCCTCTTATTTTAAGCTAACTGACTAAGAAAGGGTCAGCCCTTTGATTTGATTGTCCAAACTCGATGCTAATACATGCCTCTCCAAATCGCCAGTCTAGATTTTAGCCTTTCAGTCATAAATTGGTCAGGACAGTGTCACCTGGCCTGAGAAACCCTCAGGGCTTCAATCAAATCTACCATGGTTAAACATGGCCAAGTCATGTCCACTTCCAGCAAAAGTATAAACAAAATTTGCCAAGGCTTAATGTGGTCCTTCATTTCAAATAGTTGAAGAACCAGCCCATGAGGAAGAAAATAAGAGTTATTTTGAGTTTTTCTAAGGGCAGATTTAAGACTAGTGGGAATAAGTTATAGAAAGAAGATTTTGTTTCAAAGTAAAGGAGAGCAATATAAAATTAATTGGCATTTAACTGTCTTAAAGTCACCAGCTCCCTTTTGCTAAGAGAATTCAAATAGAAGCAAAATAATAATTTATCTAGAACAGAATCATAAAGCTCGAAGGAATTTTAGAGATCAATTTGATATATTATGTCATCCTCATTCTTTTATAAATGTGGAATCGAAGGTCTAGAAAAATTGAGAACTGTCTAAATCTTCATAGCGTATTATAGTTAGTAGTAGGAACATAACCTAACCTTAAGGCTTTGTACACAACATCACTTCAAATTGTAGAAGGGGCACCTGCTTTGATTTATATGATTCCGTATGTCTTATCTAAATTCTAAGACTAGCAGCCCCATATTTTGAACTCCTTTTTCTTTTTTTGTTTATATCCAGAATTCTGTAGTTAATTAATTTTACATGGCAATGAAGTGAAACAGGACTTTCAATTTGCATATTAGCAAATTGAAAAAAAAAAAACAAATCTGCCTGGAAATAGCTCACGATAACCTGTTATTTACTGACAAAGGAGTAGCTCTCTTTTTTTGGCAGGTGAAACAAATTAAACGGCACCCACCTTCTTGTTGTGTAGAACAGAATACTCCCCTTGGGACTGAGAATATGATTTTGCCAACAACAGAGAAAGGAAATAACATTTACAGAAAGAACGTCTGCTTGTAGGTGATTTGTATGTGGAATCACATTTAATTTCATTTAATCCGCACAATGTCTCTGTGAAATGAATATTGTAGCCATTTTACAGATGAGGAAGTTGTATCTCAAAATGGTTTACTGCCATGTTCAAAGCCCTACGGCTGATACATGGTAGAAGAAAATTTGAAATTACGTCTTAGTTAGGGAGATCAACTGGTCTAATCTGCTGAGGACTGGGGAGTTTCCCAAGACATGGGAATTATAGTGTTAAAGCTGGGATAGTTCCAGGCAAACAAAAACAGTTACTCTTCCTAAATCCAGGGAAAGGAGAAGGAAGTTCTTTCCCAAGCTCATCAAATGTCAGTGACTCAACTGGGGGTGGGGAAAGGATGGGAACTGTGATGCAGCATGTTAAGACATACAGATTTCTGGATACATTCTCTGTGATTTTGATTGAATGGGTCTGGAATCCTAAATTATTCTGATACACATGGTCCATAGGTTACATTTTTGGAAACATCATTTTAGAAGGAAAGATCAGACTTCCCAAGCAATCTGTCATTCATACTCTTGAAGGGTCCTACTAGGTACAGAGGAGCCTGAATATCTACATTTTCTGGCATGATTGCTATCATTTTATTTAAAGATCATCATCATCCTGAAGCCTCTGTTCCAGCTGTGTTTGAAAGTAAGTGGACAAATACAGTCTTCTCCTTAGGAAAAGATGGAAAGTCACTCTATAGTCTTTGCAGTCAAAGGCCAATGTTGAAGGACACCAGATATTCACAAAAGCCATTCATGAGATACCAGAATGATCCCTTCAGGCCACTGGCTCTCAAACTCCATGTGTATACAAAGCACGTTGGGGATCAAATACAACATGCACATTCTCGTGTTCTACATTCTAAGAGTCTGATTTAACTGGTCTGAGGTAAGACCCAGTGAGATGGTTCATTTTACGTGTCAACTTGACTGGGTCCCACGGTTCCCAGAATAAACATTATTTCTGATGTGTCTGTGAGGTTGTTTCTGGACGGGGTCAGTATTTGAATCAGTAGACTGAATAAAGTAGATTGTCCTCCCTGCTGTGGGTAGGCATCATCCAACCCACTGGGGACCTGAATAGAAGGAAAGGCAGCGGAAGGGAGCATCCTCTCTCTCTGCCTGACGCATAAATTGAGAGATTGGTTTTCTGCTCTTGGACTGGGATTTACACCATCAGTTCTCCTGCCTCTCAGACCTTGGGACTCAGACTAGAATTTATACCATGGAATTTCCTGCATCTCCATCTAGCAGACAGTAAATCATGGGACTTCTCAGCCTCCAAAATAACATGAACCAATTCCTTATAATAAATCTTATTATGATATATATTTCATATAATAAATATATATTATAATGTATACAAATTGTATGTTTATAGAAATACACACACACACGTATGTATTATTATTAGTTCTATTCCTCTGGAGAACCTTGATTAATACATTTAATATATCCCAGAATATTTATTTTACATGCCGCTTCCTCTCCCAACTAGTTGATTATGTTGCTTTCTTGATTTCCTGATCTAAACCATAAACTTCATTCTTTGCTTATTCTGTACCTAACATGATACTAGACACGGGCTGGGGGAGGGGAGTTTGAATAATACCAAATTTCATAAAAAATAGATTGCAAACAAGTTAAAGACATTTTTAACCTAGTTGGCAATAGATTCAATCATTTGCCTGTTTTGTTGTTGGTTTATCTTTTCTTTCTTTTTTTCTTTTTCTTTTTTTGCAGGCAAAATCCATTTTGAAACTGTCCCCAAAGAAAAGCATCTGGATGGTGAAAAAAAGTTAGATTTGGTATTTTACTGATTTCTTCTTCTTGTCATTCATATTTCAATGCTAATTTTCTAAAGCCTTTTACACAAAACAGTTTTAAATTCCATACAAGGCAAATTGGACAAATTCCATTTCAGAACTGCAGTTGTGTTGACACACGGTAATCTTATTAGCAATAAAAGGATATTACCTATAATTGAATAGCTCTGCAATTAACAAATTTCAGAGCCAGAGAACACCATCATTCTTCAGTTTTACATTTGTTTTTACTCACAGCAGGAAATGTTTGAATTAGCAACAAAACTATTAGCATATTCTTGCTCTACTAAATGAAAAAATAACTTAATAAAAAACTACTTCACCCAGAATAAATATTAACTACAGTTCATGCAGATAAGCTTAACTGAGCAATTAGGACTGTGTTATACTCGTACTTTAATAAATACTGTGTGTGTTTATTTCAAGCAGCATAACCCCCGTGTCACTCCAAAATCTGATTGGGTAGAATTCTGTGTTGATAATAAAGGCCAGGCTTCCATTTATTTAAACAAATATATAATTTGGGAAAAATAATTAAAGTATTCATCTGGGGAAGTTATATTTGGTGTCTTCATGACAGCTGTATAATTGGGTCATTCTAATATTATAACACAGACACACACACATAAACACACACCTATTTTTTTTAAAATGGATTTAGTTATGTTCCAGGACTCAACATCACCCATGGAACAAATTACATTAAAATTACAATTAACTTCCGCTCAACTGTCAGCAGAAATCCATGTTGCTGTGTACATACTGCCTTTTCCTCACTTTTATTAAGCCCCTTTCAGTTATGAGGGAATATAAATTGGAAGGATGTCGCTATGTCATCTACAGTATTAAAATGTACGAGGAACATTGACCCTGGCCTCTAGAGATTATGTGAAAAGCCATTTATATGCACAGCTGTACAAAGTGCCTGAGCTTAATGTTGAATTCCATGGAAAATCATCTTTGCTGCTGTGCATCTGAGGAAGGACAAGATTTAGATATTTAATGTGTCCCGTTACCAGACAAGCCCAGTCAGCAGTGCATTAGTGAACCAACCAGTACAGGGAGCTCCTTTGGGGAGTGACAGGTTTTGCCTTTAAATGCAAGGAGGGACCAGAGTTCATACTTCGTTGGAAACAGCAATGAGGGAAAGAGGCAGGAGGGTTAGTCACCTTGCTCTCACTGATGTTGTCTTCCAGAAAACTACCCCCCGATTGATTCCTCAGATTCCTTCCCTTCACCCATGCGTTCTTGAATGTTGGCTACAGCAATATCCCTTCATCCCCATCAACCTTTCTTCATAGACATGATCCAGTCTTGAATATCTATTTTGGACGTATTACTTGTATTACTGAAAAAACACTACTTCGTATTAAAAAACAAGAATAAAAACAAATGAACCTGGCCATAGATGGAAATCTCATGTCAGAATCCAGCTGTGGGAGCTATTCTATAGCTCAGATTCCACTTGACCATTTACTGACTGACTCTGTCAACTTACTATCTTCCGTGTGCTTCATCTTTCTCACTTATCAAAATTAGGAAACTAGCCTTTTATTTAACAAGAGGAGATGATCATAACATCTTCACAGGGTTGTTTTGAGGTAGAAGGCTTAGTAAATGAAATATAGTAAGTATTTTTAAAAGCTAGCTATTTTCAAAAGACATTATAACTAAAGCTGGGATTTGTTTTTAAATTACCACACACCATCCTCTTTGTATTGAGCTGAAATCTGTGTCCTTGTCACCTTTACATCTTACCTTATTGAAGATTCTCCAAAACCAAAATGAGATACCAAGGAGTTAGTGAGTTTACTGTCATAGAAGGTGTTCAAGAAGAAGCTGGTATTAAAGTTGCAGAAAGTATCTTAACTTTGAAGGTACAGTTGCACCAGGTCAGCTCCCAGGTGGAAGGGAAAAAAGATATGAGGAAAATGGAGGTGGGATGGGGAGTGTGAAACTACAAGATGGATATCAGAATCACTAGGGAACATTTTCAAAATATACATGTTAAGGCCTCATCTTGGGGGACAGGGAGAGGGATGAAGGAGTTAGAAGACAAACTAGCCCTCTTCTCCAACCCTGTTTTGAAAATTATGAGACCAACGGTAATTTTGAATTACTCAGGCTGAGTGACATCTTGAGTCAGGACTGGAGATGTTTATCCAGATTGGTGAGTCTCAACCCTGGACACTTTAAAATCACCTGGGGAGCTTTTTAAAAAGTACTAATGATCAGGTCTCACCCCAGATCAGTTCAATCAAAATCTCTGGGAGATGGGCCAAGGCACTGAAGCTTTTAAAAAGCTCCCCAGGTAATTCTAATGTGCAGCAAAGTTGAGAACCAATGTTCTATAGAAGCTTACTTAGTTAACCTTAAATGTTTAATCTGCAAACCTATGACTTGCAGTGTTTCAAAATTAAACAAATGAAAATCTCCAAAGTAATAATTATTATATGCATCAGGATACATCAACCTCCTCATCACCGTCCTCACAATAGTAATACATACCAGTTTTCATTTGAATAGTGAATAAGCTCATTCACATCTAAACAACCACAATAGCTGTGGTTTAGGAAGTGTAACGTACTTGAGCAAGCTTCCATAGTTGACTAGAGGCCAAGCTGGGACTCTAGACCAGTTCTTCAGGTTCTTGAATTAGTACTGTTCCCATTCTGTCACCATCAGCTAGCTTCCCAAGTCCTCCAGTGCCTAATTCTGCTTGCATTAACAGATCATGCTCCCCCACAAGAGTTTAGCTATCAGTTATGACTCTAAGCCATGACTCTAAGCCAATCTCTAGCTTCTAACAGATGCTTTCAGACCAAACACCTTTTATAATTGCTCTTGTTGACAAACAGTGGTCCCCAGGACTGGTTACTAGTTATGGTTCAGTGAATCAAGGCTTTGATTATCCTTACAGTAATTTCATACATAATAATTCTTAATGCAATGAAACAATCAACTTACTTACTTTTTTAAGGCAAGAGGCAACATTGTCTCTTACTTCAACCCACACAAATCAGATATTTTTTAAAATGTAGAGGATAATGAGAATTTTAATAGCCAAGTCATGGTGCTAAAATTGAGTTTGATATTTCTTAGTTACTTGCATCAGCAATTAAAGTGGTTACAACCCTTGAAAACATATCTAATGTCCACTTTCAAGAAGATGGAGTAGAATTACAACTAAAATTCTTGATTATATGTACAACAAATAGACAAGATTCTGAAAGGTAGAGAAAAGAAAAAAGATTGACTAGGGGACTTGGGATCTGAAGAATAAGTAACACAGTGGTGAACTCCTGTGAACAAAATTCCTGTCAAAATCCCAGAAAGATATTTTGTAAATATAGAGAAGACTACTCTAAAATTCATATGAAAAGGCAAAGGAAATAGAATAGCTAAAACAATCTTGAAGAAGAATAAAGTTGGAGGAATCAGACTATCCAATTTCAAGGCTTATTATATAGCTACAGTAATTAAGACTGTGAGCTATTGGTCAAGACATAGACATATAGATAAATGAAACAAAATAGCAAACATAGAAATAGACCCACACAAACATACCCAACTGATTTTCAAAAAGGATACAAAGAAATTCAAAGGAGAGAAGATAACTTTTCAAAAACTGGTGTTAGAGCAATTGGACATCCATAAGCAAAAATATTAACCTCAATCTAAGTCTCATATCTTATGCTCAAGATTAATACACAACCAATCATGAACTCAAATGTAAAATGTTATACTATAAAACTTTTAGGGGAAAAAACATAGGAGAAAATCTTTGGAATCTGTGACAGGCAGAGTCTTAGACTTGAAACCAATAGCATGATTTATAAAAGGAAAAATTGATAAGTTTGACTGCATACAAATTAAAAAATTAAAAACTTTTGCTCTGCAAAAGACCTTGTTAAAAGGATGAAAAGACAAAGTACCTTCTGGAAGAAAATATTTGCAAGCTATATATCCAACAAAGACTAGCATCTATAATATGTAAAGAGCTGTCAAAACTCAACAGTAAAAAACAAACAATCCAATTAAACTATGATGAAAAGATAAACACTTCACTAAAGAAGATATACAGATATTCATGTCAAATAAACACGTGAAAAGATGCTCATTAGCCATGAGGGAAATGCAAATTAAAATGATAATGAGATATCCACCACACATATATCAAAATAGCTAAAATAAAAAATGGTAATAATTTGGAGAAACTGGATCACTCATACATTGTTAATGGGAATGTAATATGATAGACCCAGTTTGAAAAACAGTTTGGAGGTTTCTTAAAAAACTAAATATGCAGCTATAATATAATCCAGCAATTGCCCTCCTGGGTAGTTTTCCTGGATAAAAAATAATGTTCACACAAAAGCCTGTACATGAATGTTCATAGTAGCTGTAATCCCCCAAACCTAGATATCCTTTAAAGGGAGAATGGTTAAACAGACTGTCTCACACTCATGTCATAGAATACTACTCAGTAACAAAAAGGAACAAACTATTGATACACACAACCTGGATGAAACTCCAGAGAATTATGTAAGTGAACAACACAGTCCCAATGGTTTACATACTGTAGGACTCCATTATATGACATGCCCCAAAATACATGATTGCAGAAATGGTTGCCCTGGATTAAGAAGATGGTTGCAGGGGCGGTGAGGGTTCAAGGGTGTGGGAGTGTGTGTGGCTTTAAAAAGCAACAAGAGGGATACTTGTGGTGATGAAAATATTCTGAATCTTGACTGTATCAATATCAACAGCCTGATTATGTTACTGTACCGTTGTCTTGTAAGATGTTAACTTTGGGGAAACTTCTTAAAGGGTACATGATGTCTCTCTGGATTATTTCTAGGAGCCGCATATGAACGCACAATGATCTAAAAATAAATAGTTTCACTGAATAATATATCCCTTTCCTCAATTTGAGCTTCATACTGAATTAATCAACTTTGATGTTATAATTCATTTGTATAATGTTTTAGAACTGATAAAGATATGAAAACTTCTCTAGTGTTTACTGTATCTTTCCCACCATTTGGCAACCATAGATGAAAAGTCTTCATGTTCAATGGGTCTTGGGGATTACAAGAAATATTTACTCAAACAAAAAAGAAAAAAACAAAGAAAAAACAAACAAACAAAAAAAAAAACTACTCATGTCACAGCCCTTTTGTTTTTCCAAGTGGCAATTCTCACACTTCTCCTCCAAGTACTGAGTCTTATAGTCATTCTAACAGATTGCAAAAGGGACAAATATTTACATTGATATTTATTGAGTTCATATTATAATTAAGAAACTGAACTTGGTTCTGTGGCCTTGGAAAGAAGGATCACATAAGGATCCATTCAGAACCTACAGGGAATCAATGAAACTCTCTAGGCTTGGAATAAAGTTCAGAATTCTATTTTCATACTTTCTCTCTTTGTAAAAATATAGTGGTATTGGGCTTCCCTGGTGGCGCAGTGGTTGAGAGTCCGCCTGCCAATGCAGGGGACACGGGTTCGTGTCCCGGTCCAGGAGGGTCCCACATGCACGGAGCGGCTGGGCCCGTGAGCCATGGCCGCTGAGCCTGCGCGTCTGGAGCCTGTGCTCCGCAACAGGAGAGGCCACATGGTATTGAGTGGTATTGAGTTAGTTTTTATGGAGCTCTTTCTGTATGTCTAGTACTACTTTAATTACTTTACAAGTATTAATAATTCAACCCCACAGCAACTCTAAAGATGAAACTATTTTTATAACCATTTTACAGTTAATGAAAGTGAGACATAAAGTAGTTATTAATTTGCTTAAAATCATATAGCTAATAAGTTTAAAAGCTTAATTATCATCCACAGATGTTTGGCCCTGAAAATTACACTATTCAACATTAATAATATATAATATTTATCAAATCACAGCATAATATAAGCTTTTTGCCATATCTGTAGGAATCAAAAATAATCCTGAAAGATCATTATAAGCTGCTGTAATGATATTATTAGTCAGTCAATTGCGTACATGTTAACCATCTTAAATCACAGTCACACTAGTGAGGGATATGAAAACCTTAGAACAAAATAAGTAAAATGAACTTTAGTTTTTTCACTGGTGATATGAGTTAACAGAAATGTATAATCCATGCTCCAAGCGATTGTTGGCTTGGGAAATTGTTGGCCAAACTGGAACTCACTATGGATCTTTTCTGTTCCTAATCTGTTCCTGTTAAACCAATATTCGGTGATACAGTAAAATGACTACTGTTAGGACATCTGCCCCTGGACACCCTAGCTTGTCCCATAGAGCCAAAGGTATCAAAGCTGAAAGGTGATCCACGGTTACACTGGAGAAGAGGAGTGTTCCTTTTTGGGATACTAGGTTAGAGGGTCTCAGAATAGTATATTTGTGCCCCAATGTAATACAAAGATTAAGAAAAGGTCATTTCACAAAAAAAGTACACACTTCATATGTGTATGATCCCATGTATATAAATTTCAAAAATAGGCAAAACCAATCTGTAGGATTACAGGTTATGAGAGTAGTTACCTTTGGACGGGGGTAGTAACTAGAGGAGAGCAAGGTGAAGGGGGCATCTTCTGGGATGCTTGGTAACGTTCTATTTCTTAACCTGAGTGTTGGTTACAAGGGCGTGCCACGTGGTGAAAATTCATTGAATTGTTCATTATGATGTGTACATTTTTATGTATGTATATTACTCTTCAATAAAAAGTTTCCTTTGAGAAAACAAAACAAAACAAAATAAAAGAGAGGGTCATTTGATTCCTCTTTTAAACAGTCAATCCCTAATTCCATGATGTATCCAGGGGACAGGGTAAGCATTGGATGGCTTCTTCCTTCCCCCAGATGAACTTGTCCAAAAGACTTTTAGGGACTCATACAAATGAGTTTCTGCCTTTTTTTTGCTCCTTTAGTGCACCTGACATACCAAGGCTGTGCTGATTACCAGACTCAAGTTGCACACTTTTATTGCCATGTTGCACACCTGTAAGATGAACATATACAATGCAGCATGCAGAGGCTGTTTGCATATATGTTTTGCTATCTAGCTACAAAACTAAAAGTTCTAACATTTTGACTCACAGCCTTTTGAATTATTATGAATCTTTAAAAAAATCTGCAGAAAAAATCACAAGACAAACTTATTATATTCAATTCAACATGTATGGATATACATATATATGACATAGATTTCATTTTCTCTCAAACACATTTCATTTATTGTCTAAAATATTAACATGTTGAAAATACTTTTTGTCAAAAAACTACAAAAAGGTCAAGAACCCAGTGATCCAAGCAAAATTCATAATGAGATTTTTACATAAAGAAATCTGTGACTCCAGGAAATAATGATTTGCAGAGATAGGATGCAGTGCATCTTATGCTGTGGGTGTTTTTCTTTCACGTATTGGGCTATGTACAGGCAGATACAAATTCATTGTTCTCCGTATCAGATTTAAGCTTCTTGCAGAATGCATTCTGATTAAAAGTGAAGCGTTGAACTGACAATCAATGAGTTGCCCAAATAATCATCACCAGTTTCTCCTATAACATAGACGTTCTGTTTAGTTGGTGCTGAAAATTACTGGCTTCGTAATAAAGATTCATTTCAACTTTTCAATGTCTTTCTGAGAAGGAGACCCACTCATCACCTTTATCTCTATAATGACATGCTGCTCAGAGCTACTAGAGAGCCACGGAAGAATGGATCCTGGTTAAGACCGGTCCTGGATCAGCATGATTGTGCTGGGCAGTATCAAACCTTAACTGAGAGGTTCAAAAATCAGATTGGCCACATAACATGCCTGGTTACTAGTCAAATATAAACAAAGCACCGCAACTCAATCTTAACCATAAAGCTATTAAAATAGTGCCATGTTTCGCTCTGTCCCTGGCTTTCTACAAAGGCTGGAACGGCTCCTGGAAGCTTATGACCATCAAATTTTAAACCCTCACTGTCCAGAGCAAGATTAGACTATTTCAGTATGAGAGTCACTAGGCAGGTTCCCTTGACATTGAGAAAGAATGCCTTGTTCCAAAATTCCAGAGCAGTTATTTAATTAAAGGCAATTATAACAAAGAACCAGGGAACCCATAGAGAGGAACACTTCTCAGAGTTATATTGTCAGCACACACCTCCCTCCAATGGTGATTTAATCACATTCCGAAGCATTTCTTTTTAATTTATATACCTAGCGATACGATATATGAAACAAATAACTCAAGGCTGAGTACAATATTCCAAGACCCAATGTAATTTACACAGAAAGCTGGATATTTATTACTGATGCTAGAGGTTATTAAGTTATCTGAAAGGTATAGACTTTATTTCTGTTTTCAAGAAATAGAGATTTATATTGCTTATTTATTCCCAGCTGTTGAATATCTGAGTTGTGCTCAGAAAAGAGATTAAAAATATTTGATGATACCAGTGGCTGATATAACAGCAACTTGGGGAATTTCACCCAATTTTTATCCAAAATGCGTTTCTGAGTAAGTGTGTGTATGTACATGTCTGTGTTTATATGTCTGATTATGAGTGTCAGACCCAATAAAAGACACATGTTTTGACAGCTGATCATGAAATATTCCATTGTTTCATTTTCTTTTTGAAATGTGAAAAACTCCATTTTTCAAGATCTTTTCCTGACTTAGATTTTTTTCCATTGGAATAGTACAAATCCTCATAGGAGCCCTGACCACTAGACTAAGTCCCTAAACCCAGATTTCATCATAGCCTTGTTACAAACTGTGTGTCTCAAGTGAGCCATTAACCTTTCGGTATCTATATTTTCTCATTTGTAAAGAAGAGGAGTTGGATTTTCAGAGTCTCATTCTATGTTTATGAATTGAGCTATAATGAATTGGGAGTCATTCCTGGATAGCCTTCCTTTTAGACGTGGAGAAGATGAATCTGAATTGTTGGTGCCCACTCCACGTTCCAGGTTTCTTATTAACGCATACACATACTCATTCCACAGAATTTTGAACAAAAGACCTACTAAGGGTGCTTATTGATGTACATATGCAATCTCAGGAATCACAGGCTTGACAATGACTAAAACCAGAAGACAGTTTTGCAACATGTATTTATTGTCGAAATGGAAACAGCTCCAGGTTATATATCAATCTTTTCAACCTCTTGGGTAGTAACAATGTCAGCACAGGATTATGGAAAATGAAGATATATACTATAAGGATAGATCACTGTCTGTACATAGAGACATACATCTACATTTCTGTCCAAAACTTTACTAGAGCGTGCTTCAAGAGGTTTGGAAACACCTGAGAGTTTGAGCATGTGTTCAGAAATCTTGGCAGTGACTGAATCTTGCCTGTTAGTTTTTGTGCTGTGACTGTAGGCTATGTCCTCACTTAAAGTGCCCATAACCAGAAAAGTCAAGGAGTCCTGGAGGCATGGAAACACTTGAGGGCCAAGAACCAGAGGCCTTGAGCTCTAGTCCCAAATCTAATACTAACAAGCTCTGGGTTGAAAAGCAAGTCATTCCATATTCTTTGGCTACAAAATTAGGTGAAAATGCATTATGTGAGTCTTCCAACTAAAATTAGATTATCTCCAATACTCTCTGATATATCCTCTTTTGTACAACCATTATCTCTTTTTTTATTCCTTTTTTTAAAAAATTTATTTTTATACAATTTTTTAAAATTACGTTCCATTTACAGCTATTACAAAATATGGGCTCTATTCCCTGTGCTGGTACAGTGTATCCTTGAGTCTATCTTACACCCAAGAGTTTGTGCTTCCCACTACCCCCCACATGATGCCCCTCACAACCATTACCTTTTATGTGTAGGGTGATGCAAAGATGAATTGGTTGAGTCCTGTAAAATTTTTCTATAAAGTGGATTCTAAACCAAAGTGTAGAGAGCAGCTGTTTCTTCTAGATCCTTCCCTTCTCCTTTCAGGGCCTTATTTTGCTTGATGTTTTTCCCTACTTCTCAGACCACTTCACCATTCTAGGCCTTCTCAGGCCAGTGGTAGACCATGCTTCAGAACTTCCCAAGCCCTTCTTCTAAAAAGGTTTACTTTCTACTTTCCGTAACCTAGGTTCAATGTTAAATGACCAAAGCCAGTTACATAATCTAATTCCTCCTGTATTTCAGGCAGGGCCCTCTGAAGTCGCTATCTTAAACAAAGGGAAAGAGCCAAATGATGGGACTTTCAGACAATATTAAGAACTAGCAAAGGTTATAGGCTGGTGCTTTTTGATGTCCCATAAATCATACCACATAAGCACCCAATTTAACTGTAACCTTGTATTATGTATGGCATTTTACTGTTTAAAAGTATTTTCACATACATTGCCTGTTAGCTAAGCAAAAGAGTTATTTCCTAATATGGACTTATTGCTAGAAAAGACTGGGGCTTGGGAAGAGTATGACTTGTCCATGTTCTTACCACTACTTAGAATAAAAACAGTTATATTCCGGTTGGTTCTCTTTTATCTTGGTCTCATGGATTGCCAACAAATATTGCTGCCTCTCTGGCAAGAAGATGCTGGGAACATCCAGGTTATGGTTAGAAGAGGATTTTTAAAAACCTCACTCCCTTCATTCTTATAAGGGTTGATTGAAGACAAAAGGTAAAGTTCAATCATCATATTCATGCATCCTGTAAAGTTAACATTTTGGAGGGCTGCTATAAATCACATGAAAATCTGAAATTTAAACAAAACTGGAGTGAATTGTGCCAAAAAGCAGAAAACTTCTAATTGTCTCTTCTTCCTCTCTGCCTTAACCAGAGATCTGTGATTCTTCCTCAAAAAGTGGAGTATCGTTGAATGTCCTTATACTTACGTATTGGTCTTTCCCTGTCCCTTGATAAGGTGTTTATGACATAGAATAAACTGTACTATTTACAGCAGTCACTCACTTAAACTATTTTTAGTATTCCAGATTCCCCACTCTTTGTACTATAAAATCTGTATAAGCTCATATATTTGCTGGTGTGTGCTGGGCACTAGGAAGAAAGACAGGCATTTAGAGTAATATGTTGGAAAATGGTAACGCTGGCATATTTTGAAACATTGGCCAAATTGGTAGAATGACTAAATAAATGTCGAAATAAGTGACTTTCAGTTCAAGTCATTAGGAAATAATAGATATTGTACTTATCATTTCATCTTAAGAAAACGCAAAGCTGGACAAAATATATGAAGCAATTCATTTCGTACAGTACAGCAATGTAGTCCCTGAGATAAGGGAAATATATAATGTGAGCTCCAAATTCATCAGACTTTCTGTCTGGAGTCAAATCCAAATCACAGCACAAGGAAATGGAATACAATATACAGCAGCAGGCAAACTCTGACCAGAACAAGCTGAGGTTGACAATCAGACTCTCAAAAATGTAATATTCTCAACGTACAGCCTCCAATAAGTAACTATTAGATATATATGAGGAAGCAAGAAAATGTGACTCTTAATTAGAGGGGAAAAAACCCACCAGTTAATATAGACAATTACACAGAAATTATACACTGTTGAAATTTGCTCCTAACTATGTCTTTGGAGGCCGTGAAGGAGAGTAGTGAGAAGTTAGCACTCTAGAAAAAAACTAGGTTTCAAATCTCTTTTCTGACACTTACTTGCAAATTCTGTGATCATGGACAAGTTATATAATATATTTGTGCCCTAATATTTTTATCTGTAAGATACAGACAATAACCTCTGTCTACGTTACACAGATGTTTCAAGATTCTAAAGAGTTTATACACAAGGAAATGTTTATAATCTACAAAATACACAAAAATATAAAGTTTTGATAGACCTGGGGCACAAATATTATAATGATGACAATAACACCCCATGACTGGGTCATTTGCCATTTGACAGATCTCAGATTTTCAACCCTGCTTACTATTTAGAATGCATCTGAACTTTCCCCATTTAGGCAGCATATTTGCTGTGATGGGGCATTTCATGCTGTATATTCTATTCCTGTTGAAATAAATTTAAATGAAGTAGGAAACACGCAGCTATTGGGGGGGGGATTTTCCCCCTAAATTTCTTATTTTACTTTCTTCCATATTGTTTCTCACTCACACCAAGACCTAACTTCCCTGATTCCCAGCCAGTGCTGCTGGCTTTAGTATATTGATTCTGACTCTCCTCCGGTGTCTTCTGAGATACTACTCAAATAGATCAGGAGAAATGCAAAAAATGTTTCCCAAAAGTGAAATCAGCAAGACAGTCACAGAAGCAAAAAGAAAGCTGGTGGGAGAAAAGAAGAGAAAACAAACATAGTTGAGGCAGGGAAACAACAAATTGTTCCCTTCAGTTCTGCCTTCATAAATTCTGTTCAAAGGATGGATAAATGCATAGACAGATAAATGTGTAGATAGAAGGTATTTAATTAATACACATTAAATTCCTATACAAATAAACTTGAAACTTACATTATGCAAAATGGTTGTTTGCATAGCTAATCTTCTGAGACTGGGAATTGGAGGAGTGAAGGATTATTTTTTGCAGAATGACTCATAACAAAAGATATTATGGCTGGATAGTTAGTTCAGGGATTTGAAGAAAGTCTGTGTGGTTATTAATGCTGTGGTTGGTTTCTACAATACTATTGCTTATGATTATTTTTATTGTAATTATCTACTTCGCTTCCCAGGTATTTTGGAAAGGCTTCATAAATAAATGAATGTATTTCCATTTTAGCCTTTGATACTGTCCCTAGAAACAGCAAAAGACTTGATTCACAAGGTCACCTAACAATCTCCTACCATTCTTTGTATCTTAAGATATACCAGAAGTTTAATGTCTTCTATTCCATCTCATCGAAGGTGTAAATATTTTGCTGGATCACAGAGATGAGGTCCCTATTATATTCTCTCATCAGATCACTGACACCATAAACTATAATGGCTTCTCCAGAACTATTAATGTATCTAGTATCAACCTATTTTGGGGAAGTCCTTAATCCTGTAAATAGTTGTTAATAACCTACGTTTACACAGAGCATTTTCATTTCAGTTTTAAAGTGATATATATACAGAAAGTGTGAATCCATCCACTGCTGCAATGACAGTCATTTCTAAAATAGAATGCAACGGCTGGACAGCTACTGCTTGTCAAAGGGCTAGAGATGAACATGGTATTTAATATGAGCTGAATTAAGCATCTGAAATCTGCTCTCACTTTTAAGTGAGGATTAAACCAGGTCACTGTGACCAATATTTCTACATTTGTCTAAGGCAGAAGCTACTGAATTTGGTATTTCCCATTTTTCTTGTGACTTTCTTGGGCCTGGAGTGACACTTGAAAAATGCTGGGTCAGACAGCAAGAACTTTTACGCCAAGCATTTAGAAGCAATGTCATCAAAGAGTTAAAAGAGAGTGAAAGTTGAGAAACACAGCCAGGATCCTAAACTCTAGAAATGTGCCAACTGTAAGGAGGACAGAGCAGGCAAGAGTCAATCCAGGAAAAGAAACAGTCCAGAAAGTTTTAATTTGCAGTAGGTCAAGGTGATGAGTTTAGGATGCCAGTCATGACCCAGAGAGCACAAGAGTGGAGGACGTTATTGGTTGCTTGTACCGTGGTGCTTGTACACAACAGTGCTCATTCTGTGACCTGCAGGCACAATGGAGGCATTCAGCTGAAAGGATAAGTCAGATGGTTCAATGATTATTCTTCTCATTTTAGCATGGAATCTCCTCTGTTTGATGTGATGAAAATATATTGATTTCAATGTATCCTAGTAATTAATTCATATGAACTATGCATAGTTAGAATTTGCACTTTTAAAATTAATATGGGGTGGTTATTCTAATCTCCTCTATGAGTACGGAGACAACATCAGACCTCTGGTTAAAATCAAACATAAACATACCTTGAGTTTTCTAAACATATATTGCAACTAACCCAGAACAATGCTTTACTATAAAGAACATTAGACTTGAAAGCAGAAGACTGGATTTTGAGTCTCAGCTATGTGATTTGTCCATAGCTATGTGATTTGGACTATGATTTTAGTCTTGAACATTCTCACATGAAAAGAGAAGACAGCAATTCCTAACTCAGCTTATTAAACCAACAGTCAAAAATTAATGTGTGTAAATGATCTTTGGAAAAATAAAGACACCATATAAATATGAGAGATTACCAATGGCTTGACTAGGGACAAATTTCTTTACCTAACCTCAGATCACTAAAATATATGACCTTAAATACTAGAAATAACCTGGAATAAAATTGTAAATATACATAAATGAGTTGTTTCTGAATTATCATTAGAAAAAATATTTTCTTGAATATACTTTTTAGTGGTGGGATCCTTTAATATTTATACCTTCATTCTTAAAAGATGAAATTACTGGTATATCCTACATAAGATTTTAGAGCTGAAATACATATGAGACCTCTTGACCTTTAAAGGATGTATATGAATGCTGATGAGAATATTTCAAATATGTAATGGTCTATTATAAAGCTAGTTGGTGTATCTTCATGTCTGATTCATTAAGCAGATGTTGATGGAAAAGGGGTCAAGCTCAAGGGATATTATTCTGGTTAACAATAAAAAAAGGTATTCAAGGATTTATTATTTAGAAAGTTCTAGGACAAAATTGTATAAACAATGGAAATTTCCAACATTGAGAACTCTTACAATATAGTGAGCTTCCATCCACCTCCTTAATTGCATTTCTTTTCATAATCCTTTTATGTTGAAGACTCTCCCTCCATCTAACCTAACTTAATGGGGTTATATCCTGAGAAGCAAGTGCAGCTGAAGCACTAACTTCATTAGTTGCCTGACTCTACCTGTCAAGAATTCTGGCTCCAGACCAATTCGAGATAAATTTATACTGGGAAATAAGGCTACAAATAAGGTTACAAATAAACATATTTGGAGAAGAGACTGGTGTCTAAAACTCTTTTATATGAAAATGCGATAATACATGATTGTTTTGAGGACTTAAGTGCTCATAATACTCTTAATCAACTGTATACCAAAACTAGATTGGAGATTGCTCTGGGAGAGAAGATCAATGAGCTTTCTTTTCCTTACCAAAAATACAGAGGTGAGCAGGGATAAAGAGCTCCTTACCCACTCCTCAACACAATACCCCTCTATCAAACTTCATCTAGTTAATCAAATATGTTATAATATCAGGCTTGGAAACTCCACAAGAGCGAGTTCTAATGCTTTCTATATTTTTGTTACTAAGAACCTTGCTTATATCACAAATTTAAATCTTATCTTGATAGAAAATTGATTGTGAACTGAAACTCTATCTTTGTCTCTTAGCTGATAATTATTTTATCACTTATTTTTCCATAGTACATTATTTTGAATACAAGAAGATATAAAATTTATTTTTTGAAATCAAGAGATGGCATATGGTTAGGGTGATCACTAATCTGTTGCTCGTACCAGTACACCTTTGAGAGTATAAGGACAACAGTTACGAACCAAGAGTATGTGACACCCAAGGGAAGTTAGTGTAGGTGTCCACGGTGCTGAAAAGTTCCCCTCCAAAGACTTAACTAGCACCTAAAAAAATTTCATTGCACAACCAGTATCTAAATCTATATTTACATTTATACATATCAACAAGGCAATTCAAAGACTAAAAAATATAATATAATGGCCCAATACCTTATATACAGTGTGAAGTCAAATTTTTACCTTGTAGTGCCCATAATAGACAATATGAAGTGTTGCAGAGTTTTTGATTTTTCTATTCTGATAGGCTCTTAATAAGTACATTTTAAAAATAAATTCTCAGATTCCTTTACTTGCTTGGAATTATTTTTCAGTAAATCATTTATTTGGGAAACATTGATGACTTACTCCTAAAAAGCCTAAATCCTTCTCTTCTGAAAGCATAATGCTGAATTTAAAAAATCGAACAGTCTCAGAGGGTTGTACAAGTAGAAATAATAATGTTTCTTTCACTTTTTTTTCTTTCACTTTTGTTGGTATCCCCTCCTTCTAAATAAAATGGGCAATAAAATGGGCAAGCTAAAAAAAATAAAGCAAATTTGTTGGACAAGGTAATTATCTTCTCTGTATCTACCTTTCCTCTTCAGTAAGGATTATAAATATTAAGAATATCTGTAACGATTATAAGGATATGTGAGTCATTAAAAAAATCTCCCTCATGAGGTAGTTGTGAAGATTGAGTTCTCACATCTTTTAATTGAAGTATAGTTGATTTACAATGTTGTGTTTGTTTCTGTCTTGACTTTTCTTTATTTTGGTAAAATATGCACAACATCTACCATTTTAACCATTTTTAAGTGGATAATTCAGTGACGTTGAGTACATTCACAGTGTTGGGTAACCATCACCGTTATCCATTTCCAGAACCCGTGTCTTTTCTGATGGTTAATAATCCTTGTGCATTGAAATGAGCAGAGCCCATGATTTTCAGGTTCCCTGTTTTCAAACCCAATCTCAACCTCCTTAGATTTGGCACAAAGAAGATTATCAGCATCACAATCGTCATCCAAAGTCATCCCGTAAATGACAGAACTGGGTGTAGAATCCAGGTCTTGGGATTTTTAATTCCCTGATCTCTCTACAGCTCCTTCCTTAACTAAAGCTATTGTTGTGCCACTTGCAACAGATGCTTTAAATTCAGTTCTGAGAGAAGTAATTCAAAGGTCTGACCAATTGCTTTAGCACCCAAACCACTTTTTAAGTAAATATCCTTTCATGAGAAGAGTATTGACAAAGAAAGGAGAAATGAAACAGACTTCAATCACTGAGTCTTCTGGTTTTTATCTAAAGAGGTAAATACATTTAAATAGTGAATACTAGATGTAATTCCAGGAAGAAATATTAAGTAACTTTCCTATAAAGACATGTAGTTTTATTCTGTAGTATAACAGAATAGTTTATCATTGCTTCTTGGTCTCTTGCTGTGAGCATGGTACTGTTTAAACACAGATGTGGTACTTTACACCGATGCATGGGAACTGAGAAGAACTTTGCTATATTTAACATGAACAGTACAGGCACGTAGCCCAAATAATCCCTGTGTTTTATGACTCCACTTCTGTCTTTCTCTCTTCGGCTATCTTTTCTCATTTTCTTCCACCTCACTCTAGTACTTTATGATAGTCTGAATAAAGAAAGATTGATTCATTTTTTAATCAATTGTAAAAATAGAAAAAGTGTTCCAAACTACAGTATACTGCAAATATGAACATTTAATTTTATGTCACTTTAAAAGAGTCATCTTATTATTTTCTTAAATTTACAAATAGTGAAATTCACTCTTTTTTGGCATATAATACCATGCATTTTAACACGTGTATATTTTTATAACCATGACCAAAGACAGTTTACAGAGCATTTCCAACATCCCAAAGAATTCCTCATACTCCCCATTGTATTCAGAGACTTCTGCAAATCTTAACCCTGGGAAACCACTGCTTTGCTTTCTCTTCCTATATTTTGACTTTTCCCCCAATGTAAGTGGACTTATTTTTGATAAAAAGAATACAATATTTTATTTTCCTAAAATTTTTATTTTGTTTCACTGAAACTTTGATACCATTTAACAAACTTCACCAAAGGATCTATAGTGTATCTGGCTCAATAATGAATAGATTATACTTTGGTCAGTACTAAGTCTAATTTCTTTGTTTACTCTGTTTACACTGAATCTTTAAAAAACATAATTATAGGTTGTAGTAACGGAACAAAGCTTTTGGTGTCTCAGACCTAGAATTTTGAATATTTGTTTTTAAATCAGCCTGGAATTTCAAAGTAATGTTTGTATAACATCTATTTTCACTTCTGAGAAGATGTGAGTGTTGTTTTTGATTTTTGGATCAGCAGGGATGAAAGAGGAGATGATGCACCACTTGGCCTGTCCTGCCCCACAGAGTCTTCTCAGAATTGAGCCTTGGGGCAAACAGAATGACAGCACATCCAAAGTCACCTTCCTCATCCAGGGCTATGCTTTACAGTGGCCTGGTTCCATCCTACAGGGCTTTCAGCTGCTTATTTCTTCATATGTGATTATTGGCTGGCTTGTGATTATTAAACCACAAATGAAAAGAATGGGACACTCTATATGTAGCAATCTTTTTGTGATACTCTGTCGTGAATTCATAGGAGGAAATTTACGTATGGGCACTACCCAAACTTCACCAATAAACAAGCTCTTCACAGCTACATATTTCTAGAAATACCTTGCTTATCATATCTGAATTTAAAATTTCAATTAGCATTTAAAATAATGTCTAGTTGAAATGTTATGTCCTAATTCCCTTTGTCAAAATGGTTTTTTTTTTATGAATCCTGTGCTGCATAGCTAATGGCCATCTTATGACTTTTCTTTAAAAGGATTTCATTAAAATTATTTATTAAATTGTTGCCTGGTAGTGTGTAAACACACTGAGGGCAGGGAGTGTCTTTCTCATTATTCTGTCTTCAAATTATAAACATGGATAAATTATTGAATGAACGAATACCAAAATAAATTAGCTCCATGCTGTCACAGAGCACTGTAATTGATGGAGTTGCCAAAATTATAATATGGCGTGTCCCAGGTCAGTGATCCGAGAGCCCATAGCAACGCCTTCAGGACCAGGAAAGAAAGGAGACCAAGGTCTAATTTGTTCTAGAAAATCTCACTGCAATCCAAGTTGAGCAAAGCCTACAACACAGTCCTGAATTCCATAGGCAGAATGTCTGTGAATTTGGATCAACTGAGATTCTAAGATGTGTTGTTCTCTTAGATTCTTAAGGAACAAGAGAGCAAAGCAAAGCAGCAAGTCTTTCTCTTGGGGGAGAATCTGAAACGAACATTCTTATTCCTTGAAGGATGCTCTTCCCAACTCTATGGAAATATTAGAATGCGCCAAAATGTTTCAAAACCCTTTTTCAAATTAAAAAATTTTGTTAGTGGTCACTTTTAAAGACACTGTTTTCTGTGATAATGTAAATGAATGTTTTTTAAGGCTCCATTTCTCTCCCTTTATATTAAAAATGATTTGAAATAGAAACTTTATTATATAGCAGCTCACTATTCCAATGCCAAATACTTGACTTAAAATCTGGGAAATTGTATGTTGGAGGAATATATGTCATCAATCTCCTGAATTCAAATAGTTTCCAGCATCACTGAAGAGCTGGCACTGTTCACTGCCCCTTTCTGCTATTTTTTTTTCCTATTTCTCTGGCGAACATCTTTACCCATAATTTAAATAATGTTCGAGAATCTTTAAGAAGGAAAGAATAAATAAATAAATAAATTTGCAATATTATTTCAGAGAAGAGAGGCAGGTAAAACTGGCATGGAAGCATTCCATATTTATTTCATAACAGATTTGCAAGTCAAACGTAGTTGACTTTTTTTTTACCCCTGCCTATTCTGATGCTGAAAAACTCACTTAGGTTTCAGAACTCCATCTGTGTTCTAGTTTCCTTCACTGTCATTTGTAATGAAGAGTTTGCAATAATTTTTCAGGAGGACTACTTTGTTCACTGATTTGTGAAATAGGATGGAATCCAGATCTGTTTATGCCTAGCTACCTGGATCTTCAGAGGCTATAACAGACATATTAAAATCTGCTGATGACAGTAAAAAAACTGATATGCAGAGAGAAGCTACTTCTGAGTTAGAGGGAATCATTTTGACAACTTTCTTCTCTTTGACAATGGAAGGGGGAAATTTTTCTTAGAATTAATACACACTAATAAAAAAAAGTTCACGTTCATAGCCATGATTCTGAAATACATCCATATTAGACACAAACTACCAAAAGAACTGATGACACTCTGTTTTGTTCTTGCCTCAGTGTGACTTTCAGAATGAAAGATAGGTTTTATTACAAAGAATGAAAAAGAGGTCCCATCTTTAAACATGATTAAAAAATAAGAGCTGAACTCATTACCATCACGGGGGCCGGTCGAGCCCTCATAACTTTATTTCCCAGCAATGTTTTTATGGGTTGACTATATCCTAGGGTTTACTGCAGAGATCTAAGCAGGAAAGCCTTTGAATTCAGAATAAGCACTCTCTGTGGCATTCAGAGGTGAGGCTGCTCACAGAGGTTCAGTGACCCTGGAAACTAATTCCTCAGCAGCAAACCTTTCTAAAGGAAGACTGTGATTAAATTGATGGAATGGCAACTGGTGGTTTGATTAAAGTGGGAGGGCGGGGGAAGTGGGGAAGAACTCTACCTTTGGAAACAGAGAAAAATTCTCTAATGCTAATTGACCCAGCCTTTGCTTAAAAGCTGGGCACTTTGCACTTTATTCTCTATGTGAAGACACTGCAATTTGGTGACAGAGAGCCCATCACCTGTCTTTCCCAACCATATAGAAGGGTACAGAGAGCACAAAGCACGTAAAAGGTTTTCTCATATGGCTTTCTTGGAAATTATAAAATGAGACATCAATAGGGGGAAAAAAGGGGGGAATTCCCTGGTGATCCAGTGGTTAGGACTCCGTGCTTCCCCTGCTGGGGGCCCAGGTTCAATCCCTGGTCTGGGGACTAAGATCCTGCATGCTGTGTGACGCAGGCAAAAAGAAAAAAAAAAAATGTAACTACTTCCCCTCTCATCTATATCTACGTATATCTATATATTCTGCCAAAGTTATCTGTAATACTGGTTCAGTGAATCTCAACAGTAGCTACACATTAGCACTATCTGAGAAGCGATTTAAAATTCCACAACCCGAGCACCATACCCAGAGGTTCTGTTTTAATTGCTCTGGGGTGATCTGGGGTATCAGTGTGTGTGCATTTGCACACATACGTGTACACGCACACACGCACACTCCTGTATAGGATCTTCACGTTTTTAAAAAACACGCAGCCAAATTTGATATCCAGTGTGCTTCGTTCCAGCCCTACTACATTCTTATCCATCTTTACAGTAAAAATAAGAGACATCTTGTGTCTTGGTGAATAGTACCACCTGTGAGTTCACTGAAGTCTGTTGTGTCTTTTTCACCTAGGTATCTCCCATAATGTCTCAGCCAGAACCTTAAACAATCTTTTCAACAAATAGAAACGTATCATCGTTTTTCCCAGTAAGGCCAAGTAACTCTCTCATAATGGATTTTTATTAGACAAAAATGCCTAACCCAGTTTGGATTTTTTAATGGGAATTCTTTCCCAAATGGACCATATTATTCATATTTTTCCATACCAACTATTGATCTTGGTGTTCACTACTTGAATTTTTTTTTTAAGTGACTTTGCAGAACACAAAAGCTGCCAGCACATCTGTTGCTGATAGGAATTGTCTGCAGGTAGAAACCCATCTCGTCTTCACTCCATCAACTTCAAGGGAATTCACTGACTTAACAAGGTGGTTTCCAATATTCAATCAAACAGCAGGTAGACTACTAAGGCAGCACAGGTAATCCATGCGTGTTCTCAGTCTGTCTTGCGCTTATGGGGCACACTGCTTTCTCTCTTATCTCATCAGGGACAATGGGATTAAGCCTTCTTTCCATAAAAAGAACCCAAACTCCCTGAGCAAATACCATGCCCTATAAGCTTTATTATAAAATAATGACAGTCATTATCATAACAGTGACCTTTGGTTTTCATGGTAGAGTAAAGACACGTGTGACCCCTTTTCCAAGTGAGAATCACTCACCCTCAAACAACAATCATAAGAGACACAGAAGTGAAAACTTTCTATTCAGTGACTATATTCAGTGAACTAGAGGATGGATATCTATAACAAGGAAACACAATAAATGAAAAGTTGTTAGTAAAGGAGAGTAAATGGGTCACCGGGGCAGATAACTATCAAACATACAAATCTGGAGATCGACAAGCAGGTTTTCCTCACAGAATCCCACCAAGGCTGAGAACATTGAAAGGGGCAGGCAAGGTCGGCCATTAGAAGATGTAGGTCTAGGGAATTCCCTGGTGGTCCAGTGGTTAGGACTCCGTGCTTCAGCTGCTGAGGACACGGGTTCAATCCCTAGTGAGGGAACTAAGATCCCGCAAGCTGCGCAGCACGGCCAAAAAAAAGAATTGGTTTAACTACAGGAGAGCAGTTGAAAGCCCAGTGTTTCAACACCACTTGGAGCAGACAGGCCACCACTCCTGCATTATCTTCATAGAAGACAAGGGAGAATTTTTTTCTGGAAAAAAATTAGACTAGAGAGATGCCAGACTTGGAGTTACAGGCGGAAGACGGTACAGATGAGAGGCTGACCTGTAGACAGAACAACTAAGTGAAAGTCTGTGTATTGGATGGTGGGACCTTCGGCTTTCTTTCCCCAACAAGTTTCAGGAGAGCCACATCCTGGTTTAAACTCTCCCTCCTCCAACCCTGCCCCCAGCTAGGAGCTCAGATGATTCATCTGGAGAAACTAAATCACTAAGTTTTATCAGTCTCAAGAAAGCTGAATCCAAGCCAGTAGTTGGGAAAGTCTATTAGCAAGTCCTTTTGTACTAATGAACCCCAACAAGGCTGAGAGATTGAGGCCTGAGTGTCTCAGAGAGTGAGGGTGAACCTCACTCTCTGAAGAAATAAGAAGGTTAATTGAAGGTGTATGTGAAGCAGTTGGATGGCCCCAATTCCTCCTCCACAGCTGTGGTTGGCAGAATGCTAAAACGGCCTCCCAGATCTTCATCCACTGGGATACAGGCCCTGTATAATCCCCTCCTCTAGAGTTTGGGAAGGATTTGTGGATATAATGGGATATCACTCCCTTGACTGTGTCACTATATATGGCAAGGGTGATGGGATAGTTACTCCCGTGATTACATTACAGTAGAAAATTGATAGATTGGGAAAATATACATGTAACACAGATAACACAGGACTAGTCTCTATAATAAAGAACACTTCTACATTGAAAACGAAAAGACAACCAATCCAATAGAATAAAGGGCAAGAAATTATGAATAATTTACCAAGACGCAAACTTGAATGATCATTAAACATGTGGAAACTCATCTAATACCCCTGATGAGTGAGGAAACATAAGGTAAAACAACAGTGAATTATATTATACTCTGTGTCCATAAGCCTGGCCACAGTCTGGAGATGCAAGCTACTACCAGCATTAATACTGCAAAGGTACCTTGGTGGGGTACAGATGTGGGCAGAAGAGACAGGATAGGAGACATATGATTTGATTACACTCATGCATCTCTAGGAAATGTCTGTATGTCTAGTTTAAAGAATTTCGATAATGTTTTTAAACTACCACATCAGTTTGTACTCTAAGGAATCCCTTCAGGAGATAACATTTGCAAGGGTACACAGAGATGCTCACTGTAGCATTGTTTATAATAACAAAAGGGAAATAAAACTTAAAATTCACCATGAAGGTAATGGATTCATAAATTATAGTGCATTCCCACTACAGAGCACCACAGAATGAGGAAGAAGGTAGAGATATAAAGGAGAATGACTATTTGAAATGTCCAAATTATAAAACAATATGCATGACATGATTTCATTTTAGGTGTAAAAAAGTGTGTGTGTGTGTATATGTATATATATATATATATATACACACACACACTTTTCATATATGTGTATATTTACCTAAATATACACATATATGAATGTCTATTTATATGTTTGAAAATGAATTATAAAACTCTACTAGGATACATGCTAAACTCTTAACAGTAGTTACGTCTAGGGGGGAGTAAAATTTAGGGCTATAGATACACACACACACATACAATAAATATCGATGTGTGTGTCTGAGTTGAGTTTTTCAAAGGAGAATAGATTCATGCATTATATTACCTGCATATTAAAGTAATAATAATAATTGCACCAGAAATTACATATTGAATTCTTTAAAAGCACAAGACGTTATATCGTGGTCCGCAGAATAAAGCCTTCACCCTTGCTCCCTGAAAGATATTCACATCCTAAAGACTGGAATCTGTGACTATGTTATGTTACATGGCAAAGGGCAATTAGGTTGCTAATCATCTGGCTTTAAAATAGGGAGATTTTTATGGATTCTCTGGGTGAGCCCAACGTAATCAGAGGGTCCTTAAAACTGAAAGCAGGAGGCAGAAAAATTAATGTCAGATCCAGGCGATGTGAAAAAGACTCAACTGGTCATTTCTGGCTCTGAAGATGTTGGAAGGGGCCATGAGCCAGGGGATGTGGATATCCTCCGGAAGCTGGAAAAGGCAAGGAAACAGATTCTCCAATAGTGGTTCTAGAAGAAATGTAACCCTCCTGACATCTTGATTTTAGCCAGCAGACCCAGTTCAGACCTCTGAATTACAGAACTACAAGATAATCAATTTGTGTTGATTTAAGCCACTAAGTTTGTGGTAATTTGTTACAGCAATAGGGAAGTTATGCAATATGCATGACCTCATTTAAAATTAACAAGAACCTTAGAAAATAATATATACAACTATAGGCCCCAATTTGCACAGGAGGAAACCACAGTTCAGAAGACCTGTTTAAAGTAACACAGCTGGGGCTTCCCTGGTGGCTCAGTGGTTGAGAGTCCGCCTGCCAATGCAGGGGACACGGGTTCGTGCCCCGGTCCAGGAAGATCCCACATGCCACAGAGCGGCTGGGCCCGTGAGCTATGGCCACTGGGCCTGCGTGTCCGGAGCCTGTGCTCCGCGATGAGAGAGGCCACAACAGTGGGAGGCCCGCGTACCGCAAAAAAAAAAAAAAGAAAACAAAAAAAGAAAACAAAGAAAACAAAAAAAAAGAAAACAAAAAAGAAAACAAATAAAACTAATTCATGGACATGAATTAGTTCCATAGGAATCTAGAGTTTGTACTTCTCTGCTTCTCTCTACTATTTTGTGTTCTCTGTTCTCTAATCTCTCTCTCTCTCTCTCTCTTTCTCTTCCTATCACCCATCACCCCCATTGCACCTGTCTGGAGGCATGCCCCCCAAAATACTTAGTATGCCAGTAAGAATACAGGGTTGGGGTCAGACACATCTTCATTTGAATCCAATTACTAGCTGTGTGGGTGAAAACAAATTATTCAATTTGAGCCTGTTTCCTTATCTATAAAAGAGGAGAAATAATTTCTACCTTGTAGGCTGAGAGAAAGCATTCAGTGAAATAATGTATGAAAAATGTCCAACCAAGAGCCTTGTACAGATTTTGTTTTTAATAAATATTATTTATAGTTGGTGAGGACTATTACTTTGTTATAATGACTCTGGGAAGCCTGATTTTTTTCCTCTAGATGAGGTTTTAGGGTTTGTTTATACCTTTTTCATATCTATCAGCTCCTGATTCAGACATGGTGGTTCATGCCTCTGGCACAGAATCACAGCTACAAACTAGGGAACTATTAACTGAGTACAAGTGGAGAGGACGTGGCTTTTAGTGGTGTGGGCACCGGTGATCCATAATGAATCCAGTCAGTAGCAAAGATGGACTGTTAGTAATATATATTTATCCCTTGGGATCACATCACAGAGGAGCAAAAGAAAAAACAAAACCCAATGAAAACTTCTGTTTAAATTTGGTCACAAATTTCAAGGGGACATCTCTATCAGAATCCAGATTATGATGACCTTCTGTTTTCTTTTTGTTTTTTTCTTTTTTTTTTTCAAATTTTTAAAATTGAAGTATAGTTGATTTACAATGTTGTGCTAATCTCTACTGTACAGCAAAGCGACTCATTTATACACACATATACATTCTTTTTAAATATTCTTTTCCATTATGGTTTATCACAGGTTATTGAATATAGTTCCTTGTGCTATACAGTAAGACCTTGTTGTTTATCCATTCTAAATATAATAGACCTTCTGTTTTCTGATTATGGAGACCTAGACTGAATTTTCTCAGAATATCATTTATCTTTCACTGAATCATCATATTCTGTTGGTCTAGACACTCCATAAGGTTCTTCAAAAATTCTCTTGAGGGACTTACCTGGTGGCGCAGTGGTTAGGAATCCACCACCAATGCAAGGGACACTGGTTTGAGCTCTGGTCCGGGAAGATCCTACATGCCACGGAGCAACTGAGCCCGCGAGCCACAACTACTGAGTCTGCGCTCTAGAGCCCGTGAGCCCCAACTACTGAGCTTGCGTGCTGCAACTACTGAAACCCACGCACCTAGAGCCCATGCTCCGCAACAGGAGAAGCCACCGCAATGAGAAACCCGCGCACAGCAATGAAGAGTAGCCCCCGCTCACTGCAGCTAGAGAAAGCCCGCGTGCAGCAACGAAGACTCAACAGATCCAAAAATAAATAAATTTAATAAATTTTAAAAAATTCTCTTGAAAAATCCCCTTCAGTTCTTTTTTACTAGGATTTTTTTTCAAACTTTTCAGATTGTTTCTAACCTTTTTCTTTTTGAAGAGCTATTTTCAAAGATAATTTTTGATGGTTCTCCACAAACCATCTACATTTCTTTTAGAGGGTCCTTCCAGTTCTGGCTTGTCCAGTATGACGTCTGATGCATAAGACGTACTTAATCTGGATTCATTGAATGAGGCAACTATCAAGTGAGGATGTGGCCACACTTGTTGTTCATGGAAATAGATCCCTCCCCCAGTTGAAAGGGAAGTAAGTCAGAGTGAGTACACACTCCCAAGGGACCTCAACCTAAGTGGTCCAAAAGTCTTCGTTGGTCTCAGCCATTTATGCCCCTTATGCCTTATGAGAGAAAACTGAGAGAGGGAAAAAAAAAAAAACCTCCTTGGGAATTGTGTTCTGTTCTAAAAAACTCAGAGGTACTGAAGTGTTTGCCTTGCTAATGGCTTTTTCTAAGTGCATTGACACCCAAGTGGGCTTGGGAGAAGTTTTTACATGTGGGAAATACCATATGACTTAGGAACTGTGATTCTGGGTTTTTCCGTGAAAAATTTGTACTTGTAGCACCCTTCATTCCAATAGTCTTTGTCTTGCTTCTTGTTTCAGCTGCAGAGGCAATGAAAGCAGCAGGATAACTGAGCAGAATGGAGTATTTATAGCGATAACAACTCATTAAGGTCATCATTATTAACCATAACATAGGGCTTTCTTAATCACGTCAATGATCGCTGTAACTCCTAATGATACTGCATCATTGTACTCTAATACTCTAGAGTGCTGCAAGGCTACTACATGTTACAAGGCTATGAAGACACAAATATACAGAGACATTGATAAAATGTTTCCAATCTGTTTATTGTTCTAGCTGCATTTACCCACATTTTAAAATCTGCTATACAAAATGTATAAATGAACATAGAATCATACCTTTGAAGAGGACTTCCAAAAAGTAATTTTATCCAGTCCACTGCCTTAAATAGTTAAATATTCAAACCATCAAAGACATATGGTTGTAATTCCCTTTTAAGAAGCCACCAGGCTTGGAGTCTCCACAGTACCTTAAACAGACTGTTTTGGTACTTGATCACCATTTGGTCATCGAGCTTTGCTATAAGTTGAGTAAGTTACAGCAAATTATACACACACACACACACACACACACACACACACACACACATATATGCCAATTTTATATATATATATATATATATATATATATATATATATATATATATATATATATATCTCCATTCCTTTGTGGGGTTGAAAAAATATTTCATACCTCCTTCATCTCACTGAAGCCACATAATAGAATTCACTTTTCAAGACTGAACACAGAACTTCCTCAACTGCCTTAACTCTTTCTCACAGCTAATATAATCACTGATTTTAATCCCTTTGGACATTCTTTGGTCCCTAAATATAAACTTCATTATTTGTATTTAAGGGCAAAGGCAACAAATCAGATACTGGGAGAGGACAAATAGAAATGAGGAATTCTGCCCTTATCTATAGTTTAGTTGTATTGATGCATAAACACTAAGCAGACATATACATTGACTGCTTACATTCACAATCAGTTCATATGCCAAATCTTGAACAGGAAGGTGAACTCGTAGTTAATCTGAAGGTTATTAATCTTTAATTTTTTTATTTAACTGGAAGTTCATCGACAGAATAATGTTTCACAAAGAAACCTGAAAAAGCCTGAAGCATTTAGGTAACCTGAGGAGAAACAAACTCATGAACCACAGAAACAGGGGAAAAAAGAGAGTGAAAAGTGAACTGGTCAAACCTCATGGAGAACTGGCTTTGTCATTACTCTCCAGATGCGACAGTAGTGCTGACTTCCGGGAGCTCCACTTAAGTATCTTTTCATTCAAATACTGGCTTATAAGAATAATTTCTTATGCAAGAGGCTTCTCCTACATGTGACTCAGTCTCTGTATCTCTTCTTCTCTCTTATTCTAATTTTCTCTCCACTTCTCCAGTGTTTTTATGGCTGCTTTCAACACTTTCGACTGCTTTTCCGTGGCTCTTATAGTCAAAATTTTACCCAAAGAATTCCCAGTTGAATCAGTAGTCACCAACCAGTAAGAAGGAATACTAGTGGTCAATATTCTCATGCTGTGACACCTCACAGATCCAGCCTTTCAAAATCTCCCAGACTCCTCTTCCAAAACTGTGATTAGAGCAACAGAATCACGTGACAGACATGAAACCCTAGGTGTATGGAACTGACCATGACCACTCATCTCAAATGAGGCTGTGAGTGTGACAAGCACGTCATGCCATCAAGTGCCTGGTAAAGAAGAAAAATATTTCTTACTAACTTAAACAAAAACTCTCTATGAGTAGAGACCAAAAATTATTCCTTATGTAGTCCTGTGTGATATACCATGGAGAATGCAATGCATTAATATACTTGCAATGCATTAGTATGTTCTCTTGCATTTTGTATAGAGATTTACCAGAGATAGTCATTTTGTTTAATAACCTCAGGGATGACTTACCTGTAAAGAACACGGTGCTGAGTCCTGCATGAAGGTGCTGGTGAGAAAGCGTGATGTAAAAAAAATAATAATACATCGTATCTGTCCTTACCCCCAAAGAAGCTTATTACACAGTAGGTTATATACAAAAATCATGTATAAATAATGCAAGGGAGTTAATAGCATTGGGAAAGAAAACAGTTACAGAATCTGTCTGGCAACTTCCAAAGCTTCCACTGTACTAATATTCCAGTTCGAGCTGTTATGGGGAGGGGTGGCCATAAATGCCACTCTACAGTTGAAAGGTATTCTCAAGCTTCAAGGAGCAAAACTTTCCCAGTGCCGAGGTCTAAAGGGTGGAGGGATGAACTGACTGTAGAATGGATCAGATAAGAGAATTGGGGCTGGTTTTGCATCACCTCCTGGATCTTTACCTGTTGGTAAAATGTCTTCTTGGCTCTGAAAAAGTCTCTTTGGGTGGAGAAACTGTTGTTAAACCACATTAAACCATTCACGCTTTCAAGGCATGGAAATTTTCAGTGGTTTCCATTATTTTATATATTTACTCGTTCAACCAGCTTTTACTGCAGCTCTAATAGATGTTGGATTATATAAAAGGCAAATCTTATATAATCCTTGCCCAACAAGATGTATAAAAAGATAATTGCAGCATGTTTTATTATGTTTTTGTTTATAGAAATATAATGAACTCTTTATTCAAAATGCTACAGGCACTCAGAGGAGGGGGCTGCATAACTGGGTAAGAATCTCAGGCCAAGTAAGAAAGGGAGACCTTCGAAGGTGAACAAGAGTGCACCAGATGAGACTCAGAGGACAGTTTACTGTAGGAAGAGGGAACAGACTGCAAAAATGTACACTTGTGAAAAAATGATGGTTTTAAGATGTTTGAGCTTCCCTGTGAGATCTGAGGGTCAGGTTGGTAGGTGATATCACAGAAGACACAGCTGGACAAATTATGTGAATCAGCTATAATAAAGTTTCTAGGGTAGCTGTTTTTAAATAGAGTTTAGCCATGAAGGTTTCTTCAAATGTTAGAAACCCCGTATGTAAAATGGAGTAACTCTTGAGCTGCTCTGTTTTAAGCAGAGGTGGGGGACCTGAGGCGTGCATGGTCCTACTCTCTCCCAGCCTCATTTCCACCCAGGTAACCCCTAAAGGGCTCTGCAGATCACAACTTGAAAAGTAATGTACTATCACACAGCTGCCTCTCTTCAAAATGAATTATTGAATAAACAGATGAATTGATCTTTATCCAGAGTTCTCTTTTCTAGGATTTATTTTCCTTTACCAGTGCTTTTGAGCACCAGTATTCAAAGCATTCATCTCTCCCTAATACGGGCACAGTGTGTCACTTAAATCCTATGGTGAGTCCCAGGCTTTCCTACTTGATGCTCTTTAAATCTATAATTGTGATAAAACATCATTCAAAAAAACTTTTAACTACATCTACATGTATGATACTTTCAAGAAAATCAGAAAAGCCTTACCCTCTGTGTGGACTTCTTTTCAGTGGAAAAGTTCCTATGACAATATGGCTTGGCAAGCCAATGGTACCTATAGGCAGATTAGAAAAAGCCAGCCCTTCCCTTGACAAACCCAGACCTGAACTACTCGTGGCTTGGTGAGCTGAGCAATGAGATTCAGATCTCACCTGGCCCCTTGGCTGGGGTCTTGGTTTTAGTGAACTCCTCACATAATGACCCAGGAAAGCCCTATTTACAAATTATTATTTTTAGCTCCAACTCTAATTTATCAAAAGATATTTTGTAAACAAGGATGAGTTCAAATTTATTCTAGGTCCTGTTTAAAGTCTCACTTTTCAGAGAATTCCAAGCACAGGCAATGTTTCAAAGCTATTCTTGCACCATTGATGATTATAATAGGGGCTCTCTTGTGTATCAGTTTTTCCCTTGAAATATCCTCGATAGTATAATTTCAAATTCCAACAATGGCTTGATCCAGAGGCTAAGCAAGGAGGTACCATTTGTAGGCAGAGGGAGAGAAACACACTTCCTGGTGCCAACTCGAATAAGCTTTACAATCGTTGAGCCTTGGCTATTTGCCAGCATACCCGTAGGCAAGATGTCCCATTACTGTAAGTACAAATATATGAGAAAATAGTCAGAAAATAGTTAGTCTATGCAGAACAAATGAATGTGAGACCTATGCTGGTGGAAAGCTTTAAAATTCTATTTTCCAGAGGTGTGTCAGGCTGAAGCACCCGAATAGGAAAGGCAGCTTAGAGTAGTTCCGACTGCTCACTAAGCACGACCAAGATCTGGGTTTGAAAATGCAGGTTATACCGAAGTTCACCATCTGAATTCAAACTGCTTGGGCCCAGGTTTGTAAAATAAAGATATTACTTCCCTCACACAACTGTTACAGGGAATAAATAAGATAACCTATATGACAGTGCCTACAGCTGAAGAAATATAGATTCTTTCTAAATCATTGATTATTTAGAATAATTTAATCTAAATTTCATCTTTATTCACTTTGTAGCCTGGAGTACCTGATCTGGAACCGTGTTGCTCCGCACAATTTTCTGCAGTGATGGAAATATTCCATATTTGTGCTATCCAATATGGCAGGCACTAGCTCCATGGGCTACTGAGCATGAAAAACGCGGTCACTATGACTGAGAAACTGAATTGATTGCTTAATTTTTATTAATTGAAGTTCAAATTCCAATAGACACATGTGGTTAGTAGCTACTCAATGGGACAGTGCAGCTCCAGAATAGAATTTGCCCCTTACAGGGTAACTTCATTATAACTTTGGATTTTTTCAGCAATAAGTTCCTAAGAAAGACAATATTTATTTCTGCAACAGTTTTAGGGCCAGAGGTTTGAAAACTGGAATCAATGGGCAACTTGAACTCCTAAAGTTAGATGATAATCATGTAAAGTTTGAGGTGTAATTTTCTAGGGAGAGGATTCCTACCATTTGATTTAGACAGAGGATGTCTCACAAAATAACAGTAAGTAAATAAATTAAAATAATAATATACCTAAGTTCCTTAAACCTTCTCTAAGTTTAAAATGCCCAAACTATGATTCAGAAGACAGAGGTGTCCAAGGTATTGTATTAGCTCATATAACTATAATTAATTCTTTCTATTAACACTAAAATATAAGCAGAGCTTTCAGTGAAAACGTAAAATATGAAATTCATAAGAAGTGTTCCATTGGTCTATTTAGATCAATACTAGTAAACACATTTTAACATATTTAATTACATGTTAATTACATGTTTTATTTCATGGATTTCCTCTAAAATATTAAATAGTACAGAATAGTACAGAAACGTACAAAGTAAAAAGTACAATTTTTCCCACCTCCTACCCTATTTCTACTCCCGCCCCTAGGGATAACTATGTCAATAATTTGTCACATTTTCCTCCAGACTTTCTTTTCATTATCCATACATATATTGTATGTACACGTGCATGTGTGTCTATATGTTTGTGTGCCTAAATATTGACTTCTACTGTATCAATACTATTTGTGATGGGTTGAATAAGGACCCCAAAGATGTCCACATTCTAATCACTGAATCGTATGAATATATTAACTTACATGGCAAAAAGATCTGTGCAGGTGTGATTAAGTTATGGATCTTGAGATTGAGAGATTACCCTGGATTACCTGGGTGAGCCCATATAATCACAAGGGTCCTTAGAAGAGGGAGGCAAGAGGATCAGAGTTAGAGGTAGGAAATGTTATGACAGAAGCAGGAGGTTGGAGTGACTCCAGGAAGGGGACACAAACCAAGGAGTGCAGGCAGCTTTCAGATACGGAGGAAGACAAGGAAATTGATTGAGTGTTCCCTGAAGAAGGCAAACCGTTCTGCTGACACCTTGATTCTAGACCTCTGACCTCCGGAACTGTAAGAAAATGAATGTGTGTGGTTTTTAGCCATGAAAATTTGTGGTAATTTGTCACAGCAGCAATAGGAAATGAGTACACTGTCTCTTAACTTACATTTTTTTAACTGAGTATAACCTATGCATCCTTCCATGTAAGTACATTATTAGTACATGCAGCGCTACTCCATTCTTTATGGTAGTTGCCTAGAATACCAGTTTGTCTCCCCTTTATACTGTTATGCATAAGGTTTCAATACACACCCTTGGTTATCTATCTTTGAGCATTTGTCCAGATGGTTTTGTGGAATAGCTGATTTCAGAGAGGAACTGCTTGGTGAGAAGATAAAGATATACATGAGAAATGTGTTGTTATTCAGAACACTTGCCCCCCCTCCTCCCCCCCGCCTCTGCAGACTGTCTCACTCACAGGAGATTATGATTCCCTGTTCCATAGACGACAGACTTGGTCATGTGACTTGCTACGGCCAATAAAGTGTCGGCAGAAGGGATTTGGGCGGGCACTTTAGAAACTAGCATGCGCTTGTTTTCTTTCCCACTGCCACAAGATGCCCCATATAGAGACTGTTCCACCAGCCTGAGTGCCTGCTGACCCATGATGGATATGTAGGAAGACCAAAAAAAAATAATAAGCCTTTGTGGTTGTAAATGACTGCAGTTGTGTTGTTCTTGAACACAAGAGCATAAATCAGCCTAAACTGCCTGATGAAGTATGTGCATTTAACATGCTCAGAGTTGCTACCAAATTGCCTTCTAAAGAGCTGTTTCTGTCCACCGACACTGTGTCAAGTGTCTTTTTTCCACACTCTTGCTTACAGTGTATAGCAATCGTTTCTAACTTTTGTCTTTCTCTTGGAAAAGAAAATGGTATCTCACTGTTTTGACATGCATTTGTCTGATTTCATACAAGATTCCTTCATATGTTTATGATTCAATTGTACTTCTATGAAACATTTCCATGGTTAGTGTACATTTTTATCTAGAGTTGTCATTTTTATGTAAATGTTCTTGAGTACTTATATACTGTGAATATTACTGCTTGCTTCATTTGTCCATATTTTTAATGATTCACTTGATTCTTTATGATGGCTTTCACCACACAGAAGTAGTAAATACATATATATTATATATATACATATAAACTAGTTTCCTTTGAATTAAAATACAACTCAAGCCAAGACTAAGTTGATCTCTTAGTCACTATATGGGCTACTCAGAATTGCTCACTTAGAAGTCCGGGTAACAACTGATGATTCAATATCTGATTTTTGAGCCAAAGCATGTACCAAGAATGTTTAGTACGGACATATGGTGGATCAGAAAAATGGGAAAGAAGAAGAAACCAAGGCCAAAAAAGACCAAAGGACAAAAATATTAAAGGATGAAGCAAGGACCAAAGTAAGTGCAAAATTTATAAATTTGTATAATCATAATTAAGGTAATAATAATAATAATTTGGTAACATATAATGACAGTCAAGAAAATGTTTATAAATTACAGGTAACCAGTGTAATACTGCAGGTTTTTATCTCAATTTTTTAAAACAATTTCTTTTAGCTAAATTCCTAGAGGTAGGATTTTTGAATTAAGGTTGACCGTAGTAACACTACCTAAGGTAGTGAAAGCTTGAAAGTAACTAAGACATTGACATTATTATACTTATAATTAGACAATTAGGTTAAGTAAAATCTGACATATCATTTGATTGAAATATAATGAAGCTGTTAAAAAATTAATCAGTATAGTGATGTGGAATCTCGAGCCAATCTGAATGTCTTTTTTTTTTTTTAAATAAAACCTTTTCTGTCTTGTCCAGTTTTGTTCTCTTCTATGTTTTTATGGAACTTTGTGCCTCTATTCTACATTTATCAAGATACAGCTTGTTTATTATTTTCCTCTCTAGACATCAAGGTCTCCAGAGCTAGATTTATGTCTTTTCTTTTTTTGACATACAATTCATGTTTTCTTACTTGAAATGTATTTATCCATTTCTTTAAGAGAAACAAAATTGCATGCAGACCACAAATATAATTATACAAATATGTTGGTACAGGTTAGAAGGGAACAAAGAAATGAAAATAATTCTTACAGCACAATCGTAGCCATATAGATGCTGTTTCAAATGGTTTTCTTATAAGAAAGTGTTTTTTAATGCAAAATGGTATAAAGAAGATTTACATGTCCATATTTCTTCCACACAGTGATAGCCATTGTTAATGTGGCCTATTGTTTTCAAACTTTTCTATGCCTTTTCTTTTAAACACTATTGAAATTATTACACCTATAAAAATTGTTTACTCTATTTTCCCCACATTTTCACTTTAAAGTTACTTTTTAACCATTTATTATTAAACTCACATAAATAGTCTCACCTAAGTGATCTGTAGCCCTCAAAGGAAGAGAGCACATCAAATCAAACTCTTGGAAGAGATGAGGGACTGAGAACAAGGATCGTGTTCATGGAAATAGTGATGGCCTCTTTCAAGCAGCTGAAATTGTTTTGTTTTGCTTTGTTTTCAAGCAAAATGGCCAGTCCTGAAGCCAGACACATACATGTAGGCAGAATGATAGAAAACAAATAAGTGGGTAGGAAATCAGAAGGTTTAGAAAGAATTCCTAAAAGACAACTCTTGGAAAAAGAGGAGGTAGAACAACCTGGAGGGTGTGTAGTTAGATTAAGAAATAAGGTGAAGATAAGAAACAAGATCATATTTACATCTGTAAATCACAAGTGCAAAACACGCTATGGCAGAGGTGGGTGTCTCACTAAACTACAGAGTAAGATGATTTCTAATAAATGGAGAAAAGGACATCAATATGTACTTGTTTCAGCCTTCCCATGAGAAAAAATAAAGTCTCTGAGGAGGAGATATATTCTTGCACTAGAAAATTCCTTTGTTACCTAGTCCTTCCATATTTGGAAATAAAATCTCCCCACTCCTGACCCCGCCCACAAAGACCTCAATGCAATGCTCCTTCAGATGGTAACAAGGGAAGTTCCTATCTAGTTGAAGTCAGTTATTTCTTCTGATATGGCTGCTTCGAGGACATAAAGACTAGAATATTCTGGGGGGGGGGGGCAGAGCTACCTTAAGTGTTCTGAATATCCATAAAACAATGGTACTCCCCTAGTGTCCTTCAAAAGATTTTCTGAAATGAGGGGATTAGTCTATATGTGTCCTGCCCAATATAGTAGCTACTAACCACATATGACTACTGAGCACTTTAAATGAGGCTAGTGTGATTCAGGAACTAAATTTTTAATTGTATTTAAGTTTAATCAGTTGACAATTAAATTTAAATAGCCACACATGGCTAGCAGCTACCATACTGAACAGCCAACTGTAAGCCATGCCTTTGTGCTTATCACTTAAGCTGTAGCTTTCTCTGATCTAGGTCAATGCAGATCCAGGTATACTGGTCCAATCAAATCAGATTACGTGATAATGGCCTTTATCTAGTCTTACCCAATGCTGAGGCTTGCATGTGTGAACAGCATACTGATTATGCCTGATATAAAGGCATCATGATGCCAAAATCCAGGCACACATCACCTCTGTGCATAGAGCTTTTATATTTGCAAATAGGAAATCTCAGAACTATAGTACCTTTCCCCAACTCCCCTTTCCTAGGTTGGGCATATATTCACTAATACTATAGATGTTGACAAATTCTTTTTTCTCTGACTCCTATTAATAGTTCAATACAGCTAATGAGGAAAAAAATATATATGTATTCATATATATATATATATATATATATATATATATGCATTTTATATCTAAAAGGGGAAATTGAAATCTTAAACCAAGTATGAGTTTTCAACTGCAAACACATAGTTTAGTGACCTGGGAACATATATTCTAAGTACCCCCATAAACCCAAGACTACTTTTCATCTCATCCCCGATCGAGACCCGTTAAGCAGTCTCTCATGATAAGCCACAGTATTTGCTTTCTGCTCGTCTTCCTTCCTTGGCTTCGCCATCAGAATAAATGGAATGAATGATTTAGGGTGATGAAATCAGTGAGATGAAACTGAAACGTACTACTGAGCTACTAAGTGGAAGGGATGAACTCCAGGAAAACCCTTGAATGGATGAGAAATTAAGAAGGTTGAATTAAGCTTGTTGAAAAATGTATCTGCAGAGTTATTGGTTCTTTGTTTCTTGATGACTGGCTCTAAGGGAAATTCAGCCCAGGGATGTTTTAATTCCTTTGGTTTCTTGCTGTCTGCTTTTCAACAGGACTAGCTCAGCTCTGAGAGCAGGAGGGGTTTTGTGGAGGAAAGTGAGGTTTTAGAAGGGTACGTTTTTAAAAATGTGGTTTTCCTAGGACCTGAACCGATTAAGGAAGTAAATGAGAGACAAACTGCTGCAGGTCTCTGAATAGGAAATGATCTGTGAGTAAATTGAACAAGCCAGGAGACAGTAAATAGGCAATTAACATTCATTTTGGCAAATCTGCACCTGTTGGAGCTGAACATACAAAGGGAAACATGAAGGAGGATGACAGAGCAAACCTGTCAAAAATCGTAGAATCGAAAGATTTTAAATCCTGAGCTTCACGAAATCATGAGTGTAAATTATATGAAGCTGCAAATTTGGCCAGACATCAAGAAAGATACAATCCACAAAGAAATCGTGTCTTAGCCACCTTTTCTCCACCTAAGTGTGCCTGAAGAGTTTCGGTGGATTCGGTGTGGCTGTTGGTGGTGTTTTAGATGCTTGTTATCCTTGGGGATTCAGGAAGTCTTGATAAATCTTTGGGGGCAAGATTGTTCACAGAGGAAGTTATTTAAGGACTCCATTCTCTTCTTCATCCGCTGTTTCTTTTCCATTTTGGAAGGCCTCTACCATCATCCCACAAAGACCCACTGCCTGAAAGGAGCCTCTGTGGTCAGGCCATTCAAGATGGCTATTCTCTTGCTCTCTGTATATCCCCTGCTTGACCAGTCCCTACTTCACTCACATGACTATCCAATTCTCTTAATCAGTAACTACCCACGTGTTTGCTCCCTGCCCCTGCAGCTGGTTTCCCTGGTAACTGATGAGTCACTCTGATGTCAACGCCCCTATAAATGGCAGCCTCCTCCTCCTCTGAGTAGTGAAGATGGCTGCCACGTCCTGTCTGCCATCTTCTGTACACAGTGGGGTGTCACTCCAGGCCCTTTTGCTTCAGACATGTAAGATCCCCCTATCCAATAAACCATTGATATCTCTGTTGCTGTCTCCGGGTTCTTTCTTTGATCTTGAGGCTGGGCAACTATGAGGCTTGCAGCCCAACAGAGCCTTTTGGAAAAGTTAGGATCATGCTTTGGAATCCACTTCACTAACTCTGCTTTCCTGGGAACTGTGCCTTGTCTTACGTCTTTATGTTCTTCTTCTTAGGATTCCGTGTTTACCATCTAAGTTCTAAAGGTCTCCGATAAATCCAGTCCCTGGGATTTATGGCTGATCTAAGTCTTGGCTCCATTTTAACAGAGACTTCAAGAAATAATCCCCTAAGAAAAACATAAAATAAATATTTGGAAACTCTAGGCCCCATGGCTGGCCTTTGGAAAAGATAGGCAGGTGTGCATTTGGCTTTTGTTAATTACATGGATTAGGGAAGCAACTTCCTTTGCATGAGGGAGTCCACCTGACAGAGGTGTTCTAACTCTAAAGAAACTAAGATAATAAGATGATTTATAAGGAATTTTCTCTAGATGAGACAATTGAACATCTAATTCTGAAATTGTTTATACATACCCATTCAAGAGACAGAGGAATGAGCTGGAATTACCTTCTAAGACTATGATTTGATACCGTATATCCCAAGCTATATTCAGTAGAATATTGGTATCCTGGGGCATGCCAAGAGGTGTTCTCCATAATCAATAAACTTTTAGAAAGTTGTGTCTATATCTGCTATCCCTGAAAATTAATAGTGTATAACCCAGTGAAATTTACAAGAAGAAACACACCTCATCTCAACACCATTAACCTCACAAAGCACTCCACTGTCTCACAGCACAGAGTTTGGATAATTCTCATTTAATTTATAGTTTGGGGCACAATTTTATCCACTCTCTTGCTGGAGTATCATACAGATTGGCCCCCAAAAGAGGAAGTAATCAATGGAACAGGATAGAAAGCCCAAAGATAAACCCACACACATATGGTCACCTTATTTTTAATAAAGGAGGCAAGAATATACAGTGGAGAAAAGACAGCCTCTTCAATAAGTGGTGCTGGGAAAACTGGACAGCTACATGTAAAAGAATGAAATTAGAACACTCCCTAACACCATACACAAAAATAAAGTCAAAATGGATTAAAGACCTAAATGTAAGGGCAGACACCATAAAACTCTTAGAGGAAAACACTCTAAGACATAAATGTCTTAGAAAACATAAGAAATGTCATAGAAAACAGTCTATGACATAAATCCCAGAAAGAACTTTTTGACCCACCTCCTAGAGAAATGGAAATTTAAAAAAAATAAACAAATGGGACCTAATGAAACTTCAAAGCTTTTGCACAGCAAAGGGAACCATAAACAAGATGAAAAGACAACCCTCAGAATGGGAGAAAGTATTTGCAAATGAAGCAACTGACAAAAGATTAATCTCCAAAATTTACAAGCAGCTCATACAGCTCAATATCAAAAAAACAAACAACCCATTCCAAAACTGGGCAGAAGACTTAAATAGACATTTCTCCAAAGAAGATATACAGATTGCCAACAAACACATGAAAGGATGCTCAACATCACTAATCATTAGAGAAATGCAAATCAAAACTACAATGAGGTATCACCTCACACCAGCCAGAATGGCCATCATCAAAAAATCTACAAACAGTAAATGCTGGAGAAGGTGTAAAGAAAAGAGAATCCACTTGCACTGTTGGTGGGAATGTAAATTGATACAGCCACTATGGAGAACACTATGGATGTTCCTTAAAAAACTAAAAATAGAACTACCATATGACCCAGCAATCCCACTACTGGGCATATACCTTGAGAAAACCATAATTCAAAAAGAGTCATGTACCACAATATTCATTGCAGCTCTATTTACAATAACCAGGACATGGAAGCAACCTAAGTGTCCATTGACAGATGAATGGATAAAGAAGATGTGGCACATATATACAATGGAATATTACTCAGCCATAAAAAGAAATGAAATTGAGTTATTTGTAGTGAGGTGGATGGACATAGAGTCTGTCATACAGAGTGAAGTAAGTCAGAAAGAGAAAAACAAATACTGTATGCTAACACATGTATATGGAATCTAAAAAAGAAAAAAAAAGGTTCTGAAAAACCTAGGGGCAGGACAGGAATAAAAATGCAGACGTAGAGAATGGAATTGAGGACATGGGGAGGCGGAAGGGGAAGATGAGACAAAGTGAGAGAGTGGCATGGACTTATATACACTACCAAATGCAAAATAGATAGCTAGTGGGAAACAGCCACATAACACAGGGAGATCAGCTCCATGCTTTGTGACCATCTAGTGGGTGGGATAGGGAGGGTGGGAGGGAGATGCAAGAGGGAGGAGATATGGGGATGTATGTATATGTATAGCTGATTCACTTTGTTATACAGCAGAAACTAACAACACCACTGTAAAGCAATTATACACCAATAAAAATGTTAAAAAAAAAAAAAGTCCAAGAAACAAAATGACTGTACAAGGCAATCCATTGATACTATGAGTCCTTGATATGATACAAGGAAACTGACACTTTACCTCTTTGGTCTTCCTCCCTATAACCTGGTCTAATCACAAGAAAAACAGGAGACAAATAGAGGGACATCTGCAGAATACTTGCCTAGTACCCCTCAAAACTGGCAAGGTCGCTAAAAACAAGGAAAGCCTGAGAAACTGCCACAGCCAAAAGGAGTCTAAGGAGACATGACAGTTATATGTAATGTAGTTTCTTGGATGAGATCCTGCAATGGAAAAAGGACGTTAGGTAAAAACTAAGGAAATATGAGTCAACTACGGGCTTTAGTTAATGATGATGTATCAATATTGGTTCATTAATCATAACGAACATACTATACTAATGTAAGATGTTACTAATAGGGGAAACTGGGTACAGGTCTGTGGGGACTCTCCATGCCATCGTGTCAGTTTTTCTGTAAATCTAAAACTATTCTAAAAAACGAAGTTCATTAAAAAATTTAAAAGGCAACGAAACAAAACAAAAAACACTCAGCCCAAACCTTGGCTACTTTAAGTACTAGCTGCCTGCTCTTTTAACCCAATAAGCAACTTCATGCCCAGCCTGAGCACAGTGATTGCAGGGCCCAACAGCCAGGTTCCCTGGCAGCATTAGCCTCCTTCAGCATCTTTTCTTACCCAGCAATACCACCTCCATTAGAAGTAAAGCATAAAGACTGGTTCAAATGGCGGGGTAGAAGGATGTGCTCTCATTCCCTCTTGTGAGAGCACTGGAATCACGACTAACTGCTGAACAATCATCAACAGGAAGACTCTGGGACTCACCAAAAAAGATACCCCACGTCCAAAGACAAAGGAGAAGCCACAAGGAGACAGTGGAAGGGGCGCAATCACACAAAAATCAAATCCCATAACTGCTGGGTGGGTGACTCACACACTGGAGGACACTTATACCACATTAGTCCACCCACTGGAGTGAAGGTTCTGAGCCGCACATCAGGCTTCCCAACCTGGGGGTCTGGCAACAGGAGGAGGAGTTCCTAGAGAATCAGACTATGAAGGCTAGCGGGATTTGATTGCAACACTTCGACAGGACTGGGGGAAACAGAGACTCCACTCTTGGAGGGCACTCACAAAGTAGTGTGCACATCGGGACACAGGGGAAGGAGCAGTGAACCCAGGGGAGACTGAACCAGACCTACCTGCTAGTGTTGGAGGGTCTCCTGCAGACGCAGCGGGTGGCTGTGTCTCACCATGAGGACAGGGACATTGGCAGCAGAAGTTCTGGGTAGTACTCCTTGGCAACACCCAGCTCTACCCGCCACCAGTCCCTCCCATCAGGAAACTTGCACAAGCCTCTTTGATAGCCATCAAAACCCTTCAATTGTTCCCATTGCATTTAGGATAAAAGCCAAATTCTTTTGTCCCTTTCTGTCCCTCAGCCTCAACTCCTGCCCACACTCTGAATTTCAGTTATTCAAAACTGCCTGCTGTTGCCCTGCATATGTTTTATTCCCTTTTGCTTTGCTGCGTGCTGAAAGAACGATCGTTCACATTTATACTACGCTGCTTTGTGTCAGGTACATGTTAATATAATAACTTTTACAATAACCTTGTAAGATAGGTAATTCCATTTGCTCCCATTTTTCAGAGGAGGAAATTAAGCCCAGAGAAATCAATTAGCAAAGGCCATAGGGATGAGAATCCAGGCAAACTGGGGCCAGAGGCCTTCTTCTTCTACTGCATTTTAGGATCTTTCAAGTAGAAGGTCGGGCAGAGGCCATCAAAGGAAACACCCTGCTCCTTCTTCAGGATTCAGGTCGATAGTTCCTTCTTTCAAATGCCTCCGCTTCCTTCAGAATCCCTGTCTGCCCTCCTCCCACTTCAGTCTGATTTGGTACCTCCGATGTCTGCTCTCCTATCACACTGTGTATCTGTCCATCCTGAACACTTCCCAGGTCCCACATTATTTAGTCTCTCCATGGAGTGTCATTTAAAAAGAAAAAACAGGGCTTCCCTGGTGGTGCAGTGGTTGAGAGTCTGCCTGCTGATGCAGGGGACACGGGTTCGTGCCCCGGTCCGGGAAGATCCCACATGCCGCGGAGCGGCTGGGCCCGTGAGCCATGGCCGCTGAGCCTGCGCGTCCGGAGCCTGTGCTCCGCAACGGGAGAGGCCACAACAGTGAGAGGCCCGCGTACCAAAAAAAAAATAAAAATAAAAATAAATAACAGCCCAGCAACCCAAAGTAATTAAAAACAAACTCCATTTTTTATTTGTGACTTGTGAAGAACATTGAAAGCAGATCCAATTAATGACCCACAATTCTCTAAAGCCTCTGTCCTGTACAACCTCAGTCTCTCTCATTCCCCAAAGCTACGGCAGGGTCACTTGTTCAATTCCCCAATTAAAAAGAAAGAAGAAAACCCAGTACCCAGACCACATGACTTATGCTCTCTCTTTGTCCACCACATTTTATCTTTACCCATATTTTATCTTGCTGGTTTTCTGGTATTTGTTTATGTTTCTACTGCTGACAGGAATTCTTCAAGGGATCAGTGGCATGTTAATAAATCCTGTCCCCATCACACCTCTCCTAAAGCACTCATCATATTATATATCTTCCCCCACTACCCAAGCATACTTTATTCCGATACTTTGCCTCCTGTGGGAAAACTTAAATGACCATTAACTCTCTTTGTAATTAATTTTAAAACTGCAGTGTTTCAATCGATACAAATCTAAGCCCAAACATCAAACTGGTAATATGCACTTGTAATTATACATTCAGTTAACTATAAAACCTATTATTACACTAATAAAATGTATAAACCTCCTTAAACAACTAGGAACTTAGAGCAGCTGCAATACCGGTGCTTGCCATTTCACGGTTGTCCAGAAATTGTGTAAAAGGAGTTACACAAAGTGCTGGGGAGCTGTTTTTGCATAAAATCACAGTATTTTTTTAGATTAAGCACTAAATTTGCATGCAAGACCTTGGGATACAAGAACACAACGAGTAGGGATCTAGACACCAAACGAACATTTAGCACAAAAGCATTGTGGGAGGATGGAAGTCATTGCCTGACAGTACCCTGCTCATAAGCTCTTAATTAATAGGTGTTACTCCCCCTGAAATTATGTTCATATTGCAAAATTGGACATCCATGTTCCGTGTTGTATAAAAAGTGAAATGTATTAAGGACGGTACTCCTTTGGGGGAGGAGATAAGTATCATGTATCACTGGATAAAGTACATGAGGCAAAGCCTGATGCAAAGTACTCACCCAGTGGTAGCTAGCATTACTATTTATGTGGAATGAATAAACCCACATATTTATCCAAGACAGAATGAAAGAGATCCCAGGGACAACAAAGGAGGAAATAGAAGCCAAGACCAGAGCCAGGGAAGAGCCTCACTCAGTTAATACAGGAGGAAGATTCAAGTATAGACAGGAACCAGTTGAATATCTTTGTCCCCAGGTTGTGCTGATGGTGACAGGAGGGCAGCTGCTGAGCTGAAGCTCTGAGCAGAGTCTCTGTTCTTGCCCTTTCTAGCCTTTCCTGGTTCCATCTGAGAGCTAAATGGACCAAATGGGATGGTTGGAAGGTTAATATTGTCCTGAATGTTAGGCCCTCTTGGGCACCTAGAGCCCCCTCTGTGCTCCCACGTCCCTCCCCCTGCACTCAGCATTGCTCTGCATCAAATATCTATCCCTTGTTCACTCTGTTCTGAATGTCTTCATTCTGGCTTCTTCCATTCCCCCCTACTACGATCTATTCCTGGATTCTGACTTTTCTTCCACCCTTTTTTCTTATCCATCCATATAAATGTCTTGTTTATTACAGATTACCAATTATGCACAACTTCTGTGTAGCCTTTTTTTTTATCATTTGCATGCAGAATGGTTGCATTTTATTTGAGGGATGGAATCCTGAAGGCCGCATTTAACTTGAAATATGCATTTGTGAAACTAATCCTGTCAAATGATGGCAGATCTCTCTGTTCACCAGCTAAAGTGGCACTGCCATGTAGCAGTCACAATGTCAACACAACTCATGCTGCCTGCCAACTTTGGAATTCTGTGACTCTGGAAAAAAAAAATTCAATTTGGGGCATTTACATAATTTTGTATTACCTTCATAAAATCAGACTTTATTCATATTTTAATTGCACAACTTTGGATTTGCATTTGCCACAATTACATTTATATGATTATAGATTGCATGGTAGTAGGGCTATTCATTTCAGAGGTAAAGGCGTAAAATGGAGTCTTAGAAAGCCTGAAGAAGGTGAGATCAACAGCTCACCTGTCCAGTTATCTGAGATGGGCAAGCTATTGTTCTATGCAGAGGAGACAAATTACATGATTCTGGGAGTGACTCAACAATCAAGTGAGAAACTAGTACCTACCAACCTGCAGGATGATATCCAGGAGACAGCTGTCTATGTAACTCCTGAGAGAAACATTCCTTATTTTTATGTAAATCAATAGAAATTACCTGCAATTTCAAAATTTCCATGAACTCAAATAAAAATAAAATACTTCTTTCAAACAAAACACGACTTAAGACTTAAACTCTTGAAATAAGTAAACCACTCCTATCCTGGCTTTTAAAAAAAGGAAGGAGAGAAACAAAACAGTGGTTTGTGGTCTCATCAGAATAATCATTCAGTTTTTCCATGAGGAGCAAAGCACTGTTCTATTACTTTTTAAATTATTCCTCCAAAATAATCAAGAATCATCACAATTAAATTTATGAGACTTATAAGAGCAAAGGAGTCTTTTTTCCCTCTTCTTTTTTGCTGTAGGAGGAACACTGTCGATTCTAAAGTCAGAGCTACACTAGCCATTATCTTCTCTTATCCCTCCAGTCATCATTAATTTTTTTTTAAAGATTTTTTGACGTGGACCATTTTTAAAGTCTTTATTGAATTTGTTACAATATTGCTTCTGTTTTATGTTTTGGTTTTTTGTCTGTGAGGCATATGAGATCTTAGCTCCCCGACAAGTGATCGAACCCTTACTGCCTTAAGGCAGTCTTAACCACTGGACTGCCAGGGAAGTCCCAATCATCATTAATTTTTATGCAAACTATTTTTAAAGAGGCTGTAGGTATTCAAAAATGAACAGGACATTCTCTTGGTCCTAAAATAATCACAAATAACTGTAGTACATAACTAAGTTCCTATATTTGAAGATAATACTTTGTACTTCTCATTCCATTCATTATAGAAAAGTATGAGGGAGAGAAGTGAATAGGAGAGATCCAAGAAGGAAACTTTAAAGGGAAATGTAGAAAGATGGACCAGAAATTTGCATTCTAGCATACAATTTATGAAACATAGTTTCATATGATTACCTCAGATTTATTTTCACTGTAACTCTGTGAGAGAAATAGGATGGTAACATTTTACATTTCAACTGTAAAACTGGGAGTGACTTTACCAAACTCATGGGACTAGAAAAGAACAGAAGTTAGATTGAAATCCAAAGCTGAACTCCAAAATCCATTCTCCTTCATTATACTGTACAGGCCTTTTAGGACAATGACAACGTGGGACAAGGAAGCAGAAAGGAATTAGGCCATTTATGATGGAAGAAACAGAATTACCAAAGGCATGGTGATCTGTAACACACGGGCAATTTGGAGAGTTGAAGGAACTGAAGATGAACCACGAAAGATAGGTCAGGACCAAGTCAAAGGTGTGTATTTAATTTAATTTGGTGAGCAATGGCAGGTATTCCATCCACAAATATACAAAACCAATGTTTCTTGGGTAAACCTCCTACATTTTATGAATTATTTTAGGCATTAAAGACATGGAGAAAATAACGATCCTGCTATCACCATACTAACAAAACAGTGGAGAGACATGTATAGAAATATTTACAATACACTGGGGAAATTTCTGCAATGAGCACGAGTATAAGGTGAAAAAAGAGCCTAGGGAAATAATCTACTAAATCTATCTTGAAATGTTGAAATTTTTGAATTTGGCACCCCAAAACAATTACAATAGTAACCTCAAATATTACTGATCACAGATCACCATAACAAATATAATAATAGTTAAAAAGTTTGAAATGTTGTGAGAATTACCAAAATGTGACCCAGAGACATGAAGTAAGCAAATGCTGTTGAAAAAATGGTGCTGATAGAGTTGCTCAGGATTGCCACAAACCTTCAATATGTACACAATACAACATCTGCAAAGCACAGTAACAAAACACAATAAAATGAGGTCAATGCATTTGAATTCTGAATTAATATATTTCATTCCATGGTAAAGAAAGTGAGTGAGGACTTCCCTGGTGGTGCAGTGGTTAAGTATCCGCCTGCCAATGCAGGGGACACGGGTTCAATCCCTGGTCCGGGAAGATCCCACATGCTGCAGAGCAACTAAGCCTGTGCGCCACAACTACTGAGCCTGCACCCTAAAGCCCGCGAGACACAACTACTGAGCCCGTGAGCCACAACTACTGAGCCCGCGTGCAACAACTACGGAAGCCCGCACGCCTAGAGCCCGTGCTCTGCAACAAGAGAAGCCACTGCAATGAGAAGCCCGCACACCACAACGAAGAGTAGCCCTCACTTGCCGCAACTAGAGAACGCCCGAGTGCAGCAATGAAGACCCAACGCAGACAAAATTTTTTTTTTATTTTTAAAAAAAGTAAGTGAGTGAAAAGTGCAGGTGAGAAAGGTATTTGGTTTTATTTCAAACATCTGTATATTGATAGGAATTTAATCAATAAGATTCATTCTGGAACTGGATATCAGGTTATAGTAGTAGTTTAAATTTAGGAAATTGTAAGTTTTACCATTTATACCTATCTATTCTTGATGAGGAATAAAGATCTGTTCTGTAAGCAAGAGAAATGTAATGATGGGTAAATATGCCACGAACCAAATTTTAAAACGTAATACCTTATCACTTGTCTAGCATAAACGATATCCACTGGATTCAGTTAGAAACCTGCATTTAAATGCTGGATGAAAATATAAACTAAAACATAGACGTGAGTGGGAAACATACTGAAAGCCAGTGGTTTTTATACACATACTCATTTAATCCTTAAAACTTATGTTTCATAATCTTTCTAAGATCTTACAAAGTGCTATTTTGCTAAACAACAAGAATAGCTATCTCTGTAGAACAATGCTATAAGAGAACAATATAATTTATGTTTCTCTCCTCAATCCCCATTCCTTTCACCTTCTTCCTAGTATATCACAGTCAACAAAAAATCTTAAGTAAATGCTTTTGGCCAAAGAGAAAAGTCTTTTATATACATATGAATTTTATATAAATATATATAAATCAATTTAAAAGGACAAATAATCATGAAGAAAGAAATGGGAAAATATGAATAGGAAATTCACAAAAATAGAACTACAATTCAGGCAAGAAACACTCAAAAAACTCAATTTCACTAATAATTAAGGATATATGAAAAATGACAAGAGGCAGCATTTTTCCACTCTAATTTAGCAAACGTATCTTTAATATTGGCAAGTATGTAGGAAAAAATGGCATTCTTTTAAACTGTGAAAGAACAACTACACAAGGTTTAATAAAATTTTAAATGTTCAAGCCTAACTGACACAGCAATTTTACTTCTTGAAGTCTATCCTGATACTTTCACAAATAAATACACACACACACACGCACACACACACACATACACAGATACTGTACTGTAGCATTGCTTTGTAAAGTTAAAATCTGGAAATTAATCAAGTGTTCTTCAATAATGAAATATTGAGTAAATCATTGTACAACTGCAAATGGAATGCAATGTAGCATTTAAATAGAATGAGGTATCCATATATATGTGTATATATATATATATATATATATATATTATAATGACAGAGAAAATTTCCAAAACATATTATTAAGTCACAAAACAATGTCTATAATGTGTATAGTAAAATATTATTAATTTTTAAAACTAAACTATATATGTATGTGTGTTTGTATATAATACATAAATATATCTAAATGTACGTGAAAAGTAAGGAGTGAGAGACATTGTATGCTTCTATGACTAACTATGTTAATGAAATTAATTCTGAGACAGTTGAGGTGACTGGAGGGAAGCTAAAAGTATAATTTATTGTTCTCTACGTATCAGAGTGCTGGAATTTTTAACAGGCAGATACCCATGTATTACATGTAATATCTGAGAAAATTGTATCTTAAAAAATAATTTGGGGGCTTCCCTGGTGGAGCAGTGGTTGAGAGTCCGCCTGCCATTGCAGGGGACATGGGTTCGTGCCCCGGTCCGGGAAGATCCCACATGCCGCTGAGCGGCTGCGCCCGTGAGCCATGGCTGCTGAGCCTGCGCGTCCGGAGCCTGTGCTCCGCAACGGGAGAGGCCACAACAGTGAGAGGCAAAAAAAAAAAAAAAAAAAAAAAAAAAAATTGACAGCTACATGAAGAGAGAACTAACACCTGGAGATTTTTCAGATGCATAGCCAGCTCTGTTCTCGCTGACTAGAGTAAGCAAACCTTCTCTATTCTTACTGATCTGCTTAACTGGGCCGGGAGGTGGCAGCAATAGGGAGGGAGGTTTGCTTTCTACGTGTATCACACAGTAGGAATTATTGTTTGTAGGCACCAGCAAAGAGAATGGTACTGAATCCTAAGAGGTCCATGATGCTGGATCTGTATGATTTATTATTCAGTTAAAACCTCTAAAGAGGGAAATAAGACCTCATTGTCAACTCTGATTTTATATTCTCTCACTTTGCAATTCAGTGAGTGAGTCAGGTGGGTATTGCCAAAAACTGGTTATGGATTTCACCCAAAGATGTATCATTGTGTTTGTATGCAGAGTTTCATCTTCATGTGCTTTGTATGATTTTATTTTTACCCCTTTTCTTTCATTTAATTTTTATTTATGTATTTTCTTCACCCACTCAGACCAGAATGACAGGACGTAGCTGCTTAATATTTAAGCCATTTTTCGTGCATCCTTCTGATTCAGTTCTGGGCCTCTCCCTCACTGCTCTAGAAACAGGTGAGCTGCTTGCAATTCCCATGCCCTCCTTAACACCAAAACTATGCTGAGCTACTCTGCCACTGCCAGTCTCATCTAGAAGGTACATTTTTACTCTCTACATCTGGAAACAAGGGAAACAAAGATCAGAATATATTTGGCTTTAGCTGTGATTTAAACTTTGGTTTGATTTAACAAGCAGGATGATTCAGACTTCTGCTGGAATTACACTGCCTTTAGGGGTTACTGAGATTTAGTCAACTTCTGCATCAGCAGTGATGTTCTACATCTTTCGGAAGGAGTATTGGTGGTAGGACCTGGGGACTGGAAAGTGGGAATTTAGGATGCATTGATAAAACCTACACATCTACATCGTCTCAAGAAATAGGCCCCCAGAAAATGTATTTAACCATGCAAATACTCATATCCTTTTACAAGTAATTATGTAAATCCTTTCCAAAGAAAAAAAGAAACAAAATGTGGGAAAGGAATTATGCACTATGTTGACCATCAGGCAGTATTTATAATAAAAAACTGAAAACCATTAAGTTCTCCCATAGTAGGATGATGATTTCATAAAATGTTTATATTCAGTCTTACAGTGCTTTACAGAGATTGAAATGAGTGGTAATGAAAAAGATTTAGCAACACAAAAAATACTTATTAGTGAGAAAGGAACATGCAAATTAATACATACACTGTGGTTAAAGCACTGCAAACAAATGCATGGGAAATAGACAAAGAGGAAATGAAATAATAATGCTCAGAGGAAAAGAGGAAAGAAAACACCATAATCTTAGTTTTCAGATTTTTATTGTATGCTTATACTTTTTGATTAAAAACATTTATAAACTAATATGGCATATACTTTTTTTTAATGCTTAATTCCTTTTAAGCAAGCAGGAAGCTGGAGTAAGGACCGTATATCTTTGTATCAAATCTAAAAATTCTCTATATCTCCATATCCGCATTCTCCCTAATCCTACCCCCAGTACACATGAGTATATACACACACTCCTCCTGAACAAGAAGATAGGAACTGCAGGTGTTTGTAAGTCTTTCTCGTTAGTGGGTGCATTTCTGGCAGGGGGACATCAGGTTAAGAGCTCTCAATTTTCCTCTTTTTCTGAAAAAATACCTCTTTTTTTCAGAAATAATCATCTCACACTGCATTACTCTTCCTGGCAAAATCCAGCATGATAACCATGTGAAGTGATAGCAATATACGTTTACACTCCAAATAAACATCGAAACAGGACCAGCCCAGGCATTCTCTTATCAGCAGATCTTGAATAATCTATCAAAAAGCGTGAGACTGATCGTAAGATTATAGAGACTAATCCATTCTTCTCAAGATTGCTCCCACGTTCCCCAAAGGCAATCATTTGTCCTTTTAAATCTTTAGTGAGAGAGATTCTATGCCATCACCACCACTACACACGCACATGCACGCACACTCCCCACTCAAAATTTTCTGAATAACTTGAATAGCTGAAGGATTAAGAAAGGCTGCAGAGGCTCTCCTAAGCTCTTAATTAAAAATAAAAGCAGTAGCAAAAACTAAAAATGAAAATGTACTACAGTGATCAGTAGTGGACTGAATATATAACCATTCTTGTCTTCTTCATCCTCACATGTGAGTGAGGAACCATTCTATAAACCTGATTTTAATGGTGGGAAAAGCTGAGATTTAGAGAAGATAATTATAACAAGGTCCCATAGCTGTGAAATATCATATGTGTGATTCACAGGAACCCACAGCTCAGACTCTGCCCTACCTCTCACTCCCATTAGGTTACACTTTTTATCAGAGCTGTAATGTATCATTGGGCAGGTTGGACACTGCACAACTCTTAGGAGCATTACTTACTTTGTAGTCTATGTGAATGATACTCCCAAGAGTTGGGCAGGGCACAGGCTGCACAACCTTTTGTGCTACGTACATCATCCCTCTGGATGTTTCTATCATCGCTTATCAGCTCAGCCCATCACTTTCAAAGAGGTCAATTGACACAGAGTAAAATTCATTCTGGTTGGGGTCACAAAACTAGCAAAAATGAATTCTGAGCTCTTGGTCAGCAGAGATTTTCTTATGTTTCTTTAGTAGTATCTTCAGTAACAAACCCAGTACTAGACACAGAACAGGAACTTAATAAATGCACATTAACTGATTATATGATCTTCTAGGAAAACTACTGTAAATCATATAAAGGGATCTCTCGGAGGGCATTAGGAAATATTTCGTAGCAGGTGCTAAACATATTTCAGACGACAAATTGGAATACAGTATAGTAGGTGGCTCTTCTGCAAATGAGCAAGGGCAGCTACTTAGTACCTGTGCTGATGAAAATTTAAACTGAAGTTCATTTGCTCCAGGTCTATAGAGAAGCAGAAATGAAATGATGGGCCCTTACATGAATATTCAATGAAATGATGGGCACTTACATGAATATTCAATTTTGCCATCCCCTGGCCACAGTGCAAATTACTAACAGTTTTAGAAATGTTTTAAGAGTATGATTATCAAAATTCTTAGAATAAAGCAAATACAGTCATAAGAATAAAAACAAAATTGGAAATTCAGCTTGCTGGTTTCATATCCCTGCTTTCGCTTTGCAGACCTCTGCCTAATTCAATGCATGTGTCAATGTGACTCCCCATATACAGGTGGCAAAACTAAGATTCAGAGAGAACTGATTTGCTCAAGATGAATGACGAAGCAGGGGGGAACCCTATAATTCAGTCTTTTGTAAATCTTAAACAGATGTTTTGAAAAGAAAAGAAAGGAGGGAGTGTGACACATCTGGGTTCTCCAGTTTTCTTAGCCCAGTGTCCTAGGCTGAGCCAGTTTCAAGAGGAACAGAATATACTGAGTGGATAATCACTACAGCAGAGAAGTGAAAAAAAAAATCCTTTGTTGCATGTTGCATCCCATACATACAAACACAAGCATACAATCACATTCAAATTCATGAAGGACCTACTGTATAGCACAGGGAACTCTACTCAGTATTCTATAATAACCTATATGGGAAAAGAATCTGAAAAAGAATGGAGATATATATATATATATATATTTATAAAACTGATTCACTTTGCTGTACACCTGAAACTAACATAACATTGTAAATCAACTAGACTCGAATAAAAAATTTAAAATAAATAAATTAAAAACATTGAAAAACAAAACAAAGTAAAACAAAAAGCAGAGGAAAGATTCATCAGCCAATAAAGACAGCCTTCCAACGAGCTGATGACTTCATTTAAGAAAATCAGTGGATGTAAAGCTATGTTTTTACCCCCAGGACATGAGCTCACAGTCCAGACATTCCATGCCACACTAGACGCCCAGAAGAAGAGGAAGGGTAGACAGAGGAGACCTGGCGACAGCTCTATAGAATTTATTTCCCTGTGACAAGCTAAAGCTTTTAAAGATCTGTGCAGCAGGTGTGCCCTTCCCAGGAGCAGGTAAGTGCGAGAACTGCCTGCTTCTTCGGCTTCCGTAACTTTCCCACCGCTCAGAGCATTAAGGCTATTAACGGAAGAAATATTTCATTGAATTAGCATGAATCATTTCGTTGGAGATGGTATAAGTACCAGTAATTTTCAGATCAATTTATGTGGTATTCCACTTATTTTATGCATCTCCTCATCGCTCCTCTACTTGACTGCACTAATAACATGGGCTTTTACGATTAAAATTTTTCATCTTCTCAGAGCTCACCTTTCCAATGGATATATATTGAGACATCCTCAATATATATTGAGAGGTGGACATAAAACTTGGATGGAAACAGACCCAGTGTTTTCTTGCCTCCTTATTTTTACCTCCAGGATCTCCATATAATTAATATTTCTCCCATAAACCTCTGCCACGGCTCTGTGATATAGGCAGGAAATGGGATTACTAATACTGTTGGATTCTAAATAAGGAAGCCTTTTTCAAGCTTTGCTTTTCGAAAATGGAAACCCAGGAGCTGACACATCAGTGGCAAATGTCTATGCTGCTGCTTAGAGTTGAGATTTGGTTTATTAATTCATTTGTTCATTTAATAGACATTAAGAATATTTTACTGGCTTCTATGCTAACTCTTGTGGATGGGAAGATAAGAGACATAAGTGTTCTCCTTCATGAAGGATTCAGGTAAAGTAGGCATGGTCTATGGTCAAGATTAAGACAAGAATAGTTCAAGAATAGGCAAGTCTTGTGGCCACGGGGCAAAGAAAGCCATTATGTATGGAATTCCCATTATTCTATTCCAATTGCCTTTCCTATATGATTCTTCAAAAAATATGTATGTAAAGTAGACATCTTGGGCTTCCCTGGTGGCTCGGTGGTTGACAGTCCGCCTGCCGATGCAGGGGACGCGGGTTCATGCCCCGGTCTGGGAAGATCCCACATGCCGCGGAGCGGCTGGGCCCGTGAGCCATGGCCGCTGAGCCTGCACACCCGGAGCCTGTGCTCCACAACGGGAGAGGCCACAACGGTGAGAGGCCCGCGTACCGCAAAATAAATAAATAAATAATAAAGTAGACATCTTGATATTATACATGGGAACAAAGTAAATTTTCTAACATTGCACATCTAATAAATGCCAGAAATGAGATCCAAATATGAAAGCATCTTACTCTAGAACCATTGCCATTTCCATGATTTTTTGCCAATTTAAGTAGCATATGATTCCTTTTCTCCACCCTTTGTTTCCTGATACACCATCATATCCTTTCTAGTTATTTGCTGAAGATTTTCCTGTTGAGTTGAGTCTGATTAGGGCTAGGGGGCGGGGTTGTAGTGAGGAGAGGAAGAGGAAAGAGGCATAGATCTCAAACTAACCCTGAGCGTCCAGGGTTTCTTTTTCATCAGTTCAGGATCATGTGTCTCACAATGGAAAAATACTTATCTCTACATTTCTTCCTTAGCACTGTACTTGTCCATCTCAGACTGGTGCTCTTGTGGGAATATATCAGCTCGCTGTGGTCACAAACCTCTCCGAACTTAGAGACTTAAAATGACGAGCAGTTACTTAGCTCAAACCTCTGTGAGCCAGTGATTTAGGCTGGGCTCCACTTGGCTTCCCCGTGTTTGGAAGTGTGCCGAGGGTCAGCTGGCCTAGGAGGACCTCATCTACGATGTTGGGATGACTTGGCCTGGCTCATTGTGACTGGCCTGAATGTTCTCCTGGTGAGGGCAGAGGAGCAAAAGCAGAAGGGGAAATGTGCAAGCACTTTTTCAAGCCCCTGTTTTCACTTCAGCTGTTAACATCCTATGGGTCGAAGCAAATCATGTGGCCAAACTCAGAATCAAGAGGTGGGGAAACTCTGCCTCTTAATAGAAGGAAATGCAAAGTTGCATCGCAAAGGGCATGGATGAAGAGGAAAGAAGATTTGGGGCCACCTACTCCTGGGTCTAAACAAATGATCTTCTGACCAGAAAGGTGCACAATTTCTAGGTTTCACGTGCTGTTTTAACTGAGCAAATATTCTTTTTCTGCTCTCAAAGAAAGTAGAAGACTTAAATAAAATACAGTGTACTCTGTTGTTCTACTGATCAACTTCTCCTTGATATTACCTGCCAAAATTTTGATTTATTATCATGGAACCATCATTCTCTGTTTTACCCAAGAAGTTAAACCGAAGGTTCAAAAACCAAATTTTTGAGATTTGTACAATGTTTCTTAAAGTACAATGTTTCTTAAAGAATAACATAATTGTAAATAAATAATAATAAAAATAAATATAACTGATAATATAAATAATTAATATAATATAAATAAATATTATTATAATTATTTATTGATACTTCATAGCTATTTATTAAAGTTTATTACAATTTATTAAATCCTTACTACATGCCAATCTCAACACTAAGTTACATTTTCTCATTTTATGAAGTATGCGTTACTTCCCCAATTTTATACATGAAGAAACAGAAACCCAAAGCTAAGTTTGAACACACGTCTAATTCCAAAGCACCTTCTCTAGTCAATGTACTTTCTTTTCACTCTTGACCCTACCAAATTTCTCACATTAAATTTGAGTGATGTCATCCTGTTTTCCTTCATTTTGTCATTCTTTTTTCTAAATCAAAACTCACACAGTAACTCCCAGATTAACATGAGACAAGTGATATTTCTGATGATTACTCTCCTGCCCTTGATTCAAGAATGGTTCCCTATCCCCTATGGCTCAGTTCCAAACTTAACGAGTGATGATTTGCAACCTCAGGGATTTCCAGTTTAAATCTGAAACCAGCTCTCACACAAGGAGGGCACAGAGACACTGTAGAAAGAGGCAGACCACTCCAGACAGGTTTAATAAGGAAGGGAGCTTATATACGAGGCTTGTCTTGAGTGGCTGCAAGACAAGTAGATCTCTACACCTGCCAGAACCTTCAAAGTCTATATAGAAGCCTTAACAGGGTTAAGTCACATTATGTCATCCAGATGGTCTCAGTAAAACATTGCTCTCTCAAGGCTGTGTCCTTGAAAAGACTGCTAGTGCAGGAATAGTGGGCAGAAGTTACTTTCCAAGGACAGGGAAGGAGGTGAGGAGTCTGCCTGGGTCCACATCTCAGTTCAACCAGCAGTTACATTCTCTCAATGACCTCCTCCAACAAGGCATTTTATTCCCTCCCCAAATCAGGTATCTTATCTACCAATCTCTCCTATCCCTAAGCTCCAAACTGAAAAATATCTATTAGGATTGTATTGAGTTGGCCAAAACCTTCTTTCGAGTTTTTCAGTAATACCTTATGGAAAACCCCGAAAGAACTTTTTGTCCAGCCCAATATTTTGCTCCATACCACTCACCATCCTATCAGGGTTTTGCTTGAATTTCTCTTTGCCCATATTCTTTCTCCCATAAGGATGCCATCCTCTGTAAAGTCCTACTCATCTTTTAAGGCATATTTTAAGAGGAATATTCAGATCTCTTTTTAGAGCAAAGACTCATAGAAAATCAGTTTGAACCTTGTCTGGAAGGACTCTCTGAGTATTGATAAATAACCCAGGTCAAGAATGTTTCAGTCCACATACAGAATGTTGCAGTTCCTCTACAAAACATAAAAAAAAAAAAAAAAGGATAAGAAAAAGACAAAAGAATAGTGTCACGAATCATCTCTGCCTAAGTAGTTGGATATGGCAAAACAGAGTTTTATTTTTCCTTTGAAATATCTCTTTATTCAAAGATATAGGGACGAGCAGTCTGTCACCCTTTTCCAAAATAAGTCTACGGAAAAGAGTCAGAGGAAGTCTCTAATGGGGTACCAAATTAGCATAAGGAAAAAACAAACATGTCCTCTCATCATGAATTGTTAATGGCCTGTTTACTGCTGAAGCTGTCACAGAAAACAAGAAAGTCTGGTAAGTCAATAATTTATTTCAGACTGTGGAATTAATTAGGAAGACAATTAAATAATTGTGGGAAAGCAAAAAATATGTTTGGACATTTTGTTTCTAGAAGTCTGGTGGTTTACGTGGGTTTGGATACTGCGTGGGGGGTCAAAAAGAAGGAAGAGGCAGAAAGGGAGTAAACTTTCTAGATGTTTCTTTATTATAAGATAAAGTTCACTTTCCATCAATTTCTTCAAGGAAATTTCAGTCAAACATCAAGCAGCAGTAAGCGGCCTTAATCCCTAAGAATATTTGAACGCTTTTGCGTTTCATGTAAGATGAGGTGGTCAGATTTGCTGTGGCTGCCATTTGTTTTTGCTCCATTTTGAAGTTAAACAGTGAATAAGTGGTCTTTTACCTTCATACCTGCCACACGAATATAACAACAGTAAATCCAAATGAAAATTAAAACTATCTTAAGTATATTTTAAACCAACTGTCTTTAAAAACTTCAAGTCAGTTTATAGATTTCTTTTCCCCAGAAATAATAAGATTTCAATAGAAATAAAAATTCGTAAAACAGCATTTTCCATGCTGGAATTATAGCTGTCATATCTGTTTCAAGGAAGCTGCTTCCATACCTAGTACCCACCTACATTAATAAAGAAAATGTTTGGTGATCTGATTACAGGAAATAATTCTTTATAACAAGCAGTACTGCAGAGACTGGACTTAGTTATGCTCTGGCTTGATGACAATAGAAGTCTACTAGGCAAAGCTGAGGCTTCTTTGTTGTGATGTGTTGACCAATACACCTGTCCCTTTGTCCTTTATATTCCCTACTACAAAAAAAAAAAAAAATCATCATTCTAAAAACACCCACCAAAAGGCTTTTAAAAATTAGTCTAGTACTTGGAATGGGAACTCTAAAGCTGGATTACATGATGGACAATGTCAACTACAAATTGGTACTTGTCATCTACCTCTACAAGGATTCAATTATGAGCTGTTGCAGCTGCTAACTTTCAACACCCCCTGAAAGGAGTTTCAGGGTGCAGATCAGGAATAAGGCACTCTGCGCTCTGGGGAAAACTGGAAGAACATGTCTTCAGATAGTCAGATATTTTCAGGAGAAGATTTTATGAGCCCAATTCTTGCATCTCCTCATATCTAGAAAAGTACTAAGATCCTTCGTGGTGACGTCTGCTCCTCGTGACTAGCAGTGACCTTCACGAGACTAGTAGAACCTTTTGCAAAAAATAAGCGTTTGATTGCATGTACTCCCCCTTCACCAAAATCACATGTATTCTGAGCTCCCCCCCTATCTCCTTGGCGCAGTTCCTCAGAGCTGTCTCCCAGGCTATAGTCCTCATTTTGCCCCAAATAAAACTTAACTCACAACTCTCACATTGTGCATTTTTTTCAGTCGACGACACTTTTTGATTTTTTTTTTCTCTTGTAAAGTCACTACAGAGAAATCTAGAGGGAGGTCAACTGAAAAAAAAAAAACATACCATGTGAGCTGAGTTAAGTTTTATTTGGAGCTTACTGAGGATTGTAGCCTGGGAGACAGCCTCGCAGATAGCTCTGAGGAACTGCTCCAAAGAAGCAGTGGGGAGGGTCAGTATATACGTGATTTTTGTGACGGGGGTACGTGTAACCAAGCACACATCTCAGTAGAACGTTGCCGTTAGTCACGAGAAGCAGAAGTCTCTGTTAATGGGTTTAGTACTTTTCTAGATATGAGAAGATTTAAGATATTGGGTTCATAAAATTTTCCCCTGAAAATATCTATCTGAAGGCCTGCTCTGCTAGTTTTTCCCAAAGTACAGAGGGCCTCTTTCTTGATCTCCACCTTGAACTCCTTTCTGGGTGTGTTGAAGGTCAGCGACTGCAGTGGCCACAGACTTCATTCTTGCCATACCAAATGGTGAGTGACGATCTTTAGTTTGCAGGTACAAGAAACAAAATCTTGAAAAATTACATTGTTATTCTGAAAAGCTTAACAACCTACTAACGACCAAATTCCTTTCCCCTGTTAGAAAAGATTCTTCAGCCTGGCTTCTCACTGTTCTGTTTCTGCCTGCTCTTACAGAGGAGAATCCAGAAAAAGAAGTCAGCCCTAAAAAGTGCTTATGCTAAGACATGATTTGGACACTTCTACAGATTAAAAAAAAAAGCAAAATCATCTTCATCCTCATCCTCCTCCTCATCATCCTCATCATCATCATCTGGGAAAAAAATCTTAAGACTTTCCTATTGCTGCCTGCCTGCAACTCCAGATTCTTTTCATTGGTCACCAACCAGGTCCAAGATCAGAAGAGGTCTCCAGCTCCCAGTATGGGCACTCCAAAGAGGACCTCAGGACTTGAGAACTAAAAGAATACTAAGGAAACAGTCCAGTTACTGAAATAGAAGCTCAATTCTTCAAACCGCTGTGATGCTTGTTATCCATTTCTGAAGCACATGGTGGGCATGAGGCTGGCAAGGTAGGAAACTGAAGTTCAAGAAGAAGCAGGTGCCATGACTTCTGCACAAGCTCGGATTCAGACTCCCTGAAGATCAGGATGGTCTCGGCAACTGGAAGGTTGAGAAGTAAGTCTACTGCTTGTAGAGATCCAGAAACCCTAGCTGTGAGAAGGAGGAAGGATACAAAGGCTAGGAACCTACAAACTTGGAGAGGGTCCCTGGCCCATCCTGAAATCTTAACATGCGCTTTTGGACCAGCTACTCTTCTCCTCTTTAAATGGTTAGTTAGATAGATAGATAGATAGATAGATAGATAGGTAGCTTTGTATCTGTATACATATATATCTGTAAATACATTATGTGCATGTAACTTTATATATAAAGATATGTATTTACAGATGCAAATCCTCCTCATTTGGCTGACAGAGAGAGTATTTTATGCACATAAATTACTACTGGATTATTTCCATTATTATCTACACAAGTGGAGGAAACAAATATTTGCTGAAAATAACTCAACGATGAGAGAGAGAGAACCTATCAGGAGCTGTTCTCTGAGTTCTGTTCTTTGTTTGTCAGGCTTCAGTGGGGAAATGGGATGGAGATGGGAAGTTTCCACAAAGCCAGCTGGCTGGTGAGCACTTCCTCTATGCACTGGAAGCATGAGGGCATTCAAGAGGGAGCAAATCAGCTGGAAGCCACACAACAAAACTGCATGATTTATAAAGCAGAAACTAACACACCACTGTAAAGCAATTATACTCCAATAAAGATGTAAAATGAAATAAATTGTCAATAAAAATCCAAAGAAAACTAAAAAAAAAAAAAAAAAAACCAAAAACTGCATGATTTAGAGTTTCACTGGCCTGAAGTTACTGGACCAGATGATCTTTCAAATTCCCTTGAAGGCTCTGCTTCTGTAATCACTGAAGTTGCCTAGTTTGGAATCCAGCATGTCCTTAGGTCTGGCCCATTTTGGTAGGAGTTGTGTCAATTCAGCAGAGCTTGTAGCCATAGTTTTGTAAGCTGGGAGCTCTTGAAAGTTGGCCAACAGGTGGATGCTTGTCCATAACTTAAATTAGCATCAGTCTTTTCTGAGAAAAGGCTAACAATTTCTTTAGATTAGTTCCTTCTTCCTTACTTTTGCATTGAGAAGTCCTTTCTTTTATTAAGAAAATCTTTTGAACTTAGGATATTCATTGTTATTTTTCAAAAGTCCATATTTAACAACTATAAAATGGCAACACTGGTTCTAGCACGCCTATCTTTTTTTTCTTTTCCCTTTTGTTTTTAAATGCATTTGGTCTGTGAAATTTCAAAGATTAGGAACCACTTTGCAGGAAGATTTCTGTGATTACTCAGATTCATAAAAGGGAGCAGAGATTTCCATTCATGCAGGCAACAAAAGTATTCACTGAGCATCTACTATGTACCAGTCACTGTACCAGAGACAGATAATAAACAACAAATATGATTTTAAAAAAAAAATTCGCTTGTATATCACCAAGAGGTTGTTGAACCCGAATTCAGTTCATTGGAATTAGCATGCTCCTCTGTCAGATTCCGCATTCTAGGCTCAGTTGATTTGGGACAAATAAGGCAGAGCTCAATCCTTTAAGATGTTCACTTTCTAATACAGAAGATGAAGTAGGACACGGTTTCCTTTCTAGGTTATGAGTTCTTAGCTGATGAGAACTAATAAACAGATTTTTAAAAAATTCTAAGTTTCATAACAGAGTTATCTCCTAGTTGTTAAAACTGTTGAAATGCATTTGCTTTGCAGTCTCTGTACTTATGGTACCCATATTTTCCTTTTCTTTCTTTTTCCTGGTTATGATAAGCTTAGCCCCACACTTAAAGCTTAGTCCTCACATCCCACCATCCAGTCCAAGCAGCTGACATACCAAAAACAGTGAAGCGGCATGGGCACTTGAGACCGTGTGGTCCTGACAGCACACGAGCCAACAGACTACAGCGTGGGCACCGTCAAGCAACTCAGCTTAGTCCAAGAGTGTGAGCACCTCAAAGCTTCACTTGGTTTTCAGAGACAACGAACAGGGCTCTGGGTATGCGTATTAAGAACCCAGTTCAAAGCCCAAGTGAAGCATGTTTAGAAAATAGATGAGCTCTCCTTGGATCAGGTTCTGTTACTGAGTCAAGTTTTAGTAGGTACATAAATGGTTATATTTTCCCCTCAAATTGCTGCACAGGTGGGAGATCACAGAGAGACGATGCAAATGAGCTCGCAGTTTAGAACAAATTAAGAAACAGTGCCAGATATTAACATGCAAAATGCCAATACTGCATATGTACAACAGTCAATGGAATATTGAATAGGATTTTTATTTTTATTTGACTTCCAGCTTATGTCAGTGAGCATTTCACAAGCTGGGACAGGGGAAGAGACAATGAAGGGGTGCTATTCCCATTGTTGAGCCCATAAAGCCCATCAGGTTCCTGCTTCCGGTGAAGACAGATTATAGGTCAGAAAGAGAAGGAGACCTTAACAGATGGAACTGGGAAGAGCCAGATTTCACATGCCAGGGGCGCTTTGGGGAAATAAAACCTTCTGGCATTTTGGTTGTGTTTATCCCAAAATGTTTGCGGGGAAAACAGTGTATTTGCATTTTTGTAAGCAAATGATGATAATCATAGGTTTCTGGGAGATATTAATCAGGGAAGATTCAATAAAAACAGAAAAATTTGAATATGCATGTTTTGACCCTCCCCGACCCTCAGAAGCAGAGGCTCCCAGATGACCCTGTGAGTGGAGTAGGGGAAGAGTGTGGACTATTTTCAAATTCTATGCAGGGAATGACCAGGGCCCCAGCCCATTGCCAGGTTGGGTTTCTGGGGGTAGGGGGGATGTAGCAAAGCTCTCTGATGCTCCTTTTTAATTTTTATTTTATATTGAAGCATAGTTGATTAACAATGTTGTGTTAGTTTCAGGTGTACAGCAAAGTGATTCAGTTACACATATACACGTATCTATTCTTTTTCAAACTCTTTTCCCATTTAGGTTATTGTGACAGCTCCTTCCCCTGTGCCCTCCTTGGCCTCCCAATCACTCTGCCTGCCTGACACGTGATGACTGGGCTGTTATACCCCCTTCCTCCCAGCTCCCACCATCTAGTCAAAGAACAGAGTTTACTAGTCAATGAACTTCAGCTAGCTCTCAAACATGATGTGTCTATAGTAATTACTCTGTATCAGTTTGAGCCAATAAACCTCCTGTTACTCCAGTCCATCTGCTGATCCAATTTGATCAAAAAGATGTACTGGCACTTCTAGAAAATTCTTTGACAAATAGCAAGATTTTTCTGACTTCACAAGAGGAAAACGTTTGTAAAAGCCGGTTTGGTTCATTGATTCCTTAAGTCCACAAATATTTATTAAATGTTTAGGCACTACCTCAGGTGAACAATCTCTTTTTTCCTTTCGTCTAATTCTTTGTAATTATTCACAGCTACTTGAAAATAGTCCATTTCCCCAAATAAATTAACCAGGACAAGTACTGCTCTTTGCTCTTCTGCAGTTTTATTCACAGATAATCTCCTCCCACCCCCGTATTGGTGGTCACCAGGCATAAGGAGATTCTATCAGATGATAAGTATACACGAGGCTCAGGACTTGCCACTGGGATCAGTACAGACAATAAATTCACAGAAATGAAAGGAGTTAACAGACATGTCACTGCTCAAACTTCCCTTCCTAAACATTTTTTAAAATAATTTTTGTGTTTTTGTGCAAAGTAATATATGAATACAGTTTGAAAAATACAATCATAATGAAGGTTCACCTAATGAAAATCAAACATCCATTGCCACTACCTTTCCCCGTTCTGATTTCAGCTCCCTAGAGAGAACCATTTCTATCTGTCTCTGCTTTTTCTTTATTCCCTGGTGCTCTCCGATACATATCTAAATAATACGTCTAGACTGCTCTTTTCATTCACTCACTCATTCTAGAAATAACTGCTTATTGTGGGCCAACACCTTTTAAGGAATATATGTTAAGAAGTGACAAAGCGAGAGAGTGGCATGGACATATATACACTACCAAATGTAAAATAGATAGCTAGTGGGAAGCAGCCGCATAGCATAGGGAGATCAGCTCGGTGCTTTGTGACCACCTAGAGGGGTGGGATAGGGAGGGTGGGGGGGAGGGAGATGCAAGAGGAAAGAGATATGGGAACATATGTATATGTATAACTGATTCACATTGTTATAAAGCAGAAACCAACACACGATTGCAAAGTAATTATACTCCAATAAAGATGTAAAAAATAAAAAAAAGTTTAAAAAATTAAAAAAAAAGAAGTGTTTAAAAAATCACACCCATTTGGCCCATTCTTGAAACCATGTTACCTCCTCTTATCTATTGATGAACTTCTGCTCATGCCCTTTGGTCTTATGGATTTAGACCTTTTTGCAGACCGATATCATTTCAAGGGGCTCTCAGGAAAGAGAGGAGAGAAGCATTATGCTCAGGTCACTTCCACCAACAGAAATGTCCTAATCTTCTCTTTGTGGAAACTCATTGGACTCATAAGCACCTGGAATGAGATGAGGCTCACTTTACACTCGAAAAGCCAGAAGTTGCCTCAGCTGTGTTGGAGAAAACACGGAGTCATAGAAAAGCACGGGGCTGGGAGCTGGAAAGCCTAGACTACATCCATCATCATGGCAATAACCTCGGCGTTCACAGTACTTGGCAAATGGCATGAGCTATCATGGTTTTTATTTATTTGTTTGTTTGCTTTTATTGAAGTATAGTTGATTTACAATATTGTGTTAGTTTCAGGTGTACAGCAAAGTGATTCAGTTATATATATGTAACTGAATTTTTTTTCAGATTCTTTTCCATTATTACAAGGTATTGGATATAGTTCCCTGAGCTATGCAGTAAATCCTTGTTGTTTATCTATTTTATATATACTAGTTTGTAACTTAATCTCATACTCCTAATTTATCCCTCCACTCCCCTTTCCCTTTTGGTAACATTAAGTTTGTTCTCTATGTCTGTGAGTCTGTTTCTGTTTTGTGAACAAGTTCATTTGTATTATTTGTTTTAGATTCCACATATAAGTGATACCCTATAATATTTGTCTTTCTCTGTCTGTCTTACTTCACTTAGTATGACATGGTTGTTTATTACTATCTTCAGTGTAGTTACCATGTACTTAGCTCATTCTATTTGCCAAGCACTGTGAATGCTGGACTGATTTTCTCATTTAAAGTAAGTACTTTAATATCACCCCATTTTTCAGATGAAACAACTAAGGCCTAGAGACGTAATATTTTTCCAAGGTTTCAGAACACAAGTGGGAGTTAAATCCAAACCTGTTTCACAGACTTAGAGAACGAACTTATGGTTACCAGGGGGGAAAGGAGGGGGGAGGGATGGATTGGGAGTTTGGGACTGACATGTACACACTGCTATATTTAAAACAGATAACCAGCAAGGACCTACTGTATAGCACAGGGAACTCTGCTCACTATTCTGTGATAACCTAAATGGGAAAAGAACTCGAAAAGGAATAGATACATGTATATGTATAACTGAATCACTCTGCTGCACACCTGAAACTAACACAACATTGTTAATCAACTATACTCCAATATCAAATAAGAATTTTAAAAAGTCCAAGCCAGTTTCTAGAGCCCATGTTTATGTTATTCTTCCCTTAGTTTAGTCAATTCAATAAATATTAGTTGAAGTGCCGCTGTTCGCCAGACACTGTGCTCTGCTACCAGGTTCTGGACACAGAGATGAATAAGGCTTGGCACATCAGACAGCTACGGGGACACTATTTACATCCTCATGGTCTCACCACGGATTCACACACCATCTGCTGGGGACTTCCAGGTGGGCTCCAATTCCTGATTTACTACGTGCTGCCGGCTTCTCCCCTCAGCACGTGCCCTGTCCCCTGACACTAAGCACCACTAAGAGCTGGTGCTGTCCTTGCTCATTTGAGGTTGGGATGTGTGGGAATTACCACCCAGGAGGACACCCCTCAATAGCTGGAGGGCAGAAGCTGATGCATAAACAGCAGACTATTCCGGAGGCATTCTGGAGGCTTCCAGGAGGTGGTCCAGGAGGGGGGTTGGGTCCCCTTTTCCACAGCAGGAACCTCTAAATCACATTCTTAGATTGGCTTTTTTTTTTCTTCTCTTTTTCACTCTCCCTCAGCCCCTTATTCCTGTTCCCTGAGATCACCTTTGTCTCAAGGATTGCTTTCAAGGAAGCCCGAGTCAAGATGTATGCTAAGGGTAAGCCAGTATACTTTAGTTAGTGCTAAGAGACGGGTGATGTAGAGATACAGGTGATGTGAAACATAAAGGGAGGAGTATTCAGCCAAATGAAGACAGATGAGAGTCAGAGGGGCTTCTGGAGGGAGTGACACCTGGAGGGTGAATGTAGTTACCTATCTTCCTTCAGGTAGAGCAAAATGAACAAAACAGAACCAAGTGTGACCCATGGGCATTCACTCATTCACCTATGCTTTCATAATGATTTATTGGATAACATACTTGCTAGGGAAACAGCATTAAAACAAACCATGGCCCTGCCTGGGTGGGGCTCATCGGAAGAAACACACAGACAGATGAGCAAAAGTCTACATAAAACGAGAAGTGGGCAAGTGCTGTAAAGAAAATGAAAGTAGTGTAGGAGATATAATTCTGACACGGAGTCCAATGTGTAGGGTTTTTTTCCCTACACCACTAAGAAGTTATCAACACCAGCTGGACGGGTTACCATCCAACTCAATTCTGACACTATCTACCTGGAGACAGCATCAGATTCCCCAAGTTAAGTGCTCAGTCCCACAGGACTGTCTCACTGCAGATACCAAATGAAAGCCCAGGTTGTTTCCTGAGCTTCTGACCAAGTGGCGATTAATCAAAAGTTCCCAGGACTTCCCTGGTGGTCCAGTGGTTAAGACTCTACGCTCCCAATGCAGGGGGTCTGCGTTCAATCCCTGGTCAGGGAACTAGATCCCACATGCATGTCACAACTGAGAAGTCCGCATGCCGCAACTAAGATCCCGCGTGCCACAACTAATATCCAGTGCAGCCAAATTAATTAATTAATTTAAAAAAAAGTTCCCGTGACACCCCCCTTGAGTTCAATTAATTTGCTAGAGCAGCTCACAGAACTCACAAAACTAGTTTACTCACTAGATAACTGGTTGATTGCAAAGGACAACAAAGATGATAAGGTGTATAGGGTGCGATCCCAAAGGAGATTCTGTCCTTGTGGAGTTTGTGGCCCAGCTCAGCAGCACATGGATGCATCCTTGTTCACCAGCCCAAAAGCTCTCTGAACCATGGTCCTGTTGGGTTTTTATGGAGGCCTCATTACATAGGCATGATTGATTAAATCATTGGCCACTGGTGATTTATCCATCCTCTTTCCCTCCCATGAAATCAGGGAGTTGGGCTGAAAGTTGTAACCCTTTACTCATGGTTGGTTTCCCTGGTAGCCAGCCCCCCCATTTTTAGGAGATTTCTGAAAGTTACCACATTAACAAAAACCCGGTTGTGGTGGAAAGGGACTTGTTATGAATAACAAGACACCCATTTCACCTTCATGGCTCTGAAATGATTTCAGAAACTGAGGACAAGAGACCACATATTATAGCAAAAGATGCTCCCATTTCTCTAGTAGCTCAGGACATGCTAAGAGCTTAGGGAGCTGTGAACCAGGAACCACAGATGAAGAATAAATATATATTTCTTTAAATCACAAAATCACAGGGACAGAGAAGGGCGAGGATGCTATTTTTAAGAGGCTGGTGTCCAAGATGGCAACTCAAAGGAAGAGTATTTGATTTAAGAACTGGATGAAGTGAGGGCACCAGCAACTACCTGGGGGAAGAGTGTTATGGGCATCCATGAACATGTGAGGTGTGTTCAGGAAATACAGCGAGCTTGAAGCACTGAGAGGGGAGGGTAGAAGGAGAGTCAGCCAAGATTTGAAAGGGCCTTGAAGTCCAGCTGAGGACTTTGTCCCCGCTAAGGGCTTTAACCCAATTTTGTCACTTTTTCTGGGATTGAGTTCTCTCATAAAATGAGGAAGTTATAAATTTACAAAGTTCTTTATAATTTTTACATCCCACATCCCACACACCTAAATTTAAGCCCTTTGGCAGCTCAAGCCCGTGATAGCCCCGTTTTTCAATTTTTCTTTGAAAGTTTGGATGGTTTATGGGGAGGAAGACTTCTCAGTCAAGTGAAGTATATGAAAGTGTTAAAACACCCTATTTCCCAAATATAGGTGAAGTTTGAGTGTAACTTATGCTGGCATGGCCCAGCTGGATGACACCCCTGACAGCTCCCCCCAAATGTGGTGCCCCGTAGGGACCTGTCCTCTGTGGCTCCAGGTGGACGATAGGACTCTCCTCCTTTTGTGTATGTAATCCTGGGTGAGTGAGGACAGAGGGAGCTCGCCCCAAGCCCTAGGTTTGAAGAAGTTCCACCTGTCACACCTGGAACTCAGAGTTCACCTCTGAGAATGTGTTTGTAGGAGGAGTGGGGACAGAGGCTACAGAGACTGGCAGCTGCCAACTTTGTGAATAAGCTCATCTTAACTGCGGTCTCTGGAGAACCTTTCTGATTGGTCCTGACTGGTATTATAATCCAGCCTGGCTCCTTTTAAATAATGAGAGCAAAATAAGTGTTCCACGTCCTTCCGAGTTAGAAAGGGCAAATTGAATGAAGGTGAGCTTAGCAACATGGAAGTAAGACAAGCTTTTAATAACATCAAGGCTTGACTCTTGGTTCTCCCACTACCTGGCTCTACCCGGAGGGTATTACAACATCTTGGATACCAGGACCATCATCTGTTACACCTTAGATAATAATAGTCACCTTATATAACTATTCTAAGTGTCACAATAAATATACGTAAAAATGTCTGGCCCTTAAAAAATGGCAGATTCTGCCAGGATTATCATCGATGATGAATCAGTACTGTGTCTTCCTACGGATGAAGAAAACATTTTAGATCCTGAGGAGAACCTCCTCTTTGAGCTTAGCCTGCCTATGGTAACACGGCCCATGAGGATCTGGGGTCTCTACCTCGGATGTATATTCTTCTTCCTTTAGCGTGAAGTTTTAAGCTGCTTACAACATGTGGAATTCAAAGCTGCAGGCGTTTGACTGTCAGAACTGTGAGGAAGATTAACAACAGGTATTTGAAAAGAAAACAGTAGGCATTTAAGGGGCTGTTCTTGGAGTATGATTTATGAAGGTTTTCATGACAAGACCATGGTTTTGATGAGAAAACAGTACACATTTCATGAAACTCAACTACATGGGTGTTTTGATAAACAAGATGCTTTGGACCAGTAGATGCTATTCATATACCTAAAGCATCTTGAGAATAGACAGTCAAAGGAAATACCAAAGTGATAGAGAGGCAGCCCTGAGGTCCACTCTAACAGAATAAAATTTTGTGGCCCTCATTTTCTATGTCACCTGAACCACAGGTGACACTTCATTTATGTTTTACAGAGGTATCAGTTTATCAGCCTCAAGCCGTGCCTTGCAGAAAGTCCCCAGTTATTTTATTAAGTGCGGCTGTAAAATAATTGATATATTAAAGATTAAAAAAAGCTTCATAAAACTGCATTTAATATATGAAGGCACAAGAAAAAGAAAGGGTTTAGAGTTATAGTTCATCACGATGATTCTAAGAATTATTCAGTCATTAAAAAGGCTTAGTCCTGCAAGATTCTCCCTAGAATATATTTCATATGACAATGAATTTGGTACCATCAGGGGGGATTATACACACAAATATCTAAGTTGCACAGTATTTGATGCTGGTGGTCATTGTTTACAACTACTTCACCCATTCGTTTTAAAATCTATTTGATTGAGCTCTGTTTCATTTTACTTTGCTTTTTTCTGAGAGCCTTATGGGTAACCAGCCAACTTGAACTAATTTGTGAGTGGCGTGTTGTGGCATCATTGTTTTCCACCACATGGCAGTCCATATCCATCAGAAGCTACCTTACCCAAGCCTAAGGCTTCAGCTGTCCTCTTGTTCTGCCACGTTATTCATCTGTTACCTTCCACTCCAGAGAAGCAGTTACAACATAAACCAGGTGTGCCCACTGGAATAACTTGATTGAGAAGATTATATCTAAACAAGGATCTGCTATTAAGTTTCATCAAGCCACATTTTCCCTCTATTTCAAAGAAACAGCAGGTGAGTTAGACTGGTTGCTTGCTAAAGAAAAACACATTAAGAAGGCTTAAACCTCAAGCAAGCATGGATATAGAAGTGTCATTGGTGATAAAAATCTAACCCGTAGGACATTTCTACAGCTATAATCTAGATGATTGAGATGAACATTACTATTTTAGGTTTAACACAGAGAATTTTGTGCCTCAAGGGGTACTTCTGAATCCCCAAGACGGTACCCAGCACCACTGAAAAATGTCTCTACACGTTAGGTAGCTACATGAATTCGATGAAAATATTTAGAACATACGTCTTCAGCAATGGCTTCTTGGCTTCTGCAAATATATCAAAATGACTGTACTTGGGCAAAATGGGAGAAAGGAAGGAAAGTGACAGTTTAAAGAAGATTAGAAAAACCATCCAACTTTTAGGAAGATTAAAAGAGAGAGAGCCAGGAGGATCGTTTATAAAAGGAAGGATGTAAATTCTTTACAACCTGATTGGTTTTCCCTGGAATTTGCTTGCTTTGATGAAACTGTTATTCCTGAAGGACTGAAAGCCCTTTTTTAATGTGAATAAAAAGGTACTGGGAGTTGACATGTTGTTAGTCTGTGGCCTCAGGAGACTATCTCTGAAGACCTAATTAGGTTACAAACATGTGAAATGAGCTTAGTAATCCCTTTGTGGGAGGTTTCAGGGTGGCTGATTTCTGCATTTTGGAATGGTTAACACTTCCCAGGGCATCCTTTGTGAACTCTATAAATCACTGCTTTTCTGCCTTTCATAAAACAACTAAGTTATCGTCAAAGACTCATTTTAGTCAGATGACCTTTTCTACAGTGAAAAAATTAAAGATGTCTTGGCGTTTTCATTGACTTTATGATAGAGTTCCTGACAAGGTTTGCACATAGCCTAAGTTTTTTTCTTTTTTAATAGCTTCTCTGCCAAACGGAATAACGAGTCTGATTTATGTTTTTTAAATCAATCATTCCAAGGAATTAAAGAGCACACTCTTTAATTGAATGAAATGAGGTTTGCATCTTAGGATCCAAAGCTTTGCTTCCTAGTAGCCTCTAATAGTGAACTGAGGACAAAGCACTGTCAGCTCAGGGAAGTCAGAGGTGGCATGTGTGACAGAAAAAAGAATGGCCTTGGGGGCGGGTCACAGGAGAGCAAACCACTCAAACTTTTGCTTATCGTAACTTTGCAATGGAAATAATAATATGTACCTCATATTCTAATTTCTCTAATTAAATGTGTTAAAGTAAGAGAAAGCGTTTTGTCAAAGGGAAAGTATTGAACAAGTAGAAGATATTTTCACATGTGCAGAGCCATACAAGTTCCCTATGGCCAGTACATGTGTTACTAGTAGTTAAATAATTCACTGAATTATTGACTATGAGATCACAGATTTTAGTACACTTGGGTCAATTATAGGCAGAAAGAGAGCATATTGGTCATCCCGATTAAAATACATGGCATTACCCACCAAAATGCATGTCATTATTCACCAGGAAATGAGAATAGTAGCCACTACTGGAAACCCCTCTAGTAAAAGGTATGTGGTCTCATAGCAATCCAGTTGGTCAGATGATTCAGTATTAAAAATAAAAGAAATGCTCTTACAGAGTTGGTGTTTGCATGGATACTCAGATAAACTGGACTATAAGTTTCATAAGGACAGGAAACTTTTTTTTTTATTTTGTTTACTATTTACCCCAATAGCCTGGGCAATTTCATATATATACATATATATATAAAATATATATATATATATATATAAGTATATATACATATACATATATATGACAGAATACATATGTGTTGATCGTGAGACTAAAATAAAGAAAAAAGTGGACTGAAAACATCCCATAAGTAAGATTGAATCTTAATTTTCTAGATCTTTTGGAAGCACAGCAGACTTCAAAAAGCCAGCTCGCTGGTGCTCCAAGTACAGCCAGCGCTGGATAATCCATGTTGAGTTTACCCTTCCTTTGACTGGATTGGCTTTGGGACCACTGTAAGGTGAGTTCCTGTTTTGTGCAGGGACTAGCTGGTCCCCTCAGAGGTAGCTCTGTTCTCCCCTGCCAGCACATATATGTTTTGATTCCTACTCAAGAAATCCCCAGAATATTCTGTTATGGCACAGTTGACCGTGGACTCTAGTTCTCCAGCCAAGCTCACTTCTGAACAAGAGCAGAAATGGTTCTATGGGGCAGGAAACATGGCTAAGTAAACTTTCTTTAAAAGGCAGCTGGGGGACTTCCCTGGTGGCACAGTGGTTAAGAATCAGCCTGTCAATGCAGGGGACACGGGTTCAAGCCCACGTGCCACAGAGCAACTAAGCCTGTGCGCCACGACTACTGAGCCTGTGCTCTAGAGCCCGTGAGCCACAATTACTGAGCCCATGTGCTACAACTACTGAAGCCCGCTCACCTAGAGCTCGTGCTCTGCAACAAGAGAAGCCACCGCAATGAGAAGCCCTCGAACCACAACGAAGAGTAGCCTCGGCTCACCGCAACTAGAGAAAGCCGGCGTGCAGCAATGAAGACCCAATGCAGCCAAAAATAAATGAACGACTAAATAAATAAATAAATTTATTTTTTTAAAAACGGCAGTTGGTACCTAATATGCATAGAGGTTTTAAATCTCTCTAATAGATTGTGCTAATAAGAAAATTATGCAGCACCAACGGTGTACAAGACACTCCACTGAACCATGTGAATTCAAATAGAAGATACAGTTCCTGCATTTGAAGGAGCTTAAAACTCTCATTGGATTGATATTATCTGTACAGTGGCATTTCCTGATAATAGATGGTATTTTGAAAAGGCAATACAGATTATGCTGGGCTCAGCATAATCTGTAAGTCAAGGTAAGACTTCAAGGTAGAAGTGGAATTTCAGCTGCCTCTGAAGGGTGTGGAAGAGGAATGAAAAGTACATTCTAGTAAAGGTGAATATAGAACTCTGCTGAATACACTGTTGTGACCTAAATGGGAAGGATAGCCAAAAAAGAGGGGATTTATATATGTATAGCTGATTCATTTTGCTGTACAGTAGAAACTAACACAACATTGTAAAGCAACTATACTCCAATAAAAATTAATTTTTAAAAAAAGGTGAATATAATAAACAAAGACAGAAAAGAGTGGAAATGTACAAGATGTATTTGGTAAAATTCAAGAACAGTCACTGGAATAAGGGAGTAAAAGAGAGCACAGCAGGAGATAAGCCTTGAAAAAATACTACCTTTTATATTAATATCCTTTGGACTTGAAGCATTATAGCAAAATGCATCTAGGGGCCAGGCAGGGACACAAATCTCTGAATTAGGCAAAAAACAGAGTGTGGCAACCTGCAAGGACTTGAACGGGCCATTTTCAAATTACTAAAATTAACGAAAGTGTTAAAGTCAATTTTTTTTTTTTTTTTTTTTTTTTGCAGTACGCGTGCCTCTCACTGTTGTGGCCTCTCCCATTGCGGAGCACAGGCTCTGGACGCGCAGGCTCAGCGGCCATGGCTCACAGGCCCAGCCACTCCGCGGCATGTGGGATCTTCCCGGACCGGGGCACGAACCCGTGTCCCCTGCATCGGCAGGCGGACTCTCAACCACTATGCCACCAGGGAAGCCCTAAAGTCAATTTTTACAGTGCTGAATTGACCCCCCAAATGAGGTCTTCCCAAGAACTACCATCTTGCAACCAGTAACTAAAGAACAAGAAAAATACATAAAAGTAAGCACAGTTTGAAATAAATGAAGTAGAAATGTTTAGTATAATTAGAGTCAATGTGTATATACTTACACATATCGTCTCAAGGCCTTCCTGTTACCAGAAAGAGGAAGTACAAACCAATTTACCAAAACTAAAGTTATTGCTTTAGGTAGATGTTCCCAGGTCCCTAAAATCTGAGTAAGCTACCGAGCTGTAGTTTGCAAAGTTTAACATGCATGAGAATCATTAGGAAGGCCTGGTAATAAAAAACACAGACCGCTCAACGCCATCCTCAGGGATTCTGATTCAGCAGATCTAGGCTGGGGCCCAAGAATTTGGATTTGAAACAAGTTTCCAATGCTAATGCTCTGATATGGACATTCCACTTTGAGAACCAATGGGTCTAGAACAAGCTACATCATCCGGGCACCGCTGCTCCTACAATTTGTCTTGTAAAGGACATCAGCAAATAAAATTTCACAAATCTAAGTGTTCTTTGAATGACTTCCAGATATTGTTCTTTTGTGGTTGAGTCATAACTTTGGTGAAAACTTTTTATGTATGAGGATTAAAAATACATTCTAAGGAGAACATTGGACTTGGCAAGTGAAAGCGGAAAGCCCTCTCTCCCAGCACGTTCTATTAAGCCCCACGATTTTCACAACATAAAAATCTTACACCCAACTTGGCTGCTCTTGAAACATATTGTTCAGATTTATTTGGCCAAATAATTTACTTAATTGTAGTGTAATACAACTACACGCTAGGTATGTGCCCGATAGTTCAGTCTTAACCTTGCCCAATATCTATTTTTAAAAAGCTGAAAGAAATCGTATTTGCCAAGCATTGTCTGAAGGATACCCTGTTCACACTTTCTTCTCCAGGTAATTTGTACATTGGTGGCATAGTGGTATGTTGCTGTCAGTTGTGGAATATATTGGAAGGCATTTATTAGTCATGAGAGTTAAGAGTGAAATTTGCAAATGATTTATTTAAAACAACTAATTAGAGCAGATGTAGGGTTATTCCTCCAACATCATTCTCACTAATGTGCACTCTGAAATGTGTTTTTCAAGTGAGAGAGAGAGGCTGGGGATTTCTGAAGCCTATCTTACATGTATCTTTAGCAGCGTATTTGTCATGAAAGCGTCATCTGCCGAGTATAAAAAAATTGAAACTATCATTTAGGTGCTCTTAAATGTGTCCCTCACTGGAATGACTCGGAATGCTTGTTACAAATGCATATTCCAGGGTTCCATCTGAGACTTGGTACGCGGGCCTCTCACTGTTGTGGCCTCTCCCGCTGCGGAGCACAGGCTCCGGATGCTCAGGCTCAGCGGCCATGGCTCACGTGCCCAGCCGCTCCGCGGCATGTGGGATCCTCCCAGACTGGGGCACGAACCCGTGTCCCCTGCATCGGCAGGCGGACTCTCTACCACTGCGCCACCAGGGAAGCCCATCTGAGGCTTCTTGAATAAGAATCTCTTGCATAGGTGGGGTCCGGGTACCTGCACACTCTGAGCTATTCAGTTGTTCCTAATGCCCATTAAAGTATGAGACCACTCTTTCCTGGACCCCCCATGTCTGGGCCCCTACAGAGCTGCACAAGTGACGTCCTTGTCCTGCTTTGCAGGCCTTTCAAAGAAGTAACTGGTTGATCTACCTTTACATCTACTCTAAAGAGGCTGAGAAGGAGTTCTGTGTTATATAAAATATTAAATCACTTATGATGATTCTCAGAAAAAAAATTTCCCTTTTAACTATTAATGATTACTCTTCTCTTGCTTTGCTTTTGTTTAACCAGTATAAACCATAGTACGAGAGAAGGGTTCTCTTTACGGAGGATTGCAAGAAAAGGTGTCGCCGTTTTTGTTTCTACCCTTAGTGGAGAGGACTCTGGTGGATACTTCTGTCCAAGCTTCATTCTTTTGTCTACTTTGTGTCCCTTGACTGATATTTGGTTACCTGGTTTCCATCTTTCATCTTCTACTTTCTGTCATACGTTTTTATTTGATGTAGCCCTTATATGCAATCTTATTTAGTGGAACAATGTGGTAAATAAACCCATGTGAATGTGTGTATAGTGGTATTTGGCAAATGTCATATTTCTCTTACAAAACAAAAGAGATTTGGGGCTTCATCTGAAAGCAAAAATGTTGTCTTTTCAGGAATATATAAGAAATCCTTATCTAGAATTAATTCAGTAACATGTAGTCTAGTGTTTTTTGTGATTTACCTTTACAACAATGTATAAAAATGGTAGAGGATACTAGAAATTATCTTCTGAGATTTTGACCAGACCAGTGTGTGTGTGTGTGTGTGTGTGTGTGTGTGTGTGCTTTTTTTTTTTCCCTAGATATGTTTAGGTGATGTGATCCTCTCCTTATATCCTCTATTTTTACTTTGGAAGTTAAAAGAAAAAAAAAAGAGTTTTAACTGTTGAGAAACTGTAGAGCCAGAGAAATAAACCAATTCTAAAATGGTTAAAGAAAAAATAACTTTTATTCCTGGAAATGTATGTGTCTACACTTAACCAGTACAAGATCTGCAGAATTGATCTCCCCTTTCTTAACACCCACCCTTCTGAATATGTACATATGATATTGCCAGAAAAATTTAACTATTGTGGCCAAGCTTCCAGCTGCCTTAAACAAAAGGAATTGCCTTGAGAAATGGTATTTCCAGGAGTTAGTAAAGGGCCAGTACTGCGGGGAGTGGGCTACAGTCCTAAATTTGCCTTGACGCTTGGACCAGAGAAAAGACAAAATTCCAAGAAGAAAACTCTTTGGTCTGACAAATGTTTGAACAAAGAAGCTGAAGTAGTGAAGAGGACTTAACAGTAAAGCTTTTGCAGGGAAATAGGACAACCACAGTGCATGTTCCTGGAGTGGGTTAGGGTGTGACAACAGAATTGGTTGACAAGAGAAGTGAGTTTTAAAAATCTACTGTCCACTACTGTAGTCTCACATGGAGTAGTTTAGAAGCAGCTTTGCTAAAGGCTCTGAATTTGTAAGCAATAACAGTAAACAATGGAGTCTTGTTTCAGACTCAGTGGTCTGATCCTAAAACACTCTTCCACATCAAGGTAGACTGTTATTAGAAGTCATTGTACGCCAAATCTATTTCTAATCTGAGGAACGTTCACATTTCTGTCACATTTTCGTCTGTAAAAGAGAGCAAAGTTGTGGTGGGATTTAGATCTAACCCATGTGTAATCAATATATAATTTAAAAATGGAACAAAAAGAGAGAAATCTTTAAAAACATCAAAGGATTACCAACAATTAGGCTGAAAAGAAATAATGTTGATACATATGATTAGGGTTTCTACCTAGTTTAGGAAAGCTGGGTAATTGAAAGGGTTTGCTCAAGGTTTTGACTGTTAGTGAGGATTAAAAACCCTTTAAATTGAAATTAAATATTGATTTGGCTCAATCGTAATTGCTAAGTTCCCTACCTACTTCAGTTTGACTTTATACAGTTTATGACCACCACCTCTGTCTCAAATTTCCTTCTAATGAAGTGAGAGCGATAATTTATGTCATGTGTCTTTAAGGTTACTCCTAGCTGTGCGATCACATATATTTCAAGCACAGGTATATGATTCTGTGTGATTCATAAATAGAAATATTAAAATTTGGATATCCTGTTGTTAATATGCCCTTCTGCACATTATTTATTACATTATTTCTACTCCCCTCCTATCAACACACACTAGAATGCATGCATCTGGAAGATGAGGGACTTTAACCATCCTGTTCAACTGCTAAATCACCAGTGCCCAGAATAGTACCTGGGCATAAAAGATACTCCATAAATATTTCTTGAATAAATTAATAAGTAGCCGGCAGTTAGAGCACATATAAATCAGATTGTACTGCTGTTGGCAGTGATTGAAATCCAGGAAATAAAAAACAAATAACAGGTGTATGTGTGTGTGTGTCCAGAGCAAGCAGAGGAAGGGATGAAAGGAAGCAAGTGCCAATCATATCGAATTACCCCAAATTTAATTCTGATAGGGTCCATTTATGTCATCCTTCCCAAATTCTACCCTCATGGTTTCTTTTTTTTTTTTTTTTTTTTTTTTTGCCGTACACGGGCCTCTCACTGTTGTAGCCTCTCCCGTTGCGGAGGACAGGCTCCGGACACCCAGGCTCAGCGGCCATGGCTCACGGGCCCAGCCGCTCCACGGCATGTGGGATCTTCCCGGACCGGGGCACGAACCCGTGTCCCCTGCATCGGCAGGCGGACTCTCAACCACTGTGCCACCAGGGAAGCCCTCTTTCTTTCTTTTTTTTTTTTTTTATTGTAACAATAGATTTTTTTTTAACTTTTGTAGTTATATTTTGTTTTGTTTTTGTTGTGTTTTGATCAGAAGAAAAATCCACGGAGCTTTCCTTCCATGTTTAATGTTCCATCAGGTTGTCATCCTACAGATTGTCATAAAAATATGACTTGACCTGATGTTATCTACAGCTATCTGGAACATATTTTCTCCAGTTGAATTTAAGCTTACCGTAGATGTAAGACATCACCTCCGATTCAATGATTTGTAACTGATATCTAGTCAATAAAAGAAAAACATCTATGTCATGAGTAATGTTTACCCGAATCTAAGGCACTCCAAGTTTTTTGGGAATCCAACTAAATTAGAAGAGCTATCAGTGATATCTTTGGTTTAGAAATTATCTACTCCTGTATTATCTTTTAAATTATACAAAAGAATTTCAAACAATTCATGAGTTTATAAAGCAAAACATTGCATTTCTAAATATACGTATTCAAAACATTTTTATTTTTAAATTTCTTTTGCCTTTATTATTTACATAATGAGACTCTACTGTAGTCAAGGCATTGTTCTGTTACTCGTTTTTTGTCACTTAACAATATGGCGTAACGACTTTCCTTGTCAGTACAGAAGTCTATCTCACTCTTGCTAACTATTGCACCAGACTCCACGGACCCACTGGTACAGGGTTTGTGCCTTTTAAGTGTCAGTAGATAACACCAAGCTGTCCTCTGAAATTAATTCCAGTAGTCTCTTTTCCAACTAAGATTATGAGAGTCTCTAAGATGGCTCTCTATGATCCCTACATCCTGATATTCACACACTTCTGTAACTCTCTCCCCTTGAGTAGCGGCCCAACCTATTGACTCACTTTTAACAAATAGAATATTTCAGTGATGGGCTGTTATAGTAGACTGTGGCTTCCATCACTCTCGCTCTCTCTCTCTTTCTCTCCCTTTTGTGCTGGGGGAATCAAGATGTCATATTGCCCTTTGGAAAGACCCATGTGCCCTGGCAAGGAACTGAGACCCTCAGTCAAATAATTCACAATGAACTGAAGAACCTTAACTGTGTGAGAGCTTAGAACTGGATCCTTCAGTTCACCTGAGACTTGCTGAGTCTTGAGATGAATGCAGCCCCAACCAAGAGTTTACAACCTGCTGAGAGACCCTGAGCCAGAAACAATTGGTCAAGCACCTCCCAGATCCCTCACCACAGAAACTATGAAGTACTAAACACTTGTTGTTTAAAATTGATGTTGTAGAGAGATATGTTACATAGTAAGCTTTCATTATAACACCTTGCTGCCCCTTGATTTTCATTCATTTAGTTTTCTGCTAATCTAATGGAAACACTAGTGATGGGGACATTTATAATTGTGTGTACAAGTATGTGTGTGTAAATTCCTCCTTCAAGTCCTTTGCTCATTTTTCTATTGATCTGTTTGTCTTTTCTTGTTGATCTGTAGAATTTCTAATGTATTTAAGTGATTAATGCTTTGTTTTTCATAGCTGGTGCATATATTTTCTTTCTACCCTTTTAACAATATATAATTTACAATTCACGTGCAGTCAACCATACAGATTATTCCCCTTGTCACTTCTAGGTTTGTATTATAATTAGAAAATCAATGTTAATATTTTCCTGCATTTTCTTCTAAAAGCTTTAGGATCTGTTCTTCATCTAGCTCTTGAATCCATCTGTAGAAAGTTATATTTTAATGAGGTATGGAGAGGGCTAAATGAAATTTCCCAACTGGATAACCAGTTGTCAAAGTATCAGTGTGAAGTATTTTATTGTTTACCTCCTACTTCATATGTCAAATTTTGGATAAGTTGAATCCTCATAAAAACAAACATTTCTGAACTTTATATTCTGTACCATGAAATTTATTATTACTTCCTGCAATAACCATGCTGTCTAAATTGCTGTAATTCTACAATATGTTTTGATATTTGGTAGGACTAGTCTCTAGTTGGTTTTCCTTTCAAATATTATCTTAACATTTTGTGCATAATTTTCCATTAAATTTAAAATCTTCATAGATTTAAATTTTCAGATTACCCTTGATAAGAAGAATAATTTGGAGAGAGTTTACCTATTTCAAATACTGAATCCTTCTTAGCAGGGACATAAGGTAACTTTCCCCTTTCTTCAGGGTATGCTTTATGACCTTCAGTAAATTTCTATAGTTTTTTAATTAGGTTTTATAAGTTTCTTACCACACCTAATCGTAAGTATTTAATGAGTTTCGTGGCTATTCTAAATGGGACCCATTTTTCGATTACGTTTTAAATTGGTCATTGCTAGTGTATAAGAAACCTATTGATTTTTCAATATTGATTTTTTATCTGGCTACTTTCCTGGACTCTTACTAGTTCTGGTAGCTTTCCCATTGATTCTTGTTGATTTTTTTTTGGTAAACAGTTTGTTTCAGATAGATGATAGAAAGAAAGAAAGATAGATAGACAGATAGATAGATATAGACAGATAGATATAGATAGACAGATGATGTGTGTATGTATATACACATACAGACATATATTCTTTTCCTTTCATTTGATTGCATGGTCTATTATCTCCGAAAAGTATCAATATTAGCATAATAACTGGGATTCTTTTCTTATTTCTGACTTACTGAAGATTCTCTTTTGTATCAGTTTTCTTGGTGCTATTGTAACAGTTGCCCATAGACTTTGTGACTTAAACATTAATGCATTATTTTACAGTTCTGGAGGTCCCGAATGAGTCTTGCAGGACTATAATCAAGATATCGGCAGAGCTGGTTCCTTCTGGAGGCCCCAAGGGAGGATCTGCCTGTTGCTTCCACCAGTCCCTGGAGCCTGACTGCATTCCATGGTTCAAGGCTCCTCTTCATGTCACTTAAACACCTTGTTTCCATCATCACATTGCCTTCTTCTCTCTCTAACCTCCTGTCACCCACATAACCCAGGATCATCTTCCCATTTCAAGGGCCTTAGCTTAATTACATCTGTAGGGTCACTTTTTCCATGTAACGTAACATATTCACAGGTTGCAGGAATTAGGACCTTTTTTGGAGAGAGGTATATTATTCAACCTCTCACACTTACTAATAAAATATTTCACTATTGTTTATGTTGTTTTCTTAAGGTTTCTGGTAGATTTTTAAAGCCAAGTTTTAAAAGTTTATTTTTATAACTAGCTTACTAAGAGGGTTTTTTTTCCCGAGTCAATAACAAATATTATAATGAATCAAATGATTTAATCATCCATATTGAGATGTTTATTCACTTTTCTCCTTTAATTTGTTAATGGACTAATTATATTAATGCACATGTCTCATAATCTAAAATACTTCTCTGTTCTCAGCATATATCTTTTGAGCATAATGTATTAATAGTCTGCTAATACATTCCTGAAATTAACTTGGTACTAGTTTATTTATGATTTTTGTACCTGTGTTCATGAATTTTCTTTTATGTTCTATTTTCGTTCACTTTTGATATCAGAGTTATATTACATCAATAGAATACTTTGCGAAAGACCCTAATCAAAAAGCATATGTTACAAGGAATTATTTCTTCTTTAGAGGTGAAGTTAGCTTCACCTATAAAACATCCTGACCCTTTTTTTGCCTTGTCATGATAGATAAGCTTTCAATACTTTTCCCACGTACTATTAATATTTTCTACCATTCCTTAGGTGAACTTCGGTAATTTCTCTCACTAGAAAATGTCTTTTTTTTAGGTGCTTAATTTTTAATATAAACTATATTTAAATGGGCACTATATTAAGAATGCCACTTATTTTCTCATTCCTGCTGTTATTTGTTAGTATTTTTATTGGTGAAAGTTGCCCAAGTTTGTTCATTTTATAATTTTAAAGAGTTTATTTTTAGTTTTATTGATCACTTCTACTTTCTGTTCTTCATTTATTAGTTTCCAGTTTTACCTCTATTAATTCCTTTTATTTTCCCTAGCTTTGCTTTGTTTCCCCCACTCCTCTCCCCAGCTTTTTTTGCTACTCTTAATATCTTTAGCACCAAAATAGTTATTAATATCTGTTTAGACTGTGTCTTTATTTCACAATTTATTTAGAAGAACATTTTTGAGGTTTCACCTACAGAGACCTTTCAAGCTTCTGATTTTATTGCATTATATTCAGGGAATATGGACTGTATTATTTTTGCTTTAGGAATTAACTGGAATTTCTCTTAAGGCATAATTCTTGACCTATTTTTATATGTCCTATTTGTTCTTGAAAAGGCCATGTGTTCCCTATCTCTTCAGTGCCAAGTTCCTTTCTTTCTTTCATCATATCTATTATATCATGCATATTAATTGCATGCCTAAATTCCAACATTAAACCTAAAACATCTTTTAAAAGAAAAAAGCCCTCATATTGAATAAAAATGCACATTGTTTATAAGAAATGTTGAATTAAAAGGAAATGGGAAAGATATGCCAGAGGAGAGAGTAAATCCTGACTCCTTAGAGTGAGATATACAGTATTAATACCAAACATAGAATTAAGTTTAAAAAATAATAAATGGGATTTAAAAGATTTTACTGAGAAAAAAAATATTTTACAACAAAGATATAAATCTTAAAAATATCTGTGCACCTGGTAGTACATCATTTTAAACACATGTCAAAATGTTGTTAATATAAAGGAATTAGGAGAATTAGGAGACCTTAACACATTTTTCTTATTTCTTGGAAAAGCAAAAGGTCAGTAAACTATAAAAAGATATATTTGGGGCTTCCCAGGTGGCACAGTGGTTAAGAATCCACCTGCCAATGCAGGTAACACAGGTTCCAGCCCTGGTCTGGGAAGATCCCACATGCCGTGGAGCAACTGAGCCCGTGCTCCACAACTACTGAGCCTGCACTCTAGAGCCTGTGAGCCACAACTACTGAGCCCACGTGCCACAACTACTGAAGCCCACGAGCCACTACTGAGCCTGCATGCCACAACTACCGGAGCCCACGCACCTAGAGCCCATGCTCCGCAACAAGAGAAGCCACCGCAATGAGAAGCCCGCACACCCAACAAAGAGTAGCCCCTGCTCACCACAACTAGAGAAAGCCCACATGCAGCAACAAAGACCCAATGCAGCCAAAATAAATACATTAATTAATTAATTAATTTAATTTAATTTTTTTAAAGGTGTATTTGGTAAACTTCAACACTTTTTCAAAACAAACAAACACAGCTAGGAAGAGAAGGAAATTTCATCAAGATGATAAGTGCCATGTAAAACAAAAAATATAGCTAACATCATACTTAGTGTTGAGAACAAATGAATCCCTAAGATTGGGAACAAGGTACTTTTACTTTTATTTTTTTAAAGGAACATCTATATATTTATTTTTTGGCTGCGTTGGGTCCTCATTGCTGTGTGGGCTTTCTCCAGTTGTGGTGAGTAGGGGCTACTCTTCATTGCGGTGCACGGGCTTCTCATTGCCGTGGCTTCCCTTGTTGCGGAGCATGGGCTCTAGGCACGCAGGCTCCAGTAGCTGTGGCACGTGGGCTCAGTAGTTGTGGCTCGCGGGCTCTAGAGTGCAGGCTCAGCAGTTGTGGTGCATGGGCTCAGTTGCTCTGCGACATGTGGGATCTTCCCGGACCAGGGCTCGAACCCGTGTCCCCTGCATTGGCAGGCGGATTCTTAACCACTGCGCCACTAGGGAAGCCCCAAGGATATTTACTCTTACTACTTTTATTCAGTAGTGTATTAAAGGTCCTATTCAGTTCAATAAGGCAAGCCAAACAAACAAAATCACAGAGTTTGAAGGAAGAAAGCCGTAAAGGAACTTAAAGAATGGTAAGGCTTCTCTACATCATTCAAGCTTAAAATGATGGCGCCCATAGATATTTATGGTGATGAGATTGTTCTGTATCCTGGTTGTGACGGCGGTTATAAGAACCTACGCATGGAATAAAATGGAATAAAACTATACACACACATTCCTGGTTTTGATATTGCACTGTGTTTACACCACCATTAGGGGAAACTTGATCATTGGGACCTCTCTGTGTTATCTTTTCAACTTCCTGTAAATCCACGATTATTTCAAAATTTAAGAGGTGAAGAAATGAAAAAGAAACCTAAGCCTATCTGTGCTTAGCAGAATAAACCTTAACCAGTTTTATGACAACCTATTACCCACATTCTGTATCATTGCTGCATGTATGACTAAGATTCAACTGAGGCGCTGCAGAAAAATCTCCCTTGTTTAACTGCTAATGAAGATATATCAATATGTGTGGCTAAATGAAACGTCTATTGCCTATTTTCTCGATGCCTTCCTAAAAAAGTAAAATGGAGAAAGAGAGGAAGAAACAACTTGGGAATGAGAAATAATATAAAGAAAGCAAAAAATATAAACAGCACAACTTAACACTAGAAGGACGACATAAGGATTAGTCAACGTTTTGTGTATGTTTTCTATTAAATTAGTTTTATTAGGTTACAAATTTCATGAATCTTCAGGAGAGCATTACACTAAAGAGGAGTATGAAATGGCATCTAAACATTCTATTGTCCCTTTTAAGTATTGTAAATCCTGACACTTTATGGACTTTCATGTCATTGGAAACTGTAACCACGTTAAAAAACACAGGTAATTTATCTATTGGCGCAGCTCAGATCTCTGTCCGTTTTATCCTTCTTTACCTATTTCAGCTAAATTTTAAATTATTTCCCTTACCCTCTGCCCCTTCCCCATCAAACAAACATAGACTTCAACTTCTTAGTCCTTTTTGAGTCAACGGAGTCAAAACTAAGAGTAAGTAAAAGGTTTAAAAAAATAAGTATTTTTAGAGACTATTTGTGAAACCACAGAAATCCCCAGAAGAGAGGAAATTACCAATAAGGAATTTCTCCCAATCTCAGGTTGACTACACGCAGCTTTGAAGTGGCCTGAATTCTCTGGCCTCTTTCTTAAGTGGAGTTGGTCCCTTGAACACATATGAAGAGAAAGACCTTTTAAGAAAATCTAAAATTTTATTAAAAGTGCCTGAGGATGTATTTTGATATTCACAGAGAAAGTCACTATTTAATTCCTTATTTAAAATTCTCTTCCTTGATTTCTTTTTTCACTTGTAAGAAAGATGGCACCAGGGTGTAAGTTCAGGTCAGCTGATCCAGAGATACAGCCTGTCACTTAGAAGCGTGACCGTACAAGTTGACTCCGGGCACTTCATCTCAGGGACTGTGTTCTAAAAAGATTCTCAAAAAGATTAAGGAACGACATGAAAGGCAAATAATCTCCTCCGCCACCCAAATGTCCCTCTTCCAATAATGGCACCACCAACAACCTAGTTATCCTAGACAAAAACCTGGTTTTTCAATCACCGAGTTCTGTTGGTTCTACTTCTGACATACTCTTCAATATGCTTCTTCTCCCAGAACGGTTTCCACTGTCAGTACTCTTCCTGAAAATACATGCTCTCCACACCCTCTGTTCACTACCTCATCCCAATCCAGTCTTCACTGCGGCCAGGCTAACCCTTCTGAAGCGTGTACATTATCCCTCCACTGGCAAAGGTTCACTTTTGCCAAAAATACAAAGACCAAACTCTTTCGTATGCCTTTTGCAATTTATTTTCCTAAAGATGGAATGAAGTTAAGCTTCCCGCTGAAATTTCACATAAGGAGAAAAAAATAAGGGCTCTATAATTTCCTATCATTTTAACCTCTGTTAAAGCCACTGACATCATGAGGTGGTATATTCATAACTATGTGGATAAACACACTCCAGGAAGTCCAGAAAACAAAGGAACAGATCATACTGTCCTATGTGAGTTGAAAATATAAACTAACTCCTCTTCCAAACATCATTAGAAGTCAGATCCTCCACACTTTACACACACATTTCTTTCATTGCAATGACTACACTACCCAAACCTCAGAATAGTAAGATCTCTGAGTTGTATGCCGACAGAAACCATTTTCACTTGACGAGAAGAAATCCTCCCAAATTCTCAAGCTTCATCCAGTGTTTAGTTTTTGCAAGCTGTATGTTTATTACAGTCAGAAATTATACAAAGTTATGAAATTGGGAATAAGTTGATGCCACAACAACTATATGTTCCTCTTTAAGTAACTGGAATTCAACAAGTAGAATATTTATTTCTATCTATGCAATCACCAAAACAAAAGAAAGAAAACTATGTTTAAATTTCTACAGCACAGATTTTTTGCTACTATGCCAACTCTAAACATGCTTCCAGGATTCGAGTATAAAGGACCCTGCTTTGTGAGTAACTCTAGAGATGGAAGAATTCGTTTAGGATACTTGCTACTGATATCTAGGTGGGAACTCCCTATCTAATAATTCAATTTTTTCCCATTCAAAGACAGCAGTGTCCACCAATACATACCTTACTTCTAAAGCACACGGCATCCCATTTTCAAGGGCTAAGATGAGTTAAGTCTTTCAAATATTTGATTAGGAGACAGAGGAAACCGTTTTTCCCTTGGTCAGTAAACAAACGCAGAGAGAACAGCTTTCCAGTGTGTTGAAGATTCTCTGGCAGATCATTAATCCCAGAAAAATCTCTCCAAACTTACTGATGCGTGGATTCCATTTTCAAATTTCTCATTAGTTCCTCTTTATGGATTAAATGCTGATGTTCACGAATGAATGCACACAGCTTCAGCTGATGGATGTAATTGGGTTGTAATGGATTTTAGCTGCTGTTTCTTCTGATCTAGCCAATTTGAAATGCAGTATCAATGTATTCTCCCCATCTCTCAGTAGGGAATGAGAAATTGAAACCTACAAGATGAAATGTATCAACTTTCATAAAGTCAGCTTCAACCATCATAAAACTGTTAAACTTCTCATTATCATTCTATCGCAGTTATTTCTCAAACTCTAGTCTGGCAGTCAAAATATTAAAGTGTATTTGGAATAAGTAGAGTTGATCCTCCAATGTTCTGTGTGTCTTCAACATTGATTTTGGTGCTGTAAATATCACCAAGTGAAAATGACATTAACACAGCAAAATTTAACACCAGAAACATAAAATGACAAGAAAAGATTTAAAGGTTGCAAAACCTTCTGCAATTTTATATTTAAAAACAGGATTTGCAGCTACACTAGGTTCAATAACAAAGATTACATGTTTCCAATCCTCAAAAATTGCTACTGAGCTGTTCTTTTGGTGTTGGATTCCTGTGTCTCTTAGCACTGGAACATCTAGTGACGAATGGAAGACACAGATCAGCGAGGACCCAAGTTGTTAGCCGTCTCAGTCTCTTCATTTCCTACATTGCTCTATGTGTGTATGTTTTTCACGTCCCAACCAGTATTTTCATGTAGTTATATATTCATGAGCTCTGTAACAGTGGGGTCAGAATTCAGTTGAGCTCAAATAGACTGAACTTTCCTGTTATCACTAATAGTGTAAAATGGAAGCTAGAGTGAAACAGCTATTTTATTAAGAATTGTCAGTGAAGAGTATTATGGGAAAACAATCCTCTATTCCTCTCTTAAATCCTCCTTTTAAATTAATGCAGAAATTCAAGTTTCTCATACAATTCTAAAGTTTACTTAAATAATGCAAATCACACTGTAAAACATGACTAGACATTTACACACCACTTCTATTTTATTCTACAGAGACAACTTATCGCTGGTAAAACTAGAGGACTAGATGGAGAGAAAGGGAAGACGTATTACCTAGTTCTTATCTGTTGTGTCTCTGGATTTAAACAACATTTTCTTTGTACTGTGCATCTTAGAAAACTATAAAAATGCAACTATTCTTCAGGCTCATGAAACTTAGGCAGATAAAGTGACATAGCTGGGAGGAAATAGAAGCCATTAATGTCTTATTTGCTTTTCATAAATAATACTAATTAGCACATACATTTCACTTAGCATCTTCAAAACACTTGACAAACATTAAGTAATTAATTACTTAAAGAGAAGACCAGGATGAGCTTACTTGGAATCTCCCCAAGGACACTCAATACTTCTTGGTTCAAACAGGTTTTGAAATAACAAGAATAACCTTTCTTGTGATATCTGACTGCCAGTTCGAGCCCAGAAAGTACCTGAGTGCGTGACAATTAGATGGTTTTAAAAAGGTCAGTTGGATTTTGTGTAACCTCTAAAATGAGAGGTTAAATTTTTTCTGATCTCTCTCTCTCTCTCTCTCTCTCTCTTCCTTTCCCCCCTTAAACACACACACACACACACACACACACACACACACACACACAAACTGGCTTAATCTGCCAAATTAAAATCCTCCCTCCTACTCAAAAGGCCATATCCAGAACCAAATTTATGACTATGATGTTAACATCCAACCAAACCTACATAGGAAGGCATCATTTTAAAGGGAAAATAACTGGATTCATTCCTGTAACTTAATAATAAAATTGGTCATTATTATCTATCAAGACTATCTCTTCCTTTTCTCCCCATAGGAGAAAAATAAACTCAGACCAGTAATTTGCTTTTCTGCAAAGGAGGAGCCTTCCTATTAACAAAAAGTAGAATTTAACCTCTTGATCATTCATTGTTTTTATTTGCACCTGAGTTAAAGGTTTAAAATGGAATCATCTTCCTTACTGAGAAGAACCTCACTTCAAACATGATAAAAGTTCTGAGAAAAAATGATATATGAATTTTCATAGCCATTCCATAAACTTTCTGTTGCTAAACGGCCTTAGTGTCATATAAGCTCCACTAGGTGACTCACTGAAACGGTAGAACAATCTCCTTTTATCAACAAAAAACTCTCAAAGAGAAGAGAGTACAGTAGGTCTATGATGCATGTAACAAGTATTCTTTAGTCCCATTGTAATTCAAACAAGGTTTGGAAACGCCTTTGCAGGCAGTATGTGTACAACTAAAAAATCCAATTCAATGCTAAATATTCACCACTTATATTTTATTAAAAATAATATTAGCTAGCCTGACCACCTATCCCATTATTTACACCTAGCGAAACTGGTTTTAACTGCTTCTGAAAATCAGCTTCCCCGCTCAGAAGATGAAGGTGTGCTATAACCAGGTTAAAATAATTAAAAGAAAAATGTGCCCAGTGCATTGAGAACAATTCCAAAGAGAGGATTTCAAAAACAAAACAATAATATAGATATACTGATATTTGCTTATATTTTGGTAATTGTATTAAAAAGGGATCTAAATTATTTGGGGAGGTTTTATAATAGACTTACTGTAATGATGCTTTCTTTCAAAAAGTCATATACTTTTACCTCTCAAGCTGATAATCTAGTTTGTATGTCTTTTCCATCCTACATGATTCCCAGTTTTACCTCTGAGATAGCAAGACTTGTTTCACACAACTGGCTCCATATACAAGGTCAGTGCCATGTAAAGGATCACTTACCTTAAATCTCATCACTGTAATGCCTGAGCCGTTTAGATGAGGTGAGGAGAGAATCAACACCTTTCATCTGGAGCTTTAAAAACAAACCTGGTTTATTAAGTTCATTACGTTGAAAATGGAACTCAATTGTATTAGATTTTTCCATATTTAAAAATAGATCTGGGATGGTTTGTTTGGGGTTCCAGGAGGCTTTCTGCACACTTTAAAAGTAGCAATGCAGGGCTTCCCTGGTGGCACAGTGGTTGGGAGTCCGCCTGCCGATGCAGGGGACACGGGTTCGTGCCCCGGTCCGGGAAGATCCCACATGCCGTGGAGCGGCTGCGCCCGTGAGCCATGGCCGCTGAGCCTGCGCGTCCGGAGCCTGTGCTCCGCAACGGGAGAGGCCACAACAGTGAGAGGACCACGTACTGCAAAAAAAAAAAAAAAAAAAGTAGCAACGCAAAAAAAAAAGACTTCAGCAGAATGTCTACATCTGTAGTGTATCTTAAGAAAGACTATAAAGCTGAGGTGAATAATGGTAAAAGTGATGGTGAGTCTGCTGGGGTCGATGTTTCAAGCAGAGACATACATAATTTTTTCACCAATGATTTGAACTTGAAATGGTCAATGTTATTATGAGAAATTATTAGAAAAACTGTATAGGAGCACTAAGAGCAAAGGAAAAGATCAGAAAAGGAAGATCTGACATGCCTGGCATGTTTTTTGTTTTTGTTGTTTTGTCTTTGTTTTTAATCTGTCAAACCTTTAAGCACAACCATAAGACTGTTGAAAGAATAAAATAAGGGAAATGATGGATGAATACATTTTAAAATTTAACAATGGAAAGTGAGAATAAGATTTTTTTTCTGACTTTTTATTGTTCTTCTGTTTTCTAAAGGTAGATTATTTTATGTTGGACAAATGTGTCTGCTTTATAACTGCTCTCTATTAGCCCAGACTGAGCCAATCTCTACACAACAGTGGTTAGTATTTTTTGAGTATCCGTGAATACTCATCAGTTTGTATAGATTAAATTATTAGTTTGTGTTGCTGGGAATCAGGTCCTTATTTTTTCCTGCTCCTAAATGTGTAATTTAAGAAATCCTAAACTAATTATCTAATTTCGGCCAATACGGAAGAATGCCTAGCAAGTATCTAATTTCATAGCTTTATTATCTTATTATAAGGCTCTTCATTTCCACTTCAAAGGCAGTTAAAAGATTGGCATCAGGGTTTCCCTGGTGGCGCAGTGGTTGAGAGTCCGCCTGCCGAAACAGGGGACGCGGGTTCGTGCCCCAGTCCGGGAAGATCCCACGTGCCGCGGAGCGGCTGCGCCCGTGAGCCATGGCTGCTGAGTCTGCGTGTCCAGAGCCTGTGCTCCGCAACGGGAGAGGCCACAACAGTGAGAGGCCCGCATACCACAAAAAAAAAAAAAAAAAAAAAAAAGCTTGGCATCAATACTTAATTGTACAGCAAGGACATTGCACTAAACTCTTTTCATGTTCCTTAGCACTGAACCACATTTCATCTGTCCAGATTATGCAAAATTAATTTTTGAGATAGTGGTGAGATATTGTTTCCTTCAGTTAAGAAGAATGATTCAAAGGAATAGAACTGATCTTTTCCTATATTTACAGAGTAAAAATGTAAGGAGAATCCAGAGGGATAGCAGAATCCCTCACACTACTTCTTACTGCCTTTCTGTTTGATTTGTGGACAATCTCTAAGTTTTTCTGGTGAGGAAAAAAAAAAACTTTTACGGGAAGGAATGAAAAGAATCTCTTTCAGTGTTCAAGAAATTTCTCAAAATAATACAGCACCCACAGTGAGAACACCCTTTGGTAACTGCATTGGACAATTCAGTTGCTCACATTATGTTTGCAACCACCTATGTAGGTGTGCCCAATAAATATATTATACATTTTATTAGCATTTGACCAAGTCCGACCTCTCACACCCTTTCCAATGAATGCCACCATTCTCAAGCTGTTTCCCTTTCTCTCTCTTACACATACACTCACAAACAAACTCACACACACTCACACAACACAATTATTCTTCATATTCAGCTGCAACTATTATTCCCTGATCTACATAGATAGATAAATAGATAGGTAGATAGATAGGTAGATAGATAGATAGATAGATATTATGATTAGAGCAGAAAGGATAACTTAAAAGCAAAAGTGCTTGGTCATTATTATTTTTATTGTATCTTATTAGTTTGTCTACTTTACTCTTGACCTCTTAAGATACAACTGCCTTTATTCCAGACTGCCAGTTAGTACAGAAATTCAGAGGACGAGATTGGAGAATTTTGATCGAAATCCTTTATTTAGAATTGGAGAATGCCAATGGACAATGAAAAGATCTGCTCTCATGGAGTTTATCTTCTAGTGAGAGAAGACAGAATATTCACTAAATAAAATAAATAAGGTAAATATTCTATGTTAGAATCTAAATGGTAAGGAAAATAGAACAAGCAAAGGGGATTGGCAGTGCCAAGGGCTGCCTCATGAGAAAATGACAGTGAGCAATCTTGAAGGAAGCCAAAGCGGGAGCTATTGGATATTTGTGGGGAGAGAATTGTGGGCGGTGTGTCTGCCGTGATCAGTTATGCATGCTTGGTACACAACCTGAGCCCAACACAATATTTCTGAGGCAGAAAAGGCAGCAAGTGCAAAGTGCTGGGGTGAAAGCATGCCTCACAAGTTCATGAGAAAGGGTCATCACTGTAGCTGGAGCAGAGAGAGCAAAGAGGGTAATAGAGGGGCATGAGATGAGAGAAGGAATCAGGGCCCAAATGAATCTGAGTTTCCCTTTTATAATCCATCCTGATTGGTTTTATGTGAGGACCTCATAGGTGGAAGGCACGTGTGGGAATAAAGCTTATCCAGAGGGAATCTTGCTGATGGCTCTGACTCATGGTCATCATCGGCTTCCTACTGGTGCATTAATGACTCCAGCAGATCAAAAGGCAACAGAATGACGTGAAAGGAGCACACAGTCATGTATCAGATAAACTGTTTTGAATTTGACTCCATCACTTTCTAGATGCAGAACTACAGGTTAATTTCTTAACTTGGTGTCAACTCAACTCAGCAAACAAATTGCTCTTACCAGAAAATCTAACATAGCAGGACCCTGGCTCCCACAAAAAAGGAAGTATTTGAAGATTTACGCCTCAAGCAAGCAGGTTATAGTCTAAATGAGGAGTTGGCAAACTTTTTCCACAAAGGATCAAATAGTAACTATTTTAGACTTCGTGAGCCATTTGGTCTCTGTTGGAACTACCCAACTCAGCCACAGTAGCACAACAGCAGCCAAAGACAATATGAAATGAATGGGCATTGCTGTCTTCCAATAAAACCTAATATACAAAAACAGGCAGTGGCCAGATTTTGCCCATACTCAATATTTTTCCTCCCTTGGTCTACAGCATCATTATCTAATACAGCAGCCAATAGCCATATGCAGCTCTTTAACTCATGGCATGTGACTAGTTGACTAAGGAACTACATTTTAAATTTTATTATAATTTTAATTAATTTTAATTTTAATAGTCACATGGCACTAAGGGTTACTGTATTGAACAGCACTGGTCTTAAGGTAAAGATAGGCCTAGGAGAATATGAAGACTATGTTAAAAATGACAGACGGGGCTTCCCTGGTGGCGCAGTGGTTGAGAGTCCGCCTGCCGATGCAGGGGACATGGGTTCGTGCCCCGGTCCGGGAAGATCCCACATACCGCGGAGCGGCTGGGCCCGTGAGCCATGGCCGCTGAGTCTGCGCGTCCGGAGCCTGTGCTCCGCAATGGGAGAGGCCACAACAGTGAGGCCCACGTACAGAAAAAAAAAAAAAAAGGACAGACATCATATTGGTACAAGGAAGAAGTAAGTAGTACTGACTGAGCATTTAATTGAAGGCTTCATATACTAAGTGGCATTTGAAATGGGTCTTGAGAAATGAGTAGACTTTTTTGGTAGGCTTTCTAACCTTGCTTGCAAAACGAAAATAGAAGTACCCAGAGGGAATCTTGAAGTGTTTTATACTTAGAGACACTTGCTAGGCATTCTACTGTTTTCCAAGATTACTGAGGTACAATGGGAAAAGTTCAGGCTTTAGCACTGGGAAGGACAGATTTAAAACTTATCTTACTTATCACATGAGTTTAGATAAGCCCCTTTATCATTCTAAGCAGTGGTTTTCTCATCTTTAAGATGGAAAAGGTACTATTGACTCTAAGAGTCAAATGACCTGAGGTCATTTGTCAGATTGAATTATAGTACCTAAGATAATGCTAAGAACTTGGGATTCGATTACTGAGTTATTTTAATTATTATTTAAGTTATTTAATTATTATTGTGTCACAAATATAACTTCAATCAATTCTCACAACTCTGTGTGATTAAGGAAGGGTAGGCATTATAATCTTCATTTTTTTTTTGTAGGAGAGTTCTTTGTGTATGACATGTATCTTGCCCAAGACCACGTAGCTCATAAATGGTAGAATCAAGTTCAGAAGGCTCAGAACTCCTCATACATATTCCAGTGCTTTTCCCACTACCTGTTATTAACTCCCTTGTTAAGACAAACTAGTGAAATATTTGGAATACCAGGTCTAGACTGAATCTGCTATCTCAGTGGGTTTTAAGATATATTCAGGCTGATGGTTTCATCCAACTAGTCACTCATATTTACTCGTCAGATTTCCTGTTTTGACATGAACTCTGTGCAGACTTCATTTATTATTTAAATAACTTTATAAGATATATCTCCATCTGTATAATCGTTCATCAGTGCCACAGTCTAGAGCAATGAATCTTGACATTCAGAAGCATTATGTAAAACAAACCAAACATGCTAATACCTAGGGCTTTATATCTTAAGCCTTCCTTGACATGGGTTTGTTTTATGTCCCGTCTATTCTATGTTCATCTTTAATTTATGTTTAAACAGCTTATGTTTAATTTATGTTTGAAAGTGAAGCCACAAATCGCCTAAAATTTAAGGAATTTCATTCCATGCCATCTCTAACCCCACCTTGTGTCTTAACACTCATAAACACAGGCACTGAGCAACACAATGATCTGTCGTATTTCCAAACAGAAACGTAATAAGATGCCATAGGTAACTGTAAGCATGTGTCTTCTTTCCTTACATCAAAAGAGAACGTAGATTAATAACGATAAGCACTGTAGAAAGCACCTATGTTGAAAAGCAGGGAATTTTTGGTTTTGACTTATTCTGTCCCTTCATTGTACCCATTTTTAAATCTCCTTTGTCAGATAGGATTTTCCAGCTCCACCTTATCCTTGTGCATCCCTCTGGGTGTGTATGAAAGGAAACTAGCTGGTAGTCTCTGAAGTATTTACCTATGTCCTACTAAAATGATGATGTTGCCAGTAAAGGGAACGCTGCCTACCTTAAGGGTCAAACCAATCGTATGATCCTTCTCTTTCCAAACCTGACACCAGAACTTCTCCATTTTCTTTCTTGTAACCAGGTAATGTATACCTATATGTTCCTGCATCTGTCTGATGTTAGCTTGCTATCTTTTTATGAGATTTGAGGTTGGGACCCAACCCACCACACCACTAGAGGGAAGTAGTCACCTAACAAGGGGAAGAAGTAAACAAAGAAGGATGTCAATTTCTTGGTTCCATCATAGTTCCTTTCACTCTTTCTTTGAACTAAATATCTTTTATCTTTTATGTGTTCCCAAATCAACCTAAACCTATAATGAGCTTTCCCACATTCCAAATTATTATAACATTGTTATTAGAAAAAGTGTATATAGCTCTACACTTTTTTTCTAGTCAATTCAAAGAGAATTTTAGAAGTGAGAGCAGGAAAGGAGCATTGAAGCAGTTGGGAAATTTTACTTACTTATGTGTTTGCTTATTTTATTCAACTCCTTCTTTATTACAAAAGGCCAGACTGAGGTCCAGAGAGGTGAAATTTCTTACCAAAATTTTGACGTTAATTAAGAGCAGAACTGTGTTCAGCGTCCATGTCTTAAAATTTGTATTGCAACTTATTCTATTACATATACTGCTCCTTTTATATATAGACATCTCCATGAATATGCCATTGCTTTGTCTGTTTTTCATATTTAATGAGAAACATAACAGTCTAGGGTCTTTTGTAAAAAATTCTCTTCCTATAAGCAAGCTGTATGTTTTAAGAAGTTAAACACATAGACTTCATAAATTTCACGGTGTTGTGATATAGCAGAATGTTTATTGTTACCTTGGGGATTTCCGTACAGTCCCCTTCCCATATACTTTCCTACCTTTTTCACAAATTCAAATTTGTCAACTGTTCCTAGTCGAACTCCAAAAAGATTCCCCGAAGAATTCAACCTTCATTGATTTCCCCTTGTACTCAGTCCTACAAGTGTTAGCCCTAGATAAGCCCTCATATTGCATTGATCGATACTGTGGCTCCCAACCAGACCATATTTAACATCCACCTAGAGGTGGAATGAGTTCATGACACATAGCTTCCTGTGTTGCCATGTTAGGCATAATTCCTTCTCAATTAATCTGAAGGGCTGAATTCGTACTTCGATGACTTTAAAGAGTGGCTATGACTTCCCAAATGACTGTGAAATCTGGCTTGCACCTGAGTTATTAAAGATGCGCCTCAAAGTCTAGTCTAAGTTTGAACGCTATTACTCCACTAGTATTCTTATCCCTGAAAGACCTTGCTACATTTAGCTGAGCCAACAGTCTTTGCAAACATTGATGTTTCATTCATCTCGTTGTTTAGAAAGATTTGTTTCCCTCTTAATGGCTGAGAATAAAACTTTAAAGGAAAACATCTCCACGGGAAGCCTAGCATTGTTAAGGAATGGATAATCTGTGGCTGCCAGAAAACATTACTCGATTATCAGTTTGAATTTCCTTTTGCTCCTTAGTTTCATCCTAGTAAGTATTTCTTTTATTCCCTTCGACCACCCCAGACTGTTTTTCTCCCTCCTGGCTGTCTCTATAGCTTTCAAATATTTAGCAAGCTTCAGATTTTGATTGATCCCCACCTGTTTTTCTCCTCATCAAGTGCTAACTTCTATCCTCAGTGGACTCCTGTCTGTTGTTCTTTGAGATTAAAAATCAATGAATATTACGAAAGCTGAAGAATTCTTTAACAAGTCCCTTTGTCCCTCCTTTCACCTTCTCACAAAGAATTTTTTTTCGTTTTATCACTTCCCTTTCAAAAGTACCATATACCTTAATTAAATTATTACAATTCTTTTGAGGATTATGAATAAATCTTCATTTGTTTTCTTTATTAGCATTCGATCTGCTTTTGTTAATTGTGTAAATGTTCCCCGTAGGCAGAATAACTCAAATGAGCAATAAAACTCAAATGAAGCAGAGCTTTTTGTTAAGGAGAGTCAATTTGATTAACGTCACAGTCAATATGATGAATGGCAGCATTTTGGAACAAGTTGGCCAGTAACTTGAAACTGACAATATAATGTGTGTGTCATTAGGACTAAATAAATTCAACAATGTATCATAGCGTTGATCTGGAATGCTCCTTGATTTGGGATAAAATAATGATTCTGTGCATTTCCATAATATTCATTCTTAGATTCAATGCTTTATAAATAGACTTTATCATCTTGATGCTCAAATGACATGGAAACAAGTGAACTTCGTCAGTGCCAAAGGAGTAAAATGGTCATTCAGGGATCTAGGTTCAGTGCTTGGAGTGATGGAAATCGATTTCCCCTGTATGGCTAACATGATGTAGTTAATAAGGAAGGATTTATAGCAAATATAAATAAATGTTCATGGGAAACACTTAAAATGCAAACCAAGAAATTGCAAACTTCCAACTATAGACTTTCTCTGTGTCAACCAAATGCTTGCCAACATTCAACAGTGGATAAACATCTGATTAACAAATTTTCTTGTGAAAAAGGAGAAATAGATAGAAGAAAATGTACCTAAGGATTGGATTAAGAGTGCTATAAGAATAAACTTTCTTCAAGGATTCTAAATCTCAATAAGTCATCCCTTATATCTTCCATAACCTAAGCCTCCAGAGATTATGAAAGCAGAAAATAAAGAATAGTTTTTGGTTTTGTTCAGTGTTATTTTGTGGTAGTTGTTGTTTTTGTGCGTGTGTTGATTTTTTTAAGCAAAGTTAGGACACAATTTTGTTGCCTGGGAAAGAGAAGGTAATTTATATGACTAAAACCCCATCAAGTGAAACTTCAATAAAAGGGAGAGAGACAGAGATGAGAGCTTGTTGTGAATCACTTATTTATCTGATACAAAAATGAAGTCCCTATAACCAAGAAACAGAAGCAGTAATAAATCCGTTCTATATGAAAGAAAAACATTAATTTAAATATATATATTTAGACTCTACATGTGAAATCTAACTCTATCTTTGCCAGTTTTTCTGCAAATGAACAAACTGATCCTTAAAATTAAAAAAAGTTCATGTAAATTGGCATCAAATAATTATGAACCGTTAGCTATTCTTCATCCAAACTCTCGTGGTTTTATCAATAATTAAGATATCCAGATTTCTCCATTACCATGTGAATTTTACTACGTTCTCTTTCTCACCTCTAGGACTTACTGTTAGACTCTTTGAAGAAACGATCATGTATTTCTATTTTGATATATTGCCATCTGTAAACAAAACATAGACAATTTACTTTGGAAGAGACCTAGAGACCTTCTTTTTCTTCAAAAAAAAGAAATTCTGCTGTAGACTAGGAAATTGGTTCCAGACTATAAATTCTTGGAGGTAAATGGAGCTTTTAGTACAAAGATAAATTATATACAAATGCAGAACAAGGATCTTCTGGGAAAAGAGAAGTTTAAAAGTACTTTGGGGAAAAAAAAAAAGAGTGAAACAGCCTAAATCAAAATCTCCTAATAGTCTTTCTTCTAATCACAGTTTTCCTCAACAGTTACTTTATTTCCCCTCTATTTCTTCAACGGAGTAAAAACACAAATGCTAAAGGTTTAGTAAAACAAATGAATGAATATAACAAATCAGAAAGACTCATACAGAGAACAACCTAGTGGTTACCAGAGGGTGGAGAGTTGGGGGAGGGGGAAAATAAGGAAAGGAATTAAGAGATACAAACCACTAGGTATAAAATAAATAAGATACACAGATGTAATGTATCAGGGAATATAATCAATGTTTTATAACTTTAAATGGAGAACAATGCATAAAAATATTGAATCACTATGTTGTACAACTGAAACTGATATAATATTTTCAATCAACTATACTTCAATTAAAAATTTGGAAAAAATTCTTTTAAGAAAAACGTGAAGCTGATCAAGAAAGAAAAACAATACATGTTGAACAGTAGACAAAAGAAGTGGCCAAACTTGAAATGCACAGACAAGGCTCTAGGCAAATTAGAAATGATTACCAAGTTAAATTAAAAAAGGAAACAGTAAAACTGTGATTAGAAACAGTTCAACATTGAGATGCCCATATTCTAAGGTAACCGTATTTCTTTATATCTTGTTCTAAATTACATCAAGTAAGAAGACAATAGATACAGTCAATATAATTTTATGTTATCTTTTTAAATGTTGTCTTTTCTTTTAAATCTACTTGTTTTATACATTTTTCCAAAGTATGAGATACCTGTGTGATTTTCTTTAATTTAAAAACGCGTGAAGAACTTCCCTGGTGGTGCAGTGGTTAAGAATCCACCTGCCAGTGCAGGCGACGCGGGTTCGAGCCCTGGTCCAGGAAGATCCCACATGCCGAGAAGCAACTAAGCCCGTGTGCCACAACTACTGAGGCTGCGCTCTAGAGCCCGCGAGCCACAACTACTGAAGCCCGCGTGCCAAGAACCCGTGCTCCGCAACAAGAGAAGCCACCGCAATGAGAAGCCTGAGTATGGCAACAAAAAGTACCCACCATTCACCGCAACTAGAGAAAGCCCACGTGCAGCAATGAAGACCCAACACAGCCAAAAATTAAATAAATAAATAAATGTTTTTTTTAAAAATGAAAATACAGAAGTGTATGCCCTCTTTTAATTTACTTCACACTATACATGGAAGGCATGAATCATCTGATGATGAAAACCAAGACATTGTTTACCTGGTAGCATTGCATCTTTATTTCACCCAAAGTAACCAGGACAGAAATAAAGGCTGTGATTTAAGTGTTTTGGGATTGAAAGAGCATCTTTGTAGAAGTTAATGTGGCAGACTCCATCAGGACTTTTTCTGCACTATTTCAATATTTTCATGTTTCTTGAATGAACTTGGGGTGTTATCACTTTTTTCCCAATGCACACATTTAATATCATATTTGTACAGAGCATTCAGAATTCTTAAGAAACAAAAAGTGAGCTACCCCTGGAAAGCGAGGGAGAAGAGATTATTTGCCCTGCCTTCTGTTTCTTTCATCATATCCCTCTCCTTTGGCAATGGCCTTTATCCTCCATGCTCACATCAGGGAAAAGACCAAGGCCAAATCCAACTCTTTGGTTACTCCATCCTCCTTCTGGGTCCTGTCCTTTTGCTTTGAACCTCCACCCCGAAGAAGGCTTCCAGGCCAGTAACCTTTCCTTTCTTTCTTTTTCAGAAGCTTCTTGTTGTCAGCATACTTGCTCATTTCTTTAGTCCAAGTGTGCCCCTTACAAAAATATCTACTGCCCCTGACCTTTGAAAAGGGCAAAAGGGGGTTTTAGCTAGCGCTAACAGGGAGAGGATGAAAGCCTTGACAGTCTCCACGGAACTCAAGGATACTAAAATTTCTCAAGGTGCAGCCCCCTTCTCTCCGTTTGCCAAATCTTTGTGCTTTTTGAGCAACTGGCTTGAGTAAATCTGAAGCAAAGATAAGGAAGGAAAATAGTTCTCAAAGGGTAAATTGTAGCCTCTAAAAGAGGAAGGATAACTTGTCATCTTTCAACCCAACTTTCCTTGGCAGAAGTAGCCTTTAAGAATTCCCTTTAAATGAGTTCTCGACTTCTGGCAGGCTTCTGGCTATGCAGCTCCCTTTGTTCAGGAATGATGTTTTAAACTTCCCAGTTTAGCCTCACAGCACAGTTTTCAGGAAAGTTTTTTTATTTTCTATATGTTCTTACTTCTTATCCCTAAGACAAGTTTTTCTGCCAAATAAAACATCAATTTCCAAAGAACTGAATTACCTCTAATATTGTATTTATGGCTTTCTTGATGCCTAAACTATTTACACACACACACACACACACACACACACGTACAAAGAAGTCATATACCAATTAGAGTATGTTTCACTGCACTTTTCAAGTTCATGCATGACTTTGGGTGCGATATTTAATTAGCAGCAATACAGCAAAAGACGACTGACTTTTAGAAACTAGAAACCCACATACAGGCAGAGTCTCCTTCCCCTCTCATCATCTTTTGTGTGTGTGTTTTTAATGAAATATCCCCGGGTTTCAGTGATCCGACAGATGTTTGACACAATACCCGTTCATTAGAAATGTTGTATATTTATCACATCTCGAAGATGGACTTTTCAGCTCTTTCTTTCAGCCACATGTCTCAGATGAATATGCATTGTGAGACGACTTATGTGACAGGTACAGAAGGGTTGAGTGGCAAGGAGAGAACATTATGAATCTCACTAGAATTAGGAAAAAGAGGTAGAGTGACTGCACCAGGTCATTGTCAATAGTTCAGTTTGAATGAGTACAGGTGCTATTATCTCACAGGCACATAAAAGGAGAGAGAGGAAAGATAAGAGAGCTGCATTTTCCACCTGTTGGCACATCGATGGGTTTATTCTAATCCGCATATCTCTCCATGCCCTTCATGAGAGCTTATTCATTTAGCTCCAGTGGGCCCACTGAACGTGGGTATTTTAAATGACTGTTAATGAGACAGCAATTCTCTCATTTTCAGGTTCATAACACCCCAAGCCACAAAATATCATAGATATCCCATTTCTTTTTTTGAATTAATTTTCATTGGATTATAGTTGATTTACATTGTTGTGTTAGTTTCAGGTGTACAGCAGGGTGAATCAGTTATGCATATACATGTATCCACTCTTTTTTAGGTTCTTTCCCCTCATAGGTCACTACAGAGTATTGAGTAGAGTTCCCTGTGCTATACAGTAGGTCCTTATTACTTATATGTTTTCTATATATAGTAGTGTGCATGTGTCAATCCCAATCTCCCAATTTAACCCTCCCCCTGCTCTCCCCCTTGGTAACCGTAAGTTGGTTTTCTACACCTGTGACTCTATTTCTGTTTTGAAAATAAGTTCATTTGTACCCATTTTTTAGATTTCACATATAAGCCATGTCACATGATATCTGTCTCTCTCTGACTTCCTTCACTCAGTATGACAATCTCTAGGTCTATCCACGTGGCTGCAAATGGCATTATTTCGTTCTTTTTAAGACTGAGTCATATTCTATTGTACATACGATGCCCTTTTTATTCATATTGGACAGGTGGCAAACCATTTTTCCTTTGGGTCTGTGTTGTCCTTCTCACTTGATAGCTCCACCTGCCCCTGCTGTAGGCCTTCCTGGGTCACAGCATCATCACCATGTAGAGCAAAGCGTTTTAGAGGCTTCCAGCCAATCACCTCATGTGTGCTGTCATCCTCTGACCCCTTCTACCTGTAGACTCTGTGAAGGAGAGATCTCCTGAGTCCACTCCCCCACTCACACCACCTTCCCCCCGCTGCTTCTTCGGGTATCTTCGCTGTGCCCCGCTGTGTTCAGAAACCTTAGAGGAACGGTTGAGACAATACTGTAGGAGAGCCTTGGTCATCTGCAGCCACCCAACACACTTACAAAATTTTATTTTCCTCCAAAACATTTTGCCATTGGTGCTTGCCAAAGAGAGGTGCTTTTGTGTTTTTTTTTTTTTTTTTGGTTTGTTTTTTTGAAAATGTCAAGGTAACAGAAAAGTTTATTGGGACAGGAAATGTGCTACCTTTGGTCCTAGGAGAGGAGGAACATCGGCCACCTGCTATATATACTAGATCTATACCTTTATGATGAATTTGCTTTGATTTTAAAAGGTTGATGGAACTGAGAGCAGGCCACCCCAAAATGTGTCATATTGATTATTTTAAAGTTACTTAAGAAACAGCCAGTGCAAAGAGGACACTCTGACCCTCCCTTGTCCTCTTGAAGGCAGGAAATAAATCTCCCATGTGAAAGGTACCCTCCGCATACCAGGAGGTAGAAATATATCCTTATCACTACAGACAGGGAATTCAGGGCTTAGAAGGCTGTATGAACAAACCTTGTTACTTCTTTACTAGTTTACTCCCCCAAGCCCAACCTTGTCAATTCTTTACAAATTTATTATTTCTTTATTTAAAAGATATAAAAGCTGATCGCTTTGGTCACTTCTTCGGGTCTCATATCTTTGTATGTATAAAATTAAATTAAATTTGGTGTTCTCCTATTAACCTCTCTTTTAATACAGGGAGTGTCTCGGCCAAGAACCTAGAAAGGTAGAGGGGAAATTATTTTTCTTCCTCTACAGGGTCAGAGTTTCATCTTGATTTCCACCCAGCTCAATTTCTAGATCGTGGCCTCTACTATTAGTTTCCTTCATGTTCTGTTCTGTTCTCATTAAAAGGAAGCTATTTTTACATAAGTAAGGGAACGCCACAATCTACTTTTTGTCAGCATGCTAAGATAATAAACAAGAGGGGGTCAGAAAAAGAGGAGGCAGAAGTCTCCTATGAAACACTTCAAATGAGAAGGATTTCCTTTTGTCCCTCAAATTTTTGGTTTCAGTTAGACATTTTACCTGACATGTGCACTGTGTATTGTGATATACTTGCATGGTGAATACAAAGATTGTCCTCGACGTAGAGGACAAATCCTGGATTTGTCCTTGACAAGATATGTTGAGGCCAGGTCTCAATGTTCCTCAGGGTTCCTGCTGCATAATTGTTACGTTATCCGAAGGACACGAGGAGATCTCTGGAAGTGAAGGAGTTGTGTGTGTCCTGTGAGACACCAATTCATAAACATGGTTTGTTTGAACCTTTAATGGAAACACTTGTGTTCCAGCTGAAAGAACACAGACAGTCGTTCTTCACTTCCTTGAATGTCACACAAACCCACAGGACTGATGAACAAAGTTGAGTATCAGAAAACCCTCTGAGAGGGGGAAAGAGGGGAGTCACAGAAGGAGCAAGTACAAAGTATCAAAAGAATAAATGATCCTACTTTGGAGAAGCATAGTGATCTGGAAGGGGTGCATGGGTACCTTTGGCTCACACTTATATGTTGATATTCTCCTTATTTTCTTCTCACTTAGCTCAATTTTAGGGGCTATATCATCCATTCCCATGGCTCCTCTGTAATTACTATTACACAGCCACTGTCTGAATTGGAGCAATGAGCAAGTGTAAGTATATGAGTCAGCAGACATCTGGTCCTGTCCAAAACATCCATAAGACATTGGTCTATACCAAAAAGTCTTTGATATTTGGTCCTGTACAAAACGATTTGGCATGGACCAAATATGCTCATGGATGTTTTGGATAGGACCAATTTCAAGGACATTTTGGCATGGATCAAATGTCTTAAGGAGATGGAAGCAGATTCGGCACTTGAATGACGGGTAAGGGGTAAGTCGCCAAGCACTTGGAGAATCAGCAATCATCAAAGGAAGCCATGGACAGCTTTCCTTAAACTAATAGGTAAACGTTTCGATGAGATCTGTTGCTATGTCAGCGATGACTTATCTTAAGAGTTAAAAGAGAAATAATGCTGACTTGACCATTTTATTTTTATTTTGAAAGTGAATAGGACACCCCCTAGTGACCACAAAATAGGCAGTTGGTTTCTCTAGGTCAGTTAAGAGCCTTCCCATGATGGGAAAGAGGAAAGCCAACTGGAGGGTTGAGGAGACTGTTACAAAAAGATCAACCTGGGAAGAATGTATCCCGCAATGACAGGTTGTGTGACGATGATGTGAGATTGTCAAACACTTTTGTATCCTTCCCTTCAGTCTGGCTTCTGTACCTTTCGAAGGAGCACATGGCTCGATAGGGAGGCAGCCTTGAAATCAACTGACAGAGCGGAGAAAACATTAAGAGTGTCTGCAGCCACAGGACACTCTGCTACAGTGAGATTTGTTGTAGGACAGAAAAGACAGCTTTATAACAACATCTTATTGATATCGGCTTCCAGAGCATGGATAGGAAAAAAAAATGTATACACTGGCAGCAAGTGTTTGCAGCATGAGTTAGGGTCTTTGATGGAACAAACTGGGCTACCAATAAAGTAGTACAAGAGGGAAAATAAAGATGCTGCAGCAGTGAAGAATGATCATGGGGCCAATAGCATACCTTGGAGTGTCGCACCTCAGCTCCATTTTAGCAATAGAATCATGGGCTTAGACCTCTGGTCTTCCCGTTTGAAGCATCAATAGATGTCTTACCCAAGGGTGACTTTACAGAGGTGGTATGATAATAATAGCTTAATGTGAGATAAACATCTATCTGATTGCACAGGTGGAATTCTTAGAAACAAACACCACACTTAGATTCATGCTGATTATAGTAAGGCTATAATAATATTAGCTAAAAAATCAATTTCAAAGTTCCCGTCAAAAGTCATTGATTTGTTATTTTCGAGTGTACAGACTGCTTTTCAGTTGAATTGCTTGATTTGTCTTAAGCCCCAAGTTCACAGATCTTGAAATATTGATTTTATTGTTTTAAAATGGGGAAATTATATAGAGCACCCGTTGGTCAATGGTCAAACTGCAATTAAGTCAATTCAGGATATTTTTTCTAACACGTCACAATCACTGTTCAGAATAGCTTTGATTTGTTGCATTGCTATATTTTTTTTTTCGCCTCTAGGGACAGTGTGGATGCTAATTCAAATTTTTCAAGGCAGGAAATGAGGTGTCTGGTCTGGTAAAGAAAGTCATTCATCAGAGTTACAGTTCTTCCTGGCTGGGGATGTAAACGGAAGCATCTAAACAGTCTAAGAAAGCTGATCTTATGACATCCCTGGAGAAGATGTCGTAGCGCTAACATAAACCATCATTACTCTCCACTTCCCAGGACCTAAGTACTTCAAGGTTAGTGATAGATAAATAGGTTCTGTTTTTATGAAAAGATGTAAAACATGAACGTTTCTTTTGTTCTAATTCCTGATGATGCCTGTGTGTTTGGAGAGAGGGAAAGAGCCCCTTTAGGAAAAAAGGCAGCATCTGATTCCAGTTCTTTCTTGGTTATTCTTGCACTGATTTGAAGGGTTTTTTTTTTTTTTTTTCCTTTCTTAATGCAGTTATATCCCATTTGGACAGCTCTGAAGGGTGTTACTGGGTTTAATTTGTCACATCACACTTATTTCTAAATCTTGTGCGTTTCAAACAAAATAATTCTAGATGCTATAGGAGACAGAAAGAATTTTGAGACTCAATTACCTATCTTCAAGCAACTTGCCCTAGAGATAAAGAGGAAGTATATATCATTATTTTACCTCTTACTGGGGGGCTTTGGCATAAAAAAATAACTAAAATTAAATGCAGCTTTTGTGCTCTGAAGCCAGACACCCCACTCTGTTATTTAGTATCTGGGTGACCTTGGACTTGTGCTTTAGTTACCATAGCTATAAATGGTGTTAACAGTACAACATACATCATAGGGTTTTGGTAAGTATTAAATTAGTAACTATACACGAAGTAATGAGAATGCAATCTTGAGGCGATAGACTCAGTAAAAATATATGAACAAGGAAGTGTAGGGGTGGTGAGTGCTGTGTTATCATAGCAGGATAAAGGGATAGCAAAGGGGCTGGGAGAGGACTTACCTAGGTCAGTTGGAGAAGGCCTCCCTGAGGAAGAATTATTTGGACTGAACCAGAGAGTAGAGGGCATTTCACCTCAGAATCTTCTTGAAATGTCACTCTGTATAAAAGTGGAGTTACGGGTGGCTTATGAGATGGAGAAAGAAATCATTTGACTGTGGTTAAGTTGGTCTGGGGAGGCAGTGCTCTTGGTAAATCTTCATTAACTGAGTGATTGAAGGGTTAACTGATTAGTTCATTTATTGCATGAAACCTGGAGAACCAAATGGTGAATAAATATTTAGGGAAGAAAAGAATGAAGGGATGATGGATCATATTAGTGGTAATAATGATGTAAAATTTTGGAGGTAAGAAAATATGAGGGAGAAATCAGTACTCCGTTAATGTGGAAGACATACAAGATGACAAGTCAAAGATAAATGAGGTGTCAGGCCTGAATGACAAGTACACAGTAACAGGAAAACACCAAGGGGGACTTGCTTTGAGGGGGAAAAAGATAAGGACACCCCTTTCATATAGATGTACGCACATCTGAAATGTGGATACATTTTGTGATGCACAGTGTGATGGAAAACGTGTTTTGGACAGATTTGCCTCCAAAAAATAGGAGAAACTCAGAACTTAGGTGAGCATTAGAACTAAAATATATAGTTTTATTTAACCAAAGCAGTGATTATTCATCTCTCTTCATTTCTTTCATCTTCATAATGGGTTATCCATTATCGTGATTTTAAAAATGATTGAATTTAGCAAATATGGGTTGAGCTGCCACTGAACACCAGGTTGAGATGAATAAAACATAGTTTCCACACCTCTAGAGGGGATAAGGAGAAAGGGGAACCAGCAACACACACGTACATACACACACACACACACGCACGCACAGGAATGGTTAGTTGATTAAAGGCGATCTGGGAAAATCTGATACAATGAGAGTAAAAATTTTCAAGAAGAGCTCTCTCAATCATTTAGCAAAATATTTCATGGAGAATAAAAGCTAAGAAACTGCCTTTAGATTTGTCAACTAGGAGATGATCATTGATCTTTGAAGGGGAAAATTCAGTGGAATACTGGAGAGAGAAGCCACGGTGCATCTCTTATCCCTTCATCCTTCATTCCTTTGGGTTTTCAAGAAAAGTCTTATCAGTTGGCAAAAAAACATGTTAGTTCTTTCTATAAATGCGGACAATAAATGACTAAGGCATATTCATAATCACTAAATTACCAGAATCCACTTTAAAAAAAATGACAACTAAAAACATTTAGAAGACAATCAGACAGTGACAGGGTCACCGCTCCCCCCAAATAAAGTATTGTCCCCAAAATAAAACTTCTAAATGTATATAATAATGTGTAATTAAAGATATAAGACAATTGCATTTTCTGACATCTCATGCCAGTGGAGTTGCTACCTTGAAGGGTGTCTCCAAATGATAGAATGAGTAAATAAACATGGGAGAATTCTTTAAGGATAATTTATTTACTTTATCTTAAGAGACAAATTTGATAACAAATAAGAAAGAAAAGGACAAAGGTTTTGAAGGTCAAGTTAAGCATTTTTCTCTAACAAGGTTATTTTGACATTACTAAATGGAGCCGCCACAGAACTTTGAGCAGCTCTATTAGATTAATGATAGCATCAACGATACAAACAAGCACCATTTGTTAAGCACCTTTCCTCCTCAAGACTTTAATTCTGCTTGGGATATAGAAAGTGGAGATGGAAAGAAAGTCTGGTCTAACCCTGGTCACTATATAGTCTTTTCCCCTTTAAAAAAAATTTTTTTTAATTCAGTGAGAAGGAATCCATAGCAAAAAATAACTTTTCCAGACAGTACCACGAAAATCAATAATCAGTCTTGCCAGAAGAAATCCAACAACATTTTCAGTGCTATTACAGATTAGACAGACTGTATTGATAATAAAAAGCCATGTGTCCAGTCTTTTATATACTCTGAAAGGAAGTGTCTTTATTATTGCATAAAGCCTCCTCACCTACTCATACCCTCAGCCACAGATAATCTCTTCCTCCTTTCACTTGTTCAGAATTTTACATTTCAAGCAGAAAGTGAGAACTTCTGGTTAAACATGGAGGCTTGAGTACGTGAGGGCTTTTTCTCTGCTCCTTCCAGAAATCCCATTCAAATGAGAGTGCCCTACCTATGAACGATTTCTGTTCCAAGAGCACGTTTGTAAGTCCAATTTGTTCGTAAGTCCAACAAAGTTAGCCTAGGTACCCAGCTAACACAACGATTATAGAGTTCTGTACTATAATAGGTTTATAATACTTTTCACACAAATAATACATTAAAAAAACACAAAAGATAAACATTTTTAATCTTACAGTACAGTACCTTGAAAAGTACAGTAGTACAGTACAACAGCTGGCACACAGGGGCTGGCATCAAGGGAACAGGCAAGAAGAGTTCCTGACTGGAGGAGTGAGAGCAGGTGGGAGATGGTAGAGCTGAAGGATTGTCAGCAATAGGAGACGGAGGGCGAGCTGCCATTTCCCTCACGCCTGACGCGGGTGGCACAGGATCTGGCTCCTTGCTAGGACCAGATGCACATTCACATCTTTGGACGTTCACAACTTGAAGCTTCACATGTAGGAGACTTACTGTAACGCTAAACCCACAACACAAAGGGAAAGGGGAGGGAACTATCAGGGGATAAAGAGATGTCAACAAAAGAATCATGCAGCAGGAGCTTGTAAAGGCTTATCTATTGAGATTCTACATATCAAGGAAGGCTACAGTGAGGCGTGAGACTGAAAAGAAAGTCTACCTGAAAGTCCTCACGGGAAATATTTAAACACTTGGTCCCTTCCCAGAAACTGGTGGTTTATTTTGTGGAGAAATAGAATCAGAGGTTACCCAGATTTTAGCACATACGGCACAGAGGAAAGGTGAGGGAGAGGGTACCATGCTTGAAAGTTACTGTTTGATGATATCCCCCCGTCCCCACAAACCTTCTTAATTCCACTTCACTGCAAGAATATCCTGTTTTGGCCAATATTCATAGGCAGGAGTTTGGAGCAGTCTTCCCTGGAAAAATTCAACACACCCAAAAAAAGACATAAATAGTGACCTTTGGTGGTGCCTCAAAGAAACAGCTGGGTCCCCACCCAATATTGCTACAGTGAAGCCCACTGGTCTTTAAGACCTACCCACATATACAGAAAATTAGAGGATCAATCCAGGAGATCCATGCCTCCTGCATGTTGATCACTATCTCTGTTTTCTAAGGAACTAAATCTGGGGTATAATGATTCAAGAAAATTTTCTAGAAGATAACAATATTATTTTCCAGATCAAAAAATCTTGCTAAAGTCCCAGTATAATGAATGATAAATTACTTAAAGCACATCAACATGCAAATTTAGAAAGCAAGAGAAGAAAAAAAATCCAAAAAGCTTTGAGAAAAAGAAATATATCAGATAACATCAAAAAGAATATTACTCAGTCATAAAGAGAAAAAAATTGAGTTATTTGTAGTGAGGTGGATGGACCTAGAGTCTCTCATACAGAGTGACGTAAGTCAGAAAGAGAAAAACAAATACCGTATGCTAACACATATATATGGAATCTAAAAAAACAAAAATGGTTCTGAAGAACCTAGGGGCAGGACAGGACGCAAACGTAGAGAATGGACTTGAGGACACGGGGAGGGGGAAGGGTAAGCTGGGACGAAGTGAGAGAGTGGCATGGACTTATATACACTACCAAATGTAAAATAGATAGCTAGTGGGAAGCAGCCGCATAGCACAGGGAGGTCAGCTCGGTGCTTTGTGACCACCTAGAGGGGTGGGATAGGGAGGGTGGGAGGGAGACGCAAGAGGGAAGAGATATGGGGATATATGTAAATGTATAGCTGATTCACTATGTTATAAAGCAGAAACTAGCACACCATTGTAAAGCAATTAGACTCCAATAAAGATGTTAAAAAAAAAAAGAGGGAGGGGATATGGGGACATATGTATGCATATAGCTGATTCACTTTTTTGTACAACAGAAACTAACACAGTATTGTGAAGCATTTATACTCTAATAAAGATCTATTTAAAAATTTTTTAAAGCATCAAATGGTATAAAGCATTGGACGTCTCAGCCACAACACTGAAATCTAGAAGATGATAAAGCAATTTCTTCAAAATTCTGAGGGTGAATGGTTTTCAAACTGTGATTGTACATGCTGACAAATTGTCAATTAAGCGTGAGAGCAGAATCATGCACTTTCTTATATCCAAGGGTGAAAGCCATCTCTCCCTTCCTACGTTTTTCACGGCACTATGGGTGTGGGCTGCCAAAACAAGAGAGTAAACGATGCAAAAGGAGGGCGACCCTGAACTCAGTAAGCAGGGGACGCAACAAAGGGTGAGGGCGAAGTCCCAGGAGAAGAGCTCTGTGTCAGGCTTTAGCATGAGTCCAACAGGGAGCAAGGGGAGAGAGTTATCTGGAAGGGGTTTCCTGGAAAACTGTAGAACTGTTGCAATACCTGAGGTGTTTTAGTGTCCAGAGAGGGTGTATTAGTTTGCTAGGGCTGGCACAACAAAGCACCAAAGAATGGATGGCTGACACAACACAGAAACGTATTTTCTTAAAATTACGGAAGCTGGGAGTCTAAGATCAAGTTGTTGGCAGGGTTGGTTTCTCCGCAGGCCTCTGTCTTTGGCTTGCAAGCGGCCGCCCTCTTGCTGCCTCTTCACAAGGTCATCTCTCCGTGCGTCTGTGCCCCTCATGTCTCTCTTCTTATAAGGACACCAGTCATATTATATTAGGGTCCCATCCTAATGGCTTCGTTTTAACTCAATCACCTCTGTAAAGATCTTATCTCCAAAGATGATTACATTCTGAGGTGCTGGAGTTTGGGATTTCAACATATAAATTGTGGAAGAACACAACTCAGCCCATAAGAGAAGGGTCATAACTCCACTGGGAAATGTGGAAATGAAATGTAATCAAGGTATAATACATCAACCAGCTACAATAAGATAAGACCTGAATATCAACTGAACCAACACTGTCATAAAACCATAATGAGGAAACAGATGAGAACAGGGAAAGAGAAAGTTTGTAGAAGATTATCACAGGGAAGGAGGGTTGGATCACGGGAATATTGTTGTTTTGTACTTAGCCTTGTAGTACTATTTGATTATTAAATTCTGCAAATATATTTCATTGACAAACACTTTTCAATATTTTTAAAATGAAGTGGTGTTATTAAAAAGGGAAGGTAGTTATTTGTATAAACACTTTAGCTTTACTGTTAGATCATCGGGTTCTTGAGTGCAGGTTCCATGTCTTAGTCATTAGCATCTCACTTGTATTCTTCACATACGACATAGCAAACCCATGAGTAGAACATACTTTCACTCAAGAAAAGTTTCTGGAAATAAAGAATATAATAATTTATTTCTCATAATACCTAGCACCCGATTATTACCCAATTAATAGCTAATCATTATAAACGGAATATAAATGATAAATATTGGCTAAATGAACAAATTAATCAGAAAGTAGAGTAAGAATTGATACAGTTTTAGTCAATCTCAAATAGAAAATAATCCAGTGAACGAAAGAGTGAGTTGGAGAGAAGGAGGAGAGAGAGAAAGGTAGAGAGAGAGAAGGAGAGAAGGAAAGACAAATCTGTGAGTTTATTTAACAATTGTACAAGTAACCTCATGCTACAGACTGAATGCTTGTGTCCCTCCAAAATTACATGTTGAAACCTAATCCCCGCAGTGTGATGATATTTGGAGGTATAACTTTGGGGAGGTGATTAAATCATGAGGGTAGAGCCCTTGTGAATGGGATTAAAAAAGAGACCCCAGAGAGCTCCTTTGCCCCTCTCAACATGTGAGGACACAGCAAGAAGATGGCCATCTACAAACCAAGAATCAGACTTTCATCAGACACAGAATCAACAAACGTCTTGATCTTGAATTTCCCAGCCTCCAGAAATGTGAAAAATAAATATTTGTTGTTTATCATCCACCTCATAAGAGGCCTTTTGTTATAGCAGCCCCAAATAGACCGAAACTGCTGGACAATTCAGCCTTTACCAACCTAAACCAATTTTCCATCCTTTGCTGTTTTGGTGTGCCTTTTCAGATCACTTCTCTAAGAAACCAGAAGTCCCCTTTGGCTAATAATGCCAAAATGGTATTAAGAATATTTTTAATAATTTCATATTGATATGTATAGAAATATCAAACCATTATGTTGTGTAACAGGAACTAACATAGTGTCGTAGGTCGATTATACTTCAAAGGCAAACAAACAAACTCATAGAAAAAGAGATCAGATTTGTAGATCAGAGGCAGGAGGTAGCGGAAGAAGGAATTGGATGAAAACAATCAAAAGGTACAAACTTGGTTATAAGATAAATAAGTATTAGGGATACAATGTACACCATGACAAATAGAATTAACACTGCTCTAAGTTATATATGAAAGTTGTTGAGAGTAATTCCTGAGAGTTCTCATCACAAGGACATTTTTTTCTATTTCTTTAATTTTGCTTCTATATGAGGTGATGAATGTTCACTAAACTTACTGTGATAATCATTTCATGATGTATGCAAGTCAGATCATTATGCCGCACACCTTAAACTTATAGAATGCTGTATGTCATATCTCAATAAAACTGGAAGAAAAAAACAAATATTTTAAAATCAATTTTCAACTAGATATAAAATAGATAAATCCACTTCTGGTTGCTCCTTCACCATATTCCTGCCTAGAGAAACTAAAACAATTGTACCATGTCAACCTGAGAATGCTTAATGCTGTCCTTTAGAAAAAATCTAAATAATTAGGCTGCTCATCACGAGAGGGCAGTGGAGGTGGAGATGAACTTGGAAAGTATTCATGAGCTGAAGATGCTTACTTTGTGGCTGCAGAATAAAAGCCACTGGATAAATGTAGACTGAAGACACTAGTCTTAATACTTGAAGGAAGGAAGGAAGAATGGAAGAAGGGAGGGAGGAAGAAGACAGAACAGAATCTTGGCAATGAAGGAAATATCTAATAATTTGAACAGAGTACAAGTCAGAGTTAGACTAGCAACATGAGGATGGCCTTGTAGTGAGAACAGAACATTTTCCTCAAGACCAGGAAGGAGGTGGCTCTAGCAATGGAGCAGGATGGGTGGCAAAACCTGGTAAACAGGCAGAATTTATCATCACAAAGTTGAACTGCAAACTTCCCTCTTGTTTTGAGATGGTAGCTTCTAAATTCATTTGTATTTTGAAGGAAAAAATTTTTAAACCCTCCTTTTGTAGAGAAGTGTTGAAAATTGGAAAGACCATATTATCCATCAAATTGTGGAACACATCTTATTAATCAAAGTATACTTAAAAATAAAAACAGTATATTAGAGAAAATGCAAGTTTCTCATAACATAGAATGGGGGCATCTCAAAACTATGGAACCAAAGTCATTCTCTAATAGTTGGTGTCAAATTAGTTTTTACCATTATGTTATTAGCCTAAGTGTTCCAATTCATCTACAAAATGAAGGGGTATTTTCCCCCATGTAACCTCAAGTCAATCTTCCTTCTGTAAATTGATTATATAACTGGAAATGATTAAGCAGTGATCTCACCACAGCTTAAATCTATTCCAAAATATGGTATACATGAACATTAGAAGATTGACATATTCATTAAAATGAGCATTAATTCCTTAATATTTATTTAAATAGGAAAAAATAGTGGTACAAATGCAGATTCGTTCAAATAGGAAATGATGTCTAAAAACGCAATACGTATTCTTTGCAGAGATATCAGACCAAGGATTCAGACTAAAACACGATTTATTTTCTTTGTCATAAATTACAAAATGTGCATTCTTTAGCAGATACTAATTGTACCAATGGGATTTGTCCAAACTACTCTCATCTGAGATGTGGTTAGTTCTCACTGCATCAGCACATCTATTCTTTCTCTGAGACTTAACTAGAAAGACATATAATAAACCTTATTTCCAGCCTTACATGAAAAAAAGGTAATAATATGTGAGATGATTAGCTTTGTCGGGATCTATCAAAGACAGACTATGTTACACGATACTATCTAAATAGTGTGGGCAGGTGCTATGCGGTTGAGAAAATAATTTAAACGCGCATGAAACAATTTAAGGGTAAGACAACAGATGATGATAGAATGCCATTTGGGGTAGTATATGTTGACAATTAGGGAACAAGAAAGCACTCAAGAAGTTATCAACTGTACAATAAATACAAAAACATTTAAAACGAGTTAGAGTAGGGAGAGACAAAGGAAAGTAAGGTTTCGTGTTCAAGGTTTAATGAACCTTGTTAAGAAAACCCAAGGAAGCTCTCTGCTCACCAACCTCTGTCTATTTATCTGGGACCATACAGCCTTCAACAATATTAATGACCTCATAGATTTACATCCCATTTTACACCTTTCAAAGAACTTTCATACGTGAGTGATAGGTCAGGGCGTGTATTCTTATCACTACTGTCCAAATAGAGGAAGAAGATGCATAACATAAGGTGACTTTATTAACACGAAAGCAAAGCGTAAGGCTTTCTAGATTCTAGCCATGCCTTGACACTTCCATATCAAGATGGGTGACCTAATGAGAGGGCATGAGTGCAAAAGAGAAAGGAAGAAGGCGACAGAGAAGATGATTTTACGGCATCCAATTGTCAAATGGGCTCCTGGGGTAATGGTTAAAATCATTTTTTTAACTTTTTATTTTACATTGGAGTATAGTTGATTAACAATGTTGTGTTAGTTTCAGGTGTCCAGGAAAGTGATTCAGTTATACATATACATATATCTATTCTTTTTTAAATTATTTTCTCATTTAGGTTGTTACATAATATTGAGCGGAGTTCCCTGTACTATACAGTAGGTCCTTGCTGGTTATTCATTTTAAGTATAGCAGTGTGAAAGAGAAAAAGAAATACCGTATGCTAACACATATATATGGAATTTTAAGAAGCAGTACTGATGAACCTAGTGGCAGGGCTGAAATAAAGACACAGACGTAGAGAACAGGCTTGAGGGCACAGTGGGGGAAGGGGAAGCTGGGACAAAGTGAGAGAGTAGCATGGACATATATACACTACCAAATGTAAAATGGATAGCTAGTGGGAAGCAGCCGCATAGCACAGGGAGATCAGCTCTGTGCTTTGTGACACCTAGAGGGGTGGGATACGGAGGGTGGGAGGGAGGCTCAAGAGGGAGGGAAGATGGGGATATATGTATACATATGGCTGATTCACTTTGTTGTGCAGCAGAAACTAACACAACATTGTAAACCATTTATACTCCAATAAAGATGTGAAAATAAATAAATAAATAAGTATAGCAGTGTGTACATGTCAATCCCAAACTCCCTAACTATCCCTTTTCCCCGGTAACCATAAGTTCGTTCTCTAAGTCCGTGACCCTGAGTCTGTTTCGGTTTTGTAAATATGTTCATTTGTATCATTTCTTTTTCTCTTTCTCTGTCTGACTTTCTTCACTCAGTATGACAATCTCTAGGTACATCCATGTTGCTGCAAATGGCATTATTTCATTCTTTTTTATGGCTGAGTAATATTCCATTGTATATATGTACCACATCTTCTTTATCCATTCCTCTGTTGATGGACATTTAGATTGCTTCCATGTCCTGGCTATTGTAAACAGTGCTGCAATGAACACTGGGGTGCATGTATCCTTTCGGACCATGTTTTTCTCTAGATATATGCCCAGGAGTGGAATTGCAGGATCATATGGTAGCTCTATTTTTAGTTTTTTAAGGAACTTCCATGCTATCCTCCATAGTGGCTGCACCAATTTACATTTTGAAGAGATTATCCAGCATTTGTTTTGCTGAATTACAAGGAAGGGAGATGGAGAAAGGGCCATGTGGTCAGTTATTACTGGGGAGCTTCCCTTCTGGTTCAGTGAAAGTGGCCTGTTTTAAATGCCATGCTTTTTTCCTCGGCAGGTACCCTTTTGTGTAGAGTAGATAGGGAGTCCCTCACCTACCCACCCCCCCCCCTCCACTGCATGTGTAAAATGAAGGGAAAAGCTGTAAACAAAAATGGTCATTTGAGGTGTTAACTTGTTTGCATTTATAGTGAAAATACAAAAAGTCAGTTGCCACTTAGGGAAAGGTCCAACTGCATGGAGAAAAATGTATCGTGGATATACTTCACAGAGCGGTCACACACGAGTAGATGGCGCCCTCTAGACCAGACTTTTGTCCTAAGTAAAACTGTGAAGTAATTTGCATTCATCCTCTTTGTAGGAGAAGAGCACACAAACTCAGAGGGGGAAGAGTTCCTTTGTAAATGATTAAAATCCCCATTCCAAGAGAGACACGCATTTTAAAAATTTAGCCAATGTGGTGGGCTTCTGGGCATCTCCCCTGCCTTACATTGTCTTGTGTCCCCTTCCTTCTACGTTCCATTTGCCGCCAAACAGGGTAAATCCATAAAGAATGCAGATCTGCTGGGAAGAATACACTCCAGTTCTCTCTCATGTAGCTTTATTGGATCTGTGGACTCCAATGAGAGATGAAATGTATTGTTTTCCATTAGTAAAAGTCATCAAAAATGACTTGAAGATGCACTGGGAATAAATATCTGTGGTAAGAAAAGAGCATGTTGATTAGGTCACTTTCTGACCACAGCTAAGTTTTTTAGGAGAAGGGAAAGCCTGGGAAACTCAGGAAAACAACTAGAGGTGACAGAATCCACTCATTAGAATACACAGCATGTCACTTCAGCACTTTTTGCTGCACTCCACAGTGGTAATGCTTTTCCTTCCACTGAACAGATCCATCTCCGGAGCCCTCTTGGATCTGTCAATATAGTCATTATCAATTATGTAATGCGGGGGGGAGCGAAGATTAATAATTCAGGGCCAAGACATCACCATGATTTATAATCTTGCATGTAACTGTCTACAGCTAGCATTGGGAGCCTGTCATTAACAGGCATTAACTTGAGAAAGTTAGAGTTCTGTATCGATCACCAAACACATATAGTTTATTGTGAAGTGATGCTTTAATTTATATTCCAATCAAGCCTCTAGGTGAATATCATTTGCATACGGAAGGCTGCATCCTGAAGCCATCTGGTCCCACAACATGACAGCAGCTGCGGGTAAGCATCCTCTCTAAATAAGCGTATTAGTTGCAGTAGGAAAAGGTTGAACCCAACCCACTTATGCATATGGCATATTGTTAAGGCACAATTACTAACCAAAGAGATAAAATGTCGATTTGTCTTGAATATGAAGAACTTGGGCTAGTCAATGACCTGATGGATGAACTAAAGGGAATATTACTTCTCCACATTTTCTATCTCTGGATAGGTGAACTGTCTCTCTGCTCGTTTGCTGCCCCTACCTCTCTAGAAATTTGCCTCCCTTAATTCTTCTAATACAAGTAGAAGAATGTTATTAACTTGGTCCAATTCCTGAGTTTCTGCAAGTGAATATGAGAGGATTACGACTCTCTCCCTGGGAGAACTAGATGTGAGTGTGCATTAACTCAGTTAATCAGACTGCCTGCACCAACTTTTGGAGAAAGCATCTGAGAGACCCGAGCTGAATTTCAGAGAAAGCAAAAGACCTTTTTGTTACAAACACTGCCTAATAGTAAGTTAGGCAGAAATCTCACAGCATGGCGGTACCAATGGGTTAACAGTGGTTTTCAAAACTTAGCTGCATATTATAATTATCTGGGGAGATTTTATATAAAATACTGATGTCTGAGCCTCATCTGGAGATTCTAATTTAATTGGTCTGGGATGGAGAATCAGGCAGTGGAAATGTTAGCTTTTGAAGTCCCCTAAGTGACTCCAGTGTGCAACCAATTTTAAGAAGCCCTGGTTGTAGAGTGTTCAAGTATAAATGTGTAAATTGAAGATAGAAAGAATGTAGCACAATGAAATGGCTAAGATCTGGTATAAACATAAATGTATGGGAAAAATTGAGCAGCAGTTAGAAAATTAGTACATAACACAGAAATATGGGTGCAAAATGTTGGATCGCCTGGTTGACAATGTTGTCTTGGCTGGTTGACAGAAGAGTCTTAGAGGGGAAGTAGTGGTATGAGAAAACACCAGCGTGCTTCTTCTATGTATACCATACTTTGACACCCAGCAGCTAAGGTGAGTGGTGGACAGGGGCTGGATTTAGTGGATATTAGACATGCCCTTCCTGGCTATGAAACATAGGGAGCAGTATAGGATAAATTGGATGTTGCCACTTTGAGGTTAGAACTGGAAAATCACTCCTCTAGAAGTTGGTGGATGTCTAATGCATGTTTCACAGGGGCAGTTGAGGAAATGTTCACTGCGTCCTATTCAGCTTTTATCTGTGCACTCAGACCTGGATGTAAACAAAAAGGGGAGGATGATATTAGGAGAGCCTGTAGCCAGGGACAGTGCAATTCGATAAAGGGAGATTCAAAGAGTGTTTTTAAAGGTTTAAAACCTCAAAGATAAGCATCTGACAAAGAGCGTTCAAGGCAAAGAACAATAGATTAGAGAGGTAGCTTTGATAAGTTTTCATGCTGAGAAAACAAGGAGAATAAAGAAATAAAGCATCTAGAAGGAGCCCCAAAACCTCTCTGCTTATGCATTATTAATAACTAAAGAGGAATAAAAAATAACGAATCTTGACAAATAGAATGATGACAGCTTTAATGTTTCTGTGCTAGTCAAGGATGAATGAAGAATATGTATCTTCTATATACAAAGACGCGTAAGTTTAGATAAAATTGTATTATGCAAGGATCTACTCTAGATTTAAATGGAGTCTAGTTTAAATGTTAGTAAACAATTCTAGGTGGATTTCAGGATGCATCTGAGCACTATTTGTGGTTTAGGGGTTAGCATCATACAGAATGTTTCCCAAATATGATTCTTGAGATGGCCAGTCTGATGGAACCTACCAGAACGTTGAATTTTTCACCTTCCAACCCCATGTTCAGTCACAGAGAACTTTCAGCACTTGCTGAGCCATTGGAAGCAAACAGCAAACTTTCCTTCACCTCCTCCTTTTGTCATAGTAGTCGTGTGTTTTTTTAATCCAGAGTCTGTGGAGCCTTCTTATCTGGGGGAAAATGTAATGGAAGAAGAGAAAAGACATGACACCATGACCCCATCAAACAAGCATTGGTCATCATTTCTTGCAATTCAATTAAAGAAATCTCCGGGCACCTCAAAGCAATTTATAGAAAAACACATTCCTATTTACCTGGGGAAAAGTGACTCAGGTTACAACTCCCAGATTCTAGTTTTACTGCCTTAAATTTGATTAATGGGGCATATTGCTTGGTATTAAGCTGCATCAAGCTAGGTGTAATGAGATGTGGTATTGACAAGGGCTTTGCGATGTTGGCTGGACCGTTCAGAGGAGAGCACTTGTCTGAAAGGAAATGTACTTGGTTTAAATTCCCTTCTAATCCCTTCCCCTTGAATCGGCTGTGTATAGTCTTAAGATCCAGTTCCCTTTTGTGAGTACCTTCTTTTGTCTTCATTCTCAAACAACATTCTAAGTGGTCACCAATCCATCAGTCCAAGAAGAGAAGATCTCCATCTGGATTCTGTTACCATTTTGAAAAGCTTCCTTTGAGATCTTAGACTTTGTTTTACACAACACCATCCAAACCTTAGCATTCCCACACCCAACAAAAGTATAGCTAATAGTTATTGGACATATTATGTTATCAGACAAAAATTAAGTTCTTATGTTCATCCTCTTCTTTTATGCTCATGAGACCCCTCAGATAGGGTATGGTAAGTATTTCTATTACACAAATGATAAAATGGAGTCCTGAGAAGTTAAATTATCTTGCCCATGGTCACACAGCTATTGAACAATAGAGAGTGGCTTTCAAGTTTTTTCATTCAACACATATTGCTCAAGACCTACTATGTTCCAAGAAGTACTGTATTAGGAGTAGGAAGTACAGAGGTGAGAAGAAATATGGAGGTATCCTCATGGACATTCTGTTACAGTGGGAGAGAAGGATATAGGGAAAAAGGTAAACACAGAAAAAATATTGACAAAATGTGATGTCATGAGATACAGAATAAGAGGAAAGCTTTCTCCAGAGAAGGTGGTCAGGAAAGGCTTTTCTACAGAGATAACATGTAACCTGAGCCCGGAAGGATAGCCAGCCAGATATGGAATGACGGGGAAGGGGTAGAAGTAGAACTGGAACTGAGGGAGACTGTGCCCTGAGCCTTGTTCTTGTTCACTGTAGTACACCATGTACTCTTTGACCTCCTTCAGAATAACCTGTGGCATTCATTTTTCTCAACTCATTCTAACCAATCTCCCACCCCATCCTACATTTAAATGTTGCTCTGCCTTCTTCTGACCACACTTTATTTCTCCTCAGTCGAAGGGAAAGCGGTGTCACTTGTTACTTTTCAGTTTGTCTTTCCAGGGGGTCCACTTAAGCTCACATCCTGTGACTCCCCCGAGACCTTGCTCCTTTGCCTGCTTTTATCATCTATATCGTCATCCTCTCCTTTTCTCTTGATTCCTTTCTTGCAATGTACAAACATGCACAACTTTCTCATGCCTCAAAGTAGCTCTCAAACATGCATCTTCCGTCTAGCTACTATCCTTGGAATGATCTATAATCCCTTTCTCCCCTTTCCCAGTTCTCATTTATTCCATGGAGTCCTATGAACTAGGTTAGCCTCCTTTACTCCACGGAGCAAAAGAAGCAGTTGAATGACGAGAACAGACTTTGGATTCAAACAGAAATGGATTAGAGACCCATGTCCCAATCTTTAGCTGTGTGACCTTGGGAAAGACACTTAACATCTCTCAACTTGAGTGTATACATCTATAAAATAGGGACAGTGATAAAAATACCTGCTTCTCGGGTTATAGGAAGTATTAAAAGAGACAGTACATACAGAGCACAGCACAGAGCTTCATAAAAGATGGGGGTATTACGACATTACTTTAATCATTACTTAAACTATACTAGCAAAAGGCAATAGTGACCTGCTGATTTTCAAATCCAATGGGATGTTTTCAGACCTGGTCTTATTATAACTTCCTTTTGATGTTTCACATTATTGAACACTCCTCTCATCTTAAAATCCTCCTTAAAATGCCTTGACCTCCATAACACCACTTTATCCTGGTTGTCATTCTCTTTATCTCAGTGTCATTCTCATCCCATCACTATTCCTCCTTGGTACGCTGTGCTGAATCTTCTTCCTCTACTTCCTCTTGTTCCCTTGGGACACTTCTTTATTATTCTAGGCTTCCCGCTGGTCATTCACACGGCCTCAGTTGCCATCTATATGTGAGAGACTCTCAAAACTAACTTCTACTGATGGTTGTTCCATGAGCTCTAGATGCATTGAATACATATTCAACTGTTGACAGGGGTTCTTCGCCTCCATGTGTTATCGAAGCTTCTGTGTCAACGCTGAGACAACTGTTTCTCATCCTTTGGTTCCCTACCTCATCTTACCTTACCAAAATCTGCCTGATTTTTCAAGGAAAAATGTTGGCACTATCTTAGGCTGCTTGCCTGACGAATCAAGGACACATACCGAATCTCTCGCCTTCAAACCCAGTACACTTTGACGCAGTGTGCTGAGATTAGCAGCACACAGCATGTTCTTTAGTCAAGTAAATAATAGGTTAATATTATTCCCCTGTGATAGTTAATCTTATGTGTCAACTTGGCTAGATCACGGTAACCAGTTTTTGGTCAAACGCCAATCTAGATGTTGCTGTGAAGGTATTTTTTAGATGTGATTAACATTTAAATCAGTAGTTTTGAGTCAAATCAATGACCCACCATAGAGTGAGTAGACTCCCTCCAATCAGTTGAAGGCCTTAAGAGAAAACCACTGTGGTTCCCCAAGGGAAAAAGAATTCTGCCTTCAGACTCAAGTTGCAAAAGCCACTCTTCCCTGGATCTCCTGCCTGCCCCGAAGATCTCAAATGCATGAGCTCCCACAACGGCATAAGCCAACCCCTTAAAATAAATCAGCTCCTCTCTTTCCCTCTTTCTCTCATTGGTAATGTTTCTCTGGGGAACCCTGACCAATGCATATACCCTATATGTTTTTCCTCTATCATTAGAAACACATCAGTAGCACTCTGCCACTTTAACTTTCCTTTTGCACATTTGTATTATTTATTTTTGCATAAACAGATGTCTCATATGCAATGGGTAACCTACTCTCTTTAGATAAATGGTGTCAGTAGGCTCTTCAGTCTCGAGAAGAGAAAGCATCTTTCCTCTTTCCTCTCTTCCACTCACGTCTTTTCTTCATCAGCTTCCAACTGCACTAGCCCCGCCCCAATCTCATCCCGCTCATAAACAAATGTCAACCATCTCACCCACCCAAGTGGGTGGCAAGGATTTGCGATCCAAGTATTTTGGGCTTCTTAGGTCAGAAAACAAATTCAATTGCTATCTTGAGATCCAGGTGGTAGGAAAACTTAAAAACTAATAAATCACAGTTCTGTGTCTTTTTTTCCTTCTCGTACTTCGACTTGATTATTGATTAATTGATTAATAAATTGATTAATTTGCCCTCTATCATTGTTCTCAAGTTATAAACTGATGACTGCAAAAGCTTTGCACGTCGCCAGCAATTCAGCTTCTCAGAAACAAAGGACAAAAATCTGATTTGGAGAGAAATCTCTAAGGGATTAATTAACTCAGCAAAGATATTACAGCACTGGGTAAACGGATATTAGACAGAAGGTTGGATTCATTCCTTATGTGCCACTGGCTTAAAAAACGCAGTTAATCTAGTATATTAAGCAAATATTTAGGACGTAAAAAGAAGACAAAAGTGTTTTGTTTGTTCACTTGTTTTGCCAACCAGAAGTTCAGCTTCTGTTTCTTCTTCCCTCTGAAAAAAGGTAATATCTAAGAAGAGCTCTAAAAAGAGTGGGTTCGTGTTCCTGTTAAGTTTCGTGCCTTAACATGATATTCATTGATTCTACTCACACTTACTGCATTGCCAGAACTTTTAACACATACGCTTTTGTCTTTTAGTTTCTGGTTTCTGAGGATTATGGTATAGGTTAGGCTAGGTTAGCCAGCCTTCTGTCTTGGACAAAGCTCTATGGCTATTTACTCAAGTAACCTATCTCTGGAGTGAGATAATGCTTCCCCATATTTCCTGCCATGCTCCTCTGAACGTCTGGATTGTGGAAATTAATATTCAGAAGGGAGTAGAAGAAATTTTCATATAAAAAGGTAAATAATATGATATCACCCATATGTCTAGGGAGAGGAATGAAAATTTGGTCTCAGAGAGGCCATCTCTTCTTTCCATTTTCTCTATTGATGTGTTATTTTTTTTTTTGATGTGTTATTTTTAAAAGAAGGTACCTTTAGTTATCTATCACTTGATAATGGTAAATATTTTCTTTTACCTCCCTATTTCCTTCTTTTAATAATATTTTTTACAGTCTACAAGGTATCAATGTAAAAATATAAAAATAAAATGAAACGTTAACATTTCTGAAAAACCCAATGATTGAGTGGAATGTCCATTTCTGTCGTGCATATATGGGCATGAAGGCTTGTTTTAGACAGAAGGTTCATTTGTTTTTACTTGAGAAGTATTACTGTAACTTGAAAATGTATAATATGCATTATATCTGTGTGAATAATATGCATCATTTAAAGGAAACAGAACAAGTGAACGTGTAGATCTCCTTTAAAAATCTACCTGAGATGATCTAGAAGTGGTTTAGTCTAAAGCCAGAAGAATGGATGAAATAGCCTTTTAATCCACCCTCCTTGTTCTAGAATTGTAAGACAGAAGAAGATATATTCTGATCACAGAAATGGCATTTTCTTGAGTAGAATACTTGCCAAAGGGGAGAAAGACATGTCTTGATGTTGTTGCAATAAAATTACCATGTTTTGCTCTAACTTTAAAATCCTAAAGTATATTTCATTAAAATTATGCTTTAATTATTCATTAGATATAATAAACTTAACATTTCAATAATTAACTGCTCTAGCAGAGGAGAGAAAAATCCAATGTGTTTGTTTATCTCCACCCTTTCAAATATCTAATTGTTACTGTCATCTTCCACCTCTACTTCAGAATGTCCCAGTGAGTAGAAAATATCAGAAATCACTTAAGAACTAATTTCAAGATGAAGATTTCTCCTTTCCTTTAACTTGCCCCTTGAAGGCCAGCAAAAAATTGTATTTCTATTCATTCTCTCTGCCTCTGTGTCTCTCTGTCTCCCTCTCTCCTTCCCTCCCTCTTCCCCTCCATCTCTATCCCTCCCTCTTGCTCTCTCCCCACAGAGTATAAAGGGCTTTGGAAGATTCAAGAAAGATTAAATAGTATGATGGGGAAGGGATAAATTGGGAGATTGGGATTGACATATACACACTACTATATATAAAATAGATAACTAATAAGGGCCTACTGTATAGCACAGGGAACTCTACTCAATACTCTGTAATGACCTATATGGGAAAAGAATCTAAAAAAAGAGTGGATATATGTATATATATAACTGATTCACTTTGCTGTACACCTGAAACTAACACAACATTGTAAATCAACTATACTCCAATAAAAATGAATTTTATAAATAAATAAATAATATAAAACATGGGTATGTTTTCTTAATAGTTTTTTTTTACAGTAGATCCTTGTCGGTTATCTATTTTAAATATAACAGTGTGTACATGTCAATCCCAAACTTCCAGTCCTAACAGTTTGATATACATAAAAACTTGGAAAATTCCTACACATACACACACACGCACACGCACATACACAGTTTATGTTATCAAGTCATGGTAACTCAACACCTAAAAAAAGTTCCCAGAGCCAATAAAAAGCTGTTTTTAATAATATAAGAAGTTTCCTGTGTATTTCTGTAGCTCACCGGCCTTCAAGTGGAGCTCTCCACAGTAAATACGATTCAAAAGCTCAATCATTAATTCTATTTAGGTTTAATGTGTCATAAAGCTAAGGAAAGTAGGGCCATTTTCCTCTCTGCTGAGGCACGAAAAGTGTATTAACTATTCTAGCCAGTACTGTGAATGATTTATTAATTCAATTTTGGAAAGTGAGACTGTCAGATCATATAAGCACATATTATAAACAAACAATCTCTCTGAAGATTCTTATTCCTTCTGTTAGCTAAATGATTGACAATGCACTTCACCGATAAGCTCTCTCTCTCTCTCTCTCTCACTCTAAACTCCCAAACACACACACACACACACACACACACACACGCGTGCGCACACACACACACAACTCAAATAATCTAGGTATGGCCTATAATATCCTTTCATACTTGAGACAGTACAACCAGCTCTAAATATAAATTTAAAGCACCTGGAATGAAATGAAGAAAATTTTCCAAACTCAGACGTGAAAATTCCTGAGCCAACTGTGATGCAGTGAAATGAACAATAGTGGGGACTCCAGTGAGCTGGATTCTACACTAGGATCTTCCAGGAAGCACGAATGACCTTGAGCAAATCACTTCATCTGTGTCCTTATCTACAAAGGGGAGGACTAAGTGAGCCCTACCGTCTCTAACTCTGTATGAATCTCTGTGGTGACATGAGTGGAACACGATGACCTAATGAGAGTCTAGAATCAACCCAGCAGGACGATTCTCTGTGTGATTCTCCTCCATAGGCATTGACATAGTAACTGACAGATCTCAATGCTCAATCCATTCCTTCCGAGTAAATACACCATGGGGAAAATGCATATCATCTAACCTTAGAATCCCAGTACGGGGGCAACATCAGAAAGAGAGAGAGAGAGAGAGAGAGAGAGAGAGAGAGAGAGAGAGAGAGAGAGAGAGTGTGTGTGTGTGTGTGTGTGTGTGTGTGTGTGTGTGTCCTTTAGGTTAAATCCACTAACCTTTGCGGTACGCGGGCCTCACTGCCGCGGCATCCCCCGCTGCGGAGCACAGGCTCCGGACGCGCAGGCCCAGCCTCTCCGCGGCACGTGGGATCCTCCCGGACCGGGGCACGAACCCACATCCCCTGCATCGGCAGGCGGACTCCCAACCACTGCGCCACCAGGGAAGCTCCCAGCATCCATTTTTAACCAAGGCTCTTCAATCATAGAATACCACTAGTGTTGTAGGATTCTGAAACCATTTTTATTACCACTTCCTGTAGTAGGACTTTCAATCCCTTCAATTCCTTTTTTACATACAGAGAAGCTTAGTTTTATTCCCATGGGAACTCTGAGAATTAAAATACAGAGATTATTTTAATCATGTGATAGTGATTCATTTCCTAAGATATTCAATATGTGATAAATATGGGTGAAATCAAGGGATCATTTTCAAGATCAGAGAGCTGTTGGTAACTTTGCCTCACGCAAAGTACACTCACCTGTTTCCTAACCAAATTATGTTCAATAGGAAATGTTTATTCCTTGTTCCTGACCAAAATTTTTTATAGGGAATATGCCCATTTCTGGCTCAGACAAAAACCTCAGGTGTAAAGCATTTAAAGATAAGATCAGGAAGGAGTGGTGAAGGAAGAGGCAGAACCAAACTTGATTTTATAAAAGTAGAAAAAGAACACAAGTCGTTTAATATTAAAAAGTGGCATGGACATATATACACTACCAAACGTAAAATACATAGCTAGTGGGAAGCAGCCACATAGCACAGGGAGATCAGCTCGGTGCTTTGTGACCACCTAGAGGGGTGGGATAGGGAGGGTGGGAGGGAGGGAGACGCAAGAGGGAAGAGATACGGGAACACATGTATATGTATAACTGATTCACTTTGTTATAAAGCAGAAACTAACACACCATTGTAAAGCAATTATACTCCAATAAGATGTAAAAAAAAAAAAAAGTCATCATTTATCCTAACAAAAGCTGTTGCCATGATTCTTTATGTGCAAGAGATATTTCAGTTGTAAAATCATGTTCCACAATATCTATTAACACTTTTCTGCCGGGGGCTCTCTTTATAGACATTGTCCTCAAAAGTACTCACATATTATGTCCCAAAAATTGCAAATGCAAATAAGACAGTTTCGATATGACTATGACGTCCTTTAATTATACCACAAGAGCCACATTAGAATTTAGTTTCTTAAATTTAAATGCAAGATTTTTTACTTTATATTGTCATATACCCAATCTCCCAATTTATCCCTTCCCCATCATACTATTTAATCTTTCTTGAATCTTTGCCCTTTTCAAATTAAGGCTGTATTTAAATTAATTATTATAACCATGCCCTTTATGGGTAAAAGTGCATCTCCCCAAAAATTCATGTGTTGATATTCTGCCAGTACCAATAAATGTGACCTTACTTGGAAATAGAGTCTTTGCAGATGATAAAGTTAAGATGAGGTCATTAGGGTGGGCCCTCATCCTATAGGACTGTGTCCTTGTGAACGGGGAAATGTGGACATAAAGAGAGAAATGCACACAGGGAGGAGGTCGCGGGAAGGCAAAGGCAGAGCTGGGGTGATGTGTCTACAAGCCAAGGAATGCCAAAAATTTCCAGTAAACTACAGCAGCGAGGACAGAAACCTGGGGCAGATTCTCCATCACAACCTTCAGAAGGAAGCGACCCTGCTGACACCTTGATCTTGGACATCTGGCCTCTGGAACGGTGAGATCACAAATTCCTGTTGTTTAAGCCACCCAGTTTGCAGTACTTTGTTTATGGCAGTCCTAGGAAACTAATTCAGTGCCTGTATTTATTATTTGCATGTGTGTTTGTTTTTGATCCCAACGTGAGAAAGCTTCAGATGCTCAAAATGAGGAACATAGCTTGCAGAGACTGGCTCTGCTGATTGGCTGAACTTCAGCTGAAATGGAGGGATGTTCCCTTTGTGGTCCACGTCTTTTGTTGTTGTCTCTGTTGCTTTAAGTTCAGCCCATTGTGCCCATGGACGCTAACCAAAAAATTTGAATTAACTCCCAATTAGAGAATCAATAGATCCCTCCCAACCCATTTTTCCTTCCCTCTTTTTCCCCTCTTCCACGCTCTTTCCCTTTTGCAGTTTATCCCTCAAATTCCTTTCTGCACTAACAAGATTTTGACAATTTGCTTCAGGAAAAATTAGCCCCCATGTCTCCCAGGCAGCTGGTCAGTGTCTCAGACTCGCTGTGACTTTCTTCCAAGCCTACTATGTAGATACAGAATGGGGTGAGCAGACGGGCAGAAGAAGGCTGTGAATCTGAGTCCAACTCTTTATTTAAGCCTTTTAAAATATGGAAGATGGGCTTCCTGAATCCCTTGAATCCCGCTCCAGACTTCCGGTTTCAGAGAGGATAAGATAACAGGCCCCCAGATCACCTACGTTCTGTTCTCTGTCATTTGCTCAGAGACCTGATGGGTGACTCTGTAATAATACCATTGCAGACACTTCTCTATTCCTCAGACAAAAAACAGATAATTAAATGCATGTTTCTATCGTTATTCTCTATTTATGCAGGGCCGTGCATAGTGAATTAATATCTCCAAATATCCCACTTATATTAAAGAAAAACTGGATAAGAATTGATTTGTATCTACTGCTATTGTGCTTACATCGCTATGTTTTTTTTGTTTTGTTTTGTTTTTTGCTGTACGCGGGCCTCTCGCTGCTGTGGCCTCTCCCGCTGCGGAGCACAGGCTCCGGACGCGCAGGCTCAGCGGCCATGGCTCACGGGCCCAGCCGCTCCGCGGCATGTGGGATCTTCGCGGACCGGGGCACGAACCCGTGTCCCCTGCATCGGCAGGCGGACTCTCAACCACTGCGCCACCAGGGAAGCCCCATCGCTATGTTTTTCTATTTGCTTTTTAGCCTCCGTCAGGAGTAGTCTAGGAAAAGCAAATAAAAAGTTGGAAAACCAGAAGGTTGTTTTTCCCCCAAAGTCTTTGCTTCCACAACGTTGATATACCAATGTGAACAGATTTGGATGGGTTTTCAGAGCCTCTTTCGTAATCTGTCTATTCCCCACAGAGAAAGAAAAATCCCACAAACAAATAGTACATTTTGATTCTCATCTAAACCTACAGGGTCAGCAAAACTGAGCTATAAATTTCCCTACCACTGCTCCTCGGGAGATTTCTAGTATTTCTGAATGGGCCAGAAATCAGTGAAAATGGCCTCTCTGTTGCCATAGTTTGGCATTTGGGCTACAAGAAAGAGAAAGAAAGCATAGCTTTATACGGAGATTTTACCACCGTTTTTTCATCAAGCTGCACTGGCCTCAGCAGCTGATTGCATGGGGCTTCTGCGCTTGGCCTTAGTGCCTGTGAACCATCAGTGAGCTTCGGGGGCTGGGCTCCATCTCTCAAGGTTCTCATAGCCATTGTAGGCGCAGAGGATGGCGTTAACCCTCCTCCCAGGAAAGTGAGGCCCATTTAACTCCTCTGGAAATCACTGTAAACTTGACTTCCTAAGGAGAAGATGGGAATGCAAAGGTTATTGTGTCTTCTCTAAGATTTTTGCACCCTTAGGAAACTTGCTGGATTCACTTTCCTGTAAAGAATAAGTGACAAGGCTGAAGTGATCCCCTGGGATTTACTCTCAAAGAAACAGACCACGATGATGGGATAGGAGAGGGGATGTTTTCATAACACATCTTTGGGGTGGAGCCCCCTTTAGGCTACGTGAACAAATGTTTTTTGAGTCACCCCAAATCACTGGGTGAGCATCTTTTTTTTTTTGTCCCAGCCCTATGGCATACAGGATCTTAGTTCCCAGACCAGGGATCGAACCCATACCCCCTGCAATGCAAGAAGCACCGAATCCTAACCGCTGGACCACCAGGGAAGTCCCCGTGTCTACGTTTCTGATGGCCCAATTTCCCAAGAATGAAATCAGGTGACTACAACGAGAATGACGGCTGCCCAAACCATCTTCCAGGAAGTGACGTGTGAGTGGTTGCATGACTTGCAGGGTTTCTCTGGGCATCTGGTTGATGCCCACAGATGGACGGAGGATTGAATAACCCACCTAGAAGGCGTCTGGGCTCATGGTACCTCACCCAGAAGGTACTGCCACCCTGACAGTTGAAGGCATGGCAGGGGCACTTAGAAAATATCAAGGCAAGAGCTGCAAAGAGCTGGAGGGAGTAAGGGGTCCCTGAGCACTGAACAGAATCAGGTCCACTTGCCCACATCAAATAGTGGTACGGCTTCGGGCTAACCTATTAAAGTGATGTGATTTAAATGTGTGATGCCCAAAAGAGAATTTTGCAAATAGTATTTGAATATACGAATCAACATCAGATAATAGTGAAAAAGGGAAAATCACTTTTGTTTGATTAAAATACGTTATCTGAGTGTTATTCAAATATTTAAACAGCCATACTTTTGTACACATCCACATACTGTTTTACCATTTGAGAAAATAACTACTTGCACAAATGACTATATATGATTAGGCTATTTGCAATATGTGCTCCACAAAGTAAAAATGAAATGGCTGAATCGTATCAAATATTTGAACAACATATGTTGATGTGTAAACTGTTGTTGGAAAATAGGCCATTTCTACAGAAGTTCAAAAACGCTGCAACAGTTATTTCTGTTGCTATGGTTTCAAAATTGTTTTGTAATGTTACATGGTAATTTTGGTCTTCACATGAACTTTTTTGCTGGTCCATTTTTAAGGAGAAAGAGCAAATGTAAAGAACTTCCATTTTTAGCACTAAGCAGTGATAAAGGCTGGAAAGTATATGATAAACATCCTTTAAAATACATATTTGAGGAATAAGGGCATAAAGGACATCTCAGGGGCCAAATAAAGAAGATACTGGAAAGTAGGCTGTAAGCAGCAGCCTGATTATTCTGCTAGGCTGTGGGAGGGACAAGAGCAGATTTGGGAACAAAGGAACTTAAGTTTTAGTGCCCAGTAGAGTCAAGAGGCAATTTCTTGAGACTGGGGAAGGCAAAGTGAGAACTGTCACTCTCCTCCCCCAAAGCCAGGACTGAAGGGCTACATTCTCAATTACAAGGTAAACTATAAATAGATGGATAGATAGATAGATACATACATACAGGTACCCACCAGCACAGGCAACTATAAGCAAGATTTCCTGCCTTAACCTGTCATTCCGTGTAAAAACAAAACAAAACAAAAATTCTTCCCAAGGTCTATAACCACAGACCATATAAGGTCTGCCCTTACATGGCTGCACAGTATGAATGATCTTCATTGCTCCTTCCAAACCGTTGCCCCTCTCTCCTCTCTTGAAGCCTCCTGACTTTGACTTTCATGTCATTAGACTCCACCACGTTCACTCATTCCTTCTTCAAGTCATATACACACCCTTGGATGTTCCCATGATTCCTTAAATATTTTAGCTGCTGACTCATTCACTCTCTCCAACATCTTTAATACTGCTCCAGTCACAATCCTTTGTATTTGCGAATAAAACAAAAATAATCTTTCTAACATAATGTCAGTGTAGCAATATAACTCCTTAGTTTCCTCTCCTTTATTAATCTTTTCCCTAGCTTACCTCAACCATGAACTCTTATATTCTTGCTATATACCGTCTCATTGTTGAATGAATAAATGATGAATGCTGTAGAGTGAACACAAAGAATTTTAAATATAAAATGCTGTAGACTGAATGTTCGTGTCCTCCCAAAATTCATATATTGTAACCTAATCCCCAATGTGGTGGTATTTGGATGCAGGACCTTTGGGAGGTGATTAAGTCATGAGGGTAGAGACCTCATGAGTGGGATTAATGCCTTTATAAGAGACCCCAGGGGGTTCTCTCACCCCTTCCACCACGTGAGGATGCAGCAAGAAGATGGCTATCTCTGCAGACCAGGAAGGGGCTCTCACCAGATACCAAATCTGCTAGTTCCTTGATCTTGGACTTCAAAGCCTCCAAAAGTGTGAGAAAAAAAGTATTTGTTTATATGCCACACAGTCTATAGTCTTTTCATTATAGCAGCCCAAATGGACTAAGACAGAAATTGGTGCTGGGAGTGGGATACTATTGTGACAGATACCTAAAAATGGGGAAGCAGCTTTGGAACTGGGTAATGCATAGAGGCTGGAAGAGTTTTCAGGTTCATGCCAAAAAAAAAGTCAGCATTGCCTTGAACAGACTGTTAAGAGTGATTCTGACGACAGCTCAGAAAGAAAAAGGAAAAGGAAAGCTTTAGAGAAACTCTCAATCTTCCTGGAGAATACCTAAGGAATCTTGAAATGAATGTTGATTGGTTGGTAAAACCAATCAACCAAAAACTATGGTTGGTAAAGACCGTTCTGATGAGATCTCAGATGGAAATGAGGCACATGTTTTGGACAATGGAAGAAAACCATCCTTGTTATAACGTGGCAAAGAACTTGGCTGAATTGTGTTTATGTTCTAGTGTTCCTGGAAGGTAGAACTTGCTAGTAATGAAATTATACATTAAACTGAAGCTATTTCTAAGCAAAGTGTTGAAGGTATGGCTTGACTTCCGGCTGCTTATAGTAAGATGTGAGAAAAGAGAAGTGATTTAAAGACAGAATTGTTAATCGAAAAGGAAAGCAGCACTTAAAGATTTGGAGAATTCTCAGCCTATGTATATGAGAAAGCTTCTCAGGAAAGAATGTTAAGGGTGTGACCAGGAGACCAAATGGTCAGGAGATTAGAAGGCAGGAACTATTCTCCAAGACAATGAACGAAGGACCCTAAAGGCAATTTGGAGATCATCAAGCCTGCCTCTTCCATCGCAGGTCCAGAGTGCAAGGCCTGGGAGCAGAGCAGTTTCACAGGAGGGGCCCCTGGTACCTGCAGGACTTTGGACCCTTGCACTCCTTGCACTCCATTGCCATGCTTCTCAGCTGTCCCAGGTGCAGCTCTGGCTACCTCAGTGATGCACAGGCCAGTGGCCACCTCTCCAGAGGACACAAGCAGCAAACTTTAGTGGCTTCCAGGCAGCACTGCCTCTACAGGTTGCCCAAGCCCTGGCTGCCTCCACTTAGATTTCAAAGAACAAGACCAACATCGATGGTGGGACCCAAGCAGAGAGCTGTCACAAGGACTGGCCACCCAGAACAGTGGGGACAGGGCTGCACGAAGCTGTGGGCAGAGATCCTTGGGGGTCCAAGCAGTGCCCGCAAAGCTGCAAAGGCAGGACGGCAGCCCCACTGGGTCCAGGAGGCAAGACCCTTGCCCCAATGTACTGGAAAGCAGGACCTCTGCTCAAGCGCATCCGGAAGGTGAGAAGCCTGCCCCAGTGGGCCTGGAGGACAGAACATTAAGCCAAAGATTATTCTGGAGCCCTAGGCTTTAATGTTGTATGTGCCCTATTGGGCTTTGGACTTGCTCAGGACCTGTCACTCCTTCCTTCTTTCCTATTTCTCCCTCTTGGGTGGAAACGTATATCTTATGCCTGTCCCAGCATTGCATTTTAGAAGCACATAATTTGTTTGATTTCACAGGTTCACAGCTAGAGAGCAATTTGTCTCAGGATGAATTGTATCTTGATTCTCATTCATATCTGATTTAGATGTTATTTAGATGAGACTTTGGATTTAGAATTTAAGTTAATATTGGAATGGGTGAATGCTTTTGAGACTGTTGGGCTGGAATACATGTACTTGCATGCAAAAAGGACATAAATATAGGGGCATCAAGAGCAGAATGCTATCACCTGAATATCTGTGTTCCCCTCCCCACAAATTCATGTGTTGAAACATAACCCCCCCATGTGATGGTATTAGGAGATGAGGCTGTGGGGAGGTGATCAGGTCATGAGGGTGGAGCTCTTGTGAATGAGATTAGCACCCTCATAAAAAAGAGCCCAGAGGGTTCCCTCACCCTTGTGAGGATACAGCAAGAAGACGGCTGTTTATGAAAATCAAGAAGGGTCTCTCACCAGATACCAAATCTGCTGGTTCCTTGATCTTGAACTTCCCAGCTGCCAGAACTGTGAGAAAAAAATTTTTGTTGTTTGTAAGCCCAGCCAGTCTATAGTATTTTTATTGTAGCAACCCAAATGGATGAACTTAGTTCATGGATGCACTGACTCAATGTTATTTAGGTTGGTCTATACATTCAATGCCATTCACAATCGCAATAGGGTTTTTCATGGAAGTTGACCAACTATGAGGCAAGAATAATCATGCATAATAATCCTGGCAATTTGGGAAAAAACAAGCCAGAACAATTTATCTAACAAGATATTAAATTATCATATTAATTTATATATATAAAAATATATATTATATATATTTAATATATAATCCTATTATTATGACAATGTCATATTATTAAGACAATGTAGAATTAGCAGAAGGATATAGAAATAGACCAATGGAAGAGAGAATTCAGAATCCAGACCCATACAGATAAAGAAGTGCATGAAAGAGGTAGCAACACACGTCAGTAGGGAAAGGACAGACTATTCGACAAAATGTACTGAGATAGCTGGTTAACCACATGAAAAAGATGGATTATTTTATAATACCATAAATATATGCAAAATGAAGCCTTAATCATGAAATGCAAAATGTTTAGAAGAAAATATTGGAGCACATCTTTATATGCTCAGGCTAAGGAAGGAAACTGCTTCATTTCCCTTTCCTCTAAAATCCTCCATCTATTGCCAGTAAATGGGTTATCTTCTAACTGCACTGTTCTTACCAACTAAACTTCCTATATTCTTGGTTCTAGACTCCTCTGCCTTCGCCCCTCATTCCTTTCATTTAAAGAAGAGTTTATTTATACACTTTCTCATGTCTGTTTCGCATCCAAAAAATACTCATAGTTTATTTTCCATCCACACATCCATTAAACAGATTGGATGACCAAGAGCCCTCCATAATTTCCTTGCTATCTAAGCAGCATAAAGCTGTAAATAAAATTCCCCATCTGAGATTTGAAAAAAAAAAAAAGCTCTGACCAAAAATAACCAAAAACAGAATAGCAGATTGCTGTAAAGAAACAACTTTATAGTAATAAGACAAAAAACAATTGTACGTTGTCATCATACTCCCGTTTATAAAGCTGTTTCCCATGGGGACATGGGTTAAGGATTCTGTAATCACTATGTGTGTGTACCAAAACTGAACAACTAAGTCAATGGATGGTGGATGGAGGGATCCAGGTTTCTAACTGTTGGAGTTGCGGTTTTCAGATAAGCAAGGGGATGAAGCTTGAATGAACAACATGATAATGGATTAGAGTTTGATACATCAGTATGAACTCATGTTTAGCTTAATATACATAGAGATAGTTACATATAGAAATATTTATAGATTCGTATATATTTATATATGTGTTAGTACATACACGTACATTTCCTCACACTGTCAGCTAGGGAACTAGAAGCATTAACACCCCAGCAGCAGTAAGCACACCTAGCACACAGATCTTGGTTTCTAATTCAGGTCTCCCATAAAAAGAACCAGGTCTCCTTAGAGAAATGGCTAATTTTAAGACTGCAGCAGAAAATTTACAAGATGACCCTGGAGCATCTTATAGTGACAGAAAGTAAGGAAGTGCTCAAAAAAAAAAAAAAAAGAATCCACAATGATGGCAGTATGTCCAAGAGCCAACTGAAAGATCTCCCAATAGCCAAAGCTGAATAAATTTAAGTACCAAAATAAATAAAGTAATAATGTATTATAACTCACATATAAAATAAGTACCCTTGAGTTCATGCCAATATAAACGACTGAGTAAATAAATAAGTGAGGGAAAATAGACAAATTTCCCAAGCAGAATTCTAAATAATTTATGTACATACTCCACCCTCAAGGAGACGAAGCATAAACCCCCTTTCTTTAAGTGCAGGCTGAACATAGTGACTTTCTTCCAAATAATACACTAAAAACAGGGATTGGGGGGGAAAGCAAGTATCCAGTGAGTAAACCTGACAATTACTAACTCAGTCAGGTGATCAGTGTTACATCAACAGTGATAATTCATTGATAACTCATGTTGCTTGTATGTACCCTTGATATGATATAATGAGAATGACACTTTACCTCTGTAGTCCGCTCTTAGAAACACCTAACTCCAGTCCAATCGTGGGAAAAATCATCAGACAAATATTAATTTGAGGGCCAAATACATGACCAGGACTCCACAAAATTGTCAGGGTTACCAAAAACAAGGAAATCTGAGAAACTGTCAAGCCTAGAGACCTCTAAGGAGACAGGACAACAAAATGTAATGTGGTTTCCTGGATGAGATCCTGGAACAGAAGAAAAGGACGTTAGGTAAAAACTAAGAAATAAATTATGACCTTTAGTTAATAATAATGTGTCAAAATTGGCTCATTAATTATGACAAATACACGATTCTAATGCAAGATGTTACCCATAGGAGAAACTGGTGTGATACATATGGAAACTCTGTACTACTTTCTCAATTTTTCTATAAATCTGAAACTATTCTAGAATACAAAATTTATTAAAAAACAAACAAAAGAACCCCACCGCCTTTGTTGAATGCCTTTGACAAAGGATCTGGAGAGAGGTCTCTGAGATCAGATACAGCCCAAATGGCATCATCTCAGTAAGAATTCCCCAACAATTTAACAGTCTCCACAGTTACTTGTTGCCATGGTTCATTTTACTCTATTCTCAGGACTTAGCACCACCTAAATAGTCTTGTTTCTTTATTTGTGTCATATATCCTCTGTCTCCTGAAATAGAATGTAAGCTCATGAGACCAGGCGCCTTGTGTGTTTTGTTTAATCCTGTGCATAGCACAGTGTCTGGGCTTTAGTGGGTCCTCATTAGATATTAACTGGATAAATTATCTTTAAAATCACTTGGAATCATGAACTCATATGGCCACACAAGATGAAAACAAACCACTTAACCATTGCACCTCAGGAGTGCAATACACCAGCAAGCGCTTACCCACCCAGGAATGCTGAATCCACACATTTGTAGTTGTGGAATTTCAAACCTGGACGTGTCCTGAAAGATGATGCAGTGTAAGGTCTACATTTTCTAAATGGGATGAAAACTAAGAAATCATGGGCTTTAATGTCTTTGAGTAACTTTAGGTAAAGAAATGTAATTGTATCAATAATAAGAACTATGTCATTCAAAGTGGCTTCCTAACCATGAAGTCAAAGGAAGAGTAAGTAGTTATTTGCTGTTTATATTTCAGTGTCCATGGCAATGTCCAGTACCATGTAAACAAAAAACAAGGAGGTTCAAGTCTTACAGAATTAAACCATATCAACTTTCTAAGCTCAGTTATAAAATTCTTTCCCTCTATGTCCTAAGAGTGAGAAGTAAGATTTATAACTAAAATAATTTGATCACTTAAATTTGTAAACTATTTTTGTTATTGGAAATTGCGTTTGTTATTGGAAATTGTGTTTTTTCACTTAGGACATAAAACATGTTTTATAAGAATTAAATTTTCTCACTTAAGCTGTGAAATGAATTCCCTAGCTTTGTATTAATTTACCACCTTCTCTATATATTGTGTGGCATCTCTTGCTATCCAAAACCAACAGGCAGACAAATAAATAAACTACCGGGTCTGGTTTTCTCCTTGCAGAATTGCAAACTACCACCAGTTCAAATCCAGACACAATATAACATCTTGGGTTTTTGGTTTTTTCACAAAGGAGGTAAAAACAGTATCTTGAACATTCATTAAAGGCTTACTATGAGACAATCACTCTCATTTTATTCCTACTTTTAATTTAATCATCACAGCAATGCTTTAGAGCAGGTTCAGTAATTATTTCTATGTAAAAGTAAGTAAATTGAGAAACAGAAAATATGAGTAACTTTTCCAAGTCACACATCTAGTAAGTGATAGGCTTCAGAACCAAACATTCTGTCTCTAGAAAATAAGTGCTCAGCCTGTATATGAATAACTTCTCTGGGCCTAATCCAACTGGAGTGATAAGAAAACTACATGGGACAAAAATAAAGAGTGCTGTTGAAATTTAAGTTCATGGTCTTCTTTGCTTTCTCGTCCTCAAGCAAGCACATGTCTCTTATCAGTGCAACTCTGAGTGTGTACTACCTTGATGAAAAAAAGATAGTGGTGCGCATTATAAACATGGAAAAGAATGAGTAATTTTCTATTGACAAACTTCTGATGATTAATTGAGACATTTAAAAATAAATGTCTTCTTCCTCCAGTCGTCGTATGAGGTATTGCCAGATCGATTTTCTTATAGCACAGATTAATCATATCAGCTCACTATTCAAATGCCGTGGCCTCCTCAACTTATTGGACTTTTGAACACAGCATAGCCTTCTGTGTTTAGGTTTCAAAATCTCCATCTTCTGACCCAAATCTACCTCTCCACTAATTACTTACTTATAAGTCATTCTACTGGTAATCCAAACTGGGAGTCACACTCCAAACAAGCTTTCCAATCTCCCATTTCTACTCCATTGCTTGTGACTGACCCTCTACCTAGAAGATCTCCTCCTAATTTCCATTTGGAGAAATACCCCCAAGCCTTCAAGGTCCAGACCAACTTCATGGAGCCTGATTAGGTTTCTGAAAACAGAAGCAATTCCTCCCTCTTCTGAAGTGTCATAGAACTGTGTTCATACTTAGCTTCACTTTACTTGCATATTACACAGATTCAGATGATAGGTAAATATCACCCACCTAGAGATAAGCTCTTTGAAGTAATGAACTTTATATACCTTGTGGCCCCAAGTTCACTACCTTATTCACTGTAATTGCTCTATAGATATCTGTGTAGAAATGAATGAAATACGTGTAGTTGGAGGCACTATCATTGTCATCTCAATTTACTCGATGAATAAATCTATAGTAAGGGCTATGGAGAGAGACTGAAGAATATAGAATAAAATTTAAAAACTGTTTACTGTCTTCATATGCCCTATATATCAGTGATTACCTCTCTTTTGATGAAAACATAAATTTTAAATAAACTATTAATATTACTCATAGTTGTCAATGTCATTAATTCCCAATGTGAAAATAAGGAAATATGTGAATATAAATTGAAGATAAGTAAGGCTTCATATAAATAAAAAATGAAATGCAACTCAAGGGTAATGTATTAGCAAGGGAAAAATAATGTAATTTAAAGTTTCTAGCGGGTCTTACCTTAGGCAGTCTTTCTGCCAGGTATTAATATGAAAGATGTTCATTCAGTGTATAATAAGTACACTAGTTTTATTTAATTAGAGCATATAATACCATCTATTTTTATTGTCATTTTGATTGAAAATTCAGATGGAGTGCTTTGAGTGGTAGATCCCTTAGCAGATTTTGTTTTCATCTTACAAGTTCATGATGAACTGTGAATGAACAAAAAAGTTCAAGGAAAGAAAGGCATTACTGGGTCTACTACACAATGAAAATTTCTGGACACATTTTATTGCATATTCTTACATCACATATGTATTATGTATATCACATATGTAAAAACTAGGATCACGCTACAAATATGGTTTCATAAATTGTTTTTCTCACATAACAAGTGAACATTTTCCTATGTTGGTAAATATAGGTTGATATTATCATTTCGATTGGCTAAATATCTACTTAATCATTTTTTGTACACTTAAAAGACTCACAGTTTTTATCTATTATAAACAACACAGCAATGAACATCCTTTCTATACATCTTTGCATATTTTTCCAAGTACTTCCTTAAGAAAAATAACTTGATGTGGAATTGTTGATTGAATATATATGAACATTTTAATGGTATATTTGAAATATTGTTAGAGCCCTCTGGAAAGACTGCACTAATTTAATATCCACTGACATATAAACTAACACTGCATAGTCACTCTAAATGCAATATGTGCTTATTGAAAGAAGAAAATAATCTCTCACAGCTCTTTTAATTTTGGTCCAGTTGTCTACCCAAGTGAATATCATGAATCTCTCTAATTATGAAGGACAAGACCTGAATCAGACCTTCAGCTCCCAAGTCACAGGAAGTATTGCCAACTGGTATTTTCATACTTCAACCCAGACTTTAATTAACCCTAACAGAAAAGATGCCCAATTTATTTTAATCAAATAAAAACAACAAAACTAAGCCATGCACTGGAGGCTTGCCTCACAGCCAGTCTCATTTCAATGAGACCGGCATGAACTCTTCCTCAGTCTTCCTCTGTTTTCTTACGCCTTTGTGTTTCTGAGACTTCTTGTTTTACACGAGTCTCATCCTTGGAACTTGCTCTGCTGGAGGGAGGGTTATGATTAAAAGAAAACGTGGCCCCTCCATCTTGTTCTCTGTGTTCCTTTCCTGGTGAGGTCTCTCTACCTCCTTTAATGATCTGCTCTTAGCAGGTGGGAGAGGGCATGGATAAGCCATGCCACCATGGAATTCAAGGAATGGGATAGGTCGATATAAATGGTACCCTACCTGTCAGAGGATCTCTCAGGAACTGACAAGTAAGAGACACATAATTACCGGGAACGATTTTCTCCTTGAAAGTAAAATAGAACTTAATAAACATGATGCCCACAGGGTGTACAGACAAAAGCAGCTCTCCCGGTGCCCTTCTGACTATTTCACTGCCGCTTGCCACCCCTTGCATCCTGTAATAAAGTGACCTCTCATACGAGGATGAGTGATTTATTACATTTTTCAAGTTGCTATAAGGTGGAGTTGCCAGCTGCATCTACCGCTGAGCGGTTAACTAAAGTCCAAATTAGGGAGAAGCTAACTGTGCCTTCAGATTTTGTTTCTTTTCCTTGTGCTGCAGACTTTCTTTGGACTCAAACCTACCCCTAAATTTTTTAAAATTATAAAAAGGAAAAACAACAGTGGAAATGTTTTGAGCAAGATAGAAGTGGGCACCAACACATCTTAGCAGTGTCCTTCACGAAAAAAAAAAAAACACAAAAAACACCTTATTGAAACAAGCAAAGAATTGGTAATTAAAATGCAAGCAGGGCCAAATTAATGATATCTAGGTTTCAATTCTTAGCTGTGTGATTCTGGAAAAGTTACTTATCTCTACAATTCAATTTCCTCATTTGTGAAAAGGAATGATAACAGGGAGATAAGGATTAAATAAGAAACTAGATGGGGAAAAATCTCTGAGTAATTTATGACGGTCTACATTCACTTACTGTGAACTTATCTTTATCTTTTTACTCTTTAACATTAATTTTCCATACATTATACATTTACACAGTAAATGAGAAAAGAAACAGCACACAATGAAAATTCTCTCTCCAGTCCTAAACTCCAGACAACCAGTCTCCCTCGTCTGGGTCAACAAATGTTATCACTTTCTTTTGATATCATTCCAAAAGTATTTCATGCATGTATAAGGAATTAATTCTCTACATATACATGTGTAGATACATTTAATCTTTTCCCCATATTATGTAAATATTGGGATACCAATGCACCCACTTGCACCTTGATTTTTTTCACTGTTACTATGTTCTATATCAGGACATAAAAAAAATTCTTCTTGTTTCTTGGTATTGTTGCATTGTATTCCATCGCCTGGTTGCTTTGTAATTTAACAATTCACCATTGACGGATGTTTAGGTTGTTTCTAATATTTTGCTACTTCCAAAAATATTGTCTTGTATAAAGTTAGATATATACAATTTCACATATACAAAGTATATTTTTAGATATACATTCTTAGAGGTAGAATTGTTGGTTCAGAGGGCATTTAGTTATTTTGTATTTGTTATTTTGATAGCCTTTTTCAAACTGCTCCCCCCTAGAGATTATAACAATTTACATTCCAATCCAGAGTAGCTGAGAGTGCCTGTTCCCCCAATCTCTTGTCAACAGTAACATATATGCCAAACTGGTGGTGAAATTGGTATGACAGTATGGTTTTGATTTGTAGTTTTCATATTATGAGTGTGGTTGGGCATCTTTTCATATATTTGAGCCATTTATATTTCTGTTCTGTGAACTGCCTTTTGCTTATTTTTTTCTATTGGGTTATTGGAGTTTGTTATTAGAAAAGCAATATTAGAAAAATCTGTCCTTGCAAGTATATTTTCTTGATTTGTCACATCTTTTGACTTGCTTATTGTGGGTTTTGCACATAGGTGATGGTGATGATGATCTAGCTGAGTTTATCAGTCTTTTCCCTTAGAGACTGGTGTTTTATTTTTCATATATAAATGTTCACATATATAATATTTACATATATATAATTATTCTATGGTATCTTTTAAAATTAAGCTTCAGTTTTTCACATCAAATCTATGATCCATTTGTAACTTTTTGGTATAAGCTGTGAGGTTGAGATCCAACTTCATTTTATTTTTCCAAGTGGCCACTCAACTCTCCTAGTACCATTAACTGAATCCTAGTTGATTTTAAGAGTCATTTCCCATTTAATACCAACACACATAGTATGAATCTGAAAGTGTATATCAAATAGATGAAAAATATACAAAGGTGGAAAAAGGAACCAGCTGAGAATCCTGAGCCCAAGGAGCTAGGCTTGGGTTTTTCTCTGTTCGTTGAATAATCAAGTAGTTTGGTTCCTGCTTTCAGTTATATATATGTATGTGTATGTGTTTAAACACTGCTGCCAGATTGATCTTTCTAAAAGACAAATATGATTATTTTTCTGTCAGTCAATAGTTCCACAACACATACAGGGTAAAGTCTAGATTTTTAATACGGTATTCTCCTTCTTGTACAAATGTTCCAGCCACCTGTTCGGCTACCTCTCTGATATTGCATTTGCAGCTTAAATCTTAGCAAATTTAATTAGGTACCACATCTCTCCATGAAGAATATATCCTCTCTGAGGGGAAAGGCCAAGTCCTCAACCACCACATTTGAATATATGGTAGGTATTGAGAGATACATTATTCAACTAAAGTTGATTTTCTTGTTAACAACTCCCCTAGTTTCTCTCTGTTCAATTCTTTTAGCGAACCTCTCTAAGCATCAGGTTCTATACCTGCAGAAAGGGGTTGGGTGATTATGTCTGCCTTCTACCTACCCTACATGGAAGAATACTGGCTAAAATATGTATTGCCTTGCAGTGCTAAGGCAACTATATGAAATTCCAGAATTTAATCCAGAGATTAACAAGGAAAGACTAGTCCCTTAGATTTCAAATTTTAATATCTCTTGCATACATAGAGAAAAATATTTCTCAGTCTCCCACTGCTGCAGAGCCCTGACAGAAAGAATCACATTTCAGATCAGAAGAATACGCAAATATCTTCACATAGACATTATCAGTAGCCTAACGGGTTGCAGAATAACCACAGAGATGTTATCTACAAATCAGATGTTCTGAACCTAAAATGCATTAACTTTCCACATTGCCGCTTCCAGGCAATCTCAGAAGGATGGTGCCTTGTATTCTGCCCGCAGGTCACCCAGATATCAATCCTTCTTTAGATGAAGAGGTAAGGAATGTTGAAGATTTCCCCCCTTCTGCTTGATCTGTGAGCAGTTTTAACTGACTGACAGGACACCACGGAAACCCGTTGCTGTAGGACAGATGGCCACATGGTCCCTGCCAGCACGGCTGAGAGCACGTGTTATTGCCAACAAACATAGGCTGCAGGGGAAATTCGTGAGCCGTTATTCTAGGGACTTCTGCTCGAAAGGCTGTCACCTTTTCAGTCTATGTCTGGGTTTCCATTCTAGTCACAGCTGCCAGTTAGTGAATTACTCCACAATTCATCAAATTCACTTGATATCCACCACACCCAGTCATATAGAAATTGCTCCAGTGATTGAACTAATGCGCTGTGTTTGTTTCTATAGCCAACTGGCATCAGACTCCACTGACATATGCAGGAAACCCACCAGGCCAGAAGGGCTCCATGCAGGCTTGATTCTTGCCGTAACAAGAGCATCCAGCCAAGCCATGGGGTCACTAGAGGGAAATGAGGAAATGGGAGAAAAGACACAAAAATTATTGTGCCACCTTCTTCATAATTATTGCTGACCCTCAATTTAAAACAGTAGTAAAATAGAAAGTTTAACCCTTTAGTTCTTATGACACTTCCCTGGCGGTCCAGTGGTTAAGACTCCATGCTTCCACTGCAGGGGGCACGGGTTTGATCCTTGGTCATGGAACTAAGATCCCGCCTGCCGTGTGGCACGGCCAAATAAATAAATAAGTAAATAAACAAATAAGCCTTTACTTCTTAGACTTGAACTTTTCATTTTTATCAGATTATATCACTTTCCTAGCTAAACCTCTTCGATGAGGTCCCATTGCAATTAGAATAAAATGCAAAATCCTCATCACGGCTGTATTTCCCTAAATGATTTGCATCATTTTGAACTCTTCTTCTCATTTTCCATACTCCAGCCCCACTGGTTTTCCTTTTGGTTTTTTTTTTTTTTTTTTTTTTTTTTTTGCGGTACGCGGGCCTCTCACTGCCGTGGCCTCTCCCGTTGCGGAGCACAGGCTCCGGACGTGCAGGCTCAGCGGCCATGGCTGACGGGGCCCAGCCGTTCCGCAGCATGTGGGATCTTCCCGGACCGGGGCACGAACCCGCGTCCCCTGCATCAGCAGGCGGACTCTCAACCACCGCGCCACCAGGGAAGCCCTGGTTTTCCTTCTTTTGTTTGAATATTCTAAGAGTATGTACTGCTTCCTCTGCTTCCAAAACCTGTGCCTGTCCTTCCTGTAAATTTTTCTAACAATGCAGGATTCAATTCACATTAGATTTGAGCTTGCTTTGAGTACCCTGTCTAAAAACAGCCTTCTTCATGTCCCCACTTGCTCTCTCTCTCTCTCTCTCATTTTCCATGGTCCTAATCACACTTGTCACACACACAAACACACACACAGAACACCAACAGAGTAGATATTCATTAATATGAAATCAATGAAATCAATGTATCAGTAATATTTTTGATAATCTTCTTAGACAAACATGTATTTCCAAGAAATGAGGAAGCAGAGGGTAATGATATGTTTGAAAAGGAGAGGAGGGCTCCTTGAAAGAGCACAGAGCCTAGTGGTTAGAGCTGAAGTGGCCACTGCATCCTGGACCTAGCATCTCTCTTTCCTTTTCATATTCTTCAGCTTCCTCTATTGAAAAGCCCATAACCAAAAGAAGTTGGTAAGAAACAAAATGCAATAATTAGATTGTTAAACTTTTTCTTACAATATTTGAGTATTTCACAAAGGTCATTGCTCTAAAACACTGTGTATAAAAACAACCTGTAGTTTCAAACAATCCAGACAGTTTTCTAGTCTAATAATGATTTCTATTCTCATAATGTCTTCCCATTGTGAAGCATGCCAAAGCCTAGCCACTATTTTTAGTTCCATGGGGGAAAATAGAGTTCTGCTCTTTCTAATAATGTGTTTGATCACCATTTTTTCAAAAGAAGATTTGTTTTTCAAATTAAATGTAGCAGACCAGTGAGCCTATAAGGCAGTCCTTTAGATGCCAGAAAGGAAATAGAAATGGACATGTTATTAATGGCTGAAAATTAGGTCATTCTGTCTTATCTAGGGAGACTGTTCTCCCAGTTTAAACACTCAAGCCCATATACGTATCAGGGTGATAAATTATAGACTGATCACTGAAAATGCAAGGAAGCGTCAAATCAACCAGCAGTTCACTGAGGAAGAAGGAGCCACAGTGTCCTGCGTGGGGTCCTGATTGCCTTCTCCCTAGAATGCTGATGACTACATTTTATCATAACATTTCGTCTTCCTTCCTCTCACAGGGTGTGTAAGAGAGGACAATTACCCCTTGGTACACACACAAGCAGATAAGGCCGAGTAAATCATCAAAATACTGGCAGATGTGAAATCAAGAGACACAGGTTCAAATCCCGGCTCTACTCACTAGTAGATGAGTGGCCCAAGACAAATGATTTAACTTCAGTCTGTGTCTACAGATACATATCGCAAAGGGTTCTTAAGAGAATGAAATATGACAAAAAATATATGTATAACATACCGTCTAAAAGACAGATTGTCAGTGAAAGATTCCTTTCCTCTTTTCCTCTCTTCTTTCCAATTCTTCTTCAAAACAAAATAGATTCTCTGCAATTAGTATGAAATTGTGGATTTTAAAAAAAAAGTAGAAAATCAATAGAATTTCATAAATTAGTATTGAATATTTGGGACTGCACCTCCTCTAATTGAAAACAACCTGCTCTCATCTAAGTAGAAAATAAATGTTGTACCTTAAAATTAAACTTTTTCCCCTCATTTTTAGCCACATTTGTTACCTCATAGTAGGTTTCCAATGTGTGAAAGTGTAGATTTTTCTAAAACTGTGATAACATTTATTTTTGAATCCAATATTGCTTTTACCATCACATTATTTTGACACGTATTTAAAGAACATGAGTATGTGGCATAAGCTGTATTATAGGCTCTAAATGACAAGGTCTCTACTGGTCTAGTGGTGAAAAGCTATAGAACACTCACAATCGCATTACAATGAGGTAAATATTATAAATAAAGGTATAGAAAGGGTGATGCTGAAGCCCAGAGTGGGAACATGCAATTTTGCTGGACAAGCACAGAGGGGAAGGATTTAGAAAAGTTTCTAAATGGAATGACCTTTGAGACAAGGTTAGCAGATGGAAGTAGAGGCCTAAAGCTCAGAAGAAAGAGAAAAGTTTCAGATAGACATTTAGAGTCCTCCATATTTTAAATTTATTTATTTATTTATTTATGGCTGTGTTGGGTCTTCGTTTCCGTGCGGGGGCTTTCTCTAGTTGTGACAAGTGGGGGCCACTCTTCATCACGGTGCGCGGGCCTCTCACTATCGCGGCCTCTCTTGTTGTGGAGCACAGGCTCCAGACGCGCAGGCTCAGTAATTGTGGCTCACGGGCCCAGTTGCTCCACGGCATGTGGGATTCTCCCAGACCAGGGCTCGAACCCATGTCCCCTGCATTAGCAGGCAGATTCTCAACCACTGCGCCACCAGGGAAGCCCTAGAGTCCTCAATATTTTAGTAGTAAGAGCATGGATAAGATGCCTCAAGGTCAGTGTGTAGAAGAAGAAAAACAGTCTAAGATTAGACTATTGGTTTATTAGTCATCTTTTTTTTTATCATATCAAATAGCCCTAATATAGCAGTACCTTATATCCAAAGGCACTTATCTCTTGCTCACTCAATTTTGTCATTAGGACTGTGGTTGACCTCAGCTCTGCTGGTCATTACCTAGCTGGGCTTGACTGCACGCCATGAGTTTTCTCACCCCAGCACCCAGAGGGAAGGAGAATCCATAACCTTGGAAAGGCTTTTCTCTTGGTGGAGGGTAGCAGAGAAACATAGCCGAGTCACACAAACACAAACCTTCGGCTCAGATGTGACAAATGTCACATCCCATTGGCCAAGGCATGTTGCATGATCATACTCAAAATCTCCGGGGCAGAGGCAGATGACTACAAGTGAACAGGCAAGTCAAACATAATGGGTGGAGGTGCATAATATAATCTTACAGGGAAGAGAACAATTGGGAACAATAATCCTTTTTAAAAAAAAAATGATGATCTGCCTTTTCTTATGCTTCTCTCCATTTCTGAAACTTTTATTCTGGTTTATTAACAATTTTGATGAGCCCTACCAGTCAATGTAGCACTTCAAATATACTTTTTAGGACCACATTCCTAAATACTAAAAGACAACCAAGGATCATCAGATACTGAAATCTAATACATGAAAACACTAACACAAATCAGAAAAAGAAAGGAGTTCAAGGGAAACAGAATGCCAATATTAGGGGACAAAACATATTTTATTTTTTTTACAGGTACAAACTTTCAGTTATAACATAAATAAGTCATGAGGATGTAATGTACAACACAGTGACTATAGTTAATTATACTCTACTGTATATTTGAAAGTTGCTGAGTGTAGATCTTAAGAAAAACTATTAATCTTCTCAAAAATCAGATACTCCATTTACAAAACAGAGGTTATTTTTTTAAAAAAAGGAACACTCTGAAAAGGGAAAATTTCTTTAAAATAGATGGTCTTTAAATACTTCCTTAAATAAAGTGATGGTCAAAGTACACATTGTACTTAAGAATGAATATCACATTTGGGAAAACGTCCCTTCCACATATTGGGAAAAATAAAATAAAAACTCTCTGAGAGGTAGGAATAGAGGGGATCTACCACAACCAGATAGAGAACATCTAAAAAACACCTGCACCTAAAATTGTGCTTAATGGTAAAGACTGAATGATTTTCTCCAAGGTTGTGGAAAAGGCCAGAATGTAAGTTTTCACCACTCTTATTCAAAATAGTACTAGAAGTTGAGACTTTTTTTCACTTGTTTCAAGTGTGTTTGTCATTGTTCACAGATGGAATTTTATGGTGGCTACTTTAAAAACGTTTGTCAGAGAACTTTAACAGTTCTATTATCCTGGTGTTGGAACACTTTGTTGGTGGCAGTGCTGGTGTTTTCATTTAGTTTGACATTTTTCTGTTTCTTGTTTTTTTGTTTTTTGTTTTTTTGCGGTACCTCTCACTGTTGTGGCCTCTCCCGTTGCGGAGCACAGGCTCCGGACGCGCAGGCTCAGCGGCCATGGCTCACGGGCCCAGCCACTCCGCGGCATGTGGGATCTTCCCGGACCGGGGCACGAACCCGTGTCCCCTGCATCGGCAGGCGGACTCTCAACCACTGCGCCACCAGGGAAGCCCTTTTCTGTTTCTTGATAGACAAGTGATTTTTTTAATTGAAACCTGGAGATTTGAGGTATTATAAGACTTTGGATCTTATTTAAACCGTCTATTTATCTGTCTTCCCCTGACATGGCTCCAGCAAGAGAACTGGCAGGTGCTGCTTCATTACTGCCAGGTGGTCCTAGAAGTCGGGGTTCCCCACTCAGCTCTCAGTGACATCTGTGCTGAGGACTCATCATTACTGCTTGATAGGGTAGGAGTTCTGGCTCCCCAGGTGGCCTCCACTGACCCCATGGTGAGGGGAAAGGGCGGCTTTAGTACCTTGGTGATGGTAAAAGACCTGAATCTCCAATAGTATCCACTAGGTATATTCCCAGCACATAGAGGGAGAGACACGTCATCAGCGCTGGGAGTTAGGGTAATCCAGGTTCCCCACGTGGTCTCTGCTGACATCCTGCGGGGAGGGAGCGGCTCGTTACTATCCTGTGGGGATGAAAGTCCCAGTTCAATCTTTGACACTGCCGTGGTGAATGATTGCAGTTCCTTGTTACAGCCTGATGAGGGTGAGAGTCTAGGATACCCACGCAGCCTTTGCAGAAGGGTGAGGGTGTGGACGCTGTTTTAGTGTGGTGTTTGGCTAGGATAGTGTTGTTATTATCTAACGGTCTTCTGTCTTGCTAGACTGCCCCTTTCTTGGTCCTTTGGCTAGAACTTGCAGGCTTTGGTTGGAGCTTTTTTGTCTATAATCATTGACATTTCCACATAGCTGATTTATTCAGCCCTAAGTCTGAATACAGAAGGCAAAAAGAAGTCCTAGGGGATTCACTGATATGTCATTCCTTGGGGCCCTGGGACTCTAACCCATCTGCCTTCTTCCTTCCATCTTTCAGAGCTGTCTGATGGTATAATATTATATGTACCATACACAATGTATTACATATATTAATAATAATATGCATGCAATATACAATATATTATAACATATATCACAACATATATATTATCATAATATATGATATTATGGTATATAATCTTATGATATAATATATTAAAATAAAATTATATTATATTATACATATTATATGTATTTTTTTAGGGTTTTTAGTTGTACTTGAACGAATAAGGAAAGTACATCTGCTCCATCTTTCCAGAAGTGGAAGTCTCCATTGAGTTTTTAAGTTTAGTTATTATATTCTCTTCCAACATTTTACTTTCTCTAATTGTTAATGACTATCCTCTTCTTGTATTTTTTATCTATTTTAAATTTTTGATTTTGCAGCGAGCGGGGGCTACTCTTCGTTGCGGTGCGTGGGCTTCTCATTGCAGTGGCTTCTCTTGCTGTAGAGCACAAGCTCTAGGTGTGCAGACTTTCAGTAGCTGTGGCTCACAGGCTCTAGAGCGCAGGCTCAGTAGTTGTGGTGCACGGGCTTAGTTGCTCCACGGCATGTGGGATCTTCCCAGACCAGGTATCGAATCCATGTCCCCTGCATTGGCAGGCGGATTCTTAACCACTGCGCCACCAGGGAAATTCTTGATTATTTTTTAATTTTTATATTTTCAGTTTATTTTACTATCTCAAGTTCTTAGAATACTAATCCTGCAGTTCATTGTATCTGCTGAATCCCTTCATTATAGTTCATTCCCTCTTGTAGTGTGTAAGTTTTGAATGAGTGTTTATCTTCAGCTCGAATATTTCTTTCCTGAGTGAATCCCTTTCCTCCTATACAGTAGGAGCTCTAAAGAGCAATCTTGGTTTGCTTCTAGTGGACACCTCTGAGAACCCGTCCGGGATTAGTATTGACATGTTGAATTTATCAGCTTAGAACTGTCTGACCGTGGAGTGTGAACTGGTGTTCCATCCTGGGCATGGCGTGAGCTCTGAGTTTCAGTTCTTAATTGGAGATTTGTTGTCGTTACTCTTACCCAAAACATAAAGGAGAAAGATTCCTATGCCATTTCTTGGGACTTACGATGCTTTCTCATTCAGCTAACAAACCAGGCAGCTCTTAGGGGAGCCCGGATTTTTGCTGGTGTCTGTTTTCAGCAATCAGTCTCACATGGGCCCACAGCTACATCTCTTATTCTGTACGGACATTAAGATCCTAGCCACTAGCCACTAAGTCCTATATCTATTCTTATGCCTTTGGACCAGCTTGACATTTCTTATCTGTCTGGGTATGAATATTTCTGTCGCCTTGGGATTGTCTTAATGCGTGCTGACGCCAGCTCACAAAGGCTGACAAGAGTCAACGGTGAGATTTTCTGAAATTTGTAAATGGATCATTATAAACGTGCTGGTTGAAACATGCATTTCTCAGTGTTTATAACGTTAGCGGTTCTGCATTAGGTCAGAATGCCATGATACAGAGATTAGAATTTTGTCATCGATTTTACAGTCAGAAATTCCGTCGAAAATCATTTTACTTTTCATCCAGGGCAATATCCTTCCATCCACCCACCCACCCCACTTCCCACTTCCCACTTAGGAGCAAATGAAGGCTCAGTGAGATTAAATGCCAAGAGTGTGCAAACATTTTCCTCACTCTCTATGACACCACTGCTCTTTCCACGACTTCATCCTGTGGTCTTGCCTGTACTTGCGCAGGTAAAAGGTCATTTCTGCACTTCTCTTTTAAAACAAGCTTCAATAAAATGATGGAGTTGCTGAGCCTCTTGCTTCCACGTTGCAAGGTAATGAATGGAAATCACCATCAAGAGCTGTCCAGGTTCCAGTATCTCCCTTGAGGTGCCTCTGGCTGGACCGGTAAGAAAACCCACCTCTGAGGGACAGGTATCTTCCCACATTTCCCCAGAGGACACTAGAGCTTGGCAAATAGCCTCCTTGTCAGTGACAGTTTCTAGAAGTCAGCTTCACACCACCTTTATAGAGCCAAGCAGAAGTCATTTTGAGCCACTTCTGTTTTTTCTCATTTTCTAATTTACCCTTCCCTCTCCTTTCATCTCTTCTCCTTTGTACCTCTCTTCTTAATTGCATTGTCCCATTATTATTATTACTATTATTATTATTGTCATTATCATTATTATTATTTTGCTAAAGCAGCAATCATTGAAAGGCCTATCCAAACATCTGTTAACACGTCCGTAGGAATACACTGTTTCCCAAGGGCTATATTTCGTAAAGAAATCATAGATTTCTAATTATCAGCAGGACACGTGTTTCTAGGAACTAGAAAAGGAAGTGGTTTAAAACACTTTTGAAGAATTTTCGAGAATCCCCCCTTATCTGTGGGGTATGCATTCTAAGTCTTCCAGTGGATGCCTGAAACCCAGGCATTTTAATTTGTAAATTAGGCACAGTAAGAGATTTACGATAATAACTAGTAAATAAATAATAAACGTGTACAATTATAATAATATACTGTAATAAAAGTTATGTAAATGTGGTCTCTCTCTCTCCCTCTCAAAATATCTTGTAGAAATTTAGTGCCTTTTCTGTCTTAACTAAGCCCTTATCACTCACTGTGGCCGTCATTTTTGCAGTTTGAGGTGCTACCTCAAAACCATCATATATTTCTTTTTCCCTCTTCACAACTTCACGGATGAAAGATTAGTTCTTGCCATAGATCTTAGCAACATACAATTTAAAAATATTTTTCCTAGTAGGTAAAGAACTTTCACCTTTTCACTTAAAGGAAGCACTTTACAGCGTCTCTTTGTCACAACCGAACTGCCAGCATCACCACGCTTGCTCTTTGGGGCCTTTATTCATTAAAATTAGGGTCACTTGAACAAAAACACTGAAATACCAACAGTGGATCTGATAACTGATTTGGGCTAGTAAGTGACTAACGGGACGGATACGCTGGACAAAGGGACGATTTACATCCAGGAGGGACAGAGCCAGTGGTGTGAGATTTCATATAAGTTGTTTATCTCTGGAATTTCCCATCTAATATTGTCAGACCACAGTTAACCATGGGTAACTGAAACCATGAATAAGAGGAGACTGCTCTACAGAAAATAAAAAAAAACAGAAATACCATCCTACTGTTCGTAGTACATTCGTTATCCTTATTATAGATAATCCTTAAATAGCTTTGGATCAACTTACAACTATGATGCTGATGGGACTTGGAGTTTACAATGTTGTAGAACCAGGGATTACTTGGTTTAACTCCCTCACTTGATAAATGAGGAAGCAAAACTAAGAAAGCAGGCACCTGGTTCTACTTTCAAACTCAGGGACTGTATACTTCCTCTGTTCCCTTTTTCAAGCATATAATAATTAATCTCCTCGTAGATTTAATGAGACAAGCCACTTGAATGTCACTTATGAGACAAAATAGTTTAAAAGGACATGGTCTGTGGTCCAGGGAACCGGCACTGACCAAAATGTCATATGTAGGTAGTATTTGACCCTCCTGTTTGCATACGAAAGTAAACCCTCCCGGATTAGCTATCCCAATGTCATCCCTATAAAAAGAAACTTTGTTAACAGTGTAATGTAGGAGGTACAATCACAGGCTCTAGAGCCAGACTGCCTGGGCATGAATATTATTTTAATTATTTCCTAGCTCTGTGACCTTGGGCCCCTCACTTATATTCTCTGTGTTTCAGTTTTCTCATCCATAAAATTTGGATAATGTTAGTAACCACATTTAGGGTTGTTTTGAAGATCGAATGAACCATACATCTAGAACGCTTGGAACACTTTTCGTTGCAAAGTAAACACTACGTGAGGTTGAGTTATTGTAATAGATTATTTTTTAAGAGGCTGCAATTAGTCCCCTCCCTATTCAGATGTTCCTTACCAAGTGACTGTACAGCAACTCCCATTAAAGAATGGACTCTATCTCCCCACGCCCTGGAATTGGGCCTGACCTTGCCACTTGCTTTGGTTAGCGTAGGTGGTGTTGGGACACTTCTGCACATAGGTCTCAAGAGTACTCAGACCTTCCCACCGCTACTATGGGAAGGGGCTAAATGTGGCCAACAGAAAGATCAGAGTCTACACAGACCAGAGTCAACTCAGCCCAAACTGAGGCTCCAGAGACCAGACAGAGCCACCGCACTGAGCACAGATGCATGCGAAAGACCAGAAAAGAGCACAAGAATCTCGCAGCTGAACCCAGTCTAAATTACCAGTTGCAGCATAGTAAGCTAAATGAATGTTTCTTGTTTTAAATTTTGTGGTGGTTTTGCTGTTGCTATATAAGCAACAAACTGATACAGTTATTATATTTATATTGTATCCCGAATCCTTCGATATTCCTCCATTCAAAAAGAGAGGTCTATGTCCCTTTCCCTCGAATCTGGGTAGGTCTGTGACTGCTTTGACCAATACAATGAAAGAGAAGGGATACCGGGCTTCCCTGGTGGTGCAGTGGTTGAGAGTCTGCCTGCCGATGCAGGGGACACGGGTTCGAGCCCTGCTCTGGGAAGATCCCACATGCCGCGGAGCAACTGGGCCCGTGAGCCACAACTACTGAGCCTGCGCATCTGGAGCCTGTGCTCCGCAACAAGAGAGGCCACGACAGTGAGAGGCCCGCGCACCGCGATGAAGAGTGGCCCCCACTTGCCGCAACTGGAGAAAACCCTCGCACAGAAACGAAGACCCAACACAGCCAAAAATAAATAAATAAATAAATAAATAAAAGAGAAGGGATACCACCTGACTTTTGAGGCTAGGTGACAGGAGACCCCATGGTAACCACCTGATTCTCCTGGAACATGAATTCTGGGAAAAGCCAAGGATCAAGTGAGATGTTTGATGATTCTGAGACTGTCTTGCTGTAGACACTACATGTAAGTCCTCTGGTCATCAACCCCGGCTGAGCTCCCAGCCAACAGCCAGCATCCACTGCTACCTACATGACTGAGCCATGTTGTAGGTCTAACCAAGCCAAGACTTCAGATTATGCTGGCCCCAACTGACTTGACTGCAACTGCATGGGGAACCCCAAGTGAAAATTACCCAGTCAAGCCCTTCTCAAATTAGCGACCCACAAAATGGTGAGCAAAATTAAATGATTGTTTCAAGCCGCTAAGTTTTGGACTAAGTAGTTACGCAGCAATAGTATGCAGAACACCATTATATGCGACTGATTCATAGCAGAAAAATCAAGTGGTATTTGTGATGGGATCTGTTATTGCACTAGGGGAAATCAAAATGACCCCTTCAAATATATAGGAACAGATGCAGGGTTATCAACAGTACATGAAGGTGGAGAATTGCCTGACCCCTTACCCACAAGCCCACCATTCTGCAATGGCATCCTCCCTCACGTCTAAGAAAGCTACTTTGAATTGTATATTTACCTTCTTCTTTGGGAGCAAGGCCAATATTTAGAGTTACTTCTCCAAAGTAACTTGCAGCTGAAGACCCAACATTAATGTAGAATCTGGTCTCCTCTGATTTGTGCTTGTCTTTAAAGTTCTGTCTGTTACAGCAACCAAAACAGTTAGGTCCCATGAGCTAAAGTGAAAGTGATTTTTTTTGATTCACTCTCTCAAAGTATTTGACTTGTATTTCCATAAAAACCTGCCTGAGGAGTTCTCTTGGGATACAAGGACACGAGGAGTAAAAACAGAAACACTAAATGTCATGCAGAGATGCACTGGTGTTTGCATTTTAAACTTTACCCAATTGAATGAAATGTTGAGACTTTATACTTTTAGGTCACTTTACCATGACCCAGAACTATTGGGTCAGAGCTTGAGGACAAAGAACTGGGGTCATTTGATATTTCCCCAGCTGCTTTTTCTTGTGGTGCTAAGTTCCCAAATCCCTGACTAGGGAACAAATTTCTAAAAGCACTTCACTAGAATGACATATACAGGCTAAACATTCTTCGTGGCCGGTAATATTTTTGCACATTTTCCCACTAATGGAAGTAACCTTTGAATAGGACATGTTGTCGACATTTGGACCTATTAGTTTTGAAGTAGATGGTGCAGGTCATCTATTCTGAGGTCAGGGAGATCTGGGCTCTAACATTAACTCAATAACAGGATTTTGGACAAATCATCTAATTATTTTATGCCCCAGTTTCCTCAGCTATAAAATATATGAGCAAAAACATTTATCTTAGGGACCCAAATAAGACAGTGTACGTAAGAGCAACTTGTACAGTGTTTGACATAGAGTAATTGTTCACTAAATGCCAGCATCAGAGCTGACATTTAAAACCAATGCAGGGCTTCCCTGGTGGCGCAGTGGTTGGGAGTCCGCCTGCCGATGCAGGGGACGCGGGTTCGTGCCCTGGTCCGGGAAGATCCCACATGCCGCGGAGCAGCTGGGCCCGTGAGCCATGGCCGCTGAGCCTGCGCGTCCGGAGCCTGTGCTCCGCAACGAGAGAGGCCACGACAGTGAGAGGCCCACATAACGCAAAAAAAAAAAAAAAAAACCAATGCAAAGTTTCACATCAGTTTAGTTACCTGTGCAATCCTGGATAAATTATCCCCACCCCCATGCCCATCAGTGTATTCATTGATAAAACAAGATTTTTAAAGGTATTAGAATTCAAATGTAAAATTATGTGAAAGCATTTACAAAATATAAGGTGCCCCACCAGTAGAAAGGGGGATAATGGTGATTATGATCATAAATGTGAAAATTGATGCTAATAATGATATTTATTTCGGAATTATTTGGAAATCTTTTATAGGAGTCTCAGCAAGCTTCTTAAATGTCCTTTTGAAGGAAGCCTTTAGATGTTATTGTTACTAAATAAAAATGTGAAAGCCAGGATCCACCCTGAACAAAAATAAAGAGGTAAAGTTTGTCATTATACTTGTAGGTACCCGGGCTTAACAAACACACTTCCTGTTTTGCTCTATTTACCCTTTCTTCACCATGTCCATGCTGTACCCACACAAGCTCCAAGGTATCCACATTTCACGTCCTGTTCTGAGGCTCTTCTATCTGAGTTACACTTGAGTGGAACTTAATTTGGGAATTTCTAGGTGTGATGTAACTCGAGACATTGTGACGCTTTGATGGAGTGTGAAATTTGTGAGCAGAAGATCCCCAGATACACTGCACTGGTCTGGGAATGAACTGGCGGGAAGGTGGTAGAAACTGGAGATGACATTTTGAGAAGTTTAGATGTGGAGGAGAAGGAAGAAGGTGGAGAGTAACTAAAGAGCTTTCTTTTCCCCACTAATACTTCACGGCTAACAAAGTAACCCAAATGTTCATCCTGCTTTAGGCATCCTATGATCAATGAGGGCGGAATCTTGAACCACTTGCAAGGTTATTTCACCTCTGAGCCTCTGCTTCCTCATCTATAAAATAGGAATAATTACACACAGTGGTGTGGTGATAAATGTTAAACAATCAAGGAAAAAGCCTTGATTTGCAACATTTGTCAATTTTGGCAATGTTGATAGATTCACAATGACCAATTTCCAGCGACCAATGTGACTTGACTGAATGCAGAATTGGGAAGGGACGTGCCATTACTGATGTTATCTAGTATTTCTACTATATGTAAACAATAGATTTAAATAACCTGGAAAGCATAGATAGTAGTAAAACAATTAGGAAGTAAGGAATTTGAGTTTTCATTACCATTGTTTTTAATATAATTTATTTCAAGTGAAGTTTCTATAATTTAATTTTTAGTAATGTCAGTATTTTACAACCTACGCTCAAAATTCCTAAAAATGTAATGACCTGCTCTTTCTTGCTAGCTGGCATGGGCCAGCTCCAGCACACCACTGAGTATATTTGCTTAAAGGGCTTTTTTGAGAATTATCATGCCACATTTTAACTTAAATCTTAAGAAAATCACATTTAAAGCTATTAATTTTATATTTTTCAAATTTAGCAAACCTGAACAACTTTGTCAGTAACTCTGGGTGTTAAAGAAATCAGTGCTACTCAGACGTTAATTGTAGTTAGTATAGTTGAGTCTAGATAGCTGCCGTATTCTCAGAGATAACACCAGGAACTGTAGCAGCTGCAGAGGTGACTGGAAAGTGTGACAGTGACGAAATCAACAGCGACAAAAGAGTCTAGGGGAGGAATAAATCATGGTCCACATCTAACTCCTTTGGCTGACGTATCGTATGCCTTTGGTCCTCATGGGGATCTAGGAAAGGAGGGAGAGGAGCTGGCGGTTCTGGTGATCTGGCTGGTGAAAGAGAGTCATGAGATCATTGTGACTGAATGTTTTCTACTGTGTCTAGAAAGGCTTCTGGAATTCCCTTGCTCAGGCAGTTGGATTGAAGACACTTATTGTCCAATGAAAAAGAGGAAGGTAAGAAATGAATCACAGAAATAATTTGATAACAAGAAAGAACATATAAGAGAGGGAGAGAGGAGAGACAGAAGATTGGAGAAAGCGAAAGACAGATTGATTTAGTTCCTATCCTGAAGCTAAAATCTGGTCAAGTTTATTAAATGGAAGGAATATTTTATAGGAATCAGATTTCCAGGAAAATTCTTCAGAGTTAAATTATATCTTACACAAGCAACACCTTTCTGTCTGAATGAAACAAACAAACAAACAACAAGCAATAACAAAGATCCAAAAGATAGGAAATAGTGAAAGATCTTTAGTAAATTTAAAAGATTCCATTCATCCTTTTACTACGAATACTAATGGAAACAGTCTTTCCTTGGGCGGGCAGAGATAATACTTCAATTTTTATTTTTTATGAAATGGACTGAGCATTTTAAGACAAAAGGCAAACGCTCTGACAAATGTTGTAAGCAAGCACTTAACAAAAAGTATGTGTCAAGTGTTAATGTCAATGTACTCCTTTTTCTTACCATCCACTTTGCCAAGTCTTGAAGAAACATAACCCGTAAGCTGATAGGGTAGAAATATCTCAAACTAAGTTAACACGGCAGAGCTGCTTTACCCAGGCAGCTGGAAAGGCTAAAACTCAGTCAGTGCCCACTTTTATTCCTAGCAGAATATGTGTAGAATCAAGATGCAAATGGAAGATAGGTAAGGCTAGGAAAGAGCAAGATATGGAAAAACTTAAACATGGAGGGAAAAATTATGTTCTAGAAAGAGATCAAGGTGACTTCTCTTAATGTAGTGCGTGTGGATACCCACATGTTTTCTCGTACACACAATCTCAAGATGTAGTGGTTCAAGTCATCCGTTGGGAGAAGATAAATAATATTATTTTCTTTTAGATAATGAGAAGAGAAGACTTTTTTCACTTGTTTAAATAGTGAAAAGAGAAAACATCCCAAGTTGCTCATGTGTCATTAGGATTGAAGGAGAGGAACTCAACACAACTAAAAAATATGGGAAAAAAATGTGGTGGAAGCACAGTTTGCTGTTATCATTAATTATTCTGAGATGTAACTCCAAGAACATCCTTCTGCTTTTAAAAATCGTTTTCTTTTGAAATACTAAGAAAATTCATGCAATAACTATCCCCATATACATGCTGAGAACGATGGCGAAATCTATAACTACAAAAAGAACTACGTTATGAGGGAGAAATGCATAAGATAATGAAAAAAATGAAGACATTATTTGTCAAGTATGTTAACGGTACAGTGTCTCCACATACTGTAAAGTAGGAGGATTCAAACCTCCAATGTCTTAGTGTTTGTCCTTTTACTCTGATCTTAATTTCCCTCCTGTCTCCACACGTATCCTTCAGAGGAAGACATACTTGTTTATGGTGCCAAAGAGGTTATGTGCTTTTCTTCTGCTTGTGAACAGACATCATCAGTGAATCAAGAATGAGGTCACTGTTTCCACGGCCACCCCCAGCCCACCACCAGCTAGTTTATTTTTAAGCAATATTACCCTCTCTCTTCTTCTACATTTTTTCCACTCCTGTTTTCACTTTTCAGAAGCTTGTAATTCAGTCCCAATTTACTACTCTGGCAAACAGCAGAAACTGCTAAGTAAAAAGAATCCTTGCTTTGAGGCCTGATTCTGGGTTTAACATATTATTTCTCCAAAGGAGGGATTGTAAAAACAAATGTCTTTCCTTTAGATCACAAGAAAACCAAACCTAGTAAATAATTTCTCCAAGAAAGAAAATATTTGGTCAACTCTGAGTTGGACTCACTAATTATTGTAGTGTAGTCCCATAATGATCTATCTTGTTAATGCTTACAGTTAGATAAATACTGCAGGGTAAGTCATGTCTCCCAAGATATGAGCTAATGTATCTATTCACTAAAGTCTAGAAGCCTTTTTCCCTTAGTTCTGTCTTTTGCTGAGTACACACAGTGCATTTGCTCCTGTCCAGGCAAGAATAGTATGGTTCCAGCTTTGTGGGAATTTCCCAGGCTCCCAAGGAACAGCCTCACTGGACTTAGAAGCTGAGTACAGAAAAGTACCTCAAGAGCAGATTCTCATCGGACTCCTTCTCCTGAGTCTGATATGCCATCTTCCCTACAGAAATACTGCTCTCCAATACTGCCAGAGGAGAGAAATCTATGCCAATATTCCAATATACCGAAGAAAGCGGAAGGCTCCTTGAGCTAACCCCAAGTGATGCAAGGTATTCTTTGACCATTCCTGTCTCAACGGGCCACACTTTAAAGAAAGAGTCATATCTAAGAGCTTTCTAGTTTGAGCTGGGACGTTGTGAGCATAAGTGCTCTCAGAATATGATTTTGATGAAGCCTGAGCGTTTAAGAGTCAGGAATGTGAAGTTGGCTGACCTTGGTCTGAATCTCAATTCTACCATTTGGATATCCAGTGTATGATCTTGAGCAAATAACTTACTCTTTCTGAATCTCGGTTTTCTCAACTGTAGACTAGGCATGATGTTTCCTACCTCACAGAGTTATTTCAAGGACTGGCTGAGTCAGTGAGATAATTCATAACTTGCGAAACACTTGCCTTATTGTTATCAACAACAACATTTGCAGAAAACTGCTATATAGTCCCTGTCAAAGGTATTCTTATTTAAAGCATTGAGGAGAGCTGACAAATTCCCAGATGGCACAGTAGTCTGCCTAAAAAAGAAGAAAAAAATCAGCTAATCAGGATTTCACGGCTGGTTCTTATACCAGCAGAAAGAATGACTAGTTTTGCCTCCCTTACGTCTTGCTTGGTACCTATAGCTGCAGTATGACTGTTAGCAAGGCTCAAAGCCTAAAGCTAGTACTATCGCCCAGTGGGACTTGCAGATTATTAATCATTTACACTTTAACTCGAGAGGGTTTCAAATCGTGTACCAGAAGGAAGTCTGGCTGACAGAAGCGTAACTGGGTTTTAAGGGCCAGAGCCCCACCTAGGATGCAATGAGAACCAAGTAACCACCAGGCTCCATGAATGTTGTCCTCAGATACCCAAACTCTTATCCCAGAGGGTGATGTGACTACTAAGAGCTGAAGCACATGAGGTCTCGTTCATGGCCATCCCCAAAGTCCTACAAAGGAGGTGGCCCTGCCCCGAAAACAGCTGAGAAGGCTCCTCAAATAATGACCTTAGCACATATGCCCAGGTAGGATGAGATCATTCCTGATTGGCTAGTACCTTTTACAACCAGCTAGGACCCCGGCAGATGAGAAATAGAGGAGGAAAGACTCAATTTATTAAAAGGTTGTCTCAGCAACAGGCTTGGTTAGTACCACCAATCTTTGGGTGCATAAGCTCTCGCTCCAGCTTTGGTCCAGCTGCTACATTATCGTCTCTCCTTCTTCCCTTCGTAAGGAAACGACGTAGAGAGAGAAAGGTCTCTGTCCTCAGAACTATGTTGTCTGGGTCAGTGCCCAGCTGAGCTACATTGAAACCAGAAGCAAAAGAGAACACTGAGCCTGTCTTTATTAAAACTTTTGATAGTTGGTTTACCGTGGATTTTTTTGCATTAGTTTTGCTTTTTAAAACTATTGCCTTAAAATATTATTTGTCCCCATAACTGGATTTTTGGGCAGCCCCTTGTGAACGTCTTGCTCGCCTCACTCTGATCACAACCCTGACTGGGGGGCTCAGTCCTCAGAGGAGAAAATGGGTGACGAAATGCATCTCACTGTGATGGTTAATTTCATGTGTCACCTTGGCTGTACCATGGGGAGCTCAGATCCGGCATCATTTCTGAGTGTGTCTGTGAAGGTGTTTCCAGATGAGATGAGCATTTGAATCGGTGGAATTGGCAAAACACATTGCCCTCCCCAATATGACCACCCTTTCAATCTCTGAATAGAACAAAAACCAGAAGGAGGAATTTGCCCCTTTCTCCTCCTGCCTGCCTGCTGGAGCTGAGGCATCCGTCTTTTCCCGCCCTTGAACTGGGATTTACACCATTGGCTCCCCTGTTTCTCAGGACTTTGGACTTGGACCGGAATTACGCCTCCAGCTTTCCTGGGTCTCCAGCTTGCACACGGCAGACCATGGGACTTCTCAGCCTCCATAATTGTGTTAGCCAATTCCTGATAATAAATCTCCTTTTATATATGTATATGTAATTTTATGTTATATTATCGCATATAGTATTTGTAATTATGTACGTATATATACAAATATATTACATACGAAGTAGTATATATGTGTGTATGTATGTTCATATATATATATATCTATATATATCCTATTAGGTCTGTTTCTCTGGAGAAACCTGACAACTGTAATCATCTCCCAAATTCGAGATGACAGGCGCACCTCCTCAAAGGGCCAAGCCAAGTTGGAACAGGAGATTGTCCCTCTGACAAGGATGGAGACAAGGACGGTGCTCGTGTCTCGGGGAGGGCAACAGATTAAACTCGGGCAGCGTTCCAGCCAGACACATGGCCGGGAAAGAAGCCTCAATTCCTCTCACTCCTGCTGGTCCCTTGTCCCAGCCACGCTTGATATTGGGGGCCCAGTTCTCGGGCTCCCTCTGTGACAGGAATTAGCACACCATGTCACTGTCCCCCTCTGCTAACCACACAGAGGCAGCAAACTGCGAATTAAGAGTATCACCTGGAAGCTACACCTCATTTAAAAAACTGCACATCTTAACAAACTCTAGTCTCTTCTAACCCCTGCCAGGAGAAGGGGCTCTGGTAACACATGCACAGCCACGTCTCTTACTGGGTTAATGTTCTCGTTTCAGAAGCAAAGAGGCAGGCTGAAACAATTCTGCTTTCCTCTAAAGGAGACTCCAAGCCCAATTCAGCTGTCGAGACTGAAATACATATTGTTAATGTATTTAAACTATTTAATTCCTTGTACAGACATCCAAGGAGCGGGGGTTGGAGGGGGAGGAGATGGAAACTTCAATTGTATCTGCTCCTTTGTCCCAGGCCTCTTCTCCTTGACTTTCTCCTCTGCTATTTTTTCCCTATGTTCCCTCTTTTATTCCTCTCTCTCTGCATCTCCGAGAGTCTAATTTGTGGAAAGGCAGAAAGTACACGCTGTACCGGTCTCAGGCACTTGAGCTGCCGGATCTGATTTCCCTGGTAGATGTGGTAGACTGAGGAAAGAGCAACTGTGGCCGAAGATTAGATTTATTTTTCTCTGTGTAATCCAACCCCTGACACGGTACGCAGCTGTCCACGGCTAACCTACCGTCTCCAGCAGAACAGGGGCAATTTTATCGGCTCCCAGAGTGGAGAGACAGAATTTCTCAGAGTCAGATCAGACCCTCCCTGCTGGCTTGTGAGCCCTTCCAGCATCTCTCAAAACAAGTCCTGTACGTCCTTGAAGAAAACACTGGGAAGAAAGCACTGGCTTATCTTTGGGAGGCAGAACGTGCTGGACAGAGCACCTAAGGACCTGGACTAGATGCTACGGTGGTTTTCTCTGATGCTTGACTCCACCGTCATAGATTCTACTGCCCAAAGGGTTTTACAAGTAAATACAACAGGTGTCCTACGCAGCAGCATCATTCCAAAGGTACCATACCTCCTGCCCTCCTTTCCCATCACTTCGCTCTTTAAGAATAATTATGTTTTTGGCGGTCATTAACACCTTAGTGTGCCGTGCCAGGAAAACATCTTTGGGGTTGGAAGAAAAGCAGAATGTGGAACAGAGGAAACAAGGGAGCGTTTTGTGCCAGGTCAGATGAAAAGGAGGAGAGAGAACCAGCTTTGCTACTGCTCATCCTGTCAGGCACTGCACTGGAGGAAAGGGGTAAGCGGTGGCATATGACAAAATAAATTTAAAAAAAAAAAAAAAGGTCCCTCCTCCAGGAGAGACTGAACATCAAGCAGAATTTTTAAAAGAAGAGAAAAGAAATAAAAGGAGCGAAAAAAAGCAAAAACCATGGGAGAGAAAATACACCTGAGATGGTGTCTGCTCTATGGATATAGTGCAGAGTCCCCTTTCATTTGCTTCTGCTCTTGATACAAGTTTTCTTGCTAAAATCATCTCATAGTTTGGCTTGTTTATCCTCGTATCTTGTAACATCTTAGTCTTCTAGTAAATCTGAATTGGACCGAAGAATCATGAACCCTTTTTTCCCTTCCTACATCTCCCTGCTTTTTCCAACGCAGAGCGGGAGGGGTAGCCCGGCCCACAGAACCCCTTCAATGGCCACTCTGGCCTCTGAATTTGGAGTAGTTTTGCCTCCTGCCAAAGCTAAACAGATTTTGGATCCAGAGACTGTATCCAAGAATTATACCTGAATACCAACTCCGTGGTCCACATTTACCTGGTTTGAAACACATCCAAACGCTGAGGACTCTGAAGAAAAGGACACGGTCCAGATTCTTAAATACCAAATGCTGTAGCTTGTAAATGGACAAAATTATATTGGTTTCAGTATCACTTCTTATAGGGTGAACATACTTTCCCAGGAGACACGTCTTTTTATATACTTTTCCACTAGTGTTTTATGTATCAGATTCAAACCTAATTTGAGATGCCCAGATTCTTATTCAGTTTCCATCTTTAAAAATCAAATACCCATTAGAGAGTTCCTCCATCACTCCCAAGAGACTGGAATGGAAACAGATAAATGAACTTTTAAAGATAATTGGCTTCCAAAATGCCCTCCTGTCCCTCTTTCTCTATTTCTTGACAACCCCTCGGGGAACTGCATGGAAAGAACAACTTGGGATTCTTCGGGTACATGACATGTGGCAGGGAACCAGTTCACAGAAACTAATTTCTTAGGCACTGAGGTTTCCTGCCACTTGGCTACTGCATCTTGTAGAAATTTACTAGCTCTTCTCAAATGCCTGCTTCTGACCTTATTCTGCTAGATTCCCCTCATTCATTTTCTACTGCACCCCACTACAGCTGCTCATTCTTGAACACTTCAAAACAGGTATTGAATCCACAAATGAAAAGATTTTCCCATAGTTTATTTATCCTTGGATACATTTTCCCACATGTTCCCATTGAAGGTGATGAAGTGAATCCTTCACAATCTGTTTTCAGGAAATCCTCAGAACGCCTAACAAATTCACTTAACGAATATTTGTTGATTGCTAGTAATTGAGACATTAGTCCAGCTGCTGAGGATAGAGCAGAGTAAACTCAAATAATAATACCTTTGCCATTAAAGAGCTTGTAGTCTAGCAGAGGAAGTCAGAAAATAATCAAGCAAACAAGGAAATAAGCAATTGTTTCAGATGATTCAAAGTGCTGGACCTAAATGAACAGGGCTCCGTGCTAGAAAGTGGTGAAGAGAAGTGTTTGCTCTAAGAGAGAATAACAGAGGGCTCCCATTTTAGGTCTGGTAGTCAAAGAAGCCCCCTCTGGAAAGGTAAAATTTTACCTTAGATGTAAAAAATATAAATCAGTGAGTCAGGCAAAAGGCAGGGGAAGAGGACAAATGTACCAGGCAAGTGGTGCAACAAGTGCAAAGGACAACTGGATTAAGTTAAGAAAGACAGTGTCAGAGCAGAAGGTTGGCTTCTCTGGCTGGAAGCTATAAGGTAGTCAGGGGCTAGATCCCATAGGACTTTGCCATAACAAGGACTTTGAATATTATCCTAATTATAATGAGAAAATCTTTTATCAGGTAGATAACCACCAGCACATTCCCATGGTTAGCTGAAAACAATACCTCAAATCCATGTTCCTATAGCCAGATTCAGGTGAGCCCCCAACATACGGTTCTGACTTCATTTCTACCTGCAGAGTTCCCACTGAAATCAACAAAAGAGGCATAAAAAGGAGAGGAGTTGTCAGATATCTGCATCATTTTCCATTTAGCCTGTTTAATCAGTGTGCCCAATGTGGCCAAACATCTCTAAAACGACATCATTTTTTAGAGCTGAATATCATAGAGCATCTCCTTAACCTTGACCAATTTGGACTGCTTTAAGGTGTGTGTTATTGAATAATTTTGTCCACGATAATTTTTTTTAAGTTGCTGTTTAATCGGGAGGGAAGAAACCAGCGTTTGCAGTGAGATAATAAAGGAATCCAATAAAAGCTCATGGTGACTGTAATAGGAGATGGCAGTCCCCAAGTGCTTCCCATTGTAAGTCCTGCTTTGGGCAGGCTGCCAGGGAACCACTGAGCAAGAGGAGAAGCGCCTCTGCTGGACACCTGGAGGATCGACCAGCTACAAAGGGAGGGAAGTAAAGTTGTAATAAGAATACTTCGAACTTCGGGCTCCCCTGGTGTCGCAGTGGTTGAGAATCCACCTGCCAATGAAGGGGTTCCGGGTTCAAGCCCTGGTCTGGGAAGATCCCACATGCCACAGAGCAAGTAAGCCCGTGTGCCACAACTACTGAGCCTGTGAACCACAACTACTGAGCCCACATGCCACAACTACTGAAGCCTGTGCCTAGAGCCCGTGCTCTGCAACGAGAGAAACCACCGCAATGAGAAGCCCACGCACCACAACAAAGAGTAGCCCCCGCTCCCCCCAACTAGAGAAAACCTGCGCACAGTAACAAGGACCCAATGCAGCCAAAAATAAATAAATTCATTAAAAAAAAAGAATACTTTGAACTTTTATTGTAATTTCTACCAGCAGATACTTCCCAGATGATGAAAGTGAAATACAGAAACTGAGTAGCACAGGAGTTGAGTTTGGGCTTTGGAGTCAGAGGGAACCAGATTTACACCTTCACTCCTCCCTCACTTGTAGCAATGTGAGCTTCTCACCTTAAACTGTTCATCATATCAGCAAAGGCACCTCTATACTTCCAGGAGGTTTTCGTCATCCTCAACTCCTCTCTACATTCCACAAGCAATCTGTCAGTAAATCCTATTAGGTTATACCTTTAAAATATACACAGAAACCAACTACATCCCACCACCTCCACTGCCGCTACCCTGTTCCAAGCCACCAGCATCTCCTGCTGGATTTGTACAACAGTTTCCTAACTGCTCTCCCTCCCAGGCTTTTCTGAGTGCTGCAGCTAGGACAACCTGTTACAAAGGAGCTCAGGGAGGTGTAATTCACCCCCCTCTTTGAGCATAGGCTGGACTTACTGACTCAATTCCAAAGAACAGAGTTGGGAAATGGACAAATCATAACTTCACAGTGGAGAAACCTGGCAGACACTACCTTAATCAAAGGATCAAGGCTCACATCACCAAGTGACAAGTCATGTAAATGTCACCTACCCACTGACATGTTATGATGTGAAGAGCAGTTCACCTCTGTGGCATTCTTCCCCCAAAGTCACAATCCCAGTCAAATCATGAGAAAAATTAGACAATCCCAAGTTGAAGGCCATTCTACAAAAAACGTGACCAGCGCTCTTCAAAACTGTCTCAAGGTCAGGAGAGACAAGATGAGTCTGAGAGGGCTTCCCTGGTGGCACAGTGGTTGAGAGTCCGCCTGCCGATGCAGGGGACATGGGTTCGTGCCCCGGTTCGGGAAGATCCCACATGCCGCGGAGCGGCTGGGCCCGTGAGCCATGGCCGCTGAGCCTGCGCGTCCGGAGCCTGTGCTCTGCAGCAGGAGAGGCCACGGCAGTGAGAGGCCCACTACCGCAAAAAAAAAAAAAATAAAAGTCTGAGAAACTGTCACAGATTGGGGAAGACTAAGAGGACATGATGACTAAATGCAACATGGAAATCTGGAACGAATCCTGGAACAGAAAAAGAACATTTGTGGGGAAACTGGGGGAATCTGATTCAAGTCTGTAATTTAGGGAGTAGTAACGTACCAAGGTTAATGTCTTAGTCTTGACATATGTACCATTGTTATGTAAGATGTTAACATCAGGGGAAACTAGAAGAATGGTACATGGGAACACTGTGCTATCTTTGCAACTTTTCTGTAAATTTTAAGTTATTTTAAAATTTTAAAAAATATTTAGAAGAAAAATCAAAGAGAAGTCAGATCATCATTCCTCTACTCAAAACTTTCTAAAGGCTTCCTATCTTACTTACTCAGTTACCTGGCCCCCCATCGTCTTTCTGACCTCATGACTTCATACTGATCACACAGGACCGTGGACGTTCTTTAAACACTCCTGATATACTCCCAACTTTGGGGCTTTCCATTTGCTTTTCCGCTTCCGGAAATGTTCTTCCCCCAGCATGGTTGGCTGCCTCAGTTTCTTTAGGTTTCTATTCAAAAGTGACTTTGTTAGTTAGGCCTTTCCTGATCACCCACCTAAAATGACAATCTCCCCCTGACACCTTCTAACTTGCATTTCCGCATTATTTTTCTCCTTAACACTTAGTATCATCCTATATGTTTTATTTATTTTGTTTGTCCTTTGTCTCTCCTACTAAAATGAAAGCTCCAAGAGACAGAGATTTCTGACTGCCGTATTCAGGGCTATATACACAATTTCTGGCCAGTATCTTCCTACGTATCATATTATGACACTCCATAAATATTTTTCTAAGAATTAAAATGACCTTGAGTATTTACTTAACTCTGAATCTGTTTTCACATATGTAAAATTAGGATAATAGAATGATAATTCCTGTATAATAGGTTTCTTGTAAAGCTTAAACGTGATAAAGAAGGTAGTGTTTTGTACAATTCTTACTTAGCATGGAAAATATCTAAGAAATTAAATATTATCACTGGTTACATTTCCATTACTATTATTAATTCTATCACTAATTGCTATTTCCATTTTGACTGTCCCCACGTACATTGAATTAGGAGTGTACTTGAAGATTGTAACCTGTTTAACCCCTAAGGCACGCAGGTCCCCTCCTTTGGGAAAAATCCATAGCTCCTTTCTCCCATTAAAATAAATGATTTTCTGTCTACTTCTCTGACAAGAACTCTACTTTTTTTTTTGTGGTACGCGGGCCTCTCACTGCTGTGGCCTCTCCCGTTGCGGAGCGCAGGCTCCGGACGCGCAAGCTCAGCGGCCATGGCTCACGGGCCCAGCCGCTCCGCAGCATGTGGGATCTTCCCGGACTGGGGCACGAACCCGTGTCTCCTGCATCGGCAGGCGGACTCTCAACCACTGCGCCACCAGGGAAGCCCAAGAAGTCTACTTTTTTTGTTTCCTTGCTTGCCTGTTTTATTTTGTTGTTGCTGTTGTTTTAATGTGGATGAAAAACCTGAGAAACACAAGTTTTAAATCAAAACCTTAGGCTTTATTTCTGGGTCTAAAAAGAATTGGAATCATTCTTCACAGGGTCTCCTCCCCTAGGAAATCTCTGAGCTCCTTTTCAAAATGGCAATGATAACACCCACTCTGATTTTTGAAAATGAGCTCAAATTAGTTTGTGTCTTTCCATACCTGTTTCACACATAACAGTACATTAGGCACTCTCTAGCGTGGAGTGGCTCATAATCCAGTTTAGGGCCACATATGGGTGAGAAAGAGAATAAATTTCATGTTATCATACAAACAAGATATGACACAGACTATATGCCTTTGTCCTGAGAAAAGACAAAAGAAGAAAAATATCACCATGAGAGTCAGAAAGGCTTTGTGTCTGTGAATTGCTTTTAGGTCCTCGGAAAACAGTCATGTGTGTGATGATGCATTTGATCTCTCTTCTTATCGCTTGATAATGAGAATAATGATAAAAATGTTTATTAGTGGTATTCTCTTTATTAAAGGCCACGGGTACAGATAAAATGTATCAGTATTGTTATTAGTTATTTGTTATTATTGTTATTTGTTTTTAGTCACAAGATGATGATAGTATTTTTCTTTTACTATTTTTACTATTATTAACAGTACTGTTGTATTATTATTGTCGTTGTTGTTACTTTATTATTAAAAATTCTACACTAGGCCCTGGGCGAAACACATTGCATGCCATGCTCTCATTTAATACTTACAACAAGGTTATAAGACAAGTACTATTGTTATCCTCATTTTTAAGATAAAGAAAGTGAAGTTTAGCGAGGTGAAGTAATGTATCCAAGGGAACTACTAAGAGATGTGAGGGATGGAGCTGGATCCCGGATCTACTAGGCTCCAAAGACTGTACTCCATCCCTTCCCCTGTGTTGGAAGGTCCAAAGTTGAGACCGAGTGCTTGGAGTACAACTATTTATACATGCTAATTGGGATTAGGTTTACATTTATTCTGCTGAGGTCACAAATCTTATTGTCCAGGCACACACGTCAAGTCTGATCAGGAACAACTGGAGCTTGGAATTGAATTTCCTGTGCTCTTTTGCCCTCAACAGCTTGCAGGTTAAAGCTAAACGTATGTGTTATCCATCTCTGCAGCTGGGCTCCAGGAACATTTTTTGGCCGTAAAGTTAAATAGCACAGGAGACATTCTTGTCCAAACCAGACTCTTTTGTCTTCCTTTGTCAGACTCATGGTGACATTCAGGGGAAATGTACGCCAAACAAGGTAATAGTGTCTTTCCAGAGATTGTCTCTGGGAAGGAAGAAAGAGATCTCTAGATAGAAGCGTGATCTTATAACTTTGATAGTCCTCTTCCTTTTCTGGAAGAAGAAACTGCGAAACATGGTGAAATTAATCTGCTGGCAGACAACAGACAAAACCAGTTTTATGTTGCATAAATGAATGTGAGTCCAGAGTTTCCAGCTCTCACCCTGCAGAATGGAAATGTTGGTCCACAGCTCAGAGTGCTAGGTGATTGATAGCACGGGCCGAAAGAGGCCTCCATCAGGGTCAAGGGTGAGTTACGGCGGTAGAGCTCAGAACCAATGATGGTTATAGCCCATAAACCCAGACACTCCAGACCGCACTCGCCCACACATGTTGTGAATATTGATTTCACTCCGGTTGATTTTATCCTTGCAAGTCTAAAGAGAGGACAAGAAGGAAGAAGAAACCATAAGAACAAGAACAACAAGAACCATAAAAACAAGAACAACAAGAACCGTAAGTACCAGGGCATTCAACATACCATTACATGTAGCAAGGATGTCAGAGAGAAGACAGAACTACTCCTAATTGGTTTCTATCTTTTTGATCAAGGTTAATTATTTAAAAACTATGGAGAGTAGGGGAAGAAAACAAGATTGAGAAGGAATTATACCCAAGCTAGAATAATGCCTCATAACATGATATAAGTTGGTCTCCTGTTCCAGAGGAATCTACTAGGGTTTAGATGAGGTCACAGAAATGCTATTGAGTACCTCTGTTCACAGTGAACTCTGACATCAATCCCGTGTTGCATGATTATTACCATAAGTTTTATCCCAATCCTCAGTATGAAAAATAAAGACATGGAAATGTTACTTTATTACTCCATTTCCAGAAATAATGTGACATTTGTGAATGAACAAGTAAAGTGTGAGAACAGAGAATGCCTTTGCTTTTTTTCAGGAATCATCACCCTTTTCCATAAACACAATCTGTCCCAGTCCAGACGTTCCCTTCTGCACGGTTGTGGTGGGGTTATTATAAAATGGGGGGAGGACTGCTGTGTACAGATACAAATATCTTGCTGAGACGATGAGGGACAGAGTCTCTCAAAATGTTTTTGTAGAAAAGAGAGAAAGGCACTTGTGGATGATAACTCACTAAGCTAAATTTATTAGCAGATAAATGTCAGAATGAACTGCCTGATTCTGACCTTTGTCTTATTGGGCTTGATGTGTTTTTTGGGATGTTTTGTTTTGGTGTTCTTTTTTTTTTAAATCAATGGTTTTGAAAAAGGTACCTTTTGTCTAATTTGCAGTTGAGACAAAGTTGAAAGTCAAACAAATATAAAGTACTGAGAAAAAGTTTCAGAAATGTCTGACATGCTTGTAAAATTAATTCATGAATTAAAAAGCAATCATCAAGCTAAGAAAAATGTTTACCAGAAACACAACAGGAAAAAGGGTGATATTCCTAATATGTAAAGTTTTCCTACAAGTTAATAAGAAAAACACTAAAACTCCAATAAACATAAATGTATAATTCACAAAAGAAAAAAATGTAACAAAATTTTTAAACAAATATGTTCAACCACACCAACAAATTAGTGAAAATAGCAACATGATCTATTTACCTATTAAAATAGCAAATCTAAATAAACTAGTGGTTACCAGAGAGGAAGCACTAGTTCCTCTCTGGAACAAAGAGGGGAAAAATAGATGAAGGGGATTAAGAGGCACAAACTACTAGGTATAAAATAAGTAAGTTACAAGGGTGTAATGTACACACAGGGAATATAGTCAATATTTTAGAATAAATTTGTATGGAGTGTAATCTATACAAATATAAAATTACTGCATTGTACACCTGAAACTAATATAATGAGTCAACTATTCTTCAATTAAAAAAATAAAAATTTAAAAAATATATAAAAGAGCAAATCTCAAAGGAATGTTGATGTTTAATTTTAAGGTTAAACTTATTATAAAGAAATTTAGCAATCCCTATCAGTAACCTTGAGGTATTCCACTCTTACCCCTTGACACATTTTCTATGTCTAGGAATCTTTCTTAAGGACATAAAAAAAAATCAAGCCAAGATTTGTGTGCCAAGATGCTCTTCTCAGCATCAAATGTGTAAGCAAGGAGGAGGAGGAGGAGAAAGATGAGGAAGAGGAGGATGAAGGGAATGAGGAGAGCAGATGGAAACAGAGGAAGAGGACACAGAAGGGGAAGAAGAAACAGACAGGAGAGAGGATGAAGGAAAATGAGAATACAACATACTCAAATTTAGGAGAATGGTCAATTAATTATTAGATATTTATTAACTGGAATTTTATATATACCCACAAACCCAATGCCTTGAAATATGTTAAATGACATGAGAAAATGCTATGATAAGGTGTTATTTAAATCCTAGTGCAAATTTTCACATTAATCTGTACTAAACATCAACTGCACTAGTATCAGTTAGAAAAGCTGTGATTTAACCAAGATTCATAGGTAACGCACAAAAAAATTTACTCCCTCTACTAGACTGTGGGCAACTTTCCAAGTAAGTGCCACAACTTTTCAGCACATTATCTGAAATACATGGAAAGCATTCGTAAATGTGTATAGAATAAATGATAACTGAATTAGAATGTGGTTTAGCCCAAGTTCCCTAGAAGACAGAGCTCAAGACAAAGCTTACATGTTGCTATTTTTATGGCACCATTGGCCAGCAAGATTGAAGAAAGTGGGAAGGTGAGGCAGGGAAGGAGAGAAAGCACATAAAATGTTGTGTATATCATGCTGTCCATAGCTTCACAAGAAAACCTAGCTGATTTTTCATTCACACAGAATATCTCTATGAATTTTGGACTGAATCCATAGGAGAAAGGGGGAAATTCTACTGGCTGCCTTCTATCTCCTGTCTGTCATTGGTCAAACTTTGTCCCATGGGATCTTAACACCCTCCTATATCAGTCTGTGCCTCCAGGCCCTTCGAGCAGCCACTGGAGAAGCCAGATCTCATGCCGCCATGGCAATTCATCTGAGTCCAAGGAGGTGAGTTGAACCAGAGTCTCTGTTGCTCCAGTTGGGTTGAGTCTGGGTACTGGAAGGGCTGAGTCTTCTGCTATAGAGGGAACAATGAAGGCCGTGCTGGAGACCAGCCTAAACCGGGAGAGGTAGAGACAGCTAGAAATGTCTTGAGACGAGTCAATTGCATCAAGACTTGGTAGAACAAGTGAGAGGGACCAGGTAGCAGGGAGAGTCAAGCAAAATTGGAAAAGTATATAACTTGAGTGTGGTATAATTTGTGTCATTATTTTGATATCACCAGTCTAATATATTTAACTGCACCAGCAGAAATTCTATGTCCTGGAAAAATCACATAATCATCCCTCTGTGACTCCCTAAAGTCAAACCATAGACGGAGCACTGTGTTCAGTTCCAATTGTCCTAATATAAGTGGAATGATGAACATGAGACGAAGATAAAAAGATAAAGATAGCCATAATGAGTGTCTGGAAAACATACTATTTGAGGAACTGTTGAAGGCACTGTGATTATGTGTGAAGAAGAAGGAGAGGGAGGCAGAGGGGGATGGGAAGGGGGGGAGGGGAGGGAGAACAAGAAGAAGAATTAATGATCTCTAAATTCTTATGAGCTGCTCTATTACAGGGTCATTCAGATATTCAACTGGGAAGTCTGGAACTATGATCTAAAGACTGGCTAATTAAATACCAGTAAGATAACTGAAATTTTGTACCCTTTGACAAACACCCTCGCATTTTCTCCCACCTCCTAGCCCCTGGCAACAACCGTTCTACTCTCTGCTTTTATGAGTTCATCCGCTTCATTGTGGCAATATTTCACAATGTACACATACAGAAAAACATCACATCATACACCTTACCCTTTTTGTCAATTATACCTCAATAAAGCTGGAAAAAATACAAATAATATCAACCAAGTGTGTTTTTTATTCAGAGATGCTAATAACATTTTTACTATTGCTGTTTCTTATTTAGCAAAAGTTACCCCTAAGAGCATATATTGTTATTTCCAGAAAGAAGATACAAACAGTAAAGTAATAAAAATTAAAACACTACTAATAAGAATAACAACAATAATTAAATAATATGAGTGTACTAGAGGTACAAAGAATATTTATATCTTATATTTTTTGGTTTTCACAACAGTCCTGTCTTAAGCAGAAGAGCTGAATCTTGGGATGACGTAAAAATAAGAAGAATGATTCTGGATTATGAGGATAGCAAAAAAGACCACAGCCTCAAGAATGAGAAAAATACAGTAATTACTTGCTTTATGCTGAGTTTAGAGACAGTGATTTCTTTATTCTTGGGTCAGGGTGAGAACCTCAAGTCATCCATTTCCTGTACTGCCCTCAAAGGCTGTCAACTGCATTGCCCCTGTGGAACTCCAACTAGTCATTTCTTATGCTTCTAAGGGCCATCAGTCATTTCTTTTTTTTATTAATTAAGTAATTTTTGGCTGCGTTGGGTCTTTGTTGCTGCATGCGGGCTTTCTCTAGTTGCAGTGAGCGGGGGCTACTCTTCGTTGCGGCGCGCGGGCTTCTCATTGCGGTGGCTTCTCTTTGTTGCAGAGCCCGGGCTCTAGCCACGAGGGCTTCAGTAGTTGTGGCTCGCGGGCTCTAGAGCACAGGCTCTGTAGTCGCAGCATGGGCTTAGTTGCTCCGTGGCATGTGGGATCTTCCCTGACCAGGGCTCGAACCCGTGTCCCTTGCATTGGCAGGTAGATTCTTAACCACTGCACCACCAGGGAAGTCCCCAATCAATCATTTCTGATAGGACAATTTCTACACTTTCATTCAGGTACTGTTCATCCCTCCATCTCAACCATTTTTTTGGCCCCTGTTGAGACTGGATTGCTCCTCTTTCCATGACTGATCTCCAAAGCTTAGCATCTTATTCACCTCTTGTCTAATGCTTTGGGAGAAATTTTTCCAAGTCTGCTTTACCCCAAATTCATGAGGTGCGGTGTTAGCCAGCCTGGTCTCATACTTGAATTATTCAAATTGAGCCAATTACTTTTGCTTTTTTTTTTAACGTGATACATAGTTTTAACGACTGAAGATCATTCAACCCACCATGATTAAAATTCCACAAGACATATCATCTCCATGATACTATGTGCTCCGACTAAACTGAGAATTATCTTTAAAATTCTATTCTCATGCCACTACTCAGACAAAACCTCTTACAGTAAGGACCCCACTTCCTGCAGGATTAACATCCCAAAACCTGGGCCTGGCAGTCCAAGCCTTCCACAATTTGATCCCAGGCTTCCTTACTCCTGCTCTTTTATCTGTAGCTTCCACATTACCCAAACTGAATATGTCCTGGATCATTAGATTAGACCTTCCATCTCTGTGCCTTTATTTGTGCCCTCCCTCTTTCCCAAGATGCTATCTTCTTCCCATGCTTCTAAATTCTATCAATCCTTCAAATATCACTGAGTCAAACTTCCTCCAGGCAGTCTCCCTTGATTCCTTTACCCCACGGTGACTTCCCTCTCTTCAGAGATGTTACAACATTTATTGGGTGGAGGGGAGGGGGGGCATTCATATAATACAATTATCAAGTTCTGCTCTGTTTTGCAAAGTAACTTTTTATGTATATCTATTTCATTTTTGTCCACTGGATTCATTATGTTTCCTTATAATCTTTAGAAACCCTAGCAAATATTTGTTACCTGTTACACAGGGTTAAATTTAGAATTACACAGGTGTTTGCTTACCATTTATTATGCCAAAGTTATGTATATATGTATATATATATTAGGTATACATATATGTATGAATTATATTAAAAAGCAGAGTAATGGTGATGTTGGGGAATGAGAGAGAGAGAAAAAAATTCCTGGCCTGAAAAACTATTTACCAAAGAAGCCAGGTCTTCAAGCCTCAGTTTAACCTCTTCAAGCCTCAGTTTCCCCATCTGTAAACTAAAGATAAGCATCTTTCATTATACAACCAGTATATAATGGGGCAAAGATTTGAACTAATTTCCATTTGAAAAGTCCCTGCTCTTTGCATTATGCCATGCTGCCTCCTATGGGAATTAGGAAACCTAAATTCTAAACCTACCTTTGGCCACCAACCTTCTGGGTAACCTGGGTCAAGTCACTTCACATCCATGACCCTCAGTTCCTGAGTCTTAAAATAAGGAATGCTAGACTACATCAATGGCTTAAAATTTTTTTGAACATGGCCAACAGTAAGAAATAATACTTCAAATTGCAACACTATATATATCTGTACATATACATGCATATGTACAAATACATATTTATACGTACACAATACAAACATTTTTATTAACATTTACTCTGTGAATAGAATCTATTTTCTGTTTTTTAATTCTACTTTATTTCACTTTTTTAAATGCTTATCTACAATCCACTAAACTGGTTTCACAACCAGATCAGACCCCAACCCTAAAACAGAAGACTCTGAAGTCTCTTTTTGCTGTATAGTCTAGACTCTGACTTGCAGCTGAGTGAGAGCTGCAAGGTAGAATCCAAGCCCAAGGACTCAACTTGTCTTCACCTACCTATAAAAGTACAGGTCAGCTAACTGATGAAACCTCGGGCCATGAGCTTTTATGCAAGTTCAACCATCAACATATCCTGTGAACTAGGGCATACTACCTGCATCTAAACCTTTATCCATAAATTGAGAAGAGTGAAAGCTCTCACTGACTTCACAGAATTGCCACAGGGAAAACTCAGAATGTCTGCAGAGCCCTTTGGAAATGCCAGGTGACCTCTTTGGAAGTACCTCTTTCAATGCAGCAAGAAATGTTCTATAGCAGAGACCAACATAAAAGTGATATAGAAAAAAAAAAAAGAAAAAACCATCTGGAGCACATCAATTTCTGACCTCTGGGTCTTTGACAAAATCTGGGTAGATGTTTTTTTCTGGTACATCAGTCTTCAAAAATATATGATTCCTTTATACTAAATGGAAGGGAGAGGTGGAGAAGAGAGGAGAGATGGTCCCTATTTCAGAAAACATGCACAGAATCTCATTAAAAATATACTGTTAAATCTATTATGAATTTTGAAAATCATTCTAATATTTCACAGAAAAACAGGTCAAGTAATTTCTTCAGGTTAATTCAGTTGGTTGGCTCCAGAAGTGGGCTACAATTGAAGGTAGAGTTTCCTATTATGGACAGTGCTTAAGCAAAGGCTGGGTAACCATTTGGTTAAGATGTAGTAAAGAGCATTGAAGCTTACAGTGGTGAGGGACTAGGTATCCTTTAAGGCCACTGATTCATTTGGCAAAAATATATTTAAAATCATCTATCTTGTGCTGATTACAAAGATGGCTCCAATTATTCCCCTTCCCACATTCGTATCCCTCGCCATGTAACTTTTGCATCTATTCCCATCAAAGGGTGAAGGCTTCCCCCTTCCCACCTCCTTGAATCTGGGTGGATTTTGTGACTGACTTTGGCCAATAGAATATAGTAGATGCAACCTTGTGCCACTTCTGAGCCCAGGTTTCAAGAAGTCTTGTCCTCTTGCAACCCTGACCAGCTACCATGAGAAAAAGCCTGGACCAGCCTGAGTGATGTGTGATCATCACCCCCATCACACCAGCTAATCATCATCCAACCACAAGACATGAAGGTGAGACCATTCTAGACCAGTCAGCCGGTCCCCTTCTGACCAGCCAGCTGACCACACACACATGAACACAACTCACTGAGATCAGCAGAACTTTACCTACATCAGCAGAACTAACAAACCCCATAGACTTATGTCCAATGATAAAAATAGTTCACCCTTGAACAACATGGGTTTGAACTTCACGGGTCCACTTATACAGAGAATTTTTTCAATGAATATATTGGAATTATTTTGAGATTTGCAACAGTTTGAAAAAACTTGCAGGTGAACCTCATAGCCTAGAAATATGGGGGAAAATTAAGAAAAAATTAGGTATATAGATACGAATATGTAAATATTCATGTAACATAAAAACTATGTGTTAATCAACTGTTTATGTTATGAGCAAGGCTTCCAGTCAATGGTAGGCTATTAGTAGTTAAGTTTGGGGGGAGTCAAAAGTTATACACAAATTTTCAACTGTGCAAGGGATCAGACCCCCTAACCTCCATGCTGTTCAAGGGTCAATTGTACTTACTGTTTTAAGCCACTGAGTTTTGGGGATTTTGATATACAGCAATAGCTACCCAATCAGACATGGGAATAGACAACATGGAACAAGATGGATGACCCTAAACGTCATTTCCTACCCTAGGAGTAAATGATTCTTTTAAAATTCCAGGACTTATCACCTTTTTTGAGTAAGTACCACCAATATGTGTGTATTTATATCTTTATCTTTTTTTTAATGAACTAAACATTAACTATAGACAGAACACTCATGAATTCTTCCTGCAGATCAATGAGCATGAGCCCATGTTGTAGAGAACGCTGCTCTGGATTGCTTCAGTCCTTCTGTGTTTCTGCAGGTGGCACCATGGTCCCAGCACCTAGGAAAGGCACACTGCCATACTCCTTCCCTTCTCTCCCCAGACTTGCAGGCTGGGTACCAAACAGCTCCTCAGAGCAGCTTTACCATCCTGGATGTTCCTCACACTTCTGATGGTGCTGGATTCTACTGAGCTTTGTCTCCACTTAAAAGGCATTGGTGCATGTCCACGTTGCCCTGAAAGGAGACTGGGGCCTGAGAGATGCACATCAGCTGTGGACAGACACTTGCACTTACATCTCCCTTGAACCCAGGAGGATGTAGACTTGGCTCTGAATGGTATAATTAAGAAGATGGCTTAGAATGTTATGCCTTCTATATCAAACTAGAAATTCCCTCCTTTTTAATTTCAATATTATTCTTCCTATCTTCTGCCCAGCCAAGAACATTAAATTATTCTCCAAAATGGGCTCTGTGCTATGGCAGCTGAGATAGAGCAGTTATGGGGAGATAGAGATGGAGTGGATATCCCCTTGAGCTTTCCCACCCAAACACAGTGAGACAACTCTGGGGCTGCTCAGGCATCCCTTTTTCTTCTTGTTTCCTGGTTCCTGATCTCCTACCTTAGTCTTATCATCCTGGCTCTCTCCAACACTGATTTTTTATGAAATGATGAGGAATTAGATCAATTCTCACTCAGATATGGAAATAATATCTATCAGTGAGTCTCTTTGCTGTGTCTAAATATGAAGAAATACTTCATATTTTCAGGCAGGGAGAAAGGAGGAAGAAATGGACATGATGGACAAATAAACTTTGCCATTTAAGTGAATTCAAATCCACTTGACATTTCTCATATGCTCTGCAAATGACAGAGCTTGTATAATAAACTTGTTACCAGCCACCTTCCTGCCACTGCCTTTCATGAGTTTGGAAATCAGTCCACAATGATATTCTAAGTGTTGGAAGTGCAGTTTCATGCAATATTTTATGAGCTAAGGAGCTCTAAGCTCTTGAATAAAAGAAGTCAAGAACGATTTGTTGACTACAATTTGTTCATTGATTCGACAAATAATTATTAAGCATCAATCACATACAAATGCACTATAAGGGCTGTTCACTACAGAAAATAAAGCTCTAGAAAGTGGAAAAAAAGGACCCACCCACCCTCCATTCTCTACTCTAGGAAGACAACTCTTGGTCAAGGATATTTATGGTACAGATCAGGAAAGGAGCAGGAAATACTTCCTTGGCTTAATAGAATCGGAGTTTTAGTTTAAAAATAAAAATATTAATAATCAGCATAGTAAACATCTATATTCTATAATTATATGATAGGAACTGCTCAACGAAGCTGTATTATTTTTATTAACTAGACATCAGAACTTATTCTAAATGTTTTGGTGGATCACTCGTGTGACCATCACAATGAACGTGTGAGCTTTGAGGCAGAACTTCACATCACACACATATTATATACAGGAAACTAAGGCGTGAAAAGGTTAGTAAATTTCCCTTGCTTACTTTCTTGGTAAATTTATGAATGGAGCCAAGCAGCTTGACCCCAGAGCTTGTACTATACACTCTAATGGCTACAACATGCTGCTCCCATTCTAGATCCACTTGACCTAAAGAGAGTCAAAGATGTGGTAATAGGAGAAATATTATTTTTTCTATACATCATAACAAAGAAGTTTAAGGAGGAAATTAATCCTCTTAATCCTACAAGTAGAGACATGACTGACTTTAAAGGGTCTAGTGAAAAACCAGTAACAGCTTAGAGAAACAGACTCTCTTTGATTCTCCACCCACGACCACTGAGGTTTGTAATGGATGTAATGTTTTGAAAAACTATCGCTTTTTCTGTCCAAGATCCAGCTAGTATGTAGCAGAGCTAGAAGTTCTTGGGAGCTCATAGCACTGCACTATTCTGCTTCTCAAAAGTGAAAATTAAATAAACACCCTTTTCAGCCCAAGAGTTGGGGAGGAACAAGACTCCAGTTTCGAGAAGAGTGCCCTGATTTTCCTACCGGTGACCTGGAACAGGAACAGGACAGTAGATAAGGGAGGAACATGCCAGAACAGAGGAGGACAGGAGGTCTTTCCCCGCTACCTCTTGAAATTTCTTGTTGATCCTCAATTCAAAGTCTCCGCACACACCAAACTGGGAGTGTCTTCATCAGGGTGAAAGATATTGTGTACAACAGAGTTGAGAAAAGAGAAAAGACCTGAATCTAACTCTGCAGAATCTCCCTCAGCCCACATATGGCATCAGTGGAATTCAGAAATTCTTGTGTGTCCTCTGGAATGATTTCGTGTCGAAGGTAATGAGAAAGAGAAAACACAGCTGCTGATGTCCAGAACTGATCCGGCATTCACAACCAGACCTCATTAGTACAAGCTGGTCTGATGCTCAGAGTCAAGACAATTTGTTCTCCTTTTGATACAGATGATCTCCCAGAATATTATATGAAGTGAGATGGCTCTGAGACCATGATAAAGCAAGACAAAACAAAGGTCATTGTGGAATACAAAACACCTGACATCCCCCTCTCCCTACTTGAACAACTGCTATTTCCTTACAATTACAATTAATTCTCACTATCGTCCCTTCCTTATTGATAAGATTTCCTGAAATGCACAATCATAAAATTGCCTTCGTTTTCTGACAACACCCAATCAAGAAGAAGCCTCTGCTTCCTTAGACCCTTCTCCAAACTACCCCCAAAAAAGTCCGGATTCTATAATATGTTCGTTCAAGCACCCTTTTACTGAGGCACTCCATGGTTTCCTCATTATAATGAGAAAGAAATCCAACTTGTTCATCAACAAGTGTGTTCCTGCTGGTGTCTAGCTGAAAGACATTGACGGTAGGCAAGGATGGTTGGCAAGATTTCGAGACAGTTGCCATATTTGAGGGTGAAGTGGTTTATCAGTTAGCTTTTGTTGTATACCAACAACAGCAAAAACTTAAATGGCACAATACAAGTATTTATTGCTCATGAATATGGCAATCAGGTCGGCTGCTGATTTGGGTTGCGCAGACTTCTGGGGTAGCCTGGCTTCTGGCTGACTTAGGCTGGGCTGGGCTCAGACTTCTGGGGTAGCCTGGCTTCTGGCTGACTTAGGCTGGGCTGGGCTGGGCTTAGTAGTCACCTTAGCTCTGTCGCAAGTATGTCTCATCTTCCAGCAGGGTAGCTCGTGCACCATCTCACAGTGATGGCAGAGGCACGGTAGAGCAAGAGGAAATGTGCACAGCCTCTTGTGGGTCTAGGCTCAGAACTGACATACCGTCACTCTGCTTCATTTTGAAATGAAGAAAAGAACCTGCATTTACAACGAGTATCCAACACAAGTCACACAGATCAGATTGTGGCAGAGGTGGGGAGACACGGGGACTAGACTCCACCTCCTCAGTGAGAGCAACTGAAAGATGGATTGCAAAGGGCATAGGCAAAAGGAGAGTTAGGAATTGGAGCTATCATTGCAATCTACCACAGGTGGAGCTGAATATAACTATAACCAGACCTCTAGGGACCTGTAATACCAGGGAAAGTCTTAGAGAATGTACATGCTATGAGGGCAGGAATTTTTTGTTTTATTCATTGCTATACCCAGCATCTATAATTGCTGACTACTAATAAGTACTTAATAAATTATTTTCAAATCTGACTCAGAGTATAAAGTATTAAGCACATTAAATTACTCTTCCCTGCAATGCTCTGCAAGTAACTCCAGCTTTCCAAAGAACTGGATCCCCAAATAAAACAATAGGTTTTAAGGGAAAACATCATTAGGTTACCAATATCTGGAGGCCAGCTCTTCCTTCCAAAGAGCTTACTGCAGGGAAAATAGGTGACTGATAGTAGCCAGCTACCACATCTTTAACCTTGTTGTGGTGTTCACACTGGTCCATGCTTCCCTTGGGTTGTTCCTTGCCAATCACTGAGAATAATAGTAGACTGGAAGTGGACAATTTCTGCCCAATGTGGGGTTCCTCTGATGGGTAAATTTGGCTAAGAGACGCCCTCAGCCTGGGCAAGATTTTCACAGATCTCCACTGCAATACGAGGCTTTCTACTCACTCCTCTGTCTCCTCCCTGTGTTCACAGGTGTCACACCTGTATTGTGGCTGGGGGCACTCCTTAAGTCCTCCTGTTCCCTCATCCTTTATCCTTCAGAGACCTTCCCCAGAAGAAACCATGTACACATCTAATCCCGTTTTCGTGTCGGCTTCTTGGAAGACCTGAACTAACCTACAAAGACACAACAGGTCTGTCCTTGGTGGAAAAGCATCAGTTTCTTCACATGATTATCCTAAACATAAGGCTCATCACATGATTATAGAAGTCAAGATTGCAAAAGTCAGGGACAGAATTGTTTTTATTAGAAAGATAGCAACTAACTAGGGAATTCCTTAATGGTCCAGCTGTTAGGACTCAGTGCTTTCACTGTCGAGGGCCTGGGTTCGATCCCTGGTTGGGGAACTAAGTTACCATGAGCTGTGCAGCCAAAAAAAAAAGATAGCAATTAACTAGAGCTCAAGCCTTCATTTATTTGGGGGACTACTTCCAAATAGGGTATTCTTGCTTACTGAGTTTAACTTAGGACGCAATGTAGTTTTTCTTTCTGTCTGTAGTATATGATGTGATTATCCCTTATCCGATAGGGCAAGGCATCACTTTTGCTTTCTCAGAAGCAAAAGGTATAGATGAAAAGTTCATTGCCCTGGGAATCTGCACACCACTCCCAACTTGCTGTTTACTCAATACTACAGTCTTGCGTAAATCCACTGAACACATCTAGCCCACAAATATCGGCAAAATCCCTGCTGTTAGAGACAGCATATCAAAGGAAACTTCCAGCCTCTGATTCTGCAACTTACTAGGAGGCAATCATAAATTAATCATCTAATACTATCAAGAACTTACCATTTTGTTCAGTATCCTAAAAGGTAAAAATAGAAAACATTTTTAAAGCAAATTGTTGCAGTGGTAATTTCTATATTGTATTCTCCTGATATGTGTCCACGTTTGGGGGCGGGGAGGGGTGGGGGATGGGGAGGCAGGTATTTTTTTCAGTACAGGTTCCTCTCTGATTCCTAGGGATTCTCATGTATACAGAAAACCAAGCAGAAAACCTCTGAATTCAGTTGCCAAGTGTTCTGACCCTTTAACAGCAAATCCTGATATTGTATTGGGCCCAAACTAGCACTCAAGCTGCATTTTCTCTTGAACACCCTCCCAGGACTCAGTACAAGTCTTCAAAACCATTGTACTCAAACCTTTGTTTGAACAAGTTTGTCTTTTTCCCTCATTCAGTCCGCAGTACACCGTCGGAGTGAATCCTGCTGTTAGCAAGACAGGGGTCCCATGAGAGGCCATGTTGGGTTCTGTATGTTTAACTTTTTATCCTTTGTGTCAACCAGTTATGTTTCTAAAATATTTCCAATCCCCTGGCTTTGCAGAAAACAAATAACTCTGCACAGCCCCGCTCTTCCGTCATCTCTCATACATAATCATCAAGGGGGAGGATGGTCATAGAGACAGAGCCTGAATGCTGAAGAGGGTGGTGTGGTCAACTTCAGTTCCACCTCGGAGAATCATCTTGCAACTGGGCGGTGAGACTTTTCCAGTGTGATGGGAACAATGGCATGGCAGCAATACTGCTGCAAGTCAAGATCCTGACTGTGTCATAGGAGGAGCTCAGGGCTTACCATCCTAGCCCAAACTCCATGAAATGTTTCATGTATGATTTAGATGAGCTAAGATAATTACCTCTCTGGACCTCAGCATCTTTGTCTATTATGAAGCATGATGGTGGGGCAGTTAAATACATGGCTTTTCAAACCAAACTGCCTAGTTTTGAATCTGAGTTTTGCCACTTAATAACCATGTAACTTTGGACAAATCACTTCATTTCTGTATTAGGCAACTTATACTTGTTTATGCTGCACAACAAACAACCCCCCAAAATCTCAGCAGCTTGCCAAAATGAAGATCTGTTTCTCACTCACATCACCTTGTCGCTGTGGATCGGCTGTGGTCCTGAGGCTCTGTGGCTCTGTTCCACGTCTTCCTCATCTATGGATACAGGAGGAGATATAGCCTGTGTCTTGGCTTCTTAACAGATTATAAGAAAGTGATGAGATTGGACGTGTTCAGGGTGGTATGGCCACAGATTATGGAGAACAGTATGGAGGTTCCTTAACAAACTAAAAATAGAGCTACCATATGATCCAGCAATCCCACTCCTGGGATCCAGAGAGAATCACAATCCAAAAAGATACATGCACCCCAATGATCATTGCAGCACTATTTACAATAGCCAGGACATGGGAGCAACCTAAATGTCTATCGACAGAAGAATGGATAAAGAAGATGTGATACATATATACAATGGAATATTACTCAGTCATTAAAAAAATGCAATAGTGCCATTTGTAGCAACATGGATGAACCTAGAGATTATCATACTAAGTGAATTAAGGCAGACAGAGAAAGACAAATATCATATGATATCACTCTTATGTGAAATCTAATTTAATAATGATACAAATGAACAGAAACAGACTTACAGATATCAAAAACAAACTTATGGATACCAAAGGGGAAACACAGTGAGGGGAGGAATAAATCAGGAGCTTGGGATGAACATACACACACTGCTGTATATAAGATGGATAACCAACTAGGACCAACTGTATAGCACAGGGAACTCTACTCAATATTCTGTGCTAAGCTATACGAGAAAAGAATCTAAAAAGAATGAATATATGTGTAATTGAATCACTTTATTATACACCTGAAACTAATGCAACATTGTTAAATCAACTATACTCCAATAAAATAAAATAAAATAAAAGCAATGACCAGACATGAAATGGCTTTTAAAGAAAATGGTTGAAATGAGCCTACTGTCTTTTCCACTGACATTTTATTGGCCTAAGTGATGATATCGTATCAATGTGCAAGGAAGTCGATTCCTACCATAGGGAGGATAAGCAAGTCAAGTAGCAAAGGGCAGGTATCCATAATTTTCCTACTTGGAAGGGGGTAAATAATTGTGTACAAAATATAATCTACCTTCTGCATCTCACTTTCTTCATCTGTAAAATAAAACTGATAATAATAATGCTTACCTTATAAGGCTGTTAGAAAGATTAAATGAGTTTTCATATGAAAAAAACATTTAAAATGGTACCTGGGACTTCCCTGCTGGCACAGTGGTTAAGAATCCGCCTGCCAGGGGCACGGGTTCGAGCTCTGGTCCGGGAAGATCCCACATGCCGTGGAGGAATTAACCCGTGAGCCACAACTACTGAGCCTGTGCTCTAGAGCCCACAAGCCACAACTACTGAAGCCTGCATGCCTAGAGCCTGTGCTCCACAACAAGAGAAGCCACCGCAATAAGAAACCCACGCACCGTGACAAAGAGTAGCCCCCGCTCGCCACAACTAGAGAAAGCCCGCGCTCAGCAAGACCCAACGCAGCCAAAAATAAAATAAATAATTTTTTTAAATAAATAAAACTGTACCTGGAATAGGGGAAACCCTCACTAAATGTCTGTTATTATGATCCATCCAATAGGAATAATATAACTCTTCCTACCTCACAGAGATGTTTGCGGACCCTGTTATTAGTGGTTTCTTTATAGATACTATGCAAGATAAGATAAGCATATTAAATAGCATATGAAAGTCAGAAACTTTATTACATCAATTGCAGGCAATAATGCAGATGTGTACCCTCTACTCATCTCCATGGAGACGTTCAGTGAGGAGGTTTCAAAGAGGATTATTAACAGCACAGTATCTCTTGGAGACATCATCACCATCAATAGCAGAGTATATCATTCATGGAGCCTCTATTATGCATGAAGGATGATACTCAGCACAAGAGAAGTAAAGGTAAGATCTAGCCCCCATATGCTTACAGCCCAGCTGGAGAGACCTTCTTTATTTATCTGCCTTAACTAAGTATACCACGTTAGGGCTACCTGGATGGTGATGCAGGTCAGAGATGCTACAGGAGGTCCGAGGGGAAATGATCCTGAAGGCTGCAGCTTGGGACAGACTTTTCAGATCGCAAGATACTTGAACTACTCCTTTAAGAAAAGTAGGATTTGGGTAACCAGACCAGAGAAGGAAAGGAAAAGGAGAAAAGCAAAAAAGAAGGTAAAGACAGTTTCCCCATTTTCAAGAAAAATTTTGTGCAAAAGATGTTGTCAGTTGAAATAGTGAAAAAAAAGGAGAAACTTAACAAAATCAGGTGCCCTGGCTCCTGGTACTGGGTGGGATTTTCCCCTGGACCCATGATTTCTTTAGGAATATTTCATCTTCTGCTCATGTATTTGATTTCTTTCTCTCAAGACCCCATCTTTCTTCCTCCATCTGTCTTTTTGCAAGGTTATGTAACATGTGAAATGCATTTTAATGCAGTTACTTTAATAATATTTATCACTTACCAACATCTATTATGTGTCTTTTAGAGACACATAATAATCCTCATGACACTCAGTGAATTATTTAATATAAACCCCAAAGTCACCTACTATGGGGCCAAGCCAGTATCAGATCCAGGTGTTTTGGCCCCAGAACTTGTGCTCTTTTCCATAACATTATACTCTTTGCCTTTTAAAGTGTGTGTACGTGTATGTGTGTGTTTGTGTGCACACATGTGTGTAGACACATAAGCATGTGCTGGACATGTATACACAGAACTTCACATTCACCTGCTTTGGTGTGGGCACAGGGCCACAGAGAAAGGCCTTCAGTTGATCACATGATCAAATGCTTGGCAAATGCTGGTGTGTCAAACCCTAGTTCTTAACCCTGTTGATTGATTACAAGTTGGTTGCTGACTCTGAAGAATACGGGCAACTGTAAGTGCAATTTCCTTGTTAGTTAATTTTAAAGCAACTGGTGATTGTGCATCATGGTCACATTTTGGAGGATAATGAGCCTACGTGATCTAGGCAAGGGCAGCAGATTGCAGGCAGCCTCCTCGGAAGGTGTAGAGAATCGTTAAGTCTCCAGTGTTTCATCAGAGACAACAGTGAATACCCCAATCATACGTGTGTCAGAGGTTCAATCTCTCTAGTGAGAGCAAAAATCTCTCTAGTAACAGCCTAGTGATTCTTGCTGTCACACAGCTGCCTTGAGCTCATACCTGGCCGTTTAACATGAACCCAAGATCAGATGGGAGAAGACCCGAAAGTCATTTTTAATATGATTTCTTTATTCCCCATCTCCCTCACCAAGTTCTCAGTGCACATGGGAGTGTGCACATACACACACACATACGCAAACACAGTCTTCCATAGATTTCTTCACTGTACCAAGACGTCATAAAGTCATTAAGAGCATGACTCTATATTCACCAGATCTTGTCATACAGCACCTGATTTCTAACTGGAACCTAATAGAAATCTGTGAAGGGGAAAAAGCAAAGAGGGAAAAAAGAACTAGCCAGGCTCTAGAATTTGAGAAAAAATTTTAGACCCCAGTGCATGAGCTATGCTGACATTTTTCATGTAATTTCAAACTTCTCTACTTATGCAATTTTCTCTCCCTCCCCCTTAGACCACTGCAAACCTATCCATTTGTTTTCATTTGGATTATCACCAGAGCAGAGCCTGATGCAAGGATGTTTGTATAGGCAGTTTATCTGGTAGGTAAACCAAGAGAGGTAGAGTGAGAACCTGGAGAGAGTGAAACAGAAAAGTTAATATAAGGGTGCTATATCAAGGTCACTCCTGTGGGCAACGGGAACTTAATTTTGCTGCGACTTTCTGAGAAACATACAATTGTCAGAAATGTCAACTAGAAACACAATGGAGCTCCATTGTCCCATTGGTTAATGATTGTCCCAAAGGATATTAATTCAGAAGGCAAGTCCAGGTTTTCAGAGGTACCAGAAAGGCTGAGTAGGTTCCCTGTAGCATCTGCATGACAGTAGCAGAAAGTCCTAGGGCAGAAAGTAAGAAATCCACAGTGCCATTGAAGCTTAATTAGGCCATATGAGAAGTAAATTTAACAAAGATATCAATCAAAGAAGTCTAACACAGTTTACCCCTTGAACGACATGGCTCCACTCATGCCCTACATAAATTCTTGCCATCATACAGCCTTCAGGATGGTACTAAGTTCAATCTTTACAAAATACTCAATATGAAATGGTTAGTGAAACAAACTACAGTCTTTGCTGCTGCCACTGGTCCCAAACCCATAACTTACATTCATCATCTCCTATCTCCACCATCCATCCCAAATATTCCTTACACTCAGCCAGAACATTAATGGGTATGTGTGTTCTCTGTTAGGGTATCACAAACCTTTATTCCTGAGAAATTTCAGCCTTTGATCACCTTAGACTTGCCAAGTCATGGTTGCTACACTGTTCATTCATCATTCTCACCAAGTATGAAAACACCAAGAGACACCCCAGTAACCACTGAGTTTCATAGCATATCCTCTCTGCCACCCTATATAGTAATGAAGCTAGGTTCTCTTAAGATTTGGGGTCAATTACAACTCACTGGAAAATTTACTCATCCCCTTGTGTAAATGTTTTCTTCTCTGGGAACCAGGACCTCTAAATAAATAATGTCTAAAGATGCATAGATCAAAAGACAAATTTCACAAGTGGGTCACAGGGAACGATTGTGAGAGGGACCAGTTCAACTTTCACCCCATGATTTCTTGACTCAGGTTTCTAATTACTGGGGGCACAACATCAGGTGTCAGTTCTTGGTTCAGTGCATAAACTGAATCCTGGAGGAGAGTACTCCAACCCCACACGGTTTGTCCCCCAGCTGTCAACTTAACTGACCTGTTAATAGGCCATTCCATCCTTCTGGGAAACCATGGTGAGACCAGTGATTTCCATGGTCACGCTCACCTGTCACATTCCTGGGACTGCATAAATGGTTAAAAAGGCACACTGAATCCTAGGAAAATCAAATGTGGTTAGGTTGAGTATAAGAGAAGGCATGAGTTATCCTAAAAATAGATAATAATCAGATGAAACAGATACTATGTCCCTAAAAGTAGAAATTAGATGATAGACTCAGTTAAGGCAAACAACAAAGGTACTTCTGTTTGAGGAATGAAATAAGAGAATAAAAGAGAAATTTTAAATAGGCTTTTCAGAGCACACCTAACACGCACATCTTGGTTTCTAGCTTTACTTGCCAATAAAAAGAACCAGGGCACTTTGGAGCAATGACAAATTTTAAGACTGCAGCAGAAAATTTACAAGATGATCCTGGAGCATCTTGTTATGTAACACACAATGGGATATAACACACAATGATGGAGTTATGTCAAAAGAATCCAGAAAGCAACTGAAAGAACTCCCAATGGCCAGAGAAGAAACTGTACAAGAAAATAAAGTAGTATTGGATTATAACCCAAAGGAGAATAAACATCCTTGAGTCTTTGGTGACATAAATGAATGATTGAACAAAGAAATAAATGAGACAGAATAGACAAATCTCCTGTACAGAAAAAGTCCAAATAATTTATCTAGACGCTCTGTCCTCAAGGAATGAGAGCATAAACTCCCCCTTCCTTCCACATGAGCTGCACATAAGAACTTCCTTCCAAAGAGCAAAGTACGGAAAGTAGGAAAAAGAGTAACTTCGTAGTGGAGAAATCTGATAAGGAAGCCTAAGGTATCATTGACCACTAAACATATGTGGTGCCCTGGATGGGATCCTGAAACTCAAAAAGGACATTAGGGAAAAACTAAGGACATCTGAATAAAGTGTGGACTTCAGTTAATAATAATGTACCATTATTGTTTCATTCATTGTAACAAATGCATGATACTAGCATAAGATGTTAATAATGGGGGAATCTGGCTGTGGGGTATAGGAGAACTCTCTGTACTACTCTCACAATTTTTCTGTAAATCCAAAGCTGTTCTAAAATAATTTATTTAAAGAAAAAGAATTATTTTTTAAAAAGGTTTTTCACCAGAGAGGATAGAAATGAGAGGAAAAGCACCTGCATTTGACAAAGGATAACGAATGAGGACAAAGACAACTTGGCCAGATTTTCCTCTAAAAGTAGAGTGTGAGACCAAGACTTATATGAGGGCAGTTTATTTGGGAGGTGATTCTGTGGTGCAGGAGCTACGGACGGGGGAGAGGGTAAGGCAGATGCGTAGAAAAAGAAATCTCACCATGATTATTGAGAGAACTTCTCTGGGCAATGGAGTCTTGATTCCAGCAAGGACTTAAACACATAAGCTCTCCCCAAAGTGTCTACCTGAGACAGAGAGCAAGGGAGTATTTTCCTTCTAGTTCCCATCTTCTCTTTGTCAAATGTTACCCAATGGAGAGTTAATGTACCCACACTTCCAGGTGTGCACATGCATCGGAATGGCCCAGAGAAGCCCCCGCAGGTGTTAAACATGGTGGTGGCAAAGGATCCCCAGGGTAAAAAGGAAAACGTAGGAAGTACAGCTGAAGCAAAATCCTGGAAGTCTAGATTTGCAGCATTTGGTTCCTGTAGCAATGACCAGAGCAAAGACATGGGCCACAAAGATATAGTCAGAAGATAAAGAATATCCAACTCACCAGCATCAAAGTTCCTGATAAAATATCTCTCTTGGGTAGTTCAGTGTGTGCAGGGAACCAGGACATTTTTGCCAAGCAGTTCATGGCAACTGGGAAGACAGATGGCGCATTTTCTTGGACTGTATCTCCAAGAGAAAGACGAGAAACCAGTAATCATCAGTGGGCCAGTGAGACCCAGCCCTTATTCTATGTTTCTGTTGGAGGGTTAAGCAGAGACTTGTGTGAAAGAGCCTGAGATTACTGCTACCCTCCCAGTCTCTGGCTAACTTGGGTATGAACCCCGGGCACGATTTTAATCCATAGATATGGACAAACCATAAACTCATCCCTGAGAACCTGGGGAAAGCAAAATTAGAAAATAAGGTGGTAGCCAACATTTTTTGTTCACTGAACTCAGACACCAGCCTGTTCTTAAGACTTGTTCTGTTGGAAGTTTGCCTTCTCCACCTTTGGTTCCAATTTTCCATCTAGAGCAAATGTCACTACTGCCTATGCAGCTTTGTTGCAAGATGATGTCTTTCCTTCCACTGTTCTCTTCCTCAAGCCAACACTTTCCAAAGACCAGAGGAAAACTCCGTCTCTTCTTGTTTCAAAGCATGCCATCTTCTTTGCCTGCCCCCTGAGTTCCTATTCCCCAATAGGGATGTCCTTCATGGAACAGAGATAACCGGTAATCAATGATCTCAAAGAAAAATCTAAGGTTTCACCCCAGCTCTGTTTATCACCCACTTCCCAGGCTTTTTTGGTGGAAACTCAGCACTCACAGGCATCTTTCTCCTTCCTTCTGACTGCTAGTTCACGTCAGCAGCATGCTTCCTCACTTTTACAATATTAGAATTACATTTATAAAACTAACAGCCATTCCCAACAAACAGAATAGAAGGTCTTTCTCCCCCAGGACCAAGAGAGAGAGTTGTGGGCAGGGTCCCCAGAGGACCTTGCCTTGGATTGGTCCTCCAAGAATCCTTTAGGTCTTCTTGCTGCAGATTGATGGCCTCTTCAAAATACAGTCTCATTCCAGGAATCACAAACATAATTGGTTTATCTTACTACTTGATGTTTCCAGGCTTGCCAGCTCTGAGAATCTCCATCTTCACTTAACTCACAAATCTTTGGCTTCCTCTACTAGGGTCACGTGACCTCTTCCAGTGGCAGGCCCTCAGCCCAGCAGAGTAACTGCCTTTTGATATCAGCAAGGATCACTTTTGGAGGCTCTCACAAGCTTAACTTTGAAAGTTCACTCTTCTTGTAGTTTCTGTAATCATTGTATCAAAAAGACCAGCTGCTCTTTAGTTTGCAGTCTCGACACCATGAAAGCCAAAGACTTCCCAAGTCTGAGGTATGTCAGTCAGGGGTCACTTAGAAACCCAACTTAACAAGATTGCTTTTCTCACGGCATGAGGTATTTAGTTCTTTTTAGCTCTGTTCTGCTGCTGACTGATTGGCAGACAGAATTGTTTCAAGGTTACCTCTGAGGGACTGTATATACCCACGTGCAGCGTGCTTGCTGGAAACCACATGTGACAGAATTTTGGTTTAGTTCTTTTTTTTTTGCATGTGCTAGACACGAATGTATATTTATTTATTATTTTTAATTTTTTTAATTTATATTGTAGTTGATTTATAATGTTGTGTTAGTTTCAGGTGTACAGCAAAGTGATTTATTTATACATATTCATATATCTATTCTTTGTCAGATTCTTTTCATTTTTACCCAAGCAGATATGAAAAATGTACCATTATATATCTCCATGTTCTTTTTTTTAATTTAGCATCTTATGTTTTATACTTTCCATAATGCTATTAATTATGTACCTCTATTTTTTTCTTTTTTCTCTAGCTGTTTGCACCTTAAATGTTGGAGTTTTGCAAAGTCATATTTCTGTTCTGTTTCCTTTATCCCTTGACATATTTCCTTTCTCTCTTGACATACTTCCTTTCTCCCTGTAAGTTTCCAGATACTCCCAGGACTTTAAGTACCACAGTATCTGATGACTTGAAATCGTGATCTCTCATTAGATCTCTCAGCTGAGCTATACCGTGGTACCTACCTTCTTATCTGGATTCTGTATACTTATTGTGTCTCAGGGGAACCCAATTCACCATGAACAGTGAACTCATCACCTTTGTATGCCCTCCCAACCCTCTGTACACCAACCTTGAACACCTCTCCCATCACTCTTGTCACCATCCCATCTGCCTGCTTCTCCTGTTCCCCCTGTGGTAGTGGGCACCACTCATAGTCACCAGTATCCAGTTCTCTTGTGGTTCCATGTGTGTGGAAGGTCACATGTCCCTACCCATTTAATAAGTATGGCCATGCTACGGAAGTATGAGCAGATTAATGTGTGTCTGTCACTTCCATGAAAACAGATTCAAGTGCTGATGTATAATTCACCACATTCTGTCCCTCTGACTTAGTACCTGCAGGGAAATGTTGAAATAGTGGCATCATAGTAACCTCCCTCAGTCTGGGTCCTAGTGACTACGATGCACAAATCCCCCTGCCAAACTGCCTAACAAGAAACAGACATTTGCTGTTTGAAGCCTCTGTGATGTGGAGCTTTTTGTTAGTGCAGCATGACCCACCTTCTCTGACTGGTACACCTTTTCTGGTTAATGGGACCCACTTAGCTAAGTGATCAAGCATCATTAACACTTTCCTTTCCTGGATTTTCTACATCCAGATAGTTGATAAGCCCTAATAGTTCTCCTCCTAAATATCCCTTAAATCTATTTTGTCCTTTTTATTCTAACTGCCACTGTCCCTTTTGTAATTACTCACATTTTTACAAAACTTCCTAAATGGGTTTACTGTGTCCCCCCTGTCCCTCAATCTACACAAATATCCTTCACATGTCTTCTGGGGTATTTCAAAATAAAAATCTGACTTATTTGCATTTTTTAAAAATTTTCATTGAAGTATAGTTGATTTACAATGTTGTGTTAATTACCGCTGTACAGCAAAGTGACTCAGTTATACATATACATACATTCTTTTTCATATTCTTTTCCATTATGGATATTGATATCTATAGTTCCATTGAGATATATATATCCATAATGATATTGAATATAGTTCCCTGTGCTATACAGAAGGACCTTGTTGTTTATCCCTTCTATACATACCAGTTTGCATGTGCTAATCCCAAATTCCCAATCCATCCTTCTCCCACCCTCCGCCTCCTTGGCAACCACCAGTCTGTTCTCTATGTCCCTGATTCTATTTCTATTTCATAGATAGGTTCATTTGTGTCATATGTTAGATTCCACATATAAGTGATATCATGATATTTGTCTTTCTCTTTCTGACTTGCTTCACTTAGTATGATCATCTCTAGTTGCATCCATGTTGCTACAAATGGCATTATTTTGTTCTTTTTATGGCTGAGTAGTATTCCACTGTATATATGTACCACATCTTCCTTATTACTCACATTTTTTTAATTCCTGGAAAATCTTTATTTAGGGTTCCTTTGAATAGAGTCATCTATTTTAAGGACTAAGTCTTTGAAAACATCAGCTTTATTTTGTGAACAGACATGGCAGTCTTGGCAATCAATGCATCTAAAAGCATATCCACAAGAAAAGAAACCTTATAAGAGAAAAGCAACTTTTCCCAGACCAATACTCTGAGAGGTAGAAATTCCCATCCCTAGTATCCCTTCCATAAAGAGAGAGATGGGGTGGGGCGGACAGGAAAAAAAGGAAGCAGGACAAGAAGATGACGGGACAGAAGGTTTCCTGCCTCCCCAACTCTTTCAGTATCTAGAATTTATAACAATCTTATTTTCCAGAGTAAGTCTAAAAACCAATCCCTAGACCCAACCACGAAGCTTACTCTATTTTTCTCATCATTTTTCCATCCCTGTAGTTAACTACTCACTGTGAAAGCAACAAAGCAATGCTATTATCCTGATTTTTTTTAATTTTTTTTTAATAAAATGAGACAGAGAATGACCATTTAACTAGACCAGTTCTGCACATTTGTAACCCAGCAAGATCACTTCCCTGGGATTCTGGTTAGAGGTTAATTTCTCCATCCACAGGGACGGACTCTTGCTGCTTGCCATTCCTTTTTGGTGTGGCTCTGTGAGTTCAGAGAAAAGCACGGCCAAAAGATAATATTACTAAGCATTATTTTTATTAGTTCTCCTTTTATTCCTAGGAGAGTTTCTCTAGGGAAGCCCATGTTACGTTTGGAAGACAGTAATGTGGAATACGCAAAAAAAGTACGTGAGTAGTGGCTGTACATTCTCCTAGCTGCAAAGCCCCCAGGGGTCTCACCTGGAACTCTATTTAAACTCACATATTTAAGTCTAGAGGATAATTTCTAATGTTGGGTGCCCTATGGGATCTACCGATTATTCTATCACTTTAGATATAAATAACAAAGGGACAGGCAAAAGAAAGGAAATTAGCGCTGATACAGACTTTATAAAAACTAGAAATTGCTGCGATTATATTTTCTTAAGGAAAAATATGATAATAATAAAGTAATATTAACAACTAGTTTATCATGGTTGTAATTCTCCCAAGATTGAAATGCACTTAGGCACCTAAGGATTTCTTTTGCATCCCTTTAATTTAATTGTTGAGTAACAATTGTCCAAAATTGGTAGCCATTGGGATTACATAGATACATTTTTTTCCAAGTGAATATTTTTAAGGGCATAGATTTAAAACATAAGTCCCCACTGAAAATTTCCTTAAGAAAAAAGAAGTTTTTTCCCCTTAGCTCCCTCCCTCTATACCTCTCTACCTTCCCAACATGTCCTCTCGCAGGACACTATATCTTGGTATGGGAGCCGTGATTGGGAAGGTACTGGGGGAGGGAGAGAATTTAAAAGATTAAGAGCAAATCACCCAGGAAAAATATCCTCTGGGAAGTGCTCCTCAGATGGGCCTGGTTGCTCTGGGATACTCAGAGTTAATGAGGTCACCTGGAAGGTTGCTACTAAAACCCCAAGAGATGCTCCTGCCCGGGTCCCAGACTCAGATGCATGGAATCAAAGGGCTCTGGCCAGGGAAACACAACCCTAAGTGCCACCAGTGACACAATGCGCTTGAAAATCCTTTGTCATTTGCTTGTATGACAGATTACTATCTGAGTGATGCATTGGGGACAAGCTGATATTACTGCTAGGAGGAGGAAAAAAAACCTCGTGTCCCTGTCACGTGTCTTCCTCTAGTCCATTTTGTCTTTGAGCACTTGGAAAGCGATCACAGCAGCACTGAGACTGACTTCCCTGTGCTTCAGAAAACACTGCCCTCACATGCTGTACCCGGGGTCCCTTAGCCACCACTAAGAGCTCCTTTCTGAGCATCAAGTACCATCCTACGTGCAGTGTTGGCTCTAGTTACTGGCTCTGGTTGCTACTTTGTTGTCATTCTTTTTTTTTTTTCATCATAGTGTTGTTTCAGCCAAGGTTGTTTTCAGGTGTATAACTTTGGATAAAATATGAAGGAGGAACAGTGGAAGCTGGCAGCCAACAGAAGATAGAGCTATTTGGAAAATCTGGGCATGAGGAATTCAGAAATAATTATGAAGAAAACAGAGCAGAGGTAAGAGGTGAGCTGGAGACAAGAGTGAATACAAGGAACTTGGGAATCCCGCAGGAGGTAAAACCCAAAGGCTGAACACAGTCCTGATGCAACACGACCAACTCCAGCCTCCCCTCTGCTCATCCCTCCTCCTCTTGGTTACTGGATCGGATCACCTCAGCTTTCTCTCACTTTTTTCAAAATATACCAAGTCTGTCTCACCTCAGTGTCTTTGCACCTGTTGTTCTCTGTGCTTGAAATGCCCTTGTCCTTGCCCCTATATTATCTCATTTTCACCCATCTTTCGGGTCTCAGATTAAAAGCCACTTCTTTTAAGAGACCTCCCCTGAACCCCTAGTCGAAACAAGATCCCCTGCTTACATCCTCTAATGCGTCCTGCACATCTTATGCTCATCGCAGCTTAGAGTCTTTCTCCCACAGCCATACAATTACACACAAAGTTTCTACTTCCTCACTCGGCTATCGACATCATCAGGTGTAGGGAGTCTGTCCACTTTGCTAAAGAGTGAGGCTCTGTCAAAGCAGAGTGCTGGGCACATGTTAGGGTGAGTCCTGGTGGTTTTTGAAGAAGGGTGAACACTGAAATGAGGAACTAACAGCCTGGAAAAGCATCAGAGGAGATGATATTAACAAGCAAGAGTTAGCAGACGAAGGTTATTTTGGATGAAAGTAATAATAATCCAAGTTATGCATTTACACCTTCATACTTCTCAACTAGTTTAGCATCCTTTATTTATGAAGACTCCAGTAAGAGGAGAAGCACAGCAAATGGAGGCAGAGAGGAAAGTGGCAGCTTATTGACCCAGCTCTAGAGATGCCTGTTGTGTTTGTGGTAAGGAGTGATTTTTAAGAACAAAACCTTGCATTTTGGTCGCATCTTAGGCTCTCCCACATGCTTTTCTTTGACCTTTTCTGGCATGCTCACACCTGAGACAGTTCCTCTTCTGCTCGCAGTTGGATTTTCAACGTTTCAGCTATAGGTTTTGCAGACTTTTCCAAGATTAATATCCATTCAGCGCCAAAATTTTGTCTGCACGTTAGTTGAATCGACTCAAATCGAGTCGTGTCTCTTCTAGCAATACTCATTTTTCTTAACTTTGAAATGATAGAAACACATGATTTAATTGAAAAGTAAAGGGTGAGCGTGTGCATGCCCTATTACACTGACATTAAACATAGGTTTGGTTCTTCTGTAATTCCCCACCTGCTAAATCTTAGCCTTGGTCCTGGTCCTGCTAAGATCTCATAATTATCCACACCTAATTTCCTCTTTTTATGTTTCTAATATTTCTAGAATCCTCCCCAAATGTCAGTGCACGCCACCACTGCATTTCTTTAAGTCCACTTGGTAATATTTAAGACCTTCTGCTTTAGCTGCTATTGCTCTTACCTTTTAGCTGTTATCGCTCTTATCATTACTCTTTTCCTTTTCATCCATCTCTGTCTCTTTGCACTTGCACCTCCATGCATTGTATTACAGCATTGCAGGGAAGAGCTGTCTTTCCGTCTAACCACCACACTATCTGATGTACTGTGTGCACTTGGCACCTGGCATTTTCCTGTGCTGGGCTCAGTTTTCTGGCCCTGTAGTAACTGCTGAGGGATCCCAACCCATGCTTCCTTCAGAGTGTTCATCGCGGCCTTGAGAAGCAGATGATTCTTTTCAGTCTTGTTGGCCACCATGGCTGACAGGCCAGGGGCTATCATTGTACTGCCTGTCCAGGCTTCGTACTGTCACTCTCTCTGGTCTGCAGAGACTTTTGGATTTCAATGATCACTCCAGTTTGGTTGATCCTTGGTTCCCCAAGATTTTTATGATCTGATTTAGGATAAGAAGGAACAACTCATGGCAAAGGCACATTGGGAAGACTACTGTTTTCTCAGAAAAAACCAAAAACATATGCCTCTTTTTTAGTGTGTGGCTTATATACTTTGGTCAATATGTAAAACTCTGGGGTATGCTCAAATTGCTGCTGTTGTAGGAGAAAAAGTCCTTTTAATTGTTTATTCTTTTCATTTTAACTCTTTCTGGAAATGCTGTATAATTGCATTTCCAACTAGATTAACATATTTGATATTTATATCCATCCTATGTTTCAAGCACAGCCATTACAGATAAGTATACTGAACTCAGGTTATTTAAAATGTCAGCGGTCATACAGCTAGTCAACAGAACTGAGAAAACCTAGCATACAACTTAGTCCTTCTGATTCTGATCTCAGTGTTTTTTTGACAGCATTATGTAATCACAGGTGCTAGAAATAAAATGACTTCCTTTATCAATGCTCTTCTATGCATTTCTTCAGGTACCAGGCACATCTTAGGCTCTGGAAATATGGGTGGGTATACATGAGTGGGAAGAAATTGTCAGGATCCAAGAAGGAACTAGCGGTAAAAAGGTCAAAAAGAAGTGGTGACCATTTAGTAATGGATAGAAACATGGGATCACTAGGTGGTGCACTTGTAACTAATATAGTGTTATAGGTCAATTATACTTCAATTAAAATAAACAAATAAACAATAAATAAATTTTCAAATTAAAAAAAAAAGAGGTAGAGGTAGTGGCTTCTTGCCATCTTGAGAACGGATGAAGCCGGAATGTTCCAATGAGCTAAAAATAGCATACAGCCTTCCAGGGCTCCGGTTCTAACTCTGTCACTAGACACTTCTTCCCCTTCTAAGATTTTCTACTTCTAACAAAAAGAAAGGAAAGATTGTTTTTTCCTCCTCAGGAAATGTAGACATTAACGAGATGTTCTGAGCAAAACTAGCAAGTCTTTAACATCACTGTTAAATCAATGACTTACTACGAAGCCCAACAGCCGTGAAACCATCAAATCATTCAACCCATCTTGTGTTCATCTCAAGGGAACTTATCACATACAATGCCTGTGGTCTTGAAGAGCTTTTCTGTTGAAGTGCCTTGTACTTACTAGCTACTTTTCTCTTTCAAGGCAGTTTCTTGGTAAGAGAAAGGGAATGGCAGTGGGAAAAAGTTGTGTTTGTTTGTTTTACTGTTTTTGAATTATTAGAATGATAGCTGTCACTGAAAAGGTGTGAGAGGGATAGATTGGGGGGTGATAAACTAAATAAAAAACTAACATAAGACTTTAACACTGCAGTCATCTTGGGTAATATGTTTCTCAAGAGAACTCAAGAGGAGAACAGATCAAGTATTAGCAAACATCAAGGATCACCATCACCTTTCCTCTTGGGAAACACTTTAAAAATAGTCCTGAGGGCCTTCCCTGGTGGCGCAGTGGTTGAGAGTCCACCTGCTGATGCAGGGGACACGGGTTCGTGCCCCGGTCCGGGAGGAACCCACATGCCATGGAGCGGCTGGGCCCGTGAGCCATGGCCACTGAGCCTGCGCGTCCGGAGCCTGTGCTCCACAACGGGAGAGGCCACAACGGTGAGAGGCCCGCGTACCACCAAAAATAATAGTAATAATAATAGTCCTGAGTGTGTGTCGCAAAGGTCAGTAAACATAGATCTACAGGTAGAAATGACACCATCAGTGTTTCTGATTCTTCAGATTTGGGATGAAGGACAAGCCTGCAGGTGTCTGTAGGGAGGTGATCAGAGACATCCCTGGAAGAAGCTGCCCTGGACATACGGCTCCTTTCGAGGAGTTTTACTGCACAGTATCTATTGTCTTGTATCGGCCACAGATTTGATGGTGTTATAAGAAACTTGTCAATGTGGTGTGTGACTCTAAGCAAAATAAGGACCAACTGAGATTTATTAATGCTGATTTCCTGTTCGGTGAGTGAGTCAAGAGGAGGTGTCAACCCGCGTTTGTGTCTGTTCCATGACGGGATAAATGTATGTTACCTTCTATTTACAGAAAACGGCAGTTGGCCTGCTCGTGTGGTGCTGAAATGGGTAAGGATGAATGGTGCAGACAGTTCTGTCAACGGCACTTGAAGCTGTCTAAATGGTTTCTACAAATTCCCACCTATGATGGACAAGGTCAAAAGCATCAAGGAGGTGTCACCTCATTAAGACTGAAATGCACCTGGCTCCAAGCCCCATGCAACCGTCCCTGATGCTAAAATTAGTCCTATAGATGCCTGAGTACTTCTTCTCTCCATCTCATATTTGGTCCCATTAAGCACAGAGGACAGTTAATAAAGGAAGAAAAATTAGTCTAACCGAATTAATTGAGCTTGAGTAGAAGGGAGGGCGAACATTGCCATTCAGTCTAGTTCTGAAAGGACAATGGGGCTTTTTTGGCCCATGAGGCTGAGTGCCTGTTTTCTGATTTAATTTTTTCTTAGGCTTGAGGTGCACTATCCCTCCAGGAGAGGAAGTTTAAAAGTATGTCTCTGCTTCAGTTCCTTCAAAGAAAAGAGTGCTACGTATAGCCAAACAAATGAAAACAAACACACACACAAAAAAACAATCACATGACTAGAACCAGGATGACTAATTGTTCGTAAAATGATATCAGTGAACCTTGCATGGTGATTTTCTGTGTAGCGATCTATTAACAGGCCGTTGAATTAATGTTTATGAGCCCCCACCCAAATAGACAGTACTCTCTGAACATATTGTTATTAGAAGAACACGTTTTATCCTCATGCTTAGTTAGGACAAGAATAAACCAACCTTTAGGATTGAAAGAGAAATAGAGACCATTTAGTTCAAATCTTTTTCTGAAAAACCCAGGACCAGTGAGGTTTAAAGACTGTCCAAGTGGCCTGCTGATTCTTGACAGAGCACCGATCAGATTCTAGGTCTTCTGAAAGCTGTGACATTGTTCTTTACGCTGGACCTCACTGGCCATATTAGTAGGAGTTCCGCATCGTTCCTCTTGAATATAAAAATAGGTTCTATAACCCTAGTGTCCGTACTTCAGTAGGCTTAAGAGTCATCCAAGTCTTTCATAAAAATTCAGATTCTAGAGTCTTACCTCCAGATATTCTGATGTAGTAGATGGCGCCCTCCCACCTCACCCCCCAAAAAATCTAGTTTACAAATCTATTTTTAACAAGGCCGTGGATGATTCTAATGCAGTTAGACCATGAAACACACTCTGAGAAACAGAGTTCTACGTGACTGAATATAATCCTGATGAATGGGTTGAGAAACAATAAGATTTTTCTTCCGTTTTTTGAAAGGCAATTAAATAACTTCTCCCTGCTTTTACCTCACTACCTAAATAGAAGTATTTTTTATCTTCTCAGTGAAACTATAATTAGAAAGATTTCAAAGGTCTTGTAATCCTATCCTGTCTGTTTCCTTCCAGATTCTATGCCATCAACTCATGCCTAGTTTTTTTCAAGACCATCTTCTTGTGCTAAAATGAGGTTTAAATTAAAATATAACCAAATATAGCTTCATAAGACACCTGTAGCTCTTATGACACTAAATACTCTTAACTTTGTGATGGGGCAGCAACAGTACAAATGCATGGACATTCAGAGAGGGGAGAGTACTTTCAGCTCAGGGGAACCCTGCAAAGCATATAACAGACACACTGCGCTGAGAACCAGTCAGGAAGGGCAAAGGGGAAGTAACATTTATTGAATGTGTATAATGTATCAGTTATTTTATTTACATAGTAGAAAAAGGGAAATAAAGATGGCAGCAACGTTATACTGGGAAGAAAGAATAGATCTTTGTTTAGCTATACTGTGTAACTGATGGACAATTTAGATACTATGAAAACCATCCATTTGTGTAAGGTCAAGATAAGTCAGGAGTGAGCTGTCAAGAAAAAATGTGAACGACTTTGAAATAGAAAAAAGAAAAAAATCAGGGAGGGGAGTCCTGTCTGGCCTACACTTCCAGGTTACCTTCTTCTTTTATTGTGTTTGAGCTCTTTTAAAACTCTGTCAGTTGCAGAATATTGATAGTAATGAAGTGATTCTTGCCCATAGACATGTAAATTGTGTCCAGAGGAGAGACAGTTTCTTATGAATATTGACATTTTTGCCATTATATACGTGTGATGCTTTCAGCTTTCCTTTGAACCAGCTGTAACACCTTACCAGTCCTCTCATTAAATATCGAGTTAAATAAAATATTTGTCATGTGTTAATTTTTAAATGTATTTATACATTCCTGATTTTACCCTTAAGAAGATAATAATTCTTAACAAAACCAAAAAAAGAAAATTGGTCTGCATTAAGAAAGTAAGCTTTTTTTTCGTTTCTCCAGGTAGACTGAAAAAAAGGGGGGAGGGGACTGGAGAACGGAGTGGTAGGTGCAAGGATCAGTAAATCATGACAAGAGAATAAAGCTTTATGTGAAGGGACCAATGAACTGTTGCAATGGCAGGTGTAACCCAGAGACTTTTAGAATGAGAGCACTAACTCTTGAGCGGCTGTGCTTTTTTCCCCTTCCCCACTCATACTCCGAAACTGTTAATACATTCTCCTGCTCACACAGCATGTGTACTGGTCAGTGCCATTTAATAAGGAACAGAGCAGGTAGATGGAGAAGGCAGAACTGAGGTTGGCAACGCAGCAGCGCCTGAAGCTAAAGCTAGAAGAGCCCGAGTCTAAGACAAGAGAATTCTCCAAAACTTGCCAGATATCTGGAGGGATGCTGGGCTATCTACCCAATGTGTGATAGAGAGGTGATCCAACTAATATTTATTCATGTTGTTTTTTAAATTAATAAGCTTTGTTTTTAAAGCAGTCTTAGGTTCACAGCAAAATTAAGCCAAGAGTACAGAGAGTCCCCAGATACCCACTGCACACGCCCCCACACACACACAACCTCCCTTATGATGGACACCCTACCCCACACTGGTACATTTACTACAGTTCATGAACCTACATTACACATCAGTATCACCCAAAGTCCGTGGTTTACATTAGGGTTCGTTCTTGGTGTTGTACATTCTGTAGGTTTTCACGAAGGTATAATGACACACATCTACCATTGCAATATTTAATGTTAAATTTTAAAGGACACATTAATACCAGTTGAATGACTTAGTCATATCCCATTGCCTGACATCCAGGTACCACATTCCACATCTTTCTTTTTTTTTTTTTTTTTAACATCTTTATTGCAGTATAATTGCTTTACAATGGTGTGTTAGTTTCTGCTTTATAACAAAGTGAATCAGTTATACATACACATATGTTCCCATATCTCTTCCCTCTTGCGTCTCCCTCCCTCCCACCCTCCCTATCCCACCCCTCCAGGTGGTCACAAAGCACTGAGCTGATCTCCCTGTGCTATGCCGCTGCTTCCCACTAGCTATCTACCTTACGTTTGGTAATGTATATACGTCCACATCTTTCTTTAAACAGCCAGACAAAGTAAGTCTTATTAGCTCTCCTTAGTACCAGAGGAAGCTGGGGCTCAGGGAAGTAAATTGACATGTTGGAGCTCAAATAGCAAGTAAGTGATGGAGCTGTCTACACTGCCTGACTCCAATATGCCCACTCTTGACCTTATTGTGTGCTACCTCCTAGAGTATCTGTACTTGTGGAAATAGTACCAGGTGAAATATTTTGTTTTGTTTTATTGAGGTACTAAGCAAGTGAAGCTCCAGCCAAAACATTAGCGAAATCAAGAGGACCAGAGAGAAAACACATCACAAGTAGGTAAATCCTCAGTCAGCAGAGTTGACCCTATAGTGGCACCAAGGGAAGGTACGTGAGCACGTTTTAAGCACTTTTTGGAGACTTTCAAGAAAAAGAAATGGGTTTATGATTGCAGTGCTCAAGCTCTGAACTCCTTGAATGCAAAGGATTAAGTCCTCACACCTTTCAGGATGAATGATAATTTACCAGTAAAGAGAGACATATTAGACTTGTCATAGGCAGATTTTGTAATAATCAGGGCTGCATTTGTAAGAGAATCAAGGTTCCACATTGTCAGTTTCAGCTTTTCTTGTTAAATTAACTTCTTTTCCGACAACACATCCTTCGGGGAGGAAAGGAAGGGTGGGGGAAAGGATACATTCAGATGAAGGAAATCTGCTACTAAATTTATCAGACTTTATTTGTTATGAGTTAGAAAAAAACACTGAGATCAAAATACATCTGCACATATTTGAGAATCCAAGCTCTTCTCTGTGTTTCTTTTGTAAATCACTGCCACTGCTCTCTACCTTTCCAATGCAATGTCACCCTCTTCTGTTCCAAAAGCATTCTCACTCTCCCCTTTATGCTTCTTCCTTTTCCCCCCAGAGTACCTGTTCAAACATCAGGTACCACCTCCTCAAAGAAATCTTCCCTAACCACCTAGCTTAACCTTGACCCTCACTTTTTTCCCTCAGCCACTTCTCTTGAGTTGCTCTCTGACTCCTTCTTTATCCATCTTTATTTTTCTTCCAAGTATTTATCACTAACTGAAATTATTTTACGTCTTGATATGTCTATCCCTTGCCCACCCAGCCACAGAAATGTAAGTACCATGAGGGACGTTTTCTGAATGGTTCATTGATATTTTCCCACCATCTAGCATAGTTTCTGGGGCACAGGTAATGCTCCATAAATATTTGTTGAGTCAATAAATGAATAAAATATGTAAGCAGATGGTTCGGGAAAGAAGGAGTCACATGCAGAAGTGTCTCTAATTCTTCCCTGTTTCCCCAGCTCAGCTATCTCCCTGGCAAAGAAGCCAATCTCAAACCTGCCATCACCACACCAGTCCCTAAAGGGACATATCAAGGTATGTGTTTGTAATGTTGTAATGTCCTATTATGTTGACTGAAGTTTGACAAGACTATTTTGTTCTTTTTACCCTCTGACAACCCACAAGTTACTTCTACATTGGACCAAAGAAATTTGCTTAGAAACCCTAGGCCAACAAAGAAAACACAGTGGTGCCCGAAGGGTTTGTGAAATGGATGGGTTTACAAGCCAGAGAAAGTTTTCTTGGTTACAAGCTTTGTAGACTAGAATTCAGAATTACAAAATTGAATTCAGACAATCAGGATCGTTCTGGCCACAGTCTATCTTATCTAAGCTCTATTTGTGTTTCCAACCCTTCAAGATTCAGAGAATTTTCTCTCTCTCCCCAAACCTGTTTCCAGCTTCCAGTCAGCATGTAGTATCCTGATTAGTCCTGTTCCAGCCCTGGACAGTGTTGCGATACTTTTGTGGGTTATTGCTGTGGTCTTTACACATTTACAGTGTCTCGGCACCTTAAAACGGGAGGGCTGGGGTGGGGTCTCTTTACAGATATTGGTGAAACCACCTTGACCCTTCTAATAGGTTTCTCTTGGCTGAAGTATCCACCATATTATCTTCCTTAATCCAGTTCTTTCAGTCCCATGTCCAATGCATACAAGCAGGTGAGGGAGGCAACGTTGAAAACAATGGAAAGTTCATGAACTTTACCATTACTGTCCAGGAATTAAATCATGACTTTGGAACTTTCTAGATGTGTAGTCGTGAGAAAATTAAATTTTCCAAGTGTAAGGAAGTTAAACACCAACATTGAAGTAATGACAATTATATTACAGGATTATCAAAATGCAATGATTTTGATAACAAATTACACACAGTAGTAACTGAATAAACTTTTTTATAATTGCTTTCCACAGGTGGCTGAAGTTGTATGTGCCCATTTGTGAAACCCACCCCTACCCCCAATATTGTTTCTAAGTGAGCATCTTGGTTTCTTCTTCCCACATGCTTGTCTGTGGTAGGTATCATCTTTCCTGAAGCCAGTGGGTGTAAATGGAATTTCCTCACTCCTCCCCACCACTCTATTCACCCCCAATCGCAGTTTATCTACTATATTGTGCACAAACACTGTGTCATTCATGAATATCGCTGCCTCTCAATGACTTTCCTAAACAGAGATCATTAAAATTTCCTGTAGCAAATGAATGGTCAAGATACATAAATCCCTTGGGCTTCCCTGGTGGCACAGTGGTTGAGAGTCCGCCTGTCGATGCAGGGGACACGGGTTCGTGCACCGGTCCGGGAAGATCCCACATGCCGCGGAGCGGCTGGGCCCGTGAGCCATGGCTGCTGAGCCTGCGCATCCGGAGACTGTGCTCTGCAACGAGAGAGGCCACAACAGTGAGAAGCCCGCGCACCACAAAAAAAATTAAAATTCAAAAAAAAGAGAAGATACATAAATCCCAAATAACCTCACTTTCTTTTTCCTTGACACTTTATATGCATTCTGTCATTTAATGCTCACAACAACCCTGAGATGTAGTTACACTATTATAACAATTGAGAATTTTGGTAGTACAAATCATTTGACCAACTTGACCCGTTAGTAAGTGTCAGAGCTGGCCCCAAAAGAGGTGTGTCTGACACAAAAGCCTGAATTTGAAGCTCTCACTTAGCCTCCTTTGATAACTCATTATTTAATTATTTCCATGAAAGAACAGTCTACATTCTCAAGATACCTTAATAAGTACAGAACATAATATTTTTAAACTTAGGTATTTTGGGGTACTTAGTGTTATATAATGTAAATGAGACTCTCCTAAGACAAACAATCTCATTAGAATCATTGATTTAAGAATTAGAGGTGGGGACTTCCCTGGTGGCGCAGTGGTTAAGAATCCACCTGCTCAATGCAGGGGACACGGATTTGAGCCCTGGTCTGGGAAGATCCCGCATGCCACAGAGCAACTAAGCCCGTGCACCGCAACGAAGAGTAGCCCCCGCTCGCCACAACTAGAGAAAGCCAACACGTAGCAACGAAACACCCAATGCATCCAAAAATAAATTTATTTAAAAAGAAAAAAGAATTAGAAGTGGTCATAAGATACCACACTAAGACTGAGTGTCCTTTCCTGTCATACAAGCATAGTGTGAAAACCCTAATGAAACATCAGTTGCCTCAAGACAAAACAGGGATTTGACTTACTCATGGTCAACTCATCACACGTGGGTATGAAATATCTTGCTGATAATAAAAGTTCTACCTCCCAGGACATAAAACTGGAACACCTGCCTGACCTCGGAAAATACGCTCAATCATACGTAGCATGCTTAAAGGGCCTTCTCGTGCCACTTCTTTTGCAGATGTTCCAAAGCTCTGAAGTACCTCCAGACTTGGTGAATGAACAGGTTAAGGCGCAAGAACACAGCCAAGTATCTCTGCTGGTTTTTTAATCCTTGGTTTTTTTCATAGGCTCAAAGGCTATTCAGAAAAGTCAAAAAGTTGGTATTTAGAAGATACAAGTCACATGGTATGAATTTTTTGGATATTCTCTTGGCTGACCCCAATTTCAGAAGTTAAGTTCTGGGAAAGCTATAACCTATGGGACTTCTATAAACTAACAGGAAAATTTTCCTATTCCTAAACTTCAGAAACTAAAATCTACAAGTCAGACTGCAAACAACTTGCGAGAACTGTAACTTTCACTATAAAATCACTGAGGTCCATTTAAACTCTATCAGAAGAGATTTTGAATAATTATAATCATTATGCTCTTAGCATTACAGCACACTAGCTAAAATAATTCTCGCAGCGTTTCTAAAATAATGTGATAATATGCCATGTATGTGACATAAAAGATAATTAATTTTCAAAATGACAGCTGCAAAAATGTCTTCCTTTTAATTTTGGAGAGTAAAAACATATTTCTCAATTGTGATTCATACTGTTTCCACTCAAATTTCTCCAGAAGTTGTAGAAAGACTAACATTAAGATTTCTAAAAGGTTTTCAAGACAGAGCATGAAACAATGTATTTGGCAATGCTGGTCTTCAACTAGGTAAAGAAGGAATGATAAAATTCAGCAAAAATTTTAGGGTATGAATACTAAACTGTGGAAATGCCTATAGCATCCTATTCCAAGGCTTGATTCTAGTCTGAATGTAGGCTAAAAATAGAGTCACCTGGACCCATAGAATTCTCATACTCCCATCCTGCAGAATGTTGCATGTTTACTAAGGCCCCTCAAGGGTTAATCGTCTCTAATTTCATGAGCTATTCACAGGAATTTGCAGAATATTTGTAGAATGTGAATTATTTCTTTTGTCCTCCTTGGACTGAAGGCTTGTAATAGTCAAAGACTGTCCCTTTTTTTTCACTAAATGTTGGTGGCGATTAACTTTTTTAACTTAGATGTGTTCATAGACTCATAGAGAAGCGAATGTTCCTGTTTCTCCCTCAAGTTTGGAGGGAAGTAATCTTACACGTCACTCAATGAGCTTAAATGCTCCCATCCACATCACAAGGTTTAATCTCTCTCTTGAGCGCCCGAACAAGTTTTCTGTTTTCCGTATGTTTCTAAAACTCTATTCTAATAAAGCTGAACTCTTCATTATCCCTTTCCTGTAAACTGCTTCTCTGCTGAATTTTCTGCCTTGTTTAATAACATTATATCTTAATCACATGTGCAAATGTGGGAGTGATCCCCAACAGCTTTCTCTTCTTCATCCACTGCATACAGGTACTCAATAAATCCTGATGATTCTATTCTCTGTAACACTTCTGCTCTTGACGGTATTCTTGGGTTTTTTGTTTATTTGTTTGCTTTTGTTTCAGCTTAGACTAATTCAATAACTTCCTAATTAGGCTCACAAACTAAACATTTGCCTCCTTTGTTCATCATGTTGTAACCAAGCAGGACCCTATGGGGCCTTCCAGAATCAGACACCCACCACCAAGTCCTCAACCTGCCTCTTGTTTGTAGAAAAGCTGCAGTCTCCCAGGCCTCCTCTAAGTCACAAAAGCCTGGCCCAAGAATAAATGATTGAAAGCATGTGAGCATGTAATGACAAGAATAACAGTTGGGCCAGGAGAGCTAGTAAGAATTCAAACAGTGTATCAGTCATATGGCAGTCACAGAATCTTTAGTTCCTCCCTGAAGTACCTAGATAACAGTGTCCGATGTACATTTCCTGAGTTGCTTTGCAGATGCTAAACCCACCAAATGGAAGAAGTTAACTACCTGAGGACCATGCCCCCAGACCTACTGGAGCTTGAGGATTGATAATGATAATCACATGACACTGGCCTGTTACCTCACCATCAACCAATCAGAGAATTGTGCATAAGCTGATCACACACCCTGCACCTCCCCTCCCTCACCTTCCCCTTAAAAACGCTTCCCTGAAACCCATGGGCGAGTTCCAGTCTTTTGAGCACAAGCCACTCTTTCCCCTCGCATGGCCCTTGCAATAAACCTTTCTCTGCCCCAAACTCCAATGTTTCGGTTTGTTTGGCCTCACTGGGCATCAGGCACACGAACCTGGGTTTGACAATACTCCCATCCTTTATCAAGCAAACATATAAATCTGGTTAGTTCATTCCTCTCTTCAAGAATTGCAAAGGTGGGCTTCCCTGGTGGTGCAGTGGTTGGGAGTCCGCCTGCCGATCCAGGGGACGCGGGTTCGTGCCCCGGTCCGGGAAGATCCCACATGCCGCGGAGCGGCTGGGCCCGTGAGCCACGGCCGCTGAGCCTGGGCGTCCGGAACCTGTGCTCCGCAGCGGGAGGGCCGCAGCGGTGAGAGGCCCGCGTACCGCAAAAAAAAAAAAAAAAAAAAAAAAAAAGTGCAAAGGTTTCCTCACTGCCTCCAAATTCTTATCATGAACTTTAAAATATCTAGTTGCAAATTATCATTCTAGCCTTGTTCCTCTCTGCATAATGCTGTGTGCCCTGTGCTCTAATCAGTTTCAGAACGGGCCCTTAATTTGTGTGTCTTCGTATTTTTGCCCCTGCTGCTCCCTCAGTTCTCAGGTCTTTATTAAAATCCTTCCCATCCTTCAAGACCCAACTCAGTTGCCACTATGCCTCTGGAATATCTAACCCCATGTCAGAAAAACATTGTCTCTTCATTTAGATGCCTCTAGTTCATTTGTACATTTACTTAGCACTTATTTCATCTCCTTCCATGCTATCTCAAAAGGCTACATAAGGGCTTTTACGAGACAGCATGCTAATGACATTAGAAAGACATGGGTTACAATTGCAGCTTAGCCCCTTGCTAGCTGCGTGACCTCGGGCAACAAACTTAGTTTAAACTGTCTCAATCTCTTTTCATCATCTCTAGAATGTGGCTAATGGTAGATATTCCACATAACTATTATGAGGAATAGAGAAATCTATATACTTACAAATATCTGCTATAATTTAAAGAAGAGGTGTCAGAAAGAAATATTTTCTCCAAATAGTTTTTACTAAATAGACTCCTGTGATATTTTCCTTCTCAAGAAACAAAGAGCAGCAACTTCAAAAATCTGAGACAATAACTCAGCAACAACAAAATTGTCTGAATTTTGTAGATGAGTTGGGTTAGTTCCATAGATTGTTTTATCTTTCATCCACCCAGAAGGACATAGGAAATACCCTTCAGGATACAGAGGAGGGCATGAAGCACATCTTCTACTAGAGACTGACATAATCATCACACTAGTTATTTTGGGGGTTTTTTTGTGTTGTTTTTTTTTTCGGTATGTGGGCCTCTCACTGTTGTGGCCTCTCCCGTTGCGGAGCACAGGCTCCGGACGCGCAGGCTCAGCGGCCATGGCTCACGGGCCCAGCCGCTCCACGGCACGTGGGATCTTCCCGGACCAGGGCACGAACCCGTGTCCCCTGCATCGGCAGGCGGACTCTCAACCACTGCACCACCAGGGAAGCCCACACTAGTTGTTTATATTTCTACTTACTCTTCCACGCTCTTTCCCTCTAGATTCTAAACTCCTTGAGGATATGAATCTCACCTTACTCATTCCTGGATAACCTCAGTGCCTAAATGAAGTATTGAAGTTCATAATGTTGAATTGAGTTGAATTTAATTTAACCAAATTGAAGATAATCCAATCTATGCTAACTAAATGAGTGCGTCAAAAAGAGAAAAATACACTATTTGAGAATCATTTCCTTCCTGCTCTGTTCTATCTCCTTCACCTCTTGCTCTTTGTTTATATCAGCACAAGGAGCTTCTCCCAGCCTCCCTTCTCCTTTTCTTCCATTAGTTTCCATCTGTTGCTTCTGCTGTATTACATCCTTCCTGGGAAGGGTTGCTTTCCGTAAGGATTCACTTTGGTATACTCTCCCCCTTCATGATGGACATGTTATTTGTACAATCTGTAGAGTGTTTCATTAGCAGAGATGCATACGCTAGGAAGTGGGCTTGTTTATTATTCATATTTGTCTTCATGCTGGAGCTGTGATCGTTTTTCTCATTTGGGCTCTTCTGTGCCTCTTCAATTTGTCTTTTGTTTGCTCATCTCGCTTCAAAAACAGCCTGACTGCAGTTATAATTGTTTGGATTTGTAACAGATTAGCTGGGCCTTCTGATGTCTGTATAACTTCACAAGAAAGGGAAAATATGCACAAATGTCTCCAAGCCAGCGGACCTTCAGTTGTTTTCCTCTGCTCCCATCACCAGATAACACCAGGCACTTCCCAAAATGAGTCCACAGCGTGTTTGCTGACCTATTAAACCATCTCCTGAAAGCAATCATTGAACTCATCCATCTGTTCTGTCAGTATGCATGCCTCTGCTTCCCCCAGTGAAATTAAGAAGATTGAAACCAAGGGTAATTGTAATCCTATTATCAATAACAGCTCTTTCATAACATATTACAGTCAAAGTATTATTTCTATCAGCTTGAAAGTTGGTGGTTAGTAGCAGGATTTTCAAAATCATTTGTCTTAAAGCAGTGTCTAAGAATCACCTGAAAAGTCTAATAAGCACATAAAATTCTGATCCCCAACCCCCAGAAATTCTGATTCAGTGGATCTGGAATGGGACCAGGAATCTGCATTTTTAATAGATTCTCCAGATGATCCAAGGATAGGTAGTCTGCATACACTATATTGAGTAACACTGGTTAGAAGTGTGATAATTATCCACCAGATGTCAAAACAACCATAATGTTTAGAAAAAAAAAAAAAAATCACCTAAATGATCATTAGGGGTAAGGCAATGGGTAAAATGACTGGGTTTTCAACTGGTTGTTCATTAGATTACGAAAACTAGGTTCAGAATCTAAAGTTAAGATTGTGTAAATGAGTGTCTGAGACAAACCATCATTTCTGCATTTTGATGCTTCAACCACAACCGGTATTAAACAATGGCCCCAGTCTGAGTATCTATTGCCATGTAACAAACTAACCCAAAATTAAGCAACTTAAAATAACAGCGATTATTTCACAGTTTCTGCGGGTCAGGAATTCAGGAAAGATTAGGGTGAAAAACGATTCTAGTTTGCCTGGGACTCAGAGGATTCCTGGGTCATGGGATTTTCACAGAAAAGTTCTATGCAAACCAGGATGATTTGGGCTTAGCTGGGTCGTTCTGGCACAGGGTGTCTCAGGTGGATGTAGTCAGATGTCAGTAGGGTCCGCTGTCATCTGATGGCTTGACTGGGGCTAAAGGATCTACCTCTGAGATGGCACGCTTATGTGGCTATGGGCCAGATGCCTTTGTTCCTTGCCAGCTATCGGCAGGAGACTTCAGTTCCTCGCTTACACGGTCCTCTTCACAATACGGAAGCTGACGTCACCCAGACTCAGCAATGCAAGAAAAGGATCAGGGAGGAAGCCGCATGCCTTTTCATGATGTCGCCCCCAAAGTTGCACATCATTACTTCTGCTTTATTCTATTTGTTAGAGGACAGTCACTAAGTCCAGCCCACTAAAGAGGAAAATCAGGCTTCACCTCTTAAAGGGAGGAATGTCAAAGACCCTGTGGATATATTTTAAGCTACCACTGCTCCAGTGGGAGATGACTTAGTAGCTACTCCTTCCCTCTAACACTGAAAGAACTTCAAGTTAAAATAAAATAATCTCCTCCGGACCTTGGTTTTGGTAGCTGAAAGATAGCTGACATTTCTGGCATTAGGAATTATGTTCTTGTTGCTTTAATAAAAAAGAATAAACTTTAATGCTATTTTACTCAAGTAAAGCTCATATTTCTAAGGTAAATGCCAGTAGGTTTCCTTCATAGCTGAGGTTAAGGTGGAAACTTGGCAAGTTCGTAATTAACCAGATCAATGTGCTCAATCAAACCAGACATTTGCTGTCCCAAATTTACTGTATCTTGTTTCATTTTCGCTTTATTCTTTGTCAAATTAGTAGCTAAGTAGACACTGGAAACCAGATTTTAACAAATTAGCTATGTGGGGACTTCCCAGTGGTTAAGACTTTGCACTGCCACTGCAGGGGACACGGGTTCAATCCCCAGTTGGGGAACTAAGATCCCACATGCTGTGTAGCACGGCCACACACACACACAAAAAATTACGTATGTCACGGTAGGCAAGTACTGTTTCTAGCTACTTTATATATATGTCATATGAGAAAATTTGTCTAAAATTTCCTTAAGATCATTTCTATTTGTAATATTAGAAGATTATCTGAATCACTAGGAAATTTGCTGGACCTTAAGATGGAATGGACTCAGCCTTTTTCCCTTTCACTTGAACTTGGAAGAGTGGGGTATATATCGGTGACCTAGTCAATTCAATTGGCAAGCTGGTATAATACTCCAGTAGCTCCTTTGGGTAATATATCATCAAAACTTGTGGCTCAAAAAAGCAGACCGTCTTTGAAAACAAAAGTTTCCGGAGAAGTGTGACCCATTCACATATGCTAGAAACCTTCCAGGCTATCCAAATCCTGAAGGCTACAGAGAAGCAAGCAATGTGCCGTCTATGTGGTCTATTTCCCATTTTCCATGCCACATGTTACCAGCTGATATGTCATAGAGATCAACTCAGTTCCTTAATCAACTTCCCTCTGTGTGTTCTGAGTCATAATCTTTACTTAACACTGCTCACTAACAACCTTAAACATGACTTACATTTCTTTTTCCATGTTTTCTTCCTTATCCTTTGTGTTTATAAAATGTAAGTAATTTAGTACAGTCTAATACAATTAGCTGGGTTTCTTTTCCCCTTTGAATGATTCCTCTAAAAATGCAGTGACTTGTTTTCTCTAATATAAAAGAGCTTTTTTTGCATGGAGATATCAATAAACAGTTCAAAAGAGTATCCTAAAATTATAAAATAAAAAATCTGATATTTATACTAGGAAATCATTACCTTTTAGCACAAAGCCCTTTCCCTCAGATTGCTTTATTTAAATCCTTACAACAAATCTGAAACTGATGAGTCAAATATATTTATCCCCATTTTACAAATAAAGAAATGGAGGCTCAAAGAATTTCTGACGTCTCCAAGGTCACACTATCTAGAGTTAAGGAAATAGGGACACATATTCTAGACCCACACTTGAATATGCAACCCTTCTATGTCTTCAGTTCCTTTCCAAAATGCTATGTATACCCACAGCATTTATATCTGATACATAAACACAATCCTTCCTAAAAACAGGGGAACATGAATTCTCTCATGTTCCGGAAGTTCAGAGTAGTCTAATGTAAGAACAGTCCAAGTTGTAAAATATCCTTGGACTCTAATCCCTCCCTACTGTGTGACATTCTTGGCAGTGCATGGTGGCCTAACTCTTCTGCCTTAATCACAGGATAACTCAACATCAGTTAACATCAGTTATCTTCAACATACTGCACACGTACAGGTGCCTTATGGCCCAGGTCCAACATGATGCCATTCGCTTATACAAATTCAAAATATGCAAGATCAGATAATATAACATTTTTTAAAATAAACGTGTTTAGAACACATGGTTCTAAACACCGGCCAACTACTTCATCTAGTACGAAAGTCAAAGAAACAGACATTTCTTTCAATGCTGGAGGGCAAAACTGGCTGTGCACTGGATCCGCTAGGACAGTGTAATCTGTATGAAATCAGAGAATGTGTTCTTCATGGGGACCTTGAGGGATTCTTCTAGAGTAATTATGACCACATGCCTACATAAACCATGACTTTGGCACCTAACTACAGAGGGAGAAAACAGGTAATGGGGGAAGGGGCAGAAAGTAGTCAATGACAGTGTCTGTCCTCCTAGTAGCTAAGCTTGACTCTAAGAAACAAATCTAACTTGGCCTTGTAAACAACATAGAAGGAACCCAGTATCTCAGATGGGTAATGGCATCCATAATCCCAGTTGGATGAATTCTCAGAAATATTTGACCCTCGCTAATCAACACACACACACGCACACGCACACGCACACGCACACTGCTTTATCTTTTGACACCAAAGCAGATACAGAACTATAGTCAGCTACCTTTCTCTTTACTGGCTAGAGTATAAGAAAGGAGCATATTGAGTTACACAGGAGGACTCCAAAACACTGCAGAGATCAAGGAGTCATGTTTTCAAAGAGTTTCCCATAAAATAGCTTGCACAGTCTTCTCTTCTCTGCCCCCCTTCTCCTCCATCTTATTCCCTTTTGCTTGCTTGAAAAGACAATCGTTGCATTAAGTGATTAAGTGCTTCTTTTCTTCTGACTCATAGTTCATAAGACCACGATATGAATTTCAATTCGATTTTCTTCCCGTGCGAAAGGGAAAAAAGAAAAATCAGACCTTGGAGAACAGAGTTTTGGGGAAGCCTTTTCAATGTCTACATGCAGTTTTTTTCACGGGGGCAAAACTGCGGTAAGACAATGAACAGACCCAAGATTCAAGTGCTCCTTAAATGAGCAGTTTCTGTACTAATACTCTGTTTGATATCTTCTGTCTAACTGGATAAACATGCCACACGGAAAGATTATTTGTAGTTAGAAACCTTAGTTCCAAGTTCCAGCTACTAACTGTGAAACTGTGGGCAAATCGCAAAGACTTTCTAAAACCCTGTTTCCCCATCTACAAAATAGAAAAATAGTAATACCTGCCTCGCAAGCTGGCTGGAGAGATTAAATGAACTGTATATGTGAAACTGCTTTATACGCCATAAAATACTACATTTGAAAGACAATAGTGCAACGGGAAAGACTGGATTCTAGAGCTGGGTTGCCCGGGTTTGAAATGTCTCTCCACTACTTCCTCGCTGTGTGATTTAGGAATCCTTGACCTCTTGGTGCCTCAGTTTCCCTTCTGTAAAAGGCGGAGGTCATGATACTGTGACAGTTCACTCAATATTTAGACTAGTGTCTGGCTCACTGCAAGTGCAACTTAAATGACAGCTACACTTATCGATGTTTTTGTTGAGTAATAAGAATGACAGCAATGTGAGTAAAGAGAAGAGAGAAGCCATAGAAAATGATGGTGCCACCCAAAGTCAAGTCTCTCTTAACAAAGGAAATAAACAGAGTGTGTAAATAATCCCGCAGACTCGGAATTTAAAAGTAAGGCCCAGTTATTTATAAGAACTGTTTTGCAGGAAGGAAGGAATGTTCTCCAGTTAGTACACAGCCTAGTTCCTTAACACACCAATTGTTCAGCATCCTTTCCTCAGGAATACATCTCAATACCCACTTTGAGAATTGCCTTGTGTCACCAGGGGGCGCCGGACCATAGGACAATCAGGTCGGGTTGATGAGACCACTGAACAATCAGCTAAATGTACCTCATGATACTCGGCAAAGGATGTGAGGACTGGTACTTTATTCCTGAGTCGGCAATCTCCAAGAAACAAAACACTACTTAAGAAGGTGAAGGCAATGGACATAGAGAACAGACTGGGAGTTGCCAAAGGGGAGGGCATTGGGGGAGGGATGGAATGGGAGCCTGGGGTTAGCAGATGTAAACTTTTATATATAGAATGGCTAAACAACAGGCCCTACCGAATAGCACAGAGAACTATATTCAATATCCTATGATAAACCATAATGGAAAAGAATATTAAAAACAGAATATATATGTATATATATGTAACTGAATCACTTTGCTGTACAGCGGATATGAACACAACATTGTAAATCAACGACACTTCAATAAAAAAATTTTTTAATTTTAATTTAAAAATAATAATAGGGCTTCCCTGGTGGCACAGTGGTTGAGAGTTCGCCTGCCGTTGCAAGGGGACACGGGTTCGTGCCCCGGTCTGGGAGGATCCCACATGCCGCGGAGCGGCTGGGCCTGTGAGCCATGGCCGCTGAGCCTGCGCGTCCGGAGCCTGTTGCTCCGCAACGGGAGAGGCCACAGCAGTGAGAGGCCCGCATACCGCAAAAAATAAAAAAATAATAATAATAAAACGGTGAAGATGACATGTATATAAACGCTCTCATAGTATTTGTTCAGTAAATACTTCAGACATAGAAATGAGTCACAGTGTTTGTCTTAGGGGATGATGAGTTCAAATTTTCCCACTACTGAAAATAGTACCAAAGGGATGATTTCCCCAGCGATCCCTCTTCTGTCTTTTGGGATCTTCCACTTAATATTAATCCTAAGCCCAAAGGAAGAAAACAGGTGGTGGGAATCAGGACAACGACAATAACAATAGTTGCAATATTTTCATTTATGGTGCTCCTACGATGCTCCTACACTGTGAGAAGTGTCTTTCTCACACATTATCTCATTTAATCCTCCTAAATATCCCATGGAAATAGGAGTTTAGAAGTAAACTAAGGTTTGTGGAAATAAGCAACTTGTCCAAGGCCATAGAGCTAGAAAATATTGAATCTGGGATCCAAGCCCAGTTCAACCCAAATCCAGAAAAAGTACCTTAAACCCCTGTCTTATATGAAAGACAGGAAAGTCCTATTTCTCACCCAAAAGAGGCTGATGTAGGGGCTGTCCTAGTCAGTGAATCAATAACATCCATTTCATACCCAGTATTGCACAAATTTGTCAAATGAGTGAGTACCTATGGGAATTTGCTTTTGTTGTGATGGTTGGTGTAGTTTTTAAGGGATAATATGGGGGGAAATCATAAATAGGGCCCTTTTCTGAGAGAGCTTAAAATCCAGATACAAAGTGAATATTCAAGGAAGAGAAGTTGCAGGAAAAGAAAAACTAAGGCCCCGCTTGCTGCAGGCAAGAGTAATCCAAAACAGGTGGGCTGATCCCAGCAGCACTGGCGTAAGACACTGGTCCCTTCAGCAGTGGCCGAGGCACAAGCTGTGTGGAGGGCCCTGTGCTGGTGCTCCCTGCTGCAATCCACTCTAAGGCAGGAAGAGAGTGTCATTAATAATCATTAGCGTGAGGCTTACAGGTGCTACAGCAGATGTTGCCTGGCAGGAAAATTGGCAGCATCTGAGAACATAAACCGGGAGGTAATTTTCATCATGGGACAATGCTCGGAAGATGTCCAACCTAATTCAAAATGTGTTCACTCTCCCAGCCTTCACATGTGATGGGATCTTCGCCTCCTCTGACTCTCCCAGGAGTTAGATTCCCCTCCGATGTGCTCCCAATATCCCACGACTTACCTCCATCAAAACTTCTATCCCACTGTAATGTGTTTGTCTATTTATGTACATTCCTTTCTTACTAGATTGTCACTTCTTTGAGGACAGGAGGCATGTTTCATTCATCTTTGTATCTCTAGCACCCAGTGTATGATTATTGCTCAGTTATTGTTGAATGAATGAGTGAGTAAATGAATGAATGGACCAACAGATCGATGGATGGATGGATGGATGGATGGTTGGATGGGTGAAAAGAGTATCCTACAAGTATAATTTTGTCGTCAACTTTCATCCTCAGACCCAAAACCCTCAAAAATGGGTTCCACTTACTTTCATAAGAATATCAAATTACCTTTGGAAACATTTTATTATTTTGCAGTGTGTTTGCACACTCATAACCCAATTTAATCCTCCAAATAGTCTTACAACATAGAGGGAAAATGTGATTTACCCATTTCAAAAATGAGGGAAACAGCTCACAAAGGATAAATGACTTTCTCAACGCCAAGCAGTAAGTACGTGGCAGAGTTGGATTTTAATCCAAGTTTCCTGATGACTACCATGTGGGCTCTTCCCGTCACTATACCACACCCCTACCCAGGCATTCCTTCCCTGCTACCAGAGAAGCAGCTCTCACTCAGGATGGGCCTCTATTCTCTATGACTACCACCCAGGAAGTCAAGCTGAACAGACTTCTGTATATTTACAGCACAAAACAGACTATTTAAGCCATGCTGCCTATTTGTTCTCTGCTCCTGTTAGTGGCATTTCTGTTCTCCCAGAACAGGTAAGTAGAGATGAAAGCTGAGGACAAAGAGTCAAGCAGTGTCCCACATTGTACTGAGATTCCTCAGTGGTGGGGCCAGGCGGTTCCTTGTAAGGGAAAGGAAAGAAGGGTTCCATACTCTCTGGAGCCAAGTGCCCTAGTAAAGAATGACTGCGAGGAGAAGACAATGGTACTTGATAACCATTTGCTCATTTACCATAGACACAGAACTTGTTCTTGTGCTCTTTACCAAGTTAAACATGGGAAACTTCATGGAGGGAGATGTCAGGACATAGAGAAGGAACAAATGTACATCAGTTGTATTCCCACATTTGACACAGCAGGTAGGAGAGGATTTCCTGAGGGTCAAATGGAAAACTAAGAGGATAGCCAGGTTGTTTTTAATATTTATTTATTTTCTTTAGTTTTTGGCTGCATCAGGTCTTAGTTGCGGTACACAGGATCTTTGTTGCAGCACGGACTTCTCTCCAGTTGTAGCACGCGGGTTCCACAGCACGTGGGCTCTGTAGTTTGCGGCGTGGACTCTCTGTTAAGGCGTGCGAGCTCAGTAGTTGTGGTGTGCGCAGGCTTAGTTGCCCGGTGGCATATGGGACCTTAGTTCCCTGAGCAGGGATCAAACCCGCATCCCCTGCATCAGAAGGATGATTCTTTGCCATGGGACCACCAGGGAAGTCCTCAGGATAGCCTGGTTTGAGCCAAGTAGCTGGTACATTGTTCTTAAGGACTCGATATGGGGTAAAAGGACCAGACCACCAGCATTCACTTGGCAGCTCCTCAGAAAGTTAAATGTAGATTTACCATATGATCCGTCAATTCCATTCCAAGGTATATACCCCAAAAAATTGAAAACAGAGACTCAGGCAGATACTTGTGTACCAATGTTCATTATAGAACTATTCACAAAAATCAAAGTGAAAACAACCCAAGTATCCACAAAGAGATGAATGGATTAACAAAATATGGTATATAAATACAATGTAATATTATTCATCCATAAAAAGGAATGGCATTCTGATACACACTATAGCATAAATGACTCTTTTATACACTGTGCTAAGTGAAATAAGGCAGATGCAAAAGGACAAATATTTTATGATTCCACTTACATGAAATACCCAGAATAAGCAAATTAATAGAGACATAAAATACAGTAGAAATACCAGGGGAGAGTTATTGCTTAATGAATACAGAGTTTCTATATGAAAATGTTTTGAAAATAGTGGTAATGGTTTGGGATAGAACCAATGCCATTGAACTATACACTTAAAAATTGTTAAAATGGTGTATTTTGGGTTAAGTATATTTTGCAACAATAAAATAGACCTTTTTTTAAATTAAAGAAAAAAAAGAACTACCACTCTCCTGTGGTCCTGTGCTGGAAAACATAGCAGAGACTTTTGCTCTGCAAGTTAACAGGACCACATCTCAAAATAAGATTCCACTTTCAGAAAAGGGAATGCTCCTACACCACTGGTGGGAATATAAATTGGTGCAGCCACTGTGGAAAACAATATGGAGGTCAGAAGACTAAAAATAGAATTACTGTATGACCCAGCAATCCCACACCTGGGCATACGTACAGACAAAACTATAATTCAAAAAGATACATGCACCCCTATGTTCATATCAGCACTAATCACAATAGCCAAGACATGGAAACAACCTAAATGTCCATCGACAGATGAATGGATAAAGAAGATGTGGTACATATACACAATGGAATACTACTCAGCCATGAAAAACGACAAAACAATGCCATTTGCCGCAACATGGATGCAACTAGAGATGATCATTAGTATGTCAGTAAGTCAGAAAGAGAAAGACAAATACCATATGATATCACTTATATTTGTAATCTAAAATATGGCACAAATGAACCTATCTATGAAACAGAAACAGGATCAGGGACATAGAAAACAGACTGGTGGTTGCCAAGGGGGAGAGGGGTGGGAGAGGGTTGGATTGGGAGTTTGGGATTAGCAGATGGAAACTAGTGTATATAGAATGGATAAACAACAAGGTCCTACTGTATAGCACAGGGAACTATATTCAATATCCTGTGATGAACCATAATGGAAAAGAATATGAAAAATAATGTGTATATATATATATGGATAACTGAGTCACTTTGCTGTAAGCAGTAATTAACACAACATTGTAATTCAACTATACTTCAATAAAAATGAATTTTAAAAAAAGATCCCACTTTTTCTCTTGGCTATAACTAGGGTGAAATCTCAGCATAATCCAGCCAGAATTATACGATCCACCTAAGAAAGGAAAAAGACTGTAGTCCAAAGGAGTTACAGAATTAGCCAGCGTGTATCAGTAAGAATCAGCAGAGTGCTCATAGGAGTGGATTTTGAGGGTGCTTGATCAAAAAAGTTGAAGTATACAACTGGATAATAAGAGTTGATTGACCTGTGGGCACCCTCTTGGGATAAGGGATTTCACACCCTATCAAGGATGCCTGGAGAAAGCAAAGGTTTGTTCTGAGAAAGACTGAAATCACTGAGTTGCTATGATAGACACTGGAGAAAGATATTAAAAGGTTCAGGGAAGTGGGCATGCTGGAGAGGATATACGTTGTATGGTCAAAATGATGATTTTGTTCCTTGGAAAGCCCAGAGGACACACCACTCACCAAAGCCATCAGGAGCATGCTGGTGAGAAGGCATGAGCACCACCACATTCAGTGCTGCTCTCATCTGTGGACCAGAGATGGAGGTAGGAAAGGTTGTCATGGAATATTCCTCTGGAAGCAATAGAAACCAGGTGGCAGCGTTTAACTGCCAGAAGCCAAGCGGGTTGTAATTATTGCAGCAGTCCGCCTGGTCAGAGCAGCTAAAGGTCTTGATCTCAGAGAGTTGTGGAGATGTTCGATAAAGCATCCTACAGGCAAAAGGAGGGGTGGGTAAGCCAACAAGGATACAGCTTGGTACATAAAATAAGAAGAAAGTAAAAATGAATGAGTAGAAGGATGAGGGTGGTCAGCCCAATAAAAAGTCACCATCTCTTGCCCAGATCACATCCCTAAGCCAGTTTTCAAAACTAGAACCTATTGTCCATATACTGGCAACACCATGGCAGGTATATACTCTAATGATTCTCTCAATCCTTTCTCAAAGAGACCTAAGGCCATTTAGTTGGACTGGAGTCAATCTCACTTTGGGTCCTTGACCTTGGAAGTAAAAGCCATTGAGTGTAGAAGGCCAAGTTTGAGCCTCTGAAACTGAGTCCCACCTTCCTGCCTCAGATAGTAAATTATAAACAATATTGCATCCCAGGGGAAATTCAGAGATGAGATACATCCTTATATTTCTAAAAGATGCAGAAATGGCAATCCTTATATCTTTGTTTAATTCACCAGTCAGTCCATGTGGCAACCGGCTGCTGGCTGGGGAATGACTGCACACAGGAGGTTACGTTGTTAATAGAGCAGACGTACATGGAGTCAAATAAACGTGTGCAGCCATTGATTTGGTGAAGGCATTCTTTCTCTCTCAAACAGGAAAGAGGAGTTAAAATTGTTCACATAGAATTCACATGGAACTGAAAACATTATACATTAACAGTTTTGTTCAGGGCTCTACAACTCTTCTACTGGCCTCATAATCTATTACTCTGTCCAAATACCCCTTATCATGTCTCATTGAGCCATTATGTTCATGATGTGGTTCTAATCCAGCAGACTGAGCAAGAGTAGCTGGTATACTGGAGGCTTAGTTAAGACAAATAATCCAGAGGTCTCATGGACCTGTCACTTCCATTAAGATCTTAGGGGTCCAGTGGTCAGGAGTGTGCTGAGACAGACCCTCTAAAGAAAAAGACAAACTGCTGCAGCTTGCATCCCCTACTGCGGGGATCCCAACAGCCCCCCGCACCCATACTGGTCCGTGGCCTGCTAAGAACCGGGCCGCACAGCAAGAGGTGAGTGGCGGGTGAGCGAGAGAAGCTCCATCTGTATTTACAGCCGCTCCCCATCACTCGCATTACCACCTGAGCTCCGCCTCCTGTCAGATAAGCGGTGGCATTAGATTCTCATAGGATCACAAATGCTACCATGAACTGCACACGCAAGGGATCTAGCTTGCGTGCTCCTGATGAGAATCTAATGCCTGATGATCTGAGGAGGATCTGAGGCGGTGATGCTGGTGCTGGGGAGCGGCTGCTAATACAGATTATCATTAGCAGAGAGGTTTGACTGCACAGAGACCATGATACATCAATTGCTTGCAGTTGTGTATCAAAACCCTATCAGTGAGTGGCAAGTGAAAACAAGCGCAGGGCTCCCACTGATTCTGCATTATGATGAGTTGCATAATTACTTCATTATATATTACAATGTAATGATAATAGAAATCAAGTGCACAATAAATGTAATGCGCCTGAATCATCCCGAAACCATCCCCTCCCTGACCCCGGTCCGTGGAAAAGTTGCCTTCCACGAAACCGGTCCCTGGTGCCAAAAGGTTGGGGACCTCTGCCCTACTGTATAGAACGAAGCACAACACCTAGTTAGCCTCTTGTGAGTTTTAGAGGCAACATATCCCACACGTATGAATACCACTCCAGCCCATACACCGGGTGATGGGGAAGACTAACTGCGAGCGGAGCCGGAAGCAGGAAGTGCTCTACGGCAGGTCCAGGCTGCCGTGCAACTAGCCCTATCCCTTGAGGAATGCATTCTGGCAAGCACTATGGCACTTGAGGTGCCAGTGATGGCAAAAGATGTGTGTGGACGGCAAGCTCAGGGGGAGAATCAAAATGCAGAATCTGTGGTTCTGGTATTACTTGACTTCTGCAGTGGAGAATTATATGCCTTTTGGAAAAAAATAAAACACACAAACAAACAAAGCTCTTGTTATGCTCCTGGGCCCTGATGGAGAGGAAATACTTAACCATGAAACACCAAGTAAATGTGTAGCCAGAACTGCCCATCGTAAACTGCGTCTCTGAGCCCCTAAGTAACAAAGTCAAGCTAACACAAAGGCAGTCCAAAGGGACTGAGCACTAGCGGGAACAGAGAGCACCGGCAAGCTGCTTGTGAGCACAGAGTCCCAAGACACCGATCATGGTTCACCACCACATCTCTCAGCTCACACGGAGGCCATATGGGAAGTCTCATAAGACAAGCTGAAGAAGGAAGGAAAAACTCAAGACTGATTTGTGGATGGCTGGGCTGGTAAGGGGGTGCAGGCCAAAAATGGATGAGAGCTGCTTTGCAATCTCACTCAAAGGTAGCCTTGAACTACAGTGGAGAGAAAATGTCTTCCAGTGGGTGGCTGGTTTGGGTAGTACACTGATCGTCTACTTTGAATGAAAGAAAAAGAAGCTTGAGGTTAATTCATCTATCTATCTACCTATCTATCTATTCATCTTCCTGTATCTATTTTGGTCAGATTCCATTATTTCCCAGATAATTTTAGTTATTAAAAGATTATCCATTTTGAACTTGACTCTCCTATCTCATTCAAAGGTTTCCTTGCTATCATTATAGGTCAGGCTTATAACCAGGGTGATAGAAAGTGGGGAAGCAGAACATTACAATACTATATCAAGCCAGCCGGCTGCTTCAGGAAGGTTCAATATGTGATACAACCAGGGAATACCATGGCCACGGGAGCACCCCAGACCTCCTTCATAGTGAAGTGGGTCCTTTGGTTAAATGTTACCTTGTGTGTGATTGTATGACTCTATGATTCTACTGGCCTCTAGATGGTGGTGATAGATATATTATGGGCAATGGCCAATGTCTTGGGTACTGGTCAGGGCCAAGAAAGTCAAAGTTCAGTGAGACAGGAGCTCTGGGGTAGAAGTATGTGGAGGGCAATACAGGCACAAGTGCAGCATTATCCTTTAAGAGCCATCAGAAAGCATCCGCCACAGAAGAGGCAGAAAATTACCAATGAGATCAAGTGAACCAGTCAGTTGATATTAACCAGTGACTGTCAGTTGCCATCCCAAGTGCTGGAAAATGGGCTCCTGAGCAAAGCGGCAGAGGTAGAAACATGCATGGGACCAACAGCAGAGACTCCCACTTCCCAAGGCTGATCTAGCCACTGTCACCTCTGAATGTCTAACCTGTAAGCAACAGAGACCAAAACAGGATTGGCACTATTCCTTGAGGAAACCAACTGGCCACAGGGTGGCAAGTTGGCTACAATGGGTCCCTTTCAATCTCAAAGAGTCCGTGATACATTCTTGCAAAAACGGATACTTATTCTGGATATGGGTTTGCCTTTCCTGCTGGCAGAGCTTCAGCCAGCACCACCACCCAGAGGCCAGTAAAATCTCAGAGTCATGCATAGAATCACACACAAGGTAGCACTTCACCAAAGGACCCACTTCACTGTGAAGGAGGTTCTGGGATGTGCTCATGACCATGGGATTCCCTGGCTGTATCGCATACTGGACCATCCAGAAGCAGTCGTCTTCACATAGTATTGGAATATTCTTCCTCCCCACTTCTCATCTCCCTGGTTGTAAGCCTGACATATAATGATAGCAAGGAAATCTTTGAATGACATATGAGAGTCAAGTTCAAAATGGACAATCTTTTAATAAATGAAAGTAGCTGGGAAATTGTGGAACCTGTCCAAAATGTATTAAGGGATGTACTCCCCAGGGGGAAGGAAGATTTGACATAGAAGAGTTGGGACCAGTAATCATAGAAAAATTCAAACTGTTTCATGTTTGTCCCTTTCTTAATTGAGAGTGCTTAACAAACAGTTTGCATTTGTTGTTTTCCACCCGTTATCAGCAAGGCTCATTCTGGGAAGGCACAGATGTTGCACCCATACTGTACAATTTCGTGTCCATGGACTGACATTCTCCAGAGGTTTCCTTTTCTCTAATGGCTGTTGAATTATTCATATTCCCAGGTGCTTTCTGAGCCTGGATTGTAATTATTAAAAGTCCTTTCTGCAACACCCGTCCTCTCTCCCTCCATAAAAGAACTTTCTTCCCTATTGTCTTCCTCATTTGCAATTCATTCTCCTAATCATCACAGCTTTGTCTGGACTAAAGAGTACCCTGGGCTCTTCCTATATAATTCTCTCTCGCTTCAATTGCGCGACAGAAGCAGCAGCTGACTCACTTCAGAGATTCATCCTTAAAAAAAAAAAAAAAAAACTCATTGTTTCCTGATTGAAAAACACTTTAAATAAAGTGTCCTAAATATACTTAACTGCTCTTTCATTTTAATTTAATACTGGGAGCTCCAAGCTCCAGAAAAAAAAAGAAACAACTAATTGAGCTTTAACAGTATGCCTTTGAAAGTTTGGAAATTTTTAAGTAATTCTATATTGCTAAAGAGTTTGTAAATCTCACTGAAGAATTCATTTGTCCATTGTTGTTTTCCACCTTACAGAGAATATCACTATATATGTATACATATGTATATATATGTATGTATATATGTATATATATTGAATATATTCCAAATGGACAATCTTTGCATTGTATTATATAGGCATATACATGTTTATTTGTAATACGCAAACACACTTCACGGAAACAAATAAACAAATTTTGAGCAAATAATACAAATAGTCTTTGAGCAATCTTTGACCAAGGAATCCTAGAAGAATCAGTACACATATATTTTGTCTTCCCTCCTGTTACTATGAATGAGGTAGAAGGTAGAATGCTTCTATCCTTCCACATTTGCACAGGATCCTATCTCTCCTCTCCTACAAGGACATGCAACCTGTCCCTTACATTGTCCATTTTCACCTCTGTTGTATTTTTCCTATCAGCATAAACACCTTATTGCTTCTCCAGCTTAAGAGATAATGATAATACTAAATATTTTCTTAGTCCCTCTTTCCCCTGTAGCTGCAGTCCCACTTCTCAGCTCCCCTTTACATTAAAACTCCTTGAAAAAATTAGTTCTGGGCTTCCCTGGTGGCACAGTGGTTAAGAATCCGCCTGCCAATGCAGGGGACACGGGTTCGAGCCCTGGTCCGGGAAGATCCCACATGCCACAGAGCAACTAAGCCCGTGTGCCACAACTACTGAGCCCACGTGCCACAACTACTGAAGCCCACGCACCTAGAGCTCGTGTTCCACAACAAGAGAAGCCACCACAGTGAGAAGCCCGCACACCACACTGAAGAGTAGCCCTCGCTCGCCACAATTAGAGAAAGCCCACATGCAGCAATGAAGACCCAATGCAACCAAAAATAAATAAATTAAATAAATAAATAAATTTATTTAAAAAAGAGTTAGTTATATCTTCAATTTCTCTCACTCCACTCTTTCCTAAACTCATTCCACTTAGGCTTTTGCCACCAAAACTCCACTGATACCACTCTTGTCAAGGTCACTGGCGACCTCCATATCATTAGACCCTGGGTCAGTGATTAGTTCTCATCTTAATTGACTTTCCAGTAGCATTTAACCCAGTTATTCATTACTTCCCCCTTCCCCTTTTATTTTTAATTTTCTTACAGGACACCATATAGTTCTGATTTTTCTCCAGACTCTGACCACACTTGGTTAATATTCTTTGTAAATTTCTGTTTTCTTCCCTAACTTTGGGCCGGAAGGGTTGAGTCCTTGCATTCCTTCTCTCTTTGTTTTCCTCCAAACTCTGGGCTTTAAGTTCCATCCAGTTGCTGGTCACTCCCAATTACTTTAAAAAACCTCTAGCTCAGTCATCTCCTCTAAACATCGTATTCCTATATCCAGCGGCCGAATAAATGCGTTCCGGACGACTCAAACTTAACATGCGTAGAATTGAAATCTTGGTCTTCCCCCAAAACTTGCTCCGTTAGCAGTCTTCCCAGCTCAGGTTATGGCAATTCCAACCTTCCATTTTTTGGCATCGGTTTTGACTCCTGCCTTTCAAACTCCATCGACTATTTCTACCTCCCTGGTCCCGGCTACAATCATTACCTGCCTGGATCGTTACCATGGCTTCCTGATTGGTCTTCCTACTTCCAAGCCTTTCCTCGTTAGAGGCTGCACTCAACACAGTGATCCTTTTAAGGTATAAGTCAGATCACAAATGCTCAGCTCCAAACCCTCCAGTGGCTTTTCATTGCATCAGAGTAAGAGCCATAGTCTTTACAAAGCCCTACAAGATGCACATCTCCCGACTCTCTGACTCATCTCCTACCCTCCCACTTGCTTATCCTGCTCCAGCCACAGTGGCCTCCTTGCTCATCCACCTCTGGGCCTTCCCATTGCCCACAACAGTCTTCCCTGCATGACCACACGGCTCACGCCTTTACTCTTTCAAGTCTCTACCCAAATACCAAAGTTTTTGTTTTTGTTTCTTTTAATAGATCTTTATTGGAGTATAATTGCTTCGCAATACTGTGTAAGTTTCTATTGTACAACAAAGTGAATCAACCATATGCATACATATGTCCCCATATCCCCTTCCTCTTGAGCCTGCCTCCCACCCTCCCTATCCCACCATACAACCACTATGGAAAACAGTATAGAGGTTCCTTAAAAAACTAAAAATATAACTACCATATGACCCTGCAATCCCACTCCTGGGCATATACCCTGAGAAAACCACAAATTCAAAAGGAGACTTGTACCAAATACCAGAGTTTTATTGAACCCCCCTCCTCTAATTTTCCTTCTCCTTCATCCTACCTTACTTTCTTGTAGCAATTATCATCTTCTAATATATAAAATAATTTACTCATTAATTACATTCTTTGTCTCTTTCTAATAGAATATGAGGTCTCTGAGAAGAAGAATTTTTTCTGTATTTTTGTTTGTTTTTCTACTATCCTGTCTCCAGTGCCTAGAAAAGAATCTATCACTTAATAAGTGTTTTATGAAAACATGTTGAGTAAATTAAAGATTCAGTTCGACGATCCTTTACTGAGCACTTACTTTGTGCAAAGCACATGCCAGGCACTGATGAGAAAATACTGGGGTGAACAGAACAAGATCTCTGCCCTCAAAGAGCTTCTTGTAGTCAAGTATTAATAGAGTTAGCCATGCAAAGACTGCCCATGAGGCATGACTGTTGGAAAGTTAAAGAGATGTCTTTTTCTCCAACTTACCCCATGTATAAATTCACTGATGCTTGAAATTTCATAATTAAAATCAATCACTCTGAAGCTCTGTGACCTTGAGCAAATTGTTTAAGATTTCTAAGTCTCAGACTTTTCATTTGTAAAGTGGGATAATAGTGCCCATCTCATAGGGTCATTATGAGGACGAAATGAGATAGTCCTTATAAAAAGGCCCGGTATAGTCCCTTTGCAGTAAGCATGAATGGATGTTAGCTATGACATACATTCCCTTGACTCAAAATCCTTATCCTTGTTATAAAGCAAAACTGTCTCATAGAAGTCCTGAAAATCAGTTCTGAAAACCAAATAGAACAATTGCTAAAGCCACGATATGAGTTGTCTTTCAGGCAAGAAAAGGGAGAAATAATCATATGCCTCACGCATATACATCACCATCCAAAAATGGGAGGACTAAGTTTCATGACTAAGTTTCATATCAAAAATTCACCACGGTCTAGAATAGGAACAAGAAAAGGAAAATCAGAGAAAGAAAGGATCCAGCCTCCCTATGTAGAAGCAATGGCAACTTTCGTATATGTCCTCAGTGACTGCTCTTTCCTACCTCTTTCTCTAAAATTAAGATTAAACAGAAGTAAATAAATATGATAGACATGACATTACTTTCCAAAAAAGAAAGATTCTAAAAACATTTTTTGAGCCACTAACATGTGCTAGCTTCTCTCACATCTTTTTTTTTTTTTTTTTTTTTTGGTACACAGGCCTCTCACTGTTGTGGCCTCTTCCGTTGCGGAGCACAGGCTCCGGACGCACAGGCTCAGCGGCCGTGGCTCACGGGCCCAGCTGCTGCGTGGCACATGGGATCTTCCCGGACCGGGGCACGAACCCATGTCCCCTGCAATGGCTGGCGGACTCTCAACCACTGCGCCACCAGGTAAGCCCCTCTCACATCTTTTATACGATTTCATTCTCAGAACACCTCTGAGAGATATATATTATCCTTATTTTTATAGTCAAGGAAACAAAGTCTCAGTGATGTTAAATTGTCCAAAACCATAAAGTTTGTAAGTAATGGGGAGATCCAGGATTCAAAGTAAAGTTTCTCAGACTAACTCTTAATACTACTCTATCTTACTTCCAGGAAAATCAGAGCGCGATAAAGAAAAATGCAGAATCCACACTGGACAGATCCCCTAAAAAGGGCCAGGAATAGCCTCATAGTGGCTCACAGGAGCTGATTAAATGAATCTCTTTCCAAGTCCAAGTTCAGTGCCTTTACGTTGGTAGCTTGAACTCAGCCATCATGGGAACAGTTACAATACTGAACTCATCAAAAGTTACAAATCAGGGCTTTCTTTTCTCAGAGAGCCAGTTTACCAGCACCCATGACAGAACCCTTGGGCACTCATCCTTGGAATCTGAGAATGCCTGATAGCAATGTCTGAGAGCCATTCACAGATTTTAAGTGCCCAGACGGAGCCACACAACCGACGTTCAAGGTGTGCCAGTCTCCTACAGCCCAGGGAAGATTCCTGTCAACATTATCCCACCAAGAGCAAATCCTTCAGATCCTTTCCTGAGATCTGGTCTCAACAGGGAGAGGGTACAGAACTGAGGACACTGGCTTACTGAAAGATGAATGCAGGGAGACCCACCTGGGTGGCAAATAGCCTCTAAGGGCAGACCCTGGGATCAACTTCGCCTGCCTCAGTGCTGCCCAGGGCTGGCTCAGGTTGGACAATGTCAGCATAGGTAGGCGCAGCCTATGTGACTTGAGAGGGAAGACCAGGGCTCACGCCTTACACCCTATTCCTTCATCCACTTATGCCTTCCATCATGCATTTTTGTCTCCTTCTATTTCATCAGTAGAAAAACCAAAGGATGAATAAGCATATTCACCAAGGTCAATTTAAACATACACAGATTGAAAATAGATAACCGACCAGGACCTACTATATAGCACAGGGAACGAGCCTCAATATCTTGCAATAACCTATAATGGAAAAGGATCTGAAAAAGAATATCTATATATACACACACATATATATATATATATATATATATACACATACACATATATATATATATATCTGAATCACTTTGCTGTACACCTGAAACTAACACAACATTGTAAATCAACTATACTTCAATAAAAATTTTAAAAAAATAAACCCACACAAACAGATCAAGATTTAGTCAAAAACTGTGATGTGGTGTTCCCCAAACTTTGAAGTTTCTTGCAAAATGGATCCCCTTTCTCTTCTGATAAATAGAGGAAATGCCTCCCCAACCTAGTCGAAACTTCCTGGCTTTCGTTGGATAAATGAAAACAGAATTTTCCAGAGAGACTATTCAACCCAGCCTGAAGATATAAACCGAACTAAGGGGAAGGAGAGTATCAAAAGAGTTTGGTTGGTTAAAACTGGCTGGGGATGTATTTCTTCCTGACACCTAGTATTATTCAAATGACAGCAGATATGACTGAAAGCATTTATCACACTCCCTGACTCGCTTTAATCTCCGGCAAAGGGAAGCTGAGCTCAGCTCATGGGGCAGGGGACATAATGAGGGAGGAGACCAGGCTGCTGGAGTGCGGCATTGATTTTATGTGCTGAAAATAGAACCTGCTACAGTTTCCAGCCGGCTGCCCTGTGTCTAGAAGTGGATTATCAGCTGAACAGCAAGAGCACGGGGAGATGTTTCCAGGCAATCAGATTGGCTTATACACAGGGCATCCTTTCTCCAGAATTATGCCATGTTGACTAATCAAAATGGCTTTGTCTTTAAATAAAGCCTGTGGTCTCTAAGGCAGCATTCACACTTTCAGAGAGCAATAATGACCTCTGTTTGCAGGGCATGTTCCAGAAATTAGCACCTGGCTCGGGTTAATGGTATAAAACACAGCTTCTCCTAACTGGTCATTAATCCCAAGTAAATACCCAGCAACGCGATTTCTGTGGCTTTAGGATAAACCTGAAATCAAACCGACTAGTCAGACCAAGCAGATTGAGTGCCGGAAAAGCTAATGACCACAACAGCCTCCCGCTCTGGGTACAGTGGGGGAGAAGCTAATCTAAAAAGCATTTTTCCTTTCATGATGTTCAAAATGCTGATTTCCAAGTAAGAGCTTGTCTACCTTACTACATGGAGATAAGTCACCCACCCACAGCCAGTGAGGAATGAGCTGTGAGCTGTTTTTCTAGTTAGTGATGATGGATTTTGAACTGACTCATTCACACTCTCAAATGACATGTGTCTAGAGGGTGATGAGTTCTGCTTAGGCTGCTGTCTGTGGCTAAGCAGTCAGGTTTAGCAGGGGTGGGGTCTGGCTGGGCTCTCACTGTGTTAATAAGGCCGGCACAGCTACCCGCTGAAGTTCAGACAAGCTTGATCTTTAAGGAAGGCGTTCTTTTAAGCTCTATAACTCTGCAGTCATCACACCTGATAATTTTCAAACTGTGTTCTGTGACCTTTAGGGTTTCCGAGAGGTGCATATTGGACTTTGAAAGGGTGTGAGGACAGAGCATCGGTGATCCGACTCCAGGTTTATACTTCAAGGAATCTATGCTTTTGCCTGGTTTATAGATTGAAGGTCTCTGTAAATGTGCATGAATAAAAAGTTCTGCTATTAAAACTACTGTTCCATAACATCTGATTCTAGTCAACTTTCTCATCTTACACTTGAGGAAATGGCTTCCCCACACGCCATAGTTTGGGCAGCGCTCCAAGCATCTTAATTTCAGCCAGACCCCTTCCCCTCAGTTCCCATTATGTTTATTACCTGTTCCACTCCCTTGGAAATTTATAGCACTGCTTTATTTTGCTAATTACCATTTTCTCCAAAAAGCCATATCCTCCTCAAGGGCAGGATAATAATGAACATTTCTTATCCTTTTTAATACCTAGCACAATATTTTATACAGAATCAATGTCAATTTCTCAGGGAAATGATGAATGACAACAGTATTGAAGGTGTTGGTCAAAGAAATATAAGATCTAGCTAACAGTAGCTAGTTTGGTTTCGGTTTTTGTTGGCTTGAGGGTTTGTTTTCATTCATTTTCTTTTCTTTCTTTTTTTTAACATTATCACAAAGTATTGAGAAGCTGCTGGCATTTGTTAAATGATTCAGTGACATCAGAATTCATCTCTACTTAACGATCTCAAGGTGGATACCATTACTCCAGACTTCATCTCCAGGCTTGTGATAGGCAGGAGGGAGGCAGAGAAGTGAGAAGTTGTGCCTGAATCTATTCCTTTTTTTAAGATAATTTTTCCTCCAAAACCTCCTAGCATAACTTCTTGTAAATCTCTGTCAAGAACTGGAAAGGCCTGAGAATTTACCCCTCTTACAAGCTAACACATTAACCTGCCAATGTTCCTGGATGTTGGCAGAAAACATGAAACTCTCAGTTCGGAGATAAAGGACTTCATTAGCCAAGGTAAATCAAGCGGGATGAGTATCAGCATATTTGTGTCAGACCCTGTCGTTCCCAAGTCCCACAGGGATGACATCAGGAGGCCCATATGCCTATACAGGGAGTCGGTTGTATTACAAGAGAGGAATCCAGAGCTTAGGGGACCCCAAACTTTTCTAATGGGCAGTAGACATGCCTGCCATTTGCTCCAGAAGGAGATACTATCTCTACCTTCCAAGGAGAATCACAATACATTCTTGAAAAAACAATCCAGAAAAAAAGGGCAATCAGTATCGCTCTTCCTAAGACATACAGAACCATGAGAAACCCATGAAATATCGTCTCTCAACAAAGTCTCAAAAGCCAAGACCAGGACCTATGGCTATATCTGTCTTTATTTAAACTTGATGATAGAATAATTATCCTTTGATGACACAGGGGCAATGATATTACATCCAAAAAAGAAATAAATACTGAGTTCACTAGGTGGTTTGAAGTAAATATTAATTTGCATAATTATAATTATGTAAATTCTGTTCACTTGTTTTCAACTTTTATGATTAACCCATAGAAAAATCATGGAAGACTTCATTGTGGTTACTGGAAAGACAGTAAGTATCATCAACCAGGATACTTCTGGAATGGTATACTAGGCTGTAGAGATATACATGTACCATTGGTTCAAACAACTTGAGAAATTTTAATAAAATATAACAATTAACATTTTTTAACAAAAATTAACAAACCTGACACCAAGAAAGGAAAACCCTTTGGTGCTAGAAACAAAAGGAGCTGGAAGTCACAATAGTGAGTATGAACTGAAACCAAGACACCTCACAGTATTTTGGAAACTAAAACAGGCTGTAACAACTAGGAAATGGGATACTGTCTGACTCTTACAGAGAGGGGAGTCCAGTCTATAACCTTCAAGAGCACAGGGATTCAGAGCTGTGCTATTTGCATGAAGCTAAGTCACAAAGACAGATCCTATCTGTAAAATAGGGGCTACAAGAACTTGACACTGAAGGACATAACAAGGAAAACTTCCATCCATTCAGGCCCATGTTCAGAAAAAGAGTCTGAATCCAGGCCAATGCCATTTTCAGGACTGGCATTTGAATTCACACACTGAAAGGATACATGAATTCCAAAACAAGAAATTCACATTAAAAACTGATCCAGATTTTATCAGATACCTGTGTAAAACCACGTTGTAAAGATGCTTCTATAGACAAGTTTTACAGTTATCAGTTCCAAGGAAAATGTGGCCATGGCTAAATCTGGGTTCATAACCAAATATTATAAGTAGCATGAAGAAATGAAGTATAATCAGGAGTGATTAGGAATGCAAGTAGATGGAAGAAAGTGCAGCCTAAAAATTAAAAATAGAAAAACAATATGAAAGTAACATTGAAAGTATTATGTTTAAAATGTTTAAAGAGGGAATAGAAACCAAAGGCAAGTATTGGACAGTATGAAAAAAATGGCAGAGTTTTAAGAATCCAAGGGAATTCCATAAACAAACAATACAGTCAGTGAAATTAAAATATCATGGAAGGATTTAACAGTACAGACAAAGGTAAAATTAATGAATTGAAAGAAAATTCTGAGAAAATCATCCATAATTCAGCACATAGAAAGAGAGATACAAAATTATAATGATAGCAAAGAGACTTGTAGGCTAGAGGGGAAAAAAAAGATGCAGTACACATCAAATAAGCATTCCAAATAGGAAAAAAATAGAGATAAAGGGAGGATTTTTATGCAAAGAGCTAGTTAAAAAGAATTTCCAGAATTTAAGAAAGACACATTAGAAGAAGCCCACCAAATCCTCTACAGAATAAATAAAAATATATCTACACCTAGACAAATTATAGTGAAACTTTGAAGAACACAAAGAAAAATTGTAAAAACACTGCATTTATTTTAAAATAGGGTTGGCTTCAAAATAAATAAAGAAAAATGCAATGGCTTTAAAAAGATTGGAATTCATTTTCTTTTCTCATGTAATGGTCTAACGCACCTCTCCCAAAAGAAATAAAATGCAAGCCACATATGTAATTTTAAATATCCTAATAACCACATTTTAAAAAGTAATGAAAGTTACATTAACTTTAATAGTTTGCTTTAGTTGGTGCACTATAGCTAAATATTATTTCGATATGTAATCAAGATAAAATTATAATTAGACATTTCACATTTTTTTACTAAATTGTTGAAATTCTTTTTTGTTTTGTTTTGGGGTTTTTTTTTGTTGTTTTTTGTTTGTTTGTTTAATTTTGTCTGCCTTGGGTCTTCGTTGCTGTGTACAGGCTTTCTCTACTTGCAGCGAGCAGCATCTACTCTTCGTTGCGGTGCACGGGCTTAGTTGCTCTGTGGCATGTGGGATCATCCCGGACCAGGGCTCAAACCCGTGTCCCCTGCATTGGCAGGCGTATTCTTAACCACTGTGCCACCAGAGAAGTCCCTAAATTGTTGAAATTCTATACATGTACAGAAGATCTCAATTTGGACTTTACACTTTCATACTTAACCTGTATTTAGATTTTATAAAATTTGCTGTCGAAAAAGTAGAATCATACACTCAAATTGTTCCAAACATTTTTTAAAAGTTCCAAGTCCTAAATCAAATATCAATGTTTAAATTTGTTACAATTAAACAAAATGTAAAATTCATTTCCTAAGATGCACTGACCACATTTCAAGTACTCATGGTCATATCTCGCTAGTGGATACCATTTTGGACAGTACAGCTATAGGTAAGTGTTTTAGGTCTAGTTGCAAATCTGGTCCTGGAAAACTTCTGTAGTTCTTCACATCCCTGCAAGTGAGAAAGGGAAAGTGGCCAGGGATCTGTGTACACTTCTTCAGAGCCTCTACTGGAAGGAGTTTACTCAAATCCCTATGGCCAGTCCCTAGAAGAGTGTCTGACACATAGTAAGTACAAATATTACTTACTAAAAAGTAATATTTGTTCAGAGAAAGAATATTATATAGACATCATCTCACCCAACACTAAATTACATTCAGATTAAAAAAATTATGTTTTCAAATGTATGGACACCAAGGGGGAGAAGTGGGGAGGTGGGAGGTTGGTGGTGGGATTAAAAAAAAAAAAAAGGAAAAAAAATTCTGTTTTCTCATCTATAAAACTAAGGAATTTACTGGACTGCCTAATACCTAATAGGGTTAAACAATTTCCTTCTCTGTTCAAAACCCATAATGGTTCCCTTAGGCAAACAAAGTATGAATTACTTAATATATCTTTTATTTTTAAATTTTTATATTTTATTGGATTAGAGTTGACTTACAATGTTGTATTAGTTTCGGGTGTATAGCGAAGTGATTCAGTTATACATATACATATATTCATTCTTTTTCAGATTCTTTTCTCATACAGGTTATCACAGAATACTGAGTAGAGTTCCCTGTGCTATATAGTAGGTCCTTGTTGGTTATCTATCTTATGTATAGTAGCGTATGTATGTTCATTTATCCCTCCCCCACTATGTTTCCCCTTTGATAACCATAAGTTTGTTTTTGATATCTTATATCTTTTAAAACCATCAACAATACACCCTGTAACTATTTTCTGTAACAGGAGAGAGCCTGCACTCAGATTTATCCAGATGTTTGGGGAAGGTGTTCATTTAAAGAGGTAGGAAATGCCCTCCTTTAGTAAGAAAAGTCCAAATAGTAGTTTCATAGGTAGACTTTTCATGCTAAATGCTGTTGTCAACAGCAGAAGCATCATGCACTCTAGGAATCAAAATTTCATACAAATAATTCCAAATAGCTCTGTTGGGTATCATGGATTTGATTGTTAGACTGAGACAGCATCACGGACTGTGCCGACTCAAATCCACACATAGTCTGGTTATATACATTGAAGAGCAGTTTTATCTGACTAAAAACAAAATATAAAACAAGCCAAAAGTTTCCACAATTCTTTTCACTTTTCCTCCAGTTTCTCCCTCCTCCACTGGCCACAAACCCTCCTTCTGAAGTTCAGCTTCCAGATATTATTCTAAACAAGTTGCATGCTTTTCCAAGTACATATATACTCTTGCCAACCTATCTGTCTAAAATTTTCTCTCTTGATTGATTGGACCAAATTCTATCTTTTTCTTTTAGTAGTCAGCCCAATTATTTTCTCTTTCCTAAAGTCTTGTTGTGTGGTTTATCAAATCCAAAGTAATTGCTATCTAATCGATGCTGCACAGCACTATTTTATGCATTTTTATTGAGGTATAATTGATATATAACATTATGTTAGCTCCATGTATGCAATATAATAATTCAGTATTTGTATATATTCCAAAATGATCACCACAATATGTCCAGTTAACACCCATCGCCGTACATAGTTACAAAAGATTTTTTTCTTATGCTGAGAACTTTTAAAATCTGTTCTTGGGCTTCCCTGGTGGCGCAGTTGTTGAGAGTCCACCTGCCGATGCAGGGGACACGGGTTCATGCCCCGGTCCGGGAAGATCCCACATGCCGCGGAGCGGCTGGGCCCATGAGCCATGGCCACTGAGCCTGCGCGTCTGGAGCCTGTGCTCCGCAACGGGAGGGGTCACAAGAGTGAGAGGCCTGCATACCGCAAAAAAAAAAAAGATCTATTCTTTTAGAAGCTTTCAAATGTGCACATTTTTAAAACTTGTCTTTTTCTCATAGTTTATCATTTGTATGTCAGCCTTCCTATCTAGATTATAAATTCTAGTAGTGTAAGTAGGACATCTTAACCACCTCTAGGCCTATAAAGTGCAGGCAATAATGTCCATAATATCTATACCCTAGAAAATAATAAGGATCAAGAGGGCATGTAGATTTAAGTATGTTTGATAAACTGCAAAGTGTTCTAAAAATGTGGATCAGATTATTATTAATATAAAATATTATATTAATATTGTGTGCAAGGTATTGCTCCAAGAGGGTCTTTGGCTAGACTTGGTCTGAGCAAAATGGTGGGGGGCAGAAATTGCTAGTTACCCTGGAGAAGTAACTAGCAATTTCTAGTTACTAGAAAGGAGGAGGGAGTGGTTTTGTGTGGTGTCAGAAAGGTGTTTTTCACCTTTCATTTTTCGTTTACTTTTTAAAAAAATCAACTTACATAAATGTACTTTTGTTTATAATGAGAAAAGAGACAAAATGTTGACTTCCTTGGTGAGTATTGAACAGATGGAGCCAGAAGCATCGAGGGGAGAGGAAATAGAGACAAATACGGTTGCCATGGTTTCTTTGAGATGCAGTAAACGAAGGGACCCAAATGGACAAGGGAAGCCCTCGTTGGGGAAACCCACCTGTTGCTCCTTGCACGTTGCTTCATGGGATCTCTCCTTGTGACCCTCTCTCCTTGTACTCAGCCCTCATATTGTCGACAAAATTACTAAACAAATGAAATAGGAAGTGAGATGCTGGGGACAGGGACTGTGGAGTCCAAGGTGATGGAATACTTTGTCCAGATCTGAAAATCAAGGGGATTCCTACAGGACCCTTTGGCTGCCTTAAAGTTGGTTTCAACAGCAGCCATGACGGTAGTGGTACCTGCTAGGAAACCAGCTCAGTTTACATAACAGATTCATATTTTATTAGTCATTCAATTAGAAATATGGAGAAATTCCTGAACAAAGTGGTTTCACTAATGCAGTCCTTTTCCAATCTTCTTAGCTGTGAAGCTCTTTACAAATAAAATCTCTGCTGATCTCCATTATATAAAAAGTTACAAATAATGGACAGCTCCCTCTGAGAGATTAAATCTTTATGGTCTGATGGATATCAATTCATTGTTTGTGAAATAGAATGTTAATACTGAAGTTTCAACAAAAGCATTACTATGAGCATCACTTTTTATGAGGTATGATTGAGACAAGGTTCCATAAATCGTGGGTCCTTCAAAAGGATCAAAGGATATAAGCAGAGTCAGAAAGTAGAGAAAGAAAAAGGATTTGTGACATTTGCTTTAGGGAGAGCTGTTGAACTGCTGAGTCCTTCCCTACAAAGCGGGGAGGAGGGGAGTTGGTGTGAGAGAGATGCTAACATTTAACCCAAGAACTATAAGTAAGATGGAGCTTTAAATGATCTTTCTGTGCAATCATGATAAAGCTAAAGTAACTCTTATGGCAGCAGGAAAAAATGGCTTCATCAGGATCCCTCTACACCATCGTGGTCTTTCAAGAAAAAAGGTAACAGTATGTGTCCTTGAGCCAAATACAGACTGTTCACAAGAAAGAGATCTGGGCCATAACCCTTTAAAATCTCGCCCAAAAGGTCTCAGTGGGAACACAAGACGACAGCAATTGGGGAAAAACACCAGAGAATCAGGTGATAAGGAGTGTGTGGCAGCCTGAGAAATAGAATACATCACCTATGTTTGAGGAGTTGCCAATAACTGCAATCTCACTGAAGAACAAAGAGAGAGGCAACTCTAAATGGTGGCCAGGCACAGAGAGCTTGCTAGAGCCCAGCCACGTAAGTCTTTCCTTATCCTTTCATCTCTGAGTTCCCTAGTCCCACAACCAGGGGTCCAAAATAGTATAAGTTGCTAGATTGTGAAGGAGGTGAGTGAGAGAGAAAAGGAACCACCCCTGAAGGTAGACTGCAACCAACTACACACCCAAGGAAAGGAAAGAAGGGCTTTGAATGGAAGACTGAAGAAGATTGGTTAATATCTCGAATCGGATGCTTTCCAGTTACCAAGAAAAAGCAGCGTTTGTGTTTTTTGACTCATGACCATGTGACTGTGTGCCTTAAGAATGAGCAGAAAAATTATGGGATGTGCCAAATTTTCCATCCAGGGACAAAGAAAAATAACTCGCCCATGGGGAAAAAAAATGTTAATGGGTCAGTGTTGGTAAAAAAATAGAATTGCAGCAAGAGGGAAGAGATACGGGAACATATGTATATGTATAACTGATTCACTTTGTTATAAAGCAGAAACTAACACACCATTGTAAAGCAATTATACCCCAATAAAGATGTTAAAAAAAAATAGAATTGCATTTTGATTACATCCTGGGAGTTCTACATTCACCGTACCAGGTACAATTGCAAAAGCCCTAGGTCCATCTCTTTAAAGCCCATAGAAGTTTAGAATCCAGAATACCAGTGTTTCAATTGAGGCTATCCAATAGTCATCACTGATTCAGTAACTGCTGTCTACTTTGGGCTGAGCATTGTATTAGAAGCTTTCACCTACGTAATGTCTTATCCTCATGGCAGTACACGTTCTCCAGTGACGTAAGAGGTCAAGAGCATTTCACAGGCTCAGTCTCACTTAATCCCTCAAATACACTGTGATGTAGTTAGGGCAGTGTTGTTATGTTCAATTTTCTCCAAGGAAAATAAAGCTAGAGGAGTTAGACAACTTACCAAAGACCATAGCACTAGCGAATGTTGGAGCTGCCCTTCCTCATCAGGGCACGTGACTCTCTCTCCTGGGTTCTGTCCAAAACACTCAACTCTTTTGTCAGCCCCATTGAAACCAAGGAGGACCCTGTGGGGCTTTCTGGGCACGAAGCCTTTTTTGTCCCCGTTTCTTGTCGGCAAGACTCCAGCCTCCATGACCTCCCCTGAGTCCCAAAGGGCAGATTCGAACAGTTGAGAATCAAGGGAGGAGCAGGCAAGAGACCACCTGAGGCGAAATTCAAGGAACCAGAGAAGCTCATCAAGTTTAGGAGACTGACCACCTGAGACCCTGCACACACCCACCCTTGAACCGTTGTTATAAAGCCCTCCTCAAATCCTCCTGGATTGGGACACAGTTTTCGAGGCAGGAGCCCACTGTGTCCCCCTTTGCCTGGCAAAGCAATAAAGCTATCCTTTTCTACTTCACCCAAAACTCCGTCTCTGAGATTCGATTTTGGCACCAATGCAGAGAGGCTGAGCTTTCGGCATCACCTTCACATGCTTTTTGCAAACTGTCTGTGTAATATATATTTATAACTGACCACATTTGTTTTATTCTACTTTGATGAATCTTCATTTATAAACTTCACCCCTCTTTCTCTTTGGGGCCTATTTGATTAACATTAATGCAGAAGTTTTTGCCTTCATCGGAAAAGTAATTTTGATAAAAAGAAGAGTTTGAGGAGACTATATTTTCTCTTCATTTTGTTATAGAAGTGGTTCCTTTTTTTTTTTTTCCTAACCCATATTTGGATATTAACTATTTCAAAGGACTCCTTTAAGAGGAGGCAGGCAGCTAACACAATGCAAATTCTTAGAAAGTAATCATTTCAATTCTAGGATGTGTCAGTCACCTTTGAGCTAGTAAACCACTCCTGCATTTTCCAGTAGATTATCTGAAACAGATAAGGCATTAGCTGCTTGGGTTGCCTTAACATAAAATCATAGACTGGGTGGCTTAAACAGTAGAAATGTATTTTCTCAGAGTTCTGAAGGCTGGAAGTCCAAGGTTAAGGTGTTGCTGTCAAAGTTAGTTTTTGGTGGGGCCTTTCATCCTGGCCTGTAGGTGGCCGCCTTCTTGCTATGTCCTCCCATGGCCTTTCTTCTGTGCACGTGCAGAGAGAGCGTGCAAAGAGAGCGACAAAGGTCAAAAAAGAGACCTCTTTCATGTCTCTGCCTCTTCTATAAAGGTCAATAGTCTTATCTGATAAAGGCCCCACCATTATGACCTTATTTAACCTTTACTACCTCCTTAAGGGCTTTATCTGCGAATGCAGTCACATTGGGAGTTAAGACTTCAATACATGAATTTGACAGGGAAACAATTCAGTCCATAACAGGTAGCAACTGATCTCCAGTGCTGTCCCTAATATATAGTAAAACCAAGCAAATGTCCCTACTCCCCAAGCCGCTACTCAGAAAAGGAGCTCATCAAGGAGAAAAGAGAGATCTCTTGCATCTGTTTTCAGATATGAGAAACAGAGAGAGAAAGAGAAGACCTAAGTCCTTTGGATACAATCTCCCCATAACTCTGTCACACTTCAAATCTCCTCCACCATTGTCACTAAAGCAGAACATCTGGAAAGAGTCTTTCTTCCCTCTGAACCTCTCCAACCCAAATAGTCTCCATTAAAAGACAGTATATAGGGCTTCCCTGGTGACACAGTGGTTGAGAGTCTGCCTGCCGATGCAGGGGACACGGGTTCGTGCCCCGGTCCGGGAAGATCCCACATGCCGGGGAGCAGCTGGGCCCGTGAGCCATGGCCGCTGAGCCTGCGCGTCCGGAGCCTGTGCTCCGCAACGGGAGCGGCCACAACAGTGAGAGGCCCGTGTACTGCAAAAAAATAAAATAAAAAAGACGTATACAACCTCATAGATAAATAGGTAAGCTCTGGATACAGATTTATTATCTTCAAGTTGTAGTGTACCAAGTACTGGCTACGTAATTGAGACAAGTCATGTAACGTCTCTCAGCTCAGCTGTTATTCCAGATCAAGAATGGGTCCTGGTTTTCTGGGGCCTGAAACTTTTATAAATTTGAAGGCCCCCTTTAAGAAAAAGAACAAAAAATTAAGGGACACAAATATATGGGAAAAGAAATCATAACAAATGATAAATTTTTAAAAGCTGGTAAATGCCACAAACATCACAAAAATCCAGAAAATAATATAATATTTTTATTAATTAACCTTGTGACACACATCTATAATATTTCCCCATGGTTTTGACTGCTTACCTTTTGATCACCTCTTCATATAATAAGAACGTGACAAAAATAATTTTCTGGGGCTTCCCTCGTGGCGCAGTGGTTGAGAGTCCGCCTGCCGATGCAGGGGACGCGGGTTCGTGCCCCGGTCCGGGAAGATCCCACATGCCGCGTAGTGGCTGGGTCCGTGAGCCATGGCCGCTGGGCCTGCGCGTCAGGAGCCTGTGCTTCGCAACGGGAGAGGCCACAACAGTGAGAGGCCCGTGTACCGCAAAAAAAAAAAAATAAAAAATAATTTTCTGTAAAGAGAATAGAAAAAAAACTGAATCTTTCATTTAGCTTTGGTTGCACAAAATTTCCTTTGATTATCAATTGTTTAGAAAGGCTTCAGCGTCACAACTCAATATTGGTGACGTCATGCAGAGTTTTAGGATTGCCAAGTGTGGGAAAAACTCTGTAGAGCTTCTTTCACATTGAATTTGTAAGATTTCAGGACATTTAAAATTTTCTTTTGTAGCGGCTAACTTAAATTCTCTTTTAAGTGACAACCCTCTAATTAACCAGCTTGCCCTGTAGGCAGCACAGAAGGTGGGAGTGTTCCTGGAATCCAGGCTGGCAGTAACTTAACTATGTATGGAAGGGACAGATAGTCACATAAATGGAGCTCATTAAAGCCAAACTAAATATGTCCTCAACTCAACTTTCCTTAGAGAGATCCTTAAAACGCCCAAAGGTCATTGGAGTCAGTGGGTCATTGGGAAAATTGGAATGGAAAAATGCCAAGTGCGGTTTAAAATATCTTACTTTTGCAAATTTTACAGAGCATATAACTATGTGAACACATTGCTGGGACCTCTATCAGGGCTTTGTCTTTACTAGCCCCGTGGCATATCTTCCTCAAAGTCAGAATTCAGGGCAATGTTTTTATGAAGACAGAATAATGTGGGTGTGTGTTTCTGTGAGGTCAAGGGACTGAAGGTGGGATAGGGACCTGCTTGCAAGGGAATATCTTTATATTCTTTTAAATATTCAGGTCTACATTTTTTTTTCTCCCTATTCATAATCCCTCCAAACTCTTCCCTGTGGAGTCTTTTAAAATCCTTCCTTACTCTGTTTCACCTTTTCTAAAAATTTTTTTGGCTGTGTTGAGTCTGCGTTGCTGCGCTCGGTGTTTCTCTAGCTGTGGTGAGCGGGAGCTACTCTTTGTTGTGGTGCGCAGGCTTCTCATTGCGGTGGCTTCTCTTGTTGCGGAGCACGGGCTTTAGGTGCGCGGGCTTCAGGAGTTGTGGCACGTGGGCTCAGTAGTTGTGGCTCACCAGCTCTAGAGCGCAGGCTCAGTAGCTGTGGCGCACAGGATTAGTTGCTCCGCGGCATGTGGGATCTTCCCAGACCAGGGATCGAACCCGTGTCCCCTGCATTGGCAGGCGATTCTTAACCACTGCGCCACCAAGGAAGCCCTGTTTTACCTTTATTAGAGGCAAGCAATTAGTTTGGTTTTAAAATGCAGACTGTTGATTTCCAACTGAGTGGGGAAAAAGAAAAGAAAAGGTCAAAGAATCCCTCAGGTGAGTCACAAAGCTTTTTATGTATTTTTTAAACTCCATGTCTAAGAATTGGCAGAAAAGTGACAATTCATAATGGTTGAGTGGGAGGGAATGAAAAAATCGCAATTCCGTGACGACTTGGGCTTCACACCCTGCCTGTTAATGATTTACCTAATTAAATAGCAACATAGAGCATGAGAAATTAGCAAACCCTGGCACTGAAAAAGGCAAGACTGCAGTCGTGACGGGAAGTGACAAACAGGACCAGTGAGGTGGAGGGATTCGCAATTCTAGATCACGATCCCACAAGTAGGGACACTGGATGACCTGCAGGAGGAAAAGGGGAAGAAAAAGGCCAAGTTGGAACCCTCCATGGTGGGAGCCAACTGGAAGGAACTCCTGGCACAAGAACAAGCAAAGACTGCGCCCTCACTTCCACGTGAGAGAGATGCTTCTAATAGGGATAGCATAGGATAGTTATGCAGGTAGTTGTAGAAGTCCCAGTAGGGGATTTACAGATAGAGAGGGAAACCTAGGGAACTCTGGGAGACCACTGTAAGTTAATGATCGCTCGAGAAAGCTATCAGAATGTAGTGGAATGAAGCAGGCTTGCTTAACTATAAAGCCATAAATAAAAGCGTGAGATATGACCCAGGTCATTAAGTGAAAGAAAAAAACGAGGCCTGTATTCCACTGGTCGAGTTCAGCAAGATAATTATCCTTAAGACCAAGGACAGGAATTTAAGGGAAAGGTGACATTCCAAAGTAGGAGACCCTCATTATAAGGAAATGTGAGATGATTCAACATATTTTAGTATATGTAACTACCCTTCTGCTGATTTGAATAAGTGCTATGACGGTCCTAGTTTGACCTCATAAGGTCAGAAACTCACCTGCTTGATATGAAGGAGAAGCTAGTGATGTAAGCCTGACGTCTACTCGAAGAAGACAGTCTTTTCCCGTCTCCCACTTTCCTTCGATTATAAAAATGTAGCCCGCTTAATCCTCGGGGCAGAGCCCCCTCACCTGCCCGCTTGCATCTCTCACAAGCGTCCTATATTAATAAATCGACTTCTTGCCTATCACTTTGCCTCTCTGAATTCCTTCTGTGCTGAGACACAAAGAACCTGAGCCTCAATAAGTCCAGACACCAGGTGAGTGACTCTAATTAAAAGACCATGGGTTCAGGTCCCACCTGAGTTACATGGTTTCCCTTCAGTGGGGAAAAGAGAGGCAGCAAACAAGAGAACAATCTCTTTTCAAGAGTGACTACATTAGCATCCTGGCACAGAACAAGGACCCTTGCCACTAAAAATAGAATAATTAAAATCCAATCTCCATCCTTTCACTGTTACATTCTTCTCAGGCTTGGTAAATAAACTCACCTTCCCCAACCTCTGTTTTAATAAATACTTAATAGCCTTAAGGAGGTCTGAACACATACATGTGGATCTCAGAGATATTGTGGGTTTGGTTCCACAATAAAGCAAATGTTGCAATAAATCGAGTCACGTGAATTTTTTTGGTTACCCGATACATATAAAAGTTGTGTTTACACCCTACTGTAGTCTATTAAGTGTGCAATAGCATTTGTCTAAAAAAAATACTAGGTACATACCTTAATTTAAAAATATTTTATTGTTAAAAAATGCTAAGCATCTTCTGAGCCTTCAGGAAATAGTAATCTTGTTGCTGGTGGAGGGTTTGAAATATTGCAAGAATGACCTGAAGGTGACACGGAGACGCAAAGTAAGCAAATGTTGTTGGAAAAATGGCGCTGAGAGACTTGCTCTGAACAGGGTTATCACCCACTTTCAACTTGTAAAAAACGCAGTATCAGCAAAGCGCAAGGAAACGAGGTCTGCCTGTACTCAGCAGAGGCTCCCCAGAGATATCCAACCTATAATTTAGAAAAGATATTTCAGTAGTTAGAAAGACAAGAAGATTGAAATGTGGTGGTTACAGGTGTATGTTTGTTTTTTTTCCTTTCCTCCAAGCTTTGTTAGAAGTATGAAGATTTACTTTCCAAAGAGAGAATTGTTTCATGGGATAATTTTCAGGGTTGTAACCTGAAAGGTAAATTTACTTAAGGAGCCTGATTTCAGCATAGTTATAACCTGCTAGAGAAGGCAATTCAGGTGTCCCAGTCACCAAATGCCACGCTGACCCAGATTCAGAGTGGAGGAGGCGCCTAAGTGTCACCAGGCAGTTTGAATGCTGATTGAACAGGGATTCTATTTTCATTTTTTTTAAATGCCATTTCTTTAAAAAAAAAAAAAAAAAAAAGCCCCAGGGCATGCAAAAAGTAAAATATACCCATCATTAAAATATTTAAATTCACCAGCAGAAGTGATTAATAAAACATCCAAATGAAACAGTTTACAAAAAGTGGTCTCAACCTGTCTGGTCTGAAATAGAATACTCAACCCAGCCAGCTCATTTTCTCCAATCATCGCCCTCCAAAATTTTCCTGCAATTCAACAGTAACATACGAAGCACCTATTCCAGAAAAGGCACTCTGCAGTTGGAAAGATGATCACATGTCATTCTCACTCTCAGTGTATTTATAATTAATAATCGAGATATTATATTCTGACCTGATTTATTCATCCCCAGAGTCTACGGGGTAAGGTCATAAAGCAGGATCATCAGCTAAACACAGCCTTCAGGCAGAGTTTTGTTTAACCCACTCAGTTTTTCAAAAATATTTGAATTATTTATTTGCCAATATTTTTAAAACCAAGTAATTTCACACACACACACACACGATTGGGCTCATTTTATGCCCAGAACGACTAACGGCTACCTATTAGGTGAAGAGCTCAGGGGCTTGCCACAATTTTCATAGCTCCCATTATTTTATACTCAGAAACCTCCTTTATTTAGGATACTGGGCTGGTTCATGCACATAAGTTTGCAACCTGTGCTATGAAGATGCAGAGTTCAGTGGCAATACACAGAATGGACGGGCAGTTAGCGGGCAGCAGGAAATAGGGGCCATATGGGCAAAGGCATCATAGGCGTCAGATACTGACAGACAGGCAGGATTGTACAGGTGGAAACAGAGGAAAAGGGCATCCTAAAGGGATGAATCACATAGGTAACGTGACAGAGATAAGAAAGGGCAGAGACTGTCCAGTAGTCGGGTATGACTGTATGACCCATATATATGATGGGAAATAAAGAGGCTGAAATGGTAGACATCTGCCAGAGAGAAGAAGGCCTAGGCCACAGTTTGGTAATCTAAGTTTTAAAGTAGAGAAGCTATGAAATCAGAGCTGTGCTTTAGGATAACTTTCCTATTAAACTCTCATAACCTATAAGAATCCCTTGGGCTTCCCTGGTGGCACAGTGGTTGAGAGTCCGCCTGCCGATGCAGGGGACATGGGTTCGTGCCCCGGTCTGGGAAGATCCCACATGCCGCAGAGCGGCTGGGTCCGTGAGCCATGGCCGCTGAGCCTGCGCATCCGGAGCCTGTGCTCCACAGCGGGAGAGGCCACAGCAGTGAGAGGCCTGAGTACCGCAAAAAAAAAAAAAAAAAAAAAGAATCGCTTGAGTTACTGTGACAACTATCCCCAAACAGCAGACTCCTTGTCCTTAACTGTATTCTATGTCCCTTCTGAAGTATGAGCTCATCAATATCACATTCAACCGACAGTTTAGAACGCAAGAACTCACTTTCTTCCAGGGTTTGGATGGAATACAGATGTAGTGGGGAGGATATTGAACTTCCTGTCAAAAACCAGGGCTCTCATCAAAACTCCACCACTTACTCTGTGCTCTTGGGCAAGTGGTCAACATTCCGTGACACTTCCTGTAAAATGTTGATAATAATAACCTTCTTCATAAGGCTGTTGTTAAAATTAAATGTAACACAGAGTATAGTATTTGAAAGCACAATGTAATGCAAATAAGTTATATTATTATTGTAGACACTGGGTTGTTCAGGTTCTAATCTTTTCCTTGTCTTTAACGTTCCCCAAGAAGACTGTCTATCTCTTATGCTTTCTGTCCAAGCCTTGACCCCTTTATTTTATTAATATGGCCTTTGATGGGTCCTACTGAGTTGGTTCTCTTGATGATATCCCAGGGTTTGAACCAACCACTGGTCTCAGTTGATTTCCAGTAACTTAAGCCCATTGTCCTTCTTCCCAATGACCTACATATATATTCAAATTCATTCTTTATAAGCTCTTAGCATAATTTAAAATGCAAAGCTCTCCTGTTCTTGATTCTGGCTTTATCAACATAACTCTTATCATTGTTAATAATACTCCAATTTCTCTAACTTAGTTTCACACACCTAAGATAAAGTGCTGAATAAAAACTATTCCAATAAATAAATAAACAAAAACACCAAAGATCTGAAAAACAGTTTTTGGAAAAGAGGGTAAACAGAGAGATAAGGTGAATGTCAGGTTGCCAGAGCTGCCTTCGTCCGGAGGGAAGTTACTTATGCCACAAACTTTGTGCTTAAGTGAGTAGTGTTGGTCATGGGGGCCTAGAGATGTAGAGCTTGGGGGGCTTTGAGGAGATGCTCCTCACACACAGCTGGGGCCCCAGATTGTACCCTAACCAGTTAAGCGTGAAGTAGACCTAAACAGTTCCTCTCTTCCCCCAACCAATGTCAATCCAGAGAGGACTGCCTTGGGGGTGGGCCTGAAGGGGAGAGGAAAGTAAAAGGCAAAAGAAAAGGAAGACATCCCAATGGCTGCCCAGTGGCCCTTGGGAAGCATACGATGATGCTGGGAGTCATACACATGGGATGGAGATGCAGAGCTGCCCCAACCCTAAACCTGGTCCACAGAAGTTCAATCTGGAGGCTCCTCAGCACCTGGGAGGAACAAAACAAAGCCTCTCTCCTCCCACAAATAACTTTTCAAGAATAAGAAGTAGCAAGCGGTCACATATTATCATTCACACAGGAAAATAAGACCGCACAAGCATGAACAAAACCGCAACAGAAGAAACAGCTCTAACAACGATTCTGTGTATTTGAACTATCAGTCTAGTTGGGGGTGACATGTACAGACATAACTAAAATCCAAAGCAGAGGAACTTTCAAATTGAGAGAAGTACAGAATGTCACTTAGGATGGGAGAACGTTGCCTTCTGTGTAATGAGGCTTTGCATGAAAATCACAGCTCCGCCATCTGCGTTGTTCCAGGACAGAGGATGCTAAGAGGTCAAGTGACAATAGACAGATGATTGAGCCAGGCGGAGCCACGGGGAAGGGTTACACCCTGCTACTTGCTAGTGCTACTAATGCTTCCAAATCTTAGTTTTCTCTTCTATAAAAGGAACAATGACTATTTCAAGGGGGTTTTGAAAACCCCCTTGAGTTGGCTTCAAGTGACATAATTATACTGAAATATAAGTGCTTAATAATACCACCTGCTTTTATTAGAATTTTTCAGGCAAGAGTAAAGGCACATATCTTAGTGCTGTTATATAGGATGCTGTTTTAAAAAGTGGGGTGAAATAAATCTCCTTGCACCAACTATAAAATACTACCCAATTCCTGGAACCCCAAAAAGGACACACTCAAATGGCAACCAAGTTATGCAGAAACACCAAAGCTTACACTTAAGCTTATAAATTCACATCCTAGAAATTATGAATAAAACAATATCCTGCTGGATCGCTCTATTCCCAAAGACAACGCTTGCATTAAGAAAAATCAGAAACAATCTCAGAAAGACCAAAGTCTCTTGTAATTTTAAGTGGCCAGGAAATTACCAGAGCACTGAGAGAAAAGTAAACCAAACCGATCATCCCAGAGGCCTCTTTTGCACTGGAGACCAAGCCTTCATCCCCACTGTAGTAACCAATCAAGGGAGGACAGAGCCATGTGACTGCAGGGCTTCCTCTACCAGTGATGGCCGTCACGGTCTGCAGGAGGAGAAAGGGAGAGCAGCCGTCAAGATAACACAGCCTGAGTCATTTCTAGCTGGTGCCCTTAGAAATAGGCTTCAGTTGTCCAGAATAATTGCTTCCAATAAAGGCCAAACATGCAATTCTCAGGGATGTCCTTATGAGTTTATGCTGCTTGCGCACCTGTCAGAACTGATGCCTCCTTCTATTTCCGTCTTTAGACCAAGCTAACAAGTCAGGTTATTTTTCAGGAAATCATTCCATGTGTTCCACTCAAAGCCCAGTTTGAAAGCTCAACGAGCCCCCACGGAGCAATGGTTTTAATTAAGCTGGGTTCACCTTTTTCTATCAACAAGGTAGGAATTCCGTCTCCTCCAGCCCTCTCTCTCATCCATACCCACCCCTCCTTTTGTATTCCCTATCTTGGTAAAAAGCCACCACTATTTACCTGGTAGAGGTGGAACCTAAGAGTCATCCTCTAATATTCTCTGTTCTGAAACATCTACGAATTAACTGGTTACCTCTCCTGCCAACGCTATCTTCTCAAGATCTTGAATCTGTGACTATATCACCATTTGCATGGTCACTGCCCATTTGGACCCTCAGCACTTCACACCTGGGCTAAATACAAGTCTCCTCACCCCTTTAGAACCGCCTTCCCCAAAGACTGATTATTAGAAAACAGAGATTTGACCAATTCACCGTCTTCCTTAAAATCATTCACTGGATCCCATCACCTCCAAGAAAAGACACAAGATTTTTGGCAATTTACCCAAGACCTTTCACTGCACCACTTCTGCCCACATCGATCCTACAGGTGCTCTGGGTTGTATAGAAATATCTGCAGATCGGTCATGATGCCAGGATCTGTCACCCTCCAAGTCTGTGTGGTTCCTCTCCCTGGAAAGCTTTTCCTCCCTTGCCTTCTCCACCAATCCAGCTGGTTCACTTCTACTCATCCTTCATGACTCAAATTAACCATCAAATCATTCAGAGATCTTTTGCCACTTTCCCTCTACACTCCTGTAGAATTAGTGTGAAAGCTAGATGAGCCTCCAGGGACCTGTGGTTTCAATTAGGCTGACTTCATGTTTTTGTTGTTCCTCAACCTCAGACTGTTGACATTTTGTGCCGGATAAGTCTTTGCCGTGGGGGCCGTCCTGTACATTGTAGAATATTTAGCACCATCTTTGGCCTCTACCCACTAGATACCAGTAGCACCCTCCCCCCAAGGTGTAACAAGCAAAAATATCTCCAGACATTGCCAAATATCCCTTGGGGGCAAAATCATTTCCATTGAGAACCACTGCTATAGTATTATATAAACATCATTCCTCTGCTTTGTTGGAATTGAAGCTTATTTGACCATTCTTCCCACTGAAAACCTTCTTGTTGGCAGAAACTACCTTTTTATCATCTGTTGTAACCCCAGTGCCTTGACATTGTCCATCCCATAATAGGTGCTTGATAAATATCTGCAATGAATGAAAATAAATGAATAAGCAAATATTAAACGATCCTCAGATGGTACTGCCCTACATCCTCAGATATACCTCCAAGATATCCCAAGATAGAAAGCATGCAGTCATGGGCCAAAGAAACTGAGAATTCTGAGCTCTTGGAATCATAGACAGAATGAAAATGGATTTTAGGGGTCAATTAGCTCTATCACCAATTTCTTTGATTTGAGAGAACAGAAGCACAAACAGATTAAAGCTCTGTGTCTGCCACATACAGTATATGCATAAGAAACTCATCTTGAGTGTCCCACTGACCTTAAGCTTCTTGCTTCTCTATTCATACAAACGGGATAACTTGTCATACAAACTTCATCTGGCCAATGTATACAAACAATCCTTTAGCAGGTCTCTTTGAATCCATCCTGACAGCGTAGCTGAGATTTCTTTCTGTGATAATTCTGAGATGTATTTGAAGCCTTGGGTAAAACTTTAGCTGCTTTGGAGCTGATCACTTTGCAGTGGTAACCATATAAACTATTTATGGTATTCCCATTTCTCTTTTTTTTTTTTGCCTGTGTTGGGTCTTCATTGCTGTGTGTGGGCTTTCTCTAGTTGTGGCGAGCTGGGGCTACTCTTCGTTGCAGTGCATGGGCTTCTCATTGAGGTGGCTTCTCTTGTGTGGAGCACGGGCTCTAGGTGTGTGGGCTTCAGTAGTCGTGGCATGCAGGCTCAGTAGTTGTGGCTCATGGGCTCAGTAGTTGTGGCATATGGGCTCAGTAGTTGTGGCGCATGGGCTTAGTTGCTCCGCGGCATGTGGGATCTTACCGGACAAGGGATCGAACCCGTGTCTGCTGCACTGGCAGGTGGATTCTTAACCACTGCCCCACCAGGGAAGCCCCATATGGCATTCCCATTTCAAACCATCTGGTTCTGAGTTCTTCACCCCAACAGCACATCCTAGTTTAAGCACACTACTCCAGGATCCTGAAGGTGAGAGGCAAGCATTGAATATGACGCTTCTCAAGACACGAATGCTCAGGCAAAAGAAAACAAACCAATCTAAACAAAGCCGTAAAATGCCCAGTAGACTGGAGATTTCCACCCTCACATCCATAGCGATGACAGTCTGCCTTGAGCAGTTCACTTATCACTACAAGCTGTGAGAACAGCTCAGTTTCTACCCTTCCAGTACCCAACACTGCAGACCAAAGCCAAACTGCAAGAGTAATATATTTTTAAACTTAAAATGGAGAAGTAGCACCGTTAGGCATTTTCAAAGCCACACAATTCATATTCTGGTAGCTGTGGGGATGAGGTAACCTTAGCATTCATAAAGTGCTGAGAACAGAGTTGCTTAACCCAGAGATCGGTCCACTGAACGGTGACCCCTTTTATTTCATCTCCTCTGGTATAAAAGCTTCCTCCCCTGTGTGCTACCGAAAAAGATAGAGATTTTCTTTCATTTTTGCTTACACAAGCTCCTTGAAATGGGAGGAGAGGGTTTTTGTTACCTAGAGTGCTTGAGTGAGATGTGGAAATATATTTCCTCTTCTTCCTTTGTGGGAGAGAGAGAAAAATAAAAGGTAGACAGTGATGGCTATAGAAACCCAAATGCTAAATCACCCCAAGCAACATGAAAGAACCTCAAAATAATGCTGAGTGAAAAAAGCCAGACCAAACAGAGTACATAGTCTATGATTTCATATGTATGAAAATCTAGAAAATGCAAACCAATTTATAGTGACAGAAAACAGATGAGGGTGGAGAAAGGGCATGGAGACGTGAGAGAGGGGGATTACAAAGGGTCAAAGAAAACTTTTGAGGTTGATGCCTAAGTTCATTTTCTTGATTGTGGTGATGGTTTTATGAGGGTATGTATATGTAAAACTTATCAAATTGTCCACTTTAAATATATACAGTTTATTATATGTCAACTGTACCTCCACAAAGCTGTTTAGAAGTTCCAATTGTTTGTTGTTAGTATATAGAAATGTAATAGATGTTTATATATGGACCCTGCACCCTGCAACTTTGCTAATCTCGGTCGTTCTGATAACGCTTGCTATTGTTACTATTATTGTTGCTGTTGTGATTAAAATCATAAACATTAAAAAAAAAAAAGAAGCCCAAGTGCTTTCTGGAAGAAGAAAACATAAAGAAACGTGGAACTAAAGGAGACTTCCAGACTCTACATGGTTTCGTGATGATGAACATGTGAAGGCAGGATGAGAATACTTACAATCGCTGGGGTTGTGTCCAAGTCCTGCAATGAACTTCATGGCCCAGCTGAGGCAAAGCCATGTAAGTCAGAACTCTAGAAAATGTCTGAGAAGAATTCACTAGTTGCCATTGCAATTACCAGTCAAGAGTAAAATTGATCTCGGAAATGTCCATGGTGTCTGTATTTCTGAAACACCTCCTTTTTCAAACATTTGCCATCCTTCCAATACTAATCCTTGTGGTTCTAAAGCTGCCTCTAGTGGAAAGCAGAGCCCCACCTATGATGATTTAGTACATGATGCATTCTTATATTCTTGAATTTGAAAATCCTTGGAATCACCTGGCGTTAGAGCCAATCTTACCGTGGCAGGAAATTAACACTTTAATTAACATACACCCTAGCAAGAGATAAAGTGAGACATGCCTATCTCCAGATAGGACGATAGATACAGAGTTCTATTAGGAGTTAGTTTTCCTTGTTTGGATTCGACATGCATGTATCATTATATCTTCAGTGCTTTTTTTGGTTTCTTGACTGACCTTCCCTGATGTTCAGTTATGCTTGCTCAAATGAGGACAAATACGTTGAGATGTGTACTTGGTGTGTGATAGATTATATAAGAGCCTTCAGTAGCATGGCTGATGTAAGCTCAGACTTTAGGTAATTACAAAGCTCAGGAAATTACATTTTATGATACCTGGGAGAAAGGAGTTACTAACCTAGTTCTAGGGTTTGAGATCTGAAGAGTAGTGATTATTTATTTGCATGCCTTTATGATTATTTATGTCCCAATATTGTATATATAGTTGTAATTATAATTTTCTTGTTAGCTCCTCGCCTTTCAGAAACCTCTATTTTAGAACATGGCTATCTTTGCTTTAACATAGAATTTAAAATCTTAGCTATAGATGTAGACAGAAAGAGCAAAGTTTTAGATAGGGTAAGATGAGGAGCTCAGTCTAATATATTAAGTGCCTCCTTCTCCACCTTTGCTTTCTTATTCAGTCCTCTTCTCTTTCAACTTCACATATTCTCCAGGACCTCAATTATTCTCTCTATACTGATAAATGCCAAATGTATATTCAAGCTCAGATCTCTTGTTTCTATGTACATGCTTCTCCATCCCACTTGGATAAACAATGGGCACGTCAGAGTCAACATACGTACAAGTAAATTCGTCTCCTCTTTGGCTTCCAAACTCGCTGTGCTCGGTAACTCAATGAATGACATATTCATCCCCTCAGTTATCCAAAGCAGAAAACTAGAAGTCACCTTTGAGTCATCTTTCCCTTGCCCCACACCCAAGTAATCACAGGGCTTGTCAATTCTCCCTTTGATATTTCTCAAATATATCCTATTTCTATTGCCAGTCAGTTCAAATCATCATCATCTCTTGCACTGTCTGCTAATTGTTTTCCCTTCCTTCACACTGACCACCTCCAATTCAATCACAGGGCTTGTCAATTCTCCCTCTTTGATATTTCTCAAATTTATCCTATTTCTATTGCCAGTCAGTTCAAACCATCATCACCTCTTGCACTGCCTGCTAATTGTTTTCCCTTCCTTCACACTGACCACCTCCAATTCAGTCTTCACGGTATAGGCAGGGCAACCTCCCTAAAAAAGACATCTAATTCACCCGCTCTACTTCAAATTCATCTACTCCTTCTCTTGCTCTCTGAATAAAGTCCCTTAACAATTCAGACTGCTCTCCCTCCCTGCCTCAAGCGTCACCACTCTTCACCCTTAACTCTATGTCTTAAACATATTGTACCACGTGTACGTTCTCTTTCCTCAGGGTTAACGACAATTGTTCCCTTTACTTAGAAAACTTTCTCTTTCTACATTTTCCCTTATTTAGGTAATTACAAATCATCCCTTAGGTATCAGCTCAAGCACTATCTCTTAAAAAGGCATTCCTGGGCCACCAATTTTCCCTCACTCCCTCACCCCCAAAGCTGGATTATCTGGCTCTCCTGTGATGCCTATTCCATCATAGTATTTTTCACTCTCTAATGATAACTTATGGACATCTTACTATGGGCCAGACACTGTGCTAAATGCCGACATAGGTTATGTCAGAGGTTTTGAACGAAGGGCTCATGGACCAAATTTAACCTATAGGTATTTTGCTTGACCTGACGGGGTTTAATATGTCATTAGTTAAAAGTGAATATATTTTTAATCAAAATATTTCAAATTTAAAAATCTGGATTTATGGCTTCCTTTGAAAAATTATTAAATCTGACAGTATTGGATCCACATTTCTGAACACGGCAGCAATAAGCCATCCTTAAATTGCAGCTATGCTCCTTAATGGCTGTGTTATTCTGTCAGAGTTGCCATAACTAAGTCCACAGACTGGGTGACTTAGACAACAGAAACCATTTTCTCATGGTTCTGGGGACTAAAGGTCTAAGATCAAGGTCTTGGCAGACTGGTTTCTTCTAAGGCCCCTCCCCTTGGCTTGCAGACAGCCGTCTTCTTACTATTTCCTCACATAGAATTTTCTCTACACACTCACATCCCTGGTGTCTCCCTTGTGTGTCAAGGCAGCTTAGTGTCCAAGACAGCAAGCTCCAGAGCCAGGAAGTTGAAGTCTGAATCCCACTGTGTGACTTTGGACAATTTATTTAATTTCCCAGTATTTCATCTGAAAAATGGGGATAATAATAGTACCTATCATCTAGGGTTATTGAGAGCATTAAATGAGTTAATACATGTAAAGTACTCAAAACACTACCTGACATAAGCAGGTGTCTAATAATAAATATGATTAATGTCATAAAGGCTTTTTATAGTATCTGCATCCATTTATTCAATAAATATTTATTGAGCACATATTATATAACAGGCACTCTACTAAGCATAAAAATCATAAAGAAAAATGAGAGAGAAAGAGACTGAGACAGAGAAAATATTAAAAATGAACTCTGAACTCAGACTCTAATTACACGTTTGAATTCAAAAAGCATTTTGAATATGTGATACTTTCCTAAAAGGTATTTTCCATACATCAGTGGCCTTTAAAATACATTCTATTATTTATTCAACATAACCCCAGCATTTGAAACAAATAAGTAGGAGAGAATTTCACCAAAATGGCAACACGGAAGACTCTTGAGTTTCCCTTCTCCTGTAGGGGCACTAAATACATAGCTACACATGGAGCAATTCCCCCTATGGGAAATCCAGAAACTAGCTGAGTGACCCCTACCCAATGTGAAAATACCCACATTAAAATGGTAGAAGGCTGAGACAGTGTTGCCATAAACCACACCCCTAGCACAGCGCCATGCAGTCAGAAAGGAACCCCAACTCTCAGCTTCTCCCTGAGGAGCAAAGAGTTTGGACCACACATCTAGCACCCCAAATTTAAGAGTGACGCTGAGGGATGGGCTCCCAAGTCACCTAGCTCTGAAAGCCAGCAAAGCTTGCATTCGTGAGTCCCACAGGACTATAGCAAACAAAAAAGCAGTTTTTAAAACGGTCACGGAAGAATTCCCCACAGCTATACACCTGCTCAGAACAGAGAGAGCAAGCAACCTGGGAAGGGGTTTGACTGCATACTTTCCCAACTGCTACCTGAGGGTTCAGCTTCTAATGAGCCTCTAATCTAGGTTCTGACTGCCATCCTCCCTAAAGCCCAAAAAAGTCTGTTGGCATTTTTCTCACATTGTCCCCCCAGCTCAGTCCAACAATAAATCAAGTGAACAGCATCTCCCAGAAAGAGGTTTGTCCAAACAGCTAGTGCCCCAACTTATACAGCTGCTACCCAAGTAATAGTCCCTCAAATCAACTATTTTTAATAGCCCACAGGGCTTGGCATTTATGGGTCGCAAAGGCCATATTAAGCAAATAAAACAAATAAACAAAAAGCAACTTTCAAATAGGTGTGTAAGTACTTCCTGCAGCTATCTTCCCCAGGTTCAACACAGACAGATCAAGGAAAAACACCCATCTCCCAGTTTCTTCCTGGAAGGGATTTGACTGCATGTTTTCCCAGCTGCAGCCTGAGGTTTCATCTAATAAGCCTACATGTGGAAATTGACTAGGGTCCTTCTGGGAGCTTGATAAAGTCGGTAGTCACATCCCCTGCTGTTTCTCCTTAGCTCCAACAGTAGAACTAAGCCTCTAGTTATTCCTGGAAGGAACTTGTCAACACATCTAGCACCCCAACCGTTACTGCTGCCACCCAAGGGACAGCTTCCCAAATCACCTAGCTCTGGGAACTGACAGGGCTTGGCAATCATGAGTCCCCCGGGACCACACAAAACAAAGAAACAGTTCTATTTGGGTGCACAGGCACTTCTAATGACTGTTCAGTCTGGCTCAGCACAGAGTGAGTAAGCAAAAAAAAAAAAAAAAAAAAAAAAAAAAAAAAACAGTTTGTAGTTTGTTCCTAATAGGGGCTAGACTGAAAATCTAATGTTCTGACTTTCCCAGGTGCAGCCTGAAACCTGGGCCTCCAATGAGGGAGGTGATGGGGCAGGCAATTACTAGCCCTCTAGGAGCCGAAACAGCCATGTGAGCATTTCCCGGCTTTTGGGGACACTGGTGGGTCTTGGCACACCCCTAACTACTGGGGGCCACTAAGAAGAAAGACGGCAGCTTGGACAATCACAAAGGTGCTTGCATCAGACTGGCTGAGGAGGTACATCTCCACATGAGACCAGTCTCTCAATACTGGGATAGATGACTGTTTTATCAAATGTGCAGAAACCAACATAGGAAATCAAGGAAAATGAAGGAAGAGAGGAATATGTCCCAAATAATAGAACAAGATAAACCTCTAAAATCAACCTTAATGAGATGGAGATAAGTGAATTACCCAACAGAGTTCAAAATAACAGTCACAAAAATGCTCACTGAGGTTAGGCAAGCAAGGCATGGAACAAAGTGAACATTTCAACAAAGAGATAGAAAATATTTTTAAAATAACCAACAGAAAGATTAAAGTTGAAGAATACAATAATTGAGCTAAAAAAAAATTCCATAGAGGGCTTCAACAGTTGACTATTTTACGTAGAAAAAAGGATCAGCAAACTTGGAGACAGAAAAGTGGAATTTATCCAATCAGAGGAACAAAAAGAAAAAAGAATGAAAAAGAGGGAAGGTAGTTTAAGGGACTTATGGGACACCACCAGAAGGACTAATATATGTGGTATAGGGATCCCAGAAGGAAAAGAGAGAGAGAAAGCAGCAGAATGGCTAGTCAAAGAAATAAGGGCAGAAAATTTCTCTAACCTGGGAAAACAAACAGACATCCAGGTCCAGGAAGCCAAAGATCAAATAAGATGACTCTATAAGGGCCCACACTGAGATACATTACAGTTAAATTGTCAAAAGTTAAAGACAATGAGAGAATATTAAAAGCAGCAAGAGAAAAATAACTTGTTAAGTATAAGGGAACCCCCATAAGACTAGCAACGGAATTTTCAGTAGAAACTTTGCAGTCCAGAAGTGAGTGGGATGTTATATTCAAGGGGCTGAAAGAAAACAAAACAAAAAAAAAAAAACCTGACAAACAAAAATAATCTACCAGCAAATCTACGAGTCCTTCAGAATTGAAGGAGAACTAAAGAGTTTCCCAGATAAACAAAAGCAGAAAGAGTCATCACCACTAGCCTGGCACTATAAGAAATGTTAAAAGGAGTTCTTTAACCTGCAATGAAAGGCTGCTAATTAGTAACATGAAAACATAGGAAAGTATAAACCTCACTGGCAAAGGTAAATATATAGTTAAATTTAGAATTCTCTGATAATATCATGGTGGTTTGTAAATCACCTATAACTCCAGTATAAAGGCTAAAAGACAAAGTATTAAAAATAACTATAACTACAGTAATTTGTTAATAGGAAAACAATATAAAAGATGTAAATTATGACATCAAAAACATAAAATGGGGGGCATAAAAATGTAGAGCTTTTGTATTGTTCAAAGTTAAGCTGTTATCAGCTTAAAATAGACTGTTATAACTATAAGATGATTTAGGTAAGCCTCATGGTAACTAAAAAGCAAAAATGGGGCTTCCCTGGTGGCGCAGTGGTTGAGAATCTGCCTGCTAATGCAGGGGACACGGGTTCGAGCCCTGGTCTGGGAAGATCCCACATGCCACGGAGCAACTGGGCCCGTGAGCCACAACTACTGAGCCTGCGCGTCTGGAGCCTGTGCTCCGCAACAAGAGAGGCCGCGAGGGTGAGAGGCCCGCGCACCGCGATGAAGAGTGGCCCCCGCTTGCCACAACTAGAGAAAGCCCTCGCACAGAAACGAAGACCCAACACAGCGATAAATAAATAAAGCAAACTGTCAACAAGTAAAAATAAATAAACACAATTATAAAAAAAAAAGCAAAAATGTATAGTAGATACATAAAAGCTAAAGAGAAATGAATCAAGTGTACCATCAGAGAAAATTATCAAACGACAAATGAAGAAAGCAAGAGAAGAAGAAAGGAAGAAAGGAACTACGAAACAGCCAGGAAACGATTAACAAAATGACAATAGGAATAATCACTATCAGTCACTAATAATTACTTTAAATGTAAATGGACTCATTTCTCCAATCTCATATATAGAATGGCTGAATGGATAAAAAAGGAAGACCTAACTATATGCTGCGTATAAGAAATCCACTTCAGAAGTAAAGACACACATAGACTGAAAATGAAAGAACAGGAAAAGATATTCTGAGCAAAATGAAACAGAAAGAAAGCAGGGGGGGTTATACTGATATAAGACAAAATAGAATCTAAGCCAAAAACTGTGACAAAGAAGGTCATTATATAATAATAAAAGGGTCGATTCAATTATAATAATTATAAATATTTAACAATTATAAATATTAACAATTTTAAGAGATTTAACAATTATAAATATTTATGTACCCAGCCTCAGAGTACCTAACTATGTGAAGAAAATGTTAACAGATCTGAAGGGAGAAAGAAACAGGAATATAATAATTGTAGGGGACTTCAATACCACACTTTCAACAATGGATAGATCATTCAGGCAAGAAATCAATAAGGAAACATTGGACTTAAACTATACATTAGACCAGACAGAACTAACAGACATATTTAGAACATTCCATCCGACAGCAGCAACATACACGTTCTTCTCAAGCACACATGGAACATTCTCCAGGAGAGAACGTATGTTAGAACACAATATGATCCTGCAATCCCACTTCTGCAAATACATCTAAAGGAAACTAAGTCATTATCTCAAAGAGCTATATGTATTGCCATATTCATTGCACCGTTATTAACAATAGCCAAGACATGGAAAACATCTAAGTGTCCATCAAAGGATGAATGAATGAAGACAATGTGGTATACAATGGAATAAAAAGAAGGAAAAAAGAAGGAAATCCTACCACTTGAGATAATATGGATGAACCTGGAGGCCATTATGCTAAGTGAAATAAGCCAGACAGGAAAGACAAATACTGCGTAGTATCACTTATATGTGGAATCTATTTTTTAGAGAGTCAAACTCATAGTAACACAGAGTAGTATGGTGGTTGTCAGGGACGGAGGGGTGGGGGACTTAGAGAGAAGTTGGTAAAAGAGTGCAAACTTTCAGTTATAAGATGAATAAGATCTGAGATGTAATGTATAACAAGGTGACTATAGTTCATAATACTTATTGTATAATTTAAATTTGCTGAGAGTAGAAACTTGTGCTAGCTTCAAAAACAAAACAAAACAAACAAACAAAAAACACACACAGGTAAATATGTGAAGTATTGGATGTTCAACATTGGATTCAATGTAGTGAATCCTTTCATAATGTACACATATATCAAACCATCATGCTGTACACTTTAAATATATTACAATTTTATTTCTCAATTATACTTTAATAAATATGAAAAAGAAAAACAAAAAAAGTAGGTAAATTCTCTTTCCAGACCCCTCACTAGGAAATTTTATTACTTTATGAATGATTTCTTCACATGAATTGTTACATAATAGTATTTTGATATCAATTTTCTCCTCTCCAACCTATTTCTAAACAGATTATCAATTCTCTTTCACAAAAATAATTTGCCTTTTGTCCATGAGATTCTTTTTTACTGATATATCAGGAGCGGCAAAACAAAAGGCTATATCCAAAACAAAAGTCATAAGAATTTCCCATCATTAGCTTTGCCTAATCTCTAATCATAGTTTATGAATCCTGGTTTTTCCTACCAAACTAGTACTGTCTACTTGGGACTAAGTTTCCAAACTCTGAGCTGTGCCTTCAGCTGACAATCAGATTCTTAAATCTGGGCCATGTGTTCAGTTGGTTAGAATGTGTTGGTGATAAAGTCAAAGGCCATTTCTTGCAGGAACCAGTTTCACCCAGAGAAATCCCTTTGTACAGTCACAGAAAGCATCCTCTCCCCAGCCACTGCTCTCATAAACGTTGGTCCCCGTTATCAAGGAGATCAGTGTCAGAGTGAAACACAGCTCCCAATAAAGAACAGAAAGCACAGGTCATATCTTCTTAGTCAACGGTGATTATAATAGTTATTAGTTACTATTAACTCACTTTGTGCTAGACACTGTGTTAAATGTTTTTCATGTTTTATCTACACAACCCTATGAGGTATTATTTCAACTTAACCTTAAGAAAACCAAGACGAGTAATTTGCCAAGGTCAGAGTGAACGAACTGAAAGTTGACCCCATGTCTGACTTGAGCCTCCAGAGTCCATGTGATTTACCCACAGCACACTCTTTACAGTATTAGGGCCACAGGGTAATGGGAAACAAGGGAAATTAGGACTTTATCTTGGTTCTGCTCAGACTTTCTGTGTGGTCCCTTGAATGAAGCCTTGTCCATTCAGTTCTGGGTGTTGCAAATGGATCCTGCTACGGGAACACACAAGGATACCACTGCTTTCAGCATTCACACGGATTGCTGTTTCAGTCTTGATGTCTCTGATCCCATCTTCTCTAGCTCCACATTTAGGTCCTGAATATCCTCTTAGACTTCCTCTGCTCGAAGAACCAACTGGACGTGTTTCTCTTCCAGTCTGATACTTACCCTTTATCTCCACTTCCACCCAGTCCTGGTTTCCTGCACATCTCGTCCTGAGAAGAGACTGGGCAAGTCAATTTCTCTAAGTATCAGTTAACTTACCTACTGAATAAGGGATTTGGACTAGATTACCTCTAATGCACTTTTGATTTCCTATACATCATTAATAAAATGATAACTAGAATTCTTACTGGGGAAGTCTTCCTTTCACTGGAAAGAAGCATTAGGTACTTCAGCCCTAACTCCCAGGTCTTACCTGATGACAGCAGTGGCATAGTTGCCTACCCACCTTTGAAGTACATAGTGAAAAAGAAATTCAAAAAAAAGGACTTACATTTTAACCCACCCAAATCATCTTTTCTTTTTCATCCAAATTTTTTAAATAACTCCTATTGTTATACTTTAAGAGGATGTCTCCTGCCCTCAGTGAATGCTCCCCCGGACCATAAAATGGAATGAAAAATAATAAGGAGAAGGGAATCAATTTGGAGCAATTCTGGTTTTATATGATTGTATTTAATCAATTTTTTTCTACTCATTATTGCATATTCAATTCAAAGTTTCAACCAAAAGGGGGAAATTGCTAGAAGGGATTAATCTCCCCTTGTTCTGCTAATAGAACAATTTTCCACTTGTCATTTTTACTGTCTCAAGTGAGGTAGCATTTTTCAACCATAATAAAGTAGAAGTAGAAATTATTGGGGTATAGAGGAAATAACAGGGTGCACAACATTCTCTGTCTCCACAGAGCTCCACCTTACACATTACTCTAAACTTCAAGTGCGTTCCAGAGTTTCATATCTGTAAAAGGTATCTGAGAGATCTAGAGTCCCCTTGGGAACTTCCTCTCAGTTGACTGAGACAGGATCTGTACCTTCTCCAAAACCTCTCTCAACATGAGGAGCAGAAAGGTAGTGACTTTAGAGACACTGACTCACCTCACACAGGGCAGAATGGCCACCATCAAAAAGCCTACAAAACAATAAATGCTGGAGAGGGTGTGGAGAAAAGGGAACCCTCTTGCACTGTTGGTGGGAATGTAAATTGATACAGCCACTCTGGAGAACAGTATGGAGGTTCCTTAAAAAACTAAAAATAGAGCTACCATGTGATCCAGCACTCCCACTCCTGGGCATATATCTGGAGAAAGCCGTGATTTGAAAAGATATGTGCACCCCAATGTTCACAGCAGCACTATTTATGATAGTCAAGATATGGAAGCAACCTAAATGTCCATCAAAGGAGGAATGGATAAAGAAGATGTGGTATATATATACAATGGAATATTACTCAGCCATAAAAAAGAATGAAATAATGCCATTTCCAGCAACATGGATGAACCTGGAGATTATCATACTAAGTGAAGTAACTCAGAAAGAGAAAGACAAATATCATATGATATCACTTATATGCAGAATCTTAAAAAAAAAAGGATATAAATGAACTTATTTACAAAACAGAAACAGACTCACAGACTTAGAGAACAAACTTATGGGTACCAGGGGGGAAGGGGGGGGGAGGGATAGACTGGGAGTTTGGGATTGACAGGTACACACTGCTATATTTAAAATAGATAACCAACAAGGACCTACTGTATAGTACAGGGAACTCAGCTCAGTATTCTGTAATAACCTAAATGTAAAAGAATTTGAAAAAGAATAGATACTTGTATGTGTATAACTGAATCACTTTGTTGTACACCTGAAACTAACACCACATTGTTAATCAACTATACTGCAATATAAAATAAAAATTTACATGGGCTTGTCCAAATGACATAGTATCTCTGAACCTAAGTGTATGTCTTTGTAACGAGAGTGGTGACAGTAACTATCTCAGGGCAGATATGGGAATGAAATGAGATAACGTTTATGGATGTACTTTGCAGGCAGTAAGGCAGAATGGTCCAGAATTTGGCCAATGGACTAGCTTTCTAAATCTGACTCCCAACTCATCCTTTATAAACTATGTATAGGACTTCCCTGATGGTCCAGCGGTTAACATTCTGTGCTTCTAATGCAGGGGCCACAGGTTCAATCCCTGGTCGGGGAAGTTCCTCATGCCGCATGTTATATACATATATATGTATATAAACTGTGCACATAACCTTAGGTGATTTGCTTGAACGCCCTAATCCACAGGTTCCTCCTTATCTGTTGAATGGGAATGAGAGTTGCATCTATCACATAGATAGTTGGGAAGATGATGTAACGCCATCAGGGCCCAGCTTAAGGTAAAATGTCCGTGAGTGTTACCTATTATTAATGCCAGCACAGAATCAGGAAATGATGGGTCAGCAAGATTTCTGCAGGTGCTTGAGCATCCTCAGTACATGTATTAAGTGGAAGGGGGAGAGAAAAAGGGAGAGGAAAGAGAAAATAAACATACCCTTGGATAGAGCAAAGAGGGGAAAATCCAAGAGTAAATTGCTCTTAATTGATGTGATCCTTTGGCCAAGGATCGAGAAAACACTTCTTGTATCTAATGATGTTCACAGCACCGACTCTTGCCATTCTCCGCTCCCTGGCCTCGACCCTCTGTCTCTGAGCTCAGTGGATTTTATTCCTGTTTCGTTCTTGAAAATAATCAACTGTGGAAATTTAGAGGAGTCTCTCTATGAGTTTTTAAGAGTGCATCAGGGTCATAAAAACGGAGTGGTTCTATCTATATGGAAATGTAGATTTCAAATATATCCATTCTAATAATCAAATTATAAGGGAAATGGTCCCCTAATAGGGAGCTAATAAAAGTTGATTCTTAAGGCTGCCTGGAGCTGTCAGCAATAAGGAACAGATTTATAATGTGAAGCTGTGCTGTATTCTTCTTCCTCCTGCGACCCCTGCCCCGTCCCATATTATATGAGCTATGCCGATAACTAGACGGCCCAAGCTTGGATTGGAAGGAAATAGATTCAGCAAAGTTCTCATTTGACCAAATCTTTCCCCACATCCATACACACACACACACACACACACACACACACACACACACACACACACTGTCTCATACATTTTTTTTTTAATCATGTAAAGGTTTGCCTAAAGGTGCTAAATTTACTTCCCTGTTTGACTGGAATTTTTCCCTTCTGTACATTGCATGAATGTTGCCTGGGGTACTATTGATTAGCTATTGAGACTGTGCTTTGGATAACGAGGAGACTGTTAACAGGGGACAGGAAAGCAAATTTGGCATAACTAATTTTTATGGAATACATAGGAAGGGAGAGGTGGATTTTTTTTTTAACCTCTTAATTTTCTAGATGCCTTCCCTGAAAATGTGGCATTTTAGATGGAAACTAGCTTAAGGAGTTGTGCATTTGTTACTGCAGCAAAAGCAAGCACACAAGAGATAAAAATAGATCCCTTTCTCCAGGGTTATACTGAATTGTTTCCCAGATGAGGAAATACAATAACCAGCCACACTCCTCTGGCTGTGACCAAACATAGACTTTTCTCACTACTTTTCTGTCACGCTTATAGTAAGTCACAACAGCCTGGGTGGAAGCGCATAGCTGGGGCAGGCAAATGTAGACACCAGTGCAGCCTATCCACCCAGCTAATCTTCCCAAATGATTAGGAAAGGACTCTTCCACAAGGCCATGTGGATGAAACCTTGTCAGCCAGGGAAAAAGGCCTTTCCCACATCCACTTGTCACCAGGCTAAAACTCCTCATTGTAATCAAGAAGAGCATATCATAGGAGGAAATGCCCACAGGATCATCTCCAGACTGTGAATTACTACACGTGGTATAACAGTAACACCTTAATCAAAACTTCAAGCAATAATGTCCCAAGTTATTTTTACCAGAAGGTAGGGATAGCATAATGGCATAGCACGAAAACATTAAGACACTATTTCAATGTATTTAGGTGTCAAAGAGAACACAAGCATGTTGCTTGGGTTATTTTGAACATAAATGCTGTCCCAATAAATATTTTGGACTGGCACAGAGTTGTTGTTGTTTTTGATTTGTTTCTTTTGGGTTTTAATTTTGCAAATGAAGTAACTGACAAAGGATTAATCTCCAAAATTTATAAGCAACTCATGCAGCTCAATAACAAAAAAACAAACAACCCAATCCAAAAATGGGCAGAAAACCTAAATAGACATTTCTCCAAAGAAGATATTCAGATTGCCAACAGACACATGAAAGAATGCTCAACATCATTAATCATTAGAGAAATGGAGATCAAAACTACAATGAGATATCATCTCACACCAGTCAGAATGGCCATCATCAAAAAATCTAGAAACAATAAATGCTGGAGAGGGTGTGGAGAAAAGGGAACACTCTTGCACTGCTGGTGGAAATGTGAATTGGTACAGCCACTATGGAGAACAGTATGAAGGTTCCTTAAAAAACTACAAATAGAACTACCATATGACTCAGCAATCCCACTACTGGGCATATACCCTGAGAAAACCATAATTCAAAAAGAGTCATGTACCAAAATGTTCATTGCAGCTCTATTTACAATAGCCCGGAGATGGAAACAACCTAAGTATCCATCATTAGATGAATGGATAAAGAAGATGTGGCACATATATACAATGGAATATTACTCAGCCATAAAAAGAAACGAAATTGAGCTATTTGTAATGAGGTGGATAGACCTAGAGTCTGTCATACAGAGTGAGGTAAGTCAGAAAGAGAAAGACAAATACCGTATGCTAACACATATATATGGAATTTAAGAAAAAAAAATGTCATGAAGAACCTAGGGGTAAGACAGGAATAAAGACACAGACCTACTAGAGAACGGACTTGAGGATATGGGGAGGGGGAAGGGTAAGCTGTGACAAAGCGAGAGAGAGGCATGGACATATATACACTACCAAACGTAAGGTAGATAGCTAGTGGGAAGCAGCCACATAGCACAGGGAGATCAGCTCAGTGCTTTGTGACCGCCTAGAGCGGTGGGATAGGGAGGGTGGGAGGGAGGGAGACGCAAGAGGGAAGAGATATGGGAACATATGTATATGTATAACTGATTCACTTTGTTATAAAGCAGAAACTAACACACCATTGTAAAGCAATTATACTCCAATAAAATAAAAATAATAATAATAATAATTTTGAATTTAGGCTGGGCCCACGTTTTCCAAATCCCCTGTAGATTCAACCACTTCTTTTATCTTACACCTGGCTAGATCCACACATTTCTGTTACCTATCTCGTCCTTTAAGAATGGAAGTTCGAGACTCTGGGAGAGACAGGCCACAGTTAGGTAGCTTTTAGAGCACAGCTGACTCTCCATATTTGCAGATTCTGCATCTGTGGATTCAACCAACCGCAGATGGAAAAATATTCGGGAAAACAAATTCCAGAAAGTTCCAAAAGGCAGAACTTGAATTTGCTGCACCAGGCAACTACTTACATAGCATTTACGTTGTAGTTACAACGATTTATACAGCATTTACATTGTGTTAAGTATTGTAAGTAATCTAGAGATGATTTAAAGTAAATGGGAGGATGTGTGTAGGTTATGTGTAAATACTACACCATTTTACATAAGGGACTTGAGCGTCTGCAGATTTTGGTATCCGCGGGGGGCGCTAGAAGAACCAGTCGCCCACAACTACTGAGGGACGACCAGACAACCATACATTTAAGAGAAGCTCCGGGCTTCCCTGGTGGCGCAGTGGTTGAGAGTCCGCCTGCCGATGCAGGGGACACGGGTTCGTGCCCCGGTCTGGGAAGATCCCACATGCCGCGGAGCGGCTGGGCCCGTGAGCCATGGCCGCTGAGCCTGCGCGTCCGGAGCCTGTGCTCCGCAACGCGAGAGGCCACAACAGTGAGAGGCCCGCGTACCGCAAAAAAAAAAAAAAAAAAAAAAAAAAAAAAAAAAAAAAAAAAAAAAAGAGAAGCTCCGTCTTCCATTGAAAGCCACTGGTAAAAGATTCAAGATTAGAGGTTGCTTTCAACAAGTACACGACTGTGTCGTCAAAGCTTGAAGCAAGAAGTCACGAGACATCTACAGATGGGCATCTAGGCCTGCAAAACAGTAGGCACTCAGCACATGTGACTGTGGAGCCCTTGAAATGTGACTAGTCCAAATAAACATGTGTCATAGCACAAAATAAACACACACCAGACTTTGAAGATTTAGTACCACAAAATGCAAAATATCTTATGAATAATCTTTACACTGATTACATGTTGAAATGAAAATATTTGGGGCATATTGGGTTAAATAGAATATATTATTAAAATTAATTTTACCTATTTATTTTATTTTTAATGTGGCTACCAGAAAATGTAAAGCTGCGTTTGCGGCTAACATCATGTATCTGTGGACAGCACTGGTCTAGAGGAAACCGTAACTACTCCCTTAGGTGCACAGACTTGTTAGTACTTTCTGGAATTTCCTTAGCGAAAAGGAACCAGAGACTGATATCCATGCCTAGCTTATAGCTTAAAATATATGTGTGTGTAGGAAGCCATATATATTAATCATTATACAGAATGGATTCAGGCTTTCTCAAAGAGTTTTTTTTTTAAACCCTCTGCAATTAGTATACATAGACCCTTCCATTGAATGGACTCTACTGGACTAATTAACTAGTAATAATTATAGAATCCTAACTAATGAAGCTCATTTAATCATTGTGGAGTACGTGCCGTCCTTATTTCTGTGCGTTCTCTGGATGCTGACATGGGAGCAGATCTCAGCTCTTGAAATAACCCCCATGACCACTCTGCAGAAGCAAATTTGACCATAAGGAAGAAGCACTGAGCTTCCAGCCTGACGATGGAGGTTGACATCCTAGCTTTACACTCTAACTGTACAGCCCAAGACACTTCAGCTGACTGCTCTGAGACTCAGTCTTTCAAATATCATAAAATTGGGGTGGTAATGTCTATTCCATCAAGGTTCTATGACAATGACAAGGGATACAGTATGTGAAGGCACTTGGTAGACTCTACAGTTTACCTAAAAGCTTGGTGCTGTTAACGTGAGCTGGAAGTTTTAGTCACACTTTCCTCTAGAAGCAGAGCCTAGAGTGTGCCTGGGATCACGGTCCCCCCTCATCGGTGGTACTTCCCTTGCAAGCTGTATTCACACTGGCAGCCCGTCTGCAAGACAGTGTCTGTGCACCACCCAACAAAATCCACTAAAAAGTTTGAAGACGCTGAAAGGGAACCGTTTGTTCTGTCTTCGGTGTCAGACACCTGATGAGATTAAATTTTTATTGAGTTGGATGATTTTTGAGGAGCTCTCCATGTTCCATTGGTTGTTTTGACATCATACAGCAAGCCAGCTTGTTCCCTCTCAGTGAACAAGTGAATTTGTCTCTAAGTAAGACACCGTAGAGCTTGCACTGCCTACATTTCTTGCCTGCTTTCAACCTTTTATGCTATGAATCTTCTCCTCCTCTCTCCCTATCTTCCAGGCTCCTTCCATTATAAAATAATCATCAGCAGATAATGCAAGGTTGGTCCTTCCAGCTTCTTGACTGCAAACAATTGTCCCCTGAGACAGTAAACATCTCTCAATGGAGACACTAGTGATTTTATAATTCAAGTTTTTTAAATATAATTTTTATAGGGATGCTTATTGCCGTTTCCTATGAATATACTGGTTGTAACAAACAGTATTCTACTGATTATTTTTCTAAATTAATGAATTTATTGTTAACTATTTTATACAAAACACTCTGATAGCCCCTATGAATCATAGGAAAGAAGCATGAAACAGGTCCCTGGTTTCTCCCCTATAGACCTCGTAGAGATTTCTGTCTCTCTCCTCCATTGTCATGGCCTTCAACTCCTTCCACGCATCACTTTGACCCCTTGACTGGAGATCACTTGCCTCCTATTCGCAAATTTATCCAGTTACTAATTTTTATGTGTATAGGGATTTACGGATGTGGCCATATGTGTCCCTCTTTCTGGAAGTCTTTCCTGAGCCTTGCAAGAAGCTGGGTGACCTTACACAAATTACTTAACCTCTTTGTGCCTTCAGAGTCTGTGAAATAGAGATAGCATCTACCTCGAAAACTTGTTGTGGGAATTAAGCATTTCCTAGCACATTATAAGCACTCAATAAACATTAGACACCCCTACAATATCAATGGAATCTACCCAAAAACTCTATCAAACACCCCCTCTCTACAGCTACCATACACCTTGTTTATCTCTAGTATAGCAATACTTGCTCTATTACAATAGCTTGCATACTTGTCTTCCAAATTAAAAATAATACTATTTACTAAGAGTTTGCTATGTACTTTGCTTATATTAGAGCATTTCATCCACCCTGGAACTTTTGTGATATAGACAATCATTTTCATTTTTTTGAACTGAAGAAAGTAAGACTTAGGCAGAGTCATATACCCAAGGGCATTCACTTAATAAATGAGAGAAGCAGGACTTCAGTCCAAAACCCATGCTTTCAACCACTCACCGCACTCAGCCACCTCCCCTGAGGGTCCAGCCTACCATGTCCGTGGGTCCCTGTGGCTAGTACAGTGTCTGACACATAAGTTTGCATTCACTCTTAATTCATTAATATAACACCTTTCCAAGGAAAGGCATAAATATTTTTGTGTTTCAACTAAATATATTAAGAGACACAAAAATGATGTGACTGTCCCATGGATCTGCGGGTAGCTTTTTAAAGGGTTAAGCTGACTTGGCTTTCTCATTTTAGAAGTGTTGCCATTTCCTTTTCAGGAAGGAAAAGACATAACAGGAATAAATTGTAGGCAGATGTCTCATTTCTCCAACTTATTATTCTAGGGTGAAAATATTGAGTGACATAATGCATCACAGGACTGTCATGACTAAGTAGGAGACAATATATCAAACAGGCATGGCTCTTGGAAAAACTACCAAACAAGCTTTAGCTAATGATGGATTAAGTGATTAACATTATGGCGAACGGGAGAAATGTTTTAGGGAAGAATGTATTATATTCTTTTTGCTAAATATTTATTTATTTGGCTGCATTGGGTCTTAGGTGCAGCAGGTGGGCTCTTTAGTTGCAGCTTGCCAGCTCCTTAGTTGTGGCATGCATGAACTAGATGTGGGATCTAGTTCCCAGACCAGGGATAGAACCCCAGGACCCCCACATTGAGAGCACAGAGTCTTAACCACTGCGCCACCAGGGAAGTCCCAAAGGTATTATATTCTTAAGCAGAAAGTAATATGAGTTTCAAATCCAGTTTAACATAGGAGCCGTGAAAAATCACAGAATAAAGATATCCTTCAACATTAAATACAATCTATTGAGGTCTTTCCCAACAAAGAGTTTCTGAAGTGAAGATCTTAGGTTTTACAGAATGAAGGGACCAGCAGAAAAATAAGTCTGGGGGCTAGGCAAAGAAAAGTGTATAAAGGGCCTTGAATAGTATGTCAAGGAGTTTGACCTTCATTCAAAAGGCAGCTTTGGGGGGAGAAGAATGACATCAAGGTGATACATAACTCTAGATCAAGTAAGGGGAATTGAAAAAGAGAAATTTAGAGGCACTAGGAATACAAAGGAGGGAACAGATTTAAGGAGATATATAGGAGGAAGAATATATAGGACTCAATGGCCCCTTGGATGAGAAGAAGAAAGGAGAGTAAGACAGCAGATGGAAGATAGGAAGAGAAACAGAAAGGTTTGAGAGACAACGGAGGATAATGACGTATTGATGTGGGACAGGGTGGAGGATGGGAGCTGGGATGATAGACTGCAGGTTGGGGAGGCGAGGGCTCTGGAGGGTGGGGGAGGGGAAGCATCAGTCCCTAAGTGGGGTAGATTCTCCACTCTTAGACTGAGGAGGAAAGATAATCCCTTCAGTCTTTGACATAGTAAGCTGTGGCATATTCATAGCCAGGTCTATAAATACAATAATTTGTTGCTGGTGCTGGAGCCTTTAGTGGCAATGAGGATTTGGAAACTAATCCTGTACTACCTGCTGATATCACCTGTACCTTTGTGCTCTGTGCTTATTTACTTTTTATTTGTCTAAGGTTTGCTCCCACCTATGAAGTAGACTCCTATAGGCATCGTTGCCTTTTTGTATCCCCTAGAGAAAGGGGCATGGTTCCTAGTTTCTGCCAGGTGCTCTGAAAATAACCATTATTTAATTGATTACATGGTTGACTAACCTTCCCTGTGACACTCCCCCTCCTCCCATGTCTACAAATGCTCTATCCCATCAGCCTCTCCCTGATCCCTAGACGCCTTTCCTTGAGCCAAGCAGAATTAGTATATGTGTCAAACTAAACTGCTTTTTTTTGGGGGGGGGGGGGGGGGGGTCTATTTGCCACAGCTCTTCTTATTGTTACCATTTTAAAATATTGTTCTACTGTCATACTTTCTACACTAACAAGGAAAACACTTCTGGCATTCCAAACTGACCCACCAATTTCTTCTGCAAACCAACATACAGGCTCTGTGACCACAGGAGAACATTACTTTAGCACCAACCTCTGCTCTCTACAAAAGAAAAATGAGCTGCAAAGTTTAGGGACAAGTATACCTAACAATAGTCTGCCCTGCTTCACAGGGGGCGCTGGGGGAGGACTGAGTAAAAACATGGTGGGAGGCAGCCGCGGAACAGACTCTTCTGAATGATCTGAATGCTTTCTGAATGCTAATTCCCCAGGTTGCATCGGACTTGGGACAATGTGGTGCCTTATTCGATCCTCACTGAAATAAAGCATACTCTCCCCTCTTAAGTCTTCCCTCTGAACTTCCATTATACATGTTCTCCAAGAGTTTAAAGAAAAAGAGACCCTGGTAGCAACCCTCTTAAATTCCCCCCCATTGATGGGAGGCAGTAACACATAGTGTAAAACTTCCAAAAGGCTCAGATTCAAATCTCAGTTCAACCAACGAGGTTTGTGTGAACCCAAACCTCATTTTTCTAACAGTTAACATGGAGATGATATCCTTTGCCTTCGGAGTTGAGTACCTAGTGGATGTCAGGTACCAGCACGATGTCTGACGTACAGCAGGCACCTAAGAACTTAAAACTATACTTATTATTTTTTTTAAATACTTATTATTATTGATACCAAGCAGGACCATGTGGGGCTCCTGAGCACAGAAACCTTTCTGTGTCCCCCACTTCTTGATTACAAGAGATAAGCTTCATTCAGCCTCCATGACCTTCCCTCAGTTCCAAGGGGCAGATTTAAACAGTTGCTAATTAGGGAAGGGAGGGGATGCAGAGACAAGGGAGGAGGAGTCAAAAGAAACAATAGTGCAGCCTTGGGGCAGGTTCCTGGTTCCCTCTCAAGGGATACACACAACAATATCTTTGAGCTGTTTTGCATATACTGAAACCCTACCCCCCACCCACCCCCACCCCCCGCCGGGTGGGAGAAGTTAACTGTGTGCTGCCCACAAGCACAGAGACCCCAGACCGGTTGGAACCAGAAGGTTGATGATGCCGACTCCCACTTACCTCACCACCAGCCAATTAGAAGAACGTCCACGAGCTGATCACGCCCTCTTTGAACCATTACTATAAAACTCCTCACTAGTTATCTATTTTATACATATTAGTCTATATATGTCAATCCCAGTATGCATAAAATAGATAACTAATAAGAACCTGCTGTATAAAAAAATTAAATTAAATTAAAAAAAAATAAAACTCCTCACACCCCCATCCAGGTTGGGACACATAATTTTGAGGACATTAGCAGGTTGTGGCCCCTTTGCCTGGCAAAGCAATAAAGCTGTTCTCTTCTACTTCACCCGAAACTCTGTCTCTGAGATTTAATTTGGTGTCGGGGTACAGGATTCAGCTTCATTATCTAGAAAATACAATTATTATTATCTGAGCAACGACCAACCAATATCCCCCCTATGCTGCTGGGCTGGGAAAAAACACAGAACTGGAGTCAAGGGGGCAGGGTTTCTCTCTCTCTCCTGGCTCTGTCCTGGATAAATAACCACTAGACACGTGTGCTGGGGAATCTGACTAAAGGCATAAGGCATGGAATCCGCTTAGCATGGGAGCTACTTCCTCCTTTCTACTTGGGTTTTCTCATTGGAACCCAATTATCAGGGTCATGTGGTTCTACTGTAAGGGGCACTATCCCTCACAAGTTCTCTATTCTTGCTTTTCTTTTTTCCTCCTTGTTCTTCCATTAGGTACAGCATCAAATGTCCCACTCAAGGCCTGCCTGCTAAGGACAACCACTTTCTAGAGCCTCTCAGGACTTCCGGTTACCTGCTCAGCTCTGGCTGGCTCTGCTGGTGATTCCAACCTCACAGCCCTGCACCTAAGCTGCCTCAGATATTAAGATCCTTTCTTAAAATAATAAAATAGATAAGCTACTTGATGTATATTAGTAGTAATCATTACAGCACTCTGTGACTAAATTATCACTATCTCTTGCTCATGAGGATCCAGAGTCTTTGAAAAGGCAAGTAACGCAGGTCCAAAGAGTTGGACAGTCAGGCAGTAAGGAGTGGAGATGCAAACTCTGTCCAGCCTGCCGGGATCCCATTCTTTCTACTTACAGAAGCAGCACATGGGCAGCCTGCAGATGTGTTTGGTTTAGCCTGTTACAATCCTGGCCTTATGGTGTTTTTCAAAAAAATGAGTTCATTTCCAAGATTTTTTTGAAAGCTAGATTCATTTTAAATATCCAATTTTTTACTTTTTCTTTAAAAAAAAATCAGAAGAACTAGCAACACCAGGCTTGTTTTCCTCTGGGTGACTAGCTATCTGCTGAAGCTGAGGAGCAAACTCTCCCTTCAGACAGACCCGATGTGCAGCTTCTGGGTGGCCACAGTCCTCACCACTCCCTTATGCCTTCTGACACTGCACTCTCCTCACTCTTTAGGTACCTGCCTGGCCCTGTAGACAGCTGACTTCACCCCCGTGTTGTTAAGTCCTGTTCCCAGGGGAGGGCACGTCTTACTCTCTGTTCTTGGTCTCAGAAGCAGCTGGTTTCCATCTCTACACCTGTACCTTGTGCCTCCCCCTTCCTTCTTCCTCCTGCCGTGATGTCTTCTTGGTTTTGTCTTTTGATATGATTTCTGATTCATGCCTGACCCTAACTCACCATCACAGAGATATGCTAAGCCTCTGGTTTGCCAGCAGTCAGGTTCTAATTCTAACTTGCATTGATCATCCAGGTTAGATTGAGGTCCAATCTGAATTACTCACTAGGTCTGCTCTTTCATTCAACTTGAACTACTCCCATTCCACCAACCCAGTCCAAGACTTCTCTGCAATTCCCTTCGGCTCCCTTGTAACTGCCCCACACTGTGAGTGAGCCAGTGTCTGGCCCAACACAGAAGTACTTTCCTACTGTTTGCCATCCCCCTTTCTCCCCTCCTCCATCTCTCTGGCTCTCCCAGCTCTGTCCTCACAGCAGAGCCGAGAAGGGGGACCTAAAGACAAGAAAGGATTGATCAGTGTTCCCTGAACAGTACAAGATGAGGAAATTTTTTAAAAGCCCTCTAGACTTCATGCTTCGAGGATGTTTCATAGGGAACTTGACAGAGACTTGGAAAATACATCTCATATAAGAAAGAAGTTGAAAAGGGCAAAAAAAAACCCTACAAGTCTGACAAGGAGAAAAAGAAAAAAGGTGTAGACCAAACTATTGGGACTGAAAACCCTATTGAGAGCAAAGCTGGCTCTGACCTTCGTGCCTCCCTAAATGAAAAGCAAACTTCTCCCCTCCTCCCTCATCCCCGACTTTGTCAAGCATGATTGATGACACAGCTTTTGCTGAAGACACTGCTGAAACGTTCTCACATATAAAATGAGAGCTCACCTAGCTCTTATCTGCAGAAGAAAAGGCACACTATTATAAAAGACAGATGCCTGGCAATTAAAGAGAAAAGAGTGGAAGGGAACGCAGTTGCTGGCAGCACGGCACGCCACCTACCTGATGTTCCCCATCGTGCTGTACCGTGATGGTCCCGGTCTTTAAACTTTCTAGGGCAAGAGTCAAAGACATAAGGACACATCCCCCACTACTCTCCAAATAAACTCCCGTCTTAAAAAAAGAAACCAGTTAAAAAGATGAAAACTCTAATTCGAAAAGACCCATGCACCCCAATGTTCATAGCAGGACCATTTACAACAGCCAGACACGGAAACAACCTAAGTGTCCATGGACAGATGAATGGATAAAGAAGATGTGGTATATATGTTCCATGGAAAATTACTCAGCCATAAAAAAGAATGAAATAATGCCATTCTTAGCCATGTGGATGGACCCAGAGATTACCTTACTAAATGAAGTGAGTCAGACAAAGACAAATATCATATGATATCACTTATATGTGGAATCTAAAATATACAAATGAACTTATTTACAAAACAGAAACAGACTCACAGACATAGAAATCAAACTTATGGTTACCAAAGGGGAAGGGGCGGGGGAGGGATAAATTAGGAATTTGGGATTAACAGATACGTACTACTATATATAAAATAGATAACCGGAAAGGACCTACTGTAGAGCACAGGGAACTATATTCAATATCTTGTAATGACCTATAATGGAAAAGAATCTGAAAAAATATATATATTTATATATGTGTATAATTGAATCACTTCGCTGTACATCTGAAACATTGTAAATCAACTACACATCAATAAAATAATTAACTTTTTGAAAGAAGCCAGTTAGCTCCTTTTCTAACCCATCCTATCATGTATATTTCAGCTTCCAGCCCTGTATTCCCCCTCCTAGATTACAGCTGACTCCTCATTTTCACCCACCTAAATCCTACACATCTTTTAAAAGACAACTCAAATTCTCTGTCATTTCTCAACTATCCCAACATACTATGCCCTCTTCCTTCTCTAAATTCTACAACAAATACAACCTGTGTCCACATCACTCACCAACTAAATTGTAAGCACCTCAGAATCAAAGCAAAGACATCATTTTATCCCTACTACCATGGTAACATTTAATAGGTTCAACAAACATTGAAATGAATATGACACTCTGCCACAATCTTCATTACTTATTTCATTCCATATATATTTAACTCCAATAAGATTATAATTCCCTTGAGGTCAAGGACCATGACTTAATGTATTTCTCTGGCAGTCTAGATGGGACCCAGCCCACAGGAGGAAATAAATATTTACTTGATAGAGAGGTTGATTGATTTAAAGGAATTTAAAGCTTTCAAAACAAGTTAACAGTTGCAATACTAGACATTCCTTACTTTAATAGGAAATACCACTTTACAGCTAAAACAAAATCGTGCAGGCTGTGGACAGTCCCAAAATTTCTCAGTGCCATTATTTCACTAAGTTCTAGAGAAAGCCCCAAGTTTGCCTCTGGGATGTTCAAATACCACCTCAGAATGAGTGACCGGTGTCTGAGCAGCCGTCCTGTGGATCTTACTTCAGAGTTCTCCAAGTTTATCCTCGGAGGCAAGGGCATATCACACTTAATCAGTTCTGTTTTTTAAATGCTTCTGCTGTGAGTTCCACCTGGGACTTGCAGATCCGGATGAGATCCGGATTTGCACATCATTGTTGGTGGCCAGTCCCTGTGATGAGAGCTCAGCTGTCAATGGGGAGTGAAGCAGGATGTCAGCCAGCTGCTCCTTCCCTGCCTACCCTCGCAGTCCTTGAATCTCCAGGGCTGATCCAGGGGGAAAGCAGTAAAGACAAGCAGGTAGGATTTGAAGGCCAGGATTAAAACCACACGTGGAAAAAGAAAGACCGTCATTAGGTTGTTTTCCTGTCTTGTAATTACTGCTCTAAGACCATCAGCTTTAAGTAATAAGTTTTTGAAAGCCAAAAATTTTAGATACAATTTTGTATAAGCAAATCATTTGTGTGCACAAAACTCTGTATTTTCTCGAGCAAACAGCATTTTTCACATGCAAATGGCTCTGTTAGAGCTTTAGCTAATTGAGCAGTGTGTGGAATTCAATGCTCTTTTGCAAGCACAAGTGGGAAGTGATACTGGCGTAGCTACAGAGAATGTTGACAAGAGTGGCTGGGGGTCAGCGGTACTCTTTGCCTACAGTTGTGTGGCTCTGACTCCTTGGAATGCTGTAACTCTTGAGAAGTGGAGTAGAAAACTGTCTGAGGTGAGTACACGGTATTTTCAAGCAAATTACTGGTAAATTGATCATTGTCATCACATCGACCAGGTTACTCGAGGCTCAAACTCACACGTGCCATCCGAGTTAGCATTTCAGCATGGCTTGGAAGAAATGGTCTGGCGGGCTGTTCTGTTGGGTGGTGCTGTTGGGTGGTGCAACTGCTCCAAGCCCCTCTGCCATCCTAGAAGCTGCATTAACTGCAAGTTGGCAGCACACCGCAGTTGGGTACTTGAGGAGAGTGTAATCAAGGTACTGTTTACAAAGGAACGGGCAGGGATCAGGAAATCAACAAGGGTTTGTACAGCACCTTCAGACTAGTAAGCGGTTGCAATCTCTAGACCTGAAGGGGCAAAGGAATGGGTCTGTTCATAGAACCTGGAGGGACAGCTATTAAAAAAGGACCACCCAACAGGAGTTGTGATCTTTCAGTTGACCGAAGGCAGCCAGCCCATCATGACCCTCAAAGAGAAAGCCAGAGGGATCAATACTCGGACCTCATTCTTCTCTCTCCCTCTGGTGTTTTGCCAGCCTCCCTCATTGACCAAACCCAGCTGGAAAGCAGAAGGCCAAGGCATCTCTTGATTCTATCTATACTGGTCAACCTCCCAGGCCCAGGGCAGGGCGTAGACTAGTGTGGAGAACAAATCAGAGATATCCTGCTTAGGTTCCCTGGAGCCAAAGGTTCTGCAGGCCTTTTCCTTTGTCTCCTATTTCAGTATTTCTAAGCTCCAGAACTTCTCTGAGAGCTAAATCACAATCATACCCTGCCTGGCGCTATTCTCCAGTCTCAATGGAAATTTTCATGATTAACAATAGTTGTCTTAAACCTATAAGAATCATTCTTAAGATGGCAATAAATTTAACTTATAATGCTACTATGGAAATGGTTAAGGGTTCATCAGTGGTCATAGATTTGATCGGTTTAGTTTATTCCCTAATCATAGACCAAAGCCATTGCCTGTATAACAGAAGCCAAATAGGAACAGAGACCTCTTCTCGTAATTCTTCGCCTCTACTTCTGCATGATGTATTTTCCAACTACTCCTTTTCTCATTAGTTTCGCTCCTTGTAACTGCCTGTTTGTATTAAAATAATCACCATCTCACAGTTCAGATTTAATTGTTCAGTAGTTATTTAATGTGTGCTACTTTATTTTTCCTCCCTGCCTAAATTACAAGCTCCCTGAAGGTGGAGGGTGTGTATGGTACGTATTCAAGCATCTATTAAGGTCTCAATAAGTACTTCTCCCATGTAATAATTCCCCAGTAATTCGCAGGTTCTTGTTATCAGCATTTATAGAATAGTTTCTATGCACCTAGAACTCTGACAAATTCTAAGCTGCTTGAGAGCAAAACCAAGTATGCTTCCACAGTGCAGAGCACAGAGCCTTTCTACATAGTAGTAATTACTCTTGAAGGTTACCGGAAGGAAAAGAGTGGAAGGGAGGGAGAGAGGAGAGATAGCTAATTGTGTTCCTTGTTGGTAAAGATGCTCATTGCATTAGGCATATGGGCAGTTGTTAGATACAAAGCAAGCAGAGTGGCTGGAAAATAACTTGATCCATAAGGAACCCATATAGTGTCGCCTAGATGCTGTGAAGATAATTGGCCTCTGGGTATTTCAAATATGGTCTTTGTTCTCCTTTGATAGATGATTCTGTACATCTTTGTGTATAATAAGCCAACTGGATGTGGGTGATGCCGTGATTCAGATATGTGCTTCCCGGGAGCCATAAAGAGATCTCAAATACAGCTATAAACACCTTTGAGAGATTGTGCAATAAAGAAAACTTCCTGACAAATTAGCTACAGACTCAGAATAACAGAGCTAATAACACATCAGCTCACTGCTCTTCCCAGCAAACACAGGGGGAGAAATGTGTCAGACTGAAATTAATCAATCTAACACTCACAATCTGGAAATTTTAGGGAGAAAAAAAATTGTTTCTTAAGGAAGATATTTCTAAAGCAATATTTATTAAGACATAGCTTCATCTCTCCTTTTATTTATTTATTTGTTTATTTATGTATTTTTGGCTGTGATGTGTCTTTGTTGCTGCGCGCGGGCTTTCTCTAGTTGAGGCGAGTGGAGGCTACTCTTCTTTACGTGCACAGGCTTCTCACTGCGGTGGCTTCTCTTGTTGTAGAGCACGGGCTCTAGGCACACGGGCTTCAGTAGCTGTGGCACGTGGGCTCAGTAGTTGTGGCTCGTGGGCTCTGGAGCACAGGCTCTGGAGCTGTGGCGCACGGGCTTAGTTGTTCCACGGCATGTGGGATCTTCCCGGACCAGGACCCGTGTCCCCTGCATTGGCAGGCGGATTCTTAACCACTGTACCACCAGGGAAGCCCTCCATTTCACTTTGGCCCTGCCAAAACAATCTCTGAGGTAAACAGCAGGACCCTACTTCACCCAAAACTCTGTCTCTGCGATTTAATTCGGTGTCAGGCTACAGAGGCTGGATTCGGCTTCAATATCTTGCTTTTCCTTAAGCACGAGACGTGTCAACACAGCCAATATGCTATCAAGCAAACTACATTTGAAGATTCAAGGGGGGTGGCCAAGAGCTATTAATATGGTGATCATTCACCTAGAGACGATCAGCATTTCATGCAATTGTATTCATTTCAAAATACGCAAGAAATTAATCCTACAGCTAAGTGTGCTTTCCACCTTGGTAATACTTTATGGATGCAAACTATAAAGCAGAAAGCAGAAATTTTTGTCAGACCATGTGTCAGAAGTAATTATTACTGTAATAGAAGGTCCACCCAACCTGAACGGGACACATACACCACCATGTCCCACAATGTAAAAAGACAGATTGGATCCCACTCTGGAAGAAGAAATGTTTAAAGTGTTGGAAATGCAAGACTTCACGAAACAGACAAGGAGCCTTACAAAGTTCTTACTCCGTTAGGTATAGGTGATGCTGTCTTTTCACACAGAAAGGTTAACGGATTCAAGTACTTTAATTCTATCTCTGCTCCTTCCACCCCATGGCACACATAGTACTAACTTTCTGAAACGAGTTCTGGATGTGGACCCTCTCTTGCCATCCACCCTGATAATTCCGTATCAGACTGACAGTCCTGCCCCATCTTATCCAGATCTGCAGGGGACCCCCGACACGGGCACAGGCTCTGGCTGTCCCTTCTGGGCAAGTGTGCATGTTTATTACGTAGACTGGAAGGCTGTTATTGCTAACGATTTTGTTGTTGCTGTTTGGAGAAGGGAGACGTAAGGATCGGTGTGATGGGTGAGACCAAGTAAGGAAAATCATGACAAACCATTATAGCTGCACTGTGCAATATGGTAGTCCCTAGCCACATGTGACTAGGTAATTTAAACTTAAAATTAAATAAAATTTAAAATTTAGTTCTTCAGTTGCACTAGCCATATTTCCATCCTCAACAGCCATGTGTGGCTAGTGGCTGCCCTATTGGACAGCATAGATACAGAATATTTCTGTCATCATAGAAAGTTCTTTTAGACGGTGCTACACGCTAGTGTGTTACCAAGCCTTCTGGCAATGTATCCTCTTGGCTCAAATTTCATTACCGTTTGTATAGATAACAGTTTAGATTCTGCCTGCCATTTTTTTCCTTCATGGTGTCTCAAAAGACCATCATGTTTATGAGCAACTAATGCTTTTTCACATTCCTCTGTATGAAGTTTGTTCTTAATATTGTCTTGGATACTAATTAAGTGGGATTTGAAAGTAAGAACGCATTGGCACAGTTAAGGTTAATGGCTTAATCCTTTAGCACAGGAGACAACTTCAAGAACTTGTTTGAAAGATTTTTATTGAAGCACAGGGAATGCACTGTTTCATTATCCATGAGCATTGTCTATTCTGCTCTCCCTGGGAACAGTGCATCTATATGTCCTTCCAGTAACCGATACTTAGAAAATGTTTCCAGGTCTTTGCATTTCTTACTACAAGAGTAAACTGCTAATAAAAGAAGATGGTTGTTTTTCCAGATAATTCTAGATTCACCAAGATCCGTATTTGATTTTTAATCTCTTTCTTAGAAATTAACTTAGTAAAGAGTTAATCATTTTTTATTTAGGAATATTCTAGGTAAACAGCTGAGGAAGTATGAAAAAATAACTTCACTGGTTGCCAGGGGATAGGGGATGAGGGAAAATAAGAAGCAGCTGGTAAACTGGTACAAACTCTCAGTTATGAGAAGAATAAGAATAATCAGACAATCAAGGATGTCTCCAGGCATTGTCAAATGTCCCCTGGGAGACAAATTACTCCCCTCCCCTCCTTGTGAACCATTGTCCTACAGACAGAGAATTATACAACATAGAAATGACAAGGGCTTTAGAAATTCTTCAATCAAGCAATCCAACTTTTAAAAATAGAAAGGACTCAAAGAGGTTATGTGACTTGCCCAAGTTAGTGGCAATGGCTAGGTATAAATCCACCATCTCCCTGGAGTGCTAGAATAGACCATTTGAAAACTAAACATTTTTTATGAGTGTTAGTTTCCAGAGTGTTATACACATATGCAGACAACTCAAATAAAGCCCTGCAAGTTGATCCAGGTTTCTTATCCTTCCGTGGGTTTTTTTGTTGGTTTCACTCTTCAGAACTTTTGTGGCTAAAATTGCCTCTAATAATGGTTATCAAGAAAGCATTTCTGCTAATTAGCAGGGGTGACACAGAGGTCTCCGGAGCCACATAGGTAATTTGCACAATACCAATCTCTCTCCTTTCTCTTGAGCTGAAATGCCTTCTTCCTCTTTGTGCAGAGAGGATGCAGATGGAGAAGTCCTTCCTTTCTGGGCAAGGAGGTCATTCCTCCAACTTCCTCAGAGATTTGACCATCAATCAGCCATCAGTTGCCAGGGGTTAGTTGGTTTTGTTCATTTGTAGTTGCATTTTTACTGAACAGAAAAGGAACATCAGTAGCAGCCATGGAGATTTCTAGGCGTCTCCAATCTTAATTCTTCCTTGTATTGAAAGGCATAACAACGTCAGTAGAATTAATTAAATTGCTTTCGTTGTTCTTCATACCTCGCTCGCTCACACACACACTCCTGTGTTAACACACATTGGGAGTGCAGAACACACACTTACACAGGCACCCACCTACACAGGAAGAAAAGTATGCTAATTTTTTTCATTGGTATCTTTTATCTGTGGTTTTGGATCACTTTGAAAGCATATGTAAAGAATACAGGGATGGTGAGACAACCAGGCTTTCTCAAAACGCTGAACGTTAAGTACCTTGACGAGTCTGCTTCAGTCCTCTGAAAACACAGGAATTTACTAAATGATTAACCAACAACCTAATAAAATTTTGATTTTTCAATTTTATGGCAGTGAGAAAAGTTATACGCATTCACTAGAAACCGTACTTGGAATTCTGGTCTTTTCCCGAGCTAGTGACCTGCTCTCTGGTGATGCTGGGCAGTGGCAGCCGCAGCTCCCAGGCAGCCCCGCGATCACGAGGGTGAACACGTGACGCACTGACCACCATTCTGCACCCAGACAACCACTCTTTTCCACTTTCAGTACAGTTTTCAATAAATGACATGAGATATTCAACCCTTTATTATAAAATAGGCTTTGTGTTAGATGATTTTGCCCAACTGTAAGCTAATGAAAGTGTTCTGAGCACATTTAAGGCAGGCTGGGCTAAGCTCTGATGTTCTGTAGGTTAGGTGTGTTAAATGCATTTTCGACTTACAACATTTTCAACTTACGATGGTTTATCGGGACATAACCCCATCATAAGGAAGATCGGTATAGATGCTAAGTGCCCAATACCACTCCAGCCACATTTTACAGTGTAGGAGATGGGGCCCACATTGTTGGAATGCTTTCTACATGGCCAGAGAGCTGGAAAGATGTAAGGCAGGCTCCACCCTCGGGTTTCCAATCACTACCGACCCAGTGCTGTTTCTACTACACCACGCCATTGATATATAGCCGTTACTGGCTCATCCTTCCATCTGTAGCCCCTGTCCCATTCCCTCGGGGGTGACTGTGCTCCCGGAATCATCGGGATGAGCGTGTCTTGGGTGATGGTGGCGCAGGCAGGGAGCTCCCTTCGATTCTTCTGATGGTAAAAAGGAATAAGAAGATTGAGCTCAGAGAGATGAAAAGGAGCTTTGAAAAAAATAAAATTTCTATACCAATAATGTTATTTTCCACCCCTGGGAACTTCAATTGTCCAACAGAACTTTCCAGGACACAAAGCCTTGCAAACTCACATGTGGAACATTCCTGCATATACTGAGCAACTATAACTGGTCCCCAGGTCCTCTTTCAATCTGAAGACCAAGAATTAGTACTGGAAAAGCCTTTCCTCCCCACATCCTTTCCTGTCTTTTATGGTTGAACAACTGGGCTTTCATCTCTAGCAAATTGGGGAGAGACACGAACACTCCCTCAGGGAGAACAAACGCAGCTAAAGGAAAACAGTGAAACTGCCTTTCACACAACAAGCTTCACGTTTCACTTTTCTTTCCCCTTTCTCCACTCTTTGTTTCATCTGGGAAGAAAACTTATTTTTAAAACACCATACCCCCTTTCTGTCAGGGGGTCTGGCTGGATTGATAAATAAAGAGAGTCATCGTAATGGGGATGCTGTCAGCAAACTCCTTCTTTGAAACAAATAAATGTGACAAAGGAGAATGTTCAAGGGGCCCCTGGGTTCTATAAGAGAAAAGGAACAGAAGATTCGTTTCCACAGCAATATCGGACTGGACTTGGCCCAGAGGAACCTCCCTCACTATTGGAAAGGCTTGTCAATTAGCACATCAGACTCATCTGGTCGCTTCCCCCCTAATGCTGGGGGAATGGTTTGCACAAGCCTCTGGGCTGTCCCTGGCTTTACCCCATTCCAAGTCCTGCCCGTTTCCTATCTGTTTTCTGCTGGGCTCCAGGTGTTTCTGTCTGCTGCAACACATCTCTGGTTACCGCAGACGTGCTGGGTTTAAATAAGAATCAGACTGCTCTCGTTCATCTCCATGCAGACAGTACCCTTTGTCAGACTCAAAAATGCCCATCCGTGTAAAGGGTTTAGGGAGAACGCAGGATTGACTGAGGAACGAGAGACTGGCGTGGCAGATGAGCCTCAGAAGGAGACCGTTTTGATCAGTCAGACGCGAGACAGAACCCGTGCCCTCCTCCACCTCCAATAAAATGGTGCCGAGGCTGCCTGGCGCAGCTAACTTCCACGTAGAGTGGGCAGGCCACTGAGTCCCATCCCGATGAAAGCAGAAGCCTGGTGCATTTGATTTCAGGGAGGAGTGTCTGCATCCACCTCCAAACTGAATGCCCTCTGCTCTGGGAGCCTCACTATAATAACCAGATCCCTGACTCCGGTCTGACTCTGACCTGGTAAGACTGGGGCTTACCTCCACGGGGGTGTCATCAGGGTAACCAACACACGCCGTACCACCAAATACTGTTTGCCAATCTCCTGCCCAGGTGATGCTCTCTCGCCACTCAGTGACGTGGCTTATCTTGTTATTGTTTCCAAGAAAGTCTATCCCCCTGAACTGTGTGCTACAACATAGCTCTTAAGGAGATTTCAAGTTGCTTTTAGTCTGTGTGAGAGAACTCAATTAAATACTCATCAAACTTGCATCTTCTTTTTTCCCAGCTCACAGCTAAACTCCATTTCACAATCAGGAGTGGCCGTGAGACAGAACTCTGGCCAAAGGAATATGGGCAGAAGTGCTTCTTTCCACATCCAAGCCTGACCCATGAAAGATCCCATTCGATCCTCCTTGTTTCTTTCTTCCCTTGCCTGCTGGCCTGAGGCAAAAAAGAAAAAAATCCCAAGAAGGACTTCAAAAGCCCAGGAGATGCTTGAGTCCCTAGAAGAAAGCTTGGGGCCATGGATGTGACTGAGGTGAACAGAGCTTCTCCGTCAACCTGCACTAGACCAGGACAGGAGCAGAAACACAAACCTTTCTTAAGTTAATCCAGTGAGATTTAGCAGTTGTTTGTTATAGCAGAGAGGCTACCCTGGTGTATACAGACGGGCAGGAGAAAGACCTGTGTTAGCTGCCCTGCCCTGTGATCAACTTGAAGGAAGTCAAACCTTAAGTCCCTTTTATATCCCCAGCCTCCGAGAGAAAATATGCCATATAATCATTTGGAGACGATGAAGTGGGGACTTCTAGAAGAAGAGGGAAACATCTGTAAAATATGGTAATATATGCTATTGTGTGTCACATGGCAAAATTAAATTAGCCCTATTGTCAAGGTCAAATGTGCAGTGAAAAGAAGAGAGCAGAGAACAACTGCTTAGGACTGGGAGAATTTGGAAAGTCTTCGCGGAGGAAGTACAAAAGGTAAGTAGAATTCCCTCAATTAGAGGAAAGGGCATATTCAAGGAAGAGGAAACCCTGCGAGTTAAGCAAAACTGCCTTGAATTCTGTGGCTGTTCTCACAGTGGCAAGTGGTCCCCCAGAGGAACAAAATGTTTGTTAATGGTTAAAGTGGTAAATGTCATGTTATATATTTTTTACCACAATTTTAAAATCCTTATCATCATGGAGCTTATAAGCTAGGAGAGAGAGAAAGATAATAAGCCAATTAAAATATCAAATAAAAAAGTACATTCTAGATCAGCTTTGGGTCTATCCCCATTTTACAGATAAAAAGCCAGAGAACAGAGAGAAAAGGTAACATGAGTTTACCCAGTAAGACCCTCATGACTCACTCCTGGGCCAGTGATCTTTCCACTGAACCAAACTTCCTTTGTGAGGTGGTTCTACTATCTCTGTTTTATCGGAACCATTCGATAATATACTAGAAAGAGAACAGGTTCTGGAACCGAATTCAGATTTCAGAACCGTTGCTTCCTGGAAGTTGGGTTTTGAGATTTCCTTCTCAAATGGAAATAACAAGACCAGCTTCATAAGGGTTAAATGTAATTTAATGTAATTTGTTACACTTACCCCTAGGTACAAGGGAAGGAGTCAATGAAAATTAGCTCCTTTCCTAGGAATAAAGGTGTTTTTTGTTTGTTTGTTTGTTTGCTTTGTTTTTGTGGGGTTTTTTTAAGAAGTTGAATGATCTTTATCAGAGTTTTAGAAAATCAACTCTGGCAATAATATGAAAAATACAATAGATTTCAGAAGCAGAAGATTGGCGTTAGAGACCGGCTAAGTTATATCATTAAGGAACAGTGAAGGGTCCTCCCAGAGAACTCTGAATGGCTTTAGTTGTAGGAAATTAGATTGACCAAAACGTTTGGATTAGCCAATGAATCACCAGAGTGCTAGGCACAACTGCACCGTGCAAATGTAGATAAAACTTAATTGTGTTTGGGGAAGTTTTTCAATTGAATCATGACTATACATTTCAATTCATCATGAAAGATTTTCATGGCGGCCACATCACATGGCAGTACCAGAGAATCTTTGACTTCCTGTTATCATTCATATCAGTCTCCTGTGGGTACCAGCTGACGGTGACCGATGAGAAAATATACAAGACCAGGTCATATACCATAGCATCAGTAAAGCTGAGAATGCAGCAGATTATTGGAAGAATTCAGCTAGACCAGGGCAGTGCAATCCTACAAGACACGCCCTAGCTTTAAACCTTCCCAGAGCTTCCTATTACCTACAGAAATGCTTCTCAGATGGTGATTCTTCTTGGACCTCCTGCATCTAAATTACCTGAAACATTAGAAAGGCATGTTCTCAGCCAGGCCTGACTCATGACCTACTGAATTGTCATCTCAGTAGATAAGCCAGGAATTTGCGCTGTAAACGCTGGCTCTCTCCCCCCTACCCTGCCGTCCGTAATCACACAGAAGTTTGAGAACCACTAGCCTGAAACATAAACTCATTCTTCTCAGCATGGTGCTTACAAATCCTTCATAAATTTGCCCCAACTACCTTTATTCCCTCATCATTCTCTCCCACTGGTCCTATGTTCTAGCATACGGATGAATAACCATTTCTGAACATACTGAACTTTTCCCCAACCTCACAACCCCAAAATATATTGTTTCCTTTGTCTAGACAGCTTCATCCCTAACCATCTCGTAACATTCCATTCATCTCAATACATGGTAGATACTATATTAACCTTTGAAAAACATTGAGAAATCAGTACCCAAAGCTCTAACTGGATCTTTGCTCTAAGCTCATGGCGATGCCTCAGTAAATTGCACATCCGAGGAATGAAAAGGGAAAGTGATTGAGTCTGGCCTGGGCTTCCCATTGTCAAGCAGACTCAACTGTGTAATAGCAGTCCTGACTCTGAAACCCCTCCTCCACCAGGTGGGATAAGATGGGTTCAATGACACATGATTGCTCTTCATTCAATGTTTGAGTGAATGATTAGACTAGATTAATTGTCTTGATTCCCCATTTCATTTTGGTTAATTTGAACAGTTGTTTACGTCCATTCAAATTATGGCCAATTCAGTTAAAAGCCCAGTCGAACTGTCTAAATGTTTTGAATACTAAACAATGGGTTGATTGAATAGATTTTTCACTCTTCAACTGAGTAGTTTTGCAGGATAGAGCCATGGCCTAATATAGAATACAAGACTGGCCTTCTGTCTTTGCTGAAAGGCCAAAGGAGGTACAGTTCAGATCAATGGGCAGTTCCAAATAAGCCTGGATTATTTATACAGGTGGACTAGCCCATCATGCCCACAGCCCAGGCAAGCAGGTGAGACCACCCGGAAAAACAGCACAGTGCACCTCTCTCCATGTTTAGGCCACAGCATGGACCCAGCAAAATGTGACGAGACCAAGAGGTAAGGAATTCTGCCCTTTCTCAGAGGATGCTGTCCTAGGGCAAATTTCCTAGAGCACACAGGCTGCTGGTGGCATCACAGGTTTTTAGACATAATTGCAAAATAGAAAAATATGCCTTTGTCACACTTCCTTTATTCTTCACTCTGGCCACGGCTTTCACAATGACCACAGACTGCCCACCAAGCTCTGCTTTCCCCTGACACTATCTTAGATCCAAAATTAGTTTTGACTTTTACCCATCAGTGAAAATATATCCTTTCAAACACATAGCCCCTAGGAGACCATCTGATTAGAACGTTGGTGATTTAAGGCTTTCCTGCACGCTGTCCTCTCTAAACACATTGCTCTCTCCATCTTGTCTCAGCTAAATGTCATCTTCTCATTGAACCTTCCCTGACCACCCGCTCTAAGGATGTTGCACCCTCCCCCCATCCTCTATCACATCACCCTGTTTATCTTGTAGCATTTCTACCATTGTTCAATTGTTTATTTACTTCTTTATTGCTTATCTCTTTCAGCATATTATAAGCTCCATAAGAAGAGGAAATACGTGCTATTTACTGCTCTGTTCACAGCTGCTAATAGAAATGCCGAGCGCAGAGAAGGCACTTTGTAAATATTTGTTGAGTGAACAGATGATTGGCATAACTATCTCAAGAAGGACTTATATTTTTGGAAGAGCAGCTTCCTAACAATACAGACCAAGTAATGGTTAATGAGCAAAAGAAATGACTCCCTTTACATCATTTTCTTTTGCTATTGCACCTACACTGTACATTTGTACAATCTCTTTAAGTTTGCATTGCTCATGACCATGAACTTATGTACACACCCACACCCACACCCACACCCACACACACACGTTAGTTGAGTCATGTAACTTTCTAGAACAAAGTTCGTAAAGCAGGCAGAGACTACGTCTATACAGTGGGCAGTTGGACTGGAAAACAGCTGGTCTTTTTTTTTTTTTTTTTTTCGGTACATGGGCCTTTCACTGTTGTGGCCTCTCCCGTTGCGGAGCACAGGCTCCGGACGCGCAGGCTCAGTGGCCATGGCTCACGGGCCCAGCCGCTCTGCGGCATGTGGGATCTTCCTGGACCGGGGCACGAACCCGTGTGCCCTGCATTGGCAGGCAGACTCTCAACCACTGCGCCACCAGGGAAGCCCCAGCTGGGAAGCCCCAGCTGGTCTTTTATTTCCTTTGTCCTCCTCCCTGCTACTGATTGTCTGGGCCAGATTCATCACGGAGTGGCCCAAATGGATTATAGAGCTGGCTGCAATGACTGGTTTGGACCGTGTGCATATCACATAAGTGGACAAACAGGCAAAAGAGTAATAAAGAAAAACCCCTTCTTTAAGTTCTTTGTACTCTGCCTGTTAGAGTTTACTACCCTTCAACCCTGATAATACAGAAGTAAAATATTAATGCACCCACTTAACACTAACGTCCATAATGATAATGGACGCCTTTGTAGCCAATTTAGGGTCTGCAGAACCGAATGTTATAAACGTAATTTCTTAGTTTTGTTTTACGATAATTGGTAGTAGTTGGCATTAAATCGTAATACCCAGCTTCAAGACAGCATCGAAAAGCGCCAGCCCTCAACCGGAGTTGTCCTAAGGCAAAAAATATGCTGGAGTTATGTGATGAAAAACTCACTAAATAAGACATACCTTCTTCCCTCTCTTTTCCCCATGTACACACACACACACACACACACACACACACACACACACACAATGTTCAGGAAACAGACAACTAAGGGTGTTAAGGAAATCTAAAACCATGGCTAACTGACAAATCCCAGAGCCATTGTCTTCTGCGGGGCTGGAAGTCACCACGCTGTGCGGGGGATAAATGGCCCCATCGCACAGACAGATGAAGAGCCTATCTGAAGCAAACAGCTCAGAAAAATAGAGAGAAAGGAACAGGGAACAGTGAAATCTTTATCTCCAGAGCGAATTGAGCTTCTTAAACATGGCAGTCAGAAGAAAAGAGCTTCTACCACCAGCCAGAAAAAGAGAAAAAGCCCACAGCCTGTCTCCAGGCCACTGGCTGACAGGGCAGTGCAGTCCTGCTCAGCGCCCTCTAGGGGTCATCCGGGGTATTGGCGCTGGGCTGGGGGCTGTACCCCGAGCGGTGACCCTGGAAGAGTGGTCCCCAGACCAGCAGCCAGCAGCATCACCAGGGAATGTCTTTGAAACGCAGCTTCTCAGACTCCACCCTGGACTTACCGAGCCAGAAACTCTAATCAGCAATCTGTTTCAACAAGGCCTCCAAGTGATTTTATCCACGAGGTTGAAATGGTTGCCTTGTTCTGAGCAATAGGGTGGGTTGGGAGGCCTGCTTCACCCCGTACGTAACTCCAAGAGGCATGTCAGCTGCTCAGCATTTCTGCCTTTGTTATGGACAGATTGTGTCCCCCAAAATTCATACGATGAAGCCCTAAGCCCTGGTACCTCAGAGCATGACTGTATTTGGCGATAGGGTCTTTAAAGAGGTAATTATGTTCAAATGAGATCGTTAGGGTGGGCTTTAATCCAATCTAACTGCTGTCCTTATAAAAAGAGATTAGGACACAGGAGAGACGCCAGGCCGGCATGCACACAGAGAAAAGGCTGTGTAAGGATACAGGGGGAAGACAGCCACCTGCAAGCAAAGGAGAAATCTGCCAAAACCTTGATCTTGGACTTCCAGCCCCCAGAACTGTGAGAAAACAAATTTCTGCTGTTTACACACCCCAGCCTGTGGTGTTTTGTTATGGCAGCCCTAGCAAACTGATACAGCCCTCTTCTAATTCCCGCCCAACTTGGCAGGATTTCGTCATGGTGCTGTCAGAGGCTTCTCTAAGATCTTCTGTCACTGTGCTTAGTATATCCTGTGACAATAGCTTCAATTCAGCCCTCTCTTGCCAACAAGACTATGTCTTATCCACTTTGATTCCCCAATGCGTGGTGCATACCTAGCTCAGATTACCTAACTGTTAACCAACCAGTTAACACATGAAAGAATAATAATGGCTTGGAGAATTACTAAGTACGGCTTCATGATCTATCCCTGTCTCCTCATTTATGCAACAGGGTTGTCTATGAGATTAAAACTGTGAGCAGATAGAATAAGGGGTGCCCAGAGAAAGAGAACCAGGCATAGCTTTATTGACATTAAAAAAAGCCATTTTTGACCTAAGCCATTCTGTCATCTAAGCCTGGCCACAGTGGTTGTCCTTGAACAGGTCTCAGTAATTAATGATCTTGTGGGAACAAAAGAAGGCGGAAACATTGCCTGTTATGCCTGTTATCAGGCAAGAGAAGTAACAACACCAAAGGTAATGCATCAGTTGTAAAGATGCCCAGTTCTGTTTCAATGATTCACCAGATCAGCTGGAACCTAAGGGAGGATGTTGTTGACCTTTTCTGACCCTCGTGACTTCAATCAACTAGAGCTTGGATTCTGTCCTCTGCTCAAGCCTCTTCATGAATATGCATGTACACTTAGCTCAAAACTTCCAAAATTTTGCTGTTGGGGAGACACTGCATTGGGAAAGATCCCCAGTGTCCTCCTGACTTGCTGCAGGTAATAAATCGTTCCTTCTCTGGATGTTTGGCTTGGTTGTGTCTTTTGGCTCGACACCCACCAAGAGGTGAACCCAGTTTTCAGGTAACAAAACTTATAGAGATTCAGTCTTTGAGGCTGAGAGGTCGATGTAATCTTTGCCTGAGTTTGACCATATTTTTAAAAACCTTGAAAGAAATTCAGCTGACTCAAGTTTAAGTCTCTACTTTGCTATTGATTAATCATGCGACCTAAAGTATGGTTCTAAAACATTTCTCCCTAGAGTTTCCTCTTACGTAAGTGGGAATTAAACAGCACCTACTCCTCAGATGATTGTAGGGAGGATTAAGCAAGATAATTCTGCCGTTGATTTAGTGCTGTTACCTACACATAACTAACATTTACTGAGTACTTATTATTCATGAAAAAGTTCCTTTTAGAAGAAAATAATTCACTTGAAACCCAAGGTATCTCACATGATTTCTTGTCTGAAAGTGTATGATCAAAACACTTAAGATGGCTGTTCTCTTGCTCTCTATGCATCCCCTGTTCAACCAGTCCCTGTCTCACCTACACTCTACTCACTTAACTGACTTCCCTCTTAATCACAGTCTAATCAGTAAATGCTTACTTGCCCCCAGCCCCAGCTAGTGATTATTCTAATCTTTACATCAGGATGTCTCCACCATGATAATCTATCAAAGGGGTAGTGAGGGGGGCATGCTCCTCTGCTGGTTTCCCTGGTAACTGATTGCCAACCTGACATCAAATTCCCTCTATAACTGTTAACCTGGTAGCCTCCCTCCCCCCCACCCCCCCCCCCACCCCCGCCCCCTTAGCAAAGACTCCTGCCTTATCCTGCCCACCATTGGCTACACAGGGTGGGGTATTGCTCCAGGACTTTTTGGTCTCAGATATGTATAATCCCCTATCCAACAAACCATTGATGTCTCTGTCACTGTCTCCAGGCTCTTTCTTTGGTCTTAAGGCTTACAGATCTGCAGTGTGCAGCCCATTAGAAAGGCTATGAGTTTCACAGGGTCGCTAATTTATCTATTTCCACCTTCTCATTTCCTTCCTGTTCCTCTCAATTTGTGCCACCTCTATATTCCTTATTCCTGTTCTCTTTTCCCAATACTATTGTGTATTGGTCTGCCAATGTCCTGAACTTTGTCCTTTTTATCTATATAAAAAACATAAGTTAACTTGTGATTTACTACAATTCTGAATGAGATATTTTAATTCTAAAGCAAGATAGATAACATTGTGATTCAAATGTGTAGGATTGATTCAGTTCTCATTACTGGTGAGAATGGAACAGCTGTTAGCAGCATGGAAATAATTAAGGTATCATAATAGACAAAAAAATCTCAAGCTAAGAGTTAAAGAGCCTGGTTCTTTCACTAATTCTCTAACTGAACAATTTATGTTACCTCTTTGGACCTCAATTTCCCTACCTGTGAATGACATGGTGGACTTTTTCTTGAAAAGGATCATTAAAATATATATGTATTTAATATCTTGCAATCAAGTTAGGAGCCTGAAGAGCTAGGGGGTAGGGAAAAGGGGGTGGGGAAAAAAGATGAGACTGTGAGCAATGAGGTGCTGGTGTGGGTCCTGATAACAGGGTCAGGGAAAGGGCGGGTGATAGAAATCACTCAGAAGGAGACATGGTGATGGCTTTTTTAGTTACTGTGTAAGACTCCATGATCTGCTCATATACTCTAATCAATAGCTAGTACTCACCTGCACAGGTTAAAATCACAGAACTGGGATCCACGTTCAGGGCAGACAGGTCACTGCAGTTTGGGTTTCCAGAAAAAAAGAATCTGGAAGGAAATTTAACTGAATCAAGATGCTCAACTTCCTCTACGCTATCAGATGCGTTTATTCAAAGTATATCTGTATAATCATCAACTTTACATTTTCAGGCTTTTACAATCATTGGGTCTTATTTATAATGAGTACCGTCTTTGTACTTTTCTCTAGTAAGTGAAATTAGCATTCTCTCATGAACTGTAAATGCTAAATTGCTAATAACCTCCCTGGGGGTTTCTTCACATGATGATGCCTTCAATGATTTCATCATAATTTAGCAAATTAAAATATCACAATTTATACTCTTAAGCATAATAATTTCCCTAAGGTGTGATCTAAAAGTGGTAGGTGTATTTTTAAATAACTCAGTAAAATCTTGGATAAACATTAACCAAGAGACCAATTCTAAAGAAAGAGCCTCTTTTTTTTTTTTTTAAGGAATTGACATCACGAGCGGAAACATACTTCTTGGAGAATTCAAAAATTGGTAACCAAACAACTGAATGTCTGAAGTCTCAGATAAAAAAATATTGCAATTACAAAAGTCATTTTGAAAGAACTTGTATATGTTAATTACCATCACAAGGGCCATAAAGCATGAAATTTCACACTTTTGACAGACTAGCTCCAGGTAGAAAGCACTGTAGAATCTAATGTTTATTCCACTGGAAAAGTAAGAAAACAATTTTCCAGAAACCAAAGGAAATAACTTCTCTTTTTCTCAACCATTTACAGACTCTAGGGAACTAAGATACACTGAAAGAGGTAGCAGCGAACAAAACAAATTATAGCGCAAATTATAACGGGTGATCAGGGAACATAGGGATGCTTACTTGCCTACAGTTTCAAAAACACAACTCGGCTATATTTAAAATTCCTATGAGACCAAACTTCTACTTACATTCTAGTTTAGTGGAAAATAAAATTTTTTTGGAAAAATCAAGAGTAAACATTGCCAAGGTAGTTCATATAGAACTAGGATTCCAAGAAAGGCCATTCAGAAAATTCTGTCTTTTCCATTTTTTCAACTAAGGGGGAAAATGTGTATATCTTCTTTTCTGGAAATAGGAGAATAAATATAAGAATAAAATTTTGTATTTCATTCACTCATTCATCCATTCATTTATTCAGTCTATTTTAATTTAGAACCTATTCTGTGTCAGGCACTGTTGAGATTCAGAGGTGAACAGAATAGAAGTAAACCCTGCCCTGAGGACAGTTAAAGTATAAATGTACAATTAAAGGATTGCTACTTATTACAGCTGCGAAGAAGGAGATGCCCTTGGTGCTCTGAGAACATATGGATAATGTGACCTAATTAGGACAGGGAGGATGTTCCTGAGGAAGAAACACAGAAGTTGCCATCTCAGAGGATGGAGCAAGGATGGGTGAGCCATCCCTAAGGACAAATGCCCTCCATTACATGAGACCAGGCAATAAAGGGGAAGGTAGAGCGAGTGTGGAGGAGCGCGTGGGAGGTTTCACAATCCACACCGGGAATTAGTATCACACCATCATGGTCCACCTGCCATGCAACAGAACTTAGTTATCTGGGCTGAGTACAAAGGTGTGATATTGTGATTTACAGTAGAAATAGGATATAGTCTTCATCCCATTCCTGGTGCAGAGCTTCCAAAACCCTTCGAATTTCCTGTGGTAACAGTGATGAAGGTATCTTTTGTTATTTTAATGAGGTGACTTTCTGAAAGCCTGGTTGGGGGGGGAGGGGCAGGGTGGCGAGGTGGGGGAGCCAACCACTTGATTAGAGAGGGTTGGAAACTTCAGTCCCACCTCTGACTCTGGGGAGGGGAGAGAGGCTGGAGGTTAAGTTCCATCACAAACGGCCAATGATTTAATCAACTCTGTCTATGGAATGAAGCCTCCATAAAACCCAGAAGGATAGGGTTTGGAGAGCTTCCAGATTGGCGAACAGGTGGAGATTCAGGTCCACTCAGAGAGGGCCTGGAAACTCCACACCTCTTCCCACATACCTTGCCCTATGCACCTCTTCCATCTGGCTGTTCCTGAATTATTATTTTATAATAAACCACTTATCTAATAAGTAAAATGTTTCTCTGAGGTCTGTGAGCCACTCTCACAAATTCACCAGAAACTATCACAACATTGTAACACAACTATACTTCAGTAAGATAAATTTTTTTAAAAAGTAGGCACGTAGTAAATGTTTGCTATTGTTAACTACATTACCACTGAAGACTGCTTTATCTTTGGATAATAAAAGACAAAAATTTCAGCTCGGTGCTTTGTGACCACCTAGAGAGGTGGGATAGGGAGGGTGGGAGGGAGGGAGACACAAGAGGGAAGAGATATGGGAACATATGTATATGTATAACTGATTCACTTTGTTATAAAGCAGAAACTAACACACCATTGTAAAGCAATTATACTCCAATAAAGATGTAAAAAAAAAAAAGACAAAAATTTATTTTACTCCAATTAATTAGAAATATCTACTAATGAGAAAACCCCATTCCAAGAATGTTTTAACAAACTGGAGTTTTCCTGTATACTTTGTGATCCAAAGTAATCTTCTGACTTAACCACCCCCAGAGAGATTATAAGATGCCGAGACAAAACGCTGTTCCTGGGACGGTCTGAGAATTACGAGGAGCTCGCCACAGAGGAGACGCAATAGAAATGGGCTGAGAGCAGTGTGAGGCCCTGGTACCTCCACCCATGCAAGAGAAGCACAGACTGCCCACGGGAAACCTTTCCCCAAGTTCTGTGGCAGAATTCCATTTCCATTCTTGAGAAGCGCCAGTATCCTAGGGTGAGTCAATTTCTAGGAACAAGTCCAGGTTAGAGGTGCAGCTTCGGGAGTCCAGGGCAGCAACATTTAGGTCAGGCTGAGTCCTCAGCCAGGGAAATCAGCTTGCATGCAAACAAGAAAGATGAGCAGCGACAGGACAGCCAGGAGAAAGGACTGGCATGGAGCCTAGAGCAAGATGGGCCCAGATTACTAGGGTAGAGGAAGATCAAAGTGGAGGGTGATGAGCAAGGCTGCTCTGGGAAACCCTGGAAGGAATGCCACCAGATAAGCATATGCCAATCATGGCCTTTAGACAGCTCTGTGTTCTCAGAAACAGCTGAATGCTAACCAGGGACAATCCCTTTAGGTAGGGTGACCTTTCATCCTCCTTGGCCTGGGACTGTCTTGGTTTACAACTGCTGTCCCAGCAAAATTATTCATGGTGTCCCTTTTGACTTACAAAAGTATCCTGGCTTGAGAAAAACAACCCTTGATTTGCTAAAGCTGTGGACTCTTCTAGAAAAGCTGAAATCACTGACCAGATTCAGAGGCACTCAAGACATCTCTGGCCCATGTCAAGAAGAGCCTTTGGGGGACTTCCCTGGTGGTGCAGTGGTTAAGAGTCTGCCTGCCAATGCAGGGGACATGGATTCAAGCCCTGGTCCGGGAAGATCCCACATGCCGCGGAGCAACTAAGCCCGTGCGCCACAATTACTGAGCCTGTGCTCTAGAGCCCACGAGCCACAACTACTGAAGCCCGTGCTCCTAGAGCCCATGCTCCACGACAAGAGAAGCCACCACAATGAGAAGCCTGCGCACTACAACGAAGAGTAGCCCCGGCTCTCCGTAACTAGAGGAAGCCCGTGCGCAGCAAGGAAGACCCAGTGCAGCCAAAAATAAATAAATAAATTTATTTTTTAAAAAATCTTCCATGGTTGAAAACATCATACATTGGTGATTGTTTTCTGTAAGCAATCATAAGGCACGAAGAAGAATAATGAAAAAGACGGTTAAGAGGAATAATCAGAATCAAGGTGTGGCTATAATAGGAAAAGATTGATTTTCTGTAGTTCATGAAATGATGAGAAGTGATGGGGGAAAAAGTAGTGTCTTAATAAGTTGAGAAACATTATACACAGAACTCTGCAGAAGGGAAAATAAGCCACCATGGGCTCCCCTAGAATGTAGCATTAAGAAGTTACAGGATAGGGCTTCCCTGGTGGCGCAGTGGTTGAGAGTCCGCCTGCCGATGCAGGGGACGCGGGTTCGTGCCCCGGTCCGGGAGGATCCCACGTGCCGCAGAGCGGCTGGGCCCGTGAGCCATGGCCGCTGAGCCTGCGCGTCCGGAGCCTGTGCTCCGCAACGGGAGAGGCCACAACAGTGAGAGGCCCACGTACCGCAAAAAAAAAAAAAAAAAAAAAAAGAAGTTACAGGATACTGAGTTTTCCAGAGAAGAAAGCAAAATCTTTCATTTTCGGATGGCTAGTGCCCAGCATAGAGAATAGCATATAGTAATCACCCAAAAAATGTTTGGAGGATGAAACAAGAGCAAATTGGTTCCATTATCTTGCTGGAAGACAATATTTATGCCTTCAAATACATAAAAGAAATGCAGACAGCATTTCATATATTACTATATCATGATGTCATTTGTTTACCATTCCTGAAGTCTCTTTAATGAACTCAAAACGCAACCTCATCTTTTAATTTAGAAATGATCAAAATTTTTAAATACAAAAAGTACAAGGGATAATGTAACAATCACCAACTTCTTTAGGACTCAAACACAAAAATGTATAGTTGATATTCACTAACATTGTAGTAGGCAGGACAAGAAAAAGTACCCAAAATGCACTTCGAAAAATAGTGTCCTTTCCTATCTGGCTGACTCCTAACTTTCTTCCTTTTTTTTTTTTCCCCTGTTTGTATATTCACCTGACTCTTCAAATTACACCTTTTAAAACTTTGCTTTTACTTTGTGCCTTTGCCTGGTCCTTGGAAAGACTTTTGTAATTTGGTGTTAATGGCATATTTTGGACTGTAATCTCCATCTCACTTATTTGGAGTACATTTTTCTCCCAAATTTCTCTTCCTTTCCATTCGGCCCAAGCTGCAAATAATAATAATTTCCTCCAAACTCTCACCTTGATGGCTCTTTTATGCACTCCATCTTACTCCCAGCTATGTCCCCCAACCAGACCCTGTAGAATAAAAACAACAAAAAGCCTCTCATTTTAAGGGAGAATCAGGCCATTATGCTATGTTATTTTACTGTATTTAGATACTATGTTTACCATGTTCTAATGTTTCATGCTTCTTGGCATCAAAGAACATTTTTATTGTGACATTTTCAAATGAAAACTACGTGACAGTAACAATTTCCAAAGAACTCTCATTTACCTTGGCAACACGTACCAGTAGTGGGGGAAAAATACATAAAGCCACGCTTTGAGCAAAACGCTACAATGATTATTTAGCAAACAAGCTCACATATTAGAACGGCAGAGGGAAGATTGCTTCTACAGACTAAATTACACTTTACACACAGGCACTGCTGAATGGTGTTCTACAGAGGTTACACTTAAATTATAGCTCTTGCTAAGCAAACATCTCAGGGTTTGTGTGTGAATTTGAATTATGCATCTAACAGGCAGCATGTTTATGGAAAAAAGGTCAAGTCGATAGATTGCTAAATGGCTACAATATTTATAAGGGACAAAAATAGCTGGAGTGTTGGTCAATGAAGAAGCTTTGAGAGGGATCCCACTTCCTGTCCAGTAAGAATGGTTGGGCAATTCTGGACCACGTGAGCAATCAACCTTTGGCTTCATTTAGAAGCATCCAAAACTTGTTTTAGTGCTTTCTCTTTAGAAATATAATTTGATACTTTTTGCTTGGAAATTCTGAAAGCGGAAAAGCACCTTGTGGTGACTTCCAATTTTATTCTAATTCCTAGAAATAAGGCGAATCTATATGACCTAATTCAGGGAAAGAGGCTGTTAGTAGAAACAGGCAAATCAGGTAAGAGTGGGGGAAAAAATGACCTAAGGAAAAGGCATTCAACCTCTTCGGAGCCTGCCAAGCTCCCCAAAACATTCTAGAGAACAACTGAGTGTGCTGCAGCGGAATGTGCCTTATCTGTATTCGTGTAAATACATCCTTCATAAAGGCGAAAGAAGGGACAAAATGGCCTTCACAGTCCCATATAACTCTAACACCGTGTGATTCTATCGCTGATATGTTATGCATTTTGCTATCAATAGCCCTTGGGAAGGTTACGATCTTTCTTTACTAAGACTGACAACTCTTCTGCATGTTGGAAATCCAAGTCAAGTGTCTGCTGCAGTAAGTACAGGTTTACCATGGAGCAGTGTGATGTTGGCAACATTTCAATCTACTCATCAGAGAACAAACATGTCTCATGGTCCCCAGTCCTCCCTTGATAAAGAAGATGAGGAAGTATGAATTGCTGGCCAACACTCTATACAGGTCAGCAAAGAGCCCAGAAGAAAATAACTGGGCAAAACCAAGCTATGAAACTCCTGCCATTTGATAGTCTAGAACATTTACAGGTGCATCCAACTCCCCTTCTATACATATGTGTGTGTGTTTTAGATTTTAAAAGTGGTCTGGGGCTTCCCTGGTGGCGCAGTGGTTGAGAGTCTGCCTGCCGATGCAGGGGACGCGTGTTCGTACCCCGGTCCGGGAAGATGCCACGTGCCGCGGAGCGGCTGGGCCCGTGAGCCATGGCCGCTGAGCCTGCGTGTCCGGAGCCTGTGCTCCGCAGCGGGAGAGGCCACAACAGTGAGAGGCCCGCGTACAGCAAAAAAAAAAAAAAAAAAAAATGTGGTCTGTACAATTGAAATTTATATAACATTTTTCAAATGACAAAATTACAGAGATGGACAACAGATGAGAGATATTCCAAGGGTGTGTGGGGTAAAAGAAAGGAGAGGGACGAAGGGGTCTTTGGCTATAAAAGGATCCTTGTGGTGATGAAACTGTTTTTATCTTGAGTGTAGTGGTGGTCACACGAATTTACACGTGTGATAAAATTGCACAGAACTTCTTCCAGAAGCTGGAAGAGACGAGGAAGGACCCTCCCCTCAAGGCTTTGGAGAGAGTATGACCCCACCAACATCTTGATTCTGGACGTCTAGCCTCCAGAACCATGAGAGAATAAATTTATATTGTTTTAAGCCATGAATTTTGCGGTCCTTTGTTGCAGCAACCCTAGGAAATTAAAACAACTAAATATACACACATACACAAATGAATGCATTTAAAACCTGGTGAAATCTGATGAGGTCAGTGCATTGCATCAATGCCAATTTCCTGGTTGTGATATTGTACTACAGTTGTGCAAGAATTACTATGGGGGAAAGTGAAGATTTTCAGGCTCTCTTTATATTATTTCTTACAACTGCATGTAAATCTACAACTGTCTCAAAACAAAAGTATAAAAAAGTGCTCTGACTTCAAGTGCATTGGTTCCTCAATACATCCTCAGGAAGTAGTCCAGGGAGCTAAATCATTTAACCGCAGTTTAAAAATGAGAAAGTTGGGACTCAGAGAAATTAAACAAATTTCCAAAATTGGTAAGAATACTGAAAAATTCAGTACCTCAATCACAGCAGTCCATCTTGTTTTGCTATGCTATGATTTTCATGTCCGTTTAAATTCATTCAGGTTAACAAAGATTTCAGATAGAGAGGGGGAACTTTCACAAGGTCGCAGAACCAATATTGATTGTAGAGGAAAAGAGAAAAAACTTGGGAGAAGAGGTATAGCACACCCTGCCTGTTTTTTTCCCAGGGAAAGAGGATCAGACACTCTATGTATACATCGTAAAGCAGGGATGCTGAGGAGAAAGCTGGCTCCGAGGCTGGTCACTGAGAAGAGGCATCATATCCCACCACTCCAATTTCCTTTTACATGTAAATGAGGAAAAAGCAGACTGCCGTGGGCTTAAGTCATGTGAAGATCCCTCAGAAAACCCCAGCCAGATTAAGACAGGAAGCTGTAAAAAAACGAAGAGATATGAATCAAAGCATCTAGAGTTTATTTACCACCAAACCCCAGAGCACTAGTAGAGCTTACACAAGATATCACTTCTTAATTGCATTCAAAACTGTCAGAAACGGGGAGCAATTTGTCAGCCTTATTACCTGTGCTAGACAGCTACTGTGCAAGGTTCTCAGGGCAGAGCACACAGAAAACAGCAGCAGCTGGACCATAATTCTGGAGATAAATGACTCAGGGGATGAAAACTCTCTTAGTTCTTGCCTGGGCTTAACAGGAAAATGGGGAGACATGCACCAAATTATGTTCAGATTCATGTGTAGATCAGAAGTAGAAAAAAGACTACTGGTGCTCGTTACCTTGAATTATCACAGATCTTTTTATTCTCAAAGGGTGTGATGCATGTGGAAAGCCCGGATTAGATGTATTAAAGCAAATAAATCATGATGAAGGGTAAACACTTCTCCTAAGGTGGAAAAGGATTACAAGTCTTCATAAACTAGGGTTTGAGAAAATCTTTTCAGTCCTTCAGGTTTCTATAGCCATCATCCAACCAGTCTTTTTGAAGTAAGGTTTTCATGGGATGACAATTCGGTTCTTCTGGTCAGCTCTCTTCTCCAGGCAGAGCAGAGAAACTGTTCACATGCAATCTGCAAATACTGAGCTGGCACAGGAAATCCAGAACAGATTCCTGTGGACATTTTTTTTCTCCCTTTAAGGAAGCCCCTTTGTTTTCTTGTAATTGTATCTGATGAGAGGAAATACAGAAGTCAATGGAGAGAAGCCAGTCGGAATCTGCGTGCAGGCTTATTGATTATTGACTCATAGGCTACCTGCCCTGAGACAAATATAATTATGAAGCAATTATCCTATGTCCCTCAGGGGGACAAAAAGATCCAGGGACACATTATGTCCTCCTGTTTAAGTTTGCAAAGACTGTAAATTCAGATGGTTATAGTTGCAGCATTAAGGAAGAGCTTGGCAAATTATACATGTTTCACTGAGAATTCAATTGTCATCTTGTTTTACACACAAGTATTTCTCAAAATTTAATGGGCAAGTGAATCACCTGAATATTCTGATTCAGAAGGTATGGGGTAGGGTTGAAAATTCTGTGTTTTTTCTTTTTTAATCATTTAACTTTTTTTTAATTTTAATAGTTTTTTTTTTTTTTGGCCACGTGGCATGTGGGATCTTTGTTCCCTGACCAGGGATCAAACCAGTGTCCCCTGCACTGGAAGCTTGGAATCTTAACCACTGGACTGCCAGGGAAGTCCCTTAATTTTAATAGCTTTATTGAGATATAATTGGCATACAAACATTGTATGTTAATGTGTACAACTTGGTGTTTTGAAGCATATGCGTTGTGAAATAATCACTACAACTGAGCTAATTAATATGTCCATCACCTCCACATAGTTGCCATTTTCTTTTTTTCTTTCTTTTGTGTGTGTGTGTGTGTGTGTGTGTGCGTGATGAGAAGACTTCATTTAAGATCTAGCCTCTTAACAAATTTCAAGTACTACACAGTACCGTATTGTTAACTATAGTCACCATGCTGGTCCATTAGATCTCAAAAACATATTCATCTTGCATAACTGAAATTTTGTACTCTTCGACCAGCATCACCCCATTTCCCTCGCCTCCACCCCCAGTCCCTGGCAATTATCATTCTGTTCTGCTGCTCTGAGTTTTACTCCTAAGATTGCACATATAAGTGACATGATACAGTACTTGTCTTTCTCAGTCCAATCTATTTCGTTTAGCATAAGGTTCATCCACGTTGTTGTAATGGCATGATTTCCTTCTTTAAAAAGGCTGGATAGGGCTTCCCTGGTGGCGCAGTGGTTGAGAATCCGCCTGCCAATGCAGGGGACACGGGTTCATGCCCTGGTCCGGGAAGATCCCACATGCCGCGGAGCGGCTAGGCCCATGAGCCACAACTACTGAGCCTGCGCGTCTGGAGCTTGTGCTCCACAACAAGAAAGGCTGCGATAGTGAGAGGCCCGCGCACCGCAATGAAGAGTGGACCCCGCTTGCCACAACTAGAGAAAGCACTCGCACAGAAACGAAGACCCAATACAGCCAAAAATAAATAAATAAACTAAAAAAAAAAAAAAGGCTGGATAAAATTCCATTTCATGAGTGAGTGTGTGTGTGTGTGTGAGTGTGTGTGTGTGTGTGTGTAGACAGAGAGGTGAGGTGGGAGGGAGAGAGAGACAAAGGGAACAGAGGGAGAGCAAAGATGACAAAACGTTAACAGTTCTCGATTCTCGCGGTACATCTACACCACATTGCCTCCATCCATTCATCCACTGACAGATGTTTAGGCTGTTCCCCGATCTTGACCATGGTGAACAGAGCTGCAATAACCGATGCTGCGGATTCTCAGACCACACTTTGTGCACCAAAGTTCGAGTGCACAGCATCTGGAATACAGTCACTGTTAACAAGAGGGCTATGCAAGTCTTTTCTTTCTCAGCTAGGTTTCTTTGTTTCCGCAATTTTATTACGAACGTGAAACGTACACAGAAGTTGGAAGAAAAATACAATGAACCTGTACACCCACCAACTAGAGTCAAGAACTGTTCACATTTTGCTCCCCCCTTTCACCTCTCTGCCTCTCTTTCTACCCCCTGCATAGATACACAGATGTTCTCCAAACCACATAAAGCTGCAGACATCACGACGCTTCACCCATAAATGCTTCATCATGCATCTCCTAAGAGGATAACTTCAATGCAATTATTCCACTTCAGAGAGTAAACAGTAATTCCAACTCTGTAACCCTTACTAATAGTCAGCCCATTTTCAAATGTCCCCAGTTGTTCCCAAAATGCCTTTTATAACTACATTATAAAAGAACAAAGATCCAGCCAAGCTTCAGGCATTGCCTTGGTCATTATAGAACAGTTCCTCAATGTTCTCTCTCTCTCTCTCTCTCTCTCTCCCTCCCTTTTAAATTTTCCATGACAGTGACTTTTTGAAAAATTCAGACCACTTGTCTTTGAGGATGTCTCGTAGTCTACATTTGCCTAACCGTTTCCTCATGGTATTATTGAATTTTGACTTTACATGAAAATTATGCCTAGACACTTAAAGGATTCATTCAAGTTGAATATTTTTAACAAGTTAAACATTTTTGGCAAGTCTACCTCACAGGTGTTGCACGCTTCATATTGCATCACATCAAGAAGTTCATAAAGTCGGGTCATCCCACCATTCTCAATGCTAACTTTGTTCACTTGGTTGCAGTAACAACCCAGATCTCTCTATTATAAAAGTGCATTTTTTCCTTTGCAATATGGTAGGCAGTAATTAGTCTGTAAGGTACTGCTTCAGCCATTTTTGAATATCCTGCTTCCAAACAACCGTTTATCTAATGGCTTTAGCGTCATTTGCTGACGCTGACCTGGATCAAAATGGATCATACATTTCATTGTAGATTGAAAATGGTGATTTTCTAAATAGATACAGTGAACAGAGCGGTGGTTACTAAAAGGGAAGAGGCAGGAAGGGAAGGGTTTAAATGGGTAGAGGGGGTCAACTGTACGGTGATGGATGGAAACTAAACTTTTGGTGGTGAACACGTACTGTACACAGAAGTTGAAATACAGTGTTGTGCACATGAAACTTATATAATGTTATAAACCAATGTTACCACAATAAATAAATAAACAAATACACAAATATATAAATAAATGTTTTAAAAACCATAGTAACAAAAAAGCAAATGGTGATTTTCTAGTTCTACCAGTTCTTCTTATTTATTAACTAGCGTTCCCCTGTAATAGTCAGTCCCTCCCCTCTCACCCACCCTACAGCCCCATCACAGTGGACTCATGACATTTTGTTCATTTCATACATTGAAATTGACCACAGTCATTATTCTTTTCTGTGTTCAAATTGTCCCAGATTTGCTCAGTGAGAGCCCCTTCAAGCTGACTTTTGTGTTCCTTAAACATAATATCATTTGTCTTTGAGTGCTTCCTTATTTTCTAGCATAAGATGTTCTAAGCTCATCTTGTTCTTTTCTAGCCCAGACTTGGAATCCTCCATGTCTCCAAGAAGCCCTGGTTGCTCTAATGGAGGATGAGACACTAGATGTGCTCAATGCTCCTCAGGTATCATTGTTCCCAGGTATGTTCAGTGACAGAGGTTGGAAAAAAAAAATTTTTTAATTGAAAGTTCATATTGGTAATTCTCACTTGAATTTAAATGACAGGAATTAAAAAATTTTTACATTTTATTCTCTTATTTAAAAACCTTAATATATTTACTTATTTCCTTTATCCTGCAATATATCTTTTAAAGTTTCAAAATTACAATTGTTACTACTAACTATAACTATTGTGTGAAGTTTAAGATTTCTTTGCAGTCCTTTTTGATCTTATAGCATATTCTGCTAAAAGTGTGCAAAGTAGTGGGTTCAAAAGTTACTTGAGATAATTACTTTCCCTAACAGTTTAACATAGATTTCGGTTTTTTGTTTGGCTTTTGGCCGCACTGCACGGCATGTAGGATCCTAGCTCCCCAACCAGGGATTGAAGCCGTGCCCCCTGCAGTGGAAGCCCAGAGTTTTAACCACTGGACTGCCAGGGAAGTTCCAAAACATGTGTGTTTTAAAAGTCAAAAGTGGATTCTCAGGGAAGTCCCAGCCCATTTCCCACCCCCATTGGTAACCAATTTCCCTAATTGCTAGTTTATCTTTCCTGTGTTTCTTTGGGGGAATAAAAGGAGTAAATTCATCTATTTATTCTTATTTCCCCTCCTTTCCTTTATTTTTTTTGGGGGGTGTCATTTATTATTATTATTATTATTATTGACGTATAGTTCATCTACAACTCTATATTGGTTTCAGGTGTACAACACAGTGATTCACAATTTTTATAGGTTACACTCTATTTAAAGTTATTATAAAATATTGGCTATAGTCCATGTGCTGTACAGTATATCCTTGTAGCTTGTTTATTTTACACATAGTAGTTTGTACCTCTTCATCCTTTCCCTCTTTTCTTATACAAAATGTAGCAAACCATTTATTCTGCTCTATGACTTGTCCTTCCCCCTTAAAATGGTATCATAGAAATCAGTAGACGTCAGTTCGTAAAGATCATCTTCATTTCTATCTTAACAGCTACCTAACACTTCATGTTTATGATATATCACAGTTTATTCCAACAGGCCTCTATTGAAGGACATTGGAGTTGTTTCCAATCTTTTGCTATTACAAATAATGGTGTAATTAATAACTTCCTACATATTTTCTTTATATTTGTTTAGGAGTATTATCAGGATAGACTCGTTGACTCTAGATCAAAAAATAAATACATATGCAGTTTTATCAGATATTGCCAAATCCCTCTCCGTAAGGGCTGCACCTTTTCAGATTACCACCACCATGGACGAGTGCCTCTCTCTCCGGTCTTGCCAACACACAGAGCAAAACTTGCAAAAAGTGTTTGCCTATTTTAAGTATGATAGATGAAAAATGATATTTCAGTGGAATTTTTATTTGCATTACTGTGAAGAGTAAGGTTAAGATCTTTCATGTGTTTAAGAGCAGCATTCCTCACTTTATCTGTAATATTTCTGTTTATGTCTTTTATTCTTTTTTCCATTATATTTTCAGTCTTTTTCTTCTAATTAGTATTGCTGTATGGATGTCAGACAATGTAGACTTCATGGCAAAAAAAAAAAAAAAAAAATTACCAGAAATAAAAAAGGGAGATTTCTTTCTTTCTTTCTTTCTTTCTTTTTTTTTTTTTCCTTTTTTGGCCATGCCAGATGGCATGTGGGATGTGGGATCTTACTTCCCCAACCAGGTATCAAACCCATGCCCCCTGCAGTGGAAGCATGGAATCTTAATCACTGGACAGCCAGGGAAGTCCCAAGAAGAGAGATTTCTTAAAGGTAGTAGGTCCATTTTACCTTGGAAAATAGAACAATTCTAAATCGCATTCACATAATAATATAGCTTAAAAATACATAAAGCAAAAAAATGGCTGAAGTAGACACACCCACAAACTGAGTGGGAGATTTTAACACACTTCTCTCGGTAAGGGATAGAATAAGGAAAAAAGTCATCAAATATGTAAAAGGTTTAAATGTTAGAGATGATCTGACTGACATGTAGAAAACACTGTATCCATACAGTTGTAGAATACACACGTGTATTAAATGGTGGGCAGGGGAAGTCCCCAAATATTATATACACATGACTCTCTTCTCATAAAGTATAAAACAACTAAAATAAAGATACATAATTTTAGGTATATGTATAAATGCAATAAAACTATATGAAAAGGGAACAAAGACATAGAATTCAGGATGATGGTGTCCTCAAGTGCAGGGAGAAAGCGAGAGAAGACAGAGAGGCCATAGCGTTAGATGAAGACGGTCAAGGTCCCAGCTTTCATGTGAGATGGTAGTTTTACAAGAGCTTTTTATATTAAATAAATAATCTAACAAAAAAATGTGAGTTGATGGTATGTCATGAACCATAGACTATGATTAGTCCACTTTAGTGCATTTGAGACCTAGGGAAAACAAACAGAAAATAAATAAAAGAAGCTTCCAATCCATGAAAGCTAATAAGAGAATGATATCCAAAGAAAGGAGAAGAAGAGAGATCAATAAAGGTAAAAATAGACGTTAATGAGATAAAAAAAATAACAAAATGAAAACAGTAGAATTGATCAATGGGGAAGAAAAGCTTGTTCTTTGAAAAGATCAATAACAGAGACGGTCCTTTGAGGAATATAATCAAGAAAACAAGAAAGGCCACAAGTGTGCCAGGAGATGTACTAAATATGCAACCAATCAGAATTTATCTTACAAAAACGTTATTCAAATTTTCTGGTCTACAGAGCACTAGGGGAGGGAAAGGGAAAAAATAAAAGTGGCTATTTTTCTAGAGTCAATGATCATAATTCAAGCTCCATTGTTCGAGAGTCACTTTTCGAGTGATTTCCAAACACTTTGCATATCTTTATATGCATGTCATTTTTACACCTTGGATTTTAAATCAGCCTCTATGGCACCGTGATAATCTGAGAGACCACACATGCCAGCTCTGGATCCCCAAGCATCTGTTTTGCACTCAGAGGGAACGAGGGGATTTATTGGAGGAGCTCCAGGTATTCCTCATTATTACATTTCCTTTTTCCTGTTTGTAATGCAAACAGGAAGAATCATAATTGCTTTACCTTTGCCCATTAAAACATGCTATTAAAAATCATGTTAATGAATAGATATTACTATCTGGTAATGACTGCTCTGACCTCCTATCTAACAGCTCCATTTATGTCTTGTTTGATGAAAGTTCTCCACATCTGCAAAGCAAAAGGGCAAACTGATTTATGAACAAGACTTATTGTCACAGTGGCAGATTTGTATAATGAGAAATATATTAAATCTAATGAAGGGAGAGCGTGCCTACCAAGCCAGCAAGTCTGCGTTGTGATTAAGGGATTCAATATCCCTCAATGGATTAATTTAGACAATGCACCGGGGTATGTAGCCACTGCCAGACCCCTTTGCTCTAACGGCAAATGCTAAGCAATGCTGCATAGTTGTGCATATGTATTGGGTTTTTAAGGTGTGATGATAAAGTAAGGTGTCACCCTCAGACCTCTACATTAACATGATGAATCCCAAAGATGCAAACGTCCTACTGATAGAGAACAAGGAAGATCTATCAACCATGTCATCTTTTAATATCTGCTTACAGTAAAGCATTTACTATAAAAGAGACACATCCTTTCTCCTTTTCGACTAAGACCAGCTTACAGTATCTGACAAACACTAAATGCAACCCACCTTAATTCCCTCTCTGGTCCTCAGCAGAGATCAGACACAGGACAATCAGCCATGGGCTCTGGTTTTCAAACAGGAGAATGCTAGCTATGATGTCATTGTTTACATTTACACACTCAATACAATAAGCACTGTCATGGAAGAGAGTCGAAAGCCACAGTGATCCTGCCGGGGCTCAGCAGTCACTTCTGCAGTTTGGAGCAAGTCCAGTTTCCAGTTGTTTCTCACTAGTGTGACTATATAAAGCAAAACCCTGTAAACTTCAGTTAGAGAGAGTTGAATTCTGCATTAAAAAATAGCATGATTCCAACACAATGCTCTTGGGATACATGAACCTGCTCAACCCACACCATGTAGAGGAAAATAGGCTGTCTTAGGCCCTCAGTGCCACGCAGAAAAAAATATTCAGCAGTCTGAGAGTCTGCAAGTAATGGATTCAAAAAGTCTCACATTTTCCCCACCCCTTTATTTCCCTCTAGGAGAAAAAATATCTCAGAAGTACTAGCACCAGAATTATGAAACTAGAAGAAAATAACCACTTACTTGGGTGTCCAGCAGGCTTAATAGGAAAAGTGGAGTTTCCATTGCCTTGGGTATCCATTCCGATGACTCAAGAACAAAGAGAGATATAACATAATATTATATATATATCTATATTTATAATAACTGGAAGAAAGAAAGGAAATGTGACTTCTACATGAAGCAGGTAGTTGGGAAAAAAAAGCTGTCACACATACCAAAGAAAGGCTAAGCATAGGTCTCAGCTTCCACTTTTGGAATTCCCTAGACTGTTGGATTCCTCTAGGTCTAATGAAACTATCTGAACTGTTTGATGTGGGGAATATAAACAACTTAGATCTGGGGACAGTCAGGCTGAAATTAGGGTCCTATTCTGCAACATACTATCTATGTGACCCTGATTGCACTCTCTATTCCTTAAGGAATTATTATTCCTAATAATATCATCATTTCTGAGATACTTCTGCTAATGAAATAAAACAAGAGAACACATTTGTTTATTAATAATTCCTCGCTAAGCGTTAAGGAAGAAGGGTCCTGGTACTAAAGAAGCTTTTTTGGATGAGGAATGTAGGAGGTAGGGGATGACATGCGAATGCGGAAATAGAAGCAGGAAAAGAGATCAACTGCTCTGCATAAGTCAGTCATAATAGACTGAGAGGCCTCGGGGAAGGCCTGTAAGACACACGTGGAAACTGCAGCAGCTGAGAGTTAAGTCTGATGTGGAAAGAGAAAAGAGGTTTTAAGAAGAGGCAACTGATAGCTGGGTTACACCATGAATACCACCACATCGGGTTATAAGTAAAAGGGCTTCAGAAACCTGAAGTCCTATAGAATAACTATCAGGTACAACGTGAGCCCCTCTGGCATGAGTCTTCGTAGGGGCCAGACTGTTTACCTAGAAGGGCTACTGTTCCTGAGAAGTTAGTACTTGATATAAATAGAAATTTTCATTTTTTTCCAAGTCACATCATTTCCATTCACCCCAGGAAACAGCAAATTCACTTCCAAATGTTTCTGAAAGTAAGTCAGGTGCTGAAGGCTCAAACACAACAATGCAGGTAGTTTAGTCTCAGGGACTCGGTAAGACCTTTCTCAGTACTCAGATATAGCTACTAACTCTTACAATGTAAACCATGCTTACTATGTACCAGACACTCTTCTAAGTGCTTTACATGTATTAACTCATTTACTCTTCACTGCAAACTTATGAGATAGACATTATTGTTATCCCACTTAACAGGTGAAGAAAGTCAGGTATGTAAAGATTAGATAAGAGTCCCAAAGATACACAATATCTGGTGGAATGGAATTCAAATCCCAAGAGCCTGCCTCTTAAATACTAGACTATACTGCCTTTCTAGATCTACGTTAAATAAATGGAAAGACAGATAGGTAAAAAATACAGGTTCAAACAGACATATACATACATAGGAATAAAACTTAGATATAGAAATACAAAAACAGAAACAAATATAGATATGGAAACAGAAATACAGACACAGATTTTTTTTAACACCTTTATTGGAGTATAATTGCTTTACAATGGTGTGTTAGTTTCTGCTGTATAACAAGGTGAATCAGCTATATGTATATATATATATATCTCCCCATATCCCCTCCCTTTTGCGTCTCCCTCCCACCCTCCCTATCCGACCCCTCTAGGTGGTCACAAAGCATCAGCTGATCTCCCTGTGCTATGTGGCTGCTTCCCACTAGCTATCTATTTGGTAGTGTATATATGTCCATGCCACTCTCTCACTTCGTCCCAGCTTCCCCTTCCCCTTCCCGTGTCCTCAAGTCCATTCTCTACGTCTGCATCTTTATTCCTGTCCTACCCCTAGGTGCTTCAGAACTTTTTTTTTCTTTAGATTCCATATATATGTGTTAGCATATGATATTTGTTTTTCTCTTTCTGACTTACTTCACTCTGTATGACAGTGACATACTCTTTCTGACTTACTTCACTCTGTATGACATCCACCTCACTACAAATAACTCAATTTCGTTTCTTTTTATGGCTGAGTAACATTCCATTGTATATATGTGCCACATCTTCTTTATCCATTCATCTGTCGATGGAAACTTAAGTTGCTTCCATGTCCTGGCTATTGTAAATAGAGCTGCAGTGAACATTGTGGTACATGACTCTTTTTGAATTACGGTTTTCTCAGGGTATATTCCCAGTAGTGGGCTGGGTTGTATGGTAGTTCTATTTTTAGTTTTTTAAGGAACCTCCATACTGTTCTCCATAGTGGCTGTATCATTTACATTCCCACAAACACTGCAAGAGGGTTCTCTTTTCTCCACACCCTCTCCAGCATTTATTGTTTGTAGACTTTTTGATGATGGCCATTCTGACCGGTGTGAGGTGATAGATACCTCATTGTAGTTTTGATTTGCATTTCTCTAATGATTAGTGATGTTGAGCATCCTTTCATGTGTTTGTTGGCAATCTGTATATCTTCTTTGCAGAAATGTCTATTTAGGTCTTCTGCCCATTTTTGGGTTGGGTTGTTTGTTTTTTTGATATTGAGCTGCATGAGCTGCTTGTATATTTTGGAGATTAATCCTTTGTCAGTTGCTTCGTTAGCAAATATTTTCTCCCATTCTGAGGGTTGTCTTTTTGTCTTGTTTATGGTTTCCTTTGCTGTGCAAAAGCTTTTAAGTTTCATTAGGTCTCATTTGTTTATTTTTGTTTCCATTTCCCTAGCAGGTGGGTCAAAAAGGATCTTGCTGTGATTTATGTCATAGAGTGTTCTGCCTATGTTTTCCTCTAAGAGTTTTATAGTGACAGACATAGATCTTAATGGGCCACTAGAGGAAAAAATATATACAAGTCTGTAAATAGAAAGAACTAGGGGAGAAAGGATGCTGAGAAACACCAAAAGTTACCATTTGTTGGTTCATTCGAGAAGCTTGAGACTTTGTATTTGTTTTCATTTCTGACATATGAACATAAAAAGGAATTTTTCAGGTTATGAAGTCTAATAAGATACGATTATGTCTGGAGGTGGTGAAATTTGGAGATACAAGGATTAGGAAAGTTTCTGCTTCTGACCATGATGTACTAACTATTACCAGACTTTCTCTCCCACTGTAAACAACTTCAAAACTGGACAAAATATATGAAACAAGAGTTTTCAGACATTGGACAACATGCAGCACAGAATGGTGATCCTTGAAAGAATAAAAGCAAACAAGGTAAGTCCTACAATCGCCGCAGCTTTCTCTCAAGAGGAACTTTCCATTCTGTAACTCAGGGAAGGGAAGACCAGACAGAACACAACCGTCTCCTGGATTTGAAAAAATGGAGATGGGAGTCCAAGGACACTGAGGCAGCTGAAATCTGTGGGCCATGGTACTGACAAGAAGGAAGCTATTCAGAGAAAGAGACCCAGAAAACTGCCTAGGGGTCCCCATAAGTCTGTGGCTGAGTACTAAGCTGTGCATGTGTTGGGTGAAACTACATGAAGCAGAGCAAAGAACCACATCTCAATAGATGCAGAAAAAGCATGTGACAAAATTCAACACCCATTCATGATAAAAACTCCCAACAAAGTTGGGATAGAGGCAAGATATCTCAACATAATAAAGGCCATTTATGACAAACCCACAGCTAACATTGTACCCAACAATGACAGTGGAAAGCTTTTCCTCTAAGGTTAGGAACAAGACAAGGAGGCCCACTCTCACCGTTTCTGTTCAACATTAGAACTGGAAGTCCTAGCCACTGCAGTCAGACAAGAAAAAGAAATAAAAGGCCTCCAAGTCAGGAGGGAATAAGTACAACTGTCACTATTTGCAGGTGACATGATACTATACAGGGAAAATCGTAAAGATTCCTATCAGAAAGAAAAAGCAAGAAAACAATACCATTTAATGTTACATCAAAAAGAATAAAATACCTAGAAATAAATTTAACCAAGGAGGTGAAAGACCATAAGACATTGGTGAAGAAAATTGAAGATGATAAAAATAAATGGACAGACATCCTGTGTTCATGGTTTGGAAGAATTAATATTGTTAAAAATGTCCATATTAAAAAAAAAAAAAGTCCATATTGCCCAAATTAATCTACAGATTTAATGCAATCGCTATCAAAATGACATTTTTCTAGAAGAAATTATCTTAAAATTTGTATGAAACCACAAAAGACCCCAAATAGCCAAAGAAATCTTGAGAATAAAGAAAAAAGCTGGAGGTATCATGCTCCCTAACATCAGACTATACTGCATAAACTACAGTAATCAAAACAGCATGGTACTGGCACAATAACAGACACACAGATGAATGGAACCAAATAGAGAGCCCAGAAATAAACCCATGCACATGTGGTCAATTAATCCACAACAAAGAATGCCAGAATATAAAATGGGGAAAAGTCTCTTCAGTAAGCACTGTTGGGAAAACTTAACAGCTACATGTAAAATAATGAGATTAGAACATTTTCACATACCGTATTCAAAACTGCATTCAAAATGCATTAAAGACCTAAGTGTAAGACCTGAAACCATAAAACTCCTAGAAGAAAAACATAGGCAGTACACTCTTTGACATAGGTCTTAGCAATATTTTATTGGATCTACCGCCTTAAGCAAGGAAAACAAAAGCAAAAATAAACAAGTGGAACCTAATCAAATTTAAAAGCTTTTACATGGCAAAGGAAGCCATCAACAAAACAAAAAGAATAACTTGCTGAATGCGAGAAGATATTTGCAAATGATATGTCTGATAAGAGGTTAATAACCAAATTAGATAAAGAACTCATACAACTCAATATCAAAAAAAACAAACAACCCCATCCAAAAAATGGGCAGAGGGGCTTCCCTGGTGACGCAGTGGTTGAGGGTCCACCTGCCGATGCAGGGGACGCGGGTTCGTGCCCCGGTCCGGGAAGATCCCACATGCCGTGGAGCGGCTGGGCCCGTGAGCCATGGCCGCTGAGCCTGCGCGTCGGAGCCTGTGCTCTGCAACGGGAGAGGCCACAACAGTGAAAGGCCTGCATACCGCAAAAAAAAAAAAAAGGAATGATTTCAATGAGCCCAGACTCTTGCATCTTCCCATGCACAGAAAAGAGCTAACTTCATTAACTTGAGATGTCTGGTTTTCTTTAATTAACAGTCATCTTTTGATGTTTTTGCTGCAAAAACTCCTAGATACCCTGGTTCTTCCCTCACCTCTTGAGAGCAGTCCCTCAGAGAGATCTGAGAGGCTGTCTCCTGGGCTTAAGTCCTCAGCAAGTCCACCGAATAAAACATAGTTCTCAACTCCTAGGTGGCGCATTTTTTTTCCAGTCGACACCCAAGTTCACAGGCAGAGCCAAGATGAAACCTCGAGTCGGTCTGATTTCCAGTTCTGCTCTCCCCTCAACCAACACCTTACTTTATGTTCCTTGACAGGAGAGGTGAAAACTGTGGAGTATTTTTTTTTAAACACCTTTATTGGAGTATAATTGCTTTACAATGCTGTGTTAGTTTCTGCTGTATAACAAAGTGAATCAGCTATACATACACATATATCCCCATATCTCCCCCCTCTTGAGTCTCCCTCCCACCCTCCCTATCCCACCCCTCTAGGTGGTCACAGAGCACCGAGCTGATCTCCCTGCGCTATGCGGCTGCTTCCCACTAGCTATCTATTTTATATTTGGTAGTGTATATATGTCCATGCCACTCTGTCACTTCGTCCCAGCTTACACTTCCCCCACCCCGTGTCCTCAAGTCCATTCTCTGTGTCTTTATTCCATCCCTGCAGAGTATTTTTAAAAGCAGTTTCATTATCTTCAATTAAATACATTTGTTTGAACTACTCATTTTTAAGTTGTCAAACAGGAATCTCCCTCAATATGCTTTAATGAACACATAAAAGTCATTTGTAATGAACACATTGTTTATATGTCAATGGTGTTAGGAAGTGCTTGAAACTAGTTTGTTTTCTTAATTAGATTAAACAGGCTTCCTGCAATCTTCTTTACTTTATTGATTTACTTAATGAAACTTTTTTTCATAGATAGTACAAATGTAAATTTCAGCTTGGCCTGTGAACAAATTATCTTAAATTCTGAATCAGTGGGGCTTTAATTAATGAGGCTTTACTCTGTATCACTAGTGAGGCACAAATATGTATTAGGTTAAAATGGTCATAATGAGAACCACTCTCCACTTGTAGCTAAGGAAGTGGCCTTGCTCAGCTCACTGGAGAAGGAATTGCTTTCCTTCCACTTCCGATCAGGTTACCCGAGGTGGCTGCAGCATTACTACCAAAGGGCTCAGTTAGAAGCAAAATAGAGGTGATAGAAATTGAGGAAGACAAGGGATAAGGGAGGCCCTTGGAGAAGGAAGGGTTAACTGAAGCCCTACAGTTAAAGCAAACCTGTGGCAGGTCAGATCAGCAGGTGGTCGGAAGTTAAGGAGCAAAGGCAAGAAATTAAGTCGTTGAGATTTTAGTTGGAGTAACTGAAGCAGCCTCAGTGAAGCCATAGCAAAGGGGTGGAAATATGAAGATAGTGCCGGGGTGGCCCAGCTACAGCACCTCCCAAGCGGCCAGCTGGGGCTTCTGTAGTTCCAAACTATCAGCCCCACAGAGCAGATGAATGTTTACGGAGAGGTCACTTTTCCACGGGGTGGTATGAATAACATTATCTGAGGGTGTCAATACTCCTGGGCAGGACTACCTTCTGGGGAAACCTTAGGGGTACCTGGAGCAGATCCAAATGATCTAGACACCCAAGACTCATCCACCCACTTCTTCTCACCTCTAGGACATTGTCTAAAGGCTAAGCCAGATCACGGCCTCAGGATACTGGTAGTAAACTGGCAGGAGTCCAGTTACTCAGAGAGAGAAAAAGCTATGTAAAAAGCTGGGCATTCATTAATACTCGTCAACTGTGTGTTGGCTGTTTTCCTTGTGCCTAGTAGTGTGCTGAGCATTTTATAAGCATTATTTAATCTTCACCACCACCCAAATGTATAAGCACTACTAAATAGTTTTGGATATGAGGGAGCTAAAGCTTGGAAATTTCAAATAACTTCCCCAAGGCCACGCTACCAGTAAGCAGTAAAGCTAGAGTGGGTCTGACCTGGAGGTTGATATCAGAGTCAACAGTGAAACACACAGTGATGTGATATTGAGGAGAAAGAAGGAACCTGGAAGTCAGAGACCCTCAATCACAGTTACAGAGCCCGACCTAGACTCCATGGTTGAAGTAGGGAAGTGATGCCTGTGTGCCATGCATCCTGCTAAGGTCGAGGAGAAAATGGGATTACGGCAAATCCCAACAGGTGGCGCCAGAGAGCCTCCTTCTACACGTGGAAAATGAGCTGGTGCCACCGTTATCTACAGGGCCATCCCTTAGAGAAATAAAATGCTTTAGAAGAGGTTATTTACACTAGTGGTAGAATGGTAATAAGAATGTGAGAAAAAACAGGTTTCTTTTAATAGGCGCAAAGGCGAAAGTGGTAGAATTAATTTCTTTAAGTCAGATTAAAGTTTGATTTTGTCCACTCCTAGCTCCCTCAAACTGTGTGAATTTATGGCTTTTTTATTTAGTAGATGGAAATTAAATAAAATTAATTTTTAAAAATAAACTTCTTAAAATGTGAAAGAAAAATAATAAAGTAGTGGTAGAAAACTTGAGTACCAGTGTTACCCTGACCTAGGCTCAAATCCTTCTTCTGCAAGTCGTCATTACCTCTGGGACCGGACTAGCAACTTCACCACTTAAAGCTCTGTACTCCCATCTGTAAAACAGTGACACTAAACACAGTAGTTGACTTCCTAAAGTTGTCATAAGGATTAAAATAAATCACATATACATGTATTGTATTAAAATAAATCATGTACACAAAATGCTTAGCCAAGTGCCCGGTACACAGTGCACGTAAATGCTGGTGGTTACTATTATTTATGCTTTTCAATACTCTTTCCCAGTCACAGTTTCATATGAATTGGGAAAATCCGGTACCGGGCTCAGCAGACAAAAGTGAGAGCATGTATATAAAACAGCAAAATTTTCCTGGCTCTGTCTCTGTTCCATTCCTCCAGTAAGTGATATTTCCAAACAGAGCTGGCAGGCCAGGAAAATAGCGTGCAAATGACCATTTACTGTTTCATCCGCCCAGGTGGAAAAGGGTAACAGTGGAGACATTGTTCACTGAATTTTGAAATTTTTCAAAACTAAGCACAATGACCTATGTTTCATGCTGTCTCTTGGCAGAGATGCTGAGGAAACGTGAGACAGTAACCCCAAGTTAGCCTTCAGGAATTCCGAGTTCTTACTTTCTCAGTACTTACAATGTAGCAGAATTTAGAACAAGTCCCTAAGGCGTGTTGGTTGACACTTATAAATAACTGGCTTACGTGTAGCTATTTTAAGGTTGAACATGCACTATCTCCCTAACACACTGTAAACTCCTTAAGGACTAAAACTTTGACTGACCCTCTTGTCACCTTCCCTAGAGCACCTAGGATGGTGATGTGTGCATAAAAAGTACCCAATAAATATGTATTCATTCATTAATAGCAGGACTCAGGACTCAGAAAACAAATGCAATTTCATCCAGGTGGAGGGGACCTGTGAATCCTTTGTTTGTCCATCCCTAATAGCTGTAAGAAATGTGTGTGTGTGATTAAGAACTTTATGGGAGTAAGCAGGAATGATCAGGGTGCTTTTGCAATGCAGGAATCGGAATTCCAGGGCTGCTCCAGTGCAGCCCAATTGTACCAGGGGATAATGGACCGCCAAAGGATGCCTAGCCAGCATGACGCTAGAGCCCTCCAGTCTTGGAGCGCTTAGGTGCTGATTAAAGGGCAGTGATTTCTCTGCACCTCAGAGCAACCACCACTGTGGCTGAGAAGAGAGGGAATGGTATCCCTCAGTGCTGACCAAGAAAACCTGCTCTAGGAATCTCTGAGTATTAGATGTGACCATCACAATCCGTAACTCAAAAGGCAATCGAATCTCCTTGCCTGGATGTGGGTTTAGAACTGCTGGCTGCAATGTGAAAGAAAAGATGGGCACTGGGGACACCTTCCAAGTCCAACACGATGATTTTATTATTCTCCCACTTACCATAGACTACAGAAGAGAGTCTGGCACCAGGAGCAAGATATCATATAAAATTAAGCTCCTAAGAGTTGAAATTTTTAAAAGAGCCACTTGGCAACTCCTATTCCTTGCCTGTTGACAGTGTAAACTTTGCTTGGCAAGTTGAAAAGCTATACCAAACAAACGCTATCTGGCAATTAGAAGCACTTAAGTAAGCTAATATAATCAATTATGTCTTTTAATTTGCCAGGCAGCATTTACAGGGTTTAATTTTCTGCTGCTACACCTTCAGGTGGTGTTCAGATTCAGGTGGTGTTGGTAATCTAATAGAAAGATGCCCTGGTATTATCTATGTTGAATTCCCCATATGCACTTCCACCCAGACCAATACCCTCTGTATCCCATACTTAGAGGTGAAATGTTTGTATAGTGAAGAAAGAAAATCATAAGATGTTTATTCAATTATTTTATTTGACAACATTCATATCATCCACTGCCAGTTTCCCCACAAAGAAATATAAAAATCAGTTGCAGTAACAATAGAATCCAAATACAGAAAAATTCTATTTAAAGGAAACACATAATGCAAAAATTGAGATATAAATAAGAGAAATAAATTTAAAGCCTAAATCTCTTATCATGGTCTGATATCATTTGAAAAAAAAGTTTCCTCGTAGAAAAAAAAATTAGATGTAGGATTCTGGTCAGCATAAAACATATATACTGACATATTTGATGTCTTTGAGCAAAACTTCAAAGTACTGATACCAATTAGATTATGATATTTTAAATATCATTATGGTTTAGGAGATAATGGGGGAAGTGTCCCTACAAAAGAGGAACTACGTCTCAACAAAAGGATGAGGTCCACAAATAATTCTTCCCTATATCTGGATAGCACTAGGGTCACATGTAATAAACAGTGGTACTTTTCCTCTGGGTCATCAAGAAGGAACCATATAAATGTAGAGAGCTATCGTCCTCTTAGAAAACTGCAGCCAGACAGTGTCAGAATGACAGAAGTCCGTGGTAACATTAAAAATCTTGAATAAAGGAAAAAGAGTAAGAATTCATTGATTTTTCCTCTTCTCTCCACGGACTGGAAAGGACCCCTACGTTTGGCATATGTAAGCACTGTCTTTCAGCCCACCCAGTAGATATTTTATTGAATAAGAAGTCCCACCCTCAAAAGCTCATAGAGTCAGTCTGTATTATCCCCAGAAGATTTTCCAACTGTCCTTGCTCAGACTGAATTAGTTATCAAAACATAGCTTATTCAGCTTTATTTTTAACTGACAAAACTTGGACACAACCAAGATGTCCTTCTATGAGTGAATGGATAAACTGTAGTACATCCAGACAGTGGAATATTACTCAGCACTAATAAGAAATGAGCTACTAGGCCACGAAAAGACATGGAGGAACCTTAAATGCATATGACTAAGCTAAAGAAGCCCATCTAAAAAGGCTACACACTATAGGATTCCAACTCTCTGACGTTCTGTAAAGGGCAAAACTATAGATCAGTGGTTGTCGGGGATTGAGGATGGGGGAAGGGATGAACAGGCGCAGCACAGAGGATTATTAGGGCAGTGAAACTCTTCTGTATGATGGTATAATGATGAATACATGTCATTATACATTTGTCCAAACCCATGGAATGTACAACACCAAGAGTGAACCCTAATGTACACTATGGACTTTGGCGATTACAATGTGTCAATGCAGGTACATCAGCTGTAACAAATGCATGGCTCTGGTGGGGATGTTGATAATGGGGGAGTCTATACCTATGTGGGGTTAGGGGGTATATATGGGAAATCAATGTACCTCTCAATTTTGCTGTGAATCTAAAACTGCTCTTTAAAAGAGTCTCTCTCTTTTTTTTTTTTTTTTAAGTGGTTTGGTAAATTGTCCGGCATCTTGACAGCAAGAAGAGAGTGTCCTAGAGAGCAAACCTCAGAGTTCAGCTAAAAGCAGTTAGGACTTCCTTGGTGGTCCAGTGGGTAAGACTCCATGCTCCCAAAGAAGGCAGCAGGGGTTCCATCCCTGGTCAGGGAACTAAGATCCCGCATGCCTCACAGCGCGGCCAAAAAATTAAAAAAAAAAAAAAAAAAAGCTGGTGAGAAGAGGAGGGAGTCTAAATGTCCCCTTTAGACCAGTGTGTTTGCTACTCCCAACCATGTGACCTTGGAAAGTTACCCCAACCATTCTGGAGTTTGTCATTGTTAGAGCTCTTCCAGCTCGTATGTGCAATGAGTCAGTGGAATTCTGTTCACTGGAAAGCTAGAGTCCGTTTCCCAAATTACTTAACTGTTGACTTTATTTTCACGGAAATCAGTCTTTTTTTTTTTTTTTTTTTTTTGAGTTTGATTAGTGAGAGTTCATCTCCCAGAGTCATGTCACCTTCTGAATCTACTGATAAAATCAACTTTCTGAACCTAAAGGTGGAACCCTGGGCAGCAGCCACAAAGTCAGGATGGAGTTCAAGGGAAACCCCAGCAGGAGACAGAGAACAACCAGAAGGTCAGGAATCTCCTGAATTAGGCAGGAAAATTTTGGAGATGTTTAACGTAAGTTATACATTATATGACATATATAGTTGGGATTAACATATACACATTACTATATATAAAATAGATAATCAGCAAGGACCTACCGTATAGCATAGGGAACTCTACTCAATATTCTGTAATAACCTACATGGGAAAAGAATCTGAAAAAGAATGAATATGTGTATATGTGTAACTGGACCACTTTGCTGTACCTGAAACTAACACAACATTGTAAATCAACCATACTCCAATAGAAAATAAAAATTAAATTAAAAAAGGAACTGATATATGTATATGTATAACGGAACCACTTTGCTCTACACCTGAAACTAACACAACATTGTAAATCAACTCTACCCCAATATAAATTAAAAATTAAATTAAAAAGTATATATATACAGGCATCCCTCAGAGATATTGCAGGTTCAATTCCATACCATCACAATAGAGAGAATATAGCACGAAAGGGAGTTACATGAATTTTTTTGGTTTCCCAGAACGTAGAATAGGTATGTTTACACCATATGTGCAGTAAACCAAAGCACGATAAAATGAGGTCTGCCTATAATGCTATGGTTCAAACGTTTGTGTCCCCTCCAATTCATCCTAACCCCCCAAAATGATAGGATTAGGAGGTGGGCTTTGGGGAGATGCTTAGGTTGTGAGGGCGGAGCCCTCATGAATGGGTTTAGTGCCTTTTAAAAGAGGCTCCAGAGAGCTCCCTACCCTTCCCTAGCCATATGAGGACACAGCAAAGAAGGCACCAACGAGGAACCAGGAAGAGGGCTGTCACCACAACACGGCCATTCTGGTGCCTTGATCCTGAACTGCCCAGGCTCCGGAACTGTGAGAAACAAACTTCTGTTGTTTATAACCTACCCAGTCTGTGATATTTTTTTATAGCAGTCCAAAAGTACTAAGAAACACAAAACCTTTTTTGCAGATAATAATAATATATATGAAACCAAAAACTCGAGAAAAAGTATAAAGAAGAAAAATACAGTCATTTGTTCCACCCATAGATAATCACTACTAACATTTACCTGCACATCCACAGTCTTTTTGCTATGTAGAGATATATCTATTTTTTTTTAAAAAAAATTGGGATCTGCTCTATCAACTCTTTTCTTTTTCACTTAATAAAATATCATGAGCATTTCCCCACAGCTTTCCCATATTTCTGAGATTATTATTTCTAATGATCACACAGTATTCTGGCTATAGATGTATTGTAATTTATCTTACCAACTCCACTATTGTTTGACGTTTAGGTTGTTTCCCCTGTTTGCTATTGTAAAGAAAAAAAATGCTGTGATAAATATCATCCTACATAAATCTCTGGGCACATCTTTGATTGTTGCCTTAAGATAAATTCCCAGGCATGGAATTACTGGGTCAAAGTGTGTAAATAAGTTTAAGACCTTTGATACTTATCGCCAAGTAGCTCTCCAAGAAGCTGTTCAAGTGTACAGGCCCATCAGCCATGTAGAAAAGTGCCTCAGAATTTTAATAAATGTTTGGAATGGCTGAAGAACACCAGACCCTTATTACAGAGGAAATACATTATTTTAAATGGCATGCAACTCGTATCACCTATCTTATCCTAACATGGGATTAATTCCAGGGGAACTTGCTTTCAAGTACATTATTTTATTGGGTGGCTTATTTTATACATTGATACTAGTGAATTATCAAAAAAGATGATCTTAGATATGTGAGATTTTGAAAATGCATTGGCCATTATTTATGATTTTGTGCTTTGAGTTTTTCCCTCCTTGAATATACTTTGCTTTCATAAAGAAAATTGATAGAAAAAAAGATTTTTTTATCTGTGCAAAATATTCCATAGCTCAATGTATAGAACTAAATCTTGTCCAGAGAATGAGATACGTCTGTTTTCATGGAAAAAGCCAAGGTCAAAGCAGTACTTTGCACCTCATTTATTCTCTCAACTGCTATGAATGGCAGAAACAAATCCAATGGGAATATTCCCATTTTCCAAGTAGAGTAACTGAAACTCAGAGATAGAAATTGACTTTGCTAAAAATTACAGAAAATAGTGACACCGCCACAAAACTCCAATTTCTTTATTGTGGTATTGTATTGTAGTATATCCTACTATGCATTAAAAAGAAAAAATCAGAGCCCAACACATAGCAATACCTGTGTTGTACATATCTCACCAAAGGAAGGTCTTTTCCAAGGTGATGGACAGCTGGCAGGAGCAGAGTGCCGGGAGAAGAATGTTCCAGCCTGGGGCTCTGAAGGACAGATGGGTCGCAATGCCCTGAGTCTCTTAATCACATGCTCGGTGATCCACAGGCTTTAAGAGCCTTGAAGAGGTGGATACTGTCATCTGGCCTTGGGTTTGCAATTGTAGAGCCATACACACCCCGAACACAGAGATCAGAGTTATTATTGGAGAGAAATTGGATGTCTAATTGGAAATGGACCTGGTTCCCTGGCAAGATCCTAAGGAAAATAATTCAGTTAGAAGTTGATAGAACTTTGATCACAGTGCTGCCTTTGCTTAAGTGTCCTGCTGCCTATTTCAGCATATCAAGATCCTAGCAATTTCTCCATGTTCATCTTAAATATTGTCTCTTCCTAGATTCCCCAGCAAGAAATTATCTCAGCCGCACCTGGTCTCTCCAAGTCCTTCACCTCCATATCTCATTATATTTAATATTTCCTGTCTCGTATTAAAATAACGTATACACACATTATATGCTGGCCTCAATGAGCGGGCAGTGTAGCTGCGAAGACAGCTGCTTCATTTTCCCCACGCACCCTATAACATTTTGCACAGTACATTGGAGCAGAAGTACTTTAACAAATGTTTATGGAATAACTGAATAAATGAAAATGTATTACGTAGTCATTTCCTGCCAATTCTATTACGTAGCTCAGACACTCATCAAAAACTCTCTTGAAATTTTGCAAGTTGCCTCATGGGCCAGAGGTAAATTATTATCTCAAAATAGATTTCCTCTAAAACACAAAGCTTAATTAGTCCAGCTTTATTTTTTTGTTTTTATAAATGTATAAAGGGACACCAAAGGGAAAGATGAGAAGTGATTGATAGCACATGGCACTAACAGATTCACCATTCCAGGAAGTTTTCTTCAACGGGTTTTAAAACAGTCAGATTTCCAGCTTTATAAATATTAATTAAGTTTCCCATACTTGTCCAGGAGGACCCAAGTGTGGTATCTTAGCTTAGAGACAGTCTTGATGGTAAAACAAAAAAATAAAGATACTGTCCATGTTAAAATTGTTTCTTCTAAAATATGGTTCGGAAGGATACATGCACCCCAATGTTCATTGCAGCACTATTTACAATAGCCAAGGCATGGAAGCAACCTAAATGTCCATCAACAGATGAATGGACAAAGAAGATGTGGTGCATAAATGCAATGGAATATTACACAGCCATTAAAAAGAATGAAATAATGCCATTTGCAGCAACACAGATGGATCTAGAGATTATCATACTAAGTGAGGTACATACTAAGTGAAGTCAGAGAAAGACAAATATTATATGATATCACTTATATGTGGAATCTAAAAAAAGTGATACAAACTTATTTAGGGATTTCCCTGGTGGTCCAGTGGTTAAGAATCCTCCTTCCAATTCAGGAGACACAGGTTCGATCCCTGGTCCAAGAACTAAGATCCCACAGGCTGCAAGGCAACTAAGCCCATGCACCACAGCTACTGAGCCCGTGTGCTCTAGAGCCCATGCACCACAACTAAAGAGAAGCCGCCGCACAGCAACAAAGAGCCCCCGCGCCGCGAGGAAAGATCCTGCGTGCCACAGCAAAGATCCCACATGCCACAACTAAGACCAGGTGCAGCCAAATAAATAAAGAAAGAAATATTCAAACAAACTTATTTACAAAACAGAAACAGACTCACAGACTTAGAGAATGAACTTGTGGTTACTGGGGGGAAGGGTGAGGGAGGATAGATTGAGAGTTTGGGACTGACATGTACACACTGCTATATTTAAAATAGATAGCCAACAAGGACCTACTATATAGCACAGGGCACTCTGCTATACTCTGTAATAATCTAAATGGGAAAAGAATTTGAAAAAGAACAGGTATATGTATATGTATAACTGAATCACTTTGCTGTACACCTGAAACTAACACAATTGTAAATCAACTATACTCCAATATAAATTTTTTTTTTTTAAATTTTAGATGTGTTTCTTCTAGAAACAGCTACTAATATCCAGCCCTTCTCTTTAGTTAGGATGAGAGCTTCCCAGTGGCTTAGGAGAGATTTACCTCTTCGGTAGAAGCCAAAAAGCTCAAAGTAGATGTCTAGAAAGACAGTAAACAAAGCAATATTTCATTTTTAAACTATACGACCTCTTTGAATATAATCGTTAAGTAAGAACTTTTTAGTTTTTTATTACAAATGAAATATGTTTGTAAAGGGAAACACTCAGAACCTATTAAACACCTGGCCATGCATTCAACTGACAGGAGTATGTAGACAGAGGTCTGGCCAAAACAAAACAAAACAAAACAAAACAAAACAGTCTTCATAATGCATGCAACCACATGCACGGTGTATTAGAAGAAATATATATGTAGTTCAGTACCTGGGGTCATGGGACCAGAGCTAGTAGATTAGTACCCAGGAGATGTCAGCTCAGAGCTGGGACAGATGAGTTTAGTATGGGCAGAAGGCTGAGCAGAGATTTTTGTAGGGGAAAATTTGTGTTTGCTGCTCACCTCTGCAACAATAATTGGGTGTGAGCAAGATATACTATAAAGAATAGACCAGTAGAACACATTTTACATAATGGACATTCAGGCTGAGAATGAAGATTTTGGAAAGTTGCTGAAGCCACAGGAGCCCTGGTCAGAAAACCAGTTAAATCCAACACCTCTTGTAACATCGTTAAGTCAAAGGAAAAGCTCCATTATATTCACAGTCCTTGTGTGTGCTGAGGAAAAGCAATATGGCTTAATGAAACAAAGGATGGGGATTCAAGAGATATGGCTTCAATCCCCAGATCTGTTACTAACAGGAGCACATCCTCAACTATTAAAGTGAATCTTTGTGAGTTATGAGTGTATTACAGGGGAAAGATCAGAGAACCTGAGCACACCAACTGGTCCCTGACGAGCTCAAGATCACTGAAACCTAAAACATCATTACTGAATTCATCTTTGAGAGATGGTTTATGATTCCAGGTTTTCTGTAGTTCCTTTGCTAGAAAATGGTAGAATTGGTTATAACTAACAGCTGCCCAGACAACTGTAATCAGAACCATGTTTTCTCTGAAATAACAATGGAAAAACTATATATACATTCCTTGATATCGAAAGGAAACCTGATCGTGCTGCCAGTCTAATAACACAGCTCTAGTTTCTGAATCCAGAGGTTTTCAAACTCTAGTTTATGAAACTCTATGGTTTCAGGGAAACTTGCCAAAATTATGGGGTAGAAGCTTCTAGAAATTGCTGGGTTTTTTCCATACAAAAAATTTAAGTGAAGGTATATGATTGACTTTTTAAAATAGTCCATTAACTTGAATAGACATGTGTTTGTATAAGTGTGTATGTGAACACTCATTATTTATACTGTAAAAACCCAATGTAATTTTAGTTATTTTTTAATTTATGTTACCTGTCATGGCATAAGAGCAGTTGCATTAGAATATCTGTCAATTTCTTCATTTATTTACTGCAATTTTAGCCTTAAATATTTGGATGCTGTGTTAGTTGGTGCAAAAAGATTAGGAAGTTTTATTCCCAAAGTAATGTGGTATATACCATTACTAATATAAATTATTTCGGCTGTGTGTAATGCTTTTTGTTTGGAATTCAGCCTTTTCAAATATTAATAGTTATTGGGACTTCCCTGGTGGTCCAGTGGGTAAGACTCCGCGCTCCCAAAGCAGGAGCCCGGGTTCTATCCCTGGTCGGGGAACTAGATCCCACAAGTTGTGCGGGCAAAAATAAAAATAAAAAATAATTTTTAAAAATTATATGCTTCAACCTCTATTTATTGACTTATCAACTCTGTACAGTGTCTTTTGACTTCCAATTATGAAAGATGAAGAAATTAGTCCCCTCTCTAGTACTTCTAACTCCCCTCTTCCCTGTCTCCTTGCAGATTTTGTAGTTATGTTATTATCATTTTATATTGTCAAGGCTTATATCAGTTACATCCTCTTCTGCAACTAAAACCCCCATAGTTTATTTTTTTCTTAACTTTCTCATGTATTTAAATAGATTCACTGCTTACCTCCAGATCTTTCGTACTGCTGCTCCCCCATTCCTGAATCCCTTGTTTAATTTCCTTTATTTGACTGGTGGATTCCATCATGGAGTAATTGTTCCAAGAGGATTTATGAGCATTACATTCCTCAATTACTTGCATGTTTAAGGACGCCTTTCTTGGGCTTCCCTGGTGGCGCAGTGGTTGAGAGTCCGCCTGCTGATGCAGGGGGCACGGGTTCGTGCCCCGGTCTGGGAAGATCCCACATGCCGCGGACTGGCTGGGCCCGTGAGCCATGGCCGCTGAGCCAAGAATGCCTTTCTTTTCACTTGAAAGACAAGTTGATAGAGAATAAAATTTTTTCTGTTTCTTTTTATCCCTATAGAAATCTGTAGACATTTATCCACTCTATCTTAAAATAAAATAATAGAGTGTAGTAAGCTGAATTCAGCTTCACATCTTCCCTCGTGCTTTTTCTACTTGGATTTCTACCGGAGTTTTCTTTCTCTTGACGTTTACTAAGTTAGTTAGGCTACATCTCAATACCTTTTATTCTGTATTATTTTTCTTTTATTGAAACTGCGTGCTTTTTAGGAGAATGAATTCTTGAAAGTTTTATTAGATTTGTATATTTTTCTCTCAACAAAAATAATTTAACATACTGAATAATTAACATACTGAATTCTGCTTTGTTTTACGTATCTGTTTTCTCTTTGGAATTGAAACCGAGTGAGGCCCTGTGGGGCTCCCAGGCATTTTGTCCCCGTTTCTTGTAGGCAAGACTCCAGCCTGCATGACCTTCCCTGAGTCCCAAAGGGCAGATTCGAACAGTTGCGAATCAGGGAGGAGCAGGCAAGAGACCACCTGAGGCAAGATTCAAGGGACCAGAGAAGCTCATCAGGTTTAGGAGACTGACCACCTGAGACCCTGCACACACCCTAACCTTGTCAGCGACCCCACCCTTGAACCGTTGTTATAAAGCCCTCCTCAAATGCTCCTGGATTGGGACACACAGTTTTTGAGGGCAGGAACCCACTGTCTCCCCCTTTGCCTGGCAAAGTAATAGAACTATCCTTTTCTACTTCACCCAAAACTCTGTCTCCTGAGATTCGATTTGGCACCGGTGTACAGAGGCCAAGCTTTCGGTAACAATTTTGGTGATCACCAAGGGACCACCTCAGGGATGGTCCGATGGGGGGTGGCTGTCCCTAGAGGCCAGATCACCTGTGACCCTTGCCTGGAGGCCAAGCCCCCAGTCATACCCCGTCTGCCATCCTGGCAGCTGGAACTCTGAGGTGGGAATAGACAGAGGAAGAGGGACCACCCTAGCAACTGCCGAGGCCCTTTTTGCCTTGGGGACCTTCCTCTCTTCCTCCTGCCTGGACCGCCCTGGACTTCCTACTCCTAGGAACTATTTGGGGAAGCAGAAATGATAGTGTCTGATGTCGCGACACCTCTGCCTGAATCTGGGTTCTGGGTGAGTCCCTGGGAGTGCACTCCCAGGCTCCTTCAATTTTGTCCCTCTGAAGAACTTTTGGTTCCATCTGGGGATTTTCTGTTTCAGAAATCCCATCTGTAAGGCTCCACTTAGACTAAGGTCATGGGAGAAGCAGGACTTGGAAGCAGCCACTCTGAGCTTTGTGCTGTCTGCTTTTTTCTGGCATAAGCCTTCCATCTGTTGGCGAGGGTTATGTTTTGTTTTCAGTCAGCTCATGAGTGTCCTATCAATCAAATATAGGAAATGCTCCTTCTTCTCCTTCTTTTTCTTCTCCTTCTTTTCCTCCTCCTCCTCTTCCCTCCTCTTCCTCTCCTTCTTCTTGTCCTTCTTCTTCTACTTCTCCTTCTTCTTCTTCTTGACCTTCTTGTCCTTCTTCTCCTTCTTCTTCTTCCTCTCCTTCTTCTTGTCCTTCTTCCTCTCCTTCTTCTTGTCCTTCTTCTTGTCCTTCTTCTCCTTCTTCTCCTCCTCCTCCTCCTCCTCCTCCTCCTCCTCCTTCTTCTTCTTCTTCTTCTTCTTCTTCTTCTTCTTCTTCTTCTTCTTCTTCTGCTGCTGCTGCTGCTGCTGCTGCTGCTGCTGCTTCTTTTCCTTCTCCTCCTCCTTCCCCACCTTCCCCTCCTCTTCCTCCTTCTTCTCCATCTGATAGTCCCCTGGGGAAAATCTTGGCAGACTCATCGACCTATAGCTCTAAACCTATAACTAGGAAAAACATGAAATTCTATTGTAATTCTGTTTGGCCAACGTACATTCTTGAAAATGAGGAAAGGTGGCCTTTGACTGGTAGCCTAATTTATTATACTATTCTCCAGCTAGAGCTGTTTTGTCACAGGAATAGAAAGACAGGACAAATTCCATATGTTCAAGCATTCACGCAATTACATAATAAAAGTGAGCAGCTAGGTAATAAGCTGATGGTACAAAGAGAAAGGAAAGTCATTTTGCCTAGAGCTGGTTTTTTCTGAAGGGAAAGGAAAATAAGGGAGACTGAGAAAAGAGTTGTACATGTTTTGTTTGTGGGACCATGTATGTTGTATGCATGTATGCATGTCAGTACTTACATTGACTGGTTGAGATGTCTTTGAATAACAGGGCTCACTAATGGGGCTCACATGTGACAACACCAGGGAATCCATCCTATTGTGTCTGGTTTTGCCTGTGGCAGAATGTTGGTTGGGATTTTCCCTTTTGGACTAGCCTTGTTATGGGTGATCAGAGCTCTGTTCCATCTTATAACACCCCACCAAGGGTATTTTTACAAAATTGGGAGATCTTCAGCTATTCCCCCATGAAAAGGAACTGTTATTTCTGTCCCCCTGTGCCTGGACCCTCCATAACACTTATTTTATCTAGATCATCTCTAGTTCCTGAGACTGAAGAAGAAGGCAGGGAAGGAAGGCCTTTTTAAAGTCAAGCAAAAAACTGAGACCTCTGGTTCAGTCTTTATGTAAAAGTGAACTTGTAAATGAGCTCTATCTAATTGACTTAAAAGTAAGCACTTACAAATTAAACCTAAATGTCTAGAAAATTGGCCAAGATAAATTTTAGGACCACATGATCTGGGAAATATTCAGTATTGAATGAATATCTGCTATTGAAGGTGGCTTAAGCTTGTTGGTTTGATTAATATAGACATGTCTTTAGAGTCATCAATATTAAGTAATGCAAGTGAGATAAGAGCTGTTGGGTAAACTCTTTAGGAATAATTCTCCATAAGAAAGCACATGTTTTTAAAGTTGTGTATGATCAGGATTTTCAAAGATAGGATTAAATCTAATTGGGTAAATGGATTTTGTTGGGAGTGGGCTAGGGCAAGACCAGATTCCTATTTGCGCTTGAAATCTTTCACTTTGGTAAAATGAATAAGTATTGTTTGCCAGTTTCTAAAGGTTCTTTTGATCTCCAGCTAATTTTGAGATTCTTCAGAGGGCCCCTGAGGCACCTCAGAAATATTTAACTAGGATTATTTGGTATGTTAAATTAAATGTAATCAGTCAAGTTAAATGTAATCCTGATTACTGTAACCAAGTTTCTTTCCCAATTACATTGCAGTCAGATGCTTAACTGCACCCTTTTAAGTCTTTCTGTTGCTATACTCTGATGCTTTTGCAAAGATGCTTCATCTTCAAGAAGACTTATGTGAAGGACCACTTTTGACAAATACAGGTCTCTGATAAATTTCGTATCATACAGCTGAGCTGGTTAAACAAGTTAAAAATCTTAATGGAGAGTCTGATGGCTTGGAATTCCAAGTACCACATAGCAGTACATTTGTTCCTAACCACTACAAAGGTTATAGTGCAACACACCATATTTATCACATATGCTAGATCATTTAATCTTGCCAATAATGCAATGAAGTCAGTATTGGGGTGGATACAGTATACATTTTATAGATGGGATTACTGAGATTTAGAGAGAGCTTAAGTAATTTGCCCAAGGTCATACTTTGTAAATAACAGAGCTGGAATTCAAATGATTGTATCCAATACCAAGGGCATGCTCTTCCTATCACTCTAAGCATAGATAAGAAGAAACAAACAAACAAAGTTTTTAGTTTCAAATTCCATATTCATTATAACCCCTTTTAGTAACCTCAAATTTATTTATTAATTGGTATTCATCCATGTATCTTAAGTCTTTTTATTTAATAGGCTTTACTTTTTAGAGCAGTTTTAGGTTCACAGAAAAATTGAGTGGAAGGTACAGAGATTTCCCATATGCCCTTTTCCCCCAACACATGCACAGGCTCCCACACCATCAACATCCCCCCCATCCAGAGTGGTCCAATTGTTAAACAATTGATGAAGCTCTATTTGCATGACCTTATCACCCAAAGCCCATAGTTTACATAAGATTTTCTAATTCATTCCTCTTCTTCCTTCTCCTGATTCAATCTTATCCCTTTTATCTATCTTCCTTTGGAATACCAGTATTGGGAGACAGTGGCAGTAAAGGCATTAGTGAATAAAACTAATCTCTCTACCCTCCTTGTCATACTACTTACATACATTCCATTGAACTGTTATATTTTTAGAGTTTGGGGTTTTTTTTCTCTCTTTTGGCCATGCCATGCGGCTTGCGGGATCTTAGTTCCCCGACCAGGGATTGAACCTCTGCCCTTGGCAGTGAGAGTACGTGGAGCCCTAACCACTGGACCACCAGGGAACTGTCATGGAGTTTATTTCTTTTTAATTGGTATCTTGCTTATACACTATGTTACTATTTTCAAAGGCTCTCACACCCATTATGTCATGGAGGTCTCATAACATGCCATTGGCAAGTTCAAGGAAACCTGCCTCTTCATGTCTTGTGCTCAGTTGGGAAGGAAATGGGTTTTGGACACCACCCTTACAGAGCTAATAATTCACCCCCCAGCTTTAATTTAAAAGTTTCTAATTCGTTAACAATGCAATTTTCAAAATGAGGTTTGTATGAGACGCTTAAAAACTAAAATGCCCTATCAGTCTTTTCCCCCTTAGAATCTAGCTTCGACGCTGGGATTTCAGAAAGCCAAGCTTAGACACCACAGGGCAGTCATCCGAACTTAGGTGTCAGGATAATACTGACACCACAGTCTCGGGCAGCACTTTATAGAGTTTACGAAACATATTGCTATGCATTGTTTCACTTCAACTTGGCAACACCTTTGAAGAGGACCCGGGTCTGCCTGTAATTAATGAGAACCGTGGGTTGCTGTTCTCCTGTCTCACCTTGGAGGTGGCAGCATTTGTCTAACCCAGACTGGGGCCTCTGGTCATAGACTGTACATTATGCAGCACTAATGATGCAATTAATTCCTACATTAGCTGACACATCATTCCTTAAAGTCAAAATTTCCAAGTTGAAAACTTAAAAAAAAAAAAGTTCAAAAGGCAAAGCTGAGGGCCAGCTAGAAAGACTATACAAGGAGTCTTAATTCATTCCCAGCTTCTGCCTATTATATTGACAAATACACTACTTTAATCTCTCCCTACCAGACCTCATATACAGTGGTCAAGAAGCCAGTTTATTAGAGTTTCTTTTTTCATCCACCGGTTCTGAGAAAGGTTATAGGTACAAATACCTCACAGCCAGTATTAAAAGGACATACTGACAGAAAAAAAAATTATATAGTCAGTCTTGCTAAATTAGTTTACCTAAAATTGTATGTGTGAGTGATTTTAATCAAAATCTAATTTCCCCTCTTTTTAGAGTAACTGAAATGAGATTTTTCTAATTTACTTTTTGCGGTTCAAGTTTCTCATAATTCTTCGATGGTCGTGACAGCACTGTGAACACGTCTGCTGCTACAAAGCATTAAAAAAAAATTAGATTTTCAAATTGATGTACTAAATTAAAAATGTTTAATGCTTCTCATCAAAAGGCACAGGAGTGTATATACATGGGGCCTCCAGTACAGTTAAAGGCGCAATATTTTTTTCATCTGTTTCTTTAATTCACAACCCAGGGCAACTGTACTGTGAAAATTAACAAGCTCTAAGTAAAGGAATCCTTGTAAGCTGTCCTCTAAGAAGCTTCCTTTTAATTTCTTTTCATCCCTTGACATGGTGACCCTAAGGATGTCATAATAAAAATGGTTGCTGGTGCCTTGGGTTTGCTTTTGGTTTATTTGCTTGTTGCCTATGGTGTGGGTTGTTTTGTTTTGTTTTGTTTCCTTCTGCCCCAGCTGGAGCTCGCCAGATGTTATTAGGGCTTGTGAGCTTCTGAATAATTGTAACTCTCAGGCTTGACTAGCTAATTCCAATGATTTAGAAAATCATATTACTCCTGTAAATTGGCTCAGTTGTTATATTAAAATCCAAGCTTCTGCCCTTAGTAGATGTTTGCTGCCTGGCTCAGAGCAAGGCTGGGCATATCCCAGGAGCCACATCTGCAGACTTGGGAAGATGACTCTGAAGGTCAAGAAGGCTTGGGAAGGGTTTTGGGTAGGTAGCTTGGTTCTCCACCTTAGTATGCATTAAATTCTCCCCAAGTAGCATGTGAAGAGTTCAGGACCCCATCGTGCTGTGAAATTGAAGTTTAGATCCTTCTGAAATAATGACGGGTAAGATCCAGTTCTCAAATACTACAGACTTCTCTGCTTTTATAAAACACAGGCACGACTTCCAGCTAGGACCAAGGCAACTACTCTTATACTTCCCTTCCCTCCAACACCCCTGGCACGGACAGTTAGTGAAACTGGGTCTCCAGGAAAAGGAATGGATTGGCCTAAGGCCACCCAGGAAATCCTGGCAGAGCCAAGCTGAGGACCTAAGGAACTGGTATCCAGTCCAGTGCTATCTCCACCCCCATGGAAATACTCTCCTACCCAGCGAAGGAGTCTCTTGGTGTCTGGTTTTGTTCATGGCAAAACCATCAGTCCTGACCCTACGAACAAGCACATACATGTTACCGTTTGATGCTGAGTGACCTCAGCCATCCCTCTGGACCAGGAAAGGCTAAAGAAGAGAGAAGCCCGGAACCATGGTTCCTCCATCCCTGGATGACCAAAGCCTTCAGCACATTTTTTTTTTTTGGCTACACCACACAGCATGCCAGATGTTAGTTTCCCAACCGGGGATTAAACCCGTGCTCCCTGCAGTGGAAGCACAGATTCTTAACCACTGGACAGCCAGGGAAGTCCCAACACACTTTTCTAAAGCCATTCAGCAGCCGTAACTTGTTTTCTCTGTCCTTTCTCTCCCATCCACCCTTCATTAAACCTTATCAATTTCCCATTCTTTTTCCCCAGCTCACTTCTCTCCCTTAGGGGAAACAATTTAATGGGCTCTCTAGATAAGCAAAGCCCTGTTATATAGAAGCTACCCAAGACATGACCCTTCTAGATAATAAGGTCTTAATTCATCTATGAAGTAAATGTCTCCAGAAAGCACCTACCTGCGAACACTAAAGGTGGACGTTTTGGTTGCTGTCAACCAGGGGAAGAACTATTGGAAGTCATCTTGGCCCTGACATACCTGGGGTCACACCACACACAAAGCATACCAGGCTTTGCTTCTCTGTCACCAGGTAAAGCAACAGGTCATAGAAGTGTGTGCTACCTCTTTCTAACAATACTGAAAGCAATGAAGTTATATGGCGAGGTCAGCATAGATTCTGCTTCACGGAAGGTAGTCAAGACGTTCTAGTTCATTGGTTTTTCTTCCTTCATGTGGTCTATCAGTTGATGCTGCCTTGAGCCGAAATCCTCCTTACCCCTTCCCCCCAACCACTACCAGCAACTGGGTTTAATTTCTTGTTTCAAAAAAAAAAAAAAATCCCATTATTCTTTCTCCCTACGCACTTGTTCTGGGATTTTCAATATATCATTAGGTTATTTTGTGGTTTCTAATAATTTTGTAAATCGTTTGTTTTATGGAAGCTGCAATTAAGCCCAGTAATATTGTCTTGAGGTCATTTCTCCCCTGGAATAGTTTAAGCCTAATGAAAAGTGTGCCTTTTGCTGTCACTAGTGCTGAAAAGGTGATAGCTTCTTTCTGCGGAACGCGGTAGATATTGAAGCCCGCGGACAAAGGAAAATTAGTTCTCCTAGAAAATAGAGATATAATTATGAATGAATTAGCCCCCTCTACTAGGTTGTGAGCGAGCTCCTAAGAGTAGGGCTGTGTCTTATTCATCTTTGTTCAATCCTCTACAGTTTCTTCATGGTAGGTATTCAATAAATAGATACTGACTTAAGAATTCAAAGACCTGGTTGCCAGTGACCATCAGTTGTCATTTCTGAAGCTGTAATGCTTTGCCCCATAGAGACTGGTGTTCCTGAATTACATTAAGGAGCTCTAGAGTTGAGAAGTCCTATGGGATAAGAAGATAGGAAGGGTTCTAAGGTTCTAGTTGGTACTAAGGGAAGTAGAATCTGGAAGGTAAGGGCGTAGGAGCAGAAGGCATGGCCAGTGACTCACTGAGTAAAAGAGATTCAAATCCAAAGAACCTCTTGGAGTTTTCAACATAAGCTTGCACTTCAAGCTGAACCAGACAAGGAAGCAGAACTTCTGAACCAATGGTGTAAATATGAGAAGAAAGCCTGCAGTGATTTCAGGATCCTAGAGCTTCGTAATGATGCTGACATCGACAAAATATACATCTAGGAAAATCTTGTAAATACCAACTCATCATCGTTCAAAACACCATAAACACTTGTCTTTAAGTTCTGATAGTAGAGAAAAACATGAGTTCAGCTTTACCTTTGCACCCACAAATTTCACATAGGGTGTCATGTAAATGAGAGTCTAGTGACAAAGGTACTTGTGAAACCACTTAAGGGAACAAACTGTTTTCAAGTACTTCAGGAGTTCACACTGATGTATAAACAATCAAAGTTAATTACATATCATTCTGATGCATTCACACAAAGATCTATACTTGGCAAGACACCCTGGCAACATTTTGTTAGCCTAGTGTATCCCCTGCCCATTTGAAAGTAATAAAAACGGCATGGCTGAAGAAGTATCTCATAATTCAAACTATTCATTGCCCCCTCTGATCGCAAACCAGGGAGATTTCACTGTAAATCTTGAGAAAATTCTCTGCCTTATAAAGTGATGCTGATTGGTGCTTTAAGTAATGTTAAGTACAGGAGCTGGGATGCATTAACTAACCATAGTCTTAAACTGTTAGAACTAGTTAGGCAAACTCTAACACCCACATGATACGGATGAAGAAGTAGTTCCAAAGAAGTTAACTATTTTGCCGAGAGTCAAACAAACAGTAAGTCATAGACTTGGGACTTGAACCGTTGTGACTCCTTTGTCCCACACTATACTAATTCAGAAGACCGCAGACCTGGGGCTTTACGCTGCCATCTTTTAACAAACAATTCTGGAATAACAGAGACGGCTGCTGTGGAACAGAGACCCCCCCCCCCACTGATCACGGCATTCTAACTGCACAATGATATGGTCTACTCCTGTTCTATTCTTCCACAGAACAGCTAGACATAGTATATTTCTCCTTTTCTAAGGTATAGCTTGTGCTTCTCTACCCTCCATGAGCCTGTTTTGTGGATGGGTCCAATCATACAGAGAAAACTTCTTTCCTTACTTGATAGTTACATGGGGAGATAATGTAATTTTTTTTTTCCAACTTAGCCCCAAAGCAATCAGTTGACAAGTCCAGAGTAGACCCCTGAGGTAAAGTGAAATATAAAGGCTCTCTGGGTAGCAGGCGTTTCCCTTTCAATGACAGCTTAACTGGTGATGCGTTGAGCAGGGCACTATCGTTTCTTCCCACTGTTTGCATTTGGCTTGGAGCCAGCACAAAACCTGCCTCGGTGACGTTTCAGGTCAGACCATTATGTCAGGAATTTCCCACGCAGCCAGCAGAGGGAGGGAGGGCTGCAGCCTGCAACCTGTAACTAGATTCAGAAAGGGAGGAATCAGAGGAAGGAAGGGTACTCTCGGGGCTATGGTCCATGATGAGGGCTTTAAGGTGGCAGAAGGGAACAAACTGTGGGCTTTGCCTGAAAATGGTGGCCCATCTACATGTATGGAGTTGAAGAAAAAGTCGTGTGATGGGATGAGTGGAGAACACAGGACGCGTGTGTAAGGCTGTGGTGACTCATTGCCCTGTCCTTTTTTCATTCAGTAGATTTAAGTCATCAGGCTCCTTCGAGTGGCAGAGAACCTGCTAGGAAGTGCATATGGGAAACTACAAGCCAGTGTGCCTTAGCTTCTACCTTCAAGAAATTTATAATCTGGAAAAGTAGGGAATAGATATACAAATAACTTTTAAGCACAGTAAAATATGACCTTAAAAGAAAGCACTTTTCTAATTTAAAAGCAGCAGAGGATACTTTTCTGATTGGGGGGTAACAGGAAAGAATTCAAGGGAAAAATGAATTTGCTTAAAGAATGGAATTTCTATAGATTAGGGGAAATAAAAGAAGTGTTTATGTTTAGCAACCAGGATAAATCAAAGATTAGCACACGTCATGGAAATAGATCTATTTCGTGTCAATTTATAACCTTCTAAGGACAGCCTTATTTGTCATTTAAGAGATACCTCAAAATCTTAAAAGAATAGAAATGATTCCTGAAATAATCTATATCCCCTGCTTCTACAACAGTCCTGGCACATAACCGAGGATCGATATTAGGTTGTCAAAGATGAATAAGAATTGATTTTAATTAGGCTGAAGATTCCCATCTAAGGAAAGCTGATATTCATGAGAAGTTGGATTGATTAGCAGTGGAGCAATGAAAAGGCAGATGTTGGACGTTGCCATTCAGAGCATTTGATCTTTCTCAGGGGCCCCTGGGCAGATTAATGCAGTCAGTAGAAAGGAACAAATAAGGGTATTTCAGGTACAAACTACCAAGATTTAGTTTGTAAATGAGTGTTTAAAGGCTTCAGGCTATTAAAAGCAGTGAACTCTCCTACTTAAGTTTCTAGGCACACCTAGAAAACGTCACATTATAATTTGGCTCCCGTGAAGTTTTTCTACAGAGAGAAGATATGCTGTCGAGTGGAAATGAATATTTGTTCTCTTTAATCATTATGTGTCTCACCGTAAATTAATAAATTGCTATTGTGTTTAAAGTATCAGAGTCTGATGAACTTTGTATCCTGATTTTTCCAGCATGGCTGAGTTCAGTCATTTCTGGGACACCAAAAGGATCAGGCTTCCGGGTTTCAGTGCTGAAAGCAGGATGCTGGGCCATGGGGAATCCAGCAAGTTCACAGCATCATGAAAGATCTCTCAGGAGCCTACTGACATCCTTTAATTAGTTGATGGGAATGTACTATGCTGAACCACACTGTACATTTTGGGAAAATTAAATTGAAATTCAATAAATTTTAGCCAGCTTTCCAAGATGAGAAGATGAACTTTCAAACTGGCAATGGAAATATTAAAAGCCTTCCTTTCCTGTACTGATTGAAAGACAATCATAGCAGAGTATAATACTAAGAGCGTGTGTTCTGAGGTTAAACTGCCTGGGTTCCAAGCAGCTCTGCCACCCGCTGGCTGTGCAACCTTAAGACAGTAATTTGATGTCCCTTCCAGTTTCTTCGTCAGTAAAGTGATGAGATATTTATTTAAATAATTATTAAATTTTATTACTATTATTTATCATGAGCTAAAGATGAATAATACTATTTATCTCGTAGGATTAAATGAGTTAGCGTTTGTAAATATTTCAGATAGCAGCTGCTAATTTTTTTTAAAAAAACTGACAATACCAAGTGCTGAAAAATAGGCAGAGCAACTGGAACTCTCATACATTACCACTGGGAATGCAAAATGGTACAGCAACTTTGGAAAACACTTTGACAGCTTCTTATAAAGTTGCTGTTAACCATATGACCCAGTAATCTCATTCCTAGGCGTTTGCACAAAAGAAATGAAAACTTATGTTCATATACAAATCTGTATGCAACTACTGTATAGCACAGGGAACTATATTCAATATCTTGTAATAACCTATAATGGAAAAGAATATATATATGTGTCTAGATATACGTGTGTGTATATATATGTATGCATAACTGAATCACTTTGCTGTACACCTGAAACTAACAACACTAAATCAACTGTACTTCAATCAAAAAGAAAAAAACAATTGCAGTGTGTCCATACAATGGACTATTACTCAAAAATAAAAAGAAATGAAGTACTGATACAACAACAGCAAAATTTACATGCAAATATTTGTAGCTGCTTTATTCAAAATTGTTAAAAACTGGAAATAGCTCAAGTGTTCTTCAGTTGAGGAATGGATAAACACACTGTCGTACATCCATGTAATTGAACACTACTCATAAATAAAAAAGAGCAAACCACTGATCCGCACAACTTGAATCTCAAATGCATTATGCTAAGTAAAAGAAGCCAGACCCTAAAGGCTACACGCTGCGTGATTGCAATTAGATGACATTATGGAAAAAGCAAAATCTAAGTACAGGAACAAAAAACAGATCAATGGCTTCCAGGAACTAGAGGTTGAGAGTATAGGAACTTACCACAAAGGAGCACAAGGACATCTGCAGTCCTGGAACTGTTCTGTATCTTTTTTTTTTTTTTTTTTTTTGGCTGTGTTGGGCTGGTCAGGGAACTGAGATCTCACGTGCTGTGGGGCAGCTAAGCCCACGCGCCACAGTTACTGAGCTTGCGTGCCTCAACTAGAGAGCCCACCTGTCGCAAACTACAGAGCCCACGCGCCCTGGAGGCCATGCGCCACAACTAGAGAAGAGAAAACCCACACGCCACAATGAAAGATCCTGCATGCTGCAGCTAAGACCCGACACAGCCATAAATAAATAAATAAAGTTAAATAAATAAATAAAAGACAAGGAGACAGATAGTAACACAGAGAGAGAATATTGTGTCTGGCATATAGCAATATAGTAAGCACTATAGAAATATTTGTTAAATAAAAAATTAAACTTTTTCTTTGACATGTCCCGTATAATAATACAACTGTAACGTCTAAAAAATATCAGTAGAGTTGTTATTTCCTAAGTTCTAAGAGGATAATAACTAGGGTAGATCATTACATAAGTAATTCATGTTCCTTATGAGAAAAAAATAGAAGAGGTAGATAAGTAAAAGGAAAAACAATCACCCATGATTCTATCATCTAAACATAACCACAGTTGAAAACTAATTCATAGCCTGCCAGACTTTTTCCCATACATGAAAAAAATTTTTTAATTATAAAATGGTTTCATATCATACACTTTGTTTCGAAGCTGCTTTTCCACTTAGCATTATATTCTGAAAAAATATAGATCTGCATCCTCAGTGTTCATGATTGCGAATTTATGCTACCAAGTCTCTGCTGCTGAACATTTACTTTGACTCCAATTTTTGGTAGTATAAGCCAAACTGTGTGGAATATTCCTGGTATATTCAACACATATTTATACACACATTATTTCTTCTTGGTAAACTCCTAGAATGGGAATTGCTGTATTTTTATAAATGTACATTATACCATTTTTCATTCGTATTGCCAAGTTGTTCTCCAGAAGATTAGATCATTTACTTACAGCAGCTGTGAAGGAGAGCTGGGGCTGTGTTTCAGTGGTCCTGTTCTTTTAAGATCTGACAGATCTTTTTTCCTAATGACTTTGTAGATTATATATGTTCATTTTTTTATTGAAAGAGTATTAAGTCAACCTTAAACACTATGAAAATGTACCATGTTTTTATTGGGGATCAAGTGATGTAAAACATAATTAGGAAGATAAATCGACTGGAGCATCTCAAGTAACTTTTGGATTATTTGGGGGTATCAGCTATACTCCTGCTGACTACCCTTACTGGGTAATTTGGGGAGAAGTGACTTCATTTTGTAAGGGGCGGACACTCCTTAGAAAAATGGTAGTGTTTTATTGTGAGTGTTTCCAGGACAATCAATCATGACATTTTCCAGTCTGGCTTTACTCTTTAGCATATTTATAAATGGTCTTGAGTTATACTCATCACAGTGGCCTTGCCATTTGGGGCAGGGCCCTAAATCAATGACTGACTACTTTCTTCTATGGTAGACAAATGGATAGTGTCTGCATTTCCTTGGTCTATTTAAGTCAAATAGTTTGAAAGCCAATAAAGAAGCACTGTCGGCTACAATCTCCCTGAAGCTACAAGCAAATAAACAAGACTCTGAATTCCATTCTCCACAAAGGATCTGTTCTTTACTTTGTAAATCATATGTTTCATCACCATACTCCAGTCCCTCATTAAATCCTAATATGGTTTTGCAAGACAACTCTAGGCTCATTTCAAGTAAGTCTTGATCAAGAGAAGTGAAAGCCAATGCATTTTCAACAACTCAGAAGACCAGAAATAGTAAGTAAAAATAAATGTATACTTTGCTCAGCCAGAAAAATTGGGTCACTTCAGGGAAATGACCTATACACCTGCTAGCCTGTAATTTCCTAAGAAGATATTGCTTATAAGACCTTGAATTACTCTCCTTAAAATCTGAACTTTCCAAATAATTAGATTCTAATTCACCCAACATTAATATAATTCAGAAGATTTATTTGTCAATTACCCCACAGAGATGGAAATAGTAACCTGATAAGAGTGTTTGTGTAATACATTCATTAATTACATAATGCAATTAGGATTGTTTTTTAATTAATGTATATGAACATTCAACTCTGTGCCAGGCATTGTTTTAGGTGGTGGGGACAGACACATGCCCCAGCAATAAACCTCTATTGTCACGGAAGGCTAAGGACCTGTCGCTTTGAGACGGAGGGAACCTCATGCTTATGATGTAATGGTGACTGGACAGAAAGCAAACTGAGTACCTCTCTTCCCTGGCTGGTCACTCAGCCCTGCAGTGCCCTGATAATTGGAACATTTTAACTCCACACACTCTGGGAAAATGATTTGAGCTAAAATATTTTCAGCTGCTTTTAAAATGATGGTGCCAGTGTGATTGAAATAGTAATAGATATTTCTGAATTATTAGAACGAATGATTTATCCTAATTGCTCAACTCTTCCCTGAGATGAGGGTGGATGGGATGACAGTTGAGGGGCCTGTCCCATATGAGGGTACCTAAAAACCTTCTTCTTTGGGCCTTGGAAAACTGCCAGGCCTCTTGTGCCTCCTGCAAAGAGTTTTGCAGAAGGAAAAAATACCTTAACTTGTCTTCTGTTCCACCTTCATTGGAATCCGTTGAGAAATCTGAGAGCAATGCCCTTGCGATTGAAACAAGGATAAAGGACCAGGAAAGTGGAGAAAAAGAAAGAGGGGTGCCTAGGCACGATTTTCCTCGGGACAAGTCTGAAGAAAAAATTATCTGTGCTTCATAATTACTGTTTCCAAGAGTTCAAGGTTTCATCACAGCCTTCTGTTTCCTTTTCATTACAGTATTTCTCTCCCCAATAGTTATTCACAGCACGTTGGTCTTAAGACTCATGAAGTCTTAGAGCCCAAAGATGCCTTGGAGCACACCGAAACTAAATCCCAGATTTTACAGAGGTGTTCCTTGGCCTGCCCCACTAGCTCTTGATGGAAACTACATGGCTAGTTATTGAGGGAAATGGGCAGCTTTCCAACTCCTGAACCCCCATCTGGGCTCTTCCAGCAGTACACATGACCTGTTTCGCTGTTCCCACTTTCAAATCTGATGGTACTTGTAAAGCTTTAAGGGGACTATACCTTAACTCCTCCAAAAGTGCTACTTGTGTCTAATTATATAACCTCAGATCTTCTGTTAACATTACTCAAAGATGTCACCTTCAATTTCCTACACTGAAACTTCAGTGTCAATCAAAAAGCAAGTTGTTAATAATCATCAGTATAATAACAAGAAAATACTTCTAGGATAAAATGGACCTTTTTTTGGTCAAAATCTCACACTAAAAAGGTCTACTCTATGGATCAGCACTTCTGGAGTCCGGTAATTTGTATAGCGTAAAAATGCTTAAACTCTAAAAAAGGAAATACCGGGCTTCCCTGGTGGCACAGTGGTTGAGAGTCCGCCTGCCGATGCAGCGGACACGGGTTCGTGCCCCGGTCCGGGAAGATCCCACATGCCACGGAGCAGCTGGGCCCGTGAGCCATGGCCGCTGAGCCTGCGCATCCGGAGCCTGTGCTCCGCAACGGGAGAGGCCACAGCAGTGAGAGGTCCACGTACCGCAAAATAAATAAATTACTTAATTAAATAAAATAAAAAAGGAAATACCAAAAAATACATTCATTCCAGTTTTACCTGTATTGTGAAATTTAATACATATCTTGGAATAATCTGAAGTTGTGTAAATCATGGTAAGAGCCAATAGAAAACGTGTGTATAAAAATACAGAGAGAATATGTCTAGGATTTCCAAGAAAGAAGAGGAATCTTTTTACTGGGCTGATAAGAAATGCTTCCTGGCAGAGGTAGCATTTATGCTAGACCTTAAAGAATACGATTTGGGCAGGAGACATTACTGATGGATGGGTCTTTGATATAAAGGGAAGAGCCTGGTAACAGGAAACTGCAGGGTTTGCCTAACAAAAGATGAGATTCTAAACGACCGAGTTATTGGATGCACTCAAGTGCACAGTGGGAGAAAAGACTCCAGTTATAATAGGAAGATACTTTGTGCAGGGCATTAAAGGCCAAACTTTGGAGTTCTTTTTTTTTTTTCTTCCTAATTTGGTGGGCATTTCAGACTTCAGGAAGGCGAGGATACACTTACAGAACCATTTGTTCCATTTACGAAGTCTTGCCTCAGTGGATTTTGCATCCTGTTTGTACTTTCATTGCTTTATTGATCTGCTAGCAATGACCTCATTATGTTTGGGTGGACAAGAATCAGGGAGTCTGCAGCCTATTCTGGTGTAGTCGAAAGTTGATCCAGACACCTCTGTGGTTCCCTTATTATAAACACTCGCATGGTTCCAGGAACTGAGCTTTGGCCATCCTTCACCCGGCAGGAAAGCTTTGAGAGTTAACAGATTAGGTGTCATCATTTAATTGAACTTTATCTTTCTAACCTTCCAAAGATTGTTGTGGTTATTACTGTCACCACTTTAAACAATTAGAATAAAATGTTCCAAATCCAGGATATCTAGAACCTCAGCCTAGAGTCTCAGAAGGATCATCGTCTCAACTCTATGTCCAAGGACTTCTATGACCGTGATGAAGAAAGAGGCTTTTTGAACATCTTCCTGGACCTCATCTTGTTTGGGATTTATCTGTTCCCCCAGGGAGCTGACAGTCCAGGATTAACCCTTCGTGTGGGCAGCAGAAGTCTGGCCCGTACATCTATGTCTTATCACTGTTTCTCCACCTCTCTGATGAAATCCCTGAGACGGCTCACCTCAGTCATTGGCGTATGCCAATGAACCACAGGAAGTGCACCCACATACCAGTCTTCCAGATTCAATCTCCCTCCAGTTTCAGCTCTACTTGCACGTGGGCAGAAAGGTTTTTGTCCTCCTTTAGATTTGGTCTTAGACTGAAAGCCCCATTTCTGGGCAGGGGATGATGTTGGGTTTTCCCCCTATTTCACAGCGATTCTATTGGTTCCTCCTCCTCTTGGATGTCTCTTCCTTAGCTCCCCAGCACAGTGTGCTGCCAATGGAGCTGAAACATCTGAAAAAAAAAACCCAAAAAAACCTCCCTACGGAGAGCTAAGTAAATCGTAGTCTACTCACTTGCTAAGGAAGGGTTTGGCCAACTCAAGTTCAGCAAGAATCAAACCATTCAGGTTGGGCTTCCCTGGTGGCGCAGTGGTTGAGAATCTGGATTTTGGGACAAGTGGCATAGAAATGAGCAGGAGCAATTTACCTTAATGAGAACAGGGGACATGAAGTGAGAATCCGTACCCTAAAATGTCAGAACCCATGGTTTTGCCTTCCATCTTTCAGTCCTCACCTTTCCAAGAATGCTTGCAGCCAGGTACCTATTGCCTCTACGTTGGTAAGAGCAGAAAATTGGGCCGATGTAGGGGACACAGGTTCGTGCCCCAGTCCGGGAAGATCCCACATGTCGCGGAGCGGCTGGGCCCGTGAGCCATGACCGCTGAGCCTGCGCGTCCGGAGCCTGTGCTCCACAATGGGAGAGGCCACAACAGTGAGAGGCCCGCGTTCCGCAAAATAAATAAATAAATAAAAACTATTCAGGCTGTATCTTCAAAGGGAGAGCAGCATTTTCTACCATGTTCTAATTGTTCTCAATCAAAGTCCATTCTTACACATAGATATCCACTTTCATTTGCTTAGTTAGGTATGATTTAATTTAAATATTGGATGCTACAGAATAACAGAATGCTTAAAACCTTCCGTACTAATTGTATTACATGTTAAATATCTCTGGTATCAGTGATTACAGTGCCAAATTCTGAGCAGGTTACAAACGGAATCTGAGATGACTTCTATAGCCTAAACTAGAGCAAAGATCATATATATTTTTCCTCCCTAAACTGATGCTAGAATAATCTAGCCAGTTATTTTCAACTCCAGGGTGCAAAGTAATAGCAGTTCTCTTTATGGATATGTGATGTGAACTATTGACAAAATTACCCTGTAATTACTATGTGGAGTCAAGGTAATTACATAGCAATTGTCCTATAATTATTGGATTTTGTATCTGATTTATAAACTGCAGTATGAATTACATGGTAATTAATACTAGGTCTTCCTGGTGTAATTTAGTTATTATTCATTAGTTCATTAATAAATCTTGTCTTCACACAAATCAGTGTGTTTCAACAATAGAAATCACTATTTAAACATCTAAGGCTTGGGAATCTGACTCGTGCATTAAATAACCCCCAAAAAAGCTATATATGGTTTGACAAACTTAACCAGAGAAATGCCCAACCGTGATCTTAATCCAAATTACAACATGTAGGAAATACACACCCACAGATGTATATATCTATACTTTATATATATTTATTTCTGTAAACTACCAGTTCCACATCTGTTCCTACCAAGCTGATGAATGTGGGGTGTTGCTTACTATAAAGCCAATGAGTGAAAACAATTCTATCAAACATCACTTAAAATGTTTTCCTTCAGTCGTCTTCAACTTGGTCACACGTTATAATCACCTGGGGAGCTTTAAAATATTGATTTTTGAATCCACCCCCAGAGATTCTGATTTAATTGGTCTGGGGTAGAGCTGAGGCATTAGAAGTTTTAAAAGTTCCCTAGGTGACGGCAATGTATAACCCAGATGACTTTTATTTGCAGCCCATGTTGAGCACCATTGACTTTGAAATATCGTTAGAGATAAGACCTAAAGGTTGCTGAATATTTGCAATTTCCAAAACTCTGAAGTTAATTTTTGTTCTATAGCTCACATTTTTTGCACAAAAGAGTCAGAGTTTTAAATATATCACTATTGGTAATAAAGATAATGTGGCTTGCCCTACCTTGAACACATTTTCTACCTAAATGTGTTCTATAGCATATGTTAATTTAATTATCCATTTTTAAAAATCTTATCAAAGTATCTATGTACATGTTTTAAAAAGTCAAATAGTGCCATGGGGCTTGTAATAGAAATAAATCGTTTCTCCCACTTCGATACCTAATCTGTAGAAGCAATCAATGTTAACTCTCTTACGTGTATCTAAATAATATGCTTACACCGCTATACCTGATTTTACAGTTTGATACTTTATCATTTGATGTCCTATTCACCCAACTCATTTTCCCACCACACACACCACACCGTCTACCAACCTCCCAAAGCAGTTAAACCACGATGATGGTTAAATCAATAGTAAGCAATTATGATGGTAAATAGCCTTGACATCTGTAACTTGCACTACAACACTGTTTATAATTGACTCATGGAAAGAGGTGTATTTGTTCAATATTCCATGTACCTATCAGTAATTCCTCTCCTGAAATATCCAACGGAACTCTAAAACATTTTTAATAATAAAAAGGTAACAACATTTGAGCTCTCAGGTACCAGAAACTATTTTAAGCATTCCACATGTATGAATTTAATCCTCACCTCAACACTACGTGGTAGGACTATTATTCCACTTTGCAAAAAAAGGAGAACTGAGTGAAATAATTTGGCTGCATGGATAGTCAGTGATGAAATTGAGTTGAAACCCAGGCATTCTGGCTTCTGACAGATTGAGCTCTTCACTCTCACAAAATGCACAGATGAAGAACCTCGTTCACCCCTGCCTGGCGATGCTCCAGTAGGGAACAGCTGCTTTTCAAAATTCTGCCCTGTTATCTACCTGGGACTTCCTTATACCCTTATCATGGGAATGTCCCTCACCCCCCCTCCTATGGGCATCTTGTTTTCTGGACCTCATGTCATATTCTTTCTCGTGCTGGACCCCTTTTTTTTCACCTCACCATGTGGCACGCAGGATCTTATTTCCCCAACCAGGGATCCAACCCGCACCCCCTGCAGTGGAAGCACAGAGTCTTAAGCACTGAACCGCCAGGAAAGTCCCCTCTCCTTTAATAGAACATGGTCTCTTGTAAATTCCTGATAAAAGGAAAAGGGAGGTAAAAGTTTTGAGACATGAGTATCTAAATTACTTTGCCGGCACACTTCGTTGATATTTTGGCCAGTAACCTCGTTTCCTTTTGCTGCTGTAACATATGACCACCAACCTAGTGGCTTAAAATATACATGTGTTATTACAGTTTCAGAAGTCAGAAGTCTCAAATAAGTCCTTCAGGACTACTTTCCTGTGAACAGTTCCAGCGGAGAATCCTTTCCCTTGGCCGTTCCAGCTTCCAGAAGCCTCCTGCATCCTTTGGCTTTGGCTCCCTTTTCCCGTCTTCAAAACCAGCAGCTAGATCTTCAAACCTCTTTCTCTCTGTCCAATTGCTTCATCTTCACATCGTCTTCTTACCTTCCTGGGATGCTCTGGAGAAGCCCAGTACCAATGCGATTCCTGATCTTGCGTTTGTGACCTGTTTTTTTTTTTGCTCTTCGGAAACTATCAAGTGAAGAAGTTCTCTTACGACTTTTCAACCCACAGTGAATACCTTGGTGCAAGATTTTTTCCATTAATTATAATGAGTACTTAGTAGACCCTTCATATATGAAAACTCATGCTTTTCAGTTCAGAGAAATTGTAATAAATTATTTCCTTGATATCCCCTCTACATTTTCTCTTTCATTCTAAATTCCTATAGCTGAAGACAGGGCTCTTAAATTGGGCCCCCAATTTTTACCATTTTGTCATTTCATACATTTGGGGAGTTTTCTTCAATTTTAACTTCTAACTCTTCAATTGACTTTTTTTTTTTCTCATTTCTGGGGTTATATTTTTGCATCCCAAGAGTTCTGCCTGGTTCTCTTACATTGCTTTTCTGGTTTTTTTGTTGTTGTCATAGTTGCTATTGTTGCTTTTGGTGAGACTGTCCTATTTTTGTTTTATGGACATGATATCTGCTTTTATGGATCTGAGAATATGGATCATAACTGTGCTGGTTGTTCCGTGTGTGTTATTTTTAGCTCTCTGCATTGTTTCTGTATTCTCAAATTTACTCGTATTCACTTGGGTTGATTTTTGACATTGCCATGTTTGGACCATTTCTTGATTGTGCAATGATCCTTGGCTTGATGGAATATTGAGTACTGAAGCACTGAGCAGCAAAATGGAACTTCTGTGTGTAAGGTAGACAGTCAATAAGTGAGCGCCACTATCATCTGTCAGGGCCCAACCTTTTCACTGGGGGACATCCAAATGTCAGTATCTATAGTATTTTTTCGAGGATCAGCCAACTTCAGCAGAGAAGAATGCCCCAATTTTCTGCTCTTGCCAACGTAGAGGCAATAGGTACCTGGCTGCAAGCATTCTTGGAAAGGTGAGGGCTGAGAGATGGAAGGCAAAACCATGGGTTCTGACATTTTAGGGTACGGATTCTCACTTCATGTCCCCTGTTCTCATTAAGGTAAATTGCTCCTGCTCATTTCTATGCCAGTTGTCCCAAAATCCAGATTCTCAAGGGTTCAGTTTCTCTAGAAAAACCACCTGTCTTCAACAAGTGTTTAGAAGGCATCCTGGATTTGCCCCTCTTGCAGACCTTATTCAATCCTCTTGTTCTCTCCTTATCCTTTATCTCTACTTTCAGGTACCTGGTCCCTCAGTTTCCTGAGGTTTTCTGTGTAGTCCTGCAGCAGGAACTGACTGGCTTCGTGTTGGCTTACCTTTCTGCAAACTCTTCATTTCAGATTTTCCTGCTCTTTTTAGATTTCTATGTTTCCATCTATAAAGGTGGAAAGTGTTCCGTATTTCAAAAATATTGTTTGATTAATTTTGTCAGCTCTCACATTATTTTTGTCCTTATGGGTTTAAAGCTTTTTTCCCCTCCAAGTGGGATTTCCAGAGGTATAAACAGATGTTCAGTTTGCCAGGTTTAATAGAAAAACTCCAATAGTTCAGGCTAGGTTGTGGTAGGGAAGAGAAGACAAACTCAAGCTGGATAACAGGAAAGTTTAATGAAGTTGTCCCTTTAGGAAGGTATGAACAAAGACGGCTTAGCAATCTGCTAATGGCAGCATGAACCATTAGTACCCCTAAGGATAATGAACAAAAATAGAGAGATGTTACCAGAACTCAAAGAAAAATCTGCACAGTGAGAGCTTTTGGATGGAGGATGTGACCTATTACATCATCAAAATGACCACAATTCTTTTCTTGTGCAAGGGCATACCATGCTCTTTGCAATGCAGTTTTGTAGTTCTTTTTACTAAAAGCCAGAATCTCCCCCCCACACCTGCCTCTTGAATATGGGTTGATCTTGTGTTGTATTAGCCAATAGAATGTAGCAGAAGTGAAGATGAGGCCCCAAGACACCTGGTGTGTTTCACGTGGTCCTTTAAACCCCCCCCCCCCCCCCCCCCCCCCCCCCCACCGCCAGCTTCCATGAGAATGACTGAGAGCCTTGCTGGATGATAAGACACATATATCCTTATCTCCCTTGTCCCACCTGACAGTTAGCCAACTACCAAATTTCTCAGGGAAGCCATCCTGAGCCAGTCAGTACCCAGCCAACCTACCAGCTGACTGCAGATTCCACAATGACTTGGCCAAGCCAGGCTCAGACCAGAGCCAGCCAACTGAGCCCAACATAATTTTCCACCCCACAGAACCATGAGCCTTAAATGGCTTTTTAAGTCATTAAATTGGGGAAAACTTTTAAATGCAGCAATACATGATTGATATAAACTTTTAGTCAAGAGAAGCAGCCAAGGTAGGAAGTCATAAGCATAAGTGCCTGACTTACTCTTTCTGGCCTTTGGATCACCTGTGAGTGCCTGCTGTTCATCTAACAGCAGAGTGACAGAACCCATTCATATGTGTTTCATAGATGTCAGCCTCCCAAGGCACACAGCAGGATGAGGAAAGTTAGAGAGTGGGCCTGGAAGAAGAAAACCGAAGAGACACACCATACCCACTCGTCTGTTTTCTAATTCAAAGAATATCTAGAGCTTTTGACCAAGTGTCTGCAGTTACACTGGAGCCTCCAAAAAGAATCACAAAACAAGATTTGGAAACAAAGAATTTTTAGCCAATAGCAATAGGAAAAGGATGGGAAGGAGTGTATTTATTCCAAGTCTACTTTCTTGTATAGACCAAGGTCAAGGATTACTATCTTGTACTACCTTCTCAACACATATTTATAATAATACATTATAAATTAGAGGGAATTCCCTGGTGGTCCAGTGGTTAGGACTCAGTGCTTTCACTGTGGTGGCCTGGGTTCAATCCCTGGTCAGGGAACTAAGATCCTGCCAGCTGCACAGCACAGCCAAAATTAAAAAAAAAAAAAAAAAAAAAAATATATATATATATATATATATATATATATATACACACACACATACATTATAAATTATACATCCAAGGTAGGGTATGTTTAAAATATTATGGTATGCCTCAATTAAGTAAAAATCCAGCTAACCTAACAAAATTCAAATTACAGTCACACTTCATGTTTTTTGAAAAAGCGTGAGAATAGTAATCAGTGTGGATTAGGTGTGGCTGCAAGCAATAGAAAACCTGAAATAACATGACTTAAATAAATAGAAATGTATTTTTCTCACACAGAAATGATGTCTAGAGGTAAATGGTTCAGGGCTGGGCTTATTCTAACTGGTCACTTCACCATGCTCAACACGAGGCTTCTACATCATGGTCCCAAATGCCTGTACACTCCAGGCATCACATCTGTACCAGGCAGTAAGAAGGGGAGGATGGAGTAACAGAAGAGCTTATCTGTCCTCTATGGATACTTCCCTTAAGCCGAATATATCTCTCCAACTTGCGTTCCCTGTTCAGAACTTAGTAACCTGATGGCCCCTGGATACAAGTAAGGCTAGGAAGTACACACTTTATTTTATAAGGTCACGTGCTCAGTTGAAAACTTGGGGCCGAGTATAAGGGGGAAAAAAGAAAAACAGATAATAGAGAACAAACCATAAGTAGTCTCCTACTCAACTTTTATTAACTAATGTTAATTATTGGCCCAAAACCCAACTACTAAGGTCATGTTATAATCAATACATAGTCTACTTGGTGGCCTATGTATACCGAGTCCACAGTAAAGACTTCAAGGTGATCAGACTGATCATTTGAAACCTGTGAACATCTTTAATTATCAAGGATTCCATTTTTTTATATAAATAGTTCATGCATCTCAGTATTAAAAAAACAAACAACCCAATCCAAAAATGGGCAGAAGACCTAAATAGACATTTCTCCAAAAAAGACATACAGATGGCCAAGAAGCACATGAAAACTGCTCAACATCACTAATTATTCCAGAAATGCAAATCAACACTACAATGAGGTATCACCTCACACCAGTTAGAATGGGCATCATCAGAAAATCTACAAACAACAAATGCTGGAGAGGGTGTGGAGAAGAGGGAACCCTCTTGCACTGCTGGTGGGAATGTAAATTGATACAGCCACTATGGAGAACACTATGGAAGTTCCTTAAAAAACTAAAAATAGAATTACCATATGACCCAGCAATCCCACCACTAGGCATATACCCAGAGAAAACCATAATTCAAAAAGACACATGCACCCCAATGTTCATTGCAGCACTATTTACAATAGCCAGGTCATGGAAGCAACCTAAATGCCCATAGACAGATGAATGGATAAAGAAGATGTGGTACATATATACAATGGAATATTACTCAGCCATAAAAAAGAATGAAATTCGGTCATTTGTAGAGACGTGGATGGATCTAGAGACTGTCATATACAGTGAAGTAAGTCAGAAAGAGAAAAACAAATATTGTATATTAAAGCACATATGTGGAACCTAGAAAAATGGTACAGATGAACTGGTTTGCAGGGCAGAGATAGAGACACAGATGTAGAGAACAAACATATGGACACCAAGGGGGGGAAGTAGAGGGCAGGGGGTGGTGGCGGTGGGATGAATTGGGAGATTGGGATTGACACGTATACACTAATATGTATAAAATGGATAACTAATAAGAACATGCTGCATAAAAAATAAATAAAATAAAATTCAAAAAAAAAAGGATTCCATTTTTATGGGTGACATTGAATTTACTAAGGCAGGAATGTGGACAAGAGTGGTTTGGTGCTGTTTTGTTTTGGTAAGAATGGTTCAACAGGCTCTTCTATTTGACCCACTGTAAACATTAGAGATAATTTTGGCTGCAAGTTATAGAATAGTGGCTTAAACTTTGTAGAAACGTATTTCTCTCACATACAAAAGTCTAACAGTGTACAGTCCTGGATGTAAGTATGACTCCACAAAGACATCAGGAACCCAGGACCCTTCTTTTCTTTTTTCTCCACCATCTTTATCCTGTGGCTTCCACCTATGATGGGAGATATTTACTCAGGTTTCACCTGTCACATACATGTCCCAGGTGGCAGGAAGTAAACAAGGGCAGTGCATACCTCCCCTTTTAGTGGCATTTAATGGCCAGTGGAGGGTGGCAGGCATTGCAAGTGAGTAGAGGAAGGGGAAGAAATGGAATAAGATTCACCAAGTGTTGATAACTGTTAAGCTGGGCCACACGTACCTAGAGATTTATTGTATTATTCTCTCTACTTTTCTAAAAGTTTGAAATTTTCCACAAGATAAAAGTTAATCAAATAAAATGGAAAATAACAAAAGGATATCCCTGGAAGCTTCAAACAGCTCCTCTTTGCATACCAAGAGCTAAACTTTATCACATGCCCACATCTAGCTGAAAGGAAGGCTGGATAACGCAGTCATTAGTCCTTGGGTCCATGTGCCCAGTTATAAAGAGCTTTGGTTTATCGCATCGAAAGAAAGGGAGCATCGATATTGGGGGACCACTGACAGCCTCTGCTATCCTCATATATGAAAGACTATGGGCCCAAAGTTAATCATTAGTATCTGTCTTGTAATCCCCTCCATGAAGTGAAGAGGGCAGTACTGTTCAGCACGTATATAAAATGATGTAACAACAGAAAAATGGGGCCAGAGTACCTGACTGGTGGTAGACACTTGATATATGTTAACTTCCTTTCGCTACCGATTCTGAAGACCAAATGTCTCAGATAGATAGATGATAGATAGATAGATAGACAGATAGATAGATAATGTAGACACACACACAGCATTTTGATGATACAAATTACTTCACAGTATAAAATAGCACTTATCTTTGACGAATTACAAACAAATTGTTCCAAGAGCAATCCTGTGTATCAGGGTGTTAATCCTCATGCTATCTAAGCTTTCACTCATCTTTAACAGGAGTTCTCAAGCACTGGTGGGCATAGGGATCTTCCAGGTGCTTGTACAATACACAGACTCCTTGCTCCCATCCTAGACCTACTAAACCAGAATTTTCCCAGTGGTTCCAGGAATCTGTATTTTCACAAGTAGCTTTAATAAGTAACCAAGGCAGTTGGTCTCCAGCAGAGGGGGACTGGGAAAAGATGGACAGCACACGTTCTGAGACCCTTCACAGATGCCGGTAGGAAAATTCAATTCATCGGTCTTCAGACTGGTTTTCCTAGGAATGTAGAAACTTTTTTTGCTATGTGTTTACTTCCCAGGAAAATTCTAAGCACAGCCTTGGGAGAGCAAGTGCAAACACATTACACAGCCCCTGGAGTGCCATTCACCCTTGTGGAAGCACTGGTCTCCAGACCACACTTTCCGCAACACTGCTTTTAAACCAAAGTACAGTCGTTTAACCCAAACTCATTGCAAACTCACTGTGAACGACCTCACCATTGACACTGGCTTAGGGATTCCTTAATGTTCACAGAGAATGTGTTGTGGACAGTGGAGCCCTGTGATGCAGGTGGAGGGTATAAAGTGAGAAGAGGGAAGACTGTAATTTTAAATGATTTATGAGCACAGAGAAGAGTCCTTAAGCTAATTGTTTAGAAATAAGACCATTGAGATTCTCCTTCATACTCCTCAGCAAGGCAAGGTATCCTTAGACCCCAAGGAGCATCTGACACAGCACATCCCACGGCCACATGTGCTTACTTTCCATTTGTGTTCTTATCAATCACTGGGGAGGAAGAAAGCCATCTAACCTGGTGAGTCTGGATGGGGCGTTTGGCAAATAGCGCTTTGCTTCACATCAAGTGATTTCTTCCAAAGAAATCATCGCTGTTATAATAGCAAGACAATTAGGGACGCAGTGAGAAGGATTTGATTAATACTGCTTCCAATTATTACCAACTAACAAAAATGTGGGTTTCTATGCCAGACACAGTCAAGAGGTTTAGATCCCAAAGGGGTGCAGCAGTGGTGGTGTTTTTTCATATGTGTGATGTATCTGTGTGTGTGTGTGTGTGTGTGTGTGGATGGGTGGTTGGTCATGTACATTTTAATTGCTTATTATAAATCAAAAGTAATTATTTATGCATAATTTCTTCACTACTTTGCAGATCTGTGGGAAGTGTTTATTGCAAGAGGATTTATTTTGTTTCATGCGAACGGGCATTACATGTACACACAGAATGAAGCTGTTCAGACGAGGAGGTGGTAACCCATCGACTGTCCTTCTACTAAAGCCTCAGTGCCCTCAATGGCGGTACGAGGGCTGTGAAACCTCAACTCGGAGAACATCTTAGCTACTGAAAATGTGCTTTGCAAAACACACATACATACATGTGTACGCACACATTAGAAAGAATGTTTTAAATAAGGCTCAGCATTGCTTTACAAACATAATTCTGATTATGAATATCTTTTAATATATTGTGTTTTCCTATTCATCGGGAAAAGTCTATGCTTTTTCTGTGTCCTGTGTAGTTAAAAAAAAAAATCCGGACTATCATAGGACAGTCTATAGGCAACTTGGTATAAAGTAAGATTATTTGCTTTTTCAATGCCCCAGTTTTCTTTGTGGCTCCAACATTACACGTTTAATTTGCAAAGAATTTCAAACACTATAATGAAAAAGTAAAAAGAACCCTAAGAATGAATCCCCTGGAACACCAATGTTTTTATTCATTTACTCATCTGACTTTTAATTATGAGCCACTGCTTCAACGCCACATGGAAATTGTTTTAATCATTAGGTCCTGAACTCAGAAGTTAGCATGTTTCTCCCACCTGCGCTGTTTAGTACATCATCACCCACCGAGAACCCTATCTATTTAACTACCTTCCTCTAATCACTTCCCTGATCTCTCTCTCTCTCATTTTCTCTGAATGCACATGCATGTAACAAACACACACACAGCCATAGTCTTCTCTAGTCACCCAATTACACATACCCTTCAACCCAACCCTTATAATCTCTTACCACCCTTAGTTGTACAATATATACACATAGAGTCCTGAGCAAAAGAACAGATTTTGGCTTTGCCTTATGGAAATTTGTCCCATTTCTATATAGTCATTTTAAAAAATTTTTTACAGCTTTATTAAGATATAATTAACATAAAACATTGTGGAAGTTTAAGGTGTACAAAGTGATAACTTGATATACATATAGATTATGAAATTATGGCCACAAGATTAGTTAACACCTCTATCATCTCACGTAATTACGTGTGTGTGTATGTGTGTGTGTGCGTGTGTGTGTCTGTGTGGTGAAAACATTTAAGATCTACTCTCTTAACTTCTTTCAAGTATATATAACAGTGTTGTTAACTATAGTCACCATACTGTACATTAGATCCCCAGAACTTGTTCATCTTATAACTGGAAGTTTGTACCCTTTGACAAGCACCTCCCCATTTCCCTCACCCCCAGCCCCTGGCAACCACCAATCTATTGTTCCTGTAGAGTCATATTTTAATGTATACATGCAGGGATATGTATAGGTCTACACATAGTGATTTGCTGTGAAATATCATAAATATAATTACCCTCAAAAATATGCCAAAAATTAATGTAATATGAAAATATAAGGTCCTGACCCATTTTAGTTATATTTGTGCAACAAAACACCCCAAAACTTACTGCTTTTCTTAAACGAGGTGACCTTATTTCTCATGATCCTGTAAACTGACTGAGTGGTCCTTCCTGTTCTCTCTCGGTGGACCATCCATGTGGCTCACTCAGCTGGCAGGACAGCTAGCAGCTGGGCTCAGCAGAGACAGCTGGGATGGCTCAGCCCCTCTCTCTCTGTGGCCTTTCATTCTGGCTTTTGACATGGCAACGGCCAAGGGCAACATTCCAAGAAGAAAGCCCCAATATGCAAGTGCTTGACAATGTCTTACTTGGATCACTGGCCAAAACAAGACAGTAGCCCTGTTCAAGTCCTTGTGGGACAGGAGTACATAAGTGCTTGGATACTAGAAGGTATGACTCATTGGAAGTCATTACTTAACAATCTACCACGTGGCCCAATATCATACAATTGCCCAAAGATACTGGAAATTGGAGTAAGGGAAGATGGCGGAAGAGTAAGACGCGGAGATCACCTTCCTCTCCACAGATACACCAGAAATACATCTACACGTGGAACAACTCCTGCAGAGCACCTACTGAAGGCTGACGGAAGACCTCAGACCTCCCAAAAGGCAAGAAACTCCCCACGTACCTGGGTAGGGCAAAAGGAAAAAAGAATAAACAGAGACAAAAGAATAGGGACGGCACCTGCACCAGTGGGAGGGAGCTGTGAAGGAGGAAAAGTTTCCACACACTAGGAAGCCCCTTCGCGGGCGGAGACTGCGGGAGGCGGAGGGGGGAGCTTCGAAGCCGCGGAGGAGTGCACAGCAACGGGTGCGGAGGGCAAAGCGGGGAGATTCCCGCACAGAGGATCGGTGCCGACCGGCACTCACCAGCCCGAGAGGCTTGTCTGCTCACCCGCCGGGACGGGCGGGGCTGCGAGCTGAGGCCCTGAGGCTAGGGTTTCGGTTTTGGACGGAGCGCAGGGAGAGGACTGGGGTTGGCGGCTTGAACATAGCCTGAAGGGGTTAGTGCACCACAGCTAGCCGGGAGGGAGTCCGGGGAAAAGCCTGCACCTGCCGAAGAGGCAAGAGACTTTTTCTTCCCTCTTTGTTTCCTGGTGCGTGAGGAGAGGGGTTTAAGAACGCTGCTTAAAGGAACTCCAGAGACGGGCGCGAGCCGCGGCTAAAAGCGCGAACCCCAGAGACGGGCGCGAGCCGCGGCTGAAAGCGCGGACCCCAGAGACGGGCGCGAGCCGCGGCTGAAAGCGCGGACCCCAGAGACGGGCGCGAGCCGCGGCTGAGGGCGCGGACCCCAGAGACGGGCGCGAGCCGCGGCTGAGGGCGCTGACTCCAGAGACGGGCGCAAGCCGCGGCTGGAGGCGCGGACCCCAAGGCGGGCGGGAGACGTTGGGGCTGCTGCTGCCGCCACCAAGGGGCCTGTGTGCGAGCGCAGGTCGCTCTCCACTCCCCTCTTCCGCGGAGCCTGTGCAGCCCGCCACTGCCGGGTTCCCGGGATCCGGGGACGACTTCCCCGGGAGAGCGCACGGCGGGCCTCGGGCTGGTGCAGAGTCACGCCGGACTTTGCCGCCGCAGGCCCGCCCCGCATTCCGTGCCCCTCCCTCCCCGCCGCCGGCCTCCGTACGCCAGAACCCCCGAATCAGCGGCTCCTTTAACCCCGTCCTTTCTGAGCAAAAAACAGACGCCCTCCAGCGACCTACACGCAGAGGCAGGGCCAAATCCAAAGCTGAGCCCCTGTGAGCTGTGAGAACAAAGAAGAGAAAGGGAAATCTCTCCCAGCAGCCTCAGAAGCGGCGGATTGAAGCTCCACAATCAACTTGATGTACCCTGCATCTGTGGAATACATGAATAGACAGCCAATCATCCCAAATTAAGGAGGTGGACTTTGGGAGCAAGATCTATGATTTTTCTCCCTATTCCTCTTTTTGTGAATGTGTATGTGTATGCTTCTGTGTGAGATCTTGTCTGTATAGTCTTGCTCCCACCATTTGTCCTAGGTTCTATCCGTCCATGGTTTTTTCTTAAAATTTTTTTTCTTAATAATCAATTTTAATTTTAAGAACGTTATTATACTTTACCTTCGTCCTTTCTTTCTTTCTTTCTTTCCTTCCTTCCTTCCCTCCTTTAGACAACGAATCATCCCAAATTGAGGAGGTGGTCTCTGACAGCAAGATTTATGATTTTTCCCCCTTTACCTCTTTTTGTGAGGGTGTATGTGTACGCTTCTGTGTAAGACTTTGTCTGTATAGCTTTGCTTCCAACATTTGTCCTAAGGTTCTATCCGTCCCTTTTTTTTTTCTAATTAAGAATTTTTTAATTCAATAACTTTATTATACTCTATTTTATTTTTACTGTATCTTCTTTCTGTTTTCCCTTCTTTCCCTCCTTCCTTCCTTCCTCCCTCCCTCCTTTCGTTCCTTCTTGCCTTCTTTCCTTCCTTGCTTCTTTCTTTCTTCCTTCCTTCCTTCCTTCCCTCCTTCCTTCCCTCCTTTAGACAACGAATCATCCCAAATTGAGGAGGTGGTCTCTGACAGCAAGATTTATGATTTTTCCCCCTTTACCTCTTTTTGTGAGGGTGTATGTGTACGCTTCTGTGTAAGCCTTTGTCTGTACAGCTTTGCTTCCAACATTTGTCCTAAGGTTCTATCCGTCCTTTTTTTTTTTCTAATTAAGAATTTTTTAATTCAATAACTTTATTATACTTTATTTTATTTTTACTGTATCTTCTTTCTTTTTGTTTTTCCTTCTTTCCCTCCTTCCTTCCTCCCTCCCTCCCTCCCTCCTTTCGTTCCTTCTTGCCTTCTTTCCTTCTTTGCTTCTTTCTTTCTTTCTTCCTTCCTTCCTTCCTTCCCTCCTTCCTTCCCTCCTTTCCTTCTTTCTTTCCTCATACGTCTACTAATTCCCTCTACTTTTTCTCCCTTTTATTCTGAGCCGTGTGGATGAAAGGCTCTTGGTGCTCCAGCCAGGAGGCAGGGCTCTGCCTCTGAGGTAGGAGAGCCAACTTCAAGACACTGGTTCACAAGAGACCTCCCAGCTCCAGATAATATCAAACGGCGAAAATCTCCCAGAGACCTCCATCTTAACACCAGCACCCAGCTTCACTCAACGACCAGCAAGCCACAGTGCTGGACAACCTGTGCCAAACAACTAGCAAAACAGGAACACAACCCCACCCATTAGCAGAGAGGCTGCCTAAAATCATAATAAGGCCACAGACACCCCAAAACACACCACCAGACGTGAACCTGCCCACTAGAGAGACAAGATCCAGCCTCTTCCACCACAACACAGGCACTAGTCCCCTCCACCAGGAAGCCTACACAACCCACTGAACCAACCTTAGCCACTGGAGACAGACATCAAAAACAGGAGGAACTACGAACCTGCAGCCTGCAAAAAGGAGACCCCAAACACAGTAAGATAAGCAAAATGAGAAAACAGAAAAACACACAGCAGATAAAGGAGCAAGATAAAAATGCACCAGACCTAACAAATGAAGAGGAAATAGGCAGTCTACCTGAAAAAGAATTCAGAATAATGATAGTAAGGTTGATCCGAAATCTTGGAGATAGAATGGACAATAGAATGGACAAAATGCAAGAATCAGTTAACAAGGACCTAGAAGAACTAAAGATGAAACAAGCAATGATGAACAACACAATAAATGAAATTAAAAATACTCTAGATGGGATCAATAGCAGAATAACTGAGGCAGAAGAACGGATAAGTGACCTGGAAGATAAAATAGTGGAAATAACTACTGCAGAGCAGAATAAAGAAAAAAGAATGAAAAGAACTGAGGACAGTCTCAGAGACCTCTGGGACAACATTAAACGCACCAACATTCGAATTATAGGGGTTCCAGAAGAAGAAGAGAAAAAGAAAGGGACTGAGAAAATATTTGAAGAGATTATAGTTGAAAACTTCCCTAATATGGGAAAGGAAATAGTTAATCAAGTCCAGGAAGCACAGAGAGTCCCATACAGGATAAATCCAAGGAGAAATACGCCAAGACACATATTAATCAAATTGTCAAAAATTAAATACAAAGAAAACATATTAAAAGCAGCAAGGGAAAAACAACAAATAACACATAAGGGAATCCCCATAAGGTTAACAGCTGATCTTTCAGCAGAAACCCTACAAGCCAGAAGGGAGTGGCAGGACATACTGAAAGTGATGAAGGAGAAAAACCTGCAACCAAGACTACTCTACCCAGCAAGGATCTCATTCAGATTTGATGGAGAAATTAAAACCTTTACAGACAAGCAAAAGCTGAGAGAGTTCAGCACCACCAAACCAGCTTTACAACAAATGCTAAAGGATCTTCTCTAGGCAAGAAACACAAGAGAAGGAAAAGACCTATAATAACGAACCCAAAACAATATAGAAAATGGGAATAGGAACATACATATCGATAATTACCTTAAATGTAAATGGACTAAATGCTCCCACCAAAAGACACAGATTAGCTGAATGGATACAAAAACAAGACCCTTACATATGCTGTCTACAAGAGACCCACTTCAGACCTAGAGACACATACAGACTAAAAGTAAGGGGATGGAAAAAGATATTCCATGCAAATGGAAACCAAAAGAAAGCTGGAGTAGCAATTCTCATATCAGACAAAATAGACTTTAAAATAAGGACTATTAAAAGAGACAAAGAAGGACACTACATAATGATCAAGGGATCGATTCAAGAAGAAGATATAACAATTGTAAATATTTATGCACCCAACATAGGAGCACCTCAATACATAAGGCAAATACTAACAGCCATAAAAGGGGAAATTGACAGTAACACATTCATAGTAGGGGACTTAAACACCCCACTTTCACCCATGGACAGATCATCCAAAATGAAAATAAATAAGGAAACACAAGCTTTAAATGATACATTAAACAAGATGGACTTAATTGATATTTATAGGACACTCCATCCAAAAACAACAGAATACACATTTTTCTCAAGTGCTCACGGAACATTCTCCAGGATAGATCATATCTTGGGTCACAAATCAAGCCTTGGCAAATTTAAGAAAATTGAAATTGTATCAAGTATCTTTTCTGACCACAACGCCATGAGACTAGATATCAATTACAGGAAAAGATCTGTAAAAAATACAAACACATGGAGGCTAAACAATACACTACTTAATAATGAAGTGACCACTGAAGAAATCAAAGAGGAAATCAAAAAATACCTAGAAACAAATGACAATGGAGACACAACGACCCAAAACCTGTGGGATGCAGCAAAAGCAGTTCTAAGGGGGAAGTTTATAGCAATACAAGCCCACCTTAAGAAGCAGGAAACATCTAGAATAAACAACCTAACCTTGCACCTCAAGCAATTAGAGAAAGAAGAACAAAAAAACCCCAAAGCTAGCAGAAGGAAAGAAATCATAAAAATCAGATCAGAAATAAATGAAAAAGAAATGAAGGAAACAATAGCAAAGATCAATGAAACTAAAAGCTGGTTCTTTGAGAAGATAAACAAAATAGATAAACCACTAGCCAGACTTATCAAGAAAAAAAGGGAGAAGACTCAAATCAATAGAATTAGAAATGAAAAAGGAGAGGTAACAACTGACACTGCAGAAATAAAAGAGATCATGAGAGATTACTACAAGCAACTCTATGCCAATAAAATGGACAATCTGGAAGAAATGGACAAATTCTTAGAAATGCACAACCTGCCAAGACTGAATCAGGAAGAAATAGAAAATATGAACAGACCAATCACAAGCACTGAAATTGAAACTGTGATTAAAAATCTTCCAACAAAGAAAAGCCCAGGACCAGATGGCTTCACAGGCGAATTCTATCAAACATTTAGAGAAGAGCTAACACCTATCCTTCTCAAACTCTTCCAAAATATAGCAGAGGGAGGAACACTCCCAAACTCATTCTACGAGGCCACCATCACCTTGATACCAAAACCAGGCAAGGATGTCACAAAGAAAGAAAACTACAGACCAATATCACTGATGAACATAGATGCAAAAATCCTCAACAAAATACTAGCAAACAGAATCCAACAGCACATTAAAAGGATCATACACCATGATCAGGTGGGGTTTGTTCCAGGAATGCAAGGATTCTTCAATATACGCAAATCTATCAATGTGATAAACCATATTAACAAACTGAAGGAGAAAAACCATATGATCATCTCAATAGATGCAGAGAAAGCTTTTGACAAAATTCAACACCCATTTATGATAAAAACCCTGCAGAAAGTAGGCATAGAGGGAACTTTCCTCAACATAATAAAGGCCATATACGACAAGCCCACAGCAAACATCATCCTCAATGGTGAAAAACTGAAAGCATTTCCACTAAGATCAGGAACAAGACAAGGGTGCCCACTCTCACCACTCTTATTCAACATAGTTTTGGAAGTTTTAGCCACAGCAATCAGAGAAGAGAAGGAAATAAAAGGAATCCAAATCGGAAAAGAAGAAGTAAAGCTGTCACTGTTTGCAGATGACATGATCCTATACATAGAGAATCCTAAAGATGCTACCAGAAAACTACTAGAGCTAATCAATGAATTTGGTAAAGTAGCAGGATACAAAATTAATGCACAGAAATCTCTGGCATTCCTATATACTAATGATGAAAAATCTGAAAGTGAAATCAAGAAAACACTCCCATTTACCATTGCAACAAAAAGAATAAAATATCTAGGAATAAACCTACCTAAGGAGACAAAAGACCTGTATGCAGAAAACTATAAGACACTGATGAAAGAAATTAAAGATGATACAAATAGATGGAGACATATACCATGTTCTTGGATTGGAAGAATCAACATTGTGAAAATGACTCTACTACCCAAAGCAATCTATAGATTCAATGCAATCCCTATCAAACTACCATTGGCATTTTTCACAGAACTAGAACAAAAAATTTCGCAATTTGTATGGAAACACAAAAGACCCCGAATAGCCAAAGCAATCTTGAGAACAAAAAAAGGAACTGGAGGAATCAGGCTCCCTGACTTCAGACTATACTACAAAGCTACAGTTATCAAGACAGTATGGTACTGGCACAAAAACAGAAAGATAGATCAATGGAACAGGATAGAAAGCCCAGAGATAAACCCATGCACATATGGACACCTTATCTTTGATAAAGGTGGCAGGAATGTACAGTGGAAAAAGGACAGCCTCTTCAATAAATGGTGCTGGGAAAACTGGACAGGTACATGTAAAAGAATGAAATTAGAACACTCCCTAACACCATACACAAAAATAAGCTCAAAATGGATTAAAGACCTAAATATAAGGCCAGAAACTATCAAACTATTAGAGGAAAACATAGGCAGAACACTCTATGACATAAATCACAGCAAGATTCTTTCTGACCCACCCCCTAGAGTAATGGAAATAAAAACAAAAATAAACAAATGGGACCTAATGAAACTTCAAAGCTTTTGCACAGCAAAGGAAACCATAAACAAGACCAAAAGACAACCCTCAGAATGGGAGAAAATATTTGCAAATGAAGCAACTGACAAAGGATTAATCTCCAAAATTTACAAGCAGCTCATGCAGCTCAACAACAAAAAAACAAACAACCCAATCCAAAAATGGGCAGAAGACCTAAATAGACATTTCTCCAAAGAAGATATACAGACTGCCAACAAACACATGAAAGAATGCTCAACATCATTAATCATTAGAGAAATGCAAATCAAAACTACAATGAGATATCATCTCACACCAGTCAGAATGGCCATCATCAATAAATCTAGAAACAATAAATGCTGGAGAGGGTGTGGAGAAAAGGGAACCCTCTTGCACTGCTGGTGGGAATGTGAATTGGTTCAGCCACTATGGAGAACAGTATGGAGGTTCCTTAAAAAACTACAAATAGAACTACCATATGACCCAGCAATCCCACTACTGGGCATATACCCTGAGAAAACCGAAATTCAAAAAGAGTCATGTACCAAAATGTTCATCGCAGCTCTATTTACAATAGCCCGGAGATGGAAACAACCTAAGTGCCCATCATCGGATGAATGGATAAAGAAGATGTGGCACATATATACAATGGAATATTACTCAGCCATAAAAAGAAACGAAATGGAGCTATTTGTAATGAGGTGGATAGACCTAGAGTCTGTCATACACAGTGAAGTAAGTCAGAAAGAAAAAGACAAATACAGTATGCTAACACATATATATGGAATTTAAGAAAAAAAAAAAATGTCATGAAGAACCTAGGGGTAAGGCAGGAATAAAGACGCAGACCTCCTAGAGAACGGACTTGAGGTTATGGGGAGGGGGAAGGGTGAGCTGTGACGGGGCGAGAGAGAGTCATGGACATATACACACTAACAAACATAGTAAGGTAGATAGCTAGTGGGAAGCAGCCGCATGGCACAGGGATATTGGCTCGGTGCTCTGTGACAGCCTGGAGGGGTGGGAAAGGGAGGGTGGGAGGGAGGGAGACGCAAGAGGGAAGAGATATGGGAACATATGTATATGTATAACTGATTCACTTTGTTATAAAGCAGAAACTAACACACCATTGTAAAGTAATTATACCCCAATAAAGATGTTAAAAAAAAAAAAAAAAAAAGAGAAATGTGAAGAAGACATTTCAGGGTAGATTCCTTTTCCCCATCAGCTAACATTTCCTGTTCATCTGCTCTCCCTGGGACCCTGACCAACTACTGTGACTCTGTTTAGATTGGTCTGAGATGAGCAGGTGTCCTGTTCCAGGTTTTCCTCTTTATCCAGTGTCTTTAAAGTCTGGGAACAAGTTGTTATTGGGGGAAAAAAAACTCTGAAGGTAAGGAAAACAGGCTAATGAGGCTCCATTTCCCAGGAAAGAAGAAACAAAGAAGTCCTGAGAGAATCAAGCAGTCAAGTGGTACCTGGAGGGAGCTCATGGAGGAGCAGAGAGGCTTCTTATTGGATGACTCTCTGCCTGCGTTATTCCTCAAGGGATGCACATGAATTGCTTTGTGCCTCTTTGCCCTTCTTGGTTGTTCCCTAAGGACCAAGGGAAGTTCCATGGCCTAATAAATTACTTGAATTTTATGCAAAAGGTAAACTTCATAAACTGAACCAAACTCTTTCATTTTAAGCACATGTGGACAATATTTATAAAAGTTTTAATACTGATCCCAGGAAGGAGGTTTTCCTTCACAAAATTTTTGAGGTTCCCTCATTAATAGACTCCCTGCCATGACCTTTTTGTCAGCTCATCTGCAACACTGCTGTAGCTGTTCTGTAAAACCAAGGTCTTCCAACACAACACGAGAGGTGACACCAAGGAGAACCGCCGTGAATGTAGTTCAGATGAAAGTCACTTCCTGGAAATAGCCTGCAGGAGCAAAACTTTCCTTCCTGCCAAATCTCCTACCCAAACGCAAGTAACTAGTGGCAGGAGTTTGGACTCAAAGACTGTTTTAATGGACTAGGTCATCTAATCCTATAACCAGATCGTATTTGCTATTAATTAAGTAGTAAAGTTTGACTCCCTTAGAGGCATAAACATCTGCTATGGAAGAAGACTAAATATCTGTGTTAATAGAAAACCAGAATCAAATGGAAAATTCTCAGGTCGCCTGGATCATCAAGAACAATTTTATTGTACAACAAGGTTTGACATTAAAAGAACTAGGGTGAATCAATTAACCACAATATATTAGCTCTGCAATACCAGCGTATGGTTTATGGAGCTGACTCTAGATAAAGCCCTGAATTAATATCTAATCCACACTTAAGCCTCCTTATATTTAGAACTTGGGGTCCATGCTGTCAGTCCATGCTTGTTCCAGCCATGTCAAAATATAGCTGCTAAAGACCTGAAACCTATAGTTGCAGTACCATCTGGGCCCAGAAATAGTGAGCGCCAGCCCACACCATAGGTCTCCATGGTTACTGTCTACTCACTTGTAAACCTGTTCTAATCTGGCTTCTGCCCCATCATTACCCCTCAGCAGCTCTCCCTAAATGTACAACAGTTACCTCACAAAATTCACAGATTATATTTGGTCTTCATTGCATATGTCTTCTCTTTTGACCACTGTCTACTTTGTCTTTTGATTTTTATAATCTGTTTTTTAATTAATATATATATTTTTTGACATTTGGTATTATATAATTCCACCTCCTTTTTTCCAGTCTCCTCCTAGTGCACTCTTTCTACAGAGCCTAACAGGAAGCCAATCAAAAAGAACTGTGAATTGCAAAATCCCAGCTCTGGCATCAGAAAGCAAAGTATTAAAGAATGGGCTTGGAGCTGGGATACAATAGCTTAATGACCAATAAAAAGGATAAATTTGTGTTGGGTTGACTTGGCTTTTTTAGTATTTGTTTGCTAGAATTCTCAGGTGAAACAATCTGGGCCTAGATTTCTTTGTGGAAAGAAAATAGTAGATTTAAGATTTTTTTTATACTCATAAAATTGTTTATTTCTTCTTGTATCAGTTTTGGCAAGTTGTGTTGTTTTTCAAAATATTACCTACTTTACTCAATTTTAAAATATTTGTTCATAAAATTATTTATATCTTCATTTTTTAACTGTCAAATATGTAGTAATGTCCTTTTTTTCATTCTTAATATTGGTTTCTTTATTCTTTCTTCCTTTTTATCCAACTGAATTACTATTCAATTTTATCTTCCAGTTCACTAGTTCTCTTTTCAGCTGCATCTACTGTGTTGTTTGGCCCACATCTTAAGCGATTTTTTTTTTTAAACTGACAATTACATTTTATTTTAACATTTTTATCTAGTTCTTTTCAAATCTGTATGGTTACTCATATATTGCCATGGTGCTTATCATTTTTGTGATTCCATTCTTTTAAAAAAAATCTTTAAATATTCATGCATAGTGTGGTACACAGAATAATGTACCTCCCCTCAATGATATTCTCATTCTAATCCCCCAAAACTGTGAATATGTTACCTTATATGGTAAAAGGGACTTTTCAGATGTGATTAAGGATCTTGAGATGGGGAGATTATCTGGGTGGACCCAAGGTAATGTAATCACAAAAGTCTTTATAAAAGAAAAAAAAAGCAAAGTCAGAAAAAGGAGATGGGAAAATGGAACCAGAAGTTGAGTGATGCACTTTGAAGATGGAGGAAGGGGCTGTGAGCCAAGGAATGCAGGCAGCCTCTAGAAGCTGGAATAGTAAAAGAAACATATTCTCCTCTGAGACCTCCAAAATGAACACATTCCAGCCAACACATTGATTTTAGATTTCTAAAGTCCAGAACTGTACAAGAATAAATTTGTGTTGTTTTTTTTAACCCACTTGGTTTTTGGTAATATGTTACAGTAACAATAGAAAACCAATACACATAGTTGTCTTCTATCCATACATAACAGTTCCATCATCTGAAATGTTTGAGGAACTAAATCTATTATTTCTCTCCCTCAGGATGATTTGTGAGCTCATAATGTTGATTTTAGCCTGTGGGAGAGTCCAGAATTTAAATTGAGAAGACATTCCTCCTTACATTATTTGGTTTTGCTTCTGCTAGAAGCCAGAGGCTCTACCTATCTGGGATCTCTGCGGTTTATTCCCAATCTCACACGTTATATCTGGGAGTCTTGAGTTCAACTCCCTCATTTTTTCCACTGCCCAAAGCACTTTTTCTATAGTAGGAAAGGTATATTCACATGTCCTCAGAAAAACAGGGCCACAGAGGAAAGTTATGCAGGTGATGTAAAACCCCTGAAGAGAACCTCTTCAAATGTGCTCACTGTTTACAATTTTAGTTTCAGTTTATATTATTTCCTCCTTTTCTTTTTCCTTGCCCCATGAAGATCTCCTTACATCTTGAGAGCCCAACTATGCAATAAAATCTTTTTTAATGAGACTCCCATTTTTTTAATTTGAAGATACTCCCTCCCCAGATATCTAATATGTCAAACTTACTGAAGCATAAGTCCCTCAGATATTCTGAGGTCTACCAGAGCTTATGTGGGTTTGATAGCAAATTTTGGCCCCAGTCTATTTCATAATGGGTCTAGTTCCTCCTATGGCTATTTCTCCCAGAATAGTTAAATATAGAGTTGAAATAGGATGGTCAAAAACTAGCAAAACACCTTCACTAGTTCTCTGGCCAATGGTGGAGGACTAGACTGTAAGAAGCACATAAAGGAGGACCATAGGGTCCCATCTCTTGATCACAATAGTGAACCAGAACCAATACTGGAGTATTAGAAATTAGTGCCACTAACAATAACTTGAAAGATTCAGGGGTGAGGATTCTTACCATTCCCTTTAACTCTCTGGCTTGGCTTGTGCAAAAGGCAGATGGGTCTTGAAGAAGGACAGTAAATTATCATAAACTTAATCGTAAAATCGACCTGCTATTCCAGACATGGTCTCTTTACTGGAGCAAGCCAACACAAAGTGAAGCACCTGGTATGTAGCACTGATGTGGAAAATGCTTCGTTCTCTAAAGTGTGGAACAGAAATCACCAGAAGTGGATTACTTTCTCTTTTTGGTCAGAAATATAACTTCACTGTCTCGCTCCAGGGCCACATCCACTATCCAAACTTTTGCCATATTTTTGTTCACAGGGATTCTGATGGTCTCCCCATTTCTTAGAACATCATACTGGTCCACGTTATTAGTAACATCACATGAATACAACATGGTGAACAAGAAGCAGCAGGTACCTTAAATGCCTTGCTTAGACACAGTTGTGATAGAAGATGGGCAATGAACGCCAAGATGATTCAACTCAGTGAACTGTCTGGAAGTGCAGTGGTCTGGACTGGTTATCCTCCAAAGTGAAGGACAAGTTGCTCCACTTTATATCCCCTACCACTACTACAAAAAATGGCCCAGTGCTTGGGTGAGCTTTTGAAACCAACACGTGGCATTGTGGATGTGTTGCTGTGACTTAGGTACCAAGGAGGGAACTTTTTACTGCGGTCCAGAACAAGAGAAAATCTCTAGTGATCCAGGCTGCAGAGAGCCCTGGCACAGGTTTGGTGGTTTGGTGGTTTGTTTGGGGGTTTTCTTGGCCCAGAAGATTCAATGATGCTTGTAATACCTACAGCAAATTGGAATTCTATGGGTGATGTTATGGCATGAAGAGTTCTGCAGTGATTTTTGAGCAGAAATGATATTAATATCTGTTTGGGAGTTAAAGATATTTCATCCTAATGATAGAATTAAAGTCCATTTCACTCGCATCAGCAGGTCCCTTTTGTAAACTCGATCACATGACATAGTTTAATCACTTTAAATTCTTTCTGAACCATCTGTGACAAAACTTAATCCTGCAGAGGGGCCAGTAGATGAGGAGTCAGTCTAGGTCAGTTCCTAGAAATGTTTCATATACAGGATGGCGCATTAGATAGTATTAAGGCACAAAGCTAAGGGACATAAAAGTGCAGAGAAAAAGAGGGCTCCATGAGCTATCGAAAAACACACTAGAAGAGCTTTTTTTCCATTTAAGCAATATTCTCTAATTCTCATTCTATGATTCCAGAGCTTTTTCTTTGACACATTGGGGAATTCAGTAATACAGACAGCCCAGAGAAAAGCCCCCAAAAGTCTCCTAAAGTTTTGAGATGGTCTTCTAAGAAAAAGAGAATGAGAAGAAATGCACTGAGAGATATAATACCTCTAGTCTGCCTGGAGTCATTCTCTGAAAGCTCTCTTTGCCATGGGTGGAAATAAAACGACTTGTCTCGGGACCAAGCCTTAGTGGTCATAGTAAGATGATTTCTGTCTTTCTGAACACTGGTTAATCTTAAGTTCATTTCTTCCGGCTCCCTAATTCAAATGTAGCTCGCAATCAAGTTTCAGTTGACATCCCTAAATACAATCTTTTATTAAAACAACCAGAAGGGAGAATTTTCTACAGTCTTAAAAAGATATGATTTCCATGATAATAACAGTAAATTACAAGAATAAGAGAAAAATTATTATTATTTTTTTTTTTTTTTTTTTTTTTGCGGTACGTGGGCCTCTCACTGTTGTGGCCTCTCCCGTTGCGGAGCACAGGCTCCGGACGCGCAGGCTCAGCGGCCATGGCTCACGGGCCCAGCCGCTCCGCGGCATGTGGGATCTTCCCGGACCGGGGCTCGAACCCGCGTCCCCTACATCGGCAGGAGGACTCTCAACCACTGCGCCACCAGGGAAGCCCAAGTCACACTTTTTTGAACCAGTTTACATTCCACCCTAGAAGTGGATGAGAGATCCTGTCCTGTTTCTCCACATTCTCACAAATGGTAGAGACCTTTTATTAACTTTTGCCCATCTGGTAGATATGCAATAAAGTTTCATTGTGATTTCAATTTGCATTTCACTGAATACTAATGACGTTGAGCATCTTTTCATGTGTTTATGGGTTAGAGGTTACCTCGCCTCTGAAATTTATATTCCTGTCTTTTGCCCATTTTAAAATTTAGTTGTTTGCCTATTGCTTAATGATTCATGGGAGGTTTTTATATGTTCAGGATACTAAATCTTTGCCAGCTACATTTGCTGCAAATATCTTCTCTCAGTTTATGATTTGTCTCTTTATGGTGTCTTTTGATGAACAGAAGTTCTTATTTTTTAATGTAGTTGAATTTATCAACCTTTTCCTTTATGTCTGTATTTTTTTTAATTCATCTTGTGAAAGAAGTCATTCACAGCCAGAGCTGAGAAAGATATTCTCCTATATTTTCTTCACAAATGTTTATAGTTTTGACTTTCTTAACTTTCATATTCATATTTAATTCAATAGGCGTGTATTATTGTGCATGGTTTGAAGTAGACATCCAATTTTATTTTGTCCATATGAATAATGGTTTGCTAGATGGTTCATCTTTCTTCCTGGTGGTCTGCAGTGCTTCCTCTGCTGTATGTCAAGTTCCCGTACAATCGTGGACCTGCTTCTGATCTGACTATCTTGCTGTGTGGGTATACTTGTCAATCTCTGCACCAATGCCACACTGTCTTAATTGCTCTAGCTTTATGAGAAATCTTGGTATCTGTTAGGTAAAGCCTCCCATTCCACACATACATACTTTCTGCCACTTTTTCAGGAGTGTCTTGGCTGTTTTTGACTCTTTGCTACTCTGTATAAATTTTAGAAGCATATTTTCAAACTCCACAGAAACACAGATTTTAATTGAAATTTACTAAATCTATGTAAATTTTGTTCAATCTGGGAAACAAATTTAATCCAATCTGGGAATAATTGACATCTTCATGAGATTAAATCTTTCCCTCCAAGAACGTTATTATATATAATTTAGAAAACACTAAGCAAGACCCTGTTGACCGTCTATTCATACGTATGTACTCATTACAAGTATAAAGAAAAGAAATTGAAAGTATAAAGAATAGCCAGGGAATGTTTCACTCAACATCTAGTGGTTGTCTGTGAGGGCAAGAGGGGGATGTGTGAAAAGACTTAGAAAGCGCAAAGGCTTCTAAGGTAATAGTTTATTTCTTAACCTGAGTGGTGGGTAGATGGATGTTTATTCTACAATCATTCTTTAAACTGGATGTATACATTTTATAAACCTTTTTGTATATTGGGTTGGCCAAAAAGCTCGTTTGGGTTTTTCTGTAAGAGGTTACGAACCCGAACGAACTTTTTGTCCAACCCAATACATGCCGTGTTTCACAAGTTAAAATTTAAGACATGCAGTAAAGGAGATAGTCTCCAAAACAACTGATTTAGGGCAAAAGTGTTACAATTTTGAATTTTTTCTTCATATGATACAAACCTGCAGGAATTGTCAGTCCAACATTTTCAAAAATAACTATGCCCCTCTAGGCACCATAGGGAAAAGGATGTCTTCGTTTTAAAAAATAAGTGATTTTGACATTCAGATTCAACTACCAGCATTTTAGAGTGTACTGTCTCTTTGTGAATTTGAATCACTCCTCTTGTTCTACATGAAACCTAGTAAAGTTCAAATCGAGCTGGGTATACATTCATTCATTCATTCACTTATTTGCAAAATATATGCATAATTCATTGTGCTGGGAGGCTGGGAAATATAAGAAGATAAATATGAACATTCCTGAATACAAGAAGGGTGAAGTAAAATGAAATAACACAAATGCTTAAAAAACTATAGTGTCTGATTGAAGAAGTAGAAGAAAGAAAAAGAGGAAGAGGAAAAAGCACAAAATTGCAAGGGGTTCAAGGATGGTGAACTGATATCTGATTGAAGGAGACAGGGTTGGGGAAATAGTCACAAATCCTTACTTTTCAGTTTAATAACATGCAAGGAAATGTGTATAGATTTCAGCCGTTTTACTCATCTTCCAAGTTTCTGTCTGGTTGAAAGAGCCCAACAGCTAGATTCATAATCACCGGGCCCATTCTTTTCTGGCTCCAAATCATATTGGTTTCAGGTTTTCAAACTACAAAGAATTTCATCTCCAGTCCAACCCTACCATGATAGAAAATCACACAGCCTTAGGAGTTGCAAATGTAGCACATTTTGAGAGGGCAAAGAGACTGCTCTCTTGCAAAGGTTTTACCTGCCCCAAAGCCTGGAGCCAACCCTGCATAATTTATGCACACCTCTGAGAACGAGCCTGAAAAGAAGCCAGTGCTAATTGACTGAATTGACCATTCAGCTTGGCTGCTTTTGTTTCATGACAACCTGCTCACACATTCAGTAAATTCACTGGGGGTAATATATTTTTAAAAAATGATTATCTGGTATTGTGTTGCCTATTGCCTGCTATCCACTTCCTCCCCTACCCCCACCCCGGACTCTAAATGGCTGTTTGACTAAATTTTTCTGTTTTCAATTAGTTTCACCGGTTCTTTGTTTATATAACCCATTAATATCCCATAGTCAGTGGAAAGTGTGTTCAATTGCCAAAGGGGTTTAAAATATTCCTAAGAGATATAAACACGATGGCAGAAAGCGGATGCCTGCTATACAAGGGGGCCTACAAAGCTAATGTCATCTTTCTCACTTCATATCCCAGAACCAAAGCCTTCCATGGGACACACTCAGTAATTATTGACATTTCCAAAATGGCAACACTAGTGATATGAAGAGCCCTTCTCTTCTGAAGGTGCTGGTGATTTTTAAGCCTGGGCACAGGCTGAAGGCTGTATTCTTGACCTGGTACAGCTGCATTTGCATCTATTCATGCAAGAGTGTGTGATAATTAAATTCTGGACCCGCAGCAACGGCTGCCATGAGAAACTTATCTCGCAAAGGTATACTGAAGGAGAGTCCAGTTGCCCACTGAAAGGACTAGTAGATCATATACTATCCTGAATCCTGGGCGCTGTTTCAACCTTCTCCAATTATGTGAATCTCTAATAAAAAATGAATGGTCTGAGATGTAGGCAGAGCCGGTATGAGTTGGGAAAACAAGAGCAGATGAAAGTGTATCCTGTCTCTTTGAAACAGTTCTTTCTTTTGGGTGTTTTTAAGATTGCAATTTATGGGATCATATCACCCCACTAAGCAGGGTACAGCTTTAAGAAATTATTTTCCAGGGATTTTACTAGACACTGCAGAGCTGACACATGGAGCCAAGCCTCTACAATACCCTCATGATGATTCATTTAATGTGTTATCTTGACTGGGCCACAGGGTGTCCGGATATTTGATTAAACATTACTCTGGGCGTCTGTGAGGGTGTTTCTGGATGAGATTAACATTTGAATCCACAGACTGTGTAAAGCAGATTGCCCTCCCTAGGTGGGTAGGCATCACCCCATCTGTCCAAGGGCTGAATAGAACAAAAAGGCAGAGTAAGAGAGAATTTTGTCTCCTTATCTGACTGTCTTCTAGCTGGGATAGTGGTCTTCTCCTGTCCTAGGACTTGGGGTCAGAATGGAAAATACACCATCCGCTCTGCTGGTTGTCAGGCCTTTGGACTCAGACTGGAGCTGTACTCCAAGCTCTCTTAACTCTCCAGCGTACCAACTGCAGATCTTGGAACTTCTCAGCCTCCATAATCACATGGACTATTTCTTTATAATAAATCTCACTTCTCTCTCTCTCTCTCTCCCTCCCTCCCTCCCTCTTCCATTTATTCTGTTTCTCTGGAAAGCCCAGAATAATACCGCCCACCAACATACAATCTCTGAACGAGGACCCCATTTCTAATAATGCAGACTTCCACATGTCCACTCAGCAACTGGAGATCCTAACCGTCAAACTCTAAACAAGCATTGATTTTTTTTTTTATTCAGAAGAAATACTATTTTTGTTTTGAAAAATGATTACTGGGACTTCCCTGGTGGCGCAGTGGTTGAGAATCCACCTGCCAATGCAGGGGACACGGGTTCGAGCCCTGGTCCGGGAAGATCCCACATGCCGCAGAACAACTAAGCCCGTGCGCCACAACTACTGAGCCTGTGCTCTAGAGCCCGAGCTCTGCAACAAGGGAAGCCACCTCAATGAGAAGCCCGCGCACCGCAACGAAGAGTGGACCCAGCTCGCCTCAACTAGAGAAAGCCTGCGCGCAGCAATGAAGACCCAACAACGAAGACACGATGCAGCCAAAAATAAATAAATAACTTAATTTTTTAAAAAATGATTACTGGATAGCCTATACGTCACTCGAGTACAAAGGACCTAAAATAACCTCACTCTGCCTCACACTCTGCCCTGCCTCACAGTTTTGTTTTCACACAAACAAAATAAGTAACCCTCAAACTTATGAAATCAAATCCCTCAAGTGTTTGTTTGATTCTTTTTTTAATTTTAATTCTCCTATTTAATTTGCACAAGGCTTTGCCTTGCTGGGTCAACCACTTCCACAAATCATAAAGCAACTGAGAGTTACAGTAACCACAAAACAGGAGCTAAGCCTTATCACTGAGCTTACACCAAGGATAATTTGGAACATTCTCAAATTATCAACATCCTCATGGATAATATATTATGAAACAAAAAAAGGGAACTTTAAATTCCACACACGGAAGTCTTGCTGAAAACAAAGTTGATAGGATGGAGTATGATTTTAAATATATAAAGTAGTAGACCTTTGTGCTGTATGGCTGTGGGTTCTGACTGCCCTCTCAAATACAGCCACAGCTTTGAAGCAATTACAGCCACTCCAACCTTCCAGGACCTTGACAGATGCACTCTGCTAGCACGATGTGTCTCCCCCAGCCCTGTGTCTGACATTCAACTGTGGATACCCTCTTGTCCTCAAACCAGAAATATTCACTGGCTACGTCTCCAAGAAAATATTATCAGAATGCATTTTCCCTTGATTTACTACTTCCAATTCTCACCCAAAAGTCAGAATTAAAATCTGTCGCATTACTTGAAGCCACCCTAAGGAGTAAGGTGAGTATTTAAGGAGGCATATTAACCCCGATGACCTTTGAATGTCAATCTACTTGCCCTGGCAGTCAAGAATTCCAAGATCTTTTGCCATTGCGCCCAGAGACTCAATTTAATTTTCAGTAGGCAATGCCCCACCTCCCTTGTACCTTACAAGGATTCCTACTGAGAGAATAAATTGAATGACCATTTTCATTTAGCATATTGAACACTTTTGCAAAGGGAGTGAAATTATTGCAAGACTAGGTCCTGTTAAAAATGTTTAAATGGGGGGCTTCCCTGGTGGCGCAGTGGTTGAGAGTCCGCCTGCCGATGCAGGGGACATGGGTTCGTGCCCCGGTCCGGGAAGATCCCACATGCCGCAGAGCGGCTGGGCCCGTGAGCCATGGCCACTGAGCCTGCGCGTCCGGAGCCTGTGCTCCGCAACCGGAGAGGCCACAACGGTGAGAGGCCCACGTACCGCAAAAAAAAAAAAAAAAAAAAAGTTTAAATGGCGGGAAAGGATTTAATGTTCCTGTCTAGCCAGCAACATTTGCATTTACCTATCAGGAAATATTTTCATTGTTCTCTATCTGCTGAAATATTCACTTATAAGGTAGGTGACAGGTGCACAGAAGCCTTTCTCTCCACTCTCCCCCGACCCCCGCCTCCAAATCTGGGTCATGATTGAAGTACACTGTCCCATAAAGATTTTGCCATCTGGAGTGTGGGTGTACCCATCACTCCACGAGCCAGAGGAGGAGGGCACAGTGGCCTCTGCAGAAAATAGACCTCGGATACAAGCAGCTTTCAGAAATGAGAAGGGGCAAGCAGAGGAAACCAAGTACTGAGGGTCTTGCTGATGAATCCTGGCAAGGCAGAGCCATCTATGGCAACAACAGGCTCAAGTGAGAGTTAATAAAACGCAGAGTATACATTGCCCATTTGCATTTAGTGCATGTTAAACTGCCTTGCGTACAAAAGATAATGACAGATGCAAAATGAGCACTGAATACTGCAGGTCTGTCAGGGGGGAACGGGCAAGGTGCCAGCTCCCCAAATTAAACCAAACAGGCAACTCCACGCGCAGGGTCAGTGAGACTGGGGAAGAAGCGGATCCAGGGCCTCTGGACCTGCAATGAAATTGACAGAAACCAGGAAGCTAAACCTACTACAATGAGTCTATGGCGGCAGTGGTGAGTGAGGAGTGGAATGCAAGCCCTTTAGTCTTTAAAATTGAGATGGTCCGTGTAGCTCGATTTGGCTTTTTATGGACCATCTTCGGCATAATTTTCAATCTGGGAGAGGTTGCCTGTTAGATGCAAAGTTTCTTAAAACCCAAAAAGGGGAGCAGCAGAGCTGGTCCTTTAGGGGTAAGAGCAGGTGAGAGTCCACACAAGGGAGTTATGTTCCGAAGCAGCCCAGCCTGCTCCTTGGAGATCCTGCTGTTATGAGATTTCTCATGTGGGTCCTTTGTGACAGCTCTCAGTTCCCACCTAAAAAGTCCTCTCGACTGAGTGACCGACTTCTTGACAGCCCAGAAGCGTTTTCCTGGGCAAACCTCCCCAGGCTTTCTCACCAGTGCCCCATCACCATGTATTCTGAAGAAACATTGATTTTCACCCGCGAACAAATACATTCCAGCTGCACTAGTGAGGTTGGGCTGATGGCAGAGCAGAGGCTACTGACCCACTTTGAGCTCTTCCTTTTTTCTCCAACTCTAAGCCCCCTGACGCTATCCAAGGTATCCACTCTCTGAAGCCGCAGCCACAGACCCGCTGGGACCAGGACAAGGGGGAAATTTTTTTGTCTAAGCCCTCTGGCAAACCTCTCAGCTCTCTCTCTGCCACTGCCCTGGAAAAGGGCATCTATGCCAGAAGTAACAAGGGGAGCCCTGTTAACTCAGCCCTGCTCAGTCAGAACCAGCGGCTTCCACCTTCCCGCCCCGCTGTCGCCTCCCCAGGCAAAGCCTGCTGGAGACGCATCACCCTCTCCTTAGATGGCCTGCAAACTCCTGCACAGCTGGGACCCGAGCTGCAGCCTCCTTGCCCCAGCTGAAGAGAGCAGAAGCTTCCAGGGGCTGGAAACAATGAGCTCCCCCATCCTTCCCCTGCCCCCCACCCTATCCTGACCGGTCCCACCCCCTTTCCTCCGACAAGTGGAAAATCACCCAGAAGCTTCTCTCACCCCCGGGCCTTTATGTATGTATGTATGTATGTATGTATGTATTTCCTTACGGGGTGATGGCGTTCGCCTCCCTTGCTTTTCAGAAGCTAAAACGCTTTGGCAGCCAAGAATGAAAGTGTTTGTCTGAATTCTAGCCTCTGGGCATCCGCCGAGGCACAGAACGGCTTGCCGTTTCCTCCGCCGCTGCGGCTGCCGCAGTTGTGATGACAAAGATAAACAGCCCATCAGCGAGGAGCTGAAAAGAAATATAGAAAAGGGGATGGGAGTAGTTTAATTACTTTGAATGGCTTTTTGTGTTCTGTGTGATTGCTTCCTATGATACAGTAGTTTCTCATTCTCCATGCAAGCTCCGTGTTTCTATTCATAAGAATAAGATTGAAGCAGGAAATTGGCTTTCAAGAGTGAGAGAGAGAGAGAAAGGGCTGAGAGGTCGGGACTATTTCCATCAGAGGAAAGCCAGTGAGGGAGTGTTTCCACCGTGGCTGAGCTGAGCCGGCTGCGGAACGTTTGTGTCCGCTTCCTTGCCCGGTCCTGCAGCATGGATATGACCTGGTCCCTGGGAAAGCTATCCACGAGGGCAAAGATTGAGCGTCACAGAGCTTAGGAGAGGTCAGCGCAAGGCTGGGGGAGGTCCACAAGCAAAGCCAGGGTCATTCTGGGTTGCAGGCCAGTGCTGTGCACTCTTCCTACCTGGGAAAGGGGGGATGTTGTATGTGTGTGTGTCCAATTCCCTTTCAAGTTACCTGTGATAGGATAGATCTTAATCTCTGGGCTGAAACCCGGGAGATCATTGCTGTTTCACTCTGTGCTCCCTTTACCTTGAATACTTTCCATTTCCATAAATTGAGAACTTGTGGTTCATAATAATGACAAATAATTACCTCTGTATATGACAGAACTAGATGATCAAAAGAGATACCTAGCCCTTAGTCACAAAGAAGCAAAGGTTTTTATTTTATGCAATCAATATGACCCTGTCAATCCATCTGTTTTTTTCCATATAAGTTAAACTGCCTTCTACGAAAAAAAGTAACTTGAATCCACTAAAGGAGTTTGCTATTAGAGGAAGCCCTGTGATAAATTCTTTTGTAATACAAATAATATATTTCTCTTTAAATTCTAGTTTTTATATATTGGATTTTCTTAAATTACAGTACATCTGTACTGGGGACATTTAAGCTCAGGACGGAGAGTCACCGTTTAGAGAATTGAGTGCCCATGTGCGCAGAGCATTCTTCAACAAGGGGGCGAAGTTTGGAAAGGAGGAATTAGTGGCATTTCTACTCGTGAGTTTACAATGATAAGGAGGGCAGAAACATGAGGTACCTGGAACCCTTACACAGCAGGCAGATTGGGCAGCTCCGTGAGGCAAACCCTGCAGATACACTTCGCAGTCTTCAAGGTAATAGACACATGATAACATCCGCCATTGCTATTACAAGATGCTCATAAATGTGGAGTGTCAAATTTGGGGAATTCTTCTAGGTTCAGACGCTTCAGATAGAAGGAGTGAAGGCACTAAGCTCTGAAATATCATCTTTCGAGGCTCAGAATGCAAAGGAGTCAAATCCAGAAGCCCAAACAACACAGGCAGATGTGAAGAATATCTAAAACCAATAGGCGGAGAACTGGAGAAAGTTCACCAGGGGAAACTTCTCCAGGACGATGTAGCGGAGAAAAATTGCTCAGCAGTTCAAGAAGAAATATGCCTTACAAGGGCACTGCAGGAAGTAGAACAGGAGAAACTCAGGAAAGAGATGAAAAACTAGAAAACAAAGCAAAATGAGGAAAAGTGAACCAAAACTGTGGGAGGAGAGATGTAATAAAAAAATGAAACCGTGGGAACAGGAAAACCTACTCTCCTTTGTCCTTTACTCCGCCCTCATCTCCATATGCCCCTCCCTTGAGCGTTCTTGCCTTCAGACGCCCTCTCCCAGGTGCTCCCATGCTGCTTCTGGCTGAGTTCCTTGTCTAGTCACATCCATGGTTATTCAACCTCCGTGCCTTCTACTGGGAGGAAAGGACCTGAAGATGGGGGAGGATCAAAATAGCAGAGCTGTAACCTCTATGTGCAAGGTGGGTTCAGAATCATACATAGGACCAGCTATAGCCCAAGCCAACACCTAAAAGCAATAGACAGTGGAAAGGCCCTTCAGTGCAAAATCGTCTTCTCCATAGGGCGGTCATGATTTCCAGAGCTCCGCCATAGTCACTTTTTTTTAATTTTATTGAAGTTGATTTACAATGCTGTGCCAATCTCTGCTGTACAGCAAAGTGACTCAGTTTTACACATATAGAAATTCTTTTTTTTTAATATCCTTTTATGGCTTATCACAGGATATTGAATATAGTTCCCTGTGCTATACAGTAGGACCTTGTTATTTACACAATATTCACTCTTTGTGTCATTGTAATAAGAGGAAGACAGGGGAAAAAAACATGAATTTGGGGCCCTGAGTATCTCAGCTGGAAGTGGTGTATCCGATTAGAGTGTTATCCTCAGGGTCCCAAGACCAGCGTATGGTACCAGACTAGGAAATCTCGACGCAGGGGCCACGTAGCCGATTGATGGAAGGCAGCAGAAAAAGGTCAGAAGGGGCAGCAAGGAACACAGCCCTTATAGGTTACATTGACGGGTGTGGGTGGGAGACAGGAGTGGCACCAGACCCTGGGTGTTCGGCAAGCACGACCAGGAACACCTTCACCAGAATGGGAGGCATGTAGGGGACCGAGAAGCACTGAAGACAGGTGTAGCCTACTTTACAATTTCACCCTTGATACTTTTTGACTACATTTAGATAACAACAGCAACCACAAACAAATAAACAAACAAAAAAACAATAGTTGTCCATTTGACCTTAAGCAAGACCTTGGAAAGAATATCTGCCTGAGAGTCCAATTCTAATCCAGGTCTCTCTTTAACTCTCTCTTTAATAGTCTGACCTTGGGCAAGTCACCTATTTCTTTAAGCCTGGCTTTCTTCATCCTACAATAAGGGTGGCCTCTAACATTCTCTGATTCCATAATTGCTTTCACCCTTTAATTTAGGTCATTCTAGATGAGTGCAGTATCGTCTAGGTGAAGGAAACACAGTTGCAGAGCAGAGGCTTGAATAAGTCAATAAATAACCCGAATGTTGCTCTCCTAGTGGGACAGCCTGAAGAGAATGTTTCACAAACCAACTGGTGGTCCAAGGTCTTAGGATATCAGTGGCCTAGAAACATGAAGACTAGAAAGGAAACATTGTCTTAAACTATAAAATCTTCAATAACGTGAAGAAGGTGAAAACAGATCTCAAAATACTAGTACAAGGGGACACCCTTTGAAACTTTATAGAGGAAGTTGTTCACCAAATGCATTACACCAACAGGTGGTACAGAAAGGAAACAAATGTATAAATGGTTTCAAACTATTTCAGAAAGTTTTATGAATGGCCAATCATGACAGACTAGAACATTACAGAGGAATGGAAACATTTAAGGTTGACATCTGGGAAAACAATTAAGCTGTCCCTCATCCCTAAGGGCCTTTGAGGTCAGGTTAGGAAAATGTCAGGTCAATGCTCTGCTGAGAGTGTAGCAAGTCTTTGTTTTAGTAAAATGAAAGGCACATCGGACATCCCTGGAGGCCCAGTGGTTAAGACTTTGCCTTCCAATGCAGGGGATGTGGATTCGATCCCTGCTCAGGGAGCTAGGATCCCACATGCCTCTTAGCCAAAGAACCAAAACATAAAACAGAAGCAATATTGTAACAAATTCAATAAAGGCTTTAAAAATGGTCCACAGCAAAAAAAAAAAAATCTTAAAAAAAAAATGAAAGGAACATCACAACAGGGAAACAAAGAAGATGCTCTGGATGAAAGACAACAAAAGATTGTGTAGAGTCATGATACACCAGTGATGGTGGTGAGTACTTGGTCCAGCCCTGTCATCATGTGCTTTGCTAATGTCTCTGAGAGAGGACTGACATGTGATAAATTCTAACCTGGGTCATATTGATCCAGGTTGTATTAGATGTTGGCTCTAATAAAGAGATTCTAGGAGGAAAATACCCATGTTAGTCCAAATTATTATTTATTTCAGTCGTTGAATTTAAGCCCTGCGGACTACGTCCTATGGTTTCTCGTCATGAATTAGGGGTCATCCAATCTTTGGTGCCGCAGCGCTCACCATTCCGTACAACCACTTGTGCGTCGTACTTTAACCCAGTCCTGCACTACTGGAAAACAAAGAGCTCAACCCTCATTTTCTGAGACATGTGTTACAGTATCATTCGGTCTCTGTACAAAACGACGTCCTTAGGTTGAAAACATGCTCATGGGTGTTCTGCCTAGGTAAGGATTTTCGAAATGGGCCCTGAGTGCATTTACTTTCCTCCTTGCATTTTAATCAGCCTGTCATTCCATTATCTGCATTCTGTGTCGGCTGTTCGGGATCATTGGGCAAAAGCTAGCTATCGCTGCATATTACTCAGTACGTTTGCTCTAATAAGCTTTCGTAAATAAAACCCGAAGAGATGAAAAAGGCCAGTGGCTGATTACATGGGACCGATTTGGTCTCGTTAGGTTCTTATAAGGAGAAAAAGTAAATATAATCTTTATAAATCATACAGCTATAACAGACATGCCTGGCAAAATTCATTAGTTAAGATAATAAGAGAGAAGACCATTTAAACGTGCGTAACAGTTTGGTTTATGAAGCTGTTAACTACTATTTCATCCATTACAAACTTTTACAAAACTCAAAGATGTAATCAGGCAGAGGAAATCATATATTCTTCCATAATTCCCTAAGGTTTGGGCTTAATAAACTGCTATTAAAACAATGATAAAAACTAATGCTTGTCTTGAATCTTTCATTCAAAGACCCCTGCGTGACTCATAAAACATTATTTTCCCTTGATTCCCAAGGCCCAGATAAAGTTTATTCAACGTATTTTACAGAAGGTACCATTAAGACTCAAACAGATAAAATTATAAACTAAAATTCAAAACAAAACAAACAAACAAAAAACAACTACAGCAAAATTGAAAGCTAACAAAGAGTACGCCCTAAGGTTATTGCTTCTCAGGTTAAAATAAAGTCAGAATTTTCATTAAAAAAACAAACAAAAAAAACTGGTGCTTCTTTTATTACTTTGCCCTAAGCATATCTTGATTTGATTCTTGGGTGGCAAGTAAGGCAAATGTTGATGGCTAGACTTCAATATTGCTTCCCAACTGAAGAATCTGTTCAGGATAAAAATAAAACAACTATGCAGGGAGAGTAGAACTTGGAGGCAGATACCGGTTTTAAGACTGGCTCTGTTCCTTAACTCTGTGAACCTGAGCAAGTCACTGAATGGACCCAGGATCCTCCCAGGTGAGGTAGGGATAAAATCACTGTGTGGAGGGAAGGAGATGATTAAGATCAGAGAAAAACGTCTTCGCAAACATAGTAGTGCCGCCAAATGTTATCTATTTTCCCAGTATCTTTCCCTCTTGTTCACTGCCGTCACCCCTCGGTATCCGTAGGGCATTGGTTCTGGGACCCCACCCCCACCCCCGCTCATACCCAAACCCTCGGATGCTCAAGTCCCTTATGTAAAATGGTGAAGTACCGTGGATACGGTCGGTCCCCCGTATTCGCGGATTCGAAATCCGCGGACGCGAAGTCCTTGGATACCAAGGACAGACTGTGTATACTATGATGTGAGAATTAGTCCCCATCTCCCGAACGCCTACCATATTTTTTGCAAATACCTTTTCGATTGTCCTCAAGTCTTTGCCTAATGGGTCAGTAAGATTTCCAGTCTCAGCACCGGGGAAACTGAGGCAATCTTTTTTTTTTTTTTTTTTTTTGCGGTACGCGGGCCTCTCACTGTTGTGGCCTCTCCCGTTGCGGAGCACAGGCTCCGGACGCGCAGGCTCAGCGGCCATGGCTCACGGGCCCAGCCGCTCCACGGCATGTGGGATCCTCCCGGACCGGGGCACGAACCCGTGTCCCCTGCATCGGCAGGTAGACTCTCAGCCACTGCACCACCAGGGAAGCCCGAAGCAATCTTAATGAGTGAGCTATTCCTTCTCCATCTCCACCTCACTACCTCTAATTAGACATCAGAATGTGATTCTCACACTTGGCCCAAACCTGTCAGCCCAGGAGGAGACAGGTTTTCTAGATGGCCAGAAAGAATGGAATGGGAGAGGCACTCATCGGCTTTCTTATCACTGTCCCTGCCGCGTTTCTGTCAGGTTGCCATCTTCCCTGTCACAGCACTGCCAATCTGCTCCTTTCAGCCCTGACTTGCCCTACTAAGCCGCGCCTTCAGGGTCCAAGGAACATACCCTACCGCGGCCCTGCTTCCAACAGCACTCGCATCACCGTGTGCATATGAGCAGCAACGAGGAAGAGAGCTGGGAGGGATGGCGGGGGCGGGGAGTAAAATGGAGAGAGGCAAGTGTTATCTTGGGTAGTTTAGCTCTCAAATGAAGTATCCCTGAGCTTAATATGTGCACACAGAGCAAAGGAACTAAAAGAACCACTGATTTTAAATAAATCATATGAGGTTAAACAGGATATAATGTCCTTTGGGCTGCATGGAGCAGCTGTGCCTAGGTGAAAAGGGTTGTGACGTTAGGCGGAGGGCGGCGGGGGGCAGCAGGAAGAGGGAGCTGTATTTTATTCTCTTTTTCCCCCCTCCAGCTTCAATAGCAGGGATGCAGCTACAAAGTGAAGTGCTTCTTACAATAGATACAACAGTGCCACCTAGAGGCCAAGAGGCAACTGTCCCTCCAGCCAGGGAGAGGCCAGGACTGAAACTGATTATCCCCGGCCTCGGGCACTGCCTTAAGGGAGCTTCCTTCGCCTGCTGGCCGCTTCCCCGGCAGGCAGTCCGCAGACAAGACTTGGAGAACTATTCGCAAAGCCAAGTATACAAGGGCCGCCTTTGCTGACAACAGGCAGCACAGGTTAGGTCCTCCTGAGTGTAGTTCCAAAACTTAAAAGCAGAAAGGACCTTCTGGATTTTAGTCCCCAGGCCTCCCCCTCCCCCATCAAAATGCAAATTTCCTGCAGATTTTCCTTCCTGTGTCCTATTCTTTGCCTGTTAAAGATAATTCATGCAAATTTTATGCATTTTGCTCAGAGGCATCTAATTAGACAGATTCGCTCTTCGACTCAGTAACCTTCAGTTTTATCCTTCTAAAAAGAAGGTTTTGTCAGGAACCTCTCGCTCTTACTGGGCATCAGGCTCAGCCTGTCCGTGCATGAGCAACAGCACACAGGTCTGCCTGCGTGCAGAGTCCACAAACACCTGCATTTTGTGTGTGTGTCACCCCGCTGTTTGCATTGGGGGGCGCTCATATGCCTTTGCGTGCAAAATCCAGCACAAATCCATGGGCACCAGTACACCCAAAGTGCACTTTTCCATGAGAAAAAGGGAAATGAAAAGTTAGTTCCTGAAGGTTCAAGAAGTACGGACACCTGATTGGCATAACTGCTGAACAAAGGACATGAAAAGAGAAAAACATACCTACGTGTCCTCCTTTGTTCCGAAAATGAATTCCAATTCTTGTTGGCACGCTGCCAGCCTGCATTCCAGAAGAAAAGAAAACTCACTTATCAGGGAAAGATAAACCAGAGAAGGGAGGCTAACAAGCTCTCAGATTGACAAAAGCATTGTGGGTTGCCATGGAAAGAGATCGTTTCAGCCGTGAGGGTCATTATCCCCCACCTTTCAAAATCCACCAGGTGTGCCAGCTTAGGGTCTCATTAGACAAACAAGATTCCCCAGAGCAGCATCTGGGATGACCTCCTGACACGTTTCCTTCCTTGAAGAGTCTGCCAACTCCCAAGAGCCATCCAGATGTGTGTGCGAGTCACCCACGGTATCGAGTTCCCCGAAATAGACACCAGCTCTCCCAGCATGCAGCAGTCAGTAACGCTTTTGGGTCAGAGGGTACAAACTCAAATACCTGTCTGTGCCATTTGATGGTGGCCAGTTAGCCAGGGCTGGTGACAAGCTGAAGAACTCCACTTGCCTGTTTACAAAGAACAGCCCTTACTCAATTCCAGCCACTTGTCACCTGGAGGAAATGCAGGCACAGTATTGCTAGATTGTTTTTAAGAGAAGCCCGAAATCTGAACGTGTCTGTGAAATCTCCTGATTTTTAAACGTTGGCAGCAAATCAAAAAATTTAAAACCTTGTGCTGAGCCAAACAAAACTTGGCCAAAGGCCTAATTTGACCTTGAAGATGCCAGGGGAACCCCTGCCTGCAGTTATTCACAGCCCTTGAAAAATCTGTATTACAACCACACCCAAATATTAGGCCTCCTCTGCATATTAAGGGCAGAAACTTTCAGACTTCCATGCTTTTGTTTATCCTGTTTCACCTGTCTGAGTTGCTCTTTCCTCCAGTCTCTGCTTGTCAAAATCCAGTATCAAGGTCCAACTCAAATGTCAATTTGTTTGTGAAGTCGGCCAGAATCACTGCAGTCAAAATTAATCATTCTGGTAACACTTGGTTTTTACTCTGTCTTGCACTTAGCAGATCGGCCTCACAGGAGGGGTAAGCCGTGTTGGTGTGAGTCCCAGTTGTGAGTCCCTGAGACCTCGTGTTTTATCCACTACATCCTCTCTCTCTGCCCAGTGCCCAGCACAGAGCCTGTGCGGATGGCTGGTTCGAATTTTCTTTGGGAAAGTTATTAAATGAGAAGCAATACATGCAGTTCATTGACTAAAAAAGCCAAAAAGCTCAGGGCGCTTCAAAGGTCATTAATTCAATCCCTGCCTTGCATTAATCATGTCAGGTGATCGGATGACAAAGCCCAGGTACTTCTTAAATCGGGGCTACATAATGATGATTAAATCAACAGCTATTCGAATAAGGTCCATCTCTCTGCCAGACCCCAGGGATATGTTATTATTATCATGTATGTTATGACTTCCTAGAGGGCAGGTTTCTTTCCTTTTTTCTTTTTTTTTTTTTTTCTTTTTTTTTTTGAATGTTTTCATCCTATGTACCCACTACACTTTCTGGCACAGAGAGGATTCAACAAAATATTTGTGGAGTTTAATCATCATCATCAAAACAAGTCTCTAAGGAGCACCTACTTCATGCAAAAAGAACAGCACACTATGCAGTGGTGGGTGTGCAGCGCCCTTCAACAGCTACAATCCAGTTGGAAAGCAAAGCATATTTAAATGAAAAAAATTAAATGCACCATCAATACATGGTGAATGCTGGAAGGTATTTCTTGAGTTCCAGCCATGTGGCATGCCTTTTGCTAAATGCTGGGGATTCAAAGAGAGCAAGGTGCAGTGCCCACCCTCATGGAAACAGAGTAGGGGAGTTTGAAATGGAAAGATCATTGTGGGCTGAGCAATCAGAAAAAATGCAATTTGAAATCACAGGAAGCAGGAAGTTAGTAAGTTCTGGATGGAAATTGACGCCCTATTGTTTTAACATTGGGGATGTTAATGGGGGGAGGGTGTCAAGTAAATTGAAATGTTGCAGAAGGGAAAATATTCTAAAATGATGCTACTCCAAGATCCCTAGGGAAGTAAAACTCCCTAGCTCTCAACCTTGGGATCACGCCTAGTTAACACCGACAGGGATGATCCAAGGAAGTGGTGAGTCAGAGGCCAGTGAGGCCTGACAGGAAGGACAGCTCTGCCTGGTACCTGCAGTTGCACCTGACTCTTTTCCCTTCTAGGGACACAGATGCTGAAGGGAAGGAATGAGTGAGACAAACCCTCTGTTCTACATTAGCATCATCCTTCTCCTGCCCTTCATGTCTCCCAAACACTACTCTCTATCTGTCTCAGTCTGTTCAGGCTGCTCTACAAAAATACCATTACCTGGGTAGCTTATAAACAATAGAAATTTATTTCTCACAGTCTGGAGGCTGGGGAGTCCAAGGTCAAAACGCTGGCAGATCGGTTCTGGTGAGGGCATTCTTCCTCTTTCACGGCCACCCTGTGCCCTCACATGGTCAAAGGGACAAGCTAGCTCTCTGGGGCCTCTTCTTACAAGGGCACTGATCCCAATCATGAGGGCTCCACCCTCATGATCTAATCACCCCATAAAGGCCCTGCCTCCTAATACCATCACCTTGGAGGTAACGATTTCAACATATGAATTTGAGGGAGACACAAACGTTCAGACCATAGAAGCACAGAAACTCCCATCGCTCTCATGGATCACCTTTGTCTATCCACAAACTTCACAATCCCTGGGTACAGCTCCCCTGTTGGGGGAAGGGAAAGGACAATAACCGTGTCCTCACCCTTCCTGTCGCCCAACTTGAATTTGGTCAATTGGTCAGGGAAAGCAGTGACAAAAGGAGGAAGAACAGTCCTCATTTCAGCGTAAGCCATTCTCTTCCAAGAGAGGAGATTGATGTCATGACATGTAGTTGTGACGCCTCAGCCCCCCAAGCAGGACAATTCATCCACAATACCTGCGAGTATAGAGCTTATAACTACCCTGTAAAACAGAGCAAGTCCAGTTAAGGAAATAAGAAAGAAAGAGGGAAGAAAAGAAGGAAGAAGAAGGGAGGAAATCAGTGTAACAGGTAAAAGTTATTGATTCATTAATAATTTAATTAATTTAATTAATTAATTAATATTGAGAGAATCTGAGATGCAACTGGAGCTTAAGACTGAGAGTTGCTGGAAATAAACATAAGAAAATGAGGAAAAGGGGGAAAAAAGAATTAAATAGAATCAAATCCCTGCTTCACAAGCCCATGCTCTGCCAATAATTTATTCTTTTAAAAAAAGGAGGCAGAGGGCTCCCCCTGGTGATGCAGTGGTTGAGAGTCCGCCTGCCGATGCAGGGGACACGGGTTCGTGCCCCGGTCCGGGAAGATCCCACATGCCGCGGAGCGGCTGGGCCCGTGAGCCATGGCCGCTGAGCCTGCGCGTCCGGAGCCTGTGCTCCGCAACGGGAGAGGCCACAACAGTGAGAAGCCGGCGTACCGCAAAAAATAAATAAATAAATAAAGGCATCCTTCAGAGAGAAAACATGTCATACAAACAACACAGTCATTTTTACAGCAAACGAATTATGGGCCCGGAGAACAATGCGAAGTCTCTTTTGCAGTTGTTCGTGGGAGGGTGCTCATTCTGAGCCATTACCGCGGTGTCTGTCAGAGGGGATCTGCATCAGGCTGTAATGAGGCACGTTCACTTTCCTTCCAAAACAGTGTTCGGTGGCCTGGCTCTGTGACAGCTGTGAGACTGTGGTTCAGTGAGCTGCTTCAGATCCAGCTTTCTGTCTTTTCTGGAAAGTTCATAGCCAACCAGGCTACATCATCAGGGCAGATCTTAAAACCACAGGCAAGGAAGGAGAGAGAGAGGCAATCCAGAAGAAGAGTTTCCTCCGGGAAGCCTGCTGCAAAGTGAAGACAGGGGATGAGGCACGGGGCCTGAGGTCTAACCCAGAACGTCTCCTCCCAGCGTTGATTTATTCTTTCTGCCTTACAGTCCACCTGAGACACTGAGGTTGACTTACGCCTTCACTGTGTCACCCTCCTGTTGAAAATTCTCCATGGTCCCACTGCCTTCAGAACCAAGTCCAAATCCCTACATGCCGTTCTCAAGAATTGGCAAGATGGTACCAGCAAGGCTTTCCCTGCCTCTGCAATTTGGTGCTCCCGCTCTGTGCCAGATATTTGCTGTCTGCCCCTCCAGACCCACGATCTGCCTGTCTGCACCAGCTCTCATCCTGGGAGCCTGACCTGTGGGATTTCATCCGGTTCCCAAGGATGGCGGCTTCCTGCTTGGGCTCAGCCAATAGGGGGAGAGGGGCGGAGCCAGGCAGGAGTTCAGAGGGATGGGGCAGAAAGGAGGTATCCACTGTCCTGGCTTCTTCCCTTTCTGTCTCCTTTAAGCTATATCATGTAATATCCCGTACACATGGAATCTAGAAAAATGGTACAGATGAACTTATTGGCAAAGCAGAAACAGTCACAGATGTAGAGGACAAACGTACGGTTACCAAGGGGGGAAGGGCGGGGTGGTGGGACAGATTAGGAGATTGGGATTGACATATGTACATTACTATGCATAAAATAGATAACTAATGAGAACCTACCGTATAGCACAGGGAACTCTGCTCAGTGCTCTGTGGTGACCTAAAAGGGAAGGAAATCTAAAAAAGAGGGGATATATGTATACGTATAACTGATTCACTTTGCTGTACAGCAGAAACTAACACAACACTGTAAAGCAACTATACTCCAATAAAAATTAATTTAAAAAACAAAAAAGCTAGCTGTGCCCCTCACCTAAAGGGCAGTGCCCCCTGAGAGGCGGCTCCCTCCACACTGTGCCTGCTGGTCCTAATGACTGTTCTTTCCCTCAGTCCTAGAGGTCTGAGGATAATAGCCCTCCCCCTTCCCTCACCCACTGCTCCAGGTTACTTGTAAACAATCATCTCCTCTTATCTATTTACAGCACTGCTTCCGTTGGGACCCTCTCTTTCCCTCCTTCTAGATGAGAAAACTGAGCCTCGCAGAGGTCAAATTGTCAAGTTTCTCAAGGCTTAAAGCTAATAAGTAGCAGAACCAGGATTTGACCCCAACCAACCTAGCTCCAGAAACTTCTCGTGCAGCCCCTGACACACTACCTCACTAACACACTAGGCTGGAATTGCACTGTCACCTCCACTCCCATCAAATTCTTACCTTCCCCACAAGGTGCGGGATCAAGCTGCCCCTCCCCCATGACATCCCCCAGTCCTTCAGCTCCAGTATAAGCTCAATTTCCATGAAGCAGAGTGTCTGTGTCATCCCCTTGGACACATACCATGTATCGCTTCACCATATCCATTCAGGATTCAGGTGTATATTCTTGTTTCTCCAATGGATGGCAAAGCTCTTGGAGGACAGCAATTGTGGCTTCCATATAATCCCCATTGTCCTCAGCCCACAGTAAATAATACAGTGGCCCGTATTAGTCAGCTGGATAGATGAACAGGGAGGAATTTCTACGGCTATTTATATTGTCTGTCAAAACGAATAATTGCCCCAGTAATTATGGGTTCTTCTTAAATTGAAACTTGGAAAAAAAAATTGAACAGTGAAGAGAAAGGTGACAAACTCTGAATAAATAACAGTCACCTAGAAGCCATTATAATATTTCCTTTATCATCAAAGCTTGCTTAAGGTTCCTGTGAAAGTCTCCTCCTAAGAGCCATTCTATCTTGGTGGCTACAAGAGAAGTGTTTGGGGCTAGACGGCCGGGGTTCAAATCTTGGTTCTGCTACTTGTTAACTGTCATTCTTAGGAAACACAGCTATTCAAGATCTGTGCAGCTCAGTTTTCCCATCTATAACATGGGGATAATAGTAGTCCCAAGGCCCCTCACGTTGTGAGGATTAAAGAAATTAACACACAGAAGCACAGGATCTGATACATTGTGTTCAACATATGTCCCTTACTATCGCTGAATATGCAAGGGTCACATGATTCTCCTGTTCTGTCAGGACTCTTCCTAGGACCTCCTAAGACCTGAAAGTTTCCAAGAAAGACAAGGGTTAGGTACAAAGACTCTACTTTAAGGAGTTAATAAACTCCACAGACTTAGTCTCATTCTAGTGAATAACATGCTGATGAAGTATTTTCATGTAGAGTTGGAGGAAAGAATGGGGAGGCTATTTTTAATGTATTATGTACTATTTTACAGTTCAGGAAATGGAGGCATCAAAGGCATAGAGGAGACTAATTAATTTATAAATGAATCTTTACTTGGCACCTGCAGCGTACCCAGTTGTGGACTCAGTGACGGAGGGTGCCAATGAACGGTACACCACCTGTCTAAGGTGACCCATTACCGCAGCACAGAGCCTGAGTTCTGACCCAGTTTTTTGACACACCACCTAGTAGATCAAGAAGCAGCTCTGATTTTTGAGAACGAGCTATCAGTCTCTTGAGAGGTAGATGGGTGGATTGCCATAAAAATAAAATAAAATAAAAAAAACTATGACAACACTGGGGACACTGTCGCCCCTTCTGTGTTGAAATACCAGTGGATTGAGAAGAATTCCACGACAGGAGAGCAAATAAAGAGCCTTCCGTCCTTGACGCGTCTCTTTCTTCTTTATAAACTTACCTTTTTATTACCTTTATTACGCATGGCATGCACAGAGGCCCTGAAATAAGAAAGAAACAATTTGAGTGTGGGTTTGGTAGCAGCTCTCCTTCCCTTGAGAGCCAAGCTTATACACCTTGCTTATTACCTTCTCGTGATCCTGAACACTGCTTGCGGCCATATAATATCTTCTGCTGGGTAAATGGGGAGCAGCTCTCTCTAGTCTGTCAATCAATTTTATTTCCCCCTGAATCAAGGAAGTTAACATCTTACCCCTCTAACAGTTGAGGCAGGTGAGTTTCCTCTTGCTTCCTGCCAGGGGTTTCACTGCAGGAGGAGAGAGAAGAAAAGAGGCTGTGTCCTGGCAGTCCCGGCAGTGCCTCGGCCGCGTGGGCCACCGGAAGGGCGAACGTCAGTACATATTCCTGCAGCATCACTAGCTAGAATGCGACTGCTGAAGAGAAAAATCACAGCAGCTCTAGGATTTCACCCTTAGCTAGAGCTTGACCAAGGAAAAATGGTGACTGTTCATTGGGGTGATCCAGACAGACTCCAGATTGCAGGGGGCAAGAGCAGAAGGATAGTAAAAGAATAAAGAATAGGGCTTCCCTGGTGGTGCAGTGGTTGAGAGTCCGCCTGTTGATGCAGGGGACACGGGTTCGTGCCCCGGTCCGGGAAGATCCCACATGCCACAGAGCGGCTGGGCCCGTTAGCCATGGCCGCTGAGCCTGCGCATCCGGAGCCTGTGCTCCGCAACGGGAGAGGCCACAACAGTGAGAGGCCCGCGTACCGAAAAAAAAAAAAAAAAAGAATAAAATAGAGACACATCATGGATAAAACTATCCACCTCCCTTTCTGGGAAAAGGTACCCCATCCCATGCTGAAGAAGTGTGTGGTCTTCTTTAATTTTTTTATAGTTATTATTTAATACTGGTTATATTCCCTGTGCTGTAATATATATCCTTGCAGCTTATTTATTTTATACATAATAGTCTGTACCTCTTAATTCCCTTTCCCTATCGTGCCCCCCCCACCTTGCCTCTCCCCACTGGTACCCACTAGTTTGTTCTCTATATCTGTGTTTGCTTCTGTTTTGTTATATTCACTAGTTTGTTGTATTTTTTAGATTCCACACATAAGTGATATCATACAGTACTTGTCTTTCTCTGTCTGACTTGTATCACTAAGCATAATACCCTCTAAATGCATCCATGTTACTGCAAATGACAAAATTTCATTCTTTTTTATGGCTGAGTAGTGTTCCATTCTATATATCTACCTATCTCCATCTCTGTCTATCTCTCCATCTATCTATATACCACATCTTCTTTATCCATTCATCTGTTAAAAACCACCCACCTCATGCTGAAGAAATATCTGGTCATCTTTAATTCAATTTATATCAAGTTTTATTAAGCCACTACTGTCTATAAAGTATTTGACTAGATTCTCGGGAGAAGTGATGCAGGTATAAACAAGAGGACTTGCCATCTCTCCATGTGAGCCTTACCTCCTTCATGTCTTTGCCCAAATCTCACCTTCCCAGTGAGTTCCACTCCAACCACATTTTAAACACTGCCACTGTCTTCAGCACACCTGATACCTCTTATCGCTATGTTATCCTTTTTTTCCTTGGCACATACAAGAAAACGTCTCCTTTGGACAAACTTTACATTTACTTACTTTATCATGCTTATTACTTATTGTCAATTTCCACACACACACCATCACCAGGACAGGGATCTTTGTGAGTTTTATTCCCTGATGTACTTTAAGTACCTAGAACAGTGCCTGGCACAGAGTAAACACTAAATAAAGTGTTGTTGAATGAAAATATTAATGTTTCCCTCAGAGCCCAAATACATTCTTTACTACTTCCTGAAGAATCTCCAGGAATTATTAAGGACTTACAACAAAAATGACCATTTTTGCAATGAATGCATCCAGGAGTGTAGACAGTAAACCACCCAAACCCTTGAACAGGTTTTGGTTAATGAGTGGATGTGTCCTCACAGCTCACTGATCTCACTGTGCAACTGACTTTCCACAAATCAGTGTCCCGTGGCTTCCCTTCACAGATCATCCCTCAATCAGTGAGCAGCTGGGTCGTCCATCAGCTTGATTCAGAGGTTTCATTTCTGAGACGGATGTAGTATCTTTTCTTTTTTTGTGGAAGTGCACTCACGATGTGATGCACAGGATGTGTGCGTTTAGGCAACATGTCATAGAAGTTCCATCAATTCTCTTACATGCCAACAAGCATGTATTCCAAAGGTATGTTATAGCCTTCAACGTATTACACAGTTTAAGCATTAGCAGATTCCTAGCGTCTGATCCCCGAAGGGAGCTGTAAATATCCGCCCCGCCCCCAGACTCAGCAACTGGGTTCTGAACAAGGGAAAACCCCCCACCCAGCCCAAACACACTCAAACACCAGCACAGACTCCATGCTGCTCCCACGCAATACTCCTCCCACAGGCAGCTCTCAACTGGCACATCCCAGCCTGAGGACCATCCATCCATCCAGAAACTGTGGCAGGGAGCCAGATATTCGTGTCTTAGGATAAATTATCCAAAGTTCCTAGATATGAAAAGCTTCACACAAGGTCACAAAAATTGACTAATGGCCGTGAGATAAGAGCACGTTGCTTACGTGGCTGGACCTCCACACCTGATGCTGCAGCAGCCTTTGGTTTTTCCATCATTCTCCTCCTGGGGATCCCCTTTCATTTATGATGGGATTACCCCTGAGATAACCAATTCCAGGGAAATTAGTGGCCCTGCTGGCTGATGCCCTGGATTCTCTAACATCTCAAAAATTAGACCTCCGTGATCTTTATCCCGAACCTACTAGAAAAAATTATCCAAATCTCTTGCTAATGTGATCCACCACGCTAAGGTGTTGAAGCCATAAAGACACACCTGCTTAACAGAACTGCCTCTCTGCCTCCAAAAGAGAAAGGGTACCAGGACAATTAGAAAGCACTAATTCTCTGCATTTGAAAAAAGCCTCATTAAAGGCCAAGGATATCCACTCCACGGCCCAGTAGTGATAACGTTACCGCTTGGGCTTGACCTGGTCATTGGAACTATGAAATCTTACACCAGCATCTGGCAAAACCAACTAAAATCTCTTTCTCTCACTATTTAACTCGTACCTTCTCACATATACACCAGTAACATTTTGCCGTGAGACAAACCATTCCAAACATGGTGGCTTAACCCAGTAGCCATTTAGGCCACGATTCTGCAGATCAGCAGTTTAGGCTGGTTCAGCGGGGCGGTTCTGGTGCGGGCTCAGCTGCTCTCAGCTGGGGTCATTCATGTGTCTGAAGTCAAAGACTTGGCTTTTAAACGTTGGCTCAGTGCCAGCTGGGGCACAGGGGCAGCTGGGCCGCGTGTCCCATTACGCTGCAGGCTAGCCATGTCGTGCTCACACGAGGGTTCAGGGTCTCAAGAGCAGTAGGGTTCCATTGCACAAGAACTTGCCAAGTCTCTGAGTATTTCATGTCCATTTACGTTCATTAGCCAAAGCAAGACACAAACCTAGCCCAAGAGCTGAGAAAAACTCACCTTTTGAAAGAAGTTATGAAATCACGTTGCCAAGGCATGAATACGGGGAAGGAAAGAAATTGTGGCCATTTTTTGCAATTTTCCAAGATCTGCACGGAGGTGTTGTGAGAGATGTAAGTGCTGATACAGGGAGAGGACTGGGGATTTCGTGATCGCTGAATCATCTAGTCACCTCTGATCTCCTCAAGAGACGGTTGGTTGAGGATACACAAAGCAGTCAGTCATTTGTCAACAAGTATTTAGTCAGCACCTACCATGTGCCAAGCACCCTTCTAAACAATAGTGATGGAAACAGACAATGTTCCAGCTTACGGTCTAGTGGGGGACAGACAGACAATCAATACCTAAATGTGTAATAGTTCTAACTGTAAATGCTATAAAGAAATAAATAATAGTTAAAGGTGAGAAGAGTAAGAGGAGTGGGTGTTATTATATTTGGGGTGTTTATGGATGGTCTTACTGATAATATCTTGAAGGAACGCTTGAAGAAAGTTGAGGGGACAGTCCATATGGACGGCTGGAGATGAGCACCCCAGGCAGAGGAAAGAGTAAATGTGGAGCCTTGAGGCAGGATTATCTCTGCCTCTGAGTCACAGCAAAGACGCTAATGTGGCTGGTGTGGAGCGAATGAGGGGTGGGAGAGAGAGGATATGGGAGAAGTGTTAGTGGCCAAACTGCACTGAGAAGTTTAGATTATATTCTGAGTGAGAAGGGAATCCTTGGCCAGTTTAGAACAGAGATGGGTATGACCTGACGGAAGTGTTTCAAGGATCACTCTGATTGCTTTGTGTGAAATACACCGTGGGAGGCAAGAGCAGAAGGAGGAAACCAGCTGCCAGGCTGTCGTTCTAGTCCCACTGGGTTCCCAGGCTTCACAGATCACAGCTAATGAATATATTTCTCAGTTCTGTTTCTGATCCCCCATGTTGGATTTCAGTTGAGTTTGGCAAAAGGATGGCCGGGGGGAGAAGTCCTTCGAGACCTTGCTCACCAGGGAATCATGAGCTTCTCTCCAGTCACTTTAGAATCCATCTCTGTCTCCTTCCTTCACTGAGCGGACCCTGGGAAGGATGATGGCTGGTCAATGGGTGCTGATGAGAGGAAAAGGATACGGTTGGAAAGGAGTCACCACCACGTGAACAAATGCCGTGCAAGGCAGATGGCTCACTGTCATCGACATTTATCACAGGGCCAACTTTTCAACGAACAGGAGTTCTGATGGCTGAAACAAGTAGAAATAAACTTCAGGGGGAGGCACCCACTGGATCAGAGGAGGAAGATTGTATCTGTGGCCTGCTGTCTATTTGGGGGCTGGATTTCAGCAAAAGACATGTGTAAGCACCCAAAAATGTCTAATTCTGCCAAGTTCAAATCTTCCATCCTTCCATTTCCACCTCCCCCCACATTCTAGTGCTCTCTGAGCCCCTTCACCCAATGGCTCACGTCAAATGAAATTCAACGGGAAACAGAGGAATTTCCGTTGTCTTGTCAACTGGGTCCAGGCAAATGGCTTTCTCTCTACCTTCCCAGACCCCTCACTCTCTACAAGTCCGAATCTGCTTCTTTCTCTCCTCTGTTGTCTCCATTTCTAACTAAGGGGATCCTGAAACCAGTTTCAGTTTCCAAATGTGGAAGAAATGTCACTAACAGGGGGAACAGTGATGGACCACAAACACCAAATCCATCTTCTCCATCCCCATCCCTGACAAGACATCCCAGTCCTAGGCAGGAGCGGGCAACTCAGGTTTCCAAGGGCAGACTGAGATTTGACAGGATGCAGTAGAACATACCGCCCAAGAATATGGTCCTGGGAGTCAGGGAGTCTTACCTTGGGCCCTTCCTGAACCACTTCTTAGCAGTGTAAGCTTGGACAAATGACTTCACCTCGCTAAGCCTCAGTATTGCATTCATAAAAAGGTATTAATACCACTTATCTCGTGGGTTTTTGTGTGGATTCAATGAGAAATTACATATAGAGTGCTTTTGGCCTAGTACCTGATACCTTGTAAGAAATGGGAGATATTAGTATCATTCACATTATTCTATTAGGGAGGGAGGCTGGTATCCAACTGTCTCTGCACAGAACGCCCATAAGTAGTGATTGCACCGCCTGGGAATATTGACTAGCAGGTGAAAGCCATGTTCAGAGTAGGTTTGCTGGCAGGGAGTTAAGGAGTGAAATTTATCTTCTCACTGTGAAGTTCATTTAAAAATAATATATAAGCACATTTGGTGATGTGGTGGTGAGTAGGATCTCAATGACCGGAATTTTTCTCTGGTTTCCCTGCCACGTATCCGTATTAGATGAAGTAGCAGGTGGCCAAGGGAGGGGGCCAAAGCTCCCACCGTGGCACCGTGCAGGGACCAAGGCCTTCCCAAACCCTTGCCTTCCATCCTTCTCTGATTCTCTCCAGGTGGGCAGAAACACCACTGCTCATTAGAGCAAATGTCTCAACATCCTTTTAAGAAATGACTCGCAAAATGATCCTCCAGGATTTACTTCTGATGACCAAATTAGTGTGTTGGAAGCTTAAATGAAAAGGCTGAAAGGCCCTAAGGGCAGAGAACTAGAGAAATGAAGAAGTTCTGACACTGGGTGGTGGGACATCTGCCTTCCTGAGGTCTCCTTTACATAGCACAGGCCGTGATCAGGCTATCAGGCTGCCAGCTCTCAGGCCCCATGCTGCCACCAAGATGCTGGGCAGCTGCGGGCCTCATGTTCTCTCATCTTTATTTTTTCTTTTCTGTCCTCGCGGCATTCAGGATCTTAGTTCCCAGACTGGGGATAGAACCCTTGCCCCCCTGTAGTGGAAGCGGGGAGTCTTAACTACTGGACTGCCAGGGAAGTCCTTCTTATCTTTAAAGATGAAAACATTTTCTGGCTCAATGTTTCTCAAGTTAGACACCGACTTCAGAATCACCTGGGGAGTTTGTTTGAAAATGCAGAACCTTGGGCCCACTTGAAACCATTGGAGTCCAAGAAGATAGATACCCAGAATCTGTATTTGTAATAGCCCCTTCAAAGTCAAGTTTGAGAGCCCCTAGCCTAGGAGAGATCTCTGAGACGCAGGACTAACCGCTGGCTCTGACTAGCTACCCACGCAGAGGAAGAAGGAGCTAACAGGATTTGTCTCTCTTCTTGGGGCACTTGAAATCAGCAAGAGGCAGGTATCCTGGTGAACAGGATAGTAACCATTGCTAACATCCGAGTCATCCTTGGCAAGCTGCAGCTCTGTCTCCCCTGCCGTTCTCTCCCAGCCAGGACCTCCCCCTGGCTCACAAACGCTGGCCATCTCTGGCAGCCACTGTGACTGCGGAACTCAAGGCTTGCTCTTAATGAAAACAGACCACGCATGCGCAGAGAGAAGATTCCCGGACTGGTCACCTGGGGTCAGTCTCTTACGTGTCTTATCTTGATTATCATCCAAACAGTTCTGTGAGGAAGGGACTACTTTGTCCCCCTTTGAACCATGACAACACTGCAGCACGAGGTTCAGCGACGCGCGCACGATCACCCAGCTACGAAGTGGAAAACCCAGGACTGGAACCCAGGTAATAAGTCATAACAATCCCCCATGGTGGGGAGTTTAGGCATCAGTTTTAAGGGAGAGTCTTAAAGGGTCACACATTCTTACGCTTCATCTGTGAAATAAGGAGATTTGAATTCACAGATCTCAGTGAATTCTTTCCAACCTTAAAAGTCAAAGTGAACAAAGTCAATGGATTTGACGCCCATTGACGCCCAGGTCAATGGATCTCTACGCAGGGAAGGCAATCTGGGAACATGCAGGGACATTTTAGATTGTCACAGTGACTGGGAACTAAAGGCAGGTAGACCCTGCAAATGCTAAACGGTCCACAGCTCTCCAAACAGGTCCAATAAAGGGGAATTGCCCTCCAGGTGCAAGAAGGGTAGCCATGGAGAAACACCCTTAGGGGGTGGAGATACAGTGTCTAGTACAGGAGTTCTAATAGTCCCAGCCCCCAGCAGGACACAGAGGAATACGGAGTAACCAGTCTTACTTGGCCATCTCTAAGAGATTCAGTTTATGAGAACTTTGGCAATTTCAGACAAATTTATCTCCAGCAGAAAAAAAAAAAAAAAATCATACTGGTATTTGGGTGTCCTTCCATCATCTACCTGTGTTTTCATCGATTATATAGAGAATTCAGACCAAAGCAAAGTTTATCTGCAGCTGTGCATGATCTATGTGGGTAACTGGAGCATGAAAGATTGCAACAGTGTAAACAAAGCCAGGACTAAAATATGTTCCTTCGAGGAGTCTCTACCCAGTAATGGTTATATTAATCAGCGTTATCATTATAGTTACCCTCCTCGGCATCATCAGAATCAATTCAGCGACTGTTTCCTTTGGTGATGCCTCCTTATTACAACATGGTATTAATTGTATCTGAGTTGATTTTCTGCTTCTACTGATGAACAGCTGTGTGAGAGTAAATATCCCTCAGTGAAACACCATCTCAGGCTGCCAGGATTCAGAAAATTGATCCAGATGTGAACAGCAGGACCAGGGGGCAGCTGCAGAATAGAATACGCCAGCGTCTGTGCTAAACTCCATGACCAGTGTCCAGTTTGATGAATTCTGAGACTTCTTTTCCATCAAAGAGTTAATGCTTGAGTTTGGCTTTCTGTTAGTTTAATATAGGTCAGAAACGTTTTATCCTAAGGAACTTTTGTCTGGCTCCCTCTTAAAAATTAAAAATAAATAAATAAACAAACAAACAAATGAATCCATAAATAAATACAGCCACCATGAAGAGAATACCACATGGATTCCCTACACATCTGATTAAAAACTATATCTCAAATTGCTATGGTGGTTATTGGGGAACAAAGCTGTCTCAGCACTTAGATTTTTTTTTTTTCTTAAGTACATTTCAAAGCCCTTTAGTTTGTGACTTCCACAAATTAGAACTCTCACACTTTTTTTCCCCAGACAGACCAAGGCACATTTCAAAGCAACAAGCTATTTCTGTCTCTCCCTTTAGGGTCGCCAGCTGGCTGGTGATGCCAGAAGACCTGTTGATCTGTATCTCTTTCGTTGCTTTGCATCAGTTCCATGGCCTCTGGGCATCACAAACGGGCGTTTATTTTACTTTATTTTGTTTCAAGGATCTAGCACCGAGTTAAGATTCAGGTCAGTTAGCTACTTTTCTTAACCGCTTGTTTGTTCAGGTGACTGTGGTAAGGTTACCTGAGCCGCCCGCCATTTCTTCATCTACTGAAAGTGGAAAGAACAGCTAGTATTTCCACTGCTCACTAGATGAGCAGCAGTGAGGTACAGAGGACAGACCATAGGGCTGAGAACGACAAGCCTTCTCAAGTCCTGTAGGAGGGTACACACCAGGGGAAAAGCTTCTGGGAAGTTCTATGCTGTGCACAGCAGAAGACTCACATTGTCTCCTTTGGCCCTACTATACCCCTTCTAAGAAACTGTCCTAGGAAGTCCCTAATGATGGGTTCACAAGTTTTACATATGAATGCAGTTTGCTCCAACGTTTACAATAACAAAAAGTTGCAAGCAATCTAAATATCAACAATATAAGACTAGTAAGTGAGTGATGGTACATCCATATGATGAAATATGATGTAGATATTAGATTAAGGTTGTCAAAGATTTTGTAAAGCCATTGGAAAATTTTCAAACTAGTTTTAAACAAAAGATTAAAAATCACTCAATTCGACTTTTTTCAAAATTTAACACATCCACACATATAGGTAATCATCGTGTGTGCATGTAATGTGCTTGTGTATAAAAGGAAGGGCGATTGCGAGAGAAAAAAATACACTAAAACTATTTGTTGATCACTTGATGGGCTATTGTGTGATTTATATTCCTTCATGTTTCTAATTTTCCAAATTTTCTACTTTTATAATTGAGAATAATTCTTATTATTGTAAAAGCTTAATTGATGAGTGAAACTATTAAAATTATACTTTAAAATAGTTTGAAGAGGTGGGCAAATGCCTATTTAAAAAGTCAGGGTAAATTCTTATCTCACTTACTAATATGCATGTAAGCTCCCTGCATGTCTGTTCACGGAGGATAAATTCTTATGATTGCAACTCTATCCAAAATTATAGATGAAAGAAGTAAACACATTAAAATATGAGTCTTGGTATTTCTTAATGACAGGATTGGAGTGACCTTAACTTTTTCCTTAAATTTTTCTGAATTAGAACACAGCAAACAACAAAGATTCTTTTTTTCAAGAATTAAAAATATAAGGGAGTTGATATTGGCAAAAATGGGCATTTTTAAAATATTTAAAATATTTTTTGTACCCAGTTATATGAATTCCCTTCTTGTAGACATAATACATATATTTTTACTTAAATTTTTATTGAAGTATAGTTGATTTACAATATTGTGTTAGTTTCAGGTATACAGCAAAGTGATTCAGATATATATATATTCCTTATATTGATATATACGTTCCTTTTCTAAATTCTTTTCCATTACAGGTTATTACAAGATAATGAATATAGTTCCCTGGGCTATACAGTAAATCCTTGTCATTTATCTATTTGATATACAGTAGTGTTTATCTGTCAATCCCATAGTCCTAATTTATCCTCCCCTATATAATACATATATTTTAATACATGGATTTAATACATGGAGTGGGAAGGGACTTTCCTTATTCTGAAGCAAGTGAAATGTGGCCAAGCAAAATATCTCCATAGCCCAGGAGAATAACTGTACCCCAGCTGTTGCACAAACAGCCAACCTGCCGTCGAGCCTAGACTTGGAGCCAACATAGCCATCCATAGCAGGGAAGCTGTGGGCTGTTACCCTTCATTATGTCAGGACTGGGAGAGACTGGTGAGGCTGCAGAGCAAGCAGTGGAGTGTTCAAAAGTTTAATCTCAAGACCCAGCATCAACTATTCCAAAGCCTGTTCAGAATAGCCTCTTAATATTCCATCATGCCAATGGTGTGGAAAAATCAAGCTGTGATTAATCAAACATAGGATTCCGAATGAGATAAACATCACTTCTTGGCTTTGAGAGATGTTGCAGAACAGTCATTTGGAGAAACACATTTTTTTAAAAAAATAATTGCATCCTGAGGATATGTGAGTCATTTCCCACACACTGTAAAATGGACTAGTTCTTCCAACTCATAATCCATGACGTATATACTTACACGTGTACCTAAATTGCAAATTTGAGATAAACGGGTATAACCTATTCATCTTTGTCAAGTATATATATTTTGAGAGGAGAGGGGAAATGCAAATTCTATTAAAATTATTAAAACTGAATTTTAACTTTAATAAGCATTTTTGAGCTTTTTTTTCCTGTACAGAGATGTGGGGAATAAAAAAATAAAAAACTCTTTAGGTTTTTGCCCCTGTCTGGCCTGTAAAATGACGTGGACTCCCTCATTTATGATCTCCTAGGTCCTGCTCAGCCTTTGCCTGGCTTTTGTGGTCTTGGTGTCTCTTTCCTGAGCGCAGAGAAAACTCACGGCTCCATATGTAACTGCATGTGCTGTCTACCCAAAGCATATGTGTTTAATCAACTTTAATACCCCTACAGTCCAGAGGAAGTGAAATGCTAGGCACTGGGAATAATTATCATTTCCATTACATTAGCAAGATTTGCTGGTGTGCCAGAGGGACGGGGCTCTCTCCATCACTCTGCTAATGCTGGCTGGCAGCTTGGAGAAGAGCCGTGGGAGACCGAACTGAAATGCACACATTCTCCTCTTGTTCCCAGCCATCCTCCCTCTATTTTCCCCCTTACCTCGGGGTTGTAGACTCTACTGTGATTAATGAAGAAAATGGCTGAGCCGCCTCATTTTCTCATTTTCATCGACACATCCTTAATACAACTCTGCATTAAGAGAATGAAATCAAAATCGATGGTCTTTGCAAGCCAGGGATATATTGGTGGGCTCACAAGGAGTCCAAGTAAGGAAGAAGATCCCGAGAGCATCAGGAACCCCATCAGATGGGCCAGCAGCTGTCGGGATGGGCTGGGATTCCCAACTCCGCACCACCTCTCAGAATGGGAATGCGGGGAGACCAGCGCTCCCACACAGTTCTCTCCAAGGGACACCTTTGGACGGGGTGCCTGTGACTCCCGGAGAGGACATACAGGACTGAGTTCTTCTCTGGACTCTCTTGCTCCCCATGCAAACCATGTGAGCTATTTGATTTCTCTAAGTGTTGATCTCCTCTTTTGTGAAGTGGGAAGAAACACACCTGCTCTTTCTACTCATGGCATTGCTGTGAAGATAAAGGAGATGGTGTTTATGAAAGCTCTTTGTACACAGAAAGCACTAGGATAATAACTAAGAAGTGAAGCAAAGGAGTGTTGAAGTTTTATATATAGTTGACCCTTGAACGGCGTGGACCCACTTTGACACAGGTATTTTTCAATAGTAAATACTAAAGTACTACACAGTCTGCAGTTGGTTGAATCTGCAGCTAAAGAAGGCCAGCTACAAGGTTATACAGTAAGTCCCCTACATACAAACCATCAAGTTGCAAACTTCCAAAGATGCGAACATGCGTTCGCATGTCCAGTCACGTAAATTAGTTCACGCGTCTGGCGTACTTTGTCCCGTGCGTGCATCCTCTACAAGTGGTTGTGCTTTTGTGTACTTTACTGCACAGTGCTGTACAGAGTACAGTAGTACCAGTATCTTTATTTCAAGCCCAGGATATCCAGAAGCAAGCGTAAAAGCAGCTTTGCTTGGTGTGAGGTTACGGCCATCACCATGAATGGGGTTTGGAAGAACATTTGCCCGCAGTTTGTTCACAATTTTCGTGGATTTAAGAAGGTGGATAGGGAGGCCAAAGAGGTCTTAAGCAACTTAGTGACCCTCAGTGAGAAGCTGGAGATAGATCTGCAAGAGGACGACTTCATTGAACTCCTTGCTGTGCAACACGAGGAGATAACTAATGAAGACCTGATGGCATTGGAGGCCCAGAGAAAGGACAAAGAGAGACAAGAGGAAGAAGAAGTAACTGAAGAACTGAAGAGATTCACGATGCAGGAAACGGCAGGGGATTTTCTTTATTTGAGGAGGCACTGTTAGATTTTGAGGCACAGGACCTGAACGTAGAACAGTACACAAGGGTTGCAGCAGCCGTTCAGAATGCAACCCAGTGCTACCACGTCATCTATGACAAGAAAAAAAGAACTACTACCCTGACATCCCTGGATCATTTTTTCAAGAGAGCAGATAGGCTTGAATCCAGCAAGGAACCAGAACCTGTGCCATCAGCGTCAGGCGTGAGGGAAATGGCAGCCAGCCCTCCATCACCTATTGCTGACGATCCTTCAGCTCTGCCATCTCCCGCCTCCCCTCCCTCCTCCTGTCAGTCACTCTTCCTGCCTGTTTACTCGATGCCAGCCCCTGTATACCAGCTGTTGTACTGTACTACTGTACTTTTCAAGGTACTGTAAGATTTAAAATGTTTTCTTTATTTTCTGTGTTCTTTTATGTATTATAAACCTATTACAGTACAGTACTGTATAGCCAATTGTGTTAGTTGGGTACCTAGGCTAACTTTGTTGGACTCATGAACAAATTGGACTTATGAACACGCTCTCAGAACGGGACTCCTTTGTATATATGGGACTTACGGTACTTGGATTTTCCACAGTGCAGAGGGTCAGGGCCCCTAACCCCAAGTTCTTCAAGGATGAATCATATATATATTTTATCTCCAATCTTGGCAGGGTGGGGAAAATTTACCCTCTCTAACACTGCAGAAGCAAGGACAAACAGGCTTAAATTTTGCAGTTTACCGATCTATATCAAAAGACATTCAGTATGCACGTACCTTTTGATCCAAGACATCCACTGCCTCGCTCTTATTTAATTTGCTGTCGTAGCATGCCAAAGTGACATGTGGGTTTGTAGCATGTGTCCAACTCAGTACTCGTTAGAGCAATTCTAGTGTTGAGAATGTTGCCAATAACATCCATTTTCCAGTAACGTCACATAAAAATAAAATAAATTACATAGCACAGGGAACTCTACTCAATACTCTGTAATGGCCTACATGGGAAAAGAATGTTAAAAAGAAAAAGAAAAAAAAGTGGCTATATGTATATGTGTAACTGATTCACTTTGCTGTACACCTGAAACTAACACAACATTGTAAATCAACTATACTCCAATAAAAATTTTAATAAATAAATTTTTAAAATTACATAATGTTTAAAATTACTTATGGCATTTACTTATACAAATAAAACGGTCAATAAAATGATCACATGTAAATGTGTGCATATGTGCACACATGTGTGTAAAAAAAGTCCAGAAAATATAGTAACGGGAAATTAGAAGTTGCTCACGTTAGGTAGAACGAGTTTTGTTGTTTTTTTCCATCTGAATAGCTGTAGTTTTGCATTTGTTTTACAATGAATACATTTGCTTTTGCATATAAAATTCCACTTTTTAAAATACAACATAAATCAATATGTGATTAATAATCTGTGTAACACTAAGAATGCAGAAAAGGAAAATCAACAAGAGTACAAGCTGGAAGAATGGAGATGACTTAGTAATGGCAGAGAGAGGGCATGCTAGTCCAGAGGAACAGTAGTTTAAGTTCAGAGTCAACAAGGAGAATGACATGCACGGGCTACAATAGGAAAAAAATTTCTGGCAGGGAAGCTATGGATAATATCATCTGATAAGGAGGATAGAGGCAGAACAGAGAACCTTAAATTTTATCCTATCAGCAATGGGGGCCACTGGCCATTGTTGAGCCTGAATGTTCAATTTTGAAATATATATATATATTTTTCAAGATATAGGCACATCTATTTGGACATTAAAGTAAGATTTCAGATATGTAGGGATTTATGAGGAACGAACAGAAAGGACTATGGAAACCGTCTGAGCTTGTCTCGGAAGGAGAAGATGACAGCTAGGCTCTCTACTTCAGTTATCCACTTCTACATATCAAACCCTCAAAACTCAGCTCAAAATAATTTATTATTTTTTCATGATTCTGCACTCCAGGCTGGGCTCAGCAGAGCAGTTTCTCTGCTCCATATGGTGTCTACTGGGGCTGAAATGAACAAGATGGCTTCATCACTCATCTATCAGCTGCCTCTGAACCACATCTATGACTAGGGGCTGGCCAGGGGTAAAGAATTGTGAAGGGTATGAGATTGACCCTGCTTGCAGATTAGTCACAGTTTCATAGATGCTGGCAGAATCTTATGTGAGCAACAGAGGACTTTATTGTTCATGGCACAGGAGTCAGCATGAGCTTCGTGTTTGCATGGGTTCCCCTTGTCCCCCTCAGGTCTCTCAGCAGCAATATGGAGTGACTCAGGCCGTTCACATTGGGTTGTACCAACAGCTGAGGGACCCTGAGCTTAGGAAACTCCCAATCTTACAAGGGAACTGCTAGCAAACACACACAACTTTGTCCCAGAAGGAAACATTATCTTTATTATCCTGGTCAGGAAATAAACCTCCCCTCTGCCCAGGAGGGAGACCTATCTCTATCCTTCAAGGATCTTTGTTATACAGATATCCTTCAAAAGACGGTTCAAGACCAGAGCTGTCACAGACATCTAGGAACATGCAGAGCTGCACCCCCCAACACTGGATATCTTCTTTCTCTCTATAACCTCTCCATGCAGTGGCTTCCTCACAGCCTGATGCTCTAAAGAGAGGCAGACCTTTTACCTGGGGGCTGGTTTCCAAGAGGGCGGAATTGGAGGCTGCCTACGGGCACCACACCACTTCTAGAGAATCACTTCTATTGGTCAAGGTCTATCCCAAAGTCAGCCCAGATAGATGCAAGGGGCAGGGAAAAGGACTCCACCTCTAGGTATGAAGCCAGCATATATTGCCGGGTAGTGATGGTTGGTGCCTACTTACCAAACTCCCTACCTAGGGAGAGCAGCGATTTCAACATTATAAGAAGGAAGCATTCAGTGTGTGTGTAACATTCTTTTAAAATAATAATTCTGAAGGAAAGTAACAAATGAGAACAAGTAGGCTGAGTGGGAAATGAGATACTGCTCAAAGTATATCCTAAATAGAAAATTTTTTAGAGGTTGTGTTTTTCTTTTTAATTTTTGTTGGAGTATAGTTGATTTACAGTGCTGTGTTACTTTCTACTGTACAGCAAAGTGAATCAGCTATACATATACATCTATCCACTCTTTTTTAGATTCTTTTCCCATATAGGTCATTACAGAGTATTGAGTAGAGTTCCCTGTCTATACAATAGGTCCTTATTAGTTATCTATTTTATATATAGTAGGGTGTTTATGTCAATCCCAATCTCCCAATTTATCCTTCCCCCCCTTCCCCCTTGGCAGAGGCTGTGTGTTTTAAGTACACTGTGACACAGGTTAATCTAACACCCACTCACCACCAAGAGTCCTCAAGCTTTGATTTCTTCCTTGAGAGAGACTTCACTCCAACTAAAGAAAGTAGGCTCTGATTGTGCCTCTGTTTTAAGCTTTGGCCATTCCCATTGGTTCTGTGCCAATACAGAGCACCCCCTCCTATTGTTCCCTAGCAGGGGGGCAACACTCCCCAAAGGGGTTTTCTCTGGGAATTCTGAGAGAGTCTTCTTGATACTAGAACTGCCAGCCTAGGACCAGTGCGGACTAATGGTTCCCAAACCTGGCTGGGCATCAGAAGCATCTGTGTGGATTTTTAAACGCACATTCCCATATGCAACCCCAGATCCACTGAATCAGAGTCTCTGAAGAAGAAGTCCAGAAATCTACAAGCTCCCAGATGATTATCATGCAGCCAGTCTGGCTCATGCTGAGCGTCCAAACCTGGGAACTTCTAATTTAGCTGATTTCTGCCCAACCAGTTTGTCACTATCACAAGAGCTCTCCTCTCTTCCCCACTGTCACCCATCATAGCTGCAGTTCCCTCACTTTATATTTTTTAATTTTTATTTGATATTGGCTTACAATGTAGGTTTACAATGTTGTGTTAATTTCAGGTGTACAGCAAAGTGATTCAGTTACAGATATACATATATCTATTCTTTTTCAAATTCTTTCCCCATTTAGGTTATTGCAGAATACTGAGTAGAGTTCCCTGTGCTATACAGTAGGTCATTGCTGGTTATCTACTTTAGAGTAGTGTGTATACATCAATCCCAAACTCCTCTAAACTTCCGTAGTGAGGCAGCACCTCAGGAGAGAACCGTATGATTTTAGGTATCCGTGAAATGAGGAGAAATGTCACCACAAGAATCTCACTTCTTCAATAAACAAAACCACTGCCATGACAGTTGGCTTTTGGTGGTGGAGAAAGACAAGCAATATAAGATTCCAGGAGGCTTCAAGGATCTCACAAGTTTTAAATCTGAAGTGCTTTGCAATTGCTTTGCAATTTCTGTTCAGTCCCACTTCAAAATCTCACAGGTGGGTTTTCAAGTACAGTAATACACAGGTAAAAAAGTAAATAAAGGCTATTTGTCCTTGACCAGTGTTCGTTGCTGTCATCTTTCAAGCAAATATTTTTACTTGTCATCTTTTGAATAAATATATTTTAACCACTCTATTTCTCAATGAAACAAGAAAGCCTTTTCAAAATATTTATAGTGCACGTTTCTGTCATGCCATGAAGAAATCACAGTCTGAGATAAAGACTGTGATAAAGACTAACTGATCTCCTGAAGGCTGGCTGTAGTCCTTAGATGTGCTTTGTTTGGTCATCGTAGGCTTTTTAAAATTATGCTAATATCTTAAAATCCCACAAAAAATCCAGATTTCTGGCATCTCCTGAGAAGGCAGGAGACCTGGTGTCTCTGACTCACTCCTGAAGGCCACCGTCATCTGAGCTGAATAGAATTTCCTCTGTTAGATGTGACATGTTGTCTCCAATTTGCTACATTTCCCACCCCTCAATATGGTCTTGTAATGAGGTTGGTTAATTACTTGGCCCGTGAGGCATCTGGGTTTGCCTCCCTTGCTAAGCAATGGGATCACAGCAGAAATCAATATCCAAGATGACTGAGACTGTATTCTGAGAGAACAAAACAATAGAAGAGTGTCAAGACCAAGGGAAGTTTTAGAGCAAAAAGAAACTAAAATCAGCAAAAGGGAGGCTTCCCTTCTGGTGCAGTGGTTAAGAATCCTCCTGTCAATGCAGGGGACATGGGTTCAATCCCTGGTCCGGGAAGATCCCACATGCCGCAGAACAACTAACCCCGTGCGCCACAACTACTGAGACTGCGCTCCAGAGCCTGTGAGCCACAACTACTGAGCTTGTGTGCCACAACTCCTGAAGCCCAGGCACCTAGAGCCCATGCTCCGCAACGAGAGAAGCCACCACAATGAGAAGCCCGCACACCACAACGCGGAGTAGCCCCCACTCACTGCAACTAGAGAAAGCCTGCGCACAGCAACGAAGACCCAACGCAGCCAAAAATAAATAAATAAAATAAATAATAAAATTTTAAAAAATAATAAATAAAATCAGCAAAAGGTAGCAGGGACAAACCATCACGAGACCAATAGTCAAAAGATCTGGGTTCTACAGCCACTATGGAGAACAGTATGGAGGGTCCTTAAAAAACTAAAAATAGAACTACCATACGACCCAGCTATCCCACTACTGGGCATATACCCTGAGAAAACCATAATTCAAAGAGAGTCAAGTACCACAATGTTCATTGCAGCTCTATTTACAATAGCCAGGACATGGAAGCAACCTAAGTGTCCATCAACAGATGAATGGATAAAGAAGATGTGGCACATATATACAATGGAATATTACTCAGCCATAAAAAGGAATAAAATTGAGTTATTTGTAGTGAGGTGGGTGGACCTAGAGTCTGTCATACAGAGTGAAGTAAGTCAGAAAGAGAAAAACAAATACCGTATGCTAACACATATATATGGAATCTAAAAAAAAAAAAAATTGGTCATGAAGAACCTAGGGGCAGGACGGGAATAAAGATGCAGACCTACTAGAGAATGGACTTGAGGATATAGAGAGGGGGAAGGGTAAGCTGGGACAAAGTGAGAGAGTAGCATGGACATATATACACTACCAAACATAAAATAGATAGCTAGTGGGAAGCAGCCGCATAGCACAGGGAGATCAGCTCGGTGCTTTGTGACCACCTAGAGGGGTGGGATAGGAAGGGTGGGAGGGAGGGAGACGCAAGAGGGAAGAGATATGGGGATATATGTATATGTATAGATGATTCACTTTGTTATAAAGCAGAAACTAACACACCATTGTAAAGCAATTATACTCCAATAAAGATGTTAAAAAAAAAACAGTGAAGCAGTGTAAAATATTTTTCAATTAAACACAAATTTGTTGTTTTGGTAGGACTACATTTCTCTTTAATCATTGAAAAATTAGCATCTGAATTGAAATGTATGCTGTAAGTATAAAACACACTGAATTTCAAAGACAGCACAAAAAAGTGTAAAGTATCTCATTAATTTTTTTTTGGCAGCATGTTGAAGTAAAAATATTTTGGATATATCCATTTAAATAAATTACTAAAAAAAAAGATATGAGTTCTAATCCCAGCTCTGCCACTCAGCTAAGAGAGACTCCAGCCACATGACAGAATATCTCTGTGCTTCTCAGTCCTCATCTGTGACTCAGAAAGCAAACTGATGTCTTAGTATCTCGTAGATTGAAAATGGGGGTCAGCAAAATACCGCTCAGGTCAAATCTAGCCAGCTGCCTGTTTTTGCACAGCCCACTAGCCAAGAAGGGTATTTTTATATTTTTTTTAATGGGTGGGGGAAAAAAAACAAATGAAAAATAATGTTTCATGGTACAGGAAAAGTATATGAAATCCTAATTTCAGCAGCCATAAATAATTAAGTCGTACTGGAACACTGCCACGTTTATTCATCTACATACCATCTGCAGCTGCTTTCACGCTCCAACGGCAGAGTTGAAGAGCTGCAGCAGAGACTGCGGCCCACAAAGCCTCAAATATTTGCTAGCTGGCTCTTCACAGGAGAAGTTTGCTGAGCCTGGTCTAAATCATCATTCCAAGCGCTCCATTAATATACCAAACTGTACCAGAGAATTCCTCACTCGTATTCCTATAAATCATTCTTTCTAAAAGAAGTTAAAGGTACCAGGTGATTATTTCAGGAGCAGGGTGTTTTAAGTATGACCAAAGCATTTGCATAGGCTTTTTTTCCATGGAAATAAGAATAACAGTAACTCACTTATTGAACACACACTCTGTTCCAGGCACTTCCAAGCGTTACGCCATTCAAATTCTCTGCAATCCCTTGAAGCAGGTTTCATCCTCCTCCTTTTTAAGGTGAGTAGACCAAAGCTTAGGAAATTTAATCAATGTTCCCAAGGTCAAGCAGCCAATACGAGGTCAAGTGAAAATTCAAGTCTGTCTAACTTCAAAGCCCAGTTCATCATATAAGAATCAAATGTCCATCCCCAGGGAAGATAAATTCGAATTAACACCCTACTCTGTTGCACCCCAATTTTTTTTTTCGTCAAACCCATCCCATCCCTAATTCTAAAAACCCTACACATAATAGATTCCCTTGATTTATTTTCCCCTTAAATCTCATCTTTCTCCTTCAGAAACATTGCCATGGAAGCTGAGGATACCCAGGGTTCCTCGATTTGATGATGCAATGTTTAGTCCTCATGAAAATAAAATCCCATTAGCCACTGATGTGCTCAGCCAGTAGTGGGTACACCCATGCTACCTTAATATGGCCTTAGAAGTCATGCCTCTACTGCATTCTTGCCAATCCTGATGGCTGTTCATTTACATCCTTAATACTCCCACTTTCATACCGGCAGTATTGTTTTCACTTTTGTAGTTAAATCAGATTTTCTGGAAATGATGGAAACTCATCAAGCAGCCCGTTTGTGCCTTTAAGCAAAAATAAACCACAAATGAAAGGAAGGAGAAAGAAAAAGAGTGGAGATAGAGCAATGGTGACAGGAGTGAAAAGAGATAAGAAACAGACGTGCCATGGAGCAGAGAGACAGACGGATGGATGGAGGGAAGAAAGAAAAGAATGGTCCATGGAAGAGACAGAAAGAAGAGAGCATGAGAGGACAAAGGGAAGAAATAGAATCATTTTTTCCCAGAGGAGAAAGAAAATATCCAAGCACCCTATTTCCCTAATCCTTTTCCCACCTGGATCCATCTGCGACTGTTCCAATTTGAATCCAAATAATGTCTGAGATTTGGGATTCACTAGTAAACTAGCTCTGATTCCCTAATCCCAACACCGGATGTTCGGGGGTGTTGGGATTTCAAGTTAATTAATTCAGCCACCTGTAACATTCTTTCAGATGTGGTTACCTTTTCATCTCAGTGCAAAGTTATCTGCAGATGTTAAGAAAGGCTTTCCCCACCCCTAACTGCTCCAGCTCTGAAAAGCCTAGTCTTCGTCCTCACAGGCAATCTCTTTCACCCCATGCTCCTTTATTTCTGAGTGCAGATCTCGAACTTGGGGTAGGGATCCCGTAGAATGAATAGTTTACTCTCTAAACTTGTTTATTTATGACCTCTTTACTGTGCAGTCGCATGCCCATCTTGCTGTGGAAAACAGAAAGAAAAATCTATATTAGGTAAAGAGGGTGTGATTTTAATTTCTCAAACGTAAGTGCCCGTTACTTTGTGAGAGAGCAGATTCAAAATAATTTTACAAAGGGAATTTGGGGCTACCCTGATGGCACTCCCTCAACTTGCCTTCACATAGATGGAGAAGCCTGATTTTCAAGAAAGTGACCTTGCTGGGTGTCTCCTAAGATTTTTGCTGTCGTATCCAAGTACAGTGCTTATAGGCACTCACCCTGCAAACAGCAATGATAGTCATCAGGGAGTTTAAAAATACTGAGTTCCTGGGACTTCCCTGATGGTCCAGTGGTTAGGAGTCCACGCTTCCACTGCAGGGGGCATGGGTTCGATCCCTGGTCGAGGAAGTAAGATCCCGCATGCCACAGAGCCAATAAATAAATAAATATATAAATGAATAAGTAAATCAATAAATAAAAATACTAAACTCCTTACCTCCCCGTATTAACTGAAAGTTTTAAGAGGTACAATATACAAGGTGGTCTGTTTGAAAGACATCAATTAAAATCCCTCCTCAGACTATTTGCTTAGCATGTTGTAGAACTTTCTCTAGCCAGTCTAAGACATGGGGGTCTTTGTGAGCCAGAGAAGACATCCAAGTGGTCTACCATTTTGATCCATTTAGTAGACCCCCATGAAAAAACAAAATCTTATGGTATATATTTTCTACCTATTTTATAGTTAAGAGAATTGAGACTAAATTTAAACAAACTTGGGGAAGGATTGGAATTAAAACCCACGTCCCTGACTGCAGAAATTGAGACATAGATGGAGAGAACAAATGTATGGACACCAAGGGGGGAAAGTGGCAGGGGGTGGTGGTGGTGGGATGAATTGGGAGATTGGGATTGACATGTATACACCAATATGTATTAAATGGATAACTAATAAGAAACTGCTGTATAAAAAAATAAAATTAAATTAAAAAAAAAAAAAAAAACCCACGTCCCAGGGGCTTCCCTGGTGGCGCAGTGGTTGAGAGTCCGCCTGCCGATGCAGGGGACACGGGTTCGTGCCCCGGTCCGGGAAGATCCCACATGCCGCGGAGCGGCTGGGCCCGTGAGCCATGGCTGCTGAGCCTGCGCGTCCGGAGCCTGTGCTCCGCAACGGGAGAGGCCACAACAGTGAGAGGCCCGCGTACCACACACACACAAAAAAAAACCCAGGTCCCTGACTTCAGGTTCACTGTTCTTTCCACTCTATGCCATTCCTCCTACTTTCAGAAATAAAATAACTCATTCCAGGAACACAGATACCCTCTGGTTTATACAATAAGTGTCTGACCAACAAGCAGTTTAAGAATCTCCATTTGTAATATCCTGTTAGATGTTGAAGGACATTAAAAACGGTGACCACTAATAAGCATGCTGGCATTGCTGTCCACATTTCAAAGGATCTCTTGAGAGAAGGAAAAAGGTTGGTCAAGCACAATTATCTTGTATAGCAGTTAAAATTTTAACTACTCCAATATGTTGGTGGTAAGATTTAATCTTAGCATAAGGATACCTTTTTCACCCACTGGGACTTATCATGCGCTCAAAGCAATTTAGACACACATGCTTCTTGCCTTTAAGAATCTTTCTCAAATGGAGTTCCTCTCCCTGGATCCTCATTTGTATGGGTGGAATTTCTTGCTAAGAAAACAAAATGTCTTTCAAAATCCCAGGTTGTTACCAACTTGTCATATTGGAAAGATAACGCAATTTCAGCTGCATATTCCCTCTCCAGTCAAAAGTTAATGAGATAATGAGATCCGTTTAATTTCTTGGTAAGGACACCATCTTCAAATCACAAAGGCCCCTGACAATTCTGGCATTTCTCACTGCCTTCCTTTTTGGTGCCTTCCTTTTTGGTGCCCTTCTTTTGCAAAGGAAAAACAGAAGATGCAAGTTCCAAATTTAGCATAATCTTTCCCAATTTGAATTTCATCTTAGCCTATATTTTATTCATGTATCTGGTCCCACTGTCCACCTTTTCATTTATATATATATATATAGAGAGAGAGAGAGAGAGAGAGAGAGAGAGGGAGGGAGGGAGAGAAACAGAGAGACAGAGGACCTGCAATGAACAAGATATTGATTGTGCTAGGAACTAAAAATACAGAGCTGGATAAGAGCCTGTTCTTAGGGCGTTTAGCCTAGTGTAGAAAACTGATCGAAGCCCCATAAGCAATCTGTCTGGGGGATGGGGTGTAGGCATGGAGGGTGAATTTAATCCTCCTTGGGGGAATCGTTAAAAGGCTTCTTAGAGAAGATATATTTGAGCTGAGCCTTCAGGGATTAATAAAAATATCCAACATAAATGAAGGACGATACAGATGCTCTCTAAACTCTTTAAGTGTATCGAGGACTCAGGATATATGGCTGGAAAGCCCAAGTGGATGGATCTGTTGTGACCCGACGAGGAACTTGAATCCTAGGTAAAGACTTTGCACTGCATTCTACGGTCTAAAACTGTTACCAGGGATTTTTCAGCAAGGAAGCCACAGTGTCAAATGTGTATTTGAGAAAGAGGAGTGATTCAAGTTGAGTAACGAAAAGTGAAGACAGAGAAACTTGGCAAAAGGGAAATTTCAAAGACAGAATAGGAGACGGGAGAACCGAAACTAGGACGTCGGGGTTGGAAAAGAGAGAAAGAGGTGTGTATTGGACACCTTCCCTCTTCCTAGGGTCACAGGCAGATGGCCTATGAGCGCCTCTGTTCTCCAGCCCCCTACCCTTTAAACTCTATACACAGTCGCCCAAACGTCATGCATACTTTGGCTGAGAGCTAAAAACAAGGATCCCTGCATTCATTTGAATCTCTTTTTATTTTTGAAAATGAAGACTGTCAGGTAATAATATTTCATCAGCTCAATCCCCAAAACACCAGCTGGTGGCCTCTTCGGGGCGACCTGAAACAAGCAAGAGGGAGTGTGGATGACCGTGTTTGCCACTGATTAAGTCTAACTCCGGGTACCATAAGCTGGCCCAGCCAGCTGGCATGCTTTCATCTTCCAGCAGACACCCCACGTCCATATTCATCTGCACAGAAAGGCAGAGGCTCACACCTTTCATCAGAATAATGAGCAAAGATGCCCGCAATAACAAAATTGGATTCTTTGGGGGATGGCATCTCTTCCTAATCATTCCATCTGATCAATTCTTCATTCTGTCTCTCTAGCATGTCAGAAGGGGCTCAGTGACATGCATACCTTCCCTCCTGAGAATTTCTCCCAATTCCAGTTTTGAATTAATTTTCGGAATTGGTACTGCAAAATCTTCAGGATAATTTAGGGCAGGGGTCTCCAGGCAATGCAGTGGAATTGAGTGACATGGCTCGGTGTTTCCACGTTACCCATCTTGGGGGATTACTCTGGAAAGGTGAGCACAGCCTGATGAAGGAACTATTCCTGCCCTCTGACACCCCAAGATCTTAACTATTTTTTGCCACAGATTCATTGAGCTATAATTCACATACCGTAAAATTCATCTTGCAAAAGTATACAATTCAGTAGTCTTTAGTGTATTCACAAAGTCATGCAACCATCATCACTGTGTAATTTTAGACCATTTTCATCATCCCAAAAAGAAAGCCCAGACTCATAAGCAGGAACTCTCCATTCCCCCCTCCCTCCAACCCCTGGCAACCACTAAACTACTGTCGATTTCTTTAGAATGACCTATTCTGAACATTTCATATAAATGGAATTGGACAACATGTGGCCTTTTTGTGTCAGACTTCTTTCATTTAACATAACATTTTCAAAGTTCATCCATTTATCCTTTGACCCAGATACCTCATTTCTGGGAATTGGTCCTAGATAGATTTGCGTGTGTGCTAACTGCTGTGTGTACACATTTTTTTCCAGCATTGTCTATAATAACAAGTTTGAACATGCAGGGGTTCTTCCATGGGGGACTATTTAAGTTACTTATGGTCATTCATATAATAGATTCCTGTGCAGTGTAACACAGAATGAAGAAGCTGTCTATACACTGTTATGGAAAGGCTTCCAAAATGCTTTGCTGAATGAAAAAAGCAAGATTCAGAAGAATGTATATAGTATGCTTCCTTTTGTGTAAAAGGTAGGGTGTTGGGGAAATAAAAATATATGTTCCTATTTGCAGAGGATGGAGGCATGAGGAGAATCAGGGTGGTTCAGTGTGTACTTTTTATGTAGCTTTGATGTATGCTCCATCTACACGTATTACTGGTAAAATGTTTTTTTTAAAAAATAGGTAACTGTGAGTGAGGATCATAAGCCTTCTCCAGGTAAGAAAAAGCCTAAATCTCCCTCCCCTTTAAAAGCACCCTTTCTGGGGCTTCCCTGGTGGCGCAGTGGTTGGGAGTCTGCCTGCCGATGCAGGGGACACAGGTTCGTGCCCCAGTCCGGGAAGATCCCACATGCCGTGGAGCGGCTGGGCCCGTGAGCCATGGCCGCTGAGCCTGCGCGTCCGGAGCCTGTGCTCCACAACGGGAGAGGCCACAACAGTGAGAGGCCGGCATACCGCAAAAAGAACAAAAAAAAAAAAAAAAAGCACCCTCTCGTGAAGAAAAGAGAACCCTCTTACACTCTTGGCAGGAATGTAAATTGGTGCAACGACCATGGAGAACAGGATGGGGGCTCCTTTAAAAACTAAAACTAGAGCTACCATATGATCCTGCAATCCCACTACTGGGCATATATCCAGAGAAAACCATAATTTGAAAATATACACTGCACCCCAAAGAACATTGCACCCCAGTGTTCATAGCAGCACTATTTACAATAGCTAAGACATAGAAGCAACACAAATGTCCATCAACAGAGGAATGGATAAAGAAGATGTGGTACACATATACAGTGGAATATTACTCAGCCATAAAAAGGAACAAAACTGGGTCATTTGTAGAGACGTGGATGGACCTAGAGACTGTCATACTGAGTGAAGTCAGACAGAGAAAGACAAATATCATATGATATCACTCATGTGTGGAATCTAATTTAAGAAAATTATACAAATGAATTTATTTACAAAACAGAAACAGACTTACAGATATCGAAAACAAACTTATGGTTACCAAAGAGGAAAGGTCGGGGGAGAGGGATAAATCAGGAGCTTGGGATGAACACACATAAACTACTATATATAGGATAGCTGACTGACGGGGACCTCCTGTATAGCACAGGGAGCTCTACCCATTATTCTGTGATAACTTATATGAGAAAAGAATCTGAAAAAGAATGAATATATGTATACGTATAACTGATCTACTTTGCTGTACACCTGAAACTAACACAACATTGTAAATCAACTATAATCCAATAAAAATTTTTAATAAAATAAATTAAACTAATAAATAAATAAAAGCACCCTCTCTTCATAAGATTCTCTTTTTGCCTATATAAACATGTGTTTATAACGGCTCACACATGGAGCGAAAGACTGGAAGGAAAGCATAGACCTTCTGTTAGATCTACTGAAGGAACAGAAAGCCCTAAAGCCATCCAGGAGCTCCTAGGCACTTGAAAAAGCTGGAGAGAATGTTTATCAGCCATTCCCAGGGATTGATGGGTTTCTTATTCTGCTGCTTCTCCACAATTGTCCTAGGCTGATGTGGCCCAAGGAAATGCCTGTTGATACCTGCTAAATATAATACAGGGGCCAGAGAAGAGAGAGATTTGAGTCACTGTGGGTGGTGTGAAAAAGTAATCTGATGTCAGAGATCACAGCTTATTAGCTGTTTAGCCTGCTTTCACTTTTGTAAAATGGAGGAAATGGCAATGCCTGCCCTGTCCATCCCACAGGATCGTTGTCAGGATCAAAGTGACAACGTATGTGACAGCATCTTGTAAACTCTAAAAGGCTACACTAATGATAGGCACAGTGGTTATTTTTCAAAACTACCTCTAATAACTAGATCTTCCAAGGGTCACAATTTCTCAGGAAACCAAATATCATGTCATTTCCTTTGCCCTTTTCCTCGCTGTCATCAGGCAAGTGTAGATTTGGCAAAAGAAAGAAAAGCATAGTATTGGCTGTGTGACATTCGTCATTACTTTTTAAAGCCTTACATCCAAGGCTAAAATCTTAGCGGCCATGGTCATGGGTTGAATTGTGTCCCACAAAAAGAGATGTTGAAGTCCTAAACCCCCAGGACCCCAGAGTGTGACTTATTTGGACTCAGGGCCTTTGCAGATACAATTAGTTAAGAGGAGGTAATGCTGGAATAGTGTGGGTCCTTATTTCAGTCAGACTGGGATCTTCATAAGAAGATGGCATGAAGATAGAAAGGTACCGTGTGAAGATGGAGGCAGGGGTTGGAGCTCTGCATCTCTGCAAGCCAAGGGACATCAAGGATGGATGGTACCACCAGAAGCTAGAAAGAGGCAAAGAAGGATTCAGAGTCTCAGAGGCAACACAGCCCTGCCGATAGCTTGATTTTGGACTTCTAGCCTCCAGAGCTGTAAGAGAATACATTTCTGTTGTTTTAGCCTCGTTGTTTGCTGTCCTTTGTTATGGCAGACATAGCAAACCAATCCAGCCATTCTCTCATTTCTTTCTTGTTGCTTCCTTTGACCTGGGCAGTTGGCTCTAAGTGGAGAAAGGTGCTTGGACTCTCTATGTGACTCCGGCCATCTCAGCAGAAGTCCCTCTACCTGAGAACCTCAGAGTTACTCCAAGGGGTCTTCAACCAACTGCAGACCAACTGAAGAAAATTATAACTATCATCGTAGGGGATTGAATGGTCAGTGAAATGAATTTACATGAAAATATGACCTCATACCACTGATTGAGACTTTCACTAGACAATGATGAAACTGAGGCAGATGGAATAGAAAAAGCTCTTCCTGGCTATCACTGTACATTTGAGATATGTAGCTTTTAGGAAAGATCAGGAAATGTTTTCCCTGCGGAGAACTCTCCCTTTCCTAGCTGTTTTGTTCTATTCAGTTCTTTAATGGGTTGGATGATACCCACCCATATTGGGGAAAGTCATCCACTTTACTGATTCAAACTCTAATCTCATCTGAAACACCCCTCACAGACACACCCAGAAATAATGTTTAATATGGGCTCCCTACATCCCCATCAAGTTGATGTATAAAATTAACCATCACAATTACCATCACTATACAAATCATTATCTGTCTCAATTATTGTGTTCAGAAGAAAAGAAAAAATATTGAACAGGTTACAAATGTCTCCTCCCTATTCCATGCTTTTGAGGGTGTGTGTGAGTGTATGTGTGCGTGTGTGTGTGTTTAATAAATGTAATGATATAGGTAAAATCCTTAGACCTATTTAAAGTAAAAGTATTGTATTACTTGGTGGTAATGTTATTTCAGATCATTCTGATTCTGACACTTTCTGAATTGGTTTTAAAAGGCTACACTTAATGGGGTGAAACAGGTGGGGGTGTAGATAAAACATGACAGCCATCAGTTGGTAAATATTAAAGCTGGATGAGTTCATGGGTATACAAGGAACACTTACAGTATTTTGTATCCTTTTGTATATGTTTAAAATTTGTGATAATTGTTTAAAAACAAGACGACACTGTAGAAAACAGCTTGACAGTTTCTCAAAGGTTAAACGTAGAGCTACCGTATGATCCAACAACTCTGCTACTACGTACACTGCACATCTAAAAGAACTGAAAGCAGGGATTTGAACAAATATTTGTACACCAACGATCACAGCAGCATGATTCACAATACCTACAAGGTGGAAACAACCCAAGAGTCAATCAACCGATGAATAACAAAATATGGTCTATATACACACAGTGGGATTCATTAAGCCAAAAAAGGAAAGGCATTTCCTTACATTCTATAACATGAATGAACCTTGAAAACACTCAGTTTAGTGAAATAAGCCAGACATAGAAGGATAAATATTGTAGATTCCACTTACACGAGGTACCTAGAATAGGCAAATTCATAGAGACAGAAAATAGAATAGAGGTTACTAAGGGCTGATGGGAGGGAAAATGGGGTTGTTACTGTTTGATGGTTACAGAGTTTTTGTTGAGGATGATGAAAGAGTTTTGGTTATAGACAGTGGTGATGGTTACACAACACTGTGACTGTACTTAATGCCACTGAAATGCATATTTATAAATGGTTAAAATAAATATGATTTATGTATATTTTACCACAAGAAAAAAAGAGGAAAAAAATTTTTTAAAAGGCTACACTTATTTAAAACAATAAATGAAAATGCAATTAAGATATTTCCCAATAACACTAAGTTTTAAAAAATCAGACTACAAACAATATCATAGTATAATCATATCTCTATTTTTAAAGATAAATAGATATTTTTCTGTGAATACAGAAGAAGATGATAAGAATACAAAATCACCTAATTACTAAGATTTTTAGCAATTCTTATCTCTGGGTGGTCGAATTGTGGGAGAGATTCATTGTTTGTATTTTGTTTCTCTCTATTTCCTAAATTATATATAAAGGACATGTTTTACTTTAAAGAAAATAAAAGTTTTTTTTAAATAGAAGAATGTCTCACCTTCTCAAACAATCATGCCGGGGTTTTAAAATCTGTACCTGTGTTTGTTGTCAACCTTCAGATTTTGCCAAATGCAGCAACCCACAAACATTTTTAAAGAGTCTAGTCTCATAAAACAAGGTGTCCCCAGGAAGTTAGTTGAGTAAATATTCCCCAAAATACATGGAATAAACCAAGCAAGAAGATGTCTTTTGGTCCAGGCAACCATGAATCCCACCCAGGAGAGAAATGAAAGGCCACAGAAAGACTAGATGAACCTGGACAGGGCTTGGCTCCTGAAGAGAGAACTCTGATGTTGGGTGGGAGAAGGAATGTCATTGAGATATGTGTTACCATCTTTGGAATTTGAAAGTTCTTAAACACAGAACTTAAACTCAATAAGTGCCAAAATTATGGTTACAGAATAGGATGTAAATGTTATAAACATTGACACAGTAAAAATAGTAGTTGGGAGTCTGGGAGGAGAGAGGAGGTGCCGAAAGCTGTTCAAAGTGCTAATTTCTTCATCTTCATAGCAAGGAGCCACTCAATACTGTCAAAAATGGAAGCATCGAGTTATAAAACACACAAGAGGGTTCCCATCTCCTAATTTTTTTCCTAGTCTTTGCTCATAACCTTAACAAGATCTTTTCAAAACCTAAAAACTCTTGAGGGGAAGAAACATTTATGTAAGTTCAGCAATGCCTAAAAATTCACTTGTTTCTTTTTCTTCTGTTGACGTCATATAAAGCTAAAGTTAAAACGTTGTGCAAAAAGCAACATGTTGGTCTATCCTATCTTATGCGATTATTCCTTTCTCTCTGTCTATATGTACAGTGTCTATGAATAAAAGGATGAACACTTAATGTGATGGAAAAAGTCTGAGAGGTGGAGTTTGTGTGCAAGAATTTTTGTTCTGTTTTCTACTCTTCTCTAATTTTGCAAAAAAGATTTATCAAAAATAAGAAGTATATGTATTCCTGTACGTTTTATTAAGAAAGCAGTCGAGTTGGAGGCCTGTTCTTTATTTATTCGTCTGCAAAGGAGTCTGGCTTCCTCAGAATAAGAAACAGAATCATTTTTCAGCTATAATCTTGCCCTTCCCCGCCCCCCGCCAGTGTCCTTTGTTAGAGGTGAGGTAAGAAACATGGTCTGAATCCAAGTTTCAGTGAAATCTAGGACCACAGAAGTAATTTTCGTAACTGTCCTTGTTTAGTTGAAAAGAATGAAATAATTAACTTGGCATAATTTGTACGAAAATCTAGCCAGAGTTCTATCAGGGGAAAAAACAGAGAGGAAAAAAAAAAGAATGAAATCATTGACTAGCAAAGTCATTTTAGCACTCTGTATCCACCATACCCACATATTCCTCATGTCAGTCCATCACACACTCAGGCACAGGCACACACACTACCACCTCTCTCGTATCTCTCTCTCTCTTTCTCGCTCTCTTTTTTTTTTTTCTTTTGGCTGGGCCCTCATCAGTGAGAGCGCAGAGTCCTAACCACTGGACTGCCAGGGAATTCCCTCTTGTGTCTCTTAAAGTCGCTTATTTATCAATACCTTCTCAAAAAATTGTGTGCCAGATTCCATCATAGACCCCAGAAAAATCCATTTAACTTTCAGACGACCACTGCTCCCTCATCGGCAGTTGTTATTGGGTCAACCTTAAGAATAAGGACTGGACATGGAAATATTAGAATAAGATGATCCACCCTAGCCAGGTAACCATGGTTACTCTGCTCACCAGAATCTCCAGCAGGGAGACACGGGTAGGAATTTGTTAGCCAATGACAAAGAGCATCCGCGTGTACCAATTGTAATAGGGCAACAGAAGGCTGGCACTCAATTCCCAAAGGTATATCCTGAATATGTAGGAATGAGATAACTAGCGGAAAATTTTCAGGAAGAAACCGGCAGTTCTATGCCTATCTTCTAACTTACAGAGTTCAAAGTAGTCATGCTTTATATTAGATCTGTTTTCAAGACACCAAAGATAAAATAGCGCAGAGTCTAAGAAGTGGGGCTGATTATATTAAATTCACATCAGCCAGAAGCACTATTTCTTCCCTTATTGGTTCGATATTTATTTATACATGGTCTCATTCTGAAGAAGAATTTGCCACTGACTGGGAAAATGTACACAGGACCAGCCAGTCTCTGTCACACGATGCTCTTGAGTAAACCGTCTCCCAGCTTCTCATCCTTCAAGCTCATCTTCATGGTCACAGACAACGCCACAGCAGACAGGGAGCCACACAGACCCAGGAGTCTCCTGGGGCTTTGCTCCAATCTCCTCTTGAGACTCTTGGATCTATGAGAATCAAGGGACCCCCTCCAATCCCAGGACTTGGTGTTTGTCCCTGATCTCTACAGGATTAGTATTCTGACTTTCCTTTTTCCTTCCAGTTTTCAGCATCTTATGATCCTTCAGCCAGAGAGCTCCACCTAACTCTGATTCCACAGAAGCCAGCACCTAACACAGCCTTTTGGCTTCTGTCCCTTTTGAGCCAACTGTTTAGGCCAAAACTGAATATACTGACATCAAAGAGAGACACTTCTAGGCTCAATTGGACCCACCTCCAAAATTCAGTCTCTGTCTCTGTCTTGGACTTTGGCCCTGGACTCAGATTCCTTATCTGCAAAATGGAGATTATTATATCTGCTCTGTCTACACCCAAGTTCTCCATATTGATCAAATCTAATGAAATGATGAATGTAAATGTACTTGAAAACCTTAAAAGATAAAACATATGTAGATGAATATAATAATCCCAAACCTTGGATTTCATTTTGGTTAACTTTAAATGTGTTACACTGTATAGTAGAAAAGAAATTTTTTCTGTTGGAAATAAAGAAAAAACTGAATTTGAATCATTATTCCATCACTAATTTGCTGTGATTTGGGGTAAGTTCCTTGACCTCTCTGAACCTCGATTTCATCATCTGTGGTCTTAATCAGTGCTCTTTTTTTTTTTCTTTCTTTCTTTTCTTTCTTTTTTTTTTTTTTGGAAGTAACAGAAGCCCTCTTTGACTTGAGGAAAAGGAGATGGGAAATAAGAGAACACCAGGCTTTTTCAATACAGAACCCAAGAACAGGAAGTTCAATCAGGCCTCACGGGCAAAGAACACCAGGAAACACAAAGTCCTCAGGAATCCAGACAGTCTGTCCCTTCACCTCCTTTTGACCCCGTGAGTTATCACATCTGTGTCTCTTTACAGACTGGCTTTCCCAGCATCTCTGTGCATACGGCATACAATGAAGGCCACCGTGCCAACCAACTTGTATCCAGTGTATCTGTCCCTGGAGCAGAACAGCTGATTGGCCCAACTTGATCCAGGATCCATGCCTGGTCCATTCACCTCAGGTCAGGAGAATGGTGTCAAAAGAAAACATGGCCCCTGGGACCTACCAGGATGAGTGAGAAGCATTTTTCAGAGCTGAAGAGCACAGGCTCCATGGACATCAGACTTGTGCGCGGAGTGCCGTGCTGCGCCGTGAAATCCCCCCTTCAGAAGTGAATGACTCGCTTCCACAGTGTCTGTGGATGCTGCCCGCAGCCGTCATCCCTCTTTGGGAATTGTCCTTGAAGAAAGGGAGCCACCTTGCTTTGCCCCACATTGCATCCCTTCCTAGAGACAACACACATCCAGTGACCGCTGGCTGAGGCTATAAAGGCCTGGGTCCCTGATCCCACCTCTAGAACTTCCCATGGGCTTGCTGGGGCCCTTGTGGTGCCTACACTGCAGCCCAGCTTCTCCCTCGACCCCGCGCCTGCTTCCTCCCTTCCCCACCCTCCTGCCCCCACTCAGGTGTTAAACTCGAATAAATTTCCCTAGTCAATTTCCCACATGACAGTCTCCATCTCAGAGCCTGCTTCTTGGAGAATCCAACCTGCCACATGTGTGCCTTATGATGGTAACAGAGATGCCATTTTGGGGGCGGTAATGTCTGTCGTGTGATTAACATAGAAGACACTCACTATTAGTTTCTCTTACTTCTCTCAGCTTTCCCAAAGGGCGATTTCACAGCAAACCTGCTACTAAACTCTCCAGGATCAGGGCCCTTTTCTGTTTGACTCTGATTTGAGACCAGAAATGGTGATGATGCCCAGAACCAGCTTTCCTCCATCAGATGGCAAAAGCCAAGCAGAACATCAGCAGCAGGACCAAAAATAAGCACTAGGAGATTTTGCCTGTCAACAACCTCGGGCCCTGTTCCTCCTCTGGGACCATCTACACAATCCCACCAGGGCTTGGAACACACAGATCATCACACACACTGCTTTTGGAAGGTTAATCAGCAGCGGTACATCCAGTGCCCATTCTGGGCCAGACTCACATCTTAGGTGGACAGATGAGGTTTGCTTTTATAAACATATAATCAGCAACACAAGACACTGCAGTGATAGATAAGTGTCCAAGATTGGAACAGACCATGAATAGAGGCATTTAGAAAAGGACAGTATCATGTCTTAGGAGAAAAGGGAAAGTTTGATGGGAAGATACCATCCAGGACTTGAAGAATAGAACAGATTAATGGATTTAGAGCTTTTGATAGTCAGGGAGTTATGGCGAGGCATCCCTGAAGCAGGCAGTGATGCCTGCAAAACAGAACAATATCCAGGCTGCCTGCTGGTTCATCTCCACGTGTCTTGAAGTGCTTGGAAAACAGTATTGGGTTGGGGGTCTCAAAGTTGTTCAGGCAGCAGCCCAGGCCAAAGAATATTTGAGGAATATTGAATGGTGTGTGGTGCTTACTAGTGATATTTAAATAATCTGATGGTGACAAGGAGAGATGCACGAGGTCCCTAGACCACACATGGTTCTTCTCTATGAGGACTGTGCAGCCTGGCACCAGAATTTACGTTCTGCAATCTTAGAACTCCATTAGCATCATTTTCCTCAAGCATCTTAGAAACGAAAAAAATAGAGAAAGTGTAGTTGTCCTCCAGACCCTAGAGAACTCACTGGAAGATCAAAACCAGAGACATCTTGTCCTGAAGACTAGATACATGTTTGGAGCAGTGCAGTGGGGTAGGCGCGGAGCTAAGTGCTTTATAGACAAGACAGAACAGGAGTCATATTTGCAACGACAATGACCTGACGAAGTACATGCAGAATCACTCCCATTTGCAGGTGGGGAAATCAGGACCCAGGAATGTTAAGGAACTTTCCCATGATCGAAGTATTGAAGTTCAAACCTGCACTGTCCACCAACAGGGCCCGGGCTTATAACCTCTTTTTCTACAGCAACCCTGTTCCCACTTCTAGGTGGGAGTGGTGTGGTCTAAGGCCTGAAATAAGACCAATATTATGCGCTGCCTTGATACCTGATGAAATTCTTGAATAGCATAACTGCAAGTTCCACTCGCCATTATGCTCCCACAGGTAAAGCCCCACAGCCAGAGGACCCTCCCTACCATGGGAAGCAGGCACAGAATGATTTAAGCCAATCACGTCCTTCCAGGGGCACCCCAATCTCTTGATACCACAAAGTCAGCCTCCTACAGCCCCTGGTTGTTCACTCTGCTCCCAGGGACAACCGCTGTGTGGCCTGGAATGGCCCAGTGTTCACCTCCCCAGGGCTGTGAGTATATGTGATTAATCAACTGCTGTCCATCTCATCTGCCCAGTGTCCGGTGTCATGTGTTTAGCCATCCCCCAAATTCTAGGGTAAGAATCCCTCCCTCACCTGTAGGGTCAATAGAAGGTGCTTAAAGCAAGCCAAGGGCTTCCCTGGTGGCGCAGTGGTTGAGAGTCTGCCTGCCGATGCAGGGGACACGGGTTCGTGCCCCGGTCCAGGAGGATCCCACATGCCGCGGAGCGGCTGGGCCCGTGAGCCATGGCCGCTGAGCCTGTGTGTCCGGAGCCTGTGCTCCGCAACGGGAGAGGCCACAACAATGAGAGGCCCGCGTACCGCAAAAAAAAAAAAAGCAAGCCAAGCCAGAAATGAGAGGCAATACCAACTGGGCAGTGGCCAGTGAAATACTATAAGGAAATTTGGGACAAGAACAAAGGTGAGAACAGAGAAGACCAAATAATGACCATGCATGATTTATAAGTGTGTGTGTGTGTGTGTGTGTGTGTGTGTGTGTGTGTAAGCAGGCACATTACCTCCATCAACTTTGTGAAGCTGGGATAAAGGAAAACATTCAAATGAAGCAGCAATGAGTAATTGATGATCATAACTGTGATTATAAGGCATAATTACAATTAGCTGCACAAGAGTGCTAATCGTGGAAATAATTACACGTCAGCTTTCCTCCTAAAGAAGAGAGAATGTAATTAAGTGGCCCAGAGGAGGCGAAGAAAACACATCTCTGGGTGATAGACGTATGGGTGAAGGGCTGATGTTTGAAGGGGTAAAGCTTTCTCAGTGCTTGAAATGAACCAAGCAATTTCTTCCACCAAAATATAGGAAAGTATGAACAAAGTATGGCTTGAGATTTCTTTTTTTCAAACAAAGCAAACCCAAACTTAAGGTATGAGACAGAAAAATACAGTGATTAAATGCCAGACAGACTTGAATTCAACTTTTTTTAAATTTTACTAGTTACCAGCTCTGTGAGATTAAACAAGTTCTGTAACCTCACTCCAAGCCTCAGTTTCCTCCATAGTAAAATAATGATCATACGGGCCTCTCCAAGTTGTTGTAAGGAAATAACGCTTGTGAAACTGGTATGTCAGTGCCTTACACATATTTAGCTCCCAATAAATGTCTGAGATTGTTACATAACAGAGAAAGGAGAAAAGAAGAAGAAAAGACAGGTGTGGGTAAGTCCAACCCTGTCTTACCGAGCTTTTCCACTTTGGTGCCTATCTGAATTAAAGAAATCCTAACACATTTCTTTCCTATACCTCTGGAGCTTCTTGTCTTTTTCCTGAAAGTTTCTACTTTTTATTTCCCTGATTTGAAGGTGTGAGATCGGGTATGGGTTTATAACCTGTGTTTCTTGGGGACGTGGTAACAAGTGGCTAAGAGAGGCCAGGTCAGATAGAGCTAGTAGGTTTTTGCCCCCTCAGATGCTGACTGTCAAGTTGCTCCCGTCTCATTCACCCATTCATTCATTTATTTTCTTTATTTTTTGCAATAAAGGCAATGATATCAGTTGCATGCCAACTCTACGGACAACAGTGGGTAAGATAAACATATATATGTGTTTATTGTATGTTAATATGAGAATCTTCCTGTGTATGTTTCAGCTGAGCCTTGAAGCTAAGAGATGCCACATTCTTAGGTGAATACATTGTAGACATTTGAAAGGAGGTGGGATAGATCTCTTGCATCAATGTCTCCAATCCTTCACCCCTTCTTGTATCCATCCACTTTGCCTTTCAGTGCTCGGCCACGCTGACTCTGGACTTCTAGACCTGGCTATGTGACTAGGTTTGGTGATTGGGGTATTAGCAAATATCTTGTTCTGTAAACAAGGTTACAGAACTTGTTTAATCTCACAGAGCTGCTAACTAGTAAAACAAAAAAAAAGTTGAATTCAAGTCTGTCTGGCATCTAATCACTGTATTTTTCTGCCTCATACCTTAAGTTTGGGTTTGCTTTGTTTGAAAAAAAGAAGTCTCAAGCCATACTTTGTTCATGACACAAGCAGAGGCTTAAAAAGCTAATTGAAACTGCCCACACTCTTGCTCCGCTGTCATTGCCATGGAAACGTGTCCAAGCAAGCCTTCTGGAGGATGAAAGACACATAGGGCAATTGCCCAAACCAAGCCCCAGCCCAGATCCGGAAATGGCCAGTTGACCCCCAGATATATGAGCAAGTTCAGATGAACAGAACCCTAGTCGACCACACAAAGGACACAGGCAATAAACATGCACATTGCTGTCCACCATGGAGGTTTTGAGGTTGTTACACAGAATTCTTGCGATAGCTGATAAATTTTATAATAGATAACCAAGGGAGGAAAAGTGGAAGAAGAGAGATTTATTAGGAAAATTTCTCTGAAAAAAGTTGTACTCTGTGCCCCACCCCCAAGCCAAGGAATCCGGATTTCAGCAGGACCACTCAGAAAACTGTAGTTTGGGGGATTCAGGCAAGGGATGTGCCGGCTGGCTGTTGACAGGTAAGCTGGAGGAGACGGACTCCAACGATAGCCACCTGCAAGCCCAGAAGTTGTTAGCGCAAAGGATGTACGAGAGTTTTCCTTGTACTACAGTTGGGTTGCTCAACCTTGGTACTATTGACATTTGGGGACGGATCATTCTTTGTTGTGTGGGGCTGTCCTATGCCTTGTACGATGCTTCGTAGCATTCCTGGTCACTATCACCTAGATGCCGATAGTTGTGACAACCAAAAATGTTTCCAGATATTGCCAAATGTACCCTGGAAGACAAAATCACCCCCATTCAGAGACTGTACTAGAGAGAGGCTAGCTGAAGGTATTGCCAAATTCCCAAGGGCTGCAGAAGAAGTAAGTGACCGGCCAGAATACAGGTATCTCGAGCTGCAGTCAGGAGACAGCTGGTGAGAGACCTCCAGCAACTGGGAGGTGAAGCATGTCCAAAGAGCCAACCAGAACACCATAAGACAGAAAGATTCTATTTTAATTATCTGTCAAGCTTAGAGAGCTTGAAGCCACCTCCCTAACAGTGTCCATTAAATAATATTCTGCTCCCCTGGTCACCTCCATCTGGCCTCTCTTCTCTAACCTGGAAGGGTCAGAAATAACAGGGAGTCAGACAGAAAGTGTAGGAAATGTAGGAAAGCAGGAATGTAGGAGAAGGAGATGTAGGAAAAGCTGACCACAGCCCGCTTCATCTGCTATCGGCTTCTCTCTTAGACTTGGCTAGGGCTGGAGGAAGGGGAGAAGTCTTAACTGTGAGTTAGAACTGACTTACAGGTTACTATCAGGCAGTAGGCCTTCCACTTTCTGAAACTAGGCTGTTAGTTATTGAAAAGAATTGTTGGATTTTATACTACCTACAAGTGACCAGAAAAGTCAGCAGATACCTGAGTTGTTATCTAGTGGCAAGAAAACCAGCTGCTGTGAATAGGTTTAAAGGGGCAGTGGTGGCAGGATGCTGCTCTGTGGTTAATTTCCATTCATCTCCATTGTTCAAAGGACCAGATACCCATGCCACTGGGTAGAATTCCTTGTGCCCACAAGATCACGATCCATTCCATTTCTGCCAGCCCCATTAGTCCTGGCATACACCCAGCATTCTCCACTCCCCTGCAAAACAGCCCTCCACACACTGAACGCATATGCAGCAACACCAGACAACACAACCACCCACAAACGCCAAGCACCACAAAGCTGAACGCTGACTGTTTGGGACATTGGCTTGAGTCATGCCAGGCCCCTCAGAACACTAAACAGTGATGCTGGGTATAACCGGACAGTAGTCCTAAAGACTGTCCTTCTTGGGTGGCCGGCTCCCAGTCTGTGCCGGGAGCAGTGACTGCATTTTGAAATCCTCCCCAGCACACGCCTCCCACCCCAACCGGTCTCCTTGAATAGCAGCCTTGTGGCGAGGTCACAGAGCCACAAGTCATCAGTCAGCAAGGCAGGTCCTCTGCCGCCTTGGGCTCCCAGGGGGCGAGCGCCGTGAATCACAGAAGTGTCCTCCCCTAGGAGCCAGGGTGACGAGGTCCTGTAATTTATCTCACATGAAATGAGCTGATTATTTGACTAGGCTGGAGGAAAGCAGTCCATTAATTCTCAGAGATAGCTCTTGGCTGTTAAGGATTTTATTCTGAGCCCCCACCACGGACACCCCGCCTCCGTCCCCTTTCCTGAACCCTCATGGCATGCCGAGGGCTCGACTCGCAGCCCCCTCATGGCTTGATGCTAAAACAAGGCCCAAGACCACCCTTCGTCCTGGGAGAATAAAAAGGTCACTTAGGCTTTTAGTGCTTTGTCATTAACCCCCTTGTTCTGGCCCTCTCACGACTCCCAGCCAACTCCCACCTTCCAGGAAAAGATCATTTCATTTGACACCAAAAGCACAATCCATGAAAGGAAAAACTGATAAAACTGAACTTCATGAAAATAAAAAATTTTACCCTGGAAAAAAAACTACCTGTGAAGAAAATGACAAGCCGAGCCACAAAGTGGGAGAAAATACACACTACACTACATAGTCAACAACGGACTCAGATATAAAGTAAATAAAGGACTCTCAAAACTCAGCAATAGAAAACAAACGATCCAATTAGAAAACAGGCATCACACACGAATAGACATTTCACTGAAAAGGATATACAGACGCCAAACGAGCACATGAAAGCACAATCAACATTATTAGCCATTAGGGAAATACAAATGAAAACCATAATAATATATCATTAGGCACGTATTAGAACTGTTAAAATGAAAAACAGTGATAACACCTAATGCTGGTGAAGATGCAGAGAAATGGGGTCACTCATACACTGCTGGTGGGGTTGTAACACAGTTCAGCCACCCTGGAAAGCAGTTTGGCGGCTTCTAGAAACTAAGCATGTCCTTACTGTATGACCCAACATGGTACTCCTGTGCGTTTATCCCAGAGAAATGAAAAAACAAAAATTTTTTTTGGCCATACCACACAGCATGTTGGATCTTAGTTCCCCAACCAGGGATCGAACCCATACCCCCTGCATTGGAAGCGTGGAGTCTTAACCACTGGACCACCAGGGAAGTTCCAGAAATGAAAATTTATGTAAAAAAAAACCCTGTACTTGAACGTACATAGAAGCTTTATTTATAATAGTCAAACAAACTGGAAACAACTAAAATGTCCTTCAACAGGTGAATTGTTAAACAAACGGTGGTACATCCTCACCATGGAAAACTACACAGCCATAAAAAGGAATGAACCACTGACACATGTAACAACTTAGATGGATCTCCAGGGCATTCTGCTGAGTTAAAAAAATCAGCCTCGGGGAATTCCCTGGTGGTCCAGTGGTTAGGACTCAGCGCTTTCACTGCCGAGGGCCCGGGTTCAATCCCTGGTCGGGAACTATGATCCCGCAAGCCCTGTAGTGTGGCCAAAAAAAAAAGGGGAAAAAGAAAATCAGGCTCTGAGTCTGTGCTCTAGAGCCCGTGCTCCACAACAAGAGAAGCTACCGTAATGAGAAGCCCGCCCACTGCAACGGAGAGTAGCCCCTGTTCACCACAACTAGAGAAAGCCCACGTGCAGCAACGAAGACCCAAGGCAGCCAAAAATAAATAAATAAATAAAATGTTAAGCGTTCTTTTTCTAAAGATGATTTCCTTTCTAATCACAGCAAAGACCGTTTCAAAGATAATTCCATTTGGATTTGTTTATTATTTTCAAATTATACTTTGGATTCAGTTACAGAACTTCCTTCCCTAGAAATTCATCTTATTCTTTCTCTGTCTTGGAGCATCCTGGTCTCTTGGAGTAAATTATATGGAAAAGGGTCCTGTAAACAGGAGGTAAGCATTATTATTATTAATAGTTGCTTCTTCTGTATGCGGTGTCTGAAGGATGAGCAGCTTCATCCTGGAAGGAAACAGAACCCTGTAAGAAAGATTCTCTGTGCTGAGTCACAGAGAAGGAAACTAGAGTTAATATAAATGTAAATTCTGCTTTTTTTACCAAAGAAGAAATAAGTGCTTCTCCCCATTATGACAGGCCCAGCATCAGAAAAGAAGCAAGAATGTTGTATACAAGGGGCTATTAAGATGAGGCTAGCCTGTGAGGAGTTTATCTTCACAGGTCCAAACCCCAGCCCTACCATGTTCCAGCTCTGTGATAGTGGCCATGTGACTTTACATCTCTGGGCCTCTGTCTCATCCTCTTTGAAATAGGAATAAAAATACCCCCTACCCCATATGTTTCTCCTAAGAATTGATGACATATCCTTACAAAGACATAGCCAGGGCTTGGCACATAATACATGCTTTGTAAATGCTGGGACCTAAGCCTCCCACAGCAGAAAAACTAAAAATATTAAGTTGAAGAAGTTGACCACACCCAACTATGAATTCCCTCTTACTGTGGACCCTGCCCAAATCTCCCACTGTGACCTCCCTGGACCCCAAGAGTCACCATGTTCCAGACCTTTCATAGGACCCGATTCCTGCTGATGTAAATGGATGGTAACAGAGAAGCAGAACGTTGAGCAGGTGTGGGCGGTACCCTGTGATGTAGGCCCAGAAGCACAAAAAGGGAAACAGAAAAGACAAGACGGTTTCCATTCAGGCTCTTCCTGGCGCAGCCACGGGACCCAGGGCAGGTCATTCTACCTCCCAGGCTAGTGTCCTCACGGGATATGAGAAATGAGAGGGCAGACCAGCTCAGAGATCTACAAGCTTTTTCTGTAATGGGCCAAAAGGCAAACACTTTAGGCTTTGGGGGCCTATGTGGTCTCTGTTGTAACTACTCATCTCTGCTGCTATTAGGAGAGCAGCCACAGACAGTACGATGAGTGTGTCTGGGTTCTAATAAATTTTTACTTGCAAAAACAAGTTTGGCCTGCCAGCTATAGTTTGTTGACCCTGATCTAGATCAGTGGTCCCAAATTATTTCCCTACTGGGAAACCCTTTTATTAGCCGTCACCTAATAGATGCCATACTTAGAAATATTGTATCTATCAAATCCACTGCATTTTCTGGATTGAATTATTCTCCAACTGAATTATAAATATACTATATGATATCTATTATATATTTGCACAGTAATAAGCTCTGATTTATATGTATATATATAAACATATATATAATGCCAACCAGAGTTTTCTAGTTGCAGGCCAGAACCAGTGTTAACACACTAGGTTAATATATTTCTAACCAAAATAGTAAAACCTGACATTCAAGTTGACCTATTTGACCTAAACATGTACAAATATAGGTACAGAAAACCACTCACAAATCTCCTAATAAAAGCGTCAAAACAGCCTAGAGGTCTGGGGGTCCCACCGAGTCAGGCCTTTCATGTCACCTTCTTTAATGACAGAGCATTGGTTTGTGGTTGACAGTATGGCTCTGGATTGGTCTCATCTCATTTCTGGGTCTCTTTTTCTGCCTCCTGAAGAGGGTGCAGTTGGATGGTCTCTAGGGCCTTGCTGTCCCTGTCATTTTGTGAGTCTAAGACCCTAGTCCTTCAAATGCGTTTGTTAAGTTTGGGAGTCAGCTCCCCCAGGTAACAGCGTATTAGAAATACCATCAAAACCCAGATCTCCTTCCTAAGGACACTTCAGGATGATTCCTGAAGCCTATTAGGTATCAACCCTCAGGCTTCAGCCCCTGAGAAGGAACAAGGATGTTTCAGTTAAAGCTGGTTTATATGAATTCTTCCAATGATACCACAAAGCCTGGTCGTGCCCCATCAGGCTTCAAATTCAAAGCATTTTCTGAGCATTCCCCTGAGTGAGCCCAAGTCTCTGATCACTAGGAAAGTACACTGATTTTTTTTTTTTTTTATGAGGCTGCAGACTCCCTTCTGCCTGAAGGGAGTTCATGGAAACACGTTAACTCAAACACAATAAACAAAAATGCAGTCCTGTGTCTCCCGCTCTGGTATCTCATTCCTACCATCCTGAGATCCCAACATACAACTGTGTTCCACGATCAGAGAAGGATGGGTAGAAAGCCCAAAGGTCAAAAGAGAGGCCAAGTAGGAAAAGCCGACACACTTCCCTGGCAGGGGATAAAGCCTGGTGTGCTGGCGTCAGGCAGCATAACCCTGTGCATGAGATGCAGTGGAAAATACCACAGGGCTGCATTCTAAATATGACTGACACACACACATTTGGGAAAAATTAAGGTTGTGAGTCAAACCCCACCTCCCCACATGTACCCCACCCCCTAGTCTTCTTACCTACCAACGCTAAGACACTTTGCAAATTCTCTTTCATAGTTGTTCCTCCTAATTTTTATGCTTCTAACAGAGGTCGGGAAACTTCTTCTGTAAGGGCCAGAGAATAAATATGTTAGGCTTTGTGGGATGTATGGCATCTGTCACAACTACTCAGCTCTGCCGTTGTGGCCTGAAAGTAGCCACAGACAACAGGAAACGAATGGGTGTGGCAGAAGTCCAATCAAGCTTTATTTACAAAAACAGGTGGCTTTCTGGGTTTAGCCCACCGGCTATAGTTTGCGGACACCTGCTCTATAATAATACTTAGTGGGTTTTTTCCCCAGCAAAAGCCTATGCAGGAGGTACCTTTATTATCCCCACTTGACAGGCAAGGAATCCAAGGCACCAGAACGGGAAATACTTGCCAGGTCCCACAGGTAGTGAGTGCCTGTGCTGGGCGCACACCGAGGAATCTACCAGCTAGACCCATAACTACAGTCTCAGGACCGTCTCCTCGGGCGACGCCTTGCAGCTGCCTGTTCATCCACCCTGAGGGCTCCCGACCTCTTCGAGGGAGCTGCAGCCACAGCGTGGTATGGCCATTCTTCTGCCTCTGTGCAGAACTGTCCCTAACCTCCCCCCTGCCAGACAAGAAAGAGCTATATATATATCATGCCCTCTAGGTCATCTCTACAGGTGGTCCATTGGCAGGAAGAATAAATTGATGGGTTTTACCTCTGCAGTAGGAACTTCGTGGCTAACACCCTCCCCTTCAGTGGCCCAGGTTAGAAAATAACCCAGAAACCAAGAAATCATCACCTGGCCTGGCTTGTGGGCATGGTGCCTGTTCATCCCAAAGTCCTCTCTCTTCCACCTCCAGAACCTATTTAGTTCATTTGACCGTAATCATTTTTCCCCATCATTGACATGACCACTTACGTAAAAGTCTTTTATACCGATTTATCTTGAGAGGATCAGTAACTTGTTCATTCTTACAGGTGCCATTCTGTATAATGCTCTTCTCTGTGGCCAGTTATACCTAGTGCCATGGCTTCCTCTGGAAATCAGTAACTGTCAGCCGCCAGTGGACGGCTGTTGGAAATTTTCCCTCCCAAGCTACCATTTGAAGATGGCTGGCTCGGGGCTGGCTCACAGGGGCTCCTTTTAACTGCTGGGGCCACCTTTGTGAATCTTTTAAAGGCACTGACTGTCTCCCGGCCTCACTCTGATGCATTTCCCCAAGGCCTCAGGTTTCTCTTCTCCGGGCTCCATACATACGTACATCAATACTAGGATTTTTTAATTAGCTCTGTGAAACATAGACCTAAAATCAAACCCCCACAAAGAAGCTAGGGCTCATGGAGTAAAGTAACTTGGATGTCTACCTGGATGTATGGACTGAATCCTGATTTCTAGCATGACCACAGTCCGGCAGCCAAGAAGACTGTTTGCCACCAGTACTTGCCTAGGTTTCACAGGTCCTACCAAGCTGCGGTTTGGAAGTTGGCCTTCCCGTTCCCAGTTTGCTGATTTCCTCTTGAGTTAAGGGGAACGAGAAGGGGGCTGCCTGACCAAGCTCTGACTGAGTCTAGAGAGTCAGACCTTTGGGGATGAATGTGCCAGTGATGGCAGCTCCAGCAATCCCATTAGGGACTTCCAAGGCCCCCTCGAGATTCAGAACCAACATCTCCTGGGTTCTGAGTGCCTACGCCAGGGCTAAACATATCTGTACAACTCAAGTTCAGCCCAAGACCACAGAGAGCCTTTGCAGCTACCCGCTCTTCAAGGAAGAATCACTTTAAGCGCTGACTCTGCTCACCACCTCAAACAGAGTCCTCCTCTTAGGAAAACACAGAAGTCATCGTTGAAAAAGACTCAGGAAATCGCTCCTGCCCACACTCCGGAAGCTGCAAAATAATGCAAAAATGTCAAAAAGACATCAATAGAGGCCTTTCAAGGGCAATCTTCATACCACAGATATCACCCAGTTTCTGAACAGCTATCTAATGTGACAGAGACGGCTGTATTGTTAGACTCAGATAGATAGAGATAGATAGATTGGTAGATAGATAGATAATAGATACATACTACATACATACATAGGTGATAGATAATAGATACATACATACATATATAGATGATCAATATGTACATACATACATTATAGATAGATAGATATAGATAGAGACAGACAGATAGAAAATGGACAGATACATATATATATACATACATAGATGATAGATAGACCCATACAACAGGTATACACAATTTTTGTGAATTATCTGAAGGCAACGTACAAATGTTTTCAGCTCTAACAAAGATGAAAAAACATGACATGAACTCCTAGTTTCTGTGGGGACTGAGAAAAAGCTAAACAGTCCCTTCTCTGGTTCTTTTTTTTTTTTTTTTTTTGCAGTACGCGGGCCTCTCACTGCTGTGGCCTCTCCCGTTGCAGAGCACAGGCTCCGGACACGCAGGCTCAGCGGCCATGGCTCATGGGCCCAGCCGCTCCACGGCACGTGGGATCCTCCCGGACCAGGGCACGAACCCGTATCCCCTGCATCGGCAGGCGGACTCCCAACCACTGTGCCACAAGGGAAGCCTCCTTCTCTGGCTCTTAATGAACAATTTTAATAAATTCAATATAACCTGCATCAATTAAGCCCCTTCCATGTATGTGGCTCCATGCTAAGAAATGAATGAGCATAGTGCCTGCCTTAAAAATCTAGCTGAGGGCTTCCCTGGTGACACAGTGGTTAAGAACCCACCTGCCAATGCAGGGGACACTGGTTCGAGCCCTGGCCTGGGATAATTCCACATCCACAGAGCAACTAAGCCCGTGCACCACAGCTACTGAGCCTGTGCTCTAGAGCCCACAAGCCACAACTACTGAGCTTGTGTGCCACAACTACTGAAGCCCACACACCTAGAGCCCATGCTCCACAACAAGAGAAGCCACCACAACGAGAAGCCCGCGCACCACAATGAAGAGTAGCCCCCAACTGCTGCAACTAGAGAAAGCCCGAGCACAGCAACAAAGACCCAATGCAGCCAAAAACAAATAATAAATTAATTAATTTTTTAAAAAAAATCTAGCAGAGAAGACTCACCCCATCTAGCAGAGAAGACTCACCAAAGAATAACCATAATATAAAGCAGGCTATAAGGACTTACCTGGCGGTCCAGTGGTTAAGGCTCTGTGCTCCCACTGCAGGGGACCCGGGTTCAATCCCCGGTCAGGGAACTAAGATCCCACAAGCCGCATGGTGTGGCCTGAAAAAAAAAAAAAAAAAGCAAGCTATAATGAGTGCTATAATAAGGATACAAAAATGCAGAAAAAAATAATAGGGTTGTTTGCTTTGCTTTTTCAAGGACCATGAATTTTAAAAATTTACCGAGGCATCCAGTGAGGGCAAGGGCTAATTGACAATCTTCAGAGCTTAGAAACAACAAATGAAATGAAAACAGGATTTCTCATTCCCAAAATAAAACATACTGAATTATGACCACAGACACCTTCTCAGCACAGCACTCCTAGAAATGATCTAAACATCTCTTCTTCATTTATGACCTGAAAAACTCTGTAATAAGTCAAAGTCTAGAGAAGAGACTAAAATAAAATCTCATCATCTTTTCACTCATCATTCTTTTATCTCTGTACCTCAGCCTCCCAAGTCGCTAAAGCCTTCATTTCTAGATTTCTGCAACAAGAAAGGCTTTTGCCTGTTGACCAACCTGAAATGAGTCAGGATAATAGCCTTCCACAGACACTTGAAGGTGTTTACTTTTCGCATCTGTTCACTCCACAAACATGCATTAAGCACTTGCCATGTGCCTTCTATTGTGTCAGACTCTGAGAGCAAGAGAAAAACAAGACATGGTCCATAGCCTCGATGAGGCCAGAGCCTAGTGATGGGAGGAAAGGAGGAGGAAACAAATGAGTACAAAGAAGGACATCTGAAAGTGATAGATGCTGTACTGGTTTATGCCCAGGGGATTATATGAGCATCCAAATACTACTTCTTGGGCACAAGGCTGAAGAAAGAAGGCAGAAAATCAACAAATAGTTTAGAAAAAGTCAAGTAGTCTAGTACGTGAGGTTTGGTTTCCTAAGTAACCTCTTACTTCTAGTCTCCTTCCTAATTCATCTTTCATCCTGCCACTAGCTAATACTCCTAAAGTTTAATTCTAATTGTGTTAATGCCCTGCTCAAAGACTCACAGTGCTTCTCCTCTTTTTTTTTTTTTTTTTTTTTTTTTGCCGTACGCAGGCCTCTCACTGCTGTGGCCTCTCCCGTTGTGGAGCACAGGCTCCGGACGCGCAGGCTCAGCGGCCATGGCTCACGGGCCCAGCCGCTCCGCGGCATGTGGGATCTTCCCGGACCGGGGCACGAACCCGCGTCCCCTGCATCGGCAGGCGGACTCTCAACCACTGCGCCACCAGGGAAGCCCTCCTTTTGATTATTAAGTGGAGTCCAGACTCCTTAGAATGGCACCAAGCACTCCAAAACCCAGCCTCCACCTCTGTTCCAGCCTTGCTTATTTATTCAATACGTATCTAGTAAGTGTCAGGCACTGTTCCGGACACGAGAGATACTGGGGAAATAAGACCGTCAAGATTTCTAGTTTCATGAAGTGTAAGATAAGCTACGAGGGCATGTCGGGAATTCCCTGGCCGTCCAGTGGTTAGGACTCCGTGGAGCTTCCACTACAGGGGGCACAGGTTCAATCCCTGGTCGGGGAACTAAGATCCCACAAGCCGCATGGCGTGGCCAAAAAACAGACAAATAAAAAAATAAATAAGCTACAAGGATATGTTGTACAACACGAGGGATACAGCAAGTGTTTTAAAATAACTATATATGAAGAATAACCTTTAAAAATTGTGAGTCACTATATTGTACACCTATAACTTATAATAATATATATCAACTATATTTCAATCTTTTTAATGTCAAAGAGAAATTTTTAAAAAAGGTTCCTAGTTTCCTAGTACAATAGTAGAAGGGAGATCAATTAAGCAAGCAAGCAAAACTTTCAAATGGTGATAAATGCTGTGAAGAAAAAGGAAGCTGAGTGACAGACGAAGACGGCAGGGGAGTTTTGCTAGAGCATCAGAGCAACTGACATTTAAGCTGAGATGTGAATAACAAAGTGCAAGCCATGTGACCCTCTAGGGGGTAAGGGTGTCAAACAGAGGACACAGCCAAGACAGACCTGGCGTATCCATGAAGCAGACCACTGAGGGCAGGTTATCTGATACGTGGGGAAGAGCAGTGTAAGAAGAGTGTGGGGAGGGGACATGCATGGACCACTGAGGCCTTGCAGGCAAGGGGAGAAATCTGGATTTTCACTCCATGTCTGATGAGAAGCCATTAGTAGATTTTAAGCAAGGAAGCAAACTAATGTGATAGTCAATTTAAGTGGGTCAGTTACAAGGGATGGCAGTGGGGCAAGGGATGAAGCTGAGAGCCCAGCTGGAAGCTGAGGTCAAGTTCAAGTGAGAGATGATTGTGGCTTGGACCAGGGTGGAAGCAAGAGAGACAGAGAGAGATGAACTGAGTCTTGGTATGTCAGGGATATAGATCACCAAAATGTACTCTGGGATCACACATGAGGGAGGCAGAGGAAAAAGAAGAGTGAAAGACGTCAGAGGTGACTTCCACGTGCTTAGCTTGAGCAAGCAGGCTGACAGTGGGGCCATTTACAGAGTTGCCGTTGTGTCCTCTTACGTGTCCCTCAAGCCCCCAAACACTAGAGTCAAACTAGATCACGTCACCTCTTGATCACACCCTACTCTTTTCTAGTATGTTTCATTGTCCATTTCCTTCATTTCTGCACTTTCAAACCCTAGACATAGTTCAAGATTAAAGGCAATGTTCTATTTCCTGCCTTTGTCTGCTGAAATTCTCTCTTCTATTCACAATGCTTTTTGTATTTCAGTTACCGCATGTATCCCATTGCACCTTGGATTTGTATTATTAATATTAGTGTATTAACAGTACATAGTATATTAATATTATTGCGTCCAGATATGCCACCTCCACCCATAAACTATAAGCCCCATCTGCGACCAGCTTTTCTTCATCTTTCTGTCCTCCATGAATCTTTGCATATCCACAGACATTTGTGGAAGGTAGAGACGGTACAGATAATATTGCCTTCTAATCTTTGTTTACTTCTTCAGTCCCAGACTGCCTTATGATAATTCTTAAGGAGATTTGGGGGATTATTCTATTGCCTGGAGGAGAAAGTCAAGTTTGAATAACTTGCCTAGGTGACACCAATGTGCCAGAATTAGAATTCATATCCTCGGAGTCTTACAATATTATAGGGAGCCACGTGGATTACATCTATTTCCTCTTCAGATCCCTATGAGACTACACAGTACCTTATTTCATCAAGCCTAAAATGCCAATTCTAAGAGGCAATATTATTTTATGGAACACTAAAAAAGAAAAAATGAGGTCAGTTAAACTTTGACACCTGCCCAAACACCATCTGTTACAAGGCCATCCTGATTTCAGAGATGGTAAAGTGTGAGAGAAAAAAAAAAGTGCATCTTAGAACTCTCCATTTTATAAGTGAGGAAACCAAAGCTTAGAGAGAGCAAGCACCAGCCCAACATCAGACACCAGGCAGGTGGCAGAGTTAGGAAGCAAACTCGGGTCTCTTGGCTCCGAGAAATGTAGTCTTTACATGTTAGCGGTGCACCCTCGTCTGTGTCTCTTGGGCTTTTCTAAGGAGGCACAGTCACAACAGGTGAACATAAAGAAATAAAGATCCAATGCAGAGCCCAGGCTGAATCTGTGTTCTACGCAGCACAAAGCCCACAATTTCCTGGCCTTTACTGAAATTAGGAAGGGAAATGTCTGGCTGAGCGCCGCCTTTTTTTTTTTGCGGTACGCGGGCCTCTTACTGCTGTGGCCCTTCCCGCTGCGGAGCACAGGCTCCGGACACGCAGGCTCAGCGGCCATGGCCCACGGGCCCAGCCGCCCTACGGCATGCGGGATCCTCCCGGACCAGGGCACGAACCCGCGTCTCCTGCATCGGCAGGCGGACTCTCAACCACTGCGCCACCAGGGAAGCCCACCTTTGCCCTCTTTTGCATAGAGCAATAAAGTGTTATAGAAAATGCAGCATGGGTTTTTAATTTTCTCCTTGTCACTGGGTGCTGTAATCACATAATTAACCAAATGCTAGAGATAGTCATTTATAGCAAATGGGCCAAACAACCGCAGAGGTGAGCTACCCAGGGACCCAAAAGGTTACGATCGGCCTCTCAAAAAGCCACATGTGGACAGAGCTGCACCATTCCTGGGCTGTTTGGAATCTGACACCCAAAGAAGGCAGCATTAGAGTAAAGCAAGGGCATGGAGTTTGTCCTTCAGGACAAATGAATTGCTATCATCTCAGTGGTTTGGAAAGCCCTGAGGTGATGGGGAGGGTACAGGAACCCGGGGCCAGAGGCCACAGCTCTATCCGTGCTCCTGCACTGCCCTCCATCACTTCACCCAGGATGCGAGCTGTCTGGATAAGCGCCTTTGCTCAGGCCCCTCCTTCTGCCCGAGGTGCCCTTCCTGCCAACTGCATTCCTCTTCCTTCAAGCACTGCCAACCACCTCACCTGTGCCCCGGGGCCCTTCACTTCTACCACTAGTGTAGCATTTGCCACAGCCTATCTTGGAAACAAGTAACAACAGCAACAAGTAACATCTACAGTGTTACTATATATAGTACAATTCAATATATATACACATATATAGAGCTAGTATATATACATATATAAATGTGTATTTATATATATTTTATATATTTATATAGAGCTATTATATGTACATATATAAATATGTATCTATTTATATATGTTTATTTTTATATATTTTTATATAGCTATTATATATACATATATGTAATATATATAATTTTACCATCTAGAGTTATCATATATAGTACTACTTTATATATATAAATATATATAGCTATTATATATACATATATATCTATTTATTTTTCTATATAGCTATTTTATATGTATATATAATTTTACACACACACACACGCACCACCAGCATCACCACCAGATTGTGGGCAGAAACTAACAGAACCCTGTTAAGGCCCAGAAAGGGTCTTGCTTGCCCGCTTGCCCTCATAGAGAAGCCCCTCCCGCAGCGAGCATGGCAATTGCAAAGGTGGTGCAAATACCCACTTTCTAAGATCCAGGGATGAGAACCAGACAGGTGATTTGCAGGGGAGTTTTGACCGACACCAGAAAGTCTCCGATCCACCCTCACCGCAAATGAGTTTTGCCTTGGAAGACTGAAATTCTAGCTTGGGTATTAAGCTTCACCTTCTCCACAGAACGCTCCCTTTTAAAAGGCGATTCCCATCGCAAAGGCAGCATCTGATGTAGATTGACACAGTTTACGTCTTTCTCCCCTACAATGTGAAGCCCAGACAAAAGCAAACACTCCTCACCTGAGCAGGAGAGGGTGGGGCAATGGAGAAGGAGGCACTAAATTTATCACCATCATGATCATCATTATTTTCATTTCAGGGATGACAAACAAAGCTTAAGTATTTGGCCCAAAGTCTAAGTGGAGTTGCTAGAATTCAACCTTGGGTCTGTCTGAAGCCAAACCCATGCCTTTCCCTACAATCAAGGATGCAAAATACCTGATTGTTTTCCCTTTTCACCCTGCCCCACCCATCTCACTCCAGGGCTTCAACTGGTCCTTATGCTTTTACCTTTTCCTCTCTTTACAAAGCATGTCAGATACTGGGAAGAGACGGAAGGTTTAACTTCCCACGTGTGCCTGCAGCCCGTTGAGGACGGGTGGAAGGGGCAGGGGGCAGAGGGACAGAGACGTCTTCCAGGGTACCTGACACGCCCCCTGCCTCAGTGGCCAATCTAGATGACAAAGACGATTTGGATCCTCAGAACCAGAGATAAAAAAGTGTCTAAGATGGGCTTCCCTGGTGGCACAGTGGTTGAGAGTCCGCCTGCCGATTCAGGGGACACGGGTTCGTGCCCCGGTCCGGGAAGACCCCACATGCCGCAGAGCGGCTGGCCCCGTGAGCCATGGCCGCTGAGCCCGCGCGTCCGGAGCCTGTGCTCCGCAACGGGAGGGGCCGCAACAGTGAGAGGCCCACGTACAGCAAAAAAAAAAAAGTATCTAAGAGGCATCCGGTAATCTTTCTGAAGTTTCTTAACCCCGTGTACGGGAGAAAAAATATCTTTTTCCTCCACCCTTCTAAGTTCTCACCTGAGACCCCTAAAACCAAAGACAGATTAGCACCAGAAAAGCATACGAATGTATTTAACACAAGCTTTATGTGATACAGGAGCCTTCATAGGAAATAAAGACCCCAGAAACGGCCTTCTGTGCCAGGCTTGAGGAGAAGAGGAGGGTCATGGAAAAGCGTGACAGGACGAAGAGCTAAGACTAGTAAACTGGAAGAAACTGAGCAAGCGCTGTTGGTTCACATGCTGTCCACATCCCTCCATCTTCAGAGACAAGCGGTTCCTCCTCCTCCGGGTAGAGGGAGGACATCTCTTATGTGTGGGTCTTATGAATTGCTTCAGGGGAGGGTCAGAAAATCCTTCCTGCTCCTGCTGTTTCTCAAATTCCTTCAGCTTGAAATATTCAATAAGCCAAGGGGCTGCATTTTGCGGGGTACGTTTATTAAACCCGGTCACCGGCAACCCCTTCTGATAAACATACACTCTCACAGCCCCCCTGGAGAGGAAACACAGGGCCGCCCTGCTGAGTAGCCCCACCAGCCAAGAAGTTTTAGTGGAACCAGAAAAACGGGTATAGATTCTGTCTTCCAAACAGAAATTATAATCCAATATTAAAGCCTCCTCATTCCCTGCCCCACGGCCTTAGCAATACAGATGCCCTGAGCTGAAGACATTACCTCTCATGATGACACAATCCAGCTCCATGTATTGTGGGGATAATACAAATCAGGAAAATTCAAGAATGCATGACTTTGCGCTGGTCAGAATGGCCATTACTAAAAAGTCTACAAATAACAAATGCTGGAGAGGGTGTAGGGGAAAGGGAACCCTCCTACACTGTTAGCTGGGAAGGTAAGTTCATGCACCCACTGTGGAAAACGGTATGGAGGTTCCTCAGAAAAGTAAAAATAGAATTACTGTACGATCCAGCAATCCCTCTCCTGGGCATATATCCAGACAAAACTATAATTCAAATAGATACAGGCACCCTTATGTTCATAGCAGCACTATTCACAATAGCCAAGACGTGGAAACAACCTATATGTCCAGTGACAGATGAATGGATAAAGGAGATGTGGTACATATGTACAATGGCATATTAGCCATCGGAAAGAACAAAATAATGCCATTTGCAGCAACATGGATGCAACTAGAGATTATCATCCTAAGTGAAGTAAGTCAGAAAAAGACAAATACTATATATCACCTATATGTGGAATCTAACATATGACACAAATGAACCTATCTATGAAACAGAAATAGAATCAGGGACATAGAGAACAGACTGGTGGTTGCCAAGGGGGAGAGAGATAGGAGAGGGTTGGATTGGGAGTTTGGGATTAGCAGATGCCAACTGGTATATATGGAATGGATAAACAACAAGGTCCTACTGTAGAGCACAGGAAACTATGTTCAATCTGTGATAAACCATAATGGAAAAGAATATGAAAAAGAATTTATATATATGTATAACTGAGTAATTTTTCTATAATTAACACAACATTGTAATTCAACTATACTTCAATGAAAAATAAATTTAAAAAAATAAAGTTTATCATTCTTAAAATAAAATAAAATAAAATTTGGAAGAATATAAAAAAGAATGTGTGACTTTGAAGGTCTACACATGAGAAAGTCTGGGAAGAGCTGATTGAGGCAGTGGCTCTCGAAGTGTGGTCCCCAGACCAGCAGTATCAGCATCACCTGGGAACTTGTTAGAAACTCATGTTCTTGGATCCCACCCAGTTCTACTGAATCAGAAACTCAGGGATGGGGCCCAGCTATCTGTATTTTAAAAAGCCCTCTGGGTCATTTGGATGTCCACCACAATTTGAGGACCACTTGTGTTGTAGACTGAAGAAAGGAGAGGGGTGGCAAACGCAGTCATTTCTGAAGAGCTCTTTCCTCCAGCTGAGACTCCAGCAATAATCCAGGCAAGGAGAGAGAGAGTCATGCAGCTTGGGAGTATCGGCCTGACAAAGGCTAACTTGCCCTCATTCATAGTTCCCTTTCTTACGGCAGGCTGAGCCCTAGTCCAGAGTCCCGGGTGACACACTGTCTTTTCTTTTCTTTTTTTTCTTTTTTGGGCATCCCCGTTATGGCATGCGGGATCTTAGTTCCCTGACCAGGGATCGAACCCATGCCCCCTGCACTGGGAGCATGGAGTCTTAACCACTGGACCGCTAGGGAAGTCCCAGAGGCCCGGGTGAAATAGAACACAGTAAATTCAAAGGTTGCCTTTGACTACCTTGGATTTTAATTTCCCAGGCATGTCCTTCAGGCCAGCTTCACCTAGAACAAGCTCAGAGTCTCCCTAAAAAGAGAGAAAAGAAAGTGATTGCTGGCTCCCTCCCCCACCCCCTTGCCTTGAAATTGTTTTCTTCCATCCTAGCCTGCTGGCTTTAATTAGGAGGAGTGAAGGCAGCATGCAGACTGGAGACAGCAGGCAGCCTCAGCACAGAAATGTGTTCAATAAACAGGTTTGGATAATCAGAGGTCACCACATCTCTGTGTCTGCGTCCTTGTCGTCCCCCCCGCCCCCCCACCTTCCTTCCTGGCTTCTCCCTCCCCATCTTGTTTGTCTTACCATTTACACCTCATTAGTTATAAGGAAGCCACCAGCTCAGAGTCCTGTTGCTATGGGCTTGGGAGACGGTCTGTCTTCCAGAGAGGCTGAGGGCCAGGAGGCAGGAAGTCAGGATAAATGAACTCATACTGCATGTTCACAATCGGCTATAATTAAGGCATCTTATAAATACATATGATACAAATGCATTACAATGACAAAATCAGCCACATTTGAGTGCCTTTATACTCTGGACAATAGAGGGTACTTTTTTGGACCCAAGAGGTATCTGCTATATTGAAAAGAGCATTAAGTGCATATTACTAAGTGAAAGAAGCCACCTGAAAAGGCTACATGCCTTGCGATTCCAACTCTATGACATTCTGAGAAAGGTAAAACTAAGGAGACAGTAACAAGACCTGCGGTTTTTAGAGGCAGGAGAGAGAGAGAGATAAACAGATAGAGCACAGAGGATTTTTAGGGCAGTGAAACTATTTGGTATGATTTTATGATGGATCTATGTCATTCATACATTTGTCCAAACCCATGAAACGTACAACACCAAGAGTGAACCCTAGTGTCTGTCAACTAAGACTTTGAGTGATGGTGACGTATCCGTGTAAGTTCATTGATTGTAACAAATGTACCGCGGTGGTTGGGGGCTATTGTACATGTGTGGGAACAGGGAAGGTATGGGAACTTTCTGTATTTTCTGCTCCATTTTGCTATGAACCTAAAACTGCTCATAAAAAATAAAGTTTAGGGACTTCCCTGGCAGTCCAGTGGTTAAGACTACACGCTTCCACTGCAGGGGCACGGGTTTGATCCCTGGTTGGGGAACTAAGATCCCACATGCTGCACGGCATGGCCTAAAAAATTTTTTTAAAATTTAAATAAATAAAATTTATTCATAAAACAAAAAAGTATTAAACTTGGACTCAAAATATATGGAGTCTAATTCTATCATGGTCTTGGCCGCAGTCCGGCTGTGCCAACTTGGACAAGTTACTCGGCTTCTCTGGGCCTCAGTGGCATCATCTACAAAAATGAGAATGATAATATCCTCCAGATAGAAATGTTGCAAAGGTTAAAATGAAGTAATAAGTGTAGACATACAGTCAATGTTTGTCTAGCTAAGAATAATAGGAGAATTATATGAGGAATTTGGGGCAGAGTCTGGGACTAGAATTCCAGACTGCCGTACTGAAAGAGGCAGGGCCAGCCCAGACGGCACCACCTATATTATTACCTGATTTGAGATATGTTTTTTTCTCCACCATTGAAAGCTATCTGCCCCACTGCCCTGCTGGAAACTTGAAAAGCAAACAGTAGCTACTCCTGGGAGTAGCATATTTGGTTTTTAGGACCAACATACAGTAAGTCCCCTACATACGAATGAGTTTCATTCCGAGAACGCATTTGTACGTCCAGCTTCTTCATTAAGTCCAGCAAAGTTAGCCTAGATACCCAACTAACACAATCGGCTATATAGTACTGCACTGTAATAGGTTTATAATAATTTTCACATAAATAATACATAAAAAACAAACACAAAAAATTAAAAAACATTTTTATCTTACGGCACAGTACCTTGAAAAGTACAGTACAACAGCTGGCACACAGAGGCTGGCATCAAGTGAACAGGCAAGAAGAGTTACTGATGGGAGGAGGGAGAGGAGGCGGGAGAAGGTAGAGCTGAAGGATCGTCAGCAACAGGAGATGGAGGGCAAGCTGCCATTTCCCTCACGCCTGACGCTGATGGAGCGCATGTTCACATCTTTGAAAGTTCAAAACTTGAAGGATTGTATGTAGGGGACTTAACTATATATTATACTGTAAACACCTCGAAGGGCAAAACAATGAATGATAGCATCGCAGCAGGGATGATTAACATTATCTACCTAAAAGCAAAGTCCCCAAAGAACAGAACACAGAATGTATACGTTTTTATAAAGGGGGTGGACAGAAAATCTAGAAATATCTAGAAGCTCAAGGCATTGCCTGGGAAGGTAGATAAGTTGACAAGGTCAGAATGAGTAGTCAGAGGAGAATTTTTAAGGCGAGGGCACAAAACTCAGAGAGGAAATCAATCAAAAAGCAAGCAACCCACATCCTGAGCACCTATACTGTGCAAGCCATTGTTCTACGTATTGGGAATACATCACTGATGGACACAGCAATTCATGGAACTTACATCCTGGTGAACGTAAGGAACAGACCAAAAAACAGGTAAATAAGTAAACATAACTAAGCTGATATTGTATATTAAAAGGTAATATATTCTATAGAAAAAAAGAAAAGGTAAAGAATGATTGGGGGAATAAAGAGTGGGAGATTCCATTTTAAATAGGATGATCAAGGAAATGATCATTGAAAAGATGAGTAAAGCATTGAAGGAGGGGAGGGAGTTAGCCACACAGATCTCAATGGAGAAGAGCTTTCCAGGCAAAGGGGACATCTAGAGCAAAAGCCCAGGTGGGAGCTTTCTGGGCTGTTCCAGGGATAATGAAACCAGTACAGTTGGAGCTGGGTCAATAAGGAAGAGACTAGAGGACAAGAGGTGAAACAGCTGAAGGGGCTGAATCATGCAGGGCCTCGCAGGCCACTGTGAGGAATTTGGTTTCACTCTGTAGTAGGGAGCTATGACCAGGTTGTGAGCCAAAGTGGCCCGATCTGGATTATGATCAGATGGACCACGTTGACTATTGTGCGAAGAACAGACTGAGGCCTATAGAGACAAAGGTAGAAGCAGGTGAGCTTCTGGGAGACCCTTAGATTGAACTCCACAGGCAAGCGCTGACAGTGGTTGAGCCAGGATGACAGCAGTGGAGGCATGAAGAGGTTTAGCTCCTGTCTAGATGCTGAGGGTGGGACCACCAGGCTCACCAGAAGGAGTGATGTACAAGGTCTTGGACCTGAGCTACTGGAAGGATGAAGTGGCTGTCAACTTGTCAACTGAGACAGGAAAGACTGCCGCTGAGCAGGTGTGGGTGGAAAAGCAGGAGTTTGGGATGAAGTGGCAAGAGGAGGTGTGGGCTTAGAGGGGATGCAGCAAGCACAGACCTCACACCTCCCACATCTCCCTGTAGCTTGGCCTGGATGTAAGATGCAGCACATCATTTATCGATGCCATTGGCCTTCAGCAGGAATTGTCCTGAAGTATATTTTAAGCCCTCAGTTTCCCCCATGCAATGGAACAAACAAATCTAAAGAAACAAAGATCGAAAGAAGCATGAGTGTATTTGGTTCCCCCTATATAAATGTCTCCCCCTGCTCACGCCCACTGCCTCTGCCACCTCTCCAAGAGTGTTGTCGAACCCAAGTTCATGTGCCTGACGCACAGTGAGGCCAAACAAGCTGAAACATCAGAGTCTGGAGGAGAGAAAGGTTTATTGCAGGGCCAAGCAAGGAGAATGGGCAGCTTGTGCTCAAAAAGCCCAAACTCTCAGATGGTTTTGGGGGAAGAGTTTTTAATCGGCAAAATTTGAGGGGAGGTCTGCAAGGTATGTGACCATCCTCTGATTGGTTGGTGGTGAGGTGAGAGGGTGGCGTTCCAGGCATCAGCCTTCCGATTCCAACCAGTCTGGGTTCACGTGCTTGTGCTCAGCCTGAAGTGACCATCCTCTACCTGGGTGGGGGCCTTCGTTCCTGTAGAAGAACTCAGAGATGTGTATGAGATCGTCATGTACATCACCCAAGGAGGGACCAGGACCCTAGCCCATCACTGCACTATTGTTACTTTCTGCATCCCCTCACTTCCCTAATCAGGATCTGTTTGTATCTGCCCCTTGGAAGTCTGGGAAAGTCTAGGAGGCTGAAAGTCTTTTTCCTACAAACAAGAAATGGGGGGCATGGAAAGCCTTTTATACCTGGTAAGGCCCACAAGGTCCCGCTCGATTTCAAGAGGACAGCCAAGTGTCCCCGGAGTCACATTCAATTAGACTGCGAGTCATCACATCCATCCCCCTAGACAGCAGGGCTAGTTATCTCCTAAGGAATCCTCTGGTGCCCACCATGCCCACTCACTCACCCCCTCAAAACATGTTCACGGAAGGGGATCTAATAAATCAACTCACAGTAGGGGGTAAATGAGTAAAAGAAGAAACAAGTGAAAACACTCCTCCCCTAGGGATACTGGAGCTTTAAAGCAGCCAACACCCTAAACCAAGGGACAAAGTAATGAAATATCTGGCCACAGACTAAGGGAATGTAAGGGTCAGTAACCTTGGTCTCACATTCCTCTGTGGCCGCCTCCTGAGAAAATAGTAGGGCTGCCCATACAACTCAAGGTGGTTTCCTTGACTGTTCCAGAAGGAGGATGTGGAGTCCCCTGGGGGTAAACACATTTCCTGCTTGCCTGCACTGTATCCTTTTTCTGCAGAGCACCTGTCCCACACATACACAGCCGGAATGCTAGGCCTGCACGCAGGGACTCTTCTGTGACTCTGCTCCAATAAATACCTAGCTCACGATGGTCTCGTTCCTTTTGCCCCTTGGCTGTGAGACCCCAGAAGATACCACGTGTGTGCACGTGCCTGCATGCATGTGTGTGTTGTCTGCACAATGACCTTCAGAGTTCTTCAACTGTCTGGACACCCCAGGGTCAGCTAAGCAACAGCAAGGCTGGTGAAACAAGAAGGGAGCCCTCGGGACTTCCCTGAAAGTCCAGTGGTTAAGACTCCATGCTTCCACTGCAGTGGGCGCAGGTCCCCGTTTGGGGAACCAAGATCCGCATGCTGTGTGGTGTGGCCATAAAATAAAATGAGAAAAAAAAAAAAAAAGAAGGGAGCCCTCTGGCTCTGAGCTAGCAGGAGCTTCCCCCCACACCCTGGGGGTCTCTCAGGTACCAGTCACTCACTCAGCAGGAGGCTGACAGCCACCACCAGCAACAATCACAGCTCCTCCATGTTTTTCCAGGCTGTAATGTTCAATCAATCCATCAGGTGTGCCGCCCACAGAAACTGGGCCTGCCAGCTCACTTCAGGGGTTTGAGGGAAGCAATCCCCATGTCAGCTCCTTCTCTGGGCAGTTTTATTTGAGTCCAGTCCACTTTGTGAAGCCATTACACATCAATCCTCCAGGGGTCTTTCCTCCCTCGATGGCTTTGGGCTGCACTTGGCTAATCAGTAACTCCCAGGCAAGCCACATATATTCTGAAATGCACCCACACAGAAATAGGCTTCCCCGGGGAGCAGGGAGCATCCTCCCCCAGACACTTGGAAAGATGCATACCCCCTGGGGCACAGGACCACTGACAGTACCACAGCCTCGCTGACCAGGTCACGTGGTGCCTGAAGAAATGACATGTCAGAGGAAAAGAGAACATCCATCAACAATGTCCCCTCTTGACCTAATCAAACTTAACAAGCTTTTGCACAGCAAAGGAAACCATAAACAAAATGAAAAGACAACCTAGAGAATGAGAGAAAATATTTGCAAATGATGCAGCAGACGAGGGCTTCATCTCCAAAATATACAAACAGCTCATACAACAACGAAAAAACAAACAAGCCAATCGAAAAATGGGCAGAAGACCTTAATAGACATTTCTCCAAAGAAGACATACAGATGGCCAGTAGGCACATGAAAAATGCTCAACATCACTAATTATTAGAGAAATGCAAATCAAAGCTACAATGAGGTATCACCTCACACCAGTCAGAATGGCCATCATCAAAAAGTCTACAAATAAATGCTAGAGAGGGTGTAGGGAAAAGGGAACCCACCTACACTGCTGGTGGGAATGTAAGTTGGTGCAGTCCCTATGGAAAATAGTATGGAGGTTCCTCGGAAAACTAAAAATAGAATTACTATATGATCCAGCAATCCCACTCCTGGGCGTATATCCAGACAAAACTATAATTCAAAAAGATACATGCACCTGTATGTTCATAGAAGCATTATTCACAACAGCCAAAACATGGAAAACAACCTAAATGTCCATCGACAGATGAATGGATAAAGAAGATGTGGTACATTTATAAATGGAATATTACTCATCCATAAAAAAGAACAAAACAATGCCATTTGCAGCAACAGGGATGAAACTAGAGATGATCATACTAAATGAAGTAAGTCATAAAGAGGAAGACAAATACGATGTGATATCATTTATATGTGGAATCTAAAATATGACACAAATGAACCTATCTACAAAGCAGAAACAGACTCATAGACATAGAGAACAGACTTATGGTTGCCAAGGGGGGAGGTGGGGAGGGAGAGGGATGGATTGGGTGTTTAAGGTTGGTAGATGCAAATTATTACATTTAGAATGGATAAACAACAGGTCCTAATGTATAGCACAGGGAACTATATTCAATATCCTGTAATAAACCATAATGGCAAAGAATATAAAAAAAGAATGTCTCTATGTGTATAACTGAGTCACTTTGCTGTACAGCAGAGACTGACACAACATTATAAATCAACTACACTTCAGTGAAAAAAATTGAAAAAAAAACAAACAATGCAAGCAGGCAGGCCACAGTAGATGAAAGGACAATGGTTTTGTTCATTTGCATTTTGTTTTCAATAAAAAAGAAACAACTGGTAAACCATAATAGTCCAGTGTCCTGGGCTATTTCAGGCTGTGCTGCTATCCATATTAGGTGACTTTATTTTAGACGTTTTTTAACGTCTTTTTAGTGGTAACTGATCTTGAATCTTATGTTTTCTCCTTCCAAGCCCACTTTAATTTCTTATTCACACTCGCCTGACTGTCCATTCCACCTACCCAATACATATGCACTTTAAACAAATTCAGCATCCTTCTAGAAGAGACCAGAAAGGCCAGACCTTGTGAAATCCTCTTGGTTAATTCCACTGAGGCACTGGGGGTGTATAATAAAACTTAGCAATCAATAAAAAGAGGGAAATCCAGGAAAGAAAATGCATACAGAGACAGATGACAGACGCAAAGACACGTCTATGGAAACTCCACACAAATAGGCTGTATGCCCACACTTATGCCTCAAAATAAAAAACCCCATTGCCTCACTCCAAGTAATGAGCTCCATCCCGTGCCGGAAAGCAGGGAAGTGGCATATGCTCAGGAGTCCAGCGTCCATATTTAATTTATTAACAGGTAAGACAGCAGAGGCATCACTTTGAACTGGAGACATCAGTATGATTTAAATGGCTGCCACTTAATGTGGTGAAGAGGAATCAACTGTGCCCTGAAAACAGAAGACAAGGAGGGGCATCATCCTGTCGGTTTCCTGGGAAATAACGAGCCCTATTAATAGTTGTTAACATGAATCAACGGATCACTCCTCTGTCAGCGGCTGTCAGGCTGGGCCCCCGAGTCAATCAGTAAAGAGAAAGAAAGCTGACGATTCAGGGCAAGACTCAGCAAGGGAAGGTGCCAGGTCATTGGCCCCTGTTCCAACCTGAGCCAGCTACCGCCTACAAGGAAGGAGAGGAGGACTCAGCATAGCAACAAGGCCCCAAGGAGATGCACACCAGTTAGAGACATAAAGGTCAACCAGAAACCCCCCTACAGGGCCTCAGAGCCAAGAAGAAGCCATAAAGGGCAGGGCTCCTGGCCCCCTAAAGACCAAGAATTTAGATCTGCTAATATCATGCTAATAAAAGGGTTTGTGAGGCCGGGTCTAACCTGCTAGGAAGACTACCAGGTTTTGTTTGGGGTACAGCTTGAGTTCTGATGGTGTGGCCCTCCACCGTGTATATGACTGTACAGGTGTGTTTTTCCTCTCCATTTCTACCAGTTTAAAATATACTCGCACAAAACATTTTGCAACATCCATGTCAAAGGACAAATAGCCTTAATAATTAAAGAGCTGCTAAGCTTCTGCAAATCACAAAACATTAGCATTAATAATAACTAATATTTATGAAAACCTTACTACATGCCAGGCATAGCCTAAAAGCTTTAAATTATCTCCCTTACATCTCTCAGATACTTTAGGAGGTAAATAATGTTATACCCATTTGGCAGATGGAAAAACTGAGGCTTAGATGATTTGAGTAACTTGCTCAAGCTCTCACAACTAGCAGATGATGAAACAATGATTCAGACCAGGTCTGTCTGTTGAAAGTCTGTACTTTCACACTATGTCACATCAATTTTTCACAGGCGGCCCACAAAGAAAGAAATATGTGACCAAAAAACATTTTTAAAACATTTCATTGTGATAGTAACCAAAAAGTCTAAACCAAAAGAATAATGATGAATGTATTTATTTGCTTATCAGGTAAACGAAGATTAAGATTAACAAAGCCTAGTGAAAATGACTCTATGGAAACACTAACTCACTTATGCAGTGTTGGTGAGCATGCCAGTTACAAAATCATCCTGGAAGGTAGCTTTTTCAAAATATATAAAAATGTAATTTATGCATGCTCTTTGAAAATCTCCACTCCCAGGAATTACCTTTATGGGATATTTAAATGAGTAAGATAAGATTAAAAGACATTAATCACAGTATTGTTTTTAAGAGCAAAATATTGTAAACACATAAATGTCCATTTATAAGAATTGCTTAAATAAATTATGAAACATCCATCCAATAGAATAGTATTCAGTCACCTAAAATAATGGTGTTGATCTATATTTACTGACACCAAGATATCGATGAAAAATTGTCCAGTCAATAAAGCAATTACAGGGAACTCCCTGGTGGCGCAATGGTTAAGAATCCACCCGCCAATGCAGGGGACACGGGTTCAAGCCCTGGTCTGGGAAGATCCCACATGATGCAGAGCAACTAAGCCCGTGCGCCACAACTACTGAGCCTGCGCTCTAGAGCCCGTGAGCCTCAACTACTCAGCCCGCGTGCTGTAACTACTGAAGCCCAAGCACCTACAGCCTGCACTTTGCAACAAGAGAAGCCACCACAGTGAGAAGCCTGCACACTGCAATGAAGAGTAGTCCCCACTGCTGCAACTAGAGAAAGCCTGCAGACAGCAACAAAGACCAAACGCAGCCAAAAATGAAATTTAATTAATTAATTAATTAAAATTCAAAAAAAAAAAGAAAGCCATTACAGAAACATATATAAAAATATAAATATCATACACACATGCAAAGCAACTTTTCTGGAAAGATGTTTGTGAAGATGGTGTTAGCGATGACTTTTAGGTTATGCAATTTCTGGGAGCTTTTACTTTCTTTTGTGTATTTTCATGTACTGTTTGACTCTCTTTAAAGAAGACCTATTGTTTTTTCAACAAAAGAAAAAGCACATCTTCTGTTTTCTAATTTAACTTAGTGTAGGATAGTGCTGGACCTGGAAACATTTTTAACCTGAAACATCATATAATGGAGAGAACATGGGCTTTGGAATATGACCTCAGGTGCAATCTTCGCTTTTACTAGCTTTGTGACTATATTCACTTTCTACTGCTACCATAACAAATTATCACAAACTAAGCAGTTTAAACAACACAAATTTAGGGACTTCCCTGGCAGTCCAGTGGTTAAGACTCTGCGCTTCCACTGCAGGGGACATGGGTTTAATCCCTGGTCGGGGAACTGAGATCCCACATGCCCTGCGGCCAAAAAAACAATACAAAAACTTTATTATCTTACAATTCTTAAGCTCTTAAGAACTTAAGTTCTTAAGTCACACCTACAGACTCAGGTGTTGGCAAGGCTGTGTTTCTTTCCAGAAGTTCTAGGGGAGGGTCCGTTACCTTGTTCATCCAGTTGTTGGCAGAGTTCTGTTCTATGTGGCTGTAGGATCAAGATCCCTGTTTTCTTGTTGGCTGTAGCTAAGGGCTGTTCACGGCTTCTAGAGGTTTCTAACGGCTGCCATATTCCTGCAAAGCCAGCAATATGGAGTCAGGTCCTCACTCACCTCTGACCCACCTACTGATTCTCTCTTCCACTTTTAAGGATTCATGTGATTAGACTGGACCCACTCAAATTATCCAGAATCATTCTCCCTTTAAGTCCATCTGCAATTTGCCTTGTGCCATGTAAAGTAACATATTCACTACTTCCAGGGATTAGGGCGTGGACACCTTTGTAGAGCGATTATTATTATATGTTGGAGAATGACTTTGGCAAATCACCTGAGTAACGATCCTCAACTCTAAAAGGCAGGATGCTTTACTGAATTACTATCCTTTTGTTTTATTTTGTTATTGCTGCATTTTGACCTTCCCATTCTAAGAAGGTATCTAGGCCTCCCTCAACTCAGTGGGCTTTATGATGACTGAAGACAGCTTTTCTCTTGGCTTTTGTTTTCAAAAAGCCTAACCTGGCAGGATGCCTAAGAGAATGCAGTACATAAGAGGGGATGGCTGAATAGTTTCACAGGGAAGTGAAAACCATGAGTACCTTTATGCCCAGTCTTGACAAGGATGCCTTTAAAAAAACATGTGGACTTGGCAATGAGCAAATGAGCTGTGATCAGCATGGACAGGAAACCAAAAGGCTTTCTCCAAAGCTTCTGTTTGAGGTAAGAGCCTTAAGACCTTTGCATGGCCCCAAGGGAGAGGGTGATAAAATAATTCCAATAATGACAGATTGAATTTCCTGCCACTCCAATGGATACATGAAGTTAGACTGATTCCATTAAGATAAGATAATATGACTTCTTTTTTTAAATTTTTATTTTATATTGGAATAGAGCTGATTTAATAATATGACTTCTTCAACACCCCTGTCTATGACATAACAAAGGCGTCTCTCTGCTACCGGGGTAAAGTGATAACTACCCTGTGGGAATTTGGGCAGGATGCATATATGTAAAGCACCTGGCACATAATAAAGGGATTCCTAAAAATTGATACTGTTATATGAAGATGTGACAAGGAAGATGAGCCAGACACATGCAATCATTATCCTCTAAAGAATTAAAAATAAATAAATACATGCACCTTTGGTATTTTGAGACACACTCAAAAGTCTGGTAAAAGACTTATCACACGGTGTTCAGTATATAATACTCTTAAAACGTTGATGAAGAGAGAGGAATTACCCTGTGCAGAAATTCTGGAGCCTTCTACATCACTTTCTTCTTTCTCTTCCCCTCTATTCAATTGGCCACTACCTAGAAATACCTGTGGCGCCTCTCTCTGCCTCTCACCCCCATGGTCAATGCTGTGGCTCCAGCCCTCATCTTCTCTCTCCAAGACTGTGGATGACAAGACCCTCCCGATGGGTCTCCTTGCCTCCTACCTCAGCCTCCTCTAATCCACCCTTCCCTTTCCTGTTTAAAATTCTTCCATGACTTCCCTTTGGCTTACAATCTTGCCCAATACTCCATTACTCCAAGATTCTCATTCTCACCTCCCTCTCTGACTTTGCACGGCTGGTACTACTTCCTGGGATCACCCCTCTCCCCATGTCTCCCTACTCATACTTAAGAGACAAATTAAATATTAACTCCTCTGTTAGACGCTCCCAGTTCCCCCACACGGTCAGTCCCATCTTCCTCGTTCTCGTCACAGTATAGTATACAGCGCCCTTTCCACGCTGTTTTATTGCTCTGTTTATATGTATTTCCCCCAACAGACCACGAACTTCTCGAGTGCAGGCACTGTGTCTTGTTCAACTTTGCATCTTGAGCGCCAACCCACTGTCTATCATACAAGAGGTGCTCGCAAGCATTTCATTCAATAAAAACCAGGGAAGGTGCAGTGAAGTTGTGAGGCTCTTGGTAGCTGTGAAGAAATGGAAAGGCCAAATGATGTCCAGCAATGGTTCATTATTCCACACAGACTCCTCAGGGGACAAAAACCCTTTTCATCTTCATCATTCCCTCATCTGCCAAAACAGTGAAAGGGCACTTCTGAAAAAGAAATGGCAGTGGGCAACTCAGAATGAGGAGCTAGTGAGCAGTCAGAATTCAACTCAACAAGCATTTCTTGAGCACCTGTGCCCTGCCAAATCATTCTAGGGGCTGGGGATATGCCGTTCCCGTCTTCAGATGCCTCACCGTCTCCCACAGGATTCAGGCACATAAACCATGCAAGATGGCACGTGGCGTGGAGTGGGCAATAGAGACATGTTTAATAGATGTTTAAAAGGCAGTGAAGGTACCACTTCACACCCATTAGGACGCTTATTATCAAAAACAACTGTTAGTGAGAGAAACAGGAACTCTTGGGCATCACGAGTGGGAATATAAAATTGTGCAGCCATTATGGAAAACTGGTGGTTCCTCAAAAAGTTAAACAGAGATTTATCACATGATCCAGCAATTCCACTTCTAGGATCCAGCAATTCCACTTTCAAAAAATTAAAAGTTGGGACTCCAACACTTAAACACCCATGTTCACAGCATTATATATAAAAGGCAAAAGATAGAAACAACCCAAGTCTCCATCAACAGATAAGTAAATAAACAAAATGTGATGCACAGACACACACACACACACACACACACACACACACACACAGAGGTATATTTTACTGTCTTCGAAAGAAAGGAAATTCTGATACATGCTATAACATGAAAGAACCTTGAGGGGTTTCCCTGGTGGCGCAGTGGTTGAGAGTCCGCCTGCCGATGCAGGGGACACGGGTTCGTGCTCCGGTCCGGGAAGATCCCACATGCCGCGGAGCGGCTGGGCCCGTGAGCCATGGCCGCTGAGCCTGCGCGTCCGGAGCCTGTGCTCCGCAACAGGAGAGGCCACAGCAGTGAGGGCCCCGCGTACCGCAAAAAAAAAAAAAAAAAAAAAAAAAGAACCTTAAGGACATTATGCTAAGTAAAATAAATCAGTCACAAAGGACAAATATTGTATGGTCCCACTTATATGAGGTGCCTAGCATAGGCAAATTCCTAAAGACAGAAAGAATAAGGGAGGTTACCAGAGGCTGAAGGGGATGGGGAGCTTAGTATTTAATGGGTACAGTTTCTGTTTGGGATGATGAAAACATTCTGTAGATGGATGGTGGTGATGGCCGCACAACAGAGCGTATGTACTTCATGCTCCTGAACTGTAGACTTAATAATGGTTAGGATGGTCAATTTTATGTTGTGTCCATTTTACCACAATTTTTTTTAAAGCAAGGAAGGGAAATTTTCACTCTACGAGAATGAAATTTAGGGGAACACTGATAACAAAAGTTACTGAGAAATCATTATGTGTGATCTGGGCTTTGAAGGGTGAATAGGAGTTCACTGGACAGTGAGTCAGAAGTCTGACTTCACATCCTGGAACTGCCACTTCCTTTTATGTGGTTCTTTTCCCTCATCTATAAAAGTGAGAAAAGATCTACCACACACTTGTGTTGAGGATCTCATGAGATAACATGCCTGAAATGGTTTTACAAACTACAGGAGGATTTTCCAATATAAATTTACTGATGACAAGTGATATAAAGTATAATTATTGAAGGCAAGACCTTCATGTTTCCATTATCTCGGTTTTGGCCAGCCCAGAATATTTTCTAAAGTTTAAACATGATATGCACGCCTTCCTGTCCATGCAGGATGAAGTTAAGAAAGATGTAAGGGCAGAGAAGGAATAAAGGTTAAAGAGCAAGGTTTTGAAAGTATGTTCTTACTTTAACATATGAATATTATCCAGCCATTAAAATTGAGAAACAGGAAGACAGGAAGAAGAAATAGGAGAAGACATTTAGTATTTGACTACCTTCACCTAATATATTACAAATTGCATCGCTGATGTGGAACTGTGTAACTATACCGATACAAGAACGGGAGTCAATGTGCAAAAGGGAAAATACTTGTGTAGAGATGGGGGGCTGTGGGTTACAATAACTGTGGGTTATTGTTTTTTTAAATTTCATTTTATGTTGTTTTATTGTTTCTGCCGTAACAAAGGAGGACAAGAGAAAAAGTAGTACATTCCTTTCGTAAACGTTTATCAGCTGGTTTCTCTGCTGACTACTTACCCACAATCCCTGCCCCCACCAGCTTCCAAGATGCTCGGAGGTCCTGTACCATGAAGCCCTGGAGGCTCAGAGGGTAGCGTTTGCTTCTAGCAATGACAGAAGCTTGCACAGAACTGGAAGATGCTCCAAGGCCCCTTCAGGGTAAAGAGCTGCCACCTTCTATAGATTTGTGAGTCAGGGCCCCAGAGGATGCTGAGGGCATGGGAAGGACCATCAAACTGCGTTTGGCCTTGGGCTTTGATTCAAAGGCTGCTGTTTCCAAGGCCCTCACCCTTCCCACTCTGGAAGAAAAGGTACTGACTCCAAATGCTTGCGACCCTCGTTTTGATTTGCTCGGTTGCTGGCTGAATTAGAGCAAGGACATTATTTCTCGGAGCAGGGTTGCCCCCAACATCCTCTCCAGACAGGAGAGCGTCATAAACTATTTTGGCTGCTAAGCTCATAACTAGATCAAAGAGAGAAACTAGGACTGGCAGGTTGATTTTATGCCCTTGTGCTATCTCAGTCTATCAACCTGTAGAACCAATGAGTATTAGCACCCCTGACATCCATCAGGAGCCGCAGCCTATAAACAGGAGGAACAGAATCAGGGAGACATCTCAATTTCGCTCTGCAGACAGAAGGCCAGTCACATAGACAGAGAACATTTAACCCTGTAGAGACATGGGCTAAGCCTCTGATTCTTCCGGCATCAGGACCCCTGTTCCCAAGGTGGAGGTGCTGCGGGTCGGTGTGCAAGCTGAACACACACAAAGGTGCCTGGGTAAGCAGCAAAGCGGGGTGACCTCCAGCATCTGGACCCCGTACCTGGTCACGTCCCTGGCACACGGAGAGCTGCCTGCAAGAAGGAGCACCTTTCTTACAAACACGTGATTGGCTCCCAAGCCACATTCCTAAGGGGCTATGCCTGCCCTGGGGGACCTTTTCCACACAAAGCACCGAATATAACAGCAACAGCCCTACCTGTGCAAAACCAGAAAGCCATCCAACACGTGTGTGTGTCCCATATCCAAATAGCACAGAAATCTGCCTAAAAACTGGGCATCGACTGTCCAGATAGAGAAGCCTAGCATTTTATTTTATTTTATTTTATTTTACTTTATTTTGTTTTATTTTGTTTTACTTTATTCTATTCAATTCTATTCTGTTCCATTCCACTTTATTTTAAAAATTCTTTAGACACCGACAAACTACCCTAGGCTTCATTTAACTTTCAAATCAGATTTCCCTTTTAGGTCCCACCATCAACAGTTCTTATGTTCAGTCATTTTCCCTTGCAAGTTCCACTGTGTTTGACCCCTGACAATGCCAGCCCTACTCCCTTCTCCTCGACTGTCCCCATCGGATCCTCTTGCATTGGCCACCCTCCCTCAGAGCCTTGTCTTCCTTGCCTCGCACCTTCCTTCTTCCAGCCTTAGTGGCCCTTTGAGAATAATGTCATCATGTTCCTAACCAGGCCTTCTGTCTCAATTCACGATTTTAGAACTATGTTACAGAGCCCTGAAACTATATGAGAATTCAGGAAGGTGTCTAAAACGATTAGTTCCATAGAATTAAAAATCCAGTTTCTGGAAGGGGTCGAAGCCTTCAACTGATGCAATTTTATCTTTTAAAAAGAAAATGAAGCCTGATCCAGCAGTTCCACTCATGGGTTTATATCCAAAAACGACCAAAAACACTAATTCAAGAAGATACATTCATCCTAATGTTCATAGCAGACTTATTTACAATTGCCAAATATGGAAGCAAGATAGGCTCAAGGATGTATTGTACAGCGTGGGGAATACAGCCAATATTTTTTAGTAACTGTAAATGGAAAGTAACCTTTAAAAATTGTATATCAAAAAAAAAGAAAATGAAGCAACTGAGGCTAGAAATATTAAGTGACTTACCCCAAATCAGACAAGTGTTTGTGCAAAACTAGGAGTCGAGTGCAGCCCTTGCAATCTGTCCTTCCCCAGAAGCTGCATTTATCCATCTACCAAGGAGAGACCAAGCTTCCATACAGGGAAATGGTCTCTGATATTCTCAAGAAAGGCAATGCCCAACAGACTGAGATAATGAAGGTGTTGTGCCTTCATGCATAACTGTTAGTGCAGGGCCCCCAGGGGTCCTTGTTAGAGAACACAGTAAGGAAAGAGCCATTGAACATGGACTTCAGAGTCCACTGGCCGGGTTCAAACCCCTCCTCTGCCATTTCCTAGCTTTGTGACCTTGGGCAAGTGCTTCAGTTTCCTGATCTGTAAAATGGGAATAGTAATAGTCTGATCCCATAGTGTTGAGGTGAGCATTAAACGAGATAACTCACAGAAGAAGTGATTAACATGGTAGTGACGCGTAACTTAAAAGAAGTCCTTCTGCCTTCTGCTAATAACCTCCCAATCCCAAAGTGTATAATAGCATATCTATTTTATACACATGCCAAGCCAGGGTGGATCGTGCTAATGTGAGAGTCTAAGATTTTGTCTGATTTTCATGACCGCTGGCATCACGTAGCATATGCACACATGTTCCAAGAAGAAAACATGCACTGGGCACAGCCAGTAAATATAAAAATTGCTAAATCAAGTTCATTTAAAAACCCCATGGTAAATCCCTAGTAATTCTGGGTTAATAACATGTTAGTTACCATCTTGTTATAGCATCAATGAGCCATACATTTGATGTGGGAACCTGCAGCAGAGATTAAATGCTAAAATGAACTTTCTCCGACTGCTGCATGAAATGATCCCTGATCACTCCATATCGCCATGGCTTTTCAGAAAAACCTCCTATGTTCCTGTTTTTTTAAGAGTTCACTAATTGCCTCAAGTATCCTCCAACTTGAGTTTCTTCTAGTGTAGGTATGTAAAGAGTAGTCAGTTAGCTAGTGGGAAGCAGCCGCATAGCACAGGGAGATCAGCTCGGTGCTTTGTGACCACCTAGAGGGGTGGGATAGGGAGGGAGGAGATACGGGGATGTATGTCTATGTATAGCTGATTCACTTTGTTATAAAGCAGAAACTAACACACCATTGTAAAGCAATTATACCCCAATAAGGATGTGAAAAAAAAAAAAAGAGTAGCCAATGACATCTACCACTTGTAACCAACTGTTCCCCCCAAATCCATTGGATCGAAGTCCCTTGTGATGACAAGCTCCAGCCTACTGACCTCTACTGGGGTGATGATTTAAGCAGCTGCAAGTGTCTTGGTCCTTGCCTCCACCTCCTTCCTGGGCTTTTAGAAGTTGACTTGTCCACTTTTTCTGCATTGAAATATGAATCCAAAAAGTAAGTCATATGAGCCCAGCTGAATTTCTTGGTAGAGGAATTATGTATAACAAGACAGTTGGCAAGGTTATATCACTCCGTGAAAGCTGTAATCTCCCTGCAATTGATTTCCTAAAGATAACTCACTGTTTGCGTGCAGTGAAAGATAATTGAACAAGAAAGATGAGTCTCTTCAGAACACCTTGATTGGCAATTGTGATAAATTCCTATAATTACTATTGACGCAGAGGAGGATTTTCATTTGTTAAGATGTTGCTGAAATGACAGCCTGGTGATGGTTTAAAAAGAGGAAATGGCAATACCACGTGCTGTTCCCATCTTCACAAAAGAAAATGTTGGGGGACCAACGTGGGTACAGATATCAGAGAGTCCTTGAAGACCCCATTAAATCTCAGAGAGACCTCTACATCCTCCTTGATGGAAAATTCTCATACGAACCATAGTTCTTTGGCCCAGAGAGTCTGGCTCGTTCTCCTAAGAAAGGAACAAAGTCAGGTCTGGATCAGTTCTTCCTTAGCGGAAGCAACAAAATCCTAGTATTAGTGTTAAAAATTGAATAATATTAAAAGTCCAACAGTAGGCAATTGGTTAAATGCATCACATTATGCAGCCATCAATATGATTTTATGGAGCGTTAAAGACATAGGAATATGACTACAGTATGTTTTTAAATATGAAAAGTAGGATATGCAAAATGACATCTAGAGTTGGAGCTCAGCTACGTAAAAATATGTATAGAAAAACAGGAAGGAAATTTGTCCCAGAATGTTAACAGCGGTGGGTGCTAGATCTCTAGGTGGTAGGATGAACAAAACAACAAGAAAAAAAAAAAAAAGAAATTCCACTTTCTAAAAAGTCCACACTTATAATAAGGGGTTATCTTAAGTGGGCTCTCTTAAGAGAGTCAAACTACAGATGTATCTCTGTCCTAAGTAAAACTGTCTTTTGCTGTTTGGGAATATCATCCACGACCATCTTAACTATCATTGGCAGCATCACCAGGAAGCTTGCCCAGAAATTTGTTGTTTGTGTTTCTAGGTGACACATACAAAAAGTAAACAAGCACTACTCTTTGTCTTCTATCACTTCACAAGCTAAGACAGTCTACTCTGACATAAAGCATAGACTTCCTATATAATTTGTCATGTAAATGTAAAGCATTACTAGTATGGATCATAATTTTATAATTATAATCATGAATATTCCTAAGTGCTCCTTTGCCATTAACTCATTCAATCCATTCAGTAATTCTAGGAGACACAAAGGATTATTATCCTCATTAAAGATGAAAAAACTATGGCTCAGAGATATGGAGTCATTTGCATGAGGTCACAGAGCAAAGTAATTATTTAAATCCAAATCTTCTGTTTCAAAGTCTAGGATTCTTCCCACTGTACCATATTTATGGTAATCTTTACAAACTAGGAGTAATTAGTACATTAACACATTGTGCCTTTATTGACACTTTTCATCTCCATTTAAAAAATGTTTATGGAATATCCATTCTACCCAGAGCAATCTATAGATTCAATGCAATCCCTGTCAAAATCCCAACGGCACTTTTTCAGAATTAGAACCATCCTAAAATTAATAAGGAATCTCAAGAAACCCTGAATAGCCAAAACAATCCTGAAAAAGAAGGATAAACTTGGAGGCCTCACACTTCCTGATTTCCAAACCTACTACAAAGTGACAGTAATTAAGACAGTGTGGTACTGGCATAAGGACAGATACATAGACTAATGGAATAGAACAGAGAGCCCAGAAATAAACCCCTGCATATATGGCAAATGATTTTCAGCAAGGGTGCCAAGATTACACAATGGGAAAAAGACAGCGCGTTCAACAAATTGTGCTGAGAAAACTGGATATCCACATGCAAATGAATGAAGTTGGACCCTTACCTTATACCATATACAAAAATTAATTCCAAATGAATTACATATTTAAATGTAAGACCTAAAACTATAAAACAGGAAGAAAACATTGGAGGGGGAGCTTTGGGACATTGGATTTGGCGATGGTTTCTTGGATATGACACCAAAAGCACAGGCAACAAAAGCTAAAAGAGACAAATAGTATTACATCAAACCTGGAAACTACTGCACATCAAAGGAAACAATCAACAGAGTGAAAAGGCAGCCTAAGGAACGGAAGAAAATATTTGCAAATCATATATCTGATGGAGTTAATATGCAGAGGCTATAAGGAATTTCTACAACTCAACAACAAGAAAATAAATAACCCAATTTAATGGTCAAAGGATTTGAGTAGACAATTCTCCAAAGAAGATATATGAATAACCATATAAAACTGTTCAACATCACTAATCACAAGAGAAATACAAATCAAAACCACAACGAGATATCACCTCACACCCATTAGGATGGTCACTATCAAAAGAACAGAAAATAACGAGCGTTGGCAAAGATGTGAAAAACTTGGAAATCTTGTTGGTGAGAATATAAAATGGTTCAACCATTATGGAAAACAGTATGAGGTCTCTCAAAAAATTAAAAATAAAATTACCACATGATCTAGCAATCCCACTTTTGGGGATTGCTAGATCATGTGGTAATTTTATTTTTTAAAGAATTTTTTAAAGAATTTAAAGAATTCAGAGCAGGATCTTGAAGAGATATCTACACACCCAAGTTCTTCTCAGTATCATTCACAATAGCCAAGAGGTGGAAGCGATCCAAATGTTGATCAACAGATGAATGGATAAAGAAAATGTGGTATATACATACAATGGAATGTTACGCAGCCTTAAAAAAGAAGAAAAATCCTGTCACATGCATTAACATGAATGAACTTCAAGGCCATTATGCCAAGCAAAATAAACCAGTCACAAAAGGACAAATCCTGTACAATTGCTTGCATATGAAGCATCTAAAGTCATCAAAGTCATAGAAACAGAAAGCAGAAAAGACTGGGGTCGGGGGGGTAACAAATTAGGGTTTAGTGGGTTTAGACTTTCAGTGTTGCAAGACGAAAAGGTTGTACATATCTGTTGCACTACAATGTGAATACACTTAACAGAACTGAATATCCACTTAAAAATGGCTAAAACGGTAAATTGTGTTGTGTTTTTTATCACACACACACACAAAAACGTTTGCATACCATTAAGGCTCCTTATCAAGGGCTTTGGCATTTCAAATGGATTTTCTTTAAGAGTTCATGGTTAGGAACATTAAAAGAAGAGAAGCAAACATGCTACTTTGCTTCCTGGTCCAACAAATATGATTTTAATGTGTTAAGAGCCTCAAATGAAATTTTAATTAACTACAAACAATCTACTACATAATGACAAAAGATGATGTTTAGTTTGTCCCTCTTGGACAAGTTTCTTTTTTTTTTTCATTTTTAATTATGATAAAAACATAACACAAAATTTACCATCTTAACAATTTTTGAGTGTACAGTTCAGTAGTGTTAAGTATATTCACACTGATGTGTTGACAGATCTCCAGAAATTTTTTCATCTCTCAAAAGTAAAATCCTATATCCATTAAAGAAGTCCTCATTTCTCCTTTTCCCCAGGGCCTGGTAACCCCCATTCTACTTCCTATTTCCGTGAATTTCACTACTCTAGGGACCTCCTATAAGTGGAATCACACAGCATTTCCATACACGGAAAAATACAATTTATAAAATATATGAAACGTTGTTTTGCATCAACTTTTAAGGAACTCACAAGTTTAGCATTCTGAGGGATACCAAACCAAAAAACCATTCAGAAACCAGAAAATAACCAAGATTATCATATCCCGGAAATTCTCTAGTGCCATCTCTCTGTGCCTCCTTTCCTCACCTATAAAACAGAGATATTAGTATCTTCCTTAGACCCTTGTGATGAGAATTAAATGTATTAATACATGTAAAGCATTTGGAACAGTGACTGGCACAGAGTAGGCCCTCAATAAATATTAAATATCATTATTTTTACATGGATTCTATCAGTATTGATAATTAATACACCACAGGGACTTCCCAGGTGGTCCAGTGGTTAAGACTCCGCAATTCTACTGCAGGGGGGCACAGGTTCGATCCCTGGTCGGGGAACTAAGATCCTGCATGCCACATCGTGGTGCAGCCCAAAAAGAAAAAGAAAAAAAAAGTGTTGATAATATACCATAATTAAGACACAATGGCTACTCTCGAGGAGCTCATAATCTAAGAATTTAAATGTTCTGAACAAAACTCAGCAAATGGTAGAAATTTGCCAGTTATTATTGTTAAAGAAGGCATTCTTCAAAATATGAACAGAATCAAGAAAATAAAATACGTAAAAGAATAACTTCTCCAGCTGAAAACTAATAGTCTGGCTTTAGCAACACAATGATTATTTTCAGACTGTAACCTCACCAAGATGTATATAATAATAATATTATTTTGTAAATATAATTAAAAGCAGATCTATTTTCACTGAGGGCAAGAATTTAACAAAATCTTATCTCTGATTTTGAAATAGCCACCCAGGAGCTTGTAACACAGCTACCTTATTTGCCTGCTCTAAGGACATATTGAAAATGTTAAATGATTGTAAAGCAATAAGTGTGGTCTTTCTCTTCCTAATGAAATTCTAAGACGCTACAGTCTCTTGTAATGCAAACAAGCATTTCTGCCTTGTCGGATTCATCAAAGTCAGCCAACCATGGCTGAGCAGGGATTGTGTCCCACAATGCTGCCACCTGCTGTATGGAAGTGAAATCGCTTTCCTCGGATGGAAAGAATGAAAAGATCATTGATGCCATGGCAAATGTGTGCTCCTTGTCTTAGGTAAATATTCTGTTATCCCAGTAGCTCAGCACATTATTGAAGTAGGTTACCCTTCCACTTACCTACACTCATCTGGCTGTTTTGATAACTTACCCTTTTACCTACATCGTTTTACAAACTTCGCCCCTTATGCAGCAACTAGGCTTTCTGTTTTCTTTCATTTCGTTTACTCAAGATGGATTACTTAATGTTGAAACACTGTTTGTAGTGTCAGAATTTATGAACCCCGTCATTATAAGACCATTATGAGACCATCTCTCCTCGTGTCTCAGAAATAGCCTGTGTACCACTACTATATATAAAATAGATAAACAACAAGGACCTACTACACAGCGCAGGGAACTCTACTCAGTATTTCGTAATAACCTATAAGGGAAAAGAATCTGAAAAAGAATAGATACACAATCACCTATGTATAACTGAGTCGTTTTGCTGTACCGCTGAAACGAACACAACATTGTAAATCAACTATCCTCCAATTTAAAAAAAAAAATAGCCTGAGTATAAGGGAGACAGATAATAAGTGCACACCCATCACATTTCTCCTCTTAAGTTTTATATATGTATATACCCAGGTATACTGAGTAGGAAACTTTGTTTAATATGTAGGCATTAAAAGAATATTTAGTTAAAGGTAGAATGTTCAGACCCTCTATTGTACCTGAAATGTACACACTGACCTCAGTACAATTAAGCAAAACAGAGATGGAGCCAGATTTCAGAAAACTTATGACATAAGCCAAGTTAATGATCAGCATTCTACTCACCTTTTGGAGATGTATTTTCCCGTTTCTCTTGCTTTCCATGCCCACAACTTTTGGTGAGCTTTAGTTGTCCAATATCTTTCTGAGATACTCAATGAAGCGTATTGTAAAATCTAGGACCTCCCAGACTCGGACCTTTCCTGATTCGCCCTCAAGCACCACTGACCACACACACACACCCCATGGAAACTTACTACCCCAGTTTCCACTCCTGAATGATCTGGTTAATTGTTTCTGGCAAATCACATAAACTGAAAGCCAAGTTACTGTAAGGCCAACTGGCCCGAGGCAGGGGAACACAATCAGATTCACAGGTTGCATCAGACCGAAATTCTCCGGACCACCCAGTTCCAGAAACTGCCCGGGAGACTTTCCGGACCACCCAGTTCCAGGAACTGACCTGGGGACTTTGCACCTGGCCCAGCCTTCCCGCCTTTCGAGGGACGGGACTAACGGTCCCCCAGGATACCCAAAAAGACCACCAAATAAGGAATACCCTGCGCCCTCCCAGATTCACCACACCCCTTTCCCTTCTTCCCCTATAAAATCTTGCCCAACCCTCGCCCGGTGCGACTTCTCTGGCCCCTTTCTCTCGGACCAGTGAACCTCGCCCGGGAGCGCTCCCTAATAAAGCTCACTTGATTTCCTGTTTTCGCGGTGCCGTTTGTTAAGATCCGACCTTGCAGGTACTATGCCTAATTACTTAATATATTAACTACCCTCAAATATTTGTATGTTGGGACTTCCTGGGGGTCCAGTGGTTAAGACTCCGTGCTTCCACTGCAGGGGACGCGGGTTTGATCCCTGGTCAGGGAACTAAGATACCACATGCTGTGCGGTGTGGCAAAAAAAACCCCAAATAAACAAAAAAGAGAAATCTAAACTTTAATAGGAAAACTATGTAGAAGGACCCTTTGCCAGATGAGTTTTCCTTACAGCTCTAGCAAAGGCTAAATTAAATGGCATCTTTTTTTTTTTAACATCTTTATTGGAGTATAATTGCTTTACAATGGTGTGTTAGTTTCTGCTTTATAACAAAGTGAATCAGCTATACATTTACATATATCCCCATATCTCCTCCCTCTTGAGTCTCCCTCCCACCCTCCCTATCCCATCCCTCTAGGTGGTCACAAAGCACCGAGCTGATCTCCCTGTGCTATGCGGCTGCTTCCCACTAGCTATCTATTTTACATTTGGTAGAGTATATATGTCCATGCCACTCTCTCACTTCGTCCCAGCTTACCTTTCCCCCTCCCCATGTCTTCAAGTCCATTCTCTATGTCTGCAACTTTATTCCTGTCCTGCCCCTAGGTTCTTCAGAACCTTTTCTTTTAGATTCCATATATATGTATTAGCATACGGTATTTGCTTTTCTCTTTCTGACTTACTTCACTCTGTATGACAGACTCTAGGTCCATCCACCTCACTACAAATAACTCAATCTCGTTTCTTTCTGTGGCTGAGCAATATTCCATTTATATATGTGCCACATCTTCTTTATCCATTCATCTGTTGATGGACGCTTAGGTTGCTTCCATGTCCTGGCTATTGTAAATAGAGCTTCAGTAAACATTTTGGTACATGACTCTTTCTGAATTACGGTTTTCTCAGGGTATATGCCCAGTAGTGGGATTGCTGGGTCGTATGTTAGTTCTATTTTTAATTTTTTAAGGAACCTCCATACTGTTCTCCATAGTGGCTGTATCAATTTACATTCCCACCAACAGTGCAAGAGGGTTCCCTTTTCTCCACACCGTCTCCAGCATTTATTGTTTGTAGATTTTTTGATGATGACCATTCTGACCCGTGGGAGGTGATAGTTCATTGTAGTTTTGATTTGCATTTCTCTAATGATTAGTGATGTTGAGCATCCTTTCATGTGTTTGTTGGCAATCTGTATATCTTCTTTGGAGAAATGTCTATTTAGGTCTTCTCCCCATTTTTGGATTGGGTTGTTTGTTTTTTTGATATTGAGCTGAATGAGCTGCTGGTAAATTTTGGAAATTAATCTTTTTTCAGTTGCTTCATTTGCAAATACTTTCTCCCATTCTGAGGGTTGTCTTTTGGTCTTGTTTATAGTTTCCTTTGCTGTGCAAAAGCTTTTAAGTTTCATTAGGTCCCATTTGTTCATTTTTGTTTTTATTTCCATTTCTCTAGGAGGTGGGTCAAAAAGGATCTTGCTGTGATTTATGTCATAGAGGGTTCTGTAAATGGCATCTCTTATCAAATTCATACTGCAGTGAGTAATTTCAGAATTTTCTTTCCTAAGCTGGGAGATGGATATTATTGGCATATTACCACCCATTATTTGGCCCTGGTGGATAACCATTTGCTCACCAACTTGGAATTGATGACATAGGATTCCTGTAAGATCGGTTATGCAGTTAAAATAAAATCGTGTGCTCTGAGCTTTAGCCAAGGAGTCTCTAGGGCCCCAGAGGAAAACATCACTCTGCATACAGAAATATTTCAGACAACAGCAGCATGAACCCGAAGAACATAAAGTCCAAGGTGTGGATCTGGGCCATAATCTAACATTATTTACTTGCTACTTATATTCTCTTCGGTTTTGCTGCTGAATTCAAAAGAGCAGGAGAACCCATTTCAATACGTACATGGCATTGATTATACATCTGCATTTCATGCGGGGAACACAAAGAAACAGGAACAGAATGCTTGACTTCAAAACACTTGGCCTTGGTGTGGTAACCTATTTCTCCAGTGCCCATCAGGCTAAAATGTATAATTCCAGAATCATACCTCACAGTCATGGTAAGTGATGGGCTCCTAGCGCCCACCAGAGAAATCACAGCCCGCTGATAACATTTCTCCTTCAGAGTTGCCCCAGATTTTAAAATTCAAACTTGACTAGAAAATGTAACTGAAGCCAAAGGCTACAAAACCTAATTAGCAGGATAATGAGAAGCTTGCAAAGAATTGGAAGACTGTGGAATGGGAACTTTGAAAAGACAAAGTGTTCTACTAGATATTCCATCTGGTTAGACTCGAGGAAAAGCTTAGGGAACGTTCACAGGCAACAAATCATAAAATTCACGTTAAATGTAGACTTGTTCTGTGTCCTGTCGGCATAAAGTTGAGTTTCTGTTTGAGACTGTTTACTGAGAATAGCAAAGAACTTTCCTGTAATATTGAAAGGTTTGTTTTAATAGTCCCAAGCGCTGTTGACTGACAATTCTGATACTATAAATATTTGTTATAGGAAACTACATTTGTTAAAGTACTTGCTACAGTAAACTGTTAGAACACTAGATTGTAAACTATTTTGGTCACAGAAGGCTTATTTTAACCAGCTACCTTGTGACAGTTTACTGAGTTTCCATGATCTCACTGTTTCGTTACTTCAATTA